>NC_143447.1:2791250-5582500 GCF_987193195.1 Phasianus colchicus | reverse complement strand
GCTGAAACATCAGCCCGGCCCGGGATGTGGAAGCTCAGGGCTGGGGGCGGCGGGGCCCTGCGGAGCCGCGGACGTGGGACTCTCCGTTCTATGGCAGCGGCCTCCCGCCCGGTGCCTGGGGCACGTCGGTAGGAATCTGCCCCGGCCGCACAGCGCTACCTCCCCCCTTCTCTCCCCCCCATCCCCCCGCCGCATCCCGCTGCGGGGCAGCCCCGAGCCCTCTGTGCGGGGCCGTGCGGGAGGTGTCCCTCTCTGCTCGGCTTCTCGCCTTCTTAAAAACGCGATTAGTTGCCCATTATTCCCTAAACGACGTCCTGCATCGCGAGCTAGGGATCAGCCGAGCTCGAGGGTGGCGAGTTGGGACGACGGGGCCCGACCGCAGCCCCCTGCCCGGCCCGGCCCCGCTGCAGGGCGAGGAGCTGAGGGCGGGCGCTCACACCTCCCCTGCCCTTCTTTCCACCCCTCCTCCCCCCGTTATTTTTGCTGAATTAAGAAGGTGACATTATTCTTTTCTTCAAGTACTTCTGTTAATATTGAAAAACGTGCGCTTGCATTTCAAGCGGCCGCTCTCAGCCTCAGCGGCCATTTCAATATTAATGAAATTGTTTAATCTCCTAAATTCATCGTGTTTAAGTTACGTTTTGGTGATTTATTGACCGACTCCGAAAACGCTGGTAATGGAGTGGGTGTGCATTCACCGCAAAGCATCTCCCTCCCGGGGCTCGCAGCCCCCTCGCTCCCGCCGCGGGCTGACGGCACGCAGCGCCCCGCACCATCCCGCACCGCGGGGGCTGCCCGGGGTGCCCGCACGGAGCCGAGGCGCGCAGCTCCCGGGAAGAGACCGGCTTGCCCCGCTGCGCCCCGCAGCCCGTGAGCGGCTTCGGGCCGAGCACCAACAGGTTCGCGAGCTGGGAGCGGGTGGGCCGGCTGGGGGAGGCACCTCCCCGGGCCGGGAGCGGGGGATCCCCCGCCTCCTCTGCCCCGCACGAAGCCCCCGGAACGGGGCAGAGCCCGCCTGGGCTCGGCGAGGGAAAGTCCCTCGTTCCGGGCAGAAAGCCTCGCCTTCGGTTAGCCAACAGCACAAATCAGATAACAATGCAGAACAAACAGAATACCACCGCCAAGCGATTTCCATGTCAAACATCGCACCGCTCAGCAGCTCCATTTGTAAGTGTGAATTGCGGACTGAGCTTCCTGCAAAGTCCACAGAAAGGTTGGCGCGTACCTCCCCTCCCCACCCCCCGCTACTGAGGACCATCACACCGCAATTCCGCTGGCGGAGCCTTTTCACCCCTCGCCTCGTCTTCAAATGGAAATGATTCCCATTGGCCCAAGGTGTCCATGTAAATAGGTGTAAATGAAACCAGATTATGCCTTTCTCTCCAGCCCCCTCCTCCCGCCGCCCTCCCCCTCCTCCCAAGGCGATTGTCATATGATAGCGAAGAAGTGGCACATTAATGAAGCGCCTCTACAGGGGTCTTTTCTGCTCATGTCACCACATAAAACTATCAGATGCTTGGAGGAAGGACATGGAGGCAACTACTTAGCTCACCGCGGCTGCAGAGAAGCGGGCGAGCCGCTGCCGCAACCCAGCTGCCGCCAGTGTAAAAGGAGCTGATTCAGCCCGCGGAGGAGAAGGGAGGGCTACGCTAAAGGATTCCCCGAAGAGAGCCGGGACTACAGCGGAGCGGAGCGGTCGGGCAGGGGGGCGAAAAAGGCGCCGCAGCACCGCCCTGGGGAGCAGCCCCGACTCCCGGCCGCGTCCCGGATGCGGACTGTCAACTTCCAGCAACTTTAAGGTGGGCACGCTCGGGGCTGCCGGGGCGGGGAGACGGGAGACGAGGGGAGAGGAGGGGACGCGAGCGAACGGGAGGGAATCCCGTCCCCCGGCAGAGGCTGGAATGTACAGCGGCCGCCGCAGAAGCCGGGCGGGCGCGGGGCCGGAGCGGGAAGGCCGGAGCAGGGAGTAGGGCGCTGCGCTGCTCTCCGCCAGCCCCCGCCGGCGCCGCGCGGCTCTGGGCTGATCCCCCCGCCCGCACCGCCCCGAGGGTCGCGGTCCCCGCGCTCCGTGCCGCTCTTCCCAGCCTCTCGGACTCACCCCTCCGCCCCCTCCTTCCCCCCATCCCTGTCGCTGCCCTTCCGCAGATCTCCGCGGGTCCCCAAGCGAAGATGCCTCGCCCGGGCAGAAACACTTACAGCGACCAGAAGCCCCCTTACTCCTACATCTCCCTGACCGCCATGGCGATCCAGAGCTCTCCCGAGAAGATGCTGCCCCTGAGCGAGATCTACAAGTTCATCATGGACCGCTTCCCCTACTATCGGGAGAACACGCAGCGCTGGCAGAACTCTCTGCGGCACAACCTCTCCTTCAATGACTGCTTCATCAAGATCCCGCGCCGGCCCGACCAGCCGGGCAAGGGCAGCTTCTGGGCGCTGCATCCCAGCTGCGGGGACATGTTTGAGAACGGCAGCTTCCTGCGGCGCCGCAAGCGCTTCAAGGTGCTGAAGTCGGAGCACCTGGCGCCCAGCAAGCCGGCCGACGCGGCGCAGTACCTGCAGCAGCAGGCGAAGCTGCGCCTCAGCGCGCTGGCGGCCACGGGCACGCACCTGCCCCAGATGTCCACCTACAATCTCGGCGTGTCGCAGCCGTCCAGCTTCAAGCACCCCTTTGCCATCGAGAACATAATCGCTCGAGAATACAAGATGCCCGGCGGGCTCGCCTTCTCCACCATGCAGCCCGTGCCGGCCGCCTACCCGCTCCCCAACCAGCTCACCACGGTGGGCAGCTCCATCGGCACGGGCTGGCCCCACGTGTACGGCTCCGGCGTGATCGACACGGCCACCCCTATCTCCATGGCCGGCGGCGAGTACGGCGCTTACGGCGTGCCCATCAAGCCGCTGTGCCACGGCGGGCAAACTTTGCCGGCCATCCCCGTGCCCATCAAGCCGACCCCCGCCGCCGTGCCGGCCCTCCCCGCGCTGCCCGCGCCCATCCCCACCATCCTCTCGAACTCGCCGCCCTCCCTCAGCCCCACGTCCTCGCAGACGGCCACCAGCCAGAGCAGCCCGGCCACCCCCAGCGAGACTCTGACGAGCCCGGCGCCCGCTCTGCACTCGGTGGCGGTGCACTGACCCCGCGGTCCCTCCGCTCCGTCCCGCCGTATCCCCCGCCCCGCTCTCCGCGGTCGGCCGAGCGCACGGCGCGAGCCACCCGCCACGCTCCCCGTCTCGCCCTCGCCGCTCCTTAACTTTGTTTATCCGCTCCTCGGAGGTAAAGCGGAGCGGAGCCCCCCGCCCTCCCACCCGCCGCGCCCCGGCATGCGCATCGCCGCCGCGCCCCGAAGCGCTCCGGATACCCTCGGCGTGCCGGGCACCGGACGAGCCTCGCCTCTTTCCTTTCCTTTGTCTGGGGAAGGGCAGGGTGTTACCTAGGACCGACCTTTAAAACCATAAACGGCACAAAACGGCCGCAGCCTCACCGCACGAGAGCAGCGACGTCGCCGGTCTCCGAGCGGCAAACGCTCCGATTCCGGAAGCCCGGAACGCGCTCGTTCCCTCCGTGCGGTGCGGGTGCGTGTACGCGGCTCAGGCAGCGGGGTCGGAGCTGCGCCGGGCGGGGTGCGGGGCCGCGGCGGAGCCGACCGAGAAGAGCCGGAGCGCCGCGGGGCGGAGGCGGCGGCGGGCGGCCCGGGAGCAGAGAGCGGGGCGTCGGGAGCGGGGCCCGGTGCTGCGGGGAAGCAGCCGCTCCGCCCCCGTGCCCGCACTGTTTACAAAGCGCGTTTCCCTGTAAATAGCGGCTCGTATCTGTACTGTACATCACACGAGGTCCCCCTCGCAGTACCTGTTGTAAAGTGGATGTTGACCGTAGTTTTCCGGTGGAAGAGAAATCGAAGTTGATTTGTCTGATAACTTCCGATTCAGACGGAGGTTCGGGGTTTCTTTATTTTTTTAATTCTGTAGCTATTTCACGGCTCACAAACAAACCAAACCAGCCCTGTGCAGGCTCAGCGCCGGCGGAGCGATGCCCCGGGTACGGCACGGCGCAGGCAGGGGCTGGGGAAGCTGTACATGGTTGTGAATAGGAATGGTTATAAATGTGTAAAACGCACTTTTGTTTGAAACATTTTCTAGTTTTAGGTAGTTTGCTGGAAACCGAACTGTTGTTCTGTCGTGAGCTGCTTAAGTTAAGGAAAAAGAAAAAGCAAACCTCTACGAACAGCATTAGTGTCTATTGATACTGTAAAGAATTTTCTTTTTAACTCTTTTCTTCCTGTACAGAATGAGCATGGCATTTGAAATATCGGTGTTCTCATTCCCAGCATGTGTGTTTTAAGACAAAGGTTAAAAAAAAAAAAAAAGTGTCTACGTTAAATTATGAACCTAGTCGTCCAAATAATATTTTCTCATTAAAATATGTAAATGCAGACACAGCTTATTTGTCTTTTTGAAGAGTTTCCATACGAACAAGGGATGACATTCCCATCTCTGGACGCTCTTTCTCGGGAACGCTTTCTCGGGAGATCGCTGCAAATGCAGTTATTAACACGCCAGAACGTGTTGGGGAAAATCGTCCTTACCGGTGACTTAGTGAAGAGACAACACAGTGCGTGTGGTGTGTATGTGTGTCTGTCTGTCTGTCTACACACCGACCCACGCACACACTGACACGCAGAGCCACACGCGCCGCACTTACGGCCGTGTGTGTGTGTGTGTGTGTGTGTGTGTGTGCCATCCTCATAGCCGCAGCTATTTTTTCTCCGCTAAGCAGAGATGTGTGAGCGTCCACAAGACAGCGAACATAAAAGAGTATCAAAACTCTTACAGGATTAATTAGTCTTTAAGTCAGAATACTGAATTGTGGAGGTTGCGGTGTTTCCTACAAAAGGGACAGCCACATCTGTTCCGAGTAAAAGTAGAATATGGAAGCCTTTCACTTGGTAATTTCCTAAAGCTCTGTAACTACTTTCCATCCCCGCTAAGCACGCTGTGCAAGAAGCAAAGCCCGCGGCTCACAGCCCCCCACCCCGCTGTCAGCGCGGTGCTCCTCAGACCGGGGCTTCAGCGGCCGCGGTGAGCGCCGCTCCGGCACCGTCCGGCAGGGCTGGTCAGTCCTATGGGGATTTCGCAAGGATTCCGCAACTGTTGAACGTGACAGAAGTAATATGGCGAAATTAGGCAATAGGTGTCTCGGGGAAGAGCCGGGTCCGCCAAGAACGCAGGTACACACAACTGAGTACTTCAACGCTTATTAGAAAGCAAACGACATTGTATTCTAATGAGCCGCCGGGATACTTTGACTCCCCGTCCCCGATCTTATCGAGGCGAATCCCTGCCCGTGGTGCAGCCCTGAATTTCTGCACCAGAAGCGGCGTAAGGGACGCTCCCCGGTACCTACAACACGGCACTGCCGAACTTTTAAGATTAATGCAAAGGGCATTTAATCCTGGTGCGACTTTTTTCTTTTTTTCTTTCTTTTTTTTTTTTTTTTTTTTTTTCCTCCAAGAGAACGGATCCCCCACACAGAAAAAGGTGGAAAATACATGAATCATTGGGCTGATTAAAATGCATGAAGCCGCTAAAGCTTGTCAGATGGGGGACAACTGAACTCATTCATCAAGTGCAGCCCACGATTATATCAACACGATCAGTAAAGAAAGCATTCAAAACTTATCACCAGATCAATGGACACAGAACTCGACAAACTTTTCCTAAACAAGCGCTGACCCACATTTTTAAACAACGAGGACTCTTTTTTTTTTTTTTTTTTTTTTTTTTTTTCCCCGTCTCATTTTATGACCTAGCACTCACAGCAAATCCTCAGAGATCCTCAAAGACGAAATCCGAGCCGAGCTCAGAAGACGAGGATGCACTTTCAGGGTCCTTTTTAACCCACACTGAGCGGGCAGAGCCCCGTAGCCCGGCCCCGCTGCCCGGCGCTGCCCGGAGGCAGGTCGCAAACAAACACGCCGCTCGGTGCGTCGCTCGAATTTACTGCTTTGACTTGGTAAATCTCCCTAATGGCTCAAGTCCAATGTCAATAAACACAGATCTGAAGCACAGCAGTGAGAGACAACGGCGGGGAGGGAAGGGGCGAAGGGGGTGCGAATAATCAGCTCCGGCCGAGCTCAGCAGCGTGCTCGGAGACCTCGGTAGGGTCGCGGGGGAAGAGAGGGTTATCTAGCTTTTTTGGTTTATTTGCCTGTGAGACGCTACCAGCCAAGCGTTCTCGCTGCACAGACCGCTCACCCCAGGCAGAAGGCTCTCTTGTTTCGGAGAGCTGCCGAGTGCACGAGGAAAGCGGCAGAGCCGGCCGCGCTCGGCGGCTCGGGCTTTCGCTGTGGGTCAGTGCACGGTATGTGAACCCTTTCTCGTCGGGACGGTTCTTTTTTTTTCCATTCCAACCCCCCCTCGCCCCCTCCCCCGGCCGTGTGACGGGACACCGCCCGCAGCACCGCGTGCTCTACTGAAGCGAGCCCGCAGGCAGCAGCTCTCGCTCGCCCCTTCGCTGCCCCTCGGCGCGGCTCTCGGGGCCGGCCCGGGCCAGGTGCGGGGTCCCGGTGCGCCCCGGCCCCGCCGCTCTCCTTGGGAAGCGGCACCGACCGCGGAGCTTCGGCGGCAGCAGGGCCGACTGATCTGCGGATCTTAATATAAATGTCACTCTGTGGGTTTTTGTTTTTGGTTTTGTTTTTATTAACAAAAAGAAACCGAGGCTGTGAAGCCTCGGAGGGGCTTTATTTGTTTCTTTTAAACTAACAACAAATTATCTAATTAATATGTTTCAATTACAGCATGAAAAAGAGAGGCTTTGGACCGCCTGCAGTGGGCTTACAATAGCCCCAGAGCCCACTATAAGAATTTACAATAACTTCACATCTGTTTCTTTATTTCCCACTTTTCGAGTCTAAAACTCCTCTCGAAATCACTTCAAACCGTGGCCCGAGTTATGAAATATGGTCTCCGTGCCAAGAAAAAAAAAACGGTGGAAAGAAAAAAAGGACAAAACTTTGCAGATCGAGGCTTCATTTGCAAGCTAGAAAGTGAAAGCCCCATTGAAGAGCATTAAACAAATATATTAGAATTCTGTCACTTTATGCAATTGAGTAGATCAAATAAAGGGTCCCAGGCCACTTCATTCACTCTCATTCACTTGAATAGAAAATGCAAAGAATAGCAAACCTAGACTGGGCCACCGATGTAGATTTAGCCCTTTTTTTCTAAGAGACAAAAAGGCTGAATTTTCACAAACACATTGCTGACTCGGGGACTAGGAAACCAGCGCTGAAACTCCTTTGGAATTTAAATTCATTTTATCTTCCTCTCTCCTTCTGGGTCCGTTTGCGCTAGGGCGCGGGCCGCAGCGGCACCCCCGTTTGCAAGAAACACAATATCGTACAACGCGACCCGCGGGTTCCGCATTTATCCGCCCAGCCCCGCCGCGGTTCGGAAGATAACGTTTTTATTTAGAAGGGTGAGAGAAAAAGCAGAAAAGGCCGCCCGCAGCCCCTCCGTGGGAAGAGCGGGCAAAGGCCCCCGGCCGCCCCCCGCGCCCGCGCTCGGCAGTAGCGCGCCGTGCCGCCCCTCTCCGCGCCGGGCTGCCAGGGGAGACCCCGAAGCTGCGCCCCGGCCGTCGCAGCGAGAGGCTCGAGGGCTGAGGGTCGAGGGTCGCGGCGTGCGGCGGAGCAGCGCTCGGAGCGACGCGGCCCCCGGGCGGCCCGGTCCCGGCGCAGCTCCCCTCCTGCCCGCCGCGGCCGCAGCCCCGAGCGGCCTCACCGCAGCCGAGCCCAGCGGCACCCGCCCCAGCCGCTGCCGGGAGCAGCTCGTGCCCCTTCTGCGGCCGCTGCCGCATAAAGGCCCTTCATTCTGCGCTATTTAGGAGGGCCTCAGCGTTTATTAAGTAGTAACTCGAGTGTTTTGCATTCATTAGCGCAGCTCCTCAGAGAGGCATTACGGCCAAGAATAATCTCACGCCACAGGAAAACTGCTTTTCCACTCCCTCAACCTACACGGCGCTAACCACCCGCACGCACTAGGCTTATTTGTAAATATTTTTCCCGACGATGAAATCAAAGCACTCAGGGGCAGCACTTCCCCAGAGCTCGGGCCGTCCAGCAGGGCTGTGGCTGCACCCCGAGCCGTGTCCTCCTGCCCAGCCTCATGTCACGAGCGGCCTCAGCTCCAGCACTGGGGGCAGGTTGGTGCCTGTTGGAGCATTCGGGACCTCTTGGTCCCAGGGCTGCTCCCACGAGCAGGCCCACGCATCTGCTCTTCATTCTAATAGCCCAGGCCAATAACCACAGGGCCATTTTATTTCTACTACTGGCAGTGCCAATGGATCTCCAACCGAACACGGAACAAACGCGAACTCAGCTGAAATAACCACAAAGGCTGCAAAGCCTCTGTTCAGAAATGTCTGAACATTGCTGCACACTCTTCCCAACCCTGGCCAAAAAAATGTGCTGGAAATGTCAGGTCAACAGTAGGCTGGATGGAAATGCCCTTACATGCCCTGCAGTCTGCTCTGGGCTCTGCTCGGGGCTCTGTGCTCTCCTTAGCTTTCTGCCATATGGGGTTATTTACACCAGGAAAGACTACTCAGAAGGATAGGATTTGGCTGGCATGGGACTCCTGAGAGAGCCCACAAACACAGAAACAATTTGTATTTCCTCTTGGTTTGTGCTTGATGTACTTGAGCCCTGGATGAAGACAGTTTCATAATTACATCTTTTTATTTCTAGGCTAAGGAAGTTCTCTGGAGAATAGGGAAGATGATCAAGAGGAGGCTGATCCCTATTACATGTAAATGGGCTCCAAATTTACATTACATTGGTGGCAAGGAGAACATTCTAACAGATTCTAATAGAGAACACTCTAATGAGACACTAACAAATACCAATTCATTCATTGAGCTGCAGCTTCCTCATCCTGCACAGATGTAGAAAGGCCAGATCTATCTGGAAGCTCTGAGAAACAGATCTACTCTCAGAAGCAGATGCATACAGGCTGAACACCATGGAGGTGTTTCCCCTGATATCCAAAGGCACATTTTCCAAGTAAGGCATTTTCAATCATTTGCGATTCGCAAGACTGATGTGAGTACATTCTCTGAAAAGAGATACAACCCCTGTGATGAACAATTCTGTAGGGAGGAAAGAGCTTGTGCCTTGCTGCTTTCTTTATGCTCTGAGTTTCCTCACCCCATCAGTCATTCAGCCTGCTCTCCACAGCAGAGCTCACCTTAGCCATATTTGTGAGCACTTTATACATTAACTGGGGATTTCAGAGAACAATTTTAATTCCATTAAAATCAATGGAAACTTCCAAGTCAATTAAATGGGGCCAGGATATCACCCTCAAGTTTTTTTTTCAGAACATTCAAATGCTTTTCTAAGTTGGCAAATATTCTACCTTTCTCTCATTTGGGGGTCACCATCAGCCAGCAGACAGGGAAGGTCAGATAGAGTATGTACACAGGCACCATAATGCTGCATAGTAATGGGTGCCTGAAAACTGCAAAACAAGTAAGTTCTTTTTCTGTTCTTCCTCCAGTGTTAGCCTAGTGCTTTCAGACCATACACCAGAAATGTTCTATTGTTGTTTTTAGTCACACCTAGAGCACATACCAACAGAACTGCCCAAGGAAGGTTCAAACTCAGAATACTGGGTTCTAAGTTCCTCTTTTCTTTTACTGAAGTGCACCTGGTTTTTGAGTGTTTGGAGGAAAGAAGAGCAGCTCAGAATCCACTTTTTTAATTGCCAGGATAACTTTCAGGCTGTGGACAAAGCAATCTGTGCATTAACAAAATCACAGTCCTAAATACTTTGAGATAAAACAAGAAAAACATGAGAGACTGTCTTTTCTGTGCTTGGGTTAAAACTACACTATCTGTTTGTTTTTTTTTGTATCCATCAGTAAGATCTCAAATGTACTTTCTCCCTCTTTTGCAAAAGACAAAACAGACATTTGAGAAACTCTAATATTCAATTCTCCAGGATTGTTAAGGACAGCTACCAGGCGCTGTGAGACGTGACGTAACCATCAGAGCTACTAACACCGGAGTTTCTTCTGAAATCATCACTAAAAGAGTGGGTGGATGAATTCCTGTGATGGAATTTCACTAATGACATTAAACCTGACAGTATTAGGCCATGTCTCCACTGTAGAAGCGTTGGTTGGATTTGATCTAACAGGGTGAAGGATCCATTAATTTTCTGTAGCATTTCTATACTGGCAAACTCCTTAGTAAGTTTAGTTATGCTGGTATTAAAGCTGTTGGTGCTTTCTGGGAGAATTTAAACCATAAGTCACATCAGTGAAAGCATATTTTGTCAGTGTAATCTATTTCTGTAGGACAAGGCTTGCTGGCCCTGCTGCCATGGCAGACATCTACACAGCCACATTCTTTCCAATTGCTGCCCTGGTGATGGTGTAGGCATTCACACATGGATGCCAGCAGCCCCAGGCAATACAGACAGGAATTAGCTCCATCAGACCATATGGCTGGTTATGCTCCCACAGGACAGACAGCAAGTGTGGAGACAGGCAGCAGAGCACAAGAGGGCTGAAAGTCCTGCCGTGCCCACACAGCTACAGTCTGCAAACCCAGACAGGGACACCTCCAACTGCCATCAAGCAAGGGTTGATTACTCCAGAAATTACCTTATTCTCTTACTGTTTCTACAGAGCTGCATATTATAAATCCCATTACTGTCTAAGATGGCTTGGGCCATGCCTTCCAAATCCACTTGCTTATCAGCTCTGCTTCCAGAGTCTGGCTTTTGAGAGTTCTCCCTGATGCTTTTTTTTCCTCCCCTTTCTGAGGATATACAAAGATATGCTGTCTTTTATTTTTGAGCCTGGAATTCTGAAATGTTTCCATCAAGATCAGGCTGTTCTGAAGTCATCAAGCAGGAATCACCAGGGGCACCTCGTGCACGTTCAGATGAAGGTTCACCATTGGAAAACAAGCCCCGTTCTGCCTCTAGCACTCAAATTCTATCCAACTGGTCAGCTCTTTCTACCTGCAATTGCTATGTTGGAGTTGTGCATTGGAAAACAAGCTTTTTTTTCCTCACTGGTCACAGGCATGAATTATAAAACAAAGTGTATTTCTAAAACGACTTAAAGCTTTGTCAGACCACAAAGTCTCTGACAGAACTATCAGATCATACAACCACCCAGAGCACCAGAAAAGAAAAAAACCCATGAGACATCAAGTACTCTTGATCATTCATTAGCCTTTGCAGTAAGGGCTGTACATACATCTAAGTGCCACTGTTTCTTATGTCCAAAATACTAAAAGTCTCTCAAAACTAGTCTCTTGTCCTGACCAGTCTGCGTCGTCACTTCCTACCAAAGAAAGCAACCAAAATACTCAAACTGTTTCTCCATGACCAAGCTCTGGATGATCTTTTTTTTTTCTTCTAAAGTAATGAGATACTGCTTAAAAGGACAGTTTGGGGGTCAAATGCCGTTGCAAAGAAACTCAATGGGATGAATCTGGGTCATTAACAATGCGTCCTTATTTCTCAATGCAAGTCAGGGAGGTTATGGTTCTGTGAATATGGATGTGGCACAGTTGGGTAGGAGGTCAGCAGCACAGAGTTAAATACTATTTTCAGCATTGTCTTCTCCTTCGGCTTCTGAGGATACAAAGCAGAAGCTGTCAGTATTCATCCACTTTAGCTCTGAAAATACCTCTTATGAAGGCTGAGAACTACCTTACAGAGAACCAGCAAGCTTCGCTATATAAGCCTGGATCCTTGGAGCATCCTGACATGAAGGAGAATTCCCAAAACCTCTCAGCACAGCAATGGTAAAAGCCTTTCTCCTCCGTGGAGTGGGGGGATGCCAACCATGCCTGTATTCACAGCGACAGCTGAGAGGAAAGCCTCTGGCTCAGCAGAACTTGGAGTAGGAGTTTCGGTCATTTGTTTTGTGTCAGCACAGGTAATTCATACATCTTGTGCCATAGCAGCAGGACTTAAATTTGCCTTGCAGAAGCTCCACCACCTGGCCTCTCTGTGGGCCTTAGGAAACTTTTCACTCTTCCAAGCATGCTATATTCATTGTTCCTTTCTCTGCAATAGTGAGTAGTGACTGTAAATTTTAGGAGAGAAAACTTCTCTTATAGATATTTTCCTATTCTGCATGAAGTCTCTTTCTACATAACCTTTGACTCTGAAGGCATTATGACTGATTCTTATTGTCCGTATGGAAGGGAAAAACCTACTAAATTATTGTTTTAGCCATAATAACTACAGTAAGTTGTCTGAGCAAATCTAAATTTCTTCCTGATACCTCTTTTGCAGACTCCTTATTTCAAGCCAGCAGAACTGGTCTCATTTTAGTCACACAGAGAAAGACAGAAGTTTATATACAAAGTTCCTACACTGCTGAACAATGTATGCAATTATCTGCTACGTGCACAGAAATCACTGTGCAAGTTAAGATTAAGTTAATTGGCATGAAAAGGTGACTAATTTTGTTTTGTTTTCACAATATAAGCACATTTCTGAGTCTCTCTGGACAATTCAAAACCCCAGGCAATAAGGTTGCATCTACTCATCAGCTCCCTGGGAGTCACCAAGCTGTTGGCAATGAAAAGCAACATATTCAACTCTCTGAAACAAATGATTCAGACTACCTTTGGATGTTTCCATTTCTTCATTCACTTGTTGGAACTGAATAATTAACACACAATCACTGGAAAAATCAACAGACAGAGAAAGAGCTGCAAAAGTATTGCTATTAAGTGTTTTCCCAAATACAATAACATCCAGACCCTGACACAATGAAAACTTCAATCTGTTCTCATAAGCTGTCTCCATGACCTTGGCAGGAGCAGTACTAGGATTTCATTCTGTAAGTTCTGTAAGGAGTCATTAGTGAGAGCATTCAGGGAGCTCTCTCTGGACACAGAGGCTTTTCAAGATTGTACATCACTGTCCTTGTGCTGTTATCCTTTCAACCCACAATACAGCTCCCGTTGATATCAGTGGGCATGGCTAACACAGAACAGAACTGAAAAGCATATTGTAGTGTAAGCACCAGAATAGATTTACTTGGTTCCCTACAGAAAATGTCCCTTGTTCCCTACACCATACCTGCTGTAAGAGCCCTCCCTTCCTATTTCCTAAATGAGAGTCTACCAGGGAGCTGTTTGCTGACTTGTCAGAGGATGCACCTGCTGACTGGTTCACAGCTGCCAAACAAAATAAAACAGTGGTTGAATTCAGACTGCCTTTCCCACAAGAAGGGGTTAATTTGAACCTGGGTTTTCTATCCAGGCAATGTTTTAGGAAAATATTTAAGACAACACTATAAGAAACTAGAAACTCAGTAGAAAGAGGGCTTTAACTACTCCCAATTTTGACTGAATCTGGACAAAATATTCAACACTGCTTGGGGTGACTGAGAGAATGTAGGCATAACAGTTGGTCTCATAAACCCCACTCCTTCACCAAGACAAGTTTAAAACTTCCACGCTTAGCAAATACCACCAAACATCAGCTGGTCACTAGGACTGCATAAGAAAAGAGTCTATCCCCCAAATTATCTAAAAACCTGAATAAGGATACCAAACTCATCACTAAATAGAGGCAATTCTGTTCAGTCTCTAAGTTCTTGCTCTGAATGGTGCAATATTCAAATGTCTTCTTTCTCCTTGTCCTACTCTTTGTCCTAATTGCTTTAAACTCTATGGTTACTAACAGTATATTAACAATGCAGGTTACAAAGAAGAATTAGAATGGAGTTCATTAATACCTATATTCTCACCATGTGAATATACCATAAGTAAAACATATTTGATGCCAAATTTTGAGCTTTGACACATTGAATTACTTTGTTCAAAACCCCTGTCAATTTTCCATTAGTTACTGATAAATCAAACATGCTAAAATGATGCAGCAAATAATCTCTTCCCATTTGGAACACGTGTGATTTCTTTGGGACTGGCCTATTTACAACAGCTATGATGTTCCACATACTTGGAAAGAACAGGGGATTTCTTTCCCTTATGCTCTGAACGTCTCTTTGCTTTGCTTTGCTTTCCTTTTCTTTTCCTTCCTTTTTTCTCTTTTTCCATTTCTTTCCTTTTTTCTGTTCTTTTTAAAGATATGTATTATTTTCCCACATTTCCCAGTACAAGATCTTATTTTTTCCATTGACCTAAGTATATACTGATCCTTTCAACATTTATCAGGCAACAAAAGACCAGCTTCAACGGGAACTACTTTTCCAGTGGCAGCTCAATTAACAGAAAGTTAACCTTCTGGATATCAAGTCTTTTGTATTTTCTCTGCATGTAACTTTCAGGGTAAGTTCTGTAAAGTCATTGGGTTGGTAAAGGCAGACTCTAGCCTTGTCCTCTTCCATGGCTACAGCACTCTGGAAGGCAAATAACTACTGGGCAGTCTTTTGGCCTCAAAGCTGCCATCACCCCATAAAACTCAGTGCTGAAAAATGCTTCTACCTAGAAATAGCCACTCATGTGCTTGCTGTCCAAAGCAGAGTGAGTGGCTATTTGGAGATTTAAGCTCTGTGGTTACCTTTGTTTACTGATCTGCTGCATCCCTCAGTGCCATGAGTCCAGAACGTGAAGAGGGAGAACTGCAAGGAAAATGGAGGCCTTTGTAGGAGACCACAGGGAACCTGGAGCCAGAGAAGAAACATGGCAGGCTTAATACACATAGTCATCAGAGGTCTGACTGCACAGACAGCACAGCAGTCCTCTAAAGTAGCCATAGGAAGGACTGGGTTATAAGAACTAAGTTTGTGCTCCATCATTTCTGTACATCTTAAAAAAACAACTGGAATATGTCACCAGTAGAGACTGTAACACAGCAACTGTGTTTTACTGCAGCAAAAGTCAGCAAGTCATTGCTGAGCTTATTAAGAGCGAAGACTCAAAGGCAAAGGCAGAGTGTTGGTTTTGTAGAGATTTTTTTTCTATAAACTTATTTACATGAAAGAAAGAAGTCCCCTAGAAACAAACATGCACAAATACACTGAGCAGCTTGAAAGAACAACTGTTTTCCTCACACTGGCACATTCCCTATCTTATATTTAACCCTCCTCTCTCCTTAGCATACGTATGGATCTTTTAACTTGGATCCCAAACACAATATTAAAAATAGGTACAGATATGTAATCTCTGGGAGACTCTGCTCTCTGCATCAAGAATTGTTCAGCTGATAATATTAGTCATTACTTGTCTACCAGGCATCAAAAGAGTTTGTGATCTAAACAGGGTCTATACAGTCAAGGGAAGATATGGAGATATTCAGCTCAGAAAGAGGCATTTCCTATTTTTAAGGAAGACCAACACAGAGCTACATAGGGTTACTGAAGCCACTCCTATTTGGAAATGCCAAATACTGTTCAGTACCTGTAGAGAACTGCCCCAGAGATTGCATGCCAAGTGAGTGGCGATGCTGCGCACTGGGCCCACATTCAGTGCGCTCTGTTCTATTCTGGGAATCCCCCCATCAGTCCAGACAGCCGAACTGCTGGCTATCATACACTCATTTCTGATGCACGACACTAATGGTTAACTTTGCTGGGGAGCAGATTAGCCACACGCTGTAAAACACACTGAACAAATCTTATTTCAGATAGTTTAAAAAGAGGTTTCAAAAGATGGAATCAGGCCTGCAGAAGTTGATGAATTTTTTCACAGAGAAATGGGGAAAAATTCCTTCCAGTAGTTCAGTGTGAAAAAATAAATAACAGAGAATAATAAAAAAAATGTTTGGAATTGATTCTAAAGTATCTAAAGACATGTAAGCTATTAATATTTATGACATCAAATATTAGTTATATTTGATGTCTAACGAAGACTCGTCTGCTTCATCAGAAATAGCTTTCTTATTTTGTCATGCATATAGAGCCAGCCTTATTAATAAAACAAAATACCACAAAGGAAAACAAGCGGAGACTAAAGGTTCTGGTAGATTTTAAGGGTTTGTATACATGTTATGTACTTATTTTTGATGGTTTTCCCTGTAAACTACAAGCTTGGGGAAAAAGAAGATAACTTGAGTGTAAAGTTTAAACTGCTTACAAATAAGAGAGAGATGTTTGAAGCTGAATTGCCTTGTCTGGGAAAAAAAACAACTGCTACACAGCACACTTGAGAATTGTACATCAGCCTGCATTCGCAAGTCCTCAAGTCAACAAGCAGAGCAATGCCCAGTGTGGGCACAGGCCTGCACATGGCACCCACACAGCGCCAGATCCTGAAGCAGCATGGGCTGCATGGGTGCCCCATCCCCACCCTTGCTGGCCAGGACGCTGTCTGCCCTCTGCTCCCCTGTCTGACACTGGCTGTTAGGAGCCAGCATCGTTCAAACAGCAGTGGGTATGCCTACAGCTTAGGAAAAAGAGGTTAATTTGCCTCATTCACAGACCCATAATGTGTTCAGGACCTTAGAAAAGGTGGAATTACAGGCAAACATACAACCATTTTCCTGCACCCAGACCATATGATACAGGCCACAACTACCTTGAAAGCTTATGTATACCCTCTCCTCTAAACTTGCACAGGCTTTCACAACAACCTACATTACCTGCTCCAGTCTCTGAGTATCTTTATAGACATTAGTTACATATTCTTTGCCACAATAATTACATATAGAGCTCCTTTGTGTCCGTAAAGAAACCAACAACACTTCCCAAAGTCAACACTTCCCAAAGCTGCGCACAAGTGCTTGTGAAGAATTCAAATGTTACAGTAGGAGGTATTATGAGAGTATCTATGATTGAGAAAATAACTGCTGGGAAATACGAAGCTCAGCTGAAAGAAGTCTGTGCATCAGAAAAACAGCACAGCTGATAAGCTTTGGAGGGAATTAGCTTACTGCTGTGTGTCTGTGCAAAGCCAAGTGTCTGAAAAGTCCAGCAAGAGGCCAAACCTTCACACTGTGCACCTGACTGTACCCTAGAAAGATGAGCTTAAGAAGCTGTGAGTGAAGACAGTATAAAATCCCTGCACAGATGGTTTCAGTTCCTCAGCCCCGTACTTTCCCAGTGCAACCTCAGAAAATAAGAAGACAAGAAAACTCAGTAGAACCACTCATTGCAGTTCAGTCTTTACTACCAATGCTTATGGAAAACGCCCAATACCAGGCTCCACACTACAGCACTACTGCCCTCACCAATCAGGACTGTTCTTTCCATGCTTCAGTTGACATTTAGGCTTATCTAAGTATTTTATGTCTTTTGTCTGTGTGAGTAGAGGTTTTGGGATGAGTTGGTGCTCTGTGTAAGTTAGAATATGTGAATAAATTGGAAAGCTTATGTAATTATCCATGGACAAAGGATGCATGACAGTTGTTTTGAATGAAACAAATTCCAGTAAGAAAAGATGTCACACCTACAGTATAGTTAGTCTGATGACTTCACAAAGACAGCTAACCATTATCCACATTCTAATTTTTGAAATGTAATTAACTGGCATTACATAATTCCAGCAGCACAGTAAGAGCAAAAGAGGTGGAATGCAGTAAGTTCTAATTTCACTGGCCAGGGAATGCCATGTTGCCCATTGAAAGCAGTCTGTGTTGTAAAGCTTGAATTTGCATCTATGCTTTGTAAACGTGGGATGGACCTGCATCACTGAGGAAGAATCCACAGAATGCCTCTTTATCTGCTAGGCATTATGACAGGCATGTCCAGCCCGCAGTGTGGGGGCCACACACAGCCCCCACAGCTTGCATTGCATCCCGCCTCCTGCCCTGTGCCATCACGGTGCTGGCTCTTCCCCACCCAGCAGCCCAGCCCAGGTCTGTCATACAGCAACAACCAACCATCCCTGTGCTATTAACAATGCTCAGCTGAAACCAGGACGCAGGGAGGGCACAGTGCAGTGCCAACTCAAGTTATGGCAAATAATTTTATGTATTTTGATACACTGACACAACACAAGCCTACAAACAGAAAAAATTCCAACCATGCTTTCATTTTGATAGAGGAATTGAGAACAGGTTTCAACACTGCTGAAAAAATTATCAATTTTTTTGTATATTTGCAACTCCATTTTCAGTCAGTATAAACACATGATCTGTGAATTTTCAAATGGGATGGATAGAGTTGCAATCAGATATTCAATCAAAAATTTGATTGTGTCTCTTTATCAGACTTTCATAAAATCTATCTTACCAGGGAAAAATATCTCTAGCTTCACAATCACACCCAAATTCATGTCATAATTTTTTGACAGTATGTATATTTGTGAACGACAGTTTTCAAGGATTAAGTATAGGAAGAATAAAATTTCATCAAAAATCTCTGACAAACATATAGAGAACTCACTAAGAATTGCATCCACTTCCATTAAACCAAACTGATGCAAGAAATTAACGCCAAATATCCCACTAGTTTTATGTCTTTGTTGGGTTGCCAAAAGTTTGGAGACCCATACCTTAAGGGATTATGAAGAATTGAATTGGAATACAGCCCAGATGTAATGTTTCAGTGCAGGACTTTTTGCCAGCAGGTGAGTAACTAGGCTAGAATCTGTCCCACTTCTTTTTGGTGGCTAAATGGCTTCTGGATACAACACTGATGGCTGTGCATGAGAGCACTTATTTTGTTGGTCATGATGGAAATTCTGATGTGTACTTCAATCTCTTGGAAAATCCTGCACTACTTTTCCCTAGCATGAATGTTCCCTGTTGAAGAAACAGGACCTCAATCCTACTGCTATATAAATCTGATATGGAGGAACCATTAGGAAACATGTCCTTCCCTAACATAAATAATATGTGCATTATTAGAGATGTAAGACATTAGCTATGTAAGATTCTGTAATTCAGCAACAGTCTTCATCTCTGTGTTGCTGAGGAGAGCCGATGGCTGTGAATGATTTCATTATTTCAGGACACATCTAAGTTATGTCTGCAGTGTTTATTGATTTGTTTACTATTTCTTCGACTCTGTAGATTTCTCACCTGGTGCACATGCACACATACACACAAAGGAAAAAAGAAAGCAGGGATTATTTGGCTCCTCAGTTTAGCCAGCAGATGTTACATTCACAGTTGTTTCCAGTTGAGTTTCTAGTGCTCAGCAGGTCTGAAACTGGGCCATGAGTGAGAATTTTTCATTTGTCTGCACAACAAAATCTCCTGTTGCATTCACCAGTAGGGCAAAGTGAAGGAAATGCATCCTTGCCCTCCAGAAACTGGGAGGAAGCAACCATATGTGGGAAAACTTGTAGAAGACAGGAAGACAGAGAGATGTAAGAATATAGCAAAAAGCAAGAAGCAACAACAAGATGGCACTGGTAGGATTTAGAGGGCTGGGACGAAACAACAAAAGGAGCTGGATACTTGTGTATCAGAAGGAAGTAATCCTGAAGACTGGACTAACAGACCTTGTTCAGATTATATGATTACATAGTCAAAGGCACAAAACAGTTAACTATGTTCAAATAAAACAAAACACAGTTTATTTTTTGCTTTTTTTTCTTCTCTCCTAGAAAGAAAACAGAACTCTAATTCCATCTTGATCCTTTCTTTTAAAATTCCAGGCAAACAGGCTTGGAATGAATTAAGACAAAGTATTAATTTAACTGTGACAACCAGCTTTCTAATTGAGGACAAGCTATGACCTGTACACTGCTACTGGCAATTCTGCTGGACATCTTCTAACAATGGGAACAGTGGCATGCCCTTACGTGCAGGGCACAACTATAAGAAATCTGTCAGTGAATTCAGTAGGAGCAGCATCTTTCCCCTATAAAATTGCACTAAAATGATTCTGGATTACATATTCATTTGAAGATTCATTACAGATTCATTGTGGATTAATATTTTGTCCATAAAGCTTAATTTTTGGTTTTGTTTCCGCTCAGAATGCAGTTAGGAGTTCACCTACCCACCCCACCATTCAAGACTGACCCTAAAGCCCCCCTTGCACTGGCCTGTTGTGGTAATGACAAGGCCCAGCTATGAGGTGAAAGGCTCCCTTCCATGTGTTTCTTTGAACCTTCTGAGTGGCAAGAAAGGACATAACTGAATATGATCCTAAATCTACCCTAACTGGCATGAGAAAGAGCTCGCAGTTTGCACATGATGTTTCTGCTGCACGTAATTAATTGTGAAACCAGGTATTGGCTATATGTTGTGTGTTATGTGTGTGCATGCAAGTGAATGCTGATGGGATTGTGTATGTGGACATATTCCTGGATTTGGTTTTGTTTTTAGAATGTCCTGCAAATTTAACTAAACTGAATCAATTTACAATAAAAGACTCCGTGTGGCTCTACTTATATATCTTTCTTATGCATTTGTCCAATCAAAATGATAATATAGACAAACTGTGGACTGCAAAGTGTATTATCCAGCAATATCTCATTATTATGCAAAAAATCAGATATTCACAGCAACTGTCTCATCTATTTATTGTTTGGTTACTCATCTGGAAATTTTAATACTTTCTTCAGGGGCAGGGGCTGGCAATAAAAAAATAGATCTATATATCAAACCTTTAACTTCCAGCCATCATTGTGTGCCATAATACAGATGGAGTAGCTATCAGCTCTCTTTACTGTGTTGGTTTATTTACTTCAAGTAAGAATAAAGATTTAAAGAGAATAAAATCACAAAGTCCACTGTGACCTAAATTTCAATGTTCCAAAGTAAAAAAAAATGTCTTGACACACACAATAAAAAAAACTGAATGTAGTAATTAATATGCAGCTACAAGACTAATTAATTTATTAAAACTATGCACCCAATCTTAATCTTTGAACTCTTTTTTTTTTTTTTTTTTTCCAAGCACATGAGTGGTTCTATTGAAACACATCAATTCCCCCTGCCAGGCTTGCATCTCCCTACATGTAGGTCACATCACAGCTAACAACACTATAATCCAGAGATGCTGCCCCTCAGTTTAACAGAGCACATCATTACAATGCTCTCTTCAAGCATTTCACTGGTCCTGCTGAACGTTATCTCTAAAAGGGCCAATGGCCCCAAAAATGAGAGTTTGATATGTAAGAAGACAGAACTCCTGGAAATTTCTGTATAGCTTCCATTTTTCAAACCAAATTCATCATCGGCAATCAGCATCAGTAAAGAAGTACGTAGAACGAGCTTGTGAAAGCCCTGGCATTTTAACTGCCATTGTGCCATTACAGTTTCATCTGCCACTTCCTAATAATACCAGGAGAGGATTCCATTTTCTCAAAATTAATAGAGATTGATTTAACAGGATCAGCAGTTCTCTTTCCAGCCATGTGCTTATCTCCTGCCACGTCTAAATTCTCCCCTACTACAATATTAACATGTTGCTACTGCCACTGGCACTTTTCAAAGCACACAGTGGAACTCAGAAGTTCCAGATTCTATCTCTATGCATGTTCTAAACATGGTGACTCTCCCAGTGCATTAGCCAAACACCTTTGTCAGACCATTCTGCATGTTCCTGAACTTCACACCTCCCTCCCAAGTTTAATGCCTCAGTACTGCATTTGGCTCTGTGGGGACTGAGCTCCCTCATTCAAACTGAACCGATTACAGCAGGAGCTCCATGCACTTGGAGCTCTTTTCAAGACCTTGATTTTACTGGAAAAATAAAAAATATCTCACACAACCACTTGTGTGCTTGGACAAGGCAGTTTCACTCAGCTCTGCGTGGTTTCTGCTCTCAGACAATTTGCAGCCACTGTGAGGAGACAAGACAGTCCTGTGCAGATCCCACTGGCCTCTGGTTCCTCGGTTCTCACTCAGCCCTCAGCAGGCTCTGGATGCCAGCCTCCGCCACGCACTCAGCTAGAGCAACTGCTTCTGGTTTCTCACTTTGATAGCAAGTCAGCCAAGCCAAGGTGCAGACAATTTCCTCACAAAAGGCTACTCACAGGAAATGCATCACCATTCACTACCCAAGCCACACTGATGAGAAAGCTGTTAAAGATAGATAATAATCCCTTAAGTGAGCCTAGAAAGGAGAATTTAGCTCCTGGTTAACATATGCTCAGATACGATTTTCACACTTTGTTTCAAATTTTGATTACATGAATTATAACTTAATCATTAAAAAAAACAAATCTTGAGAAAAATCAAGCAAAGAAAACAATACAAGAACTGCATTATTCAGAAAGAATAGTCAGATTAAAATAAAGTGAGATGGGAAATTGCTACCACACACATTGCTTTTTAGCCACCTTGCCACAAATGCTCTCACCTGCAGTGGGACAAGTCTGAAGGAAAGCAATAACACTTTTCAGTTATTCCCCTACCTATATGCACGTCGTTAAGATGATTGCAATTTAGCATCCACATACCAGTCATTACACATGCTGGCTTTATTATGCTAGCTGACTTGGAATGGCCGAACATCTACAGAAGAGTGGAAATTCCAGGCAGAAATGAAGGATTTCAGGAAATAGATCTGTACAAATAACAATGTATTCCAATGCAATTCAGATTTTTCCTGTTTATTTGCTGAAAAAGAAAATTTAGCTTCTACTGTTTTCTTATGCTCGCAAGTTACCATAGAATTCAAAACCTGAATAAAATCAAAGTGAGCATTTAGCACTCGTTCCCTGTGCCTTTGAGTAATAGTAAATGAAGTGACCCCTGGGCTTTTGCAGATCCCCAATGAAATCAAACTGCTCATTGCTACAGGCATTTGAACAAGTATAATCACTGGTAGGCTCCAAACTTTCTAAAATCAGGCATGCTCCATATGTTCCTTTCTGTTTGGAAAGCTGCTAACAAATTTGGCAGGCTAGTACAACCTAAACAAAGCATACAATGTCACAGTCTTTGTTAACACCACTGACTGCATACATGCTCATAGTTGCCAAGCACTGCTTTTTAAAAAACTTTCATTTTCTGTAGATTGTAATAAAATATCAACAGTTTTATTTTCCATGAACTACTTTTGGTTGGAACATGAAAACAACAATCACTGAAATTGAACAATTAAAAGTCAGTCCTTTCAGGGTATTTCACAGCTATTTTGTTTATTCTCGACACTCTTCTACAGAAATAATCAGAAAAGAATGAGCTAACCTGTCTTAGGAGTTACTTAGCATGTCAGCTGGGGCTCTGGAAAAGTTGCTGTATGTCTTTAAAAAGAACCTAATGGCATTACTTGAAATTGGTTGAGAAGTGATTGATGGGGTTATTATCATCTTCTGCTTCTGTTTACCCCAAATTAATCTAAAGCAGAGTTGTAAATTATTTAGGTGTTAATATTCACTACCCTTCGTCTCCATAGACTTAACTGAAATTGAGAATAAGTAGACCTCCTTTACCTTACCTCCAAATAGGAACAGTTGAATGTTCATGCAATACATAGCTGCTTCCTGCTTAGCTCATCATATCTGAACCACCAGACTTAGCCTATCCTTGGAGTATTACCTTTTATGAAAGAAGAGGTGCAGTTCATTCAAACTAACATTACATTATCTCATTTGTAGTGTCTTTCAATAGCAATTCTTGACCTTTCAATAAAGAATCTAGATGAATTTGAGAATAATTTGGTCCTCATTCAAACAAGCATGTAAGCATTTTGTTAAATCAGTCCTGTAATTAGGAAACCACTTCACTATCACATTTTATTTTCAGCATTGATAAAAGATGCAAAAGGAGAAGTATAATTATTTGGGGGATTGCAGGTGCCCATTGTGCATATATATTTCTACCAATGTCAGAAAGCTTGGGATAATTCTTTTGGATGCTTCAGACTTGTCAGAAGGCAGGCTATATACTTCAGTTTGTGTTTGTTCTCATGACAAAGGAGAGAGAGTTTACAAGCATAGAGTTTACAACCTCTTTTATGCATATGAGATTACTTCTGGAGAATTCTTAAAATAACTCCTCTATCCATTGCGGCTAAAGTTTCCAAAAGAGAAATCCTTTGATTTATAATCTGAATCCAAAATAGTAATCTCACAGCAAATTGCCTAGTTTCAAGTGATAGTAGCCAAATTATGCTTGAATTTTGCCACTTGAATACCAATAAACCAAGAAAGCAACACTTTCTGCAGGAATTTGAGACTGAGCTTCCACAGCACATAAGCCTTGAGAATCTGACACCTGAATAAGCCAGGTTTTAAAGCATCCAGTGTGCCAATTACTTTTAGTGAGTTTACTGTCTGAAACTAGAGGCATAAAGCTATTACCAATATATCCTGGTAGATAAAAGCTGCCAAACTAATTAACTAAAAAAATACAATAAATTATTTTTATATAGAAACCTAATTCTTACGTAACATTTGAACTGTAATTTCCAAGATAATTCTGAAGCTTTAATCTTAGGTTTCATTTCCTACACAGGTAATTCCTGTTCTCAGATTCTCTCCAAAAAGGCATCCTGTTACAAGCTTTGATTGTCTCCCAGTTGCAGCTGTAATTATACTGCGGTTTTAGAGTTGAGGTTTATAAACAAATGGATGGACAATTCCTGTGGTCCTTGGTTAGGATTTCAAGGTCTGTATTAGAATTACTAGTATGACTGTTCTCAGAGCTGGAAAGACCATCAGGAAAGTGCAGGGAGCTGCTCTTTAGCATCACAGAACTAGAAAACGATCTTTTCAGAAGCCAAAGCATTAGGTTTGGCTACAGTATTCTCTGTTGTCATTTTATGAATCATAGAATGGCTTGGATTAGAAGTGGCCTCAGGATCATCAAGTTCCACTCCCCCTGTCACAAGCAGGGATGGCCAGGGTCCCATCCAACTAGACCAGGCTGTCCAGGGCCCCATCCAACCTGGCCTTAAACTCCTCCAGGGATGGGGCATCCACAAGCTTTCTGGGCAGCCTGTTCCAGCACCTCAGCACTCTTTCAGTAAAAAACTTCCCCCTGACATCTAATCTAAATCTCTGCTCCTTTAGTTTAAAACCATTCCCCCTTGTCCTATCACTATCTACCCTTGTAAAAAGCCTATTTCCCTCATGTTTATAAACTCCCTTTAAATACTGGAAGGCCACAATGAGGTCTCCCCACAGCTTTCTCTTTTCCAGGCTGAACAAGCCCAGCTCCTTCAGTCCATTTTCATAGGAGAGGTGCTCCCTATCGGATCATCTTAGTGGCCCTTCTCTGGGCCCTCTCCAAAAGCTCCATATCTTTCCTGTGCTGGGAACCCCAGACCTGGTTGCAGTACTCCAGATGGGGCCTCATGAGGGCACAGCAGGGGGGATAATTACCCCTCTGTCCCTGCTGGCCACCCCTCTTTGCATGGAACGCAGGACACCGTTGGCTTTCTGAGCTGCAAGCACACCCTGCTGGCTCACATTAAGGCTGAGTACTTCAGCCTTCTCTGTATCTGTTGTAGCCAGTTCTCCTTTTTCACTTAGCAAAGGAGGTACACACTCTTTGATCTGTCTCTTATGGTCTGTGTACCTATAGAATACCTTCTTGTTGTTTTTAACATCCCATCCAAGTTCAGTTTCATCTGTGCCTTGGCTTTTCTAATCCCATCTCTGTAAGTCTGGATAGCATCCCTATATTCTTCCCAGGTGACGTGCCCTGCCTCCACTGCCTGTACATGTGCTTTTTTTCCCTCAGTTTGCCCTTCAGGTCCTTGCCAAGCCACACTGATTTCCTGCCTCCCCTCCCTGCATTCTTATTCTGAGGGATGGAGAGCTCTTGCACTCTCAGAAAGTCATCCTTAAAGAGTAGCTCCTTTGTCTCTAAGAACTTCTTTCCAGGAGATCTTGCCCAACAATTCTATAAACAGCCTGAAGCTAGTTCTCCTGAAGTTCAGGGTCCTGACTGCACTCTTTGCCAGGTATGCATTCCTTGAAATCACAAATGCAACCAGAGCACAGCTGCAGCCCAGGCTGCCTACAATCTTAATATCTTTAATGATCTCCTCCATATTGGTGAGCACCAGGTCCAGCAATGCTTTACCTCTGGTTAGTCTGTTGAAAACTTGAGCCTGAAAGTTATCATCAGTGGACTCCAGGAATCTCATGGATCCCTTCCAGCTTGTCACCCCTGATTTTAACTCACAGACTCTCTGTCTGTTTTCCTGGCTGTTTCTCAGAGGGAGCTCCTCGCAGTCTATCCACTCCTTAACATTGAGGGCAACTCCCCCATCCCTCCTACCTTGCCTATCCCTTCTAAAAAGCTTATAGCCCTCAACTGTATTGTTCTCTGACCCATGGAGAAAGCCAGACAGAGGGTTTGTGGGCATTTATGTCTGCCAATATGACTGGCTGTAAGATAGCAGACACTTGGGAAATCCATTAAAGCCAGATGGTTTGTTAAAACATATGTTATATAAGAGCACAGCCTGTAGGCACCTTGAAGAAGACAAGCCTATGGCTAATACTGGCATCAAGGAACAACTGAAATCACATAGGAATTACTGCAAGTAAGAGCAAAACCTAAACTGCAGATTCACACAGGGAAGTGCAGATGAGATTAAATCTGTTCGAAAGCACATATTAAAATTAATTCCCTGAGTCGGAGACAGAGATGCAAAATTTGCATGCCAGCAAGTATTTTCCAATTTCCTAAAATCTGTCTTCTGTCTACATGGAGTAATGCAGATCACATATTACGAGCACAACCTGTTTTTAACTCCTTTCAGTGACTGATGTCCAGACTTTTGCTTCTGCTTACAAAATGCTCAACTCTGAAGTCCTCAGAGAACCTAAATATTTACGAGGACTAAATATTTACACAAATCTTGAAAGTTAGATTGATACTATATTTTCTATATTAGCCATTTATATTTGTATCACATTTCAGATTAAATATAACTAAGTATGCAAAAATAGTTTGGATGTACTGAACACATAGGAGCACGATTATTCCTTTCTTGTATGGCCTTTCACCAGGTAGCTTCCCATACATATTAGTAAAAATGCTCTCTGTGGTAGGAGATAACTACAGGAGTAACTGTATGGGGCAGGCATTCCTTTCTAGAGGAAGCAAAAATTTATGAAACACTTTAATAAGGAGTGCTGATAGGAGCAAAGGACAAGCATGAGAGTGAATCTAAAATAACAAATTCCCATTTGCTTCCACGTATTTACATCTTGGCTGCTGCACAAATAGCAAAGCACCAAACTGAGACTTCAAAGGAAAGGACACAGTTCTGTACTAGATCTATGAGCAAAGAGGACATGAATGTGTCAGCATAATTGATCAAGAATACACCATACCATTTTGGTTTATATGCACCTTAGAGGCAGATGACCTGGACAGACTGAAGAGAATAGATGTCAAGACAGGCAACCTTTACTACTTTTCCTCATAAATGGACTACAGTTACCACATTTCTCTTTAACTGAGCAAGCAGCTTGTTTGTCAGCTGACGTACATCTGCTGATCATTTTTATTCCTGGGACTCTGGGAAGCCGCAGAAGTTCCAAAATTGCCAACAGCAGGTAAATAACAAGAACAAAATAATGAACTTCAGCAGAAGGTAAAGAAAGGCATCTTAAATTTCTGAATTTCATTGGATAAAATAACTGAGAGTGGGCAATTATGATGTTTCTGCTGCTATTCCTGCTAGCAAGTTATTGGCATTGTCAACGGGACCAAATTCTTTCCGGATAATAGCATAACTCTTACATTGAGTTGTTATGGCCTGAGCATTTTCAAGAAAGCAAGGAACATACTAGGGACCAAGATAATTTTGCTGTTTATCACTAACATAAACATTAAGTGGGAAGTCATGTGAAATGATCGCTGTGTGTTTGTTTTGAAAGTTACAAACATTACACTATTCCTTAACTTAATTCCTCCAAGGCTCCTTTTCTTTTTCTGTGCGTTGGCCCTTCCTGTCAGAATCCTAACTTTTCATTGAGGAAGCTGATTTCTTAGCACTGCAACAGAACACAAACCTTTTTCAAATTTCCTTGTGATAGCAAGGCTAGGATGCTCTTTGTATATGCTACTTAAATGAATTAAATCAACTCAAATGTGTGATCTCTCCAGACAAAGATGAAGGTTACATAGTTTAAGGATGAAATATAGACCATCCTCTACAAAAGCACTGTGTTGCAGTTTAATTAAAAGAATTCATTAAAGTCGTGCTCCATCCTAGGTAATTAGTATGCATAATTTATGCTTTGCCTAATACACAAGGGCAGTAGCCTGAATAATAAACTCAAGTTAACCTTAAGTGGAAGAAATTGAATGGTCAGATGTTTATTTAGCTCAGGTTTGCTCAAGAGCTAAGGTTAAAGAGGTGAAATTCTGTTATAGTTAATTAATTTCTTCAATTTTCTTCATAAAATGCTGCCTACCAAGTGGGATGAAAGGTTTTTTTCTTTTCTTAATGAAGGATATCTCTTGGCCACATCAGTTACCAGTTCTGTTGCACAGAGTCTGTGATGATGTAGGCACAGTTTCTAGTAAGGATTTAACCTGAAAGTAGGTAGCCCTGGAAATCTTCAATGAGACCCAAGTGTAGCAAAAGGCTCCAATGTCAACTCTCAAAGGAAGGGCTTTGTAATCTGAAGTCATTGGCTTTCACAGCACCCTGATTCTACTGCCCTTCCTACCTCATCTTCCAGCTCCTGCCTCTGTCTCTGGATTGATGTAACTTCAGTCGCATTGTCTCACTGCAAACCAAACCAGGACACTGATGTGACCAATCAAAAGCAAAACAATACAATGCACTTTATT
This sequence comes from Phasianus colchicus, assembly GCF_987193195.1. Taxonomy (NCBI): domain Eukaryota; kingdom Metazoa; phylum Chordata; class Aves; order Galliformes; family Phasianidae; genus Phasianus; species Phasianus colchicus. The sequence goes on along the minus strand of NC_143447.1, from coordinate 5,553,901 downwards.
TTGATGAACCATTTTCCATAGGATTCAGTTCACAATATGCCTAAAAATGCCATCACATCAGCATTTCTGAGTGTCCACAAAAGGATCAACAGTGACTTGAGCTGCAACTGCTACTGAATACCTTAGCAACCTTACATCCATCGAGCACTAAGCATCTGTTCCATAAAGCAGAGAATGATTACATACAAACTGTTAAAGTGCAGCTATACTGCTGCACTCCTTCACGAGTACCACCTCCCTAAGCCCTCAGGCATCCTTGTGACTAAGTTCTGCTCTCATACAAGTCTGTGAAAGCCTATGACTTGCAGCTCCTGTGAAAAGACACAAGGATGTCAGGCAGATTTGTAATAGACAGATGGAAAGCAGGCCACAAAGAGTCAGATGTCTCAGAACAGATCAGTTGCTTTCCTAGAGGAATTCTGAAGTTCAGTGACAGAAGAGAAATCTTCCCCAAAGCCTTCTGGTAACAAGAAGACAGATCAGAAGATAGTTCTCTCCATCCTGTCAAAACTTTTGCCTTGTGCACTCTCACATGTCTCCCTATTTTATGCCCATGTTAGAATTCACCATATTTTCAATCTTTAAAAAAGAAAATCTATGGTTGATTTATTTTTTTCCACTTTGCCTGTGAATAAGGAAACCCCCTGAAGTGAGTGGGGTTTAGATTAGGCCTAATGGAAGATGCTGAGTGGGTTTTATCTTTCCTTCAAACTGTTTGACTGCTGCTTCCTATTATTATTTCATGTTCCAACAACAGCATAAAAACTAGAGGCATTTCGTAACATAGGGAATCCACAGCCAGAAGCCAGGTCTTTGTGCATCCTCCTACCCCTGTGATAGTTGCTCTCCTAAGAAGACACGTGACTCTCAAGTACAGAAGAAAGACTATCTAACCATCTCTGTACTTTTTTCGTTTGTCTGTTCTGTTTTCAGTTGAAAAACAAAGTCATTCTGAGGTATTATCTGCAATAATTTTAGGAGTTGTGCTCCAAAATACATAGATGATACTAAATCAAATGAGGTCTATTCCAAACCGCATCACTAAGGAGCCTTTATTTACTTTCTGTTGTATTTATTTGTGCAATGGCCAATAAGGAAACTTCTTCTAAGGGTTAACTATTACTACTCCACAGCTTTAACTATTACTACTCCACAGCTTTCACTGATGATCCTGGTGTTGGCTTGAACATCTCCCACTACCACATTCACAGCACAAAGAGATGAATGAATGAGAGTCATCCTGCAGAACCAATTGATATAGTATGGAGGGCCAGGACTCAATCTTACTGAAAGTGATGGCAAAATGTGGGCTATATTTTGCTTTAAAGGAAGTTGAATCTTTGCTGATTGAAACGGTTTCACCAGCCCCAACAGAAGTCTGCCTTTCTTTGGATAGGAATGCTTTGTTTGCTTGGGAGTCCTTTGGCTTCAGCTGGTAGCACTCAGCTAAGGCTTGGTCCCAGAACCACTGAAGTCTGTAAGAGTCTGCAAGTATACAGATTTGGTCATGCCTCCTGGAACACATAGCGAGAGAGCAATGCCAGCCATAGAAGCACGGCAACTTTAAAAACTAATGTGTTATTCATGCTACAGATTTCTGGCCTTTTATGTTCTTTTCTAGAAACATTCAGATAAGTCAGATTAAATTTTAATAAGTCAAAATGTTGGATGAAAATCATTTTCAGTCCCATGTGCGCACGCTTTCAAAAATTCATATGTATGAATTTTCACCATTCAAACAAGAAACTTAAACAACAGAAGTGTCCAATTTTAAGACCAGCTACAAACCTCTAACAAAACTCACATTTGTAGTACAAAGCAATGACCAGCTGATACAAATGTCTCTTTCTTTTTCCAGAATATAAATACTCTCTGTTTTGAACAAGTATATTTGTGAAAACTCTTACTGACAAAGAAAACAGTTGGAGGACAAGCGAGTTTTACAAAGCAGAATCTACTCTTCTGTTCTTGAAATGGAGTCTCACTCAAAACACCCAAACATGCACAAAGGTCACTGCATTATAGAGAGAAACTCATTTTGCTACAGCTAAGGTACAAAACACGGTTGCTCAATTTCATACAGTTTCACAAAATGCTATTACAACTACTGGTAAATTTAAATATTTTTCTCTTATTTCCACATAATATTGTAAAGTAAATTAGAACTTTTTCATCATCTGTTACCCAGCAATATGTACACGCAGGGTTACATTGTAAGTATGGTCCAAAGCCAAACAATCAGGCAGTCCTAAACCTTGGAGAAGCAACTCAATTGGTCAACAAAATTATTTAACTGGAGAACAGAAGCAGAGCAATAGATTTTTTTGAAATTAATCAGAATGGATTTCATAGTTATTATTAACTGGAAGACATAGTACTGTGACAGACTTTATTAACTTTATTATTAAGGCTTTTGAAATTGTTTCTAGATGCATAGCTAGATGTACTCCTGAAAAAATTGGACCCATTCCATTAATCTAGCAGTTTTCCTATCTTTAAGCTATTTTTTGCTGGCATAGTTTCCCTGAGGTGTCTATGCCCTGCAGGAGCAGCAGGTTTCTTGCCAGAGTTGGACACTGCTCCTCCCCACAATGCTACCATCTAGTTTGCTCCATTACTTTTAATAGTGTGGCACGTGTCCAAAGCTCTAACAGCTTCACTTCACTGGGCACCTCAAAAAGTGTCAAAGGGTGCTCAGCATATTAAGCCAGATATTTATCTCCTGGAGTCTATTTTTAGGTTTATTAAAAAAAGAAGGAAAAAAAAAAAAAAAAGAGGCACAAACAGAAGCCACTATTAATCTAGCATGTACTCAACAGCTACCTGCAAGGCTGAGGTGTAATACCAGCTACAGATTCATTATGCTCACTAAATAACACGTCATCATTTGAGTTTCAGAATTCCAGTACTTACTTGAGTAGCTAACATCAAATAAGTAAGCAGACCAAGTGAGTGTAATGTTCAGAGTGAAAGTGCTCTGTGGAATCTGGAGCAATGTTATTTACAAATTCCATTCAGTGTGAATATGGACATCAATCTTTATCCATTCCAATTACAAACAAAGGTAATCCCATAGTCAAGCATACATTTAGCATTAGATGGTGCATATTTGGGCAGACCTGAGAACCTGAAGAATAAATATTGATATATTAAAACAGAGTCTATTACTCACCTTCTGAATAAACCACTGATTTTAATTTACTTACAATTCTGCAGTAGCATATTTCCAAAGAGGAAATTAGATTTCTACGTATCATAGCAAATCACAAAGCCAAAATGTCAACTTCATATATCAAGCAATTACTTGTAATGTTTATTTTTTGGGGAAAATTTTTACATATATTTACTTAGAAAGCCACATGGGTCCCTCCAAAATAAATAGGGGCTATAATTCTTGCCAAAAAAATCCACAGTTCCAGAGATCTAGTCATCAATTTCCTGCAGCATTAATGAGGAAAGGCGCTGAGACAGTCATTCATACTGTCTTTATGATAAGACTAACCTACAGGGCAAATCAAGATTAAGGACAAAGGGAAGACAAATGAATAGAATAAAGAAGTAGGTTTTGGAAATTCATCTCCTGATTTTTTTTTAACTATCTTAAATTTATAAGTATTACACTCAAAGATCACATTAAAAATTAGAAATGTTCTTCAGACAAGATGAGGTAAAGAGGTTTTTGGTGGCTTGTTTTTTTTTTTTTGTTTTTGTTTTTTGCATTAAGCATTAAACTTACAGATTTATTAGGCTGGAACAGGGGGGTGGGAAAGCCAGTTCTTAAAACTTTTGGGAATTGCTATAAGTTATCTTTCCAAGAAGAAAACAGTTTAAATTGAGACAGACAAGGTCAGAAGGTCACAGTAATTCTGCTCTATAAGGACATACTTTGGCACTTCCACATATCAGCTTTCACACCAACATCATATTTTTATTCGGATACTTGCTTTTTTGGCTCCCATGCTACTTGGCCAGGAATCAGTAACTTAGTCCACTTTAACCCTCCAGATAAGTCTGGAGGTGTCATATCTTATGTACTCAAGAATAACGGATTAGAAAGGGTGGAGGAAGCTCACCCCCAAGTACCCAGGACACACAACTCCCTTCATAAGCCATGAGCTGCTCAAGGTGGCCATGCCTAAAATAACACGTGATCGTACTGTCATAAAGGACAGCATTAAATATAAGCCTCTGTCATGCATCTGCTCTTTCTCTGTCATAACCAACACACCCATCATCCTGATATCTGGACACCACCCGCTCAAACTTCATGACACTTTAATGTTTGTAACACTACCTCTGTCTACTTTTGCCAGGCTGAGCGTTTCTATTTCTAAAAGACATGTATTGTCATTACGAAATGACAACTTGATGGATGTGGGCTATAGACACTGGAGCTGATTCTGCCAGTGCCAGCCCCAAACAGAAGTCTGGGGGTCACTCCACACTCAGCCTGGCTGCACGGAACTCAGATGAAGTCCAGAAATAGCACAGCAGTGTTGGTGCTGGCCAAGCCAACAAGCCTGCCAAGGATAGTTTCCAGCACTGTGAATGTGTCCTCAGCAGCATACAACTTTGCAAATACATGTAATATTCCTGCAAACAAGGCTTAGCTTCCATTAGCTAACAGGAGAGGTGTGCAGCTGCAGCTTTTCACTCACAGCACAACCTTTCCAGACAACAACACACCCAGTGAGCCACTGAGACAGGTGATTATATTCTTACCTAGATTGTAAAAAACAATGGAGGCAAATAGGTATCATTCACACTGCTGCGAGCGACACACGCTTTCATGACAGATGAGCAAATACCATCAGCATATCCATTTATTCTCAGGTGTGCATTTCAACCCTCTCAGCCATCTTTTTTTCAATAATTCCTGCTGCCTATTTCCTCCTCTATTTCACAGAGACCATCTCTGTTTCTCTCACAGTAGCTACTGCGACTGCAATAGAAATCACAGACATATTTGCCACTAAGCCCCTTTAAATGTGCTACTAAGCCCTTCAACTCCTAATTGATTTAGGAGGTTGGCCCAGCTGATAATATTCTCTAATCCAGACACTGTATGTGTGACCTGACGGAATCCCATCAGCTCTCAGGTTATGCTCACTGTTCCAAGGGCTCTCTCTCAGGCAGGAATACAACATCTCAGTGTTCCACAGCTCACTGCAGGCTGCTCTACATGAGCTCTTCTTGGTGAGCTGCCCACTTGTGCCAACTCAGCACTATGCCTATGTGTAAAATAGTATTTCATCCCTTCTGTCCCTCTGTTTGCCTTATCTAAACATGCAGAAATGCTCCACGTTATGGCTTGGATTTATGACAGAAATTTTCCTTTTTAAGTTCAGTATCTAAGCCTCACTCCTCATTGTTTTGGTTGCAGTTTGGTAAGACAGCAGCCTGCAGCAGGAGCTTTCCAGCAGATTGCCAGCTGGTAAGGCTTCTTCTCTGGGAGATGTTCATATAACCTCTCTGCCAGGTTTTCGTTATTCAGAAACATCCAAACCGAGAAATTATCCCTTCTAGCCCTCTCCTTCTGGTCTAACCAGATGGACAAAACCAACCAAGTAAATAAATAAAACAGTGAGAAAGAAAAACAAAGCAAAAATAATTTCTGATTAGTTTTTGCTTTGTAAAACATTGATGAAATCTCCTGCAAAGCCAGCTGAGCAAGGTTAGGCACAGCCACCTGTATCTCCTGCCAGCCCGGAGGGGCAGGAGGAGTGCAACTCACCAGCATCTTCAGGAGTCCTGCCCACAGCCATGCCAGGGCAGAGGAGTGTGTCTTCTCCATAGATTGTTTATTTATTTGGGAAAAGGAAGGCCCAAGGGCAAGCCAGAGAGCTGATTCAGAGCATGGAGGAGACTATGGGGAGTCTGAAAGAAAAATATCATTGCCTCTTGGGAGAAATACAAATGTATTGGCACAGATGAAGCATGACAGGCAGGTATCAGCAAATACAAGGGAAGTTGTAGGTTGCCACAAAAGCATTCCAGCAAGTCCAGAGCCTGAAATAGAATGACTGTGAGCTATCAAACAATAAAATCCATCAGCCAGACCCAGTGCACCAGCCCCAGTTGGTTTCCTTTTCCTGTCAAACAAAAATTTTCTCCTAATTATTCATATTGAATACTGCCAGATTCTTGGAACTCATTCAGAACAGGATCTGCTCAGAGCTTTAAGTGCTACAGAAGTTAAATAGTAGTACCCCATATAGTGCTTCCTGACTGCTTGATGATGCAAATGAGGAACTGAGACCAGTTCAGGTAACCACAGCTGGGCAGAAACTTGTGGCACAGTGCACACTTGAAAACAAGCTCTCAAATGCCCTACACGCTGATTATGTTGATGTAAAAGGAGATAAGTTGTCATGCAAATTAAGACAAAAAACCAAAAACATTTTGCTTGGATTTTTAGTCCATAATTTTTTTACACAAAGACTTTTCTGCCGATAAGCAGAACTAGTACAGTGCAGTTACTGATAAATCTCAGACTGAGCCATATGAACATTAAGAATGTAACTTGCAGAAGCTGCTCCCCATAAAAATGTCTGCATTTGGTGCCTTCCATTGAATTTCCACTGATGGAAGGCAAAAATCTTTAGCTGAGGTTGGACCAAAGGAGCTCCGGGCATGCAAACAACATTCATCAAAATGAAGGAAAATAGACCTGTGAACTGTTGCAAAACCAGCGAAAGCAAAGCCAAGGCCTTCTGGCACACTGCTGCCTGAGCAGGAGCTGAGCTAAGAGCAGCTCTGCATATGAAGCTTCATTTGAAATCTTTGCACATCCTTGGAACAGCACATCTGATATCAGCAGGGTTTACTCAGCGCTCCATCCTTCCGAGGGAGATAAATTCACTTCTGTAACAATTTACTGAGTGTCATTCTTTAAAAAAAGAGATCATTTTTACTCTGAACAAACTTTAAAGATCTGGCACATCTCAAACACAAAGACCTGGCCAAGCATCTTGATTAAAATCTGTTCCCTTTCCACTCCTGCAGCACAGTACTGCATATGCCAGCTATATCCCATCTTCCAGTCCAATGCAGACAGCATTTCAGAGAGCTGCAGATATACTGTCTGAAGAAAACTGCCTGGAAGCTTTCCAGAGGACAGGCAAACTGTAAATGTATGTTACTATCTTTACACAGCTTGTGGCAGTCCTGCCTGATCCATAGCTCCATACCCTTCTCTGACTAAGGGATGCTCAGGCTGAAGCACCAGCCTTCAGCTACAGTCTGTTCTGGACAGACTGAAACTGGCAAACTGAAACTGCTGAGTTTCACGTGGCTCAGACTACCTGTTATTCCCAGCAGGACTCGATAACAACTCAGATTTTTCAGAGCTTCCAAACACACAAGTGGGAAACCAGCAAACAGATATTTTGATGTTTGACAGTTTGTGCTGTTCAGTAATCAGGTGCCACCAAGCCTCACTGCAACTGGCATCACTCTCAGTGATTCCACCAAGAAGCTCTGGGAATGTTTCTGAGATGCAGCATTGTGGAGTGCCTCTAGATCTATGAATAACTATTCAAAGCCATTCTTTTGGCTTTGCCGTGACTTTTGGGTGCCTTTCAGGAAAAACAAAAGACGTTCTCTAAAGCAAAATAAATCTCCTCTTCCACCACAAATAACTGCTCCTTTCAGAGAAATGGAAGAAAACCTCAAAACAGAGACGGAAAAATCCACGGTTTTGCAAGATTTTAACTGTATTTATAATGGAAAAACTGCATTTCTGAGGCCACAATTATCCCACAAAAGAAAAATCTCAGAATTGTACTCGATACTTTCCAAAGTGGGAAGCAAGTCTTTTTGGAGCGATCTGAGGGGAAAGCAAGCCATTCCCTGGCACAGCAGACAGCGAGGGCAGTCTCCAAGGCAGCCCACTGGCCATCCGAGAGCCCTGCGGAGCCAGGCTTTCTGCTGTGACAGAGGCGAGAGGCCACAGGAGGCAGCAGTCCTTGCCAGAAACGGCCGCTGCCTCCTCCACGCCCCAGCTCACCGCTCCCCGTGCCGGCTGTGCCTCTCGCTTTCCACAGCAAGGCGACACCGAACCCCCGCCGGGTCACATCCTGTCCTCTTCACAACGGTCCTTGCACTGCTGCTAGGGACAGGGGCTACCAGAGCAAAAAGACAACGGAGAAGAACATTTAAGCCCAGTTTCCGGAAGGGGGGTGTCAGAAGCTGGCTGCAGTTTTCTCTCTGCATAGATGCTCAGAGATAAGGTAAGGCGCACAGTGATGCTGAGCACTACTTCAGCCCAGGCCGTGGCTCCTTGCAGTCAGATCTGAAGCACTGGGGTGAACCATCTTCAAAAACCACCGTCAATGCGCTTTGTCTCCAAGAGCAAAGCTGTAACAGCTTTTGCATTGGTTGGAAACAGTAACAAGAAAAAATTTCAAACAGTTTTGAGAATTAAATCGTCGGTTCCACCCAGGAATTACAACAAACATCTGCTACAGACGCTGAATTAATGTATTTTATTTTAAGCGAAACCCTCCGTGTAAACGTGCCTGTCCTGGGGAAAATAAAGGGTTGTCCAGCTTTCACCAGCCCCTGCACTTTGCAAGAAGGTATCAACTTCCCTTCGGGTTGCCTTGAAAAGGCCTTGTCTCCCTGATTTACACAGGTATGGTGTGAATGGCTCAGCGGCTGAGGCCTGCTCAGCCAAACACCCATGTGTGCATGAAATTAGAATGTCAACATTTGATTCATGCTGCCAGGCTGTGACTGTGAAACAAATTATGTCAGTGGGTGGCAATTGCAATATTAGTCTAAGCAGATAACATTTAGCTAAAAGGAGGGGCTCAGTTCGCACTCTTCTCCTTACCATTTTAATATGTCAACATCATTAGAATTAGAAGGCCAGGAATTTTGTCAGAATGGAAAAAATACAGAGGCAAACAAAGATATTAGAGATTGAGAGCAAGTTTATGATAAAGCATAAGGTAGCACAACCCAAATAAAGGTTCAGCAAATTCTTTACAGCTCCTCACTGCACACCTTCACTACACACAGTTCAGATTTATCAACACATCTCCTTCCCTATTCAGTGATTTTAAAATATCAAACATTGGACACCATGGAATGTAAGTGACAAACAGCATCACCTATGGCATGTTGAAAGCTGCATTTTCAGGGAAGAAGTGCCATTTACTAATTAATTTTTTACAAATAAAGCCTTGGAAATGTTTGGTTTGAGCTATCAAACTTTAAAATGCATGAAAACAAAGATCGTAATCTGGCCTCTTCTCAATTAAAAAGAAATAAAATTAACTTTTAGAAGACTGAGAGAAAAAACAAGTTTTCCTAGCATTTCTGAGTTATTTCCTACGCGGGCAATCATTTTTGAGACGTGAAGTCAGTATTTTGTTGTACAGATTTTAAAAGAAAACATACTTGAAACTAACATCTGATATTCAATGGTACCTATTTTCATTATAAAGAGTAAAGAAATAAATACACAAAACTAAATGTACTATAAAGGTATAAAAGACATAGTAAGACTAAGACATAGTACTGTTTTTTTTCTTGCATTCACAATTAATTCTCAATAAGCCCCTACGTATCACATGGCAATTTTGCCACAGAATCCATCATACTTCTAGCTCCTTTTTATTTTCCCTCATTTTAACTAGCAAAATGGCAAAACATCAATTTAAAGTTTTATTTCATAGCAAACACCCATGTTGTTAAAGTTAATGCTGTGAAAAATCCAACTTGTAACAGTGAAATGTTTATAGAAGCAACCATTCATTTAGTTGTAGAACTAGGCTTCAGCTATCAGCTTCATAGTTAATGCTCAGAAAGACAGAGTTTTTAGATGATTCCACTAAAAACTAATCTATCAACTTTATTTTCCAGCATATAAAAACTAGCTTTAACTGAAAGCCATTAAGAGGGAAACAGCTTGCATCCAACTCCTCTGCCCACCACACTGTGCTATATGTATTCCAGGGTCATCCCACACCTGTAAGTTTGGCTCAACCCTTCCTCCTTTTGTTTAGTCACTATTAGTGAGCACATCATCAGGTTCAGCCTTACTCTCAAGTGAAGGCAACTAGAATTTCATCGTCAGGTCAAACTCTAACTGCCCTACTCACTAGAAAAATTTCATTGAAGTTAATGAGCCAAATTAATCACTGGCATAACTCCACTGACTTCACCAAGGATCAATTGGATTCAACAGGACTGTTCTGTAGACGGGGATTGGATACACGGACATCAATGGGATCAAGATGGGATACATAATGAGAAATCCAGATCATTTATTCTCCAGACTTCTCAAAGACTGATCTAAATTGACTTCAGAAAACACACATTGTAATAAGACATGTCATGCGTGTGGCTGAGCTGCCATTTCACAAGCTCAAAATACTTCAAGTCTGCTGCCCAGATAGCTGCTACCAGTGACTTCCAAAGGTCTGGGACAGTTTCTATCAAGCCACTCAATTAGGTAACCTTTAAAAAAATTACGTGAAAAGAGTATAAGAGTTTCAAAATATTTTGCTCCTTGGAAAACACCAAACAGAAAACGCAGACATAACTGACTCCCTTCATACAACTGCACTTGTTTTACCTATTGAGACAGATGCTACAGAATGACTTTTACTAAGAATAATCAAAAAAACATGGGAAAAAAATCACAGTAACAGATTGCAATTTTTCTGCTACTTCATCTACTTCAGGGTATGTGTTTTTGGAATCTGTTCAAAGAGAAGGATTTTTCATCCAAATCTTCCAGAATTGTTCAAATAAGTACAAAAAAAAAAAAAGTTCAAAATTGCTTCTGCTTCTTTTTCTCTGCAACATAAACTATTAAACTCTACCAATGAGTTTGTGTTAGAAGTTTTAGAAGTTACTTCTTTGTCCAAAAACAAACTAACTAACAAAGGAAATACCTTTTTCATTTGTTAAAGAAGCAATTAATAAGAATATAAAAAGCAAATTAAAAGTAAAAGAAAATAAGGAATTTAAAATAATTTGCATATTTGGACTACTTCATGCTCAGGAAAAATGCCTGGGCAGAGAACTGTATCTAATTTTAAAGGCTCAGCTATCCACCCTGTGCACAAAAATAAGCATACACCATCAAACTTCTCAGAAGGTAATTTGGTAACACTGCCTGCACAGAGGAAAGCAGAAAAGACAGCGCTGAGACCGCAGGAAAGATTCTTTATGGTGTAGTGACAGCCTTGTAACTTCTCCATTATGATGAGAACCACAGCATAAAGATTGCATTATCATCTGTGGTTAACTGTCAAATGCATTTTAATGCTTTATTTGGGAGAGCTAAGTAAAAAAACAAAACAGGCCTCCTCTTCTTAATCTATCCATCTTTGAGAACGTAAACGCAGCTCATACTTGTGTGTCAGTGTGGGGAGTTAACTGTATTCTTTCAGCTTCATGTAAATTCCTCAAGATCAGAGAGCTGAGTAAACAATATTTTGATGTAAACAGATTATCAACATGAGAGGAATGACCGTCTGGTCACCCGTGGGGGTTTATTCACTTAACACTTCCACCCCATAAAGACAATTGTGTGCAATCAATGCATATAGGGCCTTTCACAGAGTTGCTAAGTGATACGTAGTGTCAACAGAAAAATGCGTGATGTACAGAAGGGCTGCTGAACAGCCAAGAGAAAACAACACACATGGATGATATTTTAAACTTAATTCAGTGCGTTATGAAGATTGTGACAGGCAGAGTGGCTGATCAGAAAGCACTGCAAAAATTTGACTTTATAAAGTTGGATCTCCCGTGTGTGTAAAGAGTTTAATTTGGTAACAAGTGAATCACAGTGCAGAACAGTAGCTGGTTCAAATAGGAAAAGCCAACCCAGCAGGGAAGCACTGAATATTCATTCATTGGAAGGCACAGCAGTCATTTTACAATCCAGGCTTCAATATATGAGCAGATCGTTTGTCTAAGATTGTATATGCATTCTCTCATTTTCCTCATCTCTGGAAACTATCTTAGTAAAAGCCCAGAAGCTGTTTTCAACAGTTTCTTCAGAATTTCTAAAGAAAGGGAAGAAGGTTGAATGGCATCACATTGCCCCATACAACCATGAAAACCTGTTTTGTGGGACATTCTTGAAACCAACCCAGAAAGAAACCCTTAAGAGGTTTTGTATTTATTTACTCATTCTCTCCCACCACCCACTTGATAGGTTTTATATTCAAATGCAAAATATATCTGCCTTTGTTCTAAGGATTCAATCTGATTTTGGTTTGATTTACAGAACAATCCTGAGAAATCTGACCTTTTACCAAATTTTATTTTCTAATAGCTGTGTGCAGTACGCAGAAAATTTACAATTCTCAAAAGCTTTTCTAAACTGCTTTCAGTACTTCAGTTTACTGCCACGTTCAAAGCATCCAGAGATAGTTCAGCGTTTTGGCCAAATACATCCTTCCTTGGATCACTGATCTATTTTCTACAAAACAAATCTTCCAAACTTGCAAAATGGTTTTCTCACAAGCTGTTAGTGAATTCTGTGTTGCTCAGGTTGCTGCCGACAACAAACAGGCAATGTGAGGCTCCTGGGTGACAAGAGTGATTCTGAGTGGATTAAACATAGCTCAGTCAAATGCATCAAACGAGCCTCACTAAGCTCATCCATTGCCAAAGTTTCAGAAAGCAATTAAAAAAAATTATTTTAAAACGTTGTGTGTTTTTTTTGTTGTTGCTCTTGTTCGTTTGTTTTTTTTTTTTCTTCTTCATAGGATTTACAGTTAAAATACTTGGGGAGGACTTGAAGTGAAAAATTCTTAGAGAAAATCATCTCCTGAATTGCTGCCTAGATTCAGTTGGATGAGACTGTTAGCAGAGTTTCTGAGCTACAGCTGACCAGCTGCTGTCCCACTCAAAGACTCTCCAAATGTATTTGCAGACTTCAGCCCAGCACACACAAATCAATGCAAACTCTAAATATGCACAAAATTCATCTGAATGCAATGGGGTAAGTTGGGTTCACACAAAATTATTTGATGCGTTGTTGCTAAAAGTTGCTGATATTTATACATTTCCTATTGGAGTAACACCTGCAGGTAGGAGCACGGTGTCTTTATTCTCTAAAAAGCAAATATCAGAAATGGGCTCTGCCCTGAAGAGGCTGCAAAATAATTATGGAAGCCAGGTGAGAAAAGGGTGTAACAAGCAGAGGATCTGGACCTGACTCAGCGTTCTTTCAAGAAAATATAGATAATTCCTTTAACTGTAAGGCAGAAAAGTGCTGACAAGAAAGGAATCAACGTCTTCAAGAAAAGATGGATAATGACGTTTAGGATCATTTTGGTAAATCAACTTATAAATTGATTAGGTTGCTGGATTTCTAAATTGAAAATATAACAAGTCAGTAAAGATAAGTTTGGAAATCTATCTCTGGAAACGTAGCTGGGTATATAATAGTTTTGAGGATGTGAAAAATAAAGTTCTTTAAACTTTCCGCTTGTAGCTGAATTTTAATTAATAGGTTGAATCTGACCTTCAATTAAACAAGCTCATAGATCATTATTTGTTCTAATCATAAACCTCAAAATGATCTAATAATTTATCAATAATAACAAAATTCAACTCTTAAGACCTGACTTTCATTTTCAGCCTTGACAAATTATTACATTGCCTGGAAACTAGGTATAAAAAGAGGTGGTTTCCACATGAGGAATCTCTCATTCTGGTCAGATAAGCTCTACACAAATGCTGAGATTTGAATATTCTTTTCATGCACTGCAAAAAAAAAAAAAAAAAAAAAAAAAAAAAAATTCCCCAACCAACCAACCCCTAAGCACTACCCATATACTGTCTTATTTTTTTCAGACAACAAATTTTGAAGGGTAAACAGAGGAAAAGAGGAAAAAAGGAACAATCACAAATGGAGCTTAGTTTTCATGGCATTCACAGCAGTCACCTCAGTGCAGCAAATACAGCACTGCTCCTCAGGATGAGTAAATAGGAATGAACACAGATTTGGCTGATACAGTTGCACGCAGTACGTGCATGAAGAGGTCTCAAATTGGCAGCAAAGTAAATACTTCCAAGGGACTGGTCAGTTCTTGAGCTGCCTGCAGTTTTGTAAGCAGCAACACCAGGCTGGATTTTGCTGCTTCAATCCTCCTCAGGCTGTTTAACAGGAAGACGACCATGGAATCCTAACTCTTTCTGTCAACTCCTTTACAGTAACAAGTTGTTAATCACAGTTACCAGAGGAGACTGTTCTGGGTTACATCAGGACTGCAATAATTTGGGAATAAATTAGCTACACATTTAGCTCATAATATCTTAGGATAAAATATTTTTCCTTCGTTAAGTACAGTACTCTTTCTAATTTTAGGAAAAAAAAAAAAATCATTATCACTGCCATTTTTTCTACCAGAACATCCTTCCGATGGGAATTTTGCATGTAAGGTTTGCCTTGTTGGACAGCCACTTTTGTCTTGAATCACAGTATGTAAAGATACACACACACATACTCTACTTGGTAACAGTTTATAATGCATGGAATGAGTGGCAGGCTCTGCTCCAGCTTCATTCCTGAACCCTCACCTTTTTTTTTTTTTGACATTCTGTTTATTGTAAATGTTTCCATCTTTCTAGATGCTGCGTTAGAGAGCAACTTAAACAACAGGGGGGAAGGGCTCTCATCCTGCACTAAGCCTTGAAACACAGCGCAGAGAAGGCAGGCAGTGCATTTGCAGATGAGTGCTGGGAGGGGAGGACTCACCACACACTCCCTGAGCGGCAAGGACAGAGGTGATTTGTAGAGAAAAAGATTACACCACAGAGATGTCATGTGAAACCACAAATGCTGGGAAAAAAACCTGTTTCTGGTGTTCTGAATTAATGACCCCAAAATGGAATAAACATTATTCAGTTAAAAATGTTCTTCCCCCCCCCCCCCGAATGTTTAATTTCTTCAAACCACATCTGAAAATGCTCAACTAACACTTTTCTTTAGTTTATCCTGTTTTGTCACTGTAAAGGAAGAGGAAATAAAGAAAAACAGAACAATAAAGAAATTTGAAATATATGTCTTTGCTTTAACTTTTTTTTTTTTTTTTTTAAAGGGCACCTGGGGAATTCTATTAACTAACCATATTTCTTGGAATTCAGTAAGTTTTAAAAACTGTTCAAATGCAATATTTGCACTTAATTTTTACAACAGCAAACTTGTTTTATTCTAGCAGTAGACAGAATAATGTTTTAAATACAAAAGTAGAGACTCAGCAGCACTTGGTCAGGATACATTCAACTTTTATGAATTTTTGTTTGTTGGAAAAGAAGCATATGGTCCTGAGAGTAGCCTTAATGCACACCAACTATTAGTTCAATCTTCCTTTCCTTAACTGAGAAATGAGCTCCCAAACGTATATTTTATATTATCTAGCAAACTAAGGACTTGATTCTGCCTTTATCAGCAGATGCTTTGCTTTTAGCTAAAACAAAACTAAAATGGCTCCAAATGGATCCAAAGTTACAAATTCATTTGGTCTTTTATTTCTTGAGGTCAGCATGATACTACTCTGAGCATGCAAGCATAGGTAATTGCATACCGAGATAGCAATTTGCACAGGCTTTAAGTGTGAAACTGCAGTATATTATTCCACGTTGACCTCAGGAATATCAATTACAGCACAGCCCCCCCCCAAGCCTTTAACAGAACATGAAGAAAGAATGAGAAATATTCATAAAATAAAGTTCTCTAGAGGCTCATTCCTAGCAGCTCATTCCTTCTGACACAGAACTCCTCTGACAGGATCCTTAGGATCCCAACGACTCGAAGAGCGAAAGCTAAGCTGTGAGTCTCCAAGGACTTGCTCACCTGGAGAGGTCTGAAAGAAAGCCTGCCCGCTGCTTGTGCTGAGCCAGCAGCTCTGCCTCTGCACTGTAACACAACAAGGTCCCACTACCATTGCTGCTCTTCCCACTCAGTTTATAAACAAGCTCAGACAAAGTTGCAGACTGCTTGCAGAGTGAAGAATGGTTCATGGCACCACTGCAGCCAGGCAGTTTTGGTTTAGTAGGCAAAATCAGATCTCCTTACTAACCCTTTCACAGGACCACCTCTGGCTTCCTAACATAAAAACCAATGGCATACCACAGCTGTGAGAAGCATTTCCCCAACCCACACAGCAAAAGGAACTTCGGCTCCCTAGTTGCTTTGAGACAATTTCTTGGGAAAAGAATAAGGGATTTTACCTACTTCCACTGAAGAAGAATTAAGCAGTGAAAGCTTAAAGCAAGTAAGTTCAGCCTAGCTGAAATACCAGGGCAAACTCAATAACACTGTTAGACAAGAGCCAAGACTTAAATTGACTTAAACAGGTAGTTTGAAAAGCTGAGCCAAATGAAATCTCAGGCACTGTAACTGCTACAAGGACTGTGTGCAGCTTGTTAACACTGGAAACTAAGCAGTAACTGCAGTAACTGCTGTGTGGAGCTGTCTTGGAGGAACATGTGGTCAGCAGCACATTACAGCAACCTGTCCTGGCAAAATCTGCCCTCAAAACATTTCCAAACTCTGTCACTGGAGACAAAGGAAATGTTTGTTACTAATTTCCAAGTCTATGGACAAATGAAAGAACTGTACAAGTGTGTTTCAACATACTGAAAAGCTTTTTCATATAAAGTGGCCAATTTACTGTTATGGTTACACTTAAGTCAATTAAAATGTTTTATTTGCAAGGATTTGAATCTCTTACCTTCATTAACATTTAGCAGTAAATGGGAGAAAAAAGGTAAATAAAATATTATCTGGCTTTTTAAAGGTCACTCCAGCTTGATCACTATAAAAAGCTAGCCAGGAACACAGAATATGCTCCTTTGTATGGATTTAATACAAATAACCAGAGCAGAACAGTATCAGGAAAAGATGGCAAAAAGAAAAAGTCAGCACTGGAGAGTCTCTAACGCTGGTGTTTAATGCATGCTTAATTACAGTCAGCTTTTGTTCATCTGACTTGCAATAATTTTCTTTTTTTTCCCTTAAACCTCCCATCATAAATCACTCTCATCACAAAGCATTTAACTGATGCACCTATTCTTAGCACCTGCTTTTAAACAACCTTAGGCTAGCAATCCAAACTGACAAAATTACATACCTAATACTTTGCATGCCTTTCCCAAAGGAATAGTTGGCCACATTCTGGAGTCTGGGTCCTATGCAGGCTGGAGGGTGCCCAGAAGGGCAGTCCCTTCATTGCAATTAGGGAGTTACTGCAGAGCCTTACTTCATGAGCTTTCATATTGCTGTTTATTAAAAAGAATAATGTGGTATTTAAAATTCATTGTCACAAATTTCCTTTAAACAAAGGTTTTTAATATTTGTAAAGAGATGTAACATCAATGATGCAGGAAGACAATGTGTTTTTAATATAAACAGACTACAGTGAAAAAGTAAAAATTATTTGTGCTTCTATCAGCAAAGATTTATTCAAATGCACAGTTCATATTAAGCATACTTTTGTTTTCCGTTTTGTTATGTACATCTCTGACTGCTGACACTAAAATAGAAATTCCCTATCAATTGAATTACCTCAGCAAAATGTTATTCAGTAGAATATATTATCTTCCATCATATCACTGTCCTTGGTAAGCAGATGATCTTCAATTCAAAACCACAGGTAGAAGCCTGCACCAAAGCAAATTTTCTCAAAAATGGTTCAAATGCAATGCAGTTAACAAATTCCAATTCTGATAATATCCATCCTGAAAGTACACCAAAAATTCATCTCACCACTAAGGCCACAGAAAGGTACTAACTTATGAACCTTAAAACTACATCATCTGGGAGACTTTTGGGTGAATTGACACAATCAGTAATGAATCCTACAAGCTGCCAGAAGTCCCAGATCACATCAAACGAATCAAGGCATCTAAGTTGAAATTAAATCCCTAGCGACCTAGTGAAGGTGCAGACTAACTGAATTTATGCAAAAGTGTATACTGAAGTTGTAGTGAGTATTTGGCTAAGAATCACAGAATCACAGAATTGCCAGGGTTGGAAGGGACCTCAAGGATCATGAATCTCCAACCCCCTGCCACACGCAGGGCCACCAACCATTCCACCTAATGCTAGACCAGGCTGCCCAGGGCCCCATCCAATCTGGCCTTGAACACCTCCAGGGATGGGGTATCCACAACCTCCCTGGGCAGCCTGTTCCAGTACCTCACCACTCTCTCTGTAAAGAATTTCCCCCTGACGTCCAACCTAAATCTCCCTTCCCTCAGCTTAAAACCATTTCCCCTTGTCCTGCTGTCACTCACCCTTTCAAAGAGTTGATTCCCCTCCTAAGGACAGATTGCTCAGTCCAAAATACGTTTCCATAATCACAAAATATTGAACATAATCTCGTGTTCAAAAGGGTTAAAGGTCACCTGTTGGAAGCAAATAATAATGGTACAAGTGGTAACACAAACAATACTGCTGAGTTAAAACTAAAACACGCTATCAGTTATCACAATCGAGATTAAGTTTTCTAATTCTATAGATACAGCAAACACTGAAACTAAGCAAAATGAGACTCTGAGGACAAGCAAGGCAGGAAAGCTCTTTTCTAACTCCAAAGAAAGTCACTCTAACTGTATTTCACAACAGCTGGCTAGAAAACAGTTATCCAAGAAAAGTACTTTGGGCAAGGCTGGCCATTATCTTGAATCCACTGCGTTGGCACAGTAGGGAGCACAAAGAAGCTTTCTCCTTCCTACTGCTACTTATGGAATGTAAAACATATAGGAAATCTGAAGATGAGGTTGTAATCACTGATTTAGGAACAAGAGCAGTAGCTGGTAATTAAATTACGTTCTCTTCAAATATGATTTTCTATATGGTGCTGTAAACCAAGTAGCAGGAAGAGCAATAACACAAAAATGTGATAATCAAGGCCTTCTGTTTTTTGATATAGAAATAATCAGGCTAATCATTATTTCCTTTCCTTGTATAAATTCATTTCTGCCTAACCATGGGAAAGCCTGGGCCAAGAAAGGAAATACAGCTAACATAAATAAATGAAATATTTGGAAGCAGCATTATAGCACATCTGAAAACTCATCCTGCTGTTCAGTACTCAGAGACAAAACTGTGAGCATGCCCAGGATGTGGGTAGGAGGATTGCTGCTCCTCCTGCTATTGTTGTGTATGCCAGCCAGCAGTGCCTTGCGTGCAGAGAGGTGAAAAACTCGGAGCTCTATTGCTCCTTCTGTTACCCAGATAACCACAAGGAAGTGCTGACAAGCTTTGAATCCAAATCAGACTCACTAATAGAGACTTAAGGAGCAAGCATGTATAGAAATATTTTTCACTGTACCTATTAAGATTCATGGTGTAGAATAAGGAGCCCACCCTTCCCCTGCATGAGCGTGCAGAGCACACATAGTCATCTTTTCTTTGGAACACAGGGAGATCTGTTTAGGTTGACTCAGAAAGCAAGTCTTCTAAAGTGAAATCCCGAATTCTGAGCACTGCTCAAAAATCAGTGAAGAAGGATCATTTTGACACAGAAACATCTGCAAACACATTTCATACTGATTGTGGGAAGGCTTACACAGCCCTTAGGAACTTTTCTCTACTCTTTAATTTGAGAAAGTTTTTCTCAAGAGCTTCGCTATTAGAGGAACCAATTCTCAGCTTTCATGTGCTATGTCTTTAACAAGATGGGCCTAATCAAGTCTTCAAACCTAAGAAAGATCAAAGACTCTATCTGTAATAAACCAAATGATATGTGTCTGGCATGTATTGACAAGGCTGCATGGCTTGAGTTGTTCAGTTTCATTATTACTAACATTTATCATACAACACTCTGGATGGCATACTAGAAGTTCCCTAACTTTCTAGCAAAAATATTGTCAAAAGCTAATAACGCTTGACTTGACCTCAGTTTTACCTTCTTAATACCTGCAGTGATCTGCAAGCTCAAACAACACAGCAACACTTAGGAAAAAAAATCAAGCCTGTTGTTAGCACACAGTAAATTTGAAGAACAATAATTTTACAGTAAAAATTTTCAACTATTTGCTGACAAAAATGCAATGTAGAATGGTTCTCCAGCTTCCCTGATGAAGTCTCTCACGCTCCTCTGTGCCTCCCTTCCCCAGAGAGATGTTAGAGATATTGCAGCCACTGCAGATACTTCTGGCACGGGTCTGAACTTAATTGTTAACTGAGCAGGATATTAGCCTAGAGATCTGGTTCTCCTCCGCTCTAACTAATCAGCAATGCTGCTTCCCAATTAAAGGAGTCTCACAATATCTTGCTTTGCCTGGCATATACTGTTTCAGTAAGTTTATTATTTCCTTTTCTTCTGGTAATTGCCCCATCTGTGCCTGTGAAACACTTCTGTGGACTTGCAACACCCAGAGCAGAGGCACCAATAATCAGTTTTGCTTATATTTTAGAGAATGCCTATAAGGTAGGTTAGATTTAAAAATCCTTCATGAGATTGATGGATACTAAAATCCATGTTTATTTACCAAAAATAAGCCCTTTTAAATGAAGTAAGGAAAGAAAGAGAAGGAAAAGGAAATAAATTACACTTTACTATCACAGTTATTTGCAAAATTTGAGTCTAGATTTGGTACAATTGCATTTTAAGGTCATCCTAGAAGACCTAGATCATTTCTAGAATTCTTGCACTGAATACATGTCCCCATTTTCTTCCTAACAAAATACTATCCAATATCAACTACATCTGTGTGGCTACTAGTGTTAACAGGACAGCCTGCTTTGTGAATCCAGACCTTCTTTGAAAACAGGAGGAGCACCGAGGAAAAATAAAGCCTCTTACACTTACAACAGCGGCACCCTCATATTTTGAGAGGATAAAATGCTGAAAACCAGGACCATACCAGTAGATTTTAACTATCCCTTGGTCAACAACGGTTTTCATCTTCCTATCTAACACTAGAGAGAGACTCTAGAGGCAGGGTTTCTCGATTCAAGAATTAAGAATCAGGCCATAGCATGCCTCCAGTTCTTGGTTTGTGATCTGTATTTTGTATATCATAGATCACAACATCAGAATCAGACAACTAAACAATACAGTTAAGAAAGTGCATCCAAGTTAAAAACTAATAGCAAATGATGCCAGAGTTCCAGCATGTAAGGATCATTTGAACCTTTGCAAAAGGAAATAAAGATTTCAGTCTGAAGTTTAGTAGTATCTTCACGTTTCAATTGAGCCACCCTATTCTGACTGTTCTAATGATAACGGTCTCCTGTACTGTTCCAGAATAGTAAGCCTTAGATAAAAGAACCTTACTGCTTCATCCCACATACTGTACAACTGCACAGCCATTTGTTAGGTTCTGCCTTAAAGCCAATTCAAACCTTTCCTATGATCTCTCTTCAAAAGTGTCAAAGTCCTAGCAATCGAACTTTCCACAGTTTCTTTTAACACTGTATTCTGCCTTCTATGGCAAACTAACTGTCCACAGGTTACAAGAGCCTTTGCTCTCTGCAAATGTACGGCATCTGACCTGCTAATTATCCGACAAAAGTATGGATCAGACTGAAATCAAACTGTCAAAGGGAATTGATCTAATCTCTTATTTTCTATTCTTACTGTGGCTGTCACGTACATCAAGACATATCGTACTCCTGGACATCACACAATGTTGGCACATAGGAGCAATTGAATGCAAAGCCTCAGAAAGACTTTGAAAGTTTTTTATTCTGGACAGCCACCTATTGTCCAGTGAATGAGAATAATTCAATAGACATTTACTGGAACAGACATACACAGTATTTTCACAGATGTCCTGGTATGTCCATACCAGTGATTATTCCATTATTTGTCTATTTGCTTTTCCTTTCAAACTGTAGTTCCTTTTCAACCCTCAGTTAAGAACAGGCCCAGACATTTCTTTTTACTTACTTATTCATAGCACATAAAGACAGGAGCCAGAAATGGAGTTCAACAGCCCTCAGAACAGTGCAGTCACCATTTCCAGAGGGCTTACAGTCCGTAATAAAGGTGACAGAACTGGGAGGGCAAATGCAATAGTGAAAATGAGCATGTGTTTTATCATGGATGCACTAAAAGTAATTTCTAGGGCTTTTGTTTGTTTGTTTGTTTGTTTTTGTTGTTGTTTTTTTTTTTGCCATTTCAGTAACAGATGACAAGAGAAAATTACCAGTTCTGAGGACTTGAGGATAGAGCGGGAATGGAGTGCAAAAAGAGAAACACAGCATTGCAAGGTAGTCAAAAATCTGCATACAAAATCTTCTCCAGCACTTTCTAAGCAGACAATGCACTTTAATTTTCTTCTGAAGAGATCACTTGTGCTATGGACAAGTTCATCTGAAGATATTTAATATTTTCATTTAGAACTGTAACTGTCCTGAGGAGCTCAGTTCATGTGGATGTGAATGAGCAAGTATGAAATACAAAGGCTCAGAAGGACAGAGATCTGTCTCATTTGGAACTGTAGAATACTTCAATGAACAAGCTGGAAGTCAGATTTCTGTTAAGGTGTTTAGGGGATAAAAACAGTTATTCATCTAACAAACTTTCCAAAATGTCTATCTACTTGGCAAATTTGAAATCAACACAATGTCGTCCTTACTGCATGTCCAGTGCAACTTTACATTACCCTCTGCCTCCCCCTCTCCCCCCCCCCCCCCCGGGGTCTCTCAGGAGTTTCCCTGTGGTAAATGACTGGGATGAGGCTTTTCTGTGGAGCCTGGCTAACAGGTCAGGAGCCCAAGGCAGACATGCACAAGGCATGATGATGCTTTTGGTTTTCTGTTGTCCCTCAACAACAACAGCAACAACATATCTATCATAAAACAAACTAAAAAACCAACCAACAAAACAAGAAACATTTCAAAAGGAAAGCAATAATTTGTTACTACTGAAACTTTAATATGACAACCAAACATATACCACAAACCATTTTAAGCATATCTCCTTATTACAAAAACAAAATAACCCACCTGCTGTCCAGCTAAATGCAAACTTACTTTTACAGATCAGTAAAGCAGTAAGAGCATCAAGGATAGCTATGAGTTTTGAACATAGACACCGTGGTTTAGAGATACCTGAGCAGCAGATCAGGCCCCTTATCTCTCCCTAAAGCAGGTCATCTTCAGGATCTAGCCCATTCATAGCCACATATACTCATTCTTCTGCATGTTTTTGCTCTTTACTTACACTATGAGAAGGCCTGAAATGGACCTCTAGCATTTCAAAATGCTTTTCTTATTAAAAAAAAACAGCGGTAAATTAAACAGATGTTTCAAGCAGATAAAGATCCTAGTTGTCTTTAGCTTCAGAAAATTAACAGTATTAACAATCACCTGCTGTTACTTCAGGATTCATTTTAAGAGTGAAAATGGGAATGTACTATAGCTACATAGCACGCTCTTCTTGGTAGAAGAGATTACACAAACAATTTTAGAGCTTGCTTGGAGAACCAGCCAGCATATCAGTCAGGTCAATTATTTGCAATGCTACAAACACATCAGGATAACAACACAGTGAGGGATTGTAAGGCAATATTGTTTCCCCAGAAGCCTTTGTCTTACAAGGTAATTTATGACCTGTTCTGGAATCCAGTCTTTACAAAACCATAAATTCACACTTGCACTCAACTTCAAAGGGACCATTATCAGTAAAGGTGGCAGAAGGCATCAGACTGCTGCAAGCTAGATAAACAGATAAGTGAGACTTTCATGGCTTTCTCCTCTGGGTCTGCTAACAGGACAAAGGCACCTAAAGGTACAGCTGCTCCTCAGCATTTGGCCCTGCTATTTGCAAACTTCACCACTTAATGTGCTACTTCCCTTTTACAATGTGAAGGAAGCCTTACTCACTCAGGTGCAAAAATTTGCAGTACTAACTGAGCTTTGAAAGCTCTTTCAATACCCCATCAATGCTTACCTAGGAGCTAATGCTCTGCCACAAACACAATCCCATGTAAAGCAAACACCAAGAAAAATACAAACCAACAAGCAGTCAATGCTTGGCATCCCAAAGTAAAATAAAATGCAATCTCTACAGAGCAGTTGGCTTTAATTCACAAACGGTGTTTACAATTGGAAAGCTTTTCAGGGCTTTTGCAGTGTTACCTGCACTCTAGAGCTGGATAAGAAGAGCTTGTGTTGGCACCAATGCTGCTAACTTGGGCTGAGCCCCCTTGCTGAAGGTAGTGGATCAGGGGCTGCAGGGAGGGCTGCATACAGAAATATGCTCAGACTTATACTCACTGCCTTTCAAGCTAAAGCCCGCCAATTTTGAGACAATCATTTTAGACATGCTGAGAATTCACAGCCCCACATACTTGAAAACAATACTTCAATAATTCCACTTTGATGGAGCAACAAAGGAGTGCTAGGGAAAGCAGGCAGCTGTGCCAGGTGATTAACCATTGTGGTTACCAGCAATCTGCCTGATTAGCCACCCAGACAGCCTGGGCTAGAGCAGTAGCTGCTGACAGAGAGCAGTGCCTAAGCAGCACTCCCTTGCTGACATTTAAAACTCCCACCTACCCTTCCATCACTTCTAGATTAATTAGCTAATGTTTGCACAGTGTTATGAAGATACAAAGAGCTGAGCCCAACCATGGCTATTGTCCAGAATTACTTCTAATTACTGCATTGAAAGCGAACACAGTATTGCTATGGAAAGGTGTGAAGGTATAGAGCAAATGTCTTTTTTTTTTTTTCCCAACTGTCCAGCAGCAATAGGGCTCTCTAGCAGAGGAACAGAGACCCAGAGACACGGACTCAGTGGAAATTGGACAGTACAGATAGAGAAATGAAGACACCCTCTTGTGGAGGGTCATCAATTTACTAACCATGGTTTTCATTTCAGATCCATGCAGAATAGTCTTTGGCTGAACTTCAGATCTTTCTGGGATAGACTAGAGAATGTGTGCTTCCTTCAGTTCTCTGCACTGAGAGTAATGTCGGGTCACAAGATTTGTAGTAGTAAAAACATTCTGTGTGCTAAGATTATTGAGGAAACCTTACTGAAGGGCTGGATGGCAGGTTCAACAACAGCGGTGTTTGCTAAACTCGTTGCTCTGGAAGCCAGGCCTTAATCCAGCTGTTGTCCATGCTATGGCTTTGTCATTTTAGTTGAAGCTATTAAGACATCAGTGGCAAAATCAGTTGGTGTTTCTTAGATATTTCTTTGGCCTGGGGAGCTGAAGGAGTTTGTGCTGTCTCCATTCATGGAAAAACATTCTTCCTCACATCAGATGCACAGTAGAAACATCCAAGTAACTTTGAGGCCAGTGAAAGTTTTGCTAGGAACTGGATACGCAGGTATCCAATTCCCTTAATTTCTGCAGTTGTTTTGATGCACTGAAAAGAAGTACTATCACAATTCCTTAAAACTCTAGTAAGAATTACCAGCATTTAACTTACTGTACTCTACCCTACCAGAAAATACATTGGACTTCATGGAGAGGCACCCTGCCTTCTCCTGGGAAACTCCTACTTGTCACAGGAACATTGCTCCCCAAGATAAGACACAGCCTTAAGGGGCCAGAGTTTGCTGCAACAGAATAACTGTTCAAATGTTTTATACTGCTGTTGAACAAAAAGAATACCTGAAAAATCTGCGTGCTCTGCAGATTGGCAGGACCTGGTATTTTAGTCACAGCCCATCACCAGTCAGCTGCGTCTGCAGCTGCTTTCCCAGAACTCTGTCACAAATTTCCCACTTTACAGTTTATTAAATAAAAGCAATCATACTCTAAGAGACCCAAGAAGTTGCTTGCATAAGAAAAAAGACTAACTGGTGGACAGCTGTGAATGATGTTGAGTACAAGTATTCCAGTAACAGTAACCAACTGGGAAACCTCAGTTTCCCTCCATGACTTCTACCCGTGCTTAAAATATATCCTATTCAGGAGGAAATTGCTGCTCTTGTCAGCAGCATTCAAGAAATTGTAATATGTGCTGGATAGCCATACTAAGCAAGACATAGTGATTTGCCCCCTTAATTTTCAAGTAATAGCAAAAACCCTTGAATCACTCATGTAGGAACAGTTAATTAACTCGAGGCGGGGAGGGGGGGAAGCAAACACCAACCTAGGTGAGGAATAAAGCCACATCCTCTGGATAAGGAATAGTGAGGGGAGAAATTCCCCAGATTCCCTCAAAGACCATTTTCAGACCCTCTTCAGCTTCTATGTGTCTCAGACTGTTCTTTCTTGAAAGACAAACTCCACACTCAAGCCAAAACTGACCTAGTAGGACACCTCAGTATCCGAAGCAAAAGGAGGCTCACAGATAACAGTAACAGCAGCCCCTGCTCTGCTTTGGAAACCACGTTTGAACACTGATCTTCCTTTTCATCCACTCCACTTTCTCTATGCCAGAACCCAAAGAACAGAGCGATCCTGGGAATCACTAAGGTGAGTGCCTTGCTACATACTCTCAGCTGCCACTCCAACAGTGCAGAACATAGACTGTAATGTCACAAAAATCAGTTTGATCACATACCTCTAACACAAACAGATTAACTAGAAGATTATATGTGTGTGTGCATGTTTGTGTTTGGTTTAGTGAACGCAACTAAATCTGTTCGATCCTGTCGTACATTTTATGCCCTGCAAGTATGAAAACATATTGCTATCTGCAATAATGATATGAATATTCATAATATGAACGCTGAGTATGAAACCTGGTCAAAACAATAGAAGAATCGTAATTTTTTCACAACATTTTTAAATTAAGACATCAAGTTTTTGGTTTATGAAACATGAAGAAAGGAAGTGCAATTTAAAAAAAATCCTTAGTATTTATGATTTTTTCTTCATTTCTTTAAATAGCTGTTAATAAATAGTTTACTTCCAAAAAGATGGTGATCTCTTCTCTCTGGTAACAGCTATCAGGCCAAGGGAGTGTTGGGCTGTATGTCAGGAAAAGGTTCTTCACCAGAGGATGGTGGGCATGGAAGAGGCTGCCCTGGGCAGTGAGCACAGCCCCAAGCTGCTGGAGTTGAGGGGCATTTGAGCACCATTCTCAGACATAGGGCTTGTCTTTGCCAGGAGCCAAGAGTTGTACACTGTGATCCTTGGGATTTCCTTCCAATTTGGGAAATTCTATGATTCTATGAATATGTGAGCTTATAGGTCTCTCTGTTCAGACACTGAACATCTGTTTCAAGTGGTGACAGTATTAATTATCATCCCAAAGCACAATGATGCTCTATGCCTTTTGTAAAGCTACTACATATGCTGGCTTTTTTTCTGCTATTACCCATGCTGTATTTTGGGACACTTGTTTTCTTTACTCCTTTACTCTCAGGAGAATAAAAAACAAAAGCAAGACCTGCAAGCTTTCCCTCCACGTTTCCTCTTGATCTCTGAAATCTTACAGAAAAAGATGCAGCATAATCAACACTCATCAAGCAAACGAATAGCCTTGAAAATTGAGAAGTGACAAAATATTACATTCTGTTTATTTATTGTTTGCCATTTGCCAGCAGTGTTAGCTTATGATATAAACACAAATGACTTTTACTAGGTTTGCATTTCAAAATGAAAATCTTGTTGCAGGATATCCATTTCCAGTAGTGTTGATAAGTGCAGTTATTCTCAGATAGGAAAGACAACTTGATGCCAGTGTAACAGTACCAAATGTGTTTTAGTAGGTTTAGCCACACACACACTCCACACACATCACTTCTCACACTGTGAGAGATGTGTGTGTGTGTGTGTCCCTCTTCATTCCTGATGTGCTCCAGTGTAAAATCTTGGGTTTGTTTAAATACATGAGAAATTTCTATTTGTACCAGTAAACTAGACATTTCATACTGGAATATACTTCTCCTCATAAACACACACCTATGAGATTCGCTCTGAAGTGATACACATACATTGAGTGCTGATGTGATAACCAAAGTCTCCAGCTATACTCCTTCAGTATTTTTTTGGAAAAAAAATTAAAATGTATTTTAGTACACATTAGTCCTTCCTGAGCGATGTTTAGATATTATAGTGACATCCCATTCCTGTATTTCTCAGTCAGCTTCTTATACTGCACTCAAAACTTCCCTTGAACAGAGCTTAAATGATTAAATCTCCCTGGAGAAGCATTTTAGTCTGAAGGCTCATGAGCAACATATCAGTGGGTGACTGACAGCTCCTAGGAACACACAGCTGGGAGGGTGAGGTGGACTCTGCTTGTCCACGGAACAGATAAACCTCAGCTGCTTTAGAGCAAGGAGTAAGAAATCTCACAAAAGGGAGATAAGGGATAATAGTCCATCCTACCAATGAGGTCTCACCCCATCTCCTCTCAAACACTGACACTGCTGTGCTGCTGAAGGTGCCGTGGCTACACCCAGCGTATTTAAGGTCACGCAAGCTGACATGCGTTGACAGCCCCCTCAGTCCATGTGAGCCCTGCTGCAGAGGGATGGACTCCAGGCACGCACAGTTTGCTTCCTCAGCCTGCAACTCACTAATCCCTGCCTTTGAAAACTCTCAGTGAATGCTCAATCCCATGAGCAGAAAGACTCTGAGCGAGTCAATACAGCCCCTCGTCCTCATACTGTGCTGCATTCAGAAAGAAACTCCATAAACTACAGTTTAGTTCACTCAGTGAGATAAAATGTCATTAAACTACCATCGGTTTTGCAGCAAAAATAATGGATTATTTCATTAACTGGTGCGATGTTTTACTTCTAGTAACACATCTGGTATGACTCTTGTAGAGATCAAAGCTTTTAAAAGCAAACCCCAGGAAAGTTCAATGACAGTATTGTATTACAATTCTATTTATTTATTCGTTTAACAAAGTCAAGAGTAAATGTGAAAGTTTTCCTTTGCAGTTCACTATGCAGACCTTTATTTAAATGACACAGGTTCTCACCTTCACCGAACAAAAATGGACGTAATAGGATGCAGCACTTCACACTGCTTTGCATGAAGATTAAAGCCGTTAAGGATAATTATGACAAAAATTAACAGAGCAGTGAAAAGAAAAGCCTATCAAATACTCTCAAAACAGCACAGAAAGGAAAAAAATAAGCCTTACAAACTCACTAAGTGCAAGTTCTAAATGTGAACAAGCAGCGTTTAACTGGCACTACAAAAAAAAAAAAAAAAAAAAAAAAAAAGCCCTCTGAGCAGCACAGTTCTCCTGAAAAGAGGCTGGAAGTTCTGGAAGTTAAGTCTGTTTTGCATGGTTAAAGGAAGAAAGTTAGGCCTTCTCCTGGGAGCAGCTGTGACCTGCTCACCACCAACAGTTATAATACCAACATCCACAGAACTCCCATTAACAAGCCAATGCATCACTGCTTCCCACATCTTGTCTGTTAGCTTACTGAGCACAGGGGTTGCACTCTAAGTGCCTGAGTGCCACAAATCACAGGCTAAAATGGTCCTGCCTCTTCAAAGGGGAAGGAAGAAGATAGGGGGGAGGGGGAGAAAGAGGGTGCACAAGAGGGAGGAGAGATGCTTAAAGTGATTTATGACCCCCCTTCGAGAACAAGCCAGACGTAGGCAAAGATTTTTTTGCACCTGGACCATTATGAAGCAAGAAGGATGATCTCTCAAGGAGCAGAAGACATTCAAATGTACAAGTCAGAGATTAGGATGATTCAATCTTCCCTAGGATCAGCTCAGCTTAAAGAAAAGAAAAATTCTGGGAAAAAATATACATGTCCTCTCTTTCACAGTAAAAGGGAAAGGAGATTAGTAAACAGGAGGTCTTGTGTATTCAAAGTACTAATTCAGAACTTCTCTCTCTAAGGCACTCAAGAAACATTTTAATTGTCTGACTTTGCATTCAAAAACCTTGTTTGCAACTCTTAATTGCAGGCAGCTTTGAACAAATAATTGAAATGCATGACTTGTGAGGCCTGCTTAAACAATTATAATGTGCTTTGCCAATAGGTGCTTTGTCCCATTCTCCTCCCCCCATCTTTTCCATAAGGAAAATGAGCTTACATGATATTTGGAGCAAACTTAAAACTGTGCTAATTTGCAGCGAGGAGATCTGGGACTGTGACAGTGGCTGTACCTGGATGACTGCTGATATCAGCACAAAATGCACTAATAGTTCAACTGAATGCAAAGAAGACCTTTTCATTTTCTGCTGAGAGCAACCCACTGGGAGATCCTTTTCTAAATACAAATCCTTTACGTCTGTTAGTTTTGCATTTCCTAAGATTTATGAAGATATTTTCCAGAAAATTCCCTTTGTATGTATTCAGCAGCATCTCTAATATATATAATCTTTCCAAAAGAGATCTATAAACGTAAGTAAAATCATATCATTTTCAGAAGGCTCAAATTATTTTGGCATGATATAGTCCAAACTGTTCTAGTTACTGTGTTGCTAAAGCCATAACGATCTACAAAATAGAGTGTATCACTGGCTATTTCACATTTGTCCTTCTCCAGAACACATACATGTCCTCATGCCTATCCCTGAAGTTATTGTGCTTCTGTGATAAAGTTGACATTTGTTCAAGATACATTACTTAAAGCCATAACCTACAGCAGCCTCCTTCCATATTGTTCTCTTTTCACTTGTTAGGAAGTATTTTACATATGATTCTCACTTTGATGTCTGAATACAGGGAGGTCTAATCCCTGTTTGGGAATGATTCAAGCACATTAAAAAGAACATCTTACCTCAAATGCTTTTTAGTGATGAGCACAGCCAGGCCACTGGTTCTAAACTGGTTCTTAGAATATTATTTTCACTTCAGTATGTTGAATTTCTAATGTGCAAACAAGCATTGCCCAGTAATGCACTTTGCAAGTGGGACTATCTACAATTGCCAGAATCAGGAGTGTATGTATTTCAGAGAGGGAGGAGAGCAACGATGAAGGAGTAATCCTTCTTCACTCCCTTTCAGGCCCCTTCCCCTCTGCATTAAGGTTTTCAGCTGGTTACAGCCACTCACTGCAGCCACACAGCCTCCTGCACCTCCAGCAGAGGCTTGGCCTTTAGCAAACATGTCTGAAAACTCATAGTTTTAGGTTAAGAACACCAAATATAATTTAATCAAATTGTATGTAAGCAAATCTACTCTACTCTAATTAGGCTATTTAAAGCTCCTCAGGTTGAACTCCAGAAACTAGAAAAGCTGCAAAAGTTTTATACAATACAGAAATAGGTGACATCCAACCATCTGCTATGACAAAGTAAAGACATCCTTCCTGCTACTGCTATTAACTAGCATATGCTAAGAAACGTGGAAAGAAGTTTTCTGTAGGTCCAGTTTTGTGTCTCTTTAGATACCACTGTATCTTGCTTTCCCACTGAAATTAAAAAGTACACAAAGGATTCAGATCCCCAGAGGATTAGACAACTACCATTTTCACCAGCAATTTTTTTCTAGGAATTCAGAAACGTGAATAAGCTCCCTTATCCACAGTGCCACGATTCCAGTCCAAATTAGTAACTTCTGAATATCCTGGCATAAAAATCCCACCACATCCATAGTACTCAAGGGTGTAACTTCCTACAAGGAAAAAAAAAAAAATCACACTTAATACATGAACAAAATTTAAGACTAAGTTTATAAATCACTGTACTAGTTTATGGGGCCACATAAAGGTTTTGTGATAATTATAACAGACGCAAGCTCTGGTAGGAGTTTAATAACTCACTCTGAAAATGCTTCCATGTTCACTACCCATTTCATTGGCTACTCCCATCAAATAACCCCACCAACATAAAAACAAGGTCAGCCAAGCAACCAAAGGAGTGGAGAAATGCTGTTGAGAAGACGAAGTTCTTACAACCACACTCAGGCCTGATAATTCAGATTTAGAGTGCAGACCAACAAAATCAGAAAATGGCACAACTGGAACCCATTCGCCTAATAAAGTGTCAGTAATGGCACAAAGCTAACCCACACTCACTCCTGTGATTCTCACAGCGTGCCATGCAATATGGGCTTGTCAATGCTGCATTTCATTTGTGGTTTAATCAGTAGACATAGGGCACTCTGTGAACAAAGCAGCAATCGACCCCCTCCCCACTAAGTACTGTAATTGCATCATTTTCATAACAAACTCGTCCTTCACCAGCATGGGATCTGTATGTTTGTCTCTGTCTCAAATACACAACCAGTTCACAGAGCCAGCCAGATGAACATGGCACTCTGTAGCAAGTCATGAGAAATATTTTCGTAACATTTTGCCGTTAGTCACTAGACGAAGGACTACAAATACTCAACTGAGAGCTTTACTGTAACGCAGTTTGGATTAGTCAGTGAAAGCTGTCAGGCAGAAACAAAGTAAGACTTAACAGATACTTCAGCAGATAATCTGGTTTGTGTTCCTAGGCAGCACAAATCTATTGAGAGATACCTTTAATAGTAGCAGAAGTACTTGATAACAGAATCTTTCCCTCTATCATCTCAATTTTTCAATAGAGTGCATTTAGATGGTATTTTGGGACAGATGTACTAAAACGGGACTTTCTAAGTCCCAAGACAGCAGGACAGTCACACCAAAGACAAAGCCTAGAACATACGTTTTCATGGTAGTTGAAGTAGTGGCCACTGTAAACTGGGCAAACAATGGATAATCATAGAATCATAGAATCCTTCAAGCATTCTATCTTCAGATAGAACAAAAATCTGAAGGCCATTTAGTCCAACTCTCCTTCAATGAACAGGGACACCAGAGCTAGATAAGGCTGCCCAGGGCCTTATCCTGCCTCACCTTGACACTCTCCAGGGACAGGGCATCGATCACATCACTGGG
Organism: Phasianus colchicus; assembly: GCF_987193195.1. Classification (NCBI taxonomy): domain Eukaryota; kingdom Metazoa; phylum Chordata; class Aves; order Galliformes; family Phasianidae; genus Phasianus; species Phasianus colchicus. Next base: position 5,521,207 of record NC_143447.1, on the reverse strand, counting down.
TAACATGTTCCAGTGCTTCACCACTCTCACTGTAAGACTTTTTCCTTACATCTAACCTAAATCTTCCCTCTCTGATCTTGAAGCCTGTTTCCCTTGTTCTGTCACTGCAGACCCTGCTGAAGAGCCTGTCCTCACCTTTTCTGTAGCTGCCCTTTAGATACTGAAAGGTCACTATCAGGTCACCTCACAGCATTCTTCTCTACAGCTTGAAGAGCCCCAGCTCTCTCAGCCTGTCCTCATAAGAGAGGTGTTCCATCCCTGGGATACTGTTGGATTTCTGGGCTGCAAGGGCACATTGCTGGCTCATGTCCAGCTTGCCATCCACCAGTACCCTCAAATCTTTTTCGGCAGAGCCATGCTTAATCCTTTCATCCTCCAGTTTGTATTGGTAGTGGGGATTGCCTTGACCCAGGTGCAAAACCTTGCATTTGAATTTGTTGAACCTTATGAGGTTCAGCTGGGTCCACTGCTCAAGTCTGTGTAGGTCCCTCTGAATGGCATCTTGTCTCTCCAGTGTGTCAACCACACTTTACAGTTTGGTGTCATCAGCAAGCTTGCAGAGGGTGCACTTGACTCCACTATTGATGTCACAGGGGAAATTCCTGCTGGCACTTGGAGCATTCAGATTGCACACACTGTAAGCCTGCATGAACAGATGAGAGTTTTTTCACTTCAGTGAAAGCACTGTTGAAATTGTAAGCTGGCTAAAGACGTTAAGGTGAATATGTTAAAGGATTTACTACATGGATTGCTTGCTACAGACTTAAATTTTGAAAATTACTCAGCATACAATCTCCCATGCAGTTCTACACAGGTAATTTGTTCTTAGTCTGTGCATACCATTTTGAGCATTTGAACCTCCTGCTTTGTTTTCACATCCTCCAATCATCACTGAAGTATCTCACTGCAAAAATACTGGCACATAAAATGTGAATGAGAAGGCCATGTCTGGCTCGTCTTTCCTGGCTTATTTTATAGAGAAAAAAAGAATCAATAGAAAAGCTGGGGGCAGAAGGAGTGGAGAAGAAGCAAATGAACAGTGAGGCACAACGTATGGCTGAAAGAAGATAAGGAGTAGAAGAGCGAAGAAAGCGGATCTATGAGCAGCAGAGCTAACAAATCTACAAAAAGGATCTATCTCTCAAGATTTGAGCATCTCTATGGACTGATTACTGTCTATTAACACTTGGAACACACTCCACAGTCTATTTCTTAGTGAAAGTAGTATTAGGATTTACCTACTACATATAAACACGTACTTTCAGAAAGCTTAAAGGACTTCAGTATCTTTAGGAACACTTCAAATCTGGCTGTTGCTGACATAGACTCAAAACGTACAAAGTAAGTTCAATACACTGACAAATGGGGAGAGAAAAACACACATTCACAGACCAAATAATCCTTGTTTCCTTTAGAGGCCAGATTAAAAGATGGAGAGTAGATTGAGTTCAACCTGAGAATTGTATAGCTGAAAAGTAACTATGAACGAAGTCAATAAAAGAAAAAATTATGCTACATCTTCAATGCACATGAAAAATTCATGTCTTGATTATTGCTTATAATGGGATACAATATGTATTTTTCAGAGCATCTTTCTGAAATGTACTTAATGCATGCGCTTGATTAAAAAAAAAAACAAAAAACAACACACTGTACCTAGCAAAAAATACCTTAACAGAGCAGGAAAGGCAGGCAAGATGACAAGTGTAAGCAGAAGACAGGCAATGGTCAGCTGACTGGCCTAATTATCAGCTGTCTGCCCCATTCATGCATTCTTCAGTTATTTCAAAATGGCATGAATTGACAGTGCTTTTTAAAACTTCTCAAAAATAGGTTTGCAATGAAAATGCCAATAGTTGTTACAGCACAAGTGCCTGAAGCGACAAAATTATTGCTGAGGTGTTCGAGCAGCATGTGAGTTTCTGCTTTATTTTTATAAAGAAGTATGATTTGAGAAGTATGATTTTTGAAGTACCTACTGCAATTGATGTGCAAATTCTGACACATTTTGTATGACAAGTGACTAGCTCAGTGGTACATCTGCAGATCAATAATAGCACATCTCAGCTACTCAACTAGTGGGTGTTTGGAAGGAGAAAAAGAAGGGTTGCAACCATGCCCAGCAGCAAAATGAATCCCAGAGGCTTTTGTTCTCTACACTGTTGAACACCTGAAATGTTTTTACCGAACAAACTCAGATAGTATTGGAAATCCCCTGATGTGAAAGAGTTGGGTGCAAAAAAGTACAAGTCAGAAAAATATGGCTCACTGATGAGGTCGTGTAGAAGACCTAATAGCTTCCATATTCCTGAAGGACATGAATTTCAAGCTAATTTAATATGCAAACCTAACCATATCAACCAAGTGTGACCTTAGTTCCACTGAAATTCTCTGAGATGCGAATACACTCACATCAAACCGATTTTTTAAAGAACGGGCTAATTCTAAAGAATGTCAGACACCTAATGAGTTCTTGTGATTTTGTGGGAACTACTGGCAAATAACTGGTGAAGTTGTGAGAGACACAGTTACGTGGTGCTACAGCCAGGGTTATGGAAGAATAGGAGTCCAGCTACTTCTGACTTCAGCACTACTGTGCTTGTTCACTTCTTAGAGATAATGAACAGAAGCACAGATGAATTATTCCTTTGTAATTTACCACTACACCTCTGAAACACCACAGGCAGGGGCAGAGCTGAGCTGAAGGACAACTGGAAGAACTTAAATGTAAAAAGTCACAATTTATTTATCCCTAATTATTACAGAATCACAGAATCACAGAATTGCCAGGGTTGGAAGGGACCTCAAGGATCATGAATCTCCAACCCCCCTGCCACATGCAGGGCCACCACCATTCCACCTAATGCTAGACCAGACTGCCCAGGGCCCCATCCAATCTGGCTTTGAACACCTCCAGGGACGGGGCATCCACAACCTCCCTGGGCAGCCTGTTCCAGTACCTCACCACTCTCTCCGTAAAGAATTTCCCCCTGACATCCAACCTAAATCTCCCTTCCCTCAGCTTAAAACCATTTCCCCTTGTCCTGCTGTCACTCACCCTTTCAAAGAGTTGATTCCCCTCCTCTTTGTAGGCTCCCTTTATGTACTGAAAGGCTGCAATGAGGTCACCCCGCAGCCTTCTTTTCTCCAGGCTGAACAAGCCCAGCTCCCTCAGCCTGTCCTCATAGGGGAGGTGCTCCAGTCCCCTGATCATCTTTGTGGCCCTCCTCTGGACCCTCTCCAACAGCTCCCTGTCTTTCTTGTACTGGGGGCTCCAGACCTGGACGCAGTATTCCAGATGGGGCCTCACAAGAGCAGAGTAGAGGGGAACAATCACCTCTCTGTCCCTGCTGGCCACCCCTCTTCTGATGGAGCCCAGGATCCCATTTGCCTTACGAGCTGCAAGGGCACACTGCTGGCTCATGTTAAGTTTTTCGTCTACCAAGACCCCCAGGTCCTTCTCCACAGGGCTGCTCTCAAGGACCTCTCCTTCCAGTCTGTAGGGATGCCTGGGATTCCTCCGGCCCAAGTGCAAAACTCTGCACTTTGCAGTGTTGAACCTCATCAGGTTCACCCGGGCCCACCTTTCTAGCCTCTCGAGGTCCCTCTGAATGGCATCCCGTCCTTCAACTGTGTCAACCACACCACTCAGCTTGGTGTCGTCAGCAAACTTGCTGAGGGTGCACTCAATTCCGTCATCAATGTCATTGATAAAGATGTTAAAGAGCACCGGTCCCAAGACAGACCCCTGGGGGACGCCGCTCGTTACCAGCCTCCACCTGGACATAGAGCCATTGATGATCACCCTCTGTCTGCGGCCTTTCAACCAGTTTCTTATCCATCGAGTGGTCCACCCATCAAATCCACATCCCTCCAGTTTGGAGAGAAGGATGTGGTGGGGGACCATGTCAAAGGCCTTGCTCAAGTCCAGGTAAAATTAGTTCTATCCTAGCTAGGAGCAGCACAGTAAATTCTCTTACTTTGCACCTAATAAAGTGCTTTGAAGCAGGGTTTTATAACATCATCTTCTTAGCCTGTTCATCTTTGTTGTGTCTCTTTCCAACCTTTCTAACACGCAGCAATTTATTAGGAAGCAATTTATGGTATTACCATCCATAATTCTTTATGTGCCACTGTAAATACGCACAAAGGTTTACAAAACTGATAAGGCAAGTTCCTGCCCTGAAGGCTTGCATTAGTTATCAAAGTCTTTATACTTATTATACTAACATACTTAAATGCAGATTTTTAAAATGAAAAACGTAGCATAACCAAACAAAGAAAAACAAAGGATAATGAAATATCTACTTACAAACTCTAAACAAGAGACTGATTTGTTCTGACAATAGTATCCAAAAATGCTCAGCTTTCAAGGAATATCAAAAGCATTATTACCTTTAGTTCAGTTATAACTTTCTGACCTTAAAGTTCACAGCACATGGACCAAGATCAACAGTGCAAGACAACTAAAACAAAGAGTTTCAAACTACCTATGCAGAAAACCATAATTCTGATTACTGAAAGAAAACTAAAAAAAGAAATAGGTCTTCTCAAACCCATTGCTATGAATAAGGCCCTCTCCTCTGCTCATCCTGTATCTCCTTGTACGCTGGCAGGGTGCTAGGCCAACACAAAAAACAATAGGCTGGCATATCTTTCACACTGGCTCCTTGTACTTTACAACTTACCATTTCATTCAGAAACAAAGGCATGGCTAGTTGTTGTGACAGCCTTGAAAACAAAAGCCAAGCACAGAAGATGAGAAGATCTGCCAACTTTTGTCAAAAGAATGTCAGACACCTCATGAGTTCTTGTGATTTTGTCATGGCTCTAGAGGAGTGGTCTGTACAGCTTGTTTTAAAAGAAAATTCCATAGAAGAGCGAGAGCAAATGTAAGCGTGCTGCCAGTGTGCAGTTAGCCCAGTTGACTAGTATGTGCAGGGGTGGAGTTTCTTGCAGAAGGAAATCTTGGGGTGGGGTAAGGATATAGTCATATGAGAAATGAATAGATCAGGAGGTCAGAACAGAGGCAGAGATTCACAGGAAGCATGCAAAAGAAATACCTAGACAGCCTGGCACTTCTTGGGGATTGAGGATTCCTCATACCTCACCACTCCCTGCTTCACACTTGGCAATAGCATCTCTCACTCACCTGAAGCAGAGAGAGAATTTACTACTGCCACTATTTACGGTGCTAACACTGATAGCAGAGGCCTGTATAATGAACACAACGAGCAGACTGCAGAATGACTAAGGGTGATGCAGAGTTAAAATAAAAATCCTTTTCCTTAGAATGCATTTAGAAAACCAAAGTAGAAACATCAGAGATGACATGGCATGTCAGGAAGACATGATGCACAAAAAGTGATGCTGGTGAATTGTTTCTGGCTTACAAAACCAAGCTTTCTGAGGTCATGAAGCATTAGGATAAAGATTGCAAAATCCATTTAATTTTTCTTACGCATATGCATTTGATTATTATTACTTTTAAATTAGAAGTTTATATTTCTCTTCCTTAAAAACATCTGGGTTTGATAGTAGCATTACTCACTAAACTAGCCACAGAAGTTACAACTTAATTTCTTGCTGAAGCAGAAAAAAATATTGAAAAAAGGATACTAGAAAAAATTAAACAAACAGCTACTGATTAATTAATCTGAATTTGCTTTGGAAAACTGGATTATATTCCCACCCACTAAGCTCCTTGACAACATAGAAACACACTTTACAGAGATCCTTTCTCATAGCACATTCTTCATTCACAAATTCATTATCTGAGATCCCAAAGTCTTTGTTGAAATCTTCATTTGTGCCCAAAATTAGTTGAAGCTATGACTGAATAAAAACATATCATTTAAAGTTAAATAGAATTTAAAAAAATAATAATCACAGAATGAATTGTAGAATGAATCACAGAATGATTTAAGTTGGAAGGAACATTAAAGACCATCCAGTCCCAACTCCCATGCCACGGGCAGGGTTGCTAACATCTGGATCAGGCTGCCCAGGATTTCCTCCAACCCAGCTTTGAATGCCTCCAGAGATGTGACATCCACAACCAATCTGGGTAACCTGTGCCAGCACCTCACCATTCTCTGAGTAAAAAAATTCTGCCTAATATCTAACCCAAACTAAAAGTGGGGAGATTTAAAGTCATTCCCTTTTGTTCTATCCTTTTCAGACCATGTAAAAAGTTGGTTCTCCTCCTGCTTGGAAGTTCCCTTCAAGTTCTGGAAGGCTGCAATGAGGTCTCCTTAGAGCCTTCTCTTCTCCGATCTAAAGCCCAGCCCAACTCTGTCAACCTTTCTTCATAGGAGACCCCTGATCATCTTTGTGGATGGCCTCTAGTCTCACTCCAGCAGCCCTGCATGCTGCCTGTACTGGGGGCCCCAAGCATGGATGCAGTACTCCGGATGGGGCCACACAAGCACAGGGTAGAGGTGGGCAATCCCCCTCCCTCTCACTGCTGGCCACACCTTTTTTAATGCAGCCCAGGATTCTGTTGGCCTTCTATGCTGCAAAAACACACTGCTGGCTCATGTCCAGTTTTTCATTCACTGGGATCCCCCAAAAATAAGGTCTTCACATTTTGAATTGTACATGCAAACTTAGAGATTACTTTTTAACGCTCTGTATCTCAGATAGTAATCTCTATAATGGGGATAAATCCTACTCATTCACTTCATAAAGGTAAAAGCAATTTCATTAATGTTTGAAAAGCTGAATAGCCCCCTCAGGGTGAATCAGTCATTCTCTCTACAAAGCAAAATTTGAAAAGCACGTACTAAATAAATGTGTCATATCCGAATAAGAAAAATAAGCTACTAAAGTGTAAACACCATATATTCTGGGCCTTGAGAACGTCCAAGGTCTTGTTGAAAAATAAATACTAAACACTATCTACAATTAGGGCAAGGAAAGTCAGCGTTTAAGGTTTGCCTGAGCAAATTTAATCAAGGACATTAATGTAACTTTCTGTAAGTAGATCCAAACAAATGAAAGACCTACACCTTGCTAGTCACCCTGTTCTACAAGTTCTCTTTCTGTACTCCCAGAAATAGAAGAGCCACCTGTATGCTGTTAGAAAATGGAATAATTGCTTATAAGACAGGAAGTCCCCATCTGGCATGACAAATCTCTTTCTTCTATTTGTTTTTGTTAGCATACTTTAATCTCATCCTCTGTGTGTATCTTTAAAATGCTGCTGTACCTCAGTTTCATTTAAAACAGCTCCTTATCTGACTTTGCCTCTTGATTCCTTGCTAGCATTTAATACTCTTTGCATTAGACAGCTCTGTCTGAATCCTCCCTATATAATTATGTCAGCTTTTCTGGTACCCTTAACCTTGAATATCTTGACAGCAGGGGCACTACCTTACCTTTCTTTGTACTTCATATTTGACAGCTCTAGCCAAAATCCTACTCCATACCCAAAGGTTACTGAAAATCCTAATCTACAATCAAGGAAAAGAAATAGGTGACTTGGAGGGGTCAGCAAAACCCCCTAGTGGGTCCAGTCTTTTTTTTTTTTCCTGAGATACAAGACAAAAAAAAAAGAACCATGAAAAGAATCAAATGAGGGAGAGACTCGCTGCTTATCACCTCAACAAGCTCATTCTATAGGTGAAAGAATGCCTTCTCTTCTGACTTAACTTCGTGCTGTCATACTAACCAACACCCACAACAGCAACAGTCAAAGCATACAGGGTGGCAATGCAGCCCATATTCTATCTCTGTTTCCCACCAACAACCAACTTCCTTCTCAAGAACAGGAGTTTTTCCTGTTATTGTTAGCAGCAGGCTGAAACGGACACCGTCAATACAAAATGGGATACTGAGACAGCATGTTGCTCAGTAATCGTACCTGCTAAGCTTGCTAGGTCAGCAAACTGAAAAGGCACGTAAAGTCTCCAGAATGGGAGCAAGCAAAACAAACAGTAAAGGAACACTGTAAGCTCGAGCAAAGGTAGCTGTGTTTTCATGACAGAAATTTGCCTGCGCAATCACTGAATTGAGGATGTGCAACTACCAACTCAAATTCAGTTGGAAGAAGGGACCATATAAGGAGAGAAAACAGGAGGAGACTCAGCTCTTGGAAAAGGATGGACGTTTGGGGAAAAATATAAATATGTATTAGGCAAATAATGAATATGCATGTTGTGATTGTACACAGTCATGTACACTGAAGCAAAGGTAGAGAACTGCTTTAGGTGTTAACCTCCATTCTCTCACACACTACTATAAAGGATAGCTGCTGATAACAATTGCAATTTGATTGTTAGCAATTACTGGATGTTTGGCTCTGTGAAACAATAGGAGCTAACACAATATGGCAGAGGTAATAATGATTTCCAGGGTATACTTACAACTATCACATATGAACTCCTAAGAACGTTAATAAATAGACTTCTGCAATTCCACTTCACGTCCCTACAACCTACAAGGAGGCAAAAGAGCAGCCATAGTGCTAGTGGTAAATGAGGAGACTGGGTTGGTTTGTAAATGCCAGTGCCCAGAAGGAAATAGTATGACTGCAGCACGGTTCACTGGTATCAAACACTTCCACATTCACACCTACAAAGATGGGAAGAATGAACAGTATCTAATGACTGTAGCAATAAGGACCCAATAGGCATCAAGAAAATACTCACTTCAGCTACTAATGTTGAGATAAATATTGAAGCTCTCATTGAAAGCAACCATGAATCTTACTGAAGATTTCAGAAAGCTTCAGCTAAGGACTTATTAGAGTAATTCCCAAGCTCTGACCCTGGTGACCAGCTTCAAAGCTCCTGCCTTCTTTTTATCCCTTGTGTAGGTTCCCATCTGAAAAACTCCACAATCACAGAAACACAGGACGTGACTAATTTAGTACAATATGCACTGCACAAGCCAAAAGTTATAACAGTCACACTTACTACTGTGTAAGCCGTTTCATTTAAAAATGAGCATAAAACTAAGTGCAGACAAGAATAACTTTTGTATCAGAAGACAAATATCGCTGGTAAAATAATAATGTAAAATTAAAATATTAGAATCAGCTAAACTTAGAAGATAGATAGCAAAATGAATAATATATGCAAGTACAATCCAGAGTTCTGTTTTATGCATACAAGGGGAATAATTAACTGATCTGGAAACATGTAAATGAGGGCTTAAAAGCATTTTCAAAACAGCACATCCAATTTCAGTTACACACGCAGAAGTTGCTACATTATAATAATTAGATTTTTTTCACAAAAGATTTATTTATTTTGAATAGGAGTATTAAATATTATACTAATTACTAGTTATTTTACTTTGTACCCAGGGAAAAGGAATGAATATTCATTAATTCCTCAAGCTAAGAAACCCCAACAGACCAGATAGACTCCAGCATAACTACTGTTACATACAGAAAATATTTGGTACAAAACGAGGCTTCTTCCATAAATCATAGGTGTCTTTTTTCACATGTTAAATGAACAACAAGAAGCAACAGAACAACAATTAAACCAGAATACATCAGTGCTGTTCCTTTTACTTTTTTAAATGCCTTTTTGTATAATGCCCTTAAGAAAAGTTTCTAGTAGTATTACTTTGGGAATACAACAACCATTTTGCTGTGGCAGCAATGGTAAAACTCAACATATTCTAGAGATAAATAATAACCAAAATATCTTGCACTTTTTCCTCCAGTTCATCATTTTTTTTTTAACACAAAAACTTCTGCCGGCTTCCTAATTTCATCATAGCAACATCAGAAAAGACACCTGCTCATCAGCTACAGACTAGTATATAATGATCAACATAGAATCTCAAACGTCTCAGCAGCATTTCCAGTTGACTGTCAAGTTTAAAGATGAGAAGCTCGTTCTGATTCCATGCCTTATTTTCATTTGTTAAATTGAATCCAAAACTTTTCAGTGATGAATGATTCGTTACTTTCACAATGCCTAGTGGGAGATATGTTACAGGGGCTTTATTTTTCCGAGTTTGGAGACTTGTGTTTTCTGAAACAAGATCATTTCAGGGATTTCTGAATTGCTGTCCAACTCAGGTTCAGGAAGTTATGTGAAAAGTAATGGATTGCCAGCTTGTCAAATGGCTGAGTGAGACAACTAGAATCTATCAGTCACCAGAGTTGTACCAAACATTAGCTAAATCACTACAGAGCTTGCTGTTTAATGTCATCAGTGCTTGGCCTCTCTCTGTATATCCATGGCTCTCAATCCAGGTTCCTCTAACAAACAGCCACGTCCACCACAGAGTGATACCATCTGCCTACAAACTTACTTGATAGTTATGGTTCCCGTGCATTCATGTTAATGAAAAGTATGAATTCTTCCCTATTAGTTCAGATGCTTTCTGTTACTCTAACAACAACTACTTCATTTATTTAAAATTTTATGTTTATATAGAGTGGTAGAAGAATCCTAACAAGCAATAGTTCAGAATCTAATCATGTTTGGCATAAAAGAATGGCCAATCCATTGCTTGATATATTTTGTTTATTAAAATAACACAGTAGATTAAAACATCATTGCAAAAAAATCTCCCCAAAATTCAGGAGCATCACTGTTTCCAAGAGGCCAACATTTAAAAAGGAAATTAAAATAAGGCCTTGACAGAATTCTTAATTTAACCAAAATTAAAGTTGCATTCCTTTGCACTTGGAAATCAGTCTACAATTTCACATTTTGATGCTCTAAAGGAGCATCAAAATCTCTTACTTGAACATTCAGCTTGATAAAAACAGACATCAAAAAACTGATGTATACACAGGATCCACATGAGCTAATCTAGTGATGCAGAAACAAGACTGGCACACTTTTTAAGTGTTTAATAATTTACCTTTACTGAGCAACACAAATCTCCTAATGAAACTCCCATTTTATAATCACCCAAACTGTGCTCTTTCGCAAAGATACCCCAAATCATTTACTCCCTTATAATCACAGTGCAGTACAGCAGTTTCCTACTGGCCACTAACATACTGCATTTCTTGTACCTGCATGAAGTCTCTCTCTCTCACATTTAACAAATAAACACCATATGACCAACTGAGGAATTAATTCATATTATTGCATGTTTCACCACAAAAGCACACACAAAAAAAGCTCATATTAGAACAAAAACATATTTCTGCATTGAAGCTATAATTACATCCAGTCTGCTTACAGCTACTGCCTTTCTGTGAAGGAAACATGCCTATTTTGAGTCCAGAACTGGACCAAATCTTATTGCAATGAGAACATGTTTTTTTTCCCCAGTTTTCTTGTCTGAATTAGTACCCAGAAATATAAATACATTAAATCTCAAGCATTAATTTCACGTTTCACATGCAGTTGCCAACATACTTGAAACCAACTCTTGTTCAGAGCAAAGCATGAAAGTGTACAATATAGTGTCTAAAAATGCACCCGTGCCTGACATCAGTTTAATTTTAATGCATGTGTAATCAAATTCTTTACAACTCAGTTGTACATTCTCAAAGGCTAACACTCTAATTCAGGCAATACATCCTGTTCCTAAACATTTAAAATGCACGCTGAACTTGTTTCCTCAACCAAAGGATATATGAGGAATTATATCATGGAGTTAACAAACTACTTCAATTAGGTTACATATATATTTTTTAGCTTGGTTCTTTTATAATTATGAGGTCGATTTATGGCATGTCATTATAGGTAGGAAATAATACTATGACATAAAATGCATCATTAATACTAAAAGAACTTGTGTGATATATTTGTATGGATAAATAATATAAAAGAAACCAATTAAGCCAAAGTCACTGAAGTATAAATAACACAAAAACTTATCATTCGGTAAGCTACTGAAATAAACTAATAATTAAGGTATTCACTATCAGTCTAAAACCATGGAGTCAGGATTGGGTTAAGCAAGACGTGTGCAAGTGGGGCACAGAACAGAATTATGCTATACTAGTTTGAGATAGTACTCTAAAACATGCAGTGAAGTATTTTTTAAAAAGTTGTTATATTAAATGTTACCTTTCTTTGCTACTCAATTAATTATTTAAACTTTTATGAGAGAGACTAGATTCACACACTTGCAATGACTAGGAAGATATTTAAAATTCATTACAGTACATTAAACTTGCACTGAATAGTTAGCATCACTGCAAAATAAATAAATAGTCAATTTGCTTTGATCAGCAGAAATTCTGATAAAATCAGCAAAACACCAATTAAAATGTGAAAAATATCACCTACTGTCATTATTCTAATTGAACCAAGACATATAGAGGAAACTGATTCAATGTTTATTTTCCTATCAGCTGTGTCTTCAAACTGTAAATCATTACAGCTTTTACTTGCATACCTCTCTCACAACCCCAGAATTAATTCTGCAGATGGATTTACTATGGACTGCATAGTACTAGGATAGGACCTCCTATCATAAACAGAATAATAAGGTCTTGCTGCACTTCTCTGAACTCCTGTTGGGAGGGGCAGTGAGGGGTAGTAATCCATTCAGAAATACGTGAACAGAAATGAAATTTGACACGTGATTTTTGCCTTTGTTCTTTGGAAACAGGTGGGATAGAATGAAATAATTAAGCTGTATTTACAGTTGTATCAGTTTCTGATTCATCAAGTTTCTCAGTTTTGAGGCCTTTATCTTGTGAATAACCACATCCTTACCTGTATATTAGAATACTTGAAAGACAAAAAAGGCAAAATCTCAGAAACTAGTCTGGAATTTTGAGGCACTCTTTTCCAATCAAAAAAGGATATTTTATACAAATGAACAATTCTCACACCCTCATAAACCCCTGGCAATTGAAAATGATAATTTTATTTTGCATATCTAATCATCAGCATGTCATTGTTAGCTATCCAATTAAGATAACCTGGGTCAGTCACTTGGGAGTGAGTGTTTCAGGTGAACTTTCTGAATAAGGCTATACATCACTTTGAACAGCTATGTATTTCCTACAGACTTGGATGTCTTGATGTCTCTCAGAAAAGAGAACCACAAGCACCTACCTACCAGTTGCCAGTAACAGAGCATGGGGAACACAAACAGAAAAACTGTGGGCTACTAGAGATAAAAGAAGACTAGTGTTTATACTCTGGGAGATCACAGTGATAATATACACTCTGAGTGACCCAGTTGCTGCTGGATTCCTTATGCACACATCAGTTCCTTAGTGGTTTATTTGCCTTTCAGAATTTTTAACTGAAATTTTCATAACACCTGCAATTGAAAAGGAGCGTTCCAGTACTTGATACATGGTCATTCCTCAGCCCCTTACTGACTATTGTCAGTGATGTGTGGCACTTGCATAGCGATGAATCACAACTTGAAACCTGAGGATGACATAGCTCTGGAATAAAATATCAGCTAACAGAATTACAGAGCTGAATCACAAACACACACTTCCTTTGAGAGACTGACTTCAACTATCCATGCAAAAGAGGATGAGCATTCTGGAGGTCCCTCTGTGAAGGGATATCATAGGTATCATAAAGGTAGCACAAAGATAAGAAGAGTTGGTGTTGCAGCTTAAGAGACATGAAGAGAGAGAACTCACAGTTTGTGTACAAATGCAAAAGAAGGCAGAGTGCATGACACCTTGAAGAACAAGATGAGAAAACTAACCTTGGAGTCAATGAAGGAATTCAACAGTAATCACCTGTCAGTTATATGGCAGAACTCTTGAAACTATCTCACAAGGTACTTTCTCTTTTCCCAGCCCTCATTACCTTTCCCAGTTTGACAAAATTTTCTCATGTGACACAGAAGGAAAAAAAAACACCACAGTACTTTCTTATGTGAAAGCACAAGGACTTTGGCCCAAACCCTGCTTTCTCTCACTGACCGTGACTGTGGCAAGCAAAAATGTGAGCCAACTAAATTGGTGGCTAAACATAGTATGGACACAATACGCTGCTCCAGTCAGTATAAAGTTCCCTGAGCCTTGAAAATTTATTAACTTTTTTCAATGGAAAAAACAAAAACAAAAAAAAAACCCAACCAAACAGATAGAGCATACTCACACTGCTGAACTCTGAACTCTGATTTTGATTTAAAAAATAGAAATAAACTAGGTGTTTCTGCTTCCTTATCAAGCAGCAAGGGAAGTGACGTTTCCTTGTATAAATGCTTATTATCCATCACACCGCAATATTTGAACTAATTCCTCATGATGACCCAGGTCTATTTGAGCATAACATGCACATAAATGTCAAAAAGAAAACTTGAAAATATATTCATCTTTTTTTTTTTTCCAGCTGTCAATCTTCTAATGTTTCTAGTCATCAAAAGGCAGGGAAAGTGCAAACATGGGATACAAATCATGTGCTCTAAAAAGCACCAGCAGGACAAAATTCAGAACAAAAGCCTACTCATCATTAAGAAGTTTGGGGTACAGGCAGGAAAAAGAGGGAAAGATTACACATTTCCCACTATGTGCTTTTTCTGTGTCCAGCATCTGTAAGGCTTATGACATAAGCATATTTCTTCCACCACTCCATGCTACTACGAAATTTTGTTAACCATTATGTCAATAGCAAGAAAAGAACTCAGCATTTAGTCTCAACAATCAGAAAAAATAATATTCCCTAAATGGACAAAGTTTCATTCCAGATCCACAGGGTAGATAAGCAAAGTTCACATATGCGAGTAATTGCCCTTACAGCTCTTACCATGCTTGCAGTTATGATGTGAAAGGGGCATTAAAGCCAATTGTTCTAGATGATCCAAAAATCCTCCACTGCCTGTATACTGCTGCCACTCAAAGAATGCACCATTTTAATAGGACAGAAGGATGAAAGACGCCTCACATATTCTTAGTTACAATACTGAACATCCTTAAGTCAGTTCTGTAACACTGCTTACACACAAGACGTGTAAATTAAAATGGTCTATGATAACATTGTTTATGAAACCTGCATCTTCCAAAACATTTTTCTTGACTATTTTAGTGTTTTCCAACACAGAGGAAAAATAGATACTCAAAAAGAAATATTATGCTAAAGTTCAATAATTTGGATGCAAAGTTACAGATATGCTGATAATTGTAAATGGTCTGAGATTTGAATGATTTTCCACTCCAGTTAAATATATTGAGAAGTATACTCAAATAATTAAAAAATGCTGGAAATAAGCAGTATTTGAAATTAATGGAAGACATATATTCACCCTGTTGCATTCATTATTTTTAAATTATAGATCCCATAGATTAAGAAATGCAGTGAAGTTAAAATGAAGCAATTTTGTTGCTAAATATTGTCATTTAGATTAAAATGTATGCATCTGCTGAATCCAAAAGCCAAACACTACTAGTGCTGCTTGCTTATATTATTTGTAAAATCTAAAACAAACTGTCAACAACCAATGAGGAACAACTAGAAAAACATTAAATATGAGAGACTAAAGACCCAATTTCCTTGTCTCCCAGGGGAACTATTTTCTTACATGGTATGGGTTGCCAAGCAAAAGATGAACATTTCAAGAAAATAACATCACATTAATTGAACAATTCTAAATAGCTTAATAAAGGTCTATACATTATAGATGCTGTGACAAGTGGTTGTAAGTCTAAAAGGCTAAGAAGTTGCTTATAGCTTCTTTTATCCATTGGTTATGAGTGAACAACCCTTATTTCAAATACACAATCCTTTAACACGTTGGTAACATGGTTAATAATTTAAAACCTTTTATAAGATTATTTTAGGGGATGAGAGATGAGTTTCAAATGATCTGGATCGTGCAAATGGCACAGGTTTAAAAACTCAAATGCTGTCTCTTCAGATCTCCACCACATCAGTATGATTTCTGATCATTTCAAATTTCACCCTTTAGTTTGGGAAAAATTACTTGGAGCGAACTACTGGGCAATTTTACATATCATCTTGTATAGGATATTTAGTAACATGTTGAATGCTAGAAACCTTTGTTCACTGACCAAAGAATAACAGATCTTCAAAACCAGAGTGGAAAATCTTCTCACTGTTAAATAAAGCATTGCCACCAATCAACATACAAATGAAAGCGCATGGCTGAATTTTTACTTACACTTGTAAAGATACTGGTTTTCTTGGAGGACTGCACACAATTTCTTCCCAACAACTCAAGACAGATGGTAAAGTTTAATCGTTGCCAGTTTTCTGTTTCAACTTCAGTACATTTTGAAGACAAACATTTAAAACACATTTTGAATTTATTTTCCATCAGACTTGCATATCATTTATACAAATGTCAGCAACCAGGTCTTATCGCATCTCTATTGATCCACATTGTTTTATCAGTACGGGTTCTTTTATTCCACTCAACACTGACATATTTTGTAACAAATCTGAACAAATCGGCCAAGGAAAACACTTGTATTTGTGGAGAAGGATGTCTCTTAAATAATTCATCATTTTCCTATGTCATCTTCCTAAGGCCTAATTCATGATTAGCAGCAGCAGGAACGCAATAACACTTCAGAATAAAACCTCTTCTCTAATGTTTTCTTGTTCACTTTTAACATTAAATTCCAGAAAATCCTCAAGATTGCCCATCTCCAGGACCTCACCAGTGGCAAAATATGAAATGACATACGAAGAGTTCGACTATGGAGAACTGAGGTGCTTACCTGGATCAAGACTTCTGAATTGTAGCTGCAATATTTTCCCTTAGTTCACAGTCATCACTCCCCTCACAGCAGCTCCAAAGCCAATATTAGTGTTAGCTAAAGGTGGAGGAAAAAAAAAAAAAAATCAACCCAAATTTAATTTAAAGAGAGAAAAGAAAGAAGAGAAAATTGAGAAAATCTGAATGTTTTACAGGTGCTAAGAATTTGCTAAAGCATTTATAATAAAGGGATCGATTTCACTAAGCATACACTCAGAACACTATGAAATCTGTAAGAGGTATATACTTAACAATTCAAGGAAACAAGTTTTCTTTTCATGATACTTGGTTATCCTATTTACTTCCTAATAGTCCTACAGCCATAAAAGGCCAAAGAACTCTGACCTTGGCAAACTAACTAAGCAAGAAAAGGCAATCATGTGTACAAGGTTGTCACCTACACCACAAATTATGATAAAATATATCTCAGTATTGGAAAAAATAGCTGTATGTCTTCAGTGACATCCACTGTAGTACGTTTAAGGATTTGAATAGGACAGCAATTTATTTTGCACTAAAATGTTTTATGGTTATCATAAAGCATTATGTCTTCAGAGACTGAAAGGTGATGTTTTTATGGACTGTCGCTTCGTGTTGCATTATCTTCACAGCTTGGAAACTAACCTGCTTTTTTCTTTCTTTTTTTCCTCCAAAGTGCTCCCCTACCCCACTAATAAAAGGCGGCACACAATGGTTCAGTTTGATCAAAAGGAAATTGAATTAAGGAAACTGTACAAGAAGTATATTTCTAACACAGAAGAATTTCATAATGAATGATTATCCAGCTAATTAGTGAAATAAATAATAATAATTGCCTGTCCCTCTTCATTAGAATCTTAGAAAATGGACTCCCAAAGCATTGTTCTTGTCTTTGATTTGAAAAATTTGGACACCGTTAGTTTTACCATCACTTTGCCAAAAAGCCAGTTCTATTGTGCAACAACTGGATGAAGGAAGGACAGGCAGACAGATAGGTTAATGTGTAAGATGCCCCTTTTTTAGCTTAAGAATAGTTTCGAGGTAGTAAATTGAGTAATCTGATGTGGTTAGTTTGCTCTTGATTTATCTCTTCCAGAGAGCCTGAACTGCCAGTTAGGCTTAGGTGGAACAAATGTACAGCATGTCCCTTTGACATGTTAATCTGATGGATTTCAAGCTCATCTATGCCTATGTAAATTGCAGATAGCGTGAAAATTGATTATGAGTCAATATTATGAATATATCAAAGCCCCTTCCCCTTCATCATGTTCTATAGCATTTGACAAATATCACACTTCCACATGGCCAAAAGTGGTCCATGCTTCTGTCACCTTTGGATTTTAAGGTACTGTTTGCCAGGTGCACCTTAAAAAGTTACATTTTGAACAGACTGCCTGCCAAAGCCAGCACATTTTAAACACATTACTTGATGTTGAAGGAATTTTACTGGCTTCTAATGAGGCAGCGAATTAGCCTTAAGGGGTCTAGTCTCAATTTGACACGTGCATTAAACGGAGTTATGCACGTCACATAACTAATCAGTTTATCTAGGCCTTAATATAGCTCTCACTGTGGTTTCCAAGCCATCAAGGCCTTTGGAAAATCACCAGAGAGAACAGGCCCCCAAGTACCTTTTTTTCCACTGATGTTATATGAGGGCTGCTCTGAAGGTAAAGCATCCTATTTATTTTGTTGGCTCACAACATCGGAGGTGGATGTTGGTGGTAGTATGGCAATAGGGGATGAATCTTCCCACTAACATTCTGTTTCATTTTGTTACCATGCAACAGATGGCAGCAGTGGGGCAGTCTGACAGAATGGTGTCTGACATCGAAGTGTAGATGAAGCAAAGTGTGTCACTGAATTCCTCTGCGTGGAAAATATTGCACCTAATGATTTTCATCAATGGTTGCTGAACGTCAGTGGAAACTGAGTAGTGGAAGTGAGCAGTGACGTGATGAGCAGTGCATTTCAGCAGTGGTGACAGCAACGGGTCACCTCCACTGGTGAAGATTTGTATGAGCACAGCATGACTAACAGTGGTGACTGTGCTGAAAAATAGCGTTTTGTAGCTGACAATTTGCTCAGTCAGTTTGTGCTACTATGCTCTTTGTACCTGCTATGGTTTCCTTCTAAATACGTAGGGAGCATTGCATGTAGATTGCCCCAGAAGTTTTTCCCATCCTCCTCCCCAAATATGAGCGGCAGCATCTTTGAGGCTCTCAAGCATTGTTTTATAACAAGACAGAGAAATAAAGACACATGGATTCAAAAAGATGAGACTAAAATATGGATAAACTTAGAAGAATAAACACAGAAGTTCTGTCTGCTTCAGACACTCCTTGCTCTGATCAGACTGTAACAGAGCAATTTCAGTTTCATTTTATTTTTTTAACCTATTGGCATAAAACTGGGGACAAGTGACTAATCACTAAAGTAGCCTGAACGTTAGCACATTTACTTATCTGGAATAAACTTAAATGTTATTTCACGGAAAAAGCTCTTTGCTCTAAGCAACACAGTTGATGCCCAGACTTCACAGAGTATATTCTTTCAGGCAGCAGTGCTGTAGCACTGTGGCACTTCTTGAACTACCCAACATTATTTCTTTGTATTGCTTTATTATCTTAGTTCTATTCAGATAAGAAACTTCAGTTTCAGGTGTAAAACAACACCAACAACCAAGAACACAAAATTTTCTCCTCAGAGAAGAGAAGGCTGGGAGGTGACCTGATAGCGGCTTGTGAGTATCTAAGGGGCAACTGCAGGAAAGAAGGGGAAAGACTCTTCAGCAGGGTCTGTGGTGACAGAACAAGGGGAAATGGTTTCAAGGTCAAAGAGGGTAGATATAGGTTAGATACAAGAAGCTTTCTTGGTGTGGATGGTGAGGCACTGGAACAGGTTGCCCAGTTATGTGATTGATGCCCTGTCCCTGGAGACTGTCAAGGTGAGGCAGGATAAGGCCCTGGGCAACCTGATCTAGCTCTGGTGTCCCTGTTCATTGCAGGAGAGCTGGTCTAGATGGCCTTCAGAAGTCTCTTCCAAGTGGAAGGATTCTATGACTCTATAATTTTAAGTTTTCCATCCTTTGATTATTTTTACATGAAAATACAAAATGACACTGCAAGCCTTCAGATGTGCTAGATAAGGAAAATAACTCCCTGACCTCTTCGGTGTTGCTAAGTCCTTCCTACCTAAGGTAATAAATGGCTAATTCCAATGAACGCAGGAAAGCATCACTGCTGATAAAATTACCAGACAAACATTTGAATTTCTCTTCAGTATCACTTTGTCTTCAGCTATGCTTCTCAGTCAAATAAGGATTCATCATTTTTCTCATTTTGGTATTGCACATTGGCTTAGTTTCAGCTGGGATAGAATTGTTTTCTTCAGAGTGTCTGGTATGATGCAGTGTTTTGGTTCTAGGATGAAAACAATGTGGATAACACATAGCTGTCCATAGTTCTGCTAAGCAGTGTTGTACAGAGCCACGGCCATTCTCAGCAAAGGGCACAAGGAGCTGAAAGGGCATGGAATCAAGACAAACTGGCCAAAGGGATATTCTGTACTATTTAACATCATGTCGAATCATAGAATTGCTCAGGTTGGTAAAGACCACAACCTAACCATACTACCCTAACTCAATCTTCTGCTAAATCATGTCCCTGAGCATCACATCCAAATGGTTTTTAAACACTCACAGGGATGGTGACTCAACCACCTCCCTGGGGAGCCTATTCCAGTGCTTAACAACTCTTTCTTTAAAGAAGTTTTTCCTGATATCCAACCTAAGCCTCCCTGGCACAACTTGAGACCATTGCCCCTCGACCTGTCACCTGTCATCAGTGAGAAGAGACCAAGCCTGCTTTCTCTACAATCACCTTTCAGGTATTTGAAGAAAGCAATAAGGTCTCCCTTCAGCCTCCTCTTCTCCAGACTAAACAGGCCCAGTTCCTTCAGTCTCTCCTCATAGGGCACATTCTCCAAGCCCTTCACAAGCCTTGTTGCCCTTCTTTGGGCCTGCTCCAGCACCTCTATGTCCCTTCTGCTTTGAGGTGCCCAAAACTGAACACAGTACTCGAGGTGAGGCCTCACCAGTGCCAAGTACAGGGGCAGGATGACTTCCATAGTCCTGCTCCTACACCATTCCTTATACAAGCCAGGGTGCTATTGGCCTTCTTGGCCACCTGGGCACATTGCTGGCATGAAGGAGTTTTGAAGGGTCTGAGAGTTCATCTCATGGTCTTTTGCCAGTTGTGGGAGCCAGCTGGGCATTGGTTGGTGGGTGGTGAGCAATTGCTCGCACATCACATGGGAGAGGGAGAGGAAGACATAACTATCACTCTTCTTCTTTTCTCTGTCTTAATAAATAGTTTTTTTTCTCAATCCATGAATTCTATTTTGCTTCTGTTTTTCTCTCGAGTCTCTCCATCCTACTGGGAAGCAGGGTGGAAGTAAGTGACCAAACGCGTGTGTGACGCTTAGCCATCTGCTGCATTAAGTCACAATAAACATAGCACAGGATTTCTGTTCTCATTACAAAACACTCTCAGTGCAAATGCCATGGACAAACACACAAAATGTCTAAGAAATTTCATTTTCCAAACAGAAAACTTTTATTCACACCATATAAACAATTGCTCCTCCCAACTTGTACCTTATATAGTCATACCTTCAAGTTATAGCTTTTATTTAACTCCTGACTAACATGAACCACAGGTAACAGGTAATATGCAACCTGGAATTGAGCAACACTTCAGGTAAAGGTCCTGCAAACACATCTTAAAAGCAAACTGTCTGAAATTCTTTTTTCATGAGCATAGAATAAATGTAAGAAAAAGGGCCAGACCCAACTTTCTGGTAAATCCTATTTCTTTATCTTCAGAGGAGGCAGAACACAGCCATCCAGGCCCCACGCACTTCTGGAATTAGTGGAACTTTCTGTAGTACCTATGGTCAGGATGGAGTTCCTCAAATAATGCCAGGGAAGGCTCAGGGTGATGGGCTGCTGCTGGGGGATGGCACTGCCAACATGGAGGGGAAGCACCCACACAGCCCAGGCTGGCTCTGCCAGAGCTGATCAGTCTGGCCTAATTTGTAGGATCAAAAGAAAGTAACTGCTGTTGCTGAGAAGTTTCTTTGCTTTTATGTAGTTGTTCTGAGATGTTTTTCGCTCACTAGTAAGTTCAAAGAATCTTTAGACCCTAAACTGCTGCGGAGCCAGTTACCACAGCAAACATGCTAATGTGTTCACAAGATGATTACATACTACACTTACTTTTTTTTATCCCATGTCCTTCAAACTGTAGCTGCATAAAACACAGAATGGTTTGCACTGGAAGGGATCTTTAAAGGCTACCTAGTCCAACCCCTCCCAAAACATGAACATCCCTTGTTCCCATCAACACTCCTCATTCTCATACAAGGAGGAACAGACTTTACTTTAGAAAATTACTTCATATATAGCTAAAAGCTCCGATCAAAACACAGAAAGAAATTGAAGCGTTCAGAAAAGCATCTATGTTCTTTTTCCCCAGACACTTAACTTGGACTCAAGCCTTATTCAAGATCATAAAATGAACCTCAAATATACATCTCTACATCTTTGCTATTTAATAGTCATATTACTTTCATCTTCCTCTTCCAAGAAAATTTAGGGTCAGCAGGATGAACTGTATCACCACAACACTGCTCCACAGAAAGCTAACATATGCTATTCCAACTTTGAGAAATTCCTTTTCATACAGAGCACACAATATGGCCTAGCATAGTATAGTGGACTGCTTTCCTAAACCAGGCTAAGTTTGAAAGCTGGTCAGGTTTGCTGCCCTTCCTTTTCCTGATGTTATGTCACATTCATTCAAAAGCTGATCCTTTGAAATATTCTTATATCCTGATCAAAGCTGTATCTGTGGGGTCTTTGTGAACACTTAAGTATTTAGTATACTTCTACATTTAATAAAGTACTACATCTTACAGAGATCCCATACCATTACATATTGCATACGCTTAAAATCAGGAAAGTTTTCTCCAATTTTTTAATGCTTTCTCACACATGTAGAAGACTTTTTTAACAGCAACAACAACAACAAAAAAAAGCCACATACCTCTTATAGACGCACAAAACTCCAAAGACATCTCCCCAAAATAAAAACAGCAGAAAACAATATAGAAGACAAACTACTGTATTACATCCTACTATGGAGACTTTTCGAGCTGAAATCCTCAATAAGTTCAGGTGCTTGCAAAGAGCATCTACCAAGATGCATGTGAGCTGTTCCAGGTGTCTCACACAATTGACTTGCAGTAAAAGTAGGAAGAAGTATCACTGTTTCTTTATTCCTACCACCCTGTAAATGCTGTAGCAGTTAGACAGATCAGTACAAGAGGAAAGACATTACAACAAAGGTGTGATGACAGAAGGATCAGCGCAATAGAAAAGCGCTATAAAGGAAGGAAAGAAAATTGCTCACCCATATCAGAAGATTCCAGGTTCACAGGGGAAAGCTATGCCAAGGAGGGATCTCCAGGAAGAGATCCTTCCCCAGCACCAGTCAGCTCTTCAATGAGGTCTAGGAGAGGTGCAGCCAGGCTCCACTCCTTCTGGTCACACAGCTGCATTGCCTTCACCTGTGCTTCCAGGGCTGACTGGGTCCTTTACCCAGGTGCTCAATCAGTGGTTTGGGCCAGGACTCAGCAGTTCCCATACAAATGCCCACCTAAAAACCTCACTAATGCCAGTGGCCATATCATTACCTCATTGTGAAGGAAAAGAAGAGAAAGATCCTCACAAATACAGCGAAAAGGAGATGCTGGAAAAAACAAATTATAAAGCATAAAAGCTAACAACTCAGTATTCCTTAGCATTTATAACTTGTTCCAAAACAAGAGACACATCCATAATTTAAACTACTCAAAATTGCTTGGAGAAGCCAGTGTGAGGTCCTTCCCATTAGTGAGAAAAGTCTGGTTACCAAGGCAAGCCAGCTCAGTGCCTGAAGTCCTCAGCACATGCTCAGGGTTACAAATGTGAATAACTGTCCTACATTCCTCAGCTACCTGGCAATTGCTGTATTCAGGTCAGGCAATGATGGGTATCTATTTATTACACTGGGAGACCACACTAATTCTTGCTTTGTCACCACCCAAATTCTGCTAGCTCACAATATAGTGTGAGGTTTCCTTCACTCTACAAAGAAAGAATTGTAAAAAAAAAAAAAAAAAAAAAAAAAGTTTTTGCAATGCTGTGTACTAAATGGTGATCTAAAGCTCATTAAAGTCAATGGAAGTCTCCTCACTGCAATAAGAGAGAGGTACTTCCTCTCTACATAGCATATACAAAATATACCACAAAGAAGACATAAATCACAAGTAGGAAATTCTGCATCAATGCAATCAACCCGTACAAAAGCAGACAGGTTCATTTTTAAGCATAGTTTTGAATGAAAATCCTACTGTGCACAGGTATTTATTTGTTGTCTCAGCTGTAATCACACATCTAAAATAAATAAATATTTTTTAAAAGCACTTTTCAGACTGTTCAAATTGTGAGAAGTGCAGATATTTTCTCTACATTTGAAATGGACTTCCTCCCTCCCCCCCAGACAAAATACCAACAAAAACCATTAACCACTTCAAAAGATCTCATTAAAAGGTTTCTCTGTTTTCACTGATTATTATGTAGCATCTACAAGACTACCTATAAATTTGTTCGAATTAGGTTTTCAGACCTTTATTCCAGTCAATTTCTTTTCCCTGTGTGGACTTTCTCAGGAAATGAGATTTAATGAGTCATAGTTCTTAGAGATAATCACAGGAGAGCTCATTAGCTTTCTGTCAGATTTGTACCTATCTGCCTTCAACATTGTTGTAACTTACTTGAGCTAAAAAGCAGACACACTCAGATGAAGCAATACAGTGGATTTTGGATACTATAGCAATACATATTTCTCCACAATTTAAAGATCAATATTTATCCATAATTTGAAAAAAAAATCAATATACCCCCTTTCTTAACTTTTTTTTCCCTATTGTGATGGCATCACAGGGAGAAACACCTCACATTACAGAAAATTAATAACACAGATACAGTATGCTAGTATGTAGATGAATACTAGCAGAAAACTAATCTAGCAAGGAAAAAAAGGCTCCAGTAATCAGAACACATCTCTTTTCTAACATACAAATTTTTCTGTTTTATCACAATCCTGCAAAATCTTTCAGACATGCCCATTCCAAAAGGAGGGCTCCGCATCTCCATTTCAAGTATTTCAGTTGGCTTCTGACCTCTTAGCTCACCACCTCCAAAGCCAACTGCCCCTTGGCTCTGGCTGATGGGCATTTCTCTCAGCTGCAGTGCAGAACAACCCTGGAGCCAGCCCCGTGACTAGCACTTGGAAAAATGCTTCTAATCTCCACACAACACAACACAGAACAGCAGCGCTCATTCTGATAGTCAGCGAGATGCGAATGGCCTTAGCTTATTTCCTCCTACAGCTCTTGTATCCCAAAATGAAACGGAAAAATGAATTGTGACTCATAACCTCCTATGTTGTTATTCAGCCTGACAAGATGCTGTTTCTTACTAAGGGCCCACTGGAGTGTGCTGATCTAAGCCCACTTTTAGCAATTAGCACTTGGGTAGTTTGCTTTCCTCTCCCTTAGCCTTCATATAACATTTATTTCTATTTAGAAAGGAAAACTACTTTTACTTCCTAGAAAGTTGATGGTCACACACATACTCACAGTTTGCTTTCACAAAAACTTCCCTTTCCAGTAACATATTAAGGATGTTCCAAGAAGCAAGCAACAAACCCAGGAAAGTATTTTACCAGACTGCACTCTGACAGCTACTCGCTTTTCCCAGGAAGTCATTCATAGAAAATACAAAAAGAAACTGCCCCCAGTCTCACTCTAGAATCTCTGCACATTACAACGTTAAAGTTTACATGAATCATGGGAAAATAGTAAAAATGTGTTGGTTTAAATGCATATTAAGTTTGTTGAGGAAAATAAATGATAGTAGCAAATGAACATCACTGCTACTTGGTGTTCTCATTTTAGTTCCCTCAAGAACACTCCATGCTGAGCCAAAATACATTCCTTCAGTAGGAAAGGAAAGGACCACAATGGGCCACAGCACTTTTGGCTTCTTATTTTCCAATCTATTTTAATGAGCTGTGTATTCTCTACAAAGAATGTTAAAAAGCAGAAACAAACTGTTTCATAGAATAGCTGCTTAAAGAAATAACAAAAGCTATCAGGAAAAGAAAAAAAAACAAACAACAAAAAAGATAAAATATTTGATCTCACTGGTTTTTTACCCATAACTAGCTACTCAGATTTATTTCTGCTTCACATTTGCACACTTCAGCACATGCACCCACAGCATTCTCAGGAATACATTATCTTAATTTTCCATTAGGGAAATAAGCACATCTGTGATATTTTTGCTGCACGGGAAAGGAAAGCCAAATATACAGTACTGGCTGCTGGGCCTTATCTATGTTAGGTTTTCATATGGCCTCCATTCCAATAATATCTGAGTACTTCCATTACCACAGTGTTTGGTAGCAGTCTTCACAGTATTCCCATGAGGTAGGAAAGATTTTTATTCATTTTTTTTCTTGCAGATGAGGAAGCAAGGCAGAGCAATCTTCCCATGTTCACAAGCAAGTCTGTTAGGAAGCAGAAGACCTTTTGTGTCTTTAGTGTCCCATGCTGGCTTTCTTTATCATGAACACACTGTTCAAAGTGATCAGTTCATTTGAATGCAAACGCTACCGCAGCCACTTCTCCAACTAGCCACTTGAGTGAAAGCAAAGAGCTGAAATGCAGATCTCTCTATGCCTAATAAATTTAAATAAACTTTGAGGCTCTCCATACTTAAGTCTCACCGCTCTCCAGCTTGAATAAACTTTGGATGAAATTTAAGAATGAAATATACTCCTACCTTTGGCTTTTCAAATTGAACCACTTGGGACACCATGAACACTGATGGTCATAGCGGCTGACAGAAACCAGAAATAACAAATTCAGTCACTGCCTCAGGTCAGAGCTCTGAGTTAGTCAATTCAACTGTTTCATACTTTCCCCTATGATAAATGAAGGGCAGGGAGAAACAACTTGTAAGAGACTGCGAGATCCTGCAGTGCAAATTCACATTTGAAAAAGCTGTATCAGCTCTGCGTTTTAGAGGTGTAACTTCACTGTTTGTTTCCAAGCTCAGTAGGTTTCTGGGAAAAGCTGTAGCTTTGCAAACCCATTCCTTTCCACACTGGGAACTCCCATCTCCTTGGCAATTCCCCACTTGCTGGTCTTTCTTGTCAACACCAGTCCTTCCTCTAGAGCCAGCAGAGGCCACTGAAGCTGCAAGCTCCCAGGCACAGCACTTCCAGGTGACCAGAGAGCAAAGAGCCATGCTGAGCAGAGCAACACGTTGTGTTGACATCAACTATTTGTCTAACCAGACCAGCTGCACATTTTTGTATTTTTTACTTGTTTTACTACCAACAAACATGAGAGCTTTTTATAACACTGTATAATTTATTTTTCTCACGAAGTCTGTAGTTTCAGTTTGAGATGATGCAAAAATAAGGATTGCAGGTGAAATTCCAGCTCAGTATGACTTCAGGGTTCCAATATCAGTCATTAATCATCTGAGCTGAACTTCCTGGGTTTATGATTTTGACAAAATCCCTTCATTTGAATTATGGCCTTGTATTCAGCACTAGGCTATGCATTATTCTATATATAATTTTTAAATACAAAGAGAAACAGCATGGAAAAAATTAGGATCTATGACTTGAAAGTCTAGTCCTCTATGGCATAGGCAAACAGAATGCTCTTGACTTTAACCTATGGGTTCCACTTCATATGTGGTGTATTTTTCATACATCATGGGTTTTTATAAATTTGCTGTATAAAGCACCAGAGCTACTTTGCCAGCAAAATATAAGGAAAACAAATATGTCAGGGTAATGATGCCAGGACAATTCCTTATTGAAAAAAGCAGTTTATTAATACCTTATTGCTACAAGCTAGATCTTATTATCATCTTGGGTCATTTAGAATCTTATTAGGTATTCTGATGGTGGATGAATAATCCTGTGATAAATTCTTTGCCATGTCCTTCACAGTTGTCATAGCAGGATCATAAACAGCATTTATAACAATCTAGCCTGGAGGAAAAGGCTTACAATGGTCTGTTTAACATGCAGGAAATATTCAGATCGGCTGTGTCTGGTTAGATTTGAGACCCACAGGAGAGATACCGAAGTTAAATGTAGCATGGGTTTCTCTGAAGATTAGCTTTAAAAAAGGCTTTGGGTCAGGGACATGGAGACTAATGCCAATGATACGGCCACAAGCAGTCTTTCAAGACAGCTGGCTTGGACAAAAATGGTAGCTGCAAGTTACTTTCTTACTGAAAAACCATGTAAGGTCACTTGAGCTGCTACCTAAGAAGCGTGGTTGAAATTATTTGCAATTGAATGGCTTGCAGCTCAGTCACCTACTTCAGTGGTGATTATACAAAAAAATAGTGCATATACTCACATAGTGAAATATATGCAGGTTTTTCCAGAGCCATAGGATAACTTGCCCACACTATGCAACATTTTGAATTCTTGGAGGCTCGGAACCTGATTCTTTAGAACTACCACAAAAGTAATATGCTTAAATACTTGAAAAAAAAATTTACGTTGCTTTGAGTGGGTATTAAAAAATAAAATAAAATCATAGTGTACACATATAAATGCCCTCCATTGAACAAGTTGAATTGCTCATACCTGTTATAATTTAGTGTCACATTACAAGGTAGAATAATAGATTGTCAAGTCTAAGCATAGCAAGTACATCCTACACCACTAGAATCTACTATTAAACACTACCAATAGTATAAATAGTATAAAATAAATGTTAGCCAAAACTAACCATGCAGGACCTGACAGACATATTTTCAAGTGGCTAATAACAGAAGTCAGTGGCTTACTGGATTGTGGTGACAGATTTGGGTAGAGAAGTGTATATGCAGCCAACACTTTCACTGTAATATCTTGTGTTGCTCTCTTGCCACAACCGACTGAGATTCTAAAAGGTGAACTGCAAAATTTAGTTTTCTTAGAAAAATACAAATTCCCTCTTGCTCTTGAACTTTAAACACACAAAATGAATGAGTTCTGCAGCCTTAGTCCCTGGAACTAAGCTCGATTGCTAGCATAAATATTCACAGCTGAGAAGGGTAAAAATTCCTTTTCAGGACATTCACTGCTGTCGTCACTTGGACACCTCCAATTAGAGAAACACCACAATATCCTGGGACTTGGCAATTACAACCACCACATACAAGAACAGATTTTGCAGACATCTACGCACACACCTAATCTTGCTACCAAAATACAGCTACACTGCTTCCAAGGACAACATAAATGGCACTGAATTTCAATGGATGCATAAGTGATATATATAGTCATCAGGCAAAGAGCTCAGAGTTTGTGCTACCAACTGTACATACAAATTGCAAATGAATGCAACTCAAAAAAAGACATTTTTAACCTAATCAAGCTCACTCAAAAGAAGAGGGGCTAAATTCACTATCAGTTACTTTCTTTCATCCCCTTTAGTATCATTCCAGAAATGTCACGTGAAGATTATTACAACTGGTGATGTATAGACCAATACTCAAGCAGACTGCAAGAACAACGCAAAATGAATACCTTTCAGGGTCTCAAATTAACTGAAAGTGCATTTAAAATTGTTGATCTCATCCTATAAATGCACTAAATCCATCCAAGGCAGTTCTCTTGATCTAATCACCTAATCATATTAATTTACACAAATTTCTGTTATTAATACACTTCATATTCCATATATTCCATATATTCTTATTACTTTGCCTTACATTAAAAATTGAACTGTGAAAAAGGAAGCATTTGTTGCATAAATTAAATTTCTTTGTCTTAAAATTTGAAAGAGGTAAAATATGCTCATCTTAAGATTTCCTCTATGACTTCTGAGCGAGTTTATACAACTGCTGTGAATTGAAGCAAAATCTCAGCATTATGCTTTCATTTTTCTCCCCTATGCTCACATGCAGTCTCTTCCTGCTGAAATAAACTGGCAGAAGTCAGATCTGCCACTGATCTGTTCATGTCTAAATTATATCAACCAATTTCAGACCAGTGTAACACTGCTAGCATTGCTAGTATAAGAGCACACCCTACCCAGTGTATTTTTACATCACCTAATTACCCAGTGAATTTTTACAGTGTTATACAATATACATTTAATGCTGGCAGCCCATGTACTGTAGCATGCCTTACTGCGATATTTTCAAGTGCATTGAGTATACTTCTCTTAAGGTACACCAACCCAACCCTAAGCATCTATAAGTCAAATTATACCTTTAGTGAGCAAAATGCCTTAGAATTATCACTAGGATGGGAAAAACTTGTAGTGCTCCAACAGGGAACGTGATGACAGAGTCAATCAGTTCAACCCTTCTGCAACACGTGCAAAGTATCAACCAGGAAGAATGCATACAACATACCTTTCTCCACTTCTGCTGCACTGTCAAGATATCATTGCAGTTCTGTTTGACTGTGCTTTTGATCTGGAGTGTATATGCAGAAGTCAATGCAATGCAAAATATTCTATATAATGTACTAGCTCCCAGGTAATTCATAGTGAAAGATAAATGGTGTGCAAGTCTAACTTCCAAATCACTGAGCGCAAAAGACAGAAATATGTGTTAAATACTACTGAAGGATAAACAAATAGCCAGTAATTCCAAAGAAAAAAAAAATTGCAGAATTTCCCTCTTACAATCTTCCTTTTCCCAAATATTCTACACTTGGTTTCATTCCCTCTTGTTAATACTCAATGAATCATTCTCATTCCCTCCCCTGCAAACAGAAGCTTCCTAGGACTGGTCTTGGCACTCTCTGTGAAACACCTCTTTAATTTTCCTCATTCACTGAAATTAATTTACAAAGCCACTTCCAATGAGAATGATTGATATACGCTCCAAATAAGAAATGAACCCATGGATATATTTTTTCCACTGAAACCAAGCAAGATGCCCAAATGGTACCTGTACACTTTTGCACCTTCTCTGCCATCTCTGAATATCTAAAGCAGTTGTCCTTTGGAATCAGAGTTACTCAGCTGTGAATAGGTAATTGCTTCTGGTGTGCAAACCATTGATTAGATAGATCAATTGCCTTTGCAATTCCCCATGAGTGAATGCTATGTATGCTCACTAGCTGATTGTCTTAACTGCTGCCAATTAGGGCTTAAACGTCTAATTAACAAGAAATAGACAGAGTTCTCTACTGTTGACTTTGGAGGACTATGACCATTAACTCTACCTGTACAATATAATTAGGTGATGAGACAGAGAAAACAGAAATTAGATTAGTGAAGAAATGTCTGGATAGCATTTAAAAATAAATAAATAAGAATATTGTATGGGTTTAGATTTGACTGGCTTCTTCCTGATAGTTTCTCCTAGAATGTTCTATCACTGGTTTCTACTGATTTCTGCTTATTTAACTTAATATATGCTAGAAACTACAGTCATTTCTAGAACACAGAGTAACTGTACAATAAGAACCTGTAATGCTTCTAAGCACAGTCATTTTGCTACAGAAACAGCCTAACTTTTTAATAGCCCTGCTATGCAAGCATCTAAGAAAACAACATATGAAGCTAGCTGCATTTTTCCGTTAATAACAACATACTAAACATTACTGATATTTCTCTAATAAACAAGAATAAAAAAAAACCAAAATAACAACCTTTACAATGAAAACCTTATCGGATTAATTGCAAATCTGTACAGTTCATCAGTACAGATTACGAACTCTTAAAATGGACCTGAGAATCTGTGGCTAAGTGCAGGTAGTAAATTCCTTGCTTATCAGAAGCATCATTCTTCACTGTTCAAAGAATTTTTTTATTTCTTATCAGGATTAGACTATGTAACTTCCCAGAGCTATACAAGAACTGCAATTTGGTGCTAGCTGAAACAGAAATTTACTGAAAAAGATGTTTGAAATAGGGAACAGATGCAGGCATTGCAAATGATTTTTCTGTGAAGAAGGATAATGCATCCAGTGAAATAATATTTAGCAATGACATGGACATTCTACAAAAGTCAATGAGGAAAAAAAAATATCTTTTCAGGTACATGAGTATGTTGTTAATCATAATTAAGGCAAGTATGACAGCTTCTTGGCAACAGACACTGAGTTCCCTTCCCTGACGAACAAATCCTGCAGGAATACTCTCTCTTTCATTACATCAAGCCTGCACTTCTTTACATGAATATCCTCCGCTTGGAGCACTGCAAGTCATAGGGAAACTTCTGTTTTCTCAGTTGCTTTTTGGTAGACAATCACATGATGACCTCTACAAAAGACTGGAGCATGCTTCCCATTAATAAAACAAAAACAGCTTTTAAACTATTATTATAAACAAATGGGTATACTGTTACAGACAGGGGCAGGAGAGCAGAGACAAAAGAGAGAGTCACAGCATGCAAGATTGGAACCTAACACTATCCATATCTTCAAAGATTATTCAGGGTGCCAATTGGAATAGCAAAGCATAACGTAACAGCAGCAACTGAATGACAGTCTTTCTAAACCTTCATGTTTACAGTATCTCTAACACCTAACAGTGGGCAGTAATATGGAAATATTTCCAATAAAACAATTAGGTACTAGATATACTTATCATTGCCCTGTCTGTAATTTGGGGGTTTCCCATTCTTCACCAAGAGCCAAGTGTTGATTATCTGGAGGAAATGCAAGCATTTTCAGAGAACTTTTTTTTTTTTTTTAAACAAAACTTTTAGATGGCAAGATTTTGCCCAGCTCTAAGTTTCCCACTGAGATCAGCTCACATGTTACCATGATTCATTAACCAGAGAGTACCAAACCATTTATAGAACACAGTATAATAGTTACAGTAGCAAATAAAAGCTGAAAAGGGTTGGAAAAGAACATCATTTGGGGTCTAAAAGATGATGTAAATACCACAGACAAAAAAGGAAATTCCTTAGAGTACATACAGTTACGTTACTGACAATTACATCTCAGTAATGAAGAAATGAAAGGGAGAACATCAGCAAAGACTCTCGCAATGAATTATACAAGTAAATGGAACAATCTCTTTAGAG
Source organism: Phasianus colchicus (assembly GCF_987193195.1). Classification (NCBI taxonomy): domain Eukaryota; kingdom Metazoa; phylum Chordata; class Aves; order Galliformes; family Phasianidae; genus Phasianus; species Phasianus colchicus. The sequence continues at coordinate 5,488,416 of NC_143447.1, read as the reverse complement.
AAGTGCACAGAAGCTTTGTATCTCTTCTGGAACACATGAAACATGGGAGATGAAACATTCACAGTGCTGTGAAATGTCCCCAGCGCTGTGGGAACAATGCTGATCAGGAAGAGAGAAAGACCAGTTGCTGGTTTTTGTTTTCTTTTGTTTTTTCCTATTTCTAAACGCTATGCCATGAACCTAGAAGAGGATTTTAAAATCACCACCTCTGCTGACTTCTGGTTTTGTTGTCTCTTCTCGGCTGTATCTCATGTTAGTGAGATCCCATAGGGTTTAGCAATTAGCATGAGGAAAGCAGTATGATAATCAGAAGAAATTAATGGTTTAAAAACATAATCTTACATTTCCCCTGAGACTTGCTCCATGCAACCAGATTTTCAAAGAAAAGAAAAAAAGAAACAGGTAATTGATTCTTATTAAGAAAATTATCTGCCACAGAACGCTATTCATAGGGAAAATATGTTAATTTTAAATGAAAATGTTCGCAGAGGCAGTGTGAACCTAGTCCCTGCCTAGCTTTCTAAGGAAGAGGAGAGAGGATCCTCTGTGCCATTCTTCTCTTTTGCACCTACACAGAAGGGCTGAGCACAATATGGGTCTTCATGTGCTAACGAACTGCATCTGGAAGAGAGAGTAGGATGTGACAAGGAAATAACAATCCCTAGGTTTCTGTCAGTAATTTCAATGAGAAAGCTGGAGAAATGAGCATGCGTTGCATGCTCTTCTCAGTCACTTGAGCAGAGGAGCTAGGTCAGCTACCAAGTCATGGGTATTATCAACCTTCATTCAACAGAAGCTACATATTGCATTTAACTATGTCCAATGCTGACTTTTAATACACTTCTTGGAAAAGACTGAGTTGCAGCCTTTATTCCTATGCTTAACTACTCTATAAAGCACGTATTTGTTATTTATTCTGGCCTAATTCCATCTCTTTTTCAGTAAGTGCATGAAGAAGGAGCAAAACCTCTCAGTCTGGTCTCACTCCTATGAATGTGGGAAATAAGTGGATCGCTTAGGACCTTTAAAAAAATTAAATAGACCGAAACACTTAAACTATTTCAGTCCAAAATAATGTGACACAGATTCAGTAAGTCACCTAGCTCTTGTTTAACATGGAAAAACTATTAAGAATTCTATTGTGAAAAAAAGATATTAACATGCAGCACTTTGACAAGCTAGTACTCATTTTCTTTGTATGGTTTTAGCTCTACAATACAGGTGTATATATGTGTAGACTTTTTTCTGTGAACTGGTTCACTGGTGTCTGCTCACACAGAGCCGCCCTGCTTCAAACATGTATTCAAGTTCCCAAGACTTCATAGCAAAAAAAGTTAACAATATAAAGTGTCTTCCCCTAACTGAACATCAGCTCGCACAGTAGAGAAACAATTTGGAAGTCTGTGTGTAACAGCGCCACCTGGTGCTCTTTGATATAATGGCACCTCGTCTGTCCATGAGTAGCTGAAAATTTAAAATTTAAGTCAAGAATGAAAAAAGTCTAAAGTGAATCTAAATCTCAAGCCCTCAGAATACCTGAAACAATTCTAAATAGGTAAGATTTAAGGTAAAAATACAACAAATCTGAGTTGACACTGCTGAAAGTTCTTCATTTTTCCCATATTTGTTTTCTTTTGGCTAAAGCTTTGAAGCAATGAAGTTAACTGTCTGCATCCATTAATTTTACAACGGATAGGGTTAATTCCACTCAGGTGTCAAAAAAAAATTACCTTATTATGAGCACAACTGCATCCCTAAGAACCCTGAGAATCAGAGCTCCCATCTCTCCGTGAAGGTCTCTACTTTGAACTCCTCCCGAGTCTTTTCCTGCCCATAGAGAGCCTGTCTTTCTTCAGACAAGATCTCCCCTTAACTTTACGTATATCCCTGCAACAAAACACAACCATCTACTCTTTCTCTCATCTGACCAAACCTCCCTTCCACATCAAGTCACTGCTTTATGACTGTTCTCCAGGCGGCAAGCCACATTACTTCTTGAAACATAATTGAAATAGATTAAGTAAAGAACAAGTAAGATTCACGGCTTTTGTTTGTTTGTTTAAAAAAGAAAAAAGAAAAAAAAGCCTTGTATAAATGCAAGCACTAGTCACCTTTCAAAGGCAGATCAGGAAGACAGAAGACAGGCTTCCACAGGAGAGAAATCAAACAACACTGAAATCAGCCACCAGGGAATGATCAGTTTATCAGTGGCCAGAAAGCCACCCTCTTCATAGTAGAGGGGCAACAGTCAGCCATCCCTGCGGAAAGGCTGGTTGTTTAGAGCTTCCTCTGGAGCCTCTACGCTGCCATTCCTTCTGCTGGCTAGGACATGAGGGCATGAATACAGCGCTAACATGAGCATTCCCACCTGACCTAGGACAGTTGAGCTACAGAATATTATCCCTTCAAATTGGGCCCCTTTAGGGTATCTCAGATGTCACAAATCCATACACTGCTAATAAATAAATAGTGTAAAACCTTGTTTTAAAACACCTAGCTTGTGATTCTTGTGGATCTGGAGCCCCCCATACAATCACTGGCTTGTATCATGCTCTCTATAGCACCAAATAAAGTATCTTTAATATCAGATAGTGGGAAAAAAAACCAACAGGATTCAGACAGATGTCAAAACAGTTTTGGTTTCCTTTATCCCCAGAGACAATATGCCTAACTGCCCTGCTGTTTTTTGTCATTCTGGGAGCTTGACACAATTCTATTAGGATAAATTTTGTAATAAGATAAATTGCATACTCAGAATGCCTCCTGAAGTTTCAAAATCCACAGTTAACAATTTCATATTCATAATGGTAAACATCAATATATCTTCCTCAGGGGAAAAAAAAAACAACACAAAAACTACCATCTGCATAAATGTAATGAATACTTTATTAATACAGTGGTATTGTCGTAGCACACTCATGCCACTATCACTCTTGTGAAGTCTGATAACATTTGCTATAAGAATATTGATGAGATTGTGGGGTTTTTTTTATTATTTTTATGGGCTACATATCGCAACTAGCTATGTTCACAGTTAGAGGAAAGCATATCTACCTCTCCTAGAGCAGTAACAAAGACATTGCTCTTTTACAAGCCTGGACATTCAAGGCTAATGGAAATTCATATCAGTTCTCCACTCAGAACCATGAATTGCCTTGGCTTTTTGTAATCTGTACTCTACAACAGAATATTAACATGCAGAAAAGCTACTGAAGGAGCCAGTGTTTTTCCACACACACAAAAAAACAATACTTCTAAATCTCAAAATATTTAAAAAGAAAAGCTCATCACAGGATGCCATCTTCTGAATTTTGGCAAAAATAGGAAACAGAAAAAATATAATCTGTGGTTTTATTATATTTTGACAAATGCTCAGAACTGGGTCCTTGTAGTTTTTGTCTGAACCAACTTAAGTTCTCAGAAAGTTACCTATAAATTACTTTTCCTTTCCAAGCAGCTGACACCAAGTACCACAGTCAGCACTTAGTCATTAGAAGTAGATTTCATAACATATATACTCTAGTACATGATTTTTTATGTGCTTGGATGGAAATAAAGGTGAAGGCCATAGAGAACTCAGAGCTTGCAAAAGGTAGGACTGATGTGTTGGTTTTGGGTTGTTTTTTTTTTTCAGAAACGTTGCAAAAAGCATTTTAGCATTTTGAAAGTAGGAACTAACAGAAAAATTCCACAGAGCTTTTTCTGAAATGAAGATGACCACTCTGACCACAGATGATAAAGGTGCAAACAGAACAGCCTAGCTGGCAGCTCCATAACACACTTCTCTGATACCATGAAATAATTCCGTAACTGGCAGACTGTGGTGGTATCCAGTGCTTCTGAAATACCAGGCACCTCAAAGTGCAGAGAGCTGGCTACAAGAACAAACAAAATAACACCAAAAAAAATAGAGATCTTTTTTTTCTGAATTTCCAAGGAAAATGCTACAGTGAGAAAAAATACTGAATTCCAAAGCTCTTGGCTCTGTTGCAGAGCTAGAATTTCCAAACACTGAAAGAAACAAGTGTAAAACTAAATTTTCCATAACTGTAGAAATAAAAAACATCTATCTTCAAAAAGGCAAGCTGCAGTTAGCTTCCAAGACCGCTGATGCCTGTATTGTTACCAAGGATTGTTTCTAAGTTGTGGCAACAGTAAGCAGCAATCATCAGACAAAAATTCCAGACTTATACACTCGCTGTTTTCCAGCATTCTTCTACTTACCATCTAATTTGTATTTTTATTAGAAATACAGTGTTCAACTTCTAATTTTCTAATCAACTGAAACTATAAAATGCTGATTAATCTAAATGATAACGTAATTATAGTGAAATCAGTTGCGCCACTAATTGAAGGCAGGGAAAATCAGAAGAGAGTGATTGGTGCCTTAAAAACAGAATTCTTGCAGTGACAACAGGGGATCCAAAAGAATTTTTAATGCTAATGTTACACTTGATAGTTAGATCCTGTGCTATATAGATATTTAGAAAAATACAGAGAAACAGTATTGAAGTAGAACATTTTGGCACAGAATCTCTTTAATTCTTTGCCTAAGAAGTCTCATGGATGAAGGAAAACTAAGTCAGTAAAGGATTTTCACTATTAAAATGTTTTGTCTTCCCCTCCTTTCAAATCACTACAATAATGTGTTTTATCAAAATCACCTTAAATTCCTGGTAAATGAAATTTAGTTATTTATTCCCAAATTAGTAAACGTTTCTCTTTGCAAGAGAAACAAAAGCATCACAGGTAGATCCTGACTGACAAGAATAAGCTAAAAATTTTGGAAGAGGCTTTTTAATACATTTATTTAATTTTTAACCACTCCTGATTAATTTGGGCTTCCACAGTTCCCAACGTATCTCCTCATTCTGAATAATTAATTACTTTTTCTATATTTTTTTACCATTTTAAAAATGAATAGTGATACACCCAGGTGATCATTCAAGAAGTTCTAGCTTCCTTTAAAAACAAAGAAGCAAACCAAAAAGCTAGATGAGGATTACATATCAGCAAGATCACTAAAACTACCAACACTACAATGCAAACTTTCAAATAAACTTTTTTTTTTTTTTTTTTTAATCAATTTGGCCCTTTGTGGGTCTAGTTTCCACATTTAAAAAAAGATATTGGCAACTGTATTTCAAAAATATTGTAACTAAATTTTTTTACAAGATTGTGCTTGATCCGATCACAAGTCCTTCTCTAAACTAGCAGGGAAATAAAACCTTCCCAAAGTTGTCATTTTGAAAATGAGCAACAGAACACCATGAAATGAAATTCTAATGCCACAGTGCAATTTTCTACCCCGTGTCCTGTTTTCACATGACACTGAACATGTGATTCTCCCTTCTTACATCCTAAACTGCTTTTGACTGAGAACAGGAACCCTGAACATGGAAAATTTATTACCTCCACATAAATGAACATGCACAGAAGTACACACTTCAGTTTAAAAAAAAAAAAAATTTAATGCAGGCAGTTTTGCAGGGAGCTCCACACCTCATTTATGCATTTCTTTCCTCCACCAGACCCAACATAAGTAATTTAGATTTCCACTTGCCTAAATTCCCAACTGCCTAAATTCCATTTTCTGTAGCTGAAAACGGCATTTCCACTACCTTACTTCAAAATGCATCCTAACTGTACTGTCATAGAAACGAGAAAAGGACCTCAATTACAGCTCTGTGAGCACTTGGATGTCGCAACAGGCTTTTAAGTCATTCATTACTCAAATTCCCTCAGGGTTTATACCTTCCCTCTCATCCCCTCCACTCTCACTTCCATGCAGTTTTTCAATGAGGAGCACTCCTGAGTTTACATAGCATCAGCTCAGCTCAGATTCCAAGGTATCTTATCTGATTGTGTAAACAAAAGACTAAAGCAATTTTTCAGTTTTACTTTTCTTTAAGTCTTACTATATGGAAGCCTATAAGAAATATAGGTAGGTAATTTTTCTAATATATTTGCTTCAAGTCAGCAAATAAAAGGATGACATAATTTTAATTGGCTGCTCAAGCACATGTTATGTACCCTTTCTAATACTGGAAGGGCCAGAAGAACTTCAACCAGTGAGGTATATCTAAATAACTTCAGTAGCAAATACTCTTCAATTTAACATGTTTTGGAAGTTTCTGAATATTCACACAGATTATATTCAAGAAAGATGTACTTTGGGAATTCCTTCCTTCAGAATAATCATTATCTGTACTATTTGTCATTTGCAGTTGGATTTCCACATCACTCTTTCAGCTCACCCTCTTTTTTTTTTTCTTTCTTAGAGCTCCTGTTACCACTATTGGAGCAATGGGTAATCAAAGATGGGATAAACACTGACAAAAAAGCACAATGCTTAGAATTGCTGTACGAGAAGCCTGAGTTTTCCAAACACACCCAGTGTCTCCTACAACATGAAACAATTAAATATGTGCTGCATTAATTTTACTAATCTTTAATAAATTATAATTGGAATTAGGTCTCCAAAGGGAGGGTTTGTATGTGTGTATACCACCAGAAGAATGACAATGATCGATCAGAAGTGAAAACAGAATGTTTAATCTAATTACTTTATTAGTTATCTGAACATAACTCACATTTTATTTAAAATTGTTTATCTAGGAAAACAAGATTGCCACTGGAAACATGAAATCCCTTAGCTTTCTTCTTTCCACTGGCAATCTGCTAACAGCAGCAAATTACATTCAAATTACACATCAACTAGTATTAGTATTAATTGTAAACTAACCTCAGTTCACTTAATTGTGGGCATAATGAAGTATTACAATTAGCCATAATATATTATTTAAATAAGAAATATCAATATTATTTAGAGCAGGTGCCAATTACAGCAGGCAGTGAAATATGCCACAAAAAAAAAAAAAAAAAAAAAGGATCTCAATTAGCAATTCAATTTCAGCAATGATAAAGATCTCTGTCATACTGGTAAAATGGTAAAGCAGCACAAATGTACATCACCTTCATGGTGTAAGGGGGGCTGATTTGAAATTCACTTCCATTTTTTTGCACTGTGGGTTTTACAGGAGTTCAGGAGAGCCATTTGAACAGACCAAACTGTAGACTTTAGTAGAGTAAGTCTGTATAGGACAGTACAGGAGACATAAACCCCTACATAAAGGCACTAATTTCAAGACGCTGGTGCACTGTTATTTGAACTTGAAATACTTTGGGTGAAGGCCTGCATTTCATATCAGTTTAGTTACCAATGTTTGAAATTCTTTTAAGAATCTGGTATACACAACATAGTTATGGATACGAAAACCCCCACACTTTTTCCAGTATTTTAAAACTTTTAACATTAATTTCTGACAAATCGGTAAAGGCTGAAGTTTACACCCCCACTGACATAAACTAGAATGAAGATGCTTAGGTCTCCTAAAAAGTTGATCTGCTTTGATGTTTCTACCTGCAATTCTGTACTGGGATATGACCATTCTCTCTGAATATCCATGTCTAACTAACTGTAAAAAAGTAAGCAATGCTTTTGCCAGAGTACACTTGTCTTTGCAGTAAACAAATGACACCCAGAAGAACAGTAAATGTCAAAAGTGGAAATAAGTTTCATGTATAAAGCAAACCTAGGCTAATTTATCCCAGTTGAACTTCTTACTAAAAATGATTAATGTTAAAGCTGCCAAAATTCAAATTTTGAAGCTTTCACACATCCTCACTACTTCACATCTTCGTAAAATTGTGAAGTAAATGTAGCAACTAATGGCTGGAAAAAAAATGGGAAATCTCTGGAGAAAAAATTAAAACACCAAACATATTTTCTGTCTTCTGCACTCGCTGGAAAAGCTCAGTTCTTGGTTATATTGCACCCAAAAATTAGGGTCATCTAACAGATGTTACCAACAACAAAATTTAGCATCAATGACTTTTGATTTTCAAAGTAGTTAAAGCTCTGATCAGTTTCTGACACTGTGAAAGGAGAGAAAGATTTTGATTAGAGCTAGGAAAAGTTGAAGAGAAAAACTGCAAGCTGGAATATATGGTGCAAGTCTGCTCAAGTTCCAGCCACAGGCCCACAGTGACAGAACTTTTCTTGCTGTACATTAAGATAATTTCAGCACACTACAATTATGTGCCTAATTAAAATTAAGAAATTAGAACACAGTTAAAAGGAATGATATTTTGCTCACAGCTAATTTCATTAAAGTATTAATGAACAGGACTCATTTTATGGCTAGAGGGCAACTACTTTCTGCAAAGTACTTCCATGCTAGCTAATTTATTCATGCATGAAAAACAATCCAATGAGAAATGAGTGAGCCGGGAACTGCTGGTCCTAATTAAAATATTTAAAACACCATGTCTATTCTGTTCCATCCAGCCAAAGACCTAAGCAAGGAGCCAGCATGATACCAATTAACATGGAACAAGCAAACACACAACACCCACAGATTCTGATTAAAGTGCATATTATTGCGCCATACAATATATTGTTCTACACATGTATGTAAATGTTTAATTAACCCATGCCTAAATCTCTGCAATGTTCAGGAACCGATACTTTAAATCCTAACCGAGTGACAACAGGACTGCATGGCACGTTCACTTTTAATTATAACAATGCTTTATTAGTGAACTCATCGGAGTCATCATGCAATCCACACACAAAAGTATTTCTTAAGGAAGGGAGGGGAAGAAGGAGAGGAGGAAAAAACGAACAAGAAAAACATTTTCTTCTCTGCATTAGACAGCAATGAGATTGCTGGTTGCCAAAGGCTTGGAAACGGAATGCAACGTTGGGTTAGCCTCAGGTAATACAATATTTTTCATTAATAATTGAAGGAAGAGCCTGAGACTAAACTCATATGTCAGTCTTGGACGGCAGCAACAAAAACAAAATAAAAATGCTTCCTTTATCAACCAAAGAACTGTTTGTGGGGAAGAACTCAAGGGATGGTTCCCACTAGAGAAGAACACTATAAAGGCACAGAGAAGTTGGAGACTGGCAAACTTAGTAGAAAGCAGAATCAGAAAAAAGAAAATTCTCTAAACTTTAGTTCACACATAGATGAGAAAAATCTGAGTTCAAGGAGACTTGAAAAAGCAGAAATTTGCCTCAGTTTGCACCAGTGTAGGTCTTCCTTTTTGAAAAGTTTCTAGTTTTTTTCTCCCCCACCCTGTTTATCTTCAAGCATTTTGTGAGAAATCTAGCTCCCCACAGAGGTTTTGCTCCCTCTTTTCTATTTCATTCCCTTACAACACACACACACACACACACACACTAGTTTTTTCATTACATGCAGCAAATGAAAGAAATTAAATAGCTTTCCCTTGTTTCTTCTGTCTGAGTAGACTTCCTTCCTTTCCTAACTTACAAGGTTTGTAACCTGTTGGTGGAAGTGTCAAATAATGAGAACTCAGAATTGCCCCAAATCCCCCTGGAATAGCTCTTAGAAAAGTTTTTCCATTAACAAACCACAGAAATCTGTTGGCAGGGCCAGTACACATTTGAATTCATGTGTGCTCAAGTTAGCAAGACAATGGTGAGCTCACACACTCTTGCTCTTTTCACTGCAAGTCTTTGCACTTCACTGCAAGTCCAATACTCTGGACTTGTGCCTCTCATTTTCCTGATTAAGTGAAGGCACTGAAAGTTCTAATCCTTCAGAGAACAGAAGAAAGAGACAAAGAACAAGGGCTGTATCAGCCAAGAACAGTTCAAGTTACTAGCAGAGGGAATGAAGAGACCTGTCTGAAGGGAAAGCAAGCAGATAGAAGATATGACAAACAGGAGAACAGAAAGATTGCAGAGAAAATAGGTGCAGTGGAAGAAGACATCCTTACACCCATTGCAGAGCAAGATACATGAGTACATCTTCCCCAGTTCAAGTGAACAATAAGAACAGAAATATTAATGAAACAGCAGCATGATCCCAGATCAAAGCACTGAAATGAGCCATGCTCAAATTACAGCAATAAGATACAACTCTGATACCTGCTAACACTAGCTTGCAGCCCGTGAGTTATAACTTCACATGAAATGGATTTGCACCAAAAGGAGAAATAGCAACCAGCACTGCTGTGGCCATTTACTGAAAGTGAACTAGAGATGGTGGTCTCTTCAAGTAAAGACTCTCATATGGGATTTGTCAGTTTGTGTCCAATTTAGTTACTCTTCATCAATCAAACCAAGTATTCCAGGCTCTGCCACAATGCAAATAATCACAAGTCATAATTGAATGTCATCAATAAACTGAGCTGTAATCTCTTGGAAAGACTGCACTTCAATTCAAAATCAGGCTTCTTCAGGACCAGCAGAAAGTTCCTCTTCTCATCAAGAGGAACAAACTTCACTGAACGAGTTACATAGAAGATTTTTCTTTTCCTCCCCAGTGGGTTTGCTCAAGTTTATGTCAAAATGGATTTTAAATGCAATTGATAAGATTTACAAGTGTTTAATTCCATTTTTTCCTTAAACAGTAAAGGCAGGAGTTTGTTGGGAATGGAGGAGGAAAGGAATAAACAAAAGAACAAAAGACATAGAGCAATTCAAAAAGGGCGAGAATCTGCCAACAACTGCTAACATCCCTAAGAATTCTCTCTCTTGCAACTTTCTTTAAAATAAAAAAGGGAAGATTCACACCTTGCTTTCTACCTGTTTATTTATGATTTTTACAAAGTAGTGCTAAAAAATATAACAATTTATGTACTGTGTCACAAAATTTTACAGCCATGCCAATCTCATCTATAACCTTCACTATGCTGCCATAAACTGGGTCAGATCCAAGCAGTGGATAGGAGAACAGATAATGTAGGATATACCGTAGCAGTGTTTGCAGCCCTCAACTACAAGCACACAAGCAAGGGTATGGAAAAGTCAAGAATATTAAACAGGGAAGACAGATCAACAAAAATACAAGGAAGAAAAGGGATGCCTGGTGGTGAAAACAAAGGAGATGAGGGTTGGGATAAACAGAACAGGGAAGGCTAAAGAGAGATCAGAAGAGAAATAAAGAAAAGATGTGCATACAGGAGGAATAAGGGACTTAAGAAAGAAAAAGTAGACAAGTTTTGAAAAATAAAAAGTACTGTCAGTGGAAACAAGAAGAGTGCTTAAACAAACATAACAGCATATGATGAAGCCAATAACATTATTCTCATTTAACAATATTAAGTAGCATTAGTGGCAACAGAGAACTGAACAGAAATGGCCTTTACGTCCAGATGCTAAAGGGCATTTATTTTAATTTTAAGATGGTCTTGTTGTCCTGCATCATATAATGGAAAGAACACAACCTTGGGTACTCATGGTGACATTTTAGAACATCTTTACAGAGTAGATGAAATCATACTTTGTGCTTTCTAGCAATTCAAGAACACAGGTACTCTAGATTATACTATTCATTGTTTCACAAAACATTCTTCAGCCTGTACTGTCATCTGTGGCAAAATATCCCCACAGCCACCTAAAATGTCTTTATTCTCCACATAACACTCTGCTCTAGTCTACTAACTTAATCAGTGTCCACTCCAGGCTCCATCCTACGCCCAACCAAGCAAGACAACCTCAGGATCTGCCTCGGCATACCAAACAAAAAAAAGAGGTAGTGCTACCTCAATCCATTTTATCTTCTGTTCTCGCACTCTGTACAGTCTCTGGCCTAGTATTTCACCTGGTACCCATGAAGAAGAATTTGCAGACATAACTGTTGTTAGAAGTTTATAGCCAGCTATTATTCTTTGTCAGTATTCTTAGTGCTGAAATGGGAAAAACATATGAATAGCTCTGCTAGTTCCATATTCTAAAGCCTGGAAAAACACCTTTACAGTCCACAGGAGCCTGGGAGGGTTTCTTCTTCCTTTTTTCTTCTTTTTCCCCTGGACTCTTTAAAAAACATTAGCAGCGTATCACTGAGTAGTAATACATTTGGGATCCTCAGAACTCCGTACATTCAAGATAAAATCATGCCTGATGCTAAATAAATCTGCTGCCTGTCCTTTTATACTTCACAAGGGATCCACTTAAAAAGATCTTCTGCCCCGTGGTAATCACTGAGGGATTTCTAACGCAAGCTGCTCTACGTGGAAACAACTCTGCTCACTCAGCATGACTGGCAAGATGAGGACAAAAGAGCTTTAGATTTTTTTTTTTTTTTTCCAATCACTCCATGTAAGCAAAAGTACAAAATCTCACAGTAAGTAATTGGCGTCAGTGTTGAAGAGCCACTCTAATGTAAATGGCCAATATACTGAGAGCTATTACTTTGCCTCAAACTCCGGTTGAAGCGAAGGAAGCTTTTCCAAGAATTCTGCTGTTTTTTTGTCAGAAAGGTACAGTCTACCTTGAAAGAGCGAACCCTTTCATTAAGATTTGCAATGAAATTTTAATACAACCATACTTTCACACACAGAAATAAATATTAGCTTTCCAAATTACTGGCAGTAGATAATCCTCTACAGAATAGATACATTTTTTAAAGTTATTGATATTTTTAAAGAAATGACAGAAACAGTCTACCTGATTTTAGTCTTCTCTAGAAGGAGACTGTGTTTTGTGTTCTAAAATAAGCAGCGTAGGTAAATTTCAACATTCATCAGTACCAAAAGCAAAGAGTCAACTTCAAAGACAATATTTTTATGCATCCTTAGCCAGACAAACATTAGTCCTTTCTCCTAACTGAAGCAGCTAGTCTAAAGAATGTTAACTTACCGCTTTCTAAATATGCAGATGTTCTGTTGTCATAGTTCCACAAAGTAATGAACATCTTCTTAATATTTAATAAACCTTGCATGCTGTCCCCAGGCAGGGAGCTCAGACTGTTGATAGCCAGCTACTAAATGGCCATTAAAATACAGAACATCTCTTTAAAATGTGCTTAACAAACAAGTTCCATCACCTGCAATGAAATGTGAATTATTTCAGCCATACAACCACTCTCATCCTACAAGAAAGTTAGATATGTGACATGGAAAGCTGCTACTTCCTGTCCCCTATTCTCACTCAGATAAAATCTTCACCCTGTGACAGAAGCTTTTTCCTAGCGCCATTCAAGTCAGTTTGCTGTATGGCAAAATGACAGACCAAAGGACTTGCTGCTGTTAAAAAATGCTATAGAGAAACTATAAAGCTGCTTCTGGGGAATCTTGTTTATTGCCTCTTGTGTACAATCAAAGTCATAACATATTGCAATAATGATCTTCACTAATTGGATATAGAAGTCATTAATACAGAACAACAGTATTTCTGCACTTTAGTATTGGCTTTTTATATTCTAAAAGCAAAAACTAATGCTAATGAGATCAGATAGAAATAAGGAAAAACACTAATGCAGTAAGGGCTAGACACCGCTTTTCATGTTGCCACACTAGGGGTCCATGTATGCTTTGGATTCTGTGCAGAATCTGGCAGAGTAGATGGCCGTGCAAGGTAGAATACACTTAGAAATGCTGTGTAAGGAAGTGTTAGGCAGAATACTAGAAACTCCTAACTAGTGCTCCTCACTCAACACAGGTGTGCAAAGGCCACATTAGCAGAACTGGTATGGAGCTGCAGTGATTCATTAAAATCAGCTTTGTCACCTGACTGCTCAAGAATATTCCTGCATTGCCAACACAGCTGTCCTAAGTTTGAAATAAAAAATGTACATTAATATCAGAAGACAAAAATGAAGTCATCAGGAATAAATATGGATGTTAGAGCCCAGTGTAGATGGCAGACAGTTTGGCTTTGGCTTTATAAGATATAGAGTAAAATGATAAACATGATGCTTTTCACTGAAAATTTTTGAGAGTCTGGAAAACTGATCCTAGCTAGTCCTGTAAGAATTTCCTGGAATTAAGTCTAGGTTTTTAGACTGTACTTCTTGGTGACTAATTGATTTGATGCCTGAAGAGAAGGAATAAACATGACTAGAGAAGAGCAAGCTGTCTTTTGAAATCAAGAACCTCTTTGAATCTTGAATATCCCTTGAATGTAAGCTGGATCCAGCTATCTGGTCCAGTGCTTTTGAGCTATAGGTGCCTGAGCTCCATTTAAAACAATAATTACACTGTCAGTCTTGCTTAAAAAAAGCCAACTCATATGGAATGCAAAACCCCACATGCATTATCTTCAAGAATGCAGAAAGAAAAAACGAAAAAAAGTTTCTCCAGGACACACCTGATTTATTCTCTTACTGCTTGATATATGCAGGTTCTTTCCTGGATTCATATCAAATATGCAAACTCTGAATGGTGAGAAAGCAAGCTGGAAACATAATTTTTTCAAAAGGCTTCTACTCTTACATATCCATGAAACAAGCAAGCATTGTGCAATACAAAGAAAGAGCACTGGCTGAAAAAATCCCAAACTTAAATATCCTCAATAAAGTTACATTTTTCTCATGAAAATGTTTTACATGTCTGTATTTACCACAAAAATCTGACTAAAACGATATATTCTGAAAACTTTCCTGCTCTAATAAGCACTATTTAATCTCTGGAGCTTTTCAACCTGGTTCTGAAAGCAAGATGCCATCTTTGCTCTTCATCCTCTGATCAAGTGAATTAGATATTTAACAACTTGAATTATTCACAGGCAAAATAACCTGTGAACTCTCATAGCATGAGAATGGACACACAGACGATCTGCCTGCTTCTGGGGAAGGAAGAAGAAGAAGAAAGAGAAGGAAAAGAGTAAAAAAAAAAAAAAAGAAGAAGAAAAAAAGTCTTGTTATTTCTTCCTATCATGAACCAGCCCATAAATCATCAACACTGCCTTTTCCCATATGCAAGAACACTGTTTCTATACTTTTCCAGTGAGCAATCTACCTTCTTGTTTTACAGAGTAGTTTGAGTTGGATGAGCCAAAAGCCAGAATGCTTCAGATGCTGCCAGGAATTCATGGAATTGGATATTCTAATAGTGAAAGCACAAAATGGCACTGTAGTTTACTCAGGGAAACATGGGGCCAAACATCTATCAAGGTAAAGCAGACCTATGTCCTTTTCTGTTAGGAGATGCAGTGACAAGAAAAAATAACTATAATGCTTGCCAAATTCAGGTCTCAGTTCTGCCCGCCTGTGGCCTTCTAACTATCAGCCAAGTTTGGTAGGCTGAGGGATGGTTATTCATGCATGATGCACTTCTACATTCAGTAACTCTACTCTGCTGCTTGTGTAAGTCTGCTTATTAGTTCATAGGCATGAGCAGTCCCACCTTATGACTAACACAGAGCTCTGAAACCAGATGTGTCACAGTCAGAAATAAGTCTTAGACCACAAGCTAAAATTCAGTTAAGGAGTGTCATGTCTCTGAGTGTTGAGCAGTATTCAAACAGCATAGACATATGCTGTTGCTTTGCGTAGCCCACTGCAAAGTGACTGCTCCAGTGTTTACTACAGTTTGACCGTGGAGAATGCAGATAAAAACAGCTACTCATTCCAATTAAATTAACTAGAGCCAGAACACAGCACTGTTATAAAGATGTTTTGTTACTCAGAGAGTTCACTGGGGTCCTCAAAAATTACACTGAGATGCTGACAAGATCACCTCCTGCACGGCTGCTCTCAAGTTCTGGCCAATGGGTAGCACTCACTTGCCAAAAGGGAATTCTACTGTATAGACAACTACACACACTTTTCTTATACATTAAGGTTGACTGTGGTGTATTATGGAGTAGATTCAAACTTTCAGTTTTAGAAGACAAAAACTGGCCAGACATCAAAACATTTTCTTTGTAAATAAGAGACCTTGGCACTTCCACTCTTGATCTTAAAAGACTACCAGTCTAAGCAGAGAGCGTAATTAAGTAATCCAAGATTGTGTATAGAGTGAAAGTTACAGCTTAGAGTAGTAAACAACAACAAAAATCTTAAAACTAATATTGAAAACCTGAATGTTGTACCAGTACCAACTTCCCAAATTTCTTCAGCTTAATAGTGATCTCTGAGACAAACTCATCTAAGCATTTCTGGCAATAATTGCCTCCCTGTTTCATATTTCAATTTTTCTAGTACAATACATCTAATAAAGAAAAAGCCAACTTACACAAAAAGGCTGGTACAACAGCTAGCTATTAAATTGTCTATCCTAATGGTGGATTTCCACGAGACTGTACATACAGCTATCTCAATATGTATGGATACAATTAGGCAGCATCTGTGAAGAAGGGTCTTAAAGGCAAAGAAAATAAACCCTAAACAGCCTGGATTGAATAATGAATGAGAAGTTTTGAAGCTTCCAAGCAAACAGACTGGCTCACTGCCTGTGGAAAGCAGAATCTTGAATAAAAATGCCATTCTTCCAGCAGTCTGAATCTATCATTTAAGGACCTTACACAGCATTCATTACACACAATAAGAAGTCTTCTGAAATTATACAGCTCAAGCAATATAGGAATTTTCTGGAGTAAGGAGTACTGCAGAGGGCCCTAGAAGCAAAAAGTTGTTATCACAGAATAGTAGCACTAATGCCTCTTAATGTACCTCTAGTAAAAAGTGAAACAAACAAACAAACAGCAGGAAAAGCTTACTCTTGTGATATGACAGAATTTAATTTTAAGTCTACAAGTAGTTTTTACTTATATCCGTAACTTTATTCTTCTAGATAGCAGTCAAAGGCTCTTGCTCATTAGATTTTAAGAACCATCACCCAGACATCTTTGGAATATACATTTTAAGTGCCTATGCTGACACCCTGCTATCTTGCATGGTGATTGCAATCGGATTTCGAAAGATCAATATTTGCATCCCACATGGCTGCACACACCAACAGATGAAATAAGAACACATATCTAAAAGAAAGAATTTAAATTTCTAAAAGCATTTTATCGTCTGTGTGATTGTGATCTGGGAGCTTTAAGAATTTCTAAAAATATAAAATCTACTTGTTTTATTCTTGATCTTAAAGTTTCCTAAGGATTAGTATCTGATTCTGCCAACACCCTTAAATCAAGACCGTATTATGTGTCCTAAGAGAGATCATACAGAGGTAGTTCCATTTTCCTACCATGATGCTACACCTAATAATCTTTCTTTGAACAAACAGGGGAGCGTAATCTTCTGAGGCAGATGATGTCTCAGAAATTAAAGAACTGCAAGTGCTGGCTGGTTCTTGATAAATTAGTCAATAATTCATTTATCCAACTTAAGATATCTGTTCTTTTATTTAGGAAATAATTATTCCTATAAACAATCTTTAAGAACATATACATGCTACATGAACTGGAGATGCCCTGAGCTATGATCCAAACAGGAAGCCTACCAGAGGAACACATCAACTAGCCTGTCAACAAAAATAGTTCACTTTTCTTCATCATCCACAAACACTGTGCTCCAATTATAACCAGGATTAACTTTTATATATATATAAAACCACTTAAAATTTATAAGTAGAAAGCACTTTTTTGTTTTCATATCACAAAAACCATTACATATAACCTTCTTCCTCTGAACAAAAGGACTTTATGTATGTACTGTAACTCTTTTCTCTGTGGATTTGAAATTACACACAGTAGTGCCAAAGGTAAGTCATTTCTAGAGGTTTAATACATTTCTGAGTTTTTTTTTTTCTTTTTCTCCCTCTTGTGAAATATATCTGTGGCCCACAGCAATCACTTTAGACTTTTTAGACACGTCCGGATAGAGATAGATGACACAAGTAATCTACTTATCTTCCTTTTCCATCACCAATAAAAGTGACAGTCTGCCTAATTAGGCCTAATAAAGCAGCAGCCAAGAGAGGGGCTCAGCAGCGATCTAAAGAGAAATGGCATTGACCCACAGATACAGGTGCCGCCTTGAGGCAGTACTGGTATTGCTTTATCTTCAACACATTACATCTAGCTCATACCATATTCAAATGCAAGTAGCATGTTTTTCTCCTCAATTCTTAGATCAAGAACAAAAAAACCTCATCTAATCAAAAAAGGCACTGACAATTTTTCAGTCTCACATTAAAAGCAAAGAGTCATTCAGAACAGTGCACTCCATATTCTATTTTATAATATCACTTTAAGCTATTTCTTTGAATCACAGACATTTCTTTGTTAAGAAGGAAAATCAAAAATTCATCAGAAGAAGTTCTCATTTTTTTTTCTTTTTTTCCCCACCTCTTTTTTCCCTCTTTTTTTTTTTTCCCCTTCCCTTAAACAGGGCTACAGCATGGGGTTTTTAGCTGGAACCAACATTTATAGAAGTTAGGGAACCTTAAGCAATTATTAGTGGTGAGAGTTTGACACGCCTGAGAGTTGTCAACAACTGACTTTATTAAAGTAGAAGGAAAGGGAAATAAACGGTGCTCTCAGCAAAATTAATACACAGCCTGGCAAATTAAAGATGTAGTTCTTTTTAAACAAGGAGAAGAAAGTGAACTTTGCATGAAACAGCATTTTAAGTACATCTTTGTAAAAATTATCTGATTGATAAAAGGTTTGAAAATAAATCAAGTCTACAGCTACACACGATGTTTCTACATTTGCTCAGTACCAAAAATATCTTTTTTTTTTTTTAATCTGCAGATACTCTTCATTCTTATTAGCCCTGATTGCTGAAGGCTGTTTTTGTTCAACCAAAACTAGAGTATCACTTTAAGTGCACTCCTTCCTATTGAAAGGTATGTTCAACAACACAAAGGGCTTCGTTTCAAATTGCTATTTAAGTTTTTGTATTGTCTGAATGAGGTGCAAAACTAGCTACAGCTCTGTCTAGAAAGGCAGACAATGCTTTGCAGAACATATCCAGTACATCTCAAATGCCAGCTTTTGTGTTATTAGTAATCAATACCAGTGATACCTGTCCTGTCAATATTAGTATATGCTGTTTAAAATGGATACATAGTACTGTGAAACACTTCTTTTGTTAGACCTGTTGCTTTAAAAATAAACAGTACTAGCCTACGTAACTAGCTGTCACAAGATATCACTAGGACTGCAGCCACTGAAAGGGGAAGAAATAGAAAGGAAAAAAGGAAAAAAATTGGAAAAAGATCTCCTAGTTCATTCAAAGCTTTAGTTTGTCTACGAACACCAAAAAGAAGAACACTGTGGTTCAAATTCAAAACCTTTTATTTTAATCAAAAGATTTCAGTTAACCTGAAAGGTGTTGATTTGGATCCTTCAAGATCACAAGAAAAGAATGCTATGAAATAGAATAGAAAATTAGAGCACAAAGAATTCTGAGCAGCTGAGGCTGAGAACAAAAATAAATACATGGTTTTTTTTTTCAAAGTTTTTTTCCACCATGAAAATGACCCTGGGTGTCACTGGCTAATGACCAGCTAGTGGGTGCCAAAGAGCAGTTTTTCTTTTAACTAATTAAATGTAACTTGTTAGAACAGTGGAAGTCTTTCTAAAGAAAGGTTTAGCTACTCACATAGTTACTCTTCACATTCATATTCATAGACATCATAGAAATTATAGAAAAGCACAGGCTGAAAGGGACCACAGAGATTATCTAGTGCAAAAAAGGACATGATAAAAATAGGGCTGACACAAGATTGAAAAATATTATCCTGATATTCCAATGTATTCCAATATTCTTGGGATAAAACTAAATGAAAGAATAAAGATTTTCTTGTGCAACCAGAGAATGAAGGAAATACAGAATATGGAAAATATTCAGAAAGTGTGTATGGAAAGCTGCTTGGGAATGTACCTAAACATAGTTCAGGGACTGAAATGCTAAAAGGCATGAACTGTAAAAGGACATGCAGAAGAATTGTGATCCACTGTTGCAATTTGATGGATACTGCTGAAACCCAGTGTTCAGCCTGACCATGATAATATTCTGCCTTTTAGTGATTAGCACGATACCTTCATAATGCTGAACTTGTCATTGCTTGAAGCCTTTTAAAAGAAAAAAGGCTTTTAACTTTCTCTGTATCACTTAGATGAAGACAAATAATAACCACAATTTCAGAGGTTGGACTTCACCATAACTACCATAAGGAGATGTAGAAAATCTGAGCCAGTTCTTCTCCAGTTCTACTGAAAATCGAAATATAATTTTTAAAAAATTAGCCAGCTCTAATAAGTCAAATGATGTGCAAGTTATGCTGAGCAGTAATACCAAGAGATATGCATTCGGTAACTAAAGCTAAATAAGGGACAACAGCCTTTGCATAAACTCTCCTTTACTTACTAAGAGTTTTATGCATACTAACAGAACCATCTACATGTACTGGGAAAGTATTTCTACCATCAAAATCAATCACTGTCAATATCACAAACACAGGAAAAGCATAAATCAGTATGAATGAAAAAGTGCATTTCCCCATTGGTTGACCAACACTGAGAAACTGCTCCAAGACACTTACTCTGTTAAGCTTTGAAAGTGCTCTAGTTTTTTATTATTGTAGGGAGGATTTCTGTACTGTTAGGCTCAGCTGTCACAACTGCTAAGGCTACTGTTAACACTATTAGCTCTATCAGCTCTATCACAATAAATACTTCAGGACTCAGGGGCCAATGTCAAAATGGCTGGTGAAATTACCAAACATTAGTACCTAGGCTGAGAAAAAGTCGAAGAATTTGCTCTAAGAAAGTCCTCTGCAAGAATGAGAGCTTTTTTTATTTGCTTGTATATTCATCTTTTGGCTTTAGTAGCCACTGGTATCTCTAATTCTGTTTTTAGAGAACTCATTTTGAATAGAAACTCTGGGAGGTCATCTAAAGGGATCAAATAGACAGTTGTATAGCTCAGCAGCATAAATTCAAATGAACTTATGACAGAGAAAATAATCCCTCATCTTTAAATTCTCACAGTTAATTCTGTTGGTTTAAGATTCCAGGCAAAAGGGGAGGATCTAGGCAAAAGGACACTCACCCCACTTACTGCCATACCTACAATATATCTGCATTATCACAGAGAATATAAATCATTATGTTTATTATCATATTCATTATATTTATTATTATTATATCAGCTTATTATATTTTTTGTTTCTGTCTTCTCCACGTTATGGAGTGGAAATAGATTTGTTACTAAATGGAGACAGAAATTCTACCATAAGGATTCAGAAATAGCCCAGAGCAGACAAGCATCGTTTACATGGCATTTCTACAGGGTATGAAGAGCAGACAAAAGTAAACTATCCGATACTCAGAAGGCAGGGTATCTTGGGATGAGGAGGGGACCACTTAGGACACTTCTTCTGAGAAGTGTCTTGGGTCACAAAATCAGAAACATTTCATACTACCTGCATGCCAACTGTGGCATAATCTGCTAATCCAGTGGATTACAACATGAACACCAAGCCCTTTCCTAAACCCACATTTCAAAAGACTCCACAGTACTGAGGGCAATTGTGCTGAGAGTCTAAGACATATCCACCTCTGTACCAGCTCCTGATATTGTGATATCTGCTGGCTCAGCAATGCTAACTCAGTCTGAATGGGTAATAGACTCCATAAAACATGAACCCTTAATGAAGTGAAATAATGTAATTTGCTGAAAATGCTTGGCCTTCTTTTTATTATTATTTGAAAAGAAGTAACAGATGCAGGTCAGTTTATGAATGTAACAGATTTCACTGTCTTGCACTGGTCAAAGCTAAAATGCTCTGTTGGGAATCCTCTACCAGCAAGTTTGCAACATGCAACATCTTATTCATTTAAGAACATGGTTTCCACTTCAGTACATTCATGATAGAAGGCTTGTCATTATATAAATGTATGGGCTAACAGGGCATAAAAAAACACCTACATTGTTTTACGTGTTCTAAGACCAGAAAGATTTAGTTATCACTAACATGCAGAATGTAAGTGAATAAGATCATATTAGCATTTTTTTGCTGCAATGAAATCCTCTCATGAATGAGGTCGTTGTTCCAGAAGTACAGCAAAGCTCACTTCCAGGTCTTGCTTCGAGAACATTGGAATTTTCCTGGACTAGTTTTCAAAGGCACTAAAAAACTTCCTGATTTGAAAGAAGCCTGATGAGGATCTGCTCTCTTGTAGACTTGGCCCAAAAGACACCTCTTAGTAAATTTTAAGACACTTACTATATGAAGCTTAAAGTTAAAAGCAGATTTTTTATTTATTTATTTTTTCTCTGACACCACTTCACTCATTTTTGTTGAAAATAAATCTTCATCCTCTCCAGGAAGTCGCTGCTTTCTTATTTTTAGTCCAAGGAATTATTCATATAAGAAGGAAAATCTTGAAATAGAAGTTGTGAACTTTAATAAGCAGAAACGAAAATAAAAAGGTTTTTTTTCATCAAATGAAACCATAGAATGATTTTTCTTTTGCCCGGGTTTCAGGTTCATGCTCCCTGGTATCCAGGCAGCAAATGGCTTTGTCTTTGATTTCAGCAGATTCTGCTTAAGTATAAAATGTCCATCTACAAAATCTGGAAAGTCCATTCTTTTGGTTGAACAGCTGACTCATCGTATGGATCGCAAAGATTTGAAGTTGATCTAATGTGGTTTGTTAGATTGGATTTCTAGTGTGTACATCATTATGGGGCATAAATATGAGATCTAGCTGGAACTGATGAGTAATGTCCAGGTGGTTTCTGCAAGCTTCTGTCTAAACTACATCTTTCCTAAGTCTGTATTGGTATCACCTCATCTTAACCTGGAAGAGTAGGTAAAGATATTGCCAAAGATCAATTGTTAAGATACGCTACTTTAAAAAGCATTCCTAATTTACTATGAAATTATAAAGAAAACCTCACCTCATGCCCACGTAAATTAACAACCTTCAGATTCCCTACATGCTTACACTTCATGATTTAGCACTTTACAATAAGAAGATGCAAGACAATATATTTATAAATCTGTCACACGTCATCTTTTTTTTCCTCTTTTTGCAAGGGACTGGGAGAGTCTTCTAGACAGGCAGATATTCGTAACAATGCTCTGAGGGTTAAATAATGATACTGAGGGGGAAAATTTAGGTCAACCTGCGTAGTTTCATACAGCCTTAGTGACCAGTACGGAGCTGATCACCACAGCCGATGATTACACAGGAAAAAAAATTCTCCCTGTGCTCTGTAAGTAAACAGAAAATGCTAACCTTAGCATATTCAAAGGAGCATTTTAGCATGCAGTCATTAAGTTATCTCTTGGTTATTTATTTCTTCTGCTTGTTATTAGCTGTGTGAAGAATATTATTCTAATTATGTCAGCCCAATCAGCAGTATTGCATGTCCAGGCTCATTTCCATTAGTTTGAGCTTTGTCTTTCACACTGTGATACTAATTCAATGAGACATCAAACATTTAAATCGACCCAGGATGCCGAGGTCAGGCAGTTTTGCCCTTCCACTCTATTAGCACTCGAGTGTAATTGTGTTTGTCACTCCCCGCATGACTAATAGTATCAGGGTGACTATCAGAGCACAAATGAGCAATGCACTGATATATTATTTTGTTCTATAATATCAATATGTGTTTATTCAGTGGTTGTGTTAGCCAAGTTGAAATATTCACTTTAATACAGTAACCATAAACTGTTCACTTAAACAGGAGCGTTCACTCATACAATTACTTTGCAGAAATACAATTTTGCTTAAGTGAGAAAAATGAAGAGTCACTTTAAAAATAAGCCTTCAGAGACTCAGTGTCACAACCTAAATTTGGTCTAAAAGCATCAGTTCATATGCACAACACATATGCAGAGCATATATAACACTTTACAGTATATAAATATAAATGTATTATGAACTGTATGTAATTAGAGAGTGCATAAACCATTGAAGCAATTTAAAAGCAGTTTGCATTTTAAGAAAAATTGAGAGAAATTTTAAGTACAAGTCCTTGAACTGCATACCTGAAGAAAAGGGAACCAAGGAACTTCCTCCACTCCGGTGCAATGGTGCAATCCACTACGCAATTTCAGCATGTGCTTCACTTGAAAGATGCAAGTAATCACTAGCTGATATTGTTCTTGTACATAAAGCAGTGAAGTTGCCCTAATAAAAGAAAGGGAAAAAAAACAACTTTTAAAAATAATTCAGCACATGAGAATTATAAAATCTAATAAATTCAAAAAAATCATTCTTTTAAACACATTATCATTTCTTTAACAGGTGGTTTTATACTAATTAACACCATCACGTTCCTGTGCATTTCATTTTCTCGAATATGCTTTAACATCTATGTTTTCTAGGTCAGAACTTATACCACCTTTAAGGGGACACTGACCTATAGAATTCATATTTTTACTCTTTAATTCTCTAGCACTGAATAAGGAACATATGGTGCATTTCTGTGTCAGTTACATAACCAGCTCATTGTGGGTTTGGGAGGTGTGTGCGCGTACTCATTTATTTATCATTTACAGTGAATAAATACTTCTCAGTAGCATACAGCAGTTTTCAGCACTTCCATTGCACCACAGAAACTTCAGAGAAAATAGTTCAAACTTTTGTCATCTTACATTAGTCCTGCTATAAAAAAAACACATACAGTAACAATTAGTCGATACTGGGGACCATTCAGCAAAATTCTGGGATGCTTGAGTAACTGTTGTGTATATTCAACATGAGACTCAAATATATGCCATATTTAGATGTATGTTTTGTGTTTCACTGACTCCAAGAAGGTATATGAGGAGCTTATTGACTCAAAAAACAAAAATCTATTCTTCCAGTTGATTAGAGATAATATGAGATTATATGGTGAAAGCTCTCAAATTTGAGTTCACATTCTGAACATTAGGTGAGATGTGATCTATGCAAGTATGTGTTTGCTTCCTCCAGGAAAGTACACTGTGTTAACATGTAGGATTCCGTGCTTCACACATGCAGCTTTAAGTACAGACGTTGTTCTTCAAGTGAAAAAACATTCTAGATCTTGTTGATAATGGTGTTAGAAGCAAATGTTTGTTCTGACACGTTAACTGGACTAACATCTGAAGTTGCAGATTTAATAAAACCAACAAAGTAAAAATCATTTTAGCATGACAAATTAGAGCAAACCAAGAAGCAAGCAAGCCTACCTGATCTGATCCTTTTTTTATTATTATTATTTTTTATTTTTGCTCTGTCATAGGAAGAAACAGAACAACAAAAAACACACCACAAGATTATCCAACTAGGGAGTCAGAACCAGAGATTTAGAATTGGCTTCATGCTACAGGAAGCCATACTTGAGCTGAACTTCCCGATGTTTGCACACCACTGAGTACCAGTAACCAGTATCCTCTACATTCTCAGCTTGTGATGAATCTACAACAGACCAAACTTGGCATCATGCCCAGTCTACCTTATAAATCTTCTCCAAATCATAAACTTCCTAAACTAATGCTTCCCTGTGCAAAGACATTGGGAAGAGAATAAATCTTCTGCCTTATCAGGTTGTTTTAATTCATTGAACTTGTATGTGTTAACTGGAAAAACAATCCTTATACACATCAAAGAGACACAAGTATATTTTAATCGTTTTTCATTGACCTTTTCCTATCTGAACATCTCAACAGAATGAACAAATCTAACTTCCTACTATACCACAATTCTGTTTGTTCCCATTTTTAAGGGAACAGCAAAGTAGATTTCTTAATTTCTTTAATTTGTGCATCCTTGATCATTAATAGCTCAGACATAAATCATATTTTTATTTTAACTTCACAAGTTGCTCAAATATGCCAAAAGTGTCTTTTATGGAATGCATTACAAATGGGACAACTCATTTCTAGCCTCCCCAGGACTAGAAACTCAAAAGTGTCTGTTGTGTCACTGATTTACAACTCAGTCTGGGATACATCACTAAAAAGTACCTTTTAGTTATACTGACCTGTCTGTACTGGAGATACACTATGAGCTACCAAGTGGAAGAGACATATTTGTCTAAGGTGCATTTTCTTTGCTACTCTATAGATGCAGCAAATATTTGTGTTTCTAACTATGCCCTTCCCAATTAGGTTGTTATGTTTTTCTAATGAGTAAAAGTAGGTTTCTTTGCTCTGAGTTC
Organism: Phasianus colchicus; assembly: GCF_987193195.1. NCBI lineage: Eukaryota > Metazoa > Chordata > Aves > Galliformes > Phasianidae > Phasianus > Phasianus colchicus. The sequence goes on along the minus strand of NC_143447.1, from coordinate 5,462,554 downwards.
AGCTTCAAAGACAGGCTTTTTTTTTTTTAATTCTCATCAGTGACAAGCAATACCTATATATGGTAGAGCTAGTGCATGCTTTTCTAACAAAATATTTATTTTGATAAAAAACAAGCTAAGTGTGGGTGGCAGGAAAAACTGTTTTCTGCCCAACTCTAATTATATATGTATATAGACACATATGTGAAGAGTAAATGTACTGTTTTGCATACTTTGTTTTCGCCTACCCATTCACAGTAATTAAGCCCATGTGTATTATATTTATTCCCATGAGTTCAACCCTCCCTTTTGACAAATCCAACGATTAAACACATAATTCTAACAAGACTATGCAACACAGAACTGCTGCCACTTGGATGCAAGAACTTTGCTTTCTATTATAAACATATGGCTTTTTAAAAAAACAACAACAATGTCCATCTTTTTCTCTTTTCCACTTTAATTTATGCTTCTATCAATATAAGCAGCAGCTCTAAACACAAAACATTTGTCATCCCAAAGAGGAGAGTATTATCCCTCATTCAGCAGTGCAACTTCTGTGTGGCTTATGAGGAAGTTACACCTCATAGCTTTGAGGGCTATTCCTAACTTCACCCAGAAAAGGCTGAGAAGTAATTATCACATTTGTATTAAAATCATAACATAAAAGAAAGCACTGTCATTGGAAAGCTGTCCATGCCACAGATAGGCAGCCAATTGTAAGGGCTGCCTCAGAGGTTCCTACCCTAGAAAATAATGAAAGGCTGTGGACAAAGTGCATTGCTCATACACCAGTACTATTTTGTTTCTCTTCAAGTCTCCGTAAGATCTGTTACTAATTCTTCACCAAAGATGATGATTAGCTCAAGCAGCCATTTGACTGGTAGGCCAGTGAAGTACTTGAATTCCAAGTCAGTGACAGCTATATTCTGCAAATGAGCTGTGCAAGCACATATGGAAATAAAGGCTCTTCAAGAAAACCCAGCGTCACTCTAGCCACAGTCAAAAGAGGCTCAACAGCAGAATAAGTTGTGCTTCTAATTACAACAACATGGCCCACTGCGATCGAGCTGATGGGGCTGGTACTTGATCTAACAATGCAGATATTGTCAGCAACAATTAAAAAGCTAGGAGGAGCGCCATGATGGAACTCTTTTGACTTCCTTGCTGAAGGAGGGAATGTTTGCTCCCAACACAGATAATCACAGCCAACACTGTAACTCGGTATCCATTTCCTTTGAAAATCACATCCATTATAAAGACTGCGTGGTTACAACTTAAAGTAACAAAAAATCCCCATGTATTCTTCCTATCAATTTGTACAACAGACTGTGGGGAAGTTCCATTGTTCAAACGCTGTAAATCAGTGGGCTATTTTGCTAGTGAAAGAATGAAAATACAGATTCAGTGTTCACTGCATAGGGGGGGAGAGGAACAGGCAATTCAAGCAACCAAATCCACTAAACTAACTACTTTTATAGTAAAGAAAAGGTCCTTATTCTCCATTTTTATACTTTTGGTACCACACAGAGTTGAAGTCTGCTAATCCTTTATAGTATATTATGAAAAAAAAACAAAACCATTTGCAACTCAGTTGTCCAAACAATTCACAACAGTAGAGTTGCAGTGATACATTCGTGTGGTCCAAGGCCATGCAGCACTGCTCCATCTGCAACCCACCATTGTCATACATACCATACATGACCCTCTCCCAATCCCACACACTTCAGAACAGGATGCCTTTTAGGAAAGACTACAGATAAATATAAACATAGGTAGATGTCAGAGGAATGCCAATGTAACGCAGACAAATCATAGGTGTTTCTTAAATATTTAGTAAACAGAAACACAGGAACTTAAATGCAGTAGTCTGAAATCATTTCCTTGATACAGGCTGCTGAAAAATTCCATGTTTCAAACCCTAAACTAACAATTTTCTGCTTAATTTCCAGTGCAGATTAGAATGTGCTAATATACAATGCAATCTACTACAGCATTGAACTCAATATTCATACATATATATATGTATACACACTCACCTCTAAGATAGCATAGATTTACACCCTTGAAGTAAAACACACAGGTGTGACTTCAAAAGGATTTGCCTTTATTTGCCAGATAAAATTACAGACACATCACGTCTGCGGTAGTGGTCCTGATACCACTTTATGTGAGATATGTTGTCCCTTTGTTTGCTGCTGACAAGCGTAAAGAGCCACTTTCACTGCAGATAATAATGGTTAATTTATCACACCAAGCAGTGGCTGACCTCTGTGCGTCCCTGGCCCTCCATCACCTTCACACCTGCTCAAGCTAATTGTTAGAGCCAAGTGTAAATGAAAATCAACTGGGCTAATAATGGATGGAGGCCATTACTCGCAACAGCACGTTGCTTTACAAAGGTTTATCAAGCTTTGAAATAACTAGTCCCTTATTCACAGTTCCTTGTTTTATAAACAAGGGTAAGACAAACACCTCAAGCCAGAAAAGAAAACCAGGCAGCAGGGCAAAACGCTTAGGTTTGAAGCTGCTTCTATAGGATCTTAGCACAGCAAATAATGCACAGAGATCAGAAAACACAAGCTGGAATTCCCAGCTCATAATGCAAGAATAGTATTCTTAAAATTCTGGAACAGGGGAAGGAATTTGCCCATTTAACACAATGCTAGTCTGCTAAGAATAATGTACAAGTACACTGATTAATGAACAGACTAACATGTGAAAATCCAACCCATAAGTCCTTCATAAAACATACTAGACATTTTCTCAGTAAAAAGCACAAGGCACCCTACAACTTCAAACACTGTTTCAAGGAATTTTATCTTGCAGGTACCCCTGGCTCCAGAAATCTCAAAATAGAACATAAAAATGCCAAAACAACTTATTAACATTTTAGCAAGTCCCACCTCCCACATCCACATTCATTTATCTTCATCCAATAGGAAAAAAATTATTTAAAACCTTGGTCTCATAAATAATTATAGAACTCAGCGGAGGGTTTGTCTCTAACTTCAAAACTGAGGATACAGAGAATATAAATATTTCTGCAAAAGTTGCTACAGTCTCTTCAAGATCCCACTTACACAACTGTTTGCTCATACATTCAAGACCACTCAACAGAAAACCAACTAAAAGGCCACTTCCAGCTCATGATCCATGTTTGGACCATTTCTCAAACAAAAACTCAGCAACTACAGAAAGCCAGTGCTGGGTAGTAAGCTTTAAATACATTCTAGCTGCATCTTGGGGCCTTTGGTGATTTACGTTAAGAAAAACAAAGATATCTTCTTGCAAGTGTCCCATTATCACTCCCAAAAAAACTACATTTATTTCCTTATCGATTTGAAGGAAAGAAGATGATGTATTAAAATTGTCTGAAATTGAATCATTATAAGTAAATGCATGCTAACTCTTCCCAGATTCACCAGTTATTTAATAAACTTGCTTCGTTTACAGTTTTGTTCCCCATTACATTTTCTCTTGTTTTTACACTCTCAAAAATAAAAGGCCCCAAATGAAATTCCATTTTCTTTAATAGAAAAAGGCTTTTCTGTATGGATCAAGAATCTTATGAAAGATGATTCCTGTATTTCAGTCACAAAAACATACATTAATTTTGCACTCACCATACTCAGACTTGTTTAATGACATTTAATATACGGTGAAGTACATTAGTGTATGATAACTATGGCAGTGCTTAGCATCCAAAACTACAGTCACATGAAGTTATGTGGCACAGTAGTTTACTGAAGCTGTACTCATTTACACCAAAACATGTGCATGTATGTTTGTAAATAAGTGGTGACCTACAAGAGTGCAGCTGAAGACTAAAGAAATGTAAGCACATGAACTATTGCTGATTTCCAACAAAGGTCCTCTGCCATTTCATTGTACTTTGGGTAGGAGAGATTTACAGAGCCACCTTATCTATTCCCTATGTCACAGAAAGAGGTAATTATCTGTAATTTAGCAAGCAATAACAACTGTTAAAGAGTCTACTCTAAATATTCTCCAGCAGTTTCTCTTCTCCAGCATACTTAAAACATTCCTTTCCTATCCCACACATAATCACTGTTACATAAGTTCTTGCTGTAATATCTACATACACTTTCTATAATATGCCTTAAGCTCATTATTCTTTTTTGTTTTAGCTGCCAACTGAATTATATCAAAGTAGGAAGTTTGAAAGAAAAAAAAATACATTCTGCAGGAAGATAGCAAAAAACATTTTCCCAAGCAGTGTTCAATGCCCCACCATCACCATGATCAAGCCCAAGGTTTTATCCCTTATATAGAAAGTACTGAATCTGGCTGCAAAGCAAAGTCACTTGTATGCAAATAAAGTACACACATAAGGCCATACTTCTTTCTTATATATATATATATAAAAGAATAATTCTTTCTTTTATAAATATATATATATATCTTTTATATATATATAATATATATATAAGAAGTAGTCTTACATATATATATCACTACTTGATATATATATATCAAGATAAGGAGAATTCTTTATAATATTATATTCTATATAATAGAATATAACTCACAATAGACTTTACTTTCTTAGTTACCTTCTGAGCTTATTTAGAGGTAAATCTACAGACTAAAACAAGTGAAGAGTGTTTTTATTTTAAAAAAAAGAAAAAAGAAAAAAAAAAGAGCTTAAGGCTATCTCAGCATCTATGTTTCTTCTAACTTCTCCTCAGCTCCATTGAAAAACTCAGCATCTTCTCAGCATTCCTTCTTCATCACTTCCATTTATACTACAGCAGCAATGCTGAGCACTGAAGAAAATTCTCAGTTCATCTATATAAGTAATTTTCAGACTATTTTTTTTCCACAGAATCATGGAATCCTTAAAGCTGGAAGGGACCTCTGAAGGTCATCTAGTCCAGGTCCCCTGCAATGAGCCAGGACACCATACTAGATCAGGTTGTCCAGGGCCTTATCCAGCCCCATCTTGAATGTCTCCAGGGACAGGGCATCAATCACATCACTGGCCAACCTGTTCCAGTGCCTCACCACCCTCACTGTAAAATAGTGGGTTTTTTGTTTGTTTGTTTGTTTGTTTATTTTAATCAGGAAGACACTCGGGCCAGATGAGGTCCTCAGCAGAGTAGAAGTTCTTCTGCACAAGTGCCCGGAGCACTGCATGTATTACAGCAAGACTTCCAACTGCCCATGATTTCAGCAGAGCAAAATATAGGTACCAGAACTAGGGAACCTGATAAAGCAGAAACTGCGCTCAAATTATCAAACATTCGGTATTCTCTTCCAAAAGCTAGGTCATTCTGAATATATAATCTGATTTTATTTAAAACTTTTATATATTTTAAAACTTCAAAGTATCTTATGAACAGAAAATTTACACTACGTGTACCATGAAGCTGTGCGAATCCTTTGGAGGACTAAACATCCCACTAAAGAACCCTCTCCTTCTCAGGGAAATATTTAAAATATATTTAATGCTGTAGGGAGTTTGATTGTGATAGCAAAAGCACATTTTAGTTTCCTTAAAGAACAATCAAAAAGTCCAGGCTTAAACAACTAATTTCCTATACAATTAAATTAGGAAGATAGAGAAAAAGCATAAAGCAAGGTGCCATTAAACAGTGAACAGTGTTGTGTACTTCTTGTGTGTACAAGTGTACTCTCGCAAGAAGGAAGCAAAACAATCATTTAGATTATATACCAGAGAAAAAGGTTCATTAACAGTTGGGGTATTCAGTAAATTCTGTTAAGGAAAGCAGCAAAAAACAGTTGATGCAATCAGAAAACTCTACCCATCTATTAGGCACACAACATTTAAGAAAATTTACAAGCACCGACATTAACTGGTGTTCTCAGTCTTTACAGTTTTTACAATGAACTCAGCCTTCAACAGAATAATTATGCTAATAGAAGAAAAAACTTTCTGAAAAAAGGCAGCCAAATCTGAGAGACCTGTCAACGCCAGTGTCATCAATGGAGTGATAACTAGTAGAGAGCGGATATCAAAGGCTGTCTTTTTCTTCCCTTCCACGCTCTGTTCTGTTTGAGCCCATGGTGGTCACAGCTCCTTTAACAATATTTATAATGAAGGAACAACGTTGGAGATGTCAACCCTGATTATTCATAAAGGCTCCTCCTGCCCAGCTCTCCCCTTAGGCTAACTGTAAAAGTACCTGATTCCCAATTCTCAAACACAAGAGCGCATAGAGCTTGAAAGCTGAGCTGACTAATAAAGTTTGCATATCCCTAAGAACAAGAGCACACAATGAAGAAGAAAAGGAATGGCAAGATTAAACAAAAACAGTAAGCTTGGATGGGAAATAATAAAAATTTAAAGAGGCAAGAACTTAGATCCCCCCCACACACTCCTGTTCATTTACATTTCAGCATGGCCTAGGAAGCATCTGTTTTATCTCCTGACTGCTGCACCAAGGTATCAGATACACTACAAAACTTAAATCACATTTTAGAGTTGGAATAATCAGAGGTCATGAGTGATAGAACTCCTAATTTATTGAACTTCAACTCAGGAGGAATCTAGAACAAGGGATAAGACTGACCCAGCAAACAACTCTGGCTTACATTTTCTCTTCACTAGTACTCAGGATGTACATATATACACAAAATGCCTTCAAACTAAACAGGACACCAGGCTTACAATAGGACCACAAGCTGGACTTGCCTGCTGCAGAGAATCTATGCATTTGTGAGTACTCAACAAACAATAGGGGCTTGGGCTAGACTGACATAGATTTTTCTTAATAATGGGAGTAAAAGAGAACGAGGCCTTCTCCGTCTTTCTGCTTACACTATGACTCACTGGAAAGGACAAGGGTTCACCTGCCCAGTACAAGCACTCAGGTAGGAAGGGAAACAAGTAAGCACATGCTAGGCCACGCTACTACGAATAGATAGCAAGCTGCACAGAGATAAGCCTCTTCATAGTTTCTCTCCTTTTTTCTTCATACTGACTAGCTGGCTAGCTAAACTGCTGTATCATTACTCCATGATGTACATTCATTTATGCTGTCATTGTCCTCCAGAAGAGTTACACCTGCTCCATTTTATCCATACATGTCTGTCATATGGCATCATAATAGGATATATAATCTCTACTGCTGTTCCAGCAACTGCGATGTACCTCAAAGAGGGATCTGCTCAGTATTCACAATACATTTCTCCCCTCTCAGGCAAGAGGGCAGCGTGAGGTGGGTTGGAGATGGAGAACAATACATGATTCAGATAACTGGCTGTGGGTGCATGGCCATTTTACTAATTAGCACAATTTCAAAAATAACTGGCCTTCTTCACTAAGTCATAGTGCATCAAAAGAAGTTAAGTGTAAGGAAAGAAGCACAATAAACCCATTTCTGTATATTTATTCACTCTAAATTACCATGAGAGGTTATTTAAATGATCAAGAATGATACTACACTATTTGAGAGCTTTAGTCTCTTAGAACATATAAGAATAGGTAACAAACTAATTGTGAAACCAGGATTAATAGGGAGATGGCAGAAAACAAGGAGATAAGCATAATAGAGAAAGAAGTAATTAAAATAGTCATGTATCTCAGGACAAATTAACCTTACCTTTCTAGCTACTGTATCATACTGCATTTTGATTAAATAAGCCTATCTGCAAATTTTATCATGTATCTCAGTAGTTCACTGTCTGAACTACTGTGTAAACAAGCCTATTCACTATTTTCAGCCTCTATAGCCCAGACAAAAAAAAAAAAACAAAAAAACACGCACTAAATCTCTTTTCAGGCTCTGAGGCACTCTATTGCAGTGCAGATCTGCTGTATTCTGCAGCATAGCATGAACAGCCCAGCTCTTTGGACTCAAGTCTTGGGGCTCCTTCCATAACTCACAAAATCTCAATCATAAGCTTCTGGTTTACAAATGAGCTTTTTAAGCAGCTCATAATAGATGCAGGCACCTCATCCTCAGACAAGTTTTTAACTGTAACAAATACTAAGTCTTCAGGAAAAAAATCATTTCCTAGAAGTAATTCTTCACCCTAGGCTAATTTTCCCTAGAAGGAAACTTCCGTTTATAAAATAAACGTAGAAACATTTTGACTTTTACAATCTCCCATTGCCTTTATTAGGGGCTCCTTTGTAAGACACTACCCAAAGAAAGCAGTAACTGCCTTTATTAAATAGAAATCAGCTGTTTTTCCAGGTGATTTGTATTTGAACACGTTCCTATTAAGAAACAGCCTTTCCGTGTATCTATCTTGAGCTGCTTGGCATCAGTTCTCTCTAAAGCCCAACAACAGAAAGGATGATGTCTGTGCATTCAAAAGAAGTGTGTAGCTCACACAAGACATACATCGGAAGTCCATTTTTCCCATGAGATGTTCATGGGATCTTCAGTCTGCCTCTTCAGGGAAAATTCTGGAGCTTATGAACCAAACCCATTCACAGCTTATGAATGATGCATCTAGTAGAACAACACATTTAAAATAAATCACTCTCTCATAATGAATTGGCACTGAAATATTTCCTAAACAAATTCTCTCCTTGGTAAACTGACTTGTAGAGACGCTATACCCAAAAGAAACAGCGGGAAGAGACAGAAGGAAGGACAAATCTTGCAACCAACATAACACCACAAAAAGCATGTTACTTTTCTGCTTGTAAGCAGCTTGTCCTAGCTGTGAGAAGCTATTACCTGCCTTCAACATTTCAGCAAAGAAGACATTTTTGCAATAGCACTCATTGACCATCACAAGCTTAAATTTCTCATTCTACCAGACAAGAGCACTTCCTGCAGCCAACGCCATAGAACACTTAATCAAACCCTCACTAGTAGCTAATGACGGAGCAATAAACTCATGGCAAGCTTCAGTGGGAAAATGAAGCAGCTTTTTTAAAATCATGAATTTCATGTCAAATCGCTGATGGTAAACTAAGCCTTAAAGCATAAGCAGCAAAACAGGCAGACATATGTGGCTGCTGAAGCCAGCTCTCCATTTTCTAAACCACATATTCAATTTAAATTTAATAAGACAGTAATTGCACATTAAGTACTCATTAAATACTATACCTAAAATATATTTATTGAGAAATAATAATAGATATGTATCACATCTCTGTGAGATACTTGCATATCTATTGCAAAACTTTTAAATAGCAATAAATGTTTATCTAAAATAAGCATTCAGCAAACATAAAATACACATCCTATTAAATCTAAGTGACATACATGCTGAAGACAACCAGAGTACTTTCTTGCCTCACTCTGAGCAATGCTGTTTTTCCTATTCCTAGAGTCACAGGACCAGATCTTTGAACAGTATCTTTTCTAGAAAAGAACCAGAATTTTTAGAAGAAATCTTTCTGAAAGCCTTACTTGCTTCTTGTCAGCACAGCATGCTTCTCAAGTACACTGCTCCTGACTCTGGGGCAGAGGAGGCTCACTATTCCATACTCCATGCTGTAGATCATGAAAGCTCCTCGACAGCTGTTTTCTACAACTAGTGGGGCTATGCTTCTGTTGCTGTTCTCTGCATTGTCCAATTATATTTAACATGAGGATAGCCTTTAAAAAAAAAAAAAAGTATAAAATATTCTGGGGCAGAAGACAGACACTCTCCTAAGGAAGGACCTGAAACACAGTCCTACCTTGTGGGCAACAAGTCAAAAATTGGCTGTAGAGATGGCAGCTGAGTTCAGGCTTTCAGTAAATAACTCTGTATGGAGAATTAATTTGTGTATTAATTTGTTATTTATGCATCAGCAAGGCACTTACATTCACTGACTGAGGTGATGGTGGGTACACACCAATTAGTTGAGGAGAAAGGGAACTGACACTCAATCAAGTAAAGAAAATTGTGCTCTCTAGGGATAAATTTTACAGAAATAAAAAAAATACTCAAGCCACATTTGGCCTGGATCAAAGACAACAGATTTCTGACAAACTGTTGGCAGGAGCCTGGCAAAGGACACCAAAATGAGGATAAAGTCTCTGAAAATGAAATGGAAGAGGCCTCTACACTGATAGGAAATAATAACAAATTGCCACACACAGGAAACAAAAACTTCACTCTGAACATCTTCTTTACATCCAGTGGTTTTCAGATACAAAAGAGCTACTGGAACGAAATGAGGTACATTCTGTCCAGTGGACACTCTCTGGAATCTGAAGCACCTATGTAGGGCAGCATAATGAAACTTCTATTTCTGCTGCTCACAATTCACCAATTTTCTGAGTAAGTCGAAAACTCCTACAGACTCACTGGCCTCCTGCTGCAGCAATTAATTCATTTTTCCTACTAAGCTATTAATTTATTTTAAAAAGTCATTGTTGTTGAACAATACATTTACATCATTAATATCAGAAAACTCTTTTACTGCATTATTGTTTATTAAAACACAAAATCAGAAAAAGGAAATTGGAAAGAGGGAAGGTTATAAAGCAAAAAAACGGTGATGGCTCTGGAACATAGGCACACTCACTCATGGAAATTCTGTTTGAAGCCTCACTGTCTGTTTTATTATGGATTCCATAGACAGCTTCTAATTTAGTGCAGCTGTTAACACTCCTGCTACATCAAAAATTCTCTCTGCTGAACTTTTGTAGAGGCTTTTGTGCTAACACACGCAACAGGCCTTTCCAATTTCACATTTTTCTAATTATGGTATTGCTGTTCTCATTCGTACTGTAAACTCGATCAGATTAAAAAACATACAGAAAAAAAACAGTGGTAATTTACTTGTGTTGGTAGCAGTGTTTTTACCAGCTACTGCATTCAGCTAGCGATGCATAAAAGGTGAGGAATAGCCGGTCAGTAACTAGCTTAGAAACTGTTTCTAGGTGCATTGCCGCCAACCATCTATTATAGCACCTTCTCTGACAAACCACCAAGAAAAGCTTTGATCTTTAATTGCCATTCAGAGTGTTAATACTCATTTCTTTTAACCACATCCTTTAAGAAAATTAAGATAAACACCTCAATTGCCAACTAATGAAGAGTAAAAACCTACAAGAAGGATTAACCCACAAATCGAACGTTTAAAGCTTTAAATAACAAACCAAGTAAGAAAAAGCTGTTATTGTTTAAACACAGCTGACACAGCTGCTAATCAACACAGGTTTGTATTTCTTCTGTATGTTTACAATAGCCACCTTTTTTGCCACATCCACCCACAGTAGTGTTTCCTTTTTCTCTAACATACTAATTTAATTGGAGATAACACAATTCATACCTTTTTTTTTTTCCAGTAAAAGTACTTCAGAGCCATTCTGAAACATTTGTTTCGCAGTGACATATTGTGACAAATCCAATAATAATGGGGAAATGTGGAGAATCTGACAAAAATACTCCTCATTTCCACTAATGAGAGTAAAACAGTAAGAGAAGCATCTATCAAAAAAGGTAGTAAGCAATTTATTTGGTTGAAACACAAGCAGTGCTTTTTCTTTCCCTACTCCCCTTTCTCTCACTTTTGCTTAGAGCGGGCTTTTTGTTTTTTTTTTTCTTTCTGTTTTTTTGCTTTATATTGTCAACCAAGAACACAGTTCCTGAGGAGACAAACAGGGGGTAAAGAAGACAAATCTGTCTCCTTTGTGTGAGAGCTGTAGGCCAGAGTTATCAACTCCTCTGCTATTCAAGACAGATTTGCATATCCAAGGCCACCCGAGGCAGAGAAGGCATTTGGAGTCTGATTTTTCCACAAGAACACATCAGGGAGCAAAGCAAAATAAGGAAACTCCTAAAAAAAATCCAAGTAACTACTAAAAAATATAACAAAAGTTTTCAGAACGGAAAGAGCTCCCATTCAAGAAATTCTTTGAAAAAAAAAGACATTTTATACATAATGGAATTTCCAAATATCCTTATAAAAGAAACTTCATGGACAGCAACTTGGCACAAGAACTTTAGATTGGCATCCATGCTGTTTTCTTCCATATCTTAATACAACTGTATTTCCCTGCACACAGGAATCAAGCCAGTCTGAAAGACAAGGTAGGCTTCTTTCCTGGCACTCTTGTACCTTTACTATTGTTTGGTGATACAAAAATAAAGAACTAACTAAATAAATACATCCAAACACACATATAAAGCCACTATGGGAGGTACAAAATACACCAACTCAACCAGCAATACCTACTATTTGGGAATATTGGAGAAACATCACTGGTGGGATATAAGATTCCAGTGCAGTCCATCCCTAACCACAGTACGTGTCCTCCTACAGATACAGTTCTGGAATTAACTGATCACATAACGTCAACGTAGTAATTAGAGAAGTTACTTTTAGAAGTCTGCCAAAGAAAATGCTATTAAACCTGAAAAAGAACAGCAGATTCTCATTCCACAATACACATTCCAAAGTTTTAAATATCCTGATTCTTGTCCATTACCCATTCTTAACAGCTCTTAAAAGACATTAATTGACATCAGCAGAAATCAATTTACCATAATTATTTCTAATGAACATAATCAATTGCTATCTTTACTGGAGATGACTACTCAACTGCCTAAGGACAAGTAAAACCTCTCTTAACATACCAGGAGAGAGCATGCTACAGGATAGGACTTAGCAAAAAGTAATATACAGAGCCAAAATTTGTTTTGACAATTAAAAATCAAAGCTTTGAGCCTAAATATTTATCCTGCGATTTTTTTATTTAAAAATAACTGTTATGGTTGTAGACAGTTTTACTTAACATTTATCAATAGCATCAAAAATTAAACACTTAATACAAACCATTACAGTTAGACCTATCCCTATTACTATACACTGTATACTAGAGAAATTGTATTTCTTTAATTTTTCTATATATATTTTACAAAGAAACTGAGGAATTCAAATTTGCTGAAGCAGAATCTTAATTTAATTTCTTTACCATCCTGCAAACATTTTTCAGGGGTTTAGGAGTCTGCTAGTTCAAGTACAGGTTTCGCAAGAAGTGCTGACCATTGCCTGAGATCTAGAACAAATCCTTACACCAGCAAGATCTGTAAAGTACTTCACAGGAAGCCAAATCTGCATGCTAAGCTGCAAACACGACATGCTGTCACATCCTGCCAGTGACACAAGCACAATGAAATCACAGTTCTAGTCATGTTATCACAAAGTCATAGAATATCCTGAGTTAGAAGGGATCCACAATGATCATCAAGTTCAAGTTAAATGGTACTAGCTATGTATAACTTCTATTAGAAGAAAAATAAAAAACGGTTTCATGCAAGCTGTTAATGCCTGCTGCTATACATGGGTAGAATATGGCACTTTCAAGATACATCAAGTTGGAAAAAATCAGCTGCTACAGGTCATATGCCCTATGTTTTCTAATATACCTTTTGTTTCCTAATATACTCTTCATGTTTCCTACATCTAAGACCTCCATGTTTAAAGAGACTGCTAAATTCCAGACCATAAGGATAGTAATGTTTCAGTTTAACCCAGTATCTTTCAGTTTAACCCAGTGAGTCAATGTGCCCTGATTTTTTCAGTTTTATATGCAATCCTTTTTTGATGCGTTTCCTCTGCACACAACTATTTTCAGGCAGAAGTAGATATCAATAACACACACACATAACCTCACTCAACTGAAGCAATTACACCCAACTCTCTTTCTTTCAGGAACTGCCTCAAATTACAAGTATCACACTAAACATCTGGTACACCAGGTTTTACTTCAGTATACCACCAACCACAGACTTTTTCTGACATATACTAACAGAATACAAGCTTTCTTTTAATATGCAAACTTTGTACATAGGTGGTGATTCCAAACTTTCAAAGGTGGATTTTACACTTAACAAATGAAATAGATTTTCTTCATCTGTTTATACAACAATACGTTTCTTCCCATAATGACATTTCCCATATGGCTCATAAACTATTAAGACAATACTAAAATCAACCTCTTTCTTTCCTCTTTCAGAAACTCTCAGGAACTCTTACAACTGAAGTGAGATTTGTCCCTGGGTACCTAGACTGGATTCCCATAACCCATTTCCTGTCTTCAGGATAGCAGTTGCCAGAAACGCAGTACATAGCTTGTAGCTCCTACAGCTAGTTGGAGAGCAGGATAAAAATTAAAATCTAGTGAGGACACTACTTTGCAATCCTGCAAAGCATTGAAGAACAGGAAAACAAAGATTCACATCCTTATAACTGTTTTTTAAAGATATGGAATAACTCCAGAGTATCTTCTAGGTCAACTGGGAAATGTCTACGCTTTATTTTCACGCCATCTATTTCATAAGCATTATGACTTTCTAGCAACTAAAAGAATCATTTTAAATGGTAGAGAAAAAAAGCCTGAATCTTTGACAAGATCATTCAAGTCTCAAATCAGGCTGTTTCACAGAAAAAAAAAAAGAACCAAAGCAAAGATGATCTCTCCTTGTCTATGTTCGTAACATTTGTTCCACAAATTGTTAGCACTTGGTTAGGATAAAGACAAGATCACAGTGTCAGATTGTAACATTGTACACCACAAACCACACACTTGGAAGTACTTTGTCACAAAACAGTATTTAGAAACAATGTGTTGTAGCACAGTTCTTGCTATAAATTAAAATAAACTAGAGTTTACACATTTCAAGTTTATATATTTAGAGTGATATTTGGATGCCACTGTGTCAACAGTTCCTGGGCCAATTCAGCCCGGTTCCATGACTAATGGGGAGGGGAAATCACCGGCCCACATCTTGGGAGAGGGAGATGGGCCTAAAAAGAAAACAGCAGCAACAAGCTAAGGGATAAACTAATTTACAAAATAGTATATCGGAATGCAAGATAACACAATGTAATACAATATAATTGGAATTAAGGCTAATAAATCAAATAGAAGAGAGTGTCCAAAACCAAAGGCCTTACTCTAATGCTGAAGGCAAGACAGCTAGGGAGCATGCACTGCAGAAACAAGCAGTAAAAGAAGGGGATCTGTCTCGTGACTTGTGAGCAGTTTTATCTTTCCCTCTGAATAGAAAATGGAAACAGAACAGTGAAGTCTTCTGGGATATGTAGTTCTTCTGAGAACCAGAAACCCAGACTTGGAATCTAATTGGTCCTATGACTGGTCATGCTGTTACTTCATAATGGACATTTTTTTCAGCTAATGTAAAGCAGTATGGTCTGTAGTCATAGTCATAGGTTTACAACTGTCCTGGATTTAGTATCGTTAGTTTAATAGAGTATTTCCTTTCTTAAAATGGCTTTCAAGCAGCCCTGAGGAGAAGAATTTGCAGGTGTCAGTTGATGAAAGACCAAACATGAGCCCCGGCAACATGCATCTGCAGCCCAGAAGGCCAACCATATCCTGAGTTGCATCAAGACAAGGGTGACCAGAAGGTCGAGGGAGATGATTCTGTCCCTCTATTCTGCTCTCATGAGAACCCACCTGGAGTACTGCAGCCAGTTCTGGAGTCCCCAAAACCAGAAGGACATGGAGCTGTTGGAGCAGATCCAGAGGAGGGCCATGGAGATGATCAGAGGGCTGAAGAACCTCTCCTATCAGGACAGGTTGAGAGAGCTGGGGATCTTCAGCCTGGAGAAGAGAAAGCTCCAAGGAGACCTGACAGTGGCCTTCCAATACTTCTGGGGGCCTATAGGAAAGCTGGAGAGGGACTTTTTCTAAGGGCAGGTAGTAACAGGAGGAGGGGAAATGGTTTTAAACTGGAAGAGGATAGATTTAGACTAGATATTAGGAAGAAATTCTTTACTGCTAGGGTGGTGAGACATCAGAACGGGCTGTGCAGCAAGGCTGTTGATGCTTCCTCCCTGGAAGCATTCAAGGCCAGGCTGGATGGGGCTCTGAATAACCTGGTCTAGAGGAAGATGTCCCTGACTATAGCAAAGAGGTTGGAACTAGATGATCTTAAAGGTCCCTTCCAACCCAAACCATTCTACGTTTCTATGTTTATATGAAAAGCATTGTCTCACCGAGAACAGCAAGCAAGAAGTTGGATAGAAATGGCTTAAAGCTGTGCCAGGGAAGTTCAGATTGAATATTAGGAAAAGGTTCTTCACTGAGAGAGTTTAGTACTACAATGTGCTTCCAAGGGAAGTAGTCATGGTGCCAGGCTTGCTATCGTTCATGAAATACCTGGACAACACTTTTAGATATATGGTTTAATCCTTAGATTGCCCGAGATGGAGCCAAGGAGTTGGACTTGATCCTAAGGGGTCCCCTCCCCGTGGGACCATCTATGTTTCTGTGACAACTGACATGATGGCTGATTCTAAAGTTCAGTCAAAAACATTCTGTCTGAGAACTGGTGAAAGGGTACCATTTTTGCTTTTGTATGTCCTTTCAGTATGCAGAAACACAAAAAGTTTATCACTGTTCAATACAGCTTGAAAATATAATTTAAAGTATTATTTTCCAGCTAATGCAAATGTGCAGTCTACCTATTCATTCCATGATATATTTTTACAAGCACCTGCTCAACAGCAATTGAATGTAGCACAGTGAGGACCTGACAAGTGTTTGAAGATATATGTAAAATCAAAGTTATTCAGTTGTAATATTATTTCAATATTCAAATATAAGAACATAGCAGAAGAAAATTAACTTTTTAAAATTCATGTCTTTTCTAAGCTGAAATGGATTAGCAGCAGATTTGAGGTAATTAATTATAATTACAAGTTTCCAAGGGAAATAAGGCATAATAGACTCATTAACTGAAACATTACATTTGTTCTGTGTTTGATTCTCATATTATTTTAACGCACTACAACATCTGTTAAAAATTTTTTTGGGCCAGACACCTTTACTTACACTGAACAGTTACTCTCTCCATGTGTAGCCCCAACTGACTTCAAAGAAAATCCACTTGGGCCTTTAATTATACATTTTCAGCCTATGAAGGTAGAATTCCTTCTTCCTGGGCAAATTCTGTGGTCTCTATTGAACACGTGTCAGTATGAGCTTTTCTCTGGTCAGGACCATTGAATTTGTCCTCACAGTTACTTCCTGATGTTCTCTTGACTCCTGAACAAAAGACATACCACCTAACCAAATATCTAACCACGCTAATTGAGAATGCACAGTTTTGAAACAGTCTTAAAAAAGACCTCAGTTATATTTTTAGTTTTCAACTATAGTTTTGATGCTATTGCTAAGCCAATATTTTATACCCTCATTTCATTGAACACCTTGTGAACTTAATATATGGATGACTCCTGCAGCCATTAATATAGCCAATATACAGAGAACTCCACACGGCTATTAACAAAAATCATCACACAAACCACAGTGCTCAGTCTAGACAATGCCAGGAACACTAAAGTAGACTTTCTGTGCATGCAAAAGATGCTCACTTGAATAGAGTTATAGCATTGTCCTAAGTTTAAAAATGAAGGCAAAAACTGACGATGCACTCGTCAGATAAAGTAGCTGCAAAAATGAGGAATGGGCTAATTAAAAAAGAAATGACTATTTGTTTTATGGCCCTATGCGCACTCAGAAAGTTCTGACACACAGAAAAGAAATAACTTTTCATTTTTTCTCTATGCTTTAAGAAACCCAGTAAGATGACAGATAGGAGAGTGATAGGTACAGCAGGGATTTCTACCAATTAAGCTTGTACACTCTGGGGGGTGTAGAGGTGTTTTTTGAACCACGAGTTATTTTTGCACGTATCACAGGCTGCAGAGCCTAGCCACAAAAGGGCTTCATTAAGAGCAATATTGCAGGATTTGCTCAGAGATTATCATGCTTGCCTTCAAGTCCAAGCTTCTAGGAAGATTTCAGTGGAGAACTGAGAGTGCTCAGTTCTATAATACTCTCCTATCAAAAGGATGACAGGAGTGCTTTTACATGCCCAACCTTTACAGTTTTGCAGTACAGGAGTGAAAAAAAAAAAAAAAAAAGCAAAAAAGGGTACAATGTTTAATTAACAGCAGATATAGTCATATGATGTCAGATTTTATTCCACCTTATACCGTCTATTTTCTCCTCCAAGCCACCTAGCATCTCAAGAACCTACAAGACATTTTGCTAATATCTATATCTAATATACAGATTTTAGGTTACTTTTTTTTAATTTTTGGAAATCAAATTGTTTGAATCTCTACTACCTGGACAGTTTTACCCTCTGTTGGTAAGGAAATGGCTGGAGGGCTGTGCTCAATGGGTGGTGGTCAATGGAGTTAAGTCCAGCTGGTGACCTGTTTCAAGTGGTGTCCCCCAGGGTTCGGTGCTGGGGCCCATCCTGTTTAATATCTTTATTGACAACTTAGATGAAGGGATTGAGTGTACCCTGAGTAAGTTTGCAGATGACACCAAGGTGGGAGGTGGTGTCGATCTGCCTGAGGGTAGGAAGCCCTGCAGAGGGATCTAAATAAGCTGGATTGCTGGGCTGAGGTGAATGGGATGAGGTTCAGCAAGGCCAAGTGTCGGGTCCTGCACTTTGGCCACAATAACCCCATGCAGCGCTACAGGCTTGGGGATGAGTGGTTGGATGACTGTGAAGAGGAAAGGGACCTGGGGGTGTTGGTTGACACTCATCTGAACATGAGCCAACAGTGTGCCCAGGTGGCCAAGAGGGCCAATGGCATCCTGGCCTGCATTAGAAACAGTGTGGCCAGCAGGAGCAGGGAGGTAATCGTCCTCCTGTACTCAGCTCTGGTGAGGCCGCACCTCGAGTGCTGTGTTCAGTTTTGGGCCCCTCACTACAAGAAAGACACTGAGGCCCTGAAACGAGTCCAGAGAAGGGCAACGAAACTGGTGAGGGGTCTGGAGCACAAGTCTTACGAGGAGCAGCTGAGGGACCTGGGATTGTTTAGTCTGGAGAAGAGGAGGCTCAGGGGAGACCTCATTGCACTGTACAACTTCCTGAAGGGAAGTTGTGATGAAAAAGGGTCTGGCCTCTTCTCCCAGGCAAATAGTAGGACCCGAGGAAATGGCCAGAAGTTGTACCAGAGGCGGTTGAGGTTGGACATTACGAGAAACTTTTTCTCTCAGAGGGTGGTCAGGCACTGGAATGGCTGCCCAGGGAGGTGGTGAAGTCGCCGTCCTTGGCAGTGTTCAAGAGGCATCTGGATGAGGAGCTATGAGATATGGTTTAGTGCTTATGGTACTAATAGGAATGGGAAGGCAGTTGGACTAGATGATCTTGCAGGTCATTTCCAACCTTGTGATTCTATGATTCTATACATGCAAACAACTATAATGTTTGGGTACTTCTATCCCACAGTTAACTCCAGGGATCATTTACTCCCCTTACACAGTAAACCCATTTTGATTGTATATTTCGTATTATTAAGAATATCCCACTTTGTAGGTTGACAATTCAGCCATACACACAGGTTTCAATAAAGGTGTTGTTCTTTTTTTTTTCCATTTGCTAGTTCTGCAGTCTATCAGAACACATGAAAAGTATCAATTTATGTGCCCACAGGCAGAATGATGTAAATTATACTGAGGTGGCATCTATCCTGCATGTTCTGACTTGTCTCCAGAGGACTGCAATCATGAGACAAACCACACATTACCTTACTTTCTTTTCCCTATATTGAGCAAAAGCCTTCATTTTGGCACAGCAACATTATGACTTCAGTGTAAGCACAGTCTCAACTACTCAACTGAAGCTCAACTACTTCAACATCTAGAAGCTTAGCATTATAAACATGGTCTTAAGTAACTTACAGATTCAAATAACTTACAGAAATACCAAATAACAGTGTTGTTTTTTCAGCTTACCAAAGCAGGAAAGACTTAATGGAAGAAAAGCAAAGTTACTTTGATGCAAACTTATGTAAGATGAGAATATTTTCTGAGACTAATGATACTAACATTTTCTGAAGATAGTGAGATAGATTCAGATAGTTGCCTTTCCTGCAAATCTCTCTTAAGAAAGCAAGTATAGAACCAGATATTTGGAAAAAAAAAAAGTGGGCAGATAAAGCCAGCCTGTCTAAAAGTATCATTTCTTATCACACGCCATTTCAGGACACTCCAAAGAATTTAAGAATACAAGCATATATGAACATTATCTAGTTATAATTCCCACATCTCAAAAACATATTAGAACCAGTAAAAAACAAACAAACAAAAAAAAAAGAGAAGGGAATTAAACAGAGTATGCTCAACTATTCAATTTTTCTCAAAGCTTTCTGATGTTATTTTATTCTTTTTTTAACGTTCACTGAAGTGAACATCTTAAAAAGTAATTTAGTCTGTTGCTCAGTCATTTCTGGTAAAAAGGCGGCAACACCCCACCATCATTCTTC
The DNA here is from genome assembly GCF_987193195.1 of Phasianus colchicus. Taxonomy (NCBI): domain Eukaryota; kingdom Metazoa; phylum Chordata; class Aves; order Galliformes; family Phasianidae; genus Phasianus; species Phasianus colchicus. The sequence goes on along the minus strand of NC_143447.1, from coordinate 5,442,372 downwards.
TTGTGTCTTTCCTACTTCCATTTATTTTGTACAGGGTATTCCCATGTAGGCACTCCTCCTTTTGCTTTCCTAAAGCCAATAGGATGAACCTGGTGGAATTCATGTTTGGTCTGCTGCCTGAAAAGCAAAAATTGCTTCAGTTGGTATCAGCACAGAGTTGATTTATCGGGTTGATGTGTAAAACAAGGCTTTCCTCCAATTAAATAATAATTTGTTTTAGTTTGATAGGTCTTTCTAAATAATGGTGTCATCAGTAAACATCTGGCTTCTTCCTAGCAGATTAGGCCTCCAATGAGGAAAGTGTTTATAATTCTAATTTGAAACACAGCACATTAATATGCTGATTCTCATAATGTTTGCCTTAACCTGTTTGGAGAAATTATGACTACAAATATCTTGTACACAACACCTCTAAACTACCAGCTTGTACAAACAACACAAGAGCTGAGGCAGTCTCACACAGATGATTAGAACCACTTCAGAGGCAATCATGATTAGTGCTTTGGCTTCCAGCCATATTTTTCACGTAAACAAAGCATCTGTTTCTGAGTTCCTGTCCCAAGCTAATAGACCCACCTCCACTATTACTAATAAGCCCATACAAGAGAGCCAGATGGCCCATCTGAAACAGCCCTGTCTTTTTCCTGAGCTAGGCAAACCAGAGCCATGGAACCAGAGTTGGCTCCAAATCATATTTCCTTGGGCTCCATGAGCCAGTAAAATGACACATAAACTGGCTGCACAAAAGAAGAACGCAAACACTGGTACCATCCATTATTTAGAATTGGTGTGAGGCCAACAGCTGCCCTTCCAGATGATCCTTTCATGTAGGTACAATGAAGGAAGATGAAAAGTACAGTGCACTCTTGCAGGAGTTGTACTGCAATGCAGATTGTTACCATTCCTTGCGGGATTGTATTATTTTTTTTTGCAGACTTTGCAAATCCCTGCCTGCAGCCAAGCAGCATTGCTCAGCTGTCTTTTCTCTATGTTGTATGTACTTGACAATTGGGTGGTTTTACATATTTAATAGAAGTGCCATATTTCATTAGTGGAACTAGGCTTTAAAAAGAATCTTGTGCTCCTCAGTAGGAACTAGAACTGTTAAGAGCCAAATGGAGCAGCAGCACTTGCATGGTTCTATTCTAAGATCTCTTTCATCTCCTGTGACTCAAGTTCTCATTTAATCAGTTCACTTTTTAAGTAGATTGGTCAAGATGCTCCAGAAGCCAGTGCAGCAGGAAAATCCATAACTGATCTGGCCAAAAAAGTCTATCAGAGAGAAATCTTTGTTTTCCTTAGAAGAAAACAGACAGATGATAGTTAGTGATAGGGAAAGATGGCAGAAGCAGAATTTCATTTCCCCCCCTTCCTATCATGGTGTATAGAGTGCTTTGTTCCACTGAACTGACAACTGCATTTCAGCAGTATGTCTGCATGCACAGTTCACTACACCAGAAAAGCACAGCCACGGCAAGAATGTTTCTTGTGAGTTACTATCCTTAAGTTACAGACCAAAATTTCTTCACTTCTGTCTCCTGGGATATCAGCAGGTTTGCAAAGATAGAAGTCTCCTCAGATACAGCTATCTTCCCCCACCCAGCCATTAGAGACAGAAAAAAGAATTATTGTGAGAGGAAAAAAAAAAACAAACCACAACTTATGGAAATGTGCTGCAACAATTGAGGTCTGTCAGTCCTCTTCAATCAAAAACGGGTTCCGTGGCAGTTACTGAAGATCTCTGGGATCTCTTGGGATAAATGCTTGAATAGAAATATGTAAAGTACTACTTTTCATGCATTTTGCCCACACTGCCACTGACGGAAGAGTAGGACATTCCTTGATTTTAAAGGAAAGCACCAAAAACAGGCCCATTTCATAGCCCAAATCAAATATAATTCTGAATTTTTGTTACTGTTAGCAATGGTGGATAAAAACTCATTCAGATTTTCCTTCAGAGAGTAAAGGACTTAGAGAAATGCATGTTACCAGTGTTGTGTTTTTACAGCAAGGTTTCCACTTGCTTTTGCTTGAAGATATTATTTCAGTGCAGATAAGCCAGAGTGTAAATCTGTAATAAAAAAGTCTTTCTGAATTCCTAGAAATCTAAAAACAATTCACCAAATATAATTCTGGAAAGAATGACATGCAATGTCCAGGTTTTCTCACTTCATATTTTGAATTTTGGATGTTGCTTCTTGTACAGCACTAGAGATTTTGTAGGGAGAAAAAAAGAGTTTTGTTTTTCCTACTGAGGGGTAGATAGGAGACCTACAGTTGGAAAAGGTAGAAGGGAAAAGTAACCAGAAGCAAAACTGATCCTCTTGTTTAAAGAAGAAAAGCAGGTTCAGAGTTTTTACAAAGTTCATGTAATTTAAAAAAAAGTACATTTATAGCTCTAGTTTCAAGAGAAAAAGGAGGTTCACGGTTTTTGCAAAGTTCACATAATTGACAAAACAAAACTCAAGAGTACTGATACCAAGTCTACAAGAGGCACTGCTGAGGCTGGCATTTTCTTGCAAGATTTACTCAGTTATATGTTTTGGGTCCTTGGGATGAATTCTACTCTCTGAGAGAATTGCTTTAATGGGACAATTGGAAACAGCACCTTAATCTAAAAAGCACATCCTGAGCAGTCCCTTCTAAATGACACCAATAAAATCACCAGTTTTTACAGTAACTCAAAGCTGCAAGCCCACCTCAGTCTTCTACTTATGGAAAACAAATAAACAAACAATAGAAATAAAAACCCACAAACAAACAAACAAAAAAAAGCCCTGCACTGTCATTTGTGGAGAGTAGGAAACTCCCCATGCCTCTACTGGACAGATACACTGTGACAGAGATGCTGCTCACACCTCTGTTACAGCACCCAGCTTTACCAACGAGCACTCCCTCATGGTGCATGCACACTTTGCTTCCTCTGACACCAATCATGAGAGCTTACCAAGTTCATTAACAGCACATGGACTATCTATCGACAGTATGACTAGAGTACTAATTTCAATGTATTTCCATTTTTCAGAGAAGCCTTCAAATATTGTATTTCCACTATTTATTTAAATAAGAGCACACTACAGACATTGCAAAAAATGCTGAGATGCACATTTCCACTCATTTTTAATCTGAATGTTCGAGACATCTCTATTTGCTTATTACTCCTCACCAAATGTTAATGCACAATTTATTTAATGCCTGGTTTTTGTGCACTGAATTAGCTCACAACACAGCCGAGCGTCCCTTGTGAGCAAGTGCTCCATTTGCACATGTCAAGAATCCTAGTCTATTTAGTCCTATCCCAACTGCTTAATGTCTGAAATAGAAGTATCCACTACATTCTTCTTGATCTAAAGAGCCAATTTAATACGCTTGGACAAAAGGGGCCTGGTGTTTTGGTAAGCTCCCATGGGTCTAACTATCACAAAGAAGGGATTGTTGAATACACACATAAAAAACGAAGAGATAGGAGGCAGGCGGTCTGATCTTTATGACCCACTGATTATTCTATCAGTAAGTAGAAGCATAAATCTAGCTCCTGATCTAACAAAATACTATTTTACTTCCATTTACTCTATATTTTATCTTTTATAGCCAATAAAACATTAAACATTACAAAAGGTTATGTTCTCACCAATATTTTCACTAAATATCAATAAATTCTAAGTTGAGCTAAGCAGAGATTTCAGCAGCAGCTACCTTGACAGTTGTTTGACACTCTTCCTGCAATTCATTCTGAATACACAAGCGCCACTAATATCAAGAAAGCCCATCTGGAAAATCCAACACCGAATTTGAATCAGTCTAATGACCCTCTTAATGATTTAATGGCAAATCTATACACTAATATAAAGTTGAGTCCTTTTTCAATGACCTGGTATATTATTTAGTATGGAAGACAAAATTACTCCCTCTCCCCTCCTTTCTGAATATTCCCAAATACTGAAATCACCAGCCACCCTTGTGGATGATTTGTCTTGTCTTTTAAAGCTCTAAAGAGTTGTTCTATTTTTCAGTCCACAATAATTGAGAGGGGAAAATCAATAGAATTGCCAGGGGGAAAAAAAAAAAAAAGACAAAGAGATGAAGGGACTTCAGAAGGACTGGGAAAGTTGCAGACCAAAAGTTTAATCCATTGCAATGCCAGAGCCTCCAGTTACTTGGACAGCATGTACACCAAAGATAGGTAGAAGGGAAAATGGGTTTGAAAAGTTATGCATTTTATTCTCCATCTCTTTGCGAGAGCCTGGGAGGACACGCAATCGTTTTGAACTGGATTCAGAAACAATCATCCAGAATCATTGACCAGACCTACAAAAGACTGAAGATAGGGCACAGAACACTGTCAGGACAGATGTCACAGGAAATAGGACAGCTCTCCCATCACTGAACAGACTTCCCTGAAACACTTACATACAAAGGCTTCACTCAGTCACCAGCTCATTTCCAAATGCCTGTCTCCAAGTTCTCACATTCACTGCAATGCAAGACCTGTGCCTGCAACTGACACATCTGTGATGGCACCTGCCCACCTGCAAAAATAAGTTTGGGTACACAGGCTATGAAAATTTCATTAGTACATGAAAATACATTTCTTAGGCAGCATTTGAGCTGAAACACAATCAACAATAGCGCTAAATATCCAAACCTAGGAAATGAAAATATTAATGAGAACAGCTCATCTGTTGTGGGATTGATAGGTCAAGATTTATTTAAGAAATGTAGGAGCAGTTTGTTTGTTTGTTTTAATGAAGAAATTTATCTCTAATTTCAAAAAGAAATTAAGGCACAGATAAGCTGAATGACTTATCCAATGTCACACGATATATGAAGAACAACAGAGTAACACAATCACATAATTCTGTACCACACATGCTATCTTTTTTATTTTAGCATCAAGTCCTAACTGCTGCCAAACTAATTAAGCTGAGAACCGCATACCTTAGTTAAGACTGCTTTAAAATGTGCAGTCATGAATACACTAAGAAAAATTAGAAAATGTTAGCTAGCATCTTAATTTTTCTTAGGGGGAGAAGAGGACAGCTATACTTACAAAACACATTAAGTACTGGATTAATCCTGAATTGAGAGCATTTTCACATCTAATTCATGTTCCTTGTGACTGATGTGGAGTGATACAATCTTACGGTTATTTTTTCTAAAACAAAGAGAATTTTTATTGGCATAGGAATACAGAATTATAAAGATTAAGCTAACAGACAAAAAAAATCTAGGATCAAACAGCATGGCTGCAAGCTCCATTTCTGCACTGTTTTAGAGAAGATCTGAACGAGGTCAATGGCACACTGCCCTGGCTGAAAGGCTTTCCAGAACTTCAAAACCTGGGAAATACCTGAGCAAGCAGCACTTGTATGGCACCAGATGCACAGATCCAGAGGAACACCGAGTGTACACTGAGTTCCCACTGCTAGAAGTGACAGGCCTAGGTCTTCAGAGGCTCTGGAGTACCAAATACTCTGCATTCCTGACCAAAGATGCAGACCTGAGCTTATAGCTGATCAAGCCAAGCGTTTCACTCACTGGCACAGTTCAGATAGGCTCTTACAGCTTAGCAAATGCATCACACCAGGAATTACAGTATTACTCTCCCAACTCATTGGCTTTATTTCTTTGATAAATTACACACAATATTCCCTTTTTTTCCTAATATTTAATCACAGCAAATCACTCTACATGAATTATCTGTTACTTACCCACATTTGTGTCCTTTAAAATGAATTTCTTACACACAGAATCAAGAGGCATCTCTGCAGCTTATTCATTTAGCATCAAGGTGTTTCCCAAGCTATGACCTACACTAATCTAAAATACATGTAACACATATAATGAGAGACAGAAAGAGAAGGAAGTAGATTACATTTTCCCTTCCTATGCTTTGTGCTGCTGTGAGCTTTCAAACCCTCTACACATGGATTGCCACTGAATGTTATGTCAGTTCATCACTTAGTTCACTGAAACTCATTATTTTGAGCGTTTTGGCTCTGGCCCAGTTAAAACATCCTATTCTGATTACAGATGTAGCAGCCTAATTCTGAAATACCTCAACACCTGCATTTTCTACAATCCAAAGTCACTGGAAAATAAAAAGCAGTTGTTTGGGTTTGTTCGTGTTTGTTTTTTTTTTTTTCCACAGACAAAAGAAAAGCCTTCCTCCATCCCAGCTGTAATTACAGCAGATCTCAGCCTCTTCTGATTAATCCAAAGCTTTTACTAAATCAAACCCTATAATATAAGGGATATAAAACCAACTTAAGAAAGCCCTGTAATTCTGAGCGCACCTGCAATATGAAAATTTGTTAGAAGTCCAGAAAAAAAAACAATCCTGCTGTAATCCATTATTTGCAATAATATTAAGATTTAGTCACGCTTCAGAACCACTGTACAGTATAAACTTTTCTGCTTTCCTGCTTGCAAGAAGAAAACTTGCTGCAATGATCATGGAAGTTTCAAACAGTTCACAGTAAAATCTAAAACACACCCTAAAATCTCCTGACAACATTTGGCAATGAGGAGAAAAAAATACCACTTGGAAAGGATTCAGATCCCCTTTTATTAGTGCATTGATTCCTAAATGCCAACTGTTGCTTTACTCACCTGAGTACATCATTATTAACTCTATTTGCAGTAAGTTCATTGCAGTACTGCCTCAGAAACAAAAATTAACTACATGAAACAGACAGCCTACAAATGCACAAAGTATCCCATTTAATATTTTTCTGAACAAATCTTTTAAAAATTATTTTTCCAAAATATTTCTTCTTCTTTACTGCTTCATAAACACAGAAGATTTCACAATTCTTTTCGTTGTTGCATTTATTTTAAAATCAATCAGCAGTGCTGCTACTTTAAATAATCCTTTCTTTTGTGGGGAACGTAATTTCAAAAACATTTCATGAAACAAACCTCTTGTAAGAAAAATCATCATTTCGGATCAGATAGTTCATCCTGATTTAAGCACTACAGTGGTAAAACGTATTTTACAAATATTCTTTCAATAATAAAAGCAGATTTTCATCCAACAACTACATTCTGTGTAAGTTCAGAAATATTCCCCACGAATGTTAGAGCTTGTTTTCCCTTCACAAGAACACCAGGCCCTGACCAGGAGGAGGTCTAAAGAGCCTGCTAAGGACACCTAGCAGAGAGGAGCAGGAGACAAGTCATTTACTAGCTATTACATCGAATTCACAAGCAGTATGCTCTGTTAACACACCTGTATGTGTTCCCTCCAATCAGCCCTCTGAAAGAGCAAAACATGATTTTTCTCTGTTAATCACCAAATAGCACCTTAAGTAAGTGAGTGCCTTCTTCATTAAGACACTGAAAATGCATCAGTTGGACATAAACAAAGCCCTGTCACATCACTGAAATAATTCTTGCTGTATGAGAAATTTAAAAACATTCCTGAGCACAAAAAGAGTCTGTGTGAGAGGAAAAGGAGCAGCTGTGCACAACTGGAAACAGCTCCTTTAGGAAAGCAACGTTCATGGCACATCTATTTTATTATCAGAAAAGATAGTGAAAAATACAAAGACTGTGCAACTGATGGCAGCTAAATTCTGCAGTGCTAATATGAATAACCCTGTAGTTAATTTCATGCAGAGAACATGAGAATAAACACCTGTTTTAAATCAGAAGGCAGCACCTCGATCTTTCAAGATCTTCCTGTTAAAGAAGGAAGAAAATTCCTTTATGGATATTGCCATTATTAATCTACTCTTTTGAGGGTTATTTATAGACCTTTTGGGTTTGAAAATTCATAGTAAGATTAGAACGTAAGAAAATATTTTGTCTCCCTATGCTGCAAAGAGAGCAATTATAAAATTGGGGTAATTATTCCAAAGAACATAGTCAATTTCAAGATACAGAAAAAACACCGGAAGATGAAACTGAATTTTTGACAAGAAGGTTTGTAGTCACGGAATGTAAATGTTTGGAGAGAGCAGAGTTCACAACATACAGAGATATTTCTGGTTTTTAATTTTCTTTTAACTGCAGGAACGCTTGAAGCTTTCTGCGAGCTCCCTCTCGTGAACAGCTGCTGAAAGTGCACCAAAGCACCACCAACAGCGGGACCTGAATAACCTACGAGCTGCTATTTCACGACTTGTTTCTTGGTGTGCTATACACCAAAGGGCCTTGCAAATAGCAAGGTTTGGGTCCAAAGTTATTTTTCACACAATTATCTTTCCGAAAAACAAGCAGGATATAGATAGTAATATATATAGATATAGAAATTTTATCTAACTGGTGTTTCTGTTCCTCATCTCTCACTGCAGTAAGGAAAAATTACACGAGGGACAAGCTTGGAGACAGTAATAGAGTTCAGAGAACAAGCATTACCACTTCTGAAGTAAAAACACTACACAGTTTTAAAATATTAAAGAAAAAAAGGTATTTTAAAAGCAACCACGTAAAGTTTCTATCTTGGAAGAAACTTTTTCATTGCATAGGATGTAAATATTGGGCTTCACTGTTGACTGAACTACAATTAATTCATCTCACTTTCTCACTTGTAAAAAACAGCTTGCATTACTCCAGTATCGATGCACTGAAATAACAAACTGTGCATTTTATGAGGTGTCTCCATGCTGTGCAAATGGAGTGGTACTGCAGCAATATGGATTTCTGCATCAAGGATGTAGCACAGCCTGGTACAGGCCTGACAGCTATTCCACAATTAGTAACTTGATCTCATTCTGAATTGGACCATACAAACTCTTAGGCTAAGTCACGCAAAAGATGAGGAAGGAAATGGTGTACAGAAAACAGTAAAGTCACCCTTATCTGTGTGACTGAAAACTACATCAAGGACATCACCTGCGGCCATCTTAGAAGCAGCACTACAGTCTTCAAAGGTGTTTAAGCCCATGCTTGTACACAGCTATGCTTCTTCAGTGCTAGTACAATGCCTGCATTGCCAAGTAGGTCTAGTGAGAAATCACTATTACGTCCAAGCAAACTTTACTTACTATTGTTATTTGTTGTGCAATTCGGGATACTCCAAAAAATTGTGCCAAAGAAGTGTAAAGTATCCCTGGAAAATTTTGGTTGTTATGTATTACCGGAATGGAACACCAGTGAGCAAACACAATAAGCTGTACCAATGCCTGATCCCATGAAAATGAGTTCAGACTTTCTTCTCACATTTTTGGGAAAGCAATGAGCTAGAAAGGCAAATTTTAAATATCTAATATTTTTCTTCCAAAGGTAAATATACCTTAAATAAAGTAACAGCCTAAATTGCACAATTAGCAACTGAAAACATGCTTTTTTGCTTTATTTTTATTTTTTTCTTTTTTAAATCAAGCGCTTCACTTGCCAGGTGGGCAATTACTAGTCAAATGCTATAACACCGCCAAACACCATTCTTGAAGGAATTCCTGACCAATAAAGCTCAAGGCACTCACCCCCTTGCATACTAGAAAACATGCAACCACATCGCAGCACCAACAGGAGCTTGGAGATTTCTCCCTGTCCGGTACAGCAAAGCCAATAGAACAAATCAATCAATCAACACTACCAGCAAAAAAACCCAAACAACAACAACAACAACAAAAACAAACAAACAAACAAAAAAAACCACCAAACCAAACCAACAATCACCAGTGTTACACGAAGAAAACAGAAAGATCTCACAGGAGGCTAATTTGGTTTCTAGTCCACATTTAGCTAAAATGGTCCTGGCCTTTGAGATCACACAGGTTTATTTAGCACTGCTTTGCTCCCAGAGAAAGACTGCCTGCAATTCTGAATGTCATGTAGCAGTGAGGCAGTGCATGCTAGCCATCAAATTCTAGCTCCATTCCACTGACTGGAAAAATGCCTACCCTTTGATTTCTTTTACAAGGCCACATTCAAGCAAGCAAAGTTTATAGAGATGACTTACCTAATTAAATTCAAAGAGTGATTTGCTATCTCAGCATGAGTTTTTAGATGTACAAATCTAGCCAGAGAGACATTTTGTAAACAGGTGCGAACGACTCTGCTCCATCAGGCATTAAATTGGAGCCGCTCCTGAAAAATTCTACCATTTATGCGTTTAAGTTACCAATATTTTATCAGCTGCAGCGTTTTACACCAAATATTTCTTGTGGTCTATGGACAACGCTTTTGCAGCGAGACCTCTCAGCCCTTTTAACACCAACCTGAAGCAGGAGCTGTGCGCTTCTGTGCTCAGAAGGGCTCGTCTGAGAGTCTCACCGTCAGAGCGATCTGCCTTTGGCACAGGGCTACACACCAGCAAACACCCGAGAGCGCTTGCCGTTCGTTTTGCACTTCCAAAGGCAGAAAGCTGAGGAAAAAGGACGGGAGTTCTTCCAGCTACAGCCTACCCTCAGCCCGCACGCCTAGGAGCACAGCTGCAGCACTCACCGTCGGAGAGAAAGTTTTGCTCTTTACACTTTGAGTCTTTCATACCACAGCAAGAAACAGTGTTGCCACAAGACGAGCAAAGTGCGTTACATCAGGTGCGAGTCGCTGCACGCACGACAGCGTGCAATACCTGCTTCCACCGCAGGACGCTCAGCTTTCCTGCAATCCGTAACGCCTCCCGGCTGCTTCGCACCGCCCACAGCTCCCCAACCCTGGCAAAGCCAGCCGCGCTCCCGCCCAGGGGCGGACCAGAACTTTCTGGAACGCTCCCGCCCAGCGCGAGGAACGCGGCCCCATGGCGGCAAGAAAAAGGGCGGGAAGAAAAAGGGCGGGAAGCTGCATCCCGAGAGAGGGGAGCAGCATCCATTGCTGCAGTGCCCCGCGGCTTCGGGCACGTTTCCTTCCTTCAGTCATGCGACTGAGGGGTCGCTGTAAGCATTTAAATGAAATCTCAATGCATTCAGCCCTTGTTTTACACAGACAGAACATGTAGGTGAGGCTTGAGTTTTGCTGTTACACTTGAGGAAAACAAAACAAAAAAAAAAAAACAAAACATCACCACCACAGGAATGGCTGTGTTTCTCATTAAAAAAAAAAAAAAAAAAAGCATCATTAAACAGGAAAGGCTTTGAGGTACAAAGACAAGGTTTCAGCCATAGGTAATGAATTAATGGAGAAGGGAAAAAAGCCAACGGTTGGCACAAGCCAAACATGCATCAGTTGATCACCAATTTTTCAGATTAAAGGTCCGACAGAGATACATCTGTTTTATTTATGTTTTATTAAGAAACAATACACAAAGAAGCATTCCCCACAAGCACATTTAACCTTGATCTCTGGGGAATGTTAGTTTCTCTGGCTTCACGCTGTTAGGAACTCTGGCAGAGCCAAGCAGGGCGCTGCTGCTGAGACGTGCAGGCAGCGCTGGGGAGCTGCAGTGGTGTGGCAGGGATAGAGGCAGGGCAGGGTTTGCATGGCGGCTCGATTTTGTCAAGGGTTACAGTAAAAGGAAGAGCAGAATAGGCATGTCTCTGCGTTTTCATTTTCCACATCACAGTTTTCAGTCCTCTCCACCACACAGGTTCAGCAGCGCCCTCTGGTAATCACCTTTTGTGTCTTGCTATAAAGGGGAAAAAACGCAAAACACGTATTAGGAAACAGCTACAAAATATGAGGGTATACACATTATATTCTAAACCTGGGGGAATGAACTGATTTTCACAACTGAAGCCTTGCTAGCCTGGAGGAAACTATCTAGACCAAGTTGTACTTGTGTTTGAATTGAGATGATTATCATTCTTACAACATACATGCAAGGCCATAGGGAGATTTGATGCAAAAAGGAAAAGCTAGATAACAAAGGAAAGCTGGAGGACTTGATTCTGTTCCTTCTCACTGATCACCACAAAAATTTTATAGTACATTCACTATTTTGAAAATTTACCTGTAATTTCAAACTCACATCTTACTTCAGAAAAAGATTTGGGCTTAAGGTTTTGATGCAACTACATCTATGCAGAGGTAAAGGTGGGCAGGGCAGCAGACCAGGGTTTAAACAGATGCATGACCTCTTTTAATATATTTCCAATTAAATAAAATCTAACACTTAGTATTTCCTAATATCACAAAAATCTGTCAATAAAAGTCTGCTCCTTGGCATTGGAATGAAAGAAAGTGACAATTGGAAGATCTATGTTAATTCAGCAAATCCAGAGCCATTCTTTTCTTTTGGGCTGGAGATAGAGACAGGTGAATGGAATTTTTGTTTGCAACATATCAACTGATTGCGCAGAACTTGCCTATAGCAGTGAAATGGCTGCCAGGAATTGTACCGGTGGTAAACTACAAAGCTAAATATTTTTTCAGTTGTGCATGGTAACAACTACTGTTCTCACTGCAGCTTCTAGAATACCTCACATGAATTTTAACAGTGGAATTAATCCAAAGAAAAGGACTTGGAAGATCCATACAATCAATATATATAGAATGCTGAAAATTTACCTGGATGAAATAATAGAGGGATTTTCCATATTTCCTCTTGAATTCACTCTTAATTTTCAGCATGTCAACCTCACAGCGGGAGACCATAATCCTAATCAGGACCTTGTCACGGGTTCCCTTGCCCTATGAGCACATTGACATTTGGAACTTTTAATAAATGAAACGTAAAAGGATGCTATAACTGGTGTGGTGGACATACAGCAAACTACAGACAACGAGTAGCATCAGTAAAAGGTACAATAAACTTGAACTTGATCCAGGAACTTGATCACGAACATACCTCTCTCATCAACAGTGTTCGACTAACTTCTAGATACCAATCTAGCTACTTAGACTGCAACCACAGTTCTGGCACTCCAGGAGGTCTTCTTCACGTTATTGCCTAATGCCTGTCATAATGTATTTCTCTTTCATACCTTTTCTCAATAAAATCTTTTGAGGCAAATTTAGTTATTTATTTTTCCATCTCAATAAACAGATTTTCTGTTATCAACTTGTGTTTACCTACAAAAGATGCGTCTATATTATTATATGACTCTTCCCTGTATTTCCATATACCAGATGCATATTAATAGATAGCCTATGAGTTAAGCTATTACAAAATGCTTGTGAACAATACGAAGTCTTCATTGTTTATCCACATGCCAGTTACACATCATATGAATAAAACCACCTAAGGAATAAAAATTTGATGAAACAATGGTTAGAAGATAATTAGTAGAATGAACAGTCTTTCTTACCTTCATGGAATCATAGAGTCTGTCTGCAAAGTATAGCTGCTTGTTCTGAATGCACTGAACTAAAGAGAGAAATATGATAAATGGGTAAACATCCTGCCCATGGTAAACTGTCAAAATAAGGTATTGACCAAAAGTTCCCCAAAAAGGGGCAAAGATAAATTGGTTTTACCTGAATTGTTATTTATAAATTGGTTGGCTACGCTTATGGTTGAAGCACGAATGCTTGCAGTCTGAGAAATAGTTCCCTCTATTGCTAGTATAATTTCAGAAGGCTAACCTTCCTCCACACAATTCACTCTTAAGTCCATCTTGCACTTTTATGAACAACCTGTTTTTCTGAAAACGTTTACTGTATGCTAATAGGTGAGAAGTGTCCCTTTCAAGGTTGAGCTGCCTTGATTCTACACTAGCCTTAGACAGCACGTTTCTCCCTTAGCCTGAAATGGATTCTCCTCTGGCAACTTCCTATGTATTTTCGTCTCATCCACAGTAGCAGCCACCCCCACCTTATTTCACCTTATTTACCCCCCTTATTTAGCCTTATTTCAGAGAATTCAGAGCAAAATTAGCTTTTTTCTTAGCCTCTAGTCTCTAGTATCCTCCACAGCCTGTCTTTCCTCACACACACACTGCTTGCTTTCCAGCCTATCCATGTTGAATAATTAATGTGCACAGCTAGAGTTCCAACCTTTTTATGTGGAGGAAACAAGCATTAAGCTTCTGTATTGGACAAAATTAAAACTAACAACAGATCACAGAACATGTGCATTTTCCTTTTCATTTGGAAAGCAAGATCTATATTTTGCAGAGGGACAAAGTATGTTACCTCTCAATACCTGTAACGTCCTGAAATAGACAGATCCAATAATACCAGCCCTTTCAGTTTCTTTCTCCTCTAGCAATACAGAGGAAGCTAGGCCTATTTTCGTCACAGTACACTGCAAGAGCACTGAAAAGATATTATTTAAACATAGTGTTTATTTTACGGTAACTCACCAAGATTAATGAAGGCATTCTCCAGATCTCCCTTAACTTCCTTCTTGATGCTCTCCAACATATCATATGGGCTGTAGCTCTTGTACCTTTCAAACACTGTTACAAGAAAGAAAGCAGATCAAATCAAAACCAAACCAGGAATGGTTAAAAGTAACCACACAAATAAAAAATGCAGAGAGAGCAATGTGCTGACATGATTAAAAAAAAAAACTGTCCAAGTCCTTCTTGGAACTGTCTGTTAAGGATAGCCTAAGTTACCCAGCTGGTGGTACAGTTTTTTGTTTTCCTTGAACACCTCCATTATCTCACAACGTACTTGTTGTACTTCTATCACGAGTATTTTTTAAAACAACAGTGATTTGGTTCCTGAAAAGAAAAATCTTTAATTGCTTTACCCATGTTCAGATTTGAACACATGATACAGCTAACTTAACCTGGATAGAATGAAAAGCTAAAGGACCTTTCAAGGTCTTGTGCAGCCCTGTTTTCTAGATTTCTAACATTTTTGTTCTCAGTGTACATGACATACCATTAAACAATGGTTGCACATGTGTAAAAATAAAGAGATCTATACACATTGAAATTGGAGATAAACACATCCACAGATACTTAAAAAATTGTAACAACTTGCGTGTGAATAAGATTTGACTGCTTTCACACTTACTTGAAAGCCATGTGGAACAAAACAGTTATTACTTTCATCTATTATTTTCTTACAGGAGAAAAAAATGTACATCTGTTTTTTAAATTGTACCTTTCTGCAGATGTGGAACACTTCTTTCAGTCATAATATTGATCCACTTGGGAACATCAGTTCCCTTTCTCTTGACACCAGCATCATAGAGCTCCTGGTAAAGAATGAAAATCACAAGTTACACAGAAAGCCATTTCAAACACAGACCATTTCCTTACTGGAAAAACAGCACTACAGGAGCTGCGTCAGTGGGAGACACCCAAAAGGACACAGATTTAGGCAGATCAACAAGGATCTACCCTGTAACTAAGACAAATTACTTTTCTATTTACCTCTATAGGTTTTACTCCAAATTTAGCTTTGTTTACCTTAGCAGAACTGCTCTAAGTAAGGTAGATATAATCAACAGCATTACTAGCCACTAAGTTCAAAGATACCTCTTCCTTAATCTTTTGTAACTGCTTGATTGCCACCAGTCTTCACAAGGCATGTGTTTCCTTTTGCTAAAAGACCTCTTTTTTTATGTGCCTACAGGAAATATCGGAGTGCTTCTGTATAGATCCTAGGGGGTAAGTATCCCACGAAAACTGATATCAGAATTGCAAACAGCAGATACC
The DNA here is from genome assembly GCF_987193195.1 of Phasianus colchicus. Lineage (NCBI taxonomy): Eukaryota > Metazoa > Chordata > Aves > Galliformes > Phasianidae > Phasianus > Phasianus colchicus. The sequence goes on along the minus strand of NC_143447.1, from coordinate 5,426,932 downwards.
TTGATATCATTCACACATTACTATGCAAGAGAGATCTGAAATACACACATCTGTTTTCCTAAACTCTTCATTTTCACAGCATTTGTGCTCTGAATATCCCCCAAAGTTTAATCAACTTAAGACATTTAATGGCCATTATTAGCACTTACCCTAGCATCTTGGTCAATCAGTTCATAATCAATCACAGAAGTATCTTCACACCTTTTGCCCTTCAAGTGAGAATAGCAAGATTAAGAAGACCTTTAATAGATTTCAAGCAATTTATTATATTTCTTTCACTAATCAGTAATTAGTCACTATTTGCTACATGAGCATGTTTCATCTCCATTGTGAAGATGCTATGAACAGTGTCACTGTCAAAATACATTGCCCTTCAGTTTTTATTTATTTCTGTATTTAAGTGAAAATACAAGAAAATTTTAAGGTGAGTTAGAAGCATATTAGGAAAAGTGGAGCATATTAGGAAAAGTGGAAGGATATGAACAGATCTACCTTGGCCAGGGCAACCATTAGCTTGCGGAAGTCACCAGATGTGTCTGATATAATGTCCTTCTCCAATTCTGTTTTGTACACTAGAAAACAAAAAATTCTTTTTCATTTAAGGGCATCCCACAAATACCTGTTTACAAGCACAGGAGTTAATCACTGCATTTTATGCCCATCAGCAAACAGCTATCATATAAAAGTCATACACAGAGGGGAAGGAAAACAAACACATGCTTGCATACAAAAGAAAGAACATTACTATCAGCTAGTCATTGGAGTTCCCATGCAATCAAAGCCTGTCTGCCAAACACGGAACAATAACACAAAAGCCTGAGAATATTGAAAAGAAGGGAATATTGCTTTAAGCTGGCCCAGTGACCGTTTGTTTGCCAACCACTGCATTTAGACCTTCACTATTCATGGATTTACAACTAGACAATTGCAATTACAAGTTTAATGCACAAAGACAGAAACTGCTATTATAAAACAAAGGAATACTGCATAAGATTCCAGTATGTGTCTCAACATCCTTGTTTTTCAAATGATCACATGCTACATTGCTACAAAAACACCTTCTGTCTCCTGTTCAACAGCAATCTAATCTGCAGCAGCAACATTCTCCTTACTGATACACATTTTTTTCAGTATGCATCATTAAGACCACATTGATTTTGCTTGTCCTTTCTGATTCAGCCAGTACCTTAGCAGAACTGCTGGACAACAGTTACGCATTAACAGACAGCAATTTTCCCCATTTCAGTCTATTTCTGGTGAGCTCAGTTCTCAAGCTCAGGGAAACAAACAGGCACTGACAACTGCACTACAGATTATGATGAGCATGACCAGAGTAGTCAATATCAAAACATAACGAATATTTAAAGGGTGGATCTTACATCACTCTCAAATCCAGTTATAATCAACTAAGAATTATATCTGAAATCAGATAAAATGCTTTGAAACAGTTACGAAAGAGAATATATACTTCTGTGAAGTTTAACTTCATGTCTTTTCTGGCAGGTCTTCCACATAAACTTATAAACATGCTTCACTGGATTTCACCTACTTATTACGTAACTGAACCTATAATCCATAAGTCTGTCATCATTAGTTCTGTCACTACGCACAGAACGTCTGTAGCTTACAAAAGAATATTCAGATGCAACTTATCAGATGAGTAGTATATCATCTCCAATTTGTTTGCTACCAAGCAACAGATTAAACTATATAAACACATTAATATCCAAGATGCCAGTACAAAATTTCTTATGCCCCAACATAAAAGAAACAGAGCAGATGTGGTGTAAGAATCTCAGTCAAACCAACACTAAGGGGAACTTAGCCAAGCAACTTCATGTACAAACATACTGCATCAAAACTTTCAAAATAAACTTACTTTCCCTATAGACTCTATTAATTTCATTAAGCTCCTGATTTGTCCGTGAGCAAATGATTTCGATAAGTGTGTCCTCATCAGTTCCCAGGCCCTGGAACATATACGCAGATAAGTTAGATGTCAGAAATGCACAGACATGCTTGAACAGTTTCAAAATATTTTACTGACATTTCATTATCTTTTCTCCTTTCTCTGACTATAACAGTTTCACAACCATTCAAGGACACTTTTGGTAGCTATAGAGAAGTTTTTTAATGTGTCAGAGGAACACCAGATTTTTAGCAGCCAAATATTATTCTAGCACCTTTGACTATCTAACTGATGGTACCCCTGTGTAACGTGTTTCTTATGAGTGTCTCTCATAACACTCAGCAACCTCACCAGCACCAGAAATGAGAGAGGTCCACTGATTGCAGCCCATGTTGATTCTTAGCGTGCAAATGGGCAGCAACAAAGTTGTTCTTCCCTGCCTTTCTGCTCCATCTCCCTCCACAGGCCTCCTCCACTACAAACGCAAATCTGAGCATGACATGTTCATTTGTCTCAGCTTTGTTTCTAAGTCAACAAAGATTTAAGCATGTTCTGGATTTCCAGCTAATAAATAGGAGTACATAGTCATTTAGGTTGGAAAAGATCCATAAGATCAAGTCCCCTCTTCACTTGGCCATACTGTGTACTTCCCAATGCATAAATACAGATGTAACTGTATTACCATTAGATATATTAAGAAATAAAAATGTACTTGGGATGATAACCTATATATATATATATATGTGTATGTATATATTTAATAAGCAGAATGGGTGAGATGACATTCCAAAGCAATTTTTGCTTTGGAATCAAGGTCCATCTTGTAGTAATAAAATTTCTGTTTACCTTCCTGCAGGACTAAAATAAACTTAATGAAGTCAGAGTACTTTGAACTACGCAGCAATACTACCATTTTATAAATAATATAGGTATTAGCACTAAGAGAAAATAACAAACTGCATCAAAATGCATCAGCTCTCAGTTAAGCCTTGGAGGAATTTCAGTACTCCAGAATAACATGATTTGATCAATGTGCTCTAAACTCAGTTATTTGATATAAAAACATATCGAAATAAAATATGAGTATTTTACTAACAGCATCACTATAATCTTGTTACTGGAGTGAGACAGAAGCCTCTGAAAGATCACTTAAAATAAAAGATTAATTGGATATGTTGATGATTCTTCCCTATCCAGTGACAACTGAGTACATCTGAGTTGCTAGTTAGTAAAGCCATCTGGCAGACAGATACTTTAGTTTTTTGAAAAGAAACTGTTCTTTGAATAGACTGAGTTTGTTTTTGTTTCTGCCTACCACTGAACCATGTTCATGCTAATCCCAATGCCTTTGTCTTTCAGCATCAAGAGCAGGCAGAAAAAGCCTCTGATCCTCTGATGCCTACTGTTAAGAGTTTGTTACACTTCTATTTAACAAAGTGTTTGGTATGTGGCAAAAACAGGCAATGTTTGCACAGAACTGCAAGAGAAATGTGCAAGGTAACAGCCTGGGAAATTTTCTCATGCTTCATGTTTGGAAAACTGAGGAAATTATGAGAAAAACTGCCTTCTTGGATACAGTTAGAGGACTAAAGCGGAATAATTTTATAGAAATGGATCACAGATGAGAGAATTAGGAAAGCTTTCTACAAAGCATTTCTAATAAATATCTAGGGAAGAAATAAAAGCTAATGAAACTGAAGATTTTCTATGTATTTTGTAAGCATATGTTTCAGAAAAATAGTTAAGTCTTCAGTGATGGCCTGTCTTTACCCAATGTTGATTTCAGATGTCACAGATGTAATTTAAGAACAGTATCAACATAAACAAGCTCAGACTGAGTGCCTGGGAAATGAGAATATCTGATTAACCAAGAGAATATAATACTCTATACCTATGGCTACAAAAAAGTAATAGCTCAGGATACGGGCTGTAAATGCAGCAGATACACTATGGCCATCCTAGACATATAAAATAATTGCAAATGGGAAAAAAAAAAAAAATCATTTGCAGCTAATTAGGAATAGTGTATATTTAAACCAGAAGAGGGCAGCACCTGATCGCTGGAGGAATGGATTTGGCCTCCTATTACAGGATTACCATCTGGCTGGCATTTTATTTTTTCTACTCATTTTTCATTGTTTGGACGAATTAATCCATCAGTTCTTTGCCATGTTACAAGTTCCAGCAGATATATTTTAATGCTTGTTTTTTAGCTATCAATCAATCAATAAATAATCAACCTAATAAAGAAGCTGAACCATAAGGGCTGAATATAAATACAAACTCCCAAACACACACTTGCTTAGAAAAGTAGAAGCACCGGCATAAGCAGTGCTCCAAGTCTTCTTTCAGCAGAGCAGGTATTTCTGAACTAGCCATTTATTCCACGCCTGCCTGTGACTGTAGGGCTCTGAACTCAGTAAGTTCAGTCACTGCTGTGCAGTTTCTCCAAGATTGCTTTGATATCTCATCATCACATTCTCCTCCTCCTCGTATTCTTTGCAGAGGCAGATCTGGTACGGGATGTTCCTTCAAAATCAGCAAAATGACCCAGTAAGCAGGAACTACTTTTTCAGTCTACAAATGCTAGCCAAGGGTTTAACAGCTCCAGCAAACAGTTTCTCTCTTAGGCTATTTTGTACTATGGACCTGTACGTTATTTTTAAGAACAGTAATGAGAGCACAACCAGCAATAGCAGCCTACCAATTCCTGACTGTACTTTTTCCCTAAAAAGAGGATTTAATTAACATTTCAAAAATCACACGGTTCCAGAATTTATTTTATTTCACACTCAGATGTTGTATGCTGTGCAGATGGATATGTAAACTGTGGTACAAAAACAAACAAACAGAAAAAACACTAACAGTGGACATACTTGAAAACTGCGGCCTTGGATACAAAGGCCAGATTCATTCTTAACATAGTGACATCAGTAACATTTAAAGTGACACCAGAAAAACATTTAAATTTCAAAGCTCATTTACCTTCATGGCAGCTTTCAGTTCAGAGGCATCATACTGTGATGGTGTCTTCAGCAAGCCCAAGATCACTGCCTCTAAATGACCTGACAGAGCAGACTTAAGTGCTGCAGAAAGTTCCTGTAAAATAAAGGAGGCAAGATGGAAAAAAGAATTAAAGCTCACTTCTGATCTCCAGAAAATTTAGCCTGTAGCACTTTAAGTCTCCAAGTCTGCCAGTGTTTCTTACACAACTGACAAGGAAAAGGAACACAAAGAGCTTTTGTTTTGTGAAAGTCTAAGAAATAAGCCTGGCAAATGGAGATTTTCTTATCCTTTGAAACTAAGAAGAAATTCACCAGCGGCTGGCAGAGTGCTGGGGAGCATGATGCAGAGACTTCCAAGTGACTCTGAACACTCAGCTCCAGTCTTGAAGCACTGACACTTCATTAGATCTAATAAGCACCGATGGATCTGAGCCTGACTCCCTGCAGTCAGTGCTTCTCCATCAGATGTTCATATTTTCCTGTAGCACCATATTATTTGTGTTTTTCCTATTATTGCAGCCCTATATTAGCTGAGAAGTCGGAAAACTGCACAGTTTTTCCACTGTAAAGGTCCAGTTACTAAACAGCTGGCTGAAGGACAACAATCCCTGAAAGCAGAAAAATTCAAGAACTTCAAGAGTACAATCAGAATTGTGTATCCTAAGTCTTCTGCTAACTGTCAGTCAGTCCTGTAGGAAGCAACAGATATGTTTGCTTCATAGAATGCATGCAAATAAAGTCAGTGGCATTTCATCTTTTATGAGTTCAGATGTAACTTGAATAAAGCTAGCACCAGCTTCATTATAGTGCAGTTCCAAAGTTCAAATCCCTGGAATCAAGTTCAGCGTCCACACAGGCCAATACTGTCCCGAAGCTTAAGACTGTCCCATAAGTTAGGTATGTAGCTTACAGAAAAGAGCTTTTCATATGAACAATTTCTGAGGGTGGGGATAGGGGCTAACTGCAGGAGAAAGTGACCTCAGCTAAACTGCAGATATGTTTATACCAGAGAGATAAACAGCCAGGGCATTTGATTTGCTTTCAAAGTCACCAACTCAAGAATGTTAATGTATGCTAGCAATGTTATGTGCTTACTACGCTGACTGACCAAGATAGTGAGTTTTGGACATCAATCTGCTTTAGTCCAAGAGATATTCTAGTATACCAATCCAAATTTGGATCCAAAGTTCCATGCACACAAAGTTTTGGTGAGACACAAATGCAGACTCCCCAGTAGTCAATGGTAGTTCCATTAATGTTGGTAATAGGGAAGGACTTCACAAATCAAACCATTCCTAAAATTATCAGTAGTTCCCATTAAACCTAGCTCAACTCACAGGAATTTAAAAAGATGTAGATCTGTGACTTTTTATTATAATGAACTATTTCAACAATGCACAAAACAAGCAGATACTGAGCAAAATGAGCAGCCTAGTACAACACACTGCCAAAGAAATCCATGAGATACTTGCCCTGAAACATACATATTAGTTCAAGATATGTCTTTTTGTATTTCATTTCCTCCTCTCTTATCATTCAATTTCTTATTTCACTGTGTGGTTTCTACTGCACGTTTCCATTATTTCTGTACTTGCTTATCCTTTGGCTCTTGTTATACTCGATAAATTCAGTTTGCTCTTGGGTTGCAGCGAAGAAAAAAAGGTAAAGGAAGAGATAACACTTAGAAGAAAGAAGCTGTATATTTTCTTGATTGTGCATTTCTGTGGTCATGCAAAACATTTAACAGAGCTTTGAGTGACACACTTCATTACTAAGGTCCAGCTTATATAGGAAATTCCCCCAGTGCTCACAAGAGAGTGACCGTCAGGGTGCAGACACGCAAACGCATGCATATGTCCAACTGGTATGTGCTTCTGCATGTATGTGCCTGTATCAGCCATGCATAAAGCTGGTGAATTTCCAAACTTTAACTCTAGATTTACATTTGGATGTGCATTCTGGGCTGCTATTGGAGGACTACCGTTTGGGGTCTGGCAAACCTGGAAGAGATACATTCATCATAATCCCAATTCTACACAAATTTCTTCTTCTATGTGGGCGTAAAACTTGAATTATAGTAAGACTCCCAACTTCAAAATTCAAGAGGACATCTCTTGCCTTCCAGACAGAAAGACTCATTATGCAGACTGCTGCAAATATTTTAGAGATTTCTTTCCATCAATAGATGAATGCATACATTTCTACAAGTTCAGCTCAGTATATCACTTTGTTCCATGTCTACAGCATTTTCAGCACAACTGACTGCAATCTTTTCTCATTTAAACTACCTATGTGAACAGAACGTTTTCCTTCTGCAAAATTACCATGCAATCAATTAATCAATCAATCAATCAATAAGCAAGCTCCAAAGCCCTTCCACTTCTGTCTTCAAATTGAGACATTCCTTGACAATGGCTTTTCTAACATGTCTGGTGGCTAGCTGGCTGATATGACACCCATCGTGATTTCTGCAACTGCTAGGAAATCTTCAACAGATTTGGACAAAGTAAATGCATCTTTGCTTCTAAGAAAAAGGTAAGCCCAATAATATGATCTCATTTGTTCACAGTTAATTGTGAGATGTACAAGGCCTGAAAATCTATCTATCCACAAGAAAAATATTAAATAATTGTTATTTCTGCACATTTTGCTACCTTTTTGGTCCTCCTCTGATAGGCAAAGGCAATATCCTGCCTCTGTTCATTGCTGCGGTTTGTCAGGATGTTGATGATGGTAACTTCATCCACACCTACAAAGACATAACATAAAGAATCTCTTTGTATTAGCGTGTTCTCTGACACTCAAAACACAGCATATATGCAGTCTGGAGCAGAGCTCAACTGCTCTGATATTATTAGTTGGTATGTGAAACATTCTGGCCTTGAAGACAGCACAAATTTTCAATGCAATGAAGATCTTTATGTGCACAGGCATGTACACGCATCAACAAAGTCTCATCCATGATCTGCTTCACTGCTTCTGTTTCCTGCTTCACTTGTGCTCAGTCAATACTCTGCAAAGAAACTTGCTCAAGAACAGATGCTTTAAAACTGACACAAATGTGAACTCATTAAAGCCCATCCTTTCATCTGAGTGTTTTTAGTTAAGGCTTCTTAATAAAGCAGCTATGTTTTCTAATGCACCTCAGGTCACTTAACTAACACTTCAAATATAAAAATGGGAAAATAAAACTATATTATGTTCACTCAGAATGTAACAGGAGGGTTTGTTGTGGGTTGTTTTTTGTTGGGTTTTCTGTTTTTTGTTTTTGGATACTGGAAGGAACTGGGTATTTTTGTCCTTATTTTTACATGGTGAATTGCATGCCAGACTTTGAAGAAAATAGGTGGTTCTACCATAGATGTCCTACCAAGCCCAGAGTTTCAACTTGGGTCTCTGTATTTACTACAACAAACACAACAAATGGCTTCTTTTACATTTGAAAAATTTCTATTAAAAATGGATATTTTTAATAGAAACCAGTAGGAACCAGAAGGTAAGGAATGGATCAGCAGCAACTGGTAGGTCCCAGATCCCCTCCAGAACCCATCTATGCTTATATTCCTTAGTACCAGAAGCAATCACAGCAGATATAGGAGGCATTCCTTTCAGAGCAGCCCTCATACTTTATTATGTTGACTCATGACATCAGAGGTGGATGTTGGTGGTATGGCAGTAGAGGCTGAACCTTCCCACTAACATTCCATTTTGTTGCCATGCAACAGATGGCAGCAGAGGTGCAGAACGGTGTCTGACATGGAAGTGCAGATGAAGCAAAGGTGTGGAACTGAAATCTTCCATGTGGGGAAAAAATAGCACCCGTTGACATTCGCTGCCACTTGCTGAATGTGTTTAGAGACCAAGCAGTGGATGTGAGCACAGTGAGGCAGTGGGTGGTGTGTTTCAGCAGTGCTACAGCAACATGAAAGACAAGCCACATTTCAGGTGGCTGTACAGATTTTTACAAGTGCAGCATGCAGGCTCTCACTCGTTGCTGGCAAAAATGCACAGCTAATAGTGATGACAATGTTGAAATTCTGTAGTTAAGTTTGCTATATCAAATAGTGTTGTTGTGCCCTTTGTTCTAGTTTCCATGGAAATAAATAGGAAGCATTACTTTCAGAGTGACCTGCATACCGCAAGCCTTTTAGCCACTAGTTACAGAATATGGAACAAGTAGTCAAGTCCAAAATATTCAGACTTATTTCTCCCTCTTGCCCACATTTTTCATGATGAAATACTATACTCTATGACCTTAGCTCCTATTGAGGCAGGCCTACATCTGTGCTCTTACAGAAGCTCAGCCTGAAAACGACAAAGCTCTGGAAAGCATCATGTCTCAGTTAGAAATTCTGGTTTGAAAACATGCTGACTGTACACTTCAGCCACAATCTACAGCTATTGTGTTTTAAAGTGTTTTCCTTTTGTAAAAGAAAGCGAACTCTCCCAGTCCAGGAACAGCCATGCATACACACACACACAGCTTTTCAGTCCTAAAGAAAACTACAGCATAGAGCCATCTCTTAGGCATTTTAATGAATTTTAAATTTAAACCATACTTTGCATTCAAAACTACCAAATGACATTTTCAATTCTTATGACAATTGTGATAGATTAACAACCCACAAATGACTACATTCAAGCTTCTAATTCAAATGCTTTGAGGATGGAAACATGAGCTAATGCATTGCTCTGGCATTTCATGGAAAATGAGTGCTTGCCCTGCACACTTGGGAATCATGCTGCATGGACAGGATGCTGACTCACATCTGCTGAGGCGGGGTGAAGCAGTTGAGCTGCTCAAACATTTTTCTTTGCTGTTCACTAAAATCTCTGGAAGTTTCAGGGTGGATTTCATCAGTGCATTTCTATCAATGAGTAACAAGAATGGACATTGTTGCTCACTTTAAAAAACATTGAATCTTGACAAAAGTCCATATATACACAAAGCATTTTCTGTCAAACACAATAAACTTTACTCCTCTCTTATAAGAGGACTTTTTAAAACAGACCATAAAGTGATTGAAAACCACTACTTAGCCTACTTTAATGAGTATGCAAGAGATGTTTCCAGTTAAATAAAAGAAATCCTGTGAGAGGAAGCCTCATGCTTGTTAGGGAGGGGCAGTTTCACATTTTGTAGCAAGTCAGACATGTGCTTTGTTGGCAGTGACATGGCATTTCTTTCTGATTAGAAACTGTTTGGCTTTTAAATTTATCTGTCTCCTGAAATGTAGGCAACAGACTTGGCAGGTCCAGCTGGGCCCAGCCGTTGCTTCTCTGGCCTGGAAAAAGTCTGGAAAGCCTGGCACAACCTTTCTGTGTTTACAGCAAGATGAGATCACTGCCCTAGGAGCACCAAGAAGGTACTACTACTTGGGAGCTGCAGTTCATATTCCCTGTGCTCCCGCTTGTTTCAGTGTGCCAGGCTTTTCCATGGGACTGCATCTCACTTGCTCCATCCTGGTCTCCCACCAATCAGTGCAAGTTGTGGATCCTGGCACAGACAAGGAGATGCCAGCCTACCTGGTTCTGGGAAGTAGGGAACTCTCACATTACCTGTGCTCCTGGAATACTGTCATATCATTTCAGAAACTAGATTCTGTTGTTTCTATGACTTTGACCTCTACAATAATACAAGATATACAAACATTCAGTTCAAAACACAGTAGAAAATTGTTCAAATCACCCATTCAGCTGCTTGGAAAGCTGTAAGGAAGGAGAAACATCCAATCCAATAATCCCTTAGAAATCAGTTGTTCAGAGGCTGGTGTCAAAGCACTGCCACAGAAGCTGCCACTTCATTTCCAGAGAAAAAAAAAAAAAAAGAAAGTAGTGGAATTGGAAGTACTGACAAATCAAGAGTAAAAAAGTGGGCATTTTTAGCAACAGTCTGAACAACTTTTGGGCACAGACTTTTAAAACATATTCTAAAGCATGGATTTACACAGTTCGATCTAGCTCTGTCAGGACTATGTGAGGTCTGAGAAATCCTAGATCTCCTAAAACAGGTAGCCAGATTAAGGATGTGGTAGTTGCGAGACACTGTACTTTTTATATGCGTGCCAGTGTTCTAACTTAAAAAACAGAGTAAAAGCCACAGCCCACGTTCCTCACCTTTGGTCTTGATGGCTGCTTCCAGGGCTGCAGCATCCCGGTCAGCATCAAAGTTTGAGTAAGCCTTAACTGTGGCATATGCACTTGGAGGGAGAGAATGCTAGGGGAAAAAAAAAGAAAAAAAAAAGGAAGAAAAAGCCCTAAAGTTAAATTATGTAAATGTAATCTGTTCTTGGTGCAGTTAATATATGCAGTTGACTGTTATTTACTCAAAATCTTAAATGTAAGAACTATTGTTGGGTATTCATGAAGACAGAATTCTGCTAACAAACTCTGCTCTCTAGAGGTGTATTGTTCCTAAGTCCATTCAGAGACATGCTTATTTTAAAAAAGATTATGTACAAACCAATATTATACATGATTACAGCAAAAATCTAACACATTCAGAAATTATGCACTAAATCTTTATTTTCTCAGGTTTGGTGCTTTCAGGCTGGAGTAGAAGAAAATTGATTACAAAAAGCTAAGTCAACAAAAGTTTAACCATCTGTTGCACTAAGTCTGAAATTTTTCAGATTTGAAGCCAACTTTCTACTTCAGACTTCAAGCCACAATTATACAAAGTAAAGATTCAATAAAAAAAAGGCAGGGGAGATGGAAGATTAACAATTAACAAGTCAAAGCAAGTTTCATGTTCTGTCTCGTGGATTTTAAATGCAAGACCAAATCTTTTTGAGCCTATACTTCTATAAATCACAAGCTACTTACCGTCTCCTTCTCAAAGTCCATGACTTGGTTTAACCAGCATGAGGCTAACAAAACTGAATGACATTTCAAATTACCACTGCTAAGAATATGAGGACATTTAGGTACCAAGCAAACAGCTGGAATGCTTTAGAAGTTACCAGATTGTATCAGCTGTTCCTGATTGTGTTTCCTGAGGATTATAGCTTCTAACAAGAAGTCAATAGAATGAAGTTGAAATCTTCTCAGCTGCTTTGCTGCAAGTACCAATATTAGCTCACATCACCTTCCATGGGCAGGTTAAGCTAAACCACAGAGGTTCATATAAACAGCTGAGAAACTGAGTCCAATTTAGACACTTAAAACTGCAGCAGAAATACATAGTGACTAACATCTGAAATTGCCATAGCTATTTCCCTCGTGAACCAATGACTAAGCTTTTTGGTAAAGATCCCTGGAAACATTTGTTTCAGTCCCTAAAACCAACAGAAACCAGGGTTCATAAACAGTACTAAGTTATCTTAATACATCTGGAGGACCTTTTTACACCCAAATTGTTAAAAAGAGGACAAGTTTTAACTAAGAAATTCTAAGAATTTTTGTTTGTTTGTTTTTGCTACATTTGATGCTGTCCTGTAAAGGTCACACCATTCCTCTGGCAGCAGCCACTGAACCTTCTTGTCTCAAAGAAATCTGGATGTCTGAAAGATTCCAAGGCCCATCAGTACCCACAATCATGTGGCACTTGTGTTTAACCACTGCTGGATAACCTGATGTATGCCACACGGTGTGCTCAGCAGAGTTGGATGTCTCTCATTCCACTTATTCTGAGTCATTTGGACAAAGTGTTTTACTTCGAGACCATATCATACATGGAGAAAACACACAGCAGCTTATTTGCTATTTGAAGCAATCTGGGGGCCAGTCAGAGCCACCGTGTGTCCTTCCACACAGTATGTAACCAGGTAGATTCAGACCCCCTGGCAGTGGTCAAAAGACCCAGCAAGTGCCATGTACATAAATACAGGCAAGGCAGAAACCTGCTGGCTGCTCCACCAGTAAATGGACTGTCTCTAAATTCAGCATCCATAAAGATGTTTGACTCTCTGAAATGATGTTTATTGACTCTTGTGTATGTCACTGGAATAGGGAAAAGTCTTATCAGGATTATTATTTTTCCTATGAAAAACAGCCGCTCCAGAGAAAACACGTCTGCCACTGTACGATTTCAGAGGAGTTTTTCCAACTGACTTTGCATTTGATTCAGTACAAAAATTTCCAGGATGTGGTAGTAAAAGTTCACCCTTGTGTGTAAACACACCAGCAGTTTGGGCAGGATTAGAGCAGAGAAAGATTGTTTTCTCCACACATATTTATTGTGTTTCAGAGATCCTACAACTGGTTCACTTGCTCCAAGATTGAGGAATTGAACCATATTGGGAAAAATGGAACATCAGGGAACACGTATCACTAACAGGAAAGCTTATGAAGTTTAATTTCTTCTTAAAAAACAAAACAAAACAAAAAAAAAACCCCACAAGAATCTTTCAAGACATTTATATCTCAAGAGCTCTTTGCCTTCAAACAAACCATCAGTTACATTTCAAAATTGAGTTGCCTGTCATCATCCTGCAAGTAACCTATAAAGGTTACTTTGGCTTCCAATTAGGTTACAGGCTTCCAATTTCCAGCACAAAGAGAGAGCACATGATGAGACATAGTGGGGAGATCTTTGTCACATAATGTCTCTAGTCTCTGCTGCAGACAGATGATGCAGAAACGGCATATGCTGGTTAACTTCAGCTCAACTCCTTCCTTCCCATATAGGAAAGAGAAGACAGCCCAAGCCTGAATCATGCCAGATGGTAAATGCAGTTTCTCGGTCCTGAAAGAGATCAGTTGCTAGACAAATGATGCAGAATGTACAGATCCCTTAACATGCAATACAGGGTTCAGCTGTGAGCCTTCTGTACCATCAAGGTTAAAAAAATGTTTTGAGAAAAATAGTGGCTGAATTTTTGTGTTTAACATTAGTTAATAAGCTGCATCATTGCTTCGGGGAAGTGAGCAAATCATTTATATGAACTAGCTAATCAGCTCTGGCTTCCAACTTAGGCCCTCCAGAACAAACACCTCCCCTGGTATCTCTTAGACTCTGTGGTAAAATCTGATGAAAATATTGATGCAGCAGTACTCAAGTTTGACTTTTGCTATTATTCATTTGTATCACAGAAGAAACAGATCTACTGCTAACACTCGACTGCTAAAATATTATTCCAAAAGGAACTCCCCATTTAAATGGAAATTGACAAGAAATCTGTTAACTGCTTTTGCTGTACAAAATCAGCTTTGCTACTTACCCACAGTGCAGTACTCAGTCCTTTCCAACAGCGCTTTCGCAGAGATCATATATAACTTATTTCACAACAAGTAACTTATTTCACAAGTAGCAAAAACAGTCAAAAAGTTTGCTGTACTACGTCCAGGTCTGCATTTACTGGTTATAAAAATCACAATAATAGTAAGCTTGTAAGTAGCCAATGAAATGATGCAGAGATGAGATTCACTTCCTCTTCAATATCAACTGCAGAACCACAGATTGATGACACAATATCTTCACACTGCAATGATAACCTTACCACCAATGCTGCAATACAAGAAGTCAAAGTGTGGCTTTCCTGTATTTTGATAAAACTACTGAGTAAGTGTAGATGTGGTAGAAAATACCCAACCAACACCAGGATTTTGTAAGCTTTTCTAAACAGAAAATGAATGACCAAACTAGGCAGCCAGTTTGCTCTCTGGTCTCCTTCGTACGGCCTCTAGCACATGAATGTTGCTCATGCTGCTGGTCAGTTGGGTGAGCTGTCATTAGATCTCGTCAGCTAACACAACTTCCCTGTGGTTTATAGCAGCTGTATGGCTGAAAGCAGACCATTGCCAACTAAGTTTTCAGTCAAGATAAGATTAAGTAGAAGAAATGTGTGGAATGCTGTAAATTGTACAGCTCAGCACAACTGCTGGAAGAAAATCCTGTAAAGGAAGAAAAGATATGGCATTTAAGTCAAACAAACTTTTCTGGTTTGAATAATAATACTTACATCTCCTTCCAGGCTGAGCTTGCTTAAAATTTCATGGACAGTAGACATCTTGACAGAACGCTGGAGGAGAGAAACAAGCAGACATAAACATATTTACAGATACAGTTGCAGGCTATGCGGTCCTGAAATGCTGCATCACTGAAACCAATACAATCCAATGAGTCTGCTAACTGCAAGCAAGAATGCTGATTTAAGGCTTTCCAAGCCACAGTACAATTAATAATGCAAGTGAGAGGTTTTCATTCTGACCAGGGCAAGTCTGCAAACACCCATTGCTAACACGATCATTAGATAGTAGGTAACAGACTCTACAGCTAGAGTAACACCTTGCAACATAAAATAGTATCACTTGTTCACTTCCCTAAACTGCACAGTATCCTGCTAAGTCATACAAAGAAAATTAGGGGAAAAAAAAATAACCCTGAAACAAATTATTCAGACTGCAAGAATAAACATCAATTTAATAAATGTGCTTTACAACACCATGCTTTTTTTCAGTTTACAAGTGCTGTAGTGCTGTTTTGCAGAAATGGACTCTCTTTCCCAAAGATTAGAAGCCAAAGGCAAGTGTGTAAGTGACTTACTGTAGACCCAAAACTCAGCTCACAAATTCTTACACTGAGAGGAGAGAGATTGCCCATCACATTTCCAGCTAGCCAATCAGGTTCGCAACTGAAGAAAACGTTACCAGGTCTTTTGAAACTAGAGCTTGCTTTTCAAGAACTCAGCAGTCTGTACAGATAGCATTATCAAACAGGGAAAAGAGCTGGCTCGATAGGAGATAGGACACGACATCTGAAGGTCAGTGACATTTGACTAACTGATAACTGGGTCTGGAATAAAAATTGCATTATTGTCGGCCACACTGAGCGCTCTTCCCTTCATTTCCACGCAGTCATCAGGTCTCCCAACTCCATGTCAGCTACCACACCCTCCGAGCTCACTCCCAGCTGCTCCACAGCCAGTCCCAGGTGTGCCCTGAGCATTTGGACTTTTTGTTGTGTTCAATCACTCATCGCTCTCCTTACACCAGGGCTTCCTCAGGCAAGCAGTGCTAGTAGCCACCCAGGCAAATCTCCCAGACAAGCTAAACTCCCTTCTACTCCACAGAGATCTGAACCCAAGAGCTCAGAGCAGAGTAAGAGCTTAGAAATATTTTCCAAATAACAGAGACCTGGTAAAGACTCCAGAGAAAGATTTTCTCTTTGTTTAAACACCTATAAATCATTTTTTTTTTTTTCATTAATTCTTCTACGAGGAAAAAGCAGAGAAATTCTGAATTTCAGAAATAAAGTACAGTAACATGTATTTTGATGTGGGTTTTTTTAGCATAAATGCACTAATTGCACATTTCCTTGCTTAAAATACAGCGAGAAAACCTATCTTCTGACGTGACCTATGTCAGTAACAAACACCAAATCTATTTCAAGGGGAAGTAAGATCTCAAGGGAAGAAAATGAGAAATGAAAAGCATAGTAAACGTCAATTTCCTTAAATAAAATAAATAATTTATTAAAATAAATAAATAAATCCTCTTTGGAGCAAAACTCCAGCACGGCCTTTTTAAGACAGGCAGCAGAAACAGCAAGAAGCTGCTACCTGCTGTTGGCACAATTACACTGGTTAGAGATGGACAACATATTCCTGCATTGTGAAATTCTTCATGTTTATGTTAATAAAATGAAGTGCCTAACAATGAGACCTTTGTACTCTGACAGCTTTACAACCAGTACCAGAGACAAGCAATTCCAGTCCTTTAGCCTTCCTCGTTACAAAGAACCAGAAACCACCAGTGAAAACAAGCAAAGTGATTGCAGTGTAATCTTTCTCAAAGCTTTTCGCAAGACTCCTATTTCTAAGTCAATTAGAAACCACATTGAATCGGGCTTGTTGGAACAAAGCACTTGAACTGCTTCCAAGAACAGAACGATCACACCCTCACGTAGGGCTGGAGCTGGAAGGTTTGTGCCATCAGCACACAACAATGCTATAGCAACCGCCCGTTCCTCAGAAGCATGCTGGCAAAAGAAAAAATGCATTTCTGCAAGAAACTGCAGAGAGAGCTTTACTCAGAACAAATGCATGTCTTGTCACACCCTGCTTTGTAATGCCATCATATTTGAGAACTGATTTTGATGCTGTTTGGACAAGTTCTGGTTGAGTTTGAGCATGTAAACAGAAAATATGTGCACTAACTTGTTCTTCCTTACACTGGAAACGATCAACATCTACCCTCCTAACATCAAGTAACACTTCAATACCTTAAGGCAAGCTTCTACAATTGGCTTTACTCCTAAATACAAACTACACAATTCTGAAGCACAATATTATTCTATTAAGGGAGATTACCTGTTTTGAGCCCAGACCCCACCACCACTGCCAGCAATCTCTGACTTATAAACCTACTCTTACATCGTGGCTGGCCTATACTCAGTGCCTCATCCCCTCAGCTGTTTGGTGACAGAAGAGCATACACAGAAGGAGCTTTGTAGCTTGATTCCCAGGGACAGCTCAGGTACACAAAGTTAGGGGAGAAAAAAAAAAAGCACAACACCCACCATGATTCACGGAGGAAAGCCATGCAAGGTACACACAACCAACATTGCTCAATAGGCAGAGCTACCATTTTAAGAATTTAATCCACCCTTCAAGACAGAAACTGGGCAAAGGGTGTTCCCAAATAATGAGCCAAGGAAACGGCATCCCCAGAATGAGAGAATGGAAACTTGAACTCAGAGCACATTCGTGTCAGGTCTCCAAACCAGGGCGAAGTCTGGCAACGGAGGAGATGCAGCAGGGAGGAGCTGCAATGCCTCGGTGTAAATGAATTAAGGACTCAAAATCATTCACCACATACTGCTGACTGCTGGTACAAACGGGCCAGGTCCTCTCCCTGCAGGGCGTGCTGTAAGGTTTAGCAGGACATCCAAAGTCACCACTCAGAGAAAAACTAGCTTTAAAGGAAAGGATCTAGAAAACCATTCAACCACACTATTGTACACCTTCTTGAACTGCTCTCCTCCTACTGACAGCCCAGGAGATGTCCCAGCCCAAGATGCCATGCATGCACAAAAATAAAGGCCTTTAATTCACTGAATTCAAGTTACTCAATTTTTGGTATTTTATGGGAAGAGCTTTCCTGCCAGTGGAAACCATTCCTCGGGAATGCAAACCACACGCACTGGGGCTGCTTATCACCGGCAGCTGCTACAGAAGGAGCACAGAGGGATCACCCAGCGGCACAGAGGACCTGAAAGATCCTTTGACTCTCAACTTGCACAACGGGGTCAATATACCCCCATGCAGATATGGCATTTGAGTACGAACACCAGAACAGCTAAGGTAAAAGGAACTAAGCCCACTGTGAGTAAGAACGCTACCCAGAGAGCATTTCGCTTTGCCTAGGGCTAAAACAAAAGGCTCCGTTCCTCTGCCCTCCGGCTCAGACGGGAGGAATCGCGCCAGGGCTGAGTCAGGGGGCAGCAGCCCCCAGAAGAACCTCCGCCGCGGGCCGGAGTGCCACGCCCGAGCCGGGCGCTGCCGTCGTGGGCGGGGGGAACCCGGGGCAGCCCGCGGAGCCCGGCCCCGCCCCGTGCAAGGGCTGCGGGGCGCCGGCAGCGCCCGGGGCACGGAAAGGCGGCAGCCCAGGGCCGAGCGCGTCCCGTCGGGCCGGGGGCTTCTCTGAGGCCGCCTTCGCCGCAGCCTCGCACGAACGCCGCTGCCTTTAAGCGGCGGGCGAAGCTTCGGGGTGGAAAGCGAATTTACGGCCCCACCGCTACTTCTGCCGAACCGTTACGCGCCTTCGCAGGAAGGCTTTTGGGGAAGACTGACGACTTACGGGACGGTTCCCCTTTCCCGGGCGCTGCCGCACCCCCAGCCGCGGGGCGCACGGAGCTCCCGGCTCAGCCCCGCCGACCCCGCGCGAAGCCGCCCACGGGACGACGGCGGGCGGGCGAAACCGGAGGAAGAGAAGAGGAACGGGGCGACCGCACCCAACCACCGCCCCGCTGCCGGGCAGCACCCGCTCCGCTCCCTCCGCGGCAGCCGCCGTACCCCGGCCCCCTCCCTCCGGCCCGGCCCCGTTCCGTGCCGCGCTGGCAGCCCCGGGGCTCACCTGGCCGGGGCGGGCAAGGCGGCTCTGGCGGCGGCTCCGGCGGCGGCTGGGGCCGGCAGCGGCGCGGGAGGGGTTTTGTAGGGTCGGGCGGGCGCTCCCCGCCCCGGAGCCCCCACCCGCGGCGCTGACTCACCCGGCCGCGCCCTCCGCGAAAGCAGGAAGGGGAGAGGGACGGGGTGGGAGAGGGCAGGGGAGGGGCGATCGCTCCGCGCCTCGCGGAGCCGCAGCCCCCGGGGCCGCACTAAAGGAGCCGCCCGGAGCGGCGCCCCGGGGCGGGGCAGGGCCGGGCGAGGCGCGGGGCTCAGAGATCCTCCGCCGCCCCAGCGTGGGGTTCCCCGGAGCGGCCCGGCTGTCCGACACGTCAGCCGCACAGCCCTGTGCCGAGCACCGCGCTGCCAGCGAGGCGCAGCCCTTAGGGCGGCTCCCGCCCGGCCCGCGCTCCCTGCGGCGTGCAGCTGCGGGGAAGCCCTATTCGGAGCAACACTGTTGAATGAGCAGCCCTCAGAGCTCCGTGCGTGAAGTCCGGAGTAGAGGAAGTCCGGGTGCTTTGCGCCACGAGCAGTGCATACGAGAAACCCGAGACAGACAACCTCTGCCCCCACGCCGAAGGTGCACGTTTGGTTAACCCTAACAGTGAAAACCACGCCCAGAAGAAGGGGGCAAAAAAGGAAACAAACGAGAAAAAGAAACCCAAACTCATGCTACTCTAACGAGGGAAAAATAAATTGTCAAAGCGCAGATGAGACACCAGCCAGAAAAAAAACCAAGTCATAGTTAAAAGGGAAAAATACATTTCCAGAAAGCGTTAGGCTTGGCCATAGAAACAGCAGTGGTAAAAGCAGGGAAGCACCAGAGACAGAACACGGGCTTTGGGACAAAGAAACCAGTAACCACTGGGATGGAGCAAGATCAGAGAGTCAGAAGGGAAGAGGCGTTACACTGGGCTTGCACCAACCAGTCACTGCAGAATGTGAAGATCATGATAACAGTTCTCCTGGGTAAAAGAAAATAAGACATGGGGAGAGCCGTCGGAAAAGGCTTGTCGTGGCACAGCATTTTGGTGGAGAACATCACTGCAAGCACTGCTCTCACTTTGCCTATGAGGTTTTATTTTTGATGAGGCCATGGACCGGCTCTAAAAGTCAATTCCTGGGCATCCCAGTTCTGTCACCAGCAGTTAAACACACAATTTCCCCTCCTCTTAGGTTTCTTAGAAAAAATCACTGGAGACTTGGAAAGGTGATTCACAGATGAAAGATACAGTCCTAGAAGTAACAGCCACTCTGTGCTGCAATATTCATTGGGGCTTTAAATAGGGATGAGCAGCTGAGCAGATGCCAGACAGCCAATGTGCTTACTAATGACTGCACAGTCCCTCAGGGATAGTCTGGCTGGTGGGGCAATTTCTTGTCAAACATTCTCAGAGCAAAGCAGCAGGAAAACATAACCAGAACACCCTCAGCTGGAAAAAAAATCATTTTCACATAACAAACATATTGCCAACGTGCAGCATATGTTGCATTCTTATATAAAATGTCCCAAACCACATATTAACAAATCCATCCAATCTTAAAGAGCACATTCACACTCTTAACAGAAGGCCCATTTACCTTTCTGTCCTCTACTGCAGCCTCTCTTAATGACACTACTACTCCCACTTCCTTAGAAAATCGCTCTATTTTTAATAACTCAATACTTCCAGAAATAAGTTGGACAGCTCACAAGGTACCATTAATTCTAGTTAACTAGATCTTACATGAACTGGTTGAAGCAGCTCTGATAGCAGTTGAACATTTATTGGTCTAGTTACATTAAGTACAGCACAAAAATATTTTCCCACAATTCCAAAAGCTTGTAAAAGAACACAGACACACTGGCTCTAATATCCAGCTAAATCATCAGTTATTCAATCTTGGAATCATAGACTCACCTCAGCTTAAAAAGTCTCTCACGTTCAAGAGCCTGTCTGAACTTCCACAAGCTTCAGTGATTAAAAAAAAAAAACAATAAGGAAAGAGAGTAACTGCATTTACAGTCATGAATATATAACCATTATATTAATATCATAATAAATTACCTGAACTGGTCTCTGTTTATGTAGGTCAACCGACACCAGAGGCACTTGTACCAGCTGGGGAATCTAAGCAGTATGAATTGCAGAAAAGACATCAGTGTTTCTGGCAGACAACCAACCATCTCCTAACACCAAAGGCTGGTGATCCTGCCCATGGAAATACTACACATTCCTCTCTTCTTTGTGAAAAACACTCTACAAAACCAGTTAGCTGAAAGGAAGGCAACGGTCAAACTGCACAAATAGGAAAGACCTGTTATCTGCCAAACAGGGAAAGGAAACTAATTCAATGGGAGAACAGCAGCCAAGTGGCTGAATCACTTTTTAAAATGAGGTATTAGCTTGTAAGTCACGCGGGTTATTTCTGAAGATTTACCTCAAAGCTTGGAGGGTAAATCACAATGGGTTCTGATCCACAGCCTCCTTAGCACTACATTAGTGTAACTGCAGTTAGCATTATGCTGGATGGAGGGCTGGGACAAGGACTGCACTTACCACAAGCCCAGATATTTAACTCGAAGAAACAAGCTGCAACTAGCCTGTAAGTTAGGCAGTGCCAGGAAAGGTTTTTACTTGTTTTTACATTGCTTAGTCCCTACAACCCCTTAAAATGTTTGCACAGAAAGTAATTTTTTAACCTGCATCTAATTCAGCTCCAATTACCTGTCTGTGATCTCTGGCTTCCTGCATGCTGACCATAGAAGAGAGAGCACTTTTGTTGACTGCAGCTCCCCAGAGACCTGAGAATGGAAAAACAAATGTGATTGTGCTAATTCTCATTCTTCCTTTCCGACAGCTGATTGCGACTGCTCATCCTACGGACGCGTCCACTCAGTCCATCCTTTTAGTCTCATGCGACATTTACACTGCTAATTTCCCAATTATTTTGTTAACAAAATATTGTTTGACAATTATTTTCTCTCTACTTTCAATTATTCTCTTCCATTCCAGTAACAACTTTGATTTTTCTTGCCATTACCTTACGTAACACCACTGGAGAATCGATGTGTCTAACTTGAATGTTAAGCTCCCCTCTGATCCAAGATTTATTTTTGCAACAGCATGAACACAAATGGGGTCAATGGCTCTGCAAAGATTTTTCTCTCACTCACGGCTGCCCATGGAATGCTTGGCTCCTTCATCTACAAAGATCTTGCTCGCTCTCTTTCAGAATTCTTTCTACCAAAAAAAAAAAAAAAAAAAAAATCAAAGATGCATTAACACTGTAGTTATGAAGAACGCAATTCTGTCAACATTTGCTGCCTACTTAAACATTTTTCTTGCATACCAAAACCTTGGGATCAGGACAAAAGGACTTTCTAGTTTAGGCGTGGCTGAACCTCTACATCCAGTATTGCTTCACTGAATGCAGTATGTTGCAAGAGGGTAATATAAATTCCAACCTGTGTGATCAGGCAGACCTCTGGCTATTATGTTTGTATCTTGGTTATTTGGTCTATCTTCGGAACTGCTCTGATACAAATACATGTAGATTTGTTGTGAGTGATCACAGGTTACAAAGATAGTAAAACATAACCTCAAAGTCATGCTAGTTGGACTCCCAGGATACTGCGTTGGCAAGTTACTCAAGGTACAGCTATGGCAGACTCCTAACGGCACACCTGAACTAAATAAAGAAAATTCTTAACACTGAAAGTTCTAAAGTTCTTATTTTTTTCTGTGAAATGCAAAATTTTTCATTTGTGACTTACTCAAAATCTTACAGAACTGTAATAGTGCTGTATGCTTTTGAGAAGTGTGTTGAATACCAATTTCATCATTCACCTAATACAATACCAGAGAAATAGATATAGTTCTAGATACATGCTCCTCTCAGTATCCTCACCTTTGGGATCAATTCTGTTCTGTGCAATCTGATTCCTGCACACACAGGCATATCCCTGTACAAACATGACTTTCTACTCAGAACTGTATTTATTGAAAGAGTTCTTCTTAAAGAACTAGCTTTCCTCTGGAGTGATCTTTTGTGTTGGACAGCTCTCACCTATTCTATTACACGTGCACTTCAAAGTACTCTATTAGGCAGGCACTGTTTTTATGAGCACACCGTCCAAGTCTGAACCAGGAGCCCTGGACTGCATGCCTTGTAGTGCTGTGGCATGGTGTGCAACCAGTTGGATCACTGCCTTACTGATCAGGTCCTGTCTTTTGACTCACCAGACTACTTCAACAAAAAGAAATACAGTACATTGGGTAAATTGTATTCAGTTTATCTCCACCTGTGTAGTATGAAATCTACACTAAACAAGGTTACATCAACTGTCTTGTAAAGTATGTATTTTAGAAATATTTTTAACTGAACAAGTGCGAGTTATATTCTACAGTTACTACTGAACTCTAAGTGTTTTATCCATTGCACTAGAACCTGACAGCAACTACTTTCCATGGCCAGTAAAACGCTGACCTCTCTCTCCAGTTTCTTAGCTTAAAAAAAGTCTCCGTTTATCTCCTGATACTCTGTTATCACTGCACTTGTCTTCAGCTACTTCTCTACTCCTTATACATGCAGATTCACTTTCGTCTGCTCACAGATTGAACTCTAATCTCTTTCCAGAGATTTTCTTCATCACCAGTGGAAATATCACCACCATCCTCATTAATCTCACATCTCAGTGGATGCTTTTGCCTCTGGGCAGCAAGGAGTTTGCTTCCACAAGGAAACAGATTCCTGGATGATGTGGGATCTGCATTAAGACAAGGGAGAGCCAAAGTAAAATATCAGCTAGGACTACAACCACATGATTTGGTCAAAGGAAGCTCCTTTAACTACACCCAGAAGTTAATAATAAAGCTGTCCCAAGGCATACGTACAGGCTAATGAAAGTCCCTATCAAAAACAAAGCCAAAAACAAAGTTTTAACATTATAGTGAAATCTCATTGAATAGCTGACACAGAAATCAACACAGGCCAGCAAATTAAAAGGCACAGCAGGCTTGTTTGCCCCATGCCTCAAAGATCAGGCTATCACATATTCCTTCTTTCTGTTCATCATCCTCACTGGAGTCAGTCAGAAGAGGTAACACAGACATTCAGTGAGGAATATACATCAGGAACAAATAACAACCTCAGATAACCATCTGTTCTTTAGGACACATGTAACTTATCCAGCATACGTTCTTCACAAGCACTCATGGTGTCTGGACTTCATTTTGACTTCCAAGCTGAAATGCTAATCCCTAGCATTCTGGTGTTTGAGTGTGACTCACAGAAGTAACCATCTAGTGCCTGAGTAGGAGGCATTGCCTAGACAAATACACAAACAGAAATGAAACACACTTGCCAAATTCCTTGTGCTGGTGGTATTGGCAGCATGAATAAACTCAGCATCTTTACTGTGAATGAAACAGTCATAGCATGTACAAACAAACAGTCACTATGTGTGTAACCATGGTTCAGTGAATTTTCTCAAATCCCACAGGGATTTCCTGCTTCACAGCCAACTACCCTTGCTAGGATAAAAATCATACAATCCATGCTTTACAAAGGCTGTTGAACATAGGTCAGACGTGAAGGAAGGTTACATTACTTTCCCTTCTCAGATTATCACAAATACTGGCAAGCACAGTTTAATTTACTCGGTAGTGGAGAGTTGCAATTCTACCTAAATTGAGATATCAAGCTGCTTCTGGTCCTATACACATTAATGGGTTAAAAACAGCTATGAAGGGTTCAGCTTTTCCACCAATATCAGCATAATGCTGCTAGCACAAACAGACTACTAGTACACTGCAGCAGCATTGAGATTTTGAAGCCATTTAGATGACACAGTGCATAAAATGATCACAGCTGCCAGCTCTACAATAACACTCCCCAGACTGCCAACATACTGGGAAACACTGTAGGAAATATGACTTGTGCACATGGAGCCCCTGACGTCATCCAGAACAGACCAGCAAGAATAATCACTCCAGACTTTGGTTTCTTGCCGAAGGGACAGAAACAGTTATAAAAGATTTGACAGCACGGGGCTTTTTCCTAGGAATAGTGATAAAAGATTCACATACAACTGTTCTATGCTTTTTTTTCATTCTAGTGAGTCAGAACACAAACAGTCCCATGGTTTGGATAGTCTCCTGACCTCTGCTGAAGTACTGGAAAGGCTCACACCTCACCTATGTGCCTGAGGCTCATAGGCATAATTCTGAAAGTCTCAGGAATCTGATTTAGCACCAGCTAAGCTTACTCTAAATGACAGATTCCTACATTAAATTAGCAGGCTACTAACTGCAAACCAAAAAAAAATAGCTCCTTTTTGTTTAGTATCATGCAACCTCTGAAAATGAACAGAAAAAAAGTCACTTGCAGATTAAAGATCACTTACTGAACTTGACATACTGTTACTACAGCAATAAGGAGCACATTGATGATTTTGTGAAATAGCACTTTTTTTTTTTTAGGCCTGTGAACCCTGTTTTAGTACAAAATGACAAAAAAGTCATTACATGATCTGAACTTTATTACTTAATAAGCTGAAGCTGTACTGGTTGGGGAACAAAGGATGCCTTGCAACACAAAACAATGTCACATTCAAAAAATTGTCTTTCTTCATTAAATATCACTGTCTACACAGACATTCTTTTCTGTTCTTTCAAATGGCATACTCCTTTAGATTAAATTTAAGGCTAAGACACTTGATTTCCTACAAAGATGATGAGGCAGTGAAGGGGAACAGCTGTTAAGAAACCCGTTTCTGCCAGGCAGGCTAAGACTCACATTTCCAGTTCTGAATTCTAAAAGCAGCATTCTCTCCTTTCAATGAATCAGAAATTTATTTTTAAAGCCTTGTCATTTTAGCATGAAGGAAGCTGTGTTACGTGTAAGGTTTGCTTTCATACAAGCCTTCAACAAACAGTTGAAATGGACAATTCTCACTGCTGTGCCGTGCTGACTAGTTCCACAGGGAACAGTTCTGTAACTCTAAGAAGCAGAAAAACAGCTGCAGAGACAGCACAACTACAAATGATTTTCAAACAGGTCTTAAACACTGAAGTTTACTTTCCTGATATTGCCATAATCAAGGAAGTTGTTAACACAATAACAAGCAATCATCACAGCCCGTAAACAGTAACTGAGTACAAAGCAGCCGAGGAAAGGAGTACAAGACCAGCTGACCCATCTGCAGGAATGGACATGGAGAGACGTACACCTAATATCTGTCTCTGGAGTTGGAGGAGGTACCAAAGAAAGCCCTCAGCTCAGTTTTGCCAGTGTAAGGGCTAGAACCCAAAGTTTAAGCCACAGTCTGACATGGGTGTAGAGTCTTAAAACACACAGAGTAACATAAAGCCACAGACATTTGTCATTTGGAAGCAAAAGAAATGTGCACTGTATTTTATCTCCTCAATCTATTTCAGATGTAAGGAAATCTGAGCCAATCAAAGGAAGAGGTCCAGATAATGGCGCTAATTGGATGTGTTAACTATAAAAATCCATCTCTTTCAGAAGCATGACAATAGTAAAATCTAAAGATCTTTGCAGAAAAATACAATTTAAAAGCAACTAAAAAGCCCAAACTTACTGCCAGCAAAGAAAAATTTCGAAACCTATCAAGAAATGACTGCATCTGGAAGAGCTGTGCACTTCCTTGTAAGAAAGGCTGTATTTTGTTTAAGAAAGAAGGAGCCTAGTTACAGAAGTTCACAGTGAAGCACCGGAGACATTATATATCCAGTCAGACTCAGAGGAGATGAGAGACTGAAAATGTTCTAATTCCCTCTACTAGTGGAAATAGAGCCAGCTTAAATGGAGGTCACAGAATGGCCAGGGTTGGAAGGGACCTCAAGGATCATGAATCTCCAACCCCCTGCCACATGCAGGGCCACCAACCTCTTCATTTAATGCCAGACCAGGCTGCCCAGGGCCGCATCCAATCTGGCCTTGAACACCTCCAGGGATGGACGGGGCATCCACAGCCTCTCTGGGCAGCTGTTCCAGCACCTCACCACTCTCTCTGTAAAGAATTTCCCCCTGACATCCAACCTAAATCTCCCCTCCCTCAACTTAAAACCATTTCCCCTTGTCCTGCAGTTATCTACCCTTTCAAAGAGTTGATTCCCCTCCTGTCTGTAGGCTCCCTTTAGATATTGAAATGCTGCAATGAGGTCACCCCGCAGCCTTCTTTTCTTCAGGCTGAACAAGCCCAGCTCCCTCAGCCTGTCCTCATAGGGGAGGTGCTCCAGTCCCCTGATCATCTTTGTGGCCCTCCTCTGGACCCTCTCCAACAGCTCCCTGTCCTTCTTGTACTGGGGGCTCCACACTTGGATGCAGTACTCCAGATGGGGCCTCACAAGAGCAGAGTTAGAGGGGAACAATCACCTCCCTGTCCCTGCTGGCCACCCCTCTTTTGACGGAGCCCAGGTCATCACTAAACATTCTAAAAGACTACTTCTAAACTGTCTTTTGGAGACAATCTCCTAACTAAAATACAGCATAATCAAGTAAGAAGCAGAAGTACCTGTACAAATGGTTCAGTATTTGGTACTGAACTTCATGGCATTGGGTTGATAATGACTTGGTAGCTCTCACTTGCCAGCACAGGAGTGGATGTCCTGTCCCACAGTCCACCTGCTAGGCTACATTACAAGACACTGAAGATATACAGTAAATATTTTCCTAACTTTTTTTCAGCCACCCAGACATGGTGAAGAGGTCTTGCCAGCAATGTGTGGCAACGAAAGCAGTGCAGTGATCCTTCAGTGCACAATGCAAATTAAGTTTGCAAGTACTTATTACTGCAGAAAAAAAAAGTTTCACAATCAAAAGCCCATCGCAGCTATTCATGCTAACACAAAGAACTGCTAATGTTTCATACTTTCAGAGGTATAATGAATCAATAATCTCTAATGCCTGGTAAGAATTCCCCTTCTAGACCTTCAAAACTAAATACAGACTATCTACCAATTTAATCTAACAAAAAACACCAGGAAATTGAGAGAAACAGATTTAATAATCAGCGATCTTTTGCAGCATGGAAAACTATGTTCTCAGAGGGTTTCTTCCATTTTCACTGAGGTGAGATAACTGGTGGCTCAGAGCTGTACTAGTAGATAGCCATGAATGGGGCTCCTGAGGGGTCAGCCCTAGGCCTAGTACTTCCCAGTTGTCTTATAAATCATCTGGGTAGCACAAATGAATCAACATTCAGCAAGTCTGCAGATGACACAGAATGGAGAGGAGAGTTACAGCGGACAGAAGAGCCACTATTCAGAGACTTAGGTGGCACAACAAGGTCAGTAAGGACTGCATGGGATTTAACTCCAGCACTCATGACAAAATAATCACAAGCAGCAGCACTGGCTGCTCCATCAGTACTGGACTACAAGCATCTACACCAAGGAGAGAACTAAAAAGAGTTTTGAAATCAGTCTAGTTCTCCAGCAGTTACAACTTCCAGTTCTGAGAGACAGGACAGTACACACCCTTTATAACCAGGTAAACTGCAAAGACAAAAATCTAACAAAGAATAAATATATAAAATTGGAAGATTCTTACCCAGTAATTAACATTTAACTTTGCACTTCAAATGCTTATCCAAAAGATATTCTCATAATACAGATGGACAAAGAAGTAGTAATTACATTTAAAAATGAATCACAAACTGCAATACAAATATATGTAATTCATTCCAAATGCAAAGCTGAAGACTGAAACTACAAGACAAGATGGTGGTATCTGAAAATTTGCTCCTAAACTCAGCTGATTGAGACCATGAAAAATATCACTACTAATTAACTGCAGAAGCAGAGATGTCTGTAGAATAAGATCCAGGTCTTCACACTCTCCTTCAGCTGTAGTTTCCACAACTTTACAGTCTGTGTTAGATTTAGGAATTCATACTCTGGTGGTACCGTAACAGTCAGGCTCCCCCTGTGTTCCTTCTCTCCAGATACCATTCCTTTGGGATTAGCCTGTACAGAATCAGAGATTCATCAACTGATACACAGTACATTCTCAGAATTGACTGATTTTTTTTTTTAAATCTAACTATATTATTTTGTTTTGTTTTCCCTTTGTTTCAAAGTTCAGATGTTGGTGCTCAAAATAAACATGCTACCCCTTTCTCTTTCTCCTTTTATCAAACTCCGTAAAATGGAACTTTGTTTAACGCAAACTGAAGTATACCTTTGTACATTTGCCTCAAATTAAAGAGTATTTAATAACATGTTTTTTGCTACCAGATCCATTTCACTGAGTGGAATTCTGCTGAACTGTTACTAGAGAAAATAAGAATGTAATTTGACTTTAAATACAGAGATCATGTTGGAGTACAAAGCTGCAATTTAGGCAAAGTAACACACTTGCATTAGATTTTAGTCCACGACGTTGCATAATCCTCCATTTTTATTTCACCAATCACAAGCTGTTGAAAAGCAAGGCAATCCTCTGGGAAACAGAAATATCCAGCAGCAAGATGATCAAAGGCATATTGTTGTTTCGCTGTATCAGGCTCTCCCATCTCAAAGTCAAGATTTGGTTTTCATACGCTGTTAAAAGTAGCATTCCTCTTCCCATCAAACCTCATCAGGATGTGGCAAACTATAAAGGCAACTTATATTAAGAATTTCCCGCTGTTATTGCTCATGTTCAGACACAGGAAAAGGCTGTGATCTTGAGTTAGGAAGTAACAACCATTAGCAGAAACAACCTATTCATTACTTTTCAAGTCCATGCAGATCTAGGGTGCATCTACACACACACAAGTCACAAAACAACTGTGCTATTGCATCCAAGAGCTATCCAAGTGACAGTACCCTGTCAGTATTTCAAATCCCTCCTCATGAGGAATATCCAAGATTTGTTCCAGCATCATGGAGAACAGCAATTTCCTTTCTAACAACAGAAATCTTATTATGTTCAATCTAGCTCATAAAACCATGGTAATTGGTACATAAACTTTACGAAGGTACGTTCTACACAGCTGTGAGAAAATGAACAGAGCACAGCTCTCAGCAGCGTGTGTTCTATACTCCTAATGATGGAGTTCAACAAACTCTTGTGCTGTATGAACAAAAGCAGCCCTTCAAACAACTTAGAGCACGTTACCCCAGTCTCACTTAATCCAAAAGAGAACAAATCCAACAGAACACTACGGTGGAGTAAAAAACCCATCTCATGGGTTATATAAAAGCTCCACATTGCCTACATATTCTAAATGGATAATAAACTACAATTAGTGCATATGTACATATATATACACACACACACTATAATATTAAAAGACAGAACTCTTCCAGCTGCATAGACACATAGGCAAATAGAGCACACAGTTGAAACTTAAATGGTATCAAAAAACTAAATTCCACACAAGTTTTGCTCAAGTTTTATGTATACACACTGAAAATTTCTTCGACTCCCCACACAGAGTTATCTCACAGAAATGACTCACAGCTAAAGCATGCCCACTAAGAGAGGTCACTGGCTGGATTTAGGATTTTGAGTCAGGAAGACTTGTAGCTTGCAAACAACTCTAAGCCAATTCAGCTTGTCAGCAACACATCACTGCTAACAGAAGCAATGGCCAATACAACAATAAACTGAATAATATTATAAATACATCAAGCAAGGGAAAAAAAAAGCTCAGAAAATGCTTTGTATTTCACAAAGAATAGATTTTAATGTACATTCACTGCTTAAACCTCCTTAAAAGAACCTGCCTTCAGGATTTTAAAAATCATGTACAACCCAATAAACAAATAAAATAGTTTATTTTTTACTCTTATGATAAAAGAATTCAACAACAAAACTTCTATGTTATGTAGAAGAATTCCAATCATATGTATATACTTTGTCCATTACTTAGTCCAAGTAAAGGAAGTGGAAGAAAATCTTCAACACTTTTGTTTAAGCACATATACAAACAACCCATTGGAACATCACTCAAACAGAAATTGGCTCAGACATTTAAAAATACTTCCGTGATTTAAAAGGCAAACATGGGAAAGAATTTACTGACTTCCAAGAATTCATAACTTTTCTAAAATCAGTTTTCCTAATGAAGAAACACATAAATAAACACATAATAACGCATATAACACCCAGAAATCCAGAAAATAATTACAAATGCATCACAGCTTACAATGTGCTTCAATTTGTAAGAATTTTCATTTTTCTTGCTCACTAGGAAACTGCAACAGACAGGAGTCAGTATACTCTTTTTCTAACCTCACACTCAGTTTGGCTCAAAATTTCAAGTGAGCTGCTGAGGCATAGCATTGTCTTTTTTTTTCAGATTTTTTTTTCAAATGACAACTAAGACAAACTTTAATACCTCAGGTAAACAGTACCACATACTCCCCTGCATTCTGATAGGAGATTAGACTGTAACCTTTCAGTAATACAATAAAAAACCATCAATACTCATTTTTGAAGACATGCTAGAAACCAAAGTAATTCCTGGAAATTGTGCTGGAGAAGCAGAAAAATCTTCTTTAACTGTTTCATACTTTGCTGTATTCTTAGGCTTTCCAGTGCAAATTTATGGCACGTACTTTTCTATTAAACACAGCTTTTGTTTCCCCAGACTCATTTGCTACACCATCCTAAAAAGAGAATGTGTTTTTGTAAATAATTGTGAAAAAAATTGTAGACAGCATGTTGAAAGAATTAACTAGATAAATCTGTTCGCTATACCACATAAAGTAAAATACGATTTAAAAATACCAGAATACAAATCTGTAGTGATTCTGGAAGAGGTAAGCAAACTGAAAAGCTGCTTTTCTCGTTGCTATGTCATATCAGATACTGTTGTAGACCACTGCATCGCTCTTCAAGCTGTAGTTATTCTACGAAAATGATGAAACTAACAGGAAATACTTTTTTCCCCCGACTTCAACAGCAGACACTCATCATTTTTTTTGTTTGTTTTAAACCCAATTAAATTTAAGATTTTTCAATTGAAATGTGCCTGCTAAGGTAAGAAGGGGTTATAGAACTTTTCAGTGTTCCTAAATATGGCTGTGGAGCTGTTTCCCCTACTGGTTTGTTCTGGCTCCTTTGAAACTGCAAAAACCCTCAGATTTGTTGTTCCATTTTGAACTTCTCCAGTCCGTGCTTAGCACAGTTCAGATATTCCTACTTCACCTGTGTTTTGTTTTGCTTCATTTTCCACTTTTTCTTCATCATTCTTTGTTTGCAGTAATTCTTCAGCTTCTTTGCAGCCACACCTTCATTTCTAACAGGCTTAGCTGGATTGCCTTTTGTTTCCATAGTTACTGGCTCTCCCTCATAGGGTGTGTCCCACTGCCCTTTTGCCCCTGTCATCTAGACATGTAGAGAAAGAGGAAAAAAAAAAGAATTAATAATTTTAATCTCTATTAAGCAAAGACACAACTACCTTCAGAGAACTGTCTTCTAATTCCAGCCAGACTTGGGGCCACATTCAGACAGGATGAGAGGCACCGCTGCTCTTCCTGGCACCAGTGGGATCTCACCATTCCCACTCCTTTCACGCCCAAATTTCCCTCTGGCAGAAACCAAAGTACACGAGGCCATCAGAAACTGATGTGCAACTCTATACTGCCCTCATATAAGGTCAGAATACAGCTAAAATGTACAAGTGGCACAGAAAGTGTCAAATTGGTAACCTGCACTGAAAAAACAATAATGTCTGAAAAGTTTCCTGCTAGTACCTTGTCGTATTACCTGTTCAAAACATTAAGAGCTAAGAGTGGGATCTTTGGGAAATTTCCAAAGCATGATATGCGCTGTTGAATCATCAGTGTAAATTACAGAGCAGGCTCTGAACAATTTATTAAAGAAACTCTATTAAAATTCTCTTTGGATACAGACAATTCTGCTCATGATAAATTCTATTGTTATAGAAACAATAGCAGCAAAAAGCAGATGTTAGGAGTAAGCCATCCATATAAACAATTATGTACATACGTCTGAGAAATGTTTTCCTGATCTAAGAAGTTACTCCTAGGTGCTACACAAAGTATGCATACCTCTGCACTAAGCAGCATGCTGCTCTTAAACATCACTGCATAGATGCTGCTAGGAATGTTGCCCCATGTAGGGAACAGCATACTACAAGAATTCTAAGTTTCCCTTTTCCCTATGCCAGGGAAACCACCTGAACTGCAATCAAGGTTTTCTCAAAGCTAGAAGGTGTTCAGAACAATCAAAGACAGGTGATCAGTCATTATCTAGCTGCCTGAGCTAATATACTTGAAAGGACTGAAATGAAACCTTTTTGCTGCAGAGAATTTGCCATTATCCACACATGAGATTTGTTCAATATTATAATCAACCAAGAACAGATTCAAGATATTCTATGTGCTGAAATCAGGAATCAAGAAAATGAAAACAGGGAAGACTCAAAGAACAGCATGAGGAGACTAAAGAAAGTACTTAAACTTCCAATGAAGAGTAACTTCTTTGCATCTGCTGTCTTGTAGTGTTATCCCACAGCTAACAACAAAAATGATTTCCTCACAATCTCTGCTGCCCGCACGAGGTTTCTGGTATAAATATTGGAGCTGAGTGCTTGTTGCACTCTCCACAGAGGAAGAACTAACCTAGATTCCTCTCCTCTGTCTTGTTACTTATTTTCACAAAGCTCCTTAGAACTCACCATCACATGCCTCCAAGGCATGCCAGTTTTCACTGAAACAGTGCAAGATTTCAAGATTCTGAGATTTGGAGTGAAAAAAATGAAAAATGGAGGGGGAGTGGGGACTTGAAGACAGCAAAATAGTTAAAATAGTTTCCGATCCTTCCTGAAATTGTTTGAAGGTAAAGCATATTGATAAAAAGCAACATCAGAGGCAACACTAGGAAACTTTATAAATAGAAATACTGTACCTGTTCCAGCTGTACTGAAAGCCTATAAATTACACAGCTTTTAAGAAGGGCAAATGCTGCATCATTTTTACTGTCCAAAAGTATCATTAGCTCACATTAAAGATGCAAAGCTCGATTTTGAAGAGATTTTGCCAAACAGGGTAAAAAGTGTATTTTTAGAAAAACATA
Organism: Phasianus colchicus; assembly: GCF_987193195.1. Classification (NCBI taxonomy): domain Eukaryota; kingdom Metazoa; phylum Chordata; class Aves; order Galliformes; family Phasianidae; genus Phasianus; species Phasianus colchicus. The sequence goes on along the minus strand of NC_143447.1, from coordinate 5,392,934 downwards.
TACATATCATGTAAAACTGGAATAAGAGCTCAATATAATTTATCAAACTAGACTCAGAGTATAATTCATCTCACCTGATTGCACCTGTCTACAGTTGCACTAATCATCCATAATTCTGTAGTCACTGGGGAAAAAGTTATTACAGCATGAGTCCTGCAACCTACTCAAGTACTGCCTAGTTTACAGATGGATCCTTATTAAAGCATTCCACTTTCCTCTGCTGACGGTACTACAAGCTTCAACATTGCTTTTCCATACTGTAATGCTTAAAGCTAGGTAAGATGAATCTCATCTGAAATACCTCTCAGGAAAAAGGCATTCCTGTTCCTGGTTGTGGATGCAGAACTCTAAAGGGTCTCTTTAAACCCACAAGATGACAAATAAATATATCACCTATAACCAGTGGATTGAAAAAGATTATTTCCAAACTACTACTCTGTTTTTCCATTAAGTGCAATACTGACCTTCTGTTTCCCCATGGCTTCTTGGGGCGCAGGCGGAAAGGTGCATGGGACCCTGCCATGTTTCATGTGATAGGGCAAAGGGAGACTGGGATCCAGTGGCACCCAAGGGACTGAGAGCATGGCAGGTACTGTAGGCAGATCACAATGAGCCTTATGTAAGTTATAAGAAGCTCTTGTTGGCTTGTCAAGGGAACTCTTGTAGATCGTAACTGATGAATCTCCTGCAGCATGAGTCAATAGATAAGAGCCCTCCTGCAAACTAAAAAGATATAAATAAAAAAACAGTTTTTGTTTGTTTGTTTTGTTAATTGATAGGTAGTAATAGCTTTAATGAAGAAGCAAAGCATCTTTAGGTATTTACTTATAATTCCTTGTTTTATAAAAAGACTATGGACAAAAATGAGCAAGTTAAATTGTATTAATAAATTAAATTGTGCTCATTTATGTTTTATACTGGCAAGAAGGTTCAACCTCTTCTGCCATGCCACCAACATCTGCCTATGTGTCATGAATGAACATAATACATGGCATTATTTCAGAGCAGCCCTCGTATATGCAAATAAGCTTGCAGACTGAAAGCATCAGAGTAGCTAAAGAAAGAAAAATAGGGAACAAGAGAGAAGTTGCAACAGTGTGCAGATGAAGATACATGCTGTTATTAGTAAAGCTAAGCAGAAAGGAACATATGAAGGGAACTTTGTTATTGCTAACAAAAATGAAAATTTTAAGTGTCAGCCTACACAGTATTACAACCTACTCCTAGGTACTGTTAAACCAGCTCAGAAGTATCCCATCTCCTCTCCTGAATTCTGGTTCATAAAAGTCAACTTGTTCTTCTTTTGTACCATTTATACAAAAACATCAACCCTAAGCACATTTTTATGTGGCCTTGAGTTATGCTATGCTAGACCTAAAAGAACCTCTAAAATATTTCATGTATCCAAAGACACAAAAATCAAAGAGTAGACGACCATTGTACATAAGAAACAGGATCACATGGGTACAGTTGGAAAGGAATATAACGTATAAAAATGAAGCACTTACTCAGACACTTTCTTCAGAATGTGATGAAGTATATTCAATGAATTTGCTGGCCTGTTAAAAAAAATTGCAGAAGTAGTATCTTGCAAGCCTTGTTAGAACTTCAGACTCATCATTAAAAAAATCTATTAAAATACTCACTTAATCAATCCAAGTTTTTCTCTTAATATTTTTGGAGAAATCTTTTCTAGCATAATAAGTTTTGATGTGAGACCATCAATATGCCCTGGAAAACATTAATCAATACATTAAAAAAAAAGAGAACAAACAAATATAAAGGCATAATTTGCTGACCTAGAGCATTTTAAAGGGAATATTTTTTCCTGTTTCACAGTGTAGAACAGTGGAAAGCATATATCAATGTTGCACAATAACTGAAAATGAGATGTACAGTTGTTTCTAAGCACGGGCATTTGTATCTGGGCTGTCTTACAGATCAGGGATGTGCCCATGATTCCCGCAAATCTCACATCTTGTGTGATGCCTAGCACGTGCAACCTCATTTTGCTATGGCTTTACTCGTCAGCTAGTTCATATCTTCTCAAATTTTCCTGATGCTTAATGCTGTACTTCCTACTGTGTAGATGATAAGCTCAACTTTTAAGACAAATTTACCTTGAAGTTCAACATACTTGTTTCTCTGTTCTGCTGTTATCTGAACATTGATATTATTTGGTATTCTGAGTATTCTGTATCTTTGTCTTTTGATTTTTTTTTTTTTTCCTCCAGTGAAACACAGCTTACAATTCTGGCCTTGTTCACAGCAAATTTACTAAGACTGTAAATAGCTAAGAGTTTTCCTCAACATACTGCTGTAACAGGCACAGGCTAGCCCAAGTTTTCACTTGAAAAGCAATAAAAGATAATTACCATAGCTTGTACATTGATGTAGTGACTGCATCTTACCAAAAGAGATAGTCTCTCAAGTTGAGGTTTTTGCAGAAAACTGTCCTATTTCAGCTTCCATAAGAATCAGGAGAACACAGTATAATAAAAAATAACCTACTCAGTGGAATTTACTGCATGCTATAAATCTGCCCTTGTAGGAAGTCTGAAAGTCTCAACAGCATATTTAAAACCGCTAAACAAAATTATTTCACATTCAAGGACAAACATTACTCAGCAATCCGTTATGTGATGTAAGATGATCAAGTATGAACTCTCATTTGTAACAAATATGAAAGGAAACCAGTTGTCCTGGTCCACTTTTAAAACACCACACGTTACTTTTCTTGATAGCAGTATTTTCTGTAAGACTAAACACTAAGTTTAATATTTTGCATTGCTAACTATGAAGAAAAACTTGAAATCATTAAAATAAAAAAATCTGCATTGTCCATTATTTGTCAGCGTCTGCTCAAGATCTCCATTTCTAAACTCTTTGACAGCATAGCTGGAGAATAATACCTATGAACTACTCATACTGGACTTATATCACTGTAACCTTTATTTAAGATGTGTCTGACCAAGACCACTTGACATTCAGTAAGTTATCTATACAGAAAGCACTTTTTTCCAAACAGTGTTCAAATCATCTTTATTTAAAGTCATTATTATTCCATTCAGGTGAAGGTAAACTATGCTCAGATACTTAATGCAAACAAGTGAATTTTTGGGGTAAAGCATTCCCAGCTTTAATCAGCAAAGCCTATCACAATTCTTTTTAACCAATTAAAACAGGTACAGATACTTTGGGAAATGTCACAGCCTTTCCGTACGCATGTTATCTTATTTGAGCAGCAATGGGACTTAAAACAACAACTGAGCAAGATGCTCTACAGAACGACAGCACTCTTTGGTTTGTGTGAAGATGATACATCTGCTTTTGAACAAATGGAGAGCCCATTTATCAAGAAATCAAAAATCCAACTTAACAGCACATCTTGCACAGCATGCAGGAGGCAATACTTCCATTTCCGTTTTCTTTTCCATCTGCTGAACTGAGTCACTGTGAGATACTTCCCTGAGTCACACAGAAGAACAACTCTGGAAAATTATGGGGCACAATCCAAGGTCCAAAGAACTTTTCACCCATACCTATTAGCAATGCAAAAGGTTGCTAATACAGTGAATTCAAGTTCTTTCAAGATCTAAGAACACCTAAGCAACTTACCACTGATATCTGCTACCCATTCAAAACCTCAGTTTAAAAGGGCTCACTTAAGATCTACACATTCTCAGAACTAATTGAATATGAACAGAAGTTTTATAGGTACTGTATTATTACTGGTAAGAGCAAAGTTTCCAAATAGTTTTTTCATACCTTCACACTTACACTATTGGGTAAATTTAAGAAGAGCAGTATGTCTATGACTATACTATTGCTGATTCAAACATCCCATCATGATAGGACATTTCACTTATTTCAAGTTACAGCATGACCTAAGAAGACACCTAGATCACGTCTGCCTTTCTGGTTACAACAAACGTGTGATAGTCCAAGTCTTACATTCAGGTATCAGAGCAATGAAAAAGAATGAAATATTCACCCAATTTTAAGCCATCCATAATACAGGGATATTATCACCACTGGGGAACTGCCACTTGATTTTCAGGAAAAAAACACAAGTCTTTCAAAGAGTTGTGTAACTAAATCAGAACACTTGCAACACTGAATTTTTCAGAGCTCCTCCCCAGAAATATAAGATGAAAGGCAGAATCAAACTGTGTTCAGCCTGGACAGCAGAAGGCTCTTGAAGACCCAAGAGTGGCCTCTCAGTACCTAAAGGGGGGCTGTAAGAAGGAAAGGGGCAGACTGTAGCAGGGTGTGTTGTGACAGGACAAGGGGAAATGGTTTCAAAATAAAGGAGTGGAGATTTAGACTGGATAAAAGGAAGAAGATTTTTACACTACAGTTAGTGAGGCACTGGAACAGGTTACCCAGAGAGTGGTGGATAGCCCATCCTTGGAGACATTCAAGGTCAGGCTGGACCAGGCTCTGAGCAACCTGATCTAGCTGCAGATGTCCTGTCCACGGCAGGGGAGTTGACTAGATGGCCCTTAAAGGTTCCTTCTAAATCAAATTATTCTATGAATCCTGAAGTAGAATGTGGTAAGTTTTCTATTAATAGCAGTTGTAGGTACAATTTTATACAAGATTGATTACTGCCTTCCAGGCATCTGTTAACCTACCTATATTAGAAAATACATGCTGGTACCAAAAATCCACAGTCCCCAGGTTACCTACCTGAATAAAATCCATATTCTGCCAGCACCAAAAGTTATTCACATACTGGAAGTCCAACACAATACAAGTAGTATTCTAAATCTTCTTCTGTTTGTTTAAACAGGGGTAGGAAGGGGCCTTCACACATGCTAGGAGAACTACTGTAACCAATACAAACCCCTAAAGGATTTCAGGTTTTGCTGCTGGATGAAGTGCATCGAAGAATCAAAAAACAAACACACTGCAATAACAAGTGTCTCAACTTCACTACAGCTTTCTCCTTAAGCACACAGAGCTGTCAGAGGCTGGCTCACAGGAGCCTGCTTGCTTAGGGCTCCACACCCACTCCATGGCTAACAGCTGCCTGCGTGGTACAGTGGAGACTAAGGAACTTCTGAATCAGACAGGGATGACAGCTCATGCCAGAACAAGAACGGAACAAGAACGGCTCTCTCCTACAATCCTGAGAGCCTCAGTAAATGGGTGTTGGCTGGCTGAGCTGTGTGCAAACTTCTGTGCCCTAGCCATATGCTAAGTGTCCTGTTACTGATGGATGATTAGATAGACATGCATTCTTCTTCCAGCCCGCATGCTTTTTAAGACAGTCAGCCCACTCTTTACAGCTACATTATTTCCTCACACTGCTTGTGATTCTGGAGAAGCTAATAAACAGAAACGTTTTCTTGAAGGGGAGAAATATTTCAGTGTAGTTTAGTACTATTGTACTGCTTTAAAAAAAAAAAAAAATTCAGGATCTTACATCAAGGTAAATTAGAGAAGAACAGGAGAACTTTGTGCATAATGATTTAATATATTTGGCTTTGTGAAGGTTTTTAGATCATATCTGATCTCATATAAGCTTTACAGTTCTGTGATTAAGATGCAAAGTTTGTATGTAAAACATAGAAAAAAAAGAACTCAGCACTTCTCAAATAGTATTCTGACATGAGCTACCAAGAGCAGAAAGTATCATTCAGTGCTAAAGTGGAAAGGGTAGGCAACCACAGGCCACAACTGCTGCCATAACAACCATAAAAACAGACAAATCTTTCTACAACAGGAAGCGAGGCAGTCCCTGCTCCAGAACATTCACTCACTGTACAGGATTGCCCTCGTCCCACAGCAAACATTAAGCATATTCTGAGATGCACTGTGACATACCACTTGAACACAGTGTCCTTTTAAAACTTAATCAATTACTAGATAACTGATATCAAAGAGGTATACGGCTATTAAAAAGTTTGGTAAAATAATCTGGCCCCATGCTTTATATGTATCATTTTTCTTTCTCTCCAGAAAGAGGAACAGACAAACTTTCTTGACTCCTGAAAGTCACTGCACAAATCTGAATATAGCATTTTTTACTGGAAGTATGTTAATCACTTTTTTTTTTTTTTTTAAACACTGCACTCGTGTTTGGCCTTAGTTGTGCAGAAAAGAGCCTTTACAGTAAGACACCTTTGAATAACATTTTTGCTTTCCATCCCAGTTTCTTCTATTTTCTGTGCTTTGAATTATGGATGTAATCTCTTCTATATGGGATTTTTTTCACTTTGCTTCATTCTGAGTATTGATTACTCTGCATGCATAGGCCCTATTACATTTCTGAACAGCAGATGGAAAGGAGATAAAGGACAGAGTTTATCATAACCATCCCTTTGACAGGGATAATTTGACCACAACATGTACTGGGAAATGAAATTTCACTGACCAGTTAGGTACAACTTCTGTTCAACTATCTGAAAAAAAAATAGTTACATACTGGTGTTCAGAGATCTTATATAATACCATGTATATAGAAAGTAGTTTTAAATAAACCCATGCTAAGTATTTTTCTCATTACTGCAACGACAAAATTTCTTCTAGCATATTGTATTTGAGACACAAGTATACTGTTTCCAAAGCTTGCAATTTCTCATATTTCTGAATAACATAAGCTGTATCTTGCTTGTTTTTCCTCATTCTCCTGTATCTTATCTGTCTGCACGTTATTAGTGTTGAATTATAAACACTATTGTGTGTCTCCAAAGAAAAACAAGTTGTGCTTGACCCTCTCCCCTGCTGCAAGTTCAAAAGCAAAGAGATCTGTATTCCCTGAGCCACATACCCAATTATTTCTTATTCACCAATTTTGGCACGCGATAACAAATCGATTTAAAATGATTTCACAAAATAGTATACATTTATAGTTCATTTTTTATTGAGAAGTATTCTCACTGCTCCTACATTACAATAATCCGTGTTGCATTTGACTCATTAAAAAAAATGAATCAAAGAATTGAAGTCACGAAGATCGCTAATTTCTGAGAACTAAGTTTGGGTTATCAATTTTTCTTTGAAAAGCAAATAAATGCAGTTCTTGCAAACAAAGATTACTGGATGTTATCCAGTGAGAACCAAAGTTGAAATGTCCCCATTCAGCACCCAAGAGAAATTTTCAAAAAAGAACTTAAGATAAAAGTGAAAACCAAAGTTAGAAAATTAAATAAGGATGTATAGAATACACCTGTCATACACACCTTTCTCTTCTGTTATTTCATGAAGGTTTAGACATTCACATTTCATACAAGCAAGCACAAATCAACACATCAACTTACCAATATAAAATAAGCATTCAGAATGAAGCATACTCTCTGTCCACAGCTGACAAACTTCACTTTCCGTAAGAGCTTCAACACCGTAATAGGCTTGGTATTCCAGTTTAGGCAATAGGAATATTGGAATGAGCTATCAAAGCAAACACACAAGCAAATTCAGCAGCCTGTGCAAAAATGATTGTTGCAATCGAGCTACATTTTGACACTTATAATCATCATCATCTTCCACTACAACTGTAGCAACAAGATGTAACAGCTCGTGCCCTGTGAAACCCACATAAGTGAGCTTAAGGCTATGGAGACGCTGCATAAAGGAAGGCGAAACAGAGAGGTTAAAATAAAACAAGTCTAGGCAAGTTTTTACAAAAAAATAAACTGATACTAAGCCATTACCCATGAAACTTATTTTGACATTCTCACTTCTATGCTCTACTGCCCTCTGCAGGAATTTAAAAAAAGATATGCAATTATGACACTGATTTGCTCATTGGAATTCTGTCTTTTATTCACATCAAGCAAAGCCAAGATAGCTCTTCCAAGCAAGACTATGAGCATATAATTTTCACAAGTAAAAGCTACTAAGATCTATTTCTATTTCAATAAACACCTTCCAAGCTGTTTACCTATCTATTATAATTCTGGTATTTTGGGGAAGACTATACCAGATCAAGTTTGTCAAACGATTATGAGGACTCTTGACAAAACAGTGAATTACTGAGGATTCCAGAATAAGCTTTCCTTCTCCTGTTATAACACAGAATATTGGATTTCACTTGCACTTAAAGCATTTTAGCCCTTAAGACAAACAATTTGCTAAGATGCATTCCAGAGTTTTTTCAAACAGAATGCTCTTATGATTCCAAACAATCTTGAAGTGCTTGGAAAAAAAAGAAGTTTCTACATTACCTTTTAAAAACAGTTCAAAGAGGCATTATTTTACATGAATAGAATTATTCATACATATTATTGAAATGTAGCTGTAGTAGCCAACACAGAATCACATTTAGTATCTGTCCTAATCAAGTAGGTTTTAAAAAAAGAGCCAATTCCATACCTTTTGAGCTTTCTTCTTTTTATTGAAACGTGGCAGTGATCTCACTTTCTGCACATTGCAACGCACAAGTAACAACAGGTCATCCAAACTGAACAACTTATACACGAGGTTGCCATCCTGAGGCGCTTTATACTCTCCAGGGTCTTCCACAAGCATCTGAAGTTCATCTGGCAGCTTTCCTACAGAAAATAAAACCAAAAATGACAAATTTGGGCATTCTTCACTTTGAGGCTAATCAAGCTTTTTTGGCCCTCTCTCACAGTAGTTGATTTTTAAAAGCCATTTTTTTTGATAATAGTTTGGGGTGAAAAGCTTGCTCATTAGGCACACTAAGTCACTTGCTAAGGTGTTTGTTTTTTTAAAAAAATAATTCCAGAAAATGCCTACAATGGCTTTTAAAGAATATATTATTAATTATTCCCACATTTTATTCTCCTGTTGAGTTTGTTACATAGAGCGTTTTGTGCAGATGGAGTGGAAAGGTGATTTTTTTTCTTTTAAAGTTACATTCACACAGCACAAATAGACCAAAAAATTACTTTGAATGAGAGTCGTTATCCATTTATTAGTTACAGAAGCAACTCAAGCCTCAGGTTGGTGGCATAAGGCTCCATTCCAAACTGAGTTTGTTTCAAATTTCAATTATATTAACTTGCATATTCAAAAGAAGCTTATTCAGATCTTAAGATGCAGCAATATAACTTCCCATCTGTTGAACTCTCTATTTGTCCACAATACTACATTTGATTTGCTTAGCAATACTGGTTTTACCACTCCGATTAAAAGTAAATAACACTTGAATTCCATGGTCTGGCTTTGTGAAAAGATAAGAAATTGGAAGAATATCACGCTGCTTAGTCCTTTAGATGGGAGGAGAGGAAAGAGACATGTCATTGACCTACAATTAAAATCCGGTTGACTTAAAGGAAATGTACCTAACAACAATTTCAGCTCATAAAAGTATTACCTGTGTTAATCTGTCCGCAATGGAAACAGTTTAATAATTAATTCCTATGTGATAAAGCACACAGCTAATCAGAAAACACCAATAAAACATGTTCTCCCACCAAAAAGCACTGATTCATTGGAATTAAATACTTGAGAAAAGTGTATCTGTGCTGATCCAACTGCCCGCTTTCCTGTCAATTTAACTGAAGCAAGGGTTCCTAGTTTCAGTTTTACAGAGCTCAGAAGCTACTCAGGCAAGTAAAAAGCCCTCAAACTTTATGGTCCCTAGGACCTTCAAGTTCTTGGTAGAGGTCTGGGTATAAGGTGGGCTCAATTTCTAGCTAAACACTAGAAAACTTGGAGAAGTGCCTCGTAGTGAGTTCTCAGCAGCCCTCTGAAACAGATTTGGTAAGAGCTGAGAAACAGAAACTGAGGGGGGATTCTCAAAACTTGGACAAGTCAATACCAACTTTTCTTCAAAATTTTAATTACATAATTTGATCTACAGAAAAAGTAAAGTAATTCCACTTTCAACTGAGAAGAAATGATTTTTGTAGACCTTCTCACAGACCAGACTGCTCAAACATTGAAACTTCTACGGAAAAGTAACTAACCTCAATACCAAACAACTTCTCCTTTCTCAGATGCCTTGTTGTTTCTTGTAATTTAAATTAACATTTCTTATTCAGCTCTATGGACAAACAGCTTCACACATTCTCTCTTATTTGTGCAACATAGTACCTGTCAAACACAAAGTATTTTTGGGGAAAAAAAAAAATCACATCTCAATAAATGTAACAGAGGTACAACTAGACTTTCTTCAGGCAAGAGAGTTAAAATGCTTTTCAGCTGAACTGAAATTTTTAAGTTTTTCTCCACAGACAACACACACTACTACTCACTCCTTGGCGCCCCCTGAAAAAGGCACGTCCAGGTATTCCTAGATGAGCCATGAGGATTTGAGGCAGGGCCCAGCACAGGTGCTGGGTGGGAGATCACTGGTGGCTTTGAAGATTGAGGCACGTGAGTTTGCACAGCATTAGCATTATCACAGCTCACTGCAGGCTGCTCGTGAGCTTTTTGGGTAGGTGACTTGAGGAGCTCCGTTTGCATTTTCAAAATCTGTCCAACAGGATCAAATTCTTTGGACAACCTTCTTGGAGCCTTTCTGGAGGCATTTTTCCCCTGATGCACAATTTCTGAACAATCAACCATGCTTGTTGATGGATTTGTGGTGGGGGAAGATGACTCGGAAGTCTGGACCAAGGTCTGAGAAACAGTGTTTGGAACAGTTTTTTTGCATTCAGTATTTTTATGTTCTGTATCAATTACTAAACGATCTTCATCGGTGTCACTACTGCATAAAGGAGCATGTATCTCATTTTTCTGTACAGCATGAGAGTCTTTTTTGCAACTTACAGCAGAATATGAAGTATTTGTTTCTGATACTTTTTTGGTCATGACATCCTGTGCTTTCTTCAACTCTATCTCCTCAGAATGAAAGTTTTTATGAGACCAATTTACTTCAGGGCTGAAGCATGTATTGCCACATGATGGAAGCTGCATTCTGGAATACACTGAAAATCCTTGCTCAGAAAGAGGAGTTTTTCTCTCTTGAGCTTCACTGTTTATGGTAGATGTCAGTTTTTTTTCTGTTTGTGAGTCACATGACAAAACTTTATCAGTGTTACTAACAGAACAAGTGTTTTCTGTTTTAGAAGTCCTTGAAAGTTTGACAGCTGCTCCAAAAGTTTCCAGTTCTGTAAAATCATCATCAAAATCCATCCCTGCATCATCTGTAAGTGGAATCTTCCTGCACTGGTAGGTATCAGAAGACACCTTAACATAGGGAGAAAAATAAATAAATACTGTACAATCAAACAAGCCAAGAAATAGAATGCATTAATCATGAATGAGACACTACCAAAGCAGAAACCTGAAAACTGTTCTAGGATCCAAGTTTTCACTGTTAAGTGAGAGGGGCAGTTAACGAACCAAATTCCTGTGTTTCACGTGAAATGTTCTTAGACCGTAGCTATTAAAAGGTCTTTCAAAACAGAAATAAAGTCCGTAAAACTTGTCACACCTAAATAAGCCAGTTAAAACATATTTTAATGAAATAAACATTAAAGCTGAGTTGAAGATACAATAGAAGCACTTAGAGAACTGGACAGACATCCTCACAGACAGTGCCTGAAGCTCAGTAGTTAACAAAAAAAACCCAAAAAACAATCAGCAGGAGACCTAAGTTTTCCTTCATTATCACACAAGTAACTTAAAACACAGTATTTTTTTTTGTTCTTTTTTTCTCCAAAAAAGAAGTGAATCTACATACATTCCACTGAAACAGATTGTCCTCATCTGGTTTGTCCATCAAAGCGTCAGAAATTGCAATGTAAGACTTTTTAGTTGCTAGGAAGTCCGCTGGAATTTCATGGAATATTTGGTTCCTCTCTCTTATTGTCATTTCCTTTTTCAGAAGAGGTGAGTCAATGAAAACCACTTTAGCTGCTTTGTTATCTAATCAAGAAAGGAAATGCATATTAAATGTAAGAAAAAATATCACTTTAGAATTTACATCATCTTTCAGCTTCCAAATATATTACAATCCATTCCACGTTTGCAAACAGATGAAAAACTATGCTCTCATTCACTATCAAAAGCAGCATATCCAGCTAGTCTGAATTATGACCCTAAAGCACCAATACACAACACATACTACATAAGGAATTCCTAAAGAACTAAGCATTTAACATTTCTCACATGGCATTATAAAAATAAAATGTATCCTGTTTTCCAAAAAGATTTTCTTCTTCCTCTGTTCTGCATACATTAACCTCAGTAAATCTGACTTGGGGGCTGTTATTTTCTTTTAAAGATTCATTGCCCAAAAGTGATGGCTGAAGTTTATATTTTTTTTTCTAATCAGTAACTAAGTTAGGGCACTTTTACCTCCCTTTCTGTTGTTTATAACTTAAACATGAACCATAATTAAAGTCATCAAAAAACAACAGTAACACTCTGGCCAATTTCATACAGAAATCAATGGCACACTGTGAACAGGTGGGCCACCTAATCTCTGCTTTAGAAAAATCTGAGGAAGAAAAAAATATTAATGCAAGAGGTGGCTGAAAGTGGTTGGGAGCCAAGGAAAGAGAGGAGAAAATCTTTGTGTAACACTGTATTGCTAACATACTTCAAGTAACTCTTTGACTGTTAACTTTGAATCAAAAAATTAAGTCTAAAAACCATAAAGCTGACATGAAAGGAGCCAAGCAAAGCATTACACAAGGTACTTCAATTTGACGTAAAGAAAGATCAGAATTTCAAAGACTTGCAGATATTTGTCAACTACCATCCAAAAGTTTGCCATACAAATCTGTGTATGATGCACACAACACTGACATTTCAAGACAGCTTCCACTGTAATTCAACTAGCTAAAAAAAGAATGGACGAGAAGGGAAATCTATATGCAAATTACTGATGGGATAGTATTCAGATGAGTTAATCAATTTACTCAAAACATTTTTTCTTATAATTAGGAAAAAGGCCGTACTCCATGATCATTCATTAAACAATGATGGAAATCGGTTCTTTTAATTTCAGAAGTCACATGCAGTTATTTTCTTCCCAAGGAGTTTACTGTTTTAGAAAGCAAAAAGGACATTTAACTGACTTTGCTTTTTTCCAAGTGGAAAATAACTGAGCATCTCCAAATTCAATGTTAATGGCAGTATCTCTAGAGGCTGTTGCTATTTTCAGTAACAAGGTAGGACAAAGTGTGGAGAACTATGAAATGACCTTGCTATTAGCTTTCCTCCTTGAGAGCAGAAGGAATACCATACCAGTGGATTTTTAAACTTCATTTCTGTGATATCTGAAATTAAAATAAACACAGTTCTTGAAAAAACAAAGGTTTTGGACTCATTATGCAATAACAATCATTTCAGATTTCTGTCCTTTATAATGTCAGATTTTATTATTTTGTTTGATTATTTAAATTAAAAAACATGGAAGTACTGGAGAAACTCATTCCGGCATTCTAGGGGGCAACTTCTTAAGAAATGCTAAGAATCCTAATTTGTAATTACAATTATGATTTTAACAAACTTCAGGTTTGATTTTTTTTTTCCCTTTTAAATCAAATCAAAGATAAATTATTTTACTGTGAGAATAAATCTAGACTATCTTCTCCTTTCTCTCAGTTGATCTTGCTTGAATTACTAATTTTTTGTCCTTCTATCAGATGAAAAAAGGATTATGAAAAAATATCAAGAACTTCCAGGACAAAAATGTAGTTTTTATAGCAAAAATATACTATACCTGCAACAGGGATCATCTTAACGCAAACTGGAATTTCCCACTGTTCCTTGTAGTTTAATCCATGATTATTCAGTAACGTAAATAATGACTGATTGCTTAGAACAACTTGAGGGGAGTATTTCAAAGCAAGCTTTTCTGCATTTGAATCTGAACTAATATCCTAAACAAGAAAAGAAGGTAGATTTTTAAAGGTTTTCATGTAAGACAGGTAATTTAATTTTGTAAACAAACTAACAAACATGAATTAGCTCCACAGCTGCAGATACCCAGCTACCACCACTGTGCCAGGCTCCAAAATCAAAGTGAAAAGCCTTAAAGTTTTAGCTGAATCCTACACCTCTACCTTGTAGCACAAGAAAACATATTTTGCCTTCTACCTTTCTATTAATTCCTAATAAATTGAATTACTAGGTCAAATAAGAACAAAGGGGTAGTGACACATTGGAGTTCAACGCAAAAGAAAAAAGCAACACATTCACTCACATATGTATCACAGATGCTCTTACAAGTTAAGTAATAGCACCATGGAGCAGCCTAACATTAAAGTATGACTAAAACTGCACAGTTCTTTCAATACAGATTGCCTCTAAAGAATGTCAAAGCAAACATAAAAACACGAAGCAAACAAATTCAGAATTGAAACAACAGAAGTATAAAAAAATTATGAGTTTCCAGGAAAAAAGAAGGTTGGGCATATTCATTAGGTGGGAGAAGAATAGTAAGAACCATGGAGATACTGGATGTTTGGGAGCATTAAGGGCCACAAAAGATAAGTGAGAAAATCTAGCAGTGCTCTTTCTTTGTTCACCTAAGATAACATGAGAAATAATATATACATTGCTCTGAAAGTAATGCCCCCTAATTTCCATGAAAACTACACAGATATAAATAGCGTGATAACACTACATGATAGAGCAAATATTCTGCTACAAAAACACTCTTTTTCAACATAGTGACCACCACTAGCTATGCATTTTTGTCAGCCACAGAGAAGAGCCTGCATGTCATACTGGACATGCTGTCTGGAACTTAGTTCATCTTTCAAGTTGCTGTTGCCATGGCAGAAACACCTACTGCCTCACTGTGCTCACATCCACTGCTTGGTCTCTGTTAACACTCAGCAACTGTCAATGAATGTCAGTGGGTGCCTTTTTTTTTTTCCCAGGGAGGAATTTAATTCTACACCTTTGCTTAACATGCACTTCTGTATAGGATGCCATCCTGTCAGACTGTCCCTGTGCTGCTATTTGTCACACGGCAACAAAACGTAACAGAATATTGGCAGGAAGGTTCAGCCTTTATTGCCATACCGCCAATCCACCTCTGACATTGTTGGCCAACATAATAAACTAGGAGCCACTACTTTCAGAGCAGATCTCATATTTTACAGATCTAACACCTTTAGCGGAATATTATTCTCCTGTGTCACCTCTACTGCTTTCTTAACCAACAAACTTCTCTGCAGTCATAGTATCTCTGTTGACAGGTTGACTTCTGATATATGAACAAACTCCTCAAATAAGTGCACAGCAAACTGTCTGAAATAAATAGTCAAAAAACAAGTTCTGCAGAATGAACAAAACAAATCCATTTCTCAACACAAACAGCAACACTGGCTATTTAACAGGGAGGTAGAATGGAATCTAAAAATTGTTCAATTCAGGAATGCAATTTATATTGCTTAGCGAAAGATATAGTTAGATAAAGGACAGCTAGCTCACTTTTCAGAAAACTGAAGAGCCTAAAATATTTCTTGACCAGGATGCACAGCATAACAATGCGATAAACCAATTTTGGAAGAAGGCAGTACAACTGCCATACGTTAAATACTACACAAGTAATGATACAGTATGTATTACTACACAACAAGATGCATAAGATTAAGATAAAAATGATGAAATAATGCTGCCACAGAAATGAAATATTTCTTTTCTCCAATATGTGCCATAAAAATGACAATAAAAATGGTACTTACATTGTGCATAATAGAAGCCTTTTCTTCTGGAGTTATAATAGATGTAACCGTTTTATAATCTGTGCAGAGCTGAACAGGCATTGTAGGGAATGCTGTCTTAGCATATCTTGCTGTACCCTTGAAGAAAATCAAGCAGGACCAGGAAACAATCTTAAATGAAATCATGATGACCCAATATTCCACTTTTTGTGATAAAGTTATTAAGAACTTACGCAGGTGCAAGTTAGTGTTATGTCAGGAAAACAAGAAGTACTATTAACACCATACTTTTAGGGAGCACACAATAATTAACAGCCTCTCTGCCAGAATAATTACATTAGTTTTACTGAAACATTTTCACTACGAATTATAACCTTCTAACCCAAGAACTAAATAATACCTATAAAAACTAAATCTTTCCATAATACGATCTGTGTATAGTTCTACCTATTTGAGAATAACACCAGAAGAATAAGTGTACATACAATATTACCATTACAAGAAGATTTTTTTCCAGCTTAAAGGTCAATTGCGTGTTAAATTTTCCTCCCATGATGCTTGTTATTTCATGTAATGTGTAAAACTCAGGATACTTTTTCACGTGTCCAATGCAAGCCCTGAATAATTCCTAACAGAAAAAACAAAACAAAAAAAGCATTTGCATCTTTCATAAGAACTTGAATATCTTTATTTTCTGCAACTGCAATAATTACATTAGCATATACTTCCTGTAGAGAATACAGAAACATTTTGCAGATCATCGCCAACATATTTGTTCAACCAGTATAACCCCATAACAATCTTACAATCATTGGTATCAGAACTGAAACACATTCTGAATTCTCATCAGCCCTCCACAGGCGAGACTAGCAACATATGCATGCAAGCTCAAATCAGTTACAAAAAAACCTAAAAACAAAAAGCAAACAAAACAAAACAACTCCCACCAAATTCAGTACTCTGAATTGTGCTAGAAAAGGTCATTATTTTGTTCTTGGTTTTTTTTTTGTTGTCATTGTTTAATTTTTCCTTGTAGGGAAAAGTCTTTCTTTCTTTGTGTTACTTACTACCTAATTTTATACCAGCCTGGGTAAAGGTAAAGACATAGGAGGATTCTATATGTATTCCAACTTGCTTTCATGTCAGAAAGCATTCCCATTTTGATCTGTTGTAGGAATTATTATGGCACTTACTAGAAGAGACAAGAATTTTAGCAAAAAGTATTTAACTACAACACTTTAAGTAAAGTGTCACACTGCATTAAAAAAAAAGAAATCAACAGCAAGTCAACCCAGTAATGTGAAACTGATCAAACCTGTACTCTGGAATTTCTTACCCAAAATGCATTAAACAAAGAAAGATTTGTGTTCAATTGTACGATTATCAAACTGGTGATTTAACACAGCATGAACTTCCAGATGGCTATGATTAAAGCCTGATTAACCTCTGATTAATGCAACTTCACAACACACTTCATGTTTTGCTCAATATATGCCCCAGTAGCATACATTTGTATCAACTTGTCAACATAAACGTACACTTACAGTGTAATTTCTTCCTTCGCAAATATAAAGATCTCACACACTTCAATGCTGACTATCTTTATACTGTATTGTATTCAACAACCCTACTTGTATCTTATGTTACTACCCAAACTATGGACCAGGCTGTGCTGGAGAGCATCAATGGAACAGTGACTTTTCATGTCTCACTCCAACTTCAAATCAGCAGCTCTGGGAACACTGCATCCCGAGCAGCGTGTATGCAACTTAATCACAATTTCAATATCATTGCTTAAAAGCAGAATTAAACACAGGATCAGTAATTACCTCAGTATAAAGCAGTGCATCTTCAGAGATACTATCATAGTCTTGAGTGCAGCTTTTTGCAGCATTTTGGGCAAATTTCATAAATTCTGCAACTTCGTTGTTTACTATTTCTTTCATTTTCTGGGGGGAGAAAAAAAACCCTCATTTTTAAGACACAATGAAATCCTAGGCTTGGTACATAAACAGCAAAATCTCCAGAGATGTAGCACAGGTGATGGTATGAGGAAGGGCACAGCTTTCACTTGTTGATCAATCTGGCAAGTCTTTCCATGCATTTAGCTTCACTTAGGTAAAAAAGAAACTTTGTAACATTAGGTCTGCATCCTCTAAGTACAAATCAAGCTCATTTCCACCCTGCACAGGTGGTTTAAATAAAACAGAATTAGAGAACACTGTTGGAGCAAATTTACATGACAGAATGACAAAGGTATCTGAGCTCCGACTTGATAAGCATTACATTGTAAGTAACAGCAATGCAGTAGGTGCTGATCTGCCTAGAAAAGACACTCCCAGTGATACAGTGCAAAACAAAGGAACTGGCATTAACAGTGATGTACTGCACACCAAATAAGACAGTTCAAAAACATTTACCACATACAGGATTCAGATAAAATAAAATGTACATGAAACAAAGTATTTACACATTGCTGACTGAGCAGTAAGTGTGGACTCAAGCATTTCTACTCCAATAAGTCTAAATGTGGCAAGCATCTAAGGTCAACATGTAAGTTTTCTCACACACTGATGAAGAAAGTTCTCAATACAGGGTATTGACAAAAATTGCATTAAAATATATTTATCTCACCACATTATAAAAAGCTGCAATGTGTCGTTATGAAATGCCAAAAATCACACCAAAAAGGCACCAGTAGCTTTCAATAAAATAATCAAAGGTTTTTTACATTTATATTAAAAATGGTATCCTGAATACCTTTACTGCTATTCATAATACCAGGTTAAAAGGAGGTTCTCACAAACAGAATTTGAAAACACTTCTGCTACATTTTTGTTCACTCTTCAAAGCTAAGAAAGTTGTACAGCTCTCCTCTGTGATATTCCTGAGTATATACACACATTTACCACTTACCAGATATGTCAGTAACTCTCTTTGACTTGCTGCATTGAGAGGAAAATGATTTGGTGTTTTTGAGAACTTAGTCATCAGATATAAATATGTTTTCTGCTCCTTCTCAGTCAGACAAGAGGTAAATGGATAGGGAAGTCTAGGTTCCGGAAAAGGATGATCATCAGTTGTGGGTTTAGTCACCGCCTCAACTGCATTTGTAGCCTGTATGTTACCAGTCTGTTTGTTTTCTGAAGAATTTGCCAGTACCTCCACATCTTTCTTTGCCAATCTGAAAGAAAAGTAACAAGTGAAACAACTTTTACCTAGAAAATAGTATCTGCCAGAAATATATAATAAAGGCAGTCACACAGCTGTAAATTTCTAATTCAGCAAAATGCACTCTGCCACTCCAATTTACAGCCTACGCACTAAGAATTTTCCTATTCTGAAACTTCTCGTGGGCCAAACTTACTTTTAGAATCAACAGCAGCTTTGCCACTGATTTCAATTAAAAACAAAAATAAATGTACATATTCATTTATATAATGGATATTGAGGCAAAAAGGTACACTCAAAACTGATGGAGTGCTCTGGAAAAAAGCATTAACGGTGAAAAGGTATAGTTTCAACATTTCCTCATTAGCTGATGGTTGGTATTCAGAAACAATTTGCACTTGGGAACGTCTATCTTATGAGTAAAAGTTATGATAATAAAGGAGAAAAACTAAGTACAAAAAGCTTTTCTTTTACTGCAAAAGAAGTGAAAGTACTTCATTTTAATGACAGGAATCCCAGATTTCAGTGAAAATTTTTCCCAAGAATAGGGTACACAAGATTCATTTTCATTTCTGAACTGATGGAAATCAGTGGCTAGAAATGACACTGGGCTAAAGTAAGAAATACTAACAGCCCTAACAAAAACAAAGAAGTAACACCAAAAAGCTGGTTCTCATAATGACTCCAGTAGGTGAAGGCCATCTCTATCCTAATCTATTTGAAGTATTTTTAAGAAATAAAATATTGAAGGTTAACAAAATGAACATTAACTGTTGATCCTGGAAAAAACATATTTTTAAAATACAATTTCAGCAGGAGAAAACATCTCAAACGTTATTCAAACCCAACAGTATCACATTTACAGTTCTAAATAATACTTCACAGCTGTCTCTCTGAATATGAGAATATGTCCATCCCTGTGGCACAAACTGGCAAATTTAATTAAGCTGCAGCAGCAACAAGATGCTGACTCAGATACGCCAATGTTAGAATGTCAAGAAATTCCATCAGCTTAAATTGGCTGTATTCAGCACCGACCGAAATGGCAGCACATCAAGATCATTTCAGTATGCAGTGCTGTCACAGTCTTCATCAGGGTGCAAACAAAAATAATCTGACAGAGCTTTTCTGTCCACATTTACAGCTCTATACTTTATTTGAGCTGACGGCTTAAATTTTCCCCCTTCATTTTATCAGCAACCTGCCTTCACAGCTTCTATGGTGAGTGAACATATATGTTAGTAAATATTTATCACAAATCTCAGTATACAAATTGACATGTTTTATCCAGCTCTTATGTCCACATTTGCACCAACAGGTTACATTTCTCTTCCTCTTCATGATGGCCACTCAATCCAACCCACTGATATCCTTATGTTATTGGTTGCAAGCTCTTTCTGGCTATTAGCTTCTATTCTACAGAACTGAACATAATCTCACTCCTAAGTATAGTCATACCTAATCCAGAAACCCTTAACAGCTGAAGGGAGATTAAAAAAAAAAAAAAAGAAAAAAACACAAACCCTAAATACTATATAATATTCCAGCTGTTGAAATCTTGCAGTGTGAGCTCTGTGTTTTTCATTATGCCAAACAAATGTTGATTCTATTTCCTCAATTTAAAATAAAAGGCACCAGAAGTGTGCTGGCAGTACCATCTATGTCAAAATGATTTGTGTGCACAGCATTTCAGCTCCTATTGCTCGCCTAACACTCCATACAATTCCTTGAGTAATCAAGAAGCTAAGTGCAACTCCAGGGCAGTGATTGATTCTATGTAAATAGTGTTGGCTACTTCCAAAAGATACAAGTAAAAAGGATTTCTCTGTATAGTATCAGCAGCCTGCTACAATGAGATCATAAGAGACTGACAGGAGGAGATAAACACATGAGATTGGGCTTTGGTACACGGGTTACAGAATCTTTGTGAGGACTAAGTGCTTCATGACTTTTTGGTCTGCAAAACCAAGCATAAAAAAAAAACCGAAAAACAAAAGCAACCAAAAAGCCACAAAAAACTCAACACAACCCTCCCTCCCCAAAACAAAACAAATCCCCGCAAAGAAAAGCTCCATATCTCAAAAGAGAGAAAAGACCACAGGTCCCAACCTAAACTCCCTCTGCTTCCTGAGGCACCTCACAGGTAAGGCACAGAGCAGCTGCTGCAAGGCAGGGCAAGGCATGGCACTCCTCTCTGGGCAACACGCAGCTGTCTCCCAGACAGTAACTGCTTGTATGTACTGAAAGAGTGATGACAAACAGCACCAAGTCATAACAGAAGGTACCTGTTTGATAAATTCCACAGTTCCAAGAGGCTCGGAGCCAGTGAATATTTTTCATACATTTCACGTGAGAAAAACACTTCTTTGCCATTTTTGGGTGAAACATCCCTGTTAATAAAAGAACACTGATATATTACAAATTGAAAGACAAAACCCCGATCCCGAGAAACAAAGAACAGCATTAATTATAAAAGAAAACAAAAATCAGAGCCCATCTATACAGCGTTTCCCCATTTCTTCTCACATTAGGCATTCATACCACACCTAGCACCCCGCTGCTTTTCAACACTAAGATACACACTCGTTCCACAGCCCCAGAAGACTGACAGGCTGTAAGTCGCGGCAGAAGCGCCGTTCGAGCTCTCACACGGCACCAGCCCGCACACAGCGCCTGCAGCCGTGAGCAGAACAACTCCGGCTATTCCACGACACGGGACTGCTCTCCACACAGCCCCTGCGCGGCCCTTTTCCACGGGAAGGAGCCCTTCCTACAGGGTCAACTAAGCTAACTTCGAATGGCACTAAGAAAGATGTATTCTTATTCCCGCGGCTTTCACAAATGAACTCAAAACCACTCCATCCAGACGTTTTTTTTTTTCTAAAAAAAAAAAAGTTTATTCTTTTCGAGAACGAAACGAGCGCTATCGTCCCCAAACCCACACGGGATGCGCGCCGCTTAACTCCTCACTCCAGCACTGAACAACGAAGGCAGCCACCTCCCCTCAGTGAAGCCGTAAGACTTACCGCCCCCCCCGCCCCAGAGCCGCACAAAATGGCGCCGCGCAGCCCCCACCTCCAGCCCAGCGGCGGGGCGGAGCGGACACGAGGACCCAGGCCCGCCCCGCTCTCTCCTTTCCCCGCGCATGCGCGTCGCGCCGCAGCGCGGCGGCACTGAGAGCCGTGGGGCATTTTCCCGCCCTCCGCTCCTCAGATGCACCTGTGCTCGGTTACAGGGAGAGAGCGGGATTGTACTCACCAACTCAACAGCTGCCCTTCGGCCGCCATCTTAGAGCGCCTGGCAGGGAACGGACCCGCCGCTTCATCGTCTCGCTGCCGGGCGGGCCGGCCCTCACGGCGTTGGCCAATCAGCGTGGCGGCGCGCGGGAGCTGATGCTGTGAGCCAGCCAATGGCTGCACGGCTCGAGCGGTGCTGGAGGCGCTGCGGTGGCCATCTTGTGGCGGGCTGCGGCATGGCGGCCACCCCGTGCAGCGAGGCCCTGGCCCGTTCCCCTTTACCTCGGGGTGACGAAGTCTGTCTGAGGCCTTTCAGCACCGACTCTTAACGCTTTGCTAAGGTGTGGTCCTGACCAGGTGTCATGCGCCTCGCGGCGCCTGTTCCCGCCGTGGGTGTGTTGAGGAGCCGGGCTGGGCTCCGCAGAGCGGTTGGGCCCTCGGGGGTTGGGGCTCCGTGTGACGGATGAGGTGTCTCAGGGTAGCTGCACTTCCCAACTTCTCTCTTTTTTCCCCTGGGTTTCAGTTCCCCTGGCTTGCTTCCCGATAGTTACCGTCAGGGCAGAGCCACAAAAATCAACTTTTTTTTTTTTCTTCTTTTTTTTTTTTTTTGTCTCTGATGATAAGGCTTTCCAGTGTGGTCAAATGTGGAATTCATATATTCTCTATCTGTAGATTCAGGTAATGGAAACCTGTAGTGTTACAAGAAAAGATGATCCCCTTTTCAGCTCAACAGATGGAGAAATGAGGGTCTGGGGTATTGCAGGATGAAGCCATTGAAGCATTCACTGCATCTAATCCTGTAATTAAAACTGGGGACTGCATACTAATATGTGAAGATACTGAAATTCAGGGTTACCTAGAATACTTTATTCAGATCTGGACCCCCAGCACAAACACGTGGAGCTGTTGGGATAAGTTGAGAGGAGAGCCATAAGGATACTCATTGGGCTGGAACACCTTTCTGGCTAAGAGAGAGGCTGAGAGAGTTGGGGTTGTTCAGCCACGAGAAGGTTCCAAGCAGACCTTACAGTCTTCCAGTACCTAAAAGAACCACCAGGCAAGCTGTGGAGGGATGCTTTGTCAGAGTGTAGTGAAAGGACAAGGCATAATGGCTTTAAACTGAATAGAGTAGATATAGATGAGATATAAGAGGGCTGTGAGGTCGTGGCACAGGCTGCCCAGAGGAGCTGAATGCCCCTTCCCTGGAGCTGTTCAAGGCCAAGCTGGGTGAGGCTTTGGGCAGATCTAGTGGGAAGTGTCCCTACACATGACAGGTGGTAGGAACTATGTGGTCCTTTAAGGTGCCTTCGAACTCAAGACATTCTGTGGTTTTATGATTGTGTCCAAAACCACCAACCAGAGAATCTCTACCTAGCTTGCAAGGACACTGTCTAATTTCAATTCCTTTGTTTGTTTTTTTATCTCAGACAGGGGCAGAAAGGTTTTTATCTCCCATTGGAGTCACCCAGAGCCCAATCATGGAGTTAGTCTTACAAGAAATAATCTTTCTTCAGAGCTGAGGTATGGTGAAGTTTACATAGCAGAATTAGAAGACCTACCCAACTTGTGAATGTGTCATTAAATCCAACTTTAGTCTACCATCTTCCTAAATTCTGTTCATTTCTCAATTGAAGTTATCTACTTCCTACACGTGATTTTTGTACTTCTGTGACATAAGCACTAACATCAGGAAACAATTTCTTGCTGTGAGGGTGACCTAGCACTGAAACAGGTTATCCAGAGGCTATAGAGTCTCCTCCTTGGAGATACTCAGAAATCAGGAAAATCAGAACCTTCCCCTCCTCTTTATCTAGTGAGGATGTATCAAGCTGTAGCTCAATATGTAGTATGAACGTGGACCTGGTTCAGAGAAAGATGTTCGGGATGGCCCTGTTTGAGCAGGGGTTGGATCTCCAGATGATCTGACCTGCAGAGGTCCCTACCAGTCAAACCCATACTGTGATTTTGTGACATACTTTGGGGATCAAAAACACCACATTGTAACCTCTGGTTCTGCTTTCTTTATTGGCAAGCAAGGGAGTCCCTGATTCGTCTCTCATTCCTCTTTTATTTTGAACAATTGTTGTTAAACTTACTGAAGGTTAGGACCTCTCCTGTGAATTGAGAGACTGGGGAGGAATCAATTCTTGAGGGTGAGAAAATTAAACCTGGACTTTCACTATCTTAGTGCTTATGTCATGAAGCTGCTGTAGAACAAATAGCACTACAGTTCTAGGAAAGCTATAACTTTCATAACTTTTTTGACTTGATCAGTAGGTGATGGCTTCAAAGCAGAATGCTAACACCTAATTCTGGATTGCGGGCAGGCAAACTAATACTAAGCTGTTAAAGCTCTGTCAAGATGTAAGTGCTTTGGGGTAGAAGTCTAATGAATTTTACATGTTTAAAATCTTAAGATAGAAACCAAAGGTACTGTTGACATTTAGGTGGTTAGCACACCAGAGGAGGCTTGCAAACTTCTTCTGTTGTACGCTTGACACAGTGTACTCTGATGTAGAACAAGATGACATTTTCAAAGAGAAGGAAACTGGATTGGTCCAAAGTAATTCTGTGGATGTTTACACTCTTCTTGGCCAAAAGGGGAACTTAAAAGATGTTTGGGAATCTTCTCATCTCCCTGCTGTCAAACATTACTTTATTTACTTAACAAAAAACTGATATATGTGCCAAGAGTCACGGCTCATTTTGTAAGGGTGGATTCCTTAAAGACTGAACCTAATACATGTCAAGATTCAGAAAAGGTGCTACTGACAATTAAAAAAAAAAAAAGCAAGACGGATTTTTCCATTAGAAGCTGAAGTTTTATTACAGGATAACAGTACATAAAGCACATCTAAAATCGATGTGTTCAATGCACTTAATAAAGGTAATGTAATATTAAAGGTACAGTTTCTAAGTACAATATAACAACATTCATATTAGAATGAAAATTGGAGTATTTAAAAGACAACATTAAATCTCTTATTTTTACAGTCATATTTACAAAATGAATCAAAATACTTTTTTATCGGGACTGAGTAAAATAACAAACTGGAATATAAGCAGGCTATCATAAGAGTGAGTTGGAAAGGTCCATGAAAGTGAAAAGTTAAGTGACTGGGTAAAGATCATTAGCAAAGGTTTAGTACAATACCACTTTAGTATTCCTCTTGATGGCTTACGTTTTATGGTGGCTAGAAAAGGAATTTATACATACTGTACACATAACAGACAGCATACATTTACATGTACAGTATCATTTCATTTAAAGTTGTGTGTATTTACAGAAAGCTGAGCATATCACTCAACGAGGTTTTTGAAGTTTATGTGCTTAATCCTCAAACTGACATGTATTTGAAATCAGCATTTATTCTGGTTTTGTTACGTTGAACATTTAGTCAACAGGGAAAATATGTTAACCAAATGGTTTTGCATAAAGATATCAAACTATTAAAATTAAAATAATAGGAAGAACTTGTTCCTAGCATTACGCATAAGTTAGTAAATACAAATTTAAGTGCGACTCCTTTTCTTTTTTAAAATATCAAAAGGTGACTTAAATCAACAAGGGAAAATAAAATTGTCATGGCTTATATTTAAATAAGATTGTAGCTTCAAGAGGTTTTTATCATTATCCTGATAGTGTTTGCAATTAAACATTCCACTTATGAAAATATACCCATGGTGCAGTAAAGTTTGTATTTTATTTTCAGGACAACAGTATGTTTGCTGTTTAAAAAAAATTATTTATATATATATATTCCTTGAATTGAGGGTATAAAAGCAGTGCATGGAAGCCAAGAATCATGGCTTTAAAATTCACTACCTTCTATTATCAAAAAGTGCAGTAAACAGAAACAATTGTATTTAATAAATTGCTCAAAAATCTTTGCTAAAGATCTTATAAATTCAGTAATATTACAGAAAAATTCTAATAAATATTTAAAAGGTTAATTACCTCCTTAGTTAGATATTTGATATCCATCAGTTTTTAAGAATTAACACGAAACAGTATCTAGAATGAAAGGAACAGGGGACAGGAATAATTTTAAGGGTACGTGACTATGTAAATTAAGGTATACATGAAAAATAAAAACAAAACCCCCAGACCTGACAGAATGTTGCAAATTCCACTTCTTAGTTAACTTCAGTTGCTAATGGCTGACCTCAGATATGTATGCACGATTTATAAAGCATACCCAAGGACTGAATTTAGCCATCAATCTGTCACGGAAGATTTACAGAAAATTCCTATTTACAGTAACTGGAGTTAAGTGTGTAGGCATGGCCTAGTGACATCCACAGTTTGAGTGTGTGCAGATCCTATTTAAAGTGAAGAGGGAGGAAGGCACCCATCAGAACATCACCAATAAATATCAGATGCCACAACCAGATAGTACTCTCCGAACAGCCAAATAACTACCTCCCTTTCAGACAGACAGCATATTGTAAATGCTTTATTCTTGTAGATTTGATGCTTTTGTTTTTTCTGATACAACACAGGCAGACTGCTTTAGTAACCGAAAAGATAACAAACTGGACAGAACATTTTTATTAATGTTAATAATGTAGAAAAAAATTCTACATTTGATATCAAGTATCTGTACCGGTGAAGTAATTTTCTCCTTATTAAATATACTATAGAATAATTTATATAATGACACTATGCATTTAAAGAGAGAACCATGTCCCAAATCTTGTACGCTGATACAGGTACTTGTTGGGCATATGTAGGTGTATATATATATATATACACAAATATATATATATTTATATATAGTTATACTCAGTGAAATTAACAAGACCCAAAGGTGGTATTGTCTAGGAATAAAAGGGGTTTTTGTTTGCTTTTGTTCACAAAAGTAACTTATCTAGCACCACACATCAGAAAAACACAAAAATAGCACACTCTAGTTCTAAACAGCTATGTCTAAAATAGATTATATAGTAAAACAGATATTATACAGCATAATGTGGTATTTGATAAACAGATAAATATTTGCACTGTGTAGGCTGTTTATAGTATAACTTTATCTATACAGAATGAAAGCAAAAAGTTAACTGTATAGAGGTGAGCAGAACAACATTAAATATTATGACTCCAAAGCAGAGACGAAGTTAAGAGTTGAAAGAATAGAGCAAGATAAAATGTTTACAGGCCATTACAAGTCCTTAAATTAGTAGTAAAATAAGGAATCAGTTGCTCAAGTTTAAGAAAGCAGTAAACAAGAGATTGCATTTACATGCAGATGTCTAAAACTTGTATTTCTTTTAAATCTATGCACAAAAAGTCATTTGTTTTTATTGCTTGACATTCAGTTATGGCTAGAGTATTTTTTAACCTTTTTTGTACTTTGGAAACAAGAATATTGTTAAAGGTGCCATAAAAATGGACAACATTGAAAACAGTTTGCAAATAAACCACCTAACACTGCAGTTCTTTATACATTTTAAAAAGCCTTGTCTGGGGTTTGTCATATGTTAAATATATTTAAACTGGGAAAATACATTGTAGCTTGAAGCCTCCCATTGGCCCAAACGTCCAATACAAAAACACATCTCCAGAAAAGGAGCAGGCAAGACAGTACAGTTACATATATAGAAGCAGCCAGTTAATGTCCTAATATTTCAAATATTCACCACTGTTCTGTAGCTTGTTTCTAAATCAATGTAGAAATGAGGAACATTTTGGATTTAGAAAAGTGTACAGTACGTATGCCTTTTTGTGAAATAAAATTCACTGTATTGCTTATGAATTCTCTGCATTAGATATGATAGCATTACAGATTGCAAATTCCTGTAAAGTTTATGCATTTACATTAAGACTCTGTGGGGTAATTTAGGGTAGTGTTTCTCAAACTGAAAGTCACAACCGCTTGAAAGTTGCTGAAGTGTTCAGATTACTATCACAAAAACTGTATGTCAGGCAAACATAGCTCGGTTCTGTGTCAATTGTAGCGGCTCTGTTCACCACTGCAGACAAGCATGCTGGGCAGGGAGCTCATCCTGCTCACTGCATGCAGCTCAGCTCCCAGCGAGGAGGAGCAGGAAGAGCTGGCAGTTGGCTGTTGCAGAAGCCATAGAGTTACCACTACTCAATACCAGCAGCAGCTCGGTTGCTTCGTTAGAAAAGACAGCCGGTAATTCCAGCTGGTTCTCACTGCCTAACCCAGAAAAACGACGTACGTCAGTTCCAACATATAGAGCCCTATTAAAAATATAGCCCCGAGGGACTGTGCTTTCAGAAAGCTTGAGAAACACTGACTTACAGGAAAACAAGTGTACATAGGACATGATAAACACTGAAAACATGCAGGTGTTAACAAAAAGGTGTGGTGTCACATGTCAAGTTGAATAACTTGATTGTAAAGTTCAGCTTGAAGAAGTAATGAGATTATGAGGGAAGACAAAAAAGTGAATATTGTGGCAGAACAAAACTTACAGATACTGATCTGAAGCCTTTATCATGTTTTATTTCTTATTTGGATAGCCTACTTATTGCTATAAAGTTATTGCTATATTCTACCGATGATAAAGGCAAAAAAAAAAACAACCCAAAAGAGGACAAACAGCAACATTACATATGAAATAGGTAGAATACAGCTTTTATTTTGATGTTAAAGTTCTATTTAGTACCTGAATAAAGTTCCAAAAATAGACAGTATATTAACCTACATGTTAGATATTCTTCCCCTCAAGTCCAGTGACTTAGCATTGTTTAGTGAGCTATTAACACAGTACTAGGAATAAAGCACATACTGCAACAATTTTTTGACAAATACTCATTTTAAACTTTTTGTTGTTGTTATTGTATTTGGTATTCTTATACATTTGCCCTCATTTCCACCAAATGATTTACTGACAGGAATATTTAAGCAAAAATAAAATAGCAGGTTAAAATTCAAATATATTCATGGAATGCAACTTTTAAAGTAATGTTAGCATTTATGATGAAGATCTATTTTGAGTAGTTACTGATCTCCAGCTAAGGAAAATAAATAAAGATGCTTCCTCTTTGCAATCTAAATCAGCTAGCACAGGTAGAATTTCAGATCACGCTAAATACTAAGAGCAAATTGCTTCTTATTTTGGGATACTGGATAGTAAGTGCTGTTTCTAACATTTGTATTAATAAATTTATCTACTTGGGGACTTCAAGAATTTGCAGGAAAAAATCATACGTTGTTTCCACAGCTTGGACTGGCAACCTGTTTGTTCATCAAGTACAGACTGGGGAACGTCTGTGTCAATCCTTAGAGCCCAAAAGAAGATACTGTCATGTTTGGATCACCCCCTACAAAGTTATGTGTAGATTGCACAAATTAACAGTATGTTTCACTGATCAGCAAGTATGTGAAAGATGATGTTTCTGTTGGGAATCAACAGTAGCGGGGATTTTCTTGTAGTGATGATACCAGGACACCAACTAATCAAGAGTCACAGTTGCTAAGCAACATCTGCCTTAGAAGGCCATTCCAAGCTAAGCTAGAGTGTCAGCTTGGGAAATATTGAGAAAGGTTTCCCTAATTATTAGCAACATAAAGTAAACAAATGGAAGCCACAAATCCAGTGAAAAAAAAATCCAAAACCTCAACCTAAGATACTGGAGAACTGATATTTTTTGCAAGAAAAAAACCATGGTTTTCACTCATTTTTCAGAGAATTTCACTCTCTTCCTGATCTAACTGAAGTCTTGAAATCTTGCTCACTTTGTACACAGTTGCTTATTTACTTCCCTACTTGCATTTTCAAAAGAATGTAAAGTCACAGAACAAGACTAATTGCTATAGGCTCCCCGAATCACACAATTTGGCACTTATACACTTAATAGATTTTGCTGTTTTTTGCAACTGTTGTGATCATTTTAAATTGCTGCAATTGATGTACGAGATACGAAAATGACTTCAGTCTTCTCATTTCCTTCCAGTCTTTTTTTTTTTTTTTTTGCTATACCATGAAGCATAAGCGACAGTGAGAGACAAGGTCTAAACTAAACTGTTGTTCTCATAGTTCATATGACATTATTGCAAAATCTAATAATTGCCTTTCCAGTCATATTGTACTACCATAAACTGCTTTGTTTCGTTTGACAATCATTTAAATACTGAAAATCAATCTTCTATTGCAAAACATTGAAATTAATTTGGAAAAACACTCCAATGGCTATAAAAACATCCAGAGGTTGTTTAAATTAAATTTCAGTTGTAAACTATTAATGGGCCAGCATTAATTTCCTTTCTTAAATACAATTGCAAAACCTTTGTATCGTTTGGACTATTTTGTTTTTTACAGAATAAAGACCAATGAGCAGATATGCTACAAGACTGCATCACAGAATGAGGCACACATTGAGCATTTGGTTAAAAAAGAAATCTGTCCAGTTTTTTTGTGCCTGTGGGGAGAGGGAGAAGGGAAAGGAAGAAATACTCGCATTTTTTTCTTTTTTTTTTTCTTTTTTTTCTTTTTTTAAAATAATTTGTCCCACCAGTAGTACTGGCCACCCTGTTGAAGAGTTTTAGAAGATCCCTGAGCACATTAGTTTCTGACTCTTAACCCCAGCTCCAAAACGATAGGGCTTCTGTTGTTGATAACGAGATGGATTGTCATTCACAGTTAAGTCAATCATAAGGTGCTTATATATTTACCCTTTTTTTCACCAATCAGCACAAAGAACTGTCAGAAAATAACTTTTATTTTTCTTTTTAAATAATAAAAGGGCACAAAATTATTAAACCATCAAAGTTTTGTGACAGTGGTTTAGGATTATTATCTGGCTGCCCCTCAACAACAGACAAGTGATTCAATCGACATTCCTTAGCAAAAAAAAAAAAAAAAAGGAAAAAAAAGGAAAAAAAAAAAAAGGAAAAAAAAATCCTGTACAAATATGTATTTTTCCCTGAGGGATCAAGGTTACACCCGCAAGTGCTCTATGTACATATTGCACTGTAGAGGAATGAAGAACATGTGCAAAAAAAGCAACAATGATTGAAGCTTACTAATCAAACCTTTTAATCATGACTGCTATGTCATCTTGCATTTTGGAATGTCGGAACACAGCTATTCCTTAAATCTACAATGTAAAAAATGAAGAAAAAAAAAAAAAGAAAAGAAAAAGAAACACACACCTCTACTATGGCACATTCAATGAAATAAAAAGTTTTCCAAAGACAAATAGACAAATTCCATCAAGAAAATAATACAAAGTTCGTTCATTTGTTTTTTTTTTCTGTTTTTTAGAAAAATTACATTACTTTCTTTCATTGTTTCACATTACAAAATCTTTTTTTTTTTTTTAATGTTTACACAAATCACATTTTATTGCAGGAATATTTCAAGTGCCATCAAATATTTATAGAAGGGTTAAAAAAATAGAAGTCTCTCTAAAGTGGTCCAGACAAGGCTTTGTATAGAATAAATCTTTTTTTCACCTTCTATTTTTGACTTAAGTATTTTGAATACATTTTCTTTTTCTCCATTGACACTTACCAGCCTAGAAGCAGCCACTCACACACACCCACACATGTATTCATGTGCGCACACAACGGTACTCTCTCTCACACACACAGGTGCACATACACACACAGAGATCTTGGTATCCATACTAAGATAGATAAGCTTTAATAAAGAGCAACCAAACTTAAGAACAGCCTTCCTTTTCTCCTAATCCCATCATGTTTAAGAGTCAATCAATGTTAGAGATGTTGAAGTATATTAGGGTAGTTCAAATGGTATACTGTACTATCTCTTTTCTAGAAAGCCCAGGAACATCTCTGTGGATAGATGAAAACCCAATGAAAATCTCTTCGCAGACTCTAGCGTACAATCATTCAAAAGCAATGTACTACTTTGTCTTCAGCTGTCCTCACATTTTTGTTTGTTGTCAGCTGGACAGATCATGAAAATACTTGTGTGAATATCCACTTACTTCCAATATGTTTTTTTTCACTGAATATTGTGTTGATTGTCTGACACCAGGCCATAGTCGCAGAGGTTCTGCAGAGTGCATTTCCACTGCTGCACCAGGTTCTTCCATGGCAGCCATTCTGACCAGCCACTCTGAGGCTATTTGACATCCCCTTTGCCTCATAGGCAACTGCAGTCTTTTCAGTATGTCTGCCATGCTGTATCCCCTTTTTCCCCTCTCTATGCCAAGCAAAACGAAACGAGTAATAGTCTCTTGCCAAGTGGCTGCTAGCTGTGTTCAGGAAGGCAGACTTACTGGGGTATGTACACACAGCCTGATTTTAAAAGGTGCTAGTAGTCCACAGGAGCTCCCCTTGACAAAAATGACAGCACGTAGGTGCTGCACAGCCTGGAATCTGTGAAGATCATGTCACAAGCCAATCCTGGATACAACAGGCTTTCAACTAAGGCCCATGTGGAACCTTTCTACAGTTAAGTATTTTATTATTAAATACTCCAAAATTCTCTGTTGTCAATAACTTATGGGTGTAAATACTCTGAATTAGATACCAAACAAAACCACTGGTATCTACAGGCCTGCTAAAGTAGTAGTATTAATCAGGAATAGATAAGTAAAGGATGTGACTGAAAATTAATCCCAAAGTACTTTGCCTGGTAGTCTACTTATTGTCAAATTAGGAGCTGTATTTTACTCTCTAAAAAAGTACGTATCTTACCTCATTATTCATTAGTTGATACTGAAATTAAGTTTAGTTGATCTTTAAAGGACTAGCACCTAGGGCTGGTCATATTCAGAAAACATGTTTGTTAAAAAGATTGCTTTAAAAATAGGAGCACGTATTGGAATCAAAGTACCATATCATGCCAGCTACTCCAGTAAAGTAAACAATGATTCTAGGAAAAGTCTATCAGCAAGAATGCAGTCAGTGTGCGGAGCTGTGAGCTGCCTCCCTGGAGCAGCAGGATGGAGCAGCATGAGGCTGGCTTCCAAAAGCCTACCCGTGCCTCCATCCAGGTACTCACAGAGGTGCAGGTGTTCCTGTGCCATTCTCCAGGGCCACACTGCTTTGAAGGGTAGAGATGCCGTGTTCATCTCAATTTTGAACCATATAAATGGATGAGAGCCAAGCACTATGATGAAACACTTTCATAGATGTTGTGGTTCTGTGGCTCAATTTGATCCCAAAGGTGAAATTTCCAAATCATAGAGTAAAACTTTCTGTTTTAAACTACTAGCCTAATTCTACCTCTAAAATAGTTATTCTTCAGTGTGCTTCTGTTCTTCTGTTCAGTTCAGTGTTACTTCTCAGTGACCACATGTAAGAGATTTTTGGAAATTACAGCAGTGGAGCACATTCTTTTTCTTTTTTTTTTTTTCCCCTTCTCTTATTTTTTTTTTTCCTTGCAACATATTTCATCAGAAACTTGCAGGCACACAGGCCTACAAGCCTCCTGGTTGTATTTCCTCATCTCATCCAAAGCAATTATAAACCTCTGGCTCAAACAGTCACAGTTTATTTTGAGATATTGTTCACTGTGGATCTGTTCCCTTCAGAACTTGGTTTAATTTCTAATCTTGCTAAGTTTACTCAGAGACAGTACTCTACACGGAATGGTACTTTATGTTAGTCTTTCCTCATTTGTTAAACTTTAAAGTGCATGTATGTAAATAATGAGAGCAAGGTCAGCACTCCATTCAGCTACTTTAAATAGAACTGCTGGATGTTTGAAGAACATGGGTTTTAATCTCACCTAAAACAGAAACAAACCTACGAATTTTGATAGGACATAGTTTGGAATTTTGAATGCATTGTTTACAATATAGAGTACAAAAGTATGTAACATTATGTATAAAAATTGGCTTTCCACATACATGTCACGCACATACTTTTGCTGCAGATACAGACTTGAGTAAATACCTTCAAATCTGGATTTATGGTGGGTAGTTGTACACTTTACTAGCCTGATTTTCAAGGATGACACATTATTCTATCTGTAAGTGATCTGTAATTGCTAATTTGATCACAGAAACTCAGCACCTTTGAAAATGAGGCTTTTGCTGTGCCTAAATCTGAATCTAGGTGTGTAATTTTAAACATCCAGATTTGAAAGATTTGAAATGAAAAATACTTGCTAAATTAACAGTTGATCAGATTTTAATTTAGAAAATTTCCTTTTTTTTTTTTTTTTTTTTTAAATCTGTTTAACCATTTCAGGATATGACCAGCCTCTCCTTAAAAGTAACATGGAAAACAGCAGCATAAATACCTCCCAATGTACCAGTACCTGCCAAAAACCTTTTTCAGTTAAACTTGAATTTCTGGTGCACATGCAACACAACAATGAACACGCTAGCATTTAATTTAAAGAAAAAGGTGCAAAATGAAAGTGCCTTATCAATTCAACAAGAAAAGCTATACCAGTAACTACATTTTATATTAATTAAAACAATATATAAACAATATCTCTTTTGCTATATATAGTCTTCATGCCCATTTACCCTGTAATATATTATAATGCTATTGTTGCTATTGCTATGGACCCTTTTCATGCCGTTCTGTCTACTGGCAAACAGTGGTAGGTGAAAAAAATCGTCCTTCATGAAACAATGAGCAAGTTGTGCAAACTGATGCTTAAATCTCTGCAATGCACACCAGTCGCTGATTACTAGGTGGACTCTCTGGTTCTGATCAACAAATTGATTGTTCTGTCAGAAGTCTGGGCAGTGAACTACAAGAGAAAGCAACCTTCTGATACTAGTACCCTCAGTCTGTGTAAACAGAGGTCAAGGATTGAGAAGTTGAGACAGAAAAAGGGTCCATATTTGTAGGCAAAATGGAAATCATATGCATGAGAAAAACAAGTTCAACTTTGTTTCATTGTTTCCCATCCTTCGCCTGACCCGGACCGCCAAGAGATGTGCAGTGTGTTGGCTCCCTAGGTCTGTGCAGGGCCATATAAAGTGTCTTGGTTTTCTTTACTTTTTTTTTTCTCTTTTTTTTTTTAATCTTTTCCTTTCTTTTGTTTTAATGTTTGTACTTCAGACATTCTAGAAGTGCTTAGGTGATACGTTTACCCATCAATTTGCATTGCTGGCTCAAATTCTGAAGTGAACAGCTCCTTGTAAAGTGGAGGAAAATGAAGTCGTACAATGTCTGGGTATATTGCTTTAAATGCGATAAGCTTTTCTGTATGTCGTCCACACAGTGCTCTTAAAGTAGACACTTTGCATATTAACTGTAAAAAAATGAACAGAAGTCACACAGTCATATATGGAACAAGGCCTCCCAGTCTTGAGCTCAGGGTTAGAATTCTCTCAAGCAATCTGAGCACACTTCAGGTGTTTGCTTTAACAATGACATATCAGATGTGTAATAATGATTAAGTTTGGTATATTAAAAACAAAAACAAGAGATAAAGAAGCCACTAAAAACCTACTGAGTAATGTATTAATGCTATCTGTGAAATAACTTTTTCTTTAGGTCTCTAAGAAAATGTATCACTTCCCTACCTAGGTAAGCGATGTCAAGCTCCAGATCGCTGTGGAACTATTTCATGGCTGAATCTTTACTCATGCAACTTAGTAATTCTCTTGGAAGAAGGTGTGCTTGATTATTCTTAAATACGCTACATTATGGAGGGAACTTGCAATACAATAGATTAGGCTATTTTCACTTATGCCAAATAAAGGTAAAAGATAAAATTGTATTAAACAGATCAGAACAATTTGTCCTTGAAAAAATAGGACTAGGGTGCTCACTGAACTTAGTGAGTACATATTTGTATCAAAGCACCTGGAAGAAACCTCCTTCTAGCAAAGAAATGCAAAGCATATGCTGGGAAAATAATTACACAAGCTATGAAATGAGGACAATCTGGAAAGCCCAGCTCTTCATACTGGGCTGTACTGTCCTGCTTCTAATTGTAGTCAGTCTACGCGTAATTAATTCTGTGTTGTGAAACTAAGCATGAGCTTCCCTGCTGTGTGGAATTCTGAAAGGAACTACATCTGCAAGGAAGTGCCTTCACACTGCCTCTGCATTTTGAACACCTAAGTGAAGACACTTGAGATTACCATAATAATGTAGTATTTTTTTTCTCTTCCCTAGCCACCAATACTTAGAAGAACTGCTAAGAAAAAGGCTTGTGCAGAACTTCTCATGAAGTACTGAGAAATAAGGTTTGGGTACTGTGTGCCATCACAAGCTAGTTGTCATGTGGACACAGGTTTCGTAAGATTTAATCTTACATGTAGTAGAAACAATGCTCTGTGTGGCAGAAGTGTTATTAAGAGAAACAGGATAAAAACGTTGATGGCTTTTCATTTAGTTCAACATGAAAAATATTTTCAGACCTTTATCAGGCATATTCCTCGTACATCATTCTTTCTCCCTTTCTTATTTTTAGCAAATGATTTCAGCTAAGAACCTTGATTGTGAACAAAGAATTCTGGGTTTATAAACTAAAAAAATACTGCACAGAAGCTTTTACACTATTCATAAGAAAGTGTGCTTTCACAGTCACGAGAGATGGCACAATATGATTTGTACCTTTGTTAGAATTCCATCTTCTCGGTGGTTCTTCTGTAGGACATGCTGAAGTGCTAGCTGGATCTTCTGTTGGAGTTTTTCAATTTTTACCTTCTCCTGAAGCCATGAACGATCTAAATACAAATGAAGTTAACACCTCTAGTAGTGCATACATCAGTCACGGTGCGTTAGGAAATAGTCTGTTACCAATTCATTTTTCCTATTTGCAACCTTCCTTCCACTTCAACAGTTTTACATAGGAAATGAGTTTCAAAATTAATAGCTTTTGGAAGACATTTATTACTTGCATTTAAAATTACTTTTATGAAGCCTTCAATAAGAAGATTGCAGCATATCTGAATAAGATTCATTAATTATTTGCTAATAAGTTCTTTAAAATGCAGGATATTTACAAAATGAAGCTAGCCCCCTTTTAGTGAGAAATGCATAGATCACATAATGAACAAGCAGTTGGAGTGGATCTTCTTACTAAGATCTACAGTGGCATACAGAAAAATCAGAAGCAAATATTCAGCTATTAAAAAAGTGCTCCTAAACTTCTAGCAGAAAAGAAGTATTAGGTACTACATCTGTGGCAGAACTGAGTGATTCTGTGGCTTAAATACTAAAGAGACAAGGCAAACATATTTCCAGCATGGCAAACAGCATGAGAATGTATTTATGATGTAGTAAAACTCACTGTTGCTAATAGATTCCTCCAGAATTTATTCCTGTGATGGTTTAAAACTGTATTTTTCCTTGGGTGTTATGTCAGACACAAACTGAATTTCTGCACTAATATTTTGTTTCACCCAACCTGGTAAGCCTTCCCAGTACCTGGGGAAGTGCGTGAATCTGTTTGAGATGAAGTTACTTCATTCATGGCTATAGCAAACCCAGGCTGACTCTTGTATGTCTGGCACCAGAATTCCCAGTACCTGGTTTCACAGAGGTGACAGATACCTAAGCTACCATGGTATGCAACCACCTCAGTACATTTGTTCCATGTCAAAACAGCAACCCTACTTAACAGATCTGAGCTGGCACTGGATCAAAAAGATGTGGACATTGCATGCTGTATGATAGCACTATTTAAAAATACATTAAAATAAAAGTGAACTCTGCCATAGAAACCTAGAATAAATACTCTCTCTCTTACCTGCTGACATTAAAACAAATGCAGAAAACAAAGCTATCTCATCTTCTGTCAGGTGCATAGAACATAAACTTTTTCCAAATTCAAACACAAAACTAATGAAGTCTTCACAACCTGCCAAAAAGAAGGTACAGCTCATGCCAAACTGTTTAAAATTACTTCAAAGCTACACAGTTGCTGATTTAGATGAAAAATGGATGTAAAATACTTAATAGGTAAATGCTTTACTCCTTGAGGACTGATGAGATCTCAGTTATGCTTGAACTTCACCCCATTCCCACAAGTCCCCAGCTATCACATCCTAGCAACCGGTTTTTTGAAGGTTTTGTGCATTGCATCTTTTCTGTGCTTCTGGGGTAAATATAGATGAAAACCAAACCATTTTCAAGCTCAACATTGTTTTGGCTTTGTTGCCTTTCTCCATGAAACTTTCTCATGTTACTGTGGACTGGATGTTTGAAATGTATACTTGAGAAATGCCGATTTTATGAATACTGAGCACACAGAAGAGGGAGGGGGAAGAGGCATACAAGGTACATGCAGGAGCAAAAGGAGAAGCGAAGGTCTGAAAGTTTTTCATGCAGAAAAAGAACTGTGCCTCCTTTCATCCATTCTCTTGCTCACGCAGGTGTAAGTCAGGTTACTGCTGCTGTTACACATGCTGTTATGCAGTACACAAAAGCTGCGCCTTGCTATGAAAGGGATTGCAACCTCTGTTGGAAAAGGGTTCTCCTCTGCAGATCTCAGCCCCCAGCTCAGCTTAAATTTCTGAGTGTACTCGGTAGCAGCTGAAAGTTTTGTTTCATTGGAACTAATAGCAGATAGAAGCCCATATCTGATACTGCATTCTCTGAATTGTTTCTGAGTAGAAACAATCCAACTTTAATACTCTTTCTAATCTAATATCTTGAGGTGTTTTGAAAAGGCAGAGAGTACTTCAGTAATTGTACGGCTTTCTTCACTGCCATATTGCTACTGTCATTTTTCACTGCCCTCCAGAAGAGCTTACATCCCAAATCTATACCCAATTAAACTCTTCCTTTTAAAATGAGCGTAAGTATGCAGAAAAGAAGAAATAAAAAGGTAAACAACGGTTTAATTAAAAAAGAAAAAGAATTAGAGTATTTCAGTATTTTACCTGCAAATAACTAGATTTTGCATATTACTTCAGAGCAGTAATGTCAATATATCTAAAATTAAATTTAAAGTTTCTCTTTCTTTTCAACTGGATACATCAAGCTTTACATGAGTTAAGACATCTGGGCTTCTGTTGTTTACAAGTATCTCCAAACTGCTCTACCCTGATCTAAGTAAGGAAAGTGCTGGATTTCAATACCAATAGTCCTGCATTGCAAGGAGCTACGATGTTCTAACTCCTGAAATCAGCTTGGCCTCAAACAGCTGGCACAATAACTTACAAAATAAGCAGTTTGAACTTTTCAACTGTTTTTTTATTTGAATACTACAGTCTCTATTTTTTTTCAAGGCAGCTGTCTTATGCTTTTCTACCTTATTGTTTCTTTGTGTGGTTTTAAAATACAACACTTGGTATTTCCTTACCTAAGGACTTGAAAACCTCTGGGCTAGCATACTTGCCATCAAAGTAGACTGTGTTGTTCTGGGAGTCAAAGGCACGGCACATTCTGATGAACACAACCTCTAAAGACCCTAAAACAGAAACAATGTATGTTTGACTGTTTAAATAGAGACTTCAGTTGCAAGAAGTGAGATAAAAATTCCCTGGTGCTCTGCCTTCAACATAGATTGACTAGGGCAGTAGGTTTCTGTGGTGTAACAAAGAGTAACTTGATTTTATAGTACAATGAAATTATTTCCCATAAAGTCCTTTACTAGTTTTTGCTAAAGTAACTTAGTTAATGCTAATAAATATTTTTATTAGAATAATGAAGTCTCTGAAGTCAAAGCAGTTCGTTTAGATCTTTACTCATGAAGCTTTGACAGCTTTGTTCAATATCTGTAAACTGCATTACTTCTACAGCATCCTGCGTTGAACCATCTGGACTTTAACTTGAAATATATTATTCACTATTCATAGGCCAAATAATAAAAAAAAAAGGATCCAATGTCTTCATTCTTTCACACTTAATTGCTCCTGTAGTTCACAATGAAAATTTCATATGCAGACTTGAACTCATCATAGAATCATAGAATGGTTTGAGGTGGAAGAAATCATAAAGATCATCAAGTTCCAGTCTCCCTGCCACAAGCAAGGACACCTTCCACTACATGGAACGTGTAGAGAAACTAAGAAAGCATATTACTTCAAACAAAGACATAGAGGTTTTTTTCTTGTATTATTTTAAATTATCATTGTATAACACATGTATATATATATACTTATATATATACATAATCACTCTATATAGGTAACACTGTCCTCAGTCAAAACTAATAGAAGTAGACCTTAAAATTCACCCACATACCTGCTTTTAAAAGCACAATTTGATCATTTTGACACAGTTCCATAAAGCCATCAATGCGTTTGGCAAATTCCACTACATACTGTATAGCTTCTGTTATTTTGACTGCGCATAATTGCCACATTACCTCCCTTTGCTGTTTGAGAGAGAAGAAAAATTGAAAAGTTACTAATTAAAGTTTGGAAAGCTCGTTTTCATACAATAAGACTTAGCTCAAAAACTAAGCAGAGCAAATGCTCTTCAGCAGTCCTGGCTACAGTCTGCTTGTAAGAAAAGGAGCGTTAACCTCAAAGTCAAAGCCTCATGAGGATAAATGAAAATGCAAGCATGTAAAACTTCTTCAGTGATGGCAGAGAGATCTAAGTTGCAGTATTTTTATTTCATAAGCCAAAAAAATCTAAGTATAGTGATGCCGGTGATTTCAGTGGTAATTCTACTTACTGCATCAAAAGAAAATACCAACTTATGCTAGCAGTGCATAATCACATTTTTCCTATCAACTTCTCTTTTTTGTACTGAATGTAAATTATCTAACAAGCTGGTCTTCATAAGGATACATATAAAGTATACGTATATGAAGATCATCTTGTTAATAACAAAGAAGGCATGCAATTAGTGTTCTTCTCAGATGTTAATGATAATTCAGAATGAGAGTACCTAACAAGTGGAAAAAAATATTCTTAAAGGTTAAGTATTTTTTTTGTTGTTGAAATGAAAAAAAATATTCAGATGTGCTTTAATAGTGCTTCTCAAGATAGTTTTCCAAAAGTAGCCACTTGGCAGTAGTGTGTGCATGGAAGGCATAATGGAAATACAAGGACTGGATAAATCTTGTAGTACCTACTGGAGGCATGGCAGCACTCTGCTGCTGTTCTACAGGTGAAACTGAAACACTGTGACAATTATAGAATGAATCAGGGATACAACCAGGCACCAAAGGCAGGAAATCTAAGTTCTGAGTTTGTAATATCAAAACAAAATACATCATGCAAAATTATGAAGTGTCAAACAAGCCAATGGCTTTTTGACTGGCTCCTATTCAGGTTTTCAATTACCAGATAGGAATGGAAACAAAGTAAGACTGATGCATGTCCTGGTATTGATCAGTATTTCACAGGTCAGCTGTAAAGGACTCTACAGTTATAATCTGGTGCTTCAAAGTAGTTTGTTGTTGTTGTTGTTGTTGGAGGGTGGGGGGGGAAGTGGGAATGATTAGGGAGATTACAGTGTAATAACAGTAAATAACATGCCATGTTGGAGTGAAAAAAAATTCTCTAGTTTCTTATCCAATTTTATCAATAACAGACAAATATACTTCCAGAGCTTTACATTTCCCCATATTTATGGTTAAAATCATAAATACAAAATCACAAACCAAATTGCAACCACCTTGCTCAGTATGATTCTAGCAGGTTTTTTGTTTCATTTTTGTCTTGAAAACACACATAAATGTACATTCCTGATAGTGAACACAAAGCAGTGAAAAAGTGAATTTTGCAGTGTGTTATGGAAATACCATGCTTTAAAAAAGCATGCCACAGTTTAGCATGCTTTTATACCTTGTTCTGATAGTTCTCAATTTCTTCCTGCAGAAAAGTCTGCCATGTTATCTGCTGTAGCTCCTCTCTCAAGTACTGGCAAGTTTCCATGTGAGACTTGGAAATATTCTGTGCAAGATGTTCTAAAAGAAAGACCAGAAAGTAACACACATTAAAAATGCAAAGCTATACCTTCAGACATGAGAAAATGAACATATTCCACTTGCAACTGGGAACTGCAGGAAAGCTTAGGTGTTAGAAGAAATGCTTTAACTGAATATCTCCTTGGATTTTTTTTTTTCCTTAAAAATAAATCAATGCAAACTGCTAACACTGCAGTAAACAAAACAATTTCTGGATCTTAACATACCTTGCCTAGCTCCTAATGGGCCCAGTGCAGCCATTAGAGGGCACTCTGTACACACACACACCCCTCACACACACTCACAATGCAGCTCTGAGATTTTAATAGTTACACAAAGCAGAATCCTTTCACTAGTCTGTAAGATATTTTGGTGAACTTTAATTTATTTTTGAATAAAGAATACTGTATTTGGGACAAACTTACTTCCTAGATGGCAGTGGGTGCAAAAGAAAGCTTGCAAGATCAAAAAGCTTGAGAGATAAAGGCAAAACTCAGTGAAACCTGGGATCATTCCAACTGCTGTCAATTCAGTAAGTGGTCTTGCTGCTTTTAGTAAAAAAAAGCCAGCTTTGAAACCTGGGCTAAGAATTATGCTATGAATTATATTCAGTCTTAAAAATCTTTCTTTTCTACCCTGACTCTTTGTATGTGTCTTGTCTTGTATTTTAGCACACGGCAAGTAGACCTGTCTCTGCAGTTGGTACTTCTGCAGATTAGACCACCACTAAAAGGAAAAGCCTAAAGCCACAAGTGCAAGATCCTGCATCTGAGTGGGGACAATCCCAAAACATCAGTTCAGATTGGGTGATGAGTGGAGCTGAGAGCAGCCCTGCAGAGAAGGATGTGGGGGTAACGGGTAGATAAAGGACTCTATCCCTTAGGTGTAGCGACAGGACAAGGAGTAGTGGCTGTAAACTAAAAGAGGATAGGTTTAGATTAGATATTAGGAAGAAACTGTGGATGCCCCATCCCTAGAAGTGCTCAAGGCCAGGCTGGATGGAGTTTTGAGCACCCTGATCTAGTGGGTGGTGTCCCACTACTTGTGGAAGCTGAGTAAGACTGGTGATCGTGAACATGGGCGTATAGCTTTGGTGTATTTCAGTGCAATATTTGTTTACCAGTGTGTACTTAAACATTTATTTTTCTCACTGTCAGCATCTGACAGCATTATTCCTATGCCCTTGCAGGATACAGAAAGTAAAATATTACCATGTTATTCACTAACCTCAGCCTCAGTTCTGGACTGTATTTAAGCACACACTTAAATACTTTCATTGAACAGCCCCACCTTCCTAAATTGAAACCTCAGTCTAGAAGACAAACATTCTTCAGAGGTTGTTTGGCAATGTCAATGCTGGGCACCCAAATCACGTTCCATAGGGTTTAAATGCAAGC
Source organism: Phasianus colchicus (assembly GCF_987193195.1). Taxonomy (NCBI): domain Eukaryota; kingdom Metazoa; phylum Chordata; class Aves; order Galliformes; family Phasianidae; genus Phasianus; species Phasianus colchicus. Next base: position 5,349,851 of record NC_143447.1, on the reverse strand, counting down.
ACTGTGTAAATAAGGGTAAGGAATATGACAAACTTATCTTATACTAGTGCTCCAGACTGAATACCTGGCCTACGAAGGAGAAGCCCTTTCTTTTTTTCTGTAGTTTTAATGTTCATCTTCTAGTAATTCCCATGAGAACATTAACAATCACTTACTGAGACAAAGCTGTAAGCATAGCTTTTATCTTATTTTTTTTTCTTTTTGGTTTTACTAAAGGTATTTGAATTCAAGTGAGATGCAATGTTTTGGCTGTCACAACATATAATATTGCAGAGAACTGCATTCTGCAACATAAGGACATAAAACATCTTGTCCCTTCGTCTCTGCAAAAATTCTCAAAAAGAACATAACCTAAAACGAGCAGAATTTCTCATCAAATACTTACCTCTAATTAAAACCAACAACAAAAGAGACAAAACTATCTTGAAATAGACAATTCTTCCAACTTTTAGGTTGTTTTCATAATGAAATAGGTAGCAAAATAATGTCATTTAAACAAAATAAATGTTATGAACTCCTGATTGCTTATATAAATACTAGAATCTTAAAACCATTTCTCTTATGTCCTGTTTCAGTTTGCTTATGACCACTCGACACAGTGTTCTCTAACTTAAGACCTGGATGCTAACAAGTCATAGTAATGGAATTCAGCCTCCCTGTAATCACTAATCACTGAGGGAAAGGTTTAAAGAAAAATGTGCTAATTAATGTGGTCATTATACGGATCTTAGGGAAGTTGTCAAAACATGCTACATCAAAATTTTTTCTCAAGTCTGGAGCTAGATTCTCTTCAGCCACTGGAAGGGTGAACTGCCCTCTGATCAGACCGATGTTTTGGTTCCACATTTCCCAGGTACAGATAAAGAGCAGAAAAAGATAAAAGACGGTCCATGTAACTTTTTGTTAGGAAACAGAGTTGAGCTAATAAAAAAACAATCAAATGTTAAAAAAAATCTTCAAATAAAGAAATATTCCATTTCCTCAGCACAACAGATTATCTTGTTAATAAGTATTCAGAACATTCTACTACATGAATTGAAAACAAAAGCAACACTACTAGATCTGATCAGTGACAAGCTTATGTGACTTTTAGTCCACTTCTGTAATGTGTTCAACCATGTACCACAAATAATTAGGGTATTGTGCACACAGAAGAATGCCCATACATGCTCACAGCTGTTTTGAAGCAGCATTCTTGCTATCACCTGGCTACATGTGTCAATTTAATCCAATGGGTACTATCAAGACAATTACAATGGAAGTTTTTCTCTCTCATTACCTAATTCTGCCATGGACACAGTTGGAGAGGTCTCCCCATTTGTAAAAGAACAATAAGGGAAGAAGCCCGATGCTGGTGTGTAGTCACATATTGGTTCTGGTTTGATTCCATTAATATCAAGACCCGACTGATCTGGAGAAGGTTGTATGTCTAAGTAGAAGCTGCTAACTGCAGAGTCTGCTTTGCTACCTTCAGGGGTATGCCCATCAATGTAATTACTGAGGTCGTCGTGTAGCTCTGTTAACCCATTGGTGGTGATATTGTACGTTGGTGTTAGTGGTTCTGCCTCTCCTGGCTGCTGCTGATGATCTCGCTGCTGCTGCTGCATTCGATGTTTCTGCACCTCTGCATACAGGCTGTCCCTCTGCTTTTTTGACATTCGACCAAACTTCACAGCTGAAATGCAAAAACGAAACGTTTCATTTCTATTACTCCAGTAGGGAATATTATTTGTCTTGGGTCTTTAATACTACACTGAAGGGCACAGTATAAAATGTAAATCAGCAAAATGGGTAGACCTAAGAATTATTCCTGTCAATTACAGGTAACATAGCAGCATCAAGTACTCTTTCCATGTACTTAGCATGCTACTGAAGACGACCGTTAGAAGTTACTGTTTTAGCTTAATTCATTAGCTTTCCACTTCTGTGCCTAGAAGATTTTCTTTTATATCCACTGTACTGACTGTGCATCTCTTGAGCATTCAAATCCCACCTAGGAAAGAGCAGAGATGAACTGTTCAATTACCACCAGCTGCATATTCGTAATTCCTAAGAGTTCCTAAGAATACATTACATGATTTCTGGGACCAGCATCAGCTATAAAAGCCTCACAGTCTAACAAGATGGCCACCACCTTATATGCTTTTACAGAAAAGCAAACATACTTGAGGAACTGGTCATTACTAGTCAGTACCATTTCAAGTTTTTAGTTTCAAGCCCAATAAAAAAATAAGACAATGTAATTTAAGAAGTAAATGTAACCTGAAAACTTATCTCCTTCCTCGGGCCTCATGTGTGTAGCGTAATGCACATGTATGTTGCATACAACATGCAACACTGCTGTGAGATACAGGTGAGAACTTGAATTAAACCTTCAAATTGGGTAAGTGAGGGCAACTTCGTTACATCTTTGGAGGAGGTGTACTGATATCAGCTGCAAATCCAGTTCTAATAAGAGTTATTTATGCTTCCATTTTACTGATAGGTGGATTTCATCATTACACTAGGCTTAACTTTGAGCTCAATAGCACTGGAACACACTTTCTTCAGAAATCTATCATTGACAAAAAAGCAAACCACAGCATGGGCTTGAAAAAACACTTCACTTATTTTCTCTTTGTATTTTTTCCATTATTCATTTTACACACATTTAACTTCTGTATATGTTGTAAAACAGTTCCGGTCCCTGTCAATATAGCAATGTTACAAGCAGCTACAGGATGTCATAAATTGGAAGGAATACAGAGAGGAAGTATTAACATTAGAATAGAAACTGCATCTTCAGGTGACCAAAGACAAAGCACTTAGCTGTGAACTACAACAGAGGAGTAGAAAACCAACCAACAGGAACTTCGTATGTCCCCTAAGTTATAGATATTTATCTAAATATTCAACATAAAAACCACTCTGATCTCAACAATCAGCTTGATGCACAGTATCTTTTAAATCCTTTGTTATTTCAGGTGAATACATAGTATATTCAGTATTGTTTTACCTTTTTTTTTGCACTTAAAGTGGGGTTTAGCAGAGCTTACCATCTCGAGACATCCCCACAGCAAGGCATTTCTGTAATCGACAGTGTTGGCAGCGGTTTCTACTGGTTCGGTCAATCAAACAGTTCTTCTGACGAGGACAGGAGTATGTAGCATTGCTTTGCTGACTCCTTCTGAAAAAGCCCTGTGATTGCATTGCAAAATACAAGTCAAGAAGCTGTTAACTAATGGAGTGAATAAAAACTCTGAGAGGTAGCATACCTAGCTGAAACTGAAGTTCAAGTGCACTATAGTCACTAAAGGAAGTTAAGAGGTTTTTTTTCCCTGGAAACAAACAAAAACGAGTAAACAGTAGGAAACGATTAATAAAATGGTGTTATGACATGTAAAGGAATTGCACATTTCTTCACCGATTTCTGTAAGTTCTGTGTGATGTACGGCACATGATTATTTCCAAACGAGATAATTATAAACCTAGGTTTCCTTATCATTTCTTGGTCAGCACGGATATCCAAAACAAGGAGGATTTCAACAGCTAGTTAGTTCAACCTGATAGATACCCTTTTCTGCTCTTAGAGATGACAGTAGCAGGCTCTGATGTTCAGCCTCACCAGTGTATGTATGTGCTGAAAAATACACAACATGATACTGAACAGTTCCCTCTATAAAGAATTATATATATATTAATAGTTCAATGCTGACAACTGAGTTTTCATTCAACTCAGTACAGGGTTTAGATTTCTAAGAGGATAAGGGGGAAGCTGAAACAAGTTCTATGCACTTGTTTTCCTTTTGAGTCAGCTAGAATAGAAAACCCTTCCCCAAAGAAAAATTAAGGCTGGAAGGCTGAGCAGTAGATACAACTTAGTTCTCTCCACCAGACTGTGCACATTATTAATCACTATGCCAGCTGCTTGTTTTGAAGTTCATTTCATCTTTTTGCCACAGACTGCCCAAACATAAGGTGGTGTGTGTAATACCAACTTCACAAGGATTCTGAGAAGGTGTAGTCATTCTAAAGAGGCATCTGAGATCAGTGAGCACAGTATTTTAGTTTTATGTTGCCACATAATGGATTAATTAACACTGCTGTAAAGAAAATACCTCCTCAGAAAGGCTGGGCACCCTTTAATTAAAGTTGGACTTTTACCAATATTCTGTTTATTTAAAGACAGTATTCTGGAGTCCCTCAGCACATGCACACTCTGTCCAGACACTTGGTGAAATAAACAAGAAGGACTTCTGCATGACAAGTAAGAGGCTACCTAGCGAATTTCCTGCAGACAGGAAAATGACAAAATGCTGAGTTAAAGCCATATGCTCCAAATTTTGAGAAGGGAAAAAAATCGGCATTGCTTTTAATGGTCAAAGGTGAAGTATAAAGAAAAGGTCTTGGTTTCTATCTGATCTTCAACTAATGTTTGTCAATAGGGAGGTGGTAAGTCACTGAGACTGAGAGCAGTGCATGTACTGAACATTTCACCTTAAAGAAAACCTAAAATACCAAGGAAATTTCTAGGTACCATTCCAACATGACTGATCCCTCTGGAGGAACCAGGTCTTAGATAAGTAGACAGCTTAATTTCCAGTTCTGTTCATTTCTGTTCACATCCTTAGTGGAGCCTGTCACTCCAGTGCATGCAAGGACAATGCAATTCACAGGAAAAACAGGATTAGGTATCAGCACGAGCGATGATTTACTGATCAAGGTTCTGCATCCCTGCATTATCTGTCCCTTAAGATATTCAGTTCTCTCAACACTTCATCAGTTGCCCTGAATGACGTGCTCATTGATGAATGACTGTATTACACTGTCTGCCACCACCGCAGATCCTGTAAGTCAGCTTTATCAATATGTAAGCTGAAACTGGCCCAATAACCTCAGCTATCTCTCCATTTTCTTTTACTGGGACCTGTACTGTGTCTGCATTGCCAATTAGGCCTATTTCTCTCTATTAAGAATATTCCTGTCAAACTGAGGATTATTTTTAGTATTATAATGGAGAAAATACTGAGCTTTTGCTTCTTCCAGATTTTCCCTAGAGACATAGCTGCTCAATACATTTTAGTGTACAATATATCAGCTAACTTACAGCTTAGCTGAGTTTTCAGTAGAGCAGAACTGCCTGAAACTGGGGCCTTCACAAACTCTTCAACTTCACAAATCAGAGATGTAGATAAGTGCTTTTAAAGACAAATCATGCAATATTACGTGGGCATGCTGAAAACATCAGTAGTACCTAAAGCAGAAAAAGCTTGCTCAAATTTTAGAAGTGAACTTGAACTCTTCTAGAGCTCAGAAATATTGTGAGATTTGGGATGGCAGTAACAATAAGGTTAAACTCCATTAATGAAGGCTTTTAATCACAAAAAATTTTCAATGTTGTTGACATTTACCTGTGATTTTTCTAACCTTTTGCTGGTCCTTGGTATCTCACATTATTCTGAAAATATGTGGCGAAGCCCCTTCTTACAGGTGCCTTTAGTGAGTAAATACAGTTTCCCTACTAATTGCTTTTTTTTTCTTCTATCAGGAGAAGGAGAGTACTGTACTGTGTTGTTGTGCTATTTTTTCCCCTTTGCCAGAGGCACAGAGCTAGCTATAATTTTTCCATCAGGAAGGAGGAGGTGTATGCATGTGTGGTACACGTGTATACATTCAATCATTATGCAAACCAGCCAGAGCCACATACTCTTAATTGCATGCATGTTCATAACAACCATCATTTGACATTCTTCCGATTGCATAATGGGCCACAGGCAGATCGGACCCCTCTTGATCAAACAGACCAACAAAACTGTTCCTGCACTAAAAGATGTCACCACGTTACACTGCTCTCTGACTGATGGCACGGGCTGAGCCAAGGTCCCTGGTATCAGTGTGTTTGTGAGTGTGTGGAGCCCTGCCGCCTTCTGATGTCAGGATGAAGAGGCAGCTGATTTTGATGAGGCGTCATTGAGCTTTGCCCATCTCCCTTTTTATGTTGCTGTATTAACACAGTGCCAGAAGAAGTGAAGAGCAGATTACAAGCCATCTCTACATTTCAGACTCCTATTTATATACAAAACAATATATGGTTTTTCATATGCTGCCAAAAAATCAAGTTTGGAAAAAAAGGGCACAAGAACTTTTCATCTGCAAGTCAGTTTGAATAACAACTTGTTAAAAAAGAACTTTGAAATGTAAATAGCAGTTTTCACAGTCTATTAATAGTTCCAGTAGCTTTATGTTCAATGGCTCTGTACTACAGACGTCTGTGTCTAAGCTTCCTGCTTCCAAGGGGAAAAATCCTGTTGTGATGCTCTGATGTCACAAATCTCACCACACAGACTCCCTCTCCAGTGCAGCACGGGTTGAAATGCTGATCTCATGTTTGGTCTTTTGACAAATTTTCATTTAATGAATTGATTCCTACAGTTCATTAAAATACCCACTTCCATTTCTGTATACACATATGTCTTAATTAGCTGCTCATTGGCTGTTTAATTACAAGAAAACAGCTGACAGCTGCCTTGCTGCATCCTAATGGCAGACGTTTTGGAATGACTGTAAGCAAGCCTGTGACAAAAAAGACTTATTCATAATCCCATGATTTATGGCTAATACTTAAAGTCTTCCACGTATCATTAAGTTTTGCAATATTCTGAGCAATTAACAATTAGTTGGGAGGGTTCGTTTTTCTATAGCAAACTACATCCAATTTTCTTCAAAGAAGCATCAGAAAAATATACTTTCAAATGTAAGAAATGTAAATATTCAGAGAGGATTTTAACCCTTTTATGACAACAAACATGATTTTAGTTACAGGGGAAAAGAATACTGTGAAAATATTTTTAAATGAACTGTTAATAAAGTATTTGCTAACCAAATTTTAGCACCACTGAAAACAGAGAAAAACATTCAGTTTTACCTACACAATAAATCCAGGAAATAGATTTTGTTTATCAGGTTATAAAAAGCTTATGAGCCCTTTTTGTAACATAGCTGATGAATTTTCTGAGACGTTTTTCTTGAAATTGGTGAAACAAAAAAATAAAATATTTCAACAGCATGAATTAAAGGTACATGTTTACAACACCACTGTGACACTCTGCGTTCAGAAATGAAAAATCAACTACTACATAAAGTGAATGTCTCAATGGAAAAAGAAATGCAAGATGGGAGATGATACCAAGTATTGTTTTCTGAAGTAACAAATAGGGACGATCCTCGTATTTGCAATGAACACCACCACCTGATATCTAAAAAGATACAGGAGACAGAAGCTAGGAGTTATAAATCTTTGAAAATAAGAGAAATGCTCAGTAGTGCCCTGCATGGATGGTTTTGAGTTCAACTGCAGGCACTGAAATAAAGAGAGGTGTCATACTAATACAATTGGTACTGTATTGTTCATGTCATTTGAGCATGAACTATCACCGTTGACAGAAAAATCAAGTAAGCTGCATTTGCAACTTTGAAGACAGTTCACTGCCAAAATATTTGTTTTGAAGTAAACGCTCTGCTATGCCCTTTTGAAACATTCAAGTGTTTTCTGACATCAATTTCTCCTTGTAGCGTCAAAGATGCTGTTGATGTCTCTCTTAAAAAACTGAACTAATTTTAAAGAAAGATGCATTTACTGATCTGTACAACTCTTTCAGTTCTGTCTAATTCTTCACAACATGTCAAACAATATCTACTGCCAGGGGGCGAGGGAGCAGAAGGGAGGGACCACGCACAGTTAATGGCCAGAGGCCAGAACTTAAATAAATAAATCAATTAATCTGATAACAGGTCAATAGGCCAATATGAAGCAGAAAACACTGAACAGAACCTTTAGGTGTGATAAATGAGTGTGGCTGTATACAGACCAGTCTCCTCTCTCACCACAGTGCCTAACACAGAGCAAATCAGTTCCTGTAACAGCTGAACAAGCGCTCCATACAGATTTTAGTTTTTTCAGCAGTGCTACTACAGTACTACTATTTTCAATATTAAATATGGGAATAAACTGTTATTTCCGAGTGATGCAACAGGGAGGCATTCTTCATCTGTGCTTATAATTTTAGGTCTTAAATGACTCCTCTTGCATCTCCATCATGTGACATATATTGGATATCAGCAATGGTCAGATAGAAAAGTCTTTCAAAATTTTCTTTATTTATCATAAGCCGTCCACAGGAGCCCTCCTAGCTCAAGTATAAAACAGAGCTTGGCTACAAACTTCATTTTTCAGTTAAGGGAGAAAAAGCGGTGGGGATGTTATTATTTTTAATGCAGATTCATATCAGACAAATAGGTTGATTGGTTAGGAGTACTCAGTGTACTCCTAGTGTACTCAGACGTTTGTGTAAAACACAGCCGATAACATCATAAAAACAGCCAGTAATCTCACAGCAAGGTAGGAAATTAAAACTTCCCAAAAAAACACTAATTGACTTCAATAAAAGTCTTCAACTCTAGTACGTGAAATGAAATATAGCAAGAAAAACTGGTTTGAAAACTTTGTTATATGAAATGGAAGGGCTAAAATGGTGCAGGACAATAAACGAGGATCAGCAGAAATCACTTTAACCAGAGCTCTTCTGTGATTCCATACATGACACAGACTAAGTTTGCAAAGTAAATCTTTGCAACTAAAGCTTTATATTTTAAACAAATTGTGTTGCTTAGTATTTAAACAGTAGTATTTAAATTAAGTTTGCTGTTAACAAACGTTAACATTCACACTGAAAGGGAACGAAAAACATTAAGGGAGCTGAAAAAATCCCACCTTGCTGCTGCTTTGCTGCCTGTAGGTCATCCTGACAGGCCTGGCCTGAGAGGGCAGCAGCACAGCTGTTCCCTTGTGATGATTAAGGCCCTGACCCTGCAATCTGATACACAGGGATAGGTTTGTGTATCTGTGCAGAACCTCACTGACTTCTCTGGGTCTATCCACTGAGGAAGACATTCGCTCCAGGAATCAGTGTAGGGCTGGGAACTAGCTCTTCATAACAAAGTAGTTTGTATGAAAGAAGGTTTAACGTAACATGAAGAGCAATTGTTAGCATGCTCAAACCTGCAGCGATCATAGCCACAGAAAACCTGGGAAATGCACTTCAGGGGGGAAAAAACAGCACAAAAAACCACCAACAAAAACAAAACAAAAAAACTCCAGACCAATAAACACCTGGCTCATTTGGCAGAAGCCAAGCTATGCCAACTTTTTTCACCAGCCAAAATAGTTCTGTTGGGTGAGACTTTGTTGACATTACTGTGGAAGTGCTTAGCACAAACAAAATCCATCTGCTGCACTGGGGTATTTTAAATGTTTTGACCACTATCTTGTAAACTCTTCCTGTGACTTGTCCCCTCTAGAGCTCCCTTATCTTTCACTACTTCCCGGATCTGGCAGTAAAGAATAGTGAGCTTCAGATTCATTTGCCTCCTAGAAGGGAAATAACTAAGTTGATCCATTGGCTTTGAAATGCTGCTTGAAATTGTATGGCTATTCTGCTACTGCAAGAGAAGGAGAAAATGCCTAATTTCATTCTCTCTAGTTTATTCATGCATACACTGTTTTCAAAGTTCTAATAGGTTTCAGTGTGCTTCAGTTCAGCTGAGCAGACTTGCTTGTTTGTCCTCCCTTCTGCCCCTTCACACACACTAGCTGATCATTCTGGAGCAAACGGAGGGCTGCACAGACCTCCAGAGAGCTCAACTAATATGGAGTTTGAAAGAATACTGTTTGTTCTAATATGTAAGGAATTCCACTCGCATTTCTCACTACCAGCTAGCATCTCCTGTTCTGGCTGTTGGGAGGCACAAAAAAGACACTTCTCCTAATAACTCATGTTTGCATTATTCCTGGGAAACCACAATCATTCTGATGGAAAAATTCTCAGTAGATATTTCTCTCAAAGCTGCAGTGCTAAGCTCCTACCATTTACACGCAAACTAGTGAGACTGTGAATACAGCTCATGCTTCTGCTGCTTGTGGTCATCCTGCTTTTGTTGGGGGCTTTTCTCACATACAGGGCTTAAGAGAAGGCAATGCCAAAGACATGCATTAAGATGAAGCAAAAGATAACACAGTTGGCAACTTTCCTTCCCTTCAGCAGACTGTTCCTGTTCTGCAACAAGCCATGTTGAGAAAGCCCTGTTTTCTGCACAGACGAGCGTTAGCATTACGCTAACCTCAGTCTGTTGACAGTGATGCTCATCAGGGATCTTGAGGCAGTCTTTCAGGTATACTGGTCCACACCATTTAAAGATTAAAGGGTCTTGAACACTGAATGTAACTTCATGGTCTTCTATTCACACAGCTCAACTGCCCCTGTAAATGTCTGCCACTTTGCAAAGCTGATGTGTGATAAATGATGTTGAGCTAACTGCAAGAAACTTTATTATCAAATGCACTTTTAGTGGATTTCCTAATTTCTTCCATAGCAACAGCTGTCAAAAAGGCATGATGTGCAGTCCTGGATCATTTTAACACTCTGGGGATTTTTTCCTCCTTTTTACCAATACTTCCATGAGACTGAGAGAATGTGAGAATGAAAACATTAAAATCTTCCATGAAAAAAAAAGAAAGAAGAAAAAAAGAAATTGCTATAGTGTGAAAGCAAGGAATTAACTTCTTTGAAGATTAAAGGTAATATCAAGCATGTCAGGAGAACACACTAAAACTTACCATAAATATAATTTCTGAAATGTAGATTATTAGTAGAAAACCTCTCAGCATGGGACTCCTACACATACTTGCATAAAGAAAGCAGCAAGCTACAGCACAGCTGTACAAACTGTCATTCCCAAGCTAGTGCTGTAACTCTGTACTAGTAAAGAAAAGCAATGATTGGCTTCACAGCACTCTGGACTAATGCAGGCACTGTCTGATACAGTTTTTGGTTGTGAGGGACAAACTAAACAAAACATACATGCTTCTAATGTAATCCTTTTTCATTAGAGCTTCTAAAGGTACAAATCCAGAAAAAAAAAAAAATCTTAAACCTTAACACAACAACGGGCTACGCTGCAAGAAATAAGCACTGCTCACAGTGCTTTGAACATATATGTTTTACACCTGTAGCAAGTGGAATTTGCACAACAGCGTCTTCCATGTAAAACAGAATAGATTTTTAACTGTAGCAGGTTGCAGAAGAAAAGCAAGAAGTCAGAGAGCTCTCGCCATAGCTATTTCAACACAGATACGCAGCAATTTACAGAGCAAAAAAAGGAGAGGGAGAATCAAGAAAACCACAACTCCCTCTCAAGTGCATCTGCAGAACAGATTATTTGAGATATGCTAGAACTGGTTCATCTTTTTATGCTTCTTCAGCTTTTACTTCTTCTTCATAGGGACAGTTTAGAGCACATGCAGCAAAACTGCACGATTTTTTACGCCTGTCTTTGGGGAGAAGGTGTGTCACAAAAATGCCTCATAAAAACCCAAATGAAAACAGTACTTCAGACTCACCAATTGATTTCATATTCTTTGAAATGAAATCTTTCAACTTGCAAGAAATAGTTGCTCTTCAAAAAAGGAAGGAAAATAATCACTATTCAAAGGCCAAACACTGTTTCAAAACTTATTTTTTTAGACCCTTACCTTGCAGCCTTCACATGTAATGACACCATAATGGATTCCTGATGATTTGTCTCCACAGATCTTGCATGGAATAATTTCAATTTGAGCTGCAACAGAAGCACACAACCAGTTAATTACATTTTCTTTTAAACACCTTATAAAAGCATTCCCTGATCAGCATTTGTACAGTGAAAACTAATAACCTGCTAAACATTATACTGCATTAACTATTCATTGCTGAACTCCGAGGGTCCCCTGGAGCTTTGGACTAAATTATGGCTGCTCATTATATAATAGCTTTTGGGTTATTAAAATGGGTCATTTGAGAAGGTGTTTAAGAACCCACAAGAAGGCTGGAATCAGCATTTCAAAGCCAAAAAGAGTCGGAGAGTTCACAATTTGGCCAAAGAGCTAGGAAGGACACTGGAATGGTTTCTTCCAGTCTTAACTCTGGCTGTAGCAGAGTTTGCCTGCCTGAAAATGAATGTAACATCTTTACCAGAGAAGTCTTGATCCTGCCATCCAGCTCACATGACTGGCCAACACAAAAGAGAAGCACTATGGTAAGTAGTAAGTGTATTTTACACGAGAATTCCAAAATTCAAATAGCTACACTGAATAATCAGTATGCATTTGTATATTAGCTCCCACAGAGCAAATGGGGGCGAAAACACAGCAGTATTCTATTCAAAACACAGAAAACAAATGAGATGACTGAGTCTTGAAAACGCCACAGACGATAGGAATACTCTGGTTTTTATTTTTTTCCAGATCTCATATATATATGTAGCATATGTGATATGCTACGTAATATAGCATATGTAATTCAGTTTACTGTGTGACAAAACTCTTTGTACGTATGTCTAAATCACAACTCCTCAGGAATATCTCTTCAGCTGCTTTTTCAGCATATTATCACTGAAGTCATTTTGCAAGCCTTTTACACAGCACCGTACCCAGGCATTGGTTTATAATATCAGAGACCAACAGTCAACATTTTACCTATGCTTGCATGTGCTCTCACAAACATACAGAGCGTACGTACCATGTAGATAACAGAATCCTAAGAATGCACTTTCTGTCTTGCAACTGTGTTGGGTTGGGCTACATTAATTTTCCTGAACCAGATTACACTGAAAAGGAATACAAATACAACTCTAGCTGTATTTCTTGCTGTGTGATTTATTAAACATCAGAAGTGCAGTTAATCTCCTGCGAGGAACTGAAATCCATTCTCAAGATGCTTGATTGCCTCAGAGAGCCTTTATTTCATCCAGTTTATGGTTATCCAGACTGTGACAACACAAAAAATCACATCTAAGATAATGCATTAGCTTAGCCTTGCTGTACTCTCAACAAGGCATTCAAAAAGTCATGTCCACTCTTTGAAACACTGTATTTTACATGCCATTAAATCCCTAACCAACTGCTTGTAGTTAACAAGAATCATCTTATTATAACAAGAATAATCTAGTACTTCTCTGTGCTTCACTTCACTGCAGCACACCATAGCTCCAGGTCAGGCCAAAACGCACCATCAGTAGACTGCACAGCACTGACTGTGCTAAAACACTACTTCAGAATATCCTCCAGGCTGTATCAAATGCAGTGAACAGATCACCTAAGTAGAAGATTCTTTGTTCTTTGTTCCTAAGAACCTAATAGCATCCGAAATGCTCTGCTGAGGAAAGCAGTACCCAACAGCTAAGGGACTACGGTGTTGTTTGCCTGGTATTTTCATATCAGCAGCTTTCAAAATATTTTTGTAATACAAGACCCCACTCCACTCGCATCTACTTCCATCATAAAGATCTTTGCATTCTTGACATTGAATCCCACACCCTCCTTGCAGCAACAAAACAAAAGGCTGAGATTAAAATCTGTTTAGGATACTTAAGTAAACAAATACTTCTGCCTTGCCGTCCTCCAAAAAGTGTCTTCATTTCACCTTGCTCTCAGCTAACACATTAAACAACATGAAGCAGGAAGTGAAATAATAGAAGGGTGAAAAAAAGAGTGGAAGTTATTTTATTAATTTGTTCCATGCATTAATCATTAGTAGTGCATCATATGTTTACAAACAGATCTTATGAGCAGAAAGGGGAGTATGACTCCTCTTCCCTCACTTAACATTAACGTCACATTACCAAATTGAATAACAGACTGAAATTCACTGAAGTTCAAAATTTGTGCAATGTAAAGTTCAGATTCAAAGAGAAATCCCATGGGTAGACTCTGGAATAGATCTGTTGATTCCCAGTTATGCTTATTCAATCTCTGATTGTTTTTCTGCTCTGCTACAGGAAATCACTGGCCTTCTCCAACTCCACTGACAGTGTAGTAGTGATAAAGCTCTACAGCTACATGGTAATATATTTGTTCACAATTCGCTTTTATATACATAATTACTGCCTTATTATGAAGAGGTATGATATAATTGGATCTTGTTTATCTACAATCTCCAGCATATTAGCTAAATCACCCATGAAGCCTGTCTATGCAATCTCCGTCTCTTAAGCAACAGGACATTTGCAGAGTGTTTCTGAAGGAATGTAACATGCCTTCAAAGTCATGGCCTAAAGCTAGCTCACTAATAGTCTAAAAGGTGCAATAATTAGTCCCAAGTGCATTTGCCAGGGTGTTTTACTGTTGGAAGAGAATCTACACAGATTCAGTCTCTATCTCAGTCAGTATGTGCTGACCACTGGCCATATGAGCAGTGACACAAAATCCAGAATCATTTTAGAATTCCAGATGTTCTAGAGCTTACTACACCTTCAAGGCACTCACTTTCAAGAGCACACAGCATTTACAACTACAACTTAATGTTTCACTTTGAGATACAGAACAGTGGGGTGAAACTCAGAAGCATAAATTACTTGGGACTGCCACAACCAATTGTATTACAAATTAATGCATGGAAAGACATCAGATCAATTACTGCTCTGTGTGGCTGCCTTTGCAAATCAGCTCATTGAAATGGAATCTCTGTCACAAGTTCATACACTTTCCATATAGCATGAAAGGACTTAGATACTTTAAACTTACTAAATGCAAATTGCCTGTGCCAAGATTATGCGTTTTTCTTATGAGGGTGAAAATATTTTCCCCACTTATAACTTTGACATGCAAATATGTACTTGCTAAAACCTTGTTCTTATGCAAACAAGGCAGGTGGGAAATATTTTTACATGTCAAGAATATGTTCCAACTTGGTTTCTCACATTCCCTGAGTTACTTAGAGCTTCCTGCCGAGTTCAGATTAATTGTACCTGTTCTGTGCTTACATATATTTAAACAGTATGTTTTCCAAGATTGTATAAAATACTGTAATTCATGTTTTAGACTAGAATTAGCCTAAATTACAGTTTACAATTTCTGTCTCCAGAGGTGGTGCTCAGGCTGTTTCTGGTTCATGCATGACCAAATTATTTCTTAAATATCAAATGCAGAAAAAAATAAACTCTTGTGGTTGCTTAGAAACCGCTAAGATACCCAGGTGACAGATGTCACTTGTATTTCTAGATTAAAGGCCTGAGAATCTTTCACACCCTGAAATAACAGTGCTCCTCAATACTCCCAGTGATGTCCTCTGCCAAAAGCAGTAATGAATAGGAAGAAAAGCCCAAACAAGAGCAATAAATACAAACTTAAGCACAAAGACCCACCTCAAGCACTGAACAAACTGCTAGAATAGCTTCTGAGGGAAACAAGTAGCCAATAAGGGCCAAAGGCAGTAGAGTATCAGAGGTAGTAATTGTTATGAACTCATGTCAAACACCAGGCAAACCAGTCTTACAGTAAAGGGAATCTGACATCCATTAAGACCTCTCCGTGTATGTGATTTTAGTATCATGGACATGTCTGGCAGTCTCCAAGAAATACATCCCCCTTCTGCTGTGATACTGCGTGCCTGCATTTTACAGCAGGAAAACTGAGTGCAGACTCTTTGGTCTGGGCATTATCAGACAAAACAGTAACTTGAGCCCAAGCATTGCAAGGGAAAAAATGTTTTGTCCGCTGAACTATTCTTCTTCCTTCATCTATTGTGTCTTTACCTGGTAATTTTCTTAAGTAGCTCTGGTATGCTTAAATTACATGATTATCTCCACCTAATTCCTAGTGACCATGCCTACCAGACAACCAGAGGGAGAACTAAACAACATCTTTTGTTGACGTCTGTAACAGAAGAATTTCCCTTATTTCTTCCTACTCCAGGCTTCACTTCTTTCCCTTCCCTGGGCTTGCCTGCCATTTTCAGTCTATCCCCAACCAACCCCTCCAGATAGCCTCTCCCTTTTTACTAATTATCACATCACGAAACGCTGCTTTGTCGTTTCTCTGGTTTGAGCAATAGCAGGAAAACTAATTCTGCATTGATAAGGAAATGTGCTGTATGAGTTCATCATAATAGTTCCTTCCTGTCTGACTTTCTGACTACTTGGGCAGACTTCAGTCAGGACAGGGCCCTGTACAGCCAGGTAAAGCAAGGAGCATCTTTCTCCCCAATTCTGACATTTAAGTAGAAACACACTGAGCCTCAACACAGGAAAACATATTATCAGTTCAGTCGGAGGAAAACACTTTTCAGACACCTAATTAAGGTGTCTGAACGGTATGTTTGTTTCTGGTGAAATATTTGTCTAGGAATTTATATATATATATATATATAAAATTCCTCCTCATGTTTTCCCAGTGTTATTTTAAAACTCTAAGTTCACACAGATCATGTTATGTTTTCCACTTTGGAACAAGTATGAAACCTCAGGTTTGATTTCCTGGGAAAGACTTTTCAGTGCAAGCAAAAATTGGTCCCATTCTTTCATGTCAGGTGAGATTCACCTAGTTGACCTGAGCTATCTTGAAGGTCCGGTAATTAGCTCACGTCATTGTGTTGGCTGCTGGAGAGTCATGAGGAAGGGAGAAAGAAAAAGAATGGGAGGAAGCAAGATAGAGAAAGCGAGAGAAGGGGCATGATTCATCTCATACGGGAGAGGCGAAATGAACCCCTAATGGAGATGCCTCCTCTTCAATCACCAGAAGTAATTTACTGATAACTAAATTACAAGCCTAACTTTTAGAATGTGAAAGTTAGGTGCATCCTACTGCCTCTTACTAATTCTGCTTCTGTTTTCTGGAGGGAAAATTCATGTAGGCAGTACTCCTTTTCCCATCTGCAGTACACAGAGGGCCAATCACCTCTGCGCACAGACACTGATCAGGTAAGAGTGCCCCCTGTTGGCTCCCACCTTCCAGCTCTCCAGATAGAATATGAAGAAATTCCAGGTGTATACCCTCTTTTATCACTCGGTTAAGACTGAAGCTTCTTCTCGTTAGTCTATCAGACTGGAGTTTAATTCTTAAAAGCTACGTGTTTGGGCACTGACATCATTCTCAGATGGTGAAAGCACCATGATTGGAATTGCTGGCTGAACTGCACACTTTGCTCAAGGCTAGATGTGGCGTGCAGTCAGGACAGGAGTTGGGATCTCCTGAGTCTTGAGGTACTGCTTGAATAGTTATCCCTTCCTTTGCTTCAAGAAAATTGAAATTGCCTTTCCTGAATGTGGCTTCCACATCTCTCGCTTCAGAGAGCAGGCAGAACTTTGCAACTAATTCAGAAGGGCTTTGAACAAAATACGATACATGCACAAATTGGGCTAACTTGCTTCTGAAGAGATGCAGCCTGTGCCAGACGACATTGCTAGTGCTGTTTGTAAGTATATTGATTAAATTAGGAGGCATACATATTCACTGACATATTCATACATATTCATTGACTCAAACAAGGGTACTGCATGTAATGTGGTATTTAAAGCAACATAATATCTGATCACAAACTGAATTAACAAGGAATGATTTTACTATATAATATTCTAATCTTCCTGCATTTTCAGCTTCATTACCTAAATAATTTGCTCTGTCATGTACCCTAAGTAATTTGAGCTGGCTGCAAATTACTTGCCTCTGAACACCTGCAGCTTACAAACACTGCAGTTCCACTAAACTAAAAGCTAGTGGCAGCACAGCTCTGCCCATTCCATTAATACGTTATGCTAAGTGACCATCTGTCCACTCATATATATTAAAATATTTAAAGCCTGTGCACTTCTAAGGCTGACATCTGGTTGGTAGATGTCTGAGGCACTTTTAGAACACTGTTTTGATCAATAGCTGATGGAGACAAGCTCTATTTCTTTTTTTTTTTTTGTCTGTTCCATGCATGAAAGGTCTGTTTATTGTATGTGTAATCCTCCATGTAATGGCATTCTGGCCATGAGCTGGACTGCTGGATGTTGTGGTGGTGTAGCTAGTAATAAGTCATTCCTGTGAAGAAATTAAAAAACCTGCTATCCTAGCAATCTGTGTCTCATGTTTGGATTTTCTAGTGTCTAGTAAGGTTAAAATCACAGTGGCTTTCTCAGCTGTACAGCTTCTCTCAGGGGAGTGTTAATAGGCTATCTTTCTTCAATTGTCATAAAACTTGCAGGAGCACCTCTTTGGGATTCTCTCCAGCTTACCAGAGGTTCAGAATTGTTTTGGAAATGAGGAAGACCGGGGTGATGGGCAGAAAACTAGACAAACACAACAACCTCTCTAAGCCTCGTTTCCTTAGGAAATCACTCTAATAATAAAATGAAATAAACAGAGGGGTTATACTGGTATGAATCCTTTGAAGTCCGTGGGTGTGATGGGTGGAGCAGAAACGAACATGGCCAAAGTACTAATTAAAAGTAAAGTATGAGCAACACCTCAAACACACGAGGCAGAAATGCTGCAATGCCAAGGCTAGATCTTTGGGCCTGAACACAGCTGGATCCCTACTTAGTAGGTCAATGGATAGTGTGCAGCACTCCATACTGCTGAAATCATTCTGCTTCAAAAAGTATTAAATGAGATGCATGACAAATAGTATGGAACAACAACATGAGCCCCTTGGGGCTTGAAAGACTAACTTTTAGGAATAAATCTGAATTCTTTCAACCTTTGTTACTGATCTGGACACGTCAAAGAAAACAGTGCTGTAAGAGCTCATGTTCTTATGCTAGGATCATTTACACTTTTGCTTATTGTTCTACTTCACACTTGGAAATTTTACTTGAACATTTTAAATGGAAGAACCTAAGCTTGCTATTACATTGAGCACGGGCTTCAACAAAGACACCTGAGCACATAATGACAGGAGGATCTATGGAAAATAGTTTAGAACCTCTAATAAGCACAGCTATTTCTGTGAAGTTGTTGTGGTGAGATCTCTGCATTATTAATGTTGTATTAAAATAAAAAACTCTTGAGAAAAACTTTAATAGACCACCAAAATATTCTTAACCTCTATAATGAACAATTAAAACAAAAGGAAGTTCCCAACACAAAATTTAAGACTTCTGCAACCATGCAGAAGCACAAACATGCTAAAAACTTCTTAGAGGAAATCAGAGGGAGAACGTCTGCTCCCTCCCATTCGTGTGTGCAACTTAAAATGATTTTTATTTTCCTCCTGTACTGTGTTATAATCTTATCTCTCTCCACAGTCTTCACTTTATCCATCCAGAAATACTGTCATCCTTTTTTGACCCCAAAATGCAACTTGTTATCTCAACATTTCTATCACCAAGCAACTGAAAGATCTATTTTTTTCCTTCTGTTTTTGATGAAAAAAGACTAGCAATCTGATTTGCAGACTTGATTTGAAAACCAGATCATTTGATTTCCCTTGTTGAAGAAATGACAGGTAGAGATAATTCTAGCTTGGGATTATGAGCACATTATGAAACCATACCATAGAGCAGGATATAATGGCAAAGCAGTGAATGACCCACTGTGGCTTAAAAAAATCAGGACTGCCCCATCTGGACATGTTCTGTAGTCCAAGAACACAGAATACCAGTTTTTTGGAAAGCCTCTCATTACCTCACAGGGCACACAACTAAAATCTTAGTTTGCGAAATCAAGCACGTTCTGAAAGCTCCATTTTTGTTACTACTTTCATGAGCTTATACAAGAATCATGTGGATGGTTGACATACAACCAGGAGTTGAACACAGTAGCAAATTATATAATAATGATATAAACTCTTTTGAGGATAAAACTAAGAAAAACCTAAGCACCAACTCTGAATACAACTTGTGCCTTTCTACAAGAGTCATTCTTTAGACCCCACACAAGTAACAAGATTCAGTATCCAAAATTAAGAGGAAAGAACAAGAATGGAGAGAGAACGGAAAGAGTTTCCGTGCAACATTCTATGCATCTCAAACCAAAGCATTTTAAGACTGGTTTGATTATTTCAGTGTGATCAGAAATGATCTCCACATTCAATAAAACATCATTATTTCCCTCAATATTTTGGCTTTTCACTTTCTTTCTCGGTGCTCACTTGCTTATGAGTAAACAACTATTTTATTCCCCTCTCCTTTGGCTGGAAATTAACACTAGATGTATTGGCTACAACGAAGACGGTTTGGAGCATGATAAATTTAAAGACTAGGCTAAATATACTTCTTGCCAAGTAAAGTAATGCAGTACAGCAGGTTTGCACAGCAAGAGAAAACACACTGACACTGCAATCATGTGATTCTCTTTAATGAAATGTAACGTATTTTATTCAGTGCCCTGCACTGCTTGTCAAGAAACAGATACTATAATCTTCACACTAGTGCTGATTTGCTGTGTGAATGGGGACACCAGTACTTGTCTCATTTTCTCTATCTACGTAATCAGGATAATCGTTCTTTATCTCTATACAGCTATCTTAGGTGGCTGGTGTGCACTGCCAACTACTACATCCTGGTCTTAAGGCTCAAGAAACTAGTCAGTAACCCTCCAAACAAACACTGTTCTTCAAATGCCTGCAATGTTTTGCACTGCTTATGTAAACATGGCTACAAAACTACAGGAATAGTACTGACAGCTGTCTGAATGTTCCTATTTTTTTAAAAACTTCTAAAAACAAAGCTTAAAGTTTTAATTGAACAGCAAGAAAAGGCTGCTCTTGACAAAATGACACAAAATACACATTTTAGCAGCAACATAGGTGTGAGCTATTACCAGAGTAGCTGGCAGCACTGGCTGCTTTTTCTGTTCTGATTTGCTGCTGCGTTTATTCAGTAAGCAGCAAGCTAATGTTTATGTCAGTCCACACTGTATGTATTTTTTACAGGATTCTCACCTGTGGCAGCATCTTAATATTTTCTGTGCTGGACAAAAACAAAGAAGAAATTACCAACTGCTTGCTAATCTTAGGCAACAGTTCAGCAAGTCAGCTGAACACAGCTGCGTGCCAGCACAACAGCCTTTACCTGGATTATTTTTCCTGGGTTTCAAAACAGTCTGAAATTATCAATAGTTTGAATGCAGTCATTTCAGTCCCTATTAAAAGGCATACAGTTATACCGCCTGACAAATTATGAGGTTTAATTAGTCGCTAGCCAAACTGCACTAACATTTACTAAGGAAAGATCTTTTAGTAGCTTTTCAGAACAATGTTAAGGGAGGGGAGGAAGGGGTGGCATTTCACTTCACTTGCAACACAGTGTCAAAATTATAACAATTTCAATTAACACCATGACAGGCTCCTGAAATGGTAAAGAAACATGAGGTCAATGAGGCTCAATCTGACTGTAGGCCATGCTGCATTTTCATTCTTTACACACATGCACACAGCTCTCAGATCAGTCAATAATTCCTGAATGCTGCTACGAGGTCCTAGGCAGGCTGTCACTGGTTAGCATCACCTCTACCTGTTCTCCATCACAGTGCCTGAGATTTCTGTTACGCTTACTATTCAACCAAGCCATATTGCAGTTCAGTAGTTATTGACTCAGAGAGCAACAGTCAGTTTGGAAAATGGAATATGGAAAGCATCTAGAAGGTACAGCAAGATATTCCCTTCCCAATAAAGTAAGTATCCCTTTAAACAAGGAGTTTTGTCATGATTCACAATTGTCCTGCCATTTCGCCAGGCTGCAAAAATTTTATTAAGGGTTTGGCCTCTGCATAAATTGCAGGATGTATCACTGTATGTGTATTGAGAAATAGCATTTTGTATCATTAAGTTAAAACCAAACAAATGTGGCTGGTAAAGAAGCCACTTCCTTGCAAAAGAGATTCACTTTGATGTAAAAAACACTCAAAAGCTGAATGTACTTCTAGAAGAAAAAGTAGCAGGAAAAAACATTTCACCCAAACTAGAAAAGCTCCATCATTCTGAAGAGACTGCATTTGCATTTTTAAGATTTTTTATTTTCTTTCTGGCTATACACAAATTTGATGTCATTAAAAAGGCTTCCTTTGATGCTGCATGCCAAGTGGAATCATTAGTTTCTCACAAAGGTGTGCTCTAAATGTCTAGTTTAAATTTTCATTTTCTGATGATTCATCTGAGAGATGAACAATAACAACCAAAACCAACTTCAGAACTCCGAACAGTAAAAAGCCTTCTAGCTGCATGTGCTCATTTTTAACTCCCTCCAAAACCTCCTGTCTGGTTTCAGATAGCAGTCAATACCGAGCACTTATTCTGCAAGTCCTTTGAAGTTCTGCAGTACTTGGCTACTAGGAGCTCACCTACTGAAGCCCAAACCAGAATCCCTCAAACCTCACAAAAAGGACTTCTTCTGAAGTCTGTTCAGTGTTTCCCTAGCTGATATGGGAGCGCTTTTTTTAGAAGAAACTATAGATGCTGTTCATCACTCCTGTTTTTAGTCTAAATGTGCTCTCTTGCCTTTTCACAGCTCCTCTGTGAGTTCCCCTCAAATTAATGAAGCTACTTCTAGCACTACTTCATTGACTTGCATAAAGTTTCTTGGTGGTCCTTCATTTTCACGAAGGAGGGCCAGGACTGCCCATCTGTTAGGAACTGAGGGAAGCTGCTGGAGGGCAGCCTGCCCTGCCTGTTTGCTGTTGGGCACACGTTTCTCTCCCCCTTCACAGGAAGAAATGCTATGAACTGCTTCCATAAGCTAGACCAGGAGGGATAACGTCAAGGATCATATCAGAGGAGATGGAAATTTGATAGGCTGAGGTTTTACAGCAAAATAAAACCAGTCTACAGAACACTCTCATAAACATTCCTGCAAGGGAAAGTTTAGTTTTCAATATGATCCTTAAACCTTCCATTACGGTGCTGTCCCCTTCCAAGTGCATTCATGGCATCTTCCCAGCCTTGGCTCTGGCTCTGTTGTTCTTATCTCCTTATCATGTCTGCATAAACTATCCTGTGTTTGAAAACCATCTTCATTTTCTGACATGGATGATGGAAGGAAAAAAAAAGAAGTACTTGCCCACAAAAACATCTTTGAAAATTACAAGCTTGTGGAAAGAAAAGGCCTAGTGTAAGATCTTCCATTGCCACAGTTAATTGGGTGCTACGGCCTTCATTAAAACCCTTTTTTACTTATTCATTCCATAGCATTTAATTTCCTGCCTCTCTGTGACAAAACTAACTGAAAGGTAGAAGATACAGCAAGTTTGTTTGCTGCTTTTAATGCTTTAAACTTAAAAAGCATTTGAAGTGTCCTCAGATGCTGTGTACCTGCTGTTTTACATTAAAACACGTCTCAGTTCAGAGTGTGGCAGCAAATATGCGACTAAAACTTATTACAACAGCTCTATTAGAATGCTCTGTGCACAGGATAACTCCATCATATACATTAAGGAAGCTTACAGTTAAGCTTCACATATTTAAACACTAACGAAGTCTACTTAATGGCAGTCTTCAAAATGACAGAGGCCTCCTAATCTGCTGGAGATAAAGAAGTGCCAAGATTAATGATTACATAAGTGCATCGCGGAGCCCAGAAATAATAATCAGCTCTTCTGTTGTTATTTGTGTATAAAGGCTATTAGAGTCATCTGACATTCCAAAATCCAATTTAAAGTTGTTAAACTCCTTTCACGTACTTACTTGAGGGTGGAAAAACTAGAGGTTCGAAAAGGAAAGGAAGGGTTTGATTTACTAATTCTTTTCCCTCTACTGATTTTGCTTTAAGCCAAATCTCACTAAGAAATGCAAAAAAATAAGCTTTAAACAATGCCTGGGTAACTGATGTTGCTGCTGAAGGAATAATACCAATAAAACCCTAACATGCTTAGATAGCAAATTTAAAAATAATGACTACAAACAAAACAAGCAGCTATTCTGTAAGAAAAGTTCCCATTGAGCTGGGGGTTTCAATGTCATTTGCTGTGCAGGCCTGACGAGCGGAGAATTTCAGCAAATCAGCAAGGTAAGAGACCAGCAATGCTCAGACACCAAACACCGTCTCAATCTGGTCAAGCACCTCCTAAGAATTTACTCTGTATTCATACAGGCACAATACTGTTTTGCATCTCCAGACAGCTCTTTGGAAATACGGCAAATGCAAGGTCTAACTGCAGCCTCACCAAATACTACACAATCAATTCTTTTTCTACCAAAATCATTTAAAATTCAAAGTAACCCCCTTTGTTCCAGACATCAGACTGAAAACCAAGTTTAGGGAAAAACCCAAAACCAAGTTTAGGGAAAAACCCAAATTGGTCATCTTCCCATTCCCACTTTGCTCCTTTGGCTCCACAGGTGACACACAGGACATGACAGGAGAAGGGTGGCTATGTCTGCCCTCCCCTCTGATCCACGAGTCCTGCCTCCCCTCACTGCTTCCTGCCAAGCGGGCCAGCAGGCAGCTGGGAGCCCTGTCACCAGCCATGTGTGCAGCGGGTAAATGGGCATGCTGCACATTGCATGCACCTCTCAGGGGAGCAGGCAATTACAATCCAATTTGTAGCACAAATTGCTGCAGCCCTGAATGCAGAATTCCCCTCTGTCTTAAAAATGCCATGGAAAGAGCAGCAGAGCAAGCCCAGACTGCCAGCCAGGAGCGCTGTGCATGGCAGACAGACCTAAGGACAAACCTCTGCAACACGCTGTCGGTGATGAGCTGGGCCTTGGGCTCAAATGGCAGCTTGTGGGGACTGGACTGGGGGCAAATCGCCCCTGGAGCAACAGGCCCCATTTCCTCACAAACATGCTAACTTTCTCTCCTTGAGAGAGAAGCAAGGTGACAGCTGTGATCCAAGCTAATGAAGTTACTCATGAGGACAGGTGTAAAGGAAGGACAAGATACAGGTTGTCATGTCCGAGCTCGCGTAGTAGCAGATCAGAGGCAGGCTTTCTCCTTCTGTTGTGACTCCATTAGTGTAACAGCTTCAGTTGCTTGTACAGCAGAACAGAGCCCTTACGGACTCTGCAAAAGCTTTTCCTTTATGGCTGTGTAGTGATTTTCTAGTGTTCCCTAAGGTAAAGTCAATTAAATGATAACTGCATCTGTGCAGAGAGTATTCAAAATGCTAATATCCCCACCCCGATAAGTCTTCAACTTTGCCTGCCTATTTATCTCCAACTTTTAGAAATTATTGCCATGAATGCTCCAGTGCCTTCACCCATTATCTTAGCAATCCTGCTTCTTCCTAACAAAAAAGCAAAAAGCCCCGCACATAATAGCTTTACTACTCTGACCTCACTGGGGAGTAAAGTGATACAAGCAAAGTACTATCAACTGATCTGCTGCCGTATAGTTGCAGCATATTGTGCAGCTCAGAGTTCATTCAGCTCTTCTTCTAACCTACCCAGGTAAGAGGCTCACATACTCTAGAGAGCACGACGGTTTGCATCATGAGTTACCTAACACGATTAACTGCTCGGGGAAGCTACCATCTTCAGTGCTGTGCCAGCTGGCCTTCAGATTCTAAAATTACATTGCATTGTTATTCTCACACATGCAAGACAGTAGCCTTACCTCAAGAGATGATGATTCATAGTACATAAATATGGCCACATATGTTCCCATGTTTTTAAGCAGGAAGAAAAGCACCATAAAAACATATCAAGGCTGAAAAACATATTACTGAACACAAAGGAACTCGAAGCACTACCTTATAATCAGTGTCCATATGACTGCCTTAATACTTTATCTATACACTTATTAAAAAAAAAAAAAAAATTGAAATTTCAAAATGATGCCCCAAAAAAACAGAGAATGCTGACATCTTTTTCAAACAGGTATGAAAGTATCATGAAGAAGGAGACAATCCTACGCCCTGAGAGCCAGGCAGAATACACACACTGTGCAGAATGTAAGTATGAACAGGAAATTATCAGAAGAAAATGATGGAATCAATTGTTAAATGCGTTTGAGAGACTGCAAGAGAAGAATCAACTTGCTTCATATGGTCAACACAAGGTCCTAAAGGCCAAGAGACAATGGCAGACAGGCAGGCAGTGAAAGGATTTAATCTGTGTTTCCTAAAACAAAGGAGGTTTGATAAAGGTTAGGAGAAAATAATAGAAACAGCACCTATATTACTGTAATCATCTTATCCAAAGATAACAAAAACCATTTGCTGACCTACGCTTCATCACTTTGTCAGGACAAAAAAAAACAACCGACAACCTCATAATCAGAGCTGAATGGAGCCATGCTGTACTTTAGTGAGAATGAAGCTGATAATCGCTGAACCCTTTCACAACAGCCTTTACTCATCGCTCCTGATGCTGTTTCTTTCCATGCTTGTATTCTGCATATGCCAGAAGAGAGACAAGAACACCGGGCACCTCAAACTGCTGAGAGCTTTAACACGGTACTGTTTCAAACCATCATATGCAGACCATTGCCACACTGCCCCTGATAAAGAACCAAAATGTTTGACCAGAACTCCCACACTCCTACTCTCAGAAGAATAGTTGTGATTATGGAGAGCTACCAGGGGACAAATGGAAGCAGAGGTACGTGGAGGGAGCAGCCAGAGGTCTGTGCATAATGGCAGCGAAATGGGAGGAAATAACTTCAACAAAGAAGGATTGTTGGCTCGGCTCAGAACTGAAGTTTCTCTGTTCCTGAATGGAGCATTCATAAGTAAAATAAGCTTCTTGAACCAAGCATTTCAAATTATTGTAAAAGCCACTTGATAAAGTGAAGAACTATTATTCATTTTGGTACTTGACTCTCCAGAGAGAGAGACAGCTGTTGTTCTTACTGTAGCAACTTACGAACCAGTCGTACAGCTGTAACAGAGCTCCTGGTTGTGTCCCAATCAAGCAGGCAGTTTCGTTCCAAATCCTTGTTTCAGAAAACACTGCTACAAAACAATCCCAAACCACTTAAAAATACCAACAAATATGCTGCAAACCTTAACATCTGGGCAGAATCCACATAGAAGAAATAAGTTCAGGGGCTTCAAGCAGAAAGTTTCAGTTTTTACTTAAATTACTGCAGCGTAAGTTAACATCAGTGAAGTAGGAGAGGCAGTTAGGATTTAGCACAGGACCTGGCTCAGGGCACTGGAACACAGAACAGAAGTAAATACTAATCATGCTCACTCACACTGAGAGGATTAGATAACTACAGACGTAGGAAATTAAAACCACAACAAGATGACCCCAACGTTTATGATTTCCCCGTTGTACCAGATCAGTCAATATGAATAACTGACAAGGCAAATTGAAATCCTCAGATAAAAATAATAGTTTCACCTCTTTATTTCTCTTCACTCACACATAAATTGAGCAGGCTATCTCTGACAATGCCACGGTTTAATATTCTAAATGCACTATCTCCTTTAACAATGCCTGGAATAGAAACAAGCTGCTGAGCCAGATCCTCCAGGGGTGAAAATCAACATTGCTACACTGACTTCAGTGGAAGCACATTGATCCACACCAGCTAAAGCTGTGGGCCCTAGTGGGCAATTAGGTTTCTATTATATGCTGATTTAAATAATGTAGCACAGAACATTTGCTGTACAATAAAGCGAGGCTACACTCTTCTGTACGGACAAGCATCGGCTGTGGCACGGTGAGAGTTATGTATTCTGGTTTCAAAGAGCAGGATGAAGTTTCGGTATAAACTCCTGCTCATAACAATGTTTTAAAACCTGTAATTACTCACACTGTATTACTTCAGGAAGCCTGTAATTATTTTGTAAGTTCTTACCAATGTCTAGTCTAGTTTATAATTGCTAGCACTGCCTCCTTCAAAAGAATTAGTAACTATGTTAGAATCTGGTTATTGTGAGGTCCCTACTATACAGAGTGGCTGTGCTGTTACACTGCAATCTGTATTCAGCACAGGAAGAAAAAATCAAACTGATTTGTGTCAGTTTGAGCCTGAACAAACTAAACGAGTGCAACAGTCCCACACACTTTTCTTTTGCTGCCTCTGTAATGCCTGGCAGCAGGACTGCGGCTGCATCTGATACAGGGCAGAGTTTTTCCTCTACAGGAGTTCATAGCACTGAGGTCCATCTACAGGAGCCTCTCAGTCTCCTGGGGAGGCCTCATGGGCCACACAGAAGATGGAAAAGCAGAAATGTTCTGCTTTTTTTCCCCCTCCAGCCAGAGACCTTACGTCACATCCTCACTGACAGCAAAACAGTTCTTCAGGGTCTCAGCTGTTTTAGGGGAATCACGGGGCAGTTCAGGTGGAAAGATACCATCACTCTTCAAAAAAATATTAACAGCAGTTGTTAAAACGTCTGTTCTCTTCTGTAACATTTTCTTAAATGTGGGGGGAAAAAAAGCTTCTTTTATTCTAAATATTTGCCATCTCTCATCCTGCCTTAGTCATCAACAAGCAAGCCATGAGCATGTCAAGGTCCCTGCCTGAAGCCCCCTGCCTACTAGGTCCCTACTAGACTTCTGATACAGTCAGGATGAGGGCATCATTGCACACTGGCAGTTCTCCTACATTGCAACTCTCCAAGTGAAGCAGCAGGATTCTATTCGTGGTTTGTTTTGAAAGCCAAAAGCACATCTCAGATGGGCAACTTGGAAGCTCTCTGAATACCACTTTTGGGAGAGGGATCAGCAAAGCAGGACATTCTTCCTATATGTGCGACTCTCACATCAAAGTCACAGCAGGAATCTCCTCGAGATGACACTCCAAAGACTTAAAAAACCCCACACACCATTTTTATTTGTCTTGTTTTCTAAGGAAGCACTCAGGGTTACATGGGCTGATGAGAAGCAAGGTTATATGGGCTGATGCAGCTCCAAGTGTTGCAAGGCAAGATGTGGTAGCAATCTGCAAATGTACATATCCTGGTAATAGTGCCTTTCTCCAGTTGCACTTAAAACTCTTCATAAGTTTAATTTCAAGCAGAAAAAGTTTGTACGGAGCCAAACACTTTTAATGCTAGCAGCAACACAAGAAAATCTTGCCATGCAGGACACAAGTAAAGTCACCACAAGAACACACCTGCACTTCTCAGCTGCCCCTTCGCCTTGCTTTGGGGAGGCTTGACAGACACGGTGAAAATACCAAGTTTGCAATCAACACTTGCAAGGAGGAACTATTTTGATTAAGGTTTTGATGCTGTTTGCATTCCCACCAGGGAAAAAGAGAGTACACAACCCCACAAGCCGTTCGGCAGCAGCTACTAGCCATTGCACGGCACTGTTCTGTCCTTTCTCTCCCTGTTCTGCTGCTGCCACAAGCCTGATAAGGGGCTCAAACTGTTCTGTGGTAGATTAAGTCAGAGAACCAATTCAGGATGAAGTTAATTCCCTACATGGCAGTAGAGATGCTGCTTGTGCTCACACAAGAGAGAGGTGTATCCATATGGCCCTGCTAGTCAATGGCTGGTTTGAATGCTCAGACAACTGAACCATCAGCCCAGCAATCAGCAAGAGGAGGCAAAGGGGGTAGCAGAAACAAGGACAAGGAACACAGGTTAGTTTTCCAAGAAACAGAATAGTCTAAGAATAAGTCAGTGGTTTCTATGGCCATGATTGCTGTGAAACTTCAGGCACGTCACTCACTTGATGTGTCAATTCCAGCTGTGAAATGAGGACAACACTTTTTACATCACCGAAGTGATGTAAGTTGAAAATTAATGACTTGGATACTGTGATGATGAGGGCCAAGTCAGTACACAGCTGAGAGAAGAGTGATTAGTGACAGGGAGGGGTGAAGGAATCAACGTATTATTTTTGGGGAACTGCTTCCTTGGAGGATAAATGAGAGTAACTGCTACTTACTTGATTGCAAGGAATTGAAAGAGGTCTCTGTAGCTCCCTTGTGGGTGGACAACTGAACAATTCAATAGCTGTGACCTAATTTTAGTCAGAGACCTTATGTCACAAGGAATTTACAGGGAGGTGTCTTCTATGTCCAAATAATAATTGCACTTTGAAGGATAATCAACCAGTATTAACTCAGCCATCCAAAATTCAGGGATAGACTATATCCCACTCCCCTTCCTCATATTCCCAATTCTGAAATTTCTGACTTTGATACCTGGCACAGAACTGCCCGTTACAAAATATCACACCTGTCCACGCCATCAGATTGAAAGAAAGTCCATGAACATACTGCTCCCAACACCACTATGAGGAGTTCAGGCTAAGAAAAACGGTACAGACGCAGAAATGTAAAGGTGGCAGCTGCCATTAGAATCAAATCTCAAGTTCTGTGTGATATAAATCGTGGACTATCAGCGAGTGGGCTTTGTACAACACCCACACACAGCAGCAGTACCAGGAGGCATCTCTTTTCAAGCTTCCACTGTTAATGTGAGAGGAGCCATCAAGTGAGACTGCTATTGTTTCAGCAGCTTGTTTTCCTTGCAGCTAAAAACCGCCCATTCTGTCTAGCCTGAATTGTCCTACCTTCTCACAGAGAAATATGTGAAACATTAATTTTCCTCATGCTAACACAGGACTGCTGTGACAGGACTGAGATGATTTGACAAGGACTGGGTGAGAGCCTGGGCAAGTGACAGAACTGTCGCCAAACTGCGTGCGTGCCTAACTTGTGTAAAATGCAAAGGTCTCACTGAAAACACAGGAGTTACATCACTAAATAGCATCATGAAGCTGGGCTTATGCCCTTCTGTACATCAGTTTCAACCTACAGAATATTAGTACTGGAGAATTTTTGTCTGCGAGATCCCCTAAATACTGCAGAGTGCTTAGATACACCAACAGGAACAGCAGCCATGTAAATACTTCAGTAGGTAAACAGCACTTCAAGTCTTACTGAGCTCACTGTATCTCCCTGCTACGTTAGAGAGCGTATACTCAGAAGACACATACAGACAAACAGAAACATCCACCGAAGCTTTGAAATACCAGTCTCATGATTTCAGATCCTGCCTTGATTTTGTAACCTGGATCTAGCTCTTGAAAAGCTCTTGAAAAAGCATAGCACTGAATGAAATTCTCTTCTCCGAGCCCAGGGATCCTAAACAATTATTACGAAGTTGCACCAGTGGGTTACGAGAGTCAGAAAACTAAATACTGCACTGCCTGGATTTGCACTGAAGACCAAGTGAGGCTGAAATCTCTGCAGTCTGGCAGTTTGCAAATAAATAGCTAGGAATGCATAAGCACTATTAGGCTTCCAAAGCAGATCCTTCCAGTTTTATGGGCAGAGTAAAGCACCCAGCAAACTGTACTCAACCTCAAATTCTTAGGGCTGCATCTGCTTTTGTTCAGCTCTTTATTTTCTGAAAGTCTTGTGGTCAAGCAATGAAATGTGACTCTCTCAATTCTTGGCTATGACACAGGCTTCTTGTGTGGCCCAAGCCAAGTTTCCTAAGCTTTACTTTGGTCCCTGAGTTGGGAAACAGGTAAAACACAACCCACAGTGATGTTTTGTGCATAAATTAACTCACGGAAGCCGGTTTTTCAAAGAGTTCACTAATTAACATTATAGACAGCCCTATAGATAAAGAGATCGTCAGAGGGCTCTGTCTGGCAGCCCTGGCAAAGGGAAAGAGCACATTCCAGAACCAATGATAGGATCTGCAGACGATTCAAGAAAACCAAGCTTACTGAATTCCACAAAGATAGCTTTTAAGAATATATATTTCTTGGTAACATTGCCATATGGATTTCATATAACATAGGGTATCTCCTGCATTTAGTTTTATTTGGAATGAAATGCCACCGTGAGAAGTTGTCAGCACAACTTATATTTGGTATGTTGACAAAATTTTACTGAATTGGAGAAATACGGAAAGATTTACTTGGTTTGGAACAGTCTTATGTTGGGCACAGTGTTCCACAAATACACAAGCCTTATCTCGCTGGAGAAAGCAAAAGTTCTACAATAAGCACGTTGATTATGACAGACCTTAGGATATAAGCTCATTGGGGTGGATGATTTTCCACGTGATTACACAGTGCCCACTGTCTGGCCTGCGCTTGAAACATACGTGGTATTTGACAAAACTTAATTTTCTAAGTTTCACATACCCATTCAATACCTAAACATGAAATTCAAGCGCAGTAAAATAAAATACAGCTTTCACACTACAGTGACCAGAAGCAGACCACAAACAAAGAGCATTACTAACTGCTACTCGCCTACACTGACAAAAAAGGCTAGAATGAGAAAGGACTAAGCCATGAATGTTTATGTTTTAAAAATCACGAAGCATAGACAAACTTGCAGTCTTCACTATCACAAGCTTTACCTAAGGAGAAGTATTGAACCATTTATCTCATTCTGTAACAAACAGCAATCCAAATAGTCAACCCTGAAAAATAAAAACAAGATAAAGTTTCTGTGAATTCTGCAGGTATGGTTCTCAGAGGCCACTGAAAAGCAACTGTACAATTAGGAGCTGAAAAGTGCTTTCAAAAAACAATGGAAACAATGGAAAATTCTGTTGGAAGTTACTGCCTAACACACACCAAATACTTTGAGTTCTCTTTGAAACGTAGCAACTTAGTGGTCACGGGAACTGAATATTCACTTGTTGCCTTTGATTTGAAGACAACATTTCAGTACAGGAAAATGGATTTTTCACTGCTGCTGTGCACCAGTGAATTCACTTCCTTCATTTCAACATAACAACATCTCATATAGCATTACATCTGAGAACAGCCTATGAGAATCCCCAGAACACATGCAACAAATGACTACTTTTGAATTTCTCAGTCAAAGCTCAGGTTAGCTTCATCTTTGGGTTGTGTTTACTCACAAGCGGTGTAATTAATCTCTCAAAAGCTTTGCTGCATAATTAATGACATTCAAGATCAGCATGCTCCAGGATTATTACTAAGTTTAAAGAAATGAGATTCCTTACAATTTTGTGACCAATATATCAGCAACATTACTTTTTCGAAACACGAATTCAACTTCTTGTTATACACAGTGTTATGGAAGGGAGGAAGCCTGTCTGATCCTTCATGCTTCCCAGAACTGGAAATACACTGTTAGAGCACCTTTGGGGTTTCCCACATATCTTTATACACAGTTCTATAGCTGGGACTTCGCCATCACTACGCTCCAGTAGATTTCCAGCCTGTTTATACCCTAGTACAACTGAGTGTAATTTATCTTCCTTATATAAAAAGAATGCAAGTGATTACAGAGGAAATACAATCACTGCGAAGCTGTAACTTTTAAGAATTTGGAATCAATTCTGCCAGGGCAGGGAAAAGTGCTGCTTGCCAAAAAAGAAGCTGGAGAAATGCCACTTTGAAATTAGACCATACATTTTTGGAATATGCACTATCAGGGTACCAAAGCAGTATTTTGCTAGCGATGGTACAGCTCTGAATCCTCCCTGTAAAGCAACAATACTGAACTTTGAAACCATTCAAGTATTTTGCACTTGCCTTAGGGAGCTTAGCAGTGGGGAATGTTTTGACCAATATACTTTTACTTTGCAAGCAGAGGCAGCAGCAAAGAGCCAAGTAACTATTCCAGGCAGAAACTGCAGCCCTAATGTGGAATAACAGGGCAGCCAGGTCTTGATGTGCACGACTGCCTGAGCAGCAAGAGATGAAAAACATGCATTACCAAGCTGGGCAGTAATTTTCATCTTGGACCTTGAAATATAAAGTCTTCCCTAAAGTGAAGTGAGCAGTTGAGTGCAGCCCATGCAAACAAAGGCTTCCTTAGCCCCTTATCTGATGTCAGTGATCCTCTGAAATTAGGTGTTACCCAGGAAGAGCAGTGGGAAGGTACAGGACTTGCCACTCCTAGGTGGTACCTGTCTTAAATACATTCCCACGGTTTTTCAGTCACGTTGCCAGAGAGGAAAAATAAACCAAGTGAGGCCAGCAGCTCCCTGAGAAAGCTGTGAAAAAGGAGTTGTGGCTCACACTGCCTGGCACAGCAGAGAAACAACCCTCTCCTTTCACTGTTTTCAAACAGTCCAAACACACAGGGCAGCAGGTACAGCCCTGGAGCAGGAGGGTGCAGGGCTGATGGCAGCACTGCTGCACAGGTAGGAGCCATCAGGGAGTTGGCGATGACTTGTGCTGTGTGATTTATTGCTGGGCACTGCTCCCAAATGTGTTAGTGAAATTGCAGCCAAAGTTATGCACATCCCTTAGGTCTTGTCTTCAGTCAGCCCAGCCAAGATGATCAAGTATTGTTTTCAAGCAAAACAAAGATGAGATAGATGCCATACAGTATTCCTGTTACAACCGATGTTTACGTCTCACTGTCCTACTGCACAGAATTTCCAACTCTCAAGTATTTAATAAAAAAACTATAAAACAAGAAAGAAGCAACTGCATGCACAGATAAAGCCTAAGATTTTTAAAATATACCTGAACTGTTCTATTTGTTTTGTTTGCTTGTCTTCTGTAATTCCAAGTAGTCCTCAATCACACTCAAATGAAGCAAAATGACAATATGAAAGAAAGCAGCCAATGGATTCAATAGTTTATGGCAATCACTTTCTTGAAGATCTTTTAAAAACGGAGAGTAGACAGGACAAATAACTGTTAGAAATGAAACGTCTACTTGATCAGCTGTGAAGCTCCGGGAAGCAGTGATCAAGCCTGAGAACCCTGTCAGGTTTCTGTAAGCAGCCCGCTTGAGTTTCATGTGCCAGTAAGTGACAAAGAAACATTTCTATAGAGTGTGATCACCGCACACGCAGACACTCCTTTTAGCTCTAATTAGTATTAAAAGAGAAGCTATATTCATGCTTTGACTTCCACCACAGCTTTGGATCACAAGAGACACAGCAGCTCCACACGAGCTGACTGATGATGTGTAAGCACTTCACTGGGCAGTTCTGAGAGGGCCAAAAATTATGAAGCCTTTAGAAGAACAAAGAAGCACAAATGAATGACTTTTGCCATTCGTAGGATACTGTCTGTGGTATCATCCCCATGTGGGACTGACAGTTTCTGAATGGAGTCTGAAGATGTCTTTGTTTCAGAAATTAGAAGAACCTTGGGTTTGATGCATGGAAGAACAACATATTTCCACGCAATATCAACAAGTACAAACACCAAGAATAATTTTAAAGGCAGCTGAGAAATGCCCAACTTTGCCCACCTGCTTCCAAAAGCCAGAGCAGGACAAAAGAGAGGGAAGTAACACTCTATAAAAAAAGAAAGCATTTTCCAACTTGAATTATGTTTCTCATGGACAAGTGTAAAGTGCACGCTATCACCAGTCTGTAGTTTGTCCAAAAACTGCAACAAGTCCATGAAAATAGGAAATCACACCCAGAATTGCTCGCAACATTCATGACTGATTGATTTATCTGATAGATTTCAGTAGATTTAGGGGCCCTCAGTAGATTGAGCCACCTCTGGGAACTCCTTTGCAGAAACTCAGGTAGTGAATATAAAGCTGTCCCTTACAACAAAGTTCATCCATGCTTTGGCCCATGGATCTCTACTTTCTAGTTTTTCAGTCTTGCATTCTACCAGCAATACAGAAGTGTTACCAGCCATTATGTTAGTTTACAAAGCTTTTAGTTGCTAGGCAAGCTCTGGACATTCAGAATACAAAATATGCAGAATGATGAAAGTAAGGTTTGGTACCGACCAACAAACTATTCAATGTTCTCAGCTACTCATTTTCAAAGTGGGGAGCACAAGACAATCCATCGGGGTACAGGAAGAGTTTTTTTTTTTTTATCCCTTTTAATTGTATTTTCAGTGCATATATACATGCACAGAATATTATACGCATAATATTATAATGTGCATGGTATTAGTACATTAGTGCACATGTACAATTTATAAATAAAAACTGGAGGGGCATGCTTTCTTTTTTTTACACTGATAGGGTTCTGCAATCAAAACTGCTGGGAGACTGCTGTTCTGAACAATCTGATTTGCATGAAACAACACCTAATAGCCACCTGCATTAAGCAACGTGTCCGCATCAGGTTCTCCTCTATAAGACAAAGTTTTGATAACCTCTTCAGGGAGAAATAAAGGCAAGGGCAGGTAGAGAGTTTGTCCACCACCATCACTGCAGTAGAGGTGAGGAAGTATGATTTTGGATGAGGACCTGGCACAAACATACACAAACAATGAGTACATTCAGATAAAAAGAAGGTCCCTGTTTAATGGCAGTACAGCAGTGGGATGTCCTCTCATGCTTTCCCTGCTCTCCATTTTGGTTCCCAAATTTGTTAAACATACTCTTTAATGTAATTCTCTTTCTGTAAACTTAATACACAATTTACAATTTACAATGACTTCCATGTTTTGTTTAAGAGAAAATTCATACAGATTCTTGCTTCATGCTAGCTCATTTTTAACAAACTCACATTTCCTAAGCAATCCGTGAGCAAACAGGGGGTTTGAGTGATCTCTTCTAAAAATCCATCCTGTGGATGATTTGTTATTGATCACCCTTGTAACCAGAATGGTTTGTATATATATTCAGGGAGCTCATCATAAAAATTACTCATTTTACCAACTGCAGCACCTTGGTATGTTATTTCCACTTCTCTTTCCTCTGACATGCAGAATCTGAATGCAACGACACATACAAGTGATGTGATGAGTAGGCACAAATTAAGTTTCCTACGTGCACCAGTGAGCCTCTGTTGGAGTCCCTGGCCCAGACTGTCAAAAAGTGATAAGAAAATCAGAAATTTTTCAGCGTGGTGAGGGAGAACTGTGGCTTTACAAAGCACATGTGAATTTTGGTAAATGGAAAGACAATTAAAGCCCTTCTAGAGACATGGTTTCTGGAGCTGTCATAACCTCTGGGGTGCTTGGAGCTATTTCAGAAGGCTGCTAAAGGAACAAAGATCTCTTGAAGAACAGTGCATAAAAGTTAGAAAGGTAAAGCACAGAGGTGTTCTAGGGGCCCCCATCTTTCATGATGATATGAAACAGATGGCTAAAAAGGGAGTAAAGGTGCAGTTGTGTTGTTACCCTTAACTCTACTGATAAAGGCATTAAATTGGCACTAGCAGCCTGCTGTCAAAAGAGAGTGAAAGAAGAACACAAGAAAGTGAATTAGAGATGAAGAACGTTGACATAAAGGAGGAGAAATGAAAGAAATGAAATGAAAGAAATGAGGAACTAGACAGCAAAGAGGATCAGGCAATTACATCGCACTTCAGCAAGATGACAGTACTGCATGCAGCCTGTGCAGTCCCAGGGAGACGTGAATTCCAAGAGGGAGGATTCTTACATCCACCCAAATGGAATAGCCAAAAAGGAAGACTGAAGATGGAGACTGCAGTAGTACCACGCTTCAGTCTAAAAATATATGCAGTACTCATTTCCCAATCTGTTTTTACAGTGTTAATCCTCTTGGCGAAATTAAAGTAAAAAACTTTTAGACTTTTTTTTTGGACAGAGAATGGAAGCTTCAGACACTGAGGCTGGGAGATGTTTAAGCAGCACAAACCCCAGCAATCAGCAGAGCGTAGGTTTGTTGTTTTCACTCATGTTCCATACTCCAAGGGGTCACCAAAAATTACATTAAAAATCACTGCATTTTGGTTGCATCTAGATTTTAGTTTTGATGATCAGCTAGCACTTCATTCTAAGCTTCACAGTACATATGAGATGTCAGAGCTGTAACATCTCTTTCCTACGTTAAGTTGCCTGAATATAGCAAACTAATTATTCAATTGCAAAAACATCAGAGGAAATTTACCTTGAGAATTTACCGATCTGACAAGAGCTAATGGATTTACTACCAAATAGAAGGGTTTTACTGTACACAATCTGGTAGGCTCACAGCATAGCCAGATCCTATTGCAAAGGAAAGACCTTAACACGATAAAAGAGAAAAGCATTAACTGCATTAATGCCTGTTCAACAGTGAACTGTTTTTGCAGTATAATAATGCATTATCTAGCTCCTGTTCACACTTCTTTGATTAAAAAAACCACCAAACATAACACAACAAAAACACAAACAACCCAACAAACCATTCACTCTTCATAGCTTAAGAGAGCCAATAGCTTCTTCATAAAACAATCCTGTTGTCATTTTTACATAGGGTTAGCTGATGCCTTCCCCCCTACTAAATACAATTAATGACTTCAAAATGGAATTAGTTCAACAGCATTTGGCCGAAAGCATTTATTTCTATGAATCCAGTTATAAATTACGAATCCAGTTATAAATCATAACTTAAAGGCATATTGTAAAGAACTTCACTGAACATTCAAATAGCAGCCTCCTATATAAAAGTGGTATTACAGCTTAGACATTAGTCCAGTCAACATAAATTCTGATTTTAACAGGCTTGGATAAATATCTAAGTTTTGGCTCAGCTGGTGAGTTTCAGCTGTCAGTACTCTGAAATAGATACAAGCTTTAACAAACCTTTAATTCAAAAGCCCATTATTGTACCAACTGGAATAGAAAGACTTCAGTATCAAAGAGGAGTTCTTCCCTCCTTTCATGGTATTACTTCTGTAAGACACCAATTGATCTACAGCCCTTGAAAGAAAGCTTCTCGCTTCCATCTCCTGGATAAAAGTCAGCGCAGTTTTTTCATCCGTCACAGTGTAACAGCATCAAAATATACCTTCTGCATCAACTTATAACAAGGAGGAAAAACTGAAAACCACAAGGCTATTACATGACACGTCAGTTTACTTTGACAGATTCACTGCAGAATAAAAAACATTTTCATTAAAAAAATTAAATGAAGATTTGTTCAGCGTACTCTGTGAGAAAGAAACGAGGAAAGAGAGAAGCAGGAATTTATCCATCTTTACGTAGTGCTAGTGTTATTCTGATGAGCAGTTCGGCTTCAGGAAGAAAATACGGATGGCTCACTGCATCC
This sequence comes from Phasianus colchicus, assembly GCF_987193195.1. Lineage (NCBI taxonomy): Eukaryota > Metazoa > Chordata > Aves > Galliformes > Phasianidae > Phasianus > Phasianus colchicus. Next base: position 5,311,295 of record NC_143447.1, on the reverse strand, counting down.
AGCAAGTGAAACACAGCCCTCATCACAGCGAGGTGCTGTGCCCCTTCTGCTGGGGAAGAGAGGAGCTGTGCAAGCAGCACTGTGGCAAGGAGTGCTGCTCTCTAACAGCAGCCATGGGAAGAAAGAGCACAACAGGTGAGTGAAGGTAAAATCTGCCCCACAGCAGAGAAAGTCTGGGCTTGGAAGGACAGCTGAGGGCAGGCAGTTATTACAGATGTAACTTCCGACAGATCTAAGAGCTTTACAAGCTTAATATCAGCTCATTTGGAAGGGACTTGAAAGACACAACCGTGACAACTAGAGGATGTGAAGAGCACTCAGAGACTTGTCCTGTGCCACTGGTTTGGGGTCGATTCCAGCCCTGGTCCTAATAACTTCAAATACAAAGCCTGCTGAGAGGAAATTTACCACTCAATGAGGAAAGCACAGCTGCCCGGTTCACCCCATTTCAGGCAGGGCCAGGACAGCCATCCCAAAAATCAGACTGGGTAACTGCTGAACTGGAGATTATTTTTCTCATCTAGGACTATTTATGCAATGCCATGAGATTTAATACACTGCCAGTACTACTCTTGGTTACTTAACAACTAATAACATCCACAACATTTTGCAGTGTCTGATACATTGTGCAACCAACTTAATTTGCCCCCTATGATGTTACAAACAGTTATTGTTAAGGAACAATCCCTTAAAATATTTAGGTGGGTTGTTTAACTCCATTGAACAACGTAGTTGGCACTGCGGTGCTGGAATTAGCACACAGGGAAATCAATACATGCTCATTTAAATTCCTTCTCAGTTACACGTATTTTCTCTTTGGACATACAGTCCTTCAGCTTCTTATTCTTCCAGGCCATGCTAAACCTTGTTTGATTAGGTCACTCAAACTCCTGCTCTCAGCACTGGAGGAGCATCATTTCAGATAACAGTACTACACACAGCTCCACTGAGAGTCACCTGATTTCCTTATTGGCTTTTCTATCCAAAGAGGATACAAGGAACTCCACTCACACAAGGAGAAATACAAACAGGCCCATTACAGCAACTTGCTGTGCATTAAGTTGAAGGACAATTTCCTTCTTTGGACAGTCTCTGCTACAGCCAACAAGTCTTGGGAAGGAAGGCAAATGCCTAATGTGCACTTTGGAATACACAGGTTGGGAATAATCTTTCAAATTCTGCTAATTTGAGATATGGATGATCAAAATGCCTGGGATACTACATTACTTTACAAAAAAAGAAAAAGAAAAAGTAGATACTCAAAATGAAACAAGTCTCAAAATTACATGCTACTGACATTTACAATGAGATTAATTACTTATGGGAGGAAACCATCCCATTATCTATCTGCCTGAATTTTAAAAGTCAAGGGAACAAAAGTTATAATCTTGTTTGCAAAGCACCAGATTAGCAGCAAGCAAACTGGGTTTTGTCTCCTTGGATAAATCTCTTGGACCAAGCAGTCCTTTGTGAAAAAGACATATTACAGAGATTTTTGCAGATTTGGAACATTTTCCAAAGAAATAACAATTTTAGTATCCAGCTTAATACAAATTTGAAAGCATTTTCTGAAGACTGGAATTAATTATAATTATTCTCCCACATTGTATTTGGCGATTATATATTTCAAGTCATGCTCTGTAATTTCAATTATGAAGGTATTTTTGCTTTTGAAATAGATCAGAGTCCTCAAAAACTGTTAAACTTCCACCAAGGAAAGTATGCCTGCCTAACCAAAACTTGTTCAAATTCAGAAATAATGCCTTTAAGAAATAATTCTTCGTGGTGCTTCTTATGTGAAACGCGTAGGTCTGTGCCAGCTGTGGATGTGCTCCCAGTGCTTGAACTTTACACACCACAGAAACATGCCCAACTTGGACATCCGTGCACGCTGCCCATTTCAGATATTCATTCCTGTATGCAGGGATCCCCATCTACTGCTGACAGAAAATCTGAACTTGTAATAGTTACCAAATCTCCAGTAGTGTGGCAACAATCCAACAAAGTTAAGCAACAAAAGCCTGCACCGTGTTTTTGCCAGCACTTCCCTGAGGAATATTTCAGCTCAGTGCAATTAAAAAAAAAAAAAAAGTATTCAAGGATTTCATTTTGGGATTTTGTTTTTATGAGTTACTGGCAACTTTCCCCGTGTACATGTGCTCTCTGAAATAACAAGCTATTAACCTGACAGTGCAGCTATTTTTAAGGGGGAAAGACAGGCTCTAAAACTTCACTTTTAAATTCAGAAGCAAACTCTTTAAAAAATTCTCCCTGTTCAGCATATAAACTGAATTCATTTGGTTAGCCTTTCTAAAACGTACAGCTCGTCCCTTCCTACCATACTCCGTGCCAGCTAACAGGTCAGGACTTGACATAATTGAATGAAGAAACCTCCACCCTGTAAGAGGATGGAAGAAACACATCTGCTGTCATTCCTTGCAGCAGGGCACACGCATCGTCATCGCGTTTACTTGAGAGCAATGGCCACTGTTTGCAAACACAGTTTCCTCAGCCAGGCTGGATGTCGGTGTGCCGAGCCCTTGTGCGCAGCACTGCAGCGCTGTTACAGGCGCTCAGGCACCCCGTGCAGCTCAAGGAAAGCCACTTACTCAGTAAAGCTCTTCAAGTACGGCTCATTTCTCCCAGCTAACAAAGCGAGGCAACAGACACGAGGCCTCCTTTCCTTCTTTCTCCTGGGCCGCTGCTACTGGTCCTGCACGCATTCAGTCTCGGTTTGGAAGCCCTCCTTCAGGCAGCACCAGTGCCGTCGATGGGGGAGCAGCAAGGAACTCGCCGCACGGCTTTAAGTGTGTTACAATGGGTGGTTCAGCCACTGGACCCCACAGATGCACTACTGCAGCCCTTCACAGGAGACCCTAACTTTTCTGAAGAGATTAAAGGGAACAAGCCATGTGCTGGCAATAATTTCTTGACCTCAGAGCAATCAAATAGTGGTACAAATAGACATCTCACATTTCAAGCGACAACTCACTAAAAACCATGCATTTGAAAGACAGTATTAATAAGAGCCTTAACCCGATGATATTTTAAAAACGATGCCTAAGAACATAGCATCAACCTGAAGGGAATACTGCAGGGAATACCGCCAGCAACAATACCCAACGTGTTTACAGCTGTTTCACTGGCAAAAGCAAGTGCTAATCACAAGCTTGAGCCTCCACAGCTCCCTCTTTCATGGCCTTATGGAGAACTTCTTGTCCTTCGAACAAATGCAAATGCTGTTTTCTCCCGAGGTGCCCAAATTGTTCTTTTCAAGCCTTGATGTTTTTACACAATTCCCAGCAGCTCCTCTTAGCCTCTTACATTCCGACTTCTGTTTGCTGCTGCACTACTCCTCTTAGTGTAGTAGCACATCAATTAATTATACAGGAGTATGCCTAATCAGGTTTCCCTAGGGTTTTTAAACAGAAACCCTTTGTATTTCCTAATGATTCCCTCAGATTCTAAATATTTTTAGTTCTGCAATAAAAGAAAATCTAAGTCTGCTGACAACAATATTTCCATAAAAGATGAAATTAGTATTAAAATCGTTGATCCAAGCACACTTAAACTTCAGAGAATTCAGATTTAGTCTGGATTTCACGATTAACATTTTTATACCACATAAGCAGTCAGCACATATAGACAAGAAATACAAATGAAGAAGACAAGAGCTGAAGAACTGATGTGACCTACTTTTCATTGTAGTATTAAAGCAGATGCATTCACACTGATGGCAAAGCCTCCACGACTTCAGCACAGCGATACCACCAATTGGTAAGCAGCAGCCCAACAACTTTCTGCAACAAGTTTCTCACACCCCGCCTTGTCCTGACATGGGACGTGTGCTCAGTATTCAGTATTGCTTCTCTTTGTTCTAAGGCTTTCCCCTCTAATTCTCTCCCCTGTCCCACTGGAGGGGGTAGTGAGCAAACAGCTCTGTGGTGCCCGGCTGCCTGCTGAGCTAAAGCACAACAGGAAGAAATTCATAGACTTCCTCCTTGGCTTAAGGGAGAATTTAGGATTTTAGTTATAATGCATTAGCTACTAAAAGCCTGAATCAGCAAAACCACATCTGGCTTCCATGCAGCGGAAGCTCAGAAAAAAAAAAAAAAAAAAAAGAAATGATAGAAAAAATACTTTGTGGGGACATCCATTGTGTTATGTTCTTGGGTAAATCATGCCCTGTCTTAGGAGAAATCATACTACAAATACAGGTAGATAGCTGTCTTAATATAAAAGTTATCCTCACAGAAAAGAGCTGGTGTTGGAAGGCACCTCTGGATTGCTTGGAGCAGCCCCTGCTCAACACAGGGCCGACTCCACTCCCAGGCTGAGTCCAGCTGAGGTCTGAATACCTCTGAGGAGGGAAACTCCACGACCTCTTTGGGAGCACAATCCAGTACGTGACCGCAAGTGTAATAATACAGAACAATTACCCCAGAAGCAGGCATTTAGCTTTCATTTATGCATTTTATCTGCCTTTTGCTCCACCCAGAGTGAGCAAAAGCTGTGCTGTAGGCATACTTGCAATCTCACAGCCCCGTTCTGCACCCGAGTCGCACCGCAGCTAACAGCTGCAAGCTGGGGCACCTGCACCCACTGCGCTGGCAAGATGGAACTCTGAGAGAGTGCTTTTAATCTTAGTCTCACTTGTTCCCCACATCAGAAATGATGATGTACCAAAGATAATTTCCACGTTATGAAAGCAGCTCCCTAGCACTCCACAGGGACTTGTCTGCGAGGCCAAACTGTATCTCTGCACAGCTCCTTTTGTCCTCTGTTTGTTCTTTGATGTACAAGTCTGCCACAAACTAAGCAGTGATCTCTTTGATGTTGAACTTTTATACATTATTGTAACTAGCGTGCTTACAACAGGAGCTGCCAGTCATCCCCCCTTCTAAACATTCAAATTTCATGAGGTGCTCGCTCTGTGAGTCACATTTCTCAGCAACGGGTTTCAGAACTTCCACAGTAACTGTGCTACTCTTTTGGAATGATAACTTGAATAAAAACCCAAATCCAACCATGTTTTTCAAGTGTTACTAATTAGTACGAGCAGTAGCTAATACACCCAAACATATTTAACAAAGTGTAATTAACTAGTCAAGTGTGCTTTTACTTGCTTTCTTCTCAATAGTTTGGGCCTGAATTAGGACCACATCCAACCACTAAAAAGCACCAACAGCAATACACTAGGATCTCCTCAAACACCTAAGGCCAACTGGCTTTGGAGTCACGTGCTTCCCCCATTTGAACAAGTGTATCAGTATGCTTTACTCAGCTCCTTTTCAGGATATTCTCCTTCAGGCTCTACTCTGCCCCCGGGGCAGCGTTCAAACTGCAGTGGGTGCATCAGAGGTCAGACTGACAACACCAAGGAGGTTAAGTGGTGAGGTGGGTGACATCCATTACGGAGCTCTAGTCAAAGTGGGCAGGAGCAACACGCTACAGAGCGCACATTTACAACCAGTACATGCTAGAGCTGTCCCTATGAGACACATGAGAGCCTTCATCATGAAGCACTTTTGTGAGGGTTTTAAAATCAATTATAAGAAAAGAAATCTTCTGAAAGAAGAAATCAATGAGGTTTTGCCATTGAAAGGATCTCTGCTTTGGCTTTACCTTTACGTTTGGCTATTTTCCACTTCTGCAAGTATAAACAGTGTGGTCGGAAAGGAAAGCATCAGAAAAAAAAATAGAATATTTTGGACCTGTGACAGTGAGGACAGGGAGTTTCCCCATACTCAGCTCTGTTTCCACAGTGAGGCCAACACTGCTATCGACGCCTCTGTCACTGCTACCAAAGCCTCTGTCCAACCTACTAGATTGAAGACATGCCAGCGTTCTGGCCACAAAAATGCACTGCTTTGAACATTTTAATTTCCAGTCAAAATTTAAAGTGAGGAAATCATACTAGAGGAAGAAAAAATATGCAAAAAAAGCATTTGTTACAGATAGCAATTCCTATTTTCCACGAACACCAGGCAGCTCAGCGATGGAACAGCATGCTCAGAGCTGACACTGCCTGCCTGGGCGCTCGGGCACTGCACTTCACCTTCTGAACGGGAATCCAAAGTTACTCTGAGATACCAGCATGCTTTTTAGGACACGGGATCATGGGGGGCCAGCCATAGCAAGATTGAAAACATGACATCTTCAGGGCCTTTTCAGGTCCAGGCAAAAGGAAGTTCCCAGCTCTCACCCAACCTCTATCACATGCTGCAAGATAACCAACCAAGCAAAGCTGAAGAATGAAATGCTGCTTGCATCATGGAGAGGTTGCACACTAATTTCCAACGAGATGTCCAACGCAGGAGGCAGACAGGATATTTTGATGTTTCTTGAAGAGAACACCAGGATAGATGTGAAATCCCCACATGTTGCTGCCACAGCCAGCCCTGCTCGCACTCCCTCTCCATGGTGGTGCTCCTGCTGCAAGGCTGGACGCCTGCACCCAGCTGCCTTGGCCATTAGAAGGCGCTTATGTATATGAGGTTTCTCAAGTGAAAGATCTACGGCTCTTTAATTAACATGTCTGGGATTTTTATTATCTGTTGATGCAAGCAAGAATCTATCCAGCAGTCATAAACATCCTTATGTATTCATATTTTAAGCAAATACTTACTGTAATTCAACAGTGTACCCACAGTACAAGAAAAACTCTTCCCAAACCTACTACAGTAATCTATTAATCCAACAACGGCAGCGAGTGCCCCTCTAAAGGAAGATGAGGCCAAGGGCAGGCTCAGCTCCCCCAGATGCAGAGCAGCAGTTTGCACCCTCGGTGTGGCACAGCTGATGCTGCAGCAGTAGCTGAGAACACCTCCAACATGCCCGCCCCACACACCAGGCACTGCACCAAAGGGTAGTTTCACTGACCTTTAACACTCACCAGCATCTCTCAGTAACACAGCACTGCCGAAGTAAGCCAGGATCTAGCTCAACCATGGGGAAAACAGTGAAAATCCGATAAGCAGTTTTGCGCAGTGTAGAAGATGGATTTATTAACTCCCAAATTGAGCTTGAAGCAATCACTATAAATTAACTAGAAAATGTGTTTTCCCACAATAACTCCTCTGCCAAATCAAACATAGACAAAGATGAGCTAATTAATTTAGCTGAATGGAAAAGCACACCCATTATGAGTAACATTACAGTTGATATAGGAAGTCAGCAGTTACTGCTGCTCCTTTCAGCTAGGACAGCAATTAATATCATTCAGATGCAAGTCAGAAGCAAAGGATGCAAATGTCGCCGCTTGGAAGGAAGCTCCTGGTGTTCTGACAACCAGGGAGTGCTGTTCCCAGGCTGTCTGTACCCCACCTGGACTACTGCCTTCAGGCAAAGAGCACCCAGGGCTCAGGGAGGAGCTGGCCTCCTTTGGGGATGCGGGTTACAGCCGCTGGAAGACACAGGGCCTCTGCTCAGAATTCAGGACCAGAGAACCATATCTCGCCTAAGTTGTAGGAGGTGATCCCATGCTGTGGGCTAAGCACGTGTAAGACCACCCTAAGTCACACAGGAGATGTCGATTAAGTGCCACATGCAACAAAAACCCATTTCTAATTGACCTGTGTAAACTGTACGGGGTCAAGAGCAAATGGTTCTTAGATGGAATGGAGAAAACTGCTAAGTTAGTCCTGGCTCTCCCAGTGCTTTGAAGAGAGAGGTGGAAATTCAGTACCACAAACACATCTTGTCTCCTTTTGAACCACGGTGGAGACACTGAAAACCTGAGGCCATGCATACCATCCTATTCCCACTGCTCTATTTAATTTCTTCATGAACCACCATTTAAAACTAAGACAATTCTGTCTGAAATTGAAGCCAGTACGTGGGGCTACGGCCTGCAGCATGCTGCCATGGGATGAGGCTGCGGGCAGCGGTTGTTGAGATGGAAAGAACACACTCTGCCAAAGCCTTTGTAACACCAGCGTGTCTGTCTATGTAAAGATTTAATGTCACTCCTCCCCCATGTGTGAATGATCAGCTTCTTCTAAAGTGCAAAAATAAAGAGTCATGCAGTTGGTTTTATGAAGCACCTCATACCAGGATTCAATGGCAATAAATAGCATGGTGTTTCAAAGAACACAAACATTACACAATAATTACATGGCTGATACCCTATAAGTATGCTGACTATTCTATTTGCATTGTTCAGAAGTGAAGAGGTTAGCCTTATTTACATTCAAGTAGCTTTAATTAACCTCAGAGATAAATGCTCTTAAAATGAAAGCCGGGATGATTATACCTCTCCTCGCTGATTTTAGCCTAGATGGCTACGTATGGAGCATGACAAATGGCCCAAAGGCCGGATTTACACAAACAGGAGATCCACAAGTGTGGGTCCTGCATCACTCCCACCACCGAGGAAGGAAAACAAGAAGCTGCTGTGCAAGGCTGGTGGCTGTGCCTGGACAGGTGCTGGCAACACGTACTGCAGGCTGACACCGCAGTAAACTGCGCCCAGCTGCGCTTGCAGCAGCAGCGAAATAAGGGCTACGTTTGGTGGTGAGGGCAGTGGGGAACCTCACTTCCAACACTGCTGGGCGCCCCCAGCCTCTCGGGGGCTCCTGCACTCCGTGAGGACATTAAGCGTCAGAGATTAACGTGAGGCTGCAGCCAAGGAGCGTAAGGAGCATTAGCCACCTCAGAGAGCACCGCCCCATAGCTAACAACCAGGCTTCAGCTCCGTGCTTCAAGCAGTGCTTCAAGCAGCACGTTCAGACGCACGAGGCAAGGGGCAGCAGGACGTAACATGGATCCCCCACCATTTCTTAACTGCGCTCAGATCTGCTGGGACAGCTCCTCGCTCCCCACAACACCAGGCAGAAAGAGTGAAGCAAACACCGCCTTCTCCACGAAGACGTGAGCCTGCCTGGGACACTGCGCAGCCGCAGCCGACGTGCAAGGTGTGCCAGCTGGCAGGAGCTCGGCCCGCAGCTGCCACAGCCCGTGGGGAGCAGCGTGGCACCCTGAGCCACTCCCCGGCGTTCTCAGCTGGCGGCACAGGCACTGGGAGCTGCCTGAAACTGCCCCCGCGTGCCGACCTGCGCCTCGCTGAACTGCTCGGCCTAAATGCCACCGGCAAGGAAAGGAGAAAAAAGAGAGAGAAAAAAAAAAAAGGGCAAACTAAAGACTTCATTAACCGTGGGCAAACTTGCCTTTAAAACAGTACGAAGCACAAAAAGCAGCATCCATCTGCCAGGTCCCCTAACAAGGCTTTCTGCTTACGTATTTCAGTCTGTGGATATTTTTCATCCAATGAGCAAAGAGCTCTGTCCCACATAGAGTCACCTTTTTCTCATAACACAGCTGTTCCTGGAGAACAGAATCCTCCTTTCCCTCTTTATTGCTTATTGCAAACCCAAGGAAAACCGATCTTCGTAAAGGAGGTTAGAAGAGAGTTTCTGCACCATTAGTTATGTGCATATCCCTCAGATATTAGTCCTCAAGGAAAAGACAAATCATGAAAGGAGAGAACTACAGCATGTTTGATCTCTGGAGCTATCAGCTGCAACTGCAAATTACAGCTCACACATAAATACGAGAAAGGTGAATGTTTAATTCTTTCTCTCACTGCAAATGAAAGACTAACATACTCTAAAAGGTATCAAGCCTGACTAGTCTCGTAATGACTTAACAAATTCTTTTCATAGGTGGTTATTTTGCACACTACAGTAACTTATCTCATGAGAACACACACAAAAAGAAAAGAAAAGAAGGCTCCACATCCTCTAATACTAGATAGAGAACTGCAAAGTCAGACACACACAGCCGCATGCATTACCCCTGAGAGACACAAAGGTCTGACAGTTCTGATTTAGTAACATATAGTTTAGAAACAAATACACCAATTTAGAATTCTCTTGTGAAGATGAAATACTTGCAGCCCTGCCAGTAATTAGTATGTGATAACGATCGTTTCTTTATGTACTGTAGGCAAGAGAAGCTATAAGCAATAACGAATATTTAAAAACCCTGAAGGTTAGAATTTAGTGCTATGCAGGCCTAAAAGAAGGAGAACATACAAGAACCTCTATCACAAGGAACAAGAAAACAGCTTTTTTCACTGATGCTGGTGAAATACTTGATACAGAGAGGAATCAGCCCCTGACTGCAGCCCGCAGACACAGCCCTGACCCAGGAGGCTCAGCCCTCCTAACTACCTGCCCCTACCACCTCATCCCTTCAGCGATTTTCTTTCTTTCTTAACACAGCACAGATGGGCAGCATCCGCACAGAGCACCCACAGATCGCCGCTGTACCCCACTGACTGAGACCCGGCCCAGAAGAACTCGCTGTGAGGCTGTGCTGCCGGCCGGCTGCAATAGGCTCGCCACTGTCGCTAGGCAAGAGCTGCACCAAAGCTGAACGAGTTTGATCTAGGAGGTGTTCAGCACCCCCGGTTATCGCTGACTTAAACAGGACGTACAGATTCTCCACACTTGAAAGAACGTCCCCAGCCGAGACTTGTACAGAGCAAGCAACTGCCTTTGATTATCACAGAGTGAGACATGAAGACAGATTTCCTCTTTTTACTTGCAAATCTCGAGTCTTTCAAAGGGCCTGAAACACCCATTTCAGCAGTAAGCCTCCAACCAGCCGTATCTGTGCCGCAACAAACAGCTCTGGTGCAGGCACTTGCTCAGCTGAGGCGCAGTCAGGTAAAGCGGCCTCTCAGCCTGCAGTTCCAAAGGCCGGATTTTGTTAATATTTAGTCAACAGAAGTCCTGCACTCGGATATTTGCTAAATTGGATTTAACTTTCACAAGCGCGAGAGCAAAGGCAATTTTAAACACGCTTCAATTTGCGAAGCGGCTTTCAAGATATTTTCCCCGTGCAGTTGTTTACTGGTGAAAAGCACAGAGTAATTACCGACGTGCTGACAGGTCAGTGCCAAGAACCATGACAGAACGCACGTCAGAGCGGCGTGGCACGCAGGGGCCGCTCAGCTGCGGGTGCCGCCTGTGGGGAGGGAGCACGGGGAGCTGCAGGAGGGGTCCCACAGCACCACAGCCCGGCCCCATGGGCTCCAGTATGCAGCAGCAGGAGAACGCAGCAAGGTGCAGAAGTAATTTGCACCAATAAAGAAAGCTGCGTGTTCTGTTTCCTTAAATAGGTGTTTGTCAATGATTAAACCCTCACGCGGAGCCAACGCCAGTCAGAAAACTGGTTGTGTTTCCAAAGGTTCAAGTGCAGACCCTGACAGTTAAACAGTGTTCTCTGTAACAAAATAACCAATTCTTCTCTCGTGGTCCACAAAGCAGGAACGGATTCCATTTCACTGATGCTACGCAGCACCAGTCAGAAGCTGAAATCACACCTCTCTATCTTAACATAAATACATCCAGCAGAAACAGCTCACAGGGCTTAGGCCTGATACCCTGCTGATCTCCCTTCAGAAACGTGCATACAGGGGCAGTAAAATTCGTGCCAGGTTCTGTTCTGTACTTCATTAACCACAGGAGATGGAACCCTACTGACATGGCCTGAGGACAGCAGAAGCCCAGTCCTCCAGCTCTCACCACCCCCAGGCCTCATCCCTGTCCCTCACAAAGTAGGTGCCCGGTACCCCCACATACCCCAAAGGCCGTCAAACACCACCAGGCTGGATCTAGCTCCCAGTCACCTCCGATCCCACGCAGCTGCAGTAATCTATCCCAACAGTGCTGCTCCAGAGCAGAGCAGTTGCTCACCAATTCAGCATCATCAGTTCTTCTCTCCTACCAGTCAACCCTGAAACTTCTCGCAGCCAAGACTCTCGCAGGACTGAGATCTGTACCACAGAGCACACTGCCTGAACTACTCAGTTTCTTTGCAAACTTTCAGTGGCCGAGCACAGAAATGGCATTCCTCCAGAAAAGAAAAAAGAACCCCCAGTTAACTCTGGCCTGCTTGCAACAACTAACAGTGTGAGGTCTCCCCAGCTCTCAGTGCAGACTTGTAACAGTTAATGAACCATTTTTAAAGGTCCATCAGTCTACAAAACATTTACTCAATCTTTATAACTCAGATGCTACAGCACTGCTTATTTTCATAGAAACAGAGAGAAAAAAAAACCACCTTTCTCCTCTGCCTGAAACCAGAAAGTTCCATTTCCTACCACGTAGCCCACTTCACTGACACCTCCAGCCCATCTCTAAGGTCCCTTCTGACCCAAACCATTCTGTGACTCTATGACCCTTCCCCAGACCGCCGTGCTGCCAGCCCTGGGCACGTGTTGGTGTGCTGACAGCTGACCACAACGCGTGCTTGCTCTGACCCACGTAAGGCCTGGCAGCCTGTGCTTCAGCGTGACAGCAAGCCCGTTCCACAGAACGTCATGTTGCATTAAAAAGAATAAGGTGACTCACAATTCATTTCCAACAGCATCAATTTGGGGTACCTCAACAGCAACCAAAAAGGAATTAATAATCTTTTTCACTTACTAAAAAATAATTAAAAAAAAAAAAATCCTATTATTTTCTTTCAGACCATACTTTTCTGTGCTTGAACTACAAAACAACCAGAAAACCCAGAAGATAGCATTACAGCATCAGGAAGAAGTAAAATGCTCCATTCAGCGGCATCTCCCCCTCACACACCTGAACTGCATTCCCCACACTTCACATCTCCCAAACATCTACACCTCCAAACAGCAACACTGGGGATCTATTATGTTGTGGCAGTCAGAGGTCACTGTCAGACATGTGACAACACATCTCCTGCAGCAGAACTCTGTCCAGTGGTTTAAAAACAAGAATCAACGACGTTTTTCAGCGTATTAGGAAATTAAGTAGCACAAAATACAAATGAAACGTACCACACGAGTATTCTGGAAAAGGACAGAGCCCTAAGTAACTCCATAATCAAGCCACTGTGAATTGTACCTTAAAATCCAACAGCTGGGCTCTGACAAGACTTTACATCAGAATGGAAATTGGTTTACACGAAACTCCCCAAAGAACTGAAACAATTACTTCAAAGGCGACTTGCTGTGGAGCAGCTCCTTGCTCCTCACCCTCTGTCCAAACGTATGCGAAATGGTTACATGTTTTAAATAAATCAATCAGTGACGTTTTTTTCTCTCCTTTGTTTATTGGGTTACACGGTTCAAGCCGGCTGGCAGGGGCTGTATCGACAAACTGTGCGTGTAAAATCCTACAGGGCTGCTGACACGGCCACGTAGTTCACGCTTAAAAATACATTTTCTTTTGTTCTGCATGCTGGTATTTGAACCACCCCAATTCCACCTTCTTGCCAAACACATGCAGCACAGTAACGATTAATGCACACAGTGCTCGCCTTCTACCCACGCAGGAGCCCACCGACGGGCAGCCCCCGTGCTCCCAGCGCCGCACTGCTGCCGGCAGCACCGCCTGCTATGCGGGACAAAAGGCAGCAGCCTGGCACCGACACCAGAATTAACCTGCTTTTTCAAGCAACTATTTCGTTAAAAGGAGAGACTTTGGAGAAGCTTTACCTGCACAATCCATGAAAATAATTCAAAAGGAAAAGATTTTGTATTTCAGCCGGGGCACTAAATTCCAGTGACAGCGGTGAGACCCTTCTGGGTTACTACCAAAGAACACCGCGGTTAGAAAGGAAATTCCCGCTTTAAGATGACTATTATTTTTTAAACAAAATCCTTACTTTAAGAACTGTGCAATGCAAAGTTATACCGCGGAGCCCACTTTATTAGGAGCATGAGAACGTGTCCCTACACTTCTGATTTCCCGTTCAAAACTTCCTCTGCCTCTCCTCAGTCCGGCACCGTCCCCATTAAGGGCTGCGATCGGAAAGCACAAAAAAAAAGGTGAGGTTTAAAGTAACCGCCCGGCAGCTCCGATTTTCCTCTTGTTCCAAACCCTTCCGAACGCGAGCGGCCGCCCTGCCAGCTGCCCACAGGACGCCGCACGCGCTGCCCCCGCTCCAGAGGCAGGGCTTCCCCGCACGGCTCGGCGGGCAGACGGGACGGCTCCCCTCCCGCAGCTCCGGCCGCACGCCCGCAGCCCTCGGCGGCTCCGCCCGCCCCGCCGCCACCCGCGGCTCGGCGCCGCGCTCCGCTCCAGGGGCCGCCGGCCGCGCGCCGCTCGCAAGCCGCCCCGGGGGGAGCGCCGCGCCTCCGGCGAGCGCCGGCCCCGCCGCCCCGCCGCCCGGCACGGCGGCCCCGCGGGCTGCGCCTACCTTTCATCGCGGCGAGCACAAAACACATCATTTGTCAGGGGCGAAGCGGCGGGGAGCGCGGGGAGGCGGGGAGCGGAGGCGGGACGGGCCGGGCCCTCGGCGCGAGCCGCCGCCGCCTCAGCAGCCGCCGCCGCCTGCCAGCGGAGAGCCGCGCCGCGCCGCCATCCCCCGGCCCATATGAGGCTCCATGTGACCCGCTGACAGCGCGCCAGCCCCGGCCCCCGCCTTGTTTACGCCGCGCTCCCTCCCGGCGCCGAGGGGCGGCGCGCAGCACGGGGCGAGGCGGTCCCGCAGCGCCGCCCCGCGCGGCCCGGCCGGCAGGTGCAGCGAGAGCCGCGGCCCCGCTTCGCTTCCGCTTTTCCTCGAACCGCGGGGAAGCGGCGCTTAAAGCGGAAAATAACAGCGCTGCGGGGACGCCTCGGCACACGCGGAGCCGCTCGCAGCTCGCCGGCTCGGTGCTGATCGCGGCTGGCAGCGCTCGCGGCACGATCTGCGCTGCTCCGACAGCCTTCCGCCAAAACCCGCTCCCCAGAACCACGGCTCGCTGGAACCTCCGCGAGCGACGGCGGTATTGTTTGCATTGCCCAGCAGCCGGTGGAGGAGCGTCACTAGAGAGGAAAGCCCGGGGAAAGCAGCACTGCGTTGGGAGACCTGCAGCAGTGGACAGAGCAGGGCATCGCCCAGCAACAAATCAGACCTGCACACACGTACAGAAGATAAAACAAGGGAAAGCAGGCCGGAAGCACTGTAGTGTGTCACACGCAGATCTGCGTCTAGAAAGGGCCTTCGTGAAACAGCAACACCGAGTCCAGCCCTCTGCCACCGACCCCTAATGGCTCACACCTACCTGTGCTGTGAGGAGCTCCTAGAGCAATACAGTGCCACCCGAACACGGGCAGAAGCAGCCAGGCAGGGCAGTCCTTCAGGATGCTCTCATATCTTCCTTACTCAGAGAATGCCAAGAGCTAACACGGTGCAGCGGTATCAATTTAGCAAGGATTTGGTAGGGAGTTCTGATCTGGTTCTGTTGTCTGTGCTCACGCTGAGTGAGATGTGGCCACAGCCGAGCTCAGTGCTGGGAGGATCAGCACAGAACCTGTAATGCATCCCTGTGGGCCAGACCAAGTCTGAGGGTGCTGCTGGGCCTGCAGTGCGCTGCTGTGACCATGGCCACGCTGCATGCCTGGCATGAACTGCAGCACTGCTGTGGCCGTGGCCATGCTGCATGCCCGGCATGAGCTGCAACACTGCAACGTGCAGCACGCATGAGAGAAAAGAATGATTCCTTAATATATGTAAGGCAGTGAGTGAGATCCCGTGAACATTTCTCCCTGACACAGCAAGTAATGTCAGAGCCGTAGCATGAAAAATGTCACAGTCCATTAGCGGCAGTTGTCTCGTCAGACATTTAACCTTAAGGTACGCAGCATTACATTATTACTGATCTGCATTTAGTTCCAGTCCAGCTGAAATGAGCCCTGCGATGCGGGATGACACCTGACGTGCAAGGCACGGCACGCAGCCCGCACAACGCGGCCCGCCGGCGGGCTGCGCGGACCCGGCGGGCGGGGCGGGGCGGCGCTCGGGAGGCGTTGCGGGGCGGGGCGGCCGCGGGCGGAGGGCAACGCGGGGCCGCCCGGCGCTGTGCCGGCCCGGGGCCTCGCTCCAGCGCGACCGTCCGTTCTCATCACGGTCACCGCTCAGGAGCTGTCGGTGCCGGACTGCTAGGTGCGTGCTGTGCTACCTTATCGGGCACTCTGAGCACACCTGGGGCAGAATCTAAAAAGCTCTCCTCCTCCAGTTCTCCTTCAACAACAGCGAGCAACAACAGTGAGAAAACTTCAACCAATACCTCCTCCTCCCTACTCAGCTCCACCGAAGGCATTCCCAAGTAGATGCAATGTAAACGCTGCTAACTGCAGGAGGATGCTGATGTTGCCCTAGCTCGGAGCATGAGCGTTGCTGCAGCCTGCTGGGACACGTTTTGCATTCTGTATCATTAAGCTTAATTCAGGAAGAGTTCTGAGCTCTCCTTATCGATACGATTTGAATAATAAACACAGGGTGTAACCATCACCTTCCACCCCTATATAGCATGGAGGAAAAGCACTCTTAAAAGAAAATGCGTCATGTAATAATCCCCTGTGCAAAGCAGGTAGAACCACACGGGGCAGTGCCGGAGCTGAAGCTGTCAAACCACTCCGACGTATGGCTGCTCACTGCTCTACTACTGCCGCAGACACAACTGCACGTAAATCCTCTTGCAGAGAAGGGGCTGCATGCAGCGCTTCTCCCAGGCAGAGAATTAATTTACTGGAAAAAATGTGGCACAAAAACACTTCAGTAAATCAGCCAGGGTCTTCAGATTTTCAATTTCGGCAGGAAAAGAGCTTTTTTATTTTTGTTAAAATCACCTAGAATTCAATTTCCTACATATGTTTTTGCTTTAAAAATGGCTTCAACTATGTCAGGATAAAGTTTTTTTTTTTTTTTTTCTTTTACTGAATTTTTCATATGCTTTTAATGAAATAAATTCTTTTAAATGTTTAGGAAATGTTGCACTGATTCCAACACATATTAGTGACAGTTGGATATACTGAAGTATTTTAAGTACTTAGAACACCCATACAAATGAGAACACCTACCAACCTCTAACTAGCTCCTCTTTGGAGCTAAGCCCCGTCCAGGAAAGGTAACAGCACTCCGACAAATAGCACCAAGCAGGTGCTCACAGCTCCTAGTGATGGGCACAGCGCTCAGCCCCCACCAGGAATGCAGCTCCAGATGCCACAGCAATGCACAATGCACAGCTTGCCTTTTGGGCTTCTCAGGCACCAACAGTTACCCCATGGAACCACACAGGTGCAGAGGGCCATCACAGCCCAGCTCACCAAACACATCTAAAACAAAGTATAGGAAGACTGCTGCTCTAAAGCTTAAAATACAAAACACGACTCTGCCCATCCTATTGATAGTCACTTTTGAATGGGTTTTTAATTGCTATACACAACACCCACAGAAAGACTGCTCCCTAACACATTCCCCCCTACATTTAGTGGTATTTTCATCTTCACTTGCTTCCAGCACTCCAAGCGATTCACACCGTAGAAGATGAATTTAACTGAGGTTGTCCTCATTAAGCTGACTCTTTTTCATCTATTTAAAACCTCTACGATGCTGACCCTGCAATCGTACCATTTTGCTTCAGACAAAATGCCTTCCCAAATTCTCGCTGAGGAATATGCTTTTGTGCAGTGTGTGCCTGCAGCTATATTTGTTAATCAAGTCATTTTATAAACTACCCCTCAACTTCAATTAAATACATTGCTATTCACAACTGCTGAACTGGGAGCTGTGCTTTGTTCAACGGCTGCTACAGTTCTGCACCTGGTGAAATGAAGTACAAAGTTGACAAAATGTTCTGGATTCATCTGAGGGAGAGCTTAGTCCAAAGTCCATGTCATTACCAGCTAGAGATACTGCTGGCAGTAAGGGACTGGAGCTACCTAGTGAACTGTACTGTTAACCATTTTCCTCCAACCTTGGCACCCCTTGAAAGGATACAACATTTGCTGCTTTTCAAAATGTAAGGAAACCTCAGCACACTTTGGAATTAAAGTGATTGGCCATAATCTCGTCTTTCCATCTGCCACCAGTTGCAGATGGCTCCATGATGAGACACGACTGGCAAGAAACACATCCAGCTGGATTTACTAACCTCCCCTTTTATCTGAGTACTCTGCCTGGTGCTGGATTACTGATCGCACTGCCGTCACTGAGTCCCTCCTTAGTCTCAGAAAGATTCTCATCTACACGGTTTTGTGCTGACAAAGCTTTCTACACTATCCTGAAGTTCACGTTAACAAAAAGCAGGAATTGTTTGCAAGTTATTAAAGCGTTCGTTTTCACGTTAATTTTACCTGGCTATTTTTGGCCGAGTGTTGCTTGCCAGAAGCTGGAGCTACTGTTGTGCAGCATGTGCAGCATGTCCCTTCTGACAGGGACAACTCAACAGGCGGTGCAAACGCTGCTGTCGAGATGGCTGTCAGTAGCACAAAAAACAGCAACATTTCAGTTATCTTCTGAGAAGCAATTGTTAGATCTTTGTTCAAGGATCATCATCACATAATAATTTTTGTCATAAACAGGCTCTCCAAAGAAATGCCTATCCCTGTAAACTGATCAAAAAGAACTGAGTTCTCTTCAGAGTATTCTGAAATCTTCAAAAGTCCTTTTGCTCCTTTTCAGTTTGACGCTTGGGCTTCTGGAGCACAGCTACCATTTGCTCACTTAACACCTGAACGTGCTGCTGGTGACAAGTGAGAACAACTCTGGGTGCAGACATGCTGGCTGTCCCCCAGCCCTGGAGGTGCTCAAGGCCCTGGGCAACCCATCTAGTGCCTGACCTAGAGGGTGGCAATCCTGCCTGTGGCAGGGAGGCTGGAAGCAGATGATCTTTGAGGTTTCTTCCAACACAAGCCATTCTATGATTAGGCCAATTTCCCCAAACACTGTGCGGACAGTCATTTGTGGAGGACTTGCAATGCTTACAGGCATGCCCTGTTTTCATCCATTCCCAGAGAACAGGAAAATGAGAACTAACAGGAAGGGTACACCCCCTTGCTTTCCCCAGACACCTATGACTGACCTGACCACACACTTCTGCTCGTCAGCCAGTTTCACACCAGGGATAGGCAACAATTGTTTTTTCCTGATGCACGCTGAACAAACAATATTCTTTATTTCGTTTAAGTCTGGGGTTTCTCTTCCCACCTTCTTTTGCATCACTGGGGATGGCCAAGGTTGGAGAAAGGGGAGCAGTGAACATCCCCATGTGAGATGACATGGGAGATCCCTTTCTCAGAATCTTCCTCACCAATGTGTCTGTCCAAATGCAGCGTCAGGAAGGAACTTAGTGGTTTTATTGCCTTTTCCTGATGAATGCTTCAACAGTCAGGACAATACAGGCATATATATGCCAGTGGATCCTCTGCCCCCGAACGCGCCCAGGGCACTAACAGCACTCTGGCCTCTTGTCTGCCTCTCTGCTCCTGGCACATGCTCTAACCTCTTGACAAACAGAACGATTAAAAGAGGCTCACATAATAACAACCAAAGAAATGTAATAGTCTATACTCCAAAGACTGCTAAAGAAAATTGTCAGTTCTGCCTGAAAGCCCTAGAAACAACATTTAAGTCAGAGTTGCCAGAGAACGGAAGCAATCTCACTTAAGCAGCCAAGGGGTAAGGACAGCCATGCTTCACCCTGTACTCATTTCCAGAATTAGCAAAATTAACCTAAGTTAACCTGTAAGCATGCCAACACTTATATTGCCTCAGGTCATGCCCATGTCAACATCTTACACTACAGAAGACCAGCAAGCAATTTGCTCCTATTTTCAACATATGATCTGAGCTTCAGTGGAACAAATAAGCTATGCTGAGCATTTGGGGAACTAATATGGAAATCATTTTTCTTTCATGGAAAAGCAGAAGCATCTGTCCAGTCAAGCAAACTAAACAATGATTCTGCGTTATGAAATTCTCTTTTTATAACTATTGACATTTCAGTCAGTAGTGCCACATGTCAATAGTGGTTTTATTGCTCACATTTAAAGTAGAGCTTCCAGGATAGGATTCATCCAAGTTGACACTGTCTGATCAGCAGCATATTTCCTGCTACTGTGAGCATATACATTATTTATACAGCTTTGCACTGAGAATACTTGTGCTAGTATGCAAAAAACTAGAAGATCCAGCTTTTTTTTTTTTTCCATGTCTCAATACAAAATAAAAGCTTAGGTCCAAAAGACTTTCTCAGACAGTTCAAGTTCTATGTTAGGCCTCTCTCCAGAATTAGTTTCCAAGCCCCAGCTTACCTGGGTTGGAAGCTTGTCTGACTTCCAGTGTTCAAGCACTTTGGTACTGACAGCTGGTAGAGTCCCATGCACAGAGCATTGTAACCAGATCCTTTCAGGTCAACGCTGAACTCACAGTGTGAATACTGGCATGTCCAACATTCCCTCTGATCACGCACTGCTCAATCATTGCTGATCTCTCCCATTTCTCACTTGTTGGGATTATGTGCTTGGTTTTTTTTCCAGATTAGGCACTTGCAGTCATAGAATAGGTGCTTGCTATTGCTCTAATGAAACTTAAGATCCACTCCAACAACGTTCACTCCAGATGTTCTCTCCCATGTCACTATTACATTCTTAACAGTATCAAAGAAAATACATTACTTCTGATCGGCTCAGTGAAAAAGAACAAACATGCTTATAGCTTTTAAGGCTTCAACTCTAAGGGTAATAAAGGATGATAACTTTCAGAAGTAAACACAGCCTCAAACAATCATTCTTAATCCAACCACCGTGCATCTACTTACGGTGATAAATAAACTGAACAATGATGGTACAGATCCTGGGCATGAAATCCAGACAGATAATTCCTTTGCATAATTATAATTATCAGACACCATCAAGTGACACTGTTGAAGGATATTAGTCTTTAGTAAAAGCAAAATAAGATGATTCACTCACAAAGGAAGATAATTGAGAGGATTTTGTTTGTTTGATTGATTTTTAACTAATGATCACCAAACTCTAAGGAGAACACCTGCACAGCACAACCTCTGGAGCTAAAAGGAGGGAGAGCAGTATTCTAAGCTGATGAACGTGATTGCAAAGCAGAGCATATAGGGCAGACCACCTATAGGGAATGATCTATTGCTTCATGTAAAGCCTGGTTCTATAGCCTGCACTTGTATTAATTCAGCTCAAGCACTTTTTTTTTTTTTTTTTTAATCTTATTTAGAAAAGTAAAACAGATCAAGTAATTATAAGCTTTCTCATTGCCTACCTTAGTAATCTGATATGAACTATGACCACTCACTTGATAACAGTCATTTTGAACTCGTGATTTAAAACTCATTAGCATACCCCTGTCTCACAGAAAGGAATTCACCAAGTGTTTTTCACATAGACACATCATTTCCGATTATTTCACTTCAATTTTAAAGGATCTTTGACAAGCCTACTGAAAGACTTGTCAAAGAACAGGGAAACATTATGACATTCTTTCCCCATATTCCATTCCAGAGCATGAAATATGAGGGACATTTTAATAGAATCAAGGCTAATTTAAGACACAGTTAATCTTTAAGGCTGCTGTAGCTGGAGGGGTTACCTCTTAACACATGGCAGCTGTTCTTCAGTGCACATCTGTAATCAGGTTCTAACACATACCTTGGTTATTAAAACAGAGATTTATTGATTCCAAGGTAAATGTATTGCAAAGCATGTACTCTATCAGCTACATTAAAGCAGAGACACTTGAATTTCAATACGTTTTTTTTTTAAATGTCCAATAAAGTAAAAAGGTAACTGGTGCTTTCAATCTTCCTACTCATTTTTAGCTGAAGGATAAAGAACATATACATAAATGTGTACGTGATTGTTAACTTCCTCCCCAACTTAGTATTTTAGGTTTAGCTCTAAATAGCTAATTTATTTGCTTTCTAGCATGAGCAACTGAAATGGTGAACATCCATCACCAGAGTTATTACACATACATCTGTTAAACAAACCTATTAGAGTTATGCAATCCATACAACCTTTAAGTTGTAGGATGGTACAGGTAAAATGCACACAGTAGGCCAAACTCTGCCTCCTGCACATGTTTGAGGGTGTCAGCTCATGGGAGAGCCCCCAGGGGCAGCCCTGCAGCCCTCCCTGCCCACTGTGAGCTTTCAGGTGCGAAGGGAACCACTTTAAAGCTCCACACATTTTACATCTGCCCTCCTCTTTTGCTTCATCTATAGAGAAGCTGGCCTTGCCATGCCGTGTGTCCAAAGCCACACGAAAGCACTGTGTTGCATATTAGTCCTTTCCATTTAAGAACAGTACTCTGCAAATAGCAATATGCAGTTTCACTGCGGGGAGTAAGTGCATTATTTTTGCCTTCGCAAACTCTAGCCCTTCCTCTTTAGTTGTCCAGTGATCCCAAACTGAAATCATGCCAAAACACTCCAATAGAAACGCTTCATTGGTTTTGTCAAGTAAGAAAAAAACGTTTTCCAGCAGTCACCATCGTAAGCCTGCAAAGCATTAACAGTATTAAGAAGGAAGAAATATACTGGATTATTGCATGATAAAATCAAAAGGAAAGATCTATAAAGACTAATAAAAAGATACATTCCCTGACATAAGAATTACAGCTTTGAGATTCATGCAGAATCAGTGGTAGTGTCTCGGCGAAACAGGAAGCTTTTTGAGATGTAATACAGAGAAAACATAAGGTTCACACTATGTTATTGCAGGAAATATGGAAAACACTAGCCTTTTGAAATGTTTAATGGAAAATATTTTCTTATTTTTCTCCTGGCTTCTAGCCTGGGTGGCTAAATACAAGCCCTCAATCACTGTATCAGTTAGCATATTTTGTTCAAATATAATTATGATAAAATAGGTTGAAGAGTGAGACTCGAGATCAGAAACAGCGTTGGAGCTTATAATCCGTTCTGTGAGGTGTCAGATGGTCTGCAGCAGAACATTTGGAGTGGAATTCAAATAGACCTGAGGTTATAAGAGTTATTCAACAGTGAGTTAATGAGAGAGCGCCTTTATGAAACGATGGACTACGGAGTGCTTTTTTTTGAACCCTAACTTCTTTGAAAAGCACTTACTATGGAAACCAACTTCTGTGAAAAGACCCAAATACGAGGGAAACCGCAGGTGTGGTGTCTGAACCAGCTTTCTGACCAAGGAAACAAGAATTTTAAAGCCTAGTGGCAGGGGGTGATTGGATAGGAAGATAAAAATTCTTGTTCAACAAAAGCAGTATCTGCTATCCTATCTTTAAGACTGCAGTTTTTAGTGGTAAAGAGCAAGCTGCCACGCTCCACCTCTAAACGCCTTTCCCTAGCTCGAGAATATTTCGTTAAAGGTGATTTTTGAAAAGACTCGGCCATTCAACGTTGGTTTTTTTTCACCCATTTTATGGATTTGTGGTCTCTGCTGATCATCTGCTTAGCTGACCTCTCCACAGAGAAGTGCTGAAAACAACATTACAGAGACCAAAAAAAGCAGGTCCACCTAGGGACACTGGGGAATGCAAAAACTCTGCCGTGAAGTGGCAAGAAGCCTCTGACTCCTCCCTGAGAAGCCAAAAACTTACAGATTAAATTCCCATGGTCTAAAAGAATCATTCAGATCCTGGTGGATCGGGACATGGATACTTGGAGTTGTGCTTACTAAAGTCTCCGCTCCTCTGCTAACACCTCTGTGTATACATGGGAAGTGTTTCCATGTGCCATTTAGAATACCTGGAAGGTTTCCATTTAGAACACCTGGAAGGTGCTCGTTTCCTTTATTCTCTGTATCTGCAAAGAGATCTTCGTGCAGAAAGCTTCAGTAGGTACAAGGTTACAAAAGTGTACGAGTCATACTGTTAGCATTTTGTTAGCAATTCTTAAAATAAGCCTTTTCTGGGAAAAAAGAAAATAAAGATCATTTGAGAAAAAGTCTATAGGGCTTGTTCACCAGAAGTAGCTGGAAAGCAAAAGGAAATCTGTGCTGCTTTACAACTTCTTGTCAACATGTGAATTGAAAATGTGCTGAGCTGCGCACTTCATTATTATGCCCACACCCAAAGGATGCACAGGGAGTGGAGACGAAGAGAACTACGTGTTCCTTCTTCAAATTGCACCTATTATCTAATAAACTAGTAGAAACATTTCCCACAATTACGATATACATAAGTCTCAAAAGCTGTTTATTTGGCAACTTTGATGTATATACTTCATTAAAGTATTAAGTGGCATATCACCCTACTAGCTTATTGCAATGATTCAGGGCATGAAAACCAGAGCTGGTTTTTGTCCACATTGTAATTGCAGCCAGAATGGCACACAGGGCTGGCATTTTCTTGGTGAATTTAAGCTGCTTCAGAACCACTGTCTGTTTATGTGGGTGACAGAGCTGAGAGCATTTGTCTTGCATTACAATGATGGAAGTGAAGACAACTGGATTTCATCCTACACAACTATCAATCAATACAGCAGTCAACTACATTCAGATAAGAAACCAGTTATCATTGAGAATAGCAAAAATCAAAGGACTGGCAGAACTGGATGCAGCTGGAGCACAGAGTGTGTTAAAAAAGGTTAAAAAAAAAGAAAAAGAATCAGATTGACTTTCAAACTGTATTGATTGCACGTGGAAATTAGGAAGAAAAATACTGCAAAGAGCACAATGGCTTCTGTAACTTTAATAACTCTTACTCACCTCTACCAGGCCAGGCAAAAGCAAACGGCACCTTTTGGACTGCCATCTTATACCTGGTATCACTGCAAACCAAGCCTGCAAGCTGTCCATGTAGTTGAGAAACCACTTCCTCTTCCACACGATTTGCAGAAGGCTTCAGTGTGCACTCAGAAACGGTTATTTCAGATTACATCTACACGAGCTGCACCACAGGCCTGAAACTTGGGGTGTTCAGTACTTCATTGGGATATTTTGGAGGAGGGCTCTCAAACACATTTGGCAAGCTGGACTGCTAATTACATGCTAGTTTTACTACCCTGATCAAGAACTGCCCAAAGCACTGTAGCTGCTCAAGCTGTTTTGAATAGAGCCTTGCTGTGTGAGCATGTAACAAATTATGTTAAAAATATCCCATTTTTCCTTACAGCTGAAGCAGGGAAACCAAAACACAACATATCCCTACACATGAAAAAGCTAGAAGGGACCTTCGTATATTTATCTTCTGTGGGTTATTTTTTTGGGTCAGAAATGACCACACTGCCAAAAGCACTGCACATCAGTGATTACCCAGTCCTATTTATAATTCCCATATGCCAAACAACTGTGACAGAAGGCTCACCATAAACTCTGTCATTTTCCGTTTATAAATAATGCAGTTTGCCAAAATGATTCCACAAATAGTAGTACTGCACATCTGCATTAACATCAGAAAACAGGTAAATAGGCACTATTGGCAGGTTATCCGTTGCTGGCTTTTTTTAACACTCACAACCAAGTTTGCAGTTTTTCTATGGCTACACTTAGTGCAGCTGGCCTGATTCAATCTGTGCATGTTTACTGGGTATAATGTTACTATATTTACATCACTGGTGTATCCAAATATATTTTGGGGAGGGTAAAAACCTGAGGGAGCGGTGACTGAGTCAGGATCCCACATATTAGATTTCCATTTGGAATAGGTTTCCCAAGGTATCTAATTTCACTTGCAGCACTGTATGTCTGGGATTTCTCAATGTCAAATTGATGGAAAATATTATGTCTGTGTTTTAATCCAATTCCTAAAAGGCATTCACTTTATATGGTTATAAGTACTTGAGTAGGATATGCCAGCAGACATTTTGGTGTTGCCATACCAAAGAAACCGTGCTAGATTTTCCACAACCGGCATAAATTCCTGTGGCTGCTGGGTCTTGGCTTTTTTAACTAACAACAATATACTGTTAGGAATCACAAAAGTGAAACATCATATGCTTGAAATTCATTTCCTAAAGGTCTATACGGATCAAAAGAAATCCCTGAATTAAGAATGAGCCCTGCAGGAATGAGGGAAAAGAAACACAAAATAACAGGAAATCTGTTGCTTTGACATGGTAAGAAGGAAAAGAAATATCTACAAAGAAGCCTCATTTGTTAACACTGAGCTCATGTGCATAAGGAAGAAGCATTGTGCTAGGAGGAAGAAAAAAGCAAAAGGTCTTTTCAATTTAGGTGTAAGAGAACCACATTCACTCCTGATTTATCTCCACTGTAATCACACTTCATGGTGGGAGTTACTCTGCCCGTAAACCACCAGATCCAAATCTGATTCTGCAGACGCATGATTAGAAGCCCTGGATTGGGAACTGGCTTCTTTGGCTTCTTTATCAACTCCTTTCCAACCCAGGCCAGTGGAATGGATACAAGGGAGATAAATCACGAGGCAGAACTAGAATACACCTGTTGTTCCTTTGCCCTGTGAAACGGATCGCTGAGCTCTGGATCTCAAATAAGATCACTGAGAAAACCTGATGATAAATCTAAACAAAGCAGAAAAATAATAACAAATAAAAGATGTCGCTAGGAAAAAAAAAAAAAAAACAAAACAAAAAAACATTCACAAAACAAGTTTCATTTACAACGGCAAAATCATCTGCTTTGAGTGTATGGGCTTCAGCCTACTGCCAGGGCCAGCGTACCAGTTCAGATGTAGCTGTGATATTTAGATCCTTATCAGGCTACTGGGCAGCTCAGTGATCCATCCAGACCTGTGGCTCCCAGCAAGGACCACCCATTCTAAAACAGATGAAAGAACACTTCAGCCAAGGTGTTCTGGTTGCTGTTCAATTACCTGAGTGGCAACAAACAGCTTACACCAAAATTACAGGCACAAAACCGAACAAACGTACTGCATAAATGGACCATCCCCATCTTGCCCCAGATTCTATCTCTAAAATTATTTCTAAAAATAAAGCTACCGGTTCTGGATCACATTTTATCAGGAACGTGTAATTTTAAAGCTGAGGCTGCTACAAGCTTGTGCCATATGTTAAAATAAATGCAGTTTGTATATATTGTTCACAAGCTAACAATTCAGATAAGCTTATTTGTAAGCTAAGTATAGCACTAATCACATGAAGACATGGGTATAAGATCCTACCATCACTGCAAATAGCTCTTGTTAACTGTGCACATAATGGCAGAACAGATTCTCCCTTATTTTCAGTGCTTATCATATTGAAAGCTCTGAAGAACTGCTGCTCGGGGAAATTCAGGATTCATTACCAACTCATCCGAGAGTACAAAAATCCTTATTCCAAGAAGGAAGAACTATATGAAACTGCTGTCTTCAACTTACAGTATAATATAGACAAAATTCAATTAAACCCATGCAAATAAAGCTGCAAATGCTCAAGAACAAAAATGATGATGCCTCGCCACAGAGAGAACAGCTCCTTTGGGAAAAGATTAAATCAATATACTTAACCTTTACATTCCAGAGGATTGCCAAATCACCTCACTTTGGCAAGGACACTCATGTAAACAGTCATCAGTTAAATTAAAAATCTGGGAGATAAATCTAGTTGAATTCCTTCTGGGAATGACTTGTAGGTATAAATCAAACACCAACAGAGAGGAAAAACATAATAACAATTCCTGTAAATCCAAGGCTTGTAATTCTTCAGATACATCCAACTAATTAACTCCACACAGACCCTAAGAACCAGTATCATATATGAATATTCAGGCCAGCTCTGAACATGCAAACATATGCAAGACCAATAGCACCTCTCAGCGGGGCTTCAGCTGGAACATCAAGCTAAGAAGAACAGTCAAATATGCTGTGATTCAGTGAGTTCAAGAACCCTAAGCTTGTCTTGCTAGCAAGGTGACTTGTCCATTTCAGAACAAGTCGTATACGTACAGGGGAAGTTGCATGCCACTGAAAGCATCCCAGCCACACAAGGGATGGAAATGATAACTTCTTAAACCCGTTTAAGCTCCCAAAGCACATATGATACAGCTAAATGCAACTACATCAATTCTGCTACCCAGGACTAGCTGTAGAGAGATTTCACCCGGCACTGAAGAGCACCATTCATGTAGTTTTAACTTAACAGGGGGCAGTTTCAACCTGCTGAGTAGTTCCAGCTAACTGGAAGACCATCAGAGGAGGTGGCATTTTCTACTCTTACATCTACAATTCCACATTGCTGTCACTGAAACCTTACCTAGTCTTCGGGCATTTGACTGAATTCTTTTCAGAGATTTAAGCGTGGATAAAAAATAATACTCCTGAACTGAAGAGTTGTCTGGTTAGGTTTAGACTTAGTTATTCACTGAGCAGACTAACAAGCAATATGTTAGAGAGAATAAGAGGATGACAAGGTTACTTTTGCATGTGTTTGGGTGGGGTTTTACATTTTAATATTTCCAATCTTCACATCTTTCTAAATTTAATTTTTCTCAAACTGCTCATTATGATCTGAAGGTTTTATAAAAAATCTCCTTTCTTGTTCTTCCTGTCAGCCATAGGCTGTAGAGCAGGAAAGTTGGCAGTAAGCATCTTTTGGGCATACTGTACCAAGAAGAAAAGCAAACATTTATAGCTGCTATAGGATGGTTGGAATCAGTTGGATACAAACCACTGCTTTAGGCTGTCACCTCTCCAGAAACACCTGCTTTGTCTCCATGCAGTATTCCTTGTGCAGCTTTCAAACTGCAGGAGATAACGGCTTGTTTGCAGCAGGAGGGCAACAGCCACGCTTTTCTTTTTGCTCCTACAGCAGCCTTGGAAGTGTGCCCAGACGACGGGGAGAAGGTCTGTCACTGCCAGAGATCTGCATTTCATCTGGGGAAAGAACTCCAAGCACTCATCAACTTTCAAGTGCCTCTTGTCTCCCAGGTAGAAAGAGTCCCACAGAAGACCAGGCATATGGTCTAGAAGCCTTTAATAGATGATCATCACCATGTACTTTATTTTGCTTTTAACAGAGTAGCTGTATGTCCTGTGATGTTTAATCTGACAATACTGACTCATGATGGAGGGTGCAAAGAGTCAGGCTCCTTTCTGTGGTGTTCAGTGCCAGGACAAGAGCAATCAGGACAAATTGGAATACGGGAGGATCTGTCTGATCAGCAGAAAGCATCTCTGTGGGTAACAACACTGACACGAGTCTCCTCCTTGGAGATCTTCTAAAGCTGCCTGCGCAAGGTCCTGAGCGGCCTGCAGGGCAGGGGTGGGACTAGATGGACCTCTGGATGGAGCTCTGAGTCCTGCCAACCTCAGCCACCAGTTATCTGCTAGAAATGAACCGCAAGTTCTAAGGATCACCTTGAATTCCATCAGCAGAAGGCCTGTGCAGGAAGAGGGTCAGAGCTTAAAAGCAGAGAGCAAGTTTTACCCTCTCACAGCGCTCTTGAAAAGCACCTCTCATCCCAGCTCTCGGTCGTCTGGGTCATGGTCTGACAGGCTGCAAGCAAGAGAGTATCAGAAAAGAGGCATACTTTTCTATCTTACTCAAGAAGGTAAAATTAATGCCCATTCTAATTCCATCACTTGCCTAGGATGAAAGGATGACATGCAGCTTGAGGCTTCTAGCTTTAGGTGAACAAGGGCCATGAGCATGGTGGAGAGGTGCATTCTTTGAGAGACTCCCTCTGTTATGATGCTTTATGTCTGGCAGCATTTTGCCTTGTTTCGCTGGCAATTCAGCTCACCAGTTACACAAAAGATGGCACTTCACATCAAGTTTTTTCCCCTCCAAACATTCTCTGAGTGGATTGAACAAAGCTGCGTTTCCTTGCTGGCCTGTCATATGTGGCAAGCTCTTGGCACACATAAACCAGTCTATTTACTCAAGAAAAATATACACACCTGGCTGTGCAAATACAGCCCATGGCAGGTTTCTTTGATTATCATGTCTCAGTCTTTCACTGCAAATCCTTATGAGTTCACATTTTATTCTGGCACTGTTGCTTTGACACCTCCATTTTACAGCTGAGGGATACGAGACAACTAGAAATTAGGTATGTCCTTGTTCACGTCAGAGGAAAGTTTATGGCCAAATATGTTCTCATTAGCTTTCTGGCACAGATACTGGAACTATTGCTGGCCTGTACGTGCCTGCATTAGTGAATGGTGTGCATAATGTTCCCAGCGCATCTTTAGTTGGAAGCTGCTCTGGCTATGACTTTTGCCATTTTGAGTATTACATATGCCTTTGAAAGATTAAGGTGGAAATTTTCAAAAGACTCTAAGGAAGACAGGTGCTCATATCATGAAAGCCAGTGGAATTAGCTACTATAATTTTTTTTTTTTTTTCCAAAATTCCACCTTAATTCATTTTGGTTCAAACGGGACATTATATGAAGTCAATTCACATCATGAGTATCAGAAACCACATTACTAACTTAAATTCTAAAGTTTCTAAGTGATTAATGCTTCAGTAAACGACCCAGAAACCTTCAGACCTTGTTTCCTTTCCATACGTCAGCCAGGTTAGCAGAACACAGAATGTACTGCCCAGTCCTCAGTTCATCTTCAGTAGTTCCTGCCATCGAGTCATTTGCCTCTACTGGTATGACTTTACTCCACAACAATCTCACAGTGACCCAGAGCCAGCTTACAAAAATGCAGACACACCACATCTCTGAAAACCGCAGTCATGGAAAGCCTGCAAGGCAAAGGTAACACTTAATTGTATTACACATCGGAATTCTTAAGCTGGATAGCAGTGCTGCTTACCTCTGTGTGTGTGTGCACTGGCCAGTAAACCTCACTATGACAGATGAGGCACGCAGTAAAACCTGGGTAGGAAATGCAGCTGTTCAATACAGATGGCAAGACCAGGAATGGCGGAGCTGTGACAGCTTCCTTCTCTCTCAGAGCCAACATCATATAAGCTGTTATTTGAAGAATAAATCCCGTCCTCACCTCCAAGGGTTAGGTTTGGTACAATTTTTCTAAGGTTGGAAGGTATAAGCCTTGCAGAGATAATAAAACCAGGCACAGCAAAACAGCAATTGCTCTGCCTGCAGAATTAGCTTCCTCTGGGAAGGTGCACAGTAGCACGAAAGAAAGTAAGAATGTTTAGGACAGGTTTGGGAGAGAAGGAGGATCTTCTGATTGAATCTCTTTCCTCTGAAGAAACCTCTTTTCCTTTTCTAACTGCCTTCCTCTTGCCACTTAACAAGCAGAAAAACTGATTGAGAACTGTAACAATGCAGGAGCTATCTGTGAGGGTGGTATTTAGGCAAACCACAAGTTCTCATGCTCATTATCTCCTCACCAAATGAAGTGTTCTTACCCACCTGTGCATTGTTCTCATCCAGCTGCCCTACTTCTGTTTATTATGTAGCATTCATTAACTGGTTCTAGAGATAGCAATTGAGAGTGAATAATTATCTCCCTAGCAAAAAGAATAAGGGTCAGATTCTTAAAGGTGAATGCTGAAGGTTTTAAAAAATAGAAGTGAAAAAACAAGCGGGCCTATTTTGCCACTTGGTGCTCCATTAAGAAAGCCAGGACTCAAAGAAATGGAAACACTTAATTTATTCCCTCCAGTTTTTGCAGTGGCAAAGCTGATTTTAATGGGACTCTTAGAGGTCTCAGGGGCTCTATGTTGCTAGCTCTCCCTTCCAGATTGATAAAGAAGGCACGGCCACTCAGTGTGTTCTTTATCCAGAAGATCAATTTAGCTGCAAATGGCAAATCAGAGTCTTCTGATGTGTTCCAGTAAAACTTTACCGCATGGTATCATGCATTCAGGTATGACTTAGGGTAGCGGAAATAATATGATGATAGGATAGTATCTACCACACACTTGCCACTGAAGGCAGTAGCTAAGGGAGGGTTATTAATTTGGTTGCTAGAACCTACCAAGTGTGCCACTATGATGGTTGCAGCTATTGTTACCCATACTAGCTATTTATTAATATAATATGAGCTTCCTTAGCTTATGATATAATTGCAGCTGAGAATACAGTAACTATTCTACTGTGTTTTAGTATTCCTTGTGAGTAGTTTTCTTGTCAGTATTTATACACCACCACTAGCTGCAGAGTTGAATTGTAATGGCCCACCACAGCCTCCTGCTACAGAAAGCAGCAGGACAAGGGCACGCAATGATGGTGCAGCCTAAGCACAAGGACACAGTAGTGCTAGCACGTAAAAGGGGCAACTTGCACAAAGTGATAAGCAATCCCAGTTGACCAGGTTGTCATCAACTTGACAAAGGTCTCCTTTGCAGCAGCTAGTGTTTCAGATGCTTTATTTCCTTCACCTCCCGCCACCAGGAAAACAGAGGAGTCTC
This sequence comes from Phasianus colchicus, assembly GCF_987193195.1. Lineage (NCBI taxonomy): Eukaryota > Metazoa > Chordata > Aves > Galliformes > Phasianidae > Phasianus > Phasianus colchicus. Next base: position 5,279,290 of record NC_143447.1, on the reverse strand, counting down.
TTTCCACCCTTCCTACAGAGCTCTAGCCTCCTGGCTCCAGCAAGCATGTAGGGCAGAGGGATCTCTGTTACACAGCACGGCCTTCCCTTCTCCTGAAACTGAGACAGCTTTGTTTGGCACTAGTTGGGCCTGGACAACTGAAAATACTTGTCCTAATAAATAATACTATTTTCAGCTATATAAAGAACAATGCAAAAGGCTTTCAGATGAGGAAGAACTGTTTTACCAAACTAATTTTTAATACTAAGCTATTTCACAAGGAGAGGACAGATAGAAGGGAAGGGATCATGTTTAAGAAGTCTCTAATTAAGTTTTACTGCAAGGGAGAGAGAAATAAGTGTAAACAATGCGGTAGAAAAAGATTTTCTGATTGGAAATTATTGATGTGTTAACATGGTAAAAATGTTAGGCAGTAGCATCAACCAGCATTACTGCATTGTCCTTAAAGCAGTCTGACTTTAAGCTCTATCTAAAATATGCTTGCTAGAGTCTAGATATCAACACACGAAAAGCTTGCTGACAGAAACCAAGGTAGGTACATTCAAATGTCAGCAAGGACTGCTTTGTCCCACAGAAATTTCAATTAGCTGACAGTGTCAAAAGATACCCTACATACCAATGCTGCCAGCAGCAAAAAAAAGAAAAACGAGGAGCATATGTAGCAACCACAAAGCACCCAACACCACGTAGTTGGTCTGTGTGACAACGGGAAAGTCACCTATCAGAGGAGGCGTACACAGCATCACAGCACCAGGAGACAGGGGCAGCTCTGTCCTGAACACATGGTGTAGCTAGAGCCGTGGTTGTGGCTGGACCAATATATGGCATGAGAGCAGCGGTTTCCAATTCTAACTGTGGCTGGCGGAAGTCTCTCAGCCTTGTCACCTTAAGCAGAGTGCAGGAGGAAAAGCTGCGAACTCAAACCAGCACAGGCAGGGTCAAGAAACACACTGCTTTTGTTTCTTTCAAGAAAGCAGAGATCAGCTAAGGTTTGCCATGACAGCAGTTGCCTCCTTTAAAAGAGGTCACCTAGCAACTCAGTAGCTTGGATTTTCTGAGGGACAGCACGATTTTGTGCAGAGACTTACCTTACTTGGGTTTGTAAATACTGCCAACAAGGCCTTAATGCCATCACACTCGTTTTGAACTCTGAAAATATCCAGCTTGGTTGATGCACCACGTTCCCAAGCTGCTCTCTTTCAGGGTATCTTTACACTTACACATCCCAGCTTTTTTTTTCAATATGCTTGCTTTTAGCAAAGTCTTGATCAAGATATTGAAAGCAATCCTGTTTGTTTAATCTCAGTGTAGCTTGTTCAGGGGTATATTTTTCATAGAAGCAATGTCTAGTAAGAGATTATTACAAAACTGTTGGAATGCATTGTGTAGGTAACGACCTTCTAACATGATTATCTCAGGAGGAAGATTTTTGCATTCTTCCCTTATTAAAGAAATGTCTGATCACTAGTATACAAATGTACATCACTCTGGATGAGAGGTGGTCTGCAGATCTAAACAGTGCAGCAGGCATCCAGGCTCCCAGCCTGTATTCTTGGCACAGCAGACAGGCACGTTGTGCAAGCCAGTTAACTTCTCCCCTTCAGTTTTGTGCAAAAGGAATGATGTGGTGCCTTTTCCTCTCACAGGGGTGGTATATCTGTAAAGCACTCTCAAATGCTCAAATGCTTAGACCAGGGAGTCAGGGTTAAATGATGAGAGTCATGTAGGAACAAGCTACGCTGGTAGAAATACTGCCCTTCAAAATGCATAGAAACTAGGGAGGAAAAAAAAAAAAAGATACATTTTTGCAGATATGAGGTAAAATCCTCAAGAAAATAATGCAGTAGTGAGCTAAGAACTAAAGAGAACGTTTGAGCAGGAGATGCAGACTGGCTGCGATGGCACAGACTGATGTTCTCTCTCAGATCAGCAGCGCTGACCAGTAACGCAATCCTCAGTTCCTGCTTGCAGGATAGCTTCTGAGCTGGTTTAAAAGGAAACACTCCCTAACCTATATCAGAAAAAAAATATGTCTGTCACAGCTGCTGACCAGGACTAATTGTGCTGCTTCTGCCAAAAGGAGACTATGGCACATTCACACAAAGTATTGTATCCAATGCCACAGATGGGAGCTGGAACAGGACTTGTACTGTCTCCGTTTCTGTCTTGGATCTCCTTCTATAGATTAGAGTACTTCTATGCCTTGTGCAGATTCTGGGACATTTAGAACTGCAAAGTACTTGGCTCTGGTGGTAATGAGAGGAAACTCCTGTTGTGACTATGATGACAAATGGACAGATTCCACTCAAAATCTGGCACTGGTCCTTATTTCAATGAACCTCAACAAACATGATCCTAAAAGACAGACTGATCCTTGCTGGCAAATATGCCCTCTTTGAGACACCATGGCTCGCGGAATGTAAGGAAGGGGTACATTTCTGTGCACTGAGGTCATGCTTGGAAAACTCTGTAAACAGTCACCAACAGTAACAACAGCCAGGCTGATACCAGGATGGATCAGTATCCATCTTACTTCAAAATGACTTTCGTTTATACTTAGGCTTTTTTTTCAGTAAACTGCACTACGTCTTTTAAATTAAACCTTTAAATTGTTAGAAGTATGAGTTAGAATTTCAATTTAAACATCAGATGGGAGCTACCTGAGCCTTGTAACAATGAGTACTCACCCAAGCATTGCCTTCCATATCAGAAGCCAAACCAGTCTCAACATGGGCTATTACACTGCTGTTAGCAGCTAAGTACTGTGTGCTGATCAGGAATGAAAGATAAAGTGCTAGATGAAAATCTCTCTGAAAAGTCTTGGCAGCAAGTTTCATTATTAGTGCTTCAATCTTGATTATCCTCTCATTTGCACATAACTGCATCATCATAATTCATTATTATTATTTTTACAGATTTTATTTTCAAATTACATTCCCTTTAGGTTGCATTTTGGAAACAGCAATCATCCAGTAAAGAACAGAAAAGAGCACAATTCAGACCCAGGTTCTTGTCCTTCTGCCACAGTGCATTTGCATCACTGTAGGGAAGGCAGAGCACCTCTCCTAACAAACCTCTTACTGGATGAAAAACCATGGCATATGTACATATACTTGAGTGCAGCTAGAATGACTTTTGCATGGGCTTTTAGGAAGAGTCTGACAGATCTGAGCTGATCCAATGAGTGGTTTACAACGCAAAGCTGGGACTTTTTCCAGGAATAAATCAGCTGGGGCAGATAATTGTTAATGTCATTCAAATTCAACCGGAAGCACTAATTCTATACAACCTACAAAAAAACAAACACAGAAGTATCTGACCGACTGGCTACAGGCTGCCATGTGCCACAGTGGTCGATATGATGGCCTACAAAAATATTATGAAAAAGAATAACAATAGTAGAAGTAACAAGTCACAGATACATCAGTACATGTTAATACCAAAGCGTAGCTGGGAACTGATTCTCAGTCACTGGCAGTGCCTAACGAAGGTGCTTGTTTTTTGCTTCTACCCATCATTTTTAAACATCACCTTTATAATTCTAACAATAACATTTTGTACAACCTTTTTGCCTAAACACTTTGAACTTTATTTACCACCTCCCCCCCTCAAGTGTCAAAATATACTGAATTGCAAAACAAATTATGGGCTCTTTTCCTGACAATTGCCTGGTAGGTGGTTAAAAGAGATTCAGAAACACTGCACTAAGGAGTTAATAACTTAATAACACCGTGGTTAAATTTCTATTACATGAATAATCTTAATATTTCAGTGCATTTGTGTCAAGGAAGGATGGGCCGCTGTAGAGGGGACAATAGGAGTATTCCCTGGGTTATAGCCAGCTCATAATTCATAGAGTAGTATTATCAGCCAAAGTTAATTTTTTTTGATTAATCATCTGCCAGAGCCAGAGAGTTTGAGGCTAATTGTTCCATTCTTGACTGCAGAATGAATTAGAGAAAAATGTGCAGTCCTAAGCCAGGAAGGGAAAACACAAAGCAAAACCAAGAGCACATAATGAATGGTTCGGGTTAGTTAGGTGCTCTGCTCTTCTGTTCACAGAGATGTGATGAAAATGGCTCTGAGGAACAGGAGGCATAGGAGATAGATAAAAAATCCTATGCCACGTGCTCATAGGTGACAAGACTCACATTGGACTCCTTGGGTCATGGAACAATTGGTAGGAGAAACTGAACAAGGAGAAAGAGGAGGGCAGCATCACATCAGAAGGTGAACTCAGATTTCAGACATAACTGAGGCGGCAGCTGACTGAGGAATGATGAATGGGCAACAATATAAAACAGACACCTTTCATTAGTGGTGGAGGAAAACCACTGCTTAAAAGGATGTTACAAAGCAGTCCTGCTGGCTGTGTCCTGTGCCAGCAATGTAAATTAAAAGGTCTGTTTGTATTGACTTGTGTAAGTAAAGAGCTAAAAAACAATGCTGTTGATTGCAACAGCCACCATTTCTAGCTAAATCATCACCTTTCCTGATTTTTTTTTAATTCTTTAAAAAAATATTTTTAAACAACAACAAAAAATTAAAAATGTGAATGTAAAGAAACAAATCACAGATTACCATTTCTGTACGTAAGCCACCATAGGGTCATTGTCTATGACTCCCTCTTATTCAAACTAATAACAACATATCTATGAAACAGCATGGAAAAACAAGATGAAAGCTAGACAAATATAGCATACCGAAATTGTGAGTACAAATGATGCATACTCTGCTTGAGCCTCCTCTTTCCACTAAGAAAGAAGACTTGGAGGAAAAGGAAATACAAACCTGCAAACACTGACCAGACCTAACAAATAGAACAATTTAGGACAGAAAATGGATAGATTAAATCTTTAGAAGAAATGCCAAAGTTATGGTGACCCAAATGTAAATGTAGCTAGAGTCTAATGCTTTTGGATACTTTCAGGGTGAAGAAAAACATGAATGACTGCAGAGAAAGAGCTGGCATTGAAACAGAACAACAGTGACTTTGAGAAAAATGTGCTCTCCCAGAACCTGCAAATATTCTGGAGACCCATTTCTAGGTAACACTATAAAAAGAAAGGTAGGAATGTGCTTGTTGTAGCTCACAACAAGCAGGCAGGACAAAGGCACTAGAGATAGCTGAGCTGTTCCAAGTACTGAAGACAATTGAGGAACTACTGATACACTCACACAGATCCTGGCAGCAAAGGACAATCCCTGTATTCAAACATGAACAAAAATGCTATCCTGTAGGAGCTAATTATCACAGCCTTTTTACAAGTTAGTCAGACAAGCAACACATTGCCAACACTGCAACAAACAGCATCAAGTTAGCATTTACTAGGGCCGATTTCGAATAAGTGAAGGCAGTCAGAGCTTTCCCAAAGTACAAAAAAGAACAGATGTTGAATGAATAAACTGTTATGCACATAGATAATGGCAAGGAAAAGGTCCTGTCTGCACACCTGCAAAGGAGTTGGTTCTGTGCAGAAAGCCTTTCTTTCTAGAACCCCTCCCTGTGTTCCTCTTCTCTTACTGGATCTCTGTGCTATGAGCAATTAAACAACACACGATGAGCAAGCAAAGGAGGCTTTGGGCCTGAAATACATACAAAAATAACACGGAATAGCATTAAAAGCTGCATTTCAGTGACCATTTTAACCATATGCTGGGCACACAATATCTTCTTTCCCTGCTGCTTCAAGAAATGTTTTATGTGCATCTGGCAGTAATTCCAGAATCTCTCCTACATACATGCAGTTTTATACTGCGTGTAACTATACAACAGAAACAACAACCAAAGAAAAGATCACTCTGACTTTGCTTTATGGGTTTAAATTGTTCCTTAATAAGGAGAAAGAACAATCCTGAACCAACAGTTTAGCCTGAATAGGGGCAACATTAAAAGCTCAGTATGTTAATGTCTTAGCAGTTATTATCCAGCGTAATGAAGGAATGCTTCACATTTATAGACAACCACATCCTTGTACAAACCTATTCACCTTACAGTGTGCCTGCGCATATGGTGGCTTAGGGAGAAATAAAGGCATCAGGTGTTCCAGTGGTGTGAATGAAATGGGCAGCAGCCATGGAGAACATTTCAGAAAGAACATGAAAAGATGGAGAAAGCAAGGAGATTTGCCACTAACAATGCAGCAGTGCTGGTGCTGCAAATACATTCAGAAAAATTACACTTCTAGCTTTTCAGTGTGCATCTCCAATAGTATTTTGCTTCAGATCAGGAGTGTGCTTTTGAAGGAAATCTCCCTATCACTGCTCTGTTTTGGTTTGCATCATGAAGTGGCCTTAGAGCACATGAATGTGATTCCTTTCAGATGAAACTAAACTGAAAGATGTGCTTCCAGACCATGTGTAATTCACTCCAACTGCACTGGGCTTCATGGGATTGGACTAGAACTACTCTAGAACAATCAAAAACACATATGAAATAGATGTAAGGTACTCTGTCAACTGCTCTGCCCTACAGATCTGCTCCCTTTGATCTACACCACTCGCTAAAGTAGGTGTGCCTTTTGTGTTGCAGACTGCTGCCTTTACTCTTGGTCTATCCCATGTTCAGCTAGGAATAAATCATAAACACATACTGAGTGGTTAGCACAGACTGTATCAGTGTGAATCAGAAGGGATATTGCTAAATCTTCAGCAAATCTTTCTCTGACTTGTGGGGGAAAAAAAAACAAAACACAAAAGAAAATTGTTCTGCTACTATGTGGTGAAAGATCACGGTACAAAGACAGCATGAAGCAGTACATAGTGTTTGACATCATGGCTCAGCACCACTTACACAGTTTTCATCCTTTAAAAATTAAATGACAGCTTCATGCTAATGCAATGGTACTGTCAGGAAGTGCAACACCCACAACATACACTTAGTGCAACACTAAAAAAATATTGGCAATTGCAGCAGAATTATAGTCAGTCTCAGCATATCCACTGTGTGTAGCAGTAAGATGAAATGAAAAATGACTTATGCAAATGCCTATAAACATTCACCACCTTTTTCAGATATTCAAACACCCATTTCAGCCACCTAAACCTGAAAGAGATAAATTCACTGCCTGCTTTGTGTTTATGTGCAACAATAAATAACCAGCATGTGCCCTGAGGACTGGGATTTCATGAATCATTAAGCTTGTCACCAGGTTTATGTCTGCCATTAACTACAGTTTGAGCTGCTAGAAGAGAATATAAGGACAGAATTCGGAAAGTGAAGTGCAAGTGCTGCTTATGAAAGAATGAGGTTTTGCAATCTGATCTACGAAGCTCACATGGTCTTACAGATACTCCAGCAGTCATGGAGGCTCAGCTGGGAACTGGGTTGTTCTCACAGCTCCACGTGACACTTCAGAGAAGAACAGGGGTGGATGAGGTACCCTCAGAGAGTGCTTGAAAGATGAGCAGCTGCTACGCAAACTCTGTAAGAAACTTTGAGCATCCATCCATGCTGCTTTGAGTCAAGTGCTACATCTTCTTCCAACAAGAAGTTGCCTATGGTTTTGCAGCACAGAAGAGACAACCACAGAATAAAGTCACAAGGATGCACAAAGACATTTTGTGGACGATGTGAAAACTAGATTTTAATCCCATCCATTATGGCTGGAAACAAAACAGTAAATTCCACTGTGAAACCTGAAACTTACAGTACCAACAACATATGAAAGGTGTCTCTTTACTCATAAGAAGAGGAAATATAGTTGAAATGTGCATATTAAATAGTATGTTTTCCTTACAGAAATAATAAACTACTCTGCTATCTTTTCCTTATTATTTGCATAATCCAATAAGGTAATAAATGCGATAGTACTTAATCCTGCAGATTATTCCTGAAAATTTTCACTACAGAGAATGTGCCATTCCTAATTAAGTCAAATTCAGTTAAAGCACGATATGACCACCAACTGTTTAAACTACAGAATGTAGCATAGCTTTATAGAAGAACTGATTGTATGGATAAACCACAGGTCATTCAACACGCCCTCACACACTGACACAGGGCTTTGTTGCTGTAATGTTACCCAGAAGGCTCTGTCTTCCAGAAGCCACACTGCTTTGAAAGCAGATTTTCAGCTATTACAAAGCGATCCACAGACCTGCAGTTACAACTCCCAGACCATTGGCAATGCCAAAGCCCTTGAGCCTTTGCTGTAGCTCTTAGCATCAGTCAGCTCCAGCAGCCTGGAGGGTGCGAAGCCATCGCTCTCAGGTTTCTTGCTTTTGAAAGTAATTTCTGTAATGCATGAGCTGAGCGGTAAAGTGAAATGCGCAAAGACAGTTCAAGCTCCACCAGCAATCCTGATATTTATAGTCAGCCCTTAGTAAGCAAAAATGACTGCACGACTCCGGCACGGAAGCTACCTCTTTATCAGCTGAAATATTTGAGGATACTCAGACTGAGAGTTCCTATTATCTTAATACAAGCCTCATAAACAAACACTCCTAAATTCCTGCCACCTGCTAATTGACAAGAGCCTAATTTCTCCTCCTCCATGTGTGATACTCCAGACCTTTTCATGTCTGAACATACACAATCTGACAGTTTTATGCTTGCATCATAAAACACTGACACAGCGAATGTGCCAATTTGAAGATGCCTGCCATGAAAACATGAACTGTTTGCCATTTAATAAGTGCGTGTTTTCATAGAAATACAGTGTGTTATAGATGGATTGTTTCCATGAAAACACATGCTCAGAAATGAAATGGAGATATTTCCTCAACACTGAGCACAGTCATCTGAAAAATACATGCTAAAAAACAAATGGTATAGGATTCACAATGTATATTGAATAAGTGATGGGGGGTCAACATAACAGCTAATAGAACTGATTTTATTATTCAAGAGCTTGAGATACAAGATGCTTTTGGAAATTTATTTAAAAGCACCAGAGGACAGGAGTGATGCATTTGATATTAAAGGCAGAGAAAGCTAACGCAGTAAGGTGGTTTGGGAGAACTGCATTACCTTATTGAGAAACAGAATGATAAGATCTATTTTCTTTCCTTACTGAAATTAATTCCTGTACAACAGAGCAGCAAACCACCAGGCATATTTTGGTTATAAAGAAGCAGCCGTAACACTTGGCAATCAACAGAACAAACAGGATCTTCTGTCTCTAAAACCAAAAGTTTTTCTGCTGACTCAAAAAAATATAATATTTTTCCTCTTTTTTCAACATCACTCTCCCTATCCTTGGTGATTTCTTTTCTCAGATGGCAAAAGCCTTTTGAGGAAAATCAGGAATACAGCAGCAAATGAAGATGGAAACTGAAGCCTTCAAAGAAAATAGATGTTTTTATGAATGTGACGTGTTATGAGAATGGACAGTATCAGACTTGAAATTGTAGTTGCTTTTACATGGAGATTCCTAAACAGTGCATCTTAGAAGTGTGTTTTGTGTTTGCTGGTTGTTGGTTTTTTTTTTTGAAGGAGACAAAGAACTTCTGCTCTGGTCTTGCTCTAGCTAGGACATGCTTAGCTTGATGCATATAGGGTAGCAGTGTGATGAATTATGACCCCACTAAAAGAAAAGTGAAGTTTAAGAGCTTTAATGGATCAAATAGAAAATCTGCCACCCCTCAGTTCCTGTTGTCATTCCTTTATACGCAGTTTTGTCCCCAAGTACTTCAGCTGGAGCTTGTGTCTCTTCTTACCTAATAGGTGCCAATACATCATGTCTGCACACTGCATTTTTATCAACAATAACTCAATTATTTTATCTTTATTTTTGCCTTTCCTTTCCTTTTACTTATTTCTCTCTCAAGCTCTAAGAGTAACAGAAAAAATAAATCTAATCTCAAAACTACTTGGAAGCAAATGCATAACAAACATAGAAGGCATCAAAGGAGATATCCATTAAAATGTGTTCAGTGGTCCCAGACTGAAAAACATTTGAAGCTAAAAGGAGAAAAGACTAGCTTGCTCTAAAACTATTTAAATAGTCAATTAAGAACTGGATTTATTATACAGCAATGAACTAACCTAATAAAGGGAATGGCTATTTTTGGGTATGCCACTCAGAACTAGCATACTGAATTAATCTTTTTTTTTTCCTTCTTTTTAATGACAAGTGCCTAGGAAAAAGATTTTGGGTGGAGATTAGCAAAAAAGACAAGAAACAGAGTGGAATGATATTGGTTTTAAAAACTTTCGTAAAGGATATTAAAATCTCTCAACAACTGCCCAAATCCCACCAGCAGAAGCAGTCCATGTCAAACTAATACTCATTCAAATTACAGCTGCTGAACAGGCCTTTTGGTTACCAAAAAGAGCACTATGATGTACGAATCTGTTGAGAGGTATCACAGAGGTTTACTGTACAAGTATCAATAATTCTGCATATACAAGTCACATCTGGCACTTGAGATTTAATGGACAACCTAAGTCTGTCCATGTGATGTTAGAAATAAATGTACAGATAGTCTTTTGTTGGTTACCTTGCATATACAGTAAAATGTCAATCACATTCATGTGCTCAACTCTGAGATTTCAAAATAGGGAAGTCAATACCTTCAATCACAAAAATAAGTAGCTACACAAAAGCTTTCTTAGCTTGGCAGTACCAGTTTGGACTGCAACCTATCTTCAGAATTAACAATAGAGTGAGGCAAGGAGTCTGTTTGCCAGGAAACTTGACAGGCTCCTACCTCAATTGACTACCATGCAACTCACCTTCCAGTGACAGTAAAAAGCAGCAAATTAGTATGCAGTAAGGGCAATTTTCATGGGAAACTGAGATTGCCAGGTATCAGTTTCACAGAGAATATTACTAAGTTTGCAAACTCTATGTTCCCAGGTCAAGGTTCTCTGTGTCTCTTTTCTAAGGTCCACCTTGTTAGAAATGACTGGGGATTTTCTGGCGACATTGTTCATTTTGAAATATGAGCTTGTCAAAGATGAAATATTCTACAGGAAAGTACATTACTGTTTCATCAAGGACAGGATTTCATATCAAAACCAACTTTCAAAACAGCTGACAGTAAAGTGGTGAAGTCATCCAAAGAGGGCATGGGAATGTAAGGTCCATCTTCTAGTTTCTAGCCCAGGTATTATAGTCAAGTTCCCACCATCTCATGCGTACTATTCACTATACTCATCCTGTTAATTAGATTTTTTTTTTTTTTTTCCCTCCTCCAATCTTCCTCCTGGAAAGTGCTGAGAAAAACTGAAAGTATATCAGTGAAATATCTGAAATATCTTCTGAAGTATCAAAACCTCTGTTCAACAGGAAAACTTTTTTCAATCCTTCAAACTTCAGTACTCTGCCTTCAAACAGTATGTAAAATCATCTTCTGGATGACCACTCTATTTCTACTTTTATTTCAAGGACCGTAACTCTGGAATAAGTTAGCGGTGGAAAGAGGAAAAAGGAAAAGGGGTCAGGGTGAAATAAATGTTAAAAGAGTTTGAACAGGAAACTTGCCTTATCTATAAAAGCGGTCTTTGCAGCCAGCAGATATCACACCTATCTATCAGTTAGGTAACAGTAACAAAGATAAGCAAACAGTCTCTTTAGACAAACATTGGTGGGAAGGATGGTTATCAACTGATGACTCTATCTAAAAGGAAATCACTAAATGGCTTTGGTAACATACTGGCGTTCTGAAACCAGAGGTTTCCCTACCTATGTTGCAAAGAGATTAAAATAAAGCCTAATTTGATTTTCTAGAAAACTTTAAGCATACCACCCCTGTCGTGTATCGGCTTTTGAAGTCAGTGGTAAATACCTCAAGAAAAGAGAGGAAATATGCTCTGAGGGTGTGTCTAGTCTGTTGTTCAGCAGGTCGTATTCTTACAGCCTGCTGCAACTGACAGCTTACGTTATCTTCAAGCAAGAAGCCATCATGCAATGGAAGCTATGCTGGGTAGCAGAAAGGTCTCAAAACAACATTAGTTCTTGCAACAAAGTCATCATCGTTTTTTGTCAAGGATTTACATTTAGTTAACACTTCATATCTTTAATTAACTGCTTTTATATATATGTGCACATATATATATACACACATATACACATGCACAATAATCTAGTGAAGATTAATTTCCATTTCTATTCAAGTCAGAGTTTTACCAGTAATGGCAGCAGTAAGTTAAAGACAGGAAGTCTACTGAAGTCCCAGTTTCAATCCTTCGGGATCCTAGCTTCTGTTTAGGTGAGCTCTACTCATTTAGTGAAGCGAACAGTGAACCCCAAACCAGGAAACTGAGTAATTCTAGGCATGGTGACTGCACAGGGGTTCAAGACCAAATCTAGATTCTGCAACTCTGGTGTCTTACAATAGCAGGCAATAAAGTACCAAAAGATATTCACACTAAGACTGAAAGAAGTTTGGACTAGAGGATGTAATCCTGATAATTACTGTCTCTTTCCCCCCTCTTTCTGTGTCTATCTGTGTGTTATAGAATACACTGAAGCAAAAACTAATGTCAACAATGCAATTCTCATTTCAATATGTGCACAAATAACCACATCTGTATTTGAAAAATCGCACATACTGTAACGATGTTTTCATAGTGTACGTACAGTTGATTGAATGGAAATCATTATGGCATTATAGAAAAATTATGTGTTGTATCTTGAAAGCAGCTGTATTTCTTCTGCGGCTTTAAATTAAAATACAGCCATTAAAACACAACAAGAAATTCAGCAACTCCTCTATACTAACATAACATGAGGCACCGCATTTTCTGAAACTGGTCTTTTAGTTAATTGAACAATTCTGCATGTGCAATTTGTGATCATAGGTAAGGTTAGCAGGTAACCGTTGCCCCAGTTCCCATGCAAATTACCAGTGAAAATAAAACTGGCATTTATGTTCCCTGAGACCTGTCCTGAGGTGTCTGTCACTACGTTTTGATCTATTACTCAATTATTATAAAAACCCCAAATTACCCATGATACTACTGAACTATAAGTTATCTTAGGATTGTATTCAATGTCAGGCTAATCTGTTTCCATTTGTACTTCTCAACTGCAGTCTTAGTTCCTCAAACTGACCCATGTTGCCCTTTGATATTTTTTTTGTCCTCTCCAGGCAAGTAGGAACTACTTCATATACTTCATTACGATTTTTTTTTTAATAAGAGATTTACATAATATCATCATTTGGTTATAAAACTAAGAATGAGCTATAAGTTACAGTAACTAACTGATCTGCCATAAAGAGCTGTCTTATGTGTTGTTTGCATAAAAATGTATCTGTGATTAGGGTGAATATTTAAATAATACCAGGTTGAACATCTCAGAGAAACGCTGCAAGATCTTCACAATATCTTTACAGTTCTTAAATGGTTAAACATTACCGTACACTAAAAAATTGTTTTCAGGTTTCAACAGTTGTTTCAGAATGGCGATTGAAAAAGTCTAGCAATGCATGTCAACTAAATGAGTCTATTAGGAATGATGGAATCAGTCACTGGTTTCAAAATTCAGATAATAAAATGTGCTTTTTTGGGATCAGATATCAACCTTGGAGAAGTCCGCATGACAGTCTGCTTTAGAATCATTAGAATTCAGCCTTACTACAACAAAATGTAGTATGGTGTTATAAGAAACAATGTCATGAAGTGAAATGACTGAGCAGAAATTTCTAAAGACGGGTTCTTCTCAATGTGTTAAAAAAAAGGCAGCAGTGCCGTTTTCCACAGGAATAAGCCACCTACATACTTTGGGAAGAAGCCTTTGACTTTTTGATCTTTGAACAAACTAGACACAAAGATCATGCTTTAACTTTATAGCAGTTCAAAACTAAAGACCTTGCTGCATTTGGCGACAATCCGTTCACAGAAACAAAGACTTCCCTTCTGCAAAGATTACGGTGGCTTCAAGAAAGATTTGACAGAGCCTTGCACCAAATCTGGTCCCACATCAATGAAATGAGAGGGAGTGTCCCTTAACTTCAGTAGAAATTGAATCAATCTTTGGAGAACAAAGTTTAGTGAGTGCAATTATATCTTAGGAAACTATTGCTAAGCGTGTGCTCAGAAGGCTTCAAGCCTTCCTATGTACGTATATTTAGAGCTACCTAGACTCAGGCGGTTCTAAGTCAAACTATGTCACAGTGTACTTCGTTCAGCCTCTGAGATTCACGTATTAAAGAAGAAAGTTGTCAGCAGCCACCATTCTAGTTTGTTTTCAAAGTAGTTGTACGGCAAAAACATCCAGAATGCAAAAGCAGATTTGGAAGAAAAAGGCAACATTTGTTCCTTATCAAGTACAAAAGTCAATGATGTGGTGATTTGTGTGGCAGCAAATAAAGTAGATGATTGAAGCTGAGGGCACTCAAACTTTTTATATTTATAGAAGTGACTTCAAAATTGAATTAAGGGTAAAATATCTAGCTGATTATGAAGAGGTTTTATTTGGCTCATAGGAGAAAAAAAAATCAAGTATAGCAGTAGTTCAGTAAAAGTTTTGAACAAGAGAAAAGCCCTAGATAGTTGTCTTAGGCTTCTTCAGCAGGGCAAACAGTGCTTCAAGGACAAGTAGGAAAGTAGCTGCTATTTGAGGCAACTTCATTATAAAATCATTTTTAATAAGCTATCTGAGCAAAGAGAGGGAGTGCTCTTGCAGAGAAGCCCCCAAGGGAACTTAAGGCTGCCCAGTAAAGTTATTAGGAGGTTACACACAGGGGACCAAACAGCTATTTTATTGGCCTCAGGGGACAGGGTTTAGTTTTCACCTGTTCTCTTTAGGCCTTGGTGCTAACAGCAGATCCTGTTAACTATCAATATTCTGCAGGCTCCCATCTTGTGAGGAAAAGCAGCATTTACTTACTTCAGCTGGGACTCAAAGCACATTACATGAAGTAGACAGTACAACTCATGTAGTAATTATAAATCAGATCAGGAAAAAAAAAATGAAAGATTTTCCCTGTAACGCAATTAAGCAGAATAATCAACATGCCTCAAGAAATCTTTAGCAGTGAGACTCGTGGCCTTGTACACGTACTGAGGAAAATAAAGCTAGAGAAACACTGAAATTTGGATCTTGGGTTCAATTAAGCTGCAAAACCTTAATGTGTTTGCAGAATTTTGGAGAAAAACAGTTCTAGGATATGTGTAAGTCTCAAAAGCTGAAGTTCTGTCTCCCTTCCTAAAACATCCTCTCAGTTGCTAAGAAAAGAACACTGCTTCTTAAAAACTGTTCAGAGCCAGAAATAAGAAGGACTTGCTTTAGGAATGGATCTCTGCTCAGGATAGTATTACGAGGAAGTCTATGCCTGAAGAACAAGGCACTGTCTGTTTTTGGGCTAGTTGTGGTGCAGCCGCATTGAAAATAAAGCACTGCAAGCTCCAGCCAAAAATTTGGAGGCTTGTCAGGTTTAGAGGTACCTACTGAAACAGCTATGGAACTCTGTGCCAGTACAACATCTGGGCACTTAAATACAGTCAAGTTTATCTCCCTATGTTTTAATCAAGCCTTTCAGCCGCAGTGTAAGCTTGAAAAATGAATTGAGCACTTACTCTGAATTTCAGTCTCATTGAAGTAAAAAAAAAAAATATATATATATCCATTATCAGTGAGGTCAATCCTTACCACAAAGGCATTAGAAGAACCAATTGGGTTAAATTTTATTGAAAAGTGACCTGGTTCAGGTATTGGAACTGAGCTCGTTGGCTACTGCTCCCTAGGACTGCCAAAAGAAGCATGCTCTTCCACTCTGAATGATAACACCTTAGTCTAAGTGATGAAGTAGGTCACTGTCAAACAATTTTAGTCAGAGCTTACAAAGGGCTACCTCACACACTGCATGTAGAAGCAGGCTGGGGTGTATACTCAAACTGAAAAGGATAATCCCAGCAAGTTGTCCCTAATTCAAAGTAGCGCAGGTGAGAGCTCTCCAGTTAGGTCCTCAGCTATGCTCTGCCCACAAGAGTAACACTAGGAGCAGGGCTCCTAACTCTTTTTTGCTGCAGAACATTGTACCAATCTAAGAGCTTCCTCCTTCTAGGAGCTCTAGAATGGCCTTACAGATACAGACAGAAAATAGTGTGAAACGAAGGACAGCAAAATCAACGTGTACTTTTTTTTTTTTAACTTAAAAATGCCAGGTAAACAAGTAACTGAATGTACCTGGACCTTCATACAGATATGAATCCCAGCTATGTAATCAAACTCCTCTGAAGCCTTTGACCGTAGTTCACTGAAATTCAAATACCAAGATAAGAAGTTTCCATTACGTGAAGAATTCACCACAATAGTCTTCTAGGTACATAAGCAAGGTGTAAATCCTTTCTCTGTGAGGCAGTCAAGTCAAACACTTCTAAGAAATTCAGTGCCCAGGATATAGAAGAAGTCTGGACAAGAAGAACATTTATTTATATGATAGTTCTGAGACACAAGTGATGTGGTAGAGGCCAGCAAACTGATCCTATGAAGTATGGCAAGATTTTGGTTTAAGATGACAAATGAAATAATACATATGGCAGGGATGAGCATAGCTCCAAGCCAGGAGGTACTAAATGCCAGGTCCTCTGCAGCCTTTGGTTCCCTGGAATATCATATCTTTATCATCACTGTTACAAAGACACCTGTCTGAATTTGTGAAAAGGCTGAAGCTGTGCATCTAAGTTACATATTTTTTGATTCAAGGCATGAAACACGAGAGGAAGGAGGTCATGTTATGAGTATTAGTTTGAATTAAATGAGTGGAAAATAACCTAAGTGTCAGTCATAATCTTTTTCCAATCAAAAGGAAACTGAAAATACCTGAAGTCCCACTTTGTATGGAAGATGAGATAGGACTTGGCCTCTAATATCTGACTTAGCTATTCTCACACAAGATGAGGGATAACTTAACAAATCAGTATGTGAGCCCAAAAAAGAATAGCTCTGCAAATAGACAGCAGATAAGAATTTTTACTTCAGAAGTCTGTTTCAGAGTGAAATATCGCATTTTTGGGTGGACAAAATTTATTCTCATTAGTGCTGCTTGAAAGCAGCAGCATTACAGCCCATGTTTAAAAATGGCAGGTTTTGTAGTGCTCAAAAGCTGTTACAGAGAGAATGTGGAGAAGCAGCCAATGAAACAGAATACCTGGATAAAACTTCCATTTGGTGAACTCTATAAACTCAAAAACTCAGACATTAACTTTAATTTTTGCATTTGGGTTTTCTTATAAAATTGAATTATTTTTTTTCCAAGCTATTCCCAAACTGATTTTTGATATCTACTTTTTCTACACAACAATAAACTTTCTCAAAGAAACAAGGAAGAAATGTTTATTCTGCACAATCTTAAAATGCCAAAGATGCACAACATACATCAATTCCTACTCTATTTGTCACAATGGGAATGTATTTTAAAAAAAAACTTCAATAAAGCTGAATGAATTCCATAGATTTGTTAGCAAATGTAGACTAGCATTTTCATTATGCCAATTACAGCATATTGATCCTCCTGTTTTAATCCTTTCTTAATGCACAAGCTCATCCTCCCATTATTAAGTGGAGCTACTCTTCGTCAGAATAGCACACAGTTCTCACTTAGCATAGAAGATCTTGGGACCCTAATTTCTGTCTTCAGTAGTGTAAAGGCATGACATGGTGAACAGTAGCTAATCATCTAACAGAGCTGATGGATACAACTTTTTGTCATAATAGACCTCAATCACAGCATCCCCTGAGATACATGTGATCCCATTTTATTAGGCTGGCAGACCTTAAGAACGTTCCTATGCTCTTCAGGTCTATAGTTACTATTTAGTTTTCTCTATTAAAAAAGTATTGAATATTGGAATTGGCGACGCGACTTTTAGAAGAAGTCAGCACGTGGCACTGCTGTACTCAGATGTAGTTTCAGCTGATTTGCAGGTGGAGTGTTAGACAACACTATGTAATCATCAGCCTCCATACAAGAGAGGCCCAAGCCTGAGCTAGCACAAATACTGAGTTACTTACCACCTCTAGAGAGGGTGGTCGCTCCAGGCCAGGGTTGAGCTCATGGGCAAGGCTGTGCAAGGAAGCTGTCTGTACAATGCCTGGCCTGCGGATATACAGAGGACTTCAGTCTCCTGTACTGTTAATCTCAGTCAGTATGAGCTCAAATATTCACTAAAAATGTACGGGTCACATTCTGCTCTCAGATGCCTATCTATAGCTCTCATTAAGGTGAATGGAAACCACATTTGCATTCACCCAAACAGGAGCTGACCCTAAGAATGCATTAAGCAAGCAAGATCACCTAATCAGAGCACCATCATGCTCTAGAACTTGGTAACAAGTAACATTTGCTTCAAAATTCTTATCAAACAGCTTCTCAGTAAAAGCTCTTATATCAAGTAATTGTATTTTGTAAATCTATATGGGGAGATTTCACAAGCGGCAGACGATATCAAGTCAGATTTTACATTATGTGAACATTTAAAAAACAGGAATGAAATAAGAATTAAATTATTGTAAGATACTTTAAGCCTACAAAACTGCAGTAAAAATATTTGAAATGCAAAACGCTGTTCAATTGCATTGTAAATCTTAGTAAATTTTGTGCCTCCTGTTTTGTTAGAAAGCTCTCATAAGACTAGTAGCCCCAGCTTTATCTTGATGCTATGTGAGATCCTGGGCAAGTATAGTTCCTGCACTAGATTTCCAAAGCTTCATGGTATCCAAAGAATCTCAACATACCTCCTTTAGCTACAAATCTTGGAATTGTGCTTTTAACTCACAGTAGATAAGAGTTGATCCCCAATAATGACGTCTTTGAAGAGGATTCAGAATAAATGTACATGTAAGTAAATGCACACATCCACATCTGTTTCCAAGTTTGCCATTTATGAGGATTATCTATTTATACAGTTGAGAGCAAGACAATAATCATCTCATTTCCATCAAGAATTCCTTAAAGCACAAGCACAGAATGATTTACCTTATAAATGAATGCATAGGAAGGGTCAAAAGATTTTCAACTAAATAATTTCTTATTACATGAAACACACTGCATATATAACAGACATAGAAAAATTTAATCGTTCTGATCAACCGTGTTTTCCAGATATTTTTACTTACCAGGTAATTGTAAAATACACATACTAGAATAAAGAATTCTATTTTTTGTCTTCACAGCTTTCCGTTCCTGCCCTTTGCCTTAATACTCACACACACACACATATGCATACACACACGCACTGTATATCCAGATAGATGACATTTCAGCGAGGACTGGAACCACCCTAAAGCAGAAAACTTGCCAGCATTTTTAAAATCGAACCTTCCACAGCATGGCCTAAACGTGTACTCCACTCATAAAAGAAGGACAAATCAAAAGATATTACTTACATGTATGAGTCTTCTTTGTTACAGAAATACCTGTAGGGAAGAAATGATACAAATGTTAGCAAAATGACCACAACGTAAATTCTTTTGACATGTATTTCATGGTTATACTACTTTATTTCAGGCACACAGCTGCCACTACAAAAGAGGAATAAAAATTATAATGATTGTTATGTTAGGGAGAGAAGGATCTCCTTTCTTTGCACTCAATGTTATATTCTCTCCTTACACCTCATTAATGAATGTTTCAGCATGTACTACATATATGTTGTTGGCATGCATATCTGCACCGTGCTGATGCAAATGGAGGACATCCACAACGCTATGGAAGCTTCCTTTTACTTCCCATGGTTCATAATTGTACCACGCTCATATCAACCAGTACACAACGGTCTACCCAGCCAGAACAGATTTGAGCAGTACAATTCATTTGCTATGTTATTAAGCTCAAGTAGCTCCCTGACTGCAAGCCGTGGCTTACACTCATTAAAAACGAGTAGCTCTCCCAATATGAGTATTAATTGCTGTACTTCCCAGCTAGATACAAATGTCTCCAAACTGTCAAACATACACCTTCTGAAATAATGGCAATGTCTTTATACTACATAGGCATGTGGCAGCAAATCACCAATGAAGCTCCAGCACCAGTGAAATCTGAGGGGCACTTTAAAGAAAGGAACACAATGGATAGTGAGGCAAAATTCATAACACCAAATAAAGATAAAATTAACCCTGCTAAATGTCACTGGAATTCATGCTTGAATACAAACAATATTGTCTCTACTTTAGTAGATAACTGATGCTATACACAGACTCTGCAGTATTTAAGCTTCTCTTTCCTTGAGGGGAATTTCATGAGAAGTGACTGGAAGTAGAACAAGTATTTGAAATATTTTATTGCCGATTAACACCAGTAATTAGGAATCTGAATCGTTTGTCTCACTATTTATGAAAGAGGCAGACCTGTATCTCCTCAGCTATCCTCTTTCTCCTTTAACCACCAAAGGCCTTTTGGTTTTGAGTGGTATATTTCTGTGAGTGTGAGCACTGAAACCTCTTTACTCAAGAAAAGCCAAGTCTCCAGGCTCTGGGAAAAGAAGTTCTGAGCAGTTTCTCTGAGTAATTTTGTGAATGGGAGACACTGGTAAGCAGTTCACAAAAACGAGACTAAAAGGCCTTGATTATACATGTCTACTTAGATCTGGAAGCTCCCAGCCAAGCCTCCACGTTCCTCACGCAGAAGTATTTGCCCCTGCCCAGCTTCCTTGGTCAGGTCCTACGACCTAGAGGATGTCTTACTGAATAGGAAATGCGGAGGAAACAGGTTTTTAATACGAACACCATTTGCAAAACTTCCTCTCCAACACTACTGCTGTTGAATTGATACGTCAGTGCACTTTCAGCATTATGGGAGCCATATGTGTGCTTTTCTCAGAAAATAACGCTTTCTGTAAAATCACTTTGAACAGAAAGTGCTTATGCTGTCACTTCTGATTACTCACAGCCTCTTCACAACGGGATTTGCCTCAGCACAAAACAGACTTAGCTGTATTCGCCGACTGAGGGACTACTTCCCCTGATACAAAACAGCGATGGAAATAGCAGTGCTTATATTTTTTGACTTAATTCTTTTTTATCTGAGATGAGTGGTGGGTTTTTCCAATCAAATGTTTCCACAATAATTACTGATTTCCATCTGATGAGCCTGTCAGCTGTTTTTTATAGATATCTAAAGAAAACCTTTAACAATTGTTAAGAGGCAAGGTTTTTTTTTGTTGTTTTTTTTTTTTTTAATTTTTTTTTTTTATTATCTTTATAATTATATTGGTAGGTACAGTGAAATCAAAGTATTTTTCTCTGAATTGAGTTTTTAGTGACTAATTGCAACCTGGTGGACCCAGGATAAATGCTGCCAGCAGTTCAACAGGATGAGATTTAATCAGGAATCTACGCTCCTATTAAAATAAGTCTAATTTTTCCTTCTAATTTGTATTTTTAAGAAGCCTTCCCTGTCACATCAGTAACTATGAGCAAGTGGAAAATGTGAGCAAAAACATACTGGACTACCCAAACAGTTACTCAGGTTGGATGTATTGCAGCTAGAGCTTTAAATATTAAATATGCAATGAATTCCCACATCATTGCACTCTGCTTTAGTTTTAATGCAGGAGGCCTACATATATGTTTGCATGCCTTTCCTATGAGCTGCATCCCATAAGTCTTATGCAGACAACTCGGTAGTTCTTTTGAAATCAACGAGATCTCTTGAGAAACTAATTCTGGAAGTTCAACACACATCAGTAATATAATTCACAAGAACAGGCACAATTAATTCAGACTGCTGTTGTTCCTGCATATTTCCAGGAATGGATGAATTTACACAGTTTGAATGGACACGACCTAATACAGTGCTGACAGGCAAAGATGTATTTGTTTGTAGTAAGTGGAGTGCAAGTGACCTACAGATTCCTTTAAAAGTGATATGTAACATAGAATCCCATTTTTTAGCATTTCTCCTACATGCAGCATCATTTCAAAGTACGACATGCTTGAGTAATACGTGACAACTTGCCATTATTAGCAATATCCTAAACTGCCAACTTTCCATTCCTTTTTTAACAAATAAAAAAAACCTAAAATAAAGAAAGCAAGAAACAACCCTAACTTTGGTGTTGTTAATACAGCAAGACTTCCTGACTTAACCAACGAGACTTCAAAGTAAAGCAAAGGAAATGTCATGAAAATACCACAATATATCACTGCCATGGTTATCAGTGAGTGAAAGTTTCAGTATTACAGTTATCACAGAATTTATCACTTCAGCAGTGCAATTTGACATTCCAGATAAACACCAAATCTTAAGCAAATTAACTTCTTAGACTTTTCATTGTTGCTATGCAATGCTCTTTGCAACAGCAATCATTTTTTTTTAATGAAAAGAATTCATAGCACATTCCCTTTCCCCCTCCTGCCAACTACATGTAATTTGCCACGATGGGTGATATTTACAAAAAGAGCTTTCTGTACGCAATGAACTTTGAGAAGAGTATCTAACAACAGAGACAGGATATTCTTTTGCAAGAAGTTAGCCTGACTGACCTTCACTAGCCAGCTTCAAATAGAGATAACAATGTCTTCATGTACAAAAAGACTCAGATATTTTATACATCATAAGCTGTTTCTCACAGTTGCCCATCCAAATAAAGAAGCATAATGAAATGCTGCTTGCTCTGTGAACCCAGATCCCCGCTGCTGTTGTACAGTTGTCAACTTTCTATATTTCAAGGGGAAAGCATACTTTGATGTACAGAGTGATAAACAAAAAGTCCCCTGTCTGGTGGAATACATTACTCTGCAAAATATCAAAGAAGAATATTCTTGAGAGCAATTTTCTTAAACTCCAAGAAAACCCTTCCTCAGAAGTTTGTATGGATAAAGATACTGTCACTGGCAGAACCAGGAGCTAATCTTCAGGACTTCTGTTAAGCACCGTTTAGAGTTTGCTTAGTTTTTTGTGCCCAAGCCCAGGTGATTCTCACCGGTCCAATTGCAGAGTATGAAGTTAAATGATCTGCATGCATGATGCTTTGCTCGTGTGAGTGCAAGCATAAGCACCAATACTTTTTGCTTACTTCCACCTTCAACCTAAGCCAGCATTGTGGCTTTGGTATATTCTGGAACTTAGCCCTTCCATGACAGACTGCAAATCTTAAGGAAAAAAAAAAAAAAGATTAAAATTTTAAACCCTGTGTCTCCTGCCTAATGTACTGTGTAAAATCAGAAAGAAAATGTATTACAAGCTTGGATCCCACTGTGTTTCGTCCTGTCACTCCACTTCTTTTTTACTTTGTCACTACACAAAGCTAGCAATTAAGGTGGAAGATTATATGTAACACTCGGGCACTTGCAGAGAACCTACCAAAGCGGAATAATAGATCTGAGTATATTCAGACAGGAGTTCATTCTTTTAGAAACTCTAATAATGATTCATATTTAAGTCAGTACGGAGCTCTGGCTTGAGGGTGCTTTCTGGTCTTTATAGGCAGTGTTTATAGCAACCAAGGTAAAAATAATGTGCATACATGTATGAGAGTACAGGCCAGATGGATTTAAACAAAGAAAATAATGTTGTAAAACAGAGTCCTTGTCTAGGGCACTGTGTAGAGCTGTTAATGACTATCAGCACATATTACTGAAAGTGCTTCAAATATTGTTAATGGGCATTAATGTTAGTACTACAGTCCAAAGAGAAATAAATGATGTGCCAGGGTAGCAAAGAAGGACGGCATACACCGGGCATCAAAGCACTAGTACCAGAAAACAGTGAAAATTATGTAATGGGGGTGGGGAAGCAGGGGGGGAGGGGGAGGAAAGCATTATTTTTTCTTTTAAAAATAATTTTGAATAGGATAATTGTAATATATATATTAATAATATTCCAGTTTTCCCCAGATTTTTTCACAGCTTTTATTGACTGGCTAAGAGCTCATCATCTGAAGTGAGTTTTTCTACAGAGGTTTACATCATGCTTTTGCTATAAAGACCACATGCATCAAAATCCTAGAAATCAAGACTGACCTAAATCTTTCCATCAGTGGTGAAAAACAAAATCTTGATTTTCTAAGATGCACAGCTGTTCCTCATACGTAAATACTACCAGAGTATTTCTCAGAACTTTATTTTTGAGATGTTATTCTAGTCCTCCTCCAAGAATTACGCAATTATTTCAGAATTAGCTACAGAAAAATGTCCACTCTCTCTTCAACTTGCTGCCCAAACAGGGATGCAAGAGATTTGACAAGAACAGATTAAAACCCAAGTTTTTTTTTTCCCCCGTTCTTCTTTTTTTTTTTTTTTTTTAATGTATTATCCTTATTTTACCAACAGATGAACTTTTTAGCCCTTGTAGCTGAGACTGCCTTCCTGTTTCTGAGACTGACCTGCATCATCTAAGAATGTCATGACTTCATTTTTCAGCACGTGATAGGCTCTCCTACCCAGCAGCCCTTAAAATGACAGCAGCATCTCTGAAAACAAATTACTGTAATTCTTTCAAACATTGCAGAGTATTCATAAGAGACAAAACATAACTATCATGAGAGCATGTAATCTGTACAATTCGAAGTTAAAGAATTCGCCGATCCTTTTCAATTTTCCCAAGTCAGTAATGCTTGACAGCCCCTGAGCTGTCCTAACACCTCTGATACCAAAATTACCCCAAAAGAAATGAGAATTTGCCACAACAGAAATTCAAGATACAAGGTCCACTGTCTAAGGCTGACGTAACAATATAAATGCGCTTACTGCTGGCCCAAAATTAAAATACCAACTCCTCATTTATGATAAATATTAAACAATCTACTCTCCTCATGACATCACCCTGGTCTAGTGGCTACGTCCAACTCACTGCTACAAATCTTGCTGTAAATACTCTGTCCCTAACTGTACAAAAACCTGAATGTAACACTCGCTTGAGGCCGGCCTGAAGAGGCACCTTTTGTTGCATGGCTCCGTCCCAGCTGGCACCACTGCACAACAAGGTGATGGCATCACCTGATGGCACGGAGAACTTTATCACTTTATTTACTCCTGATGTGTGATGAAGTACTGAACAACGGTGAGAATAGGATGAGTAAAACTCTTAAGCTGTAAAGATGATTTTTAATCAGTTCCTCCTTTTTTTTTTTTTTTTTTTAATAAACTCACTGAACATCCCTCTAAGCTTTAGTATTTCTTTCATCCTCACAAATAAACACTAGAGTGGATTAGAAGCAAGGAGAGGAAGAAACTTCACTAAGTAACCATTATGTTCTTATATGATAGAGGTCACCACATAATGCATGGCAATGGGGCAATCCAAGTTCGCACCTTATATTACATATTAGAAGTCAAAGATTAGAAGTCAAAGTTTAGAACTGTACATAAGAGTATTTTCAGCAGGAATTCATACAGAAAAACTTTGAATGTGCTTTGTTTTAATGACTACTCATTACACAATTGTCTGAGCAAATCACAAAGTAAGGATTTAAAAACAGTCTTGCAGGGCAACACAATTACATTGACATTGTAATTACATTACATTGGAATCCAGCTGAATGTACAAAGTTGCATAAATCCAAGCAAACCACTACAGTTCTGGAGGTAAAATAAAAGCTGTTAAAAAAAATCAGCATTTCCTAAAACCTGTCACAGATGCTACTAATGCTGCTGTGTTCTAAGTAAATCACAGCTCTTACAGTAAGTCACCATTTTACTCAGTGTAACAGAGTCTGCAGAATACAAGCTGCAGGGACACCTCTGCTGCAAGTGCTCCCATTCTTCCTCAGAGTGACATTCAAAGAACAGCCTCCTTCACCTTCAGGATCTGTCCTATCAGCACACCAATGGGAACAAACTATACAGGCAAGAAGCTCTGTAGTCCATGCAGTTTCAGTATCTTACTGAAACTCCAGAAGACAGCCAATGAAATCCTCCTAGTATTTCTATGACCACAAACAAAACTGTTTATAGGTTGTTCATGAACAGTATATGCCTGTAAAATACACAAATATGAGAATTAAAATTTCCTCGGGAATCTGTATGCATTCAGAAAAGATAACAGCAATAACAAAAGATATAATTCCATAATTCATGAGCTGCCAACCTACTGTGCTTTGTGAGATGACATCCGGTGTACGCTAGTGCTGCAATGGACTACTTGGCTTTTACATGAAGCACACTCATTTACAAAATGAATCATTCCAGAATTCAGTAATACAGCAACAAATATTTTCCAGTCACAGAATCATATCTCCTTGAAGAACTCACAGTATATTGTGCCATACATTGCTTACAGATAATTGAATCTATTTGAAATAGCATTAATATGCCAAATAAGATACTCTAAATTTTATAGCATACAGAAAGTACATTCTGGAAAATCATTTCCTACACTAGCTACACACTACTCACACAGCTGTCCTCACTGCAGTAGCTCATGTTCTAGTCCAACTAAAAGTCTCACCTCTTCATGACATGCTAGAAGTATCTTTGTCCAGTTCTGTCTTATAAAACCATTATGGTCAGAAAAGATCTCAAAGATCATCTGGTCCAACCATCAATCCATCACCAATATTGCCTGCTAAACCATGTCCACATCTTGGTGCCACATCTACCCTTTTCTTGAACACCTCCAGAGACATGGCTCCACCAACTCTCTGAGCAGCCTGTTTTCATGCTTGACCATCGTTTCAGAGAAGTTTTTTCCTAATGTGAAACCTAAACCTTTCCTGGTGCAATTAAAGGCCACTGTTTCTCATTCCATCGCTTGTTACCTTGGAAAACAGACTGACCCCCACCTCACCACAACATCCTTTCAGGGAGTTGCAGAGAGCAACAAAGTCTCCCCTGAGCCTTCTCTTCTCCAGTCTAAACAATTCTAGTTATCTCAGACACTCCCCATAAGACTTGTGCTCCAGACCCCTCACAGCTCAGTTGCCCTTCTCTGGACATAATCCAGGGCCTCAATGTCTTTTCTGCAGTGAGGGGCCCAACACCGAACACAGAACTTGAGCTGCGGCCTCACCAGAGCTGAGGACAGAGGGAAGATCACCTCCAGCTCCTGCTGGCTGCACCATCTCTGATTCAAGCCAGGATGCCACAGGCATTCTTGGCCACCTGGGCTCACTGCTGGCTCATTTTCAGCCAGATTCTGACTAACACCTCCAAATCCTTTTCAGCCTCACAGCTTTCCAGTTACTCTGTCATAAGCCTGTAGCATTGCATGAGGTCGTTGTGACCACGGTGCAGGACTCAACATTGGTGTTTCTGAACCTCGTACAGATGGCTCCAGCCCACTGATCCAGTTTATCCAGATCCCTGTGCTGCACTTCCTGCACTCAGCAGATCGACACTTCCTCCCAGCTTGGTGTCATCTGCAAACTTGCTGAGGCTGTCTCATTCAACTACATAACACTTCTTCAAATTTCTCTTGGAGAAGTGTCACCAGATGAAACATTCCATTCTTTCCATCACCCAAATTTCCATCTAAGAGCAAGTTTTGGCACTGAAACCCATATATTATTTAAGATGGGAGCGAATTGTCAGAATCAGGTTGATTCTGTCCTTTAGTTTGGTATCAAACCCCTTCAAAGCTCTGAAGGATTCTTCATGTGAAAGGAAGCAAACCAGACAGTATCATAGTCTGAACTATTATTTCATAGGAATATAAATTGCTTAAAATAATGATGTGTATATTTAGCTCTTCATATAAAATGAAAACAAAAATCAAAAAGTAAATCAAAAGGACAGAATGTTTTGGATTTCAAGAACTTCAGTTTACCCTCTTTCTTAAATGAGTTCAAATCAAAGCTGGTATGCAAAATACTTGGTTAGTAGGTGTGCTGCAACATGCCCTACTGGCTTCTTACATCAAAGTGTTCCCCCTCTTTTTTGTCTAAGTCAGATGTTCACTTCTCTTGAACTGAAGAGACCACGGAGATCACTGTGATTTTAAAAATTCATTACCAATTCAAATGTCAATTGTAACTGCTTGATTCTCAAAAACAACCATGAAAAGAGAATGCTCATAGATTATTTCCTTCAAGTAAGCAAAATTTACACAATAAAAAAGTATTGATAATATTTCTTGTTAAAACTTTCTACTAAAAATATAATTTGTATATTAACCATTAAATTAGATAACCACCTATGTGCATTCAAAGTAAAGTAATCCTTTTAAGTGATCAAATACAAATGCAGACAATTTTTCCCCTCAGAGCCAGGGGTTAGTCATTCCATGGCAAGTAAAGTCCTCTTGGAAATCCAGTATAGAACACTAAGCATGGTCTTAATCCATGTCAAAACAACACTTCAGCTTCCACAGATTTAGAACTGCTGAACAAAGTGAGGACAATGGACAAATATCATTATCAGTATTGCAAAGATGCTAACGCCAGTGAGAAGAGTGCCTTGGTACTATGCCCTGACAGTATCATATTCCAGTGTCTTCCAGCAACTGCAAGACAAGGATGGTATCTTGGACGAAAAACAGATGTATCCATGGACTATTCAAATGTAACTGGGCAGGCTGTAAAATAGAGATGAAAAAGGATACGCAAGACCTGAGAAGTAACTGGCACGTGCTAAGTATTTTAGCTGAAAGTTAGGCATTTTGAATAGCAGAAAACCACAATAAAACACAGACAAGGCTTCTGGAGAGTTGGGAGGAGAGGAACCCGATGAGATTCAACAAGGGCAAGTGCAGAATCTAGGGAGGGATAACCACGTGGATTGGATGCTGGAAAGGAGCTCTTCAGAGATGGACCTGGCTGTCCTTGTGGACAACACGCTGACTATGAGCAGCAGTGTATCCTTGTGGCCAAGAAGGCCAATGGTAGTCTGGGGTGCATTAAAAAAAAAAAAAAAAAGCATGGTTAAGGGAGGTTATCTTCCCCCTCCACTCTGCACTGGTGAGGTCACATCTGGAGTTCTGTGCTCCACAGTTCAAGGCAGATAGGAAACTTCTAGAGAGAGTCAAGCAGAGCACCACAAGGATGATTAGAGGCTAGGAACACGTTGTAAGGAAAGGCTGAGAGATCTGGGACTGTTCAGTCTGGAAAAGAGAAAGCTGAGGGGGAGAAGTCAGATGGATGGAGTCAGGCCCTTTTCAGTGGTGCCCAGCAGCAGGACAAGGGGCAACAGGCACAAACTGGAAAACAGGAAGTTCCAAATGAACATGACTAAAAAATTCTGAAGAATTTTACTTCGAGGGTGACACAGCACTGGAACAGGCAGCCCAATGAAATTGTAGAGTCTCCTTCTTTGGAGATATTCAAAACTTGTCTGGATGTTTTACTATGTAACGTGCTGCAGGGAGCCTGCTTTAACAGTGGGGTTGGTAGACTATGTGACCTGCAGAGGTCTCTTCCTGCCCCTACAATTCTGTGATATTCTCTATCAAGCTGGAAAAAACGGTGGGAAGGACACTATCAAGTGATGCATCAACCACATTTGTTTTGACATGTAAGTTGCTCTGGGAGATCTCCAATCCAAATACAGGCACAAAAAAGTCCAGGCTAACTTTTCAGAACAAACAGGAATAACATACAAGATCATATATTTGCAACCTAAAATAGCTTTTTCTCTTTTTCCCTTCTCCCCCAATTCTTTATGTAACTTAAAATTGTATAATACTATTATAAAGAGCTATGCTACTGACTTTACTGAGTAACTTGTGACTTCAGTGACTGACTAGGTAGAATGGCTGTTTGCAAAGATTTGAGTAACTGAGTGAAATATAAGCTATTCAAAATGTGAAGATTTATCCCACATCAAAAAGCACAAAATGATCGCAGGTACTTTGTTTTCCTTAGTTATTACTTACTTAACACTTTTTGCAATACTTCACATCAGCAAGTTAGTTTTAAATATCCTTGAAAAGCAAACATTAGTTGCCATTTACAGTACTGTGAAACAGAAACCAAACAGTTATGTAACTACAAGTGATGTATTTGTAAGGTTGGGTTGCCAGGCTTAGAGCACCAATCCTAAATCAAACACTGCAAGTAAGGATTTTCTCACTGCATCTCTTTCAATCTGTTTTTGACTTACCAAGATGACTGAGATCAATGAAAACGTGGGCCTCCATTCTAAAGGCGGTTCTTGTAATAATGTGCCGAAATCTTTTTAAAACAGAAGATATGAAAGTATCGTATATTTCTTGTGAAAATATACAGAAAATAACTTTTTCCTAAAAGTTTTTCAAATTACCCTACAATATTTGAAATTATCCTCCTGTACTAAGGAGGGCTATGAGGACAGTGAAGAGTCTAGAAGGGAAGATGTGTGAGGAGCAGCTTAAGACCCTGGGTTTGTTCAGCCCAGAGCAGAGCAGCCTGAGGGGAGGCCTGATGGCGGCTGCGGCTCCTCACAGGAGCGGAGGGCAGCACTGAGCTCTGCTCTGTGACAGTGACAGGGCCTGAAGGAACGGCATGGAGCTGTGTGTGAAGTGGGGAGGTGGTGATTAGGATGAGGTTCTTCACTGAGAGGGCAGTCAGGCACTGGAACAGGCTGCCCAGGGCAGTGGTCATGGCACCGAGTGCCGGAGTTAAGAGGTGTCTGACAATGCTCTCAGATACACGGCCTGATTTTTCGGTGGTCCTGTGTGGAGTCAGGAGTTGGACTTCATGATCCTTGTGGCTCCAACTCAGGATATTCTATGATTCTATATGTAATACGTAATTTCACACTGACTACGGAGCATTGTTCTTTGGTAGATTTGTAAAGGATTGTAAACGACTGCTGCTTCACAAGTAGCTATTTCTGCACCATACAAGCCCTTTCAAAATCACTAAGGAAATTTATTAGGCTGAATAAATTTCTTGGTTCACTGTAAGGACTTTAAGCTGACTTTCATCTATTTAACATCTTGGACGAGTTTGACCCACTGTAGATTAACTGAAGCCAACTCTGGATATCAAGTTCTTCCTATAATGGTAGGATTACTTTAATTGAAAGACCATCAACATTTTAACACAGATATGTTTGCTTTGCTTGATTGTTCTGCTAAGTGTTTAGACAGCAATATTTTTGATCCAGAAAAAATGATTTCTTCCATATTACTTCATCTATCCCAACTGAATACTCGTGTTGTAATGTGCCTGTACATTAGCCTTTCATTATTCTTCTGAGACTGACTGTTGCAAAAAATTACACTTTTTCAAGCAGTCTCCCATCATGGTAACTTTTTGTTCTTTCAAAATATACTAAGGTTAAATCTCAACTTTTCATTGCTTCACTCTCCTGGGAGCAAGAAAGAAGATTCTATTATGTCTTCTTGATCAGCCTCGATGAATGAGGGGAAAATAGGGATAGGAAAGAATTTGTGCTAGAAGTTTATGCAAAATTTGAGACTTGAATATAGCACAAGTAGTACTTCAACACTTCAGACTCCTTCCATGCTGAGACCCCTGGAGAGCTGAGTTTAAATCACTAAACTTATTTCAGGAAAAGGGAGAACACTCTGGAGAAAACTCTGTTGAATCCAGCAAAATTAATAAACTGGTTGCTGCTGATGTGAACTACATTTTCTGACAGAAGTTTGACAAATTTGTAATTCCCTCTTAGCTAGCTTGTGAATGCAGCACTTGTTGCTCATTTTTAACAATTATTTAATACTAAATAACACAATAAAAGTTATAAAAGATAAAACACAATAAAAGTTATAATAAAAAATAAAAATTGTTAACTTTCACTCACCTATCATTTTCAGTGCCAGTTTCTTTATCATAATTCCTCTTTTTCACAAACAATAAAGGAAAATTATGATCTACATGAAAGTCTGACAAAAAGGTCAACCTATTATTTCCCTATTACAAAAAAAGTTTGATCTCCATCAGATCATTTTTGTTGAAAGAAACGAGAACTAATAATTTCAAAGTTACATTGATAAATCCATAACAGTATGCTACAAATCAAAACAGAATTAATTGAATTTATTTGTCATCTAGCTTCACTCATTTAGCATAATTACACCCTAAACATGGTTGGATGCACACTTTTCAGAGTTTTTCTTCTCCTCCTCTTATTGAAAGCCATTGCTGCTTTGCATTTCCATATGTTTAGGAGCCCAGCTGCTTCGAAGCAGTTGCTGCACTGCTGTGATGGTTGGTGATGGGGAGTACAGTTTAACTCTGAGCAGATCCTTGTATGCATGGACTACTGGCAAAGCTTAATTTTTTTACAAAAATGATTGTAGGTTCCAGAACTAAACGCAGCTCATAACACATTTAAATGGTTTAAGAAGTAGAGTAAGGTGTTAATATCCCTTTGACCTTAAGTATATTTAGAAATTCTATAATAAAGAAGCCTATGAGATATCTAATTACACTTCATAAAGCAGTAAAACAAATTAAAACAGAATCCATTTTCTTTTTGTAACATATGAAAAAGCGTTTGCCATTTCAGGCAGACAAGCCAAAAACACACTTTGAATCAGTATTCTGACAGCTACGTGTTTACCTTGTCAGAATAAAGGCCCTTCATTATTATAAGCCTTTAGTTCTTTTAACCATTTAATTATAGAGCACACATACCACTCAGATGTATTTTTCTCTTACATTAAGACTCTCTCAAGCCTGTAATTGCATTACAAAGTCAATATGCATCCCATGATCCGGAATTTAGTAGTATCTTCACAAATCTGTCACTAATTCCCCCCCCCTTATAGGCAGGATGTGACACCTTCCCATCAAGCTGGAAAGATCTTCCATTAGAACATTAAGAGTTTCCCTGAAAAGTTATACTCCTGAGTGGGAAAATACCTAGTGAGAACAAAGAAAAGGAAGGAAAGATCATGTTATGTTAAGAAGTATCCTAAAATACTGTGTAGATATATGTCCTGTACATAGAAACTATGCTCACACCATAGCTATAATAATTTAAAAAACAAAGTGGGCCTGTGCACTTGTTAGTCCAGTCCTCTGGCAGTTATGCTGATAGGTAACTACATGTTCCTATTTACTGAGTGTGACAGTAAACCCATGTGTGGCATTCGTCATTCCTAGCTCCTACTACAACATGTGCAGGCTTCATCTGCAGAATGTGATTTGTAAAGCTGCCCACTGCCTACCAAACCTCAGTTTGTCCTGGCTGGGTTATTGCCCATTTGTTCTATCAGATCTGAAAGATTTCTTGTTTCTTATACATTAAATTTAACAAAGTGCAGTGGAGTACTTCAAACAATACATATTTATCTCTACTGATATGATTGACACCTGTCAGGCTGAAGTTATGTGGTTGAGATTTCATCTCATGAGTTAAAAAGGAGGAATTATTTTGGATCTGAATGACTGTATCAAGAACCAAGAGACTTGTACTTACATTCTGGTTTGGTCATTAACTTCTCTAATGATTGTACAAAATTCATTCGACTTCTGTGTATTACAACTGCTTGTCAACAATAAACTCAGCCTTTATCCTCCAGTCTTTGCCAGGTACATACATATGAAAAACATTTTAAGATAAGATTTGATTCTTGCTTTAAGTTTGGATCAACTCCACTCAGCATGTTGGTGCTTCTCAACAATATTGAAATATTCCCTATAGGTAAAAATCACCAAGTTCCATCACAGTGATTGTAACTTTTCTTACGAGAAAACAGATTTGATTAAAACAAGCAATTTCAGTCTATTCTGTACATTGCATCATCCTTAACACTCTCTAGAAAGTGTAGGCATCTAAGCACAATTAGCAAAATTTTCCCTTAAACTTTCTGCTCTCTGAAGACTACGGTTTCCTCACGAACACAGTGTGCTTTAACAAACACATGGAAGCAGTATGAAGCTGTACAGCAGGAGGAAAAAAAAAAAAAACACCATGAAAATATCCAAAGAATCCCACATTAGTTATTCTCAGGGCTCTAGGGAAATTAATCATGGGTAGGAGAAAGGTATAACCTGACTCCTTTACATACATAGTTCAAATCTACAGCATTAGCAACTGAAGCTCGAGACAAGAAAATTGAGCACTGGTCTGTAAATTCATTCTAATGACATCACTCCAGGATTATTCTTTTGGGAATGGTTTGTATAGGGGGTTGGGAAGAGAACGCAGGGGATTCAGGAAGGGAGATTTGATTACGTTTGAGCTATTTCGATTTGAGGATGCTCTTCACTGACAATATAGAAAGCATCTTATCTGAGAAGGGATTTCACTCAGCTGCTTTAAAAATCCTCCATACATACTGCGAGTCAGCACATTCCCTGCAGGATCAATTGGCACGACAAACTCTCGACATCCTCTGTACCATCTTAAAGAGAACTGCATTTCCATAGAAAAACCTTTTCCAGGCAAAAATATGACATGCAAGGGTTTGTCCTGGGGCAATTAAAAAAGAACTTTTTATAAGTAAATTTAGTGCTTGCAAAAAGTTGCTGCATTGACAACACTCAGTACCAAAGGGTTTTCTTTAATCCAACAAGCTGCAGCAGAGTGAACGTCTCCTTTCTGCCACTGCTCTTTATCTCACAGTAAAATGAATTAGATCTACAGAGGGGGGTTAGAGTGAGTTTAGCTCTTCAGGCTCATTTATCAGTAAAAATTACTTTTAAACGTACAAGCAGAGTCTCGCTGATTAAAAAAAAAAATCATCCAAATACTCGAAGCGCTTAAATGACTTCTTAGATTTTAAGCAGTCAAGTACCAATCTCCTATGAAATGGCCAAGACTGCAGCCAATTAAAGTCAACAAAAGCTCTGAATGGAGCTCTTTGTACACAGGTGGTACGCTGGTAAGAAAATCAGATTTCTTCATTCAGGTTTCTTGCATTCCCTGCATTAAAACATCAAATTTATCTGAAATATTGCATGACAGTAATCGATATTGTCAAAGACATTTCTTTATAAAATGATAAATAATAATATGTATAGATTTCGAGTATAAGTGTTACTTTTTACATTGCATTTGTTACTACATACACTGTTTTTGCACACCACGTACACACATAATTATCCCTATGGCAAAACCCACAGAAT
This sequence comes from Phasianus colchicus, assembly GCF_987193195.1. Lineage (NCBI taxonomy): Eukaryota > Metazoa > Chordata > Aves > Galliformes > Phasianidae > Phasianus > Phasianus colchicus. The sequence continues at coordinate 5,244,501 of NC_143447.1, read as the reverse complement.
TATTCCTAGAAAGGAAAAAATAAAGAACAAAAAGCTACTTAAGGACAAAACAAACAAACAAACAAACCTTCAGTTTTAAAATTCTGAAACTACAGCCTTACAGGTGATGATCCTTTGCAGAATATAGGGAATTTGGCAAGCAAAATGTAAATTAAGTCAGATTGGTTGAAATGGGATCTCTAGCAGAAGGGAAGGACTGCCAAACCATGGGCAGTTCCTCCCTAACAGCTCCAGGCTGGGCCATCCACCGAGGCCGCTGCGCACCGCTGCTGCCCAGATGGAATCAGATCTGCACAGCAGGTAGCTCAGCTATGTTCATCTGCACCAAGTGACCCACAGCTGATACAGCACTGCCTTGCTACACAAAGAATGGAATTGATATTTTAACACTAGGTATCTAATTAAGGTCACTGGTTTTGATACCCTTGCATGTAGGGAAAAGTTACGCACAGATAGAAAACGTGTACATTACTGCGTGATTGTGTGAGATTCACTTTCTGTTCTGTATCTGTTATTGAGAAAATTTACATTGACACGCATCGTGCATGCTTATTACAACCAACCTAGCGTTCTTCCTTCTTGTCTGCTATCAGATTTAGCACTGACTAATGAAAGGTGGTTTTTTAGAAGTGCTTTCAGGGAGGACTTCACAGCTGATGCAATGCAAGACTCTAGGGGAACACTATACTCTCCTTGTGCAAACAAAACGGCCATTAACTCCAACATGACCAAAAGGGGATGGAACACTGTGCCTTAAGATGATGGGCCTGGCATATGCCTTAAGGCCAGCAGCATGGCTTATCACACTCCTTCCTCGAGATGACCGTAACAAACACTCAACATGCCTGTAACAAACACTTTTGGGTAAACAACTCCAGTAGTTAATGCATATAATAAGCAGAATGGAAACCCATAGGCTGAGCTCCACTAAAGTGAAAAAATAGCTACTCATGCTCATTACAGTTACATCAAGTTTATTACATGCATTAAACAATGAAGTGATGCCTCCAAGCAGCTCTTGCCTTCCACAGTCTGAAACATGAGAAACATTTCTTTACACAGAAATGGGAATGCAGCATTCCACCAACCCTTTCAGAGCTAATTTTTTTTAAATTTCTCCAAACTGCACACACTAGAGAAGTTAAGGAAACCACTAAGACATTTCATATAAAAATAGCATTGTACTCTATGACATCAATAGCACTGCATAAATGCAACTAAGAGTAGCACCGAAACCAAAAGATAAGGACAAGTGAACAAAGGAAAAAAGGCATTGTAGGGGCATCTGGAAAGGAGGAACCCACTGACAACTGTATGATAACACAGGAGAAATTCTATATGCTTCTATATGTTCTGATGAAGGAATTCAAGACATAGGTCTTCACTCTTATTTGTGTGCAGAGGAAGTGGGTGCACATGCAGTTAAATATGTACGTGTGAGTATCTGAATATGTATTTTTCCATAGAGATAGGCAATCCTGTCATCATGTCTAAAGCAAGGATTTTGAACGTGTCCTTGAGCCAGGCATTCAATCTCTGCTCCCCATCTGCGTTAGTGGGATAATATTGTCCCCCAGGGATCCCATGGATAAGGATAAATAGGATTAAGATTGAGAGGTGCTAATACAACCCTGAAAGCTCATATCAATATTCTGATAGGTTCCTAACATCACCACAGCACAACATTCAGTTATCTGACAGATACTCAATGATATTATCAGCTAGCTACTTGGTTTAAATTAGTAGTTGCTCTTCACTGGCTTTTTCATTTTCCACTCAAACTCCTAGCATATATAATGAAAAACGATGGCGTATCAAAGTAGAGCTGAGAAAAAAACACCATTTACCTATTTCCTTACCTCTTCCTAACCTGAACTGCCACATGAGAAGAGGTCAGACAAGGCATTTGTTTGTGGAAAGAGCCTCCTGTGGATGCACAAAAAAAAGGAGCAGTATTCATTACTAAAAATCATACAGGAGTTGTATAAATATTTACCGAGTGAAAGAACAAGTTGGCCAATGTTTTCCACCAATCGGTGGAAGGGAGTCTCTAATTAATGAAACCAAAGCTGTAGGGTTTTAATGGGCACTTAAGACCAGTTCTGGAAGCTAAACACAAATGCCACAGTTCAAAGACTGGAGTCTATTAAGGCCTAGTGCACTCTTGCTCTCGGCTGACTGCTCACAAACTGTGAAGAGGATTAAGGTGGATGGGATCACTGCCAACTTGAGGCTGTTAAATGACTGCATTACGAAAAAACCTCCATAGCTTACTGTTGAATATTTTTTCCACAAAATTCTCAGCCACTGGAAAAATAAATAGGGAGGGGGAAAGGTTATTTCTGGGGGGGGCTGGAGGGGATGGTGTAAAATTGCACTGACAACAGCAGGTTCATAACCTGACTCACTGAATACCAATAATAACAGGGGAAAAAAGCAATAATTAATGACCAAGTCTATGTGCATTTCATTAAGTGCAAACAGCTGTCATAAATATCTTAATTTAAAGAGCTGCTGGACAGGGAATTACAGCACTCTAAAAAGCTTCTTCCTTCTGCTGCTTCACAGAACCGGAACATATCAAGGCTTTAAATTTTTAAACATGGCTTTCATGTTCCTTAGTGCACAAAAAAATCTCTGAAAAATCAGCTTGTTAAGAGATTCGCCTAGCAGCCTCCTACCTGTGCTTCTGCCTGGAATGCTTTTATACACGGAATGGAAATCAATCTGTGTATCCAAGTTTTAATTTTTATAAATGTATTTCTTTAAACATTGTAATAACTTCACCTCATTTAGTGGTACACTTCCTCATTATACCCAGCATATATGCAAGCCTTGTTAAAATCTCACCCTTCCTGTTAAACTGGCAGACTTAACATTTTTCCCTCATTTTTCTGAGGAGTAACGATGATATCATAATTTAAAATTTGAACCATTTGAATGTCATAAAGAGAGACCACTTCTTATGTCCCAGGTGTAACCAGAGTGAATCAGGAAAGAGAGCAACTCTATTATGTCATAGCAAGATATTACCAAAGGAGTAATAGTACTGTGCATGACAAAACCTCTCTCAAAACAGCAGCCCACTGCTGTCTGCTTTTTGTATAAAGCATTTTCAAGATCCTAACACTACTGCCTTCACTGTTAATAAAAGTCACTTTATTTGCCACACCATATTTGCACATGTGGGGTTTTTCATTGCCTCTACTTGCCAGTAAAGAATGACTAATAGCTGTAATTTGTCATTTCCCAGCTTTCGTGGTTTCTGTTTCAAACAGCGTTCCTTATCTTTTGAGAGTTTCAATTTGGGGAAAATTGTCTTGTATACAATGTTTTCCTCCATTTCAAGCCAAGTTACCACCTAGAGATACTGCAGGTGACAAGCACACTGACAAGCACATTGACTGAGACACTTTGGTTTTGGTAACACTGCAACAGCACACTTATCAGAAACATTACCTGCCTGTGATGGTCAAGCAAAGCATGCAGGAATCGAACTATCTGACTTTCAGCCTCTGAGACTGAGCCATGAAGACAGGTAGTGACAACAGGAAACACCACCTTTCCCTCAGAGAGGCTTTCTTTTCAAAAGCAAATATTTTGCAGGGCCCCTGACAAAAGGAACATTTTGTATTCATTTGCAGTCCCGGCATACATTATATCCTCCCTGTTAGATGCACAACCAGTAGCTGACTTAGGCCTACAAAGACCCTGATGCTCATATCCTAACCTAGCTCATTCACTAGAAATGGGCAGCGGCAGGACGGGTCACAGGCAAACTGCAGGCCTGTCCTGTTAGCTGCCCGTCCTCTGCCTTCATGTCTGCTTGCCTGAGAAATGCTCACCTTTTAAATTAAGTCTTAGAAGATGAGCAGCTACATATGTGCTCCCCAGTGCTGCTACTCAATCCTCTGAAAGCTCCTCTACATGTGCAGCAGAGCTCCCAGCAAGCATTTGGATTATGGCAGTATACTGGGTCAAAAATTGTAAGTATAGAATTTAAGGAATATAGACCTATCACCATTGTATTTTCTCAACTCTTTCAAGCCCCAAATGAGCTGTTTTGTGGGGTTTTAAGTGCCTCCATTGCAAAACAAATACACATCCAAAAACAAGACAAGACAAAAAGTTAAAAAAATGGTTTAATAAATTTTGTGCATTTCTTTGCAGAGACAGCAAAAGGCAAATGTCTCGGTGACCCAGAGACTGGCAGGAGATCTGCTCACACACAGGACATGGCCCTTAGAGCAGAACGGCCACACCAGCATGCAAAGTGCCTCAGTGACAGCCCAGGGGTTCCCCCACACCTGCATTTTCAAGTTAGCACCTCAGCCATCCACACTACTAAGCTCTTGCTTCAGTCCTGACTCAGTTATCCCACTTGGCTACCACAACAACTCAGCCATGGATGATGAGTGGCTTAAGGCAGCCTCACACCCAGCCCCAGCCCTTTTCCAGGCAAGGCGGGTGTAATCCACAGGGCAAACAAAACTAGGCAGCCTGGCTAACAAAGACAGCATAGGCGTAGTCTAAACCTAACTTTCAGTTCTGTCAGCTAACATACATTTTAACTTAAGACAATAAAAGCCTCTACCTATTTACAGACTTTTGAGAAAATAAAGCCTGGGGTTCTGGCTAATGGAGAATTAGAAGTAGTAAGTCTTAAAATGCTCTGAATATACTCTGTTTCCATTTGTGCTAATACAAATGCAAAATTTAAGCAGTGCTTTGTTTTTTTGTGTTTCCTATTTCTTGCTCTGTTATTGCATTTTTTGTAAGTAGGAAAAATGGAAATTGCCATCGCTTATTCTGGAATCAAGGAGAGAATCCAGTGAAGCCAGGCAGGGGCATTTAAGTCCCAAAAAACACAAGCTACGAGCTTTGCATACACAGCTGTTTTATCTCAAAAGCAAGTTGCCAGTGTATTCCAGGAACAACACATGGTTTTTCTGTTTTCTTCTTTCAGTTTCAAAAACATAATATAAACTGACCAAATGTGTTACACCATTCTGGGACACAAGCTGGGAGAGGACAGGCTGGGCAGTGTAACTAAACCTGGACTGTAGCGAAGCAGTGATTCGTAACTTCATACCTCAACCATCTCTAAGTGTGAAATGCTGAGTAACATTGCCAGCTACTGAGTTTCAGCATTCCCCAGGTCTCTGCTGAGATGCATCACTGGAAAACTTCCCAGCTGTCTTCCTAGCTAGGCCCCCAGGTTTGGCAGCCTGAAAAACTGGTCTTTTCATTCTAAACCACTTCAGAATAAATATCATTGAGCGAGTTCAACACCAGCACCTCACCTAAATACAGCTTTTGCCTGAGTAATTTTTAAGCATGCGTTCTTGCTGACTTATTTCCTCAGATGAGCTCACGTTAAGTCTTTCCCACTTGGAAGAAATAGGCAGCAAGGATGCATTCTTATACCCAGCTCTCCCAAAGGCAGAGAACAATTGGTGCTTTTTTAACAAACAGGATTTTGATTTCCCCCCCTCTGACGTCTCCCTAACTGCTAATAACACAAGACCTTCAAGAGTTTTCTCTGTCAACAGTGAAAAGCATACAGACCTCAGCATCAGTGCTAAAAACTGAACACAACAGCAGCCCCACTTTGGAAAATGAAGAATAAGGTCCCATTTTCAACATACAGCACAACTCCTGCTGCCTATTACTTACTGCATGCTTAGTTCCTTCTCATAATTACTAGAGGAAGCACAAGACAGTAAAAGTCAGGTGATTTACAGACATGTATCTGTTTTTTCATATCAATTGTTTGGTTCTCACTTTTACAGATAAGGTAATTTTTGATATTTGACAAGATAGAGAAGAAAGCTCTTTCTTAAGCTTTATCTAATTCACTGTAAACATATTTTTCCTAATGCCAATGAATCTGTTTTTACGCCATCATATAAGCACCTCTGTGCTAAAATGCAATCTGTGTGGCTATCTAACCAAATCTGTCTGGCAAAATACCTGTAGAGATGCACAGCAGAAACTGCCTTTATGCAAAGAAAGTCTTAATACAGACTTTGATATAAGCAGAGTCTAAATCCGTTTACAATTTTTTCATCAACTGTAACACTCCACATAGAATACGCTGAGAACGAACATAATTCAGTTCACTTGCACTACTGATGGAGCAGAAATCAATGACCTTTGCATTACTTATTGAAATGTTAATTATCCTAAAGGGAAAACCTGATATCATTCTGTTATGTTTCTAGCCATGCAAAAAAAAAAAAAAAAAAAAGATGCATACAGTGCTTTTGTTCAGCTATCTGGATAGAGGAATATTGCCTGGTAACACAGGAACCATGACTCACACCTGCCCAGTTCAACAAGTATGCAAGGACCATCATCAGGAGCAGCAAAATGAAGACAAGCATGAGGATGAGGATGCACATAGTTTAATTAACAACTAGCCTCTATATATCAAATTGCCATCACACACTGGTTTTATACCACACACTGATGAACACTGAAGTCACTGAAAGTGCTGAATTTCCATCTGTGGCCACCACAATTTTAAGCAAACAGTTTCTAATCTCAGTGTTCCTAAATCCATGGGGTTAGACAGAATTCACTACAGAGAGTACTGAGGGAGTTAGAGGATGTTAGAGCTGGCTTTCTCTCGGGAATTAACTAGAGATTACGGAAGGTCCCTGTGAGTAGAAGCGAGCCAACGTAACAGCCACCTACAAAAAGAGCTTGAGAAGATCCAGGAAGCTACAGACCTACTCTTCTAACCTCAGCCCCTGGAAAACCCATGGAGAAGATTATTCTGGGGCATACCGAAAACCACTTAATGAACAAAGTGATTATCAGGCACAGTCAGTGTGCGTTTATCACAAGAAAGTCTTGCCTCAATAATCTGATCCTCCTGTTGATGTACAGGAGGGATGAGAGGACTTGCAGAGGGATCTAGATAGACTGCAGCACTGAGAAATCAGCAATGGCAGGATGTTCCACAAAGGAAAATGCCAGGTTCTGAACCTGGGATGGAGCAACACCAGGCACAGGCGCTGTCTGGGAGATGAGTGGCTGCAGAGCAGCCTGGCAGAGGGTGATCTGAGCACTCAGGTGACTGCAGGCTCACTGAGAGCCAGCAGCATGCCCTGGCAGCCAAGAGGGCAGACTGTAATTTGGGTGCGTTACACAGCACAGTCAGTCGGTCAAAAGGAGTGATTCTCTTGCTATATTTAGCATTGCTGTGGCCTAGTCTGGAGTACTGTGTGCAGTTCTGGGCTCTGTCATATGCAGATGATGTTAAAGTCCCTAAAAACAACTAAGCCAGTAACGCCCAGAAAGTTCGAGTTGTAAGGATAGGCTGGCAACACTTGGGTTGTCTAATCTGGAGAAAAAGCTCAGAGGTGAACTCCTTGCTCTCTGCAGCTCCTTGAGGACAGAAAGCAGAGGGAGGTGCTGTCTCTCCTCCTGGGAACCAAGAACATAATGCGTGGGAATGGCACAGCTGTACCAGGAGAGGCTCAGGCTGGACATCAGTAAAAATGAGTGAGAGTCGTCCAGCAACAGAAAGGCCTTCTGGCAGAGGTGGCTGATACCTCACGCCTGTCAGTGTTCAAGCAGCATTTGGATAATGCCCTCGGTGATTTGCTTAAAACTGTGAATATTCTGAAAATCATGTTAAAGGACAGCTGGCAATAGTCTTTTATATTAAAACTTTATGCTTACAGTTAGATCACTGAAGAAGCCTTTGCAATACCAAAAATCTAGTAGATCTTAACGTTGCCAAGCTGTAAAACACCGTTCAAGGAAGTTCTTTTTTTTTACTGTGCTTCTTCTCATGCAGATCAGTTCCTGGCAAATCTGTAGAGACTGCTTCAGGACAGGCAAAAAGTCACTGCATAAAACCCCCCGAGACACCAGTGTCCCTATGGTTAGTGAAGCCCTCGGAAAACAATTTGTCAGTGCTTGGGTAAGCAAGAGGTTAATAGCCTATAAAAAAAAAACACCTCTAACAAAAATGTTATTTCAATTGTATTACATTTAGGAGCCCTGAGGGTCATGGGGTAGATAATCAAAAAGGACAAGGAGGAAATTAAAAAAGGGAAGAAGGCAATCAAAAAGGGCATTTAGAAGGACCCATAATCCTCCATAGGAAGAATACTAATTATACTACTGCATCATCTTATAATTAACCCTGATCTAAATTTTTTTTTTTAGCTGTAATAACTTTCACATGTACAATGATTTGATTGCTAATTCTTGCCAGTCCTTTTTGAACAGCTATTTTAGTTTTACAAGATACTTTTAATGTAGCAGTTTAACTCTTTTATAAAGAAATAAGATAAAATACTAAGTTACTTGAATTATTTTGTCATCAGCCATTCTGATTATCATGTTGGTTTCCTTTTATTCTGACAGCAGTGGCTGGTACACGCAATTTATTTTGGTGTGAAATTAATCTCTGAAACTAATTGGTGTGGTTGTACCAGTTTCAGCAGACTTGGCTATAGGTCTTGGCAATGACTTCCATTTGTATTTCATATTTTGTTAATAAATGTAGGATATACTACAAGCCAAATTCTCAACATACTTTCTTTCCATAGTAGATCTCTGCTCGGGCTCACCTACATTTTTGGGGAAATGAGTAAACATCATCATGACATTTCTAATGACTTAAAAACAAGTCAGAGTTTCTGCTGAGCTGCCCAAAATAAGCAAGCCTCAAAGGATAGTGCTTTTTCTTGGATGAAGGCTAGCAATTTCTGTACGAAGACAAAATTCCCAAATTAGCCTGACATACTGATATGTGCAATGGTTTCACAAGAAAACATGGAGCAAGACTGTATAAGAAGTGGATGGCTCTACAACTGATCTGGAGGAATAAAAAAATCCAGCAATATGCCTTCTGAAATCTGCCCTCAAAAGAAGGCATTTACACATGTCAGTATTTTTTTCATTATTTTCTTTTTCAATCTTTTGAATTAATTCTAGCCATACGACACAGACAGCTCTGCAGATAGAAAGGAGACCAGCTCCCCTCTTAGATTCATATGTACGAGTAAAAATATATAACAGCAGAAATTACATTTCTAATCAATTTTTTCAGTGCAGTACGAAGCTTTCCTCTCACTTTCTATAATTCCTTTACATAACTGCAAAATCCTGCTAATTAGTTCTTAACGGTCAGTAGATCCTCAGATAATTCATGTCTGAAGTGCACTATTCCCAAAATCGGGGCCGATCAAAGGACAGTAGTCTCTAAGGCTTCATCTGTGTTGTGTTATGGAAAGAAGTGTGTCCTTAAAATACTTAAGTGATCTCTACCTTGGAAAGATAGGGTCTGAGGGCTTTGTTTGTACAGTTTGGGAAACATCAGCTGCACAGAAATTTGGAGGCTATACTGTGGTCAGCACATACTCTCTAGACAAACACATTGCTCCTCTCAAGAAAACAGAAAAACACAAGTCTGTGTGACAGATACCAATTTCAAATAAAGTATAACTTCCAAAGCAAGAGCTTAACTCTGGTCCTAAATTTACTTCTTAAAAAACAGACTTCAGTCTCACATCGACCAACTTTGTCTAGATATGGTAATATTTTATGGTGAGCCAACAGTGGCAGGATTGTTTCTTGTATCATTTAAGACATTAGAATAAGAGTTTGATAAAGAGGAATTCAACCTCCACGGGAATTGAGTGAGAATAGAATATCCCAAAATGTGAGTAGGCTCTTCTGAAAAATATCTCATTCCTTTTTCATTCCTTTTGAAGCCCCATCTTAACCAAACTGCATATTCTCAATCAATATGTAATAATACAAAAGCTGTACAGCCCTGAGGCATTCAATATTCTCCTCTTTCTATTATTTTCAATGCGATAATGTTTAATACAGCCACAAATTCATTTGAATTGATAGTCACATTCCTCAGATAATAATAGTTAAACCTGAAGCCAGTGTCTACTGCAGCCTACACCAGAAGGCAGCAGAAACCAGGAGGTACGAAGTTTGAGAGTAATTATTATATAAGGTATCACTTTGTCTTACTTAGAAACATCGACTGCGACTACAGTGATTTGATCATAGGAAATTCCCACACTTGTTTTTCCTTTTTACCAGTTATCTTATAAGGTTGTAATGCAGACAGCAGTGAAATGAAGCACAGAATCATCTTATTAACGACTTGTCATTTCTAATGCCTTCCTCTTGACATAATAAAACAATTAAGAGCAAATACAGTAAACAGCTAACAGTCTGAAACATCTAAAACAGCTAAAATTGCTATCTTGTAAATGAATGCTAGGTCAGCTTTGAATGTTGTGCAAGCACACCCTATTATTCCCGCCCAAGCTGTGCACTCACAGCATGCAACTAATGATGCTGAAAGTTTTCGTTATTAAAAGTTGAGCAGTTGCATTACCACTCTGCATTATGCTTTTGCACTGCATAACTCAAGGTGATGCCTGCTTAAGCAGCCACATACTCTAGTCAGACTGAGCAGATTAGTAGAGTAGATTAATAGAGTATCAGGGAATTTTCTGCCTCCTTGGCTAAATGGAGTCCTCTTATTACACTGCCGGGAGCCTGACATTGAAATATTTTGCTCTGATTGATACAATGCTGTAGCATACCGATGCCAAATAAAGATGATTTCATCTGCTTTGAATCACTGCATTTATAAATGTAGCGAGAGTACAAACCGACAGGGACTACCAGCATTATTTTTTTTAATGAAAGCTATCAAAATAGTAGCTTCATCGTAACGACTGGCTGTCAATTCCAGTTAGTGAATTTGAAAAATTAAATCACATTTGGTAATAACTAGAAATTAACAATGTTAGAACACCAATTTGCATAAGTCAGGAAATAAAGGCGAAAGGAGCTATCAGGTAATTGTGTATATATTATAAGTAGTGGCTATGCTTTAAAAAAAAGATCATGCTGACTTCACTGTACAAGAGACACCTTAGACAGACAGGCTGATGGGGAAAAAGATTGCAGCTGCGAGTTAGAAACATTCTTCAAGGCTTTAAAGGTAGATAAGGTAGTAAAAGCACTTCGTTTTAGGACGGGGACGACCAAACCACAGCTCTTCAGTGGTACCTCAGGTGGGGCCCAGGCCAACCACCTCCCGGCTGCAGTGCGTGCTCAGCACGGGCCCCCATCCGCCCTGCCATGCAGGGCCCCGCTCTGAGCGCCTCAGCAGCACCTGCTGCCACAGGCTGCAATCCGCCAGCAGTGTGCAGGAGCCCAGCAGCACAGTTCTGGGTGCTCCTTCTCCTCTCCTGCCCAGGGGCCATTTCCAGACTTGTCCCTTCCTCAGTTTCCAAAGGTATGCGGATCCCGGCACAGCATTATTGCTATGTGGCTCGTGGAGTCAGGAAGCGCCTGAGATGTAAGTCTCAAATCCTAGTCAGCTAAACACAGATAGATACATGCCTCAGGTGTGAAGGAACCTCAAGAACAGAAGATGTTAGTCTAGAAATCAAAGGTGGGAGATGTGTAGGTACGTTAACTTGGTTTCTCCAGCATTGCTAGATGTGAAGCAGCTACTTCATGTCACCAGGCGGCTCTTTGGGCACTCCGCTTACAGAAGCAAAGCAGTGTGGCCTACAAACAAGTGACACTAAAGCTGTCTGGATAGCAGAAAAACTCCAGCCCCTGACTCTGGAACATGCAAATTAGACTGGAGCAAACTATTCACAGAGGACAATCTTTGTACCAAATTCTCTCTTCTCCTCCTTACGAATAGGCTTTGACAAATTCACTTGTGATTTAAAAGAACTTGACCCTTTGAAAAGAAAAATTAGCAAACCTCTGCCATTGCACGGGGAGGATTCAGCATCATAGATCACAGCCACGTGCTTATAGCTTATTTAATCGTGAGGGACTGCTCCTGTTCCCTGCCTGCTAACATGTATGTTTGTAACTAAAGCAGAACACTGGAGGACAATAGCTGACGGCTGACAAGTTGTGGCTCTTCTGGGAATAAAGATAGTGTTGAGTTACAATGACATTCAGCAGCTGGATTAGAGACTTCTAGAAAATTGCTAACATTTAATTACTGGAAAAGACTGCGGGTGTTTTAATACACACCAGAGCAAGTTGTTAAGGGCATGGAGAGGGCTGCACGACCACAGATACTTAGGGGACAGTTAACCTCCCCCAGCATAACCATTACATCACCGAATTCTGAGATTATTTTAAAATCTGAAAACAAGAATCAAGCCTACTTGGGCTGCTTACAAAACACGCTCCACTTTCTCTACACTTAATTCCCAATGAACTCTACTTGTCAAACGTGAGCAGTTCCTACAGTCACCAGTGTAACAGAAGGCAAGGTGAAACGCAGGCTGTACCTTGAAAACAACACATAGTACCAGGCATTAAGTAAGTTTGAAACAGAAGCTGTTAAACAGGAAATTATGCTCTTTTCACTCAGACAACAGTCATGACAGTTTACAGCAGCTTACAGCATTTAGCAAGATACTGACACTAAAAAAAATTAATCCAAGTCTTTTCCACTATTGCTATTAGTAATAATAAAAATTGAAAATCACATTTTAGGATTCGTATCAAGTATTTTAACAACCAGAGAGAAGAGGCATGTTTCCCCCAAAGAACCTAACATCGAAAGCACTGAGATGTCTGTAAGATAAGAGGTAAGCTTGTGCTCAGAGATACCCTTAACATGCATAGCAGATAGGAAACCCACTTGAACTAAATCTGGGATCAAAGATGGTTAATTGCGCCTTGCAACTTCCTCTTCACAAACTTCAATTATCTAAACTGGTTGAGAGCGTAAAGAAATAAAAGCATTTCAGAGATTTGCTGGAAAATGAATTGACAACAGAAATTAAACTTTCCGCACAAAATCATTTTAAAAGCTCAGTCCTTTCCCAAATGATATAAAAAAATCATTCCATTTGAAAAGTCTACTTCACTGTCCCTCTCCCGCACTGCCTAAAGGCTCTGAGATGAGCCAGTTATTCCCAGTTTATCAAATCTCTTCCAGTGAGCGAAAGATTAACACAAGCTACAGGGAACACAGCCCCCCCAAGAGGCAGAATGAGAGAAATCTCTGCCCATTCAGCTTCACCACCAACACAGGCTATGGACTATTTCTCTCACACAGGCTATGCAGCAGCAGACAAGGGAAGTGAGATGCTCCATATCAGTCCAGCAGAACTGGTACTACCCTACTTGATGTATGTGGTTAGATATTCAAGAGAAATGCCACTGGGATATAATTCTTCCATACGTCTGATTTGCCGTTCTGGCTGCCCAACCTCAAACCAACCTCTGCTCATCATCTGCTCTGTTCTAACACCACAAGGCTCTATCTGCAAAGACTATCATATGCAAGAATCTTTCCCTTTATTGATTTCAAGCATTCATTTCAAAGTATTTTTTACAAATGACTTAACTTATAAACTTTATGGCATGTTTCATTGATCAATTACTCTGTTTTCACCTACATGAGTGAAGAGAAACCAGCTGTGTTATTTTCAGCTCACAATCTCTACACGACTTCCTTCTTTCAGTTTTTTTTCCTGCAGCTACATCGCACTGATACTATGTATGTTCCTGCACTGACATCAGGTATGTTTTTCTGCAGGTACGTGTAATTTATTCCCGACAATTCATTGATCAACCAGTCAAAACATACATCTGAAAGTGAAACTCTGTCTGAGAAGAAAGGTTAAGATGGAAAAAAATACAAACCACATCTGCTCTCCCCACGGGCTTTTTTTGGGCAGCGGAACACCTGAGATCACGTAAGTACTCTATTTGGTAGGGCCTACTTTAGAAATTACCATCAATTTTACGCAATGGTCACTAAACTATCTCAATAATGCTAGATGCTAAATTTCCCAGTGAAGGTGGAAACCAGAACATATGAACTGTACATTTGAAAGCAAAATAATTTTACACATAAACAGAGTAATAAAATAACTTCAGGTCCATGTAAAGTAAAAAATGATTTTGTGCATGAATTTTGATGATCCATTTCAAACTTTCAATTAAGGATCAATTTTGTCAGGAAAAGCCATTCATATTCCTTAATGTGAATCAGAGCCTGAGAAATCATTAAAGGCAAAAGCCACAATACTGTTAAAGCTTTGTCAAATGCAGCACAGCCTCGGTGAAATGGTTCCCTTTGAGTGAACAGAGGTAAATAACAGTAATTGCTTTGTTAGACGGCACGCCAGAAATAAAGCCTTTTATACTCATGCAGAGTAGAAGTTAAAACCACGGCAGGAAGACTCAATTTCAGCAAAGTGACTGTAATGAAATAATGCTGGTGGTTCTGCTAGCCAGAAGCTTACTGGGGTCTTTGAAATGGTAATGCCTTTCACTGTATAGTGGAAAGCTAGTAAATGAAGAACCTTGCTACATAAAAATGTACACTCTTTGAACAGATGCATCTATTTTCCCTAACAGTTCTAGTTTCAAATTAGTTCCGCTGCCTCCTTCATCCTCTTCTGATCCCAATTTGAAGATTACCAACAAGGTAACCAATGACTGCTAATCCTATTTGTTCACCAGCTCACAAGAAAGTAGTGTCTTTCTCCATCTTGCACATGCAAAGGAAGTCTGCACCATTCATGTACCTATGAGAATAATAATAACCTGTTAACTTCTCCTTGCCATGCACCGCATCTTCCAAAGAGTTCATTTCTTTCAGATTTCATAGCAAGTGTTTGCAAAGTCAGTTCACAGGGAAATCTTCTGAAAGGTAGTGTTTTTCCATTACCAATTCACTTCTGGAAGAAACGAGGCTACCATCAGGCAGTAATAATTTTTAAGCGTCAAATAGGGCAGCATACTAGACATTCACAACTTGTTACCTATGTACCCCATGACACATTACACTGCTTGATGCAACAGAAAAGCTATCTACTATAACACACAGCTTGGCTCTCCAAAGTATCAACAAAAAAACCTGCAACTCATAGCACATTCTTCTGTGCATTATCTGCCATAGTCCCAATCCTAATTAAAAAACACCTAAAGCTAAAAGAGGAATATAAGGTCAGATGAATTCAAAATGTTATTTAGATTCAGCCACGATGACTTGGTAAGATAAATTATGTGCAGTCAGCTCGAACAAAGAGGTCAGAAGTGGAAATGGTTTGGAACCAAGTCCCAGAGCCATGTCCCACTGAGAAGCTCTAACAGTTTTCAGAGGCTTCAGGGTTTGTTTTTTAATGACAGAACCTGTTTTTTTAACACAAAAATAAGCTCCAAAACATACTGGCTTTATATCATGCCTGAGTCTATGTTTACATAAAAAGTAGTGCACTGCAATGGGAACAGGTCTGTAGAGTAGAACAGTTTCCACTGACAGCTCCGACAGCCACACTGTCCTTTCTATGCTGGTACATCAGACCAGCTCCAGCCCAGTCCCAGGGGCTCAGTGTTCACTGGTGTTTGCATGTTCACTGAGTGTGCCTCTCGAACACACCTTCCCATTTACTTTCATCTGAGAAGAATCCAGGCCATGTACTCCAAGTCTGCTTCCCAGTCCAAAACAAAACACAGCAAATAGAAGATGACAGAAATATCATCAAAAGCATGCTCCAGCTCAAAGCCAGAGCACAGATCCAGAAATCAGTGGGAGACAAGTTTTCTTTTAGTCATATAGTTAACAGAGATTCAACAGTATCCTTCTGCTATAGCTATGCAAATATTCATTCTCAAAAAATCACAAGTCCCAGTGTTTCCTATTGTTACAGCAGCCTTGTCACAAAAAAAAAAAAAAAAAAAAGGGTTGCTTTTATCTCAGTTGTGGCTAACCTGATGCACATTCTTCTTGTACAGCTTGCCTTCTACTGATTAGAAAAACGTTTTGCTATACTTAAGCAATGAACTGCTAGGTTCTGTCCAGAGCAGTCTGAAGACAGACACTCACTTCCTGTATACCAGTGGCGCTCAGTCAGGAAGAATCTATAGTATGAGAAAAATGCCTATCTGCATTAAGAAACCTCTCCTAAAAAAACCTCTCTAACTTCGAATGGAGAATACCAACATATGTGAGAGAAGGTTATTATGACACAGAACTTATAAAAATATTATTCTGTACGTCTGGGCTGGAGCTATGTCACATAAACCCCCAAATCTCTTTGAATAATGGCTACTGTTTAAAGTCAAATTCAATCAGGAGAGCACAGCTGCTAAGACTGTAGGCTGCCAGAAAATCTCTCTGTGGTTAGTGACACAGGGAGTTTTTAAGTTTTTCTTTTTAATACTTTCAGTGAACGCCCTTTCGGTCAGAATCACCCAAACTACTACATATAGATAAAGTATCTTAAATCACACACTTGGTCTCCCTCCTGCCACCCTCAGTTCAAAGCCTACCAGCAGATAGCCCACTTAGTCTTGGTTATTTTAACAGCAGCTGATTTGATACTGAGGATGATTTGCAGACTCAGTTAGCTAATGGGACACACAGTAGGTACAGACATAATAACTGCAGTGAGTAAGATGGCAGATATGCTTGTGAAGGATCAGGCACACTAATCAGGTAATCCATCCTTTTTACTCTGCTCAGTCCTTAATACTTTGGCCAAGACAGTGGCAGTCATACAGCAATATTCTCAGGAAATTTTTATCTGAGGTTCTCATTTTAACTGAAATTTAGATATTTCTTCCTCCATCTGAATGTTTTGCAACCAAAGTTACCTTTTGAAGCTAACTTCAAACTCAAAAACAAACAAAGAAACAAAAAAACCTTAAATTAACTTTCTCCAGTAGACAAGAAGAAGTTCAACTTCTCGATTCTAACTAAGAGACTTGATCTACCTCACAAAACATTAGAAAGCCATTTTCCACTATCTTACACTCATCCTGTCCAGTCTCTAGAGGTCACTTCAGAGGTACGACTTCCTCAGATCCTCTTCCTACTTTCTGGCACAGTGTGGTTCTCAAATACACTGAAGAAACCAACCCTGTGCTTGCCAAACATAGGAGCTCATTACAAAATAGGCATTTTGTAGTAAAAAAAGAAAAAGAAAAAGAAAAAAAAAAAAAGGAATCAAAGCACCTTTTAGCCAAGGGCCATTCATCATATGATCCCTGCACACTGTCTCCTTAGATTGCTAACTAGAACACTTGTTCAACATTCCACCTTCTGTCTCAGCTTCTTAGAGCTACAGATACCCACATCTAAATTATTACTTTTCCTTGCAAAAGAAGCTATCTATTCTGAACAGCAGCAGCAGAATACCAGCTTGTGTTACTCTCACTGGCAGCTATCACATTCATTATGAAGTACGTTGGCTGATTTCCTTCAGTCCTACTAAAACAATAATGAAAGTCTCTTCTTCCTCCTCCCTGAGATTCCTTTCCTTAACTTCCCCCTTAAACACAAATGTAGATACCAACCCTCTAGCAATATAGTCATCCAGAACAACAGAAAAAGGGCTTTGTTACATAATTGATACAGATTTTCCTCCCCAAATCATAAATATTTTAAACATTATCCATATTGCATTTGACACTTTTTACAATTCTGAAAATTTCGAAAAGCCAAGAGCCTTCATAAGCTAGGATGTTGCAAAGCTGGTATGACACCTGCCACGGAGATAAGAAGGTGGGAAACAAAGTCCTCAAAGTTCTGTTCTGTTCCCTGACCCCTATTGCCCCAGAGGAGTGAAAATGGATGGAGCACAGATTGCAGTAAGCTACAGAGCCTCTGACCCTCTAGAATGTGAGAAGGTAGGAATGTTCATGCTGAGAGGTAGGACAACGCTACAAAGATATGCTCTATTTTACTGGAGCAGTTCTGGAGAAAAAGGAAGCTATGTTTAGTGATGAGTTATTATGGGAATCATAAGGGGCAGGCACCTGGTGGAAATGTGTCCTCTTTAAGCAGCAGAAATGTTGTTTGAGAAGCACCTTCCCTCTTTCTCTTGCTGCAGCAAGACCTCATAGCAATACCCTGACTCAAGTTAGTTACAAATACCACTTTCTAGTGTACTCCCACTTAATGTTTAAGAATACAGCAAAAGTTACCCACTATTAGTTCAGTCACCTGTCCAGCTTCAGCACATCTGGCTCTCTCTTTGGTCTACAGCTCAACATCATCTTTTATTCATCCCCTGAGAAAACAACCATAGCTTTCAATTCCTTGGGATTTTTTTTGGCTATTTTTGAGGCACTCCTTGCTGTAATTCCAGTTCCAGTATGAATGTGACAGTAGATGCTTTTTTCTTTGTCTTTCTCTTCTTCCATCTGTTACATAGAGGTCAAACTGCCAACTGTCCCGAAGACACAAACCACCACCGTTTCAGGAGGCACTCTGTAGGCTAGTCTACCAAGCCCACAATAACAGCCCTGCTCTGCTGCACACATACCCAATCTGTGGACTTAACTGTACTGGTTTGACCTCTGCAAAAGAAAAAATTGGCGCACTCAAGACATTGACTAAACAGGTCCTGGGAAAAGTAGCAGACCTTCTACATGATTCTAGCTGTGGGCTGCCAAGCAGTGCCAATTTCACACATCTTCCCTCTCCCCTAATCTCTTTTGCTTTCCCTTCAGATTTCCCAGAGGCATACTCTTCTCCTTTTCCATACTGAAACCTTGCAAGCTAGCTCTGCAAGTAATACAGAGGCTAAAAGAAATCAAGTAACATTGCTGGATGGGCATCCTCTTAGCATCTCAGGCCACTGTTACATGCTTTCACAACCACAAAGGCATGTGGCATTTTTACTGTTTTGTGAATGTTGTTTTGTGCCTGTGACACCTTTCGCTGAATGTCTCATTTCCTGACTCTGGACTTTCTGTTTATCTGCAGCATCTCACCACTTCCTTTTTGGTAAATTCTTGGGGATGTTTGACTGGACGTCAAATTCGTTTATCTCCCTTCTTTTCCAGAAACAAAGTCTCTTTATGCTGTCAGGTATGAAGTCCCTTTTTAGTTTCACTTTCACAAGTTGTGGTTTCATTGAGATGCTCTTTTGGGATACGATTGAGTAAAGTACCACAACAGTGCTAAGGTTCATCACGTTGCATCACTTTTCAAGGAAGTTCTCATTATCTTTCTCTCCTACTTGTGTAAAAATGATAGCTCCGTGAGTCAGATTACTATCATAGCTTCCAGTGGAGAGAGAACAAGGGGAATGACTGAATACGAGGATCAAAAAAACAAAGAAGTGAGATAATTTATGTGATAATACGCTACTAATTAATATCAAGAAAAAAAGCAAAGGTCTCACAGCTCAGACTAGGTTCCATCAGGCCTTCAAACGCACTGTTGCGCTTTGTAATCCTTCTATCCTACATTTACTTATCCAGTGGAAATTATGCTAAAAAAACTAACAGCACGCTGCAGAGAACATTTATTTGCTCATTTTCAAGACAAACTGGAACACATATTGCATTGCATGAACTTTCGTTTAATCAAAACCAAAAAGGAGACAAAAGCCAAAGTGGGGTTCCCAAAAAGTTCTGTGCATTTTGTATATACAAAACTCCCTGTGAAACTTCCCCTAAATGCCTGAGCAATTCACACTGGACAGTTCTGCTACAGGCTGCAAAAGGAAAATAGTACACACAGCTGAGTACCACTGGCAGAATGAA
Source organism: Phasianus colchicus (assembly GCF_987193195.1). Classification (NCBI taxonomy): domain Eukaryota; kingdom Metazoa; phylum Chordata; class Aves; order Galliformes; family Phasianidae; genus Phasianus; species Phasianus colchicus. Next base: position 5,224,950 of record NC_143447.1, on the reverse strand, counting down.
AACCTATAAATGTCAAACAACTGCAAGGAAAAATCTCCGCTTGAATGAAAGATGTGGAGGTTACATTTTAGCTGATGAACTTAAATGCACTCAAAAGATTTAAAGAAACAGCTGCCAGTAGTCTCAAAACAACATTAATCAAATAGAAATCTTAGGGAGCAGAGCACAGGCCCATGCCTATTTACTCACAGTTATGAATTTGTTTGCTCTGAGAAAGATGACCACTGAGATACGAAGTGTCAGTGTGAGCTCTTTAATTCAATTCTTAGAAATGCAGATAAACATAGGAAGAACAAGATCAAGCAATACAGGATTTTTTTCTACCAACTTCCACAAGAAAACCCGGGACTCTTCAGCTCTCACCCAAAATAGAATCATAAGACACACAAGTAGTGTTAGTGGGCTGTAGTGAGCAAAAGCCCTCGGCTCTTTACCAGCTACATCTCCAGTGGTGTGAGCAAAAACACTGGCCCAACTGAGTATCAGTAACTCAGTCTCAGAAGTTTTCCCACTCAAGTTCTGACCACCAGTCTGTTCCACTGACTCACTTTCACTACCCGGAACTTTCCCTTCTGTTATTTCTGTCTGTTCCCAATGTTGTAACTAGTCATTATATTTACATAAGAATATCAAATTGATTTGCAGCAGAGCACAACAGCAGAAGAAAACATTTGAGTTCTGAAATCTCCCCCTCTCCAGTTTATTTAAGTGACATCAGAAATTAGGACAAAACATGTCAGTAGAACACTGTTGGCAAAACAGCCCAAACATTAGGCTTGACCTTGTAAACGAGAGCAAGAGCTTAGAAATAAAGACAGTAGTTTTATAGAATGTTCTATAAAAAGAGTCACCAGGATGAATCAGTTTCCAAAGCACCTATTGCCACCTGCAAGTTGACAGGCAATATACACAGCCTTTCAGTAGGATTAGGCTTTTTGGAAAGACCTTTCCAAAAGTACTGAAATACAGACTTAATTAGTGTTTTACTTCCTACCGGAGGATGCTATAAGGCCAACAGCCAGTAAGACAAATAATACACTTCTGCCACATGAAATGAAAGCAAGGGCACTGAGTTAAACCCCCTACAAATGGTCCAAGAGACCCAACGCTATCCATCTCAGTTCTCTGGCACTCAGAAACTCTGAGTGGCTCCTCCCTTGACTCCTGCACAATTTCCTACTGGCATCAAGCCACAGGATTTTAAGTGTGTTGCTTTTTAGGACAAGACAGCCTTCTAAAAGGTGTACAAAGACTAGTTCTGTACTTAGCAGATTTATACTGATTGCTGATAGCAGGCTAGATTCAGGAAAACAACCATTAACCGGGTTTATCACAACGCTCAGCTAGCACAGCCGGTCTGTGATCACTGCTAAACCTTTACACACAAAATACCTACAAATTATTTACATTTCCTTTGGAAAAGTAGACACTTCTTAAACAACTACTCCTTCAAGCTGACTGGATAAACACAAGTTGGGACTGGGTCCAACTTCTCAGAAATAAGCAAAAGACTCCTGTTTGTTTTTTCTTCCTTCCAATGTAGACATCTACTTTCCATTCCAAATATTTTACTGGAGGCAAATTAACATAGCTGCTTCTGATTTTACACCAGCTCCAGTTTTACATCTTGACATGCCATCGTAGCATCCTTTGTGCCTTGCCAGCTTCATAAGCTGAGGTAAGCACAATAACTAGGAGTGGTGTGTATTTGCATGCTACTGTTGCAAACTCTATTGAGTCCTTGACACTTTCTGCACTTTGAAAAAGGCAGATTTCTTTTTTTTTTTTTAATTATCTAAACTTTCAGACATACACATTTTATCATAAGAAGTAAATCTAGACCTAACATCATCCATTACTTCTTTTCCTCCCAGTGCTCTATTAACGACTTCATTGTATATTTATGCTTTATCCTCAATATACAATGCAAAATATGAAGAGTTACTACGTAGACACTAAATTTAACTCCCTCCGATATAAGTATGATCATAGAGAACATCAGTTCTCACAGCTATTCTGCATGGCTAGAAGTTGAATGGTATTGCACCTACTACTTACTGTATTTGATCAAATGTGCAGTGTCAAGATACGCTGATGTACCCAGTTCCTCCCTTAACCAAGGTAAAAATAAAAGGCTTTTTCCTGTTTCTACATCTTATGAAATGACAGAAGCCTTCCATATAAATGGAGGTGATCGTGGAGACCATTCAAAGGCAAATATTACACAATTCATTCCTGAAGTGTCATAAACATAAGGTAGACAACATAAGGTAGACAAGCTGGAAGCATAATCTACAAACCTACCTCTCCTGCTCCTTCCTGTTTGCTTCTCTCGTTTTTATTAACACTACAGCGCTTTGATGACATGCAAGTATGAATGCACAGACACACCATAATTTGTTGTGTTTTTTCTTTCCCCATGTCTGTAATTTCTGCGTAAGTAAGACAACATGTCAGTATTAATCTCATTTACACATAATAAGAAGCGTATTACCTCATTCCTTTTGCCATATAATCATGAAGGTTGCCCATCACGTTACTGTATTACAAATGTCTCATCTGTGGTCACCTTTATTAAATGCTCAGTTTGCTTATGGATATTTATATTGCCTATGTCAAGAATATAACATTAAAACCTCTGAGTATCCCAATGTTGACTATTTCAACACTGCACGTACGATTCGTACAGTGCTCTCCATATGTAAGATACGTGAAAAATCAGTGATATCACAAAGCATAATGTGAAAATAAACAAACAAACAAAAAATCCACAAAACATACAAAGAGACATACTTTAAATATCCTTCATTTTGATTGCTTGGTGATTTTAACAGTGTATAGAAGCCATTAAATGAATGTGTACAGGGCAGAGTTCTGTAATTCAAGCCTTGTAAGTCCTTGGTCTTGCCTGCTGTCAGTGAAGTATTCCAATCTGAAACACAGCCAAGATGCTACACACATTGATCTGTCACCAAGGTTTTCACAACAAAAAATGCTATTTTTTAACACCTGTATTGTTGGACAGCCAACTAGTGCTGGACAATTCACAGTTCAATTCTGTAAATCTCCTCTCTGCTCCTTACAGTCAAAGTAACAAAAACTATTAGGATGAAGATCCTCCACAGCACTGGCTGCAGCCAACTGTCACTGATGTAATTAAGGTGCAAGAAGTTTTCATGATTCATTTGTTCCCATGTAAAGCAGGATCTACAGTCTCATCTATGACAAAAGCCATGTCATCCATGACAAACCACGGACTCTTCAGCCTGCATGTAGTGATCAACACTAAATTTACTCTTCCTGATTCATAAGCAGAAGACAATGCTAATGCCTACTCCAGTTTGGCATTTCTGCACAGGAGAAACTCCAGCCTCAGACTTCTGTACACAGGAGTGTACAAGACAGACGACAGTACTTTAAGGTAACAGCTGAGGGCACTGTGCTGTAATGCCCAATTTATGTCTCTACTGTGCTTTTAAGCCATTAGAAGCTAATGCAGTAATCATAAAGTACATACTAGCACTTTCACCATTTGAAAGCCTTTTATCAAATACCACAGGCAACACCAAAAGTGATGTAAGATTGGTATAATTTGGACATAAGGCAGAGATCCCTTAATGTGTATGTGTACTAGCCAAGGCAAGGAACCATGTGTTTATTTCTTCAGATAACAGGAGTCAAATGACTCTAATGAATGCCATTTTATATGATGCTTTTGCAATTTATAATATACCTAAGTTCATTCCTTAGTCTCTACAGTATCTGTAGCATGTGACCCAAGATTATTTATCTGAAAGGACTAAATTAAAGTAATATAAACCACTGCTCTTTCTTCTCTCTACTAGACAAGGTCTAATGAGTTCAACAAAAGACATTCACAGTGCTATTTTGCTGATTAGAGTTGTGGCTGACTCTAAAAGGACACAGCCATGCCTAACTGTATGCTCATTTTAAGCTGCGATCTCTGCTTCTTATGCTCTAAGTACTGTAACCTTCAGAGGTCAGAAAAACATCCCCAGTAATAAATAACACCAAAATAGAGGCAGTAGGAGTCATTTTGCTGCATCTGATTTTGAGCAAATTGCCAAGTTTCCGGACTACAGAATCCAAAGAATAGCTCTCTCTCCAGTGTAACCAGCTTTGCAAACTTATGTAGCACTGCATAACTAACACAGAAGTCCAAGAAATCTTAGGACCACTCACAGAGTTTGTAGATTGATGACACAGAGTTAGAAATATCTTTGGAGGCAAGGAAAAACAAAAGAGAAAGTCAATCTTCTATAACACAGTCTGCATCTGAAAACAGATCCAGCTCTTTCCTTCTTGGTTCTAACACAGTTATTTCTATGGAAAATATCTATTTTCTATGGAAAAAGATAAAACCAGAAACATCAGAAGAATCAGAAACAAACCAACCAACCATCCAAAACCTAAAGCTAGGTTCCCAGATACAGCAGATATTTCAGGAGGACCAGGAGAATATGAAGGCTATTACTGCATTTGCAGCAGAAGGCACACTCTGTCCTTTTCTCTGTAGTTCAGCAGAAAATTGGGGTTACCCTAACCAGGTCCACAGCTCCTTGAGGTTTAACTTGCAAGCCTAAATATTAGTAGTACTGTTGTGGCTATAAAGAGATTTTCACACTGCTGTTTATCTGGTTTGGAAAGGCAGAAAAAACAAAGTGTGGGAATCTGCTGTCTTTGCTCTTACTTGGATGCTATGAGGACTCAATCCCTAACCATTCCCATGTAAGAATGAATGCAGGATAAGGAAGCAGAAACACTCTGGGAATCTTAATCACAGAGAGCATGCTCAGGTTCTTCTAGCACCTCGTGTTGGATGCACATGGCAGTATCACACAGGACCTGCCCTGTTGAGCTCAGAACCACACAGGTTTTATAAGGCAAATAATAAGTAATACTAAGCTGTGAACAGGTAATAAAAATTAACAAGCATTAAGAAAAAAATCAGTCCATGCCCTAACCATTGCCAGTTCTTCTCGAGCTGTAGAAGTACTGCTGTTGTAATGTTACAGTAGTTATGATTTACACATGAGCACTGACTTGGCCTTTCCAGTCAGGCTGAGTCACTCTTTATCATCAGACAAAAATCACACCTTCTAACATTACAGCCCTGGTCTACACCTGTGTATCCTTTCTCTTAAGCCTATTTCTTGCTTTCTACCTGCTTCTGATGGTGGTATTGCTCTCCCAGCAGGCTTTGTATGCTGCTCCCAATGTGACTGACACTTTATTAATGGAGAGGTGGCTGGTGTCTCTCATTATGCTTCCACTGAGTGAAAGCACCTCAGAACTAATTTAGCTTTCACTCGCTGGGGAAGGCACAGTACTCTACCAAGAAGTTCACTATTCTGCTGCCTTTAGCAATAAAAAAAAAAAAAAAAAAAAAAAACCCTTCCTTTTTTTTTTTTTTTTTTTTCTGTTTTAACATTAATAAGGTGAGAGAATAGAGTATTTCCAAAAGAAATTAAGAAATGCAGTAGATAGATGCAAGTGCAGAGGCTCCCTGTGAGTAACCACCAAGTCCAATTCAAAGAGAGAGCGTGCACTGAAGATGTACAGGGTGGAGGAGAACTCCACAGGCAAACAAGCAGTAATAAAGCCTGTGCCTAGTGCACAGAGTTAAGCAGGTCTCTCAACCATTTAAACTTTCTTCCCTGTTTGTGAGAGTTATCTGTGGCAACACATGCATAACTCCAGTGAAATTAAGGAGTATGGAAATCAGTTTGCTTCCCAGGCTGAGAAGGTCATATCCCTCGTTGTAAGAATAGAAACCTAATTAAGAGAGAAGACTGAACTGGCTAGAACAGATCAAACTCTCTTATGCTATCATCTGAAACATAGTTTTAAAAGACTTTCCCTCAATTATTAACTCGTTTGCTTATACCACATACAGGGACAGTCATTCAGTCAACACAGCTCTGCAGCATCTCACTCTCTGAAGTAAACAACCTCGGCTTCCAAGCACGTTGTATTTGCCAGTGTCAGTTTGTTCCACTTTCTCCTTCTCCTTACATTATTATTTCTCCCATTTTTTCTACTTTATACCCTTTACAACAGGCTATTCTACACTGCACATCGTTAACACTTTCACAACACACACTTTCTGTTTACTATTTTATATTTACTAACAGAGTAGTGGTGCTAGGGCGAAACAGCAGAACCATGACTGCTGCACTCATGGCATCAGTAGGTTACAGGCACCAATACCAACAGGGTCTCCTCTATCACAGGAATCAAAGCTATCAAGAGAGATACCAATTCCCACATGTGTTTAAAGATTTTCTGGCAACACGACTCAAATGGTGTAGCAGAACTGTCAGTTAATCATTATTTGTACAGATTTACATCAACATCACACTTTATTTAAGGACCAAGGCGTGTTTTCCTTGCATGTAAGAAAAGCCATACTGATAGTTATTGGAATTTTCTTATTCCTTTATATTTGAATAGATTTAATACTTGGGAAAGGGTACAAAAGGATTTAATAGTAATAATGAAATTAATTTGGGCATTAAAATTTCTGCACCACTGCTGCTGCAAAAGAGGTGAACTTAATTGGGCAAGAGTAGAACAAATATGAAATTAAATGTACTTGAAATTTACTACACCCTTCATTCTAACAACTCCAGTAATAACTTTATAAGGCTGACTATTTTTGCAGTGATATTTTGGATACTGTTTATCTTAGCTAATGCAGCTGGGAAAGCATTAGTTATTTCTCACTGTGTTCTAAATACAAAAACCAAACAGAAGAGCCATTTATATCACTATTTCTCATGTTAGTGATGGATGCTGAGCAGACAATCCAAGTTTAAATTTTTTCTACCCCAAAATAAATTGCATCCAGAAAATTAATCAAATACCACCAAAAAAAACCCTACCCACAAACCACAGAAAATACTGGTGAGCAGTTACACATTCAGATTTTTGGGCACTTTACAAGTGTTTTAGCAGCTTTTAGGTTGTTACTACCTGTGAACATATCAATTCCTCTTTCCATTACAGCTATTGCTAGAAGAGCATTACTGTTACACAAGATGCTACACACGTTTTAGCTGTGCTATTTACCTGTGATAGTAAGGTACAAAATCTCATTCTAGATTAGCCAGCACTGGCTTGGCCAGCTTCCTGTCAGTGAATACAGACACATATTTTCTCTACATACATGTATTTAAAAAAACAAGAAGAAAAGCACCACTGGCATTAGAACTTTGAATGCAAGCTACAGTGCAATGTCTCACTACCATTTGAAAGGTTTCCTGCTGTCATACTGAAATGCCCAGATAGGTGGACTGCTGTGAAATATGTAGGCGATGCCTGCTGACTGGTTTTCAGATGACGAGGAGCATTTGAAAGCATCAAAGATTCCTGTGTGGATGTGTGTAGATTAATCCCCCACTTTGTGATATGTAGACTTGACTATTGTAACACGTTGTTTAATAGATTGCAACACTCTGCACCTCACAGACTGAACCCTATTCAGAAATGCCAGTGCTCCCACCATGCTTCTTACTGATTTTAGGTTTTCTAAACTTAACATGATGGTTGCTGTGAGATTACACTGTTTGAAGGTTGAATTTACACCTCTCTTTCAATTTGCTGTCTTCCCTATTTTGCTACTGGCAGGACTAGAATTAAAGTGCAGGATGTTCCCCAGACAGCAAACCTGGATAATGGAATAAAGAAAAGGTATGGCTCTGGATACAGGGCCTCATCTTTCAAGATGCTTGAAAATGTGGCTCCATTTACTTTTGTTTTAATAAGAAGAGATAATCTGTTGTTAAAAATTCACACCCCGACATTGCTCTTAGAGCAAAGAATTTTGGGAATTGGTTTTGGTCTCAGTGAAACGCGTATTAGAAAAGCTCAGATATGATAGAGAAATCAGACACTAAGAACTCAGGCATGCTGTAACCTTTTTTCAAAGCAGCAGAATTGCATTAATCAGTTTCACTTAATATTTTCAGCTTCATTCTTTGTTATGGCATTTTGACAAATACCATAAATTCAAGTATGTGCTCATCTACCACACTGAGCTCGCTGCTTTCAGTTCACAGCAGATGTCTGCATATGGAGCAGAAGTGCAGGGAGGAGAGCTCCTGAAACCCCAAGCCATGCTTCTTTTGGGATGACGGGAGGTCCCTGCTCCTCTGCTGTGCTGCGGGCTTTTACAGCACCTTTCTGAAACACTACACTGTCTGAAACAATGGGTTCAAATCTCACCTCATGTGTAGAAACGAGGTCTGTGACAGATAGAAAACCACCATTTCTACACTAAATACAGTTCTATGTTATTTCTTGAGATAGCTTCCCGTAACACTGAGGAGGGTTACAAAAATTATCTATAATGTCTAATTAAAGAAAAAAGCACAATCTAACTAAATAAGCATTCGAAGTTAATCCTTAGCACTATGAAGTACTTTTACATGTAAATGACAATTTGAAACTGAGAAGAGACCTTTGCTGAAAGGGAGGCACGTGGTTCCAGGAGGGGACTGCAGGCCTCCTGTCTCCCACAGCATTCACAGAAGGAAGGGACGGTCTGTAAGTAGCCTGTAATGCACACCTGCACTGTTGGGGTCACCTGTAAGCTGCCAACAGATACACTCAGCTTCCACGTATATTTGGTGTCTTTTTGGGGACTTTCCGTGCTGCTCTCCCACAAAGATCAACCACTGCTCTCTTTATTCAAGAACGACTTCCAGCTCTTCTTTAAATCCCTTCTGGTCCTTCCATGCAGACAGCATAATAATTTACTACTGACAAGACTTGCCAAACTTCCCCTACATCTATTTCCATTTCCCTTCATTTTTCTTGCTCCTTTCATATTTTTTTTTTTTTTTCCTCTGCATGCTGACTCCCTAGTTCCTCTTCTACTAAATTATGCTCTATTATTTCCACAGCCTGAAGAACTCACAGCTGAAGCATTATTTCTAACCTTATTTTGTATTCCTAGCATGTCCCATAATCTGTTTTGAGTTTTATTTGCAGCCAAGATGCTGACGCAGCACCAATTTTGTTTTCATGGTTTGACTGGGTATAAGTACGCCCTTACTAGAAGCACCAGGATAAAAACAGTCAGCTATCTAAACACCAACACAAACACATTCATACATTCAGACCAACCCCCCTTTTTTCTTTCAGGTCCTGTGTTATTGTTTCTTAGCGGTAACTGCAAAGCCTCAGCTTTTTTGAAAAGAAATGGAAAAAAAAAAAAGAAAAAAGATTAAGTGAAATGGTATTTATTTTGCGTATTCTCTTTGCTACTTTCCCTGCTTTACATTGCCAGTTCTTTCCCAGACAACAAACGTTCGCGCTCAACCCACATCAAAAACTTCTGTAGGGCAGCAGCTTTCTCGACCTGTAAAAAAAAAAGGTGCTCTCCTTTTCCCAAAGATCACTAATACCAAATGGACTCATTTGTACTGCACTCCTTGTTGCGTATCTTCCAAAACCTTAGGTATCCACATTCTCTTTTCAAGCCATGGAGTACATATCTTCTCACAGAAAACTGTGCTCTGAACACAGTGGAATTAAAAATCCCGTACTGAAGCTTTCCCGAAGCTTTAAGTGAAATCCATTCTGGAAGAAGGCCCTTTAACAGCCAGAACAGCCCTTTCAGCACTTCTTAAAAAGCCAGTGAAGATGGTGAAACTTCCTAACTCTCCTCACCCTCTATTCTAGGTATTAAAAGTTTAAGAAAGCCTTTTTTAAAAACAAACAAAACTACTTTCAACACTGATTAGTGAGTCAGCAATAAAAATGATCGCAAAACCATCACGTTGTACAGGTTGCAAAAATAAAGTCATTGCCAACTCACACAAATTCAAGGCATTAGAAAAACAGCCATGCAGAAAGGTATTCTTATACTGTACGTAAGCATCAAAAATATCCTGGCATTAACATTTACAATTAAGAAATCAGACACACAATTACAGAGCAGCTGAAAACTTGAATAACTACACAGTTTAATACACAGCAGTATAGAATACATCCAAAGATGTGCAGCTTCCAAAGTAATTCACTAAGAATGGCACCGGAAAGCCAAGCTTACCTGTGTCAAATAGCAAAACCATAGGACATACATCATCACCACCTCAAATGCAGAAGTCTTTTTGCCCTCTCTCTCCTACTTTCCCCCCCTTCTCTTCAGGTTATGAGTATGAAAGAAAATAACGTTTGGTTTTCAAATCTACTGACTCTTTCAAGTCCATCTGTGAAGAGAGGCCACTAAATGACAAAGAAGTGCCTCTGTTTCATACCCAGCCCATGTAGAGCTTGTAATAAAACTCAGGACAAGTAACTCAGCAAGGCTGGCTGGGAGGAAGGCTGATAGTGGATAGGTCAAGTTTGATGCCTTAGGAATTTCAAATCTGACACGAGCTACTAGGATCTTGTGATTGTAAAATAGTCACTTATTTTGCATACAGCCTTTGTTTATTGAAGGTGCTCATCTTTTACCAACTCCCAGGATTTCTTTGAAATCGGATATGCTCTGTAATTTTCTGAGGATGCAAAAAGAGAAGCTGCACTATCTACTCATCAACCTTGATACTGGGCTATCGCTGCTTCTTCTATTCAGGCTGAAAAAGCTGCTACAAAACATTCCTTGCCTGGAAATTCACACATCTCAGCGTGCAAACTAACAACAGCTCACCGAACACGTGGATGGACTCTGTGCTCGCCCCTGCTTATTGCAGAGTCTGCTGACCTAACTGGTCTTTATTCTAATAGCTGGTAGCAAAAAAGGCTCTACAAACAACAGTACTGCCAGAATAAGTTGACTTTCACTCATGTAATAGAAGAGACACATCCCAGCTCAGAATTATACACCCAACCTCCCCAAAACACCAGGCATCTAATTCAAGGTGCTCACGTCTGAAAATTTTTCAAGCTCTCTGCACAACTCAACAGAAGATGAGGAATCTGTACAGCATGTCAGTCATTTCTTAACCTGCACCATACTCAATGAATAGATACAAGTACCTCCAGAGAATGGAATGAGTCAGATCTTGTGTACGCCTGAGGTTGAATCCTGGCATTTACTGGGCATCATTTGTGACTTTCCCTTACATGACAAGGGGGAAAAAACAGTATTAATGACCATTTTACAAAATAACAGCTGTTACAAAATTCAGACCCCTTATTTCATTGTTTGGGAATGGCTGCTGCTGAGCAGCACATTAGTCGTAATTATGAGGCATCATCGATAAATACAGTTTTCTGGGTGTACTTCATCCTGTATTCTGGTGGCAGAACTTGATACTTTTTCAAGTTTCTTAAATATTTTAACTTCTATTTAGTGCCAAAACCAACAAAGGATGCATAGGCATGAACTGGCAAACCTTGCTATACATCAGACAGTTCTTCTCAAACACATAACTTAGTTCAGTTTTCATTTTAACCAAGTTTCTTACTCATGCTTATGAAAAGAGGAGTTAGAAAAAGACATTAATATTCAATCTGAGAGTAGTCAGTTCTGTTCATCCAGACTGCTCTCTCATTCAAACACACAACTATGTTGGTCTTTCAGGAATCTACCACATTTCACATCTTCTAGTTTCACAGCTGAACAAAATGTTTATTCATTTTGACAGGCTTTTGGTGTTTTTTTCTATTTACATTAAAATACCCAGAAGGTCCTCTGACACCAATCACAGCCAGGAAGCCACATTAACTTGACCAAACCATGCCTTCCATTGCTTGACGCACCCTCTTTTTCATGTGGCTTTGTCTTCTGTTGGCTTTGCCTTCTCTGACTCATTGCTGGCTATGCCATCATAAAATCCCACACACTCATTCTCAGCAGCTTCAAACTCAATAATCAGCCCATTACCTTGATGCATCCTTGATGCATCCATTTTTCCCCTTAGCAAAATACTGATTTCTATCTGACCTTCCCATACAGAGTACCACACCTGCTCTCCCATGTGAGCCAGTTCCATGTGGTCCTTCCAACACCCAAAACACCCCTCTCGTGCATGACTGCTCTGACGCTTTATTTCTCTCTCTTTTTGGATTCCTTCATTTAGACTCAACACAACATTTATATTCTAAAGCCTATCTTTGCTTTCCCTACTACTTCTGCTACACTCATGAATTCTTTTTTTTTCATCCTGAAAAAACAAAGCTATCATTTCTGCATCCTTCCATTTATACCCTCATCATACTCTTATGTTGTATTCTCTGGTGATGTGGTTGTTGGGACCCCCAAACCTACCATCCTGTTCTGAAAAACCGTATCTTGTTGCAAAAACTACGGAATGCTTCCTTCCCCACAAACTTCACCCACTGGTCAGAAATACCGTAACCCTTTCTCTGTAATCCTCTGGTTGTGCAGAGGCAGTCAGATAACTATTTCATAACACAGGTATTTTCCAATTACATGAAATCTGCATTACTGCTATAAGAGACCAACTTAACTATAACATGGATATGTTCTCTATGCCTTGTCTGACATTTAGCTTCTTAGAGCACGTCCTTTGAGGTACAGCTGTTGTTTTCATCTCTTTCTGTTCAGTGCACTGCACAGTAAAGATGCTGCTTTCAATGACCGTTCAACATTCACATAGAAACGTCTCGTTAGCGTTTACCTATTTTTTTTCACAACGCCTGCATATCAAGCAAACTATTGCACAATGCTAGTACGGATCTTTGTGAAAAAATTGGAGTATCTTTTTTCCCTCCGGGTAGTACATTATGTACTGTTTTATTATTTTTTGTAACTCATCTTGCTAGTTATGTCATATGGCAGATATAAGTAGTACCAGCACAAAAATCACTCTCTGCTGCTTATTGTCTCATCTTTTAAAGGAGAGAAACAACAACAAAAAAGGAAGCCCTAATATTTATGTCAGTGTAAGAATGGATCAATGGATCAGAGCCAAAGCAGTCCCACGAGAAAAGCAATAGTCTCTTTGCCTGTTAATGAACAGTCTGTTGTTGCAAATTCACATAGGCTTTAATTTAATAAACACAAATGGATGAGTGTGCTTACGGGATGTCACCCCCTTTAGGCTTGAAATCACTGACATGGAAGAATTGTCACACTTCACTGAATTGAGTACTGCTCCCTGCCCTTTCAAACCTTATTCACTGTGGCAACGCTGAAATGAAAAATGGAATTTTATAACTAATTCTTGTGCCTTTGCTAAGTTTGATTCTTTTTCGTGAGGATGTGGATTTAAAATGTTATGTCCTGTTTTATCTGAATTAAACATGAATCGGATCGGTTTAACTATAAAAAAACGTTTAAACACAGTGCTTTAATAAATGAAATAAACAGTAAATTGAGTTTGGAGCTCATTTGACTTAATTCAGGCGGATTCATTTCCAGAGTTCGCTAATGCCAATAAGCTGCAGCACACATAAAGCTTAAGTCTGTACATACTAATTTAATACATGTTCTTACTTTCAGCTAGAGGCTAAAACTTGCACTGTAGAATGAGCACTGTACAGAACAGTGGTTTTAACCCACGCTGTTAAACAATGAGTGACCAAAGATGCACACACACATCCAAGGCAGAACAATCTGTTTAAAACAAACTTAATAATCCTTTTGTAAATGCAGAGCAGATAGGCATTTCATTTCTTTAGAAACAAAGGGAGAACAACCAGGGTGCAAATTGCAGAGGCTTTCTCTACGCATGCTTTTAATTCAGTGTGGAGGAAGAGAACTCAAACTGCAATCTCAAGAGCACAAGACATACAAATATATCCTTATGGGTAGTATGGTTTGGTTCTAGGTAGTCTGGTTAGGTTGCAGTTGGACTTGATGATCTTGAAGGTCTTTTCCAACCTGAGCAATTCTATGATTCTACGATTCTTTAAATCTCGGTAATAGAATGTAGGCAGTGAGAGGTAATGGCTTAAAAAGTATTAAAACAGTAATGGTTTAAAGAAGCCAACAAAAGCACACCTGCAGCCTCACGTCACTCAGACAGCTGGAGCCCAAATACAAAGCGGCTGCAGCCTAATCCAACAGTCAATACGAGTTCCTGTTGTGCAGACTATTGACAAAGAGCTCAAACACAGCCTCCAGCAAGGGGTGCCTAACACAAACACACTGCAACTAAGCTACGCTGATGGATATCACAGGAGTTTGCTCCTTCAGTAAGGAAGAATTATCAAGGAACGTGTGTTGTGGAAACAAATGTCATCCAGAGATCAATTCAGATTTCCCAAGGACTTTTTTTTTTAAATCTGTTTTGAAGCTCGACTAATACAAGTTTATTAACTTAGGCATGGCTCAAAGTTCTGTAACAGACAAGATTATGCTTTGGGGGTGTGGTTTGTATTACTTCTTTTTTACTTTCAGGAAAGCCCTCTCAAAAAGTAACCAAGGAAATCTTTATTTTCCCTAACACAGAGAAAGATGGCTCTGTCTCTTTGTCTTTTATTGTAGGCTTGGATACAACAAACTATACACTGAAGATGTTTCATTGGATTTTCATTGACATTTGTCCAAGTATCCGTTCCACAACAGATCTGGAACTTTACAAAACTGGATCTCATTTAGAAAAGCTGCTAATACAGTCACCTAGATGCAGACAGAGACAGACATGCATTGGAAACTATTTTCTAGAGCTGACATCAGAATTGCATAATGGAGATGGAAACAATGTAAGTTTGCTCTAATGCTTCTGATCTGAAACTGTGCCCTGCAGAATTCATTATTAAAAAAACAAACAAACAACACAAAAAAGCCAAACACTCATCATTTCCAAATTTTGCTACCTCTAGTTATAGGGAGGCAAAAGAATCTGGAAGAATGTAGAATACCAGACAGTTCTGTAAATTAAGCAGGCTACGTCTTCATACCATGGCAGAAACACAGCTCTCATTTATTTAAAAGCCATCTTCAACATTTCAATGGATTGACAATCTGCCATGCCAGCCTTCTCAGTCATATCATCTAGCAGCACAGCACACTTCTATCTTAATTCACTAAAAATGTCTTCTTTCAAAGAAAAGGGAATCGACAACTCATCTGATGGGATTTATAAACTACAACATTTTCAAGACTGCTTCTTTTCTTAAAAAAAAAAATGGGCTCATGAGCCACAGCTTCATGCTTATCTTTAACAAATTTGGCATTTTGTCACAAGTGGTGGCAATCAACTGTTGTGGGCAGAAGTAGCACAAGATGGATCTTAGAAAAAAACAAACAGGATGGTAAATTATGGATCCTATTAGTTGGTGTGGTTAATTAAACAAGCTGTTTAAAAGACTGAAGTGGGTAATACACTCATCAAAAAGAAACATCTTACAAAATAATGGATGAAGCAGAACCTCATCTACACTTGAAATGATGGCATACATTTCCTAAAGTAGAGGCACTCAACTACATACTCACTGTGTCAGCAAGACTATCTTGTCTATTAAACTCATTATTTTCATTTCCATCTAAGATTGGCCTATTACTTTTTAAGAGGTCTCTGAGCCAGGACTCAGAGAACGGTGCAGAAAAAAAACCTTTGCAGTATACTTTTGCCTGAACATTTAGAAAGCACAGAACTCTGCAGAAATAGTTTTGTAACCAAAGAAATAGCAGCAGCCAGAAAGATGGTCTGCTTCTGAGGTTATCACATTAGCTTGGGTCTGATGAAAAGACGTGGCTTCTGCTTCTAGAGTTACATCAGTCAGGATCAGTTTAGAGACCTCTGCACCGAACTCCCCTGCACAGTTTCCATAAGCCAAGCCTTAGGTAAATCCTCTATTTCACCTCAGCAACCTAAGCAGCAAGTATTTTTCCTGCTTGTTGCTATCTTAAAGGAAATCTTCCCACCTCTAAGTTCACATTGCAGAATGCCACTGATTTGAGACATATGCTGATCCACCACGGTTGTGAGAAATACACACCAGTCTTTCAGAACTGCTAGAAGTGATGTGTTATCACAGCTGATAAACCTCTGAAAAATGTAGAGAACAGCTGTATTACTTAAACTGGACACCTCCTGCTGCCTGTCTCTGCACTCGTGGAATCTGAGTAGGCTTCAAGCTAGACAACAAAAGCAGCCCATACTAAAGCTTGTTAACAACACCTCAGTATGAACTGAAGGTGGTGGTACTGCAGATCAGATGATAAAGCTCGTGCCTGCAAATTTTACAGTTCTGGCTTGCGGATCCATGTCTCAGATCAGCATCCAAATATTTGGGGGCTTATTCTAATACAACCCATATGCTAAGAATCTGTACCTTATCCTGGAATGTCTGATGCCTCCTGGGGAATTCTAGGCAGCCTTATGCCCAGGTGAAATTAAAAAGAAAAAAGGATACTTTTCAGCTAGCGGCATTAAGGTCCCATCAGATTACTCACTGCTTGTTAAGGCAGAATTAAAGCCTCTGTTACCTGATGTTTTGAATACTTATTTCTGCTGAGAAAAGAAAGCTCCAGATAAAGAGACTAGGACATACCCAGGCCATAGCTACTCACCTGGGATATGAAGTAGTGAAGTTCTAGTTCTGTTCTGAATCTTGCTTAGTAATAGCAGTTAGTGAGCTGAGGAGTCTGGCTTTGAAGTTTTGACTGGAAATTGCATCTCTGCAGAAAATGCTACACTGGATTACACAAAAAGCTTTGGCTTTAGCAAATCATTATTTCCTGACAGGAAATACTTTTGTGGGAATGTAGCAAGCATATAATGAATGTTTGTGATGGATTTTGTTTCTGAATTTCACCTGGTATATATACATATATATATATACATGTGTTTTTTGTTTGTTTGTTTGTTTTTTTACAGAGAACGGTTAAGAAAACTATCCCAAAAAGATGTTAATACCAGAATTTTCACATGCATTTGTTAGATACACCAACTATGACTCATGCTAATACAGAGATGTTAAATGACACGCACTCACTTTCGCACAGCTGTCACTTACCCCTATCTCTAATTTCAATGAATATATGGTGGAAGGGAAGACAAGCAGTAGTACAAGGAGGAAAGGCTTTAAGTTTTGATCCCCAAACCCACTGTTGTTAATACTGTATGGTTTCATGGGTATTTAAACGCATACGTATTGCACAAAGCACCTGCCCTCTGACAGGAAGTCAGGGAACTTTCAAACAGACTTAGTGGGGTATATTTATATACATTTTTTGTGAATGTGGGCTTTTTTGTACCCATCAAATTGTGCCCACCTGAAATAACTTGCTGAGAGCACCTCTACAGCTGCCACAGAGCTACTTTTGGGTCCTCATGGTGATTGAGGCTTTCCACACAAGCAGTGTTTAACAGCAACACGTGTGAACACTGGAGGAGCTGAGCCACTGCTGGAAATGAAAGGCACTGAGCTGAACCTGGGCTAGTACAGACTTCATGATCTCTTCTGAACTTCCTGTAACTCTCAGGGTTATGTCTGACAAATAAAGGAACAGTGAGCTACAGAAACACAAACCTACTCACCTTTCCCATATCTGTTGAAGTTTTTTTTTACACAGTTTTCCCATAAACTGAAGTGGTTTTTTATTTAGAGAGGCTAAATAAAGCTGAACTGGCTTAAAGTTAAGGTTATCTACATTTATAAAAAAGAAAGTTTTCATATATGCATTTTAATATATGTACTGCTTAGAAGAACAGGTCGCACTGTTACAAGTGTAAACGTTCTGCACTGTATGGAGAAATTAATGGTTTTATCTAGGGACACCTTTGAAAATTGGCATAATCCTTTATGCCAACCACATCCTTTTATTTTCAAAATAAGCTTTTCAAAAAGTTAGAATTTATCCTATATCTATGAGAATATACCAACGTTAACATTTGTTTTCCATTTATCCATTCATGTATTCTTGAGCCACAATTCTGCCCTCACAACTAACTTCCACATAGAGGCAATTTCTTGAACTAGGTTGAATTAAGCAGCTTTGGAATTTAAGTTGTAAGGCTTTGGAAAAAAAAAGTAAAACAAAACAGAGCTCATTCTGCAATCCAGTCACTGTGCAGCCACACGCTGTTGACTACTTCATTGTTGGAAGAGACTGCTGCTTCCATGAGATGAATACTGAGTGCTGTATCTCCAAGCTAATCTGACAAGGCCTAAATGCAGTTTGGCAAAACAGAGCTATTAATTTTACTGATCTGGTTCTGCGCTCTGCTCAGCATGTTTACCAATACTCTGACAACATGAAGTCGGTAACCGACAGCTCAGTGCATTAAATACAGCTGCTGTGCAGCACCAAGCCATCTATTTATCTTCTAACCATGCTCCTCCATGCAGTCAGCACCGCCGCCAAGCACACTGAGGAGAATTCACACTCTGCTGCAGTTCAGCAGGCTGAACTCCAGAGCTGCTGGTAACTTGGCTGCTGCACCGAGTCACAGTTACATAACCCATGGGGCTGAATGCCTCCCCGGTGCAGGGAAGAGAGTGCACAAAGGGAAAAAGGAGCAGGAACTCACATTTCAAGGGCATTACGGTTTGGCAAACTACAAGAATTGATTTCCTACCCTTCTAATGGATTTCAATTTTGCAGAAGTTTTCTTTTTTTTTTCTCCCCTATTTTCCAATGTAGAGCATGGCATAGTTTCTATCTGGACAATCAGTGAAAACATCAAAATGAATTGAGCTCAGCCACTTGCACAAAGTTGCATGTGCTTCAGTCTGTAGCTGACAAGCAAATGATACTGAGCACTGTTACTTTCACTCCTCAACTAAACCTAATGATTTACGGTGTGTGCATTAAAGGAGTGTTGCCAAGTCAAGTCACTACCACATATTTACCTGACAGAAGCCTTACATGGATCAAAGTAATCATCTAGAGTCTCCAATGTATTTGAAAAGAAGTGAAATTAAGTGATGGCATCATTTCTAGAATGACAGTAGAGTTTTGCTGTGGTGCTTCAACCCTGTTGAGAAGGGTAAGCAACTGATAAGAAACAGCTAAACACCTCTCTGGTAACACCAACATTTTGTCCAGACATCCAGACAGCACAAATTTGGCTGCATACTAAGTCAGGTACCACCAGGGAATAACTCTAAGCAGAATCTTACCCACTGAATCCTGCCTTATGTCCATGACACTAAAAAAGATGGCAAGCGTTTTAACACAGCAACAAAACGCTGTGTTAAAGACAAGTAATTTATTTCATACTACAGACAGTAGTTTGCAGTGTAACAGAATTCTGTCACCACTCACCTGGGTTGCTACTAAGTAAGAAAAGAAAAGACGGACATGGAGGAAGACAATCAGTGTGTCAGAAAGTCAGCATCCACAGCGTTTCTTAGACTCAAACTACTTCTGTAGGGCTTCTATACAGACTTAGAAAGATAAGGGCAAGACTTGAGATTCTTCTATTCCATCAAAAGGATTAAGTCTAAAAACTAAAATATTCTCCTTAAGATAAGGAGCTTTTATACAGAGTTCTGCACAACATCTAAGACAGCTTGTTCCACTGCAGTCCTATCCACTGATTTAGAAGCAACAAAAATATAAACAATTTTCTGTAAGGGCAAAATACTCCTTTTTAATTCAGCGAAGGTATGGATGTTGCCAGTTGACTAAATTAAAAATGCAACATAAAATCAAATTAAAAAAAAACAACAAAACCCATTAAAAGAGGGAAAAACTTTTCAGCTTGAAGCTAAAGTAGCCTACGGATAACTCTACTTTTTGCTCTTTTGCTGAAAACCAGAAACAGTTACTATGGGAAGCTACTTTCATTTTTTTCGTCCATCTGATCTTTAACAAAGGCAAGTCTGGAAAATCTGTCTCTGCTCAGTACAGAATTCTAATCCAAGCAAAATGAGCTTTTTTGGTTTTGGGTATCTATTCAAAATTCCAATCTAACCAAAGTGCTAGAAACTCCTAACTTGTGCCATTTAAAATTCTGGAGAGCTGTACAAAAAAAGGAATATACTCACTAGTAGTAGTATACGTGAAAATTGGGCCTTGGACATTACAGGAATAAAAGGCAGCAAACACAACTTACTATTGAGTAAAGTGGGCTAATTTTTATTCCCTGCTAAGGAAACGTTGGGGTGGGGAAAAAAAAACCAAATACCTTCACAAGAAGTAGCTTTAAGGACACAGGTTTGATCTCCTAGATGACAAAAACAGTTCTGCACAACTGGATGTCTTCCTACATGCACTGAGAGCCCTGTGCAGGACAGAATGAATCATAAGGGAAACAGTACTAAGTAAAATGTGATTCCACAGTGTGCCTTTCAATATGATGAAAAATGGAATGGAATTTAATAGGATTTGGCATAGAGATCACTCCTGATTAGCATGCAGATGTTGCCAATTCCACTAACTCCTTACTTCGTGGTTAGTACAGCACTTGTATGGCACATCAACCTTGTTACATTTCTGTATATTTGAGTGGAGGAATTTTAGAGGGCATACCTGGAATTCTGAACCAGTAGTAAAGTGTGTTCAGCTGCACACACATGAGAAGCTAACAGGACAGTGCATCTCTCAAGATGCAATGCTGAGTTACAACAATCTCTTTTCTTTATCAAGCCCCTGCTGAGGGAGGATAGTAAAAATTCATGTAGTAAATACTTTAAATAAATAAGTAAACAGAGTGAGAATTTGGGTTTTATCTGATAATCACTAAGGCATAAAGATACCAAAGAAGTGCATACAAATACTGACACGATCTTATATCATCTTTCTCACAAACATACCTAAATGTAAACAACTATGTGAACTGAGAGAACAGTCTCGAGTCCTTCTACTAGAAGGTTTCTACAGTAATGTAGGAGAGGATCACCCTGGTCACCTTCACAAATATTTTGTGAGAGAGCCAAACCTCTTAAGTTCTTCGGTTCTGTCTGAAACGTTTCTTAATGTCAATCATGTTAATTATGCTAAATAGAGGACATCAACTTGTACGTCCACTGAAGTCCTCACCTTCCTCTGTTCCTCATTAATAAATTTATCAACAACTAGTGAGAGCCCTGCTGTTTACTCCTAATATTTTCTCTCTCCCACGTGTGCTGTTCAGAAACACTCAGCAGCAGACTAGTAAGACTCCCAATGACTAATACTACAGAATCACTCAATCACAGAACCAAAGGCCTTGGAAGGGACAACTAGAGATCATCTAGTCAAGCTCCTTTGCTAAAACAGGCTCCCTAGATTAGGTTGCACAGGAAAGTGTCCAGGATGGTTTTGAGTATCACCAGAGAAGGAGACCCCACTGCCTCCCTGGGCAGCTTGTTCCAGCGCTGTGTTACTCTCAAAGTAGTTTTTTTCTGATTTTTATATGGAACTTTTTGTGTTCCAGTTTGTGCTCGCTTCCCCTTGAACCACTGCTCGGCATCACCAAAAAAAGGTTGACCCCATCCACTTCTCTCCAACCATCAGATATTTATAAACATTGATAAGAACACCCCTCCAGACTGAACAGTCCCAGAGTCTCTCAGCTGTTCCCCATATGGGAGATTTCCGAAGCTCCCTGCCATCTTTGTGGCCCTCTGCTGGACTGTCTTTAGAAGAACTGGGCAGTCCAGAAATGGACACAGCATTCTAAATGTGGCCTCACCAGGGCGGAGTAGAGGGGCAGGATCACCTCCTTTGACCTGCTGGCCACGCTCTTTTTAATGCACCCCAGGGTACCAGTGGCCCTCTTGGACACAAGGGCACACTGCTGGCTCATGGCCAACCTGTTGTCCATCAGGACAGCCAGGTCCTTCTCCACAGAGCTACTTTCCAACAACTCAGCCCCTTAACTGTACTGACGTATGCAGTTATTCCTCCGCAGGTGAAGGATTCTACACTTGCCCTTGTTGAACCTTAGCAGGTTCTTTTCCCAGGTCTCCAGCCTGTTCAGGTCTTGCTGAATGGCAGCCCAGCCTTCTGGTGTGTCAGCCACTCCTTCCAGCTTTGTATCAGCAGCAAACTTGCTGAGGGTGCACTCTATCCCTTCACCCTGGTCACTGATGAAGATGTTAAACAATTACAATCAAATAATGCAAAAGCACAAGGTGCTCCTCCTAAAACCGTTGTGAGTGGAAAACACCTTTTAAGATGAATGAAATAGCATTACGCTACACTGGATGAGTTTTTCAGGCCACAGAAAAATGCTATGTGATATGACATAGACAATAGAAACGGTACCACTAACTTGGAGACATATATTGAGCAGCATAACAAACTGTTAATTGGAGAACAAAAGGTCCATTTGTTTAAAGGGGAGCACAAACCTGTGCTGCACCACCAAAAGCAAAGAGGCAGCAAAAAGATAAGCAGATGAAGTGCACAAAATACGGCTGCGATTATAGATAACAACAGTTACAGAGATAGTATTTACCGAGTTCTGAGGGAACAATGTCCTAGGTAAAAGTCTGTTAGACTCTTGGGCTTATCAAGAGATTTAATTAAAAGCGAGGTTGCTATAGGAAGCAAAACTCAGTTTATTGCAGTGTTGTAGGGCTCTGACAGGAGCAGATACGCCAAGGAGGCAGAAAAGCATGCTCTGAGATGTCACTGCCCACTAACATCCTCTGTGTACCTCAGCCCACAAAGTGAACAAGACCTTTTGGAAACCTTTTAAATGTACATTTCTCTGGGGTGACTTTCTCTTCTGACTCTACAGAGCCCTTTCAACCTGACTGCCCAAGCATTCACAAATGCACCTAAAATTTTGGGTGTTGGCTTGAATGACTAAACAAGACTTACAGCATACAAATTCTGAACAGAAACACAATAGCCCAAAGTCTTCAATCAGATGTTAAAAAAGAAACGTGCTCCAAATGGACTAAAGCCATTAGACTCATTGCATCCTGCCTATGCCCTAATATTGGAGAAGCTGGGTAACAGCCCCACACTCCCAGCATCAGAAGCAAAAAGCCATGTTTGGTTGCAGCCAGTACAGATCTTCATGCCACTATTCTATTATATCTCAGATTCTCTTTATAAACGTATCCAACCACATAAACAGATACAAGGCATATGAAAGTAGAGTCCATACTCTGACAACAGCGTAAGTGAATCAACACTTCTGGAATATATTTTGTTTATAGAATACAAGACATCCTTGTTAGTGTTTTTTTTATTTTTAATTACAGAAAATAGCAAGGTATTGAAAAAGAGCTGCAAGGCAATCTGCCAACAGAACTAAATGCATGAAAATACTTTTACTGCAAGAACTTATGCTGAATGAAATGCTTTGTTGCTTTATTTGATCTGGCTTCCTGATCATTCAACTGTCACCACATTCTGAACTTAAGAAGATGCAATGCTTAATGACAATAAGGCACTGTAGATCATGTGTTAATGCTGATTAATGCACTTCCTAAGCGTGCTGGAAGCATTTGGCTTGCCTCGTACCTTACACTGTGCACCCAAGGCATGCATTCATCAGCACTACTGCTCGGTCTGTCATGTCTTATTGCTGAACTAGTGCACCATTCTCAGTATGTTTGCTTTGAGCCTGCCTCAGTCAATTTACATTACACTGCCCACCCAAACCCACATTTTTGAGGTTCTCTTAGCTCTTGACGATCTGGGGCCTGCATGTTTAATAATATTTTACTCTGCCAGTCTAATTAACTCCGTCACTGTATCTGCAGTCAGATAAAATGCTCATTTCACACCACATTAATTTTTATCAGCTGAACATTAAGCAACACAAAGCTATCTATGCTTGGTTTAATTTACATACTGACAGAGCTACAAAGCATTACTGCAGTGACTGCAAAGCAAATAAGTAGAACTGGCATCAGACATGGCACCTTCAAAATGAAATATTGATTTGCAAGACTGGCATCCCAAAGTGAAAGACAGGAAAAGAAAAATTAAAAGGGAATTAGAAATTATTTTCCTTTATCAGCACTAGAAAAAACACACATTTTGGAAACAGGATTTCCTTAAATTGTATAGCTTGAGAAGGGTATTAATATTAAAACTTATTCTTTGGCTGGCCAACCAAAGGTCAAGGTGGTGGTAATGCTTCCCGTGACTTGGAAAGAAAAGGAAGAAGCAAGTGGGAGGTCCATGTCAAAGAGTACACCTTACAAGATCTTCCTGCTCTCTTCACAGGGATAAATTTAGTGTAGTGTTCTTCTTTATGTGGACTACAGCTACAGAGCAGATCTGAAAGACCCTGGAATTCCAGCACATGAAAAATTCTAGGAGCCTGGGATTTCATTCAGTGTCAAGCAGTGAACATTCAGTGCTACTTGAATACTAAGTGTTCACCTAAGTTAATCTGCATACCTAAATGTTGGCCATACAGATCAACCATTGTGTGATTTTTCACATCACAACAGACAGAAATAAAATCCTGTTTCTCACTCAGCTGGCCAAAGCACACTGTAAATTGCAATTAGTGTGAGAGCTACAGTACGTATGTTCCTTTGGGCTATGTCTAGTCTTGAGGTTGAAGTTTAAAACAGAAAAATTAGGCAAATCCAAGTGGACTGCATTGTAAAATTCCCACAGAAGTTTAATAAATGAGCAAAATGAATAAACTAGTGCTTTTCCACTTCTACCATAAGATGATGTAATCTTTCAAACCTTGGAGGCAGTGCCACTTTACGGATGAGTGATTTTTAATGCTTTTTTTCCCTCTGGCTCCTCGATCATTCTAAACATTAAGGAATGGCTTGACTGTACTAAGCAGGTTTCTGCTCACAAAAGCGCACGAGGTCGCTGGCACAAGCAGCTCCTGTGAAGCAGGTAAGGAAGAAAACTCACGTCCTAGAGGAGAGAGAAACGCTTCACATTCAGTGTTCCTTTCCCAGGATTTTTTAATAAAATTTCTGGGTCTTTTTTAGTGATTCACGAAAGAGCTAGGATTTAGGCCCTGCTCAGTTGTGTGGTTTCATCTCTGTCTTGAAAAACTGCTGTTGGCATCGATACAGTTAAGTCCCTATGACATTTGAAATTTTCCTTGTTCATGCAGCATGGTCTCCTGGCTTCCCTGCCACTACCACCAAATGGGCAGACAAGTAAATCTACACTGGACTGGGCAATCATGGAATTGTTCCCTGAGGAAATTGGCTACTGCTGTGAAATCTTTCTTTGCTGCTGAAGTCATTTTTACGATGAGCTCTTTTCTCTTCAAAGAGCAAATACAGTTAATAACCTCCAACCCAGAAGCACTGATACTCAGCTTGACTGGTAGGTGAGAAAATCATTTCAAAACAGGACATGGTATTATAGCTGTTTCTCTTGACTACAGTACATTTTATCATCTTATTACAGCCTTCACTGAACATAACTGTTCTTCAAAAAAACAAAAAAACAAAACAAAAAAAAAACGAACACCCATTATTATTAGTTTTTACAAATACTGACATAATGAAGATTTGATGGAATAAGTTCAGCGTCTAACTCTGCCTTCTATATGAACATAACAGTCAAATGCCAAATAATTTTCAGTTTCCTTTACCACAAACTTCCTTCTCCATCACTCCCTGCAAAACAGAGCACCCCAAAAAACTGCTCAGCCTCAGACATCTCTGAATTGTGGATGGGTCAAAAATCCTAATCAAATCTTTATGCTGTCTTCAGATAAAGCTGGAAAACTTTTATCTGCACAGAGCATTCCTTCAACATATGTTATGGTTATTGTCTCAGGACACATTCATGTTATTTTCAGATGTCCTTTGAAATATGAGAAGCAGAAGAGCCCCCAAATGCCATTCTAATTGAAATCAGTCATTGTTGCAGCATAAGTACAATAAAAGAGCATCAACCCTTTGTGACATTCTTGTCAGATTAGTAGCAGGCAGTTTTCTAAAACCTTAGTCAGACGGAACCCAAAGGATAACATGACTTCTAATTCAAGGTAACTGGAATAAAGAAAAGAGAGGTTGATTAATTAGATCTTTACAGTGAACTAATTTGCATCACTAGTCTCACCGGTTTTCTAAAAAGAGAATCAACGTATGTTTGTGCCTTACATCTTCTGGTTCTTCCACACATTAAAAATGGCAGGTTTTGCAGGTGAAAAGAATTATTTCCCCAAAAAGGTTTCATTTCCTCTTGAAGCATAAATGATTTTTAGCAAAGTAGATTTTCTTTCATCACTAGTGCATTTGGGATAAGCATGGAAATTTGTTCTTGGAGTTCTCCCAATAACTTGCAAGACTTTCAGCACTTCTGTTACAAAAAAACTGAGAGGTTAATATAAATTATTTCATGCATCCTGCCACCATATCATCTGTCACATCACTACTTTTCCCCAGCATACAGACCAGTTTAATCCTTTTTGCAACTGAAGCCTCAGCTTGTGGCCAACACTGGTATCTGCTGGTAAAGAAGTCATGAATTCCTGCACAACCACACCAACTCTTCCCCTCTTCAAGCCATCAAATAGGTAACCAAAACAACTCTCACCAAAGAACAGCAGAGCAAATAATAGAAAAAGTCAAGGAATCTTTGCCTTGTTTACCATCTTTCTAGTTCGTCAGTTTGCAGAAAGCTCTAAGTTACCAACCTGCACTGTGTATTCAAGACCACAATGATAAGTTTCATGACCGTGCAGCAACAATGCATACTAAGTTGGAGGAGATCCCCCCTTCTATTCACTGGGATTCATTTCAAATTAAATTTTTTTTACAGCAGAGGATTCACTCTAGCAATTCCAACTGCTTTTCTGAAGTATTTTGGAGGTCCAAAACTCCTCTTAAATTTCTCTTCACATCTCTTTAGATGCTGTGCTAATTCATTTCAACTGAAGCACCTCATGCTTTGAAATGTCTTACTTTGCAGCTTGGAAAAATTTGGGCAAACAGCAGTCCTTTAATTCCCCTTTTACTTCCTGCCTCAGAGGGTAATACGAGTCCTCTCCAGGGATATCAAAGTGAGCTTCACTTCAAAACACTCCGAAATACAGAGATCGGAGGAGTGACATTACGGTCCGCATCATGTTGTCTCTGCAACAGAAAACTGATCAAACCTCTTTTCAGATGCTTTTCTGTTTAATTGCCAAAGTTTTTTCAAACAAGACTGGGTGTACCATGAACTGTTCGATTGTCCCCTGAGCAAACGTCCTGAAGTATTCACCCATTTTCTGTAACAGTATTTACTGCCTTCTCCAGAACTGCAATTTATCTTCTGCAGTAAAAGCCTTCTCGGCTGAGGGGAACATAATTTTATTTACCACTAAATGCTGCATCTTCAAATTAACAGACTCCTTTACACCAGCCCTTTCCCTGAACTCTGTTTTTGATAGCACTGTCTTCTGATAACTCAAATAAGTAGTTTATTGCTATGCAAGCTCCAGGAGTGAAACGTCACTGGCTGAGAGGGAGCAAGTATTGGTCTTGACAGTTTGGATGCTGCTGCTTTTTTCAAAGATGACTTTTTTGACAGCACCAGAAAGCTTTGTCTGTTTTCAAACTCTAAGATATGACAGGGGCTCAGTATGCAGGATAAGACAGACCATGCCAGGTCAGTGTTTTTGTCTACACAAGCTTACAGTCTCTTTGAATTTATAAACCAGTAGAGGAAAGGATGCCGGGGAAAAAGAATTGGAAGAGTATCTCAGATTCATGCAGTAGGTGTGCTTTCAGCAGCCCAGCCCCGATGTATTTGAGAGGAGCCACACAGCCTTTGTTAAGCTATGTACATCCTGTGCCTAATTGAGAAATGATTCTTAATAAGTCCTGGAGAGCTACAGGTCTCTTCATCTCTCAAATGGGAAACAATCATATCTCACAGCAACTCATTACGTATTCTTTTTGTATTGTGAGTTGTTTTAAAACCGTGAAATTAGTTCTGGCAGAGTGTACAGAGAAACACCCATGAGATGAGGCTGAACAAGTTATGTAAGGTTTCCACACATTTCTCATGAATGTTAACTCTTTGCAGACAGAAGTCAGCCTGTTCAGAAGAAGAAATATTTATATAGTCTATAAGAAAACATTTCTTTTCCTGCTCTGATATCCCATGTATATAACATCTCTGTATCTGTGTTTGGCAAAGAATCCTCCTTTTTCCACTCTTTCTTTTGATGCTCAGATAGTTATCATGCAACATGACTGTTATCAATTAAAGAAGCTTACAGTGCCTATAATTAGCTCAGCTGGAGCTGTCTGTTCTGACACACAAACTGACCCTATGTGTGGCATACCAAAAAGCCTTTCAAACATATCAGATTCATTAATATCTGTCAGAAAACAGAATCAATACAGTGATCTGCCTGATGGACTCCCTAGCAAGGTTTACAAACCCTTCCACAAACTATAACCACTGCAACTGCCATGAGCTTGTAGCCTTTCTAGAAAGAAGAGTCTTTAGGACAGCCTTGAGTACCAGCAGATGCTTTTGATTTCTTTCTTTCTTTTTTTTTTTTTTTTTTTGGTAGATATAAGGGTTAGTGAATTGAAATCCTTTAAAAGTTGGAATTCTGCTGTTTTGCTCAGCCTGGAGAGGTATGATGACAGCTGAGGTCAGGTTCATGGTGAAACTCAAGAAACACACAGTTGGAGCTGGGAAGATTCCTTGGGTTCTGCTGAAAACAGGATGGAAAACTAGGAAACTGGATTAGAACTTCAGATCAGCCTAAAGAGCTATGAATGTGGACAGGATGGAGCTGCAGCTCGAAGTACACTTAAAATAGGATCTTCTGTCATTTTCCTTTTACAGTGGGGCTCCAGTGCATTACTAATTCAACTGACAAGTCTGCCTATGAGACACAGTGTTCAAAGAGACAGAGAGAAGAATTCCTAAGATTGAGCATCAGGACACAGCTGAGTTTGTATCAAAGTGCATCGTGCAAGTTCAGCCTCCTGGAACTGCAGGTACACTTGTAATTGCTTGGGGTTTAAACAAAAAAATCACAGAAAACTTGCAGAGAAAGCAAATTCCTATTCCTATTAAATTCCTATTGATAAGATTTTGTCTGAAAACGTCACTGCTAGCTAGGCTCTCTAAGTGTGAGCTAGTGAATGAACAAACGGCTGCTCCAGAGCTGCTGGAAAACAAGTCTGGTTGCCAGAAATGCAGTTCACTTAACTTCTTGGATTTCAAATTCCCTGACAAAAAACAATGGAATAAGTGATTGAAACAGAACAGAAGCAGCATGCCAGCTAGATTCAGCAGTTTAGATTAATTGAAGGGATGAATTTTTGCTACATAGCACAAGATTAAACAGAAGATCACTGCTTTTGGAAAAATCTTCCACATATTATATGTATCTCAGCTTCTGAACCTTGACATAGAAAATGTGTCATTCAAGACCATGTGAAGTTCATGAAAGAAAAACAGGAAGATTTGTTTTTTACTTTCTAACAATCTTCTGTTGACGCTGCTACACACATAATGAACAACAGAAGTCAGAGGATTCCTTTCATTCAATGCATCTCAATACTGCACCAATTGCAAGAAAAAAAAAAGGTTTTGTTGGCTTGTTCTAAAAACAAATGAGGCCATTAAGAGTGGAAACAACTTTAGCTGCTTAAATATTTCTTAAAGCAAATGGGACCCTGGAGTCCAGCACTGCAGTAGCACTGCATCCAAAAATTTTACTTTCTTCTCTTTAAACGTTCTGGAAAATCACTCCGAATATGATGCCAAAATGTAAAACTGAAAAACACAAAGGATATTAGGACTGTCTGAATTACAGATGTCTCAAAAGACAAATGGTATAAAGATGTGAAACAGATTGACCTTAAATGTCCTTATTCCCAACCTGTTTAAAGGGCCTGTGTAAGTTTCCTATAGTTCACTTTTATATTTGGGCTGACTGGAAGTAATGAGAAGCATTCACAGAAATCTTACAAAGCCAAGCTAGAATTCCTCCTTAGTGCACCACATCCACTGAATGTGTTATAAATAGGCACGATAACAAAATTCTTGCTAGGTTTTCTGTAACAGAGCACTGCATTTGAGAGAAACAGGTAACCAAGCATGTGCAAATTAATACCTTTAAGGGGATATTTTCTGGTGTTTCACTGCCTGTTGCCCTGAATAACGTTGGCTTTATTTTGTTTAGGGGCAGGGTTACCCTTAAGCTCAGCAGAAATTAAGGCAATGGGCTGTCACCACCTTAACAGCTGGGAAGTAAAGAATTTGTCTTCACAAGCACACCATTTAATCACACACTCTCTCTGCCCATTCTGGGGGAGACCACCACAATTTATTCATGAATGCAGCAGTGTTCATTACTGGAACTTTGTCACTTTTTTTTCCCCCTCCAACTGGTGCACAATGTTTCAAAGGTATCCCTGCCGTGATGCTCCGAAATACCTTTCTGCTTAACAACAGAAGAATGCAAGGACAGAAATTCTCTCTCTGTCCACCAAACATCTGGACATAAAGGAAGCCATACACTGCTATGGCCTGACTCACTTCAGTATGAATTGCACTGGTGATTTGATTTCTTTCCCACTGACAGTGAACTGAGACTGCAGCTCGGAATGTACAGCATGCATGACCAAATACATGGCATAGACAGTTCCACCTCAAACTGAGAAAGGACCACATAGCATATAATCCTCTGAAGACTTGGTCTGAGTCATTAGGAACGTGCTCTGCAGCTCTGGGACATCTCTGGCTCCATTCATTCTTAGTAATGGTGAATCTGAGCTGAGACCAAAGAGTCAAAACTTCCAACACTGTGGGGAAATAGGAAGTTTAAAGGCATCCTCAAATGGAAAAATACTGAAATTGAATATAATTATTTTTTTAGTCTAGGCATCTTTGTGAGTTTTCAGTGTATAGATTTTGGGGATACATAGAAGCAGAAGAATGCTCTCTGCAGTCAAGTAAAATATTTTGGCAGAGAATACTTTGTTTGCCTAGATGTGAAACTCAAGACATTGTTCAAACTGTGACTTCATCCAAATTATGATTCATTACTTCAACATAATCTGTAAACTAACATGCAAGTGAGGCTGTCCAACTCAGGAGATTCAGATCTACTGATTTATTCTAGTAGGGTAATTAAATTCCATCTCCAACAGCCAAGGGAACACCCACCAATACATGAATGATTTCAGTGAGCAAATTTGTTACTTTGACAACAAACCAAACAAAGATAGCTCCTTCCTATATAAGCAACAAGCTTCAATTATAACCAGCCACTTCATTATCCCAACCCAACACAGAGCATTATAAAGCAGATGTACACTCTCCCCTTCTAAAAATAATACAAAACAATCAACTCTCCCCCCCCAAAAAAAAAGAAAAACAGAAAATCCACCCCAAACTCACAGAAAACAATAAATTGAAGTAGGAAGATGACAACTAAATATTTCTGTATTCTATACAATTTCCACCTTCGATGGCAAAAGGAAGAAATAAGTCATAGCATCTTGTAATGTTGAGAGTGGAAAGCAGTATAATTCATTTACCATCACTTGCAAAGCTATTTCAAATATGAGCTTTATGGCTCATCTCTAAAGAGCCTGGGATACAGCCAACGCACCCGTAATATGCATTTTGGTTGGTGAAACACTGTTTTGAGTATTTCCCTTTTTCTTAGAAAAGCTAAAGTTGCCTGAAGTCTAAATTTTCTGCTCCTGACTTTTACTGTAAGAAGCAAAAAAGTTGTTTTTATGGCACCTGAGAAAAAGCAACATCTGGGAAACAATTTGAAAATGCTGCCTAATTCATTACCTGTTCTTAAAACTTCATTCCCCCATCTGAACTAATCCAAGTGCTCAGTAGCAGACGAACAAAACTTTCCATGCGAGGAGGATGACTGAAACTTGAAAAAAAAATCAAGAAAAAAAGGAGAAGAAAAAATTGCATTTGTCCAGATTTGAGTAAAGTCAAAAGTAACTGAGAACGCTGCTTCTCTAATGGAGAGTGCCATCTGACTAACTGGTGACTAAGTACCATCTACAGAACATTGAGCTAACCTACAAGAAACAATGCTCTTGCTGTCCAGTGCCTTTGGAAGAACTTTATGATGATGGTAAAAGAGCACTACAACTCCACCGCTCTTCTACTGAGCCCTCTTTCTTGACAAACCAAAGGAGCCTATTTTTGCTTTGAAAGATCTAGGAGAGTAACTAAAATTAAAAAAAAAAAAGTCTATTTATTCCATAATTCATTTTACAAAGCTTAATATTTAACCCCTTAATATTTAAGCCAGTGGCCAACAATTTTAGTTACCCTTCGATACGAAGCAGGAATACGTTCACCTAATTTTACCTTTCATTAAATTTACATTTAATATCCCATTTCCTGCTATTACATTTAACTTCTATTATTGCCTGCTATCACTGTGATGCCTCAATGCTGCATTTTATAAAATGTAAATGTATGAAGCTTAAAAACCAATGAAGAAAGAAAAAAATATGTTCCTAAGGCAACATAGACAAAGTCAAACTTGTTAAAAAGGGGACACATTTTTTTTTTCCTCAATTTTGAAATTGGATATAGTACTCAATGAAAAAGAATTGTTTGTTAATAAGCCTATTGTAGCAGTCAGTGAAATTGCATAGGTAGTGCCTAAGCATGCTTGGGTTCCAACCAATATGCGAACAGTTAAAAGGTGAAAACAGACTTGGTGTTCGTGTTGTGCAATAGTTACGTCTGTCCATCTTTACATCATTTCTCCTGCATACTACTTATGGCTATTTGGTTTAATCTGGAGATGGGCTGTTGTCTGTTATGCGTTTCTAGACAGTATGC
The DNA here is from genome assembly GCF_987193195.1 of Phasianus colchicus. Classification (NCBI taxonomy): domain Eukaryota; kingdom Metazoa; phylum Chordata; class Aves; order Galliformes; family Phasianidae; genus Phasianus; species Phasianus colchicus. The sequence continues at coordinate 5,192,387 of NC_143447.1, read as the reverse complement.
AGAAATTAGAAGCAAAGCAAGCAAGGTGGAAGCTGTTAAATTTCCCACTTCCCTCTAGATGGGCTTAGCGTTGACCTGACTCCACTGCTACAAAACCAAAGTCCCAAGTCTCTTCAGATTACATTTATTGCCATTACTTTGACAGAGACCACAACGTTGTGACTAAATGTATCTAGAAGAAAGGGGGCTGCAGTTAAGACAGTACAGTTTTGAGTACAGTCCCTTATCCTGGATTTATGTATGCTTTATTTTTTTACATGTACACACTCTTCTGATCCATCTTCAAGACATTCATGACCCCAATTAGAGGGAATTGAACACTGCAGTCTCCTCAATGTCTAAAGTCTGCTGTACACATCGTTATTTTGCAACTAAATATATTAATGACATCATACTTCATTTTTTTTTACTACTAGACTTCCTCTTGCTCGAGGGTATAAAATTGCACACATTGCCCCCTGCCACCCACACACCTTTTGAAGATTCTCCAGCAGACAGCTGCACGGCTGTTGTATAGTTTCATATTTTTATGAGCCATAATTTGTGTTTTTACTTGTAGTCCATTAAAAAAAAAAAAAGTTTCCAAAGAGTTTTCAAGCCATGCCAATTTCAGAGGTTTACTGAAATCTACTTTGGAAGCGGGCGAACTTTTCCACAGACAGGAATACAAATGGAGAGCATTTCCCCGTATGACACAACACATTCTGGGTGTGTTTCTACCATACACAAAAGCCATACCCTTCAGTTAGAAAGCTGTTTGCAAAGAATACGCTCTGATATGAAGCAGTTTCTGAGATTTGTTCAGGAAACCTCTTCTCTCTTCTGTAGAAGCCTGACAGCAAACTAATCAAGACATGCAAATGAGGTCAACTTCCTTGAAGTGCTGTAGGATTTCTCCAGAGTAATTTACAGAATAACCTGGCACAGAGGTATTTTCTTAAGTCACTGACTTTGTTTTCCATGGTTCTACACCATTCTCATAAAGGCCTCCCTGACAATTGGTACTTTCTGCTGGGCGCAGAGGTTCCAGCTGGGGATAAACCTCATTTGGTATTTAACTCTGAACACCTCAAAGGATGGTGAGGTTCAAGAAGCAACTGAATTACAAAATCTTACACTCAGCCTTCCGATTTATTCGATGTTCAAACTCAAGTGACTTCCTTTATTTACTACAAATTTAAAGCTACTGTGAAAGCAGCTATTTTTTTGCACTGCTGATTACAGTCTTTCCTTTGTAGCTTTTAACATAGAAAGTGGCTTGGCATGCAGATTGACAAAGAACAAAGTCCCCTCGTTTCCTTGACTCCATTCCTTCTCTTAGTTGTTCATACCATCCCTTTTCATGGCACATGTCGATGAGCTGAAGAATCTAAATGCATGCAATGAGTGTTAAGCCATTTTTAGAGAAGCCAAACAAAGTCAGCGGAGCATTTGAATGAGCACCCCACCTAACAACCCAAGGGGTTCTGTTTAATACAACACCACTAGCACCCTGCCCTCACATTAGCTTACACCAAAGAGCTATTAATGTGGAGGATGAAAAAGACATCTTCAGTACTGAAAATAAACAGTTCCAAGGATCATGCAGAAAAACCTGCACGTAATATCAAGTCACCATATTTTGGTTTCCCAGTTTGACAAAACTGGCAATACCATATTACAAGTCTTCCTGTACCTTGCATTAATGGTAAACTATTTGAAGAACTTTTATTTTCTCATATTACATACGGCTTCCTGCTTATTGTGTATCTAATGAAACTGCAACAAGGAACTTTGTCACCCAACAATTTGCACAAAACCACACATCAGCATCTCTCTACAAATAGAGAACGCTGCACTAGACAACGCCTCAGCACTTGGTCTTTCTGGGCCTCCGCACAAGCAGAGCAGCAATAGTACCCCAGAATACTCGTGTACGAGGGACAGGGTTTTCAGAAAGCATATAGAACAAGTACTGCAATTCCTGTGAAACGGTGACAGGTTCGACAAACTGAAATGTGCCCAACTGAGGAAGGGACTCAGGACAACAGGCAGCTGCCAAGTCCAGTGAATTCTCATTTATAGAAATTTAAGAACTAATTCATTCTGTATTCATTCAGATAACACTCAGAATTTCCTAAGCTAGTCAAAAACAAACAGGATCAGAACTATCCAGTCATACTGGAAGAGCTGGAGAGTTTCAAAAAGCTCATTTTTCCCCTGTATTCAAAGACATGTCTGTCAGATTTCAAGGCTCTGTTCAAATAATGTTTAGAAAGAGAAGGTTCCTCCTGCAGCCTTCAGTAGATGTTTCTTCACATATATCTTTGCACACAATATTAGTGCATAAAAATAACTAGAATACATAAAATAAAATTAAGGAAAAGCTCATCAAAATGTACATGGGGAAAAAAGCTAAAGGTTGCTCCACTGCCATATTAACATGAATAAAAACCAGGCTTCAGGCATGCATCAGCACAATTTAAAAAGCTCTTTGAAATCATACCTGTAAAACAACCTCAGCGAATAACATTTAACAGAATTTTCATTTTTTTTTTTAACATCATTTAACAACTGTAGTCAAATTATTTAAACATGAATAATCAGTGAAAGAAATTTAACAACAATCAATCTTATTTGATTGTTCTATTAGAAAAATAACAAACAATGATTTAAGACCTCTGTTCACTAAACGCAACTTAGGCAACTTCAGAAGAGAAACTACTCATTTCCTATACACTGTTTATCCCTTTATTTATTTGGTTTACTTACTCATAAATGTGTTTATATAATTCTTCCATAAAACACAGGCCCCTGTCTACCCCACATATGGATTTGCAGAGGTAAAATTCTCCTCCATAAACAAACGATGTAACGATCCTACGACAAACGCTCACAGGGCAGATGCTTAGCATTTCAACTAGTGCAACTTCAATAGCCCCTAACAGGTCGAAGTAACTGGAACACTGATCACAACATCACAACTACCTGCAGATTTATTTAGTTTTTTCCCCCCACAAGCTCTCAATAGGAAACCCAGGACACAAACTCTCTGTAGACTTGTATTAAGAGACAGCCAACTCCCAGCTACAGTGGTGCAAATTACAACCCAAACTAGCAAGGGCTCTGGTACACAAACAGTTCTGACACAGACACGATCAACAAGCTGTGTTCTAAACCCTGAATGAGACACTTGTCCCAAAACAGTATTTGTAGCATTATATTTAAAGAAAAAAAAAGAAAAAGATGGCTTATAATACTAAATCCCATTTGACATGAATGCCCGTGGGAAACTTAATGGGAAGTAGAATATTTCTCTTTTCCTTACTTTTGCACCCTCATTGAGAAAAATCAGCCTATACTTTTTTTGCTTGAAATAATAACACAAACAAAAGCTATTGTCTCTTTCTGACATTATACTGTAAGTGTAGGCACTACTGTTTGCTCAAATGTAGGTCATGTAACCCTTACAACACTCTTGATCCATAGACCACAGAGCATTCGTTAACAGACTACAACCCGCTATACCCAGGTTGCACTGCATCATCATCCAAGCTTTGAATGGAGAGGTGACTAAGTGACTGCTCAGTGCCGGATAACACGCATGCCAATGGCTAAGCAAGCACCAACAGCCACAGCTGTGGAAGTTCCATGCTCTCTACGGACATTATTTCACTCAAACAATGAGTCCAGAGTCTTTGGTCTCATAAAACCAGAATAACTTAACGCATCTCCATGGAGTTAAATTTACATCATAGAAGTAGAATCAGAATCAGACAAAATATTTAATTAGATTTTGCGTGTGGATTTTCAGCCCACAGTGATTTGCTACAACTGAGTCATTCATCTGTTACAAAATGAATAATTCTGGCTTATTAATAAAAGTACAGATTAAAGGTAGTTGAAATGAAAGCAGGGGGGAAAGGGAACAGGTCTTCTGTTTGATTCCTATACTGTTCTGCTTTTTTCTCTCGAGTCATGCTGCTGAGAATGGAAACAAAACCAAGCCCAGGCTAGAAAACCCAAAGGCAATGGGTTCATAACAAGACATGGGCTACCCAGCCTCGGTGTTACACAAAACATGTGTGAACAATATCACCAAATGTAAGGAACTAGTCACACGCTTGCTTTTCAGAACCAAAGATGGAATGATGCTTATTCCCTCAAGAGTGTCATGATCTACCTTAAAAGCAATCTCACAACCCCATCATACAAAAACACAAGCATGCTAAAAAAAGGAAACAAAGCCGTGTAGAGGCTACATCTACAGTGGTCTATCTCCAGATGCAGCTAATAAACCTCAGCCAGTTAAAATTAGCTGCACAAAAGCCAAGGATGTTTGATTCTTAATGTACTGAATTTGGAATTTCAATTACGGTTTTAAAAAAAAAAATCTTGATCAATTTCCCACTAGAAGAATAACCATTCCTGTGTGTCAAATTGCATTAAGACTACAGAATACTTCTAAGGAGCCTAATTAAAGAAAGTCGCTGAAAAACACATATAAGTCAAATTTAGAAATTCGTCCTAGTCTGAAATTATCTTTGAATTTATGAAATTGCTTTACATCTATATTAATACCTTAAGAATGAAACCCAGACTTCCAAACATACGAGGCTGAATCCTGCAGTTTAATTACTAAGTTATTAAGTAGATGTAAAACCAAAAGGATAAGAACAAGGGGGTGGAAAGAGAGCACCAAGCAGCTTCACTTCTTGTCAGCAGGTGCAGGAAAGCATACAGAAATACCGTACTGCCTAGGGTTGGATTTACAGTCCACATGACACTAGGCTGTCATGCAATTTCAGGGACTTCTGAATAACCTAATGAGCAAACTAAGAAATCTTTGTTCACTTCTGTGATCTTCAAATCCTATTGGATCCACTCACATTTTTTCATCAGTATTTCTGAGTAAGCAATGAGACTTTTGGAATTTTTAGAAAAGTTGTCCAAGACACAGGCAGAAAGCCAACCGTGAGGACAGAAAGCAAGCATATTTTACTCTTGCTGGATGGCAGAGTTGCCACTGCAACATGTTCTCCCTGTCAGCAGCCCACAGTTCTGGCAGGGTTAACCATGACAGACTCCCTCTTCTGAGTGGGCTACTGCACAGCATCTAGTCAGACATTTTAGAAGGCATCTAACTGTACCGATTTAAAAGCAAGTTGTCATTCTTCCTTTCAGACACTTTCTTAAATGCATGACATTGTTCCATTTTTAAATTGTTTTCAACTGATTAGTGTTTGTATCCATAGCGCCAGGCAGCGAACAGCGAGAAAGAAAATATGTAATCTATCAACTAAGAAGAAGCTGCAGAATAGACGATCGTCTATTTCAGAAGTTAATCCAATCAGCACAGTAAGCATAACGAAATGCAATTCTTTGAAGTGGGACAAAAAGGTGTTGTTTCTAAGTCCACATTTATTTCATTATATTTTCTACGTCCTTATGGTACCAAAAAACGTCTCATCCCCGCCCCGACCAAATAACCTCGAATCACCCAGCAAGGAACTTGCAAAACTGTCAGAAACTCAAAACCAAAGAAGAATTAACTCTGAAAAAATAATAGGAGAAGAAAGATGCTTACCAAATGTGAAGTGATTCATAACTGATCTTAGACTTTGCAGATACTGAAGGAAAAGATTGCTAATTTGTTTTTCACTATGTCACTGCAAAGCTCATTTCAAGCTTTGACAGAGTTTGCTCATTTCTCCACCCTAAACAGGTATTTGAGTTTGCTTCCTAGTGCTATACCACAGCACAAAAAGAAACCTAACAACGCATTGCTGTTTTTGTGTTTGAAAAGCAGTCTAGGATCACAAGGCAAAGCTATGAAGAGGAAAACTAGGAGTGAAAGAAACAAAACTTCTCCTCCTCCCATATATGTGCATTATGAAAAATAGCCAGAAGCTTTTATCAGTTTTCTTCTGCCTTAAACACAAAATAGGCTGTAAGAGCCTGCTGGCAGTTTAAGCAGGAGGCACACAGGTGAAAAGCTTTCATGTTTCCTCTCTGGCAGGGAGAGAGAGAGGAAAAACTCTTGAATTCCCATACTACCTTAAGACACTTGCTGTCAAGACAAGACAGAGAACTTGGCCATGGTTAGTTTCAGTTGGGCAAAACAGATACGGGCTAGGACAGCTAGTAACATTTTCTTACACTGTATTAGCACATGCTAAGTTTCTTAATCCTAACTTTGTTACAGAAAAATCTCTGAAAAAATCATATCTAAGGCTTCAAAATACAAACCAAATGTAAATCCTTTACTCACGTGTGCCTTTAAGTTTTAATCATTCCTACTGCCCTTAAAATTCTTTAAAAATGATACACAGCCACCAGAAAGTTTCCGTGTGTTGAACAGTTAGCAGAACTGTAACCCTGGGACCACACTCCAAACAAGACCTTTGAGGTCTGCTTTAATTCAGATTCTTTGTTTGCGATCCTTATGAACAAACTTTTTTTCCTCTTTTTCTAACTAGACTGGTGGGTCCTTCAACCCATCCTCAGTGACCGACTCCCAGTCACAGCCTTTGCAGTACCAACACCTTCAGAAAGATATGTCAACCTCCATTTTTAACCAGGACAGAATGAAAAAAATAGTTTCTGGTAAATGAAGAATTGACAAAGAATTCTTTCAGCTCTGCAATTGTTAGATGAAATCAAGACTTTCAAACTAAGATAGTAGGGGACACTCGAGATCATTTTCTTGCTTCCTGGTTTGTTTTGTACCATTAAGAAATATGAGATGAATCACTTTAATTGTAATTGTGCAGTAACTTGCTGATCAGAAAATCTGAAAGTTATTGCATCTTTTGGTTTTGACACAGTGGCAGCAGGGAAAAAAAAACCAAAAAAACCAACAACAACAAAACCCCACAAGTTCCTGATAGCTGTTTTTCACTGAAAACCAGCAATTACTGCCAAGCTGCCGAAATTCTGTTCCCCAATTTTGATTCTTTAAGTGGAAATAAGTGCAATGGCACCAATGTTGTAGCTCAAGTTTCTCACTATTATTTTTTTTTCTGTGGTAGACCTAACTACATTTTGATAGGCTATACCTCTGTCCAAAACAGGGTATGCTGCAAAGCTTAGCAGTTTTATCTTCGCAAGCAAAACCAAAGAATCAAATACCACGCGTCTGAGATAAGGATGGGAAACTTCCACTAACTTTTGATTACTGTTATTACAAATCCAAGCTCACATGACATGAATGCAGAAAACATTTTTTTCCCTCCTATCCGTGCATTAAGTATCACCTAATGCAAATTTTACTAACTTTAAAATTCTATAATTTGGGCTTCATGAAGGGAATAGTTATTTTTCATGTATAATTCGATGGCTAAGATACACAGCATAACCAATAAGACACTGACCATCAAGGTGTCACTACCCAGTAAGCACTGGTGTGTCACCCAGTGAACACAAAGGCTTTCTCCTGGTATTTCTGCTCTCTCTGGTTAGGAGAACAATACGATCTTCTCCAAGCTAACATACCTAATAATGATTTCGAAAAAAGAGGAACACTTTTTTGTGGTTCTAAAGCCCTTACCATACTAGAAGCTCAATCCTGATATATAATTAAAGCAGAATATGACAGATGGAAGAAAAACTACTCTACACCTCAGAAAACCACTTTAGTGAAACACTATGTTCTGAGGGAATTTTTTAAGGCACAGTCAACAACCCAACTCCTGTTGAGTTTGATTACTGCCATTAAAATATCTTTGCTCTCCAAGTCAGGAAGAACATGAGTGCATTTCTTCCCCTAGGACTGTAGAGCTAAAAAAAATTAAATACAATAGCCAGCATTTCCAATGCCAGAAGGTGTAATGCTTGCTTGACTATTTTTACTGATTTTGTGGGAGGGAAAAGCAAACTGCTAATTAAGACTGTCCTGTTTTCTTTAACTGTTAAATCATCACCTGGAATTGTGAGGATTAACATGAGGCCCCAAACCATTCTGCAAATGAAAGAACAAACTTTGCCCTTATCTGCAGCATGGCCGCTTCAGTGGCTAGCAAGGCAAGCTTGATGGGACTATAAGAATGCTGTCAGTTTAACAACTGCACAACTGGAAGGAACAGAAGCACTTCAGATGCCCACAGAAGCCTCTGAATTTTCTGAACTTGTGCATTTTGTCACTATTTAGTCTCCATTATAACCTAAGCAACCGGTGATTAGAATATCAGCATCATCTCTGACAATCTGCGCCCATGTAAAGTGAGAGGCTTAGGCTTACACTTCAGTTTGCTTTTGCTGGCTTCCACTGAAATGCTGTCTGCTAAAACACACCAGCAGGCACAAGAAGGAGGTACTTCCAACTCAAACCTGTTGAGTTGCTACACCAAAGAAATACTTAAAGCTCAGTTTAGCAGCCTGTTTGTATTACAGGGAATGTTAAACATTAACTCCGATTACTCTCTCTTTTTTTCTTTTATAAATTAATCTTTGAGGAAACGTCAAGGAGTGTGACAACAGATTTTGCAGTTCCTTTTTTTGCTCAATTAGTATGAGATCCTAAAACCACAAACCAAATGTCATTTATCTCAAAGAAATCAATAACAATATGAAAAAAATAGATGTTTTTTTGAATAATGTAGTGGAAAATGGGAGGGCTCCACATCCTTCACCCCAAGGGTGTAAGGAAAACAAAACAACACAGAGTTCAGTGCTGATCTGCAGGACTCTACAACACTGGTAAGATCAATGAGCTGCATCTGCATCACGTGGTAAAGCCAAGTGCCTTAACAAAACTTTCAAAACTTAGTCACATTTTATTATTCGGCATGTTAAAATAAGATTATTTAAATCCTGGGTTTGCTGCAATTTAAATTCCCATCCAGCTACTATAGATAACTTGTACAGAAAGCATGGCATCCTCTGATAAAGTATATATCAGTACACTGTATGCATCACAGAGGTAACAGTTTATTGAATTGTTTATGGAGATAGCTGACTAGATAAAATGTAAATGTATGGAAAGAACCAAGTAGGCTCATAAAACAGCAAAGCAATGTTTTTACTACAATCACATACTGACAGTAAGAACTCAGCAGGCGAGGCAACAATTTTGGTTAAACAGTTAAGCAACACTTTGCCAACATCAGAAGTATCAGTTTCAATCAGTATTTGTTTTCTGTCTTGACATGGCTTTAAATGTCATCATCCTCCACTTTAATGAGAAAAACAAAAACAAAACTCAAATTTTTGGAAGCACTGTCATGTAATCTACTTGCATATCTATGAAAATATAAACAAAACCGGGTGCTGAGCAGTTGAGAAACTAGATGGGGTCTTCCATTTGATAGTATCTGCCTCAGCTGGCCTCCTCCATGAATCAGCTTGCAGTGATAACACAGCAGGTAAAAGAAAGAAAAAAAGAAAAAAAAAACTAATTCTCAAAGTTTTGGAACATTCATCCTTTCAGGTTGTTCTGCCCCCTCTATCATGAAACGAAACAAAACTCCTGTAGATACAGGCTCTATGATAAAAACTGCACAGTATTAAAGCAATACTGGAAGGGTCATCAGCATTCTATGCATTGCATATACCAGTACAAGCAAACATTCCGGAATTACAGAGCTCGTGTGCAACCCTGTCATTTTCTATACAGTACAGAAGGACAAGGCTCACTTATTCTAACTGGAAGAGATTTGCAAGCGGTTTGGAGAAATCACAGCCAGATGCAGTGCAGATTAGTTTGGAAATGAGGTAAGGGACTTAGCTCTGATTTCAACCAAACACTGTTTAAGATGCAAAACTACCGTAAGTTGTTCCAGCTCAGTTCAGATCATGAGTAGTGGAAAATGTTTCATAACTTTCATAATATTCAACTTTGGTTGAAAGAACTGAATGACTAATTTGGTAAAATCTGTTACATCTATTCCTGAATGAGTCCAGGCCTATCTGAGAAATTTCTGACCCAAATAATACTGCTGGTTAGAGGTGTGATTTTTTTCCCTTTGTATTTTAAAACAGTACTGAACAAGCAAAACCTGTAGCACAGAGGCAGTTATACCACCATGCTTGTTTTCACTTTTGTAGCTTATGGAACTGACATAAGCTGCATCACCAAAAGCATTTTTGTTTTGTTTAAATGGGGTTTATTATCCTAGATGCGTTTGGCAGGAAAAGCATAGCAGCAAATGACCTGTAAGACAGACCAGTCTCAGCAACCTCCCTTTGCCACCGACATTTATACAGCACACCTGCACTAAATCTTCAAGGGAGCAGAGCCAGACCCATGGGTTACCCGATTACAGACAGCATAACATTTTAATCAGGTTATAAATGAGTCAGAGAATGAGAAAACTGGATAGGCAAATCCTAGTTTGTCAAACTTACAATTAGCCCTAGCTCTGTAAGCGTATTTGGTAAGGGTACTTTTCCCCAAGCTGAATTACTCTCTTCATACATTTCTATGCAATAAAGAGAAAGCCCCACAGAAACATCACAGTAACAAGCAAAGGTATGGAAAGTCTGCTTTCTTAGCATCAACGGCACTGACTGCATTACTACTATCAACTGCAACAGGAAGATCTACACCACGTTTCTGACAAACTGGTGCACAATGAAGAAGTGGTATAAACCAAAGCAAAGCATGTTGTACTTGGTGCATTTCTTGTTAAACTAAGATGAATTCAGTAGATGAAGCTTCGCTGCAAACTTGGCTACTTAAATTAACAGGAACACCAGACTGACATGGCTACATGACAATCACACGAGCTTGGACTTAAGCTCTTTCCTTCCTCAATAGAAAGTCTCCTCCTGCAACCAATTCTGCTTTCAGTGTTGCAAGAAAAGGTTTGTACTCAGACTTGCTTTGAGATACAGCTGCTGTAATAATAAATACCTGAAACTTTTCAGAAAAACAAACTCATAATAAACAAGAAGACGACAGCACATGGCAGTCTTAGTTACCAAGAAAACATCCTGAGGAGCGATCTGCTGGTGCACAAGGCTGCTCGAAAACCAGTCAGATGCAGATTGAATTTTAATTTTTTTAATTACACATCTCTAAATCCAACTTGCATAAGTCTCAGGAAGGAGCTGAGGAATCCGATCAATTTCAATTGACAGCTCATTGATGCTCTTAAGAAAAAAATAGCCTTTTCTCTGTCCTGATTAGAATCTCCTTATAGTGCAGACAAAAATAGTTTTTCAGTTAAAATTCAGTGTGTTTGTTAGTAAGGCTTATGTGAATAGGGGATTCTGCAAGCTGCTGTAGTCCAATTCAGCACACTGTGTTAATGAAGTGTAGTGATAGCACTCATATTAACATTACAACATTCTGGTACCAAATGCAATTCTAACATTCGCAAAAGGCTAGAAGCCAATACAGACAAACTGAGGGTTGCAATTTTAATGTTTTCACATTCAGCAATTCTTCAAGGCTTAATCTTATCTAACTCCAGGTAATGTGGGAGCTTTGAGGATACAATATACTGACCTGAGAGGTCAACCACTGGAAGAAATTATTTATTAGGCTCTAGAAATGCCTACTTGTTTCTGCTGAATGCAAAGAAGCTCTAAGGAAGTAGTTCAAATGTAAGTTTTCCCAATGCTGGCATAGAAAGGCCCATTAGATGAATCCTCCACACTGTCTGCTCCATACTTTCACAGCTCTCACAGCAGCCTCCTTTCTGTCCCAGCTGATACTCGTTTGTATGGTAGAAGTGCACTGTTAGATGGTTAGATGTATTCCTTTCCTTTACACCTCTCTAACACTACATGCCCCCTGAAAGCTTGGTGCAGATTCATTCATCATCTCCTACATGAATGCCAGAAGCTATTCAGATTGTTCTTCCATTTGGCTGAATAAAGTGATGGAATGCAAGAAACATGGAGCTACAGGAAACTGCTGAGTTGGTGTCAGAATTTCAGAAGCTTTCATTTTTAGACATGTTTTCAGAATTTTTTTTGTGACTGAATAAACTGTTACGAACACCTCGGAAAAAGAGGTCATTAAAAATTACTCAAAAAATCAAATGTGAAAAGTCAGCAAGGGTAAAAGATAAGCAGAGACACGGGACAGCATGCAGTGATGTAGTGCCACTAACAGCTCTTAGAGGCGAGACAGGATTTGATCTTTCAGCCAAAAAAAAAAAAAAAAAAAAAAGAATACTACGTGCTTCTTTAGCTATGTTTCCATAAGCAATACTAAAAAATACCAACCACCAGAACACAACATCTACAAAAAACCCCACACCACATTTAATTTGAAAATCTTAGGCTATGTATTCTACTGCAAAATGACAGGATAATCTATGTCTGGTGTCATGTCCTACGGAGGTTTTCATCAGATGCCTCAGAGGAAATGAACCTCCTTCCTCCAGCCATACTACACATGGTCAGATTTGCAATTCTATGTCACATCAATTCCGGCTTTCTTACAGATCTCAGACAGTGATTGTTTAGACCATGAAGCATAAAAACACTTTTATAAATCATCAAGTTCTTATTCAGTATTATTCTGACTACGTGCATTGATTTATATATAAGGTCTGAAATTGGTCATCAGAAGAAAAGCACCGGAGTTTTTGGGGAAGGAGGAAGGGGAAGTTGTGGCAAAGTAGCAAACACTGCAAATGGATAACCTGCAAGTACAGCAAAATCAAGAAAACAGTAGAGAAGGCTAAAACCTCAAGAGGACAAAAGCAAATAACAGTCTGAACAGAGAACATCCCTGATAATAAACTCAATCCACCCTTCATTTGAGATCCCATTTGAGAAAGAGTGTGAGAGTCACACAACTGGGACCAATTTGTTGCAGTCACTGGTGATGATTAAGCCAAGTATTTATTTCTGTACACTTCCAAGAATGGCACATATAAAGGTCTACAATGGTCTTGGCAGCAACCTCATTTATAACATCAATACTGTCAAACATTCTCCCACGTCTAACGCAGTACCTGAAGTTGGGAATGAGCCAATTCCCAAAGTGTACTCTCTTAATTTAAAAAGCGAAACCCTCCAAAAACCCCAAAGAATAAAACCAATAGACAAGGCAAAGAACAAAACGCCCAAACCATGTCACTCAAAATGTAGAACTGCCACCCATTTTAGACAAAAAAAGTCAGTATAAATGTCTTGACCTCAAATTTACCAGCCTGGGGACATTCAATGCAAAATCAGTAACATTCAGATAATATGGCACAACACCAAATTTTTTCATCACTTTGCTCTATGGAAATCAAAAAAACAATATAAAATGAGACTTTTCTGCACACTACAGAACTTTAATCACGTAAGTTACAAGTAGCAACAGCAATTTCCCAATAAAATTTACATCAGGTGCTCAGTAATAATGAATAAAAACAAAACCATACTTGCATATGCATAAACCAGCAGAAGAAAAGGGAATCAGGAGGACAATTAAGGTCACTAACTACTCATCTCCTTGACTGTTAGTATTGAGCTGTGTCTTTGTAGCAGTGTGCTATGACCTGCAGTTGCCTCTGCATGATTTCAATTTCAGGAGATGAATCAGTGTTTTTAATGCCAATCCATCTGTTGGACTTCCTCTCCTTATCTACGGAAAACTTTGATGACCCTCTTTCTATAATGCTTTAATGAGAAACAAATACACTTTTCACAGGACAAAGTTACACGTCCCAAACATGTAAAGACATCTTTAAATGAAACCCAAAGTAGTTTAGTGATATTCTATGGCATCTGTAACTGCTTTGCTTTTCTTACTTGTAATTGTGGATCATCACAAAGCAGAAATTGCCAACATTAGCTAATTTGAATGAAACTGAGTTGAGACTTTAGTGTTTCCAAGCTGATTTATGGACATCATGTAAAGCTTTGAATATTGCATGCATGAAACTTTGGCTGTCTTGAGGTACATCAGAATTCTGGAGATCATCTAAGTCCTAACTAAAGAACTAAAGCTACAGAAGACCAAGCTGATGTGCAACTTGTACACTGCCCAGAGAACTAGAAACCAGTGGTTTTTGCTGAGTACAAGCTATGAGCACACTGAAAGCAGACAGATTTTTAACTGTCACACACCCCCACATTTCAGCTTTGCATGCACAACATCCATATGCAATAGATGTATGTAATCTCTGTAGCAATCTTGACCTCACACATGGAAGCAACCCACATACTTCTCACACCCACAAACACTTTCTCCCAAAACTAATTCATGGAACCTATAACAATATTATTAAATACAAGTTTAAAGATTAAATGCATAACCCCAAATTAGTGATGTGGGGAGCCATAACTTGAAGTGAAGCATCAGAATAACCAGAAGTAATGCAGGCTGATAAAGCCTTTGAGTAGCCAAATTAAAAATATATTTTGACAAACATGGACCAAACTGAACGCTGAAGAAAGATGTAAGAATTTATACAGCACTGGTTTCTTCCATTACATGTGGTAGCATATTCAATATAGCATGTTGCTGGACACTGATGTTTTCCATAGTAATTGGACACAAAAGAATTTTTGATAAATGGGAGAGTTTTTAAGTGTGTACCTACAGCCTCTTCAGCAAAAGGCTGGCATCAAGGAATGGGGGACAACTGTTGCATCAGCTCTGATTGGAAGTGTATACTCACAACAGAAGGATTCTCACAATAAGCAGTATGCTGTGCTCCAAATTACAGCTTTTATTGGAGCTTCTAGAAGTAGGCTTCACACTCCTCGATGAAGGATATCCACACCTGACTGCTTTCTACAGTTAGTCAAGATGCACCTATGCTGGGACAAGAGCTGCATGAGATCTTGATATATTCCATACTTGTAGTGAAAGTAAAAAATAAAAGAATACAATTGCACTACGTACTACTCAGTTGAGACTGCAGACAGAAATTTTGGTCTCAAATACAGGGAAAAAAATAGATTTTTTCAACCCAAAACTGAACAGAAAACTATTATACAAATGGTCTGGCAACAAAACGACAGTTCTGCTACTGATACATCTTTGGTTGACTCTTTCTCCCTCCGATAGATGTGGACTGAATGTTTCGTGTAGATTCAGCTTACTTGACAGTATAACAAAAAGACCAAGGAACTCTGTTTACTAGGCTCCATACACAAAGCAACTCCCAGAGTTACTATTTTTTTGCAGAAAGGAGCCCATCTTATTCTGCACTACTCCTATTCCCTTTATGTCATGAAAAGAAAAACCTGCACAGTACAAAACTTCTACAGAAAAACAGCTTTAAACCCTACTACTATCACAGTATTTTACATAACAGGCAATTGCTACATTCATCCCTCAAAGAGTAGCTTACACATATGAGAAAATATAATAGAAAAAGCTACCCAGAACTGGAATAATCAGCCTCTAGTGCAAGGAAAGAGGAGTATTTCTAAACATTTTATCGTATTACTACATTCAGATCCATTCTGCATTAATACTGTCCTGCTCAGTGCAACAATTTCTCTGAGCTAAATCACTGCTGAAAAGAGTTAAGCTTTATGGACGTCTGGTAGTCATCTGCTGAGCCAAAAAATATAAAAAGAATGTTTGGTGAAATCTGTGAGACACCTGTTTTTCACATTCCTCCCTGCTCCCTGGAGCAACTTGTATCAAAAGAAAACAACAATGCTTTATGAACTTCTGTTTCTCCTTTCATGTTGCATGAGGAGATAAAGAACAACTCCCCAGAGTCAGCTGCTACTGCACAGACACAGTAACTGTATTTAACAAACATATTTTTAATCACAGAAGGGCTGCAAATGAAAATTCAAAAAAAAGACACTATACACAAAGATTATTATCAAAAACATCTCACAACGTCACAGAAAAATATCAAATGCCAGTTTTAAAACCTTTTTTTTTTTTATCCTTTTTTCTCTAATAGGTGTGAATTAGAAGTCTGAGCTGTTACAAAAGTGTTTAGCTATTCATAGTATTCAACCCCAATAGTCTGATTGCTAAAATACAAGCACAGCTACACATTTTAGCTAAATGTCTTATGTATGAACACTTGCAAAGAAAAAGAAGAGGTAGAATCATTTGCTCTCACATGTCATTCAGCATTATTTTAATGAGCCTTTCCATGACTTGCAATTAAGTCACTATACAGGGAAACAGTAACAGGCTACCAAAGGCATTGTGTGCACAAGCATGCACTCTTCTGTTTACCAAGCAGGCACAATAAAGTGAGTGGTGGGAGAAAATACCAAGCTAAAAGCATCTTCATATGCAAGGCAATTGTACCAACCTAGTAATATGAAGAAATTTGTGATGATATTGATGATTTAATGAATACAAAGGCACAAGCGTGTGCCCTTACTACTTAGTAATATTAACAACTAGGTTTGATTTTGTAAACAAATGAGGGGCAGAAAAAAAAAGTCACCCATCTCGGTGGTTACTCACATCCTTAATATCAGAACTACACACAGGCTCACCATATCAGCCTACTTGAACTGATACATTCAAAACTAGGTTGGCTTGTTCCCCAGTTTGCAGAAATCAATAGCACTTCCCATTAGAGATTTGTACTCAGGGCACAGTACAAGGAGAGTCAGCAGTCCTCAGTGATATTCAGCATTAGTAACAACCAAACCCATTGCTATGAAGGTCTACTTTAAAACAGCCCAGAGTTTTCATGAAAAAAATGACAAAAAGTGCAACAATTGAATTCACATATTACAGTTCTGTAAGCATGCTTTTCTCCTCTGAAGAGTGGCTTCAGCATAATTTGAAGTCATTTCAAAGAGCTCTCAAGCAGACTTCGCAAGACATCCACTCAACAGGAACAATTTTCATGAAAAAACTTCCACAGCTTCTAAGCAATCCGCTCTATTCAGCAATAACCTGAGTTCCCTTGCAGTTTATCCACTTGGTACGCCTGCCTTGTAAACTCCACATGCCTTCTATTGTTCCTTAATTAGAGTCTTCTACAATATATTCATCACACACAAAATAACACTGCCTGAAACAAGTGGTGATAACATTATGTTCCGACTGTTTATAGCATTACAAGAAATGCACAGCATGATTTGGCTTCCATCCAGATGCATTTAACTGCAGAATCCACAACTACTTGTCGGCTTTCATTTGTGTCCTGTCTTTCACCCCTCGACTTGAATGGGTGAAGATACTCCACACCAAAAACTTCATTGATGACATCCAGTGAGAATCAATCTATGATTCTGTGAGTGCACTCAGAACTGATACTGGAGGGTTCTGCCACACACATCCTTGCATCTCCTTTAGTCTGCAGTAATTGGCTTTGAGCACGCTCACAACTTCTTGCAGATGTGTTTAAGAATTTTAATTTACTCTAATAAAATAAATATGATTTTTCTTCCAACAGAGATATATACAGAAATATTTACTGAAGTCTCAAAACATTTCATCAGTTATGTCTGCAGTTGGCTACTCCACTAAACGTGAGGATACTTTGTGCTGCAGCTTTCATCCATCACAGGTGTGAAAAGGACAAAATTTGTTCTAAATACTACACATGTGAAAACTTTAACATGAAGTGAATTCAAGTCTTATCAGAATCATGGGTCCCAGCATAAAATCTTGGAGCTTCACTAGAATTGCAATCTTATGTCAGTTTGTGTCCATATCACATGCTGGCCAACATTTCTGCTACAGTGTTTTCAAAAAGAAGGAAATAAACATGGCTTTCAATTCTGACAAACAGTTAAATAGGTGTCTGTATTAACATGCAGCATTGTATTTGCTTTGTAGTAGCATTATTTATTTCTTATAGAAATCGTGGCATCATTTCAGCATGAAAACACTGCATTTCAAACAGAAAACACATGTAGCCATCTGAATAGAATCTGGTAAATGGAAAATGGATGGACTGTCCAACTAACAATTTCTGTGTAGTACAATAGGCTAGGTGTGATGAAAGTGCAGTAAAATTAACTTGTGATTAGGAGCAAGCCTTAAGATGGATACTACTTAGTAAAGTAACTTTAAAAGGAATCATTTTTATGTGTATGAGGGCAGATTTGAAACAAAATACTGCAATATAAAGTGAGGTCCTGGCTGTAACTATCCATTAGAGTGTTGCTGGTTTTGCTCCTCTCTACCAACAGAAAGAAAGAACAGTGCTCCAGTGCTATTGCTTTGCCTTCAAAAACATCAAAGAGATTTGACAAAATGTGAGCTGGTTGCCTTTATGAACTATGCTCTATGAAGAAATGACACTCCACACAAATCGCTCCTAAGAGAGAAAATCAATGGGCCTTGGTAGGAGGGTACCATAAGAAGTCATTACCTTTTGCAACCATTATCTTTTACTACAGTTCTTTGTAACCACTTGCACCAGAACTAAAGCACACCTGTCTCTGGCAGCACACCTTCAGACTGTCTTTAGCCTGAAGATGTAACATGGCATGCATTTCCCAGACCCCTCCGCCATTCCCAAGTGTACACAGACTTATTTCTCACAGCATTGAGCCAAATCCCCAAGAAACAGAATACAAAGTCCTCAGTGGCTTAAAGTGCATCCTTTCCCAGATCCCCACACTCAGCAGATTTGGGGCTAGTGGTTCAGCTCATCAGGGATAAGAGACAACTGAAGCAAACAGAGGTACCGTATCAGGGCCCCAATGAAACAAGTTATTATTACCTAGCAACCCTTAGCTAGCATAAAACTGAGATGTATACAAGTTTTCTGACTCATCCTAATAATGTCAGCACACAAGTTTCTAATGTACCGGAACACTCAAGCATTTGCTGGATGTATTCTGCAGTCCTCAGGGTACTGCTGAATCTGTTCTCCTAAGTTTGGATTCTCCTACAGAACATCTTGTGCCTTTCTTTCATTACAGTTCCTCTATCAAATGTGTCTCTTTCTCCACCCCCAAATATTTTGACTGCCATACAGCCCTGCCAGGTCCCTTTCTTCTCCTCCTCCTTCTGAAGTCTGGAATGATCTACCTTGTTGGCTTTTTTTTTTTCTTTAAACAACCAGAACTATTGATTTCCTTTTTTCTGAGCCTGTGAGACTTCCTTTGACAATCATGTAGCCATGCCACTGTGCTCACATTCCCCTGATTAAATAGAAGCCTCCGTAATTCCTAGCCTGGTTCTGACACTAAATGGCTTACACTTGTAGACTGTTCTTTCAACAGTAAACAAATGTAATATACAGAGCCAGAATTCATATCACATACAAATGGATTTCCCAAATTATCACAGTTCAAAACCTTATCAGATCACACACTTTTACCCTTACATAGCTTACAGGCTTGATGGACTTCTGCTGACTGTAAAGCAGGAGCTGTGCACAATTTTTTTAGTCTCAGCAACAGATGCTGTACAGTGTGAATGACTTTCTATGAATGATGTGAAGTTAGAAAAATCATGATGTGCATCTCGGTGTCTCTGGCACAAATACCACGGATGAAACAAAACCCTTAAGGCGCACTGCGCAGCCTAATAAGGAGCCTCCGTGCTGCAGTATTCCTACAACAGCAAATTACCATCTTCATGAATAAAAGAGAGATTTCAGAGAGAAGAAGAAAAAAAGAATATGAAAGGGAAAGTAGATACCCTCATGCAAAAATAAGAGATCTATTTTGAAGTTGTTGAGAGCTGTGTTGTGCAAGTTACCATGTATTTTGAACACCGGGCAAACTTCCTTTGCTAGTAAAACGACAAGGATTCCATGACAGGTGAAATGGACCAAACCCTTTGAACCACTAATATCACAGCTGAACAGTGGAGAGAATTACCTTGGTATGCTATACACTGTTAACTCCTCATCTGAATAAACAGTTAATAATTGGTAGGGAATAGAACAGTGTTCCTCTAACAACTGATCCTTTAAAGATGGCCCACACGCTCTATTTAACTAGGGAGAAACAGAAATTACTGTAATGTACCAGGATTCAGAAAGCTGGTGCTACTCCTTGATCCACAATAAGCAAGTCACATCACCTTTCTACGCCTTTGTCTCTTAGTCTGAATTGCTGAGCTATTAAATGAAGCTGGATGTAAAATGCATGAAATGTGCTATATATGAACAAGATGTTACTACCAGTTTGCTCTCCACTCAGGAAACATACAGGAAAGTACCTGCTTGAGCATCTTCGATATGGCTGCAGTGCTTCAAGGTATTCTAAACCTTCAAGCAGAGCCTGAAGAGAAAACTTCCTAAGGAGAACACAGTGAAGATGAATCACTGCATCATATTATGCAACCTACAGTATATTTAAATGGAAATGTTCTAACAAAAGACTTGATCTGGATAAGCGTACGATAGCTGAAAATCAAACACTTCAGCTGACATTACAGAAATTTGTCTGTATCAATAATCTAAGAAGTCAAATCTATCTTCAAATTCACTGCATAAGTAATCAAGAAGGAGCATTCTTCACCGCAGAGCACAGCTCAGGTCTCTGCATACAGCAATATTCACACTCTAATGCCTTTAGACCTCTAGTTTTACACACTTGCCTCAGCAACTGATTTTCACACAAGATTGCAATCGCTAAAACACAGGGATACAAACATCTGACTGTATGTCCACTGGAGTCCATTAGGAAAAACTTGAGATAATAGGACAAAAAAAAAAAAAATCTTCCCTGTTGCTGTCAACATGTTTATACAATAGATCCTAACAGAACAGTCTACTCAGCTCTCTGTGCGGGATGCAAATCCCTTTAATGTTAATGATGCTCTTGGTTTACACTGTCGGGGGAGACATACGCATAAACAGTGCATAAATAGCAGCCATTTCCAAATTCTAGGAATTTCAGATACAGGCTTTGTCTGCACTTCTTTTGAACAAGTTTGAAGCAACACCACAAAAACTCATTCTAAATCTACATTAATATCATGCTGAAGATTACAGAGCTGGGAGGAAAATGAATTCTCTCAATCATTAAGGCTGGCATTCACAATTACAGCAAGGATTTCTTTTTAACTGATGTGCTGTTCTCTAAGGAACATACAGAGAACAGCAGATACGCATACTCTGACCAGTCATTTAAATAGACTGAATTTAGACCTCAATTTCTGTTCCAACATTGGATTTTGTGGCTTCAGACAGCCTTAGTGCAATATTGAACTTTTTTCTTATTTTCTTTCATTATGGAAAGCATCTTTAAGATGACCAGAAGATCAGAGAAAATTACTGTCTGAGCTGCTGAAAGTGACTGAGGAAGCAAAACAATTATTTTATCATAAATTAATAATTCAATTCAACTATCATCTATTATTGAGTGCTTGAATAATAGTTTGTACTCAAGTGGACAGAAATTCTCTCTATAACCCATCTACTGCAAAAGATAAATTTAAGAGTAGTGTCACACTTTGAAAAATGCTACCTTATTGGCTGTAATTTTTCATTGTACCTGTGGGGACTGGCTGACAGCTCAACACTACAATTGTCCTTCATGTTGATATACTTATTTTTTTTTAGTTGAGACTGTCCTGGGAATATACTAAAAGTGATTTATTTGTCCCTGGACCTGTAAAAGGTTTCAGGCAGGTGGAAATGGATGTACAGCTTGCTGAGGAGAAATAAGAAATGAGCTCAGCACACTTATTTAGCCAGAAAACTAACAACCAGTGGGGAATACTTAATCACTTCACATTACAACTGAGTAAGACTTCTGATGGCTCGTCTCCTTGCTGCTTGCAGTGAAAAACCCAGCCAGCCCCGAATCAGCAGCCCACTGATTCACAATAATGAGATGTCCTTAGCAATCTGCTTTACATTGCTGTCCTCAGGAGCCAAACAGTGTGCTGCAGACACTGCTGTGACTAATTTTCCTAATGAAATAACAACCCCAAGTTAAATTTTACTTAATGAGTGGTATTTAATGTTCTTTTTCCATGGCTCATAAACCTCCCACTTCAACAAATTTGGCAAATTCTAAGATATAGGTTGTGTACCTGTAACCATCCACAGGACAAAACTGTGTTCTGTACCTCTGTATGACACCTCTGTGGGCTCAACAAGTAGCAGGGCAGCTACTACTCCCTCAGTCAAAAGGAAGGGAAGACTGAAGTTCCTGTTTGAGCTCTGTAACAATTTTATACATTCTCCCCAGAACAGGTTTTTGCTTAGAAACTGTAGATTTGTCTTTAACACAAGTAGGGCAAGCTTTATCACTATTTAATGAAATTCAGCCTTCTGGGCTAGTCCATTTTAAAAGCACCACCACTGCACATTGCAGTTTAACTCAGGCAGAAGACTGCTGGGCTCAGAAGGGTTGTGGCAATCTGTCTGTCATAACCAAACACAGCATCAGAATCTGGCTCTATAAATGGCATCACTACAAGCTCTCATTTGGTTCAATTCTCAGCAGGTAACTGAATAACAACAGTAATTACAATCAACAAAGTTCACCTCTTAGTGAAAATACAAAAACTACAACAAACTTCCACACAATTTCCTTTGGTTTTGGGCTGTTCAGTTTATCACACTACATGTGCATGAACAAGTTATCTGCTACTCACAGATCGTGAACAATCCTTTTTCCTCTCAAGCCCACATATTAGTACCTGCATTATTCAAGCAAAGCATCCCCAGTTGCACTGCTGCTATCTTTTTTTTAAAGACATAATGCAGTCTCAGTGTAGAAAATATGCCAGTTTTGAAGGAATGTGTTCAGATAAGCATTGCACAAATGTGATTTAGACTGGAAAACAACAACAACAACAACAACAACCAGAACAAAATGGGAGTAGTGTTTGTCTAGAGAATCCAAATGCATCAATGCAAATTTCAGATGCCAGGCTCCACCTCAGAGTGCTGCACGTCAGTCGCATGTGCAGCACTTCACTGCATAGAATGAAGCTAGGAAGACAGCACAACACATAACTAGCCAGTATATTTCCCAAGGTCTTTAGCAGGTACTCAGTTACACTGTAATCTCCATATGAAAGTACTACAGATATGTAGTAGAAGACTTTTTTTATTATTATTATTAAATCAAACTAAAGAATGTTCCACTGAGCATCATACTCACCAAAACCCATGAACCTCTACTGCAGTGACAGCACACGTGTCCTTTTATGAGCAGGTATTCATGTTTATACAATGTCAAGTACAGCACCTATTACAACATACAATTTACAGAAGGACATAAGCATTGATCCATATTGAAAAGCATATTATTGTGCCACAACAGTAAAGGTATGCCTGATTTGCAATAGCTTTTCACTTTCTTGTCCAAACTTGTTACTTAGGCTACTGACTGCAGAACATTTCACAGGCTCATTTTCTGCGAATGAATGAAGTTCATTTCTAATGCTGAATGCTCCTGTTCAGCAAACATCCACTTAATTCTTACTGTAGTTCAGAACTTTTGCAAGGAATTTTTTCATCCTTATGAAAACTGTTTTTATTGCTGAAGGAAAAAAAATAGCCATTTTTATTCCAAGCTACCTATGCTATCATGAAACTACCTTTCCAAAAAGCTACTCGGATGCAGCCTCCAGAAATGCATGGAAGACTTGGAAGTGATAAAGTATACTAACACACTAAGATGAAACACCAGAAAAATTATCAATGTAATGCATCTATAGGTATTACTTAAAGTACATAAATTACATTACACTGACAAAGTAAGCTTGAATATCATTAGCTGTTATTCGGGCTTGCTTGGTTTTGTTCTTAGCTTTCACAGCTACTGATTGGGAACGTGGTTCTATTTGTTTCTTTTTTAGATTTAGTAGCTTTTTTAGCTTTTACTGCTACCAAATAATTATTATAAAACCCAAGTACAGTCATACAGATTCTACAATAGTATTCTAGTCTTTACAATTATAACAGCACCATCCTCAGAGGTAGCAGCACGCATCTGAAATTTTCTGTTCTCCTGCTATACTTGGCCACCTTCAAATTTAGACCAAGGTAATTATGTGATTTGACAAGGGAAATGATAAGCATGTAGGTACTCATTTCATTCAGCCCTGAGACTGTAATAAAGAAATACAAAGACTAAACATTTCCTGACAAATTAACTCTGTAGAAGCAGTCATTTCCAGCAATTCAAGGTATGTTAACCAAGTAAAGCCAGAAAGACTAGAACACTGCTATAAATTGACCCTGCAAAAAAAGAACCATTGGCTAAAGAACTACAGAGCAGCTCCACACCGCGTTCTGTGTGAAGAATTTGTAATGATTTATCTACAAAAGTAACCATTCCTGTGTGGTTCTAATATATTTTTAATGATACTTCCAGAAAATATCTGATACGACATCTGAGCTGCTGGACTACTGACTATCCTTGTTATGATGCTCCCAGGAGCAGCAGTTGGAAAGACAGAATAATCTGGGATGTCTGACAATTCAATAAATACCTTGATAATATTGGCTCTGTTGCCAGCATAGGGCTCTTAGGGCAAAAAGTTTTTTGGGAGTAAGAGTTCAACACTGGATTCAATATTGTTCAAGGCCACTCAAGCAGATTTCAGGAAGTCTACTGTTAAGCTTTTGAGTTCAGTACTCAAGTGCAGTGTGCTCTAAATACATGACCTGCATTGAACTGCTGCCCCAGCAAGCTGTAGCTATTATTCACTTCACCATACAAAGTCCATAGCATGGGAAAGCTGGATCTACATGATATATTAACTGCTTTATGAACACTACTTGCTTTAGGAGAGCACAGCCATCCAAACAATGCACAATACCATTTATCAAACGCACCTCACAAAGACATTTTTCAAGTCCTCCACCTCTGTTTCACCTAGATATGTTCCTTAGGTAGAAAAAGGAACAAAAAATAAGTGAGATAAAACTGCAGTGTTTTCTGTCATTGAAGACTTTTCCCCTTAACTTCCATTCCTTCCCCAACAGGGCTCAATTACAAACTCTGTCCATGATCATCAGACTTTGCATGGCCTGTGTAATTAATACCGTATAGACTGACTTAATCAGTTGGAAAATAATTGCTGGGAAAGTGAGAAACGCATCGCTATACAAATACAACATTACAGTTTTTCTCCAGTGCTTTTGCCTTGATCCCACATAACCTCACAGCTACGCAACGAATTAATTGTCTGTTCTATTAGAGATTAAGAATAGATTTTGCAGTTTCCTAATAGAAGCTATGAGCAGCCCAGAATAATCAGTTGCATCATATTTCTCATTTTCTTCTTTAATTTGCAAGATGCTAATGCTTATTCCTCTTACATCTGATGACTAGATATTCGGGGCTCACTTAAAAGAAAGAGGTGCAAACACTTACAGAGAACACTTACAGAGAACAAAGGAGATGCTTTTTTGACACACTGATATCCTACAGACATTCAGACCAAAGAATAAATGCCTGAGTCTCTAACAGTGAATTTACAAGTGTACATGTGCACGCATTCATCTGTTTACATATAATGTGACACTACTTGAAAAGCATTTAAAAGTTTGTCATTATCACTAGAGAGGCAATCATTCTAAAGACAGCAGAAGTCAATTTCTTCCTGCTTTGCTTTAGACACCATAAGGAATTTTCTGAATGAGAAGGGCAAAGGGAAGAACAGTACGGCCAGCAGTGAGTCGTTCCATTCTGAAAACAGGCCTATTTGAAGTAATGCTTTGAAATGTTTATTCCAAATTCTCTTTTGAAAATAAAAGATAAAATCTGAGACTATAAAACACAGTAGGCATGTGGATTAAATAAATGATGGCACGACAAGGAGAAATTCAGCCAATGTGAAAAGAGCCGCAGACAGGGAAGGCCTCCTTGACTGAACTGTGCCATCGTGCATTTCCAGCTGAGCAGACCTGTGGGAACTTACTGAAGCAAGAGGCAGAAAGAGATTAAAAGTAAAAAGGGTGCAAAGTATTTGGAAACAAGGCTTCTCCAGTCACTCAATCATTGCTTCTCACGTCAACAGATTTTGTATGTTGCCATATGTAGAATTAAGAATCACAGAACGGCTTCGTTTTGAAAGGGATCTTCTAGTTTCACCCCACTGTCATAGGCAAGGACATCTCATGCTAAATCAGGTTGTCCAAAGCTCCGTATATGTGGCATATGTGCAAAGATCTGTATTTGGACATTTCTTCCAATTAAACGGTCATTTGATCTGGATGTGCAAGTAAATGCACAGAGCATGAAGTATGGCCTCGCAGATCAGTCTTACAGCAGACCTAAGGCATATGTGAGTGACAGTGCAGAACAAATTTGTTCCCACATTCAAATTTGCAAATGTATATTTACCTAACAAACAGATTATTTGCAGAATCTTGTTTGCAACTTCAAGCTTGTGGATTTAAGAAAATATCTGGAATTTCACTGCTATGTGTTTCTTAGAAAAGATACGTGTTTTGTATGGGAGTAGCACAGAAATATTTGTGACCTTCAGCACTGCACTGCTGCACCTAACTCCAACAGAACTAGCTAGAAGGACTTCAATCTGGAACATCTATAACTGATAGCCACATAAATTTAGAGTCTACCTACAAAGCTCTTTGTTTTTGAAGTTTTTACACTATTACAAAACAAAAGAAAGAGAATATTTTTCCCATGGCTCAAAGTTGGATCTATATTAACCTCTTATATTAAGGCTAGAATATAAGGAAACTATACAGATATTTACGCGCTCTAACTTTGAGGAAATTATGCTTTCCATTTTTCCTTATTTATTATCCAGTAGGGAAAACAGTACAACTCCTTTATTAATTCCTGTTTAGGTTTTCATTCTGAGTCTGATTATTCTTTCTTGCATCACTTGCTTTTGGTGTAAATATTAGAAGGATTAACACACTTAAACTTTGAGAACAGATCTAGAATTTCTTTATTTCTTGCATGAAAAACAATAATCAGGAGTGCTTGATGGGTCAAAACAAATTAAACAAGTAAGCTTCTTTTGCTTGTTCCATCCCATGGACAAGAGTTTTTTCTAACTTAGAATACCAGGGAAACATAAAACTACAGACATATTGTGCTGTGGGCAGCACTGAAAGGTATCAAATATGTTTTTGGATTTCACATGAAGTTGAAACCAGAATACAGTAATAATGAGAAGTAGTCCTTTGATAGATATCAAGCCAATTAAATTCACATCTGCTAAGAAGAATACTCATGTGGTAAGAGATGACCAGAAGTCTGCTTTGAATTAACTGTAGCACTGGAAATGTCATCAGAATCCTCAAGACTTGTGTTGTTTTTCACCATCAAGCTGTGAGCAGCTATAACACCATGACAAACCCATTTATTTGCAGTGGGAGAGACCTGCAAATTCAAAGCTAACTTTTCAACATAACTCTCTCAGGATACATACTTTCACGAGTAAGAAGAGTAATAAGGACCAAGCCCCTTATTAATGACACTTGCTAGTAGCCTAGTGAACTGCACAAACACTAAAAGCAAAGGGATTAAGGAAAAAGAAGGATAGAGAAAAAGCAGCTTTGTGTGTTCAAGTGAAATAAGGACATTGTTAAAACCTAGCACAATAATCCACAGATCAAAAATTATTTTTCTTACCCAGTTCTTTATAGAGCAAATATCTGAGCATAACCTGATGCTGGGGAAGTCCAGCAATGAGAGAAGGGACAGAGCAGGCAGATGTAAACCCTTGGAAGTTGACTCTTCAGCCAACAACTTGCAACTAAAGGTGAGGACAATGTAAGGCAGGGCTTTGGGCTTCTCTCTGATCCCTGAGAAACAACCTCCTTTACTGTCAGAAGGGAAAACAGGTAGACCAAATTGTAGAGTCAGAAAGATGAGTTTAATTCTCAGGACAGAACTAAATACAAGATGACCGTCAGGAAAGATTAAAAAAAAAAGGATAAAAATTAAAATCAATGACAACACCTGACTGCTAAATCCTAGCTGCAAATGCAGATTGAGGCAGTAGATAGGCACTATTTTGTCTTCAATTAAACACCAAAAAAACTACAGTTTTGAGGAGTTCGAAAGTATGCATGAATTTAGATCAAAAGCTTTGTTTGATAATGCCTCCTTCCCTCATGATCTAAGTGCCCAGGAAATGCACACAACAAGCACAGTTCCCATCATATTAAAGATATTAGTTATGCTTAACCAGATACTTGATAGTGTTTTAGCTATTTCTTTTCCTGCCCATCGGTGGTCATTATATATATTAATAATGAGATACACCCAGTGATTTTATCAGGATTACTTCTATTTTGAGAATCCTAGAGGAAAATCAGGCAGCTGGAATGATATAAACAAATTAATTCTATAGAAGGTAAGTTTCTTGCTTTAGTAACTCATGTAATATTCACACACTATTAAACACTGGGTAAAGATAATTTTTAAAAAGTAATGTTGTCATGCATAAACAACTGCCTGGACTGATGAGAGCATTGGTATTTTCAACCAGAGTCTTTAGCAATATCATAAATAGCAAAATATCATAAAAATTCTTGCTTTCTATGACAATAATTTATAACTAGTTTCTCACAGTCTCACCAAGCGTTGGGCACACGTACTAAGAATTCTCTCTCAACACGGAAAGAAATTTCAACTGAAGTTTCTGAAAGCTGGGATCTAGTGATCTTTGGCTTCTTAGTCTGAAAGCAAAGTAACTGTGAGTATTCATCATGGGTGGGCAGACCATCAAGCAGCCACTAAACCACTCGAGAGATATCTCTGTGCAGTGATAAGTGGCTGTTCTGCTTTCTATGCTATTATTCAAGAACTCTGCAATAATGGCACAGAGGTGGCAATTAATATCTAGAGGAGGAAAATCAGCCAGACTAACTCTGAGAACCACTTAACACAAATTTATAATGAAAGAATTATACAGTATCAAGGGCTCTGAACATGAGGTATTCAAGGTAGGTTCTGGGTTATTGTAAAAGCAATACAGTGCGTCCATCACAAATTAACACAGACTTGCTGTATATCCTAATTAGCAAGGTAAGTTTGAAGGGAAGAACTGAGAGTACAGGAAAGAAGCAGTAAGACTAAGCTGGACTCCAAGGCTGAAGAGAGTTACATACTTCAGAGTAACATGGAAAAATATATTTCCACCATTTATTTGCATGGATTTTAAAACTGGTAAAACCAATGTCCATAATCAGATATAGCTCTCAATTACACACATTTAAAACATTCTCTTTTATTCCACTCTGGCCACTGATATATTCCAGTTCTGACACTGCAGCCATCCCACCCGCATCCTCTACACAGCTCTGCTTTCAAAGGCCACAATAAACATCAGATAATCTTCCCCAGGAAGTTCCACGACTCTTCCCACATATAAAAATCTGACTTCACCTTTTATCATTATAACTAGACCAAGGTAGGTGTCATCATCTTCACCTCTTCCTTCCTTCAGACATTAGACAAACGTTTTGCAACTCCCAGACAAAGTTAAAACAAACAGGATAAGATTCATTATTACCATAAAAAGTTACATCAGCTCTGTTGGAGTCTACTACATCATTCGTGCCACAATGCAGTTCACAAACAGCACATCTGTAATTCTCACGTTTTCTTAAATTCCACCCTAATTCTTGCCAACTGGAGCTGAGACACCATGGCCCACGCTTTGCAGCATTCTTAAACCAATAGACTTTATCCAGTCAGGCGATATCCATCTTCTCATCTCCTCCATTCAGCTTTTTTTTTTTTTTTTAATGACACAAACACAGCTCAAAGAACAAGGAAACAAAAAAGAAAGGAAACAGAAAAAAAAGGAAAGAAAGGAAACAAAATCATTTGCTCTCCAGATCCGAGCAGTACTTATTACAGCAATCATCTGTCAGATCACTGACAAACCCAAGCTGCAAGAGAGGTTCAGGATATTTTTTAAAAAATGGGTATTTTTTCTTAAGTTTTAGAGAAGTTCAACTAGAGAGAAGCATGCGTTTTTACAAAATACCTGTATTACTGGAAAAAAATGCACTGTGCTCTGGGACACAAGCCCTACTGCATCACGTTCGACTGAAAGCAGTGTGATTTGGCACTGAAATGGTTCAGAAAGTCTGCAAAGCAACCACAAACTGCTGATTTAGACTAAGTACATTCATAGAATTAAGGAAAATATTTGGACAGAAATCTTTGTATGCATTTAAAGTGTTCAGAGGCCTAATGGGCCCTCAAAACTTAAGTTTTCTTATCACTCTGGTATGCCTTATTATTTTTGTATTTATTCAAATTATTATTATTATTATTCAACTTATTAAAATTATTCCCCTTTTAATACTTGTTTACAGCCATACTCACTTCCTGAAGCAAAGCCAAAGATGAATTAACTACAATGTCAACTACACAGACAGCTCCTCCACATCAGGGAAGAGACAGCTTGGCAGGAGAGCAGCAATCATAAGAGCACGACCCACATAGATTTTAGTTAAAAAAACATGCCACCTTCTCATTAGACCTGGGCAATACTGGTAATGTAGCCCTATTTTTCTAGATTCTGTAGACGTGTACCATCTAAGATAATTGAGCTTTATTAAAAAAAACAATGCATAGGTATTTCAAGAAAGTGTGCTGAGCCCCCTTAACCAGCATAGACACTGTAGAAGTAGGACTTTCCAGTTACCTGTGCCAATTATCAGAAAAGAGATTACAATCTAGAAGCAGACATTACTGAGAATACAAAGAAATGCCTTCACATATAGAGGGAGAAATAAATTTGCAAAGCCCAGCACAAACAGAAAGCAGGATCCATTGCCAAGAGCAACCCGAGTAACACGCTGAATGAAACCCAGACTGCGGGCACCCTGTGGGCTAGAAAGAGAACTGGAGATCCAGGAAAATCCTAATGTTCCGCATTTTTGTGGTAAACAATTCTGATTGGCTTTTCTTCTCCATTCCTGTACATACATGAACTTCATTAACAAACACGCATCTAAAAGGCGCTCGAGGACAGATCAGTAATTGCTGTTTTATAACAAATCAGAACTTACTGAGAAAATCTTCTATAAAGACTCTGTCAAAACAAGTCCCTTAAGGATTAGCAGGAGATAAATCCTCTGTCAGAGAGATTTTTCTCAACAGCAGTAAAAAGGTTTCAGTATCAGAAGATCTCAGAAAATGCACTTCCCTCTCAGAAGAGCCATCTGAATAGTGCTGCCTTCACAAGCACAGATATTATTTTTTCCCCTGTTGTTTTTACCCAAGCTCTACCTTTCACAAGAAATACAGCATTTGGCAACTCTTTAAAGCAACAACATTGATTTTTTTTTTTTTTTTTTTTTTCCACTGGTGGTATTATTAGCTAGGACAGTGCACTACGGAACATTTGCCCAGCATGAATGAAAGGCAATTAACAAGCCTTGAACTATTTCAGAAATGTAGCCTACATGAGAATCATAGAATACCTTGCCTGGGGATTTATGCCTGGAAAATACACAGAGTTGTTCGTTGTTTTGTTGTTGTGGTGGTTTTTTACATTTAAATACACAGACTGCACAGAGTCTTGTTTGTCACACAACTCAACGTTTGTGCTTTCACTTTGTAAGAAATTTTGGTTGAAGATTGGTTTTAAACAGTCAGAATCTTGACACATGTCAAAGCCTTTAAAACTCAGTTTGAGAAATTAATATTTAGCATGCTGTCAATGAGAACCCATCATGTTTATTGTCTTAAAATAATGTGGACAAGTCTTTCATTTGGATTGTCACTTAAGCTTACATCAGTAGCAGAATGCATCTGTCTCTGCACTCTGAGCTGTTGTGAATTAAATAATTGCAATCAATAATTCCATTACAAACAACACAGGATTTTCTCAATAAACAGAGAACTGACCAGTGATATATAACAGTATGATTGCATTCACCTCCTGGACCAGAACTGTGAGAGAGCTTTTCCCAAACTGTTTCCTTGTTGGTGTTTACAAAGCTTCTCTAGACTGCTTACTCTTGGCACTAATTGATAGCAAGATAGAAAATAATGTACATGTCTAACTTGTGAATGGATCCCCCTATTTGCCTATGCTTATGTTCCTCAATTACTGTCCAAACTTTCTCATCACAACTCCTTTCCAGAACTAAATATATAAAAGCTTTAGATCATCAAATTGTGTACTTCCATAACCATTAATCCATAGTTGGTGTAATCTAAAAGCTAACAATGCTTTTGTTTTAATATGTCATAAGTTGGTCATTAAGGAAAAGAAGAGGTGACTGTGGAATTGAAGCCCTTTTTTCTGTCACAGAATTTGCATTATTAGCTACATAGAGAGGGAGAGCTCACCCAGCAATGGTGTAAGACAGGCTATCACACACACAAAGTATCCTTCTACTGCAGGCAGCCAAGCCTACCATGTGTATTGTTTTGCTGTACTGCTTGATTGAAAAGCAGTACACTATGTCAACAAGTCACAGAACTACTTGTGTGGTCCATTTACTTTTGCACTCATCTTCAGCTACTTCTAAAAACCATAAACTCATAAATGCTATCATATTCTAATTCAGCAAATCAAACAAATGCATGAGTCTAATTGATTTAGCTGATTGAATTCATGATCTGAACATTAAGCTTATGCTGGTTTTTTTGCCCTAAACATCTAATGCAAACTACTTTTATCATTATCATCTCAGAATGCTCCAGAGTCCCAACTGTAGAGCCTTTCAAATATAGAGTCCAATGCAGAAATAAAGCTATGTTCAAAAATAACTAACTTAACAAAAGTTACCTCTTCCTATTTCTTTTTGTTATGAAAAAAAAATAAAATCTATGGATTGATCATAATCCAAATGTGTTCAGCACTAGTGATTACAATTGCCTTGCTTAGTAATTCTGGAACAGATGAACCACAGAAAAGATGCTCTTTGATCTCATGCAAATAGTTCTGGTGTAAATGTTGATCAATCCATACACTTGACACCTTCTGCAAATGAAAAAAGAAGAAAACTGAAGAATTTGCACAAGTTACTGCTTTAATTTGCACATTCTTTTTGTTATAGAAGTAGCTAAAGGTTGCCAAACCAAGATCTAAGCCTGGGAAGCGTCCATGCTGCTAATGCAGCCAACACCAGTGACACTCATAAATACAGTTTTGGGAACAGTTATATAGTTATGGACTGACTCATATCTGTACAAGAAACTCTTGAAGGTGTTAATTCTGCAAGTTCGAAGACAGTAGAGAAACAGGCTTATCAAAAACATTATGAGTTTTATCACTGAAGAGAATTTTATCAAGAGGTTAGAATGGACGTTAAAGACCATGGGCAAAGACACCTCCCACTACACCAAGGCTGCCCAAAGCCCAACCCAATCAAAACCTGAACACCCAGTGGGGCATCCACAGCTTCTCTGGGAAGTCTGTTCCAGGTTCTCTGAGTTTAGCACCTGCTTCCTGCTTCGACAGATTTATTTCACTATCTCTAGATTCCCCTCCTTAGTTCAGAATGCACCTAATAATTGCAGGTTCTCCTGTATAACTTGGAAGAGCTTATAACCAGCTTTCCTCAGCTCGAGGCAATTGCCAAAGTTTTAGTCTTTTTCAACATAGCCCCTTAAAAGGAAAAAAATAAATAATAATAAAAGATAACTATGGATGCGAGACAAGAAGTGCAATTATAAGATATTCAGCAATTATCAATTTATATGCAACTTCCTTAACTCGTTTATTCTGTAAGCAAAGCAGAATACTGTTTCTATTTATACCACTACCATTTTAGTAGACCTACTGAAATTCAGATGTAGATTTTATTTACTTACATAATATGCAGCACCCTTCTATGTGACAATAAGGAAACAGCCAGCATGGCTTAATGATGCTTCATTAACAGAAAGCGCATACTCACAACTCACTTATACTTCACTTCTGCATTCTAGGGAATATGAAATGTTCCCATATAATTCATATTTCCATGCATCAACACTTTCTATAAGTGTTTGTTGAATTACAAAAGTACTCAAGACTTCTGTTTTTTTTTTTTTCTCCTGTCTAAGCATTTATTCTAATACAAATTGTAAAGACTTTGAATGAACTCTTTCATTATATATCTTCTATAAAATGTTTAGTGATGTTGTATTATTTATTATAAACAATAATTTATTATAAATACATTTAGTATAAATAACTATAGTAAATTAATTGTTTGAAGAAGATAATCAATATATACTGTTACGAGGTAATTCTTTCTGTAGCCTAAATTTGACAGCTGTAATCCTGGCACTTCTTGAGAATTTCCCAATAGTTCAACCAAAAAAAAACCCCAAAACAAAACAAGAAGAAGAACAAACTTCTGAGCCAATGAGTTATAAACATCATT
The DNA here is from genome assembly GCF_987193195.1 of Phasianus colchicus. Taxonomy (NCBI): domain Eukaryota; kingdom Metazoa; phylum Chordata; class Aves; order Galliformes; family Phasianidae; genus Phasianus; species Phasianus colchicus. The sequence goes on along the minus strand of NC_143447.1, from coordinate 5,158,314 downwards.
CTCTATTGAAGTATAATGAAGAGAAACCCCAAACTGTCAAGTACAACACTGCAGCTTTGTTCTAATTGTAAAGCTGGATGCCAGGCCTCAAAAGGATCCCACAAGAAGCAATGCACATTCCCCAGTTACTTCCATTCATACAGCACATTTGAAGTGTTACATGCGACTCCATACTAAGATATGTTTTTATTCAGGCATCCCTAAGGGAAATCAACTTAAAATACTTACATTACTGGTTAAAGATGTTGACAACATATATTTCAGCCAGTTAGAAGTTCCAAGTTCTAACCGTTCAGACATCTTCTCTTTGAAATCTCTGCTAATAAAAGACACTCACTGAAGAAACATATCTGTTGCTTAAATTTAGACCCAGAATTTACAGAGTTCTGCTCTGTAGCATGATTCCTTGGGACGATGCTTGAAAATACCACCTACTTAAAATTCTTTACTTGCACACTAGCCAAGATGACACGCAGCCCTGAAGGCAACTGGTTGGCTTGAATTAAACAATAAAAGATTCATTAACATTCCTTGAAACACTGACAATTCCTTGGTTATTCTAAAACTACTTTAAAAACATGAAATCAGAGAATTATCCTTCTCCTTTTTGTAAGGCCAAAAACTTATTCTAAGTTTGCAGGATAAATCACAGACTTCAGCTGTTTTTCTGAATGATCATTAAGTTTTCATACATATCAGGACATTTGATAATTAATTTTCTTAAACATAAATAATTCTGCTTTCCACAACACAGATTTTAAAAAGAAAACTCCACTGCCTCAGCTGTTAAACTAAAAACCTTGCAGCACACTGTAAATTAGTGAGGCACATTTAGACTTTAAATGCTGACCACTCCGTTTTCATTAGTGGGCAGCTATTCAGTTCCTAGTTCCTCTAAAGCATACTTCCATTACAGCATTAGCACAGGCAATTAGTATATTTGCAAAAGTGCAGAGCTATCCTAGATTTGGTGTAACAGTCACCTCAGAAAACTCGCTCAGATTCCAATCTCTGGCTCTCCACAGGAGCTGCCATGATCTTCGTCTCACCACGACTTCAAGGAGTACATCTCCTGGCCTTGCTGTAAGCTGTGACTGTTCTGTCTCTCTAAGCAGCTCGGGCAGTGTGTTTTTATGTCACTGACTGCTCCCTCTTTGAAAAGTGACCAGAGTACTTGTCAGGATAAACGTCGTTCATCCCCAATTCAACCAGCAGATTAGTTCAGGGTAGTTTTAGCTAGACATGGTTGCAAGCACCCATCAGCAGGGAGAATCTTGTGCATGTAAAAAATGGGGATTAGAAAAGAACAAACAAAAATCCTGGCAAATTCCAAGTGAAGCCAGTTTGTTAGGAACGAAGAATTTCAAGTACAATTTATTTGCAGTAACACCTTTCTCTGTGGTGATTCTTACAATGAAAAGATGCAGTTGCCATGACTGCTGCATGAAGATTCAGTGACCACTGGAAAAGAAAGAAGTTCTAACGTTCAATAAAAGCTTTAGGTCCGAGTTACAGTCTTTTCCACAGCCGGACAACTATGTACTCTAAGATTGTTACAAATCAAATTAAAACAAACGAGCATTTCAGTGAGATAGAAGTCCCCTCATGCTGTTTTTAAGAACAGGTCCAGCTAGACAAGAGGAAACCACATCAAACATGCTCTGATTGAAGCAACTCATTTTTCTCTTGGCAAATCCCCCCCTCAATGAAGCTTCAGGACAAAATAAAGCAATATAAGAACCTCTTCATGCTGCCACCTGGTGGGCTTTAATGGTAACACCATCCACATTTAGCAAAGACCAGAACCATCAGTCAGTGAATTTCTCCTCACCCGAGAAGCCCACACTAATGTGGAGTTCTTGTTCTTTTACTTTCCCATAACTTTTGCACTGACATGCAGAACCCATTTTCAGCAGTAACTCTGCTCCTAGCTGTACCTGCAGTAAGTTCAGCAACACAACCGTAGAAGAAAACTATAATTTCATCAGTTTTGTGTTTGTCAAGGCTGCTTCTTTGCTCTCATCCTAAAAGAAGAATACTGTGAGTCCTTCACACTATGAGTTCACTTCCACACTCGGTCTGTCTTTTGAGGTACAGCAGTTCTAGACTAGCTAGGCTTTCCAAAGACCTACTGCCACCATTTTCTGCCCTTCCTCCCAAGATTAGAGGTGAAGGACAAGAGATAAAGATCAATATTATTTCCATTGTTTGTAACAAAGGATTACAGTATGGATGTTTTGAAAGGGGATTCAGATACAGTAAACAAGCTGCTCTGTGCTGCATATTACTTCCACACGTGATTTTTCCCATTCTCAGGGAAAACAAAAAGGTTGTGCCTGTATATTGCCTGTATATAATCTCTCCAGCTATTTTCTCTCTTTTTTCTTCTGCTAACACAAAAAGTGCTCTGTTTTTAAATAGAAGGGTGAACCAGACTAATGGATACAGTTAGAAATCTCTTAAAACAAACAAACAAACAACCTGGAAATGTGTCCCCCGCACACAGCAGCAAGCACCCAGGCGGACAAACAGCAGCTGGCAGTGACCAAACAAATGATTCAATCCAATATAGAGGTTCATTAAAAACAAACAAAACTGAAGTCAGAAGCCTTTTTTTTCTTTTCAGTGCGGAAAGAAATAGTCTATTAATTGTAAATCTAAACCACACATTAGAAAAAAATAAAACACAACGCTTTCTCCCCACATAACTAGCCAGCTTGGTTGGCCACTTCAAACATCTCATATTACTACTAGCTAACCAACCATGTAATTCTAATTTGTTATCACAGAGCAGGTACTGTACACGCTTATTTAGGCCATCCACATGACAGGGTAATTTGTAGTTATATAATTTCATGGTAATTATAGTTGGAATTACTATGTACAAACTGGGCATTTCCAATGTAATTACCAAAAACTAGCTACTAGAGGCTCAGTATTGACATGATTAGTAAAACCTTTACAAAACAAAGTATTATGTAAGACCGACTTAGAGGCTGTTTTTCCCTCCTCCTTTAGCACTGTAATTGACAACAAGAAAGCAGAAAGGCAGAGAACAAAGCCAACGCTTTTTTCATGTGGGCGGCACTTACCTCCTGTGAGCAGATTTACAAGTGCTGATTCTGCTCTCTCCTATTTGTTACTGAGAACGATAATATTTTCAAATGTTAACCCTCCACCAAAGAGTTTGATTTTGCCTTCATGTACTTTAATTGCTCAATTTCAGTAAGACACCATGGCTTCTTTTTGGTATCTTCATTACAACGCAGCATGTATTTTTTATTTGTGTCACGGACACAAGAATATTGTTCCACAGCTTTTGGAAAAAAGCAGCTTCAAAGTTAGACAACATTTTACTAACTGTATCTGACTGATTTATGTAGAAGTGGTCCAAGAAGGCCTGCTAAGGCTACTTCAGCTCCATGAACTGCAGGTAACTTGTGGACAACGATTCACAGTTCATAGTCCCATTTATGGGATCCTACTCACATGCTTGCACTGTTTGAAACCCAAGAGTTGGAGCTGTTTTTGCATGCTGTGACAGTTAGTATCAACATCTGGAAACAAAGCAATGGGCATGTGCAAATGTGCAGGGAATCAATTTGTATTTCTCAGTGACATGATCAGTGAAAAATAAAACTGGGTAAGTCTATAACTGCCCCAAGGCAGTAAAAGACTGAACAAGACACTGGTGAATAAAAAAAGCATTTCTAAATTATGTCTTTCTATAAAGGACAGAGACAAGATACCACCATGTGTGAAATTCCCTTTTCATCAATAATAAAGAAAAAAAAAGTTTGCACGAAGAAACTTGAATATAATATTAAACAGGAATTATTTCAGTACAGCTTCTCATCAAGTGCAGATGCTCTACCATATCCACCATGACACACTGCAATCATAAAAAGTCATCTGTTGAAGTGTGCTTAGGTCATATTGCTGGAAAATTGACAGCCAGAGAAAACAGAAGGACTGATGAGGAAGCAGCAGCTCTTCAAGGTTATTTCAGTCAAATGCTTCAGCCAGAGACCTGCTTCTTGTGCTTAGTAGTGTGGCCCAAATTGCTACAAGTAATTAACAACTTTCCAAAATGAGAAAGTTACCTGTCAGTGAATACTTTTAAGAATTACTCGAATGTTGTTCTGTGAGTGTTATTAAAAATAATAATTTCATACCTTCGTCTTGTAACTGAAAATGAAGGCCGGCTGACTGGAGAGAAAATGCTACAGGAAGGACACAATTACAAAAAGGCAAAAGATTTTGCTAAATGCTCCATTCCCAATAAGTGGGACAGAGTTCAGGGAAGGGGTTCAGGCTAGCTCAGTAGAACTGTGTGACAGCTGTTCCTGAAACCGGCTGCTACACATTGCCTGCTACAAACTTTTTTCCCCACCTAATACGTTTCTCTCAAGACTTCTGCAGCCTGTATGGTTTCCCTTTCTTTGCTCACACTCAACATGCAACATTCTGCTTCCTGGCTCCAGAAGCTGCTGCCTGTACTTTGGCAATGCAGTACGGGATGTGAAGTATAGAAGAAGGCCTATAAGCAGCATTCAGTGCTTACAGGGAAAGGAGAGAAGGAATGCAGGGTGCACTGCAGCACTGGACAGGTCCTCGAACAAACAGCTTAGCAGATGTCCAGACTACATTTCAGCCCAGAACAGAACACGAAAACAGCCTTGAATATTTCAAGGGTAAAAGTAACTGGTGTGGAACTGCTGCTTCACACGGCAGCGAGCTCTGCCCCTCATGGCTTGACCTCCCTGAGCTGCTTTGGAGAGCAGGGTGGGCAGCCCTCCCAGCCTTTCTGGGCAGCGCTGCTTGGTGGGCCACGAGGGAGCTGGAAGCCACCCATAGATTGCTGCTGCTGGTTCTCCTCTGCTCCGAACACCCCTGCTCTCCAGACAAAAACAGCACCAACACCACAAACTCATTTTTGTTATTACTGACTTGCCCCAGGCCAAGTCAATATCCATCTCAGCGAGAGCAGGAAAAATGCAGCATCTTCCCCTGGTAGGATGAGCACAGGGGAGCTTGCCCCTGCACACAGAAACACCTTAACTGCCTTCACGTAAAGGACTGCAGCTGTGCTGCACCTGAGCAGCTGGGGGTGGCTGCAATTCCCAGAGTTTTCAAGGTGTTCATCAGAGAGTGTTGATGAAATTTTACTCTCTATAGGCTTCACCCTTAAAAATAATTGTTCTGCCAAAATATGACATCAACTAGGAGTGATTGTGAAGCACAGGTAATTTTCTCTGAGAAGAGAGAGGGCTTTATAGCATTTGGTGCTGGTTTAGAAATATTCCAGTTTTTCACAGCACATCTGCATCCTTCCTTCTCATCCACTACCACGTCAGAAAGCCACTCTTGGCAAGAGAATGTTAGGGAGAAGCAGGGACAAGAGCAAATAGGTGTGGTGGAGGCTAGAGTGAGAAGCTGGACACCTGCCTCCACACAGGATTGATAGTCCCATGCTTCAGTAAGGCACACAAGAGCACAAACATACGAGTTAAAGCTGGAAGTGCAAGACAGACGTGCACAGCCTACCAGGACATCCATAGGGACCAAGCCTGAATGCTTCTGAGAGGACAGAGCATACTTGCTGCAGTTCTGAACTGACACCACACAGCACCGAGCTGTTTCCAGTGATGTGTATGCGTATGTATATATTACTTCACCTTTTTCTTCTCCTTTTTTGTTCCTTGGTTTGAGATCCAACCTATTGGAAAAGCACTGTACAATGCCCCTGCTGCGCTACAAGTCTCCTTTTTGGTTCAATTAATGAGCCATAAATAACACGATGAAGGTGTCAACAAAGAGTGTAATTTATCATAGCTTGTCACAGGGGCGATTCTTAGGAGGAGAACGCTCATTCGCAGTCTGGCGCAACACACAAAGATTTATTCCTTGCCTGGTACCTCCCCCTATTCCCCCGGCCTGCCAAAATTTATCTTGTGCTGGAACCCTCACAGGTGCACCGCTTTGACAAATATGCTGTGAAGTCTGGTATTCATCACAGGCAAGTCTTGGTTGGGAAGGAGGCAGCAAGAAATAAATTTGTTTTAGAAAGAAGGCGCTTGTGATTCAGTGTGCTCAGGGGCATGGGGAGAGGCAGACAGGCTCATTATTTTTAACCTCCCTCTGTCTACAAGAGAAGAAAATGAGGTAATGTAGTTGATGTGACATTACAATCCCTGACTTCATTACTTGCTGCACAGTTAAACAAGCAGCTAGGTAATCTCTACTACGGCAGTCTTATTGAGCTTCATCTTCTCACACTTGCCACCAACAGGTAAGGCAATTGATGGTTGCCAGTGCGTTTTGTTCACGGCTAATTCATTTACATGAATCCCCCAGTTCAAAGCCTGTTCTTGCAAAGCCTAACTGAATTTGAAGACACTAAGACCATTTTTTGATTCACAAAGCAACACTCAAAGATACTACAGTGAATAAGAGAAGATTCTCTAAAACGCTTAATGTCCTGAAACTAGAAGGAAGCCTTTGCTGGGGTGAAAAGCTAACATTTACTCCAGATCTAAAGCTAATACAGTGCTCCACATCTACACCATTACAGCTAACACCAAAGCATAACTGTCAATTAGTATCTTCCTTGAAACACATGAAATGCAATATCTACAGGCCTGAAACAGACTCACAGATGCAAACAATGGAAAATATTCAGCAGGTAAGAATGAGATCAATTTCAGCCTTACTTGAATTGGAGATCTGTTGGAAGGCACGATGCCTTTCCTGCAGCAGCCTGAACGAGTTATGAGGGTTTACTGCCAGTAAGAACTGTAGTTTGATATCCTGAGCCCAAACATGCCCCAGTTCCACGAACACTGAGACTGAGAGTAGTTTGAAAGCAATTCTATTTGGGATCATACATAAAAGATCAAAACCACCATATCAGAATGATACGTGCTAGCCAGTTTCCTAGGCCTGATACAAAAGTGGAAGCAGAAAGCTCATTAACAGAACACAGAGAAAAAAAACCAAAAACCACCAAATCCAAACATCAAGAATAACCCTGACACAAAATAATTATTTGCTGAAAAGAGAGAATAAGACCAAAGGAAGCAGTTTTCTCCCCATCCTTTGGGCTAATTTGAGGTAAATGATGCCTTTCCAAAGCCACAGAAGTGGTTTAAGACAGGTATCAGATTTCTTGAGGTTATTTTTGACCACAGAGCCAAATGTTTGGTGTTTGGAGACTAAATGCTAAGGATGGATTCCATAAATTTTAGCAACATTTCCAAACAATTTACATCCCTATATGCTAAAACTGAAAGCTACATTAAAAATAAGTTTCCATGTACACAGGATGCAAGTTCTTTGTAAGCTGGAGATGTGTCTACTATTTCACATAGAAAACTACAGTGTAACAAGGTTCAAGGAAGCTGATCTGTACAATCATTATTATCTGTACAGAAAGAAAGAAGATGCTATTCAGATTCTTTTGATCCGCAGTGAAGATGTGTAACCTGCAAAAGTATACATCCACTTCAATTGAGACTGCTGATTAATCAACTCAGAAACATAAAACTACTGAAAGGGACATTTCTCCAGTCTTCTGGCTTGCTGATGATATGCTTAATTTATATACATAAGAGCACCACAATTGTTTTACTTAAAAACTTAAAACTTTACTTAAAAACTTGCTTTACTTTAAAATCTTAGAAAATTTTTCAATGGCATCAAAATTAACCATACCATGTCTGCGAAATTGTTGGAGGCTGAACTTGAACTCTCACATATAGTGTGTAAATTAAAAGAGCATGTAAGAATAGGGAAAATTACACAAAAGTATTTTTTCCTTATCCTACAGGCCAGCTTTCAGCCATTCTTAACATCCCTTCAGTGGCTGATTCTGAGATTAAAATCATTTAGGGGCTCTGATGGGAAATACAGGTTCGTTTGCACTGTGTCAGAGTGGAAGTAGTGTTGTTGTGCTGATGTGTTGTTGCATTAATGTTTAAAAGGAGGCATCATACTTGCAGATGGCTTTTCTTCACAGCTGCGTACTCATCCAAGGTATATTTAAGCCTTCTTCAGTCTGCTATGAGAGAAGATGTCCTCAAATGGGTCATAACTGTTCAGCAATTTATATTAAAATAAAAGATTGCAAATTCTTATCAATACAGAAAAATCTACATGCAACAAACGTGCATCATTCAGTTCTTTGAATAGGCACAGTGAGCTTTTATAGCAACTCATGGTTCATAGCTCCACCGACTCTGGAAGTCACGTTAGCACTGCAAGCCAAATAATTAGTCCACAGGTCTGGGTTGTGGGTTGCACCATTTCCTTCTCTCTTCTACCTCACTAAGGTAACTCTTCAGAGCAGGCAGCTCACAAGCAGAGGCCTTTCCTCTCAAAGCTGTAAATTTCTTCTAACCACTGGCAATCTTACTATGCTACTACCATTTTTCATACAAAAGAAAATGAGCTTTGTAGCAGCTTTAAGAGACAAACACAGAGAAAGACACGGGCAGCCTCTAAACTGTAAACTTTACAGAAACTTTCATCTGCCCTTTTTTTCTGAAATGATTAGCCCTGAAAGTTGCAACTGACAGTCTCTTGGTTCAAGAAATACCTAATTAGCATGCCAGCAGCAACATGCTTAGCAAATTAACTGCTGTAGAGCCACAGTAGCTTCCCACTGACACAAATCCAGACAAGCACGTCTGCTTTGTTTTGCTTTCTTCGTAAGGTTGCTCTGGTCTGCTCAAATCTCCATTCCCTCACATCATATACTTTTAGTTTCCTATAAAAACCAAAACAAAACCAAACAGATACTACAATTGTTGTTCCATTTTCTAATTGCTTTTAAAGCTGTTTTTATCTAAGATGTTCTTACGTGGTAACTTGTACCTAGTTATGCCACTTAGAAATCACAGAGCGTTTCTAGGGAAATTTTGCTTGCCAGAGCCATAGCAAGAGCTTACACTCTGACATTACTTGGATGGAGGGAAAGATGCCAGCCTTAGGAGCAGAGCAAGGTAATACAAGGAAGGAAAACAAAGACAATCAGCAGTTAATGACTGGAGTGACAGTGGTGCTTTGAGGACAAAACAGAACACCTATGTGAAAACACACCAAGTTGAAAAGGGCAAACAGCTCGTTCACTGCTCGGGCCACCCTTCAGTTTGTGGTGGAGCTGAGCTCTCCACGGAGCAGGCAGTGTTGTGCTGCTGTTTATACATCCCTGGCAGTTGGTGCTGCACTGCTTCCAGTCCAAGCAATACTTGTGCGTGGCAAATACTCTCCAACGGAGTGCATGGCGATACAATGTAAAATCCTGAGCAAGGAGTTTTCAAGATTCGAGAGAATCTTTTGCTAACAGCTCTAACAGACTCAATCTCTGAAAATCTATCTGGATTTGAGAGATACATACTAAGTACACATATATGCATACATTAATAAACATGAGAATGAGACGTATGAATGCCTTTAACTGTAAAGAAAATCTTTTCCATCAAAACATGGCATCTTTCAATCTTCTGTCAAACATAATCAAGGGGAGGAAGTGCACAACACACTCAGGGCTGAGGTCTCTGCCTACGTGACCCGGCTCTGGAGGAGGGCAGCAGAACAAGCTCTAGGCTACTTTGCTGCTTTCCCCGACCGCGATGCTGACTGGAAGCCAAAGTGACTCTTGCCAGAAGTTACAGTTGTGGCTGGCAGGAACATGAGAACTATATTTCATCAAGCACTAGAAAATATTTTTCATTCTATGCTGGAGCAAAGATGAAACTCCCGAGAATTTTGCAAACGTGCTCCTTCAGAACTGTTAGCAGCCTGGTAGCTTAGGCTATTATCTGCAATGGCAAATCAGGCAGAGCCAGGACTTCAGCTTTACCATTCCACCTCCTAAACACAGTCTCCAAAGGTTAAAAGCTAGAGTTCGTTACCATGCAGATTTGACGTGCTCTCATTTGAGCACACCTGTCACTCCCACAACACAGAAATATGTATGGGCATCCTTATCCTTCTGTGGTGACTCTTCCCTTTAGGCTGCAGGGAAGTGAGTATCAAACACAGAAATACTCAAGTTCTTATTTTGGGCAATGGATACAGCATTTTAGTTAAGAGAAATTTGCATCACATGCTCCAAAGTGAAAAACTTTTTAATCTGACTTTCTTGCAACTGTAATTTTTTCAAATGTATTAAGAAAGCTTAATGGTATTTTTCATCAGGTTTTCTTTGTTTTAAATAATCAGATCACAGCTTATGATGTGAAATTGGTGTCTGGCAACCAAATACTCTGCTATCTTGCAATCACATTCTAGGTATGTGGGTCTGTGAAAAGATCATATTTGCAAGAGAAGAATGCACATCCTTTATTACTATACATGCACATGACAAGCCATTTTTGCAAAAGCTGAAACTAGCTCCCATGCACATCACTACGGTCTTCACTTTGAGCTCTGTGTGTTTGACATTTTCTGACTTCAACACAGCAGGGACAAATACACTTACTTGTAAAACAAAGCAAGATCTGTTTGAAGGTGGACACAACAATCAATCCAGTTGCCACAGAAGCAGTAAGTGTTCATTTACCATTATGTGATCCGAAGCAATATATATTATGCCTTTTGCTAGCAGGAGCCTTGCTAGCTGCAGTATGTCATAACTTCATCAGCAATCAGTTACAACCATCCTTCACAACCTTTTGTCTGCTGTTCATAATGGGGATGGAAGATTTTCTGGAGACTATCCCTCAGTTCCAAATGATAATGCTGATGCTGCTTCAAGGCACTTAACGCTCAAAATGTCCTAAAGATTTTACCCCTTGCATTTCCAGTTCAATTTTGTGCAATCTGAGGAATGCAGCACTTCCTCTGAGCGGGAAGGAAACCCTCCCTGTTCTCAGAGCCTGAACTGTGTACAGCTGCCATTTCAAAAAGGCCTCCAGAGAACAACAGGTTTGCAGCACTGCCAGCCAGCTTACAAAATTCAGTTATGAAATTGAGACTATGAGATGATATCTGTGCAAATTACACGATTCCTTACAGTACTGGAGGCCTGATCCCCCACATGCATATTAGTGGAGCAGGTAGATACTTACACAAATTTTTATTAATTGCTTAACAACTTGATTCCTACCTAACTACTAATGAAATTACTACATTAGGACATGCATATTTTTTCTTTTCTTTGTAATGATACAAATCCCATTCGCAGTTTGATAAGGGACAGGGTCCACTGATTGTTCCACAGTAGTCATAAGACTACGGTCAGTAAACTATACTCATCTGTGGGAACATCCATTAGTGCTACGCCAATTATCTCTTAAGCACCAAAACTATCCAGCTGCAAGTTTCACATGCACCTCCTTATCAAATCTATCACTCACTTTCAGAAAAAGGTGGGTGTATGTTTCTCATTACAGCACATTGCTTATCAAGACACTGCGTACCCCACCACCAACGTCCACTTCTAAGTGATAGGAAGTGATAGGAAGGTCAGCAAGGCAGACTTCATACTGTAGCTTCTTTGTTACAATCTGAATGCATGCTGTATTAACAAATGCCTGCAGCATGCTGCACAGCCTGTACAGCTTCACTGAGCTGCTTTCAGTCACCAGAAAGATGAAATACAGGAGGAAGGCCAAAAAGCAATGATTTGGACCGTACCACATGGAAACGTTCACTTCTAAAGATTAATTACAGTACAGTTAAGATGGTGCACATTCCCATTTTCACAACTTCATCTATGAACTACCACTGCTGCAGAGTAGAAAGCTGTGATATAATTCCAAGAAGCCACTCAGTAATCTTAACTGCTTTTCTACTTCAGTTTGAAAAACAGAAAAGATGTGGAATCTACACAGTTCTGATATAGCTCAGGTGCTCATGCAAACAAATTTTCCTCTGAAGGTCCTAAAATACGAAATATTGCAAAACCAATCCACCTTAAGCCATTGACAAAATCTTGCCTTAATTCATTGCTGACTGTATTTACTTAGTTACCTGAACATGTAACTAGATTTTCTTGTACTCTTTATATAATCAACTTTGGTCATTATTTTCAATATAAAAAGTTAAACTAAGTTTGAGGGTTGTTTTCAATTATTCTATTGTCTCATTTAACATTCAATTAAAAGTGCCTTTCCCAAATAATTACTATGCCTCATTACACAATCATCTCATAAAATAATGTTGATTTATTTTTTTTCTTTTTTCACAGAATCACAGCATCACAGGGGTTGGAAGGGACCTCTCAGTGACTAAGTGACTCACTGAGAGTGACCTCTCAGGGACCCTTTCAGTGACTAAACAAACACATCAGTATTTAACATGGGCTTGTTTGTTTTTATTACTATTTTTTCTCATTTCCCCCTCCCCCTGATACTGATGATAATAAAGATCAAACTCATGCATTCTGCTTGAAAGTCCCTCACCTTCATGAAGCACCAGCTCATGGCCGCCTGCTTTATTTTCTAGACCCCTGATCAGCCCAGTGTTAACTGTAGACACCTGAATCTTCTCTTTTCCTTCTCTCCATAATGCCAGGTGGAGTGCTGGAGGAGCACTTAGTGCTCCTTGTCTCAGCTCATTTCAGTCTGATCAACAAAGAACACCGTGCAAGCATGGAACAATGCTTGTGGCTGTAAAGGAAATCTAATTTTTTTCCACAATATCAGAGGGGAAATTGCTTAGAAATTAGAAGCATCAATATTAATTTAATAATTTGAAATTTACAAGAGTAAAAGCACCCAATAAAATAGCAGAAGTCCATTTAATTTCTCTCTCCTTCAAGTTTTACAGTTAAGAAGCTCATCTCAATTCCCATTAAAGTCAAGAGCCTAAGTCCCTGAGAGGGGTGCTCCAAGCTGACACACAACACACACTTTTCAGTTCTTCTGATTTATGGATGACAATATTAAGACTAAAAGCTGAATTCATTTAATGAGCAATCATCTGTTAAAGATTTATCTGCTCAAACAATGTATTGAAAACTATCAAGGAAGTAAGCTGTCATTTTTTTCAAAACAACACCTAGGGCATCAGACAGGGAAGAGGAAAAAAAAAAAAAAAGGAACCAGGGAAAACATTTAAATGATAAGTCTTGAGAAGCATCACACATTTTACCCTAAGGACTTTTTTCCTACTGGCAACGTAATAACTGCAGTGATAGATGGGTCAAGGCATCCAAAATCCCTGACTGAAGCATCTCTGGAAAAGAATGGATGAAAATAGGCTGGTAGGTCTCGCTTTCTTTTCAAGAAATACTTGGAGGCCAAATGACTTACCATAGCTTAACACTGCTGTACAGGTCTACATAATGATGAATTCTTACATTATGGTAGAAGAAAGTGAAAATACACAAAGGTAGGCTCAGACCCTTATTGCAATGTAGGTGAATTATGAACCGGTCCTATCACAGCATGTAGGCCTGTTTAAGCAAAGGAGCCTGCATCATTTCCAGTTAGACTACTAACATAACACACATAATACAGCTGAGCCAATGGAAAGACATGAAGGACCGAACTGCAACTATCTAAACCTGAACATATGAGGATGACAACAGTACTCCAGGGAAGGAAAAAATGTTGGCATGCTTGGAGGCCGGTTTTTGCCAACTGGATTAGGCTCCTGCTGGCACTGATTCAGGAAGCAGTCATTTACCAGCAGTATTTAATAGCAGCATTTCACAATAAAGGAAAATACTTGATCTTCAAGCAGTCTAAAGGTGGGAAGGATCACTTGAATTCTCATTCTTTCAAACTGCTTGTGATCTCACCAAATTGGAAAGTGGTTCGAAACAAGTCTTAATTCAGGAAGAACAAATACAAAATTAGGTTCACATAAATAACAACACAAAAACACGGAAAAAAGCAAGGACAGGTTGGAGATAATTCAGGGGAGAATGTGATACTTTTGAGCATCTCAAAGATGCTGATCAGATGGAAAGCATGCAGAGAACAGGAATGGGTAACAGGGATATAAGGAAACATTGAAAGATGCTATTTGCTTTATGGCCTAGACACTAGAAGACCATAAGAGACAGGATAGGAGTTTGCAAACGAAATCCACTCAGGGGAGGAGCTGTATTTCTCTGAGTTCTCAGGATTCTCTAGAAAATAACGAGTACAAATTGAAGAAAGCAAGCAGATTTAGACTGGACATTATGGATACCTGATGCTGATTATCTGAGGAAGTTACAGAATGTCCACACATCTGAGAAGTTTATTTAAGGCACATATCTGTCAGAAACACTTTCCAGATAAAGATCCTGCCTTCAGGAAGAGGAATGGCTAAGATGACCTCTCATCTAATAACAATATCATTGGATACATGGCTTATTAGAATACAAATGATTACCTATTTCAGGGATCAAAAGAAATAACCCAGAAGGTATTTCATCAACCACAGACTACTACTACTAAACAAAGAAAGCACATACTTTATATTGGAAAGAAATATGTTAGTAACTAACAGTATGGCCTTGCAGCTCTGTGCAAGACCATTTACTCAATTATCTATGACCAACTGTTAGCTAACTATTCACTATCACTACATACACTAGCTCAAACTTCATCTGCCATCATGCTTACTTATTAGAATAAGGAGAAAACAATGACACAGCAGTTATAGCTCTGTGAAACTCTCATCTAGTGCAAATCACCACACAGACTATTACAGACATGAAAGTAATTGTTGACACAACATTGAAAAGAAATCCATACCAAACCTTCAAACCTTGCATATATAAAGCAGACAGGGCATCCATGGCATTTTCAGCAGAGAAATGTTAGCACCTTAAGTGAGCTCTGTGATTCACTTTCAAGCAAGACAAATTCCAAATTCCCAGCTCATCATTTATTTGCACTGGATCAACAAGCAAGGGTGAAAAAAAAAAATAAAAATGTATTTCTACTCTTCAGTCTGAGTTCAGCTCCATTTAATAGCTGAATGAAGCGATAGTTTGCTGATGTCATAAAAATCTCAGAAAGCTGCTGTGCTGCATGTTGAGAACCATCTGTAAGAAGCATTCCAGGATTTTCACGACTGTAAAACAGCCAGTAATTATTGCTGTTTATACGCAGAATTCTATTCCTCTCCACCCATGGTGTAAATAAATAAACCAGAACGCAGCTAATTTTTAGAAATGCAAGGAGTAAAAATGTTGTACTAAACCTCTCCTACGCTCTTTCTTCCAGCAACTTAAATATGTTAGGCAGATGAGGATAACTAACTTTGATGTGCGGGGGCTTCAGCATTTGGAGACCAATTCCAAGCCCATGGCACCATCAGCTTCTGAGTGACCATGATGTGTCCCATGGCGATGGGAACAGCTCTTAAAATAGATGTGGATTTATTACAATTTTGTGTAACTATCAGAGGTGCTACAAATGATAAATGTAGTTGGTTTTTGTTTGTTCGCTGGTTTTAAGTACTTCTTAAGCAAAGGAGAAGATCAGACAACATTTTCAGATGCACCCTTATTCATATCTTCTCAAGGTTTTCATGTTTGCTTGTTTGGGTATTTTTTAAGAAATTGAGTCCCAAAGAAAATCAATGGGATTTGTTGCTTGTCTGCACATTCTCATTCAAGTGAAGTTAAATCAAATTAACTAAAGTGAAAATTACTATGTATTAAAGATCATTAAACTCTTTGAAAGATTTCTCATTCAGAAGCAAAGTGGGTTTCCCTAGTTCTCATTGTAATTCGTTTTGGAAGTGCTCTAGCATTCATTTTGGCAAATAATCAACCTTCAGACTATTTGTCCCAGAAGAACAAAGACTCAGATTAGAACCCAAAGAAATCAGAATAGAGGTTCACAAAGCTTTTATGAAAGCAAACACGTATTGAAAACAGTGATTTAATCAAAACCAACATGGCAATTACAACAGGCACCACACAACTCTAAAAGCAAGATTGTTTTCCCTGGCTAATACCACCTCCATAATAGAATCATTTCACCTCCTATACATTTGGAATAAAAGCAAAACAAGAACTTTCCTCTGTTAAGTCCTGAATACAAACTCTGCCAATTGCAATTAGTCTGGCTCTAGATCTTGAAATTCTGAATGTGTAACAATGTTTTTACTTCAAGAACCGTGTGTGAGCAGCACCAGAAGGGTGGTAAATGATAATGATAGGTCAAGGTGACAGCGTAGATGATGTCTGAAGCAACAGTTTAAGATATAATCTTTATATAAGTTAATTATCTTCTACTGCATAGGTTTGCATTCACAGAATCACAGAATTGCAGGGGTGTCTTTGAGTCTTGCCAGACAAATAGGGCTGGAAGGGATCTCAAGAAGTCACGTAATCTGCATCCAACCTAAAGCTGAGATCAGCAATTTCTGCGTCATTTAAAGAAATGCCTGATTGTCCTGCTTTTATTGGCTTCCAACAGAAGGATTCCAAGTCTCTTCAAGAAATCCATTCCCATGCTTCTCTAGCCTCAGAAAGATCCTTGAGCACTGCCTTGCTCAGCATTCTCTTGCTACATTTAAGTCAGTAGTGCACTACAGGAACTTCAAAATTGGATCTGGGAAAACAGACTTTGCATTTTGCATCAGAGGGAAACAAAAATCCCCACAAAATCACAATTACAAAGGAATTTTTCAAAGGAAAATATTTTCTTCCAGCATCTCAGAAGACAATAAGTACTCCAGTAGGACCAGCTGACTGAGTAAGCGGCATATTGAAGGGAAACACTGGGTATTTCTATATGCAGTGTTAGACAGTATTTTTACTGCACTAAATAATACAAAAATACACAGTAGGAAAATGTGGTCGATGAAAAGCACATTAAAGTCAGCATAAGTTAAACAGCAGATATTCTTGCATGAAAATGAGAAAACCGTCCTTAAAAATATACCCCATAGAACCAGAAAAGTTATTTTCTTTGTGCCCTTTAGTGCTATACCTCAGCAGTCACGTAATACCAATCTTCAAACCAGTAGACAACGTAGTAACACTAAACACATCACAGACCTGTTGTTTTGTCAACAGGCACTGCAGTTTGGACACTGAAAGCAGCATAGATGGATTCCTTTTTTAATGGGGTTTTTAACATACAGTGTAATCTCATATTCAGGAATTCAGAAGCAGAAAGGATAGGCAACTTGGTTAGCGTATAATTTATATTATTTTACCTTGTACCGAAGACTTCTGAATTGAAACATGTTATGTTAACGTCATAGATAAAAACAATGTTCTTATTTTACCTAAAGATTGTGAATGAGCTGAATAACATGAAATCAGATTTTCCTCATATGACCTCTCAGCCCATACACACAACCTACAGTGACTTTAGATGCCCAAATCTTCACGCTCAAATACTTAGCACACATGGGAAAATACAGAAGTCTTGATTTATGCCTACTTGGCTATTACTTTAAAAACGAATTCCTTCAACACTGATCTAACTCTAGTTAGAAGAGAGCTCTACCCACTATTCAAATGTCAACAACAAGAAAAAAAAAATACAGGAACCTCAAAACTGAATCGCAAGATACATTTGCATTCCCCCTCAGAAAGATAAAGGAGGCAGAACTATTCAGTGAAATACATAGGAACAGAAAATAGAATGCACAAAAAACCCACCGTTAGCATTAACAAAGCAGCAGACAGAGGTAAGAGGAAAAAATCTGAACCAAAAGAATATTTGAAATGGTGGGTTATTTTGCCCACCATTCAAAAGGATGTTTTTGTTCCTGGTGTCCTCACTTTGGTTCTTAGCCCAGGCTTTTTGTTCAGCAGAAAAATATTTTTAGCCGACCCACCCTGAGGGAAAAGAGAGGTACTGACTCCTGCAAAGTTTGGTAATCATTCCCTTCCCAGCTATTTTGTTATCTGCTCATTGTGGACCAGAGCTACAAGACCTTTCTTAGCGTCTCAGCAGATTTTTCAAAGAATTTGTTGTTGTTTTTTCACATATTTGCTTAAGATTCTGAATGGGAAGTTCCAGCTCTAAAACAAGATTAACACATACCACTAAGAAATCCAGCACTTCCTTGTATTTGTAAGGATGGCCCCACAATAGTGTAAGAAAAAAATATTCCTGATTAAGCAAGCATGAGACTTTCAAGTCTGATCCAGTGCCGAAAAGAAGTAAAATACCCTAGGCTTCCTTACGAAAAAGTCCTTGAAAAATGTGACATATATCAAGGTAAAAGCAGTAAGAGAATAATTCAGAACATTTAAATCCTTCCAAGTTTGTTATCAGTTGAGCAGGGCTCCAAAGGCAGTGATGAGTGCAGTTCACAAAAACGTGTGTGATCACTGATTCCATAGCATAATAAGACAGAAATTATGTAGCAACAGAAACAAAAACAGCTTATTTCTACAGGTTTCCCTAAACATCAAGGTACTGGTCTATGGTTTTTTCCAGTCATACACTGTATTCCACTCTGCTTTAAAAAAATCAATTCTGCACAGCTATTACTTCTCCTTCCTCTGTTTGTATTTCAAGGCTGATATTTATTTATTTCCAGTAATAAGGTCTGCAGGCATCACTGTTCAAATTATTAAAATCCCAATATCCCCACCACAAATGCAGAAGTCTGGCACTTTCTTCATTGACTAGGGAATGAGCTGGCAAAGCTAAAAGCTTAAGCCGAGCTTTTAAGATTTTTCTGATTCCACTCTTTCATTTTTTCCCCCTCTCTCTAAATCTTGGAGTAAAAGAAGATTAGTGCAGATGGATGAAAATATTTTTTCCACTTCAGCATTTGCTGTCACTGTTCAGTGCTAAGCGGGTTCTCATATGGTGTCACTGGAAAGATGGAAATTCCTACACTTTTCTTAAATATAATCACCTAGCCACAAAGGAAGGAAAAAAGAAAAACTGGCTGTTTATTTTGGCCTGCCTTTCCTGTGATTTTTCCGGCAGGAGAACCTGTAAACATAGTAACCTCTCAAATTGATGCCTCGCCTTTTATTAAAGTTCAGCTGGCAGCTTCCACACTGCACCACACCAATCAGTTTCTGGCGCGCTGTGCCCAGCCAGTAAATTGACCTGGACGCAGGGAAGATGAAAATATGCAGACTTTAAGTAATCCCCCTCGCTGAGCACTCGGGCACATGGCTGGATTAAGCAGGGAGGGCGGGGGGGTTCGGCAGGGCGGGGGCCCACAGAAGCTCACCCCCAGCCCTGACACGGCCTGGGCGCTGTGGGAGCAGGCAGGGAGCGGGCCCGGCCTGCAGCGCCCTCAGCCACGTCCAGGCCCTGCGTCTGGACAGCCAGCTTGGCCCTCCAGCTCCTGGAAACTGGCACGCCGCTTTTCCACAGTACAAATAATAAATAACACCCAGTAAAGCAGGACGTAAACAAACAGCTCCTGCCCTTGGTGCTGCCTTAGAAAAGCAGCAGCTTTCCGACTACATGATCCTATGCAGATTCAGATTATAACTGAATTCAATCAGAAGAGATCAATCCCATTTCTGTAAATAAGGCGGGGGCACTACAGAGCACACAGAACGCACCGCACCACTGTTAAATGGCTTAACCCCACCCCCTGCCCATTGCGGAGCACGAGCAGCTGCTCAGAGCTATGAGGATACATTATGTGGCCTCTAACAGCCAACATTGAGCTGGACTGTAGTTATTTAATGCTATGAGAAAGCAATTATTTCACTTATCCATCTGCATAATATTTATAAATTGAATTGGTAACTGAGTTTCCTCTCAGTTGGAAAACAAAGATTTTAACGATCAATCCACTTCGAAAATCTGAGTCTTATCTAAAGAGCTTTGTCATATATAACAAGGATATTTTCACTTCTAAATCCCATGGATTCTCTGAAAAAATAAAATGAAGATGACAGTGATCTACAGCAGCCCTGCAGGTCACTCAGACACACTGGTTCAGCACTGGCACAGCAGCTTCATCCTGTCCCCTCCCTCACAATATGGAGTCCTTACGGCCCCTGTGGTCCTCAGTCTGCTGTGTTTTTTCCAGGGGCTGCTCAATAATCATGACCACCAGATTTTATTTTTTAGTAAGCGCGGATTGTCATCAAGGCAGGGATCATATACACCTTTTCTGATCTGTAATAAGATGTATGTGGCTTGTATTCTTTTCCCATTATAAAAACATCACAGGGATGTCCCTAGTGTCAGCTACTGACATAAATCAGGCTTAGCTTTGCTAAAATGTTCCAACTGCTATAAAGAGAAAAATAAGAAATTCTTCCCTGTCACCTTCACCCTTTCTTAATAAGGACAAAAGCTGACTTTTTAAAGGCACTATGGAAAATAATCTAAACTGAGGTTCAAATTGAATACGTTTTAAAGTTGTTTAGCTGTTTACCTCAAAAATCTGCCTCGAAACGCAGGAGATTCATCTACTCCTCCACAGCAGCTTCTGTAATGGTGGGTCACAGATGAAGAGCACAACTGCTCCTAGCTATAGGCAAGACTCAACTACTGCTCTGAACCATAAGGTGTGAAAATACTGCTTGAGAAGTATGTGTAAAGGTAACTAAGAAAGCACTTATGCAAAGTTGTGTGTAAGTGCACATCTCTTAGCACTCAGCCTTGAGGAATGGACTGCCTGGGCCTTATCTTATACTATCTAATAAAAATATTGTCATTAACATTTTTTTAAAAAGCAACAAAGAACTCCAAACCAATACAAGCCAACTACCACAAGGGATGCTCATAGGCTGTCAGGTGTATCCCTCTTAGAAACACAGTCTTCAATAGTAGCTGTTTCTACATTTTGATGACAGGCTAGGAGCTGTATATTCACAGCACATCGTATTCTGGAGACATTAAATGGTGACATTTGAGGTGAAAGTCAGGCTGTGCTGGTTGAAAAGTAAGAATACTGCCATTAAGAGTGTTCCCCTAAGCCTACATTATTTATTATGCTGCAAAACAATCTTACTTATTTTCATAGTTAGAGACAAACCAAACCCACAACCCCTTTAAAACTGAAAGGTCAACTATGTATCTGAGTGCTTTTGAAACTCAGGCTTTATATGATAGTGCTAAATAAAACTTTACTGCTTATTTTGACTAAATTCAACCAATAAAAAGATTCATAAATCAGTCAAGTAGCTTATTCTGAATGAAGAGCAAATACCATTTAAATAATCTTCCAAAAAGACATTCTGGCAAGCACAGGCAAGAGTTTAACGTTCATCTTCTTCCACTGTTCCAGCTGAAATCCTGACCACAGAACAGTGGGACTATATGCAGTTGCATGCTATCTGGCAGAACCTATTTTCTGAAAGCGAGGGGGAGAAAAATATTCACTACACTTTCTAACACAAACATTTATTCTGCATCTTATTGGATGATTCATGTGCTACCATGCTTATGTGAACAGTTCTACAGCAGAGCTATGCTATATAAGCTATTTTTAAAACAAAAGAAAAAGCTTTTCACAGAGAATGCTACATTTTCATATGGAATTCAAAATGCCAATCCTCTTTCTGCATTTACTGTCCCATTCTTTCATATTAATATAACAATTCCATATTTATTTAAGATACAACGTACTCAAATGCTCTGAAAACACCTCTATACACTGCAAGGTAAGTGCTATGGTTTAACCTGGCAGGCAGCTGAACACCACACAGCCCTTTGCTCTTTCCTCCCCATCTCCCTCCCACAGAGAGATGGGGCAAAGAACAGGGGAATGAAAAAAGATATATAATAATAAAAAGTAGAACTTGTAGATTGAGATACAAATTATTTAAGATAGAAGAGGAAGGAAAAAGAGGAAAAATAACAGTAATGGTATTAATATATACCTATGTACACACGTGCACAGACACACGTAAATATTCAACACAAGTGATGCACAAAGCAATTGCTCACCACTCACTGCATAATGCCCAGACAGTCCCAGTCCCTGAGCTGCCCCCACAGCCAGCTCCTCCCAGTTTTCTGGTTTTTTTTCCCACATCCTATCATATGATGTGGAATACCCCTTTGGCCAGTTCAGGTCAACTGCCCTGATTCTGCCCCTCTCAGCTCCCTGTGTCCTCTCAGTCCCCATTGCAGGCAGTAGAGTACAAGGAGCTGAAAACCTGAAACGTCCTTGGCTCTGTACAGAACTGCTCAGCAACTACTAGAATGCTGGTGTGCTACAATTTTTTTTTTCTTCTCCTGAAGCCAAACCACAGCATCATACCAGACACTATGAAGAAAATCAACTCTGTCCCAGCTGAAACCAGAACAGTAGAAAGGGGTAAATAAGTCCATTAACAGCCAAACTTCCAGAAGGCTTTAGTGCGTCTCCGTGGCAGAACACTACATTATGGTGCTTTGAGCTTTACTCCAGATTTTACCCAGATAATAAAATATAACACTATTCTACCATGCACAAACACTACTTCAGCTTGCACTTATCCCTGTTACACCCAGGGGAGTTTACTACAAATAGAATATTTTATGCTTTCTTTGTACATTGAACACAGTAGGTGCTCTTAAAAGCAAATAAATAAGAAATAATTCATTTTGCTGGATAGTTGTTAGTTTGCACAAAAGCTAGTCTTTAAAAGTTTTTGTAATGCGGTTGGTATTATTTGACTTTCATGACACACATTTCTCAGCAAAGTAAGTAACATCCTGCAATGAAAAGAAAAAAAAAAGTCTGGATTTATAATTACATTTCAAACTGAAGGCCTCCACGCTCACAAGAACAACCACTTGGCCTATTCTGTAGGTACCACACAATTTCTAGGAGTCAAAACTCACTGCAGTTCTGCTCTGCCTGCAGTAGAATACAAACTAGTGGCTCTGACCCTCACCACAAGCATATCTGAGAAAATGCCTAAACCTGCATGTGTGCGCAAACTCCTGGTCAAACGTAATGGACAGTCAACCCAGGGGCTGCTTGTTTGGGATGAGATGTACCCAAGTCTAATCCCTGAGCTTCTGCTCAGAATCCAGGAGCCAACGGTGCCTCAGAGACCTTCAACAAGCAGTACCATTACAGATTCGTGACACTTGGGCTTTATGTTACGTTCTCTACCAATCCCTTTAAGGTCAGTAGTATCACCTCACTAAGGATCTGGAAATGAGTTCCCTGGTAAGCAGCTACCGAAGATCAGTGTTTATGTTCTGCTCCTCAGTGCGTGTGTACATGGTTCATACAGAGCAGCTGACCACGCAGAGCTGCTCCTTATCTCCACATAAACAACCTGTCTCATCTTTCTGATATGTCATTCCCTTGTACCATATCTCAAAGCACATCGATTTCCTCAGCCAGAAACCTTAGCACAGAGACAACACCAACAAAAGTCTGTAAAGTGAAGAGACTTAAATTGATATTTCGAAGGTATTTTAGACAAGTAACTCTCTTGGCACCTAGCATCCTTACCAATAATTAGAACTGCAATAGGAGTAGATTGTTCTCTTTGAGGAGCCACAAAAGGCACAGAGTGCAGCCTCCTGGAAGCATGTCTCCCAGCTGTGGCACAGCAGCATCCTGGTGCTCACCTCTCAGCTCTCCTGGTGTGTACCTGCAGTGCTGCTGGCTGGGCTGCCAGTGCCAGCCCCATAAACCAGAACTTCAGAAGCCTGTTCTCTTCCACACACTCCAGATCACTGCTCACTGAAATACTAAGTCAGTTTTCATTTATCTAGATGATGCCACAGGTTCTTTTATCACACTGGCAGTAAGATGCATTTCAAACCACACGACTTGCCATGTGTTATGGCCGGCTGCTAATGCGATCTCTAAGCGCCAGTAAATGAGCCAGTTTCCACTGGTGCAGTGCTCTAGCAACAAGTCATGAAAATAGCCAAGAAAATGAACCAGAGTAATCTGCCAGACATATTGCAGAGCAGGACTAAGTCCAGAACAGGATCCTTATAGGCAAGGCAAGTTCATTCAGAACATCAGCAGCTTTCAGGATCACTTTAATTAGAAGAGAAGATCATTTAAAATACAATCTCTCAAAGAAGAATTTCACTTTTCTGAAGAAGTCAAACTGCTGGTTTTTGTGTTTTTCCTTTTATCAATTTTCATTATCAATTTTGCGTAAAATACTTCAATTTTCAGCTGTAAATGCCAGAAGTCATAGAAGGATCATCTCAAGTCACTTAACCACGTAAGGGGGGAAGAAAGGGGGGAAGAAAGGGGGGAAGAAAGGGGGGAAGAAAGGGGGGAAGAAAGGGGGGAAGAAAGGGGGGAAGAAAGGGGGGAAGAAAGGGGGGAAGAAAGGGGGGAAGAAAGGGGGGAAGAAAGGGGGGAAGAAAGGGGGGAAGAAAGGGGGGAAGAAAGGAAGACAATCCTACTAGATAAAACTAACAAAAAACTATTGGCTACTCAATGCATTCAACAATCCCGAGCTGAATTTCACAATTCTTAAGTCTCCTGGATAGAAATGCTATATTTTCAGTGCTTCCATCACTAACAACATCATCTGGAAGCCATCTCCATACCTACCTGCTAATGAATTGATATCGTCTGGGACAGGAAATGATGCATTGACACATTTTTAAGTGTTTTGTTGTTGTTGTTCTGTTTTGTTTTTTAAAGCAATGACGTGTTTTACTTGTGCTTGGTAAAGATTTACCACTACCCAGTACAAAAGGGTCACTTAAATCCATAAATATTTACATGCGAGGGTTTTGAGACTACATAACCCACACAGCTGCCAGGAGCTGCGAAAGCGTTAGGTGCTTCCTGAGCACTTGGAGCACATGGACACTGCTGAAACACAATGGCTTCATCCACTGTGACGGAAATGATGACAAAAGTAACACAACAGCAATCTCTTACCACACTTCCTCTATTGTTAGATTCACTTACGTTACCAATAAATCTCAAGCTCCGGGTACCTGTATTTACAGTGCTCTCCACATGAAGGAACTCGTTAGTGACTGGCACTGTAACAGGGCTTTCTTAACTTTCTTAAGACTGTTCAACCTGATGTCAGAACCAGCGCTCAGCTGTGCATGAGTGACACTTAAGTAGCAGCACCTGTAACTAAGTAGTCTGTGCTGAATAAATCTTCCATAGCAAATGCTCCTAAGTCTGTGAATGGATTTGTTTCTGGAAATGATTTAGGTTTTTCATTTTAGCAACTTTTCCAGCTGTACAGATGGTGCCTCCAAGCACGATCAGTATTATCGTTCTGTCAGTTCTACCACTACCTCACTCATCAGCTATTACAGTACAGGAAATTGTAATGCTTTCAAGCAGGAGAGCATTTCTTTCCAAGAGATCTCTTTGAAATGTCACAGAATAACAGCAGAGGTGAGTGGGAGCTCTCTTTTACCAAAGACCCCAAACTTCGTTTGTTGTTTGAGGGCACCTGGTATAAACTGGGGGCATCTGCTGCTCCCTCTCTCTCATTATCAGAAACAGAGCAAGACTCATCTCAAATTGGAGAGGTTTGTCCAGTACGGAAGCAGACAATCCCTGGCTGTTTTTTTTCCCCTCTCTATATTTTTCTCTTGACTTCTCTGAGAAGGGTTTCTGCAGCAATGAAGCAGCCCTCATCTCATCACCAGGGGACATGCAGACAAATTTGCCAGAGAGGGGAAAGGAGAAAGACTACCTAGAAATTACCTTCAATCCAGCTGAAATCTAGTCAAGATTACTTGAGGGCAGCAAGTATAATCAGAGCACAAAGTGGTACAGAGTTTGTATTCAAAATAAACCTAAGAAATGTCCATTGATTATACCAACTCTATGTTTTGCTCCAAAATGTGCCTGCTGCAGATCAACAGAAAGAGAATCCCCTCTTCCATGGCTGAGACAAGATAAAATACATTTAAGAAATCATAGGTCAACTCCAGGTCCTGAAGAGAAAGCATTCACAGGTGAAAACAGAAACAGACAGCAGTGCAAACAAAGCTAAATTAAATCCCAACAAACTACTAAGGAGAGTAAAGATCAACATACCTAACTAGCACCACTACAAAAATTTAACGTTCTAAATGCTGTATAGTCTAAAATAATGTATCTTTCTGTTATTTGTTAACTCTTGTGACTGTTACTTACCAATACCCAGAAAAATGGCCTGAAAAGCAGACTGCATACACTCAAGTTTAGAATAGAAGCATTAGGTTTGGGGCCCAGGAATGTTTCTAGAATATTCTCAGCTTTGGCACTGATCTGCTGGGTGACCTGGGACAAGTCTTGAAGATGCCTTTGGGGATACCTGCACCTGCCATGAAGTGACGTACAAACACAACTGTCCCATCTAGCAATATCATGTGTCAGGTACACAACCTTTCATTGATGAAAGCACCTGTCTGGTACATGAAGCCACCTGGTGTACCAATCCCTGATCGAGATGGGGGAAGATGGCCAGACCACATGTATGCAATAATCACTGCATCGTATAATTAATAAGAATACCAGTCAACATTTTTCTCAGGCAGCTCAAGCAAGGCTTCACTAAAATTCCTGCTATAAACATTTCTTGTAGAGGCTTTGACAGAAATCCCTTTGTGGGAACAAGGCACAGAGCTCACAAGCCTGAAAACTCAAACATCACCCCACCAAGGAGTGATTCATCCACCATCTTTTCTCACTGTCCCTTCCATCTCCAGTAAAAAACCCTATTTGGTGCCTGATAAGCACAGATACTACAATGGGGTTTAGAGTACCTGAGAGTTAGGAAATTTCACCTTTTTGTCAGTAAAAGTGCTAACAAGATACTGTCAGAAATGAGCACCTATGTGCAGAAGAAATTCGAAAGATTCCAAGATAACAAAAGGAAAAAGGAGAATTAGAAAAATAGTTTAAAATAGGAAGAAAAAAAAAAAAAAAGAAGGACAAGAGGATGAAGAAACCCTTAATGGTAATGACAAACTTTTTCTGGGTCTGAGCTTCCCTGTTCAGAGGCACAGCTGAGACAATGCAGCTGGCTCTGTGACAAATGTGAAAAAATAAGCCAATTTGGGCTGGTTGTTAGCAGTCGGAGCACTGTGCCTCAGATAAATGAGTGTCTGCCTCAGGTATGGCAGCAGATCTTCCTGA
This sequence comes from Phasianus colchicus, assembly GCF_987193195.1. NCBI lineage: Eukaryota > Metazoa > Chordata > Aves > Galliformes > Phasianidae > Phasianus > Phasianus colchicus. The sequence continues at coordinate 5,131,395 of NC_143447.1, read as the reverse complement.
ACCACTCCTGAGAGATTTGCCAGGACTGTAGCAGCCCTTAGCCATCAAAAGCAGCAAGAAAGCTCTCTTCAATCTCCCCTCCCTAACTTTGGTGAAAGGTGACCTTGGAGAAGGATTTTCTTCCTCAAGCCCCCCAGCTCCTCATTCCAGTTCCATCCTTTCTCCTGTCTTACAGCTAGACATGTTTTCTTATTTAGCAGCAGATAAACCCAACACTTTTCCCAGCGCAGTTGTTCACATTGATCTGTGTGGGATGTCACACTTCTAACTGGAGCACTGTCTCTAACTTGGAGTGGTATTTTCAGACTGATTTGATGCTTGCCAGGAGTCCTAGTTCAGCTTGCAACTTCTCGTCTTCTCTATACTTATTTGAGCTAACAGCCCAGCTCAGGAAAGAGCAGAGAAAAATCCATGCAGTACCTTGTGCCTGCTTCTCTTTCTAGGCACCAGATTTACTAAGGCTGTTTTCTCCCTCAGAAACGTATTTTGCAAGCCAAGGCTGGTCCGCCTACTACATTGTTTGTCTTTCTGTTGAAGGAAAAAAAAAATTGCACACCAAATGCACAAAGAAAATGAAAAGAGAAAAGAACCAACACAGAAATGCTGTCCATCCACCCTCAGAGCCTTAAGAACAAGGTTTTGCTGCTTTCTTAATCAGAGGCTTGGGAGCCTCTCATCTACACAGGGAAGTTTTTTTTATTGTTACATGATGGGACTGCACTCGTGCTGGTCACTGTACCAGTGCATGACTGCCCACTTTGAAGAAATTACAGTACTTATTTACACACAAAGCATTTACCATTTCCAACAGAGTTCAAGCTCCTTTTAGGGACATCACATAACAACCTATACGGTTCTCTGCTTTGTCATGCACCTGTAAATTTAATCTGACACCCCAAATCAGCTAAGAGAAGCCAACTTCCAACTAACCTCTCTCAAGCAGTCCCCACGCAATCAGAATGCAAGTTATTACTCAAACCACGCGTGGGGACCAGGACAAGACGAAGTAAGATGAGTCACCCACGGTCATCCAGCAACAGCACCCTGCTCCCTCTGCAGAGGAGCAGAAGAGAAGCCTGCAGCAGGAAGCCTTTGGAGATGGCCTGCGAAGAAGTCCTGCATGATCAAACACGATGCCTGGAGAGGCTGGATTTTATAAATATGCAGCCCTGTCCTCCCATTTCCTCTTCTTTTAGCTTCTGAGAAGACTGCAGCCATCTCAGCCTTATGGGACAGGATTGGCTCGTGGCCACAGATTTCACACTTGGTTTCATGAGCAAAACCTAAACAGGCCCCGACTGCAGAGACCGTTGTGAGCAGCTGAGCTGCAGATGGATTTCAGGGGAGGGCAAGAGAGGTAAGAATTTTAAACATCTCTCCAACATTTAGAACCACTTAAAAGAGTGGAAAAAACAACTTCCTGTAACATGTTTAACATTTCAAATAGTTTAGCAGCTGGAACAGCAACCTTTCTACAGTTAACATTTAATAGTTTGTGCCGCTCAACTGATGGAAAAATTATTGAATATATTTAATGTGTAGAGGTCTTTTACAGGAAAGAAAAATAACTTTCCAGAAGTGGAGTGGTTTGGTTTTCTTATTCTTGTTTTATTTTATTTTCAAATAAGGCCTGAAAGAATGGTAATAACATTAGCTACACGTTACTTTCCAAATGTTAAATAAATCTCATCTCAGAGTAAGCATCAGCAGTAAGTCAGCAGTTTGCAGAGGGGCTTATGCAATCGTCTCAGGTTTAGATCCACACACGCACATACATGCCTTGCAAGCATTTCAGTGCCAAAGCCACATCTCTGAGAGTTTTACCAATCAAATAACAGTTTTAAATCAATCAAAAGCAGGCTTTAAGTTTAATGGGATTTCAATTAGCAATGGACAAAAGTCCAAGCGCTAGAATCCTCTCAAAATATAAACAAGCCTGCAAACCACAAGAAGGCCTGTATCATTTGGAGATCAGAACCAAATAAAACAAACAGCAAAATTGAATCTTATGTATTTTCCAGGTCTGGACAGGCCTCAACGCTTAAAATTCCTGCAGTTCATAGGGGAACAGACACATCACAGAAAATAATGCTCTGTAACGACATTCACTTAGGACAAATCCTGCAGTCATTAACAACAACCACCCTAGAACCCCAGGGCTCTGACAGTTGAATTAATGTGAGAATACACAAACATTTAGTTTCTAGCTAGCTTTTTCGCTTGGCTACAAAAGGATACATGCATGCACAAAACAGTAAGAGAGATTATGGATAAGGGCTGTTATCAAGCAAAGAAATAACAGACAATGAAACAAACAAACAAAAAAACTAGTTTAAAAAGACACACAAAACTTGTTTATATGATGAAACTGCAGTGGCACAAAAGAAAACATAGGAACATAGCTGCTGAGCAAGCAGGGCTGTGCTGTCTGGTTGGTGCTGCCTTAAGGTATGGTTGAACCCCTCCCCAGAACACGTCTGTATTATCACAAGCATCAGAGCGAATAATTTCACCGAGGCATCAGTTTAAGCAACAGCTCTTCAAATACTTGGGTTTAGCAACAGGTAAGACAATTTGCATTAACCAAGTCAGGAAAACACTATGTGAGTTTTTAAGCATACAGAAGTGAAACAAGAAAGCCATAGGGAAATCAACTTACCATGCTAGGGAGAGAAGTATTGCGCTCCATGTCACAGGCACACTGCTTTTATAGCTGATTATATGTCCAAATGAAGTTATTATGATAAGTATTTAACATGTCTGACAGACACACACCCCACCACTTAAGTCCTAACCTACAGTACAGACACTAGTTACCAGGCGGAAATTATGTGATCTCACTGGTATTACTGCCACACGGCAGACTTTATTTTGTATAATTTAACAATAAACTCATTATATTAACTGAATTCAATAGAAACAGCAGGGGGAATCCTGTTAATTCAATCTTGAACATCAGAGAGCTTCTGAATGTGCTAAAAGAATGAATATAGAGGGAACCAGAGCAATGGCTTCATAAAGAGGACTGAAGCTTTCATTTCCTGCAAATGCAAATACTGATTTTAAAATATTAAATTGATTTTATATTAAATGGTTTAAACACAGGGCTACCATTTCAGACAGGATGTTTAAGCTTGATCTGACATAGCACAGCCACTGTTACATGTTTTAGCATGGATAAACCCTACGCAGTGGTTGCTGTAGAACAGCAGCATTCCTACCCACATTACCATACAGGTAAGCACCAACAATGTCATGTTTCCTGCTTCCTTGAATACAGAAAACAGGAAGAGTCTCGTACACAAATCACAGTTCAGATAACAGCTATTCCTTCACAGCAGTCATCACACTGGTTTCCTCAGGTGGCAAATCTTTTGCTACCAGCAACAAAGCCTTTGGTTAAACTCAACGGAGTCATCTTAAATTATTTCACAAGGTTTACAGCAAGCACCGCTGTATTTACCTGCAACTTTCTTTACTTATATTGGAAAAGCACCCAGGAGCATCTGACACCCACAGTCCTCAACTCCACCCTCTTCTTTATTTTGTTTAGTTCAGCTATTCAAAAAACCTGCCAATCCTGAAGTTAGCAGTAGAAGCAAGGGATACAGGCATACCTTGTTGCATTCCAATGCTTCCTATAACTAGAGCCAAGAAGAGACACTTGAAAACAGATCGTTAGAAGATATTAGAAACTTACTTAGGTACTGCCTCTGCTTCATATGGGCAGTAACTGCTACTTGTGGGAATCCAAATGCTCAGACTTGCACTGCCAAATCAGAAATGGAAAGCAGTGTGAAAGCTGGGGTGTGTCTAGGTGTAGAGCAGATGGGACTAAGCTTTGGGACAGAAAGTACTGGCGAACCACAGCAAAGGGAAACAGAGAAGAAATCGCATTTCTTCACGCATATGCGGACGCCTTGTCGCAGAGGCAGCCCCACTCACCACAATTTCTCAGCTACAGCCACTGTGTCAGCTTCACAACTGACAGCGTGAAGCCACCCACTGCACCAATGGTCAAGAATACGGATATCCAGAGCCAAAACCTCCAGAACAGATGCACATGACTCAAAGCCACGTGTTTATTATAGAGCAAAGAGAACTTCCCAAACTTCCCTCTCAGAAGACAAACGTAATACACAAACCTCATTCACTGCAGACTGCAGTTATCTTACCTGCACGTACACACCTGCATCAAGCCAACAGCAGCAAAAGGGGCTCCGTGTAAGCTGCTGATCAGATCAGTTGTCCTTTGAAGAGGAAACTCAAGTCATCTTTGATAGCTGGTATTACCAGATGAAAGAAGAGAGTTTCTCTGATAGATTCTGGATTAACCATTAATCATCTAAAGTGTGTAGATACTATAAAGTGAGCAATTTGTTTAATTATTTCGTGCTATTCAACGTAAGAAATTCAGCAGTGAGCTTTCTTAGATCTGTGACCTGAAGGAAACAACACTTGGCAGCAGCCAACTCCGACCATTCTCACAAGGGCAATCTTATGGGCTTCTGGCATCACTAAGCATATCACTGTAATTAACTCCAAGAAACACGGCAATTTTTTCTGTGTGTTGTGGGCATCTACTAATTAAGCTTCAATAAAGCCATAGAAGCCGTGGTGAGAAAAGTATTATTTAGGCATTTTACAGTGGCAAAAAGGGAGACAGAGCTGACTTATAAGCATTTCACAAAGCCATGTAACAATCTGGTCACAGAGCTATTTGCAGATGCATGGCTTTCTAAATTCTTTATCCCCTGCTCCCCTGGCATATAACAACATATCTTCAGTTCTAATTTTGCACAGAAGACATTTTTGAGAAAGTGCTGTCAAATACAAAACAAAAAAAGAGACACTGGTAAGCAGGATTTTGCTCTGAACTAGCAAGACAAATCTCACTTACTCTGGCCTCTAGATACTCAGACTGCTTAAGAAAGACCAACTAGAATGGAAATAACTGACGGTGCACAGAAAGGCTTGAGGGAGGACAGGAAAAGCAAGGCAGAAGAACAGAAGAAAGGAAGAACACTGAAGCTAAGGGAGAATTGAAACCAAAGGCAAAGACCCAGCACCCAGTGGCACGTTTTGTGCTTAGTATGTTCTTGTGTTTTTGTTTTAATCAGAAAAACTTCAAATAATCATGATATCACTTAGCATAAACATATTCTCTCTGATGTTTCTCACGCAAAGAAAAGTTTACAAAGAGTTTATTGCATAAACAAAAAGTATAATGTGTAACAGCTGCATTAAGATAATTCGATATAAGAAAACTGCACATATGGTTATGAAATTTGGGCACTTTCATTCCGAAAATAGATGATCATGTAGGATAGAAATATACACAATAAATTGGTAGTTTTTAAAAGGTAAAGAACATACAAGCTGTTTGTCTATCCTTTCACACAGAAAAATACATGAAGAGATCAAGCTAAACAGACACAGCAGCCAGTGGAACTCATTGCCAGAGGAGATCCTAAAAGGCCAAAAGACAAGGAGAAACTCCCAGAGTTCATACAGATAATTAATACACCCCCTGCCAGCACAGACAGATGAACTGGTTTGCTAAGTAGAGTTTTTATATCTTTCCCTGAAAGGTAACATCACAGACAAATGGATGGATCAGTGACCTCATCTGACACCTCCGTAACATCACGTTAATTTGAGGGAGAGAACAGCAGATGATTAGTAAGGAAAGTAAGGCAAATCATTTTGCTGCTTTTGATCAGAATAGATGCTTAACACATTCATTTTACCCCACTGCACAATGTATGGTGCTCCATCCACGCCAGCAAGGAGGTTTGTGTGCTGTCCCTCCTAAATGGAAATGGATGCAGATCACAGGATTCTTCATGCACGGCCACGGCCCAAGAATGTACAGCCCCCGACCTGCAGGACCTGCTTCACAAACATCACAAGACAAAGTGGGGAAGTTTTACAACCCTTCTGAACATCTCAAAGACGTTCACTTTACAGCACCGAAGAAAACACCCTTTTCTTCCCTCCTCTTTATGAGATTTTATTCCTTGATATAAGTTATCTACTATGCTTCCACTTTATTGACAGCATTTATTGACAGAGGAGATTAATTTGCTGTTAAAAACAGAACAAAATATCCACCAAGAAACAAGATGAAAGCAAAGAAGAATTTCAACTGCTTTAACAAGTAAACTATTTTTTTGGCTCGTTCTGTTAAGTAAGCTTGTGATCTTTTCTTCTCCTCATGGCTATTTATGCTTCCTCTAAATCCTGGAAACCTGCAAACCTGCCTTGAGAAGCATCAGTCAGGACATCTGTTTGGAAGAGGTCCTAAGGCCAATCCAAGGTGCAAGGATCAAGCTGAGTTCTTTAAAGTTGGTTCTAAAGAGATCTTAATAAAACTGAGACACACATCAAGTGCATGGGCAAAGAGCACAAGTAAAATAACCACAGTACTAAAAATCTCATGCTGTTGAACTCTGAACAGATATATATACACAGATATTTTGAGTTTCTAAATCCACGACCTCCTGATGAGCTCTGCAGAAATACAATCTTAGTACAAGGCTGTTACTACAGTTAAAGAATTTGATGCACAATCCTAGCTAATAAATGAAACCACAGCTAACTCTTCACCACAGTCTCCCCACCTTCTACTAGTCTGCAAAAAGACAGGATAAATTATGATTGTAAGGCCGTTTTCCAAGTGCAAAATCTACATAAGTCGTCATAGGCCTAAATAACAAAATACGATGAACAGTAGATTGAAAATATCTCATACATCCATTCTGACTCTACGAGTGCTCTGCCAGGGCAGAATCTGGTCACACACTCCCTTCATTAAACAAAGACATTAAAAGAAATGTCAGAGCAGAAAAGTACCTTCACCAATGTGGGTCTGCATTTTGATACGTGTAGTAGCAGATTTCTAAAGACGCAGCCAGACCAGATCAGACCATGATGAAGAGCTTACCAAGTCATTAATTTGCACTATGTAAAATAGAAGAAATCAAATCCAGCAGGTTAATAAACACATAAACCACAAATGATGCAAGTTCATCTTTCATGGAACTTCTAAACGTTTGCACATCCATCTGCTGTGTACTAAAAACCAAGAAGCATTCTGAGGCTTCATAATTTTGAGCATTAAACACTAAGAGCAGTAAAGAGCCATGTAAAACCACTCCTCTTAAACGATTTTTATAAAATACTGCCTGAATGATAGCATGTAGGCAGGGTATTTCAAAAGTTCTATGCTTAGCCTGCTTCAATCATTTCAGAGCATAAATCTAAGAGGAAAGCATTTTAGAGAACACTAACTTTCCATTACAGGTATAGCATACATAGTGGCTGCTATACATAAAGCATTCTGAACTGGATTCAAATCTCTCACTTGTTTTAGCTCACTGTAAGAATTTCCTTCTTCTTCTTCTTCCCTTTTTGTGCTTAATCTGGGAGATTTTTATAAGTAAAACATGATTTTTTTAATGCTTAATTTTCTGCATTCTTCTCTTGTGTTTCAGTTTCTCATCACCTGAGAGAAGTGCAGGATCACTTATCACCCTCCAGCTTTTTCATCCCTCATAGAACAGGTAATAAGCCACACATGATCGTCATTCAGATCATCAGAACAGCTGCCTGCAAATACGACAGCAGAAACATTGCCTCAGAAAAGTACCCTCCAAGCAGGGAACACTACAGAGATGGTGGATTTTGAAACTAAGTTCGTATTTTATAAAAGAAATATGAAATTCATTTTTAGTCTTTTTTTTTTTTTTAATAATAAAAAAATATAACAGCAACAACTCCATGCCATTCCTGTGGTGAAAAATGTACTCTCAGAGAAGTAGCTCTGCTCTGAAAGCCTTTTGCCTGAAAATGGGCCCGATGGAAAAAGCTGTTAGATGGACTTGGATGAGATGATGATGATATTAAAAAAACCTGTGTAGATTAGGAAGCACAGTTAATACAGAACAAAATCACAGAAACACACTGCAGTGACTTCTTTTTAGTAGCAAAATCAGTTATTGCAAGGCCAGTTTCCCAGCAGCCACAAGAGCAGAGATCCAGGAGCCCAAATGAAGTCTTACAACAGCATACTGTCCTAAACTTGTACAGGCAAGGTAGGTATCACGTAGCTCATGTGCTACGTAGTCCTCAGAGCAACAGCACACTGCTGAGGCTGTGCAGGAAGGAATCCAAGTTCTAAACGGGCCAGAAACACTGATTCAAGATAAGTCTTCCTGAAGCATTTACCGCTCTGTAAATCTCCACTCACTGATGCTTGGTGAGACACAAGTTACTTCATAGATTATCTAAAGTACATTTGCCTCTGTTATTGTGATTATTAACATGCCATCTGCTTGATTCTTACAGTGCACGGTACAGACAGAATCACAGTGGATTCAGCTGCAGGGGAAACACAGCTGTCCTCATCCTCCCAGTCAGTTCTAGCAGCACCGTAACGCTTAATCCTGGAGTGCTGGCAACTGCAGTTACTCCAATTACTGGAGTACTGGCAACTCCAGTTCATGAAACCACATCAGCTGGCATACATGGAGCTGGTGTACCAGCACAACTGATTTCATGCTGCTACAGAAATAGCATATTCATTTGTAACTTCTCAGATGAATTAAACTGCGCTCAATTTCTAGAGGAAGAAACTATAGGTACTAAATATAAAAGGTTCCATGATCAGGAACACATCTCTATCTAACTGGGAATACTGCAGAAGAAGAAATGATTAATTCCATTCCTGAACAGAGGAATGGTTCTAGGGCACATGATCAAAACAACGGGAAAACCTTCCGTTAACTTAAATATTGAAGAATCAAATGTTTAATCCATCAGTTTGCCAATCTGCTAAACCTCAGCTGCCTCTAACATCTACACAGTCAAAAGCATTAGTAAGTAAATGCAAAGGAGGAAAATTATTTGCTGCAGATGAGAGATTGTAGGAAAAGCCAAGAAGGATGAAATCAATTACTTAACTGCCAAGATGAAAATTGACATTTGACTCTGTTGGTCGGTACATGTCACCTGGAGTACCGAACTCAAACTTCTAGCTTCTCCCTCTGACTGAATGAGATCCAAAATCTACCTAAGGAGAACACGGCTCGGTGTGATCTTTACTAGCCTTACCACTAGTAGACACAAAGCTCTTCTCATGTCTTTATCCTTTTATGATTGTTAGAACAGATTTTATGAAAGTCTGGCATCGTAATCATAGAAAGGAAAATGTCGATCCCTTAAGCTAAAGAACACAGCCCGAATTTTGCTGAGTTAAATAGAGACACTTCTGCTGGTATGTTCGTTACCTTGACTATTCAAGATGTAAATCTGCATCTCTTGGACTGAATGCTTGGCATAAATGTCAAAGGGTGAAGATTCTTTGCCCAGTAAGGTAACTGTTCATTTCTTTTGATGACATCACACTATTTGTAAATTCTTATCCCAATTTCTTTTCTGATAGATGAAAAATTGAAAAACCCAGCATGCTTCCAGGGCAATACCCAAAAGACCTCAGGACTTCTCAGGATTGTCCACTAGCAGCACTTCTGAAAACAGATTGGAAAACAACCCTTTACACACCAGAGCTGATAGCTACTAACAGAGACCCCCTTCTTAGCCACCACCTAGACTTAGAGACACATCTGGAGCTCCAAAATGAGTGCCAGATTTGAGCATCCTGACTGACCTTGATACTTGCTGCAGTCCAGATATGCTCAGACTTCAGGGTAACTTGACACGGCCTTGCACGGACAGTTCTAGTTAAAGTAAGAAATCTCATCTTTAAGTTGCACTCATTCACTTGTTTGTGAGAAAAACTTCCTGACAACAGCTAACTTCAGATGCTTAAAAAGAAATCCAAAATTATGCAGGGTGCTTGAGAAAGACAAAAGAACGCATGTTTAAATCCATATTGTGTCTGCTTATTCACAATATTGACTGTCAATGGTGTTCAGTTAAAATGATTATTGCTCACAGCATGGCTAACTTTTAAATGTAAATTGCATGCAAATATATGCAATACCATCTTTAATGCAGATGTAGCAAAAAGCATTAAGATATGTAGGGCCTAATTAGGTCCTACATCAAAAACTTACACATAAAACTTGACTCCAAAGTCTCGGCGAAATAAAATTGAGCTGGAAGTCCCAGTGTACACACCTAGGGATGCAAGGGGAATAATCCTTTCCCTGCAACTTCTGGAAGCCTGAAGAATGCAATGAATCCCAATAAACGTTCAGTTCCCTTTCATCAGACAAAGCACCTGTCGTTTACAGAGATGCAGATAAAACGGCACAGCCATTTTGTTGTCCTCTATCTCAATATTAAAAATGGTTATTAAAAATGATTAAAGAAACCTTTGTCTATTGTTTGGGCTGTATACAAAAGTCAGGAGGAGGGACCCAATAATTCCTGGGTGATGCAAGGCTCAGCCTAGAAGAGGAAACAAGCACTGTTTGCCTATTCCAAGCCAGGGGCTGCTCTGCACTGGTTGTGCCACTGGGATTCTGACTACCAAACTCACTGGAATAGAAAAGCATTTGCACGTAGTCTAATCCAGTCAACAATCGGCCTTGGGGATTTACTAATATACTGAAACGAATGAGGCAGTTGACAGCACGCAGCCATCAATCAGGGATGCAGCACTAACTGGGATTTCCACCTCCGCTCCCCCTCCCCTCTTTGCTTTTAAATACATTTGTTTCTAAAAGGAGTGGCTAAATCCTGGGCCCTGTCTGGCAAATTCCACAGAGGGCAAGGACTGCACAGAGTCTGTACACGCTTCAAGATTTCAGATAGGAAGAAAATCTGTCTTGCATCAAGTCAGAATGAAAGCCAAGGAAGAGAGCCTTATTCCAAGAAGGGTACCAGTCTGAGCACTGCCTGGAACTGAATACAGGCTACTTTCAGACCACAGAAATCTGACCACACCCCACTCTTGGAAAGGAAGCATCTTTCAACTGCAGTTGCTCCCGATCAGTGATGGAAAAGGAATCAGAGCCACTCCACCCTCCCAAGGCACTTGGAGAAACGGCCGCACACATCCACGGCAACCGCACAGCCCTTTTAGGAAGGAGGGACGCCTTCCTTTCCCACTCAGTACACACAGGTCTAGAGCTGCTCTTCAGCCAATGTGAGGCCAGGAGCTCTCAGGCCTCTCTTTCCCCATCTCCTCTTCCCTAACCCCTCCGGACCAGCCCTTCAGCTGGGCTGCCTTCGGCCGCTGGCCACTAGTGGGCCTCCTCCTCAGGCACTGAGCAGGGCTGCTGGAACGTGGATATTCAAGAGGCCTGCATACATCTGCAGGAAAGTCGATGCCACTTGCTTTCTATCTCTAGCAGCAGCCCAATCCCTCAGAAGAAAGATGCCGCAAATTATTCACTGTGAAATATAAAGCTTGCTTTTAATTTTGTACCAGTTTTCTCCCAATTTCCCTTATGTCTATTTTTTTCCAGAGGAAAAAAAAAAAATTCAGAGCCACCACGTCAGCCCTGTCTAAGCCAGACATAACATCCTGCATACAGTGCCCAGGGTATTATGAAAAATGCTTTTTGGTTCCCCCCTCACGGCCAGCCCTGAGCCAGCAGTGCTTTCCAGCAGGCTGCACACCCCTGTTCCTCGGCACACGCATTCCTATGGACGCAAACATAGCTGACTGCTCCGAGCAGTACCGACGTAGCAGCTGTATTTTTCCATCTGCCAAAGAAAACAGGGTGGGGAATGGCACCGACAAACCCTCTTAAATTACTTTATAGGCACTGCATCGCCAGCAAGGAAGCGAAGGCAGCTCCTCGCTACGTACCGTGCTGCTGGATAACGGAGGATCTGTGCATGTGGTAACAATGAGATCCCTAGGAACTACCCCAAGGGCAGAAAGGAAAGGAGACCTGGCCAAACGCTCCCTTTATTAGTGCACAGAACTGCTGGAGGAAAGACGCGAGCGGAGGAACGGCAGAAGAGAGATCTTCAGGACAGCAGCCCCTTTCAGCACAGGCATCACAGGATGAGGGAGCGCTGGCTCCCCGTTGCCTCTGCGCACATGATTTGCCATTCCTGCATTCTTCCAGGCGCTGCAGCAATGTTCTGAGCCTTGTATTTGAATTAACCAGGCCCAGAGGATAAAACTTTCAAATTAAACACATTCCTACAGGATTTCAGGCTCATTGTGTATGCACCAAGGAAACATAACATCCTAAAAATAATACACATTCAGAAAGAAGCACATTTTGCAGGCACATTAAAGCGGAATATGAATTATAAGCAAGCTCATGGGAAAAGACGTCAGATTACATGCAAAATGGAGCATTTGTAAATAACCTCATTCTTTGTAAGCTATCACAATTATCAGCTATTTATTTTTACCCACTAACAACACATCGATCACTGCTGGAATTGTCCACTTCTGCTCTTATCCCTGCTGAATTGTAAAGCCCCAGATTTCACAGAGTTCAAGCTACCAGCTGTATAGATTACTAATCATCAACTAGAACTCAATTTACATTCATTTCAGTACATGCTTCTTCACATTTGGTGCTTGGATGTGTATCTGAGTTGCCACCAATATACTACAATGCTCAAAAAAATTCTAAAGCTTTTGACAAGATTTATTTGTTGACAATACTACAAGTTAATGTGTACCAAATAGAATTATAATCTTAACACTGAAGAAATCGTCACGTGAAAAATATTCAAATACTATTCTACTGTTCATAAAGCTACAGTACAGTCAAAATCAGTTTAGTTTGGAATATTACAGCAAAAACTTTAGCAGCATTTTTCTACAGTTGAGCCTTTTAGACACAGATTCACAGGGTCCCGATATTTCAGATTACTAAACATGACAGAATATTTAAGGGCTTTGCACATTAAGCTCAACTAAAAATTCAAAATCCCTGACTAGAATTAGTAATTTTGCCCCAAGCTAATCAGAGATGTTATTCCAGTAGAACCAAAGTCTTCCAAGTTGGCCCTCAGCTTAACTTCACTGATTAAAAAAATTAATACAAGTCAGTTTGCTTTGCTACAGTCTCTTCATAAGGCAGCTGAAACTGGTAGACAGAAACTACAACCTGAAAAAAAATATATATATATATTTTGAGCATCTGTGAAGCACTTATTCCTCTTATTAAATTGTGACTGGCTTTAAACTTGAGTTTGAAACTAATCAGAAGATGGTGAATGGGAGGCTCGAGGTGGTTAGCGCACTCATTCAAGGAGATAAGGCTCCTAATCCCAGCACTGCCAAGATTAACTTTCTCTTGCAATTCACACCCTTCAGGAAGAGTAAGCTAGGAGTTCCAGCTTAGCCACTTACACTACTGCTCTAATTTGCAGAGGCATCAAACAACACGGAAAAGACGATCAAATCATCAGAAGCAGAGAGTGAAATTCAGATCACTTCTTTTGGTACTTAAATCATTCTTCCTACATCTTGAAAGCGTTAGAATGCATTGGTCTCCACAGGGAATCGTCCTATGCTGAGACAAACAACGAAGTAAAATGAAGAGAATAATATTTTAGTGTGAATAGGTGAAAAATAGTGTAATTTCATTGTTATCAACTGTAGCCGACCTTTTCTGAGCTGGTTTGGGTCATTTCATCCAACCTGTGTGAAAATGGCTCTCTCAGCAGTGTGCCCTGCAGTGGGACCTCAGCTCCTCCACCCAACGCTCCCCAGCCCTGAGCTGCAGCCGATGGTGTCAGTGACCTCAGCAGTGCTGCCTAAAACCCCAAAATTATGTGTTTTTGACATCAGAGGGATAAGAGCCATTAAAAGTACAAAACGGAAAAAGAAAAGAATATGTTTTAGAGAAAGCCATGCAAAAAGGAGTGGGGCCACAAGCAGGCAGAACTTTGTTCCTGAACACAGCGTACTTTAGCCTGAGCTGGTCAGTGGGAAAGGACCCAGAGTTAATGACACATGGAAACCCTTAAGAGAGATCCAGCATTTATCCTATGCCGTACACAGTGAACTCTCACTGAAGCAGTGCCTGTGTGAATGAAGTCTCTCTAACCGTGGTTAATGATCAACATTTCTGTATTTCTCTCAGGAATTATAAATATTTTTTTCCAGATGTTTAAACTTGGACCTTGGGTCTGATTCGGCTGTTTTTAAGCTCTGGCCAGGATCACTGCTTCTCCTTTAGCAGACAGCTATGTGAAAGGAACAGTCTGACTTGCCGCTTAGAAATCCTCTTCCACCTTAAACATTGTCCATTTCTAGCCATACATAAGAAGGACAACATAAGAAGGTACCACACCAGCTCAAGACACCAACACATCTCGTATCCAAGAACTGTTAATTGAAAGATTTACGTTCACTGCAGAACACTAACAACAATCCATTCAATCCATCAGGTCTTATCAACTCTCTGTAACTTCTTATAAATAAATCAGAAAAAATAAATAAACAGAAGAGAACCTGAAATACTATAACATCTACCAGAAGCCAAATGCAAAGGAAGCCACTTGTAGTTATTCTGTACGTGGAACTTGGGCAGCACTCAATCTGTGACCAGGCAGCCACAGAAGCATTTTATATACTGCATCTTGTAATCCATGGGCTAACATTCTCCCAAATAACTCCATGCCCTCAAAATCAAGGCAATCACCATTTGCATTTTCTTTCAAAACACTCTACAAAAGGCCAGATACATGGTCTAATGTGTAAGACAAACAACAGGATTCTTCCTGAGCCTTAGACATGAGTTCCAGTTCATCACACACAAATCAATCCAATCCAAAGACATCAGGCTGCGAACAAGGCCTTGTTCACATGGATACAAGCCCTGAACACACTCGTGTGCTAGCACATGAACACTTGTGCTAACAACAAACACCTTGCACAAGGGGTGCTCAGTCACTGCACACAGACCCTGTAACCAACTGATCCCTGTTACCATACACTAATGAATTGAGCCAGCACCAGGAGACGTCTGAACCAGAACAGGATTATGCAGTCAAGATGGACTCAGTTTGTTTTGTGAGTCTTGTAAACAGCAGTGTCTTTTTTTTTTTTAATAAATGATGTATTTCTGTAATGCAATATATTGCACAACTGTTGTACCTTTGGCTTAGAGGCTGCCTACTGCATTTAACTTTCTCTGCAATGCATGGGCAGATCTTAATGCCTATGTCCTTATTGTACACTTTTCCACATAAGCCAAAACAAGCATTTTCTTTCTGTTCTTTCTGTTCTTTCTGAAGATAAGCTTATGCCCGTGTGTTTGCAAACACAAACAAGATGCAAGGATTTGGAGAACGGGGCAGCAGAGAGAGACAGAATTTGAACTACCAAGTATGACACAACCATATTGCCCATGTTTGGTTTTGGTTTTTTCAAGGATCAAGAATTCTCAGACAGCAGCTAATACAAGTAACTTATGGATAAGACAGGTAAACAAGGAACCACAAACACTAATAGTGCTCACATGAGTCTGTATATAACCTCTGAAGACAACCCTGGACAATAGTTTTCTTCACATTTCTAAGATAACAGCTCCCTTTCTTAAAGGCAGACCTTATAGTTTAAGCCAGTTTTGGGACTAGTATACTGATTGGTCCACACAGCAACCCTACAACCAGAAAGCAGACTTCTAGTTATCTGCTTGAGAAACATACTGTGTATCTGATATAAAAATTGCCAGCTCCCAAGGTCACACTCGGTGCTTTGTTTTACCAGTTTCTCTGCCTTCCTAATCACACAAAGCTGTGAATATAACTTAGCATAACCAGATTCTTTCTGGACAACATCCTTTAGTCCCAGAATAACAGCACTGCACAGTGAGTGAAACCAGAAGAGAAAAAAAAAAAATCAAGATAAATCATTTCTTTGGCATTTTCCTTCACTGGCAGGGAAAAAATTACAGTAAGCCAAAAGGAGCATCCAGATTTCAAGTCAATATTGCAAGAGAACATATGAAAATACCGATGCATAAGAGCATAATGCCTAGATTACTAACACAAAATGATTATTTATGGGGTACAACTGCAAGGAAGGATTTTATTTTCCTTTTTTCTCCAGTGCTTAGTGAGCGTTGTTGGCAGCTCCCCCCCAATCAGTCTATCACGGTAAGCTTGCTTGCATACTTATTGCATCTGCTTCTCATTTAATGACCATTGTTTTGGTCTGTCAGAAGAACTACAACAAGCATCCAAATCTGTGAGATTAGGCAAATATTTTGACAATGTTGCGCGTCTCATTTTCTTGGAGAGAAAGAATAAAGAGGATTTTCACTTTTCACATAACTTCACTGGAGCTCTTAATCAAAATGCTACAGGGAATCAAATAGCAGACTGAACAGACTTCTAGTGACAAAATAAAGCGTGCCACTTTGTTTCAGATAGCTTGCCAATTCTCTGCACGTTGGTATCTCAAGAACTCAAACACAGGACTTGAAAATATCATTCACATCACATGGCAGCTACTTTTAAAAGGAGAAACCAACAGACCTGGGGAGTAGAAATGTAACTAAATGGTAACATGGGCTTCCAGGAGCCTCTGAAAAATTAATAACATGGATGGCCCCAAACTCAGCATTTTGACCTGAAAGTACTAGTCAAGAGCCGTTTGAGGCTTTTCTTCTACATGCTGTGATGGCAAATATTCATAAAATGTAAATTCATATCCAGGTGCTAAACCTCAAGTCTCATGACAAAGCTAAGATTATTCAAACTAGGACTTGGCATATATCTCAAAGGTAAATACAACCGGTCCCTAATCAAATTATTATGGGGTATAAAGCTGTGCTGCAATTAAGAAGGACTACACCAATTTCTGTATTACTAGAGGATCCAAACTCTAGAAAGTATACTGAGAAGCCAACAGTAGTATTTTTTGGCAGCGAAGGAGAGTTCACTTTTCCTCATTTTGAAGAATGAAAGTGATTGCCCTGAACTGTGATGAAAACCAGGGCTAGAGTTTTTATGAGGTCTTAGTGTCTCAAATGTTACTCACATTTCTTTCTTACCATGGCCTTCTTCACTCACTTGTCGCTCCCAAGGCTGTTGCTCTTGTACTTCTGAATTTAGGCCAGCTACAGTGCAGTCATCTAGGTAAGCATTCCATTGCTGTCTATGACAGGTTGCTTGCTGTGGTGTTGTGTAAAAACAACCACTTTGGCAAGGCAACATAGTGGTCTGTTTGAGAAACATCCCGCTAAAGGCCCAAACAAGACAGAATTAGTTAAACTGAGTTTGTTTCTATTTTCAGGCCAAAGGGCTTACCTGGAAAATTAAAAGACAAGGAGGCAATGTCTTGTTCTGAAAGGCTATAGGAGAGTATCTGTGCAGCTCACACATGCTGTCTACTTCTATTCTGGCAGGGAAAAATTAGGTATCATAAGGATATTGCCTAGTATGTACTTCCTAAATTCACTGAATCAACTAACAAATATTCTAAAAATACATATCTTTTTTTTTTCCTGAATATTTCACACAATTTAGGACATGACCACCCATGCCAGAACAATACATGCTTCTTTGAGTATTTCACTGTTCAAACACTATAACAACTGAGATTTTAATAAAAAGCTCAAAAAACCCCAAACATGCATAAACCAACACATGGAAAGCCAGGATTACTTTAGAAGCAGTAATCTTAGTAACAGTTCAAGGTGAAAAATAACACCTTGGCACCAGCCTGGGAATCACGTGTAGCTGTCTGGACATCTATAAACCATTCCTGCATCGTGTCCTTGCTCCACCAGGCTCCAAGAACACAGCTGACACTGGTGTCTATGCACATCAGAGAGAACTCTGGTTACATCTGCAGCACCTCAACAACTATGTGCAGAAACCACAGTTTCCTGACCAACCAGCACAGCCCTAAGATTTCAGATGTGATACTCCTGTTCAGACAGCCCGTAGGTACCAGGACTAAGCTGAAAGTTTTACCACTCGCAGTAGCCCACACCTCCCTGCTGGCCAACAGATCTATTGTATCGGTCTGTAAATATTTTTAGGGTTGGTTTGCACCTTCTTCTCTCATTTCAGCCCTCCCCTTCCTTAACTTGCACTGGTAGCACAGAATCACTGCAACGCAAGAACACAAGTCAGAGATGACTCAGTCTCCAGCCTGGCTCATCCCCTCCTCTTGGCACACCATGCCCTTCTGCTGCTTTAACACAGCCTGAATGACAAAACGAGGCGGCCCTTTTCCAATATAAACACTCCTTCTGTTTGGCTAACTTCCCTGCAAAACCATTACTTCTGTCATTTCACTGACTCCTGCACCCACCACCATGGTCAACTTTCAATTGTCTTTGACTCATATCCGTCTCAGTTGCTTTTCTGGACAGGATTTTAACAATTTTTTCAAAGAACTCTGGTGAGGATAATGAAATCTTTCTCTTCAATTTGATTTTTCTTCCATAATGTCACCCGCCTTTTCTATCAATGATAAACCAGATGTCCTGCTTTTTTTTTTTTCCCTCCTTCCTCCAACACAACCATTTTCCCCATGGCAATATTTTATCATCACCTTTCTAATGCTTCCTATCTTTCCTGCCTAAATCTAGCACTTCATCTCATCTTTTCTTTTGACTTATCTTAAAAAAGTCAAACCTTCACCTTTTCCACACCAGAAACACTGACCTAACTCACTACCATCACCTTGCCATCCTCTCTAAGCTGTCAGGAAATATTTTACTGCCAAGAAGTCTGCTCCAAGTGCAGTACAGGAACCATAAAATGAGTTCTCTATTCCCCACACTGATCAAGGTTGCTGTCTTTGCAGACTCAAATTCATAACTCAAAAGGAAAATTTTGCAGTTACCCTCCTGAACCTCTCAGCCCTCTTCTGCATATCCAAGTGCGTTCCTGTTCTTTAAATAGCATCATTTGTTTAGTTTCCAAGTTTATCTTTTACTTCTGCTTCTTCCTTCAATACACTTTGGAAAAATACTTGAAAAACTTGGGCAATTCTTTGGAAAAAAACACCCTGTCTTTCCATAGACTCCAATAGGACTTGTCATTTACTTCACAACCTAACTTATAGCACCAGCTCTGCCAGTTCTGTAACACTGTCTTCCATCCATCCTATTCTCTTTACTTATAGATTTATCACCACAAATTCATAGCTCATCATCATTCCTTCTGAGCCATTCCCATTGCCTCCTTACATAATTAACTATGAAAAAAACCTCATGCTCTCACTGCAAACTGTGGCATGGTAACATGACTTATTTCACTTCATCTGGCTTTCTGAATTCTAAGCTGGCCTATGTCTAAGTCCTGCAAGTATCTTCTCATGGCATCATTAATACTTGGCCTTCTGTATTCCCATAAACAATACACACACCCAGAAGGAAAGTAATTCTGTGTGTGTGTGTGCACTGAATTGCTGGAACATCAACAAGCCTTGTGATTTCTAGAACAAAAAAATTAAGCTTTCTCACTGTAGAGACCAAGTGTTTTTACATGTCAGAGACCAAAGCCCACATCATCCTGGTCACCAGCACAGAACATTCTGCACAGTTTTCCCCATGTCTGCTCAGAACTGGTTACAGCAGTAGGAAAAAGCTAAAAAATTCTAAATAAATAGAGCTAAAGAAATCCCTAAAAAAAGATGACAAGTCACTGAATTGAGGGAACATCTCAACCACAATATATTTTAAGTGCAATTCCAGCCACATCGAATCAGCAAGATTTTTGACAATAGCTTCCACAAGCCCTATTCATTTTCTTATCTTATCAGAATCTTATTCTGCATCTTATCTAGTTTTTTAACTGGTATTTGACAGTCTGCCTAGCGCTGACAGAGCTTACCCTTGCTTTCCTAGCAGGAAGCTGCTGATTTTTGCTTCCCCCATAAGTGCTTTCACATTTATGGTTACACATTTTTCCTGGAGGCCTCTGTACAGTGGAGGTCTTGCTCACTTTAAATACCAGTAAGAACTACAGAGGGAAAGAAAAGAGGAAAATTGTGCATCGCTTCTTTTTCTCAGACTTACTTCAACACTGTCACACCTCACAGGTCATTCCCATGTTTTTCTCAAGGAACTGTTCCTTCATATTCTTCCCTCATACTACCTTAAAAACTCCTCGAGTACATGCCATTCCCATCACTGCAATTCATCCACTATATTTACTCATAATTTTCTTATGTTTATGTTTTTCTTGTGTTTACTAGCTTGCTTTTTTAACCTTTATGATGTATTTTTTTCAGTGCATGTCTTCAAACACGTTACAGAGTTAGCCAGTATCATTATCTGCATGCTACAAGCGATGTAACTAATGCAGAATTAATCCAACTACGTACACAACAAAACCAGCAGCCAAACTAAGTTGTCTCTGGCTTTTTCAACCAATTAATTATTCAGACATAGAAATTCCTGTTAGCTTGCCTTGCAATCCTTTCTCATATGTGGAACTATAGTATAACTTCTGTGTTGTAACACTGGCATCATCAAGTGCAATACTGACACGTTCAACTGATTCTACAGGATGAAATCAGACAAAGTACAGTATTACAACTTTCCAAAATGTTCCTGAGGAGTCATTTATTTTTGGGTGGAACTGACCATTTTCAAAGCATTACTGACAAAAAAAAATAAATCAAGTGAGCTATAGACAACAGAAGCTTCAAAGCCCTTCTATAGTTTGTGAAAGGGAAGAAAAAGTGCTGGCAGCATTCTTAAAGCATCTATTGCCCAGAAGTTGTTTTTCTGACAAAGTAATGGAATTGGTCAGCCACAGGATATTAATTTGTATCTCTCAGTGGCTGGGGAGGCATGATGATAGCTCTGGAATGGCTGCTAGAAACACATTAATACAGCCCCTGCTGCAGCTCTTTTCTTCCCATGCCCATCCTGCTGCATGTTATCCTTCTGCAGAAAGCTCAGAGAATAACTGCTGAAATATTTCCTCTTTTCACTGCCCTAGGGTCTTATTTGAAATTAAAAGGAATTCTGTCTGAATGGTTGTAAAGATTCCCCACAGAAGGGCTTCAATTCAAAAATATCACATGGACACATCTATGTTCACTAGCACAGTTTTGGAACCACCAGCACTGCTTTTGCTGTCATTGTTAGTTAGGGTTTTTTTCTTCTTTTTTTTTTTTTTTCCTGTGCGTGTGTGTTTTAAAATTGATTTCTGAGTACTTTATTAAATTTAGCATCTAAGACACAAACTGCCAAGCGATGCTCTTCCAGAGGCAGGCCACTGTTCTATTCGCTGTCTAACAAAACCCAAACATACAATACATTCACTGAACCCAAATAGCTTTTAAGATATTATATATATTATTACTATCTCAAGTTAGTAAAGTGCAAAATATAACAGCTTTTCAAGTGTCAGTCATCAAATAGTGACCTTGTGGACCAATCTCTATCTTAATTTCAAAACAAAAGTAATCTGCGCCTGCTTAAAAGGACTAACCATAGCTATGGGCTTTCCTGCTGATTGGGCAGAGAAACACCTCTGCTGTCAGCATATCCATCAAGTTGACATAGCACAAGTCCACAACATGGGGTGAGTGTCTAACATCCTGGTTGATGAATGAAATAAAAAGAGCAGCACGCCAAAAGAAAAAAGACAAAAGCTGTCCATCAAAGTGTGTATGTGCTCCCGGTCCTTCCCATCTCACCAGCAGCACAAGACTGATATCCTCAGAGATCAAGTCAGTTTTTCAGAACAAGCTTCCAGTTACATGCCCACAATACTCCATACAAACACACTGCATTTTTCAGCCCAGAAAACAGCACCAAGACTTCTGAAAATCTCAAGTCAGAGCTGTCCTGCTCACAAGTGGAAAAGGCAGGCAGCTAGGAACACACATAGCAACACATGTAGCATAATTCCTTAAATAAGAGAGGCAGTGTGTACAACATTTAACTTTCATTTGCTTTAACAGAGACAGCCTGGAATAGTTAGCTTCAGAGCATACAACAAATAGAATCTGATGTTCATCTATGGCACCACTGGATCACACTGGAACTAGTTCAAATTCTTCTTCTGCTTGTCCTCAAAACTGGTATTTGCATGGCAGTGATAGCCACACAGAAGCAAGAAAAGCTAAAATCTGCTTTACGGCTTTCAGCTACATGAGTTCTACAAAGTCCTTGTGGGTTCAGCTATTTAAAAAAGCTTTTGTGAAAAGCAGCATCTGGAAGGAGATACAGCAAGGCAACTGCTATGTTTCTTCATTGGTGTCCTTCCCCTCTGAATCAAATTTAGATGAACCCAACAAACCTCAAGGAATGCAGCAAAGCCTAAACGAGGACAACTGGATTCAACACAGGTACCAACACAGTATGTAGTTGCTGGTGTAATTCAACATCCCATGTGAGAACAATTACTGGCACCATGTGTAAGTATATCAGGCTAAGACTCCTCATAGCTGGATTTTGCAATGTGCTACTTAGTAATTTGTAACTCAAAAAGCCAAAGCAGATGGTGCATTTAAGCCTTTCCTCTTCATCGCCAGGCGTGCTTTGCCCTCAGTTCTGCCCTCAGCTCCCCCACACTGCACCAACGAAACCAAGCGTGTCTGGCTGGACTTGGTCTTGTCTCTTCTTCACATACACTCACAGTCAAGATGAAACTGTGATTTTTAAAACAAATGATTCTCTTTCCAGCAAGATTAATGCTAAAAGGGTTTAACTTTAGGCTGTCAAGTAAGAGCCAGAAAATACATTCTTCTGTTTCTTAATTTCTCATTTCAAGAACACTTTGGAGCAAGGGTTTCAGGGAAAGTAACTTTCCATTTTATAATGTGAGTGGAAGACAAAACATCTGGAGATTTGGTCTGTGCTTTCCAACTGATGTGTGGCATGCTTTTGGCCAAGCTGCTTTGGGTGCCTAATTAAGAGGAAAAACAGAACAAAGAAATAGGGCACATCAAGGGAGAGGGACAGTATGAACCAACAGTTACATGCATGCTCTCATCTGCACATGGAGAAGCACATATCTAGAAATAAAATTAGGCAGAAGTGACATGGCAGAGGGTAAAAGAAAGACACAGAGAGAAAACCATCTCTTTTAAAATAACCAGCAAAAAAAAAAAAAAAAACACCAAGAAAAAAAGACATGGATGAGGTACATGCATGTAGTTGAGCTGTTTTCCTCTAAGGAGTCTTCTATTTTCACACAGTGGTTTTAGGGAAGCTCGCTTTCTTCCTGCAAAAATCTATGCATCAGCATCAGGTAGCCCACCTGCTTGTGGTTATTGCACCCAAGAGGAAGGAGCTGTTCATCTGCACAGCTCCAGAGCTGCTGCATCCTGAGCTGTGGGCAAGTGTGACATCAGCCACAGCGTGAGCCATAGAACCCCTGCAGCTCA
This sequence comes from Phasianus colchicus, assembly GCF_987193195.1. Classification (NCBI taxonomy): domain Eukaryota; kingdom Metazoa; phylum Chordata; class Aves; order Galliformes; family Phasianidae; genus Phasianus; species Phasianus colchicus. The sequence continues at coordinate 5,108,132 of NC_143447.1, read as the reverse complement.
CTCTCCCTGTGTGGGAAGCCCATAGCAGTCTCTCAGGCAAGGACACAGGACTTGCTTGCAATAATTAAAACGGGGAGGATGGGACTGAACCCAGACCAAATGCTGGCCAACTTCAGAGAGGCCTGAATTTTTTTTTTTCTTTTTTCTTTTTTTTTTTTTTGTTAGATTGGTTTTTAATTTAGGACCAGAAATGAAGGCCTGCCATGTACCCAAGCACCCCTCTGCATCAGTGGTGCAACTTCAGTAATCTTTAGAACAATATTAAACAAGTCTATACAAAGAAAGGTACTTTAGAAGGAGATGCATCTATTCTGTTTCCTGCATCTATTCTAACACCACCTCCTTTGTCTACTGTCCCACTGTATGTGATCCTTTTACAATGAAAGTCCTTTGTCCCAAGTGGGAAAAAAACTCCATAATACATAAACGTGATATTTTTGCAATATTTTGACAAGAGGAATGGGAAGAAACACACACTACTGCAGGTAAAGTGTGCCCAGCCCTCTACATCTCATTTATAGCTCTAAACTCTACTTTGCCAAACTATTCTGATCTTCTAAGAATAATTTGATGAGACAAGTGTCTTTTCAGACATACGCCAAGAATGAAATGCAAGCAATAACAGCACTCAATGAAGACAAGAGTATGTTATACATTCAGCTTGCTATCCATACCCATTCAGGCCAGCCAGGTATTCCCATAGCCTCAGAGACAGATGATCCCATGCCAGGAATGGAGCACTTCTGCAGTTAGTGCTTGAGAGGGTATGAAACGTTTCACTTGCGACCATATGAGACAGCAGGAAGTTCATCCCTAAGAAACCAGTTCAGCTATTTGAAGGGATACCATGGGATGGATGTAAGTCATACATAAGGACATAAGACATACACTGGAGTTCTGAATAAGCTGTTAGCTCAAAGAGGGGATCACAGCAGTTTCACAACTCCGTTTTACAACCGAGCTAATGAAAAGTGAGGTTAAGAGTGACCAGGCTGTGCAACTCACTCACCTGCAGCTGTTGTGACACAGTAGCCATGACAAAATCAGTTCTTGAAATTCCATGGATAGTTGCACTACAGTGCATGAAACACAGCAAGTGTAACAATAACATCATACAATGTAGATCTCCAAACTGTACGACCGCAGGAGAACTTCAACAATTCTGACTGTTCCTCTAAATCACAGAATCACCAAGGTTGAAAAAGACATTCAAGGTCATCTAGTTCAACTGCCCATCTTAAAACATTATTTTATACGGGCTACTCCAAAAGTAATGCTTCCTATTTTATCACATTGATGATATGGTTGAACCTTCCTACCAACATCCCATTGCATTTTGCTGCCATGTGACAGATAGAAGCAGAGGGGCAGTCTGACAGAACGGCGTCTGACATGGAAGCATGTATGAAGAGAAGGGGTGGAACTGAAATCCTTCGTGAAGAAAAATGACACTCATCGACACTGAATGATACTTGCTGAATGTTGACTGAGGGATGAAACAGCGGATGGGAGCACAGTGAGGGGTGAGTGGTGCATTTCAGCAGTGGTGAAAGCAGAACCACCGCTGCTGATAGAAATTTGCACAAGTGCAGCACGTAAGCTCATGTTCATTATTGGCAAAAATGTGATGACTATGTCCAAGAAGAGTATTCTGTAGTTGAGAATTTGCTCTATCAAAGCATTTTTGTGCTTTTGTATCTATTGTAGTTTCCATGGAAATAAATAGGAGGCATTACTTTCAGAACAACCGACGTTAATTCAGATCCAAACTCCATTTTTAGACAAATCCCTTCAACTTCAAGAAACCAATGTGAGTTTTCACAAGTTGACTTGTCAGAGTTCAGAGAACTGAATTGACACGTTACAGTTCAATGAGTTTACTTCAAAACAAAAGGACATTCCTCATCAATTTCTGAGAATTTTCTCAGTCCAAGATTAAAGACATTCTAATTTACAAAAACTCAAAGTAAAAGTGACTTAAATCACCTCTCTGATTTAATCCATTCTATACTTTGATTTCTACCTTACGAGAAATGCATACAGGATCTGTCATATAATTTTAAATGGAGTTCCCCCAACCAGTTTCATAAATACATACTCAGAGTAGTAAAGAGTATTGTTGGGCTGGGAGTAGTGCTCAACTTCAAGCAAAAGCCTTCTCTCTATTCTTCCTTTCCCTGGTGAAAACACTTAAGCATATGTTTAAAACGTAAGCACCTACTTTAAAGTGCTTTATTTAAATTTGGATTATACGCTGGATTTCCTGTAATAAATTCCAAAAAGGCTGAAACAGAACATCACAGGAGCTCAGTAACTCAACAGGGAGATTAAACTATGCTTCTGGTGAAACAACTTTTTAAAAAGCTCTGGAAACACTAATTTAATTTCATTTTTTCCAAGTAAGCAAAATCTTCAGCGTTTTGCCTGCACTGCTTTGTAGCACACTGGCAGAAACAGCTCAGGTTTCTCAGGACAGCTCTGACTTACATAAGGCTGAGTGCACATGCCTATCTACCTTCTGTCTTGTGATCGAGTTCAATGATGAAGTGTTAAAAGAGTGCTATAAAAGACCAGGACATAGCGTCTTTTAGACAGGAATTATTTCTAACTCTAATCACCAAACAGATTGCTACAGATGCAATTTTACCTCATAGTACACCAGGGTGGCTATGCCACCTAGTGATATTTGTCATGTACTGTTCTCAGTCCAGAGTAAGAGGAAGAAAGAGATCACAGACAGAACAGACCAGCCTCAGCACAAGTCCATGCGTCAAAGCACTCCTTCACGTCCTGCACAGCCACCCATGCAGTTCACCAGGCCAAGAGCAGCAGCAAGGCACAAAGAGCACGCAGCAGCTCCAGTCCATCGCCTCTGCAGTGCCAGCAGCAGCCTTGGAGATTTACAGAAACCAGAGGGAACAAGGAGGAGTTGTCGAGGCAGACACAGAGGGCAAGCTGCAGCCAAAGAGGAATGAGGCAGGATCAAGCTGACATTGCTATGGCAGCATCACTGTTTCAGAAGGTGGGTATCATCATGACATAAATCGCTTTGGTTAATTCTCCTTACAGCCTGTAGAGTTTGTCTTTTGCACAACAAGCATCTATCCCATGTGAACAAAAAAATAACAACCCTGCAAGTAGCAGGATAGTGTCCTTTAAAAAGTACTGTCCTTGTTAAGAAAACAGCATGGCCAGAAGTTCCTTTTAACCAGAAGATCCTAATTAGCTATATAAAATGTAGAGGAACATATACATGAAATATATTTACAAAACCCTTTAAAATACATTGGCCTTCAGATTTTGATCATACTCTTCCAAGAAGTTCACAACTGCAACCCCACCTCTCTGAACAGCATCATGTTTTACAAAATCTGACAAATTACAGCTACATGTCCTGATCAGGAATTGCTCCAGCTGCAGCAGGAACACCACAGATCCTCAGCAGAGCACACACCACACCACAAGAGAACTCAGAGCAGTGCCCAAATGAATTTTTCATACTTGGAGTCAGAGGGAGGGAGGGACAAAGGGAACAAGAGTCCGTAGAAATGAAAGATAGCACGACAGCCATCACTTAAAATGATTGAAAGATAAGCACTCCAGTGCAATCACACCTTGCAGCCAGGCTGCTCTGCGAGCAGGCTGTCCATCTTGTTTCCCAAGTAAGAAGTGCAGTTCTTTAGTTTTACAGCTTCTCCCAAGCAGCTTCAGAGCTCCCCTATGCAAACACTGCTATATCATCTTAACAAGCAAGTATCTGGCAGAACAACAGCATGGCATGGTCTCTAACATCAGGGTAATGTAGAAAGAAAAACAAACTGGTTGGCTAATAAACATCAGGCACTTCTTGCTTTCTGGCTGCTCAGTGTTGCTCCCTGTACGTTGTAGAAGGCTGCTGGCAGCAGAGGGCTGTTGGGCCCCCGTCTGCTCCCCACTGTCACTGCACCTCAGCTAAGGGCTGGGCTGAGCCCTTTGCCAGCAGTTCTGCAGCACGATGACCAGGGAAGGTGCTGTCAGTTCTTCCAGTACCGAGGCTTAATGTGTACACTATGTTCCTGCCTATACAGCTACAGCTAGTTATACAGCTAAAATTAGTGTTAAGGTTGATTAAAAAAAAAAAATCAACCATTACTACACATGCCATAGTAAATGTGACAGATTGGACTGCTACTTCTAAGAATTAGAACTTGCCAGTGTTTATCAGCCTTCATTCAAATGATAAAACAGCAACGAGCTGCTGAGTTACGTATTTTAATACACTCTTACAAACCCCACATCCAATTACTAGAAATGGCAAGAGAAAGATTTTTACATTGATTCATCACTCAGTTTACGCAGCAACTGTTACAGCTTGAACAGTAGAATTATCCCCTTTGTTACCTCGGTTTTATCGGGCTGATCTGAAATAGCACTCGAGACTGTCTCTAGTACCTCTACTTCTTTATTTGACCTTATGCTAAGAGAAAGCTAGGGGGTTGGAATAGACCAGCTGGGCCATGTTGCACTACTGTCATTAGAATATAATTGACTGAAAAGGGGATGAACAACATCAGAGACATTCTGTAACATCCTGAGTTCAGCTACGGTAATCCTCAAATATCTTTTAAAAAATGTGAAGCAGCTTGAGAAGCTAAATGCCATGCCAGGTATGCTCCAGGCGCTCAGGTCCTTGCAACACTTCTCCCAGGGACACTCAGTCTCTCCTAATTCACTGCAGAAAGCCAAACTTCAGAGTCCCAGTCGCTTGCTGTTTAGAACTGACTTCCATACATCCTTTCCACTTCAGATCAGTAGAGGTTCAATTTTTAATTTCATGTCATTTAAGTTCTGCCTCAATTACAGCCCTTCTCAAAGTTGACCACAACTTTCTACTCATTTTTCCTGTCCTCAGCATTCAAACACCAATTAGACTGGAAGCGCTCGCCAGCTGCACCCTCAGTTCTCACACAATTAAGGAATGCAGGGAAAAGCAGCAACAGAGCCAGTTCCTGTGTTAAAACAGTAGGAGAATGTGGCACATCCTTAAGAACACAGCATGATGGAGCATGTAATCCCAACCTCTGCTATGCTACAAACATGAAGACACCACAGCGAGCTGCCTGACTTCTCACTGCTCACTAGGAAAAAGGATTTTGTGAAGGGACAAAAAGGAGGATGCTGAGCTCAGCAACTAAAGGACATACCTGAGCTAAGGGAAGCTGGAAGGAAAGGTCACATTATTTCCTAAGTGCCCTCACTAAGTTTGAAGATTCACTGTAAAATGAGAGAACAAAATATAGTTGTGGGGCAATTATTAAAGAAATGAACACATAGCCTACCTCTCCCATTCTTTCAGCATTTGCCCATTCTGAAATCTTGCAAATGCACTGTGTGGCAGACACAATAAACAAGCATTCTTTCTAAATCCAAACAGTATTTTAGAAAAGCTTATTCTTTTCAAAATAACATTTGAAATGCAGTACCATCTATCCTTCAAAAACAATGTTTTCCAGCCACATCTATGGCATCCACAAAGAAATCACCCATTTCTATCATGCAAACATGGAGCATTTCCATCACTTCTGAAAGGGTGGGGAGGAGGCAGGGGATCAGAAACAAGAGGAACAATGTCTTGAAATATTTTACTCATGCTTTTGTAATTACCAGTCATTCCAGAAATCACTCCTAAAACCCACAAATCAGAACAGAAATTTGGAATTACTCCTACAAAATACCCCACACAAGATCAGTTTAGAAGTGTTTATCCCCCTTTAGATTTCTCTTTTATGGGACAGAACATTGCCTCAGTGGGTAAAGGCAGCACAGACAGATGTTATGGAACTCAGGGTACGTCTGGTGATTCACCACCTCCTCCATTTGGAAAACAGGGTGGAACACAGCCTCACAGAGGGGCTGTGCAGCTCACAAGCACTGTATGCATGTGGCTGCGAGGTGCCAGCGCAGCCTTAGTGGGAGCTTACAACCAGCCCCTGCTCTCACCCTCCTGAAAACATTCTAGGTGCATCCTTGAAAAGGCATTGACTTTAATAGTGTAAAATTCAACAAGACTTGAAATTAACCTTTTAGTGAATCTTTCACATTCGATGTGAAATAACAGAGCAGGTTGTGATGTGACATTTTTGTAGGTGAAAACATCAAAGGCAGCCCTGCCGCAGACTGATCTACCTTTGAACACCCAAGGGTATCCGAGACTGCCAAGTCTCTGAAGACTAGACAGAGAGAAAGAAAAAAGGAAGAGAAAGAGATCTAAGATATTCCAGTATTTAAGGTGAAGTCATTCTAACTAGGATTTAATTCAATCTTTTACACTTTGTTACTGCTGGTGGTTTTTTAATACACAGTCAAAAGAGAAAATCAGGATAAAAGGAAAAGAATATTATTTCTGACTGTCAGGCCATAATAAGGCATAAATACATGAAAATTTAACTGGCACCACTTATTCTTTCCTTCCTCCTTAGCATTCATGCCTCAGGAATTCCTTTATATTGGAGTTATGCAATAAACAAACCGATAAAAGCAGTATCAGCCATTGAAAAAGCTGCACAGGAAGGTAAGCGCCTGTCTAACAGCTCAGAGTCACCCGCACCGACACCAACTGCTCCTGCTCTTCTCCCCAGACACACATTCAGTGGCCCTGTGGTGTGGTTTGGGTCTCACAGGCATTATTTAGCCTCTCTAGAGAGCACACCTAATGAGATACACTGCTGCTGCTCAGTTGAGGCATAAGGAGAAATGCCAGCCTGACTTCTGGCCTGCAGCTCCAGCCACACTAACAGGAGACCTTCTGGTGCATCTGGCCATGCTAAGGCTCTGAGGCCAGTGAACTGATTAAAACTTAAACATTGTCATCCAAACGCTGCAGCAGCAGATCCTAAGAAGTTAAAAAGCGCCAGGATCAAAGGGAAAATAAGCACTGTTTACTTAAGAGATTTCTCCTCCCTGCTGAGTTCCTTTAATAAGCCCTTTGTCTTCTGTTTTTAGAAAGGTCTCCATTAAACATACGAAACAAAACAAAAGCACATGAATCACATGCACCAGAAATGAAATGGTTACTCCTCATGTTGCCAGTTCAGCTTGGACTTGATACTTTCACCACAGCGGTCAGATATGGTTTAAGCTACATTAAAGATGAATAAATGGAGAATTGGGAAGCTTTCTTGTATACTTTGGAATCTGTGCTCTCCCCTTTCTCCTACACAGTTAACTTAGCCATAACATGTTTTCCCTAAGTTCTGAAATGCTCACGTATTTCATTTACTTTTCAATAGGTGATCCTTTTTGTCCCTTCTATCTAACTTCTGTTGGCAATCTAGTGCTACCCCCCCCCCCCCCCCCCCTTTTTTTTTTCCTTCTATACAAAAACAGGAAAGATGAAGAGGACATTTCAGATGGACAACTTTTTGCCAATCCTACCTCCTCCCCCAAGCATTTTATAGGCTGTCTGCCTTAATTCCACTAAACCCCATGGCAAGCAATTTATTTTTTAAAATAAGGACATATTTAAAGAAGAGCTAGCAGTTAAACAGAAGGCTCTGTTCTGAACAGGCAACACTGTGACAACAATTTGTTGCATAATAGGCAACAACATAAATACAGTGCTACACACACAGACCGACCACATGGACTTCCATAAAACTATTGTTCACAGTTCCACACTGTAAGCTGGAAGGGTGCCTGGGAGGCTTTTCTTCCAACCTCCTGCTCAAAGCTGGGCCAGCTATAGGATAAGGTCAGATAATTGGGGTCTTTATTCAGTCCTTCAGCCAACCTGTTTATATCCTGCCTGATTATTCTCACGAGATCTTTTTTTACCTAAACCAGCTGGAATTATTGTTTCAACTTCGGCCCGTAATCCCCACCCTCTCCTGCCATATATGACTGTAAAGAACACAGCTCAATCATTTTGATAACCTCCTCACAGATATTGGAAGGTGCCCATCAGATCTACTTCAGCTCACTCTTCTCTGGAATAATGCTGCCAAAAGGTCTTGATTTTTCTCCCTTCAAGCGCTCTCAAAATCTTTTTCAAAGAGTACCAGCAGCAGTGGAGTCAAGATACAAATGCTCCACGAGAGCAAAACATTTTTGAATCCAACCATGTCACTGTCTGCTTCAGCTGCCGGAGCTGAGGCTTGGCTCCTTCCCCTCAGCAAGGCTTCTATACTGCAGCTGCATCACAGGCCAGGGCAGGCAGCTGAGAGAGACAGAGCTGGTACCCCTGCCTCTGCTTGAGGTCTATAGAAGTGAAATCTGGGCTCATCCACATTGCTTTTCAGCAAGGAGCAAAGAAAGCTATAATTCGAGACAAAGAGGTTGGATTTGCCAGGTATGGCACCCACCTGGGAAGCCAGCACCTCCTTCTGCTCAACTCACCTGAGTGCTTTATTCAAGGAAACAGGAAGTAACAGGAGAGAAAAGCCAAGGAAAGAAAGAAAAGCAGAACAGGTTAAAGATGTGATCATCTACAAGTCTCAGAATGTCCACAGCAGACTGTATAAGCAGGTGAGAGAGTAGGAAATGCAGTTCTAAGGTTTACAACATCACAGCAAGTTTATAAAACCTTCTAACAAGCTGTGTGTTCCCTAAGAAATGCCTTCGTTTCATGGTGTTCAACAAAGGAAAAACAACAACAACAACAACAACAAAAGCAGCCCCACATTTTTTTCTGGAGATTGGGTCACAGATTGACATTACCCAGTACAGAGGTCTGCATATGGGCACTGAGGAAATTACAACCCACACTCATCACACCTGTCTTAGGAACATATGGGACCCAGAAAGCAGGTCCACCAACAACAGAGATGGCTTATTCCAGAGAGGAACAAGATCATGATGTAAGAGATACGACGCATGTGGCAACCCACAAAGCCAGCCTCCTAGAGATAGCAGGATTTGCACTTTATGAACACCAATGACATTCTTATGGTTTTCTAAGGACGTGAAAGAGCAGGCCAGAAAGTGGATGTGGGAAGGGACAGAAAGGAGCTGAAGAAAGAACTTGCTGTTGCTGCCTCCAAGTCATGACTAGCTTCTTTTGCTGAGGAAGGCCCAGGCTCAGCCATCTCTGAGCATCCTTAATTAAGTGAGGTCTACCAGCAGCCTCCACCAGCAGCCACTTCTCACCTGCTTCCCAAGCGTATGAAATTAAGTGAACCACTTGAAAAAGGCAAGAATTCCTCAGTGACACCTTTTCCTGAATCAACTTATATCTATTTGAACTTACCTTCAAACAGATCCTGAGATCTTACATAATGGGGGAAATGATAGGTATTGCACAGTTTCTCATGGTGCTTTCAGTCACCAAGGCAGACAGAAGATGACAGACAACTGGGAAGCAAGCTGAACAAATGAAGCCTTAGACAAAGCTGCTGATTCTCATGCAGCTTCCTCCCACATGTAGCAATATCTTAACCTTATTTTTAATCTCTATCAACAATAACTTAAGTACAGCAAAGATCTTTCTGATTAACGTTTTTGTCAGAATCTGCGGTGTCATAGTTGATGCGAGGTGTGGTTTTATGCATTACAAAACTCAACTGTGAGTTTAAGACCGAAACTGTTTTGATTCTACTTTAACAGTGAACTCTGATATTTCTGAAGAACTTTGAATTTAAAGTTTTCATCGATGCATCTGTCATGCTCTCAAAATCATCCTTCTCAATAGCATGAGCTATTGACTAAGTGGGCAGAAGCAAAATCAACAAACTCCCAGCAGACTTGTGCCTTCACCATACCCACTGAATTATACACTGAAATACCAGCCAAGGTTCTTACGTTCCATTCCAATTCTTCCTCTTTTTATCACACAACTCTTACTGTAACTTACTCTATCTGCTTCTCAGAACTGCTTTACCAGCTTTCCTCTTTAGAAGAATTACTACTATCAGCAAAGAAAACAAACAAACAAAAACCACTCAAAATATATCAATCAAGAGAATATATGAGCTTATGACTCAAGTTTTATTTCCAATGACTCAAAAACTAAGCAGCATAGCACATCACAATGCCAACCACTTACCAGTACAGGATGATACAATCAAGCATGGAAATTTTCTGAATGCTTTGTTATCTCTTCTTATCACTCTTCGCAGGAGGGTTGTTAAGTTATGTATAACTGCATTATTAAATTGTAAGAGAAAGGAAAATGTAAAAACCTGTTGACACAGCCCAGACTTGAGCTTAAATGGAACCCCATGGCAGAGGCCACAGGTGAGGATAGTCAGGGCAATTATAAGCTGTTAGTGCATGCAGCACCCTGACTTACTAAGTATTGACTGACATCAAAATAGCTGGAGGAGAAAAACACCAAAGTTTTCTTTGAAAACAATAATGCTGAAATAGAAAATTCTGCAACATGACACTGAATATATACAAATTACAGGTGCTGCTCTCTTCCTCAGAACCGTGCCTTTACCAGCAACTTAACAGATAAGACAGGCAGCAAGGGAAATGCATCTCCCCACCTATGAAGTACAAGCCTCTCTAGTGCTTTGGGACATAAGGCCTCTTACATTTCTGAAGTGACTGGTGATTTGGAATTACTATAGACTACAATGGGATTGATTATTAGACACTTTTTCAGAAATCCTTCCTGTTCCTAAAAGTGACGTTAGCAAAGGAGTTTCCTGAGCTAACCTGGGCTTTGATGCCCAGAAAAGGTATGAGAGGAGAACAAGTAATGGAAGTGGATTGTTCTAAAGAAAAGGCATTTTCTCTGGGTAGGAGCACAGTAACTTAAGGTGTGAGGTTTAGTCACCTCATACTATCTCAAGTTTCCTCTGCTTTTGAAATAGAAGCCTTTTTGGCCAGACACTGTGCAGCCCCTGCAGCAATCAGCAGATCTCAGGCAAAGCCAGCTGGGCTGGTGAGGAAACCCATCAGCTGCAGCCTTCCACCTCTTCGCCTCAGCATTTAGGTACTTTGGGACCACGCCAGGACAGAGTTACAAGAGATACAAACAAGTACTTCAAATTAAAAGAGAGGAATTTGGTGTGCTGCGCTCAATCCAACTTCTTCATCAGATCAGTTGTTAGCTCAAAAGGCAAAGGCAGTTCAAAAGGCAGTGGTTCTGATCTGACAAATCACAACACTTACTAACATACTGTAGCCTACAATATTTTTCCTTTTGCAAACGTGGCAAAAGATGTCAAGGTCACTGACAGCATTTAATAAGTTCAAAAAAAAGCAGTGAATTGTTTCAATTCCAGTACAACAACAACAATCTGTTCAGACAAGGAGGAAGCTGTAGCTATTTCTGTTTAGGACATCCCATGCCCTGCTCTTTCTTGTTCATGCACAGGACTGAACGCACTGCATTTCTACAGCAGATCCACCTGCAGAACAGCACACTTGAGCAGAGGCATCAATCTCCAGGTAGCCCCCGAGCAACTACACAGATTCAGCATACGTAGGTCTAGTAATCCTAGGCCACAGACAAATTCCTTCCTCTCTACTCATATTAAAAATTCCAGCAGAAGCTAAGAGACGTACTGGGAAAAATCATCACTAATAAGGAACCCAATAGTTCACACCCAGTGAGGACTTCAATACTCATTAAAACTGTTGGAAGAATCCAAAATCTCCAGGGCATAAAGAGAACATGGAAAAAGCTCAGAAAATGTAGAAACTTTTATCCTAGGGTACAAATGAGGCCTCTGAGACAAGTGAAGTGGCTGGTTTATAGCAAAACAGGAGAACTGCGTGGATCTGGGTGCTGAGGATGCCGCCCAAGTCTCTCCCATGCCATAATCCACAAAAACTCAAGTTCTCACTGCCAGCACAAAATTAGTAGGGTGAGATATTATGGAATAACTCTGTTACTTAAAAACACAAAACCAATAAATGAAAAAAAAAAACAAACAAGAAATCCCTGCAATTAACATTGAAACCTTCTGAAAACCACAGTTCACAAATCTGCAGATTTCTGTCAGCAGCACTTTATTAAATGCTCACAGAGACATCATTTTTCTATTTTGTTATATATACATAATTTTCTAAATAGGCCGTATGTAATAGTTGAACAAATTCATAGGCGAAGCATTAACAACTATATGTGGAAACTACTTAATTGGCCCTTCCATTCCTTGCTACTCTAATATATTACATTATAATAGGCATGACTTCAAGTGATTCAAGATACGTGAGTGCTTTCTGCACTTCCTAAAATTTAGTAAAGCTAACTGGTGCCCAAAGACAGCAGATTTTTGCATTTAAATGTCAGTTCTAAATTAGAACAGTCTGCCATTGGAGGAGCCATGCAAATAAAAAAGTGAGCATACATCCTTCAAGATCCTTCTGACTTTGTAATGGGAAAATGCTAAAAATAGAAAATCACTACCACTGTAGTTAGTAATAAGAAGCACAAACTGGCCAAGAGCATCTTACAAGAGGTACAGGGACACAAAGGCTCTCCTAACATAGCCAGACAATCTCCTCAGTGCTTTCAGCTTACCTGATAAAATACTGGATGTATACATGTGTGTGTAAGCAGATTTTTTAACGGCCCCAGCTTTGGTCCTTGCTGCAAAGCTTCCTGAAGCTCAAGCAGCATGAAAAATGCCATGGAAAGGAGACGTGCATTGCAGTGTTGTGCATCTGCTTTCTTCTTTATTGCTACAAATCAGGTACAGCACAGATACAGAAACTAAAAGCTCCAGATGCAGCTGCATGACTTTTTTCTGTGCTTATCCTACCATGGGACAAAAAAGGGAAAATTTAAAAAATGTTCAGAAATTAATTCTAGGAGTATATAAACAACATAGACTATTTAGGAGCCACTTCCTCCTTAGGAACTATTAGTACCAGCCAATAAGCTCTCAAACAGCAGCATGGAAATGCAATCATTTTCAAAGCCAGGATACCATGTAGGACAACAAAACAGCAAACCTGCCTCAGACAAAGCAGGGGAAGGTGTTCTGCAGCACACTTCTGTGCACACACCTCACATTTAGTCCCTCTTCTATTATCATTATTTCTATGTTTGCTTTTAGGAAAGAAAAGATAGGCTAGCCACAACAGAAACAAAAGTATTTTCAAGCTTTCCAAAATATCTGAAATCTGCCCCCTCCAGCAACGTCTAAACATGTTTTGAAAGAGTTAATTCCTTTAAACCAATTTAGGCCCAAACTGATTTAAAAAAAAAAAAAAGTATCAAAAAATTCCTACAATAATCTATTTTGAAAGCGTAGTGGGAAGAGAAGCAAAACCAAAGCAGAGATAAATGACAGAAACACCGATCACAGATTTCTTTCATGAAGTCACAGTAAGAAAGGGAGACGAGAGGGAAAGGGCTGGTGCATCCAGGGAGGGAAGAAGGGGTGAGTGGAAACAGCTGGAATTGTTCAGCTGTGTCAACATTAGCCTGTTTCACAGATTGACTAGCAAAGTGTCATCTGAAACCAATTACATTCCCAAAACCCCATGGACCCAGTTCATAACATTGATTAATCCACGTTGTGAAAACGTCCCCAAGCAAAACTAGAACAGCTGTCAGCCCGTGGTGCTCAGAAATAGCAGTTGATTTTGCAAACAAAACAAAACAAAAAAACAACAAAAAAACAACCTAACCACTATGCAAACTCTTCAATACCATCTTTATAAACTGTAGAAGATTATATGTCTGTTTCTGGTGATTAAGAACAGAAAAAGATCTCCACTTCCTTATACTCGTGCTGATTTTCCCTTTTTGCCATGGTGGATGCTAGAGCAGGTTGTCAGCATCACAGCGAGGTCAGCGCTAACCTGGTGAACAGAGTCCCTGCCTGAGAACTAACCAACTAAAACTCTTACAGATAGAAAAAATCAGAAATGAGCCATACGTCTGCACTGGCTGGCAGCCCTCGCTGCACTACCAGCGGTGTGCCCATGTGAGGCCAGGGCAGCCCTCCCCACACAGCCCTCCTCCTCCAGCAGCTCTGACTCAGCTCCAACACGGACCAAATGCCTGCCACAAGGAAGCAAAGAGCACGCCAACAATAACGAGCTTTCCAGAGCAAGCCACTGCCACACCAGCACAGACCTCCAACCAACAGCTACCCAAGCATGTAGCAAAAGCTTCAATCTTTAAACAACAGAGGAATTCAACAGCTAACGTGTACTGCTGAATATGTAAGCACTAACTACGCTTTTCAACCTCCAAAATTTATAATTTTCTCGTGAATTAAGTTAAACAATTCAAAACATTTATCTTCAAAATGTTCAGTTAAAGTTTTCACTTTTGCCTTATTAAAACCCAGTGTGAGAAAGTGAAATTATTTCCCAAATAACAGACAGCAGAAGTTATGAGTGGCCACCAGCAGTCAACAAACCCAGAGAATAATAAGGTATTCTTAAGATCAGAATGTCAAAAAATTGTGCAAAGTACTTGTAGAATTAAGGCACACTACAGAGGCATTCAAGTCACTATCATACAGTCACAAATTTACAGACTTTGAAGTAAAAAAAAAAAGACCAGTGGGATGATCTATTCTTTCATATTGTAAAACTTGCTTACTATAGGTTGGTGCATTTCACATTGTTAGCCCCTGCACTAAGCCCCATTAATAGTTTGATCAAAACATTTTTTACAGAAGTGCACCCCAGCTCAATTGTGATGCATCAGCTGTTCCTTCTATTAATTTGTTCCAATTACCCTCATTCAGTGTTGAAGACTTTTGCAGACTCTCTGGTTTGAATTCATCTGCTCCAGCATTTAGCCACTGGCTCCCATGTCACTTCTCCATCAGTTTAAGTACAGCCCTTTCAGCATCCAGTCTTCTCTTTCTGAAGATTCTTCAACACTGTTATCTACAGACTACCAGTTTCCTCCTTCATAAACCTAAAAAAGAATGCTTCAACTGGATGAAGACCCTTCCATTCCATCCCAAACACTCTGTGGTAACTTTCTGAACCTTACCAATGTTTCCAGGTCCCTCCTAACATGCTTATCCTAGAACGTAAAGAATTATTTCAATAATGGTATTGCCAAAACACAGAGGCATACAGAAAGGCAAAGCCTCATATCTCTTCTGTCTCATTCCCATTGACACAAACAAGCATCACGTGACTTCTTTCCCTACTAGAAGCCTGTGGTCAGCTGTTATCTGAGAGGAGCATTTCTGCTTCACGGGACACAGTTTTCTCCCACTCAAACATGCAGTTTTTCTCAGGTGACTTGACGTACATAAGCCTTCTGCTTAAAGAGGCAAAACAATTCTGAGCTCACTCTGTAAAATGTCACAAGTACTTTTTTTATCTCATATTCTGTTGCTCTTTGTGCTACTTGGAAATAAAGCATCAGTGATTCACATCGATTTTTCCAAATAATTAACGGAAATACTGAAGTGTTGAAACCAGTCCTGATCCTTGTGGAATCGCTGTGCCAGCTTACACCGATTCTCCATGAATGTGTCTGAGATACGGCAGGTAGCCAGAGCCACATTTAGTGCACAGATTGCTGCAGCTAAAGCAGAACTCACAGGAAGAAGCAAGAAGGAACTTTGCATTACATTCTGGTGAATAAAGTGCATTCAGTCCCCCGCACTGTGGCTGTATGAAGAGCTCTCACAAATAGGAACTGCACGTGAATTTACAGTTTGAAGTTCTCAAAACCACATCGTATTTGCAACACAAAGGTGAAGATCCATTGATGTTAAGCAGTGATTAAGACAATGAGGAATTCCTAGCACCGTTTCTATCAGCCTTTCTCATTCCAAGTTTTCTGAAAAAAATATGGATCAGCAGCACAGATCGGTTATCTTGAAGGGTCAAGTGGTGAAGAGGAGGTATGAAACAGATGACTAAAATAAGCAAAGAAGAACAACAGAAGGAATGTCTTCCCAAGAAAGTAATGACCATATATAGCTTGCCTTTTTTTATATATAGCTGATAAGTGTTTGATGTCTGAGGACCTTTCATCAACTCTGTCATCAAGTGGTACTTCCCAAATGAAAACTCAGTGTTCCAAGAGGGACAGTAGATATTTATTTGAGCTTTTGAAAGCATGACTGCTCTATTTAACCTTGCACAGACCATTATGCCGAAGTGTATTTTGCAGAATTTCCTACTGACTGCAGGAAATCAGGCCAGTAAAATGCATGATTGTACATCACCTCTCTGTAGCTTCTTAGAGCTGCAACAAGAGCTACCTATGCAGGTCACCCACCCAGAACTGGAGAACTTCCACGCCCGTGGCTGAGGCATTCTGCGAGATTTCCCTGGGCACAACACACACTGGGGCCAGTTACTGTGCTTGAACACCTTCAAACAATGTATGTGGCTTAAAATCTGCACATTCACAATATATGCCTTTAAAAATGTGCCCGTAGGCTCCATCTGCAGTATCTTTCAGATTCTGAAGGACCCACAAGTGTAACTGTATGACAACAACACAGAAATAATAATAATATTGAAAACAAAACTAGTGGATGACATGACAGTGCACATCAACAGAGGACAGATACAACAGAGGTCGTAATACTTAGATACATTTTAAAAAACATAAAGCATGTTTGATGCAGAGAAAGTATGAGATACAATAAGTGCATCTGATTAAAGATCCTTCCTTTCTCATTCAAGATCTTTTTATACTTCCTTTTACTACATGCTGAGGGGAAAAAAAAACCACAGACATAGGCATATTGTATAAGATGTTAGGGAATACAGCTTTTTATTTTTAATCATCCCCTAAGAACAAAAATAGGGAGAGACAGATAATTACTGTTGGGAAGGCTTACGCTAAGAAATCTACCCAAATAACATGCTACATCTTTTAACAGCCCCTGGGTTTCTGGCTGCTTCTTCCATGTATCGACCCCTGGACTTGCTGAGCCCTATGAACACTGAAGAAGGGACAGGAAAGGAACAGCCTTCAACATCTGACCTCCCACTGTGGTTAAACTGATTAGATTTTATGCCTCCTCAGCCGCTGTGGCAGGACGCAGTGGACTGCAACCGAGTGAAGGCAGTACCTGTTAACAGAGCATCCCTTGCCCAAATTTAAAGCTTAATCGCTGCTACCACCAGAATTGAAGTCAACTATGAAACCAAAATGGTGTGCAAATAATTTCTATATATGTATTTGGTGTATATATACATACACACACACAGAAGTACACGCACGTTGTTCAAAATGTATAGATTATATCAAGTATATATTCTGGAAAATGGTCATGAGAACTAGCAATTTGAAAACAAAGAAATGCCATGAAAAAGTCATCAGCACCTTTAACTGCCTTTTTATTACTTTGAATGTCTAGGAAAAAATATGTAGTAATTTAAGACAAGATGCAGAAGCTACCTAAGTTTAACTTTAATCAGCTTGGATTTAGTGCTGGAAGAACTTTTCCTTTCCTCTGCAAGAAGGTACAGCTGCCCTGTCTGCACCTCACACAGCCTCCAAAAGTGCCCACAAATATGCTGATCTGAACCTGGTGCAGTCACAGGACACGCCAAAATGAGCTACCAAATGAACAGCCCAGCCATACAGATTAATGCCTTGGAAGATGTTGAAATTTTGGAGGAGGACTCTCAGATCCAAGAATCCTTATTTCCCATGCCTGTTTTTCCAGACTGGCCCTGCTAGCTCAACTTTAGATGACCTACGGCCACGTTCTTTTCCAGAAACTCTCTGCAGTAGATGGTGCATCTGTTTCTATTTTAATTCCACTTTATCAAGCTGCTAATTTTATAGACAGTTGCCCAACCCCAAAGTGCTCAGCATCACACCTTGTATTTGAGTGGAGCAGGATCTGTTTGCTGAGTTTTCAGCCAGACTAGCATCATGAATTCATTTCGGTATGAGCTAGCCTCGGTACACAAATGAGTTTTCCAGTGAATATGTTAATTAAATGACAACAGCCAGTATCCACCCAAAGACTTGCTTCAGATGACACGATGGTTAGAAAACACCTATCATCTCAGCTAACATCATTACAGCACATGAATACAGCCACTGATTTATCCGCTTTTTCCTCTAAAATGTCATTTCACAGATTGCCATTGTTTATTAACACTTTCATGCCAGCACTTCAAATTTCTTAAGGCTAAAGGTACATTTTAAGATACACGTAGACAAAAGAGCCAGTGTGAGTTTGTTTCCATTTGTTGTTCAAGTGCATCATCTGAAGATTTTGTCCCATAACATTGGATTCTGCATGAGGGAAATGCTTTCTGGAAAGGAGGAATAATATTCTGAAGATTTCTAAACACTACTAAGTTTCATAGAGCAAAACTGAACTACAGCACTTAATCCTAGAAACGCTCAAAGGAAAACTTCAGAAAACAAAACCTTTTGTGGCAGTGTGACCCCAAAGGTCGGCATATAACTGAAGTTATTTTCAGGTCTGTTGCAGACAAAATTACACCAACTCTCATACTGTCAAAAAAACAACACTTGCCACAGAATTCATACATTTTATTTGAAAACCTTGAAGCCTGTTACTAAGTTGCTAAAGAAACTATGATTGTCTTGTTATTGTCAACATGCCCACCCACCCAATCAACCTTCAAAACATCAAAATTCACTTTACTCCCACTATTCCTTGATGCAAATTATTCTCCTATTAATAATTCTCTTTTATTGTTATAATCATTCTTTCCTATCTTGCATGAGTTGTTCTCATCCTAACACGACCGAGTTTGATCTCACTTCTTGAAAAAAAGAACTAATCAGGGAAAAATACAGATGTCTGGGGCAAAATCCTTGTCCCCCTCCAATCACTGGCAATCTCTCACTGTCACAACTTTCACTGATTTTCATCCTTTCACCTGCACGATTTAAAAGCATCCCCGTAATACTGCTGCACACACCACCCTGGAGGCACTAGCCATTGCTACCAGGTACGTCCCAACTCAGTCACAGACATTACATCTGAAAGCAGTACTGGCACAGAACATCATCACACTTAACTTGTTTTGCTTCAGAATATGACTCTTCCTCACTAGGTCATAATAATTACAAGCAGCTCCAATGCTAACACTCCTGGGCATGATGTGATGACTCACAATACAGAAATGCAAACACACTGTGCACGCCTTCCTGGCCAAAGGGACCGAGACATTCACCAATATTTGTTCTCTAATCCCACATTATGTCACTAAGACAAAGCAAATTTGTTCTCCCTCTAAATTTTTCTACTCATTTCACTTAAATGAGCACCTTTATGTCATGAAGCTGTAACGCCACCACTCAAGGAACAGTAAAGGTACTGCACCAGTTAGACTGTATGTATTACCTACTGCAACCATTATGCTCACCACATGAAGAACAGATCTGATGGCAGGTTACCTAAGATCCTTCCAAAGTCGGAAGCCAGATCCCTATAACAGAAGGGCACAAATTCTGCAGTAGGAGATAGGATCCCTTGTTTTGCAGTCTTACTCTTCAATCATTTTCTAAATTCAGGAAGTATTGTAAAAGCAACCAGTCTTTCTAAACCTGCACTCAGTAAGTATGGAGGCCAGAGGGACTGTTTATGCTTGGCCTGAAGTCCTTCAGGTCATAGAAAACCTCCTAGTGGACAGAAAAATCCATGGGCATGACATTAGCACAGAAGTTTGTGGCTGCTGTTAAATCAAAGTCAGATTAGACAATTACAGAAGACCTTTTCAGTGTGAAAACTTAACATCAATTTACCCAAGATGCAAGAGTAGGAAATACAACTTTTTTTTTTTTTTTTTTTTTTTTTTTTGGCATTGTTTGTATTTTTACCATTAGTTTTAACAATCTGTTTATGGGATTGTTGCTTTTTTTCTTTCTGCCTGGCTGAATTCTCCCCAAGTGTCTATAAAATTGCAGCAGCAATTCCCAGTGATTGCTCTGACACGATAATAATGGTGGGACTGCAGCTCCCCAGCTACTATATCCAGCCAGTGGTTCTCTGGGGCTGCTGTACAGTTTGGGGTATTTAGTTTTTTTTGTTTGTTTTTTTTTGTTTTTTTTCTTTTAATTCTTCATCTTGTCCTATTATTATTATTACAGTCAATGTTACCCAGGGGTTTCATTCAAATTTTCAAACAGAGAGATTCTAAAAGGCGGAGGCCTCTCTTATTCTTCTCCATCTTCCTACATGCCTTCAGTACAAAATTTTTCATCAGACATATATGCTGATGTATAATAGGTGCCAGAACCAAATCTCTTCTGTGCCTGACAGGCACTGGATTATAGAAAATGTGCCTGTAGCAGTTGGTGAGTTGGCAAAGTACTTTTTCATATCAGAGCTACAATATACTGTGCTGACTTTCCTAACGACGACGGGAATTTTCAGTTTTAGTCTATGATCAGGCTTCAGCTCTTCTACTGCACCTGATTTCTATGGGATACCAGTAATAGCTAACAAAGACATTTTCAAACTTGCATTGTACGCGAAAATCCAAAAGATAGAGGCATATTAATAAGTTCTGGCTGGGAGATATATTAATGTCTTTTGGCAATGAACATTCAAAGACGAATTATTTTATCCAGGTTTTGAAAAGCAGCACGGAGCAAACAATAGAGCTGGGTGGCAGAGGGCTGCGAGCACAAAGGAGCCACTTTTAGCTGAACCTAAAAATGCTTCCTATAATCTGGGTCCAGCATGGCAGAATAATGATTCTGATACTGGGGGACAGAGAAGGGGGATATGAATATACATTACATATAATCTTCAGCAACCTTTTTAATAACACAGTTCTGATTTATTTTTTTTTTAATTCAGTATTTTCCACCTGCACATTAGTATTTAAAAATACTTTCACAGTGTGGAAAGTGATACTTTCAAAAATGAACTATCATGGTACTTAAAGCCACTCTGTAAAGACAAAGACACAAGGGCGCTTCAAGAAAAACCCTCAGTGCAGATTTGTTTATGTCATAACACATTATATCAGCAAAGCTTCTATACTGGCAAGGCTTAAGACTGAATCCAGTGTTGTACACTAAACTATTCACATCTAATTTTATAATTTTTTAAAGTACTTCTATAATGTTCCTAGAAACTAAGGCAGGAGAACATCCCTGCCTTAGAACAGAGCAGTGTATTGTATTTAAGAGGGAAAATGTAAGCACTTCTCTTGGACAACAGTTGTGTGTCCAGGCCAAGCTAGTTACTTGAATTCACTTGAAAATCATTAGTGAACATAACCACAGAGATATGGATGTATTCATTTGCTGGTGAAGTAAACTCAGATTGCTCAGCTGAAAAACTAAGCTATACATTAGTTACTTAAGAATTTAGTTAACCAATATTGACGCAAATAACCAATACTGAAGCAAATAACTTGTATTAAGTATGTATTTTTGGGTGTAGGGTCCATAATCACCTATTGAGTTAAAAAAAGAATATTAAATATGGCCAAATCATATTGGAACCTCACTACAAGATTGCATTTTATCAAAAGAAGGCAAGTTGCTGACAGAAACTGGTAGGGGACATCAAGAAGTAGGACATACTTCTAATTCAGAGAATAAAGACAAATGTAAAATAAACCATCTGCAATTGATATTTGAGATAAGAAAGTTTACATAGAAATTAATGTTACTATAAATGAGAGCCATAAAGATTGCTGTATGCTCATAAAGATAGATGTATGTTAAGAAAGATGGCAGGTTTTTGAAAAAGATGTCTTCTGCTCTGAGATTCATTTCGCAATTCTATATTCAGTAACTGTTCCGTTCATTTTGTTTGCATGGGCCTGGTTACCATCATGCTCAAGATTTTCAAACTGTGTCTATGCAGCTCAAAAATGAATAATTTATTAAGTCTCCTGTATTTGCATCTGGAGAATTTACTTAGGGCTATATCTTGCTGGCATTCCAAATGCTGAACAAAGCAGGCTTGCCTATGATGCAAAGTGCTGAGAGAATAGTTGCAATATGTGAGGAAGCACGCACCAATAGAGGCCGTCGCCGTGCCTGCCCAGAACAGCAACAAAAGAGCTGGAAGGTGTCATTATGGTCACAGAAGGCATCGAGGTCCTAACTTTACAAATACATCACAAACACAAACCATTGCATTTTCAGCCAAGCTGAGTTCCACTGAGCTACAGTAAGAGCAGGTTGCAGACTCCAAAGGGGTCTGCGACTCAAAGGAGTGACTGCAGCAGTACTGTGCTCCTTAAGCAGACCCCGCAGAGTGGGGGATGCTGGAAACCACCATTATGAGTGGAGAGAAGCAAGAGATGGTCCCAGGGGAGCAAAAGCAAGAGGGAGAGTTTAAGATCAATGAAAAGAGAGCCCGTCTGGGCCAAAAGGTCTCCTTCTCTCTTCCAGAAGCTCTCTGTGCTCTGTTAGCACTCGTGACATTCTCCCTTTTGCTGCTTCGGCTCCTGCTACACTAGCCATCAGAATTACATTAGAGTTGTAAGTGGTAACCAGAATTAGTATATTTATTAATAAAGTAACAATTGTATCAAGCCTCGTTTGCCTGACAAAGATTGCTACAAACACATTTCCATTTCTCTGTCATTTTAGAAAACAGAAGGGAAGAATTGGATGAGAGAAAAGGGCTCACTAGGGAGTGGAAAGAAACATTCACTGGAGAGCACAGACCAACAAAAATGCACAGTCTCGAAGGTGGAAAAAATGCAGCTTAATAAATCATCATCTGAAGTTGCCATGGAAATAGTAAATGTCTAGTTCCCTATACTGTTTAACTCCATACATCCATTCCTGCCGAGAGGAAAAACACGGTATCTGCACAGTACCCAGCTCCACCGAGATTCTTATTTAAGCATGAGGACACAGTGTGCAGCTCGGTGCAGCCGGGCTCACGACCTGCGGGGTACTTGAGGTGAAGGAACACTTTCTTTATGCAAGTCAGCTCCACGCTGCACGCTGCTGTACTTTCTGCAGAACTCACTTCCTGGTGCAGTTGCCTCCGAAAAGCAGTTTGCCAGATAACCAGCAAAGCCACGTTTGCTTTATAAAGCTAGAAAACGCTTCACGATTGAATGAGGATCTCAGTCACATATGGGAAAAGAATAAATTGTTTTAGCTGTAGGTAAATATAGATACATAGAAACAATCTGAAAGATCTTTTTATGTATCAGAGACTTCTCAGAGGGAGGAGTTTAAGTAAAGAGAAAGAATCTGACAAGAAAGGATGGTGCGTGGGTCTCTTACAGAACAAGGTCAGCTGCAACAGACTTCCTCAAGCAAGTTCCCTAACGTTCCTGTATCTTGGTTTCCCCCATCTGTACAACAGTGTTAACATGTATTCTGCTTATCTGAACTGATTAGCATGTAGAAAGCGATTTGCTAATCTCAAACTTCAGTCTATGAAAGAAAATAAACTTTGCTTCAAAACTTCCCTGCCTCCAAGAGTCTGAACAAAACAGACTGGCTGGCAACCCTTGTTCTAAAAAGCACTGTCAGTGTTTATAAAGCAACAATAAAGTGTTTCCACATTGCATAAAGAAGGCAAATTGTCTACTCATACTTAAAGCACTACAATAAGATAGATGAGTAAAAAGACAGTCAAGAAATAAACTGAAGTGACGGCAGCACTAGGAGCAGTTCCTTATTAGAGAAGCACAGCTCAAAGGCAAGGGGAGAGAGTGAGTCAGATTCAGCTCTCCAGCAAAGGAGCACAGAGGTTTCAGTGTCCAGAAAATCAGTCAGGTTTTTCCAAATATTCTTTTAAAATGCTCATTGTACCATCGCATAACATAACCGTGTCTACGGCATGTGATACTAGTTTATTTCAGGTCAGGTTAAATATCTTTCCTGATTTCTAGAAAGCAACATCCCCCTAGACTACATGCAGAACATGAAATTTCATTGGCAAAAAAAAAAAAAAAAATACAGGCAGACCATGAAACACAATCTGGGAACAAAGAATAGTTTTCTTTTTTTACTTTTTAAAAATTGAAACAGGTCTCAGAATGCAGTGCCAGAGTGTAAATCATAAATGTATACAATTCAACCAAGCTTTCCATGGTGCAGTCTCTCAAGCACTCCTTACTGTGATTTGACATTAACTAAGATATAATGCTAATTTGAAACAGTCTTTGATTTTTATTTTGATTTTTTTATACTTTTTGAAGAAGTGCTACCAAGTCTCTTCTTAAGGACCATTGTAGGACAGTGTCACTGAGGAGTATTTGTAGTTGAGCTCTTCGTGCTACACGTACGTGATATGTATTAAAATGTAGTTCCTGGCCTAGAGCAATTTATCACAGCTCTGTAGTCACCACTTTAAAGTTTCCAAGAAACACGCTGTCTCAAAAAGAGGACAAGATCATTAAGGAAACTAGAGCTTAATGTAAAACTGTATCCTTTCTAAAAAATGAGATCTCTTTTCCTAACCAGTTAAAAGTGAGCTTCAGTTACAAATTTCTAAGAACAATCACAAATTCTGACAAAGTCACGAGAATTGTCATCTCTGCAATCCTTTGGTGGTCAACATTTGCCATGGCTACCACAAAAGTTTTTGTACATAAGCAGTATTTCTGCGTAGCTTTTTGGAATATCTTGCAGCATTGTTTCTGCTTCTTAAAAGCAACTGCAGACACTGTAAGAGTGGTCAGTACATCTCTATTTTCAACTGTGTAACGGAAGAGTTCAAATAATGTAGATTAAGTCATGCTGGCACACTGCTTACATTAAAACTTTGCAATTTTTAAACTATTAATTTATCCATTAACTTATAACATCAGTCCCACAGCTTAAAAATTGTTTTTCTTGAAACCTTAATTTCTGCTGTCAGCCAGCATATGCCCTTCTGCAAAGCCACACATAGTACCTTCAAGCTTCCATTGCTTTAACGCTGGAACTAGGCTTCCTACCAGATTCTCCCTCTGTTGAGAGATGGAAGGGTTGGGGCTGAGGCCCCTTCCAGTACAAGAGGTATGTGGACATACTGGGAGCCAGGCTCTTTGCAGTGGTGTCCAGTGCTGGGACAAGAGGTAATGGGCACAAATAGGAACATGGGAGCTTCCATCCAAACACACGGAAGCACTTCTGTGCTGTGTGTGTGATGAAGCATGGGCACAAATTGCCCAGAGAAGCTGTGAGGTCTTCTCCTTGGAAATCAAAAGCCACTTGCAGATGGGCCCGGGCACTGTGCTGTGGGTGGCCCTGCTTGAGCAGAGGTGGGACCAGATGGACCCAGACGTCCCTGCCAACCTCAGTCTATGACTTTGTGAAGCCAGAAGAAAGTCACACAGTAGTTCCATGTGTGAGAAGCTCCGGAAAAAGAAAGTTAACAGATCCATAAGAACAAGAGAATGTACACGGTAGCCACAGTCATCCGGTCTTCACAGACTACTTTCCACGTGTCAAGGAACATGCAAGAATCTGTTTAAAGAAATATGGCAGCTGAATGGTTTTAGAATGTTTTATGCATTTGTCTTGATACAATATTTCAAATTTCCATTTTGTCTTCTTTGAGTATACAATTTATATTCCTGAGACAGAGAAATTATATAAAAGTCGGAAAGAACAGAAATTTGCAGCTCTGAAAGATTCCTCAGTGTCAACAGGGGAACATCAAACACCATGAGCTAAGACTATAGGTTTTGTGGTGCATTGGCTTCTTTGACTGTGCAGGTGCAGGACTCCTGCTTCAGTGAAGGACTGAATACAGTCTTCAGACTCTAACATGGCAAATCTGAGCTCCAGATGGACATATACATTCATTACTGATTCAGGCCAAATATCCACTGTAACATCCAACAAATGTTTTATCACAGTGGATGTAATTTGCAACTTCAATAGAACAAGAGTGAAAGGAATCAAAGCGATCCTGTGATTTAATAGCTAATTCAAGACCAATATTTTACATCATCTGCACAAACACGTTCACAGCTTGACATTAAATATGTAAAAGCTAAGACCTAGGGCAGTTTTCTTGGAAGCTAGCAATGCTATCTTGCCATGACCTCTTTGCTTTCTCTCTGAAAAAGGCCAACATATCAAAATATTTCCAAAGTGTGGAACTTGCAGGTCATGTGGTATTGCACTGAATTGAAAAATTAAAAAAAAAAAAAAAGAGAGGAGAAAGACCCTTCCTCCTCTGATGAAACATTATGACAGCAGGGACAGAAAACACAGGAAGGGGTAAAAACAGTACCCAGAACCATAAAGAAAGAGATTTCAGGAAAGGTTCAACACCCTCCCCTCCCCAAAGGAGGCAGGACTCCCTTGAGGTCTGCCAGGCACTTTCCGCATTATGTCAAACACAGCAGCTAGAAGCAGAAGACTGCTAAGTAGGCTTGGAGAAAAACATACTGAAAATTATTTCATCCCTTCTGAACTAGTAACCTGTCGGAACCTTCAAGCTTACAATGAGTTTACTTGACATACACACACAGTATGGAAGAGGGGCTGTTGCAGGATTCCCCTTTGCTGTGCATTACAGCTACCTATATATCTGGGGCTTCCCTTCGAAGGACAGGAAGTCACAACATGATTCTGGACAGAAAGCATAGAAGAGGTTAACAGAGAAAAAACTGCATTAATAAAACATGCAGTTATTTAAAATAGTTCAACTACAGCAGAACTCACTTCACTCTTTCAGTTATGCCAGACTGGATGATGAAGTTTGTGTGATTAATTCCATTCTCTTCCTTTTCATCTCAGAAAACTGTCAGCTCTGTTGTACCAACAACACACTGTTACAGTGGCATCGTGAATAGCTCTTGGATAGCAAACAAAAAATATTAAGTGAGCTTTGCCAATTACCTACCACATGTTTTGCTCACAAGCTGACTTACGCCTTTAAAATTCTATTGTTGGAACATCTAACCTTTTAAAAATAATAGGTACCACTTAAAAGCAATTGTTATTTTAATTGTGAGCTGGGATCATAAATCCATTCTTTAAGAAGCAATTGTGTGTTCTGTTGAATTCTTTTGAATATGCCTGCTTTAATTCCCTTGCAGGCAACTTCTGCTATAATGATATTTTTCATTTGCAAATTAGATTTGCTTGTAGCTAAAAACAAAAAGCCATCATCACAGACACAGTAGAAGGGGCATTTCCCTACCTAGTAGGAGTAATTAGTTGCACTGGCTATATGTCTCGTCTTCTTTCTCCTCCAGTTCTACAATCTGAAGCAGGATTCAGAAACATCCACAACACAGAACTGTGCGTTGATGCACATTAACATCAGAGTTGTGCTATTTAACAGTGTCTTAAAATCTGGACTACAGAATGTAGAATTCATAAATATCACTACTATGTTTGTGTGCATATACTAAGCAGACACCCATGTTAAAATAGATGAAGAACAGTTTAATTATTAATGTGGAACTACTACTCAGCAAGCAACCTCAGCATAAGCTCACATAATAATAATGAGTTTAAAGGCAACGGTATCAGCCTGAAGACTGTCACAAATCCTGCAGTGTATTTGACTTGTTTTCATATGTCTCTGACTCAGAACACATAACACAGCAAATTAATCTGTAATCCACTTTCACACGCAAAAAGCACGGTTGTTACATTTCACTTTTGAAAAACCTGCCAATAGAAAACAGACACAAAAAGACAAAGCATCTAAACCAAAGCTCTTCAGCAAGTCGGTAGGAAAATTAAGATGTGAAAAGTGATCTCCTATTTTCTTCGTACTGCCACATGCATAAACCCCTCCCATCCCAGAACACCAAGTAACTTCAGACTTGAAACTGTGTTTTCCCTGACATTACATTTTGTTTACATTTGAAAGACTTCATAGTTCCTTTAGATAAAAATAATTCTGGCACTGTACAATCAAGTTATTTCACTAACTAAACTCTGTGTGAGAGAACCAAGTACTGTATTTTTAGGTCCGCTTTGAGAAGCGTTATTCATTTTTATCTTTTCAGTGGGTGATCTTTATCTCTGACAGCCTTGGGGATTTTTCCTTCCTGTTTGAACACCAAGGACATTCTCAAAAAGCTTCACTCTAATGAATCCCATAGTCCTCAGAGTGGGCCACAACTCATTTGGGGAAATTAGTGAAAGGGAAGAGCTACCAGATGACAATGAACAGACCTAAGAATGATCCTATTTTCAAGCATAAAAAGGAAGTAGCTGGAAACATACCTGCCATTAGGCTCAGCAGGAGCTGGAGGCTTTGAAACTAACACTGCACAAAGAGAAAGTTCTTCTTTTGGAAAGGTGGAAGATTTTACCCAGATACGTAAATCTGTCCATCGCCACATGCCTTATTTCTCTTTGCCACAGAGGGGCTTCTTAGGCCTTGCTCTTTCACTGTCATCCATTTCAAATAAAAGAATCTATTCTATTTTCCAATCACCTCTGCACATCAAGGTCTGGAACACTTACTGAAAGAGTTCGTCAACCCAAACCCTGTAGAAACCAAACTGGGAGCTAAAAATCACATTATGGGTAAAATGTCAGCGAAATCAATCAGCTAAGGCTTTGTACTGTAATGTTTCACAAACACTGAAGGCCTAGGACTACCCCACTCTCCTTCCTTTTCTGAAATAAGGTGTTCTACTATGGGGAAAGTAGGGTTCAAAAATGCTCACAAACGAGCAGTCATCAAGAAAGGAAAGCAAAACCAGAGTTTACCAGACTGCATCAAAACACCAAGCTACAAACTCTGTAAGCTGCCCTGAGCCACACGCACACCTGACAAGTGAGAGAAATACTCCTCCTACTAATGAGGTACCATGCCAGGCCCGCAGTGCTTTATAACAGAGCAGTAGGGAAGGGAGGCCAGAGTCCCTCTGAACATCATCCATCTCCACTATTTGGTGACCAGTTTGAACTTGAAACCTGTGAAGGAGATCACACTCCCTCAGCTGCAGTACATTTAAACTCCTGATGCTTCTGTCTCCATTGAGCACCTTGGACTGCTCTCCTTTACAGAGCACCATTTATACATTTGAGCATAAGTGCTGTCTGATAGTTACTTGAGACAACCTACTCTGTCCGCTTCAAGGAAACAGGCAGTGATTAGTCGTTCAAACCCAGAAGTAAAAGAAGGACATACTTTAAAACACATTTGCAAATAAATAAAGGCTGCTGCTTTGCAAACACATTGACTGAGCCAACTGACACTTCAGTCAGCTGAGAAGCAGGAATCAGAAATGATTTAGTAAACTGTTGTCCAAATATTGCACGTCTGCTTTTTCTCATATCTGAAGGATTAAAGATCAAAATAAAAGAGACTGGCTTAAACTAAAAGGATGAGATATGAACACACAAGTGCAGAGGTATGCACACAAGTTTTCCTGTTAAACAAAAACATTTATTCCTACTTCAGCATAAAAACTTGCAAAGCAGATGAACAAATCTGTGAAATCCAAACAGCTTGACTCCTGGTAAAGGACTTTTGGTGAAACTCACTGCTATCCCAAAATTCCTGGGAAGAAAAAAACTTCTGAATCTGAATTTCTTGCCTTACCATCTTATGGACACTGGGGAAAAAAACAAAAAACAGTGACAATTTCTGAAGATTATGCCAAGTTCTTACAGACCTCTCCCACTGCCTTCCATCCAGACTGGACAACCCTTCCAAGCCCTGGCTACCAGCAAGGCTGAAACAAGCCACAGTAAATACTTTTCTCTTTTCCATTTCACATGCAGGCTGTAGCTGACCACAAAAACAAAATGAAAGTCCTGCCTCAAGCTGTGCAACACATCTTCCACTCTTCTGTAACACACTAAGGCCATTACAGAGCCCTAGCTCTGCTCAGTGTCACACTCCTCATATCCACAACTACCAGACACACACGATAAATGCTCAGATCTGCCATACAAGCACTAACTATTGTTGTCCAATACTGTTCTTTTTTTACCTTATGACTCACAAATACTCCACATGCACAAAGCTAAAACAGCAAATGCCAACAAGACTGCTCAAGTTGAGCAGCAGAAAAGCCATCCTCTTATTTGCAGATTAGACATAGGCAGCAACTTACTTCTACTATGCTACAGGATGAAAAAAGAAAAAATCAAACCCCAAACAATGAAGAAATGGCCACTACAGCTGACAGTGTGATAAACAACACATTTATGATGTTTGACAGCACAAAAAGTGATTTAGATCCAAATAAATGACAAAGAACACAATATGCTTTATTTGAAGTGTGCCTGATGTGTGAGCTGCATCTGTAGGCATCAGACCCAATACACTTACAGAGGTAAACTCAAATGAATATTAATTACATACTTGAAATTGGCCAAACATTTTGGACACATGAAGCCTTCTCTATTCCACTAATTCTTTAAACATCATTTATATTTTTTCATTTCCCTTCTTACTTCAGCCTGACAACTTCTGAGTTGTTGTGGTTTTTTTTTATTATTATTCCTGTTTTGTTTTCAATCATTCACAGCCACTCATTTCCCTAATAATTTCTCATTGTTTGCATGAAGCATCTTTACATTTGTCCCTGGAGGGCTATCCCTCCTGCCTCTGTAACTGATTTCTCGATATCCAGGGATTCCATAATTAATCTGAGAGATACTTTCTGTAAGGGGTGTATGACATTTAGAGTTACACTAACAGTGCCTTTGGTTATGTTTTGTTTTCATTTTAATCTTTACTACTGAACTTTACCTCAATCTAAGAAGAACTATGTGAAGTGACTGTTAAACGTCCTTTATTTTTCTATGTCTTAAAGAGATTTGTTGACAGGTACAGCAACCTTCCCGAAAATTACCTTAGCTGTTCTGCACAAGCACAAAACGAATAGGTACAGGATGTTAAGTATAACATTCCAATTCCTATCACATTCTCTTGGCTCCAGACATCTAAAACCCGTGTCCCAGAAAGCTGTGGCACAAAGGAAAGGATCTATGAACACTGCAACTCTAAATGATTTGCATGCAGGAAGGAATGAAAACCTTTTTCCTTAAACATGCCTTCCAACCACCCTGAAATGCCACTTCACCAGTATGGTGCATTTTCTGAATCTAAAAACAACAAACTTTTATGTATTTCTGCATTTGATAGAAAGCATGACTTTTTTCTTTTTTTTTTTTTCCTCGTATCAAACAACACATTTCCTTTTTTATTTTTATTTTTTAATTATAACTGTTTGCTGCTCTATTTTAAAGCTTATTTCTGCCTAGGAAAAAGTAAGGAAATACATACACAGTAAGTCATGCCTCTGAATGCATCTCAGGCTTTCTGCCTTTCCTCTCATTTTAAAATACAGACTTCCTTCTCATGACCCACAGAGGGAAAATAAAACCCAACCCTCTTGCTCCCTTGGTCAGACAGAAGACTGCCACGCTCTACAGACCCCTGAGCAGGCAGCAGGAAAACATGCCAAATCAAACAGGTGCCTCACGTTTCTTTTTTAAAACTAAAAATTCTCAAAATCATTAAGTGTAATTAATTTGCATTTAAACTAATTCAGAGAAGTGTTGGACTTGAGTTATTATTTTAATATTTTCAACTTTCCTCTATAATGAAGGTGTCCCTTCTCTAACTCCTACATCTTTCCTTAAGAGAAAATGCTTATTTTGCAGGAGAAAAGCACGATGGCAACATCTGATCAGAGGGGATACCTACAGACTTTTTCCTTCATTTTCTTATTTTCTGTCATCCTCTCCAAAGAAATATCTGTTATCTTCAGAAGGTAGCAAGATTCTCAATGCTAAACCAGGAAATGTATGTACGTGCCTAATCATCATGTTATTAAAGCTTGGGTGTATTAGAGAAAACAGTCTGCTGCCATCCCCCTCGGCTATTGGCTTATCCCAACATAAGCAATACTTTCAAACAAAGGAGCAGAAAAACAAAAATGGAACTGAGCTCTGGCAGAGGCTGCTGTGGCTGCATCCCCATGAGGAAAAATGGTTTGTTCTGCCCATGTGGGCAAAACTCACAGAATTTGCAAATAAAAGGTCATTGCTGCTCTAAGAGTAAACTACAATATGGCTTTCCCTCCACCCAATTCAACTGAATTTTATCTCATCAACTGACCCCAAATATTTTGCCTAGTGAAAACAAGAGCAATGCTCATTATAATCACAGTCTGAATGCTACTGTTTGCTCTATTAGATCCTCTTAAAAAAGCAGAAAACACTGATGAGCTTTAAAACTAAATAATTTTCAGCACGCATTACTTAAAGCAACAAAGAAATGGGTGGTCTGATGTTCATCCTCACTTCCTGAAGTAGGATAACACTGTATCCTGCAAAAAATAACAAAGAAAAACAACATCCAAAATCCATCATGGTAGCATTTTCTTTTTTTTTTTTTCATTCTTCCTCCTATTTCCTCTCAAAATTTAAACTTTGTATATTTGACAAAGGACATCATGAAAATTATTTCCCCAGCTTATGATCTGTAATTTATGCAGGCTATCATAAAGTGAATAATGAAATGATGCTTTGCATAGTTTTATTCCTATGGGTTATGAAAGGAAGAGCATTGGCACTGTCCTGTCATTGCAAATGGTCCTGGATTTCTGACGTCTCACTTCAATTGATGTTAATGAGAAAAAGAATACTCAGGCAAAATCTGCTGTTGGCACAGCATACAAGAAGAAAGCCTCACAGAATCCCAGAAGGGGGAGGGTGGAAGCAGGCAAATCTCTAATGCATAAAGTAATAGAGTTTCAAAAGATCTCTACAAGCTGTTAAGTAGCAGCAGTAAAGAGACAAAATAAAAAGGACTGCCTAAATGGCCTCGTAAGATTTGAGCAGGACCCACACCTGAATTCAGATTCTTCCACCCTTTATTTTTATATGTCTGCACTTTGCATTTCAGCTGAATCCATTAAAAAAGAAAAGTTGGTCTCACTCCATCGAACCACTGGGGAGGTCCAGTACTCATTCTTCCTTTGGGAAACAGAAGTTTAGATACTAATCTCAAAAAATTTGGGGTTAGAATACAGTGAACTTTACCTAAAGAAAATGGCTTATCTTCTGACGCCCAGCCATCATGGCTAATAAATACTACAGTGAATCAAATTCACTAACTGCATTCCCTACAGATGTCCAAAACACTTCCCTGTTATACACAGCAAATACACACATGTGCCGTGAGCTCGCTAGATAGATGACAAACGAATAAAAAAATTGCAGTGTGCCTACAACCATTTCAAGTTGGAAATAGCTCCTACAGCATTCAGCCTTCTGGCACCATTTCTTCCTTTCTACACTTCGGTGAGAATGTGAAATTTCTAGACGAAAACTGCTAATCCTGCTGGTCTAAACACATCCATAAACTCTCTGAGGATCAAATAACTGCTCCCAAAAATATCAGGTAGCTTTTTTCTGAAAAGTCACGTTTTAGCAACTAAACTGAAAAACACAGGTGAAGGGAGAAGGATCAAGGAGAGAAAAAAAAAAAGGAATAACACAAAGATAAGTGAACTGTGGGACTCCTCGCTGCTCCCGTGTGCCCACAAAGTCTTACTTATCTCTCCACATATACAAAAGCACTTGATAAGCAGGAGAATCCCAGGCCTGTGCCTGACAGGTTACCTGGGGTACATTTATGAAGCTTGTATAGGGCTTCATCTTTTAGGTAGAGAAAGGGAAATGTGCGATATAGGCAGAAACCAAGTACAGCTCCAAATCTAAGTAGTAGTTTCTTGAACCCAGCCATGGCTACATCAAGGAAAAAACTGAAAAATCAGAGGAAATTTAACCATGAAAATCATGGGAATGATACCTGTTTTATCAAAATTAGATTATTTGTAGGGAAGAGGAACTCTCATAAGGTGCTCACTAAGACCTAAGAAAATCATTCTTACTTTCAGAGTAACCACACTACACTTCACTAACCACAGAGAAATTATTATACATTTACTATTAATATATGCATTAAATACAACTCAGAGGAATTAATTTCTATGATATATTGAAAAACAATGTATTGTTTCAAACATTCAACATTTATCTGGTTCTTATTTGCAGGCTACAGGACTCAAGGGAAAATTGTAATGAGAGCTCTATTTTTAAAGACATTTAAATGGAAATTAAGGCAAGGTGGCTAATTCACTTGTTCTGGTTATTAAAAATATGGTTTTATACTCTTAAAAACATACTGCTGCATTGCTGCTTCTTCAGAGAAAGTACCTGCACATACACAGTGTGGCTCTCTGCACCAGATAAAATCTGGAAATTTTTACAGATTGAAAATTCTATTTTAAGAAGTTTGGCGAATGAATTGAAGGAAGAGCCCGTTCAACACCAGAGCAGGAATCCTCTCCTTATGTACCTCCTCTCACTCTGCATTCTACTTGCCATAAAAATTCCCCCTGCGTACAAAGAGCACACTAGGCATAAACTTCCTGTCTTTCCATCAAGGTGCTGAAAGCTGCCACACACAGCTCCAGCTATTCAAACCTAATAAAATGGCTATTAGTGAAGAAATTCCTCGCACATCTTCCTTCTAATTTTCCTTATGCCCTGTGAAGAAGTCACTGACGTGAAAGGTTCCTTCCCAAGTTCTGGCTGTGTAACACACAGGAGCACAGGACTGCCCATGCGCACATTTCAAGGACGCAGTCTCTTCCTAGTACTAACACTTGCCTTGAAACCATAGCAACTCATCTCCCAGTGTGATGTCAAAGTATTTCAGCTTCAAAGACTAATGCATTCCTTGGGATGCCATTAGAAAAGACAGTTATTGTACCATTTGTTGAAGGTCTATCAAACTTCTTAAAATAATATGCTGGGAAAATATCTCTTCTTAAAGATGCTGAAATTCATTAAAAGTAAAACCGGCCCTCCAAGACCTCCATGTGAACACATCAAGTCACACCACTTCTTGAAGGAAAAATCCTGCATGACAACTTATTGAAATGAACAAGTTCACTGGTATATTATCTTAAGTATACCAGAAATCAGTTATGCCAATAAGTCTCGTAAAAAAAGCAGATGTGGGAAACAATCTTACTCTGCAGAATATTCAGAAGACATCTTAACAACCAAGTGCAGAAAGGCTTTGGAAAAGAAATCTTAAGTGGAGTTGGGAGAAGCTAGGCAAGTTCCAGAATGAGTGAGTGAAGGATTCAGGATAAAATACAGATTTTCTTTCCCCCTTATCTATCCCTGGCCGTCTCTCCCACTCAGCTATCATACATTTTGCAAAGAAAAAAACCAAGAAGAGTATATAATTTTGTTCCCAGACTTCTGCTTACCTCAGAGCTTCTAGATCACAGTAACAGTGTTAACCGAGCCTTCACTTACCTAGGGAAATCCCTAATCTTACTGAATAGGCCCATAAAAACAGTCTCTAGATAGCTGTAACTTCAAACAGTTTCCTCTCGTCTTCTATCCTTGCAGAAACTGCTCCCATTCAATTATTTGCTACAGCTGGAGACCCTCCTTTCTTCAGATTTCATATTTCTGGCAGTGCAGATGCTAGATGATTATGCCAATATGTTTCCACCTGGAGGACAATTACATGCTTCTATTTTAGTCCACTGGGAGAGCTGGTGCACTTTACCACAACTCTTCTTCCACTATCCCTCAACTTGCATGTCTTTCTGTTCCAAAATGTATGACATCATTCTGCTCAGCTCCCCCACCAGACAGAAGAGCACATCCATCCCTCTTTGTCCTCCTCTCTTGGACATCTCCTTCTGCACTACTAATTGTGTCTTTTCTGAAATCTAAGGACAGGAAAAGCAAGGAATGTCGTTTTCTGAAATAGATCATATACCAAGAATACAACAAGCAATTTATTTATTCCAGCAATTCCAACAATTAAGAGAAAAACGATAAATCTTAAAGCAAAGACCAGCAGTTTACTAAACACAAAAACTGGCTGCCTACTAAACACAGCTAGATTTCAAGAAAGATGGTATTCTTGCCCAGCTTTGAGGTGTGGCTGCCTAGTGCTTTCCTCTCAGCAGTTTCATTCCATACAGAGTTTGCCAGAACAGGAAAAGGCCCAAGTCTGGGTTCAAGTATCTACGCCCAGGGCTGCCTCAAGGCACAGTCAGAGTAGACATCTGCCAGGAACAGCTGCCAGCCAACTATTCCAGTAACAACAGCTTCTCTTGTTTGTATATAGGTGAACAGGCTGGAGTTTGGAGACAGCCCTTAGTACGCTCCCCTGCAAACCACAGAAGAATGCTTACCCCATGGAGCTGCCTTCCCCCTTCCCCATCCAGGCCCTGTTTAGTCTTTCCCTCTGATATAAAGTGCTGTCTTTTCTCTCCAGTTTCATACCTGCCCAATAGGTAAAGTTAAAACTTTCATCAGATGGGTGGAGGCTGCTGCTCATGGGTGAGATACAGGTTCCAGGAGGGGAGCAAGGAAAGAAGAAAGTTTGCCAGGAGAGAAAGAGAGGAGATGAAAGGGCAATTGCCATCCACTTAGCACCCTCCTGAAGTATTTTGTTTTCCTCATGTTCCTCCCATGACTACCCTAAACTCAGTCTTCTCTTCCTTTCCCAGCATGCCCCCCACTGCCATTTCCAAATGGGATTTTGCCACATGACTCAGAGACTCTGGCCGTGCCTCTTTCTTGGCTGAACTTCCTCACCAGAGCACACAGGTCCCATCTAGCAACAACATTCCTCTCACTGGGGACTACACAGCAAAAGGCGGTACAACATGGGCACCTCTTTATCACCCCTCCTGGATTTGCTGTCTCCAGTCTTAGTAATTTTCTTCCAGGAGGATATATTTCAGTATATTTAGTATTCCCAGTTGATGGACAACCCCTTATTTTTGTTTTGTTTTTCCCCACCAAAGGTAACTCCTTTGTCACAAACCAGTTACAGCATAACCAGACTGTGTTCCTTTGGAAGGTCAACTGAAAAATACCAGATGTTCTTTTTCTTATGGCATGCTCCTCCTCTTCTGAAACATATTCTGATGGAAATGATTCACGATTTCTCCTACACATGGGAAAACCTGTTGGCTTGTTTTTCCTAAACATTATTCTTATTAAAAATACATTCTTCCTACTGAAAACAAGACGGGATATAGAAGTACAGGGTATGTCTTATGCCTGGTGGGTGTAAGAAGATGCCTTAGTTAGGATTCCAACCAAGGTTCCAAACTCTTTGTGACTTCACTACTCATCTCCTGAGGCATGTTGAGGGTTTCTTGAATTTAGAGAACTACCTGTTACTTTACCAACTCCATTTTATTTAGTAAATCTGACAGTGGGAAAAAGCCTGGATTAAAGCTCAACCAATATGCTCACCATTCTTAAGTCAGAGGAAGTCAACGACTTCTCACAAACATTTCTCCTATTTCCCTTTTGAATTACCATTCCACAGGGAAGAGTTGTATGTTCCTCCCCTAATTTTAATTATCAGGGAAATGTTTGAGATGTATCTGAATTTAAGTTTCATATCAGTGCACTCAAGAAAAGGTATTTGAAATATTGTACCAAAGGAAAACTTTTCTTAATACAAAAATAGGAGTTGAAAATTGCATGTAATTCAAATACATGCTATCAAACAGATTTCAGTGGCTTTTGAGGAGGCTAAGATATTGACACATCATGTATTTCAGCATTACTAGGAAAAATTTGAGGACAACACACAGAAAAAGAATCCACCTAGTATGGAACTATCGGCATTAAACAGGGAAATATCCCATGGCACTAGGAAGTTTAGGGATCATTCATTCCTTGGAATACATCATCTGGAAGCATCAAAGCAATATTTTTGGAGCAAATTTTTAATCTTAATAGTTAAGATCACTGATGGAAATGCAGAGGTTTTCAAGAAACAAGAAGGAACTGAAAAACTGAAACATACTCTGAATACTCATGTCATGAGAAATCATGTACAAGAACCACAATTTCCTAAAGCACTCCCATGGAGAATAATCTCAGCACGGGTGGATATGCAAACATTGCTTTCTACCTACGTCAAGTCAGTCTGGTTTCTGATGGTCAAATAGAAAGTTTTTTCTTTGCTTATAAACCTACACATATCCAGTAGAGTTGGAAATTCTACCATAAATATACGATATGTGGCAAAGGTAGAAATGCTGCACTGACCAATAGATTTGGCAAATGAGAACTCCGTCTATGTTTGACGTTTCCAAACTATCTGGTATAAAAACCACATCCTTCAATGAAGTGTTAATATTCATCTACAAACTAAAAATACTGGAAGTAACAGAATTTTGATGCTACGACAGGAATAAACTATAAAGATAATTTAGCTGTTTTAGACTTAACTTCATAACGAATTCTTGCATACATTCAAACTGGTGATAATCACGAAAAAACTGACAATTACCATGTGTTCATGAGTTACAGAAGAGGCCCAGAACTTACCCCAGCATCCTCAAAGAGGAAAGCAGCCACTATAAGCATAACTCAGGATTACCTCTCACACATTATGCGTTAGGAAATGAAATTGTCCTTGTTTTTCAAATGTTAGAACTTTTGTATATATAAAAAAAAAAGTCGTCTTCACTTCTTTCTTTTTTAATTCTCACCTTTATCTATTAATATGTTTATATTTTTGAGGAGGCTAAAAAAATATTTCTATTTTTATTACATTTAATATGGTTGTGTGAGTGACCAACCCAAGAAGCTTGACACCATTTTAATGAACATTACTGGTCAGCCAAAGAATGGACAATCCAGATACACGATAATCAGTGCTGCAGCTTTTTAAAAGGATTTCAGATTGATATAAGCTAGAGAGAATATCCTGTATTATGTTGCAGAGAATTAACTAAATGCTGAAGGAATATAAACCCAAATACTCCATGGCATAAGCCAGTCTTCATCTGAGAAAGAAAAAATATTGCATACCACCATGTTATTCTCTAACTTGGCATTCTGTGTCTTATCATGCTTTCTTTCACAGCAGCCAATACAGAACACTGTCAGATAAAAGAGACACAAAAAAAAAGGTCTGAATCAATTAAATAACTTCCACTTGGATGGAGACAGCCTAAATTAATATAATTTTGGTGATATCCATCCCTAATGTAGAAAGTGTTTAAAACATTCAGGTTAAAAGAAAACAGTTCAAAGCACTGGGCATTATTGTCTGTATTTCATGCTGACTCATCGTAATCTCTTGAGAAAAAAAAGAAGAGAAAGGCATATTTTATGTTCCAATGTTCCTTTAGTTCATCTCATTCCTTTTTCTAAGCCCTTGTTCTGCTGTAGGAACACAGAATGATTAAGCCACACTGCTGACCTGCCCTTTAACAGGACCTTAACTTTTACACTCCTCTTCATTCAGCCAAGCTAAAGAGATGAATAGCTACTGTGATTTCTGTCATCTTTAACTCTGAAAGTCAGAGTTTATCTTGGTTCCACTTCGTATTTTTCCTAACCTTCTCTTGCTCTCTATTCCCATCTTTCATCTCTTAGTTTCTATTTTTGCTATTTTCCTTTCCCTCACCTACACTTGATTTTTTAAAAAGCATATCCTGCTCATACACTGATTTGCACTTCACTTATGTTTTCATCCTTGATATGATAAAGCTTTTTATTAAAAAAAAAAAAAAAAAGAATCTGAATAATCCTTTTTTTCCAGTTTGTTTATATAAAGGACAGAGTGAAAATTACTTTTCCTGCTCTACTATCTATAATCTGCATCAGAAGGCACAGCTGTTGCTAGGACAGTTTCAGCATGAGCAATGCATCAAGACAAAAAGTTATTGACCAACCTGTAACAAGAAGCCGGGAAAGCTAGCTACTTCTCTGTCTCTCTGTAATCAACAAATACCTCTCTTTCACTTTCTGCACTTAATTACTCTGTCCAACCAGTGTGCAGATAATATTTACCATATGCATAAATGCTGCCTCCTATTTCCTGTATTCTTGGACAAGTTACGTAGCAAGGAGACAACATGCTTGTGTATGACTGCCATGTTGACACCATTCACCAACAAAAGCAAAAAAATTAGGTCACTATTCAGATTCAGTAGATACACTGTAGAACATGAGGCATCTGTACAGAGAAAAAGAATAAAATAAATGAGTATAGTCTTTGAACAGCAATACATTTTTCATCTAATGAGCTAACTTCACAGCTACTGTGATTTTCCAGTCTCAAATTTGTGTCTGGCAATGCCTGCAACATTGCTCTGCAGAAGGAACCAGCTCCGGATCTCGTGACTGAGTAGATTCAGTATCACTGTTGCAATTTACTTCAGAAGATGGCAAAGAATATTATCACTCAAACGACCAAGCAAGTGAAACTGAGTGCAGGCTGCTGATGAAACACAGAAATATGCAGGATTACAAGGAAAAGAACATCTGAAGTGAAGGAAAATGATACAAACAAAAATATATTAAGCATTGCAACATCCTTGCATCCTTGTAACAATCAAGAATGTTATCTGCATTTTCTTCCAAGATTCAAAAAACATTACAGCAACACAAAAATGCTTGCAGCTGAGTTTTGACAAAAATATTTCAATGATTTTTTTAAAAAAAGCAAAAACATAATTAATCCCATACAATTACAAATTTTTCCCCTCAGTTTGTAACTCAGTGTGCAGGAGCAATATTTTTAATGTTTCTTTCAAACTTCTTAGTATTACAGTCCTGGCAAACCTACAGTTATAGCAATAAGCTCACTGTGTCAATAACATGTCTACTTAGGCAATGCAATCAAGGGACCATTAAGAACCTGGCAACACTAACAGCTGAGGCACTGAGACACTGAGTGACTGAGTTGGAAGTCCCAACCTTCTAGCTTCAAGATACTTGCCATAGCCAGAAAACAATACTTCTCATAAATCACTACGCTTACATAAAGCACATCTGTACCTCATCCATTCACTTCTCTATTTTTCTCTTCTTTAAGTCTGGAAAATTTACAGAGATGCGCTCACCACATCTTTTCACAGGCTTCTGCATGTGCACACGTATGTGTACGTTGGCAAACACTGTGGCACAACACATCATGCCACACTTAACAGAAAAGGTCACACCTATGGAAGTGGGACATTCCATGAAAACAACTGGGAAAGCATAGATCAGAAAAGTGATACAACAAATACCCCTCAGTGCGAGCCTTAGACAAGAGACCATTTTAAACAACATTTCATTTAATGATGCATGTGAAAGCATGCCCATGCATATAAGAACACCAAATAAATACAGACTGGGTTCATGGTGCTGGGGGCTGGGGAGAGTTATATAAAGATTAAGTAAATTGATCTCACGGTACTCAATGAGCACGTAACACAAAGCATTCATGACAATAACTTTCAAGGTAAAAGGGTTTCATGTGGTTTTTAAACTGACCTTCAGTTAATTCACTATGTTTCATTAATTTAAAGAATAAAATTATAAAAATGAATAATCTGATAACTCAGATGTTTAAAACTAAACACATTTTCAGCTGGGCAGAAAATCAAAACATATATGTGGCATTTTCACATGCCATCAAGGAAACAGTATGGGCCTATTCTTTATTTCGTCTTCTGCTCTGGAGACATTTCTCTCAAAGAAAATCCTTCAGAAAAACAAAACTAAACAAAACAAAAAGGTAACTTATGTCCTTGAGGCAGATCTGCAGATAAAATGACAACTTACAGGAAAAAAAAAAAAAGCTAACTTCATTCAGTTAAAGTGACCAAAATTTGTTTCATGAAGTAAAACTGCTGTAACAAGAACTTCACAATACCTAGTGACTACAAATTACATAGATAAAGCTTCTAATACAGGCCAAGTGTTTGAACCGAAGACAGATGCCAAAACATCTCTTCTAACACTGTCCTCTGCGTGACTTTGATGCCATCTTCTTTTTTTCTGTATGAATCACAAAGATTTACTTCTGAAAATGGTATGGTTCTAGATGGCCACCAGCCACAGATGAGTCTCTGTCAGATTCTGACTAAAAAGTCCCAAGGATAAAATTCATCCCAACCCAGAGGGGTTCTCAAACCACAATTAACAATATGCCTACATGAAAGAATGCTGAAAGATTCTGGAAAGTTTTGTGAAGCTGCTTGGCACTGCAAGGAAAGGAATAAATTTCCCCTCCAAAATATCCATGACACATTACATTCACATGAATAAAGCACGAGGGTTTGGTGTTGATGGTCTGTGTTAATGAGCTGATCAGTTTCAGACTAAGTAAAGATCAAAAAACAGCGATGCTGATGGTAAAAATTCAGGATCCTCAATACAAAATGAGCTAAACAATATTTTCTATCTAATTAATATTTCTCCTTTGTATCACTGAGAGTTCAGGCTAACTTGATGTTATGCAGTGAATAGACATGAAGTTTATCTACTGTTCAGGTCGGTATGTACTTTTTCAGAAAAGTGGGCTGTGACATTCCTGCTGCTGTGCAGCAAGACATTTGGTCAGCTAAACATCATGCAAGCATCACGTTCCTGAAACCGCTGTGCAGCTTTGTAGCCAAAGAGTCTTATGCTATTGATAACAAGACAAATATGAAGGAGGAATGGTCCTATCCATTATTACAATTATCTAAGATGTACGGGCTCATTCAAGGAGCATCTCAAAAGAGCAACTATAAGAATTTATTAATAATGGAATTTCAGAACAACAAAATTACATTAAAACATTATTTTATTGTCATTCCAAAAACTTTAGCAACAATTACATAAGAAATACATTTTCCTGCTTCCATACCAGAACTAGAAAGTAGGTCATTTCCTCCTTTTGAGTTCTCGATTTTTCACACCACACATCAGATCCACAAATACAATGGCAGGGAAGAATGCAGTAGCTCATATTATTATAAGAGATCGGGACAAAAGACTTCACTGAGGCCTGAGAGCCACAGACGATTTCTAATGACCACACTGATGTAAAATTAGAAGGTGCCATAAAGGAGAAAAAACATCATACACAAAGAGAACAGGAACCCAGGCTGCTGCTAAAACATCTGAAAAATGAGCCACGGGGTGGGGGTGGGGGGGATTATGGGATATAATATATATATATATATATATTTAATCTACAAACCAGAGGAACATTTCTCCAGATTTGCACGGTTTCTGTGAGCAGAACGTTTGGCACCACGGCTCACGCTCCTTGCTTGCCAAACCCGGGTTCCCAGCAGAGGGCAAAGCGGTCCGCGCTGCTCGCCGAGCGCCACGGCCCGGGCGGTGCTGAAAGAACAGCTCCCGGCCGCCCCGCACCGCCCTGCCCGCGGGCAGCCGCGGCCGAGCAG
Organism: Phasianus colchicus; assembly: GCF_987193195.1. Classification (NCBI taxonomy): domain Eukaryota; kingdom Metazoa; phylum Chordata; class Aves; order Galliformes; family Phasianidae; genus Phasianus; species Phasianus colchicus. The sequence goes on along the minus strand of NC_143447.1, from coordinate 5,065,160 downwards.
CGAGCCGGAGGATGGCAACGCAGCACCCACCGCCATCGGCTCCGGACCCGCACTGCCGCGCTAGGAGAAAGTAAGCGTCAGGATACTACGCTTCTCCATCACCCCCATCGTATCGGCAGCTTGCAGTAAGAGGGATAATCTGGAGTAAATTACCTCGCGGTTTTGTTTTGTAGAAGGAAAAAAACCAATCTTTACAGCTCCGGAGACTGAATAGAAGCAGTAATTAAATTATATCTCAAAAAGGAAAGTAGAAAGAAAGAAAAAAAAAGATGTGTATATAGAAAACAACACATTCAATATTAACAATCCTAAAACAGATTAGCACATCGAATACGCTGTAAATAATTAAGGAACTGGTGCCCTCATTAATGATTTGATACTGTCAGCATGATGCTCCGAATTCAGCTTTTCCCCTGCCTTCTGCTCCACAATGTGCCTTTATATTTATACAAGGAAAACCGTATACTTTGTACCTCCCTGATGTTAAAGTATTGCTCGATGGCTTCAATGCTGCCTTGAAAATAGCCCTTCCAAGCCCTGATGCACTAAATTCAGGACAAGGGGATACATCTGCAACACCGTATCAAGGATGCAATTCGATGGGCAACATGAATAGAGATAGCAATATCCAATTAAAGCGTATCAAAGATAACAGTCAGATTTGCAGAAAATTTTCAAAGATTTCCTATCTTTGAACAAAACTTATTAGGGCTCCATCAGCCGTTTGAACAGCTTTAATGAAGTTGAAGCTCAGCTAAATATGGAGTTATTTTACTCCATGATTAACTTTGAAGAATTTTATTTTTGAAGCTTTAACATCCTGTAATTAAAAAGAATCCTTAACACATTGCAGTAATTCAGAATTCAGTAATTTATATTACAAGTTTTGCTTCCAGAAACCGTCTCGATACACAGGCAAACGCTGTTCACCAATGGGCGCACTTCCATTTACTGCTAATGGCTTCTTTAGTATTTTAAATCTCCCATATTCTCAGCTTCTCATTCAGTGCTACAGCAATACATTTGAAAAATGCCCTTCTTTTGGCAGCCAGCTCATCTGCCTGCAGTGTTTGCTGTATGTTAACATTTACCTACAGCCGTGCGAGTCAATTCAAATGCCAAGGTGCAAGCCCAGTCCAGCCCAGATATTTCCACAAAAAGATGAAGCGCTTGCAGTTATTGATTCTTACAGCTATTTGAGGCTACGTTTTAACGCTTTCTTAATTCCAGACACTTGCTCATTTAATTTGGGTCCCTATAGAATTGCTCAAAATACATACAAAAGATGGCAGCTAGCACCCTATTACTACTGTAACTTGAAGATTTTTAAGTCTGCCAGACACCAAAGAGAACTATTATTCCTAATAGTTTTGAAGAACAGAACTAGAACAATCACTGAAATCACATCAAGGTAGGATTATAAATAATGGATTTCAAATACAGAGCACAACAAATAGCTGCTTGGAAGGGTTTAGTTCCTCAGGACTGAAATGACCTCTTAGCAGCACATGCTGTTAGCACATAAGCTTACAGCATAGCATGAAAAGGCTTAACAAACAATACAAAATATATGGTATTTTAAAAACAGACTCTCTTGTGTCCCACTTGTAAGTGAATGCTCCTGCTTTCTTGGTTTCCTTTAGGTTCAGTAATACACATTATATTAACCAGAAAAAGGAAGGGAAAGATCAACTACAGTATGAAAATAATGAGCACTATATATATATATAAGTGACTAACTGCAAGCTAGAAAGCAAAAATTCTCATCCTAATACAACGAACTATTTGAAAATACTTTTTCAACTGTGAGAAGAATATATTGTATTCAAGGCATAAATATACAGCAAAGGATGTGGAGAATCACTTTCAAACCTGTTAACAGAGATCAAGGATTTCTCACTGAAAGAACCAGCTGAAGGTTCTGAGATGCCCCAGTATCAACGTGTGCTAAGATGCCTACCTGCCTCAAACTGCTGTCCCTAACAGTTCTTGATAAAAATGTTTGCTTTCCTATTGCTGGAATGGAAGTAATACATAAAATACATAAAAACACTGCCATCAATTGAACATCAAATTTTGAAAAACCTCTGCCTTTTATTTCACTTTGCAAAGAGCCTCTTTCAATAACACTCCTCAGCTTTAATCCATGACCAAAAATCACTCAGCCTGCTCTCACATCACTGCTGCAGCTTAATGAAAGACTACTGGACACCTTCTGTGAGTCCAGAGTGACAATATGCCTTCTCTTTTCCAAAGGGAAGCAAAGAACAAATAAAAAGCTTTGTGTCAGGATGGTGGCAGCCACGCTGGGAGCTGAGCTCCCAACACACTGACTTAGCATCACATCACAGTGCTTTGGAGGGGTCCATGCTGCTCAGAAAAGACTGAAAGCTGTCCTCTATCACTTGCTTCTTGCCAACAAGGCACCTGCAGGGGCCCAACCAAAGGGAAGCAAGACAGCTCCGTAGCCCTGGCAGTCCTCTGGTAGAACAGGAAATGAAGTGAGAGGGAAAGCTACTGAAAAGAAACAAGCCTGAAGTAAGGAGGAACAAAAACATTTCAGAGATGTTTGTTATTTCCCTCTTTTCTCTCTCCCATTCTCCCTCCCCCTACTTGCCGCATTATTATTATTTTCAGCTCTCCTAACCTGTGGGGAGATATTTTGGGTAAAATGAGACAAGTTTACATGAAATGCAAGCTTCTGATGTAGACAAGAAATCCGTTTTTTCCCCCTAGAATATTTGGCTTGACACTTCAAAGGCTTATTTCTCACATTCACAGGGATTCTTCTATAAATACATCCATCTATATGCACACAGAGACTGCAACATATCCTCGGTCACGTAGGACTTCACAGTCATTATATACACACTAAACTGTAGCCCTTCAGACCTCTGAGTAAAACATGGGGAAGAAACTGCAGACAGAATCACAGCGTGGCTGAGGTAGGCAGGGACCTCTGGGTCCACCTGGTCCCACCCCTGCTCAAGCAGGGCCACCCAGAGCAGGGCGTCAAGGGCCATAAACAGGTGGCATGTGAAGATCTCCAAGGAAAAGATCCCACAGCTGTGCCAATGAAGACCTTTCACCAACACTTCAGCTTGTCTTCATGAGCTAGAGAAAAATATTAGATGCAATCTTCATAGATACTGCTTTGTGTTCCAATGCCTATCAAATCTCCTACTCCATTCAGTACAATACAGGGGTCTTCATTCACATCATACCTTATTGCGGGCAAATGGCGCACAGAAGCTTTTCTTCTTTCTGCTTGATCAGGCAGTCAAATAAGGGATTAAAGGAGAGTTTACACCATAGAATGCCGCTTCTTTTGGAAGCTGGAGTTATTTACAAAAAAAAAAAAAAGTATTTTTAGTGTTTTCCACTCTATGCTTGATGCTAGCAGGGGTTACAGTTTATTCGTACCTGGTACCAGCCCACACCCAAACTATACTATTAAGTCTCCCAAAATGAATAATAGATGAAAGGAGGGGCTGCTGAAAACAGTGACAAGCAACTCATCAAGAAGAGCTGTTTTCTACTGTATGAAACTGCCTGCTCAAAGAACAGTAAACCATACCTATCATCATAGAGAGCATATTCTATTTAGAGTACACCTATCTGGTTTTAATCACATCAGAGAAGTGTAAATTCTAGGAGCGAATCCTTTCATCTTTGAAGCCAAGAGATGTATCACAAAGTTAAAAACAATATCAAAATATTTTAGGCATATTTTGAGCTTCATCACAAAGACGTTTTTATAGCATCGAGGGGGTGTTATGCAGACTTTCTGAACCAACTTTTTCAGAAGTGCCACACCTATGCAGCATTATCACATGAAACAACTGTAAGTTCTCTTTTTCCAAAGTCACCATTCAAGAATTTAGCTTATCTTCTATGTTTTGAAAAACAAATGCATGTGAAAGGATGGGATGAAACATCAAATGCAGTAAGATGTGTTCCTACTATTTTTATTATAGCCAAATTAGCTAGAAATAATTACTAGAAATAATACTAAGTATATATTGGCCATATTATCAGAGCCTCTTAGGTACTTTGCTAACTCCAAAGGTGGATGCTTTGCAAATCCCACTGCATTTCTTCTCATATTACTGTGAAATGCTCTTCCCACTTCATTGGAAAGGTCACAAAGCCTCTGAGAAAGAAGGGAGGCAGGACTTCGATCACCCATCTTTTAACCTTGGATTTATTCCTTCTCTCTGATGAGGTAAAGATTCTGCTCCCAAGTGAGTCAGTGCAGGATAGATCTTTAACACTGTAGGCAAAACATTTTCAAGTCTCTGTGAGTACTGAACGTATGGATGTAGTTAAGATCACAAAGAATCAGAACAAGCACAGTCATATTTTACAGTTTGTGCTCTATCTTTTAATCTAAACACGAATAAAACTTCCATTCCTAGCTCTCACAGCACTGACTCCCCTACGTTAAGTTCTCATGAAAAGGGAGACACTCCCAGGTAAAGTCAGAGATGATGGCACAAATCAAACTCCTCAGTTACAGCTCACTCAAAATACTTTTTCAGTGTCTGCAATGCTTACTATTTATTCCCTGAGGAAATGACTAGGACTGCATTCTTCCAATCCCACTTGAGCTCGTCCAGCCACATTTGCCACCTCTCGTAGCATCTCTCAGCTCCTTGGCGATATTCATTAGCTCTTCCATCTTTATCTCCCAGTTTGACCAGACGTATCTGTTAGCTCCGTTAAACTGATCTAATTTTGACAATTAATAAACATGATGCAATTAATGTCCTGTTACCTTAACACTGTGAATTCTAAGGAAGACACCGGCTTTATACAAGAGTTTCACAAGTGAAAGTTTCATCAAAAACTAGAACAATCATACTTTCAGGTACTGTAAAGTAATTGAATGTCTCCTAAATTATCTAAATTAGCTAAATTATCACACCTGCACATTTCTAACATCAGCAATACACATTCCAGAAATCCTTCCAATGCCAGTAGTCAGTTCAGATATAAATGACTGCACAGGACAACTATGATGCAGACAGTTCAAATATTTATGATAACTTGCAAAATTATGAAACATTACAGACAAATTCAGCATCCTCTGTCCTGGGCATTTGAATGTGCTCTAATGTCTCTGCACATCTCCATGGAATATACACAGGAGCTGACATGGAAGCAAAACAATAATGGGAGGGAAAAAAAATACAGTTGATGCCATGGGAGATGTTAGAAGCTACAGATCACATATGCAGTTAATACAGAAGAATGAGAATGCTTCCATGAGCACTGCTTACTTTAAAAACGTCTCTGTAAGTTTCTCTATGACTCTTGCAGATGTATCCAACACGTACATAAGCAGATGCAAGTATTCCTTTTTTCTGTACAGTATGCTTCAGACTATGGGTAAATCGTAGTCAGAGAATCACAGAAGAGTACCCTCCAACTGAGCACAATGAAAAATGCAGTGGGTGAAAACGGAGTGGTGTAGTTTGTGCTGTTATTACACATTCCCTTACACACACAATTATATAGCTATAATTGCAGGTGGTGAATTTTATACATACACAGCGAGTATTAGACTCTATTCTCCCCACTCTGGAAGTTGAGGATTGGTATAACTATAGAGGCATACTCTCACTTTATCATAAGCTATCAAGAAAGAAAACATATTGCTAAAAATGCTGAAGATTAACAGATTTTCCTGAGATTTTTTCCCAGTGTCTAGATGAGAGAATAAATTGCTAGTGCTTCACTGTCAGTTTATCTTGTCATCCAGACCCTTCAATTGAGATTACGTCTGTTCTTCACTACAGACCATCTGTTTCCCTCTATAGAAAGGATGTACACACATTGGTGTTCATTAGTGTACATCAGAACTGCCCTCTTCTTGCACAGTACCCCCAATTAATTGTTACTTTAAGCTCCATCAGAACAAAGTGGAGCCTAACATCACAGACACTGACAAAAAAAAAAAAACCACTTTCATCTATAATTTAGGAAAGTGGTTGCAGTTCAGCAACAGTTAAAGACTAATCTCTTATGCTTTTTGTGCATTTACATAATTGATTCGCTAGATAATGCACTCTGCTTTTTTATTTAATAAACATGTTAATGATTTCAGACAATTACTCAAAACTGCCTACAAGTGTCTGCCTAAGCAAAGCAAAAAAAAAAAAAAAAAAATTAAATGAAAATACTCACCAAAAGGCACATCCTTCATATCACATTACACAAGATATTAAGTCAATATGTCACCCTGTCAACAGTCACTTGCTACCTGCTGTTATACATTTATTCAAACTCTCGTGTATTAGCTGGGGCTAAGGCACTGACTAGACACCCATGTGGGCTAAAAAGAGCTCGAGAATAAAACTGGTGTTCTGTCAAAAGTCTGTGTATACGTGCATGCGTGTGGGGACGGGAGCTGTGAGACAGAAGGGAAGGAGGAGGGAAAGAAAATAATGCAGGGAAGAAAGAGAAGATTAGAGAAGACATCTCTTCCATGTAGTTTTCTTTGGGCTACAGGGGAAAGATTATGGAAAAACTAATCTTGTTCTATTTTTCCCTCTGTAGCTTGAAGAAGGCCCAACAGACAAATGCATCACTTTGAATCTTGTAAAATAGCACAGATTTTAGCCATTCTTTTGTTCAGTTTCAAGGCACTGCAGACACTGCTGACTGCAGGACTGGGATTCAGTCCCACGTCCCACCTGTCTCTGCTGTGTCAGCCTGCGGTGAAAGTGTGAGCACAGAGGTGCCCCTAGAAGAGGCAGAGGAGATGCTACCGCCAGCTACCTGCACTGAGCAGCTCCACAAGGAGGGTATTTTTAGGCCACCACATCCTCAGGGCTCTGCTTTCTTGCCCTGTGATTACAAGTCACTATGAGTATTTATACAGACACATTCAGAAGCAGTCTCGGTTGAACCAAAGGAAGAGGGAGGGCGAACAGAGAAGACACCAACTAGCAAAAAAGCTGGCATCACAATCACAACATAAAATCTAATACTGCGCTTAGAAGAAATTCCGGCACGCGTGGCTGCAGGTTTGATCTGTTACTTGACACAAAACAGGTCAATTTGCTTTTGGCTTAGCACATTGTACTGCACCAACCCATCCACAAAGCTTTTTTCATGGCCTGTGCTGCACAAACATCCAAGAGGGTGCTACTTGTCCACCCTCTCAGCTGGAGGTTAAATTGCCACAATAGCAGCTGACAACTAGGAGAGCACAATAAGAGAAAAATTGTCAGTGTCTTATCTACAGTTTTTAATCATAACAGGTATTTTAAAAATAGCTATTCACTCCTCTCTGTGTTGGCTTAGCAATTCAGGGAGGCAAAGGAGGGAATCAATAAAAGAAATATTATGCTACACCACTGTTATCTTCATCCAAACAAGGTTAATGGAAAAGTAGCAGCAAGATGTTTTACTAACTTCAAGTAAAATACAAGAACACAGGCATAACTGCAATAAGATAAAAACAGTGTGTTGCAAAGAGAAAATGAGAGTGGAACGGTCTTATTGCAGCACAGTTAACAACTCGACCACTGTCAAGTGGTAACAGTAATATTTAATACTTCTAAATTTGGTGACTGCTTAATAATGCACAGTGTTTGAACTGGGCATGCCACACCAACAGCCTGGACACAACAGCAACGTTACAGAACTGGCATTTTGGAAGACTGGAAATTGAAACACTCTGACTCACCTTCCCTAGCAGCAAGAGGTTCAGTACCAAGGATTTTTATCAGCACTTCTATACTGAAATTCCTTGCACCAACAAAAACAAACACAGCGACTTTTTCCACTTTTGACGATGGCAAACAAATCCTACATTTCCAAGAGATACATTTTTAAACTAAGAATTTAGTACTGTTTTCAAGAGAACACTTGCCTATTCTATTTAGAAGCCTCTACCAGTCTGACACAACTTAGGAGTCCTGCTGGGATGCTGTATTTCACATGTGAAAACTTCTCTTGGAATAACAAACTTTTCCACACACTGGAAATATTTTAAAACCATCACTGATGGCATAAGGACTGAAAGGGAAAGTTTCAGTAACTCCAGTTTCTGCAAGGTTTCCATAACAAGGCTATAAGTGTTGTTAAGAAATTCTGGCCATTTTATGAGACCAGCTAAATGGCTGTAATGTTACTGCTCTAAAAATAGTTGCCACTATTAGTGGCAAATAATTAATAGTTGCCAGAGAGCTCCAATTCTCCCCGTGGTTTCCATTTGCTTTCCACTTCCAGCAGACATCAGCACCACTGTACTACTTTCACACCCTAAACTTGCAATCACTCCAAGCTGCAAAAACTTCTCTCATCATCCACCACAGGTAAACAGGCAATGTACTTCCCCAAAATTTATTCAGGCCTATCATCTACTACAAACACTCAGGCTGACTGTCAGGATTTCAGTTCATCAGAACATCCTCACTTTCCCCAGCCTGAAGAGATACCCGCAGCTGCAAGCAGCAACACAAAGTTTGCAACAGGTTTTAAGCATCCTATCTAGTAGACATCTACTAAACACAAATGCAGTAGGGTTTAAAACAAACACACAAAAAATCTTCATTGAGCTGTGCAGCTTTAGAATGTGACCAATTTATTCATAACATAAGGGAAGATTCAGATTAGATGTTAGGAGGAAATTCTTTACCTAGGAAACTCTCTACACAGGAAGCTGTGGGTCCTCCATTCCTGAAGAAATTCAAGGCCAGGTTGAATGGAGCTCTGAGCAGCCTGATCTGATGGGTGGCGAGTGGCCCACAGCAGGGAGTTGGAATTCAATGGGCTTTAAGGTCTCTTCCAACCCAAATCTTTCTGTGATTCTATGATACTGTATTTCTGAATCTGAGGTGGGTACAGAAATTGCCCAGAAGTACAACCTGGAATTTTCTATATCCGGATACCTTCTCACCTGCACATTTTTTTTTTTACCTTTAAGAGAAGAAGATCTCTGAAGATGATTTTTTTTTCTTGGAATTAACTCAGTTTAAAACAGCACATACTGTCAAACCTAACAAGTAAACTTCATGCTTTACCATCTCTCCCCAGAAAGGCTAAGTGCTTAAATTCAAATACAAGACAATGGGGATAAGACTGAAAATCCAGAAAAGCAGCCATAGTTCTTGCATGTCAGGCCTGAGACTGTAAAGCTCTGCTTTTAGAAATGGAACTATAAATGTCAGCTGTTACATGCACCTTGTCAAATTCAAGAAAACTAATTACATACTTACAGAAGTAAAGCTTTTTAAGCAGATACAAAGTACACACATAATGGCTTTGAAGCTTTACTTAATTTTGCTACATGTGTATAGGTACATTTACTTCCCTACACAATATGACAAAAAGCAGAAGGGTCAAAACTCTAAAGCTAACTACTAATTGTAATTCTATATAGTATTGTTTTATATTGTTTTGGGTTTTTTTTTTCTTCATTAGGTTTATTTGGCAATTGAGTGAGAACTAAGAGACCAGGCCTCATCCAATCCCAACCTCTTCCATTTGTTGCTAGTATTTGGTCACCTAGACAGCAAATACTTACAGATTACAATTAATGAATATTGAGACAAAAATCACAGCTTAGTACCAAGTGACTCTGCTTCACTTTTCTCCCCTTCTCTCCGCCCCAGATGCTGATGAGCAAACAATACAAAAACAAACTTTCTGCAGAATCGCAAAAAACCCCCACAAAAACCAACCAACAACAACAAAAAAAAACAGCACACCTGTTAAATTGCAAATGCACCGAACATCTTATTTAAGGCTATTTTTTCCTCTATGCTAAGAAACCTTAAATATATCTCCTCATTTTTGCAGTCTCTGTCACTAGCAGCTTTGTCGCAAACAACTCCATATCAGAAGGCAGCAAACAAGAAAGGCACATAACTCTTATTCTGCATTGGTTGTGTTTGTTGTTGTTCTTTGTTTTTGCTTCGTTGGCTCGTTTGGGGTTGTTTTTTTGTTTATTCCTGTTCTTAAAAGTGCTTGCACAGTTGGTCACTTCCGCTGTGCGTGACACTGTGCATTTACTTAGGAGCAAAGGTGTAATTCAGACTGCAGGGCCAAAGGCTTAACGCAGGAAAAACAATTCCCTCTTCCCCTCCTAACTGCTTCCTCTGTGTTACATGCTCAGCTGGAATGAATCAAAATCATCAATGAAGTAAAACTTCAACTAGCTGTTGATCTACTGTAAAAACCTCCTTCCAAGCAGCATTCTCATGCTGCTCCTGATGTCCTAGTCAGCCTTTCTTCTCCTGAAACACAAAAGAACACCCTCTCTCTTTCCACAAAGCCCATCAAGACCAGTTAGTTTTGTTCGGTGAGCTCTGCTCCAGAACATTATCTGATTTCAACCACAATTGCAGCAAACAATATTCTTTCTAAAAATAAAAAGCCAACAGAAGAATATAAAAACAGGACCTGAGCTGAGATTTATGCCCACCTCCCTTCTCTGCTCCCCACTGCTTCTCACCACTTCTCTTTGATCCTTTCTTCCTGGTTATCTATTTAATTTAGACTATAAGCTCTTTGAGGCAGGAGCCAGTATTCTCAGGGGTTTGAAAAAGCATCATGGCAAACTGAGGGCATTCTATTAAAGAGCTATTTATAAATAAGGCTCTGTTGCAGGATGAAAGTGATTTATCAGTTGTGATGCTGATGCCAGTTCAACGTATACCTTGTATGGTGGTTCTGCTCACTATCTTAGGAAGAGCACAAGATGTCAGGCAATCTTTACCCTTAGGATTTAGCAATATTTGTAAGTCATGATACATGTTCATTTCATTTAAGAAAGGGAATTTTCAAATTAAAAGCAGATGGAGAAAAATCCACTTCTGTAAGTAGAAGAGTTCCAGTTGTGAAATTCAAATGTGATGTTTATTTCACATGTTAAATTATATATAAGGTGCCATGTTAAATTATACATATAGGAAGAGCTCATGTAAGTGAGGTAAAAATCTCTCCAGATTTCTCTATTTTTCTGTTTCCAAAAAAAAAAAAAAAGAAAAAAGAAAAAAAAAGAAAAAAAAAATTAAGATCTGCCACTTCCTTCTCCTTCTCATTTTGTCAGCAGAAGGTGAGAACCACGTTGAATTTTGATGACAGACACATGCCACAAGCCTTTAAGGGACATTCAGCTTTATCATGCCCATCAGAACTGAAGGCATTTTCTGGCATTCAAAGCACCTCAGTGGTGTCTACATTTCCCAGACAAGAAGGCATCTATATTCCCCTAAGTATAAAAGTACCTTGTAAGAGGCTGCTGTATCCTTTTACTCTTGCTATCAGTACGCCAGGCTTTCCAGGCAGTACCATCTGAAATGACATATTTATCCATATCAAACCAAAATTAATCAGAATCACAAAAAGGAGGCCTTACGCACAAAAGAAAAAAAAAACAGCTTGCAGCCGATTGCAGAATTGATTTCAAGCTCATATTTACTACCAATTCCTGATACTGGGCAAATACATTTAATACAAATAACATCCATCTCATAATCTCATGATGCAAAAACTCAAAATGGGATGAAAATCAAGTACAGTAACAGGCATTACATGTGGACAACAGTCAAAAATTCATTACCAGGTCCAGTGAAAGCCAGAACTGTGTCAATTATGATGTTTGGAAGCAATTTACTCAGGGTACATACAGTACTTCTTTCAACTGCTCATTATTGCTACACAGAAGAATCATTAACAAGTACCACAGCGATGAACAGTTTCACTGCTCACTTTGTTTCCTCCCCTGTTGCTGGGCCACCATCCTCCTTCAGATTCTGACCGCACAGGTGACTGGAGGCACTATTCCAAAAGAAACAGCGTCTAAGATTTAAAGCTGTTCTTACAGCTCGGCAAATTTTCACTGTGTTGTTGAGGGAAACAACATATCTTTTTCTGAAAGTTTTCTCCTTCTCTAGAACTTCCAAAAGCTCCAGTCCTCTACTTCAGCTAGATGTGCCAAGTGCTTTTACCACTCTCATGTCTTACTGTAAGCAACTTTGTAACTGAGTCTCCAATGCTGTTCCTTTGAGCACACAGGCTTTGTTTTGAAGACGCCACTAGCTAGGTGCAACACAACTCCTGTTCTGCAGAAAGGGTGAACAAGACAAATGGGATTACAGGCATCCTGAGTTGAGTTCGACCAAAAACAAAAGGCAGCATCACGTGAAAAGCACCAAAGCAATGGATCCTTGTCACTGCACATGGCACAGCCCTAGCAGTCCAGCTGGAATACTTACACATGCCTGCCCTCTCCACCAAAGCAAAGCTGCTAGTGGAGTACATGGGAGTCATACCAGTGAGGTCAGAAGCATATCCAAACAAGAGTGATCTGATATGCACGGCACGATACCTACGTCTGGGTAGGTACTCAAGAGAAGCAGGAACCCCTAAAAAATAAAGTTACATACAAGCACCACAAGAGTAAATAAAGACAAAACCACAAGGAAGTAAGCAGCTAAAATTCAGCTACCTTTTCGAAATGCATTCATATCTTCCTACCATATTACCTTTTTTTTTTTTTTTTTTTTTTTTTTTGCTTAGAATTTATCTCATTGGGCTTTGCCTTGATAAATTACTGGGACAGGGCAGAAGAGAGCACAGGAAGATGACACAGCCTTTTCATTGTTTGCTACAAATATCTAGAAATGTACATCAGCTAGAAGGAAGGAAAATTCACCATCTTTTCTATCACATAATAAATAATATACAGTGAGCACTGGGAATGTATTTTGAAATCAGCTATGAGCTGATCCATCTGTGACACCAAACAAACCAGCACAAAGGATAGCATAAGAGAAAACTGCCATCCAGATGGCAGATAACAGACCAACACCATAAATGTTTCTTCTCTCTCCTCTCAAGCTCTCAACTAGATGGTACAAGTCATCTGAAGAATAGATTCCCTGTAATTTAGATTCATAAACCTTTTATTTCTTTTTTTTCCCAGCTGTTGTTAATTTCTTCAACCTCTACGTACACTCCATGTATGATTCTTTACATTGCTGCTTCCACCAAAATGAAAGATTTAACCATTTCCTCTCCCCTCTTTCAGCCCCTTCCCCCCTCCCTTTTTTTTTTTTTTTTTTTTTGTCCTTAACTGGTTTTTTTTGTCTTTTGTCTGTAACTAAAGATGTGGGCCATTTCCAAGCCTGTAACTGCCACTTTATTTCACTATTATTATTATTCACCTTTATTCAATATTCCCTACAGCAACCATGGGAATAAAAATGTCTTTACATCTCCAAAAGTTACTTTACATTTTGTTTGTGGTTTTTGGTTGTTTTTGGTTGTTTTCCTAGCAGAAAACACTTTCAGAAATGTTCCTTCTGCATGCTAATTTCACTGCAAATACCTGATCTGAATTCTGAATAATTAGCAAATTAGATGACCTGTGACAGAAGCTGGTCTGTCCTGATATACATAGAAAAGCTTATTAGGGAAGGCATTTTCAGATCAAAAATCTCTATGGCCTGAAAAGCTTATAGGATGTTCAGCAATACTGGACAGAATTATTTATTTATATTAATGAAGCATTACTTCAGTACTACTTACATATCTGATTTTGGGTGAGACACCTCGGGTCATGCTTACACAATGCATTTTAATTTGCACTTCCACATTTATAAATGAAATAAAATCAAAGAAAAAAAAAACAGCTCAGATAAATCAGATTTACACTCAGCCCAACACACCACAGGTGAAGGCATTTCTCATTCAATATCCTTATTGCTCTTCACGAAAAGGGATGTCTGTTGCATAGCAGGAAAAGTCCATTTGTTGGATAAATGTTTTATCCAATGAGTAATTTTCCTTCAGAAAAATAAATCGACAATTTTTATTGCTGACTGTGTATTTTTACCCCCAAACCAACACACACAAGACATTTAAGTCCAGATCTATTAAATAAGCAATCCAAGCATAGTAACTGAGCAGCCTATTCTGCTATGGCCCACAAGTCATTTTGAAGGAAAAAAACAACCATGCGCCAGTATATATTTATATAGGCATAGACATTCTCACACCACAGGAAAAGACAAACACGTTTTGAGATGTTATATCGAGTTTAGAGTTCACAGGGATTGTTTTGAATTTACAAATAAATCATCAGCCCAGCAGAGGGGTCTGACATGCAGACACCTGTGTTTAAAACTTCCCCCCAAATTAAAAAAAAATACCATGTTTTCACATTTAGGGCAATATATTAAACATGAGATCTTTTTTTTTTTTTCTTCTGTAAGGAATGGAAAGACAAGCAAATCCTGAGCAGAAAGCCTCTGCCTCCTGGTAGGACCTATGTTGTGATGCACTGTGCATCTCCAAAGAGCCATTCCCCCTGGCAGGCACAGCATCCAGCTGCCTGCTGTCCAGCACTCACCAGCAGTGACAAATATGTACAGAGAATAGCAGAGCGATGACAAATCTGAACAGAGAAACAGACGGGGCATTTTTGAGTCAAGGCTAACAGAACTAACACAAGATTTACCTCTAGTTTCACATGCAATTTTTATTCTTTACTAGGAGGTTTGCAACGAATACCTGAGAAGTGCTTCAAGTTTAAATCATAAGGTAGGATTTATATGCAGGCCTCGTACTGTTTAAATATATCTTATATACTACCTAGTTTGCACCTTTTTTGAGGTGTTTTGGGTTTTTTTTGTTGTTCTCAATGTTGCAAGAAGTAATATGCATACACACAATTACACATGCGCTGTCACTAATAACAAGCTGGCAGATGCCTCACTGAAGTTCCTGTGGATAACCCGTGACTGTTTTCCACAATAACCACAGTTTTCCTTCTGTACAGATTCCCTTCTGAATTCCTGTTGCACGGGCTGGACTGACAACTGTCCAGAGAATTTGGTCTGTTTGCAGACATGCATCATAAAGCCTCACTCAGCTCTAAGATAATGTATCAAAAGATAGTTCCAGTGCTACACTTCTATGGAGCACTGCTGGGAAGAAAACAAAAGTCATAAATCCTTATTTAACTTTTTCAAGATGAAGAAGTTGGGCTGTATCAAAATTTACACAACTAGATTCCCCCCTACAAATGGCTGCTATGAATGCAGCTATCAAGCCTATCAGGTAAATTTTCTGTACCTGCATGCCCGTGTAGAACATTACACAGAAGTTACAGACTGAGAGGCTCTCCAGAATAAAAAAAAAAAAAAAAAAAAGGAAATCTCAGTGCTAATAGCTGCCTATAGAAAAGCTGCAACCTTTTGGCAAATACAGAAAAAAAAAAACACTTTCAAGCAATCGCAATTTACGTATTATCAGAAGCATCACGTGTTCTGACCTCCAGCTACAAACAGTTATATCCAACTAGTAAAGTCTCACAGTAACCAGTACATTATAGACTTTATCTATGAAATGTATAGAATGAACCCAACAGAAGAGAGACGAGTTCCCAAGGCAGGGACTTCGTAGAAGCCCACCATCTTGATTTATGGCATCATCACTTTTCTTTGTGCGCAGCTTGTTTAGACAGCACTGATAGCACTGTGTATTTATATCATCATCAAAACTAACAGGAGCAAGAACTATTTTATTTTTGATGAATGAACCTTACAATGGAGTAAAAGCTGAAAGGGATTCTTCTAGATAATAGATGTGCAAGAATCTAAGTCAACACTGCTATTTCATTAGGGAGCAAACAGTCAAAAATATGAGTCGGATACAAAATGGCATTCGCCCTCCAAACACTGTAAGTCACCCTAAGTTTAAATTGCAAATAAGATCAGTATTGAACAACACACTAAAGCCTTCCAAAAGCAGTCAAGTAAATCATCTGTTTGAACAAGAAAGCTTTTAAAGAGGAGTACTTAGGGGAGGCTCTGCTCTAAATTATTATTTTTCATAACTACTCAAATAAAACAAAACCAACAAGATGTTTTAGAATATTCCCTGCACGCCAAATTGGAGCACTCAATAGTAATTCAATCTTCTCCATGGCACCTTCTGACTCAGTGAAACATCCTCCTTCTTAACTCTTACGCTTCTTTTCAACAACTGGATGTAAAAAAAAAAAGATTTACTGCGCCACTACAGACAAGCCCATTCTCTTTTCCCTATTCACATAAGTGCATTCACCAGCAAAGGGGTCTGAGCAACTGGCAAACACTCCCCAGCAGGGCATGCAGCCCGACCTGCCCAGAGGCTGCAGGATCTGCTGCTGCCCAGGGTGGGAGGGAAGGGCGGCTGCAAGACCTGTGTGCCACAGTGCAGCGACCAGGCCTGCAGCCAGGCTTTTGATTTGACATACACCAATTGTTTTTGTTTGAAGACGACATTTTTAGAGCCTTCCACAGTCCCTGAAGTGCTCTCATTTCTGACTACACACCACAAGCAAGCACTACATGATCATCTCTCAACAGTCCCATTTAGGGCATCGGCTATAGAAATGCTCCAGACTTCTGATTGCCTTAATCAGTCCTCAAGAACTCCAGTAAAAGATAGCACAGCATTTCCTACACATCCAGGCATTCAACTACACAGTGAAATTTGGATTTCCTGATGTTATGGAATAAAGCGGAGCACATCGAGGCATATCTGAAGTGCAACCATGTCATACCCTCTGTAAAAAGAAGTCACAAACATACTGGGAAAAGGACAAGAACTGCAAGCACGCAGACCTCCACACCCTAGATTCTGAGTAAAACTACAACTTCTAAAGGAAAACTGAAGTAACTGTATAAAAATGCAGTTATAGAGGCAACAGTATTGTAATAAAGCACCTCAACTGGAGGAGAAAAGACATCATAATTCAATATTCTGAAACAAATCCCTCTCATTACAAGCAACATCTCTCTGCAAAACTTCGATTCCAACAACAGCCTTGCTTTCAGCAGTACCTGAGCTTTAACCAAAGCCTGATTTTGCATTGCTGTAATCTATATGACCAAGCTTCCTCGGATGCTGCTTAAATGCCCAGCTCATTTTGTCACCCACAGTTCCTTTGATGCTCTCTCACTTAATCCCCTGTATGCCAAATTGGCATACTAATTGGGCGTATATCACCCCAAGACAGCTCTCCTACACATCTGATCACTGACAGCATTCTCCTACCTGCCTCTGCTATGTGGTAATTTGTAAAATAGAGGTAATTTAGTAACCCAGCACTGGCTTTCTTCCAACAGCACTACTGTGGATTGTACCTTTAAAAAATACTTTTTTGTTATTATTTTTGAAATGTTTTCTTTAAGTTAAGAAATGAGGAATTTGGTTTTTTGCCTAGAAAACCTGGATTTGATTAAAAAGAATTGCTGGTGGGAAACACAGCCTGAGCCTAACTATTTCTGTGAAGGCAACTGCTGTTCAATAGAAAAAAGGCAACCCTTTTATTAAAAAAAAGCATCCGGGAGGGGGTAGAGAAAACAGTGAATCCCAGGAAAAACAAAGGGTCAGGTCTCACTGATCTTACACTCATGCATCACCTCTGACTTCACAAATAAGAAACTGGAAACAACTCAGTGCACCATAGCTGGAGAGAGAGAGGCACTTCTGCTCAGCTGTGCTCTTATTCTTGACATCCAGACAAAAATTGAAGGAGATGGCAGTAGTTGAAAGCTTTCTCTGTAATGAAGGAACTGAAGTTACCAGTTATAACCCAGCCAACCTTCCCCTTTTTTAATGCTGGGGGGAAGAGACAACAACTTTATTTTCTGAGCCCATGAAGCTGCCAACTGGCTGTTCTGCTGGAAAGGATTAAAGAATAACGTCAAGGAGAACCCTTGCAGGAGCAGGACTAGGGAAAGCATGTAGCTGGGAGTTAGAGACTCATACCTTCTTCTGACAGCACAACATGGATTTTAATACTTTCGCAGGATCTGTGGAGTCAGGAGCTGCTCTTCAGTAATTTAATACTGACACTTCTAAGTTGACTTGGCAAGAAGACCAGGAGGCAAATTCTTGTCTGTAGTTTCACTAGTGTAATTCCAAAATGACTACAGTGCAGCCAGTGGCACTACTGAGTCACACCATCGTGAAAGAGCTGGATTCAAATCCCATCTTTTATCATTTCCACAACAAAGAGGACAGAAAACCTGAAAAAGCACAAACGCCGTATGCACATCTGAAAACATATTCCTCCTAATAACGAAGACATGACTATAGCTAAACAGTAGCACTCCTTGTTTCATGGGTTTCAGTTGCTGAAGCTCCATCACTGTGATTGCTAAGGGTCTGTAAGCAAAGAGAGGTACCAGGAACACAAAAATAATAATACAAGCATATCAGAAGTGTATGCTTAGCTACTAGCTCATCACACATACACAGAGTTATGAATGCCTTGGCCCAAAAAGAACCCAAGCTTTTGTGTACTCTCACTGTCACCACTGTCATCCTTCACCTCTAATCCAACATTTCCCACCTCCTCCAGCTTCATTTTACTCACACAACTGGTCAGAGTATCTACCTGTCAGTAAAGGAACATCAACAGCCATTACAAATTAGATACAATAAATGAGAAGTGTCTTATATTGAGAATAAACTAGTCGGTACAGTGCAGAACATACATGCTTATTTACCTGATACATTTTGAGATATTAATCAATACTGGGATAATTCCAATTATGAATCTACTCAGTTGTTCGTAAGCCTGAAGCCTTTTCCATACTAAAACACTGAAATATTTTTGAGGCCTAAAAAATAATCACCAATTATATAGAGGTACAGTCAGAAATTCAGCAAAATTGTGGTAAGGGACTGGATGCTTTTTTCCCAAGTGAGAAAATCCGAAAGGGCTTGCTGTTTGCAATTTGTTTTCTTTACATACAACCACATCACTGTTTATATTAAATTTCCTTTGAGAGA
This sequence comes from Phasianus colchicus, assembly GCF_987193195.1. Classification (NCBI taxonomy): domain Eukaryota; kingdom Metazoa; phylum Chordata; class Aves; order Galliformes; family Phasianidae; genus Phasianus; species Phasianus colchicus. The sequence continues at coordinate 5,046,350 of NC_143447.1, read as the reverse complement.
AATTCTCTGGCTCACTTCACATTCAAACATATTCCTTGTTGTACTGACCTCCTTCAGAACGAAGCCTGTATGAAAAACTGTGTCCAGAAAGAACTGCAACTGTCTGAGCAGGAACTAAGGCATATAGAGAGTGTTTCATGGCTGTCAGAGAGAACATTCTCATTTATAATGATCTGTTCACGAAAAAATACATATAGAATGACATCTGGGATCACCAGGGCCACTGGCACCTGCTTCCTTGTCTTGAACAGAAATCCATCTCTGGGTCTTGAAGTATGCAAGCAAAACAGCATCTTTTTAAACGGAGAAAGAGGGGTGAGAGCAGATGGCAGAACAATGTTTTTATATAACACAACCCAGGTTATACTACAAAATTTTGCTGCCACAGTTATGTCAGTAGTGAGAAGGGAAAAAAAAAAAAATGCCCACAAGTGGAATCACAATGCCAACAAAGCCTCCCACAGATGTGCAGCTTTTCAGCAAGACTGTCATTTGGTCAGTACTGTCTCTATCATTTTGTCAGACGATTTTATAACAGTCAGAGGAATCCTTTTAATAGTGCTTCATTTTCTGCTCAAATGAGAAGCTATGCTACCTGTACCTCCTCCTTTTTGCATGTGCTGTAGGTACCTTCCCTAAGGGCCAACTCCGTGAAGGGTGAAATCCTCCCCTGGGAGACGCCTCTTTGGTGCAGCCCTCTGCTGTACTCTATTCATGCCACAGCACACAGATGAGACATTGCGGTCCCTCCCAGCAGAGGTTGTGGAAGGGAGGTCCCACCAGGAGTATCTACAGCCTGCTAATCTGCTGCCTTTGAAATGCTGAGGCACTTTGTCCAATTACAACTGCGGAGAAATATTCATCCTGTCCCTGACTAAGATGAAGCACTTGTTTCAAAAGCTACGGTGGCACTGTGCCAGCACCAGGGAGCCCAAGAGTTCTGCGTGGAGCCAAGAGTTATTAATTAGTTTTATTAGTGGCAGGTCCTTAATGCGAACTGACAGGGAATGAGAGAATATCCCATCGCTACTGAAATATAAATTGTCCAGATTTCAGTTTTGTTGTTCCACAACACAAACAGGCGACCAGCCAGGGAAGACTGAGGAAGAGCGAACGCAGCCAAAAGCCTGCATTCAGTGCTCCTGCCTACTAATGGCGGACTGAAAAGACTCCGTTACCTCAGGTGGCTCCCTGGGGAACTGCTCATGAATTTCAATTATGAGGGAGGGAGCTACCTGAAAAGTAATGCCACCTGCGTGTTAGCATCAGGTATGGCCTAAACTACAACGGTCACTTGCCATGGAAAAAGAAATAGGGAAGGTTCGAGGGGACAAACCCTACTTGCATTTCTCACCTCAGACTGCTAGTCTGAGCAGGAGAGGAGTTGGCCTCGCAGGTAGATTCAATATTCAGAGATCAGCTTAAAAAAAAAAAGCTACGAGCATAAGCACATTTACTGCTGTACAGACTAATACAGGCATGTTAGGTAATCATGTCACGTGCCCCAAAAGAGAAGGTTTGGAAATAACAGTCTCATCTCAAATGCATCAAACAGAAGACTTACTGAACAGGTTAGAAATAAGCCTCGAACGTGGCTGCACCCAGTAAGGCCTTGACACTCCTGCAGCTGGTTCCCACTGCAGCTGCTGCAACTCTGACCCTGCCCGGCCTGGGATTGCTGCCTACAGCAACAGCGCTTGGAAGCCAGAGTGTTTCTAAAGGCTGATGCATTAATGTAAATTTATTTGGTCTGTATCAGGATTTTAGAAGTATCTACTGAAAAATAAAAGTTGAACTCTTGATTAGATATACTGGATTAGGTAAAAAAAGAGAAACGGGTATCTGTGCTGAAAGAGTTTAAATATATTGAATAAAACCACAGTACTAATTTCACTGTCATCTCTTGCTTGTACCAGAGTAGTACTGAAGTCTCAGCAGCATTAAAGCTCACATTAGGCTTTACGGAAGCACCCAGAAGAGAGTACTTGCAAGAAACATCAAATACAGGATGGAAAGTACAGCACAAGAACAGAGGCCAAGTCACACCACAATCTGATCAAGAGCACAGAATTTACACACTGCTCTGCTCTTCTAACCTGTATGTCTACATTATATGGGACACAACAACGTTGATTGCTTTCAGTATTCTGCTCAGCACCTTCTCCACATTACAAAACAACAAATGGAAGTATAAATAAAAACCCACAGGTCATACCTACAACTAAACAAGCTGTCTATGCTATTGCTTAAAACTGTAGAAGAACAGTCATTTGATCTATCTGGTGCTTCCCTATTCCCCCACCTCGTAAAGCCAAGAAAAAAAAACAACCAAATCCTTGGAAGAGTAAACAAGAACTTCAGACAGTCCATATGGCAAAAGGTGGTTTTCTCACTTGGAAGGAAAAAAAAAGGTGGGGGCAGTGAGGAGGGAGCAAAAAGAAGAAAAATGGAGTAAATAACCAGTCATCCGAAATAAATCACTGTGGCTCCTTTGCCATAAAGCACTCCCAATCAGATTCCTGCTCTGCAGTGAACACTGCAGATCTGAGGAGAGTTATCTCCAAATAACAGTGTACCTGCAAGAAAAGACCTGGAAAATGTTCATCTGACAGAAGGCTTTAAAGCAGCTGCTTTAAACAAAGCCAGTGAAGGCTACTCTTGCAAGTTCTGAAGTAAATAATTTCCCAGTGGAAAAGGAGCCCCATGGACTAAACTAATAAAGAGAACTGTATGATCTAATGGTAATATTTTTTAATTAAGTTAGCTTTATCAGATTGGCAGGAATGAAGCGATATCCTAAAGAATACTAACCTTCAAACAGCAACAAGAAAAAAAGGGGAGGAGGAGGGTATATCTGCATTCAGACACCCATAAAATTAGAGGAAAACTTCAGAACAGGGAAGAAGTGACAGAGCTTGTTGTATTAAGACCTCTTATGAACGTTGTTGGAACTGAAAGACAGCTTCACAATGTGTCTTTTTATAAAATGAGGGAAAAGGGTCATCTTGCTAAAGAAAAAGAAAAAAAAAATCACTACCAGTAAAAAGTAAATAGTACCCAACCAACCAAAAGGAAAACAAAAATCCTCCAGTGCTTTGCCTGCCCAGGATATCAGAAAAAAACCACAGCAGCTTCATTACACTATTCTCAAACCTGAGTTCCTGGCACACAGATTATACCCACTGGAAAGCAAAAAAGTTTTAAGGAGAAAGAGCGAGTTTCCAAAAGCTGAATATGAGCTAACCATCAAAGGCACTGACTGTTTTCACTTTGCAGACCTCCATCAAGTACTTAAAGTCACAGATTGGAGATGATGGATGCAAATTCAGTGTATCTGAGAACGGTGCTATCCTTACTAAGACAACAGTTTGAATTAGCACTCAGAGATCAAGACCAGGCCCCTTCTCCTTGTCCCTCTGTTGTGAATGCAAAAAGGACAGTCACTGCAGCCACTAACAGTTTGATGCTTACTTGCTTACTCCTTGCTCCAAAAACCATGACAGCACAATCTTTGGTTCCATTTTTTATTTCCATTTCTTTTTGAAAGGAAATGAATTAACATCAACACATCCACCTTTAAGAACTATACACCAAGGTGAAGGTAAGCTATACCTAGGTGATGCTAGGGAACACCAGTTATTTACCATGACATTTTTTTAGTACGTTCAAAAGAGACAAGAAACACCCTTCTCCTCATCATTATTTTTCCACTGTCACACACACTTGAGTCTTCTCATCTGAAAGAGGTGACCAGAACAGCTGCTCGTACAACAGTGTCCAAGGAATGGAACACAAATTAGGAAACACAGGAGAACTGAATGGGAAGAAAAAAAAATCAAGTTTTACATCTCCTGATTCTAATTGGGGATGAACAGTACATGTGTTCATTCAAAAGAGAAAATAAGCCCATTAGCTCCCAGATAAAATGCAAGTATCAGGGAACATTCACAAATGGAATTCAGCCTGTCCAAAATAAAAAATACAAAACAAAATGCAATCTATTATGCTGGGGTTTTCAAATCATCCTGGAGCAGAAGAAAGAACCTCATTTCTGAACGCTCAGACGTTATCTAACCACAGTTCCTTATTAGCTCCTATAAGCTTTGCTTCCAGCAAAAAGCAAAACCCAAACCATTTTGGTTTTGGTCACCTATTAACACTTATGCTCTACATCTCATATATCTACCTTCATTAATTTTGCTTAAGAAAATGATTTTTATATTTTTGGGTTCTTGACCAGTAAGTAAGGTCTCTATATTTCAAGACAGATGTGCATGAAATTAAAGGTAATATATTCATGCAAATTACTTCAGTGTACTCTTGCCAAGGCTAGTGTATAGCTATTTAACTAATCATCTTAACAGTTCTGTGCATAAAAATTAGCAGGAAGACCACAGTAAAGAAAATCCAAATAAACTACTTGACTAAAAATAACATATATAAATTGTATTTACAAACAGTAAGATATACTGTTCTGAGCACGCATTTCAGTCCTGCATTGTAACTTTTTATTTTAATTCAGACAGTCAGTGTTTCTGAACGCAAAACAACGAATTTGTCAGCCTCCTCCACCTGCAACACCCGACAGAGTTTACAATAACCTCCATTCTTTCAACTTCATTTTAAACTCTTGTGTTTAAACTCTCCTAAGACTTCTGCCCTTGGTGCCCCCAAGCCAACCCCACTGACTATAGCAGTTTCATGACGTTTACCACCTCTGCTGCAGTTCTGCACTGGGCCTCTCGCAATGCTGTGCTCAGGACCCTTTTGCCTGCTGCAGCTTGCCTTACAAAGCTGGTCTAGCAGTGCACTGTGCTCTACAAGGATGCTGAGAAAGTTTCAAGGAAATAGATGACCTAGAACAAGCTGACTCCTAACTCCAAGCTCTTGCCAGAACCCAAGTGTCAAATGTGTTCTTCCTTCCTCCTCACTGCCATTTCTCACCTCCAGGGAGAGTTCTTATTTTGATTAAACACATGTGAAATTGGGGAAACGTCTCTAATATTCAACAAAGTTCTGCAAACATTTCCATTGGGAACTGAATGCCTACACTCAGAAAGGGAATACAGCAGTACGCTTGGGCACAGAATCATAGAATGGATTGAGCTAGAAGGGACATAAATATCACCTAGTTCCAACCTCTCTGCCATGGCATGCTCTCAGCAGGGCTCAAAAGCTGAGCCATACCATGTTATCAATAGGATACATGATAGATGATATGACTGCTGCGGGCTGGTGAGCACGCAGAGATAACTGCCTTACAGCAGCACATGGATTCTCCTCTGTGTACTGCTGGAAAGCGCTGCTGCAGAACTGGGCTACGAGCAGCTCCAGAATAGAACATGTAAGGTGAAACGCAGTTTAATCGCTACGGTACCTTAAGAGTTCCAGGCTTGATACTATTATCTGAACACGTACAGATGTGCACGCGTGCTGCCTACAAACACAGCCGCCTTCTCATCCATCTTTGTAACTTACAAAGTTGTGCAACAAACAACATTATCTGTCAGCATTCTGGTTAAAAGAATAAATAAGCTGCCGGATGGCACAACAAGCCAGTCAAAAGAACACTTTCAGCAATGCAGAAAGGAAAATTAAAAAGCTCTTTATCCTATTGCCCATGTAACACACCAAAAACAGACAGCTTTTTCATTGCTTGCTTTATCACTGTGTTTGGATTAGTGCAATGTGAAACGCAGCAACTGCTGTTATGTAACTAAACCCTCAGTATACAGTTGTCATTCTGGGTAAATTTAACTCTGCAGGTTTAGGACAGAGGTCTATTGCCTGACAGATCACATGAAATAATAGAAATTTAAAGACATAGGGCCCATTCTAGTCACTTTCCTGCACAGAAATAATTAGATAAGGCACTCACACATCAAGCCTGCTTGTTAGAGAAACCCGGTGGTAATGGCCACTGTAATAGCAAGCTTGCAAATCCTGAGGAAAGCAGGGCTGCTCGGTTACGAAGCTGGCTCTGATCTCTCCCACATGAATTCAGACAGCAGGCACAGGCGATACAGGCAGTTTCACAGTTTAATATAGCGAGAAGCCAAAGTGCGCGTGCTTTACCGTGACGAAATCATAACAGGGAACCTTATAATGAGAATAAAGTGTATTATTAGCACTGTTATGAAACTGTTTTAGCACTTGCAATTAGTGCTTCCCTATGACTATCAGTTAACAGTTAATCTGTGAATCTGTTCTCCTCTCATCATTTATCAACAGGCTGAGTTACCGTTCGCTGAAACTGGTGACTTAGCACCCATGTAAGAACAGAGCATCAGGTAAGTGTAACACAGCTCAGACAGCCCGTGTCTGAAAATAAACAAGAAAGCAGGTGGCAATAAATACACAAATGTCTCAGAACTGATTTTTTTTTTTTTTTTTAAGTGAAACGCCTCTCTGTGCCTGATTATCAACTCATTTTAGGGTCTTCACATACTCTTTTCTAATGATTTTGAAACATCATAAAGTTCTTTGCATATCAGAGAACTCCAGAGGTTGGCTCAGGAGAAGAGATGCTTCCTCCCTCCCACTGTTGTACACTTAATGACCAGGCCAGAACCTGGATATATCTGTCTTCTGACTTGGATATCCTTTCAGATTTCACTGGAAAAGTTTTGCACTTATTTGAATGTAACAACTGACCACCTTCACTGCTAAAAACAGTCTCCACTTTGGTTCTAAAGAAAAACTTGTTTTCAAGCTTAAATGAGTGAGGACACTGCAAAAGGAAAGATTACTGTATCACCAGCATCCACGTTACCTCATGAGTATAATTGATCCTCCAGTTCACAGGTTAGAGACAGAACATGCCAACATTTTATTTAGATGAACCCACAGGGAAGGAAAAGCATTTGAAGTAAATACACTTTAACAGTGCAAGATGAAAATATGACTGTGACCTCAGGAAAGCATACGCTGAAAAAGCATCCACAGATGTTTTGATATACTTAAAAAGCAAGGACATGGGAATATCTCTTAAAACTCGAAATAATTCTGCATTCATAAGTAAAGTATGGTAGATTGCTATGTGAAAAAGAAGATAAGGAAAAAAAATTATTAACATTAAACTAGAAAGCATATGCTAACGTATTTACAAACAGGCATATAGCACTGGGGTTATGAAAATAACGCGCTTGCCTTCTTTCAACCACAAATCTTGTTGGGGTTGAAAAGCAGGATTTACAAAACTTACCGGGATTTATTTCTAGACATTCTGCAGCACAGCCAAAAAAAAAAGAGCTGTGAGTACTATGCTGGACCGCTCAATGGCCAAGTGCAGGGAACTGAGCATACCCAGACCACCTATACAGTGCATGGACAGCCAAGTACAAGTCCCTCCACATCGGCAGATTCCCTTACTTATGCACTGCACCACATATATAATCCCTTCCTTCTCTTTTAAAGGAAACTCCATAAAGAAATGTGAAAGCCCCATCAACTGTCCAAACTAACGATTTCAATAAATAAGAAACAATGAATAAGCATAACAATCAGACAGACTGATTAACTAACAATCTAGGCCCAACAACACTCCAGATCATTACATCTCTTTGCTAGAGATCAAGGTGGCTGGTCAGAGCAATCAGAGCACTTTTTTTGAGCAGTTAGAGGACTGCACAGCTTCAGTCAAAGCAATCCTACACTTTCAAAACTTGTCTATCAGAGACATGGCTACACAGTACTGCAGAGTACTAAATAGAATGCAAAGGTCGAGACCAGTAGTGAGTGATATAATGCTCTCTATTCTCATTTTCACCACTCCTCCCTTCAAAAGTATACACATACAACTGTGAATCCTCACTAATACCACCAGAGGAAAGCTCAGAATTAGGTTTGACCAAGTACTCCTCAGTTCCTACGACCCATAAATTATGCCCACATGGAGGTCTGTGCCAGTCTCCACTGCCACACATCTGCTAGAATTATACACTTGGACTATGAGAATCTTTCCAGCACTACTTCAAGCAGTTGTGTCAGATAAGCGCACCGGTTTGAATACTTATCACTCAGTTGTAGCATTAATCCACAATTTTTCCATTAACAAGTCAACCAAAAAATGATCTTTCAACGAGGAAAGAAAAAACACATGACAGTAGCTAGCTGCAAGGCCTTGTGATTAAGACTGCCATCAGAAGCCCTGCCCACCTACAAGCTTCTATGGAGCCAGACACTCCCCTCCATTCAATGCCTGTGGATTACACCCACCAGCCACACCCGGCTGCCCAATTACTCCTGGCTTCATCATTCCCTTTTCCCTCTAGGCTTGCAGACAGTTCTGTATCTTGTTTCCTAATAAAAATAACAAGGCCTTTGATGTTCTCATCACTTCTCTTTAACTTTCATTATAGTCAGCATTTTCATTCACGCTGAAATTAGAGCTTAATGCTCCCAGTTTAAAAAGACTTTCAAATAAGTTCATGAAAATGTATCAAGTGACATATATATGTTTTTAAAATGCAAAAACTCTACAAAACTCATCGGACTGAGCTTTGTTCAGGGAAAAGAAAGCTTTCTGACTCCACAACTTCAGAAGCAAGCTGGAATGCCAGACAAATAATAGCACTGAAAACTTTCATCCAAATGAGGGAGGTGGAAAGTTTAAATACGCCTCCTTGCTGTTGGACTCTTATTTATTTGATAGGAACATATTTGATATGATTTAATGCATTTGGCATGAGCTTGGTGTTGTACACTTCTCACGACTGCACTGCAAGGCCAGTAGGAGAGGGAGCAGTCTGTCATCCTGGGAGGGAGGGATGCCGGGAAGTGGTTGCTCAGGAAGCTGGCAACAAACTGACAGGGAGGAGGTGCCCAAAACAGAACATTTCGATTCTGATTCTCAAGTTCACATGCAAGTAATAACAGAAATTTTACAGCTAGGACTTGAAAGCTTCATGTTTCTGATGCATTTGAGGAATGAAATTAAAGCACTCCGATCAGTCAGCTGACAGAAGTTGCCAGTCAGTCTACCAAGGAGTTTATAAAACTGGGAGCTGATAGAGTAACAAACCTATAAAGGCTCCTGACTTCGCACTGAGAAGGAATCGAGCTCTCTCCTGGGACTTCCTACCCATTTCTTAAGAATTTAAATCACATGGGGTTTGTTAAAACTTCTAACCATCTCAGACAATGCGAAATTAGGAGTCTTCCATGAGCCCATATCTGAGGGCATAAAAAAGCATCCTAAAAGCTACATAATTTCACACAGCCATTGATCTACTTTTTCCTGAGATGGATGCGGCTCCTGTCCTGCTTCGTCCCACTCCTCGTTTTGAACTGGAAATTTATAGAAGAAAAGGTAAATAAAGTTTTTGGTTGTCTTTTTGTTTTGTTTTTTCACTCCTTGCTCAATTAAAATGTAGTAAAGTTTCAACATTTTTTTGGCATCCACACTGGAAAACACAGCAACAAGCAGGTACCCAAATATCACAGCTTTCTCTGCAATCACCCCAAAGCTTTTGGCTTTTGTACTTCTGTGACTGCTGTCCTTATTTCACATTTAAGTACATGTTTCTAAGATATCAACAACTCATTTTCAGGTTAGCAGCAGATAAGCAGCTTCTGCTTTACCCACAAGAATATTTTGTTTACTCCTTCACCATTTCCAATCCCAATTTACATTGGACAAATGCTGGTGCAGAGGAGCCACCGTCCAAGTGGTGGTGTAGCATCAGCAGGGCCTCCTCACTGCACTAAGCTCACTGCACCTACTAACTCATGAGGAAACCAAAGTGACTTTCAGGCAAAGCAGAAACACAGGATCTCACCTGCTGAATGAGAACCTCACCAGGAAGAGTTATTTCAGTTCTTATTGAAAGGGTCAAGAGAGGGTATGGAAGAGCATAGTGAATTTTAGCTACAAACTTCACAGGTGGATTTTTAAATTAAAAAAAAAAAAAAAAAAAAAAAGCAGTAATTTCTTTGCCAACAGCTGAAATCTCAGGGCAAAGGACAGCTAGTTCAGGGACTGCCTGACAGCTCCATCATAATAGCTCATTATTTTCACGCTTTCATAGCCTAAGGACTTTGGGCACACTAACAACAAATAAACTTCAGAGGATAATTAAAACATAACAAGAATTCCTTACTTAAGTGAATACAACAGCGAGGGCGAAAAACAGTTTCCAATACCCCATAGAGGCACGTGACAAAAACAGAAGTCAATGAAAAGGATAGCAAAAACCTGGGAGTTGTTTTATTTTTAGGCACCTCCCAATCTTTTCTTTTACTTGCCAGAGTGCCTTTTTGGCTGGCTGAACTAGTTACTCAAAGCACCTGACAGTTTCAGCTGACTCAAGGAACACATTTAAGCTTTATCTGTGCTGCATAGTTATTTGCTTCAACTCAGAGTCTGTTCTTTTGACAGTTGTCTCATTTAATTGAGTAAAAAAAGCTGTCAGTCTAAAGAAACTGAGCCCAAGGTAAACTCACTTTGAACTAACCATCTGCCAGAGCATCTCTCAGGACAGTCAATACTTAAGGATACACCGAATCCAGTTCTCTAGATCTCTAATTAGATCGCTCCTGAATTAAACTGTGCATGGCCCTAAAAATGCAATGCACACCTTGCAACTACAGAGACAGATCCTTTCCCTAACGACAAGTGTGAGGGAAAGCCCACTAAAAGCCTTTGATAATAATGCAGTAAAACAGAAACCATTTTCACAATAGAGCAAATGCTTACAGTAAGCCCCCCAACTACCAATTTCTATGGACATGTTGATTCAAATAAAGTTTTCCATACTATATCATAGCATAAAAAGAAATAGAAGCAATGCCTTAGAAAAGGAGAAAGCAGATAAAATCACCCTAGGGAAGATTTTTTTTCATTTCCCAACAATACTGTGGTCAGGCTTGGTATGGTAATTTACTAATTGGAATGAATACTCAAGGCTCATATGGTTGTTGTAGATTAGTACCAATTTTAGCTGCAGTAAGAGAAGAATTTTACACTAGGAAGTCAGTGAATGAAGAACAGGGTTTGCCAACTAACGTTACTGATGCTTCATCATAAATGCAGGCTGATGCACAGCAAGGAGCCCTGACACTATTAAAAGATTTTAAAGTGACCTGATGCTTTTTATTATCAGTTAGAAATTCCACTTGCATTTTTTCTGGAGAGGAATCATTTTTAAATTCACTCCTCTATATAGATTCTCTAGTGCCTAATAAGTACTTTCCTTTAATTGCATGTAATTAAGCCTCTGCTGTATGCCTATTCTCACAAAACTTGGAGACACGTCATTATCTTTGAAACATCTGTCCTTCTGTCAAACATGACCAAAAACTGACAGATTAAAAAATAGAAACGTGTCTAACATCAAAATCCCTGTGAAAGAAAGAGAATACAAAGATGGCAATCTTGAGAGAAAGGAAAAAGTAAGGAAAAGGAATGCAAGCATCCTATGGCTAGTCTATTCACAACAAACAAATGCACTCAGAATTCTGTGTTCCCCCTTAACTCATCTGCCACATCAAACCAGCAACCTTTTCTGAATCTCCTCGGCCTCATGTACAAGCAGGTGACAAAACACACAGCTGGAATGCAATCACTGGAGAGACCTTCAAAAGCTACTTGGATTTAGCCAAACTTCTCTAAAAAACCTACACAGAACAGTTCAAGATGGTAGCTGAATGCTAGACAGTTAAAGATTAGTTCAGCAAGAGACACAAATCAGATTTATTTATCTTCATTTGAGTATGTAAGAGTACTCACGCGTCCAGTCTTGCACAGAAAACAAAGCTTTGAAATCAGAGAAATGTGACTGAAATATGGCAGCCAATTTTGTGGATCTCCATTTGCAAGAGAAGGTGGGAATGTGCGAAAAGCAAAACCTTAACTGAGCGTACTGCTCTCCTCCTCAAGCCTTCACTGTTTCACTGCCATCCTCATCATCTTGGTTTATCTAAACGAACTATTTGTCAGCTAGCTGAATTCTCAAGTCGCTGAAAATTAATTCATTTGTAGTTTCTTCAGCATATTCTCAGCTCTTTGAAATACACAAGGAATTAATCCATTCAAAGATGTCTGTTGTTCAAAGCTACCCCTTCTCATTTGTTGAGGAAAGATTCGAGCAAATGCAAGAGCCTGGGTTTTATAACATGCATTCTGTACCTGGTCATGACCTACTAATCTTCAAAGTCCACTGATCCACTAATGTTCCTGGCATAAAATCAATGATTCCTATGAGAGTCAGAGAGCAGCAGCTAAAGCAAGAAAGTTGGGGACAAGGAGAGAGCTGTGTAAATAAAAGGTGAAATTTTAAATTACTGTAATATTTCCAGCTATTAAAATATTGCATGTATTATGACAATTTCATGAGGGTTCCAGTTTTGTTTTTAACTACAATACAGTGCTATTAAAGGCTAAATTCTACCCTCAGTTATGCCACGTGTGGATTCTCACAGCACCTTTGTAAGTGCTCATGAAAGCATACTTAGGCCCAAGAGTCACACATAAAAAATTAAATATTGCATACACAGAACTGGAAGTGACTTTCCATTTCATTCAATCTGAAGTATTTTCCAATCAGTGGCACACAAATTAGCTGAAGATGGAGAATATTATATAGCACTTGAATAAAAGGAATTTGAAGAGCTCTCTGTTTATAACAATAACTATACTAGATCTGAAGCAGGCTAACTGCAGTGGGCCACTTATTCTCCAACATATAGTTGTGATAGTGTTTGGTTTGGTTTTTTTTTTTGCTCCTAATAAATTATGAGTGACTTTTCTGATTGCTGCAGTAAGCCCGTAAGGAATGCAACAGTCACAAGAAAGGAAGGACTCCTCCTGCATTAGCCAGTACAGAGGACTGCAACTCCAACAGTAAAATCATGTTCAGCTTCATTGAGTTGACAGCCATGCTCAGCAATTTGAAAATTCTGCCATTTAAATGCACACAGAGCCAATACTCAAATTCACAACAATTAACTTTTTGTTACATCACAGCTAGAAGAAAAAAGTAGATAAGTCATCCGCTCTCTATTTATCTTTGTCCTAAAATCTCCAAGCAGAAGAAAGTACACCCCAAAGAAACTTACCCATAGAATTCTTCCCTGCATGCTGTACCATTGAGATGCATTCCTTTCCCATCCTACATTTAAACACTCATGGTATAGACACCTGAATTTGCTGTACACCCTAAAACACTGGGCTTCTTTATGGAATGCTTTTACTTTTCTTGAGAGAAGGAGGCAGGCTGAGAGTGATTCTTTGACTTAATTTGGATATCAACCTTCACAACTTTTATGTTCCAGTATTATACTTAAAAATGCTTTTTTTTTTCTTTTTTTTTCTTTTTTTGATTAGGAAATAAGGGACATTTTGAAGAACTTACTGTGCAGACATCTACGAATTGTTTGATCAACCCAACATGACTATCTTGCATTCAGGACTTTGAATGAGTAAGAGGTATCAATGTTGCATACCTGGAGACAAGGAGGATTAGAACACCCTATGGCACTTATCAGTGTGGAAAGTGAAACACAATAGGGCTTCTTATCAAACTTGGAGACCTGCCTCTTCCCTTCTAATCCCTTTCAGACAACTATGAAAGAGAAACCTGATGAAGGATAGATAATGCAGACCTTACTGGTAAGGAAAATGGCTGAAACTTCATAGCCACTACAAAGAAATAGTGGATCCCAACAAGCTAGACTCTGTCAGCAAACAAGGTAAATGTCTTTCACCATATTGCTTTATGTTACTGGACTTGTGACACAATAACATACTTGCAAGTCAGCATTCATACAGTTCCACTATGGCATCAAACACATGAAGCAAATCTCAAATCCTGTAGAGCATTTAACTCACTCATCTGGTTTTCAGGCATCAGAAGCCTCTCTATACAGGGTTGCCCTCATCTTCTTTTTTGCAGTCCATGTCAGGCACTTTCCTCATCAGTCCATTAATCGGATATCATGCAAACAATATTTTCATACTCCTTTCCCCAGCCCAAACAGCAGCTTTCATTTGCTTTTCAGGATTTATGCTTGCAGGGACAATATCTATTCAGGATACCAGCAGGGTTTTCCCACATTTCTGCCAAAACTATTTAATTTCATTGACACACACACATAACCTCCCCAAAGAAAGGACCAAAGCAGCAGAATGAAACCCTACAAGTTTCTCAGGATTCTGCACTGTCTGGGTAAAAAATAGAATCTACATAGATAATTTTTACACTATAGATATTACTGTACTGTTTAAAGAAAATGAATATAGAACGACCAGAAAGTCCCCTCCAAAAATTCCTTTTAAGTTCATTATAGTGCTATACTTTTGATGGTTACTGTACCTATGACAATAGCAACAAAACTGTTCTCTGAGCAAGTAACTATAGGAATATTATTCTTTTTGTCCCTTAGGAACCCATTAATTTGATCCTGGATGTTTGGAAATAACTTTTGTTTGTATTGCATGACTACTTAACACTGCAACACCGAGCCCGTATCTAGCATTACAGTCAAAAGCAAACAAAGAAAACTGGCACAAGTTTTACTTTTTATGAAGTGTAAACAAACTGATTCAAAAGTGAAAGATGGTGTAGGAAATAGTCAGAAAGCCATCTGCAGATGTTTATTGCTGCAGATGCTCATAGTTTCTGCCACGCTGAGGAGATATGCTGCAGACTACACCAGCACTGGTCTACAGACTGCTGTCAGCTAACCTAAGCAATGAGGTTTCAGTTATGAACAACATTCTTCTCCCTCAGGTTGAGTCTTACATAAAGAACAACACAGCAAAAACATCAGTAATCAGCCCCATGGAAAAAATAATAAACTCTGGTCATCATATTTCTTAAAACACAACTGGGCTAGCAGCTTATTTCATCAAATCACCAGCCTAACAGGGGCTCTTTTCCCAGCAGGTACTAGATACTGCCTCTTTAATATTCAGAATTGGTAGCAAACACTGCCAGCCCATAATCTTCGCTTGTTTTCAGCAATCAGCTAAAGTTACTTGTCAAATCTGTACATAAAAATGTCTTCTGAAAGACTGGAGCTTAATTTTGTCTAGCCAGAAGGAAGGTTGTTGGGACAGCAACAAACAAAGCTAAATTTCATTAAGCTATCATGAAGTTTACTCAACCTGAAAAACATTCTTTGCTATAAATGAGGAACAAGATATATAAGGCATAAATAAGTGAGAAATATCTATGGGTGAGAAGGCTGAAGCACAACCAGCACAGAGGTGAGAAAGTGAAAATATTAAAGCAAAATTACTCCAAGCAAAGACACAAACGAAACAGTTTATTAATCCTCAGTGGAGGGAGACCTCAACTCGATTATAATTTCAACACACAAAGCATACAGCCAGTAAAATAACACTCAAACATTATTTCTGTTAGTGTGATTATCAATACTTATCTCACTAAGTCAAAAATCAACACTTTCTCAAACTCTTATCCAGCTGTTCATCTTTCAGAAGCAGTACTTCAATGCATCAATTTAGCAATTTATGAGCATACCTACATCTGCTCCTGTTGCTCACCACATCAATTTTCTGAAACAAAATCATCTCCTAGCTTCCATTAATTGGTCGGTATAACATGTTGATCCCAGCAGCCCATAATTTGTTATAATTTTGTTAATTAAAAAAAAAAAACAACAAAACAGATTGGGAGATGATCTCTGCTAATGGGACACCATGCCCCCTCCATTTGCTGTTCTCTAAAATCCTCCTTTGCCATTTTAAATTGCTTGCTTCTTGTCTCCAGATGTTCTCCTTAATCTCAAATGTAGAAAATCTTACTGATCCCAACAATAAAAAGCTTATATTCAAATGGCTGACAGACACAGACCACACAGACCCATACATGGAGGTGAATTTTCACAAGCCACGTTTCAGTCCACCATGCACAGCTGTCACACCATGAAATGAAGAGCATCTTGATCAGCTCATCTACAAAAACTGGCAGATTACAACCAGAAGACTGAGTACAGAGCTCAGTATCAGCTTCAGCACTCTGGAAACTATGGTGGCAACATTGGAATATTGCAAAGTTTGCACCAGGTGGGTCTCACAAAGGAACAGAAAGGAACAGAAAGGACACCACATGCAAGTCTGTCAGGACCTACTGAACCCATATGAGGCTGAAGATGACTGTTTCCTGTGGTTTCATCACTACGAGCCAGAGTCAAAATTGCAGTCCACGGTATGGTGATGTGTGAATTCCCTATCAAACAAATAGTTCAAAAAGATTCAGGTGAAGTGATACGTGCTCTCTTTCAGGATGGGAAAGGGGTGATCCTTCAGAATTTCCCAGAACTTGGACAAACCATCAACTCTGTCCACCTTGTTGCAATGCTGACTAAGCTGAAGGCTCAAACTTCCAGAGTCAGACCAGAGAAGACAACAACCTTTCTCTTTCACACAATAATGCCAGGCCCCATCTAGTTTGAAGACATGGAGCACACAGCCAATCTTGGCTAGGCTGCCCTACCACACCCACTATGTAGTCCAGATTTGGCACCTTCTGGCTTCCATTTGTTTGGGCTGATGAAAGATGGACTGTGTGGGCAGAGCTTTCCCAGTAACTACTCAGTCATAGCAGCTGTGAAACAGTCACCTCCACTGATGCAGATTTTTACAAGTGCAGCATGCAGGCTCCTGTTCCTCAATGGTGAAAATGCATAACTATTGGTGGTGACTATCTTGAAAAAGTGTTTTGTAGCTGAAAATTTGCTCCATCAAACAGTGTTATTGCGCCCTTTCTATCTGCTCTAGTTTCCATGAAAATAAATAAGAGCATTACTTCTGGAGTGACCCATGTACAAATTAATATTTCTAGGACTCTGGTGCTAAGAAAGTATTTGGGAACCAAATCTGCATGGAAGTCACTCAGAGTAAAGCCTGCTTCCTTCCACCATCCAGAAAAAAGATCAAAGTTAACACTGCTACAGATTTAACAGACAATATCTGATAGCACATGCCTTAGCATGATTCAATCAAGAACAGAAGAAACTTCCCTATAGTCTTGGGAAGAAGTCATTGCAAAGGACAGCAAATATATATTGAGAAAGTAAGAAGACATAATCTCAATAGTCATTTCTATTCCTGAAATAGGAGCTTTAATTCAGGGTATTACAGATTTTGGCAAAGATGTAGAAATTAGGGAATAAACGGTAACCTGAAACATTTTGTTATATAAATGAATATAAAAGGTGTCTTCAAAATAGCTGATATAAACACAAAGAATCAGTGGCTGACAACCAACTGACAGAACCCTGACTAACATATAGACTGCGTATATTTTTCCACTACTGAAGCTTTAAAAAAAAATAAAATAAAATCATTCTTAAGTGTCTGAGTCAAAATTTACAAAAGAAACTAAGACAACTCCCTGTATACATCAAAAGCAATTAGGACAGAACTTTTCTCAAGTGCAGTCTTGGAGGATATAGCATCTTGACCACATTCTAAGCATGGCAAGGATGCTCTTACATTATGAAGTTAGTCACTACATTAATAATAGGTTCCAAGTGACACCTCAGTGTGAGTGTTTCATATTAAGATTAACTTTGGATTTTGTTATTTGGGGTGGTTACTGGAAAAAACAAACAGCAGTGACCTTTAACCCCTTTGCTTCACTTCAATACAACTTGATTAACCAGCAACCTTCCTTGCTAGTGCTAACAGTAACACCTGCACGAGCAAGATACTGTTAATAAAAGCAGGTTCACCCATAATATTCTGGATATCTCAAGCTCCTAAAAGCATCTCTGGATAAAACTTGTCCTTCACCATCAGTAATACAACTGCATAATAACTGAAGTTAGATAACAAACTATATTCCAATCCTTTTCACATCCTGAATCCAAGAGTCCTCTCAGTATTGAGGAGTCTTTGATGGCTGATAAGATACAACCAGCAAACACTTGCATTTTAAGTTCTGAGTCTGCAGCCGTGCCTGATGCAGGCCATCACAAAGCAGAGCCCTCTCAGCCCCTAACTCTGCCAAGCCATGGGATACCCAGCTGACAGCTGCCCCTGGCTGTAAGGCAGCAGGTGCAGCCTGAGATGGCTGCAGGCACTGAGATACTGCAGCTGAACTTCAGGGAAGGGATGGGTTGAAGTGTTTCTCCTTGTCCAAAGGAAAAACGTAGCTGTGAAGAAATGGAGTTTTACAGCCATATCATGCCTTACATATCATCCCTGTACTTTTTAAGTACAGATTTGATCAGGTAGACTCAACCACATGAAACACTGCTACCAAGGAATTCTGAGGTTGTGTTTGTTGCTCTCTCTCCGCCAGGCTCCTTCCCCTTGACAATGCAGCGACCACGAAAAGAACTGTCATCAAATGCATAGAACTGAATTCACTTCTAGCAGCGTACCACCTAGGAATTATTTCAAACCACTGTCCCTGTCCTGAGCACAGCACCCCTGCACACACCTGTACCCAAACAAACAAGCGTGATGCTCAGCAGAGCGCATCGCAATATCTGCACTCCACCTTCCTCAGTTTCACCCCATGAAGTTTTAAATGAGTTCCAAGGAATGGCCGCCCCAATGGCAACATTCACAAGTAAATTTCACCAGCAATAGAAAACAAATGTATAACCACGGCTGTGCCACTGAAAGGAATTCCTTTGTTTTTTTCCAAGTTGTCCTTACAGAAGATGTCAAGCGGCTATTTGTTCAAGGGACTGCCATAACACTATGTTTTTACAATATATTATAAGCCACTCCATTCTGCTAGAAATTTATACCAAAAGAAGAACTACTATCTTTTTTTTTTTCCACCATCCATGCAGTATAGCTTCTGCTGATGTGATGGTGATGAGAGCCCCTTCCTCCCCAGCCCTCACTCTATCTCTGGCATGGCTATCTTGACAATGGACAATTTTTAGGATGCAAAACATTTTTGTGGTGACATAGCTAAACTCTTCTTAACACCAGATTAGCTGTTAAAATTTCCCTTCTGCCAGCATAGCTGCATCCACACCAGTAGTTGTGACTGCAATATCAGGGCTGAAGCATGCATTTTTGATTCACTGCGCCAACAAAATATACAAGGAGTCGTGGTTGCATGGAGCTACCTAGAGCAGATGCTGGAGAGTAAGAAAGAAAACAGCCCAGCTGTTACCACCTCCTTCTCCTAACTCTGGCAGGCAGAATAATGCGTGACTTCTACTTATCCCTTCCTATATTTCCTATGGGAAGCAAATGTCTATAAGGTCAGCAATGGAAGTAGGCCCTATGAAACTTCCTCAGCCTGGTGCTGGACAGGGGATCTCCCTCACACACCTTTTGCCTTTTACTGTCCTAGTGATTTGAAATTCCAATTCAGTACACCTCAGTTTAAACCTCCAAACAGTGTAGCCTGCAATTTTCAAACTTCTCAACCCTGACCAGGAACTGAAGAGGCTCCAAGGACCAGCATCACACTGACATCGCAGTAGACAATCTTGCTTATTATTTCCATGTAGGGAAATAAGAGAAATTACTAAGAAAACTACAGAAGTAGTCCTGAAAAAGTACAATGCTCGTTCTGACATTATACCATCATTCTGTCTGTTCCCAAATGCACAGCGCTAGCATGTGATCTCTTAATTAAGCTATTGTTCAAACACAGTAAGATACTCTTTTTACCTTAACCACATCCTATCTGCAGTAATGGCATTACAGCTTTAAACTTTCTATGGGATCAAGGCCACATGTGTAGAAGAGCAGTCAAAGCATGAAGTGTCTCAGAACACTGTGACACTAAGATTAGAATAAATTGGTAACTTAAAATACAGCTGTAACTAAAATACATTCTACCCACAAGGGAGGTGGGGGGTAGGAGGGAGTGGTACACAAGACAGAAGTTTGAGAGAGCAACATGAATCCTGAATTTCATATCTACTTCTGCAAAGCCATCGGATGAGTATTACTTCAAACAACTTCTCTCTCATAAACAAAAGACAGCAGGTAGTTGCTTCTTGTATGATCCTTAACACTTTCCAGGACAGCCAAAAACCTGCTATAAGACAGTCTGCTAGAAGGCAAACAGCCGTTTAGCCAGCAGAAGGGTTTCAAAGAGGGAACTGAACAGTTGCCTAGGAAGTTAACTTCAAGAAACAGTGAAAAAGGTATCTTGGTGGAATTTACCTGTCTCAAGCTCTTCCCGTTGATTTAAGGCATCAGAAAAAAAACAATATAAAACTTTTCAAGGAAAGCTTGAAACTTATCTCATCATTTAGGTTATGAAATACATTTGCTTCATACAGCCTTCTAATAGCACCCCACTATTAGATCACATTATTTTTCTTTGTTTATTTAAGATATTTGCACTTTCCTGGACCATAAAAACAGGCTTTCATTTTAATCTGCTTAACACACTGTGGGGAAGGGCTTCTAATTTCACAGCAAGGAGATAAGACAAATAATTTGTATAACACATTAGCACATCTATGGCAAAAGCACTTAGTCAGAGCTCATTGAGAACAATAGGGTGCTGAAGCAAATCTGCGAGAGGCAACTGTTTGAGACCCCACTGTCCACTAAAAATATGTTTTATTACATTCCATAGCAAAGACGACATCACAGAATATTAATTTATGAATTGTCTTGAGGCAATAAGGCAACAAAATCTTATCCTTTCTCTTCAATAGGCACCGATGTTTCTCCCATTACTCCAGTCCTTTTCCAAATGTGTCTGGACCCTTTTTCAGGCTGATCTCCAAATCAGTCATCTTTCCTTTCTGCCCTATCATTGCTCCCCCTAAGCACCGTGTCTTTCTTTTACTGTTCATTACCCAAAACTACCAACCTCCCCTTTGGCCTCATTTATTTCCTTTCTGGGTTTGTTTTCACATTTTTTATTGCTGTTCTTCCCGAGCTGAGTCTGCTTTCAGCATGCATTCTGCTGTGTGCAGACAAAAGCAATGTAACAAAGTATTTTCAGTATACTGGCTCTAAGTTCCCACCTAGACATTTGCGATCATTTGCTCTCAAATGCCTAATGACATTTCACTTTGAACTTCTGCTGTGGAAAAGAAGATATGCAGAAGAAATTCAGAAGAGAACTGTCAATTCCGCAGATCTGTGACAAGTCACTTCTGCAACCTCTAAACTCAGCTGAAAACAGCAAGGCAGACTTGGGAACTCCAGTCAGCCATTTCAGCACACAGCTAGAACAGAGAAACCCAACCCTCGGACAAAATGCAAACACAAAGTTCCATTCAGCAGGCCATCTCTAAACCTCACTGATCCTGGCTTTATCTAAAATAGTTTGTTTCCTCTAAGCTGAATGTAGTAGGAGAGAGTGTTCTTTGGAGAACCAAAACTAAAGATTCTAGGGACAGATCTGCCTCATCTACTGAGAGACACAATCGCTGCTGAGCAAAGTTAATGACCAGCTGGAATTTTGAAATTAATTTGTTTCCTTTTAAGAAATAAATAAGTATGATCACACCTTGATCTTTTGCATATCCTTGGATATTGCACTTCCAGTCATACCAGAGCATCTCTGGGATGCTAGTGACCCAGGTATAGTAATTCCCAGGGGGTATTAATCACCACGTTACCAATTGTAACTTCATCACAAACAGGAAACCCTAAAAAGAGGTAAACTCCAGAAGTGTAATTTGCTTGGGAAGGGGGGAAAATGTAGAAAATTCACTTATAAGTAACACTCTCATGGATGAAACCAAGCCGGCACACACAGATTTGGTAACAAGCCAATGTCTAAAGATACCAACACCAGAAAGCCCAGTCGTCTCAACCATCAGCCTTCCAGTTTTCTACAATTCAATCCCTACAGTTTGTTTCCCTTTCCCTCCCTCTTCTTCTCCAGAAGGACACAGAAAAGACTTTTTGGTTGTTATAAAAAGAAGGGAGTTAGGATTTCACCAATTACGTATTACAAACTTCAGCTAATATTAGCAAAACTGCATACACAATGATCTAAGAAGTGGAATGGCAGTTTCATGCACAAGATTCTCCTCAAACAAGGACTGATTCTCCTGATTCTGGAAGCAAGATTATACCTGGGTAACATCTGCAAAGTAATTGCAACTACTTACCCAGTGCCACCTACACTGAAAACAACCATTTATTCCTTTTCCATAATTAAGTTTATCAGTATTATGAGTCTGTATTTTTCTCAACAACTTTACAGTGCAGTTCTTTATTCCTAGCAGTCTTCTCTTGATCCTTAACAAACACACAGCTTTGTACATTTATATAGTATCACTGACATCAATGGAACCATTCACCATGCTTAATATTAAACACAGATATGATTAAGTCTTCTGCCAGCAGATCGGAACTCTAATAGCCAACAGAAGCTTTCATACTGCTAACACAACGGGTGTGAATCTGATCTCTTGCAGATTGGTGCTCATGGAAATAAGATTTCAGTTTTTAAAAGTACATCTGAACTTAGCAGAATATAATATATCACTAAAAATATCACAAGTGTTGAACGATAAAATCTTTAGAAATGACTTACTGGCTTGGTTATGAAAGTCTCAGTTTGAAGATGAACTGGTCATTGATAAATGGGTAAAAAAGTGTAGAGACTGAAATTACAATATGACTACATTTGTCTTCATTTATTATTCTTCCAAGCATCAGCCCTAGAAAGAATTGCTCTTGTGCTTCTGATAACAGACTATCATGTATTGCCTCAGAAACTCTATGATTCAACATCAGATGCTAATAATTCAGGGTATATTCCATTAGAATTTTTAAAAGGACACTTGACAATAATCCAGGCAGGAAAAAAGCCTTTCTAACTTCTATAACTACAACAGAAACGACTACAAAACTTCTCCTGAAGATTACACAAATGAAAGATGATGCAAAGAGAGATTTCTGTTATGCCCCAGTTTCCATTGAGATTGGCTTCATTTTATTTTATTTTTTAATATACACAGGATTTAGAAGACGCTTTTATACTGACAGATTTTGACTTCAAGTAAAGTATTAAGAAAAGCTGTGTTTCAGCTTGTCTTATCAAATTTCAGTACCTCTCTCAAAGTAATAGTTCAAACCTTACCTTTCTGCCCTAAGTTACAGATGCGATGCAGCACAGCCCTTTAACTGATTTGCATTTGGCAGAGACTTTGGTATCATCATCTATCAGTTCATAAAGAAGCTTTTTCCCACCTCTACTTAAAGTATTCTCACACTTCTGTGACAGGAAGAAAATAAAACCTACAATCTGTATTTCACAAGCCTTGGCCTTGGTTTTATCCTTGACTGTATCTAGCAGACCTTGCTTCAGTTCCAGAACAGTCAAGTCAAGCTCTACTAATACATAATTTAAGTCTTCCCCATGGTGTCTACAGCTCTGCAAAAACATGTTTTTTTCAGAAATACAAGGCAAACACTTCTATCTAAGTACAGAAAAAACCTCCTCTCTCCTGTGTGAGGAGTTGGCAGTGCTCTCTGATGTGTACTCAATAGCACTTACACCAAATGGTTTACCTCTGCCTTTTGATTTTTCATTTTCTATTCTTCCAGTCGTGTTTTCAAAACTAGCCGTAGCCTTCTCAGCCAAACATTCACCACTCTTCACACTAAGTGTCCCTTTGGACAAGTATGCATTTTTAAGTACTGAGTTACAAAGGGGGGGGGGGGAAGTCATTCAACCTCCTTCACACAGTTCAGGAGCTTTCATTTCCAATACCGTAGATTAAACATTTCCAATCCATTTAAACAGTTGCAGAACTAAAGCCCACAGACATATTGTCAATTAAAGCTGTAAATATCCCACGGTCTGTACAAAATGAAAGCTTTAAAAAAAGAACAGCAGCACCGCAGTTTTTCACTCCTTGATCACTGCACCTGCCTCATTAATCTCCTGCACCCATGTGAGGTAAATACATGGTACAACTATAAACTAAAATCAATAATACCTTTAAAAAGGTTTAATTTGATTCTACCAGGGAGGTTATCATAATCCAGCTTCGCTTTCTCACATTCTGCTAACAATTTCTCAGCTCGGTTTCAACTGCTAACTTTGTTCTCCATCTCCCTATCTATCATGCTGCTATAATGCCAGCTCAAATGCTGTTTGTAACAGCACAGCAATTTCTCAGAAGTTCCCAGCTTCATAGTGCTTTCCTTTAGCAGTGCATGGAAATTATTAGATTAAATTACAAATGAAAGACTCTGCAGTCAGTCGTGATCACTGGAACATTTATGCACATTTGGTTGATTGTGAATTTTAACGTTTGTTCCTTTGCATCTTTACAGATCTTCTTTTTACATTCTGTTTTTCAAGATCGTATGGGAAGCGAAATTGAAGACAACTGGAAGAGAGCCCCACGTTTTCCCAAAGGAAGGACGGTGGCACACATGCACTCAGCTCCTTCCTGGCCTAAGTGAAGCCAACAGAACCTCCACAAGCAAAGTAAAAACTTCCGTTAATATCAGTACACATCACAGAATGCTTCTGGAAGGAAGAGTTGCACAGAAATCTGCTTCACAAAGGAAGACCTCCGACAACCCAGTTCTTTCCTCTATTCTGTAACATTTCCCACACCAGCACCAGACCAAACAGTTCACAAACACAGAAATACCCGAAGAGAACACTGATAATACTGCAACTGGTGATCATAATAGGTTAAGCAGCAGGATCTTCGATTATCTCACTGCTGCAGGTACAATTTTCAAGAAGATATTTTAAACCAATTTCTTGACCATACACAGTCCCTGAAAATATCTAGTAATTTTCTACAGGAATAGCGCTGTTTGACCCAATTCCAAAGTAGATAATTATATTATCTGTACCTAAAATCCCTCTGAGTGTTTCAATCAGGTATGGTATTCTTCACTTTCTGTTCTGATCTGCTTAGCATGGCTGAGCACCATTAAGCAGCTGTCAGATTCCACACTAGAAGTGGCTGGATTTCAGTAATAAGCAAAATGGTTCCCGATAGAGTTTAAAACACCTGGGGATCTTTCCAAATGAATGGTGCAATGAGGCTAAACTATAAGATTAAACTGCCGTAAAATAAGCCCCACAATTTCTTCATAAAAGTACACACCCTAATACCTTCAGTCTCTGAAGAGCTCAGTCGTTGCTGAACATGCAACATGCCCAGATGAGCCCTCAGATAAGAGTATGAGAAATAATTCACAACCTTCACATTCAAGAAATTATACAACTACCTCCTCCTAACATGCAGCTCAGGCTGTTCTTACTTTTCTATCAGCAGAGACCATCTACAATAGAAAGGCTGAAGATCTAAGCCATGAGAGAGAACACAGCTCAGTATGCTTGTTCAGCTACCAAAAACAGTACCAGCCTCTTTCTCGTTTTTCAGTCCAAGGAGATTTTATAACCAGTATTTAAAGAAATGAGAGAACAGGTCACAGGTGCGTTTAGTTAGAAGAAGCCTTCTAATCACTTGAACAGCAAAGCTGGAGAAAAACTTTCTGTCAGAACAGGGCAGCCAGAAAAGCTAACAGCCTTTAAAGTGAAGTTCAATCAGTTTGTGATGCAAATTGTGCAACGGATGGAGTGACAGCACAAGGACTCAGGCTCAGTGCTCCATGGACCCATAAGGATCAGTGCAGCACAGAGGCACAAATCGTCTGCCAGCTGTGGACACGCATATTTGAATCTTAAAACTCACAACTCCGTATATTACACTTCCACAAGTGATTAATAAGGCTACCAGGAGTGCCTTTGCAAGAGAGGACATATGAGATAGTTGGAAAAAATAATAAAAAAAAGAATGACTAAAAGAATACAGGACAGGAGAACTCCGCGTATGAAGCGTTAGAAGCTTCCCCCACCTAAATGTCTCTCTGACTTCACACCTGTATTAATTTTTGCTTCTACCAAAGCCAGAGGAATTCACAAAAATGACAGAATGTCCCCAGTGAACCCAAGCTGGGTGTAAGTGCACTGTGACAGACTCAGCACCACCTGAGCAGCCATCAGCTTCCTGCACACATGCTGCCCTGCGGATCGGAGATGGCAGGAACTGGGGTGGGTGAGTGGATGTCTGCAGCCAAAGGTCCGCGATGGACATCTGACTGTGATACAACTGCCTGCAACACACAAAGCAAGGGCCCGAGGCCAAGCGCCCCACTCTGACAGCTCCTGCGACCTGCCTGAGCCTGACGCTCTCCTTCCCAGCCTTACCCAGCTGCCTGACATCAGCCTCCAATTGCAGCCCCTTTGCTGTGGGCTCAGAAGCCAGGAAATACCGTTTGTATGCAAGGCTGAGGCTACAGAGCACCCAGACTTGCCTCTACGTTTAGATATATCCCCCTTTTTTATTATTATTTTTTTTCTCAACTCCTGCTCTTCTACAATGACCTGCCACTGAAAAGTCATTCTTCAACCACGTTTCAGCAGAGAATGGATCACCTGCACGTGAATTAATTTCAAGGGAGATATAGATAGCAGAGTAATTTAGAACCAGCTTTTCTCTCTCCTTTCTTTTTCGCTCTCAGATTAAATCCACTGAGATCAATTGAGACATTCCAGATTTTTCCCAGTACGCATTTTTGTAGCTTAGAAAACAAACACTAGAAAAACCAGACAACCTCCCAAAGCTGAAATTGCCCTTTCCATTCAAATGCAGTGCTGTACCCAAACTGAAACTGTCACACAGCCCGTTAATCTCCATTACAAAACACATTCTTTATTTAGTAAAATTACAGCACTTAGTTGAATGATAACAGTATTTACATACTGGTTTATGAGCTCCTGAGATATTTTTCAAGCAAATAAAATAAGAGAATAGGTTACGGTTTATTGAAATAGGAGCTGCACTGTTCCTAGGAGAACAGCATACTGCTGCTATTATTGCTCCTGTGTTACAAGCATTTAAAACAGGGTTGTCCTTTAAAGGGTTCGTGTTGCCTATCATAAACCAAAACAAACTAAGCCAGTAGTGTGGAATAGCCCTTGGTCATAACAAAGGCAGCCCTCAGCATCTACACAGGGGATCCAAATTCGTAAAAATTCAGAGGCTTCCCAAACAACACATAGACATTTGGTACAACTTTACTCTGCAGAGCAGTCTGAACCCAGAGAAAACACAGCAGCAGAAGATTAGAAAAAAAGAACAAAACAAACCTACTGATGTCACTGTTAATGCTGTCACATTCCTACTTGTGGAACAGCACCCAAATTAAAATTAAACACAGAAATCACCACCATCACCCAACGTATTGGAAGAAAAAGGATTAGGCTGACGAGGTGACATATTAAATTCCAAAGACTTCTGGAAAATAATCAACAGCATGATAATGTGAATGAGGACCACAAGCACCTACACAGCTGCAGCTTCCTGTTAGTAAATACCAGGCCTCATGGCAATACTTAAACACAGCATCTTCTACTGTTCTGAATGCTATCTGCCGGGTTTTTTTCCCCAGTAAAACATCCTCTCGATTGACTGAGAACAAGGTCGCCAAAACCAGAGCATTTTTATCAGATTAGAAAGCTTTTACATACTTCTCATTTTTTACGAGACAATCATCTTCTATTAAAACATCGCTTATTCAATTATGCCTTCTTTTAAGTAGATGGGTACAACATCAGGCCTTAAGCCTGGGGAGAGCTGTACAGCCACCAGGGCCCACAGAGGACAACACACAGCACTCACAGCCTCGGGCCGGGGCCACAGCCACTGAGCCAAGCATTGCCTCTGCTCATCATGGGGAACTACAGACCCTATGGGAACGCAAGCACAGGCTGAGATCAAACCTGCTGCACAGTAACTGCTCTTAGGAAACCTTTGCAAACAGTGTTAACACTAGCCATATCCCTTGGAGGAGAAAACAAGCTTTTCCAATAGTTCCATGCTTTTTCCGTATACGTTGTCACCTTTCCAACAATGTTTCGATAGCAGACCGAAATACACTGTCTGCAGCATACCAGCATACACACACACACCCGTATCCCAAATAAACCGGGTAATAACGCTCCGTTTGAAAGCTGATAACTCCTGGATGTATGTTTTCAGTTCAGCGTTGCACGCTGTGACACAAAGAACATAACCTCAGCAAAATAAGAATCAGGCAAAGGAGGACCGGGCATTCCTGTATGCGTACCAGGGAGCTGGGTACTTTGAAACACTAGTGTGAGAGTAACCACGGCTGCATTTAACAATTAATCTACAGCAAACAGCCCCCATCTGCTCTTCATCAATAGCTCTTTCTTCACTTCTTCCCCTTCTTTCAGGTAAGCTGGCTGTCACAAATTTTGAAGTATCAGAGCAGCTTTGCAGCAGATGCAATCAGGAAAGAAAAGAAGGGGCATAAACCACACATTTCTACTGTTTCGAAGGGTTTGCTGAGTCAAACGAGGATTCCTGCAGACAGACAGCTGTATGCAC
This sequence comes from Phasianus colchicus, assembly GCF_987193195.1. Classification (NCBI taxonomy): domain Eukaryota; kingdom Metazoa; phylum Chordata; class Aves; order Galliformes; family Phasianidae; genus Phasianus; species Phasianus colchicus. The sequence continues at coordinate 5,018,036 of NC_143447.1, read as the reverse complement.
GTGGAGCTGTACTGACAGCACCACTCCTCCCTGCGTGCTGCCCCAGAGCACAGTGCTGCTGGTCTGGATCACGCTGCAGAACCGTGGCCCAAGCAGGAAAATTCCTACACTCATGCACAGTCAAACACACAAACTTAAAGGCAGCTGCTCTAAAAATACATTCACCTGTACCAGTTACATGGTAAGGTCATACTGGTGCTGTAGGAAATCCAGAACCATGCGAAAAAAGCAAGAAGTAAAATCTTATTTCAATAATAACAATAATAATACTAAATGGTCAAAGTCTGCAGGGACCACCTTACATCACCACTGAGTACCAATTTCAAGGAGGCTAACATACGACTACCATGATGTTTTCCTGCCCAGATTTGTACCTTCGTGTTTTTAGCACCACAGTCGCCTGCTGTGCAGTGTGTAGCTCAATTTATTTCCAATACTGTAATTTCTGCAACATTAGCACAGAATACCAGCTCCGATATTCTTACTGTTTGCACTCTAGGAGCAGACTTGCATTTTCCGCCAACTCCATTACATCATCCGAAAAAACCCAAACATTTCTTTTTCCTCTTTCCCCCCGCCCCCACCCCGGCGTCCCCGTCCCGCAGCCCCGCACACCGCCGGGAGCCGAGCGCACGGCGCGCCATCTCCGCCGCCGACCTTCGCGCCGCAGCCGCGCGTTACATAACCGGCGCCGCTCGCGTGCGGCCGTGCCCGGGCGGCTCGGCGCGGGGCGCGGAGCGGGGCTCCGTCCCGCAGCGGGGACATGTGGGTCAGCGGGTCAGAAGCGCCGCGGCCTCGCGGCTCCGCACCGCGGTCGCGGCCGCCCCGGCGCCGTCCCGCGCGCTCCCGGCGGCAGCGCCGACCGAGCGTTACATAATTGATGGACGCCCCGCGGCGCCCTCCGCCAGCGCCGGGCCGGGCCCCGCCGCCCCGCGGCACCATCTGCCCGCGCCCGCCCGTTGTGTAACAGCCGCCGGCCCCGCGAGCGCCCGGAGAACTCCCCGCCGGAGAGAGGCCGTTTCTCCGGTGTTTCTCATTAACCCCGTTACATAAGGCGCTCGCATGCCACATCCTCTCTCTCGAGCGCTAAATATACCGCGCGGCGGGCGCCCCGCACGCCCGGCCCGGCCCCGCCCGCGGCGCCGCCGCCCCCCGCCGCCCCGCACCGCGCGGGGTCCCCGAGCGGGAGCTGCCCGCGGAGGGGGCGTGGCCGAGCGGGGAAAAATACTGTAAAACACACGGCGGCACATGGTCAGCCATGTTCCGGCCCGCACCGCGCGCCCCGCCGCCGAGGACGGCCCCGCTCCCGGCGCCCCGCACCTCCCGGCGCCCCGCTCGGCGGCCGCGGGCATCGTCGCGCGCCTTTATTTAATCCGCCGCCCTCCGCCACCGGCCGCACCGAGCCGAGCCCCCCGGAGCGCTCCCCCTCCGGCGGGGGCAATGCCCCTCCCCGCGCGGTGCGAGCGGCCCGGGGCCGGGCGGGGAGGGGCTCCCGGGGGCTCCGCTCGAGGAGCGGCGGCGGAGCCCCCTCCGAAGTTGCGCGCCTCCGCGGAACAACGGCGGCCGCGAGAGCGCCCGCCCCGCGAGGAGCCGGCTGTACGGCGATGAATCGAGGGAAAACGGCACGCAGAGGGCGAGCGGGTCCTCCCCGCACCGCCCAGCTCCCTTTAACCGCGGATCCCCCATTCGCGACCCGGCGAAGCGCACCGGCTGGGAAACTGTCAAACGGAGACGCGCCGGGAGGGGGGCGGGGGGCAGGAAGGACGCTGCAGCTTTAAAAGTTTGTTCCCTCGCATCCCCGCACTCGGGCTGTTGCTTTATATATTTATAAATTATGTAATTTCGGGAGCGCGGTGCCCATCCGGACCCCGCGGGCAGCGAACGGGAGCGCGAGGGGAGCGCCGAGCCCCCTCGGTATTCCATCGCCTCCGTCCCTCCTCCCGCCGCAATTAAAAGAAGCGATAAAAGTTTGCGAGGTTTGGCAGGGGGTTGGAGCGCGCCGCGTTTGCGTGCGCGGCTGCCACGAGCGCCGGCGGCACCCCGGGGGATGAAATCGCCGCATTTCCCCCTTCTCTTGCCCCCCTCTTCCTATTCCCACCCACCCCGATCCCACTCCCCCGGCCCCCTCCCCCCTCCCCAAGTCTCCTACCTCTGCCGCCGCCGCTGGAGTAGCTCTGCCTGCGGACCGGAGCCGGCGCATCGCCTTTCCGGGCGGGCTCCAGGTTCACCGGGGTGTCCCTGGCGCCGGCGGCCGCCTCGGAGCCGCTGCTGCCCGGCTCGCTGGCTGCTGGATCGGGGGCTGCCGGAGCGGACTCCATGTTTTTCCCAATGTAGATCGCTTGGAGATGGCGAGCTCCTACACTCCCTCTATCTTCTGTTTCCAGCGCAACTCTATGGTAGAAAAGCAGAAGGGAGAGAGCGAGCGCGATCCAGATGGGATGCGAGCTTGCCTGGCTGTGACCACAAGCAGCGCTAGCGAGAGCCGCGCACCCCCGCCCCCGCACCCCCCGCGCTCCCCGCGCCCCGCCGCCAGCCGCGCGCCCCGCCGCCCTCCGCCATGGCCCCGAGCCGCGGGCACGGCCCCGGGCAGCGGGCGGGTATCCGGGCAGGTTGGGCCGGCCCGGTCCTGCCGAGCCCCGCGCCGGGCCCAGGGGAGGCGAGGCGCAGCCGCGGCCCGGGGCGGCGGGAAGCGGTCGGCCTCCTCCCGAACCCGGACCCTCCGGCTCGGTCAGCGCGTCCGGAGGGGTCGCGGCTCCGGCCTCACCCCGACGGGAAGAGCCTCGAAACACGGCCCCTCTCCTTCCTCGGTGCTTCAGCCGGAGCTGCAGCAGAAGATGCCATCCATGTTAAGCGTCTCAGGACCCATCCGTTCAGCAGCCACGCGGGCACATTTCACACAATACCTCCCTTTCAACGAGGTGCACTTTGACACGGGACAAAAGGTGCCGGGAGAGGTACCAGAAAACTCTTACACACCAGGTCGGACTTCTAAAAGCATCCTCGTGCAGCAGGGTGTAATGATGCACTCCGCTCACCCCGTTTTGAAATAAAGTAACATCTGCCATAGAGAGCAGGCTGAAGGACGCATCCCTCTTGTGTAAGAGGCTGCATCTTGTACAGCCCTATAGCCTTCTGCACAGAAGGTTCTGACAGGAAGCGTGGCCTGACCACGTCTGTCAAACCAAGATATCAGTACTGACAGCAGTGCCAGCTCTGCCACTGTGGTGCTCAGTTGTATGCAGGCAGCTGATACACCACCTCCTGCCAGCAAGGACCTAGGTGCTGTCCTAGCCTACGCGATCAGTGCTGCTGGCATTAGAACCTGATGGCATTTGCTGGGAAACACTGGGCAAACCCAGCCTGAGCAGCCCCATGCCCCGTGTCACTGCTCTCTCACAGAGGGCCTGCTCAAAAATAGGTTTGAAACATACATACCATGTCATAGTTGCTCCAGGATGGCATCCACAAATCGGATTTTCCCTCGCATTGTTGATATTCAATCTTTTAGCATAGAGCCTTGCATCAGTTGACTTGGAGGTCCTGAAGTTCCAACTACATGCGTCTAAAAAAAGAAACAAAAAGAATCGCATGACAGTTCTGATTATTTGTTCGCTGTATGCATCTGAAAGGGGTGAGCAGAGACTGCAGCATACAGAACAACAATTCTGCATTTACACAAAGCAAATAAATTTGCAGAGATCACAGCTCAACTTCCAGATCTGTCCATTGAGTAAGTGGTGTTTGTCCTCACAGGTTAAGTACTCAGTTCTTGCAGACCTGGAAGCCCCAGCATACGAGCACAAAAGGCTGTGTAGTTTTTTTCCCCAGAGATAAATGAAGACATCTCTGCCTCCTCCTTGATAGTGGGTAAGGGAGTGGGGTGGGGGTGAAAACAAGGGAGGCAGGAGCACAGTTTGCCCCCAGTGCCTTACTTTGAGGCTCAGGGGGAAGGTTCCACCCTTGCACTGCAGTGCATGCTAACTCCAGCTCACAGTCCTTTTGGCATGGCTGTGCTGGAATGTGCCGAGAGCAGCGAGGTGGTCCTTCTGTGATGCAAGTTTGTTGGATTAGAGTTGCAGTTTCCTGCAAACTCTCTTCCTTCACTTTTCACTAATTGGCAACCTCCAAATAGAAGCAAGAATTATGTGAGCTGTGGAAACTGAAATGCCTGTTATCCTTAGAGAAAGCTTATCCTTCTCTCTTCAGGGTTTAAGCAGGCTGACCAGGCAATGTGTGTTGGGAAACTTGCCCAGCTAATAAAAAAAGAGGACTTCATTCCTCAAAGCTGCCAGAGCACTGCCTTTCACCAGTACCAGGAACAATCGAGCTACTTGCCACAGTGAGGATTATTCAAGTGAGTGTTTTGCAGGACTGTTTTTAGTATTCCAAATACTTTAAATTAGGAAGAAGTATGGGCTTTTTTTCTCCCTCAATGTATTAAAGGCTGCTGTACCTACCCTACAAAGTAGTTGTCATTTAGTGTACATTTTCCCCAATTTTGAAAACTAAGCAATTTTTCCATTTCCTTTTTTTTTTTTTTTTTTTTTTTTGGTTTTAGAAAAGAAATTACAGGGGGAAAAAAAAATCACAGAGGAGGAAAATAGTGTCAGAAGAACCTGAATTCGTGGAGAAAAAATTAGCTTCTGCTCTAAAGTCTCTCAAGTCACCAGCAGTAGGAATCAGCTAGAGCAGGACAGACCTTCAGCAAGCCTGTAGAGGCAACCATCTACAATTTCACAGCACTTACATAGCAAAGAGATGGACGCTCTTTTAAAAGAACAGAGGGTGCCTGAAAAACCTGAGAACCCCATCAGGAAAAGCTAAGGCCACAGTTTGCTCATGCTCTATATAACTGAGGAAAATCATGATTTTTTTCCCAAGATCCCTCTGGCTGTGGGTGCTCTGCTGAGACACCTCCTGGGCACAGAAAAGGTCTTCTTCAATCTTTGGTCTTTTGTGTCTATCTTCCAACTCAGTCCAAACCACAGGTCATTAACTTTGATCACTAAGTCTGTTTAAACAAGTGAGATGGCATTAGCAGCAAAGATATCTATCAAGTTTCTGTATGCTGAGAAACTTGAGAAAGAAAGGGTTTGTTAGATTTAGAAGTGCTCTAGAAATTGCTGGGAATGTTACCTGCTAGAGTGGCCCAGAAATTATTCTTTCAGAAGTAGCAGTACTGGAACTGCCAAACATTTAATGTTTATCTTGTTGATTCCATATAGACGTTCAGGAACTAACAGTTTTAATAATTTAAAACTCACACAAACCTTGTGCAACTCTGGAGTAGACAAGATATTAGGATTATGCAGATGCCTTTCCAGGACACTGCCAGGGTGACAGAGTAAGTGGCAGAACAGCTATGCTGCACACAACCAAATACACCAAAAGGACTGCAGGACAGGCACAAGGCACGCAGCACATGCAAGCAGGAAAATCATACACTGCTGGAGTGTGGAGTACCACTGCATTACCTTAGTAGTGGTGATCCATTAATATGCATCCATTAATATTTTGAATTAGGAAGGTACCTCAAATTACAAAACTAACATGGCTATTAAGATATCTTACTTAAATGAGGATGCCAAAGTACAGTCCCAATTCAGAAGTACACAGTAGCCTGCATTCCCTTTCTGTGGAACTGCACTGCAGTGACTTCTGGCCACAGTACGTAAAAAGCGATTGTTAAATATTCCTAGGAAGTTCATTAGCTCCAGTGTAGCAGCTGTGGAGAGCATAGTGATGCAGACCCATGTTTGGGTACACAGGAAGAACTACCAAGGTATTTTGGTGCTGGTGGCATTTTCTGCCTTTGCTGGTCCCTTACAGCATTCTCCCAAATTCTTCCTGTCCAGCTGCTCTGGCACAACAAGCTGCCAAGGCTAAGGCACGTTTGCTTCCATTGAACCAGTTTACATCTGTGGCTTTGGTGGCTTTTCAGGAAAAGAAGAAAGAGCAAAAGTCACAGATGGAAGAAAAAGCAGTAGATGTTCTGAGGAGCAAATTCTGGATTCATGTAAGTACGTAGCAGGCCGTTTGTGTTCATTCCTTAGAGGATTTTCCATCTCTGAGAAAAGGAAGTGGAGAAGCACAGAACGTATCAAGTAATTAACCCTTGGCACCACATCCACAATCAGCATACCCTGTATGTAAAGAGTAAGCAGCAACAGCTGAGGCCAGTTCTAAAGAATTCAATACTTTTGGAATGAATTAAGCTAAAAGTCCAAGAGAGATCTGCCTCTCTCAGTATGTCTGTGCTGCTGTTTTCCTGTGATTGGTTTAAAAAACAAAAAAACAGCATATTTTCTTCAGCAAGATGAACACTGTTCTCACATTTCATACAATTGCAGACAACCTCTTCCTCCCACAAAGGTAATCTAATCGAATTAGAGGAGCAATTCAGCCTGCCCATATTCTCTGGAGACATGAAGGGAAACACCGAAGTACAAAATCAGATCTAAAGATATATTTTTCTTCCCAAGAAATCGGAAGTTCCTCTCGTAAAACAGTCAGACATCATTTTTGAAATCTTGGATCATTCTCTCATTCTCTCATTTCTCTGTTCAAAAAAAGGGTGGCTCTTTTTCAATCAGCTCTTTTTGTGGCACTTTGTTCTCAATTGTATTTTACTGAACAGTAGTTCCCTCAAATGCAGTGTTTGTTACCTAGTTCCTCCTTTACAGCACTAGAACTCGTATTCTTTGCTGAAAAAAAAAAAAAAAAAAAAAAGTGTTTCCCTAAAAGCAGTTGTAGGTTACAAGCAAATCAAAGAGGAAAGAATCACTTCTCATTTTGAAGAAAATATTATCATCTAACTGTTCATTGGTCTCATTCCTTCATGTATCTGTCATCCCCCAGCAGAGCCTGTCAGTAACCCCCCTCAGAATATCCTACCTGAAAGAACCATTCTGTTTTATTTGGCTCTCTGGCAAGAACTCAATGTATTTGAAAATTCACATGTATTTGCAAAGTTCACTTTCACTCAAAATCATTAAGAAAATTTGCACCAGCCAAGAAAAGCATATTAGATTAGAAATTCAGACACGTAAATCGTTCTGAATAGGAAAACAAGTTATCTTCTATTGCTGTGATTTAACTTGTCACTAATAAGATACTTCCTAGGAATTAACGCACATACGGGAGGACAAAGTTTAGCCAAACTTATTTGCAACAATCTAAAACGTTATTTGAGACTTACTTCTCCTAAGTATCTGGAAAGAAAGATGATACCTACAGGTCTGAGGGATGTGAAGAACAGCCAGTGACAGGGAGCTGCAGTCAACTATTCATACAACCTACTATAGCACTGCCACGCTTCCCTTCCAAAACTGCTACAGAGTTGTGTACTTCACCTCATCATTAACAATGACTTCCAACATGCTACCTTCAGAAACATGGGGAAGTTTTCCCACTTCATCACAACCCAGCAATCGAAGAACGTGCTCTGAACAGCAGGTGGGAAGCTTTCCCCAGCACTCTACTCCCTCGTAAAGAGCCATGCTTCTCATACCTTCCCATTTCCCTCCTTTTCCTCCAGGTCACAGAACTTGATCTTCTAGCTAGCTTAGACGTATAAAGATTTCCTTCATTTAACACGTACCAAAAAATTACACTAACCGTCAGCTGATTCAGGCAGCCCAAACGTACAGCAGAGACATTAGGGCTTAGATGAGCATTAAAACTGAATTATACCAGAAAGGCAGAAGTGCAAGCTGCAACTTAACGTAAAATAATTATTCTGCTTGTATATAATTTGAAGTTGATTCATTTAAACACTGTATCATGAAAAATATTTTTGTTTCAAAGAAAAATGGAAAGCCATCTACTGTGTGCAAAGGACAACAAGCGCATGGCCAGCGTTGCTGAAAGCATTCCCTGCCCACTGTAACTCTTTGAAAACTTAACACTCTGCAACACAACATTATTCCTAGAGCAAAAGCATATAAAGCAAAAATCATTAACCCTTTCATTTGCCCTGGAGATGATCATTTGTTAATATTAATTAGATACCGAAGTAATGCAGATTGACTTCATTATTTGAATGGTTTTTGCATTACTTTTGCACCATGTTCCACACAACTGATATTACCTAGTGACACAATTCTCAACCTGAGTTAAGAAACAGTGAGAGACAGAGAAGGGAATCTGAATAAGAAAACTAATGTACCAAAAAGTCTAAAAGGACATACTGAAAATCTAGGATAAGTACTTTTTGTTGTTGTTGTTTGTTTTGTAAATATATGTATGTGAAGCCTCTGTCTTTTGCAACTCCAAAATATTTTCTGTTTTTATATGGGCTAAAAAGATGAAGTTTCAAGTATTAAGCTGAAAAAATCCCTGGAAGAATTCCATAGTAAATATTTTTAAGCATGTTAATGGAGCAAAGGTAAAGAAAGAAAAAAAGATTTGGTTTCCCCCTGTGTCTGGAGATGAGCAAGGGTAGGGAACATCCAAAACTGACAGTTATAATTGTGTAAAAAAAAAAAAAAGTGTTGTTTTCTTTTTTTAAAAGTTGCTATTAAAGCTGTCATGTTCAATAGTGCACAAAAATCTGAAGTAGAAGTACTGCTTTTTGTTTCTTTGTTTTTTTCCTCCAGCTTTCATGCTTTCTGTGATGAAAAGTATTTCTTTAATCAAACTATATTTAACCTGAAATTAATAGATGATTTTTGCACCTCAATATTTTACTTGTTAAAAAACAGATTTAGATACACTTCAAAGTACGATGCTGAAGAATGTACGTTATTTTGATTTTTAACTTAAAAAAATACCTTTTGAACATAATAAAAAAGCAACATCAGTCTCACATATTTCCTCTTTCTTCTTCTGTTTTATAAGTAGAGCGCACACACACAAAAGAGTTCTTTCAATTGGAAATTGGTAGGAATTCATCTACCAAAAAGTCAATCCATATCCATTTATGATACAGCAAAGCTTTCTGGTAGCCTTTGAACTACCAAGATGGTGAGATGTAGAGAATTTCCAGACACATTTGCATATCAACATGAAAAAATTAGGTCTTACTAGAACATTATAAATAGCCTTCCTAGTCATGGTTCTGGATCTAGGACACGTGTTCTAAGAACTGTATCTGTGTAAGATCATAAGAAGCTCTTCCAAAATAAGGATTTAAGCTACAGGCAAGCTGTGTTCACCTCTCATTTTGGCTGAATGTGCTTCTTGCTCTGCAGCTACCTATGAACTCTCATACACACGATGAATTGCAAAGCGCAACAGCTGGTTATAGCAATGCCATCTTGCTGAATAAACATGCAACTTCTGCCTTCCAAACCAACAAACCAGTCTAACAAATCTACAAACAACAGAACAAAGAGCCTACTACAGGACAACCTGCAAAACCTTTATCAGTTATAATTGAAATAAAGCCAGAGAGAAAAAACATGTTGACATGGTCTCCTTCTATAAAAAGAACAGAGTATTCAATGCAATTAAAAATGATTTAAAGGGCAGATTTTCTGGTATATTATTTGCAACCATCTTAAATTTTAAATAAATTGGACAATGTTGTTAGCCAAATAACTATCTTCAACTCATTTGCCACAGGATGCTAGGTATGTCTTGAACTACTCAGATTTCCAAACCTATGGTTGTTACATCAACTGGGACAGGTAAGGCATTTCTCCTTTTTTCCCCAGAAGATTCATTTCTTTAAACAAAACTGTTATTTAAAAGCAAACACAAGTTATGTAAAATATCCTCACAAATGTGTTTAGATATACTTTATTCTGTTACTAGAAAAATATTTGCCTCACATGTTTTGTAATCAAAATAGAAAGCACTTTGCTTTCTATTTGGTCTTAGCTGAGGTTTAAATCTTGTGACCAGGAGACTTCCCGTACTCCACAGTTATTTTTAATTTTAAAGCAAAAAGAAACAACTGTGAATCTAAGAGAACTCTTCCATTTGAACTTACCACTTACAGTTACTTTTATGCTCTGGTTTTTATGTTTGGCTTTTTGTTTGTTTTTTACCTTTACTATCTTCCAGTGAGTTCTGTCAGTGAGAAATGTGAAAGTCAATTTAGTTAAAATCGAATATATTTTTCCATAAGGAATGTTATCCTATGGCACATCAGTGAAGCATCCACAGATCTTTTCCCAGTTTCTCCTTGCAGCACCCATCACATCTCATCTCTGTACACTTGCCATTAGTCACTCAGAGTAATCAACACAAATGTTTTCTATCATGCTAAGGTGAGAAAAAGCTGCGAGAGAACATTTGCCTCAGATTCAAATAGATAAGCCAATAATTTAATATTTATAGAACCATCCTTACACTAGTATCATTTTACTTTCTTCAAGTTACCCATGAACTTTACACTACACTGATATTTTTCTGGTACCTTTACCAAGAGAAACTACTGCCATGGCTCCCATCCACTGAGACGTACAGTGTTAGAATGCATTGAGGGCAACATTAAACATTTCTAAGTAATGGCAAGACCAGTGAATAACTTCCAGAGGAAGAAAAAAGTTGTTCAAGTCAAAGTTCCTCATCAACGTATGTAACTTTGCACATGTCAGAACTAGCACACAAAAACAACATAGCAATTCTACTTAAGAATATTTGATTGCCTGACTGGAAATCTGAGCTCATATCACAGACATCCTTTTTTTTTTTTTTTTTTTTTTTTTTGACTTCCATACAACACTGCAAAATTTGTCTGAAGAGATAACATTTGAAAATGGCAATTATGGATTTTGAAAGCCAGAAAGTTTTTGGGTGTTTTTTTTTTCCCCTCTATTTACCATTCGTGATTGTTTTTCACTGTGAAATTTTAAGTTTTCTTCACTTTTTAGCCCCACATCAAAAAAAGCCAAAATCTACTGTGACTAAGATGAAAGTTTGCAATAAGCAATGTGACTTCTACTGCAAGTGCTGTGTGCATCCGTGCTTCAAGGAAAAAAGAGAGAGAAGTATATAATGATCTTCCAAAATAGACACTGTACACTATTATATCCATTACAGGTTCACAAACAGTTCTCAGAAAGCAGTTTCATACTTGGCCTTAAAATGCCATTAATACTTTTCCACTTCAGAATCTCCCACTTACACTCAAGGATGTTGTGCTCCCCTGTTTGGGGCAGTGGGCCTCCTGGCTGTTCAGTTTTGCACTTTGGATCCAATGCAAGAAGAAAAAAAAAGTGCTGGGCATGCTCTGTGCATTGATGCACCAAGTACAAGCTGCATGAGACAAACTTTATGTTCCCTCTAATCTGATCTCATAACTCTATTCCATAGGGACATCTTTATCACAAACTCAGCCCAGGATGCTGGAATTGAAAATTCCTTACTAATTAATTTTTAGCTGGCAAAATAAGCCTTTTTAAGTTCAGTAAGAACTGTAAGCCTACTCTCCTTGTTTAGCCACTTATAATTAAAGATAAATAAATAGCTCAGCTTTTTTTTTTTTTTTTTTTTTTTCCCCACTTCAGATGAATGTGCTGATCATCACAGTAATATTTCTGCAGTCCCCTGGTTTGTGGATGAGAGATTCTCATGAAGAGCCCAACTCTCTAAATGGTTGCCCCAAAAAGAGAGGGATTAGATGTAGGAAAGGGGAGAAATCAATCTCAAACTGGACAAAAAGTTTCAAAAAATATTTTAAGTGTATTTTTAATAGTCTAAAATGAAAGATGTAAAGTAATGCTGCATACGCTCTTAAAATCATTTTACAAACAAAATTACACACTCCCTGCACTACACATACTGACACAGGACAAGAAGGGATTTGCTTGTTATTTCTTTGTATCAGGTAGAACCACATCTGTGTGCCCCATTTACCTATGGGTAATTAATAGAATGTATAGCTCAGACCTAATGAGGGAACAAAATCTCCAGAAAATAAAACTCAGTGTCAGTGGAGTTGCATGTATTTCATAAAGATCAAGTTTTTGGAGAGCTATGGTTTGGGGAAGAGTACAGCTAACAAATAATGAAAGTAGTCACATACTTCATGTGGTTGCTTCAGAAGTAACACCTCCTGTTTATTTTCATGGAAGCTACAACTGGTACAAAGAGCACAATAACATTATTTGACAAAGAAAATTCTCAGTTACAAAACACTGTTTTTAAACAGTCTCCACCATTAGTTACACATTTTCACCAGCAATGAACCTGAGCCTGCTGGTAACAATCTGCACCAGCAGAGGTGACTCACTGTCACTGTTACTGCTGAAATGCACCATCCACAGCCTCACTGGGCTCACCTCCAGAAACATTCAACGAGTACCAATCAACGTCACTGAGTGCCATTTTGCCCTACGGAGGAATTCAGTGACACACCTTTGCTTCATCAGCACTTCCATGTCAGACACCACTGTGTTAAACAGCCCCACCTGATGCACAGCAATAAAATGTAATGGAATACTGGTGGAGAAATTTCAGCCTCTACTGCCATACCACCAACATCCACCACTGACACTGTGGGCCAACATAATAAATTACGAGGCATAACTTTCAGAGCAGCACTCATACTTTGTTGACATGGGATAGCATTAAACCAAAATTACAAAGCTTTCTTCTCAGAAAAAGAAAAAAACAAAAACAAAATACCCAATAGCTTGCATAAAAATATAAAGTCTGGTTTTATTCTATTTTTTAATATCCCCAGTTTTTAAAGTTTTGATTCAGACTCCAAGTGTTATCAAGACAGTGACACACCTGCACTTTATTTCCCCTTGCTTTTTCTTTTTTTCAACCACAACATTATATTTGGCAAGGAACAAAAACTATTTCCATGTTGGAAAACTGAGCTGCCTTAAAAAAAAAAAAAACAACAATAATCCTCCATACGATCTTTGTGTTCATCCCAGAATACTGTGGGTGGGTGCATCTATCTACATCCACACACTAATCAGAATATTCACTGCCTATTTCTTTTTGTTTAGTTTCTGAACCACCAAAAATATGGAAGAAATAGTAAATAGGTTCAAAATTAGCACCTTGATGGAAACGTACGTGGGATTATTTACTGCTTTCAATATTAGTTGTCAAGAAGCTCAAGCCAAGTTACAGTACTTGTTTTGCCGGTGCAGGGAAGCAAGAGATCAAAAGAACCACAAATAGTTAAATAACAGCGTTCTGCTCTTGTCAGGCTGATGAGCACATTTGCAGCAACCTGACTGAGCTTCAGAGGAGGCAAAGGAGGGGAGCAGGGAGCCTCAGGGTGACAGACCTGCTCGTAGCCCTTGCCCTACACTAACATCTTTTCTTCCTCTCCTCTTTCCCTTTTGTTTTCATTTCTGTTCCAACAATGGGGTGTTCCATTTTAAAAGAAGGGCCCAGTCACCTGTGGCACAAACTCCCAAGAGGAACTGTCCCAGCTAGTCAGAGCTCCATGGCCAGGGTTTCAAACAGCACAACTTGACCTACAGCCAGAAGAATATGGGGATCCACCTTGTCATGGCATAGCAACCACAGCAGCACGTCCAGAGAAGTTAGCCATACCAACGTGACCTGTCAGCTTTCTAAGAATCCTGGTTCTTTCCCAGATGTGCTGATGAGTGATACTGCAAATAAGTATACCTAAGCTTTTATACAGCTGCTCCTTGATTTTCAACTGTTTTGAATTCACATTTTGTGTGCCTTCCAAACAGATGCTTAAACAATGGCAAAAGACCATGAAGGGCAAATAAGTAAATGAGGACGTGCTTGGCTGAAGTAAATTTATTTCTAAATTTATGTGAATACTCACAGAGATTTGTCTGTGCTATTCAGTAGTCTGCACTTTCTGAAGCACTATGCTTCACAAATACAGAAAGTCAATAATTAGCTTTCCAGCTATTCATCAAACTTCTGCAATAGGTAAATACTGAATAATAGCCAGCTATTCATTAGAATGCAATATCTGAGAACTGTTATCCCCTTTTCATGAGTCCAACCCGAAGTCGCTCTGCTGCTGGAATAAAAGCCTACCTGACAGTAGCATGCCTTTACCTCTAGGACAGCATACAGAACAAAATGAGCTGATTATTCCAATAACACATGGTTTACCCCAAACTTGAAGAAGAAAAATAATTGAATAAAAAACAACTACCACCACTTTTTAGGAAACTAGCTCTGAAGCACGCCACTGTTGGGTTAACACATTCAAACAGGTTACAAGCCTTTCCAGATACAAAGAAGGCGTCATCTGCTTGTGACATTCAAAAACAAGTTGTCTGCAAAACCCATTAGCTCTGTTGCCCATGAACTCTCCTTGATCAATAGAGAAAGGAGAGGAGACTCCTGCATGAACCTTCATCATTTCACAACTTCAATCCTGACTCAGTCCTGTCTCAGGTTTGCTTTTTATTACAGAGGAATTTTGTTTTAATTTCACTGTGAATTGGAACAGTATTATCTTTATTTCCTGGAAGCTGTATACATTATTCTGCTGTGCATATTGTATATTGTGCAGCTATTTCTACATTATCCAAGACTGTTCTTAATCTCACTCAAGTTCCAGGACAACAAAGGGAGAGCTTATAACTACTACAGCTTAGGTGATAAGGCAGGTTATGGAGTACAGCCAAATTTAATGTGGCCATTGCACCTACCAAAAGTAATTGCAGGCCACTTGCAAATACGCCACGATCATACTTTGCAAATTCCTACTGTAGACTGCTCTGTTTAATAAGTGAAAATACTACAAGGTATGAATGATCCTGACCTTCATTAACAAACAGCAAAATTCATACCCAGAAAACACAACAGTCATCATGCCAACCCAGCAGTGAGCATAATAGGATGTCCCAGATTTTCTTCTACCTGCTGCAGCTGCAGAATGCTTTTCAAATACAGAAAAGAAAGTGGAGATTCACATTTTGTCCTAAATGCTCTCCAAACTGGATATACTTGAGATCATGCGAAAATTGAGTAAAGGAATAGAAAATCCAGAGCTGGGTTTCTCTTATAGACTGAAAAAATGGGCTTTTCACATCTGCAAACAGTTTAAATCCAGATCCTTGCACTTGCAGTACAAGTCAAAGAAGCAAGTCTAGGCTGCCTAGCACATTTCTAACTGTAGACCATTGACAGGCCCACACACTGGTGTCTTCTACACTGAGCTAATGAGGTGCAATCAGATCTTAAGTAATGTACACTCAGAATTACTTTGGCACTCTGTATCAATTTAGCAAGATGAAGATATCAAGTAGCTGCAACAGGTAAATTTGCAGCTTGCCCAGGTGAAGCTGAACAGGAGACTTGTACTAAGGGCTTGTGTTATGTGTGAGATGCTGTTTGTCAAATTTTCTGCTCTTAAGAGCTCAGAGGGACAGACAGAAATCGCTGAGCTGGGATATTAACCTCCTGGTGTGCTGCAACCACCTCTTAAGCATTAGGAGCATTATGCTCCAGACTTCCACAGGTAATTTTGAATCATGTTCAGACTTAAAGAGTTTCTAACAAAGCGTAGGGCTATCAGCATTCTGACCAACAGATGTTTCAATACTGAACTTAAAAACCTTCCATATTATTTGATTCTATGTTTATGCTTTAAATTATCACTGGGTTGAATTACACTGCATAATATCACAGTTTTCCGAAGTTATTTCTCCATATAAAGGGATTCAGATGCTTTACCCCTCTCTAGTTGCATGCTAAAATAAATACGGGATAGAATAACTGTTATACATCCCCAGGAAGGAAAAAAATCATCTCCTGAGTAAAATTTCCATGCACCATTAAAGAAGCTACAAGTAGATGGAAATGCATTCTGTGCTGGAACCTTAGGAAGATCTCCAGAGGAAAAGAAATATTGAGCTTTAGTGTTCATAAAGGGAGAAAGGGACTTACTAAAAACAGATAAATAAAAATCCAACTTTCTAACACATGGTAACCACAATAAATCACTCATTCTATTTTTTTGGCTTCTTCATTTTTTAATTGCTTCGCACAAGTAAAAGTAACTAAATACATAATTTGCATCCACCTCAACTCGAGTTCTCAGCTTTGTTAAGAAAATGGATGAAACTACACTGTAGAAAAAGTCCTCACCCTAAATTATTATAGGCTACATTAAGCATCTATAAAGCATACCCTGATAGCAGCGTGGTGAAGTCTGGAAAAAAGTGTGAGTGAGCTTTGAAAACCTCAGGTTTTCCAGTCAAGGAGAGCCACTCATTTTACACAAGTCTAGAAAAAACAATGGAGGTCCTGAAACACTTTTTTCTTTAGGGAGTGCTCCTCACAGTTTTGTGACAAATGCTTCTCATTCAGAAAGTTTTTCCACCAGCTTATCTGGATTTTTCTCAAAGGCATTGCTACAGTACATGAAATGGGAAGATCAGAATAAAGACTACTTAAAGAGGTCATTCACTTCAAGACATAGTATCCCATACTGAGAATAGTTCCATGGAAGTAAAGCCTGAGAATTTTTTTTTCAGATAGTGCTGATTGTCTGTAGATCATGAAGTTCAAGCCTCTTTTCAGCAGAGGCTCCTGTATTACCTTTCAAAATCAGGCTTAGAAAAAGAAAATTAAGTATTTTCAAAAATGCTTGTGAAATTTTGGAACAGAACTCAAAAGTTTTTGCACAATGACAGAACACATAACTCAAAGTCTTAAAACAATCCTCAGAGCCCAGCCAGGTGCCAGGGCTCCTGTACAGAGCAGAAGGAGGGTTAGGCAGGGAAGTGATTCACACAATACAAGAGCTGCATCTTAAGGCTCCAGACATCAGGTGAACAATTCTCACTGCAGGAAAACAGCTGCCTCCGCACTGAACTTCCAACTCTAAGGCCTTTCCATCATCAACCACTAAGGGTGCATCTGTCTTTTATTAATAGTTATAGAAAGAACTCTTTCTTCATCTAATAGCTCAGCAGTTAGCTCACAAAAGTTCCCTCCTTCACCTGAGGTTACCCTTAAATTTTTTTGAAGCTCTCCCTGCTGTCCAGAGGACAAGAGAGAAAGAGAATGGTATAAATCCATAATGTAGTACCCAGATACTACTCTACAAGATAAATACATTTGAACTACTTCCTAAAAGTAGTGATCAACAGCCTTAACCCAATAGTGAATTTGCTTATAAGTGACACAAAGTAAGGTGCACATAGTACTGACACTTACTTTCTGGCAGAAGGCATCCAGACCATGTGTGGAGAACTGCAGTAACTGGTGACAGATTAGCCTGCATGTCACACTTTAGCTTTCTCCTCCCAGCTTCCCAATGCCAAAGACGTACATCCTGCAGTAGTACAAGGCTGCAGTTCCGTGCTTACATGGACTTAAGGGAAGCCATGGCTTCTACAAACTCTGCTTTGCTGCATGGCACTGTCACACCTTTTGAGTTTGTCACGATGGAGGTCATGGCAGCACTCTCCTGCCAGATGAATTCCTTTTATTGTCAAAAAAGGAGAAGTGAATAAGCCAAACAAACTGCTATTCATTGTATAATTTGGATCTTTCTTCCCATACTTTAGAGGGAAAACATGGACATAGATGCTCACTCAAAAAAATGTAAAACTGAGATCCCACACTGAATTGCACTGAATTGAGTGCTTCCAGTTATAACATGCATTACATGTACTAAGGACTTTTCAGACTTTTCAAAGCTTGAGCACCACCACAGTGCCTTGCCCAGGGCATTCCTTAAAGAGCTTTAGAAAAAGACAAAACTTTACATTCTTATTCCAAGGCACAGAGGTTTTTGCTTCTCTCCCCTTTGTGCAAAAACATTTAGAAACCATTGTTCCTGCAGATTCTAAAATTTACCATTCTCTTCACATAAGAGATGGCTTTAGATCAAGACCTCATATAGTTCTGGCTCTGAAATAGAAGTAAAAGCATGGATTTTTGTTGTTGTTCTGACCCATGTGTTTTCATGACCTCCTATTCCTCGCTGCATTCTGAAAAATGCATTTAATTTTTAAAAAATCCCTATCAGAACTTCTTACAGATTGGACTTCTAGGAAATTCTTCTCTCAATTGTCACATCAGTGACGAAAGACTTCCCAATTCAGCCTAAAAAGGCAAACTCTGAAAATTTCAAACTATACAAATACTTTATTATTAATATTTTTCATCAACCTCTTTTAAAAATCTGTTTCAGATTTTTATACATATTAAACTTCCTAAATGTAGCTTAACTATTTAGAGATGATCTGGACACAGAAATTATATCACTATAAGCTAAGAATTTTTTTTAAATAAAATATTTGCTTACACCACAGTGACATGACCATACATGCACACGTACAATTCAAGTCATACCACTTGGTGTTACTTAACCTACTCTGAGCACATGGAGGCAGATGAACTGGTTTTCATAAAAGCAGTAAGTTTCAATATCAATTTGTAGTCAATGTTCTTTACAGAGTCCTTAGTAGTTCAGTATTTGGCTTGCTAATACTACAGAGAAACAAATTTAGAATTCATGCTGTAAGAGCTGCTGTAAAAGGACTTTCTGGACTACATTTTACCAAATGTAGCTCAAGCAAATTCTTACCTTTGGGTGAGATTTGAATGTTAAGTTGTACTAAAATGCCTTACTAAATTTTCATACCAAAATTAGGTTGGTAACTCCATAAACATTCTATCTGAACAAAAATAAAATGAAAACAAGCAAGCCAAACTACCATAAGACCACCAGTTTTACAAAACTGAAGAAGTACAAGAAAAAAAAGCCATCAAGTTAATCTCAGGCTCCCATGAAAATACAACAGACTTACACAATCACATCTTTAAATGAAAAACTCCTACTTCACATGAGAAAAACATTTTGAAAGCAACAATGTAAAACTAACCTAGTTTATAATGTAGTCTTTAAACAATAACAAAAAAACCTCATTAATTGCGTTAGCTTTCGTAAGATATTTACTATTGTTTCTACAATGCTATCAGTGCTCTTTTGCATAGTGTATATATTATAAAATTGTATATAAACATATACAATTTTATAAAAGCAAATAGGCAGCTGAAGAGTTGTTTGAATAAATGCCAAAATTACATATGAAGTTTGGGATTTTAAAATGTTTTCTAGATAAACTTTCTGCTGAAGTGAAAGGTTTTTTCCTCTGTATTTCTTCATATCTCCTACCATTGCTTCATCTGCATATCTATGGAGTTCTTTAATCACTTCAGTTATTTTCAAGAAGAGTAACTTTATTCAAAGTATTTCAATCCTTTTTAGTCTCTATCTCTTATCACTTGTACCTTCACTCTCCATTTCTCACTGGTCTTCTTCCTCCTCCAGTAATTTTCTATGCATTTCATTCTCTTGAAGTATTTGCCCCATCTCAGCCTTACTCCTTAGCTCCTACTTCTACTTGAACATTGATGTTGCAACAATTGTCTTACTTCCATGACAGAATTTGTGTCTCACATCTCTGGCACAGTCCCAGCTGCACCTTTCTCCCATTCCTCTGATCCCTGAAACATCATTTCCCTAAGCAAATAGCTTTGGAGAGAAGGACTGTGTTCTGATTGAAACAAAGATGCTGTTCTCTTCTTACCTGCTCCTCAAAGAAGCCAACACAGATCTATTGTGGGAACGCTTTTTTCCTGATTTATTGAAACATAGAGGGAACTGATTAAAAATTACAAAGTTTAACTTCAAAGAGCGTCTTTGTCTCTCTACTTCTATTTCTTAGAATATAAGATAAATCTAAAGGAAAAAAAAAAAAAGAAGAGACCTTGAGAATGTTTGCAAGGCTTGAAAACAAGCACTTCTAATATCCTCTGCTTGTGCTACAGGAAATCCACAGCTGCCTTGTATCCTTTGAAACAAGCCGGTCCTTCCCTCTCTATGGAATCTTACCACATAATTCACCTAAATGCTCAGATTTGCCTCTGTAAACAGGACCTTAAGGAGTTAACACGAAATTCAAGCGCGTGCTTAATTGCATTTAGATCTGTCTTCTAATGTCTACAGAAGCATGCAAGCAGTTTGATGTGACCACAGGTTCTAAACCCCTGCAAGAGTACAATCATGTTCAGACAGCAAGCACTGGAAGTAAATAAAGTAACAGAAGAACAACTTATATTAGATAATAGCACACGTAATTCCCTTTGCTTCCCAGTGCAAGTCTCGTGTTCTTTTATCCAGACATAGGAACACATACTTGTACTACTTATTTGTGACACTTCACACAAGAGAACATGCATATCCTAAACTTATTTTTCATTATTTCAGTGCATGTACCTGGGTGCGGTTCCAGCACTACTGCTCCTACTACTAGAAACCCCCTCAAAAGCATTTAGAAGATAGTCCCAAAAGACATGCATGAGAACAATAATTGCCAAGGAACACAACCATCCAGAGGGAGCTCAGATACACAAGACAAAAAAATTGAAAAATACAGAGCTTTAAAACACTTGTTTATAAGATCGGAAGTACAAAAAATAAACTTGAGGGCAGCTACAGAGTGATTTTAGGGGAAAAGTATATGTTTCAAGAAGAAAAGATTCTACAACTAAAAGTCTTTAAAATTACATAAAGCAGACACTTGATATAGTATCAACCTTCAGAAAATTCAGAATTTCTGCAGTAAATAATCTAACTGGAATTCTAAGAGATCCAACCTTCTTGTTTGAGTCAACGTACACTTCCAGATTGACCTTGTAACTGTGCAGCTTCAAGAGCTACCTCAATTTTTTTACTAACAGGCTCAGTAATAGAATACTGAAGAGCTTAAGTCATTCTTACTAATAGTTCTCTTTTGTAACTTTTGTTTTAAAATTAACAATAAAAGGAAAAGACATGTGGTTTTCCTCTTTCACAGGACTACAAGTGTCAAATTCCTACTGTGGTTGCAAGAGACCTTATTGTTCTATCACACAGCATTACTCTCTTAAAATCTTCTGCGTATGAAATGGAAAATGTCTTTACTAGCAGCACATTAAGAAAAATTATCTTAAGTCCTAAAAAAATAAAATAAAAGTCAGCAATTATGAGTTGAAGTTGTCCAGAAGATTGGCACACAAGTCTGTACAGAATGAAATGGCAGTTTGAAATGGCTCACTCTGAAAAGATATGGTAAGTCTTTCAGCATTCTAAAGAAGACACAAGTCCCACAGTAAGAATGATGTATAGATACCATACTGTGGCCTAAAGAGCAGTAATTGTCTCAAGAAGCTGTAAGAAAGCTTACCCATTACAACAGATGCAGACTGGATAACATCAGTGGTACGATTTTTGGTGAATTTTCAATACCCCGTGTCAAACTTTCCTTGGACAAAGCAGACACACTGCCTCTTGGCTGTAAATCTTAAAGGAGGTTATTCCTCCATCACATGTTTTTCTGGTTTGCAATCAAATGGTTTCTTTAGGAGCTGGAAACATTTAAAAATCATGTTAGACCACAGGAGCATTTCATCTCCATTACCAGAATATCTCCAGATCATTTCAAAAGGCTGCTGCCAAGTAGTTGTCATTTCCAACTCAAGAAGCCTTTCAAAAAGCTATTTACACTTTTGTCTTTCTTCAGGATTAGATTACTGTAATTCTTTATTGACTAGCTTGAACAACAGAGCTCCTCACAGTCTCAACAGGCTGTGCCTGCTCGTCTGTGTTTTTTGTTGGTGGTGATGGGTTTTGGGGGAAGAAAAAGGGGATGATTTGAACATATTGTGCTGATCGTAAAGCTTTTCCATCAGTTACAAGAGTCAATAAATTGATTACAAAATTGTTCTGTTTACATATGGCAGAAATTGTTGTCACTTCCTTGTAGCTGGCATGTTTAATCAAAACAAACTAGTTAAATCCTTACAAGAATTCTGTACTATATCATATTGATCACATTCTTCCTTTCCGCAGCACTGCACGAGAGCTACGTGAAGTCAAAAACGGCAGCTACAACCTCCTAAGACCTACAGTTCTACCTCCCAGGACAAATGGGATTTCTCTTTTTAAAATGAAAGTTGGAAATTAATCATAATCTGGCTTCTCACAGTGATAAAATTGATTTGATGGTAGGTTATTTCTTCTGAAGTACTGATTTGTGGTTTTAATTGCCTGATATATTAACTTTGCAATGCAACGTTTTGTTTTCTAGCCTTATTATTTACCAAGATAATTGGTATTGCATTTAACATAGCAAGAGGCTCATTCCCTCCCTTAGAAACGTAAACTCTCACATTTACAATCATAGAATGGTTTGGACTGGAAGGGACCTTTAAAGATCACCTGGTCCAATCTTCCTGCCACAATCAGGTTGCCCTAATCCCCATCCAACCAGACCTAAATAATTCCAGTGATGGAATACCCATAACTACTCTAGGCAACACTTTCCACTGTCTGACACCTTAATACAAAAAAAAAAAAAACCAAAAAACCACACAACAAACCCCTTTCAATTGAATCTAATCTACACATACCCTCTTTCAAGTTTAAAAACATTGTCCCTTGTTCTCTCTGAAGTTAACACATCATTTACTGCAATGAATTACGTACTGCTCAATTCAAGATCCCATGGCTTTCACCTAATGAATCTACAGATAATATTTATGGTCCCTGACAGTTTTTTTTAGCTTCTTCTGCCTATCAAATTATTTGGCATTATTGTTCATTTTGGTAAAAATAACAAGGCAGTGTTTCTGCAGAAGGCAGACTAAGAAATGCATGTCACACCCAGCTGTATTGAGATTATTCAAAGCTAATTGTTTATAGCTGGGATTGGAAGAGAAGAATTGGGCTCCACCATCAACAGACAAAACCTAGTGATTAGGCCAGTTTTCTTCCAACACTGATTCCTGTTGCAACTTTATTTTCCCAGAATGCTGGGTACTTACTGCTTCTGGGTTGAGTTCCTTGTTTTACAAACAGAACTCTTGCTGGTATGCTCTTAAATAATTGTAAGTGTTCTCAAAACATTCTTCAATATTTGATGAAGCAACAAACGATACCATAAAGACATTTACCTCTAATTCTTTTCCTGATCCTTGGCACATATTTTCTGCTGTTTGGTCCCCAGCCCCTTGTGACAAGGCCCTTTTTGAAAAGCAGAGCCCACTACTGTGTGTACAAGAGATTCAATAAGCCAGGCAGACACCTTAACAAATTCATAGTGAAAATTTCCTGTGGATAACAGGCTTGGTACCCACCAACATCCAGTGTAAGTCTGACTAGTGACAATTTGTTATTTCAGTCAGACTCATTCCCAACCATACTTGACATCCAGAACCGTAGTAAGAATGTATATTTTTATTATATGGACAATGCTTTTAAACATATTCAGAATTGCTGGGTATCTATAGATGTAATTCATCTCAGTTGAAATCAATGAGCAGTTGGAGGCTTTTTTTTCTCTCTGTGTTTGCATATTTGACAGTAGCAGTTCCTGTATGCTTAAGTGATGTCTCTGTTGGTTATTATTGAATTTCTTCTCTGAATCACATTCAGATGAACAAAGACAGGTCAATTACATACTTTCACTTTTCTCTTAAGATATTTTCATTAAAATCAAGTTTGATTAGGATTCAACATTTGAAATCTTTACACCTGTCTTGTCTGCAAGGCACCTAGAGATCTGCACCAAAACGTTAGCCTGATGCAGATGAATGATTCCCTTACATAATCTATTTGAAAAATAAAACGTGGCTTGCACTTACCATCATTATGGTAAATATCCACTGCAACATGTAGATTTCTAGTAGGATGGTAATTACTGTGCTCAAATCCTGACTACACTGGAAATGTACAATATGACAAAGTTTTCAAAATAGCTACAGAAAGATTGGCCTGCTTTAAAAAGTATGTTGAATAATTTCACCATCTTTCTCAATATTGTTTTCCCAAAGCTTATGTAATATTAAACCTCTCGTTATTTGCAACGTGAAAATGGCTTCCCAAAAGATGAAAATAGCAGAAAAGACAATGATCTGCAGGAAGTACTTGGAAAAATAAAGACTCTCTCTTGAATATAGAATCAAACTGCAATTCATGCAGATTTAGAGTACATCTTTCCTCCAAGACTAAACCACCAGACAGAAACCATGCAGTGAGTGGATTAGCAGGATTCTGACTCCAGAGCAATAGAAAGATGAAGAAGACCTGGTCCTTTTCATTTCTGGTCATGTTGGTTCATGATCAGACTGCATTACCTTCTACTTATCTAATTCAACAAAAGGATAGCAGAAGGTATTTTCTGTAAGCCTAACTTACGTTTTCAGCCTGCTCTCACACATTTTGGAGGAACTTTAGCGGTCCTCCATTGATCTCACTTTTAAACAGAAGACTGCTTTATCTGAAGGCGATGCAGAAACTGGACAGCTTCCAAATGTTTATCAAAATTATCTACTACTACTAATGATCTCTGGAGATGTCAGTCTATTAAATAAGGAAGTAAATCAGGGAAACAGCTAGGACATTTGATAAAAGGACTAGCTAGTTAAAAAATTAAATACAAAAAGTACAAAAGTACATTAAGTGCCTACAAAACAATTACGCTCTTGTATCTCCAACACCTAAGATTATCAGAACAAAGTAAGAAAACAGGGAAAGGTCCTCCCCCTACGCCAGAGCTCCACTCAGTGTGGAAAGGGGAGAATGGACTTGTATCACACATGGAAGCTTCAATGCTCCTGCTGAAGCAGGGTGCCCTACTTTATCCTGGACCCCTCATGTTGCCCTAATTTATGGCACCAGTGAATGACTGAAAGAATCACAAGCCAGAGGGGATCAGCAAGTAGAAATTGATTTCTGCCCTCTCAGGATTCTTTCCTCTTTTCTCTCTGCCTTTTGCAAACAAAAAATCCACTCATTTGTGCTACTTCAGCTCAGAGGGGCTATCTGGTAACTAAACCAACCTTATGTTCACAAACCAGAGTTCTACATCTGTGCTTTAACATTAGAAGATGTTTGGGGTTTGCTGTTGTTGTTTTGTTTTTAAATAAAATACCTGCAAAGGGTTTCCATATACAGATGTTTCTGTACACTTTCCTGGCTTTGAAAGTTGGTCAGAACAATTTAAGGTATTATAGTAGGTGACACTTGGAAGGACAGAAAAAATGCTTCACAAAAGGAAGAGTTTTGCCTGATGATCTACCCATCAGTGAGTTTTATCAAGCACAATTTAAAACAAATGCAGAGCATGGGATGCAGACAAATACAAAGCAAAAATGTGAATGAAAGTCCCAATGAGAGAAACTTAAGCAAAACATTACAAAAATCAGGATTCTAGTACCAGTGAACTCCCTTTCTCTCAAGTAAGTTTGCTTCCTTTCCAGCTTCCCTCGTGCCTCTGCAGAACATAATTGAAGCAGAGCAGACTAACTTGAATGGCAGGCAGCCATTAAGACTACAAGTACTACTTCTCAAAAATCTTCAGAATTAAACATTCAAGATCACCTGTTTTAAATGAGTGCCAGACAGAGTCTAAATGTGTCAAAATCCCGCCAGGAAAGTCCCAAACTTGTACATTCTACAATACACTAGGAACAGAAAAGTAGCTTCTGCAGAAATGCAGTCTTTTTAGCTTTGATAACTATTTAGATTGAGATACCTCAATATCTCAATGTGTTTGATGTTTGTCACGAGACACTTTGAGGCACAGGAACTCATGCCTAACAAATGACCAACTTCTGTATACACTACTGTTCAGACACTTCCACAAAAAATCTTCATAACCTCATCTCATCAGTACCCAAAAATGAAAAAAAAAACCAACCATGTGCATATGCAGAGACAACAGTGGCTTACAATACAGATATTTATGAATACTACTTGTACAGTAATTAACAAGCTTAAGTTTTTTTTTTTTAAAAAAACAACAATGGATTTGCAGTGTGGCTTCTTTTATTTTAACATGCCTAGCAATAAAAAAGTGACTTTCATTAAGGGATAAATCATATTTATTTGTAGTATGAAGTCCATGGGACCCCTGTCAATCACTAACAGTATAGAAACATTCATAAGCTAATCACAGCTAAGCTAATTTGGGCTCCTTTTGAGCCAAATTATGGTGTTTTATGCCAAACCTTATTCTGAATTAATTGCAGTCCTAGCGCACAGGAATTCAAACGCAATACAAAAAGGTGTTGCTGCACCTGGACACCATTCAGAGTCACATAATTCTGTTTCTCATCTTAGAGGAAACAACGTACATCAGGAATAATGCCATTGAAATTGATATCCAGCCTATCCAACATATTACTGAATAAATATTTTTAAGAATTAAGCATTAAAAAGTCTCCTTCTAACTCAGCTTCTTTAGAAGCAAAGGTTGAAGGACAGTTTGCAGTATAATTCTCAGCTGGCCTCCGGAGACCTAAAAGCAGACTGGCACTGTTACCCAACTTTATGCCAATTATTCTTTCTCTGTGTTCTGTATGTGAAACATTAATGACAGTCCTGTTTATACAGACTAAGCTGTAGAGAATTTTGTTAGAGAGCTGCTGACATGCAAAGCTTGTATACATCTTCAGATATTTTTCCACAGAATCAAGTTTCACAACCACATTTTCACTACTGAAAAATGACTGTTTACATCAAGTAAACATAGTTGAGACTTTTTGCCCAGTCTCTCCAGATCTACTAGTCCTTCATGCAGCAGAGAAATCTAGTGATCCCTATGGAGAATCTATTGTGGACCTAGGCCTTTTTTTTTTTTCCAGCAGTTATACTTTTCATCTGTTACCTGTCCAACAGTAATCCAAGTTAACCCCAGTCAATTTGTTTCAGTTTACTAAAACAGCAAGGGGCCCACAAGTTCACTGTATGCTTGACAACATCTATAAGTTCTCAGCTGCTTATAAACACTGAACACACCCCACAGTCAGACAGATACAAAAGGAGGAAGTAAGCAGGTACCAGACCTTCACTACATCAACTCAACCAATTCCAGTAAGAAATTCTCAGCTCATATGGTGAGATTTCCCTTACCATGGAGGGAAAAAACCTATGCTAACTTGCTGGAAGTAGCTAGAAAAAACAGACACTACAGTGAATGTGGAAGATTGCTTCCCCTCACAGTACACAAAGCCTCAAAGTAGATCGCACACAGCCTGTGCCTTAGAAAGTTACCTTTCATTCCAACTTGCTTCTGAACAGTAGAATAAAGAACCCATTAATCACAGATATTGTGTTAAAAAATTACCAGAAAAAAATCAAGAGTTAAATTTGCAGGGTTTCTCTTATTTTTTCCCCACCTTAAACTACAATCATCTGCCTCAATTAGATGTTGGTTGCAAGCCCTCAATCATAAAGCTGAGCTTTGGATCAAACATGCCTGCCACTATCCATCTCCCTGTTGGATCACAGTGGGCCTGTAGGCCCATCTTCCAAAACAGTTCCTTTCTTCTTCTGACAGGAGTGGCCTAAGTCAACCTATATTTGATAGTTTCCAATGAGAGAAAATCTTGCTGAAAAAAATTTATCTAAAGGATTCAACTAAGTAGTTGTTTATATTCATGCAAAGACCAAGGGGTTTGAGCAATATGGGTTCATTTAAAGCTTAGGAAGGAAAGCTCAAGCTCATCTTAGTTAAACTCTTTGCCCAGGCTTATAGTTCTCATTACTGCTACAAATGGGGCCCTATCAGCATCAAAATTGTCCCCAAAATAAAAATAAAATAAATCACTAACAATGTTTAATTAGATTCTGTTCACAGCCAGTTTGTCCAGATTCACTGGAAAAAAACGTGATTCTTTTTCTAGCTGAAGAGAAAATCCTCTACCTCAACTAGCCAAAAGAATGAAGACTAGAAATATACTACAAAATAATAGGAAGCCTGCCTAACCAACATCTGAACGTCAGTCTAAGCAAAAATAAAAATGTAGCTGCCTTTATAGAAATATTCTTTTAGTCTTTAAATTTAATGACTAATTCAATCATTAACTTGACAGCCTAAGAAATGTATTATTAGCCTCCTCAAATAGCAGACTTGGTAGTAAAGCTAAAATTGAGGTCAGTCGGTTTTTGACTGACTTTTGACAACCCGATCCCATTAAGTTTCTAGAGTTTGCTGGGATAAGTTCCATGAGATAGTAGCACTAGCTTTTTTTTTAAAAAAAAAAAAACACCAGTACATTATTCTTTAAACTATTCTGAAATAAACATCACTATAGCAGTAACGAACATTACAGACAAGCATTACTATAATAAAAGTTTGTTAATGATGTTAATACAAATTAAAACCAAAAATAGCACATTTTCCTCCTTATTTCCTGTTGTCCTTTTCTGACGGTGGGAAGAAAAAAAAGATTAGGAAAAAACTGAAGTAGTTGACAGTTTTATTTAGGAAATAAGACAATTACGCCTCTGAAAGGTTAACCGACATGCATGAGTTATCATATACTCCTTCTCTTCAAGGTTATAGACTGTTTAGCAGAACTCTGCCAACGCCAGTTATCTGAAGGGAGCTAGAAATCATCTCTGTTGATGACAGACCTCTGAGCAGATGGTAAGTAAATCAAGGTCCTGATGTGAAATGTTAAAGCTTTTATGCTGGAAGACACTGTTAAAGCATTATCCAGGTTAAATCAGATTCCACAGAATACCAGTTTACTAGTAGGCAGGCGTGAAGCCTTCCACTGGGAATTCTGCAATATCTGAGGTGTGGGATATTTTCATTTGGTTTCAGTTGTAGTCTGGGGTTCTTTGCATATTTTAAGTTCTGTGAGGTTTCTTTTTGGCTCGATTTTTTTTTTTTAATTATTAGACACTGACATGTTATTTAAACAGTATTTTTTTTTATTATTGAGTAGTCACTGCATAAGTTCTATCAAAAGGGAAGAATAAGCAGGGGAAGAGAGGACTAATTGTTTGTCATTTAGAATAATTTCTAATCGTGTTTAATTAGGTCAGTAGCATTTGAGAAAGCAGCTTTCATAAGCATAACTGAAAATCTAATTGAGCAACATAACGTAAATTCTTATAAAATTTCTACTTAAATATCTGGCACTTGGCTGTGCAATTACAACTTCTCCAAAGAAGATGTTAGCATGTAAATATTTGGAAAGGACTCAGTACATCAGTAAACAGCTACTTTTGTTTTAAGGAACAGTCAGCGGGACCTGCACAGGAACACTATAAGAAAAGCACTGTTAACAGTTTTGTAGCTACCAACAGAGTGAAGCAACTTTATTGAAGCAGAGGCAGCAATAATGCTATTCTAAGGTCTTCAATGCAGCTTGACCATCAAAATAGAGTATACGGCACCAATATCTACTGCTCTCACAGGAAAGAACAACATTTCCTGGCATGATGATCTGGAATGCTACATTTTATGAATGGTTAACCTACAACAAATAAAGTTTACAACTTGGATGACTTTGCTACTTGCTCCATCATGCCCTATTGCTGATCCAAGCTACTCACGTTGCAGGAAACTGCCTTGAAAATCATGGTAGCTTGATTTATAATGCTGACATGAGAGTATGGATCCACATGCCCCTGTTCAACTCAAAATCCCTTCAGTAGTAGCCATGATACTCAGTTTCTCCAAAACACACAGAAATTGCAAGCAAAGCATCACTCACCAAACCTACCCAGAACACTTCTTCCCCAACAGAACTCTTCCAGCATCTTTGTGATTTTCTGTAATTGATTAAAATCAAATACATGTAATTTTTTCCTCAATAATTTTCTTCAGCCGATTATAATAAGCTTGCTACCTAACTAATCTATTTGCCAGAAATAGAAACAGCCCTTGTATCAACTTTTTCCAGACGGTCTGGAAAGCTTCACCCTGATTGATTACACCACTGCTTGCTTCTTAAGCACTGTTACACACTGGTCTACTCATGTATTTTAAAATTTTCATCCTTGTCTCTACCTTCTTCCCCAACCCCCACCTTCCACATCGAGATCCATAATCTCTGTACTAATGCTTCCATTGTCCTCTAACTTCTGGAGTCATTTCTAGCTTATGCTCCAAGGAACGGGGGGAGGGAGGAAGAAAAGTACATTTTTGACAAAGACCGTAAGTGATGAATACAGCTACAGGGGAGAGAGATTTTTCCCCTAAACCTTTCGTCTTTTTATTCACTCTCCAAATGCACTGAGATTAATAATGCCTCTGGGCCACTGTATGCAAACCTCCACTGTACATACAGAGAAAAGATTATAATTGAATACCCTATTATGATGGGCAAGGAAAAAAGAAAAGCTGGCAGACGGAGCTCAAAGGCTGAACTGGCCTGGTTTGGCTTTCAGCCCACAGCACCTACAATTATCCTGCAATGGTTTTTATTTATCTATTTAGTGTTCCCACTAGGCAGAGTGAAAATCTAGTATTAATTTAGTGCTCGTGGTTAGGCAGAGAGCTCTAAATTGAACAAAGTTACTCAAACAGATAACGAAATGTGGCTGGAGCCCTAATGTCCTGCTTTGAATGAAAACAGTACAAATCATAACCTTCTGCAAATGGTTTACAGCCTGATAATGTATGCAAAAATTCTGCTAAATTACATTTTTACAAAGCAGCCTCACCAAGGTAGCAATAGTGAACCTTCACACAAACAATAGGCAGTGAGCTGACACTGAGTGTCCCACAGCTTCACAACAAAACAAAAGCGATGGACAGAAGTAGAACAGAAAGCTGTGCTGATTACAGAGCTTACCTGGAATACACATTAAGGAAGAGAGGAAACCCCAAAAGTGAAGGCTGGCACTTCCACAGCTCTTCATATATGAAATCTAGATGAAGTCACCTCGTTTGCTCTTGAGCACCTCATGTATTTATAACAAAACATCCTCATCCAAATGGGTATCGCTAGTAGTTACCCTGTTAGATGAAGACCTTGCCAGTACTAGCATTTCACTGATGTCCTTAAGTAGCACAGATATGGGAAGTAAGAATGAAATATCAAATCAAATTCCCTTTAGACCACTGAATTCAAATGAGCTCCACAAACGTGCCTCCTACTTTGAACTAAGATGGTGTTCTCTTTAGATGCTTGTAGCTACACTCTATGACTGCAAATTGTAGCCTAAAGAAAATAGATAACGTCTTAGCTGTAAGTCATTTTATAAAAGCTTTCCAGAAAAAAAAAAAAAAAAAAGCAATTTGAGACTTCATATGAGAGCACGAAAACAAATTCAGAGAGATAACAGAATGTTGAGCATATGATCAATGC
Organism: Phasianus colchicus; assembly: GCF_987193195.1. Lineage (NCBI taxonomy): Eukaryota > Metazoa > Chordata > Aves > Galliformes > Phasianidae > Phasianus > Phasianus colchicus. Next base: position 4,987,013 of record NC_143447.1, on the reverse strand, counting down.
CCAAGTGATAATCAGGACTATTCAGAATAGTTGCTCTAAAAGTTAAACATAGGGACACAATTTCTCAACTGATCTACAATTTGAAGACTAAAATATATTCAATAAATCAAAGGATTAAGCTTGGAACATGGAGCACTAATACCACGTTCCAGAAAATCAATTATTTTAGCTGCATTGTTGCTGCCTTTTTTTTTTTTTTTTTTTTTTTTTAAAGATACTAACCACCACAATTGCTCCATTACTCACCACAGTACATAAAACATCTAAGATTTCGGAAAGCAAATAACAGAAAAATATGGATTAAACTGATAAAAATGATAATTCCAGACATGATTAGATTTGCTGTGTTGTATAGCCTGCACAGCAGGTCGGGGATCCTTCAGAAGTATTAGGGAAAGGTTTAGGGAAAGCAGATTAATGGGGAAAAGATTAAGTGTGCTCTAAAAGCAGGACAAAACATATTTTTAAAATGACAATTCTAACAACAATGTTTAGGGATGCTCCAGAATGAAAATAACACACACTTTACTTAAACACTAGAGGCACGAATGTCTCCTATGTACAATAATGCTATGCATTGCATGACTTTAAATCATAAGCTGAATAAGCATTTGACATTAAGTGGCACTAATGACATTTAATCAAAATATAGCCAATCGTTTCTAGCACTGAATAGCCAACCTCTATTTTCCCCTTCTCTACATGCAACTTTTTACTAGACTGATCCTATGGATAAAGGCCTAGGAATCTTTTTTTTTTTTCATACCCAGAAATATACCACGGTTGAAAATGAAAGACAATAATAGCCATTTCTTGAGCACCACTTAAGAATCATTGATGCCACTGCCCTCTCTCCAGTGTTGAAGGTTTTCTTTTTAGTTCTAACTGAATACACTATGCATTTAACTAGCTGAAAACAAACAAAGGGTACTACTGCTATAGCCCTAGAAGAGAAACACTGTTCAGCTGCTGAATGCAGGCTGCAGACTTAACTGCTGGCACCAGAAGAGTAAACAGTTGCTAATGCAATACCTATGGTATCTTACAAGAGCATTAGCAGCAAAACAAATATTTTGCATTACCATCCATAATGACACACCCTTCTTCAAAAAAGTAACAGTAGCACTCTTACACTTGAACATCACCACAGATATTGCCTCCAACATTAATTAGACTTTAATTGCTGCTTTCTCGCTTTATGAAATGTATTTCAGTTTTGAAATTCTACAGAATCTCCTTGGTAGAATTTTCTGGCTTTACAGCCACCGTGATTCTATGTTTACAGATGATTCGGTGATTCCTTAACTATTTAAGGCACTCAGAAGTAGTGGGAGGCTCACAGAAGGAGTCAAATGGAGCTTGCAGCACCGGGAAATAGGATCCGATGTCCACAGCTATTACAGAAACACCCACAGATCTAGCATCATCTCACAGAGAGCACATTCCTTCCTCAGGATTGTCTAGGAAGTGTCTATCACCCAAGACTGATTATTCAGAATAAAAAAAGAGCTGCTTTAAATAGAGGAAAGCTAAGGAAAAAATTGCTTATAATTGCTGCTTCTCCCCTCTGAACTGCTGGGACAAGCTTTCAAAGGACATCTTGGCTCCCCGGTCCTGAGCAGTTAGCACTATCTACTGTGCTAGTGGTAGCAAGTCAGAGTTCTGGCTTTTTCCCACAATTAATAAAACCCAAATGTCACTTCACTCTATGTCTCACTCAAGTCATAGCATACCAGCCCTTCTATTTTGTTGTCTGTGGTAGATGAAAGGCTTTTGCTTTCTTCCTAAGAATTTGACCTCTATGCTGCTTAGCATCATTTTAATCTATATCCACTATGCTTCTGGAAACTGTCCTTGGTTTTTAATTCTACAAATGTCACAGTGAGAAATCTGAAGTATTATGAAATAACATCCACACCCATAGGACTAAATTGTGCATATCAGTCTCAAAGTGACCACACAGTCTTCCAGCCTGTCTCTTCATTCACCTCAATCTCCTTTGTTCTCATGTATCCATTTGTTATATCTTTACTTAGGCTATAATCTCCTGCAGGCAATAATGTCTTCTATATGTTTTAGAAAGTGCTTTTTCAGGCAATAAGGCACACATCATGTTTCTCAGCTTCCCCATTTGTAGAGGCAGCATGCTAAGGCAGTACTTACCTACCTCACAAGGCAGCTGGCAAGTTAAATTTGTTAATGATTGTGATGCATGTGGAGATCCTCTTATGGAAAGCTCTAAGTATTGTCATAGGTCAAAAGTGAGGCTTAAAGCTTGAGTTAGCTTCCCATTCTAACACTAATGAGAAACTAGTGTCTTTCCCCAATTAAGGAGGGGTTTATTTGTGGAATAAAAGGATTGTTTACATAGCTTGCCCTTAGCAGGTTGGAAGTACCCCAACGGAGTAAATCCAGTAGTTTCTAGCTTCTGCCTAAAAACAAAAACAGCACAACAAAAACAACTAACTACACACCATGTAGACATGCAGAAAAAAGCGTTACTATGAGTTCAAGAGATTTCAGTTAGTCCCTCTGATTTTTTCCGTAATTAAATTTTTAAGTACTCAACATGGCATTGTCTTTAATTTTTCCTGAAGAGTATAAAAACATTTGGAGAAAGTCCTGCTTCACTCTAAGTTCCTTTTATTCATGCCACCTTTATACTAACTGTTGTATGGCCAAATATCACTTTACAGGAACTCTCCCAACTACTTGCATTTTTATTTTACTGCTGGTAAGTATTTCAAAATTCTAACTAAGTTCTCCCCAGTTTCAGATACCAGACACTCTCTATACTCATAATAGCAAAGGACATCAGAATCAGCAGTGCTGCCAGAACACTCTTCAGTTGTGTTCCTCAAACCTTTAGTAATCTCACAAAACTGTAGTGTACTCTTACAAAAAAAAAAAAAAAACAAAAAACCCACACACAACAAACAGAACTCAAATATACCTATTAAGCTTCCTCTCCACTACAATACCAGGATGCAAGAGGGGGAATACCTCCACCTCCTTTTCACTCCCACATTCAAGTAAGCAGCCTATAAAAGGCTCTGTACAACACACTACACCATGGCACACATTAAACATATAAAGGTAACTTCAGGGCATTATGATTATTAAGAAGTATTTGTCTCTTTTATTCCACACTAGTGAGATTTCCATACTCAGGTCTTTTATATCACGCACATAGTAACTTGACTTACATACACAAGTCCTCAGCATTACAGGATAAATCCACTCACAGAAGTGGGAACTGCTGGTCCACGGTGAGAATTTCCATCTTTAACTAGACACGCTACAGAGGAAATCTCTTGCACTTGGTACAGTCAGCTTCAGGTAGAACTTATCCTGCAGCAGAAAAAAAAAAAAAAAGCATATTTACAATACAATATAGTTCATACGAATACTAGTAGCTGAAGAGCTGTGAGAAGTCTAATTTGAAGTTTGTTACTGATGTTTACAGACCAGGCAACAGTTGGTGTCACCACCACTGTGTGTACTGTGTGTACATTGCTATCTTTGTTACACTTTGCCACTTCATGGGACAAGTACCACATTGTTATGAGGCTGATAAACAGGTCCTTATGGAACCACACAAACATGAAAAGAAACTTAATTCTAAACAGAGTACATCAACAGGCCATGCTAGTTAATTACACTTCTGGGGAAGGCCTACCATGAACATTTAGAGATGAGCTTTTTTTTTTTTTTTTTTTTTTCCAGTTTTGAAAGTGTTTTGTTAAGAAAAGATGGTCTTCAAATTTTTGTGGCTAATAGACACTGGTGCTGGTACACATGTGCTGGCTTTTAAGGTAAGAAAAAAGAAAGAATAGAAATTGTAGATAGAGGGACAAAAATTAGGCCACTCACTGCACCACAACAGATTGTGTCTGGTGCTTAATGCCACAAAAGCTGACACTGAGTTCCTTGACCAGAATCTTCAGCACTCCAGGCAGAAAACAAGAGGAAAGAAAGGCCACAAGGGAACTACAGTCCCTATTACCTCCACCTATGATCCACAACCTCGTTTACATTCCCATTCCCTTACAAAAACATACCATGCTTACATAACCACTGCAACAGCACATGAACTTTTTTCACCTACCTTTGCCCTTTTCTGTGGCAGTACCGCGTCTGGTGAGTAAAGGGGTTTGCCCTAAAGCACTCTTCCTGTCAGTTTCTCTGCACCCATCAGCGATTGCTGACCAGCTACCATTCACCACTCGGTAGCAGCTCACACAGCTATCCCTCCCTCTAGAGTTACTCACCTACAAAAGGATATCAGTGAACAACGCTGCTGTGCCCCCTTTGGACAAGGTACAGCCTGTTTCATGCCCTAGCACAGCGAGTTGCTCAGCAATTGATCGTCTGGATTCGACGCAGCTGTTCGTCCCTCCATCTTGAGCAGCAGCTGCCCGCGGCCACACACCAGATCCCGTGTCACAGCTGTGGAGCCATCCGCCAGTCAGCCCAAGAGATGCACGACATGGCAGAGCAATACGCAACTAACACTGCCACTCGTCCTCTGCGCTTACTTCAATACAAATAATTTAAAAAGCAGAGGCGCTTCGAAGGGAATGGACTTAATCGCCACAGAAACGATCAAACCGCCGTTAAGGGTCACAGCAGCGGCTGATCCAGTCGCACAGCGCGGCCGGCCGCAGGGCAGCCCTGCCAGGAGGCGTCAGAGGGGCAGCGCGCTTCTCACACCACCACGCTCACGGCGCTGCCAGGCTCGGGCCGTGCCACCTCTCTCAAGCCCTTTCCACTTTACTTCGGTGTTCTCAACGCGGTTCAGCGCCTTATTTACACTCAAGCGCACGACGAACGGAGCCACCGGCCGCTGCGAGAGCGACGGCTGAGCTGCCCTTGTGCCGAAGCAGCCGGGCACGTAACATGGGTGCTGAGGCGGCGAGACGGGGCCGCCGGGCCAGAGCGGCTTCCCTGCAGCCACGGAGCTCTCAGCCCTTCCAGCACCGCCGGTCCGAGCGCCCAGAGCGCTCGAGGGGCGGGCGGCATCCCGGCGGGGGAGGGCAGGCTCCCAACCCGAGCGGGCGCTCGCTGCCGGCGCAGGCTGTGAGGAGCTGCGAGCCGCCGCCCCCGCCGAAGCCGCCCGCCTCGCGCCGTGCACGAGGGGCTCGGCGGGCATCGCGCGGCCGGCTCCTCCCCTGCCCGGCAGCTCGGTGCTGGCGCAGCTGCTCGCTCGCTGCCGCTCGGCTGCTTCAGCAGCGCGCGCTGAGGGAATGGTCACGGCTTTGAGCGCAGCTGCACGAGAGGCAGCGGGATGAGGCCGAAAGGCGCTCAGCCGACCCGCCGCCCTGTGTGGTGAAGGAAGCAGCAGAGAGCTGTTCGCACCAGGTTTAGCTCTTGTAACCAAACGGTCAGCGAAAGTAAGCATTTCAAGTGAGATTTACTCAGTTAAAATTATCCTCAAGTAAACAAAGCAAAAAAAAAAAAAAAAAAAAAAAAAAAAAAAAGAGGGAAAAAAAAAAGGAAGGTGTTAATCTGAAAGCCCCTCTCAGTTCCTAAAGCATCGAACCGGTGGGGCCCAACCCTCCCAGTCACACAGCAACACATCCAAGACTTCCTGCGTATTTTGCTCAGCATAAAACGATTTCCATCAAGACTCAGTTTTAAAGGAGTAAAAGAACGACTGTGTTTCAAGTCACTGCCGTAAGCACATAGCCAGCATATTTTTCACCTTTCTACAAAAGGAATCCAGAGGTCTTCATGCCCACAGAAGGACTGCTTGGACACCTCCACCATCTGCAGGGCGGCAGTCAGCACATTCGGCATGCATGGTGCCCATACAAACCTGCAGAGGACTACAGAGCTTTTTTTCCAGTTCATTCTCTCATCGACATGCTCTAAAGCCTGGTGAAGACCCCGTTCCCTGGGGTGTTTCCCCATCGGACGCAATGTTAGCGGTTCACACAGCGCTCCGCTGCCCTGTGCATCTGAGTTGCTTCACATTCCAAGATCTATTTGCGCTGTTTTAGAGAAGAAGGCCATACAAGCAGCCTCGACTGCAGTAGTATGAAACATCTGGGAGCAGGATTACTTCTGTCATGTGCTGCCAAAATAATATTTTGCTTATGGAATTAAAATTTTAAGGGATTTTCCCAAATCCACACAATGTTCTTCAGCACTTAAATTTGCATTAGGACATTTACATTAGCATATACATGTGTAAGAGACCATCCTGCCAACCAATTCCTATCACTTATTTAAGAGCTTTACTCCACCTAAAACTAGGATTTATGTAAGTTCTTGAAACAGACTTTAGTTACATAGTAACAGATTTTCTAAGTGCCTTTTCCCATCTGCTCTTACACTCACATCTGCAAGTATCTGTCTTTAGTGATCACCTTGCCACAATTACATATGCCTTCCTGACTCCCTAGACAGGGCTGCTTCCCTGTTTTCTAGATGTGCTATTTCTGCACACTTGGAAGTTTCAGCTCCTTACTTGAAATGGCTGCAGAGAAATGCTGAATATTATTCAGTGAAAGAATCACTGTTTTTCCCAAACTGTTTTCAAATACAAATGCTTGCAGAAAACAAAAGAACAAACAAAAACAAGCAAACAAATGAACCCAACTGGCTTGTATGTTCTTTGCCAGTATCCCACGCTAGTGTAGTACACAGGTAAAGTAATTTTGATACTTTGCAATGTTTATTGTTACCCCCTCAGCAAAAATAAGCTCTCCTACTAGAAGGAGCGTTCTGCTGATGCTGTTTCAGGGCATCACTGCTTGCTCCTTCAGCACTGAAGGCAGAAACACGCCAATACCCAGCTTCCAAATCATGTCCCACACCACTCCCAGCACTGAGAGCTCCCACACGCCCTTTACTCAGCTGCCAGAACTTCTCACTTCCCGTGACAACCTCTTCGGCACAGCCATATACATTAACACAGATCTGTCACATCAGAAATGAGAAAGGTAGGACAGTGTAAAATAAGCTCAGTTGACTATCCAAATATCTGACAAAGGACATATCATAGCTAGCTGCATCCGTGATTTTCAGACTTGAAATCTTAAAAATATTGTTTATAACACTGGGAAAAGTTGCAGAATATCAAGACCTTTATCAGTACAAAACTGCCTCGTGCACCAGGGTTTGAGCCGTACCAATCTCTGTTAACTACACAAGCTTATCATTTCTATAAAGAAAGTTCTTATGCCTTTGGCTTTTGTCAGTAAGGCATTCCTGAATACTGCTGTGGTAAAGTACCTGTTCTGCAATGCTCTCAAAGAAACCAAGCTGCCAAACCATGCAGTAGGAAGCAGCGTTGGTGCACACAGCCTCTGCTGCCACTGCAACCCCATCCCCTCCAGCTCCTCGCAGGCTACAACCAAGGGCTGCTGCTCCATACTGCTGCAAGGCTATTCTCCTCAGACCAGAGTTTACTTGCTTAGACTTTCTCACATTTAATCTAAGATCTTTTTTTTTCTATCTTCATGTTAAGAATCAACAGCTTTGCTGGTAAGGAGAAAAATTGGCAGACTAATGACAGTGTAGATGAAATAACCAAAACCTCATTTCCCATTTATTGCAGTATTTAACTTTTTCAGCTTGAGAAAATTAAAAGAACTGCCCCAAAACATGTATCAGGCCCTTATAATCATCAGTTAGCTCATAACCCCAAAAGGGAGCACTGGCTTGGCTGATCACAAACAAGGATGATGGTCAACACAAACTGACTTACTAGCTAGCTAGCAGAATCGAAGAGACATTATTAAATCGTGCAGACAAGTCTTAAAACTTTTTTTTCCTCCCCCATACAATATTCTGTCTACAGAAATGCTTCCACAGAAATATACTTTTTCATGTCTCTAGTGGAAACCTAGTTCAGGACAAAACATCTTTTCTAGTCAGTCCCCCACATCTCGCATAGCCTTATATCATTGCTTTTAAGATTTGTGTAAAGAGTGCAACCATAATTTCTTTAAACAACATTAATTTATATAATGACATTCAAATACCAAGTAGAATTTTTCTCTTTGTACACTCACCTCCTGTTATAACCCAAGCAATCTAACATCGTTGTTCATGGCAATCTATATTACCTACTGCTCCCACGTATTTTAGGCACTGTACTTAGTTTTAATGCTCCTATGCACATATTGGTCTCATAATAAGGTAAAGGGTTTTTTTTTATGCCATAAACATGCAGTTAAAAAGCACTTAAATTTTAAAAAGCTGTTATAAAGGTAATATTTGCTTTTGTTTCCTTACATGCTGCACATTACATACATCTCTCCTTGCATGTTAAATTCCTGATCATTCACACTTGACATGGCAAGTATACGACCTTTTAACTCTTATTAATAGTTCATGATACATCACATGTACATTCTCCATCCTCCTCTCTTAAGGCTCATCATTATTTACCTGAACCGAGTGAACTTTGTCATCTATTTGCAGGCCTTTAAAAGGCTTCAGACCTCACATGCAATCTACTGTGTTCTTTCATGAATTATTCAGTCTAATGTTCTTCCATCATCCATCTCTGGCTGGCTCTGTATCTTCTGTTCTATTGAGGTCTTGACTTATGAGCAGGATCTCCTGTTACTCTTTCTTGATTGTCACACTTCATTACAATTAATATTAATTATATGGATTTCTTGTCCAATATGTAGCTATCTGGGCATAAAAGATTATCATGTTTTAATGTTGAAGTTTTTTCTTTGCAAGCTTCTATGTAATAAAGCACTTTTCTGTCAGGAGCTGTCAGCACCACATACATCTACTTGATAATAACCTTACAGTAATAGAGTTAGCTAAAGAAGTTGCGTGCAAGCCGACATGAATTCTCATAGAGAAGCCAATCTTGTAGCTTATCCATGATTTCCTATGGCTGACATGCAGCTAAACACACAGCGTTGCAAACAGCCTGCTTGATGAAATGAATAACCTGTTACAGCCTTGAAAGAAATGCTGGCCTAAGATGTTAAACTCCTATTGGAGGCTTAGGTATAATAAGAAGGTTCTGACAAATACTGTTCACACGAATGTTTGCAGAATGAGAATGTTTCATGAATATTAATGAAAACACATTCTCATGAGCTTTCGCAATCTACACAGGAAGCGTAGGAGTCTTTGACCCTTGATGTACCTAGCCCATGTCACAGACAAATCTGATGTGATTTTAAGCCAAGATATTTTGTCCCATGGTTGAAAAAGTAGCTATATATGAGGGCTGCTCTGAAAGTAACGCCTCCTATTTTATTACATTAGCCCACAATGTCAGCAGCAGACGTTGATGGCATGGCAGTAGAGGTAGAACCTCCTCACCAATATTTCTTTACATTTTGTTATTGTGTGACAGATGGCAGCAGAGGGACAGTCTGACAAAATGCCATTGGACATGGAAGTGTGGATGAGGAAGAGGGGTGGAATTGAATTCCTCCATGCAGAAAAAGACACATCCATTGATCTTCCTTGACACTTGATGAATGTTTACAGGGACTGAACAGTGGATGTGAGCACAGTGAGACAGGCTCTTGTTCACTGCCGGTGAAGATGCACAGCTAACAGCAGTGACTGTGTTGCTGTAGCTGAGAATTTGTACTACCAAATAGTGTTATTGTGCTCTTTGTACTTGTAGTTTCCATGGAAATAAATAGAAGGCATTACTCCGAGCAAATCGTAGATTAAAATTCGTAACAGACCTCATAGGAAGGCTATAGAACATTATAAGAAGAACTGGAGAAAAAAAATGCAGTTGTTAAAGGAGAAGTAATAGTTAGTTTGCCTGCATGTTCTCATGTACTACTGTAGACCTAAAAAGAGGTATGGATCAGCAAACAGATTAACAAAGCACTGGAATATCCATTGAGAGTGATCAAAGGGCCACACTTGAACCAGAAGGAGTAAAGAAAAAACACCTCAAATAATTCGGTCAAAATGCAGTAGCAGCAGAAACCAAAAAAAAAAAAAAAAAAAAAAAAAAAAAAAAAAAAAAAAAATCACTGTGCTACAAGAGCTAGGTTGCCAAGAGAAAGTTAGAAGTTAAGGTAACGCTGAATGGGATGCAGTGTGATGACAGGAAACCAACTCATATTCGTCATGTCGCATGGGAGACATTAAGAGATTGAAAGAGAAAAGAGTCAACTTGTCAAAAGCTATGTGTAAACACATGGAGAGTATAGTCAAGAAAGAACAAGTATTGCAGCCTTGTCTGGTAAATATAGAGGCATCTTCTCAGAAAAGATGGACAGAACCAAACATGAAGAATCAGCATCACCATCCAGTATTGTCTTTTAGCATGGTAAAGCCAAGCAGACAAGAAGGTAATGCCACAGCTTTGTCCAACAATTTTCAACAGAACGTGACATGCATGTCTTGCTGCAACCATCTCTACAATAAAAGGACTAATACAGCAAAGAAGCACTAGTTCAAAAGCATACTACATGAAATGTAGTTAGTGACAAATGGAGAGCAAGTATGGATGTGCTGGGTTTTACCAGCTGAGCAAAACAGGCAGTACCCTAAGGGGAAAAAAAGTAAAGCCGAGTACACAATATTGACAGTCTGTTGCAGTTGTCACCATGCCAGCCAAAGGAGCCATTAAATACACAGCAATGATTTCACTCTCCATCATAACTAACATGGAAGGTCACAGAATATCAGTGCTGTGACAAAAGCTCAGTTATCTCATCAGGCATTTGCATCAACAGCACCTTCTCTGCTTACAGACCAGCACATGCTGATTTGACTTCTTTGGAATTGTCTACGTTTCTGATTAAAAATATCATTAGCAAGAGGAAAAAGATGAAGTGTGTGTCGTTGTTTGTGTTGGATATTTGCTCAATAGATACAGTAATGTTTTGAGCCTCAAGGGAAAAGGATATTCAATATAAAAAGAGAAGCACTGGAGGGTTCTGAAAAAGAAAAAAGGAGTCCTGAGCAATGTTAGTTAGAACTGAGCTGCCAATGGCTACTTTGTATGATCACCTAAAATCAGGTTTTTTTCCCCTAGTGGGATCAAGGTGTGAATGTGCTGAGCACAACATAACAGAACCGTTCATCTTTGTTACATCTATCCTCAAATTAAGAAGTGAAAAGAAACAACTTAAAAAAACAAAAAACAAAAGACAAAAAAACAAACAGGTTGGCTGCTCCAGTGAAAGATATCCCAACTCTAGAGATACTCTACAGATATTCTTTTTGTTGACATGTTTGAAAAAGACCATCAGTAGTAAAGAAAAAGCATAAACTCAGTTTTTCTACATCAGATAGTCCTTTTCTAGACATCACACAAGCCCTAGGACTCCTGCAGGTTCTAATGTGTTTCATAACAGTACAGGCCAGCGTGAAATGTGCTCCTTTAAATTCGTGCTGACTGAACAGCTTATTTCCACCACAAAACTAAAATAACTGAATGGCCCCAGAATAAGTTTCAGAACAGCTCTTTAATATGCAAAAACTTACACCAGCTTTGGCCTATAATTACACTTTCACCTTGACAATTATCGCAGTGCCTGAGAAGTCAGGTTTCTTACTGAAGTTACTAATGACTGTAACGAAGAGCCTGAAAAATTATGTTCTCTTCTGGATACATTACACTCAAGTACCCTCCAGTAATCTCTCTGGACACAAGCAGAAAGACCAGCATAAAAGGAGATTATCCTTCGCAAGGAAAAAAGGCTTTCCACTCACCAAGAAGGAGTTTTGTTGTTTGCAGTCACACCAAAGCTCTTATCCTCAGGGAGAAGAGAGAAGGATCTAACTGCAAACAAAGTGATAATACTGTAAAAATAAAAGGGACCCCAAGCATCATCAAGTTCCAACCCCTCTGCCACAATCATGCCTACGTCATAACACCGTGGACATTTTTCAGCATATTTATCAGAACGATAATTCCCCACATTTATTTAATACTTCTTTATTCTAAATTAAAACAAACAAATAAGAACACTGTCCCAGGGTAGTGGCTATCTTCACAGTTTATTTCCACTGAAATTCACAAACTATCCATGGTACGATGCCAGAATCAGAACTCAGCATATGAGCAGTACGAGCTTACAGTGCATGCTACATCCCTCCCCACTCCCTCCCCAGCATAACCCCAGTGTAACCACCCGTATGGGCTCTGCCCAGCAGGAAAGCTGCTACATCAGGCTTTCTGCAGACAAGGAATACGCACACAGGCAAGTACTGCAGAATAGATGATGCACTGTAACACACACCCTGCTTTCTCCCTCAATGTTTTATGTGCCCATGTCCATTACAGCACCCTGTCACCTTGTGCAATGGGATATCCTAACAACCAGCTGGAGCTTTCTTTCTACGTAAAAATTCATCACGAGAGCTATACATCTTGCAATGGTTTAAAAAGAAACAAGCAGCTTTGATATTTGCAGGCTTTTGATCACTCAAAGCAATTATCTGCTTCAAATTAACTTTCAGTAGTTATATGCCTTCTCTAGCTAAGAGACATTATGCAAATATTTAACGTTATTTAGTCACACCTCAAAAGTAGGATCATTAAGCAAACTTAAACACAAGCCTGGGCTGTATCCAGATCCAAATCTCCCTGAATTCATTCAAAAAGTGGATTGCTTTCCACGGGCACTGGCTGGATACTGTGATTACGGTGATATCTGCCCAGTAATTAAATACTGCGTATCTTTGAAACCCAGTCAGTGGTGTCTCATCTCTTGAGTCACTTGTGACACTCTTTCCCACCGTATTCTTTAAAACAGTCTCCCTGAGACACAGTGGCTTATTCATTAAAGGATAAGTTACCTTACCCTATTTGTAGATGCAGCTACTTGTGTAAAGTGCTTCCAAAATCTACTTCTCTCCTCGGACTGAAAGACACAAGCAGAGCTAACAGTTCATTCAAGGTAACTTTATCAAAAGCTGCTACATAAAGCCTTACTCTCTATCTCACCCAAGGTCTGGGTGTACGTGTCAGAAAAGACCCATATTGCACCTGCATCCCATGCAAGTAAAATGACAGGATTGCAATCTAGCAAACTGCCATAGATTTGCATTCTGGTAACCTCTGGAGCACCAAATATACAGCATAGTGTCTGTGTTAAGTATACATCACAGAAGAGAATATATCCATGCTAAGTATATTCAGTGCTGGCACACAGATGCTCAGGAATCCAGAAGGCAGTGACAGAACAGGTGTCCAGCAGCACCTCACAGCAGCACGGAGCCCTGCACAGGGCTGAAACCCAAATCCAGACCCAAACCCCACCATACACTGGAGAACAGGAGATGCATCTGCCACAAACTGCATTTCTTCAAGCCAGGCCACCACCTCTCTAAGTCTCCAAGTCCCCTTAAGATCACAGATTTTCCTTTAAGTCAAAGTAAGTGGACACAGATAGACCTGCTGAGATTGATCTGAGTAATAATGGGACAGCATTTCCTTTTGCTGTTTCCTTTGTGCTGATACATTTGAGACTGTGCATCCTCAAAGACATCTTGATATAAAGCTCCATGCACTTAGTTATCAAGAGACACAGCCAACAGCTGAAGGAATTGTTTCCAACACTTCAAGTAAAAAAAACAATGCATATATATCAACAGAAATTTCTTACTAGCAAATTGTTCACAAAACATGATCTGAAATTTATCACTTTGATAAGTGTTGACAAGTAACGACGGGCCTTCCCTTTGCAGCATTTGCCAAAAAATGCTATTTTTTTTTTTTAATAAGTCTATTTCTGACTGTTATGATAGTGAAAATGATCATGCCCAATAATTCTGGATAATAAATTAGTCAAAACATTAAAACTGCAGTTATATGCAGTCTTTCACTGTGCCATGGTTGCAGCCTGGCATGAAAATATACCATCTTCGAGGTACCAACACAACAAATTCTGAGAGCATTTAAGCATTCTGGTTTACTAACTACACAGGTCCCACCTGCTGACCAAGAGCTGGCTGTCCTCATAATAGAACCTGAAAAAACAAGGTGCTTAGAACAGGGATCCTTATGCACATGTGTCTAGGTGGTTTTACACACAACTGAGCACTAAGGAATAATGTAGTTTTCATTAGATGCAATTTTGAGGTTTTCAGTTCGTATTCTAAGTCTGGCAAAAGCTGATATCACATAGAGAAAATACATGATCGTTTTTTGTACTTACATCCGATTTTAATTCACAAATTCAGGAGAAAGACCTAACACTCAAAAACACAGAATTTGGCAAGGATTCCAATGGTGAAATTACTGGCACTCTGGTCTTTCTTCTACTGGTCTACTTATTCCTGATTTATATGCATTAAGTGTTTATGGACTATTTTACTGCATTAAACAACCTATTTTACTTTCTATTCTCTTATGTAATAAACCATTTTAAGCATACAATGAAATAGCACATGGTTCAGTGTTACTACTAGAGTAGTGATAGTTTGAACTCCTAGATCTCCACTTTTTGTTACCATAAGACTGCTCCAAACTTACCAAAGTTTTCCTTCTGTTTTTGAAAACGTGCCTTGTTGCCTTTTTTTTCCTGACAGTTCTCAGAAGTTCATGTAAGCCATTCTAGGGAGGACAATCATATTTGAGAGAACAGATGAAAGATACTACTGAATTTCAAATGTGGATTGCAAATATATGATCTGGTGAATTGTAAATGCAATTTGTTCCCCAAATAAACACCCACCAGTTTGAGAATGCAATAGGGCTCTTTCATACATACTATTACTTTGCTACAATTGCTTTCACAAGGATACAAAACGAACTCATACGCCTCTATGTTATTTACTTTAAAATAATATAATATTATTTTAAAAATAATAATATTTAAAATATAAATTTTATTTAAAAATAAAATAATATTTATTATTATTAAAAATAATAATGCATTCCCTAGATCTTAGATCATTAACTCAGTGAACTATTTACTAGCAAAAAAAACCAACCAAACAAAAAAGCAACCAAAACTCTACATCATGTTGGATATCTCCATGCAACACATACACTCTGAAATATACTTTGTTCTGGACAGTCAGAAGAAAGGACAAGATGCCTACGCTGAGTTAATTAAGTGTCCATTTATTTATTTATTTATTATTAAACTCCCTACATGTGAGATTTACCAGCAGTAGTTTACATAATGCTGACCCAGGATCCCATCAGCCATGGAGATCTGCCATTTTTTATTCCCATTCACAACAGTGCTCCTTGCACACTACTTGGACCCTGCCACTCTTCAGTCAGTCACGTGTTCTGATCTAGTTTAATAAAATAACAAGGGTGTTCTCTTCAGAGGGGAGCATTTTTACAGCACATCTTACCAGAGCCAGCCTTGAGTTAGTTGTTGGTGAGCATAGGATTCCACACCAAATGGGCTCCTCAGCTGGAGGCTGCGTGCCAGCCTAGGTGCACTCCCAACAGCTACCACAGGCTGTTCCATTAACCTAGAAGCTAGAAGGAAAAGTGTCTCTGAGGTGTCAAAACTGGGAAATCCTCACTGAAGAGACGATGGAAAACCAGACCAGTAGGATTTACCACCTCTTCCACACAAAGCAAATCGACATCAAGAGTGTTCCACACACCTCACGCTACCAAGACACATAGAATAGGAAAACTCACAGGAACATTCCTTTCCTCATGTTCAAGCACAGATCTCCACCTGAACACTGCTAAATTCACATTGAAAACAAACTCACCCAAGTCCTCATCCCAAATAATTTATCAGTGATACAACTGTTGCCCAGTACTGGACACTTAATTACTGCTGGTGAAGAATGTGGTACTTATAAAGCAGGTATATATGTACATATATGAAGACAAAAATCTGATCGTTTAAGCTGTGTTTGAAATGATTATAGATAAATAACATATGTAGGAATTCAAAGTAAGCTATTTGAACTTTTATTCAATTCCAGCTAGTAAAAAAGAACAATAAAAGATGAATTTATACTCTACTATAATATTTATACTCTACTATAATGAAGTCATAGGAAAAGATTTCTAGGAAAAAAAGCAAAACAAAACAAAACAGAAAACAAGCAAACAAACCTTTCAAGTAGTTATCTTCTAATTGGAGAAGTGACTATAGATGATTAAAAAATTCTACATATCTACTAAAGATAAGGCATGCTGTAAATCTCTAGCCCAAATGGCATCTTATTATGTGGAACTGCAAATCAAGTGGAACAAACAATGGTTAGAGGCATGTTATGCTCTGCATAAATATTCTTTTGTATCTATTGTTTAGCTTATATACAGATCCATCTTGAATCTAGTTAACTAGTAATTAAAGCTCTACAAAATTCACAATTTTGTTAGAGACACCACTTCAATATACACCAATTCATTTTATGTGCTTTTGTAGTGGTCCCATTTTGCTTATTTGCCATTACCTTAAAATAAGCAACTCTTAATGCATTTTGAATTCACAGAATACAGGAGCTCTTTTTCTTGTGGTTGATAGAAGGCACTTGAAAAAAAAAATTGAACTGTTTTATACCTGGGATTGGCCAATTCATGAGACACTAACCTTGTTATTTCCCTAGAAATTTCATATGCTAGCACCACTGTCAAAGCGTTCATTAACATCAGTGCATTTCTGAATCTGAAAAGCTTTCTGAGCTCTGAGCAAAGTTTTATTACAAATACTTCACACGTGTTCTTGTTTTGCAATGTGAGCTGTGGTACTCCAATCTAAATTCTATCAGCTAGCTAATGTCCTAGTTAATATTATTTTCTTTCTGTGATTCCAAATACAGAACGTCAAAACGTGATGTTCTAAGTCTCGTATCTGAAATAAAATCTTCTGAAACAATTTTGAATACAAAATAAATATCCGTGGCACAAAATGCCCAGCATGCATAAATTCAAATTAAGGAAAGAAAGCAGTTTACAGAATACTCTATTGCAACTTACTGTGGTTCAGGTATCCAAAGTTAAAGCGACAAGTTCTGGAAAACAGTTTTCTCACTCTAATTCATACAACAGCTATGCAATGAAATCTGGCAGTCTTACAACAGTGCCCTGAATCTTAGTTTTAAGGACACTTTTGAATATACCTGGTTTTTGAACTTGTTTCTATCTGCCAGAATGCACCACTGTAATCAAAAGCAAACAATGCACCAAAAACTTGTTATTACCTACTGTAACCAGAAGGCTGATGTAGTAGTAACATTTCCCAGTCTTCCCACTATGAATACCAATAAAACATCAAATAATCACACACTCCCAGTAACTCCCATGCAGTATCTTGTCACATAAAACCATTCATCAACTCTTCTCATCTGTTTTGCACACTGATTCTCACTTCCCCAGCACTCCCACTGTGGCATCTCCCAAAACTTAAATATCATTAAAAAGTGGCATTATCCACAATTGTTTCCAGCCACTACATTTGCAATTTCAAGTGAAATGAAGCAGAAGCTACTAAACACAGATTGTGAAATTATAAAAATAGCATCTTTTCCTGTGCTTTCAGGCAAACCTGAGCTAGAGGAAGATGCAGGACAGCACACTGGCAGCCCCCATTGCCACAGTCGTCTCTGTCCCTCCCTTCTCACCAGAAGGGTGTACTTGCTTGTACTTTGCTGCTACACTGAGAACAAACAGCAGGATTTGACATTGTGGAGATAAGAGGCCCTGGCTTGAAGACAATTAAGGAGAAAATAAGGAGAAATAGTCCACCTGCTGTGGATCAGTAGTTGTGTTGACAGTACTACTGGGAGCAGTTTTCCATTTTCCTCCATTTTACTATACTCACTGCTCTAGCTGTTAGTTGAGCATGTCCAGTCTCATTACATCTAATTTTCAAAACACACAGATATCTTGTTTTGATGGCTGAATATCATCAGCCAGCAGAAGCACAGTACTGAAACAACTTCAAATAATTTCACAGATGTAGAAGCATAGAATTGTTAGAGTTGGCAAGGACTTTTAAAGGTCATCTATTTGGATGCCCCATCGCTGCAGGCATTCAAGGCCAGGCTGGATGTGGCTCTGTGCAGCCTGGTCTGGTGGTTGGCAACCCTGCACATAGCAGGGGGGTTGAAACTAGATGGTCATTGAGGTCCTTTTCAACCCAGGCCATTGTATGATTCTATGATCCAGTCCAACTCTCCTGCAACGAACATGGACTATATGTACAATGTGCTGAACGGGGATAAACATAAAAAGATTCCTGCCATACCCAACCTGACAGTGTAAGAAAATGTCTCCAGACTGCTGTTTTCACCCAGCTAACCCAAGTACTATGCTTATTATAACGGAGTACAGCTGATAAAACTAAAGTTGTCACAAACATCCTAACTTCATCTCTCACTAGTTGAATACACTCACCTTGTACTGCAGTAGTATGAGCAGAACATAATATAAAGTTGGTAAATACATTAGTCTCTGCATGGAGAAACAGTTCCTCCTGCAGAGGATTGTCTAATTTTAAGATCCTCTTCTATTTACTGCTTCTCAATCACAGTGCAAGAAATAAAGATATCTGAACTTGAACATAAGCTTCATTCATCTGTGCTTGTATTTAAGTACTGTTATGCAAGTTGTTTACATAGTATGCAGCTCAAAATCTAGATAAGATTGTTGAAACTCTCACTCCGTTGAGGGGCTTCAAGTGATTTCTAAATGAAATTCTTCTCTGCAATAACTATTATATCTGCATATGTCACAGAATCACTGGCTTAATGACAGCAAACTTAGTGCAGCCAGGACAGTGTGCAGGTGGCCTCCTACCTCCTGCTGTTGGGCCAAGGAACGGCCCTGAGCCACCAGGGGAAGCTGGGCTGATTATCCAACAGGAAGGCTTCGAAGTGCTGTTACAGAACGAGAACAGAGACAGAAGGGCTGAAAGGCTCACACAGAGATTCTTGCCTGGAGGGAGAATGATAGCTGAAGGAGCTGAGAGGAATTTGGGAACAAAAGGTAATAGAGACAGGAGTTTCTTCCTCATCCTTTCTAAAAGGGACCAAAGGTCATAAGGACAAGAATAAAACAAACAACTGACTACACATTGATCCTTGAGCAAAAGGAAACCCTGCAGTGCAGTCTAGCACCTTACACACCCCCAAAGTCTGCTCATAGTTTGATAGAAAATAGATATTGACTATTAAATCATTATATCACATTAGATCAGGGAACAGTGCAGGACAGTGGTGGACCAGAAAAGAGCAACAGCAGGTCTGGCAGCAGCTCGGCCTACCTTAAAGCTGTAAGCCAGTGGCAGACACTATGTTGTAAGATGGCTGCTGATGTAAAAGGAGTCTGCAGTCCCTGCTGCAACGTTTCATCGCACAAAATACATTCATTTCATTCATTTCACACAAAATACAGCAAATGCTTGCAGCTTTTAGTATCAACTGCAAAGAGTTCACCATGGTCTCTGTTGAGTGACCTCTGTACGGTAACAATGATTGGGCTGATAAACGTTGCTTTATACATGGAAAGATCCAACAACATTTTCTGTATCAGATCCAACTCAGATTACAAGTTCCTGCACTCACAGCATCTGCTCTTAACCCCTGTGTCATCCTGAACGATGCATGTACTTTTATTTGTTTCATCTTGCTTGAACTGGAAAAGAAGATTCATTAAGGTCAAAGCAATTAAGTAGGCTGTGACACACAGATATCTACACAGCATCAGCTTTGACAACCTCCAGAGCACGCAAAGAGGTTTTGTCCCACTCAGAGTGGTGTTACCCACTGACCAAAAGCTGCCACTGCTCAGCCACAGGAAGAAAGCTGCACCTCTCCTGGTGAAAATCATTCCCAATTGCAAAAAGACAAGTCCTGAATTAAAGATACAGATAATAAAAGTAAATAAAAATGTATATCCACATTACCGTAAGCCTGAAGTTTATTTTTTTCCCTGCGTATGGAATTGTAGGCCAATAACGTGAACCAGATAGCATCACGCCCACTGCTACAGCTCTGCAGAAGTAGGTGGTGTTGGTGATAATGGATGGCAGTATCACACTAAATATTGTAATCATGCTCCCAGAATTGCAGTACCTGAGAAGTGCAGTTAACACCAAGAATATCTTGTCAAGAAGATGCCAGCAAATTTAACAAGTATGGAACTTCAAAACTTTACTTTTTCAAAAGCAAATTACTGGATCTCCACAGAACCACTGTCAGAGATTTTTTTTTTTTTAATAGAACTGCCATGAAGTTTGGTAAAATGGGTAAATACTGATACGTACAATTGACAACTGCTGGAATACACGTGCTTGACATGGGGCGAGTTCATGATGTTAAGAACATATCACCCATCTCACAGTACAACTGGTAAGCACTGAAATTCACCTGTTTGTACAGACTATTACCACATTAAACTCAATCAGCAGCTTGCACTTATGCAATTAAAAGCTTACGTTCAAACATTAAAGTTGCCAGATTTAACAGAAGTCTTCAGCAGCCTCCATTAAGATAAACTGAAACAGTTTACAACACTCACTAGAAGTCCTCCAAGTGTTCAGTGTGACAGTAATTTCCACATCATGCTGCTGCTCATTTTTTACAGGACAGAAGGCAGCAAATTCAGAAATAAAGACACAAATTTAATTCCATTTACATTCTCCTAGGAGGAAGCGAATGGAATTCAGACTTGCAGATTGCTGCAGAGGTAGATAACTTGGCTGATGAAAACTCCTCACTGTTCACAAACCCGTACACTCATATCTGCATATGTCAAAATCCAGAAATGATTCCACAGGATTGTTTATCCAACCTAAATAATATCTGTAACCACAAACAAGCATGCAGTTCTTTTCACTCTTACTCAAGCAAAGTTACCACAAGCCTGATTCCAGTCAGTCCTCATTCAAACATATGCTGGAATTCACAGCCAAATGCCACCACGCTGTAGCATCAGATCAGAGATAATGACAAATTAAACATACAGCTGTGTTAATATAGTGCATTCATTAGGTTTTACTGCGGACTGCTTTGCAAAATTTAAAGATTTCCTATGATAATTTCATAACAGCTCAGCAACACTGGATATTCCTTTTATCAAGCAGAGTTCTTAGTACTCCAAATTACACCCTACTGCCACATCGTAAACACTGACACTGTTTCTAGAGGAAATACATTAAAGACCTTAAAAGAAGTTAAATATCTGCTTCCAGCTTTCATATAAAGCAAGGTCTTTATCTAGAAAGAAAGGAAACAAAAAATCCCTCTGTGACTAATTACCAATGCCTTTCACCTGTTCTCAGTTCTGCAAGCGAAAAAATCAAGGCAAACCTGAGACATGCAAATACACTCCTTGCCTCACTCCTTAGTGCTCAAGTTTGAATGTGTGATTATTCTGTGTTGCCTTCTAAATATTTTCAGCCTTCTGAATTCAAACACTGGATCCAAGCCACAAGGTGAAGCAAAGAATAGCGATTTCTCTCCTACTGATTCCTTTTTGAACAATAATTTTGTAATTCTGTCTTGTGTCTATTCTTGTTCTGTCTTGCATCTATTCTTGTTCCTGCTTAGGTGCTCCTCATGGGAGTATACTGTGATCTTTTCCTGAAGTTAAATGCAAAAATATGTGTTTTGCTGTTAAGATTTGTTTTGTCAGAGCAAGGAAAACAGAAGAAATAGATATTTTAGAAACAAAGGAAGATGTGGCAGTGGGAAATAAAACCAAGTGATTCAGTGCAACTGTTCATTTTACCAATAGGAGACCTAAACAGGTGAGCGTATTTCATTTGCAACTGCACAGGGAAAAGCTGCTTCCCAGTCAAGGACTTAAGTGAACAGACATTATTCTTGATTTAACACTTTAAGTGTAGAAAAAAGAAAATCACAAATTGTGCCCAGAAGTGCCACAATTATCTTTTATACTGGCTGTGATACTCAAAGCCTGACTTACCTCGTGCAGACCTCAGCCTCCTGTGCTGAAGGTAGGGGGCAGCTGCAGGTGGTTGCTCACACAGAAGAAAGGGAGCTCTGTGTGCAGCACTGGTAGTGTTTGCTGGGCAGCAAAGCAGGCAGCACCTCCGCCTGTGTTTCCATACTACACTGTATGTAATATGGAGGCATTCAAGGCCAGGCTGGATGTGACTCTGGGCAGCCTGGTCTGCTGGTTGGCAAACCTGCACGTAGCAGGGGGGTTGAAACTGGATGAGCATTGTGGTCCTTTTCAACCCAGGCCATTCCATGATTCTGTGACTGTAACATTCAATCACACCATAACAGAAGTGGAATATTCCAAGCACACAGTGCTGCCTGAACCCCATGAAACTCTAACACAGACTGCATTATAGCCTGTGAAGCGGTACATAATTGCTATAGTAAAGCATTTCAGTTGGAATAATGAAAGGACATAAACAAAACTCAGACTTACCTCCTAACTCCAGGAGAAACAAATCTGCAGAGGTGTCAGGGCATGGCATGGCTGTTCTCTGACAGAGGGGGAACACAGCAAGACCCACAGCCCTAAGCAAGGTGTGCCAGGCAGGGTCAAGCCCCAGCCCAAACCAGCAGCCAGGATGGTGGCAAGAAGGCAGCCCTGAGGTCAGGGTACAGAGCTGAGCTGGAGAAAGACAAATAGCAGAACTCCAACTGAGAACTGAGCTGCCAGGCTGTTATTAGGGCTGCTGGGACCACAGGTGGGGATGGGAGGTCTCAGGTGAGGCTGGCGAGGGCAACCAAGGCTTGATAGAGCAGAGAGCTGCCTCCCAGCCCGTGAGGGTGCTGGCTGTGTTGGGGCCTTATCACATTGAGGGTTGGGGTTTGCAGTGCTGCTAAAATCCTCGGCATTAGTTTCTGCAAAACTTGTTCAGAATGGTTATGGAAAAACATTTCCACGGCAGATCCCCCACTTTCCCACAGCACGTTCAGATTGTTTAAGGGCACACTGCCGTGTATTTTTTGGTCTTCAAGTGAACAAACACCAAAATAAGCAGTAATGGAGTACTGAGACTCAGTCTTGTGTGTGTGTGACTTTTTAAGCCATTTCTTACTTTTCTTCCAGCGATCCCCCTGTTCTCAAACTCCTCTGGGGACTTACAGGCCTTCTGCCTTTGAGCCACCTGCACGCATACACGGATACAGCCCTACTCCAGTACGTGCCCATGGCTGTGCTGGGCCAGGTGTGCACAGGGCAGCAGTGGGCACAGCGTGGGGCAAAGCCATGCCTGCAGCCCGGCCTGGCCTCACACCCACTAAGAGCTGGAGGAAGAAGTGAGGCTGTGAGCAGAGGTGTGACAGGCAGTGCTGCACCGGGTGCTGAGAGGGATCTACGGCAGTAGAGAAAACACAAGTAGATGAAAGGAAATAAACGCAGATAATTTGAATGATTTAATTTGCTAATGTTGCATAAGAGGTATAATTAGTTCAGTAACAGTGAGAGAAGCAGAGGAATCAGACTGGTAATCACAAATAATTACGTGCCAATTACGCACAGCAAGGTTTTTTGTTGTTACTGAATGGTCAGGATTTCGGAGCTAAACCAAATCACAGACCTCACATTCTCCATTCTAGTTACTTTTTTCTTTCCTACTGCAGCAGAACCTCTCTACCTTTCCTCTTATTAAAAAAAAAAAAAAAAAAAAAAAGGAAAAAAAAAAAAATGTGATGTGCATCCAAATTGGATGGTGATATTATCAGGAAAGATAGACTTCTAGTGTCTTTCCAAAGCTCTCTTTCTGTAGCCAAAATCTTTGTCTTGTCCACACTGTCAATACCATCTGCCAGCAGACTCCTCAGCTCAGAAGCCATCTGCCAGCCACTGACCTAGAGCTTTGCCTGCTCTCACTGCCAGGCTTGCCTAAGCTTCTGCATTTCCAGATCTCTCACTACCCTCCTACCCTGCTCTCACACGTCCTCCCAGAAGAACAGATCCAGGCAAATATTACAAAGCCAACAAGAATGGAAGAAGCTGAATACTGATCGCCTTTCCCACGTAGAAAAAGCTCTCTTACTGGTTATTTTGTAAGTAGGATAAAGTACGGCTATCCGCTTTTAATTGTTTTGTGATAAGAAATGAACACAGTACCAGGGTAACTCACTGCTCAACAGGAATCCCGACTGAGTAGGTTTATAAATTTACATATATATATATTTATATATTTCCTTTTATATCTGACAGCTTCTACCTGAATTAAACTTTAATCTCCCTGAATTCTAAGCCAGACACTTTTACTTTAGCTTATTGCCTTTAGATACACTTCTAACAACAAACTAAGAAAATACTGTATATAAAGTAGTAAAATGCCACTGCCACCACTGGAATTTGAAATTTCTATCTACTGAGGAAAAACTTTGCCCAAACCTGATATATTCAGTAATATGTTAGCAGTTTTTCTATCTTACAGGTTTGCACAGAAAAGTGCTCATGTCAGTCTCTGCTGTGATTCCCACACACCCATAACAGCATTTAATGAGATTTGTTACATCGTGCTTCAATGGAACATGAGCGGTCCTGTAGTATCATCCAGATAATGCACTACTACTACTTAAATCAGTATCTGGATATTCAGATCATGATTATTTTTCCTCATGTCAGAACCTCTTTTCTTGGAAATATTTCTCAGTATAAAATTCAGCTGACTTTAGCAGAAAGCATTTTCCATTTCAACTGAAACAAGTGCCTGGGATCAGTTCAGAAGCAGTGCTGCTAATACTAGTTTTCCTTGCAATCATTATCTTGCAACTAACTTCAAACCAATCTTTTAATATTTTAAGCAATATAATGTTCTTACCCTTTAGGGAGAGACAATTTGAGGCAGCATTCAGGATTTGTCCAGTATTGTTTACATCACATCCAGACCAACTCTTTAAGGGTTTGAGTGAAGGCTGTATAGACGTTTTTATTAAGAGCAGAGGAAAACATAACAACAAATGGCACAACTGACAAAAACCCACTTGGCTAGCAGAAATATTAGAAAATGGTTCAGTCCCTGGTCACAAGTCTGCAGAAATGTATTATCCAGTGACAAATAAAGGAAACATGTGAGTGATGTAACCTCACACTAGTACATGCCCCTGAATATTCAGCAAAATTTGCCCAATACAATATATGATCTTGTTTTTCTGTACATTTACTTCATATGTGTAACTTTCTGAGAATATGTCTGTTTTCTGTTTCCTTCTATAACTGTATGGATGACACTTCTTTGTTAATGTGGGATGGGAGCAGAGGAATGCTGCTCCTTCTTGAGCTAGGGATGCCTGTGCCTGCTGGGTTGCATTGCATTGCACCGTGGGTTGTTGATGACTGTCTCTTGTACAGTACTGCAGATTTTCTCCTGGTCTGGAGACCTGTGACACAGTCAGCTGGTTTGGGGATGTGCATGTTGTGGAGCTGCAGAAGTGCTGCAGTGCTGTGAAGAGGCATCTCCATGGGGAACAAAAGCTTTTCTGCCTCTTCTAAATTTGTCTGCACACTCCTGCATTGCAGAGACACCCTAAGGTCTTTCTTGAATTCATGCAGCCTGAACACTATGTCCTTTTCCCTGCAAAAGACACCTGATCGGGGACACTTCAGATATACATAATTAAGTAAAAAATTTAGGCCATGTGATGTAGGGTTGTGAGGGTAACTCCCAAATCTTACGTGCCTCGTGGCCGTTTACTAGCTTCCCTCCCCAGGAGCCATCCCTGTGCACTAATGACACCAGGGAGCACTCTCATCTCCTGTTTGCTTCCCAAGGAGCCACCTTCCCTGTGCCTTCTTCAGCCCTCTCACAAGGCACTTCCATGCTGCATGTCCACCAAGCATCCCTACCACTTCCTCACCAGTGCTCCCCTCTGTGCCCAGCAGCACAACACTCCTCTGGCTGCCTGGTCTGCAGTGACACCATGGCAATTAACTGCTGCCTTAACTCAAGGCTTACTTTCCTCACTTTATCTAAGTAAAACAGAACGAATCTGTTTCATTGGGGTCTTTCTGAGCTTTTTTTGAAACTTATATAAATGTATGTTTCCTGAAGTACAGTTGCTTAAAAGAATGGTTGAGATTTATACCTCACTCTTCTGATATAAAAATGTTCCAAGTTGAATTCTTTCCCAGGATTTCCTCTGGTAAGCTTCATGCCATTCTGTTTGCAAAGCTGTTGTGATGCTTGTAATTTTTTCCTCTTTTTTTTTTTTTAAGAGAAATTGTTTACTTCTTTCCCTTCTGTCTGATAGAAGGGAATACTTACCTAGGTCCTGAAAATTCCCTGGGAAAACCATGAAAGCAAAGCTAAAGAGGGGACAGAAACCTCATTACAACATTGAGGAGAAACAAGAAATCCCTCGGCTCTTCCCAGTTCTGCAGCAAGAGTTCCAGTTCAGTGTTTGTATGTCATTTCAGCTCCTGGGAAGTGCACAGATGAATCAGGATCCAGAGTTGAATAGACTTCTATCCCAGACTTCTCCCCTTTGTCCTGTGGCAAGTCGCAAGCATCTCCTCAGCTGGCAGAGAAACTTGTGATCCTTCTGCAGATAATATGTTGCTTTTATTTCCCAAAGGATCAGAACTATGGTCTTGATGTTGCTTTCGGGTGCATTAAATCCTTCAGGCATTCGACCCCGAGTCAGCTCAGATAATGAAACTCAGATATTGAAAAGGAATGAAAACCCCAAATTATGCAAATCCACTGCACTGAGTAATTCACAATTCCCGTTCCCGTAGCCCCATTGGCAGTTTTCCTATATGTAGGAGAGGAGGAATGGATTTAATTAGAGGAGGCTTCTGTTCTAAAAGTATGTCTGTTGTAGAAGGCAGGCAGTGTGACTTAATGCATGAATGGCAGGGGGATTGCAGAGATTTTATGTGCCTCAGTTTCCCATCTGCTAAATAATGATAATCTTTACTAAAGAAGTCAGTATCAACCTGAATTATCTGCTGATCAGGGAGTTATATGACAAATGAGTACTTATAATTTTTACTGTTTCACAAATGTAACCAAGTGACAGTTCATCCTATTTAGTATCTGGTTTTGTATGCCCATGAAATTCGTTTTCATTAAAACGGCTTGAAAGGCTCCTTTTTCCTGTTGTAAAATACCAGCATATCTTAATTCAATATTGAGCACTGCTTTACTACACCACTTGTAAAGGGACATAATTTTTAAAGCACCTGTTCACCTTCTTCAGGTTGAAGCCCCTCATAGTACAAGGTCTGCAGCTTGTCTGCACTGGCACGTTCTCCAGCCATTCCTTCTGTGGGCAACTATGGGTGAATCTCTAGTACACTGATGCTCTGAATATCATTGTGGAAGAATCTGCCTAGGCACTTCCTTTGCCCACCATAACTTAGCGTTAATCATGCAACAAACCGTTCAGGATTCCGTGTACATACACAGAAGAGAATCCGTCTCATGAATGAAGAAGTTTGAAGGTTTTTTGTAATATCTTATTAAAGCTTGGAATTTGAGACATAAAAGTCTATAGGTTATTAAATTCCTTATCAGTTTTGCAAGAAGCATTATAAATTTAAGCAATAGATTTTTTCAAAATATATTAAAACAGCCATTTCTACCTACCATATATTGACTTTGGTCAACATATTTTGCTCTTTGCTTCTATATTTTCCAAAACTGCTTTGGAAGTCTTTAATCTCTGCTTGCTTTGCTGGGAACCTGAACATGCAACAGTACAATGCCTTTGCCTCAAATGGCCCACAATTTCCAAATAGGTCCAAAAATACTCCCTAGCACACTTCTGAGTATGGAGGTAACTAAAATAAGATAAAAGACACAATGTAATCTGGAATTGTCAGTTTCAGATCAATATCTCTAGCATCTTCACAAAACTTCCCCAAGGTGGTGAATGGCTTTGCTTTCCTGTTAAGGCCTAAAAACATACCAAGGTAGGGCTTCATCGGCTGCTCTAGCTGTGCCAGCTCAGGGACACACAAACTGCATTGCAACAGAAGCCTTCAGATTCACTCCGTGCTTCTTCCTCAAGAAGTGAAAGCAGTCTGCTTCCAGCATTCAGTTGGTCAACATCTACCTGAAGCTTTACAGAAAAAGACAGATGCACCTGATATTAAATCCTGGAGTAAAACAAACAGTTTTCAAAGAGTTACAAAGCAGGGAATGTGATGCAGAGGTGTGAGTAAATGAAAGGAATATCCTTCTTTTTGCCAAAACACCACCGAGATTATAAAAAAGAGAAATGGTAAAGCCATTTCTGATTAACCAGAAGACGCAGGAAGTTAAGAAGTTCCATGACACGTGAGTGCTTGGTGACAGGGCCCACACAGTCCAAAGACCTCCTGTTCTGTGCCCTGACACAACGAGGGACTGACACACTGGCAGACCACAGAGCAGATGTCGGCTCAGGGAGGGTGGGTTTATCAAGCACACAAAGGCTTCCAGAGGAATAACACTTAGAGAAATTAATACTAACTTGAGGCCAAATTTGAAGAATTAATTCAGGAGAGAATAGTTTTCCCTCTTCAGAAAAAAAAAAAAAAGAGAGAGAGAGACAAAGAAAATGCTCTTCTGCACTTTTTACTCTTCCTTGCTAATTTTCTTTTGGAACTAGGAAAATTATGTGATAGAATTGGCTTCTTGTGCAAAACAAGCACAAGTTGCTGGCTACTTTTATCAGTTTCTTCGGTCTTAGAATGAATACTGTTTTAGGGGAAGAAAAGTTACAGTCTGAATTATTAATTGTTAGTAACAGAAATATCCTAATGCAAATCTTTACCTTGATTTCCAGCTGTCAGGTAAACCACCGGTTAAGCTTTGTGAAACAAAAGTTGGATAATACTTTCAGTGCAGCACTTCCCATAAATACATTTGTTTCCCACACATACAGGAATACAAAATTCTCTTTCCACAGATATTCTTCCTAATAAAACTTGCTCACTAGACTGCTCACATAAGGATAATACGAGCTGTGGGAGTACTGTTATAAATTGATTTCAATATCTGAATTGAGATCTTAAATAGATAAAAAGGGCAAACCAGATTTATTATATCCACCATGAACAAAGTGACTGGAGGCAACAACAGCTTTATGTTTGAGCAAACATAACTAAACCCATTATTCTTCAAACGTCAACAAAATATTAAGAATAGTTCTCTGCTCCGTGGGTACTATGCACATAGGTTTTCATTTTAACTCTGACTAACAGCAAGACTGATACATGACAGAAATCACCTATAGAGCCACGGTTACCATGACAAAGTTGAAGTGGGCATGGAGAGATTTTATCATTTAACAAATTTTCACATTTAACGTTCAACAGATATTCTATCAAGACCTGTACAGGCCCCGTATTCACCCGTTAAAACAAGATGTTAACAGATACCATTTTTTGTCTCTTTTTACCTTTTTCAACTTTTGCTCCAGCTGTTTCACATAAGCTCATGTGATTGTAGCTGCCTATCCAGCTACAAATCCTACCCTTGCAAGGTTAAACCAAAAAAAGCAGGCTAAACAAAACGCTTCCAGCTCTTTTTCCTAGCTTTTTGTGTCCTTTCCATCTCACTGCTAAGGTCTCACTTTTAGTATGTGAACAGTATCCTCCAGGACTCAAACTGGGAGTCCTTCCTGGGCCTTTGAATGCTTGCTTGTCTCTTCTGTTCCACTCTTTCCTTTGAACTTTCATTAGACAGCTTCCACGTAGATGTAATTTTTCCCTGGAAAGTAATATGGAGCAATTCCCACCATGATCCTCCCTTTTCATCCTTCCCCTTTAGCTGCATTATGACCTTTTGTCCTACAACTCCCACTCATTTCCAACATCTAACTTTGATTTCTTCCCAGCTACACCTTAAACAATATCAACAATCAAAACTGCTTTACTTTGAGGATCCACACACTAATGACCACGATTCTATTTTGAGAAACACTGTATTTTACAGAAGTGTTCTCCCAACAAGGCAGGTCAAAACTAGTATGACTAATTGACCCTGCAGATGCGTAAAATCCTGATGCATTCAGCATGGTGTGAATAATTGAGATCTTTAGCTTTAAAGAAACATTTCTCTAAAGTTAACTGTAAAACGTACAGTCTACAATAAATGCAGTGTGAGTGATTAAAGTCTTAATCTGCATCCAACTAAATTCTCTTCTAGTCTCTCTCCAAAGAAGTAAGTGTGCAAAAGATGCAAAACAATATCTTGGATAGCTTTCAAACTCTAGAGAGAAAAAGATTTTCCCTGGGGAGTAACAAGAGAGGAAGCTTCTGGAAGTTATTGCATCCACAAAGGGTAACAAACAGAGAAGTTTTTACAAGAAAAAGACACAGCTAAAAATCTAAAGCATTTGAAAGGGCTTTTGATATGTTCACTGCCTGTGTCTCCACCCATCATGTAATCTCTAATCATTAATACAGTGAAAATCTCCTCTGACTACTCAAGTTGGCCAAGAGGGAGAAGTCAATACGAGCAGATGGCAAGAACTGCAGCTGCCCTAGGAAAGACTAAGAATTTATGCCATAGTAATTTTTTTTCTCTAGTCACAGCAATGGACTTTTTTAGACTGAGCACTGATTGTATGTCTACTTTATGCTTAAAGTATGTCGGGCTGGAACACTCAATATATGTAAATTAAAAGCCCTAAAGTGATATAGTTGATTTAAGAACCGGAGGGCCACAATTGTGCTGCCCTTCGAAAAAATAAAAATTAAAAAGTAGTTATTTGCTATTTTCAAATGTGTAATTTTTATATGTATATAAATATATAAATTTCACATAAATATATATGCATATAGTCACTGAATGTAAACTTTTCTTGCATCAGCTGTAATAAAGAACTAGAGTAACATACAAATGGATTTAAAAGTGTGCATGAAACAAAAATGAAAAAGATAACAGGTTGATTAAAAGAAAACATCAGCAAATCACGACTGTCAGTCCATGGGCTTCAACAGCACAGGGCATAGATAGTCTGATGGGGACAGCACAAGAATGGGACCTGGGAGATGTGGGTTGTATTTCCTGCTTTGTTTCTTTAACTTCAGTGAGGTCAGGTCGCTTCTCAGTGCCTCAGCTTCCCCACAGATGAAGTCAGATACCATGAGATAACTTCTTACTAAAGCATTTCGAAATCTGCTGATAGAAGACTTTGGCATTATGGCTTAAATCACAGAGACACGCGATGTACCACCAGCCAGCAGTGGCAGAGCTAGGAATCTCCTCATAGGAGCTGCATCCCTGGTCCATTTTCTCTAGGTCTCAGTAGGCAATGGCTAATTCCTCATGCAAGCATTCCCACACCCAGTGCAGTCAGAATTTTGTCTTGAGTTTTTTTCCTTGAACTATGCGGGACGTTACCTGAGGCTGTGAAGCATGAGATCCCTCGTTTCTTTTTGCAGTCTTTAACAGCCTGCTGGATCACTCAATCTCATAACTGGAACTAGATCAGTACAGGAATTTGATACAGCTTAATGAAAATGTTTGCTTCTTCCAGGTGCTGTTAGTGGGTTTATACTCATTACTGTTGTTGTTATTACGATGTGCCATATAAAGCTATACGGACAAGAAACTTGTTTGAAGAATTTTTTTCTTTCTTGGTTCCCAGTGGAACCCTTAGCCAGTTTTCTACCCAGACTGCTGAGAATAGGCAGGGACCCACAGGGCACTGCTCCTAACAAATCAGCAGCCAAACTCCAATGCTTCAGTGGGAGGATTTCTTTCTTAACAGTAGAAATTACTTCTCTCATTAGGCTATTAATAAAAAAAGATTCCAATCGAGTGTGAATACACGGTTACATCCAAACAAGATGCTTTCAAGACTCAGATTCATCAGAAAATTTACAGCTCGTCATGGTTTTCAGAGCTGAGTAACTTATTCACTACATTCAGCATACTTGGGTTCATAGATTTTCAACATGAAGATCATGATTTCCTCAAAAGTATTCAGCTTTGAATACGATGAATATGTTAGCACATATTTTGCTCTGTGGCTCTTGATAATTCAACTGTAAACTGTATTATTTGGTGTGATTTGTCAAAGTGATCAGATGGCACTTAGTGTTTGATCAGTGAGTGTGAAGGTACTGCCAAACAACCAAGATCTTTTCCATATTTGTGTCCATAACACTATAACACTCAATCTGATAACTCAGAAGCTAGAACATGAAAAGTAAAAATAGCACCAAAATGGAAAACAAGATTTATTTTAAAACCCATACACTTTACTGAGATTTTGTATATGGCTCAGTTTTATGCAGTTTCCATACATTCTTTCTGCTATCCAAATTTAGTCAAGGTATTGAGGATGGAATTTCTTTACCTTCAATACAAATATAACACAATTTATCTCCAATTTAGAAAACTCAGAGGGGTCAACAGGGTGTCCATTTATAACTGTGGCCAAGAAATTCTTCTGCTTAATAAGCTGTACTTCTATAATACACTTTAATACCATTTCCAGATTAAGTGTTTTATTAGCTTAATCCAAAATGCTACCGATCCCATGAAGAAGCTACGTTCCAAAGACCAACAGTAAAGAGCTATTTTTATAGCTCTTAAAGAAAGGCTATAGTAGTGTAAGTGTAAAATCCCTAACTTAAAGTAGATGTAGTCATAGAACTGCACATTTTATTATACACTTCCAAGTCTTTAAATAGAAAAAAAGAACAGATGCTAAAGCAGAGCCATATGTTTTAATTGTAGCTGTATACAAGCATGATTTTATTTTTTCTGACAGAAAATCTATAACTTGAGTGGGAAGTTACTGAGTGGAATCCTCAATGCCATATTTCTGGCTAAAGAAATAAACTCCCTATAGAACATGTCAAAGCCTAAGCTGGGAGAGTGAAACATTTTGATAACAGTTCAATACTTCTCTCAAAACATCCTGTTGCTTTTAAGTAATCGAGGGTAGAAGACAAGCTATTAATAATATTGAGTTTATTTAGTGGAGTCTGTCTTGCCCCCAGAAAAGACCAACAATATTGTCCCTTTATATTGCTGGCTGGTAGTATGAATTTAAATCAGTGGTTGGAATTAAAAGTACCACACTACTGATATTTTCCAATAAGCCTTGCACATATTATTAAAAAAAAACAACGTATCTTCTGATTGTAGATGACAAAGATGGGAAAGAAAATGGCTAATCAAACCTCAAATGTCCAAATGCAAACTCCAGCACTGGCTGCAAAAAGATATTTTACTGTAAACTCTTTCTTGTAAGAATTGCATTTACTTTCAGCTTCATCAGATTAAGCACAAAGATGTTGTGATGAACACCCTCATCCCTACAGTGACCAAACATCACTCTGGTGTGAAGGGCTCTAGCAACCTCCCAGCTGCATTCTGCATTAAATTCTGTATCTTTAAATTTGAACAATCAGTCTGAGCTGCAATTTGTGCAGCCCAGTGCACAGGCAGTTTCCTGGGAACAAACTCACTACTAGCTAAAGGGAAGGGTCTGATATAAGCTGATGGATGGAAAGGTTGCGTGTGTGAGGAGGTGGGGAGGAACAGTTGCTTATTGTATATGTATGTAGACTGAGCTTATTTGAACTCAATCTACATATCCCAAACGACAGAATTAATTCAAAATTGGACAGGGTAGAGAACTTCCTGAATATCTGCCTGGAAATGCTAACCAAAGACAGCCTTGTACCCTCAGTGGCTACTTCAAATTTGGACCATACCACAAAGAAAGAAGAGTTAATTCCATGTGACACTTACTCAGCAGCTTATGAGTTGCAGTTTCTGTTGGGCAGATGTTGAGAAGGACCTGAGCAGTTCTCCAGAGTGGCAATCCCACCAGAGATGTCACTGACTAAAGAGGGGTGAAGCATTAACTGCTTGTGCTTTTGCTCAGGACAGGCTACTGTGGGTTTATGCTACAGCTGTGCTGTGCTGCTTGGTACAAACATAGCCAGCAGGACTGTGTCTGCTCTGTCAGCTGCACGAGTGGACAGAGTTCCTCTGCTCTCAGCTCCATGCACAGCTTCCAGGTTGCTGGTTGTTAGGAGGCAAGAATAGATGGGTGGGTATGGTACTGCCTTCCAGTCAGCTCTGTGCTCAACACACTGCTCAGTGTTGTGGCCCTTCCTAGCCATGAATCCCTCATCTAGAGCCAAGAGCCTTCTAGAAGATGAAAGTGCAGAAAAACATTGGTTGCACATGTAAAACAGCCAGAAATTAAACATTATAAAATTCATTCAGAAAAAAATTTCAGAAGTTTATAGGTATGAATACACAAATGGCTAAAGCTTGATGCATAAACCAAACACAACTGTCACTGCACCAGCTCTGGGTATTGGAAACTGTAGGATATGAGCAGGTTGTGCATTGAAAGGTCCATATGACAGAATAACAAATTCAGTATGGACATGTCCGGAGTTAAACCTGTCACTTGTAGGGTGGGACTAAATTGCTTTTAAGGATTCATAGCTTTTAGGAATTGGGACAGTTAAAGGTGAAAAAGTATATGTGTTCACCTGAAAGCAAGGGTTTAGACTGAACTGTCTTGCGTGAAGTGTCATTATTGAGAACTTCTGATTAAAAAAAAAAAAAAAAGAACAGAAGAAAATATCCCATATGATTCAGTAACACTTCTGATGTCACACCGGGTTAAAAACAACCCACAAAGTCAAGATCTTGCTGAAACACACTGAAATCCATATCACTGAAGACTAAGAAAATAATCTTTTTTTTTTTTTTTAAATGAGATTTCTTCCTATGAGTTTATCAAAACATCTCTAGCAAACTGTGGTGTTAGAACTATGTCAGCTTCACACACATTGCACTTGGTCTCAGACTCCTGGACAACATTCTCAGTGATGGGCTGCAAGTCAGAATTGTTGCCAAGGATGCAGTCCAAAGAATTATGAAAAATCCAGGAGGTCAGAGCTCACAGACAGCATAAATTTATAGCATAACATATGAGAGAGATAAGCAGGGGGTATAGCAGTTGCAGGGAAATGAGCAGTTTATTCAAAGAAAGCGAATGGTGTTCTCTGCTTTTGCTGTTGATCAGTCTTAAACTGTTGAAATTAATGTAATGACTAGAGGGTCCCTGACCTGGAAGAACAAGGGAAATTCTCTGCCAACATGAATGATTACTTAAGCATACAGACAATAACAAGGGATGTGCACACACAGCCGAAGCTGGAAATCAGCTTGTATAAGCCGTGTACAACAGACAGCAACAATCAAAGGTTACTGAACAGGGGAAAACAGTATCAAGGAAGTACAGAGCAGCTCCTCTCTGCAGTTCTGCAGCGCCCAGCAGGACACCTTGTCTTCAGGAGATTTCAAAACACTGATGGTAATTCTTACTGATCAAACAGAGCTTATCATCAAGATTTGGAAAGGGCAGTTGCAGACAGAACACTGGACACAGTAACCTCAAAATTTCACATTATGTGCCAGAAATAAAGCCATTCAGTGAAACAATTCAGGTTTGAGACCTGTACTAGGCTGAAAGAACCACAGAACTGTGGGGGTTGGAAGGGACCTCTGGAGATCCCCCAGTCCATGCCACTGCTAAAGCAGGCTTCCTAAGGCAGGTCACACAGGAAAGAGCCCGGGTGCGCAGCCCTCTTAGAGGTCACTGTAACAACTACTCCCAGTGTCACCATCTGAGATATTTTCATTAAAACGAGAAGTACATCTTGGAAAGTAAAATATTGAAATTGCTGCTTATTCAAAGGACTAACACTGGTAAAACCAAGCAGATGTCCAGTGGGCTATTACAAATTATTGAGAATCTTTCTGTTTAAGCTTTTGTGCTTTCTCTGTCTCAAGACAGGTTTTGAACGTTAGTGACAGAGATACACCATCCATGGCAGGGCATCCTTTTCAGACAACTGCACATGGGCTCTGAAGATGAAAGTCATCCTGGCCTTCCCATGCCCCAGGTCTGCAGCATCACAGCTGCCCATCTCACTATGGCCCCTTGAAGAGAATGAGATGAGGAATATTTTGGAAGCTGAAGTTAGAGGAAGAGAAGGAATCAGCTGTTTTATCCCTCATAAAAGCTCCCACTGGGGGTGCTAGGAGGAAGTGCGGGGTTCCAATGCAGACCAGGGGCAGTTGGAAGAGGCCCAAGGTTTGCTGTGCTGTGGAGCCCTGTCCTCCATCCCCACTGCAGCACAGAGCCCAGTCCTGCCCAACTCGCTGCTGCTGCGTGCTGAGGTGTCTTTGGGCCACAGTGCCTCAATAGTGGCAGCTGGAAGTGAGCCCCACAATTCTCCATGAAAGGCACCTGCTGCAAACCCTTTGTCATAGCGTAGCTGCGACGTGAAAAGAAAATTGGATTTTATTAAAAAATTGAACTTTATGAAAACACTTCCTACCCCAGCTATCAAATGCATTTCTACAAACAGAAAATGTAACTGCAGTCGTTTTTTTCCCCCTCCTCTTTCTGGATCTGAATAGTACAGAGGAGATTGTAATATAAATGGAAACATAACAATCACACAACAGACAAAGCTGTGCTAGGCTGTATAGCTCGATCGCTATGGTCTCCTTCATGAAAAGGCCCACTGAACGTTAAAGAAAATATTAAATAGCTGTAGTTTACCTAAAAAGCCTTCAAAGCACGGATCATCATTATGTGGGGATATTGATGCATAGAGATATCATGGGTTAAACCCTATTAAAAGGAACACAAAGACAATGACCAGGCTGGACACTACCAAACCAGGAACACTTGTAGTTCCAGGTGACATGACCAGGGCTCTAGCTCTGTTCTCAGAGCTGGCATTATTATTATTTAACAGCACCTGCACCTAACGTGCCTTGTACCACTTCATTCTAGACAGAGTAGTTGGCATTCCTCTTTTCATCTGAAAAGATCACATTTCTTTTTTGTTCAGAAATTGTTGGTTTTTGAGTAGTTTTAGGAATCTATTTGTTATGTAAAGGCTTCTGCAAAGATCTCAAAGCGGGGGTGGCACGAGCAGCAACTCAGATTCTCACACTGACACAACACTCCGTGTGCTCAGGATGGGGTTATGCAGGTCAGATTGCAAGTATACAAATTGTAAAAAAAAAAAAACCAAAAAACCTGGGCTGCAAAGCTCACAAGAAGAGACTTCTTTAGATCAAGGATGACATTTTTCCTCTTCTTTACCCTTCTCTTTTTTCTTCTTTCTTTCTTTTTAAAATATCTGCCACCAGCATTGCTTTAGAAGAAGGTTCCAAGCCAGATGAGTGCTGAGGAGGAAGTGAGCTCCTGAAAGCAGAGGATGTGGCAGGTAATACTTCTTGGTCTGAAGTCAACTTTGAGAGATGTTTGATAAGCTTGCTGAAACGGGTTTTGGTAACCAAACGATGTTTTTATCAGAAGTATCCTCTCAAGACCAGGCTGAACTGTACAGCTTTCAGTTTCCACATGAGTCACAAAGAAAAATGCCTTACTTGAATCTCTATTTGAAAGGGCATCGATACGTCTTGTGGGGTTGTAACCTGGATATCTAACACCTTTACGCATCTTCGGGCAGGGAGAACAGAAGGTTTCCTGTTTCCCCCTCTAGAAAATCAGAAAAAAATCATAGAAGCTTTATATATGAAGACATACCTAATTTTCTTTTTACCCAGTACTTTCAGGAACTGATAAAATTGATGCTCTAATTACTACAAAAAATATTTATAAAATATTTGGGAAGGGTTTAAATTCTGCTTTCCCTCCCCTCTTTGCCCACCTTTGCTTTCAAAGATCATCTGGGACAGGGCAGGAAGCGAAGGGCTGGGAACATGCCTTTCCACAGCCAGCACAAAAGTCTAAGGACCCTGAATGCTGCAGCACAGTGTTTAAATCAAACACTCAAAAGCTGTATTCAGCCCTCCTCATTTTATCATAAGGCATATGACATTTGAAATTCTTGATTCATGTGATTTTTCGTTCTTTTTTTTCTGTGAAAATGCTAAGCACTCTGTCTGCAGAGGAAAAGTCCAACCCCATGACCCCCCACAAATACCAGGAAGTGAAAATAATCTGCAACATACAAAAATCACAATGTTTTGAAAAATACTTCATTACTGATGCTCCGGAAGTAATAAATTCGTGGTGGCATTGCCCAGCTAGGCCTTTAAACATCCATATTTCTACCATAACGTTATTTAGAAACAGCAATTCAATCGCTATGCCACATAACCAGCTCCAATCTACATTTTACATGCTGTAGTGTCTACTCAGGACATCCCTTTGTAACAGAACTACAGAGAACATGGACATGATAGACAAAGAATCCCTCCACACCACCTAGTCAGCATCTGTGGATGACTGCAGCTTCTCTCTCCTCACCACCTGCAACTACCACAGCAATGATTTATTTGAAATTAAACTCTAAGGATCCTACCAGTGAGAACAGGCCATTGGACATCAGCAACACCAAAAAAACCCAACTCATTTGTGCTTTTTACACGCAATATTTGCATAGTAAAGGCTCTATATCAACCTGAACAATATAACAGCATAGCCCAAATTAACCCTAAAAATAACTTCCAATGCAGAGATGCGAAATACTTCATGCATGTTTTCATTTCAGGGGGGCCTTGTTACACCAATTACTCTTGCTGGTTTGGCAAAAGGCAGATTTGCTGAGTGCCAAATTCTGCACACAGATGTATGTGCCTGGCTACCAGTGAAATAAAAATCAGAGGCTTTGACTTCCACTTTTCTTTTTATTCCTCTGGTCTGGAAGACAGTCTATCAATCATAAACAAATGGAATATGATGCATACACACAGGCTTTATACGCCCAAACGGCTTTATATACACAAAAGAAAAAGGGGCTATTTGCATAAAGAAGTGCTTTTATGAGGTATGCATTTAGTAACTATGTTTACAGCTGGGCTTTGGGAGGCGATTTCAGGCACAGCATCCAGAGAACTGAATACAGCATTGGCAGTTGAATAAATGCTTGCAGCAGCCTGATGCTCAACACTGGAAGTGGGTGGTATCCCTTTCTCTGGCAAATATAACCACATCACAGGGACTGGATGGTGCTGTTCTCCTTTCTGCCCCTCCACAGCCCTCTTCTCCCTTTTCCTGTTTGGCCTCCTCTAACATGCTCAAGGCTCTGACTGACACAACACAGAAGGAGTAAGAGAAAAAGGCACATGTGCACACACACACACAGACACACACACACACAGACACACAGGCTCTTTCTGTGCTATTTGTTGTTTTTTTT
The DNA here is from genome assembly GCF_987193195.1 of Phasianus colchicus. NCBI lineage: Eukaryota > Metazoa > Chordata > Aves > Galliformes > Phasianidae > Phasianus > Phasianus colchicus. The sequence continues at coordinate 4,948,015 of NC_143447.1, read as the reverse complement.
CCCCCCTCCTGCTGGAGGCTGTTGAAGAGAGAAACAGTTCAGCATTCAGCTTTGGGCTTTGACCAAACCTTCAATCCTGGCAGTCCTTCCACCCTTGCTTTAGCCCAACAAATGTCATTTACAGCCCATGCAGCCAGGCTTTCACAAACTCTCCATCTCTTCAGAGACCAGAAGACAAGAAGCACCAATCTACGTCCCACCAAGGTCACCTTCCCAACACAGCTCCTGCCCACCAAGGCAGCAAACTGCTGCTGTGATTCTCAGATCACACACAGATGTGGTCAGTGCTCATGCATTAATAGTGCTGAAAATGTAAGCTCCTTTGGCTTCCAACAGCAACAACAGAGAGAAACCCAAAGCTGCTACTGCTTAATTGTTGAACAAACCAGTACAAATTTAGTCTGGGGCTAAAAAAAACCTCTCAATTCCATTATATTTCATTGGTTGGAGAGATCTACATTATGCATCATTTTGGAGTCTGATCCTGCCTTACACATTCACACGAAGCCCCTATTAACTCTAACAGAAGTTTTGAAAAGCAAGAGCAGCACAAGATTGAACACACAGTAATGAGCTCCTGATTCAAAATACATCTCTTTCCTCATAAAGATGAGCCTGTAATTCTGTCTCTAGCACTTTGTGTTGAGGGAGAACATACGCTTTGTGGGCTAAGTTATCAGATTAAGTACAGATTTGAAAGAGGTTCTGAGGCATGTAACAATACAAAATTCTGCTCAGAACTACAACCAAAATGCTCACAGTCCGCCTCTTTGCCATCACTGGTAGGCAGTAAGAGGGAAAGCAGGAGACACAGAAAGCAGGTGTGCTGCTCACCTTGTTTAATTTCACCATCTTACATGAATTAAAAAAAAAGATGAATATTTTATAACCTTCACTTTCATCATAAATAATTTTGTGACAGTTCAGCATTCCAGTAGATTATTTACAGCTTTTTGGTTGATGCGTGCTCCAAAAACATAAATAAATAAAAAATATATGTTTTTTTGGATATTGCCATAGTTGCAGGAGCACACCTTTCAGATTTCCTATATTTATTTCAAGGACACTCCAGGCTGAGGCTCCACAAACTCTCCCTTTTCACAGAGCTGCTCTTTAATAAAGCACCAACACTCCTCTTGCTCCAAAAATGCCAAATACAGTTGAGAGAACTCCTTGATAACATGCTTTTTGCTAAAATCTATATTCATAGATTCCTGACAGTTTGCTTCATGTTGATAGTCTCTCTGCATTTCGCCTTCTGATTTTAATTTTTTTTAAACTTTGGTTTGGGTTTAAGATCCAGAAAACAAACAAAAGCTCTAAGTAGGGAACAAGATATTTACGTAAGCAATGTATTTTGCGTGTACAAGTACATGTAAATATCCAGGAATCTTTTTTTTTTTAAAGCAAGACAACATATAAAATGCACTGCTTAGCTAGTGTAGCTAGTAAATTTAAACCTATTCTGCTTTCAGGCTTCACTGCTTTCAGTGTGAATCAGCCTATTATCTTTAAGTATTAAATTAGAAAAAATATTTGCTGTTTGTGTACACTCAAAGATTAACATTTCCAGGAGATTAACAATGTGCTTCGTGAAAATGGAAAGCATATAACACTAAGAAATACATTTTAGTACTGCTTCTCGTAAGCATTTTTGTTTTTATAGCTAAAGCATCTTGAGATTAAGAATATGCTTTGAAAACAGCAAGTGAAAAAATTACATGGACCAAACCAAATGAAGCTTGTGGTGAAGGAAAAACAAATTACTTCACGTCTCAAAAGCTAAAGACATGAAATTTGCAATATACAGTACATTTGCTTGCATCTTTTTATGGTATACAAAATAATGCATTAAAAAAAATCAGGATTAAGTATATCTAAGTGTCATTTGAATTAGAATAATTATTAGAACGTTATTTTATTGCCAACCTGGTCTGGTGGTTGGCAACCCTGCCCATGGCAGGGAGGTTGAAACTAGATGATAATTCTGGTCCTTTTCAACCCAGGCCATTCTATGGTTCTGTGGTTACAACAAGGTCTCTCTTTGCAGCTCTATAATTGCCTGCTCACTATTCCTAAATTTGCTTAAAATACACTGCAAGAGGAAAATTAAAAGACATCATTGCTCCTTCATTCACGATGCCCAAATCATCAGTTTTCCCAGGAACAGCAGAAATACGAAAATGCTAGCAACACTTGATTTGTCTGCTAAGTTTGCTTTGGGCTAATTCTCATCTTCGGAAAATAGAGACAGAGTAGACTACTGCTACTATTCCTTCTTACTGAGCTCTCACCTTCCTCTCTAGTTCCCAGTGAAACCTGCAATAACACCAGCATAAATACTATCTCAGCTATATTACTGTAGTAACGATATTGGCTGATCCCATAAAAAATGAAGACAGTTTTGGTGATAAAGCTACTGCTTTTCCTCATTCCTGGCTAGTGGAAGTGCACAGTGCCATACCACCTGTACCTTTCCATTCCTCTCCTGCTGAAGTCTGGAAAGAACTGTAGCACAGAATTCAGCTCTCATGATCTCAAATATTTTAGTGGTAATGAGGCCAAAAAAATCCCATCCAAAGTCACCATCACTTATTGCATCCGCTGATCTCCATGAATCTCACAGACTTCTTGCTGGAGCAAAGTCATGCTGAAAATGTAAGGGCTTGAGTAATGGCACTGCAGTATTCTCCATTGAACTCTAAATGAATTCTTATACCTCTTCCTGCACATGTAGGTCCTCGGAAGCCTGGCATGGGATTCAATCATCTACACTGTGCACTGCATGCCAAATGGGAGACAGACATAGAGACTTGGGGGAAGGTTTGGTAGCTCCAGAGACTCATTCTCTGTAATTTCTGTAGTCAGATCCTTTACTTACAGAACTAAATCTTCAAAGAAAACTCTCTGGAATAGGAGGCAGAAGTAGTAAACAGAGGAAACGCAGTTTGTTTGCAGTTCTAAGTACAGTTCATAAAACTTGTCCAATCTGATCAGCATCTGCAATGCTGTACAAACCCCTAGTTCCTGTTTAACTGGAATTGGAAGTAGAACCCAAGGATTACAACTAGGTTTTGCATATCAAGTAGCCCATGGTGCTTTTAGTTACTTATGTGCAGTACAAATAGTGGCTATCTGCCAAAGATTTTCTAAACTGAATGAACAGGCTCAGAGAACACTAACCTGCCTGACACCATCCAGGCATCCCTAGAAACAGGGTTTGTAGCTCCAGAGTCAAGCTGCTTTGCCACAAACACCCACCTGCTGCTTCCACATTCCTCTCCTCTTGCTCCTCATTATTCAAAGTGGGAAACAGACTTACATCCTCTCCAGACAGTGAAATTGTCTGAAGATTTTCAGCAAGGCATTTGGAAAAGGGGTACAAGTAAATGTTCAGAGTGAAATTAAAGTTGTTCTTAGAAGGATACAACTTTCTAATTATTGCAGAGCAAGTCACACATACCGCAGGCACAGCCACATCTAGACACATCAGTCAAGATCAAACCCTAAACATGCATTAGATTTACCTCCTTTACTTTTGTTATTCAGGGGGAAAAAGCTAAAAAACAAAACAAGTAATTGGAGAAAGGTGACTTGATCTTTAAGGTCAAACTCAGAAGTCATGAGAAGGATTAAACATGGAGCCCCATAAGGTTTTATTTAATGTTGCTTCTTGGAAGATAACAGTATCACATTCATGCCAATGGGAAAGGGAATGACCAGGGGACATTAAGGATTGGGCAGCCAAGAGGCAACTGCACGCAGGTGTATCACATGGAGTTTTCCTCTGCTGGAGCTGACTACCTCCACTGGTCTTCCAAGCAATGAACGACCAGTTCATTACTTCCTTGCCTGCCAGTCATGCAGAGCAGCTGCTGAATACATGCCTGAGTGGTACTTGTTTGGGCAACCATTGCAGAGCAAAGCAGTTTACACATACACACTCCTCCAGATACAGAAAACAGATCCAAGAAATACACACTCCTCCAGATAGAGAAAGAAAACAAATAAGCATGCTACTTGTCAGAGATGGAGTACCTCAAAAGAGCACTTCAAACTGAGTAATCCAGAAGAGGAATGTTAGACTTTCAGAATACATTATGGTAAATAGGAAATAAGGGAAACACTAGAATAGATCTGTCATACGTGTGTCTTCTCAACATGTAGTGAAATTACAAGGAAAAGATATTAAGAACTATTATTACCTAAGATACTGGTATGTTCCATCTAGTAGCTGTGGAGCCAAATGGGATTGCAGTGAATAGAAACAGGCAATTCCATGGCTAGATTACACACAGAAAACAAGGCAAGCTTTGGATTCAGACTGCCTCATATCTGCGTGATGCTAACCTGCCTCAGACTTCAGTAAATTGCCCAGCCTTCCCAAATATGCAGTGTGAGTTCAGAGAGGCCTGACTAAATCACAGGAGATGTAAACACCCTTTCCTTCAAACAGCTTTGCAGGGCAGTTTTGACTTTGCTTTCATATGCTTTGGAGTCACTTTTTGAGTCAGATTTTGAATGACAGCAGATGCAGCATGGGAGTATGAATGAAGAGGACACCCACAGGTACCCCCAGATGAATGGACTATCTCCATCATGGTCTTCTAAGCAAACAACACTGAACTAAATTTTCACACAAATTGTGAATTACGAGTGCCTAAGCCTTCTTACTAGACACATAACATTAAAGGATAAAGTTTACTTCTGTTCACTATATAATGTTGGAAAGAATTTTAAAAAAAAATGTTACAGATAAGCATGGCAGAAAGAAATATATGTCCAAAGAGAGCACCAAAAATACTGCTAAGTACAGTGCTGATGGAAACACTGCAGATCCTAGAAAAAACAGATCTTGTGCCAATGCTTCTCCAAAAGCCAACTTCGTGTTAGCAACACAAAGTGATTCCTAGAATGACTACTTTCACTTTCTAGAAAAAGCAGGATTTGGGAATCTTAGATCCCAGAAGTTGGCAAATGACTGTAGGAAACACAGGATTTTTATTTGGAATCAAATGTTGGATAAGGTAAACCAGTTGCCTTGACTACAGAAGGCAGGAAGCTGCAGCAGGCACTATAAGGCTCTTCTCCCTGTGTGCAAAGCACAGAGAACCACTTCCAAACTTGAGAAGTGGTCAAAGAGAAGACACATAAAACACAGACTGTCTCCCAAGTCATTTCTCCATATAGGTGATGCACTCCACTGACAATGTGTGAGACTATCCCACTTCTTATCTAATGCTCCAGTGGAAAAGATGAACAAAGATGGCTCTCCCAGCAAAGAACTAATTAATCACAAAGTGAGAAACATATTACACATAGATGCAGAAAGCTCCCGTGGAACCTGAGGATGAAAATATTTCACTCAACATGCTACAATACTAACACCTTTTTTTCTCTGAAATGTCTGAATATTTTTGTGAAAGGAATCTCAAGCTGAACCATGAGTGGATTTGGCAAGCCACCATGAGACTCACCAATATTGTCACACACTGCTTTTAACTCAATATAGCTGAAACCTCAAAAACCCCTTCTGATATCCATTCCATCTTTTCAGAGGAATCCTTTTTTAATTTAAATTTACCTATCCATTTACTTCATCCTGACAAAGACAGGTTTCATTTGCAGCAATATCCATCACGGATAGCAATGCTCTGCCTAATGCAAATCATGTACAACAGTCTGTAGAAGGCCTTATTTATAGATGTAACATATATGTGTGAGATAAATGGGACCTCCGTGCGATAAGCAAATGAGTGTCAACTGCAGACATCAGCTGCCAGTTACTCTGCTTTGCAAGATGAAAATGAATGCTTCAATGCCATAAAGACATAAAATGCCAAAGAGAGATGCAGAATGGATGGTCACATTTGAGGGCACTGAATGAAAGTACAGTCATCTGCCTTAACTACAGAAAAATACCTGCAAGTTTCTTCCATTGATCATACAGCTTTTTGTACTTGCCAACAGAAATGTATATTTAGCAACTCTGTGAAAGATTTACCTCCATAACATTGACACAAAATACAAATGAAGCATTTTAAGTGGCATTTTATGGTTATGTTGTAAAACAAATTATCGCATCTATTTGAATTCCTGCTTTACCATGCCTATTCTTCAATATTCTTTAACGTTTCTTTCCTCTGAAACCCTTCTCCATATTTCTGTTTGTACCTTCCAGAAACGTATGTATTTATTTCTAAGCTTTATTTTGTGGCAGATAACCACAGGGGAGCTTTCCAACTCGCCATACATTTCGTTAAATTGAGATTATTGTTCATTTCAGAGGAACAGGGAGGTTGCAGTTTTCTGAGATAATGTCAACTTAATCAATCCTTCTAAAACATCAACAGGCACAAAGTATTAAAGTACTCAGAATTCAGTGTATAAGAAGTACTTTCTTATGACGTAGAATTCACCACACACCTTTGCCACGGTACCAGCAACTCTAATTTTACCCTTGCACTTGAAACAGCATATCACAATGCATACACTTGTCCATGCAAAATGATTAAGGCTTTCCGGCTTCTCAAATGCTCCAGCCTCCCCCATTCAAAAAAGAAAGAAAATAATAGCAAAGTGAGAAACCTTAAAAATACATATCCATATTTCTTCTGCTTGTAACGCCGAAAGTCAAGTTCAGCAATGTTCACTTAATACTTTCCATACTAACATGATGGAAAGCAATTTGTCTGAGTACACTGTGGTTATTCGATGCATATTAGGCACTTCCTGTTCTGTTCCTTCACTGCTGAATGCAGATTTTCTCCATACAGCTGGAGATCTCCCAGCTTGCTGAAGCATGTGGTCATGCTATGTGCAAACTAACATTTTGTCAATATTGATCATAGAAGAACATTTAGCTTTTGAAAGCTGTACTTACTGACACCTTCTCATAGCATAATGCACAGTACAGGAAGATGGAAGTGGCACTGTAATCCAGCACTGCTGCTAAGATCACACGGTAAGAAGTAGCACAGCACTGCTAAAGAATCTGGCAGACCTTTTGAACCTAAACATCCAATAGAACTAACAGATCAGTAAGTAGGCACTACCCAATAATCAATTCCTCAGCAATTTTCACTTTGTTTTCCTACCAGACTCAGGTCTCCTGACAGACATGGAGTTCAGCTTTGTGTAAAGTGGACAGCATTAGCATCCATGTTAGCATCAGTGCAGCACAGAAAGTCAGCTCAAGAGTGATGCCTTTCGTTTTCCTAGTGGTATCTGTTGTCCTCTGTGTGCTGCAGGTTCCAGTTCCTCCACTCTGTGTTCAGTGATCCACTGTATACACACAATATCCACAAACCATGCTCCATAGATGCTCTCACCAGCACCATCCAGGTCATTAATGAATGCACACCATTCCCTTCTCCATCACCTGGCTGAAGCACCTATAAGAAAAGTCTAATATTCACTGTTTCAAAACAAACCAATCATCAAGTTCATCTGATATAATTCCTTCTCACGTACAACTTTGCATTCAGTAATGAACAATTTCCCCAGCCTGTGAACACAGCTACAGTGTTCAGGCTGTGCCATAGATCCATCTCACCACATCCCTAGGAGGACATTATTGATAACTATTAATAATCTCAGTATTAATAGCACTAATAAGCATCAACTTCAGTGACACAGATGCTGTCCAAACTGAAAGCTTGAACTCCCTCCCCTGTTTCAGTATAACCTCAGTGAATGCTAACCTTCCATCAAATTGTCTCTGGGATACTGTTACACCCACACCAGTTTCCTACTGGCCACACAGCAGTCAACACAAGCAATAGTAAACTATAAAATAAAGTACGAAGACCCTATTAGCAGCTATCTGAAACACTAAAAAAAAAAACAAAACCAACTAATACATCACACTAACACCTCAGAGGCATTAGTTTTAGCTTCTGACATCTTCCTCAGCAATCTAAAGAGAAGCTTTAACCAACAGAAGCATCTTTTCAAGGAAACAGGACACAGTTCTGAGCAAGCCATGGAATACTATGCATGAATTCCCTTCATGCAGGCAGGAATCCCACTGTACTCCTAGATCCACTCATTCAGGCACCTTCCCTATTCTTGTGCAGACACCTTTCAGGCTTTTTAGAGAAATGTGACAGTGTCATTTCTGTGGACATGAAGGACATCTAGTGGAGCCTTGCTTGCTCCCAGCAGAGTGTGTACTTTTAGCCTCTGATCCCTGCTTTATCTCTATAACTGCATTTGCTTGAAGCATATGCTTCCATTCTCCGAGGACAGGGAGAGGAGTCCCAAACCCTACTGATTTCTCCAGTCCTATTGTCAGCACAGAAGTGCAGTTCCTCTCCAGCATTCTGCACCCTGTAGATCATGCTGTCTTCTGGTCTTTCTCAGAGGCTGCTGTACCTACGTTACCCTGCTCCCACTCCTTCCCAGCACAGAGACATTTCTCTGCTACCGACAAGTCTGGAATAGTCAATACCACAGCCTGCTGCCTTCCTAAGTGACACAGGTAATTGGTGAGAATACTGTGCACTTAACCTACTTTGATCCACCAGGGATTACAGCCTTGGAGATGCTGGCTGTTTGGACCCTACCCGGGAGCACTTCAGGAGTGCAATACATGGGCAGGGCCCTCTTCAGTTCCTCCTAGCTCTGCACCTCAGCACTGAGGTTACAGGCAGCCAAAGCTTCCCACAAAGAACAACAGAAGGCTTTTGTAGCTAGGAAATCGAACCTCCTATACGGCTAAGTACGGCTACGGCTGCTGTGGAAAAAACCCAAAAGACTTATTCAGATTGCCTTGTAAAAGCTTAAACATAAATATTTAATTCAGGATAGTTTCTAAATTCACTTTCAAAAAAACATCATTCACAGTATTTCAAAGGCTGAGGCACAGAGGTGTTTTATCTCTAAAAGAGCAAGTAAACAAATGCAAGTTCTCCTCTGCTCATTTAGCTGAATGTGTCAAAGCAAAAAGTTGCTAAAAAATTAGGAAAAATTTAAATAACGCCCATTCTAAGAAGTTGGCATTTCAAACAGTAAAGTCATAACCTGGAAAGGAGGAAGTTAATTATTACAGATGAGATATTTCTAATGACATAGAACCAAATCTGCTGTGTTTGGTAGGAGTGCTGGAGCTGACATCCCTGCCCCAAGGCTTTCCCTCTCCTTGCTGCCTGTGGGTCACAGTGGTAGTTCTTCAGGGACCCCACAGCACTAGTGTTTTCTAAAGGCTGCTTCCCCTGATCCATCTTTCCCGTGACAAAAAAAAGAGAGATCGATACAAAAGAAGCACAGTGAAGCTGCAAACGTGGTAAAACTGTGAGCCCTTTCCTTCTTTGTTATCTTCGTTGACACCAAGCCAACAGCCAGCCAAGGTGGCTGGGCCCAGGAAAAGAAAGCACAAAGCCATTAAGGAACTCCCTGTCTCAGACTGCAATGGGGGCTGAGTGCTTTGGCTGTCACAACACCCTCAGCATGATCTTAGTAAAGGAAAAGTCAATTTACCCTGAATCCCAACTCAAGTATTGCAAGTTGTTCTAAGGTAGGATTACAAACCTATTCTAAATGAAGTATTGCTTTTTGTATCGGTGGAAACCATGAAGTGGGGCTAACACATTGTGTAATGGCTCCTGGAGTTACCAAACACATCACAGAACTCTCCTGGACTGAACATTTTTCATCAGCACCCACAGCCTTGACAAGCTCTCTGGCCTTTTTGTCACTGCCCTTACCAGTGTTTCCTCTGCCCTTTACAGTACAGCTTTTCATTCCCTTCTGGAAAAAGCTCTGCTGCTCACAGCAAATGTTCCCCTGCAGCTCATGCTGGATGCCACGGGGGCAGTTACAACATTCTGCTATTCTCAGCACATTGAGAGCAAAATGTAAGAGTTTAAGGTGTTTGTTTGTTTTTTTTTTTAAATAATCCTCAAGTAGATTTCCAACAAACACTAGAGATGGGATAATTACCATCAGAAGAAATTAATACAGGCATAAAATGCTCTAGGGAATTTGCACCACGGAGTCCAAATGTTCAGAGCAAAAGTTCACGTTCCTTTATTTCCAGCTGTTAGATGGAGACAAATGAAGAAACTACAGTAAGCAGCTAAGGCAGCCTCACATGTCTGGATGTTGACCAGACCTGTCTCCGTCTCAGAGCTTAGAACATGAAAACCTCAAGTTGACCAACGATTTTGGGGCTGCATTCCATGAAGTTGTATGCAGGTATACAGAAACAGCAAATTATGCCTATAATGAGGAAATGCACTGTATGTAAAGATTCTATCTCAGAGTAACCATTCAGTACCTAAGTGAGAAAAAGGGCGTAGAAGTACATAAACATCACAACCACTGTGTGCCCTCAGGAACCCCTTCTGCTTGCTAAGATGCCCTTCCCTCTGTGCTGTGATTCCTGCAGACTGTACAGTTTTGCCACTCTTTGCCAAAGAAATCGCTAACAGCAGTAATGAAAGTCACAAAGAATGCATTTAACAGCAAGGTATCTCATCCTGTGCAAATTATTGCTTTGTATTAATATTTATTGTTTACCAACTGTATAATAGGACGATTAAATGGTCTGTTTGAGTCATTTTGTGAGGATGCATTTATATTTACAATGCTTCGTGCATTTTCCAATAGCTAGCTGATAATATATGTTTTTAACATATATATGTATATACTTCTTAAAATTAGCCAGAAGGCTGGGCTATAGACAAAAGTATTCTCTTCTAAGCTGCTATGTTTAAGCCACTTCAGTCATACCATTACCTCAGACATCCTAATTTCAGCTTAACTAAAGCAGAACTCCATGGTTAGAATGCTCTACAGAAAGAGTTACTCTTGAAAAATGAGTAATATGAAATCCACACCTCGCCTTATGTTAGAACAGTTCTCCCAGGCCCCAGATCTGTAATCCTGCTTCAGAGAAATGTTACGACATGCATGTATATACACACACCCCTCTTAATTTATACAGAACAACCTGCCTTACTGTCACAGTGCTGCTACACTTGGGCCAGGGAAATTTAGGTTACTACATATGAAAATGAGTCCTATTGTTTGTCCAAAACCAAGGATCACATCTGTGCCGACTGGCAGTTAGGCAGAGCCATCTGTCATTTTGGGGTATCCTAATGGGATTTGGCATTAGAAGATGAGGTTCTGTAACCAGGTAAAGATCAAGGGACAAGAATGCCTTGAGGCTTCAATTACCCACAACTCCACATTGTGCTGCCTTCAGAAATCTGTTCGGGGAACCATGTTAAGTGCAATTCATTGATGTTTATCATTCACATTCGCTGTTCCTGGAAGCGGAATAGCTTGTAAAATTAGCAGCTGCAGCTCTGTGTCTGTGAAAAGGGCAAAAAAGTTGAACTAGACAAATTCTGTTTTTATGTCTTGATATTTATGACTCTGGCACAAACTCAGCTTAACAAAGCAATCTTGAAAATGTCCTTTTTTCCAGGTAAGCATTCTGTATTTATATCCTTTTCTCTCATTGCATACAGAGAAAGAAGCCCAAAGTATGTCTTTATGTTCTAAGGGTAATCCCACCAATCTGCTAGACAGAAAAGTTGAAAAGATTCAAGGGAGTCTTACTCAATATTTTTAAAGGATGTAGAAAAAACAAACATCTCTTGGTGGCTTTCAATGCAGTGATATTATTTTTATTATTATTGACTTGGAAAAAAAATCTGAAGCCTTCAGAGGTTTTCCTAAGGTAGAAGATCTGTGTAGGACGTACAGCGTAAGAGAGAGATGCAAGATAAGATGCAAATCTAAAGACTTATCTAAATAAACCCAGCTTCAGGAATAATCAGGGCTTTAACACTGAAAGGAAACAAACATTTGCTAGTCAAATGTCACACAGCAGATGCCAGGTTCCTGCAGAGGGAGACCAGTTCCAGAATTCAGAGGACAAAATTCCTGCTCCATTCCCCACCTAGGTCACGTTTCATGTTCTCATGAACAATATTTGGAAAGGGAACCACTACTATACAGTCCAGTGTCAAAACACAACTGAAACTGCCTTTTTCCCACCTGCCATTGTACAGCAATGGTAATTACTCAGTTCTCCAATATGTTAGTAAACTGGCTGCTACCATGCTATCCAAGGAAGAATAGCTGCAAAAATATAAGAGCTCATCTGTAAGCATGACATAAACAGGGTTGATCAGCAGCAATTTACATTCTTTATCAACTCAATCCTTCCCAATTTTCTATTATTTTTCTTACGAGACTTTCAAAGGCTTCATAAGCCTTTTCTAAAGCCAGATCTGCTACTACCACAGCCCTCATTTTTGGACAATTTTATATTATTTCAGGATACATAAAATAACTCACATAAATGCAAGAGAATTCTGCAGGTTTTCTCAGAGCAAGGCTAGAAGCTACATACCACTGCTAGTTTACAGTATATTTTCCTCATGTGGACTGGGAAGGACTTCACAGTTCTTATACAGGATTATTTACTTGATTACATCTGCCTGCTAACAGTTTAACCATCTTTATACAGGAAGAGGCGTGGATTTAGCTACCTCTAAAATGCCTTATTCCTTACAACATGTATTGCTCCAGGATAGCATTCCAAAACACATTACAAACTATAGTTTCTGAATGTACCGAAATGTACCCAGACCTCCAGAGACCCCTATTTCTGTAGCATTTTATCCTTTTTAATCCTGTTCACCCTGTAGAAGGAAAAGTCTTGGTAGTCATTTTATGAGCACGAAATTAGATATTTTATGAAATGAAACAAACACATGAATCGCTGTTGAGAATGTACAGCTCTGCTGGGAAAGGTGGCAATTCCCTATCCAGTATTCAACAATAAAGCAGAATGGATTATTGCAATTAGAGATGCACTGCTGTGGCTGAGGCCCCGCATCGATGCAGATAGGTGTCTGTGAAAATCAGAGCTACAAAACATCTCTCCTGGCCAGAGAAAAGCAGATAGTTCTCAGCAATATTAGTAAGGTAGAACATGATCTGGAGCAAGGACAACTTGTACAAACTTGTCTAGGCACTCAGAGAAAAGCTTTTTTATGAAAGAATCCACATAAGAAGGCAACAGTTGACAAGCTCTCAGCACAGCCTTTGCACAGGCAATTTTACTCTTGGCCACAGACTGGGTTCCTCTTCAGACAGCTCCAATAGGCCACCCTGCCTGCTCCTGGCTCCAGGCAGACTCTGCACATCAGCCCTGCAGGCTCCTGTGTGCTGCCCTTCCCTTTTGCTCCAGCTGCCCAATGATGGCTTTGAACCTCCTGCTCACAATTCTAGCTCCCAAATCCAATTCCTTCCGATCTTGCATAGCTCAACTGCTTACTGGATAGCTATCTAGATTACCAGTCTAAACAAATTGCCTGTTTCAATTATTGCTCCACTTGGAGAATGGAATCCGCTAGTAAAGTAGCAGGAAAGTCATTGTGAGTATGAATTGTGGCCAGCTGGGATGTCCCGAGGCACCCTGAGGAGAAACACAAAGCCAACAGACTGCTGTGCATGGTCTGTCATTGCTCTGCTCCCAAGCCAAGCATCAGCTCACAGGACACAAAGGCTGCCTGCAGGCTGGACCAAAGGATGCTCCAGCGGGTTTTTTACATAACTGCACTATCATAAGAATGATAGAATTTCCATGTTACCTTAAAACATTTCAGCTCCTTTGGTATACAACTTTCTGCTCATGCTTTTACTAAGAAATCATAATAATAAAGGGTATTCTATTATTAGGATTTCATGTAGCCAATGGTCCCAAGTAGTAAAAGCAAGTAATAAATCAGAAAAAGTCCAGGTTGTCAACATTGGAAGAGCCTTTGATTTTTAATCCTCCTTGTCAATTTCACCAGCCAAAGGGCCACGCATGGGACCCTCCCAGCACGATGCACTCCTGCCCACATTGCACTGCAGCAGGAGAACCAGCTGGCCACAGGAAGAAAGGGGCTGCATAGGGATGCCACCATTCCCCTGAGCTTATCTGCAGGACCTGAGCCACCTGCAGCCATTGCCAAAGAGAAAAGCAGGCTGTCAACAAATACTGTTTTCTGCCTCAGAAGCAGGAAGAGAATGTCATGGACTCAAGTACGTGGCACAAAAGCGGAGCGTACATGTCCAGTGAAGCTTTTCTTTGGGATTTAAATATTCCTTTTTCCAAACTTAAAAAAAAAAAAGCTGCATTGTTCATGAAATTTAATGCTCTAACTTGGTCCATTTTCAGAAGGTAAATCCTAAAAAGCTCAGTGTGGCATTTTTAAACAACTGCCACCACAAATCTCCAGAATTTTGTGTTTCTAACCTTGCTTTTAAGTGCTTGCATGACTAATAAAGTGTGACATTGCTGAGATTTGCTAGCATTCTTTTCTGTAACATAAGTTCTAGCTGACAAAAATATAGCTAAATTTAGATACCTGCAGAAAACAAGAACCTTCGAAACAAAAGAAGGCTTAAGGATTAAAATTGGCTATGACATGTTTGTGCTCCAACATACGCAAGTTCACATAACCCCTTGTCTGCTGCCCCACTCACAAAGTCTCGGGCTGGCTATGATAAGTAGTTTGCTGAATGCCAGCTATAGAAACCTTGCTTAGTTTGATATGCTGCTGCTCCAGCGGGTTATGCTGGTATGGCAGGTGAAGCCTGCTGGGTCTTTCAACTATAGGCTAAAAAATAATTTAAAAAGCCATTAACTAGGGAAAAGCAGACAGGAAAAAAAGACCTTCTCTGTAGATAACAAATGCGTATTCAAAAACATTGCTTGAACTACAGAGAAGTCTCATGCCAGGGCCTCACCACTCTAAATACATTCAGATGCTACGCTGCATCTTCTCAGGTGTCTACTGTCTACATTTTCTTTAAATGAGGAAAAAGCAGCCCAATCCTTACTTGTTTTACCTTACATATTTTCTCTCATATCTCTGAAAAATATGAACCCCAATTCAGTATTAGTTCAACAATAGTCAAACTGGAGTCAATTGATGGTTTATAAAACATGAATATAGAAGGTATATAATGGGAGTTACATCTAAGAAAAGAGAACTAAGAAAGAGAGAGAGTGTTTAAATCCTGTAGCTGAATTTCAAGTGTTCAATTGTTTCCTTTTTTTGTTCTGTTTTTCTTTTTCCTTTTCTTTTTTTTTTTTTTTTGTATTATGCCAGGCAGCTACCCTAAAAGCCGTAAGAGGATGACACAGAAACACCACTGCCTTGTAATACTTCTGCTGGTAGAATTAGACATGTTATTTAAATGTCAATTTACTGCAAAGAGAAATTCTTTTCAAAAAGAAAAATCAAAGTACCATTGGAAATTGAATTTTCAAGCCATTAGCTTTACCAGGCTAGTCCTGCTGGCATATTGAATGTCTGCTAGGTATTCTCATAATAAGGTCACTTTTTCCACTTCAAACTTTGCATTAAAGCACTGTAAGAAAAACAGCCAGCTCATGCAATAGGTAAAACTAAAATAAGAAGCCTAAATGATACAGCCATTGTGGAAGGGCTTTCTTCTTTTTCCTCACTGTAAAGTTAAACTTTTCTGGAAGAGGAACACACACCCAAAAATAAATAAATAAATAAATAAATGAGAGATATTGGGACCTCTCCACACTAATAAAAAAGTCTGCAACACGAGTGAAAACTTGCATATTATGTTTCCTATTTATTTTCTTTGCATCTGCGTACTTTGTCACGCAGAGAACAGTTCCTGTTGTAAGTATGCGTTCTAAATTTCATGTCAGATTTAAAAACAAGCACTGAAAGACCTAAAAACAACAGTGCAACCCACAGCATTTGTAGCCTCTTGTCCTGAAACACGCCCGAGCTGCAGCTCTGTGGGAAACTCCCAGTGGATCTGATGGCTTTGTGTTCCCTCCAGGCTGCCCAGACAAACATTTCAGACCACAGCAGGGACAAACACATCTTGCTGTCTCTAAACTTTGCAGAAGAATCCCACGGACCATCCAAGCATTACTGAGAGAAGAGTCATCCTGTACCAGATGCAGATGCTTCAGACACCTCAGGCCATTACCTGCACTGCACCATGCCAAGCACCTCTTTGTTGCCTGTATTTTAGTCTTACACGGTTTTGTTGATCTTAAACATCTTTAAAGAAAACAAAACCTCATCTACCTATCCAAAGCAAAAAGGTTTAAATATTGTCTTTCACATTTCGTCTCTTTGTCACACGTTCCATTTGCCATGAGTGACATTTTCCAGGTGCACTGAAGTCAGGCTCCTCCTCTCCACCAGACGAACGGCCCAGAGATCAGGCTAAGCCAGGATGCAGCTTCCCTTTCAAAACATCCTTCACTTGACAAATCACAAGCAAAGCCTCCAACTACTTCATTTCCGCTGTTAGATCAGGACAGAACATTGGTAAGGCCCTGCTATTCTACAACCGTGCACATTACAAGCACATAGAGGACTGAAAAAGAATCATCACTTTGGGGAAGTAATTGCGACTTTCCTCATAACCAGCGTCCTGTTCTCACTTTTCTTCAGACAGATGCAGGACCCGTGACGCTGTTTCTATATTTAATCTAATCATCTCTGGAAGCTTCAGAATTTAGTAATAGATTCAAGACAGAATAAAATAAGACAGTGGAGAGCTGAGGTTCAGGAATGGAAAGGAGTTGTGCGAGTTCTGATGGCTACAGCCCACAGGAAGGAGGAGAATGAGAAGCCTGGCTGCCGGCCTTCTGGTATCATCCACACAGGGCTCGGCACCGGGATGTTCTCCCTGTGCTTCCCAGGCCCACGATAACAGACATGCAAACAGCACTGCCGCGTTAGCAGCTGGCAGCAAAAAGCTGCTAGCAGCAGTGGCAGACAAAGGCAGCTGATGCTTCTCTGCATCAGGAAAACGTGCAGCCAGCCCAGAAGGGATCGGCAGAGGCCCGCCAGGCTGGGGATGCCAAGTGGGAGGACGGCCCCAGGCAATACATGCTGCCATCCAGACTCCGGCTGTTCTAATGGCCAAGAGCTGAGAGAACTCATCTCCCACTCAGCTCCCCCGTGGTAACGCAGCGTACGGACACAAAGACAGACACCTACTGCATAATCAGGCCTCTCAAAAGCACTAGCAGAGTTCTCAGCGTTCCTGTGATACCCAGCATCATCAGAGCCTTCTAGCAGTGTCGTGCCTTGAGCTGGAATACCAGTAACATTTGTCCTTCTGCCTCTAGGAAAAAGTGCCAGGGGTCAGCAAAGGGCACTGAGAACAGGCAAACCACACAGGAAGCTACTTTGTCCTCTAATGCAGAGGAAGAGCAGAGATCTAGCTAAGAAAAGCAGGGCTAAAAATATCAAGAAGAGGGCAGAGGTGCTGCACAGTGCAGGCGTACTGGGGCCACGGGAATGAATTTGCAGCTGGTTCCAACCTGCACTGATTGAAAGTCAGGTACTTGCATGGGGAGAGTTGAAAAAAAAATTATATTTCCCATCTCTCTGTACCCTTTTTTCCAGTTTTGTCCCTGGTTTAAAAAAAAAAAAAAAGCTTGAAACAAGGGACAGAACAGAGAAAGAGAACAAAAAGTACAGGGGGAAAGGTCTTTGAAACCCCATATTTTTTCATTAAGAACTTGGAAGTTTAGGGACATATTAGGGACATAGTTTTGAAAACAGAATATTGTCTTTGCTCTTTATTTTAAATTGAAAAGTGCTCAGCCAGCCCTGATCTTAATTAACTTGAAGATAAAGAGACTGTTAAATGACTGACACGTACAAGGCAGAATAACAGCGCTGCCAGAAAGAGAACAAAAATGCAACTGGAAAGAACTGACCACAGAGCTCCATCCTGCACAGCCACAACAGAGCAGGATCACCTAAACCACTCCCTTAAGCAATGAGGACTGCAAGGCCACAACCTCTCCCTATAGAGACTGGGGGGGAAAAAAGCAGTTCTGTAGACTTGGGAAAACGTTTACAGTAGGAAATATCACGTGGTGCACATCTCTGCCCTATCTACAGCAATGGTGGAAAGCACCTTTAGATGTTATGCTGGATCTTTGCTCATTTGTGAAGTAAATGTGTATTTGTAAGAACACAGTTGTTTGTACTTATTAGCAGGTCATTCAGCCACTCTCTTATGTTTGGTTAGGTCAGGTTCGTGGAGGCAGGGCTTTCCCAGATGAACACAGCCAACCTGACACTGTGGTGTTCCGTCTGTTCGTATTTTGAAGTGTCAGTGACTCAAATGTGTTCCTGTAAAAGCCAGCTTCAGGGAGCTTGTCTTGACCAGTTGTCCCTTTCAGTCAGTAAGGATTACAAACTCAGCTCCGTGAAAATTGAAAAAAAATATATGAAAAAAATGCTCATCCTAACAGGAAAAAATAATGCTTTTCATCTTTTATCTTTCATTTTCATTGATGACTTTCATTACACAGTTCTGAAGACCACCCTTCAGCTTGTTCTTGGCTCAGATGTACTGCTTTTAATTTATAAATTATGTCTTCTTGGAAAAGAAAAAAACCACTCCCTTCTGCCAGTCATATTGTCCTTGTTTTTTAATTACCACCACCAAAGAGAAAAGGCTTTAATGCCTAGAAGAAATGTGCACATATTTTCCACCACAAAGAAATTCATCAATGTTTAGCACAATGGCATGTAATTAATAGCTTTACTTTAAAATTCAGGCTAGGCTCTTTGCAGTTGTTTGCCAAGAGATATACACTTTGTGTTGCCATACAGAACATTTTTCTCCAATTGTCTGCTGTTCAGTAGTAACAGGGCTGTGAATACAACCCAACACAAGCAGTGGCAAAGCACCACCAGAACAGTCTGTGGCATCCCTTTCCACTAGGAAGGCTTATATTGCAGGACAGCTACAGGCAAGACGTGAACAATGCTGCTGCCAGGACTGACCCCTCATTTCACAGGGCTGACCATTGCCACAGAAAAATGCTACAGAATTTCCCAGTGAGTGATGAATGCTCAGTGCAGAGAAGCAGGGCTGGTTAGGTGACAGGTGCTGCACACAGCTCACTCAGAGAACTCCAGGACACAGCCCATAGTGCTTTAGCTGATGCATAGTGCTTTAGCTGATGCTACAGGCCCCCCTCCCATTTCCCCACCCTATATCACTGCCCTATTGCAAAGGCAGCAGATGACCTGCACGCTCACACATCAGTTTCAGTTCCAGTTACAGAAACCTTTTCTTCAATGGCAATGACGGGCACCAAAATTCACCCCCCTTTTGTTTCCCCACACTTCTACCTACCTGCTTCTGCCTGCCTTAGTACTACTGCCCTCTTCTTTTGCCAGTGCAGCAGCGCATGGAGACTGCTAGAAACCAGGTATCTTATTTGCAATCTAGTTTACCAGCCTCAGTCATTCACAGAGAAAAGCTCTGAATTCTGCAGTTTAGAAGTCACTTTGGTGGTAGAAAGTTTTGTTGGCTTTAGCTGGCAGTCACCCCCTTTCCAAGCCATGCTTGTTTCTCTGTCCCAGTGCCACTGTGGGCAGGCTGCTCTGTGCTGGGAGCTTTGGGGAGAGCCCTGTCCACACACAAAAAACATGGAAGAGAAAGCAGCCGACTAAGTGTGATACCGTATCTGAGGAGTTCAGATGCAGCAAGTTCATTTTTCATGCTGTCACATCTGCAAAACCCTATGCATGTGTTTACACAACAGATTACCTGCGCATCCTTGTGTCCATTCACTCATCCAGTTGTGCTTTGAAGATGAGTCAGGACTTCCTACAGCCTCTGAAGTTACAAATCCCATATGCATACGACCAGTTTTTTCAGTACTGCTGTTTGCACAAACTGCTTTAGACCAGTATAGCTTGTAACAGACTAATGGCATTTGCCTGAAATACCCTCTGCCTGGAGCTGCTGTTGAACCTGCAAGTGTGAAGTAGGTTTTGCTGACTCACTGGCACGACTGATTTGCCATCCCACACAGCAGGCTTCAAACAACAACCCCCAGACTGAGGTTTGAGGACAGGTACGGGTGGGGAGTGGGATTGCACAAATCCTGGGAACAGCTAGAAGCCTAAAAACCAAGCTAACTGCTATTTTGAGAATATTGTTAATTCATAAATCAAACTCCAGATCTATGGCTTTGATCTCTGTATGTATGTAGCTCAAAATCAAACTGGGATCTGCAGCTGTTTACAAATCTGCTAGTTCAGGATGCAGACAAAATTGAATCAATTATTTGTTACTCTGTCTGCTCCCACCTGTTGAGTTTGCCTTATGCTTATTTGTGAGTTCTGCAGAGCAGGGGCAGGATTTCCTTGCTCTGAAGTTGTACAGCACCAAAGAATCTCAGCTGCCTTCCACGACCCAGAGACAAGTGCAGTAAAAATAACAAATTACCCATCTCAATGTAGCGTCTACTATAAACACAACCTTCAAAAATGCTTTTTGCCATTGACATTTAAAAAACCTGACTGACCAGGGAAGGCGGATTCCCACTCCAACCTAAAATTTTAAGCTCTTCAGAGCAGCCAACCCTTGACCTCTTGCTTCCTTCAGAAGCATGACCCTCTACCAGCAGCCTGTGATTCCATCTACAGGCAGGAGAGCAAGTAAAGGTTCCCCAAAGAAAAGAGGAGCACAGAACAGTGAAACAAAGGCAGAGAAAGTATTTTCAGCCTATACAGCAGTGTCCAGTGCACTAAAAATATAACTGGAAAGATAAAAAGTACTAAAATAAACTTCCTTTCAGGACCATTTGCAGTAAGCAAAAAATAAAAACAGCACGAAGAGGAGATGCAATTCTCCAATAGTCTTTAAAATTAGATCATTCACCTAGAAAATGTTCAAATAAGAGGCCCCCCCCACGTTCCAGCAGCAGCACAAGTCACAAGCTTCTGCACAGCACTACTCAAGAGGAAACGGAAGGATGGCAGCTTATTGGAACTACCATTCATATCTTTTGGTGTTTCTACTTCTAGATCAGCAATAGTCAAACTCTCATACTACTTCTTACTTACGAGACATAAAGTTTGACCCAATAGTTTTGTTTTCCTTAAGAATTCCTCTTCTCTGTGACAGGATCCTTCCAGAAGATAGTCACAGTAATGGTGACTAAATGCAATTTTCTTTTTCATCTTTATTTATTTATTTTTTAAGTCACCCTGTAAACTGCCGAAAACAAATAACATTAACATAATGCTTCATTCTTTCCCTCAGTAATGATTGAATTTTTGTATTCAGATCTGATTAGTTCTTAAAACTAAGGCAAGTAAGGCAAGATCCAAGTGTGGAGTTTATAACCCAAAGCTTATAAACCTGAAGAAGAAAGTTAGAAGTAAAGCAGCATTGCTTTTTTTTTTTTTTTTTTTAAATATATTATTCACACTTTCATCATTTGGCATTTTTGTTTGGATAAAAGAGTTGGGAATTCATCTCTTTATCTTAAATACTGGGAAATATATCCAAAAGTACTGTGCCAAGCTGGTCAGAACTGTCATCTGTCAGTCTTGTTGATGAAGAATTCAGAGGTTCCAGACAAATGAACATGCTGTATACATATGTATCAAAAAAAAAAAAAAAAAACAACAAAATGACTTTGTAATGAGATAAACATTTACCTACGTACATACAAGGCTATAAATGAAAGTTAACTTCGTGTTCATGGAATTGAGTTGGACTTACTTAGATGTGTGTGCACACTCTCCCTCCAGCCCACCTCTCTCTCTCTCTACAGATATGCAACTCTTGTTAGGATATACAGAATTATATCTAGGGCACCTAACCAAGTCTCTAAGAAGTTACCCAATGTTTTGGCCCAGCGAGTTCAGGCTGGGGTTACTAGCAAGGAATTCCATCTTCCCACAGCTCCTTTCTAAGAGAGAGTGAGAAAGGAAGGACTGATAACAGCAGACTGCAGAAGGTTCTTGCCAAACCCATGAATGGAAGACACAGCTTTCCCCAAAACGTTTGCTAGGACTGACTTTGATCTGGAAGAACAGAGAGGAATAGTACTGATGGATAAAACATTACCATAGCTTAATGTTCTGCTGAGCAATGACTGAATCAAACTGATAGAAAAGCACACTAAGCCAAAGCATGGTACAGTAAGTGTGGATGGGGGCTTCCAGAAAGAGGGTGCACCCTTCTATCACACATTTGAGAGCACTGGTGCCATGTCAGTGGCAGTAAAAATGACAGAGGAAAGATGCATGGTTCTTAGCTCCTATTAAGAACTAATGAAATAGCAACATATTACCACAATCTGAACTATTGCTCATGCGTTGTGCATTCTGGAACATAGCACAGCCAAGCCAGAACCACAGATGGTGTTTTACATGACAGCAGTCATGATTATTGGCCCTTGAGTCATTTGGAAAAAATAAAGCTCCACAGCTACCAGGATCAGGTCATACTGGAGGAGAAGACGGGCAGGATCACTGGTTTATAAACATCACATTTACACCCTGATAGGTAATTATCCCACAGCTGGTGGGGAGAATTTCAAATAAGCACTAAAGCAAATTGCATATCAGAATAAAAAGTGAACCGAATCAAAACAAAGGTGAGCTTTCCAGTGCACTGCATCGCTGCATCATGTTAGTTTGATATGAGAAGGCCCAGACCAAAGAAATCTTTTTTTTTTTTTGGCAAATGTTAGGGCCAAAATGCTTAGCTTCTCTAAGCATTAGCAGCTCTGGAGGCTAAGGTAACCTTTAAATAGTTTGTTGTGACATATGTTTGTCAGAAGAGGTTTTCTATTCGATAAAGGCAAGCCAGAATCAAATCTAGCACATTTCACAAACATCAAAACAAGGGCTTGAGCAAAGACTGGATAAAGAGTATGAATGAAGGAGAACTGCCAGGGTTTCCAAGCTCCTGGCTCAGGAATGGCCAGAACACATTTTTATTTCGACTTGTTAAATTTCCCAGGTAGGGCATTTATCAAACTCAAACTAATAACTGATTAGGGGAAGCGTTAGATGTCAGGCTGCTGTATCACATGGGCTGCATCATTCGCAGCAAACAGAGCCAGAGCATGAGGCATTGCTGTGCTGCAGCCAAGCCTACAGGCAAGTCCCTGCAAGGACACCCTGGACACATGCTTGAACTGCTGAGGCAAAATCGTGTGTTTATGTTAAAAAGCCCAGTGCAAGTACTTCTCTGCTGGAGATTCACCTTATTTATCTAACATAACTACTTAGCAAACAGGACTGTATGTGGCTGCTTAACAGCATAGCACAGAAGATTGGTCTGTATCCATCCCCGGCTCTGCCTGTGAATGCCCTCAGAAGAAATTCCTTTGGTTAAACTGCACAGAATGCAAATGGGGAAGGATGGTGTTTCTGTGGAGTCCCAATGCTTGACACTTAGGAAAAAACATCTACAATGCAAAGCATGTCATAATGCTAGAGAGAACTGCAGGAGAAGAGGGAACGCTTTCTAAGACATCTGCAGGGAATATTTTACATATTGAAGTGTATTTTCTCTTAGGGGACTATTTCATCACTCCATTTGATTATCCATGAAGTTTTAACGACCATGTTTTTAAAGGTTTTTCATGAGAATGAAATTCTGAATCAAAAGACTAAGAAATCCCAGAGGGGAAGAGTGTTTTACTTATGTAGCCAACCATGACATTGGGGGATTAAAAATGAAAGTGGGGAAAATAAATGAGTCTTTGTAAAAATTACACTGAGTGAAAAAAAAGAAAATGAAGGGGGAAAAAAAAGCCAATACAAATTGGTCACTTGCTGAATTGTGAAGTGTTCTCGAGTAACTTCCATTAACGAAAATAAGACAGAGGAAGGTGCACTGAAATAACTTCTGTGCCATGCCCAGCACTCTGTGGGGTGGACCCTCTCCCTAATCCCACCTCCCCACTTCACACACAGCTCCATGCCGTTCCTTCAGGCCCTGTCGCTGTCACAGAGCAGAGCTCAGCGCTGCCCTCCGCTCCTGTGAGGAGCCGCAGCCGCCATCAGGCCTCCCCTCAGGCTGCTCTGCTCTGAACAAACTGAAGAACAACGAACTCCAGAGAAACACCAGAATATCCCAGCCTGACGTGGCTGCTGGGAAGGCATGGTGCAACGAAGAGAGCTCCATTCAGCAATGCTTTCTGGAGCCCAGCCATGCCAGAGCTCAGGGCAATGGCAGAGCAGCCCCCCAGCACCTCCAGCACCCGTTCCCATCCCACCCAGCCTGCCACTGCCTCCTTTCCTCTTAAACCTGGCCAGGTTTGCACTGGAGAAACAAGCTAAAACCAAATTCTCACTAGCATTAATCCAGCTTCCTGCAGGGCCCCTTGTGCCCCAGCGAAGCGCTGGGAAGCCTGGCTGTTACGCTGTCTGCTGCTGCCCTCGGTATGAATGAAAACCAAGCTGCTTCTGCTGACTCCCACTCTCAGCCATTTGTAGCAGACAGAATGAGAGCAAAAAAGGGATTCCGCTGAGGAAGGAAACCAGGAGGGCACAGGCGTGGGCAAAGCAGCTGAGGAACAGAAGGCAGCATTTGTTTTGACTGATGCGAGCTGACAAAAGCCCAATAACATGTCCATTTGCACAGCTGTATATTCCTATGGACACGTCAGGGACCACAGAAATGATATTCAATGTAACAAACCAGTAATACACGAAAGCATTTTTTTCCCCACCTTCACACATAAAAATGTGATATGTTTATATTTCAAAGAGATTCACACCATCTTTCTAGGCAAACCAGGTTTTCTTAGAATTAAACATAGGGTGGTTTTTCCTGTGCAAAATAGCGTGGGTTCAAGCAGGACCAATCCACGCAGGGTTAGGACACCACAAAATGCAATGCCAGTCAGCAGCTGGTTTGGGCTCCCAGAACCACGCACAGCACAGCCAGGCAGTAGATGCTTAGTGAGCCCTGAACTCCATGTTAGCATCCACTGCTTTTGTTCCCCCAGGAAATGCAAATCACCATCTGGTTGCTTTTTTGATAAAGGAAGGGTTAAAAACCAGGTGTAATGGGAAAGATTTCAGCTTCACTGAAGAAACACACTTTAAAAAAAAAAAAAAAAGTATAAGCCTAGCTGCACGAAACCATCTGGGCTTCTCATTATAGATGGGCCCAAATCTGAAGTGCACCTAAGCAAACCTTTCTGTGGCAACTGCTAACTGGGACTCGGGGTTCCAGGGCTGCCTGTGCAGGATGATGCTCAGTATGAACACAGAGGAATCTGGGCCTGGTCTAGGTCTTAAAACAAGATTTCAGATTGACTGAGTGTTAAAGCAAAAGAATAGGTTTCCTCTCCCCCTTGCCAAGGACAGTCAGACCTTGCCTCCCTGCTTAACCGAAGAGGTGAATAATTATTTTTGAGATTTATAGCAAGGCATAATTGGAAATACATACTTTTGAAATTTACAGTATGACAGATGTACATTATGATATTAAACGACTCATTTTGCTGTTAGTTTTCAACAGAAAAATATTTTGATTGGGCAAACCTATTTTCTTTAACTTAAAGGACTGTTCAAACAGCCACTTCCAGTGAGCAGCAGAAGTGTGAAACATCCCTGGGCAGCACTGCCCAAGGCCTTAATGCACAAACTGCAGGAGTGTTCCTGGGGTTGCAGCGCATGGTGTGCCTGACTATAACAGGGGAAAAGGAGTGTTGCTGGTCCTAACGGCTAATCCATCAGCAAAACTGTAGAAAATAGGCAAAATTAACTTTTCAGCCACCCTAAGTACTGGTCCTCCCTTGAGAAATGGTAGAGTATGCAGGGCTATTTCTGTCAGTTCTCTGTAAGACAAAATATAAGATCTGCATCGCACCCAAAGTCCAAGCAGAGCATCCCCATTTTGGAAAAATTAAATTATTCACTTGTGTACAGATTAAGGCAACAGGCATTTTCCAGGACTTGCCTGTCAGATAGTATGTCCTAGCATAAGAGAATCTGGGTGATTTCACTCACAGAGGTCTAGTGAAACTATATTTCTTCACCTTCTACATGAAAGTATTTTTTGTACCTTCTTGAAGGCTGATACAGCTTATCTTCAGGTCACTGAATATCATGAGACATCATTCTTAGAGCTTTAGTAATTTTTATTGTTTAAATATTTAAAAAGAAAAGCTCTGGGGATGTGGAATTGCAGTAGAGTACTTATCAAAAATTTAAGGTGGAATACACGACAGAGATGCTTTAACTGTTCTTCTCTGGTGCTACCTGCCTTCCCAGAAAAGCATTATTTACTGAGATAAATCAGACTAAAGTTAATTTAATAAATACAACTACGATGGAATAGAAATCAAGGCTGAAGCAGGAGCTTCCTAGCACCCAAGAAAAAAAGAATAAAAGCCACCTTAAAAACAAAAAAGCAAGCAAAACCTAAACCAAACAGAGAACTCTTCAAACTGATGAGGTTCCAATGAGTTGTGCAGTGCCTTTATTGTTCACATATGGTCCTCAGCACAGGTCACAGAGAGGATGATAACGTGCCCTTCTTAGTTTCTTTCCTCTCAATTTAACCTTAATGCCAGGTTCATTGGCTTCACAGTACTTGGTTTGGGGATAGTCAGAAATTATTGATGCTCACTGTGTTAAGTTTATTCTGAAAAAATGGCTTAAGGCAGCGAGTCAGGTAACAGTGCAGCTGAACTCCTGAGCTGCTGCACCAACAGCATTACACACACAGACCCAATACCCACTAATGCAAACGCACAACAGAGAAGCATCAAGCTTTGGTAATTCAAAATAGTGGAATTTGGTAGGAGAGAGGACAGATGGATGTTTGCTGCTAATTAGGGAAAACGAACCATACAATCTGGACTCCAGTAAGACCATTTCCTGGGTGTAAGCTAACCCAAAGTAGCTGCATCTCCAAAATAATGAATTTTAGTATCAAGCACTTCTAATTTGTACACTAAACTCTTTTTTTTTTTTGTGTTCACTCAACTCACATGAATCACATTTGCTGTTCCTATTCTCTCTGTGCAGCAAATTGCTGACCACTCTCCATTCTGCAGGTCTTTGAAGTAGCCAAAACATACATGCAAACTGCTTGTGGGCAGTTGAACCAAGGAGTCAACAGTTGTACAGCCACATTGCTGGGAAACACTTCCATGGTCTGACCAAACTGGTCAAGTGACGCTTAAGAGATTAAAACTGTCAGAGCTTGAGAGCTAGCTTCCATATGCAAATTTCATCATGGTTTGTATTAGAACTACTTTTTGGAGTGGAGCTGTGCAGAGCTGAGCTGTACTTGAAGAACACGTCTTCACTATAGAACACACAGGCTGCAAGCCGGCCATGAGGCTGGGCTGTGAGGGGAACAGTACTGCTCACCAGAGACTGGGAAGTAATGTGCTGGTGTTTGGCACGGAAGCACTAAAAGATGAAAGCCGGGGAGGTGAAAGTAGGTACAAAAGAAAGGAAGAACAGAAATGAGAGGCTGGAAATCATAGAAATGGACATAAGGAATTATTTGAGCTGAAACTGCAAAGCCTAGGAGATCATCTATTGCTGGTTGTAGCCAACTACACAAGCTTATTGAACTTCCACAGTGTTCATGTAAATAAAGCTCACATAAAAAACTGTAACACAATGACGTGATGGAAAGCACAGCAATGGTAGCCTGAAGCCATAGGTTGCAGCAGCCATAGACACAGAAACAAAAGAAAGAATTTGCTTACCCTTAGAAGGCCTCAGGTATACAGGGATCTCCTATAGAGATACTCTTACCTCCACTGCCAACACTCAAATGAGGTCTGAGAAGGGATAGACCCTAGCTCCACCCCTTCTGGTCACTCAGGCATATTACACTGTATGCACCTGAGCTCCCCTGGGTTGGCCCTTCCTTCCCACCAGGTGCTCAATCACTCTTTCCAGCCCTGACTTAGTATTTCTGCTATAAAAACCAAGAAAATACTGAAATGTTTCAGGATTGATGGGTCAGAAATCTGATTCTGATACTCAAAGTTGTCTAGCCAAACCATCCTCTCTCCTACCTGTGTACAGATGCACACAGAGGCAACCTCAAGCTCAGTCACATTTGCCAGGAACCAGCTTGCTATGCCTGTGTCACTACCCAGACAGAATTCAAATCAGCACTAGCAGCTGCAGAGCACCCATAGGGATTCTCAAAGCATCCACTTTGTCCATTCAGCCTAAGGAGAACCTCTCTTTACTCTTGGCATCAGGAAGGAGGGCGGCTGTTTCACTTGCTTCTCCTACAAACCTTCATTTTGCTTAGCTCTGTCAAGGCCTGAGGATTTGGTCCTTATTAAATGCAGAATAAGTATTCTCCATAACCTCCCCCGCTCCTAACTGCCTGACTTGTATTTCACCTACCTTGTTTGCAAGTAAACACAGAAGCGTGAGGGATTTAGTATCCACAGATTGCTAGGAGTGGTGAGGAATGCAGGAATATGCTCTGTCATTCCTTGTCCTGAAGCTCCCCTCCAGCTCTGAATGACAGATCCTTTCTAAGAGCTTACATATTGCTGTGGGGCACTACACAGAGACAGCTCTAAGTACAATAATACATCTCGATGGGTAATGGTACAACTGTTGCTATTTACTATTGCAGTAATTTTGTCTTTTCTCTGAGTTGTTATTTTTTGTTCTCTTTCCCTGGGAAATATAGAGAGGTTACAAATTCTTGAGTACAGACATACATACATATTACAGTAACTGTAATGATAACAGATGACAAAATTCAAGCATTCGCTTCAAAAAATATCACAGTGTGCTCTGGAGGGGGAAAACAGTCTATTTTTTCCTCAAGAAAATATTTTCTATAATAAATATATCTGGACAGTTTACAAAGTCCTCAGAGGCTAAACAGTTAGCTGTAACAAGTCCGATACCTGACACATTTTTCTTCAGGGTAACTTGCTTCATTCAGAGTTTTAATGTTTAAATAAACTGCTGCCCAAATCAATAATCTGCAAAATCATTCACTCTGGGAAAGTTCTTCAATCCTTCCCCCCTGTTTAAAGTCAATTTATGCATTACGCTACAGCTACCTCCAGATGCATTTCATTACCTTCCCACTCCATCTTCGAGCAGCCCCTCTGCAGCTCTGGCCATGTTTCCCAGCAAGGAGGTCTGCAATCTTTTCTCTCGTGCCAACCTGCCACAGACAGCTGAGAAGCCCTTTTGTCTTGTCTCTGGGGTTTAGATTACTGCTGTATTCCGGCAGAGACAGTGAAATCTGAGGGCAAACAGCTGGAATATATCTGTTAGGCTCTGCCTAGTGACAGTAACTGAAGAGGTATCATTGCTGTTGGCTTTGATAATCTCAGATAAAGCAGGTGTGGGAGAAAAAGCCCTCGGCTCTATTGATCCAGCACTGTTTTATTTCCTTCTCTGCACTGAGTTTGTAGATAACTGCTCTCTTGCTCTTGCGTTTTTTAAAGATACTCAAAATGTCTTAGAAAATAGCTTCCCAAAGACTTCACACTACTATTTGCCTCTTCAAATATCTGTAAACTTCAGTGCCGTGCAGTCCCAACCTAGCAAAGCATTTAAGTAAATGCTTTAAATTAAGTGTGTGAACATTGCTGTGCTAGCACAGGTGGAACTGCTCACGTGCTTAAACCTCTCTGCAGTAAATGCCAGGATTCATTTTGCATGGCAGGAGGCAGTATCTGACATATTCCTTCAAATCTCTCTAGAAACTGAACAATGATGGAAATACTTGGGAGCCATAACATCAAACAACTGTATCTAAGAAACTGAACAGTGGCAGCTGGCCATCCCTCCTGTTCCTTCCATCTCGACCAGCCATCCAAGCACCCAGCTCCTAGCTCACCTTTAGCTGCAAGAAGAGAAAGCAACAAACACCCTTTGTTTCTTGTCCTTGAGGAAAGGTAAGCAGGTATGGTTCCTCTGCTCTCCTTTGTACATCAGATACATCCTTTGTACATATGATGGAAAGTGTCACGCTTCTGTTTACAGAGAAATCACTGTAGTTAGCTACATAAACTCAAGCAATAAGTCTTTGGGAAGAGTGTACATTTTGTGGAAAATGAAGCAAATGTAAGGAGAATGACTTTGCAGAGCAAGGAAACATCCAGAAACTACTCATTTGTTGCTACTCACTGTTCTGAGACTACAAACAAGGAGAGATGAGCAAAAAAAAGAGAGCAGAAGAGAGACAGAGTTCTCTAGGATATAATGTTTCCCCAAAAAAGCTTTCGACCCTTTTTGTTTTATTTCTGCTTGGAAGAATGAGCTATCCTGACTTGATTCTACCTGTCAATCACTGTCTACAGCAGCCTTGCTTGGCTGCCTAGTCATTAGGACTAGCTAATAGATTCTCTCCTCTGCCAACTTATACCAGAAAAGCTACCAGCTAATGAGCTCGTACCAGGGCATGATGGGGTCATCTCAAAATAATATACCAGGAAAGAAATTTGACCAGAAATACTTCAGAAATTTTTGCACTACCCATAGTTTCAAAATATATTTTACTGTAAAAGAATCAAATTAAGATTATCTTTAAAAGCCATCTGAAAATATATTAGACTTTTCTGCATTTGGAGGGGAAAAAAAAAAAAACAAAAAAAACCCAACAAAACAACAGTATAACCAAATGAGGATATTTTTACAGACTTGCCCAAGTTACCAAGAAAGCTACAGGAGAATGCTGGAAAAAAACATCGTGGAGACAGACTGCGGAAGATTGTGCATCCATAATGCTGTGATCCCAGAATAAACCTGTCCATTTGTTACACATCCAGGTGTTGTTTTTCTGCAGCTTCTGAGATACTTAATGTGCTTTTCTACTCTTGAGATGCGACACTGTGAAGATGGCACCTTCTTACTCAACAGATCATCTCTGAAAGGATTTGCAGTCTCATTTCTGCGTGTGTTAGGATTTCAGCTGCCTCTCATGATTACTGCAGAGTTCTGCAGATACAAGTCTGAGAGTTTTCTATATCCTTTGGTTTATGTGACAGTATAGTACAAAGACTAGAGCATCTCAGAAACTGATCAGGGACCTGAATCCTTACTCAGTCAGAGCTTTTCATTAGTCATACAGCAAAACAGAGTAAAAGGGCACTGCTAGCACTGCTAAGCTCAGATTCTTGGACCAGCTGTGTAGCCTCGTGGGCTTCAAACTCTGACACCACTTACACCTGTGCAACCTCTGGGAAAGTCATAGGGTGGCACAGGTAGAAATGAGGGCAGTATCTGGCCTGCAAAAACATTTTGTGCATGAAGCAAAAAGGAGCTACTTTCAGAAGGTCATCAGTTCTTCCACAAAGCTCAGGCACTTGTGGAAGGCTGGAAACATTTTAAATGAAGGCTTAAGGACCACAATGACAACTGAAATGCGTGCAAATATTATATAGGCAAGAACGCAGTCTTCACTGATGTTTCATTTGCAATGCCACTTTACAGTGCAGCTATTCAAAACAAGTCAGCATCAACACACTGTGTATTTTCAGAGAGAAAGGAAATAACAAAAGGATCTAACATTTCTGTACAGAGGTGCAGAGTTTGCTGTACTGGAGCAGACAGATCATCCGTCTAGTTTTATTCCCTGCTTCTACAGAGGCAAAAACCAAAGCACTAACTCTTGTGATGCATCCAGCCATTTGTGCCAGATCTTATCAAGGGAGAAGACCTCCTCCCAGACCCCTTCAGGTTATCTGACAAAAACACACAGCCTGTTTTGTGCTCCAACTTACCATAAGCTGATCTGAAACTAGGCTCAGGAAACAGACCCAGGAGAATGACTTTTTAACTACGAGATATCTTTGTTGAAGGAGAGAACATGCTTTCAGCCAAACAGATATTTCTTTTTTTTTTTTTTTTCTTTAAAAAGACAGTATAAAGTAAGGGATCAAAACATCATCAGAGCTTAGCATTTTGCTTTGAGTCTTCTTGCAGTGTACTCTGTAACAGCACTTTCATTTGAATTTAGAGATTCTGCTCACACGTTCTAACACTCACTGAGAGGGGAGGAAGTCAGAGAGACAAGGACAGAGAGCGTGACAGTCCGTCTGAAAGTACAGCAGCATAAGCACATATGCATGTATGCAGTCTACACTTTTTCTAGTACACTTTCTGCTGAGCTTAACTAACCATCTTCATCTACAGCTCACAGATAAAATTTCTTTCAACTTCTTAAGTATATATGGATGGTAGAAACTGTCTTCTCAGGAATACAGAGCCTCAAAGGACAGAATATGAAAACAAAGAATGAAAAAATAAACTATATTGTGCACTTTTTAGGTGCCACTTTGCACTGTTTGAAGCTTTATTAGTAAAGTGACTCAAAGCTAAATGGCGGGTATTTCAGAAACAATATTTCGAGATCTGCAAAGCTTTTCTAGCTTGTGCTGGACAGGACTTAGGAACCTTGTATGCAATATAAGAAGAACACAGCATGGAGAATATGTTTAGCAAGTCTCAGAATTTCCTCTGTTTTGTTCTGTTTACTCTGAGAAGTGTGCAGGAAGGATGACACCCTTTTAAATAATTTGCAAGCCCTTTACGCTTCAGCTTTTGGAAATGCACCAACATATGTGCAGCTAGAGCAAGCTTATTTGTATGTAAAGAGCAGAAGACAACACTTTGCCAGTGTTTTCAGATTCAATGGCTTCTGAAGATCAAGTTGTCTAAAATACTTCAAATACAAGACACAAGTCAGTGCCCACAAATACAAGTTCATACGGTGGCTTGTTATTGCCACGATTCAGAATGATGCTACTGTACTTTGACAGTAATACAGTACTCAGGATCAGCGACCAGCACCTGTGGTATGCCTATGGTGTCCTTGCAAAACTGTGCAAGACAGAATTGACAAAGAACAGATACATGCCCAGTTAAAGAAACTTTCTGAGGAAGCCAAAAGAGTTCCTAAAAAGCGTGCACACCTGAGTTTTCATAATATGGAAACCACCTTCTCATAGCTGGCAACCGAACCACTGCATATTCACAGCTGCATAATATCTGGGTGGAAATAAAGCATTTTCATATGGAAAAAAAAAAGTAATTGTATTGGAGCACTTATAATCTTTCCAGTATAATGCACAAACACAATGTTGAATGAATCAACAATCAGCAGAGGCACAGAGAACCTCAGGGTCTACATTCTCACATAGTACATTGTTGGTGGAACAATTCCTTGTGAATCTTCTGCAAGGTAGAATCTTAGACGGGGTCTAATGTCACACAAACAACCAAAAGAACCCATCCAGGAACAATGGCATAAGCTTAGCTATCCATTAAATTGCTTGCATATTTAGGAAATATCTCTCCTACCCCAACATTCTGAGTGTTGTTATGGATAAAGTTGTAGGCCATCCACCTCTCTCAGCTGAGAAGAATGTATTTCTAACAGGCATAATGTTGGGATTCCAAGAAAGAGCATTGCACAGCTGGAAACAACTTCACAGCGGTCTGTCAGCTTCATATTTTAATATGTCATCTGTTGAGAAGAAAGAGAACCACCATGATATTAAGGCAATTTCTCTCTGACCCTTAGTGATCTCTAATTCACTGGACTCTGTAATTTGCTTTGTATTGAAGGGGAAGTATAACTGCTGCAGCTGAGGACTGAAGGATGACTCTGTGGTATATTTCTCTCTCTGCCACAAACATATTTCTTACTAGGTTGTAAAGAGAAAGGAAGTTCAGAACAGATATACATATTAGGATGGGCTCATATTCTGGAAATGACTATAATACAAAGCCAAAAAGTAAAATTAGCTTTGATTCAATTAATTCTTAAGGAATAATATTTCTTTATTTGAATAGGATCATTCTGCTAGCCAAAGATGCTTTTTATTTTTGTTGGAGCCACACTTATATTGCCAACAAACAAAATTAAACTACATCAAAATTAAACTACATCAAAGCTTCTTATAATGCCCAAATCTTAGTCAAAACATATGGTAAAGGCCAACTCCTGCTCTCCATCACTGCACTAATGCAGTAATTATAATGGAGATGTACACATCAACATACAACCATGTTACGAACGAATTAAATGTATTCTTAAAACCATTTTTTTTTGTTGTTTTTCTGTTTTTTTTTGCCCCTTACAAAATAGAGCTGACAAGACAATGGCCTCTTCCTTTTAATTCACGTTTTAGAAAACCTTAGAAACTCAAGTCTGGGTATTTGAAGTTAGACAATGAAGATCTATGATATGGAGCCAGAGATTTCCGTATTGGATGTCTTTGTGGTAAAAGGCCCTCTCTGAGAATGCATAATCCCTTGCTGCACCTCAGAAATAGCTCTGGAGGCTTTGAATGAAAATATCTTTCATTGCAAGTAGTATGATAGCTGTTTCTGACTTAAGATGCAATTGTCAAAATCACAGGATACCCAAGAGACAAGACCTTCCATAGTAATAACTACAGTTAGGGCTGCTGCTCCCCAATATTTTGGCTCTAGCTTCAGGAGTTATCTCCCGGAAGATTCCATTGCAGCAATCAGACAGAGCCATAGATGCTAATAAATATGGTGGGTCCCACACAATACATTACATTTTCCTGGTATGTTGAATATTCCTGAACAACCTGCAGAACAACCTGCACACCACGGAATGCTATCCTTTTATGTACAGAAAAGTAGACATAGTCACGCAGCTGGTGAAAAAAAAACCCACAACTGAGGACATAATATCCAGTCTATATCCTCCAGTAGTCCCTCTTTCTCTTCCTGAACACCCTGAGTACAGTCACATAGCCGTTACTATGCAATTTCTCTGTGCAGCAACTTGGAAAATCTAAAGTGGGGCTCAACCTAAGTCTGTCAGATAAAACACATCAGTGAATGAAATGGAGTGATCAGAGGTACCACAGTACCTCCTGAGTTTTTGAGCCTTAATTTTGAAAACCAGGTGTGTTAAAGGATGTCTGCGACTCTTATGTATCTGAATTTGCAGCAAATGCACACCTGTAACTGTCAAGCTTGTCTGCCACTGTTATGACAACAAGACAACTGCCTACAACAGTTTTGGAAATGAGTTAAATTATTCTGTAACAGCCTTTCTTCTTTCCTGTCAAACATCTTTCCTATCTGAGTTAAATGCATTATTATTAACTCATTTGTTCACTGCTAGATTTGAAACAGAGCGGAATCCAATTATTCATCTTAGGTTTAAGTTGTATTCCTTTTCAGCTTGACTCACAGATATTAGGGCTAGAAGAAATCTTATACATCTGCTTTATTCCACTTGAAGATTTGCTCCTGTAACTACGTGCTCTCAAGCACATCTCTATGGGAAGCAGAAGCTAACTCAGAAAATCTGAAGGCAACTCTGCTGTTAGATTTCCAGCAGAGCAGGAGATTGCTTGATATATACAACCCTCAAATCTCACCATTAGTTTATATCTAAAACAATGAATTGGAGTTTATCAATGCTGACAGAGTTCCTCTGATGTCAGATTTGACTGCCAGTTTGGGATCAAAATGGCTGCCTCCCCTAAGTTTTATGGCTTGGTTATAGGCCTGATACAAAACACTTTAAAATAAAAATGCTGATGCAACATTAACTACAGCAGGCATTTCTATAATAATATCTTCTGATAACACCTAAAATGACTGGGTTCTAAGAATGCTGCTATAATGAGAAAGGAGGGTGGTTAGAGCTGCAGGTGGCAATGCTTCCAATCTAAGAACACGACTGGGTGCAGAGAACGACACAGTTCTTACTTTCAGATAATAAATAAGATTATGACATATGTTTCTCTGAAAAGTTATGGACAGAGGAATAGGTAAAAAACAGAATTCAGTGCTGCTGATAAGAATACAGTGGAGAATGACTGGTTTTATAAAACAACACCCAGGTTCTGCACCATGATTTTCAAAGATGTACCATAAGGTATGGAATCACATCCTCACTGAGATCTCAGCATAGCACATACCAAATAAACTCCCTGTATGTGGCAATGCTGGAACTTAAGGAAAGAGATACAAGTAGAACACCTATAGCCAACCTTACAACAGCACATCAGCACACCTTTGAGTTGCCCATCATTGTGACTAATAGCTGACTGCTATGACTCCTGATACTAAACATTAGGAAATGCTGTTAACCAGATGTTTGATCCTCAGAGAAGACTGCTTCCAGAGTGATCTGCCATGGCTGCACACCCCGCACTGGTGAGTTACCTACACCACAAGGAAGTTAGAAGTTGATCTCCGTAGCCCCTCTAACATTTCTCTGCAGAAGCAGTCACCACAAACAACAGTGGTCTAAGGGATAAAGGCCAGCAAAAGGTGTACATGATCTTAAGAGTGTGAAATACTAGAATGGAAAGTACCAAATTAATGAGAAAAAAAAAAAAAGGAAAAAGGGAAATTATTTCTACATACAGAAATGTGTTTCTTTGGAAAAGGGACAGAGAAGGGCTCCCTCCATAATAAGAATGAGAGCTATTAGAAGTAGGAGGGAAGTGAGCAGGAAACAATCTCAGGGTATGTGACAGATACCCTTTTTGGGACAGCAGTAGTCCATCAGTTTTGAGATGAGGATACAAGAATGATAACAGCTGAGATACATACCCGGAAATCTTTACAGTTATCTAGCAAAAATCTTATTTCCTGGAAAACCCCATCCACAGCTTTCACGTTTGTGACCCACATGCATACAATGCCAGTCTAGTGCTGGCATTTTATGGCTGTATCAAGATTATAATATCTCAATGCTCCTCTCAAATAAAGCCATCCAACACAAACAAATCTCACTACATATATGCCATGGAGTTCTGAAGGCAGTAATGGCTGCTGTTGTTTCTCTTCTGAAAATCTGAAAGCTGGGAGCAGAGCAGATTCTGAACTTGCCGACTAAAGACTATGTAGTAAAAAGAGGGCTCTGAACTCTTTAAACTCATTGATGTGAATTCAACATATTGCCTGTGCAAGGGCAGTTTAACAAACCTCTGTATCAATCTTAAAATATCAAGCAACACTGAATTGTAAAAAAGCGCTATAACATGAAAACATAATTATAGTTCAAGGTTATGCTTAAACTCTCAATAGTTACATGAACAGAGAATAAAAATCTGAAATCTCATTTTTTTATAATAATTTTTGTTCTACAGATTGTTTGCAAACCACTCTTTTCTAGCAATTTAAGTCCATCCTGTATTTCTAAATATACTTGCATAAATCATCCAAAGCAAATGACAGCAACAATATCCTTCATCTCTTGTTGCAAACAGAAGTGTGATCTATTTAATCAAATTTCAAACCTGAATTTAGCTGTCAGTGCCCCCAAGAAAAAGAAAGCACTTGCACAAAAACATTTAGAAAGATAAGAAGTGCTTGGTTTTTGGTGGTTTATCTTTTTGTTGTTTTTTTTTCTTTTTTTTTTTTTTGTGTGTGTGTATGTGTGTGCATGTTTGGTTTTGTTGAAATTATTATTATATTATTATTACTATTTATTATATTATTTTTTATTGTTCTTACTTTGAAAATGGCATGAGTAAGAGTTGACACTACAGAAATACTGTGAAAGTCACCAGTAATGTTATCACGGTTGTCCCTGTCACTTTGTCACTGAAACTAAAACGTCCTGTTTGCTATATCCCTTATTTTTAATTCTGGGGGGGAAAGTTGGCACAAAAATATCCCAATTTCATTGGTTTGTAGGCATAACATTTAATCCTGGCTTGTACTGAAAATCAGCAGCTTTAAAGTGTTTAGGATCAGTAACTAGGAGGAAATAAAACTTTCCAACTCTCTTAATGACATCTGCACCAGTTGATACAAAACCCAAAGATTAATCCAGAATATTTTTTTTTCAGCTTGCATCATATATATAAACATAAAGAAAAGGATCATGCAAATAAAGCACGTCACAATAAGTATACATACACTGGGAAAAAAAGAAGCACTTGGGCATCTCTAATTGCAGTAGTCATTAATGTTGGAATGCCTACTTTAAAGCTTTAAGTTTCCTTTATTACAATTCGCCAGATACAGCGTAGTACTGCTACCAGGCATTCCTAACAGATCACTTGTATAACAATCAAATCTACCAGGCAGAAATTAGTTAAAATAGAACATCCCACGACGACACAGATGCCCAGCTAAACCAATTGATTCAGCCCTTGAAAGACATTACTGATGCAAAGATTGTAGCAGAAAGGTCCTTTCAGCACAGCTATAATCATTAACCACTGCACTGGAACTCACTGCTTCAACTCAGAAACTAAATTTTGATGGCTTTTTGTTGCCGTCGTTCTAATTAACATCACAAATCAGCACAGAAAATTTGCCAGATCTCATCTGTCAAAACACTTACTGATATTGTGTGAAATCTGCGTTTCTACACTTCGTATTAGATGCAAAAAGTATGCTAGGGAGAGACCTGACGAGCAGCTAACTTGAGAATTTTGAGTCAAAAGATGAGCTCACCATTATGTTCAGTCAGAAATCACTTACGTACAGCGTTCTCAAAAGCCAAGATTTCCTGCTTACTTAGGAACCCTGAAGCCTTGTACAATTTGAAAGTTGGTCTTATTCATGCACCAGGTGTCCAGTTTTTTTCCAGCTATAAACTTGCAAATATGAAACCAAGGATTATTTTAATTGTTCTCCACTTCTTTTTTCTACCAATGGACATGGGTCTTCGAGCTTCTGTGGAAGTACATCACTAAAAAATGAAGGTAAACGAGGGTACCAAGTAAATATTAATCACATATAATTAACGAGTAGCAAACAATGTGCTGTTTTAAGAAACTCCAGCTGAAACATTCAGTGTGCTGAATGAACAGTGCACCACAGATCACCTCATGAATATACTTTAATTGCTTTGCTTTTTTGCTTTTCTATTCCATTTTTGCTCTAGCTTTATACTGTATGCTAGAGGCCTGAAGACATTCCTCTTCACCTCCATCTCTTTCCAGCAAGTTTTAAAAAAGCATTAATCATAACCGGGAAACCAAGCCCTGCCTTCTGGTTTTGCGTGTAACATTTAGAAACTTGAGAAGCTTGATGATATTGTTCTTCCTTGAAAGGGTAGGAGTGGTGCAGCTGTAACACAGGTTTCTTTCCTACTGCCATTGGAGGCAGAGAAAGACAACAAATGCACAGCATTTGTATAGCACATAACATTTGTAGAGTATTCAGTTTC
Organism: Phasianus colchicus; assembly: GCF_987193195.1. Lineage (NCBI taxonomy): Eukaryota > Metazoa > Chordata > Aves > Galliformes > Phasianidae > Phasianus > Phasianus colchicus. Next base: position 4,909,060 of record NC_143447.1, on the reverse strand, counting down.
CCGTTGGATGGTCTGTTGTCTGTTCTTTTCTACATTGTTCTTCAGCAGCAGCAAATATTCTCAGGAGTGAGACCCAATTCTGCAATGACAATCATACTAAAAATCATACAGAAAGAACAGTGTGCTCTGGAAACTCAGCCCACTGGGTGAGGTGTTGACATCCATTACATACTCCAGGAGAGGAGACACTTATTATGATGGTTTTATGAGCAAGTCCAGATCACCGACTTCCTGCAGGGCAGCAGAAACTGAGCCCCAAATCATACGTAGCACATGAGAATTTGCAGCACTTACGTTTGCAATGTGAGAGGGGTCTCTAAGTCATTGACTGATGGTATTTATTTATTTGGGTGTTGCACATTTCAGAGAAGAAATACGTGTTTCAGTTAGGAAGTGTTTGTAAACATGATGCTGGGTGTTGGACACTATGTGCAATATATGGCCACATAAATCTTAGTATGAAAATATTTGCATAGAATACTTGCCTATATATAAGGTTTAAGTACTCCAGCACTTTAAGAAAAATCTATATTTTATGGATTAAAATATGTATAAGTTTAAATTTATCTGCACGTTTCTTCTTTGGAAACTGTTCCTTGAGAATAACATTAATATTTATTACATTTTCCATGTCTGAGCAATTATAGAGGCATAAATTCTTCACGAGCTGATGCTGCAGGACCTGAGCGCTTACATGGTATCCTATTTATGTCACTGGGAGCTCAGGTAGGAGCCTGTGCAAAAGCTGTGCTTGGCCTTTAAAACACCAGGTAACCAGATAAGGTTCCCCTTTTTCATCTATGGGAGGTGTGGCAGGAGGCCTTCTACTTCATGTCCTCAGCTTGAGGGCCCCTTTCTCACAGCTGTGGGACAGCTTCTCTTGGAAATCTTGCAGGAAAACCACGTGACCTCGTTTTCTCTGTGTGACCCCTATTTCTACAAGAAAATATTTTATGGTACCTTACACAAAAAGTTACAGCACACTTTAAGCCATTGGTGTTGCATCCTTACTTGATTTATTCACAGTGGGTCCACGAAAGAAGCGCTTTATCCAGAGCGCACCATCAAATGCTAGATACTTAATTTTTTTCATGAACCACAATTAGAAGTCGTACTTCCAGCAAATCTGTAAGTGCAGAAGGACAGTGTAACACAGTGCAAAGTGAAAATCATGGACTCTTCTGCATCCCTGAGAAAGAGCAAAATAAAAGAAAAAAAAAAAAGAATCGCACTGAATGGAAAAGTAAAAAATGGATCAACCAAATGAGAACTATTCTCATCTCACAAGATGATCAAATTAACTTCACAGTACTGTTTCCATATGCACATGCCTCACAACCAAAAAAACCCTTTTTCTGGCTTCAGGAGAGCGTACCTTCAGCTGGCAAAGACAGAATGCTAGCCAGTCAGAAAGGTGACTTTTTTTTGGACAAACGAGGAAACTTAATGAATTCCCCACTCCACAGACGGCTGTAGTATACGTTAGAGCACCTGCTGCAACTCACTTCATATCACATTGCGGTTATGAAAAATAGTTTGCTATTTTGGAACCCCCTGGCAGCCAGAGTGAATCACTGAGGGCCCAAAGCTCATTTATCTTTTGTCAGAACTGAAGCCAAATGAACGCCATCTTGCCCGGCAGCTGAAGAATGGTGAAAAAACATTCTGCAAGTAAAAATAACCATAGGAGCATGCAAGAGTTGCAAAGACAAGTGACTTATGGTGGGTAATAAAGAGCTTTTCACAACTCACTCAAGCTTTTTAAAATACAGTATTTCACTGCCACATCCTGAGAAAAGGAGGGGAGAGCATCTGAGCCATGATCAAGACCGCAGTAGCAGCTCATTAGAAATGCAGTGTTTTAGAATACAACTCCTAGTCCATTCCGATACTAAGCTGGAGGCAACACTGAAATATTCAGATGTCAGCAATGCTCAGCGCTGCCTGAATGTCTCTTCCTGAGGACGATGACCCAGCACAGTTATAGTGTGGCCAAGTCCTTGCTCCAGCAGCAAAGCATTGAGAAGCACAGAGCAGCAGGCTGCCTACCAGTCTCCACTGCTGGGGATGCCAGGTAATGGGGAAAATGACACCCAATAGTCTGCCATCGGCTGTGTAGCTTGCTGGGAACATGCAGATAGATAAGCTGAGGATTTTAGGTCCAGGTGTCCTGTGACAGACGAAAGGTAAGAATTACACTGACAGATGCTCTATGCCTCCAAAGCAGCAGCAAAATTAAGGACAGAACTCTCAAGAAAGGGAAAACCAAATGCTTGTTCCTAGTAAAAAACCATGAAGCAGGAAGGGCTGACATCAGGCTGAGCAACTGAAAATCAAACAAATGTAGAGATCAACACATTGAACAGTAAATACAGGGACTGAAAATTGAAGGATACTTTAGCATTAAAAGAAGTAAAGCATCTGCTAATAAAGAAACCAGCAGCTGCTGTGCAAAGATACCACACTTCCAGTTCATCAGTGGCACTTATCTGTTGGGCACCCCCCCCTTGTAAACTCAGAAAAACTGTGACTAAGTACAAGTGATTTACTTTTAGTGAACATTTTCATGAGCTACACCAAAACAGTAGATTATCCATGGACAACATGATTCCTAGTGCTGTATCCAAGCAGCACTGCACTTAGATCCATTGTGGAAATAAGGCCCTGCCAGTGGAAACACATTTCTCAGAAAACTTAATAAAAGTATTTCATGGAAAGTTAAAAGTGCTATTAGACAATATGTCCAAAATGACAAATTTACTCTAGCTACTTTCAGTAGGTATCAGGACAATATTGATGTCCTTACTCACACAATGCTGAAAGTTTCTCCACCATATCCTTGTGACTTCAATGGGGCTATATGTGGAATGAATTGGATACTATATATCGTGAACTGGGGAATAAATGCTCTTTCAGTATGATTAGCCACTAGAAATATGATCTGTGTCACATAAAGTTTCATGCTGCTTTGGCTTCCCACTGCGCTGTTGAAACCAATACTCTCATCACCATATTAGTGTTGACTTCCTCAAGGATTTTATGTCTCAACAGAGTTTGCAAAAAATATACAGCACAGTGATAAACCAACCATGTATATTCCAGAAATCAATGTGATAATTCCTCATGTTTCTGTTTTGAACATTTCAATGAATCGTTGAATTATTGGAATCGTTGTACACAGCAAATGGAAGCAATCTTTCTTGATTCACACAGGCCCCTATCAGATTTCTTTGATAACTGACAAAGTAAAGTAAAAATATGTCAAATAACCGCCCCAGAGTTTTGAAGTTCAGCAGCATGTTGGTACATTCTCCTTAATAAAGCACAATAATGGCAGATGTGGCTATAGTATCTTCTGTTAACTCAAGTAAAAGAGCTTGATACCTAGGAAGTTTTGGTACAATAGCTCTTTTCCTCTTGCAGCTGTGCTAGCTGGCCTAATGAAAGTTATGCCTGCTGCAAACCTTGTCATGTTTAAACCACAAAATAATTCTATAATCTAAATGTGAGTGCCTCAGTAGATACACCCAGACTTTCTTGCCATTTTAAAAGTCATGAACACTAAGAATGATCAGAAGCATTGGAATATCCTCTCCAGGTACTGAGTTGAAAGAGTAGAGATTGTTAATCTGCAGACAACCTAAATGCAAAGAGGTGAGTGTTTTGGGAAGGGTAAAGAGAAGTCTGATAAGAAGGTTTATTGCTAGAGAGGAACTTACTCAAAATGGTTAAAGGAGAATAACTTTCTTTCAGGATCTCAATTAGCCTATACTGCTTATTTCTAGAGGGTAAGCGACATTCAAATAGACATACAGTGCTGGAACAGAAAAAAAAAAAAAATTGTGAACTAAGATATTTTCAGACCTGGTCTAAGCAAGCATGCTTCAGGGACAGCCGCCGGCAACAGACAAGAGAGCAGCTTTGCTAATGGGCAGTTACACACATTACTGTAGCAGTCTGTGTGCTACTGCTACAAATGTTGTACTCATCCAATGTCACTGATGTCATGGACTACAACATTTCTGCCTTTGCCATAGATTTCACTCGTCACTTCCCTACTTCTCTACCTCAAGTTTTCTGTTAGTAAAACAAATGCAATACTTTTAAGAAGGAGGTTGTAAGAAAAGTAACTGCCACCATGTTGCACGTAATGCTTTGGGAAGTTTGTAATTACAGCATGAAGAAACAGGTGCACCATGCTTAGGACCCTTAACGATAACAAGACAACTGTGAGTACTGGGCATCAATTTGGTGGTCTGAAATTTCATTCAGGTTGTATTCCCTACACCAAGAGTGGATCAATCCAGATATTTTTCATATGGATTGAGTACAGAGAGAGATACTGTCATAAATGTTTGACGTGTACTGACTCAATGCTTCTTTCAGTGTCTGCTCCAAAAGTAATGCCTCCTATTTTAATACCTTGGCCCATGACACCAGAGGTGAATGTTGGTGGTATGGCAGTAGAGGTTAAACCTTCCTGCCAATATGCCATTAAATTATGCTCATGTGTGACAGATGGCAGCAGAGGAGCAATCTGATACAATGGTGTCTGACATGGAAGTGTGGATGAAGCAAAGGGCTGGAAATGAATTCCTCCATGCAGAAAAAATGGCACCCACTGACTTTCATCAACACTTGCTGAATATTTATGGAGACCAAACATTGGATGTCAGCACAGTGAGGAAGTGGATGGTGCACTTGAGCAGTGGTAACAGTGGGTCACCTCTGGTGGTGCAAATTTTTACAAGCATGGAATGCAGGTGCCTATTTATCACTGGCAAGAGGCATAGATAATGGCAGTGACTATGTCACAAAATAACATTTGATAGCTGAGAACTTAATCTATCAAATAGCGTAATGGTGCTCTTCATTGTAATTTCCATGAAAATAAATAGGAGGCATTATTTTCAGAATGATTTATGTAACCCAGGCAACTGCATAGTCCCAAGGGTACTGGCAAAACCTGTGAGATACCAGCATTGTGTGAGCTCTCCTTTAAAGATTTGTTCTGATCAAGACAGAAAACTAAATAAATTGAAGCTGTACCTGTTCTCTTCCTTCTTGCTTCCCTTTAAGGGTTTGATAAAGTACAGGACATTTAGAGAAATTCCTGATCAGTTCTAGTTGCATCATCAGAAAATGTAAATTCAATGGATTTGTGAAGAATCAAAGAGCTTTCATGGGAATGCTCCAAGTTCAAAGACATGCTAATCAGAAAGAGTTTCTTGGGTCCACAGCACATTTTCAGGTCAAAGTGAAATCATTCCATCTCCCCAGTCATTAGCATCATGGCATGAGCTTTAGGATGAGAGCAACTGATCAGACACAGGGATCTGAACTCAGGTCTTTCCTGTTCCTCTGATCAAGGTAGTAGGTAGGCTCATTTACCTCTGCACAGGCACTGAGGGATGCTTCCAAACCTGAAATAACTATGACTAAATAGATTTCCTACTCAGCTCTAAACTACATCCCCTGGCAAGTTTCTTCTTGACAACAAAAGCTTATGCTGTATTCTTCTGCCAATGGAAAGAAAATACCACTTTGGGAAAGAATGCTCTTCAGACAGGGATACCCTGGTTTTTATCCCCCTATTCCTATTTATCAGTGAGATACTCAAAGCATTTCAGAGACAGAAGACAAATTTTAAAGCCAACGTGATGTTAAAAAAAAAAAAACAAAAAAAAAACAAAGTCTAACTTGCAGTAGAGGAAGTGAGATGAAAAGGAGAATCTTTTTCCCCCAAACCATACAGGAAGCGAGGGAGCAAGGAGGAAAGAATCCTGAACTTACAGGTAAAATAGAAAGAAGCATCTTTTTCTTTTCTGTATGGAAATCCTAACGATTACTTACTGTGTAGACAGACAGCCTGTGGTTTGTTGTTTAAATGATCTAGCAACTTACTTCCATGGAAAAGTATTCTTCTCAAATAGTTTTAAATACTAAACATCTGCTGGAGGTGTTTCTTCTGCCAAACAAATGTCACATCAAGAAGGTCACTCACATCGTGCTAACACCTTAATAAGTCATTCTTTCTTCATTTGGCTTGATGCTCTAATATTTAGAGACGGTTTGAAGTTTTCCATGTTATTAGCCAGCAGCTTATTCAGAACCATAGGAGGGAAGGTTACATTGAAAGTGTCCTTTTTCTATCAGATGAAGTTCACGTACTCCAAAGAAATCTAAGAAAGTCAGTCTTCATTAATCTAAGTTTTGAGTCTGAAAACACAGCATCAAAAGGCTTTGCTCTCTTGCCTGTACTGCTTAATCTCTCCGTCTCTCTTCCTCCTTCCCTCTCCCTCCTCCCTCTTTTCTCCTTCCCATTGTATTTTTGTTGCTGAATTATAAAACATTTCGGTGTTTCTGTGTTCGGGTAGCAAGCTAAAAAATGCACACTGAGATACAGAACAGAAAGTTACTCATAGTACAGATTCCAACTCTTTGGTAATTTTTTCCTGTTATGCTATGTTCTTTTCCACGTTATGGCATGAAAGAACAGGGGAAAAAAAAGACTGCTGACTAAGTACAGGTTTGTGAAACCTGCACATCATTTTTGCAACAAGACTGAAACCCTACTTACAGAAATTACTATTAAGACAACACAGATGATCTGTCACACACAGGGAATTTGGCTCTGCACATTGTAGAGGTGGCTGTGTTTACAGACAGACTTTGAAGTTCCATTCTAGGGACTGCACTCAGATTTTGCTAAGGTATTTTGAGAAGCTCTGGGGCCAGCACAACAGGGAAATAAGAATCAGAAAGCAAAACAGATCACATTCTAGTAATACAGTGGACAGCAATACTGCAGATTCATCCAGCTTTATGGATGAAACTAGCAGAATTTAGTTAATCCTCACACACAGAAGCAGTGCTGTTACAATTGCTCGAGTCAGCCATTCTGGGGTGAATCTGGATCATGTAGGTTTTAAGACTATTATGATGGTTTTACATTTTACTTAGTAGACTATTACATATTTAATTCAGAAAGACAGTGAATTCTTAGATTTAGAAACCAACTTCACTACACAGAAGACAGCAGTGGGCAGTTCATAGAAGTATGAATACCACCACCTCACCAAGTGTCAGGACAAAAGCCTGTTACTTTCTCCAGAAACAGATATACAGAATAGTGTACTTAATCCACATGCTTTGGGTGGAGTTAAAGAAACACACTTATAAGAGAAATAGTTACATCATCCATCTTCTGCATTTCAACTACCTACTTCAACAACCCCATTTTACATAAAGCAAAATAAGCAAAAACTAGCTGACCTTTTACATAAACATCTGATTTTTTTTTTTTATTTTAAATACACTAGCCTTATAGAATCGTCTGTTCACAATTCCTTTATACCTTCAAACTGAACTTCAGTATCTTTATTACTTCCTGATCAGCAGATCACTGCATTTTTGCAAAAAAAACCAGCAAACTGCACTGCAGATTCCTCAACTATGGCATTCTGCCTGCCTGCACAACTGCGTTCAAGCCTATAATAAGTCTGCTCTTTGCATATATCCCCAATTATTTTGAGGAATATGCTCAAATTATGAGCAGACCACAAACTCCTTCTTCATAGCACATACTCAGCCTGCTGAACTCCACCAGCAACACTACACTTGTGGCCACAGGAAGGGAACCAGCTCAAATTGTGTGCAGCTGACACATTAAAAGAGAGGACGCCATCCAGGACCCAGACATGCTCGATAATTGGGTACATGAGAAACTAATGAAGCTTAGTGAGGCCAACATGAGTCAAGGTAATCCCAGATATGAGTACAGGCTGGGAGAAGAACTCATTGAGAGCAGTCCCGTGGAGAGGGACGTGGGGTTCTTGACAGACAAAAAGCTGAACATGAGCCAGCTGTGTGCTCTTGCAGCCCAAAAGTCCAACAGTATCCTGGGCTGCATCAAAAGATGGGTGGCAGGAAGAAGAGGGAGGTGATTGTTCCCTTCTGCTCTACCCCTTAAGGCCCCATTTGGAATACTGCATCCAGGCCTGGGGCCCCCAGTCTAAGCAGGATGCGGAACTGTTGGACGTGTGCTGTCCAGAGGAGAGCCACGAGAGCTACATGATCTTTGAGGTCCCTTCCAACCTAAGCCATTCTATGATTCTATGAAAGGCAAATTCTGTTTTTGACATCCCACACATAGGACATCAGTTATCCATATGTGCATTCAAATGTCCAAAGCATCAGCTTGAATTTTCTGCTGATATGATTCAGAGTTTTTTCAAAGTCTGACATCCTTTCATTGCTCTCAATAATAACGCTTCATTTCACGTGCATTAAAAACTTTTTATTTCAGAATCGATACATATTTCTACCTACTACTTAAAGAATCAATCATTACGGGAAGGAAATTTCTGCGTATTTTTTCTGTCTTTTTGGTCTGTCAGGCAAAAAATTATAACAATGAGTGTAAGAATTACCCTTGGTGTACAGGCTCTCACACGGGATCACAAGGATGGTAGTATCTTATGATAACAGCACCACTGGGCCACATAGTGTTCTAGAAGACATGTATCAATGTGATGTCTAAGTTAATCTGCCCTTAATGTGAAACTCCTACTGACATTGAAGAGTTCTGCATATACATAAAGAGCAGGTAGAACATAATACTAAAATAAAGTGGCAGCATCAACTAAAATTCCTTGTTCTCCTGAGTTTGTCAAGGCTTTGTTACTTGGCAGCTTTTCATACAATATTTATCATGGCTGCAATTTTTTCCCATTAACATGTTTTAATCTGGGAAAAAATGTCACATTTTTCTACTTTAAATATACAAAGTCTGACATTTTTTGTGAGCTCATCTTTAGTAGATTGCCTTTTGTTCTAACCTCGGAGGAGTGGGGAAGAGATGCTTCTCCTATCTTCTTACATTTTATTCCTTTGAAGTCTGTAGTTTGGGTTTTGTGCAGTATACAGATGCTCACAATAAAATGGAAATCATAGGTAGTGTTCAGGCCCCAAGCTATTATTCTTCAAACTACAAGTGGATAGAAAACTTCGTTGTTAATATCAAAGATAGAACAAGTCATATATCAAAGAAATGGGTCAGAGCTGACTCCTCAGGCAGCCTAGATTCTCTCTGGTGCATCAGCATTTCGAATTAGCAGGTGCACATGTGCAATGTATACAACAAATTAGATAATCTACTGCTTGATAGACTCGAAAACACTGGCATTCAGTCAGATGGTACTTCATCTCTTACTCTACTACAGGTGATGCATGTTAGGAGCAGCATGGGAAACAAAATCTAGACATGTCATAAGAATTATTTTAGAATCCACCAAGCAACAGTTTCTGCAAGCTATTATTTATTTATTTTTTTTTTCACTTGGAAAATAAAAGGGAAAACAGTCAACTCATACAAACTGCAGTTTGTATCTGTTCATCTAGAGCTCATGCCATGCATCAGAATTGAAAGCATAATTTCATGCGTCTACATGAACTGAATTGTTGTTATTATCCAGTTTTCCAGATGTGAAAGTCTGTAATCTCTGTCAATGTCTGCGTGCCTGAATTTGTATTTCAACACTCTGGCTTACAGGTCTGAACACACGCTGTGCATCTAAAAGGAAAACATATTTTCTATCCCTCCTACAAGGAATGTCCTATTGTTCTGATTCCATTTTCCTTTCAGAATTTGACACTATTATTTTTTAGTTAGGCATTTAACGTATCTAATATCCTTCACAACCTCAAATTCCTTATTTAATTTGTATTCTTAACACTCTGAAATACTAGTTCTCAGTCTAAACAGCTGGGGAGGTCATTCATGAGATTAATTCTTCACTGCATTGACAGGCTGTTTTTCCAAATCATGAGCTATCTTTTATAAGTAACATTTACATTCACCTCACAAAAATTCCATGCGAGAAACCTTTAAGTGGACAATATTGCAAAATAAATGTCCTGTTGAGGCTGTAAGACAGTTGTCTTTTGCATTTGTCATAAACAAATCAGATTCAACAGTAGATATGCTGTTTTCAGCATCTTTTCCCTTCAGACATTATTTAATCACAGTGAAAACGCATCCACTGAGCTGCTTATCCACAGTAACTAGAAAAAAAACTCAACATAATACACATTTTGGAATCTATATAACTTTTTTAGAGAAATGAAGAAAAGAGAAGTCTCAGGAAAGCAGAAAGCATCCCTGGCAAAAGCGAAGTGCCTCACAGGAGAACTTAGGCCATGGCTCAGGACAGGTAGTGTTTGGTGACAGCTCTCCCTAGTGACAGTATTTCTTTTCCTTCACACTGCCCTTGTTGCGTGCTCCCATTCCTTCTCCACTGGTGCCAACACAGGTACTTGTGCAGCTGTGTGGCCCACTGAGTCAGTGAGCTGATCTGGTTTAAATAAAATCCCATCAACAGAAGCGTGGGACCACATAGGAGGCAGTACATAGAAGAGCAGGAGGAATACTTGAAATGAGCATTGTGAACAGAAACACACTGTTCTTGAGACCATGGCTTTTGTGAATCAGAGAAGAATTTGGGACAATTCTTTTTCTGTCTTTAAGATTTAGACATCAAAGCAGAGGGTGATAAAGCACTGGCAATGGAACAGATGCAGAATCTGAAGACAGAGCACAAGAGGACAGATTTGCCAAGATTGCCATGAAGTGGTGAAACCTTCAGGAGTTTGATCAAAGGATACCCCAACATTTTAAAGGGTGGCTCTATCTCCTCATTTTGGGGTCTAAACAGCACTATGATGCACGGAGCAGCTATCGTATGTGGCCGTATCAGGTGATATGCTTGTTCATATCAACCACAGAAAGAAAGGAAGGCAGACTGGATTAGTCTCTAAAGATGGACAGCTCACAAATGCAGACGCTTTGGCACCTCTATGTAAGATCCTATATCAAATTTCTCTCCTACCCACTAACCGGGTTTTATTTCACTAAACTAGGGAGTGTTTATTCATGGAATGAACTCTGTCTTGAATACATTGTCTTTTCAGGCCTAGGTATCAAAAAATGTTTTAGTCTTCCAGGCCAGAATACTTCTGAGGAAAATAGCCAGGAAGGGAAAATCATAGAACCACAATGGTTAGAAAAGACCTTTAAGATCATCCAGTCCAACCGTCCACCTATCACCAATATTTCCCACTAAACCATCTCCCTCAGTACAACATCTAAACATCTAAAATGGTGGCCACTTAGCTTGTAATGTCTGTTTATCACAGTACTACTTTAAAACCTCAGCACATCGCAGTACTAGCTAATGGCATCAAATGGGATTATCACCTCCAGAGAAGTAATCGTTTTCTTGCACAGGACACAGCAGCTCAGTAACTCCAATAAAATACTGTGCATGTAAATAGTACATAGAGCATTCACTGACCTGTGTCAGGAGGAACAGGTGGCACACAACACATGTGACATGGGGACAAAAAAAGCCACTGGGAAATCCTTAGTGCTGGGCAAACACCAGGTCACCTTTATTCATACAGACTTGCTCAGTGTCAGTAATTCATCAGGTTCCACCCTGGAGAGGGAAGATACAGTAGGAAAGTGCATGACCTGAGACATAAACTACCCTTAGACCTCTCTAATGCTATCACATGGCTAGAAACAAAACATTGCACAAAGCTTGGGTCTGAATGCAGGCCATGAATCTGAACAGCACATAAATAAGGGCTCAGTATATCACTGCTACAAGGCATCATAAAAACCAGGGATTGTCTGTCTGTCTCTTTCCTACTCAGGATTATCAGATAGTTTCAGTCCTGTTCCAATGCACATGGAGTCACAGCACCAGAAGCCTCATAACACATTTTTAAATAAATACAAGACAGATGAAAACTGACTGTAACAGGCCACATATATTCAGATAGCACATAAATATCAGCTGTTATTTATTTTACTGCATATTGACAATTGCATCAACAGGAAAAAGAATGAACCACCATCCTACAATACCAGCCAGAATGAGAATTGCTACAGTTTTATCCTGCTGCTGACTTCACTCAAAATTTGCCAGGTGTAAGCCCCAGATTTAAAGCAACAGTGACTGCAATCTAAGATTCAAAGCAAAGCCAGGAAATTTTATTCTTGCTACCTATCTGCGCTGAGTTTAATGTACTTACATAAGGCAGAGATTGGGGTTCTTTTCAAGAAAGATTTTTATTTTCCACTCTAGAAATAAAAGACAAAGTGTTTGTTTCTTTGCTGGTTTGGTTTAAAAAAGCCTTTAGCTAAGATTTATTTGTCATCCTGTGTGGTTATGAATGCACAACAAGTAATTCTTGTCGTGTTTCTTGACTAGGAAAGACATAGCATCATTCATGCCATCATTCCTCACAGTCAAGAACTTGGATGAAAATCCAGAACCAGACTCCTTAAGGTAGCTCCAAAGAGAAGAAATCCCTAAATAGGAATTCCAACTGTCATGTTAGCTCACCTGCTAGCTGGAGCCATTAGAAGAGAGAGCTGTTCCACAATTCTCCCTTCTGCAAGGCGGTGAGAGGGGGAGTTTGTGAAAGCTGGGTTTTGTGGGGTTCTTCTGTTGTTGTGTTGTTGTTATTTTTTTAAATATAAATTAAAATCAGGGTTCCTAAGCTATTAGTGGCTGATCACTTGAAGAAAGTGTGCAGCTGTTTTGATTAATCATTAAATTTTAAATATTTATGATGGATGAAGTATGCATCAGGAAATTATTGGATGTACTGCTGTTTGTCATATGCTTCTCACCAGGACTCAACTGAAATTGTGATAATATCACATCAGATTATAATTTTGAGGATAAAATGTTATAGGAATTTTTAGAGACAAACAGGAAAAAAAAATATTTCAGTAGCTGAAAGCTGATTCAAGAATATTTTCAGAATATTTTGAAATGAGCCCCTTTTTCCCCCCCTTAAAAACAATTATTTGATGACTTGGTATGTAAAGTACTCTTGAATCACAGAATCACAGAATCACAGAATCACAGAATCACTAAGGTTGGAAACGACCTATAAGATCATCCAGTCCAACCATCCACCTGTCACCAATGGTTCTCATTAAACCATATCCCTCAACACAAGATCCAAACGTTCTTTGAACACCTCCAGGGTCGGTGACTCCACCACCTCCCTGGGCAGCCCATTCCAGTGCCTGACCACCCTTTCAGAGAAGTAGTATTTCCTAATATCCAGCCTGAATCTTCCCTGGCGAAGCTTGAAACCATTCCCTCTAGTCCTATCACCAGTTACACGAGAGAAGAGGCCGACCCCCAGCTCGCTACAACCTCCCTTCAGGTAGTTATAGAGAGCAATAAGGTCTCCCCTGAGCCTCCTCTTCTCCAGACTGAACAATCCCAGCTCCCTCAGCCGCTCCTCATAAGGCCTGTGCTCCAGACCCCTCACCAGCTTTGTTGCCCTTCTTTGAACACGCTCCAGGGCCTCAATGTCTTTCTTGCAGTGAGGGGCCCAGAACTGGACACAATACTCAAGGTGCGGCCTCACCAGAGCTGAGTACAGGGGAACAATTACTTCCCTACTCCTGCTGGTCACACTGCTTCTGATACAAGCCAGAATGCCATTGGCCTTCTTGGCCACCCGGGCACACTGCTGGCTCATGTTTAGCCGAGCGTCAACCAACACCCCCAGGTCCATTTCCTCTACACAGTCTTCAAGCCATTCCACCCCAAGCCTGTAGCGTTGCTTGGGGTTGCTGTGGCCAAAGTGTAGGACCCGGCATTTGGTCTTATTAAACCTCATCCCATTGGCTTCAGCCCAGCTCTCCAGCCTGTCCAGATCTCTCTGTAGGGCCTCGCTACCCCCAGGCAGATCGACACTTCCAGCCAACTTGGTGTCATCTGCAAACTTACTGAGGGTGCACTCAATGCCCTCATCCAGGTCATCAATAAAAATATTGAAAAGGACAGGCCCCAGCACCGACCCCTGGGGAACACCACTCGTGACCGGTCGCCAGCTGGATTTAGCTCCATTGACCACCACTCTCTGGGCTCGACCCTCCAGCCAGTTCCTTACCCAGCCAAGAGTGTACCTGTCCAAGCCACGGGCTGCCAGCTTCTGCAGGAGAATACTGTGGGAGACAGTGTCAAAGGCCTTGCTGAAGTCTAGGTAGACTACATCAACAGCCTTTCCCTCATCCACCAGGCGGGTCACTAGATCATAGAAGGAGATCAGGTTGGTCAAGCAGGACCTACCCTTCGTGAACCCATGCTGGCTAGACCTGATGCTCCAGTTGTCCCGCACTTGCCGCGTGATCTCCCTCAAGACAATCTGCTCCATAACCTTCCCTGGCACCGAGGTCAGGCTAACAGGCCTGTAGTTCCCCGGGTCCTCCTTACAGCCCTTCTTGTAGATGGGAGTCACATTGGCAAGCCTCCAGTCTTCTGGTACCTCACCAGTCAACAAGGAGCACTGATAGATGATGGAAAGCGGCTCGGCTATCACCTCCGCCAGTTCCCTCAGCACTCTCGGGTGAATCTCATCCGGCCCCATGGACTTGTGACAGTCCAGTTGGAGTAGAAGGTCTCTGACCGTTTCCTTCTGAATCATGGGTGGTTTAGTCTGGTCTCCAGCCGAGACCACCTGGTCGAAAAGTGGAATATCCTGAGGATAACTGGTCTGACCTTTAAAGACAGACGTAAAGAAGGCATTCAGGACCTCTGCCTTTTCTTTATCCTCAGTAGTCACATTCCCGGCTTCATCCAGTAAAGAATGGAGATTCTCCTTAGTCCTCCTCTTACTGTTGATATATTTGTAAAAGGATTTCTTGTTTCTTTTTATTCCAGTGGCCAGGTCGAGCTCGAGCTGGGCTTTCGCCTTTCTGATTTTCTCCCTGCATATCTTAACAACTTCTCTGTATTCTTTCTGAGTTGCCCGTCCCTTCTTCCACAGGAGGTAGATTCTCTTTTTCTCCCGGAGCTTCAAGAATAGTTGCTTATTCATCCACGCCGGTCTCCTTCCCCGCCGGCTCATTTTGCAGCTCAGGGGGACAGCCCGCTCCTGCGCCTGTAAGACTACCTTCTTGAAGAGCAACCAGTTGTCTTGGACCCCTTTACCCTCTAAGACTGAATCCCAGGGGACTCCCCCTACTAGTCTTCTAAACAGTTCAAAGTCCGCCCTCCGGAAGTCCAAGGTAACAGTTTTGCTGTTCTTCCTCCTGGCTCCACCAAGAATCGAGAACTCTACCATCTCATGGTCACTCTGTCCAAGACAGCCCCCAACTTCCACATCTTCCACCAGACCTTCTCTGTTTGTGAACAGCAGGTCTAGCGGGGCAGCTCCTCTCGTAGGCTCTCTCACCAGCTGCATCAGAAAGTTATCCTCTATACACTCCAGAAACCTCCTAGACTGCTTCTTCTGCGCTGCGTTGAATTCCCAGCATATGTCAGGGAAGTTGAAGTCCCCCATGAGGACAAGGGCTGGCGACCTCGCAGCTTCTGCCAGCTGCTCATAGAACACCTCATCTGTCTCCTCATCCTGGTTCGGCGGTCTATAGCAGACACCCACCAATACATCTGCCTTGTCAGCCCTTCCCCTGATCTTTACCCATAGGGATTCAACCTTATCATCCCCAGCCACAAGCTCAGTAACATCAAAACACTCCCTAACATACAGAGCCACACCACCACCCCTTCTTTCTTGCCTATCCTTCCTGAAGAGCTTGTAGCCATCCATTGCAGCACTCCAGTCATGGGAGCAGTCCCACCATGTTTCCGTAATGGCGACTAGGTCATAGTTTGCCTGCCGCACCATGGCTTCCAACTCTTCTTGTTTGTTGCCCATGCTGCGTGCATTGGTGTAGATGCACTTCAGCCGAGCCCCTCGCCTCATCCCTAATCCCATTGCCGCTCCCCCAGGCTCATCTCTAGCAGGCCTGGTTTTATCCCCTACCCCCTTCATATCTAGTTTAAAGCCCTCTCTACAAGTCCTGCCAGCTCTTGGGCAAGGATCCGTTTCCCCCTTCGAGACAGGTGAGACCCATCAGCAGACCCCAGGCCAGGAGCCGAGTAGACCGCCCCATGATCAAAGAACCCAAAATTCTTACTTTTGCACCATCCTTTCAGCCATGTGTTTATAAGGTGTGTTCTTCTGGTCGTCTCAGCGTCCTTCCCTGCCACTGTAGGAATACAGGCAAATACTACCTGTACGCCTGTTCCTTCAACTAACCTCCCCAGTCTCCTGAAGTCATTTTTCATAGTTCTCAGGCTTCCGTCAGTGACCTCATCACTGCCAGCCTGGACTATCAATAAGGGATAATAATCGGAGTTGCGAATCAAACTAGGAAGTTTCCTGGAAATATCCCTGACTCGGGCCCCAGGGAGGCAGCACACTTCCCTGCGGGTGGGGGCAGGCCGACATATTGGGCCTTCTGTTCCTTCTAGAAGGGAGTCTCCTATGACTATTACCCTCCTTTCTTTTCTGGAGGAGGCAGTCATTAAGCGTGGAGCTGGATGCCTCTTCTTGGGAACACTTGGAGGCAGTTCTCCCACTTCACCCTCAACCACCGCACCCTCCAGTTTCAGGGCTTCAAACCTATTACATAGAGGCACCTGGGGAACCGAGGTAGGTCGGGATGGGGGTCGCCCGCATCGCCGAGCTGGGACCTGATGCCATTCCTCCTCTGCCCTCAAATTAGCTCTCTCATTTCGATCATGGCAAGGGAGAGGGTCCACTGCTGTTTGGGGGGTGCAATCTCTCTGTCTTTCACGCAGAGAGTCACACCACCAGTCTATCTCCCGCTCGCACTCTCTGATGGCTCTTAATCTCCCTACCTCCTCCCTAAGCTCCACCACCAGGCTGAGAAGCTCGTCCACCTGCTCGCACCTTGCACAAGTGGCATCCTTCCCATTCTCCCCTGGCAGCAGCAGGCTCAGGCACTCCCTACAGCCAGAGACCTGAACTGCTACATTTCTTGGCAGGCCCTCTGTCTGGGTCGCCACAGTCCTCTTGGGGGAAGCCCGCCGCCTGGTAGAGACCATGTTTGAACCTGCGGTCTCGAGGTCTGTCAGTAGGAGAGCTGATCACCTGAACAAAGACAAGGACAAAGCACTGATGTGTCCTGCCACAAGTCACAACTCCCACACCAGCTACTGCAGTAATGTATGAGCAGTGTGGGCTGCGTTCACACTCTGACCACCCTCTCCGGTGTCAAAGGCGGGTAACACCTCGTTCTCACCTGGAGCGATATGTGGGCAGGAGCCGGCTCCTGCCCTCCCAAGAGCTGCTTTTAAATTCCCAATGAGCAGTCAAGGTCAGGTACAAGAGATAAGGGCCAGCTGTTTAAATTATACCGCGATTTGGGCCAGCTCCACCCCTGCTGCCTCAGCAGCCCGCCCACAAGCTGCCAGCTCCCGGCGCCGACCACGTGCTTTTTGCTGCCTTCAAAACCAGCCCTAAAAAGAGCTTTTTCGTCGGCTTCTTTGCTATAGATCCCTTCCCCAGCGCAGTCTTACCTGCTCTGAAGCTGGTCTCCTCAGCAATCACAACTTTTCAAATGTAATTTAGCATTTACTAGCAATATCCATCACCTGCACTTCACCTGAAGTGTCTCAGGCAAGGGAAAACAGAAGTTGGCTGGTATTAGTAAACACTATGGCATCTGAAAAGAAAAGAAAGCCTGACAGACTCTGATTAAATTACTAACGCTTGTCATTGCCTATCTAGACTAATAGCATTGGTATGGACCTTGCTAGAGAACAGGGCCTGGGGATCTGGAATTTTTTGTCTTCCTCCTTCAGCAAGAATATAAGGGATGGGGATATTCCAAGCAGACCAGCTCCATGTTCCTCCTCTTTATTCTGTTCTCTGAGGTTGGATGATAGCAGAAGTAAAAATAGTCTACTCATCTTCTCTCCTTTTGATGTGCCATGGAGAAAAAGACATGCAGATATTCTTTAATCTTCCATCCAGCATTTCTGCGAAATTTATACTGCCACAGCTTTTTTTTTTTTTTTTTAAAGGCAGTTAATGGCTTCCAGAACATCTCCTGGGAACATCCTGTCAGCCAGCAGACCTGGGCACAGCAAAGGGCCACAGCTTCCCTAGAAGCCATACTGTACAAGGGGAGGGGAGGCTTTCTTATTTGATGCCATTCAGAGCTCAGTTCACATAGGTGAGAATTAACAGTGATGCGTCAGCATCACAAACACAGTAAGGTGGTGTGGCATCGTATGCCTGCTTCTTAAAGCACTTTAACTACGCTGTTATCTTTACACTAAATGGTACTGTTTTACACAATATTCTTAGGAGCCAAATTAGGCTGAGAGTTGAAAGAAAAAAAGCTATGTATGAGATATGATTCATAAAGAATAGAAAAATGGTATCATAGGTTTGCAGGGCTTGGAAGGGACCTTAAGAGATCATCAAGTCCACCTGCTCTGCTAAAGCAGATTCCCTACAATAGGTCACACAATATGTTTCTCATATTTTAGTTGTACCTCCTGTACCAGGAAGCTGTACCAGGAAAAATCCTGCAAATCCATAAGAATTTCACATAGTATGCTGCATGTAATTAATACATGCTTACTTCTAATATAGCATGGAGGTAATTAATTTTTTTTGAACCGAGCTCATGATATTTCATGATTCTTTGTTTCTGTTAAATAGCTGTGAAGTAACACAAAGGACCAGTTTGCAGCTTCCTGCACAAAACAAGCACATTTTGACTCAATCTCTAAAGACATAACTCTTCTCCTACTGGTGAGCAAGTATATTGCAGATTAAATTAACATACATTGACTGGTAACAAAATCCTTGTGAGTGGAATTCAAATTCCAAGATGGTTGAACCACAGCTTCTTTATTTTAGACACTTTCACCGTGGCCAAAATTGTTTATCCTGTGCTTCTGCCCGAGGCAAAATTTTAGAGCTGAGCTAGGATCCATGTTCGAAAGACAGGTCTGGATGCAGGAAGGAATCATATGCCACTGCAATCAGAATCTTAATGATTACTGCTAAATTCTTTGGATATTAATCAGCTCCTGATGCTTATTTTTTGCAAAGTCCTGATAATTACTTTCTGTAGCAGGCAATATTCAGAAATTACCTTTCTGCTGCCATTAGAAATACTTAGAATGAAAATATTTTCCCATTGGTACCTTTGTGTGGTATTAAGACTGGGAATGTATTTATATTTAGGTTTCACTCAAGAGAAAGCTTCTTGTATAATTCAGTGCTACACTTGGAGAAGAAAAAACCTCTAGGCCACAATATGTAGTTAATATTCAGAATTAAGTCAGTTTCTTATGCATCAACTGGTAGGTCAAATTCAGCTTTGTGTGCTGTAATTTATAGTACAGCTTTATGCCCAAAGCAATATGGAAGCCCTGAAGCAACACTGTGAATTATTACAACTGAATCTGAACATTACCTACCAAAATGTATATGATTTCTTATATTTCTTCTACTGCACTCTGACTATAAACATGATGTCCTGTGCTGCAAGGACGTCTAAATAAAATATCAGTTTCGTGACTCGTGTCAGCACTTGGACAGTCTCCTTGCTCAGCCTTAGTACATGGGAGTCCAGTGACTTCAGTTGAATTAACTAATCCAGTAAATATAACAGAAGGATCTTTATCACTTTCTCAGAACTCACGTATTTCTCTCCTTTAATTGGATAGCGAAAAAAACCAACAACAACAAAAAAACAAACCCTAAAATAAAACAAAGAACTGCACAGCAGTTTGGTAATACTAGTTTTGCCCAGATTCAGACTCTATTTCATATTTTTTACTTTACAACAGAAAACAACATGCTCCTGAAAGCAGGAGCTGAAGCAGCCCATGCCCTTCTGCATCCACACCCAAGATCCAAGCCAGACATCCTACTGTCCTGGGACAAAGCCCTGTTGCCTTTGCAGCACACTCACCATGGAAGATTTGAATTTTACCTTCGAATGGCTTAAACATTCCTACCCACCATAAAGGAGAACAGTGGGAATGGACATCAATAAAGCAGACAAACCACCAGTCACACCACCTCTTCAAACAGCAAGGAAATTAATTCCTTCCCTCAAATACATTATGGACAGTATTCTAGAAGCAGAGTTAAAAAAAAAATCCATCTAAATTTCCAGTGTGGAAGAATCTGTAAATAAACTAATTAGAAATTAATTGGCTAATACATATAGGTAAGTTAATTAGATATTAATTAGCGTTTATATAATATGGTTGTTAGAAGATGTAAATTGCTCTGAAAGCGTTAAGTATTATAAGTCAATTCATAGTGTTTCTGTGACTGTCTGACAGCGATTGTTGTCACATATACACTGTACCTGCTCCTGTATCTGCCAACTACACATCTCCATACTTCTTCTGTCTAATTTGTCATTATGAACTAGATATTCTCATCTTGAAAAAGGATTAACAGGAGAAAAAAATGAGAAAAAAATCAAATGCTCATAGTGAACTATCAAAACAGAGACGATTGCAGACAAGAAAAAGTGCAGAATGTGCAGAAAGAATGTGGCAAATCTGGGAAGTCACACTGACCTGTGAGCTGGGTGGTTGCACAAACACCCACACGACCTGAAGAAGCTTGTTTAGTCTTCAAAGAGGTACAAACAAAGACAGAGCTGAGAATCATCTTGCATTATGCTGGATTCCAAAGAGTTAAAAACCTACACAGAATTTAAACTGCACAAGACTTCAAATCTTAAAAGCAATATAAACAAATACTAGGACAATATCAACACCTCTTCTGCCACTCACATACATTCTGCAGAACAGCATTTACCAGGTGTTTAGCACCAAGCCTCAGTTGTTCAGTTGATATATGGAATATCTTGTTCACAGAAAGTTATTTTAAATTCACCTCCAACATTTTCTTTAATGCACTAACATTTAATCTGCTTAATCATAAAATTGAGCCAGGAGAAAAACAGATATAAAGTTGAAACTTTACTCTGTGATTTGCAAGCTTTATACTTTCTCTACTTCAGAGTTTCTGCCACGTTTAAAAAGGAGTTGAGGGATACGTCAGAGCATCACTCTTTGTTCAACAGATGTCAATTATCAATGTCATTATTCATCCACACAGTCCCTGCACCTTGTCCACCAAGGCTACCGGACTACTGAACACGATTAGCTTCAAACACTGGGAAAGGCAAGATTTCTTGCTCAGCACCGTCTGTAACTGGGTTAGTTTTCTGTCCCCACAGCCCCATTAATTGTGAGTTCAGGACAACTGGCCTGAGACAGAATTACATTCATAAACTAGCAACTCCTGCAGTAAGGAGCAGGGGTCATAGGCGTTGTGCAGGATGGTGTGCTACCTGCAGAGGGTCAGAGCTTACTGGTGTAAATGCTGGCTGGAGCTCGCAGGTGGCAGATTGTCAGGAACATAACAAAAGACACACTGTTTGGGCACTGACATTTAACCAATTTGCAAAGAGTAGCAGCAACCAAGAGGCAGTAGCTCAACACAAAGCCTTTGGAATATGCACCATTTCATCCCAGCCCACCTCTCCACCCTTCCCCCTTTCTCTTCCCACATGTAATACACTGTAGACACATACAGGACTCAGTGCTATTTTTACTCAAAGGGCAGCAAAATCGTTTTTATCATTCTGTCTCTTAAAAAAAAAAAAAAATGCTATTACCCCACTTGGATGGTCTCATTCAGCACAAAGCCATGGCTGTGTATCACCTTCCTGCTCATGGGTCTAACTCTGACACATAAATTGCTCCTGACAGGGGTGGAGAATGTATTTCCCTGGCAAGTCTGTGCTTGTGCATCACTTAGCACATTGAGAAAATCATTCCTGGATCATCTTACTTTTTTTCCTATTATTTAATTTATTGTTACAATTCTTCAAATCCTGCCCCCCATTTGGATTCTCCCAGGCTTTTTCAGGACGTTTGTAAGTGTTTTCATATCCCTTGAGAGAGTACCACTATCTTTTCAATGTATCTTTTCCCTGCAAGCAGGCACCACTTGCACAGCTTTCATTCCAAGAGAATGTAACATGCGGTAGAAAATGAGCAAAGCCAGTGCAGGACTAGTAAAAGCTCTCAAGTGGATGTTGCTCATTAATTAGTTAACAGAGTCTCCAGCTGCCTCCCTTATTCAAGGCTGTTTTCCTTAGATTCCTTCCCTCCCCTCGCAAAGGGAAACCAGCTCCATGCATACAGTTTTCTTTAAAGAGGATTCTGCTGTATCTCTGATGTCATCAATATTAAGTGCTCCACATAACACCAGAGAGCACATTTCAGTTATATTATGCTAACTCTTTTCCTTGAATTCATTTATAATGTTTGCGCTTTATTTTTTTTAACTGTTAAATTTCCTGCCATATACAGGACCATAATTTGAACAAAATACTGTAAGTGCCCTGACATCTGCCTGTGCAAAAAACAGGAGGCATGTTGTGCACATGAGCAAAAAACAGAATTCAGGTAACGCGTACAGTAAGATGTTTCCAACCAGAAACAAGGGGAATCAGTCTTATGGGGGAGTTCAAAAGATCTAGCAGCTCTGGACTATGCAGAAGATATTAACATCCCAAAATGCAGCAGAGGGGCTGGTGTATTGACATATACTATATATGTCTATATAGTATCTATAACAGTGGAAAGTGATTTGTCCAAAGCCAGAGAAAACATTTAGGTGCAACCTGGAAAAGAAATTTCAATCTCCTGCAATTTAACCTAGAGGTATTACCTTAGTTTATCATTGCTGATCTCCAACAATTGCTGACATTTCTCAGAAGCACACAACACTTAGAATATTGCTACTTCTCTGAGCATCACTTGAGTATCAACACATACACATCATGCAGGAAAGTTCTTCTAGTTGTAAGTAAAAGTTGAAGTTAGTTTAATGGTAGCTGAAAGCTGACACATATGTGGGTTTTCCACTTACACTGCTTCGCAGTTTAAACAGCTTATGCAATAGAAAATAATTCATCAGTTGATTTAGAGCATTTTGCTGGAATGTCAGAACGAAGAGAGGGAAGTTTAATCACTCTGGTTTAAAACCTAGCTTCGATAAAGGCCTAGCCAGCCTGTGAGCGTCCCATTCAGAAATGCTTTTGGATTGTTTATGTCTTCTTTCACCAAATTTGTATGAAGGACAATCTTGAGCCATCTGGTGCCTATTTAATTTTTAACCACCTCTCACTTAGAATATTTCTTTCTTTATACTTATTTTGTCTTAACAAATTGGCCATAAGCTAAACTGCACCATCTGTGACTTCCAGTAAATACAACTGTTGCTAATGAAATTACCCAGCTTCATCATTTTGATTTAAATGCATTGCCTGCTTTTTCTATGACCTTTCATTGCTTGCCATCAAATCACAGCTTTCACACATTTAGATACACACTCATGTAGGTCAGGCTTCAGGAATAAATCTTATCTGTGAATCTCAAGAAGCCCGGCCAAGCTTGCTCAGCAGGCTGGCATGAGCTACCACAGCCAGGGCCATGCTAAGAAATCATTATGGCATATTTGTGACCATCCAGCTTAGGGGCTGAACTCAGTGTGTTTCATGCTCCAGGGCAGATCCCCTGCCATGTGACCAATTGGTCACTGTTTCTTGTTCTCTTGCCTCCCATTTGTCTGACGGACTGAATTAATGACTCTGGAAGCACTAGCCCAGGCTTTTGGCTACCCTGTCTCTTATTCAATCACAGGACAGATTTTACCAGACCGAACCTGAGAAAGACATGGGGGCACTTTCCTTGAAAGAAAAATGGCAGGAAACTAAGCAAATCAATGAAGGATTGCTGCTGGAGATGGCATTTAATGCCACCCCACATATTTATGTAGTATTTTATGCACAGAAGTAATTTGTGTGATTAATTTGAATGTGGAGGAATCAGTTCACTTGCTCCCATTTGAAGCTGGAAGGTGCCAGACACTTAGTGTGCCAAAGAGCCACAACTCAATTTACAACATAAGGAAAAGATAGAGGTGAAATTTCTCTGGTCAGGACATGATCTATTCAAGTTGATATGTAGTGCCAGCAGACATAGGTGATTTGCATGGCCCCCACAATATTTTTATTAGGAGCAGAGTATGTGTGCTACCAACCAAACCTAGACTCCTCAAGCACAGAGGTGTAGCCCTGGTGAACTGAGAAAACAAGAAGCATCTCCTCCAGAGGTCTCTTAAATGCTCTTTTACGGCTTTAGTTTGAAATGGATTAAAAAAATAAAAACTCTCAAGAGATTGCTGTCCTGATGGGACACAGCTAAAACAGACTTTCCAAGCTCACACCTACAGATACAAAAGTACCAAAAAAATCAGCAGGTCAGGCCCAAGAACAGATGTGACTAGAGCATATATCTTCTGTACCACTTCCCCAGCCTTTTCATTCTAGAGAGTAATACATACTGTGTACCCCTGCTCCATTCATTCAAAAGGTAACAAGACCACAAAGGAAAAATGTGAATGCTGGGATAAGAGAGGAATGGACAACCAGAATCCCAGGTCACACACACTGGCTTGGTGGCACACTGCACGTTTGCACTATTTCTCATCCCTTTCTGCATGAAAGAGGAAGTCCCAACACAGGTGCATTCTGCAATGAATTTTTTTTTTCCTGGCAATTCCTCAGAACTGTGGTGAAGAATAAAGCAAATCAGTTCCAAGTCTGAAATTAAAATACAATAACAAACAGTTCAGACCTCTTACTAAGAAAGAAGAAATTTATAAAATCCAGAATAGTGCAGTTCAAATCTAATCATTTCTCAGAAAATTAACAACTCACAAGCATCAGAGACATCATGTGATAAACACACATGTGTTTTCATGCTTTCCAGAGCAGATACTAGGCAGAATTACCCCAATGGGCTGTTACATGCGTAGAGACAGCTTTGGATATGCAAACCCCTCTCCCTGTACAGTCCATCACATTCTTTTTTAATGGACATATTTCTATGCAACTCCCACTCCATGCCCACTCAGCACAGCCCCCTAGCTGGAGTCATTAATTCAGCAACGTCATAACCTGCTCTCAATTAAGGTGACAACAGGTTAAGTCATCATTCAAGTGTTACAATTCAAGAAGCAGGCTAGAAACCGATGAGTTAGTAGGTGGGTTATGTTTATATAGAGATATGTTGGTATCCAGATGGAAAAGGCAAACAGAATAAGAGCAGATGGTAATTACACTGGCATTTTTGATAAAATATCAAAAGTTGGTACATTTTGTCAGAATAAAACAGTGCTTCTGTAAATATGTTTGATACTTTCCTCCTGCCAAGGAAGGGGAACCACCTTTGCAAACGGGCTCACTAGTTTTATTTAAACTTCCAAGAAGCCCGACAGCGTCTGCCAGACTTTGCTGCTCCTTTTTCCTGATTTCAGCACAAAATGCATTGTTCTGCTGCTTCCAGAGCTGCTGGCCATGGGAGCTGTATGTGACTGCACTGTTTATTTGCTTACCTCATCTAGCACATCTAAATACATGCTCACAATAAGTTAGAAAGCTTAATAATTGATGAACAAACAAGTACTGCGTTTGGCTATTTACTTTTTGGTGCAGATGGATTCAGCACATTATGACTACCAGTGAAGGGAAGGCATTTCTGAACTTTTGCCTTGGATTACTCTAAGAAGTGTTGGGAAAAAAAAAAAAAAGGGTAATTCCAAAGTATATTGCAAAGAAAATGCATGCCTGGAATT
The DNA here is from genome assembly GCF_987193195.1 of Phasianus colchicus. Taxonomy (NCBI): domain Eukaryota; kingdom Metazoa; phylum Chordata; class Aves; order Galliformes; family Phasianidae; genus Phasianus; species Phasianus colchicus. The sequence continues at coordinate 4,883,458 of NC_143447.1, read as the reverse complement.
AGGGATTATAACAGTGCAAAAATCTTTATGATGCCCAACAACAAATGTCAGCAGTATCAAGCTGATACACAAATATAAGCTGTAAAAAAGCAGCATAAACAGCACTACTTCTTGGGGAAGACTTTCAGAAGTTGGCAGAAACTTTAGTGAATGGTTTAGCCCATAGAAACTGTTAAAATGTCCAAAATGGCTACAAATAGTGATTTCAAGTGTATTTCATGTAAGCAAGAGCCAACCTTAAAAAAAGTGTATATTGCAGAAAAAAATAAATGAAATGCAAGCAGCTTTAGTTACAGATAAGATTTTAAAAGAAGGAGGAAAGAAAAAAAAAAAATACTTAGTACAAAAAATAAGAAAAATACTTCCTCAAGCTTCTTTTCCTAACTTCCCTCTGCATTTAGCTGCAGTATTTAGGAGACAATCAAAAGAAGTTATAACCATGAGCATAAACCAAGACTTTATAAAAGGAAATGGTACATTTTAGATATACATGAAAAAAGAGTAATTACAACATAACCACATATTTTACATTGTGAGACTGAGCTTAAAGAGATACAGTTCTGCAAACCCTTTCTCAGAGTCAGGGCATGCAGTCGAAGCTGCCTGATGCCTATTACCCTTTCAGCCAGGTATGGCCGACAACATATTCATGTGATAAGGATGGGATGAGATGACATTTAAACTCACAGAGCTCATGGGTGTTACAGCTGCATTAATTTTTTTGTAACTCTTGGCCAAAATTATAGTTATGTATGTGTATCAGAAGAAAACACCCATCCTGTTCAACAACTCTGTGGGGGTGTTTTGTCCAGCAGCCACAACAGTTACATGCACCCAGCTGAGCAGCCAAACATTGTGTATTTTATCTGCATGTTTAAGTGTCAAAGCCCAAGTGAACTGAAAAAAAGCTCTCCAAATCTATCTCGAGTAAGTTGGAATAACATCAGAAGAATCAAACTCAAATATCCCAGAGGCAATAACAGACAGCTATTTTTATGGCAAAAGATATTTGATGATATTTATTATGCAATAATTATCACAGTTTATCAACCTCTGATGTTCCGTGTGCCTTTGTACACTGAGACAAGGAAAGAAGACAGGCTAATTGGAGAGAAATGGATCTGGAGGAAGGATCTCAGATAGAAAACATTTCGTGTGTTTTGTAACAAACATTTCTCTGCTGCCAACAGTATCACGTTGGATCCATTACAATGTCAGGTGGTTGGGCTAGTCTATCCAGTTAGGAATATTAACTCACTCTATGGATGCAGTCAAAATAGAGTTATAAGCATAATTTATTACAAATAGAGAAAGTGAAATTGAATCAACGGGGAATTCAGATCCAGGAAATCTCCATGAAAAACAAAGCCAAAAAGAAAGTTTAAAGTTTAGGGGAGGACTGAACTTCTGCTTTGTTATTTTCGGCATCCTTACAGGAGCTAACACATGGTCTCAGAGGTTTCCATGGAAGATAAATTTATTTCTGGTTTTAATAGCACACACCAGATCGGGCTTAGCTTTGGTAGCATTCAGGTGACAGTTTTTACACTTATTTTTAAAGATGTTGTAATTCATCCCTGTCCTCTTCTACAACCTACACCTTGTTACTGTTAAATGTAAAGATAGGATAACTAGTTATCCCCAGAATTACAATTGTTCAAGGTGATACAGGCTCCAGGTCTAAATTTAAAATGTAGCTCTGGCAGTATATATCCTTTAACTTTTGTTCCTGTTAGCGGTACTAAATTAGGGAAATGGAAGTCTACCTAGCATACATTTGCACTACTTAATGAAAGCCCAAAATGGTGTAACAGTGCCAGAGCTGGCATTTAAAAGTGCAAGAGCTCTGACCTTCAATTCAGAAAGAAAATCTTTCTCTCAGAAACCCAGAGTATGCATTGTTTCATTAACATCAATTATTTTTAATAATTCACAACCTTAATTTTAAAAGTTTGGTCTTCTGGTTTTATTAGCTTTCTTCTAATTCCCATTTACGTTCATTAGCAATATGCTGAAGGATTTGAAATGTCAGGAAATTAGGAGGCTATATTTTCTAACATTTTTACATCTTACATTACTTGTAATGTTGAAGATTTTCTTATAATTCTAACTGTGCCATTTTATGCCAATGTATTCATGTGGTACAGATACACTGCCAAAGAGGTTCAAATTCATAGTGTGAAGTTAAACCACTAGGAAAAAAACCCACATCTCAATTAAAATGCCAGCTTGGCCTTTTGTTACCAACTCAGTCCTTCATTGCTGGTTTTCAGTTGCACCTTCAAAATACAAAATAGACTCAGAGGTTGACAGTGCAGATCTCCAAAATATATTACTTGATGACTCCAGATATCTTAGGGTACCTCTACCACAGAGCTAACAATTTCATGCAAGCCTAGATGAGAGACAGGAGAAGAGCTAAGTCTCAATAGACCAAGGTGAAATTCAACAAAACCAAATCAGTTATACGTGTAAGTCTTAATTAAGAGTGTCTCTATCTTAATTGCTGTCCAGCAACAATGCTGTTTATGAAATAAAGCTGCAATAAGTTATAAAAGAAATGTATTTTTTTTCTCTAGGAGGCACAAATATCTGACCAGCAGTTTAGGTCAGCAGATAAGCAAAATACTCCACTTTTGTCAGTTCTGCCCTTATGGGTCTGAACTTATGAAGAATTTGAATGAATTCCAAACTAACTTTACAGAATTGAAATCATAGAGTTGTTCAGGTTGGAAAAGACCTTCAAGATCATCAAGTCCAACCGTAGCCTAACCATACTACCCTAATTCTAACAACCCTCTGCTAAATCATGTCCCTGAGCACCACATCCAAAATAATCACATTCTCACATTGTGAGAAAACCATTACTCTTCTTTCACAGCACGAAGGAGTGGCAAACTGAAAAACTTACCACATGCTCTTCACAGGGTGAATGTGTGCCTCTGCCTTCTTTGTAAAGGGTTAGAAATATTTTTCCTTGTGGAACAGGTGAACTCAAACAGGAAGGATTGCTCCATGGCATGCAGAGCAGCAGTGGAAATGTACATTTGACACCACATATGTAGGCAGGATCTAACATACCAAATTTTTCATCATCTCTACTCTAGAAATTTCTTGCTAGAAACACTTTATACACTGATCATGTCTTTTACAGGTAAGATTGCAACTCAAAAAAAAAAAAAAAAAAAAAAGAAAGCAAACATCCTTAGCCATATACTCAAGGTTCTGTGGATCTACAGGTGAGTAAGAGCGGCAGAAAGAATCAAGTAAAAAAGCATTGCTCCAAGTTGGATTTCAATCACCATCTACTTCAGCATCCAAAGCAAAGAAACTTTCCAAACATTGCCTGCATGCTTTTGTGAACATTCTACAATTTCTAGCAGCTTAAGAAACAGTGACCCCAGTGATTTTAATCAACCTTCAGCTTTCAAAAGCAGATGCAACAAATCATGTTTGGATTTGCTTCCAGAAACCCTTTTAAGCCAGGTGACACAAGCAGCTCTGCTGAAGAACTGCTGAGTGTCTCAGTACTTCTATTGGTAGAAGTGATTTAGCAAATAAAAATAGCTGCATTGCTTTCTGAGCCATCAGCTTTGTACTTCATCTAAATTGTACTTATCTGGGTGCTCTAAGAGATATCAAAGAACTTGCATTATCTCCTTTGTTGCCTGAGACTGGGCATTTCTTTGAGCTCTAAAAAGTCCTTACAAACACAAGACCAGTAGCTGCTAAGACGCTTAGCAAACCCTCTGTCTGTGTTGCCTACTTTCTGTATTTTGCTCACTGAAACACAAAATGAGCAGTACTATTCCCTCTCTCAATTTCCAACACTACAGATGTTCACAAAAAAAGTCCAAGGGAGAATTTTGAAGAGCATTTTCTCCTTTTATCAGTAGTAACAGACAAGACCAGAAGAAAAAGGACTCAGTAAGTGAAATGAAGTATACCCTACAGGGACACACATACACTTTACAACCAGCTTTCAGATGAAGCATACTGCTGACACATATCTGGCTCTCAGAAATACCTCAAGTATGATACCAGTTTTTACTCAATTGTCCTATTAGCTACTGAAATGTTTAACTTCAAATTAGCTTCTGAAATATTAAGAAATTATATTAAGGAATATTCTTAACACTAAGGAACACTCCAGTTCTGTGTCTGCAGTGGCCTAAGGACATATACATCAAAATGTCTCTAAGAAATCCACATTGAATTAAAGTTTTGAAAGCTATCAGGCCCTCAGAATACGGTCTTCTAATATTTTAACTTCCTGAGAACACCAAAAGAAGTTTTTGATCTGAGAAAAATGCATTACAGACCAGACAAAAATTTAATTTGGAAATTAATGGTATTGCTTGCTGAGTAAGAGAAGCATTTTAAATGTTCTTACTTGTATCATTTTCAGTCATTTCCATAACATTTCCTTTGGTTAACTCTGTAAGTAAAATCCACGCTATCTGTCACTGCCTTATGGCAAGGTCATGGTCCCAAAGTAGGACATGGCTTTTTTGGCCTCCTCCTCAAGAGAAAAGCTCTGTAGTCAAAAATCCAGCCTTGTACATTATCAGCAGAACCAGCAGATTAACATCTCCCACCCAGCTTCACATTTGCAATGATTTTGCAGATGGGACGTGCAGAAAAACCATTGGTGTGTTATGTTGCACAGACACAGTGTTGGGTTAAAAAATAATACTGTCCAAGACAATAATTAAATGGAGAAATTAAACCTCTCAAACAAGACAGACAGTTTCTGTCTGATGCTGGTAGGAGTCACTGCTGCATCAGTGCCTGGAATTGCAGTCAGCTGTCAGGTGAGCCTTCCTGACCCATCAACCCAGTAAACTCCTACAATCAAGCTGGTTCATGGTCCTACATGAACACTCTAGCACTGTCTCACACTACATTCCAAATCTCTCTTCTTATCTTAATTTCCCATCAGCAGTTTCTGTTGACTATTTACAAGTATCTTACCTGCATAATTTGGTTAACTCTGCAACAGGAGTTGCCTGGGGGAGCCCCTGAGACTGCCAGATTCTCCACCCAGGATGTTTATCAACACATTGAAGCATACAAAGTGTCAATATTAATTGGGTTAGAAGGAGTTATCTGGGGGAATCTCTAGGGCTGTCCCAATTTCCTACCTGGAGAACTTCATCTGGTAAAAGACAAGAGCAGTGAAGCTGGCCAGAAATTCAGGAAAACACTTTGACTCACATTGTTTCTAGCCAGTTGCTTTGTATCATCTACAGAGCACTCACTAGGAACTCTTGGACCACTCAAAGCATTAACAACTAAACCCACTTGGTACACAGACTGAATGCCCAGTTATACACTAACTGTACTATGCTTTCCTTCCTACCTTACAGCTATTATTTTAACTCTGTACACCGAGTTGCTATATTCAATAAAACAAGTACAGATAAACAGAAAAATTAAAGACCATCATATTGATTTAATTTGTGTTCTTAAATCCAGGCTCAAAACAGTGTGTTTGAAATACAATTTCTCATTGGACTGAAGCTAAGAAAAGCACATAAAACTCTCCTGAAATTACAGCAAACATTTGTTTCTACCTACATACCTTCAGAAAGAGGGAGGAAATATATCATGCTACCTAACAGTACTACTTGAATGTGACTACTGTCCTTGTGTTATGTCTTTGACTCTGCAAATCAATAAATCTATCAAACACAAGCACATCTGTGCCTATTAATTTTCAGATATCTACGTAATTCATCGCCATCATCATTTCTCTTCCACTCTTTCACAGACTGTAAATGATTTCTAGGCCTTTTGCTTAGAACCTAGAGGTAAAATCATCCTTTCTTCCCCAATTATATCCAAAAAAACATCTTTTGTTTTTATTTTTTCTCCAGAGAAGTTAATAAACTGCGGTTATATCACAAATACATTTGCATTAAAAATTAGTTTTATAACTGTTTCACATCCCTGTTACTTATATTGTTCAGTACAAGAAGCAGATCTGCAGATGAACTCTACCTGTATATCTCAGCTTAAGGTGGTTGTTCTACAGGATATTTCTTCACAAACAACTCTTCCTTTTTTTTTTTTTTTTTTTTTTTAACATCCACCATCTTTCAGATCTTCCAGTTGCCATGTAAGGTTTCTATTTAATTTTTGGAATACATATTTTTCACATGATACAGAATTAGGGCTAGAATTCCACGTGCTATGTAAAACACTATATGTGCTTTAAAAAAGAAAATCACAGAACAAGATCAGAGATGTGTCTGATGAAATGTTTTTAGAGCATCATTTACTCATTATTTGTGTAGAGCATACGCCGGTAGACAGTTTGATGTTTAAGTGGGACTTGACTCAGCTTTAAGAAAAATAAGCTTGCAGCACTTCATCAAGTCCTTTTAGGGATTAGTTTATATCAAATATATCCTTATTTGCATTTCAAGTTACCTAAAAGGAACTGCTTGCAGCGTTTCAAAGTGGATAAAGCCAGACACTTGGTTCTAAATCAAGGCACTTGATCGAGGAAAAAAATATTATCCATGTAACAGAAGACAGACAGTGTGCTGCAACAACATCAGAAATCTGCCGTGCCACAAGTTATTCTACCATGGTGTGAAGAAGGAGATAAGAACATCTCTATGGGATGACTAAAACCTAAAAAAAAAAAAAAAAAAAACATCAAAACAGCAGCAGATCCACAGAGTTAAGTGTACGAAGTTAAGAAATACTAAAAATGAGAATGCTTGTGAAACTTCAAGTTCACTTTGTGAGTGCCTGTCACCCAGCAAATCTCTAAATTTTATCAGAGGAGGCCTCTTACATGGACTTAAATGTCATCGTCCAATAAATGTATTGAATGGTGTGCAGAACAAAGTTGGTGTCTGTAGGGTCCTCTTCCCCTGTCTTACAGTTTGAGACAGTCTGTGAAGGTATCTAACTTCTTCTCAGGATTCTGGTGCTGGCTCTGAGCCCAGGAACACCTGATGCTGTGCAAATTACATACAGCAGGAGCTCTACAGCTTCTACTGAAACTTCATTTTACAGGGGCCCAACTTCAGTTACTCAGTTTGCAGAATTTTTGAGCATTAGTCACTACAGGAGCTGTCCTTATGGTTAAAAATCCACAGCTTTGTTAACTGAGATTATGTCATCATGTGCCACCATTTAGTAAGGTACGTACCAGACTTCCACATCTCCCAACAGTCCACATGTCAACTGGAAGGCATGTCTCTAACTTGTTTAGAAATGGCATTCCAAAAATAAATTCTTAAAGGTGAATGATGATTGTCATTACGAAAATCACTTTCTTTACATTCAGCACACTGTGAGTACTGCACAGTAAGCAGGACGTAAGTCATAGTCTATATACAAAGATAAAATGAAACACCAAAGAACTGCTCATTCACTGAGCACTGTGCATAGTGAAGGAAACTGGGTTATTTCAGAAAAGGTATGCAATTAAAGAATTTAAAACCACCTCAAAATGGCAGCTGTGCATTAAGAAGCCAATTGAGGTTTCACTGCCATATCTCAGCTTTGACATTTTCTTATATCAACAACTGACTTTGCAACATTAGAGATAAGAACAACTTCACAGGGTTTATATGAAGTGCTCTGCACAACCTGTACGTTGCAAAGTGCCCACTCAGAGCTCAACACCAACAGGCTGATACCTCTGAATCAATGGGCCGTGTTCATTGTGACAGAGAACTAAACTCACACCCATCAAATGCACAAGAAGTGAGAATTCTAAGAGGAGAATAGGCTGTCTGTAACCATACAGCACTACTGCAAAGAAGTTCAGTTTCAAAAGAATGTATCTAGAAAAAGGGAAGTGGATCTGGCAAGAGTTTGACATTGCTTAAGGCATGCACAGGTGGATGGAGCTGCAGGCCAGGTCAAAGGAGGAAAAAAAAAGAAAAAAGATTTATGTTGCATACAAAGAAAAGGGCAGAAGAAAAATAGCCGATCGGGCTGGGCTGCACTGAAGTAAATGAAACAGCTGTTCATACAGGGAAGGAATGGTCAGGTAAGACAGGTTGGAAATAATAATCATAGGGCCATCTGCTGCCCTGGGACTTTGCACCCTCAAGGTATGAAACAAATTTTGTCTTCAAGGAGCTCAAGCAGTGTAGCTGTTACAAGCCCATCAAGTAAACAAAGCATGCACAGGGCATTAAAGTTACACGAGTTCCACACAGAAGTTGTTCAAATACTTCAACTCACAATATTAAGTTAAGAGGAAATGGTGTCCTTTCAACCAGATTTTCCATTTTAACCAAATGCTCTGTGAACACAAAAGAAATACATTTTATGAAGTGCCAATACCATGCACAGCTTACACACTGCACTGAACTAAGAGTCACTTACTTTGTCAGTTCCTGAGACAAAACAGTTCTCAGACTGATTCTAACTTTCCATTTTCACTACTACTTTTTTGGAATGATTCTGGCAAATAGTTTGCAACCTCTGGAATCCTCAGTGGAGGCATTTCCTTCACCTCAGTCAGCTTGCTTCAGGACAGGATGTGCTACAGAAGCTATGCTATGAGGTAAACTCATTTTCTGGATGAACATTTTCTTCCACTGAAACATTGAAACATTTGCTTAAGAACAATGAAAATGTACCCTTGAATGTTCAGAAATCTGTGCAGCTGCGCAGCTCTAAGTCGTTTTTGAGAGTTGCTTACTTTACAAGTAAGCCTACAGACCACTGCAAGGAAAATGGAGAATAGACACCAGGCCTGCCTGTGGTACTGGGTGGGTGAAAACCTGGCTAGCAGGTCTTTGCAACAAAACCAGTTCCAGGCTCAATGGCTGTGATTAGTCCCTTCTCTTGCTTAAACTATATACAAAAGCATCAAGAGCCCAACACCTGACAGCCAAAGCATCTCCAGTTCTTAGTTTTATCACTTACTTCCACACTAACGAACTAAAGAGGTGAAGAACATATCCTGCATCTGACTGAAATAGTAAACAGAAGAGAAATGCTGAGGGCTGTCTTGGTAGAGATTTTTCTACTCACCATTTCCTACCACGAAGATACCTAACTCAGGAAGGTATTTAAGGAGCCTAACTTCAGCCAGTGGAGGTTAATCGACCTACGCCACTTTCATCACCAGTGCAGTTCTCCTCTGAGGAGGATATCAGATGCAGTTGGTCCAATTCAGCAGGATTGGGGGCTGAAATCACCCCCAGTTAGAAAATGGGTGTTAAAATCTGCCTGCAGACTGCCTGTTTCTTCCACCAGGAGACCACAGCTAAGCTGTGTGTCAGGAGGCAGTCCCACCTTCCTAGACTCAAAGCCTGTAAAACACAGCACGCTCTGTCTCCAAAACCTTCCTTCAAGGATGCCGCAGGTCCTGTCTCAAGTTGGATGGTACTGAAGGACAACACATCCTTGAAGAATGGCTGCTTTCCTTCTTTGCATCACTGTTAGCAGGACCACTGAATCAGCCATAAAAGAAACCTATCAAGACAGATTCTCAAAGTTAAACAACCTTTGTAAATACCTCTGTAAGTATCAAAGCAACATCGATTAGCCTGCAGAATAAACCACAACACGCACATCCTTTCTCCAGCTTCTCTGGAAAGTAGCCTTTGGTTTCTGTGCTTTAAGACAAATGGTTCTAGAATAAGGACTTCTTTTAAAAGAAACATAGGCAGAGATGATCTTGCCTTAGGACTTTCTGTAGCCCTCATTCAGAAACGGCACTTACAAAATTATGTGACATCATGGCATATTACATGCAGCTGAAAATGCGGAGATCATTTATGTAATTTAGTTTATTTAAGATGACCCGCTGAAGGATGCAGTGGGATGGAGAGAAAAGAAAGAAGGAAATGGCAGTGACCTTCTGTTAACAAAGTGCAGACACTGGCATTAGCAGGGGCTTTGCTCTAAGGAAGCCGGCAGCTGCTGAGTCTCACCAATACTAATGACTATCATTATGCCCATTTGTGAAAATAAGCCAAATTTTAGAGAATAGTATGAACGTAGTTGTGACAGAGATTTATGATATAATCATAATACAGCAAAACCAAGAGAAAATGTCACCCTGGCAGCTCAGTTAGCTACAGCCACTAAAATAGCAAGAAACACCTCAGAGGAAAAAGTCCTCAGTTACTGCAATTAAAAGGCAGATGTCAGATGATTCAACGCAGTGGAATCCAACACAATAGCCCAGATATGAGTAGAACAGGAAGAACTTCAGGCTGTTCCACTCTCATAACCACAAAGATGATCTATTCAGTCTATGTATCTATGTCAGCCAGCTGACAAAGACAGAAAAAATAACCTAAGTCAGCAATAATTATTAATATGACACAGCAATCAGGCTGTGTGCTCCCCTTACGCCAAGTCTGCTGTCTCACTGATTGGGAAATCCATTTCAGCATCAGCTAGGAGAATTTGCAGTTGTTTATGACTATCTCAAAAAGCAGTTTCTAGTACAGCCAAACGAGTCCTATATCAGAGTTTTAGCATGAACATGCCAAGAACCTTGGACACCATGCTTCTTGAGTAACGTCAGCATTTGGACAGTCTTAAAGCTAGAGGCTAAGCCAAAGGCAAATACATTTGCTGTGGGCATTACTTAATACAGATTTACAGCTTTTATGGAAAACAGTATAGTAGATATTTAATTTATTGCATCTGAAAATTCAGAACACATCCAGGACAAAACTGTGCAGTAATAATTACAAAATAACTCAAGTCTCCAAGAGTATTTTAACCTAAGATTATCAATCACGAAGCATACAGCTTGGATAAGTTGTTTCCCTTTTCCATGCAATTTAATACACTTCTGTCACACAGTGAAGAAAAGGCTTCTGAGTATTCTACATGAAAATGCAGCTAGTGAGATAGGGAATTACAAGTTTTCTGTGTATCTCCTCTTTTTAAAAGTATTTGTGAAGACAAATCAATCAGGCTTGTGTTCAGAAACATAGGCCATTTGTCATTTAAAGATTCAAAGCATCACACAGTCAATTTAAATTTTCTCTATTTTACTCACTTTTTCCACCACTTGTCTTTCATATTAAAAAAAGACATTGAAGATATGAATTCAATTTGAATCCAAGCCAAAGTAATGCTTTTCCTTAAAGAGCTGTAATTATTAGAACTATAAAAAGAATTGGGCAAGTGAACACTGAAGGTGCAAGGGAAGAGTAACATGACAAGCTCTCGTTGAAAAAAAATTGTATTAATGATCACTACCACTTAATTTGCAACATCTTGCTGTCTTCAGGGATTATGAGGCTGGTCACAACAAATTTCAGGTTAAAAAAGAGACTGTATGGGGCCACTGCACGACTAGTTTTACTTGCTGATAGTGCATGCAGTACTTACTGAATTAGGTTCCTTATTTGTAAACAAGTAAGATCGTATCAAAGAAAAGACTGACTGCGTGGTGAACTTGTCTTCCTCGCTAGAAAGAAATAAAAAGACATCATATCACTTACATCCCCCATCAGGGGAGGAGGAGGAGGGAAACTAACAACATACTTCTCAGATCCAAGCAAAGCACTATTTCCCTTGCGTTCTATGTCCCTGTTCCTTTCCAAAAAAGGGATTGCCTTGTAAAGTAACATGGACCTTGGATGCAAGGACATCTCTATTCCTTCCACTGACCTCTTTACATTCAAGTCCTCTTCCTTCACACATGCAGAAAAATTGAATTGAGTTATGGCTCCAAATTAGGTTTAAAAGATTAGTTTGTGCAGGAGAGCACTACAGCACCAGGGCAACTGTTTTCTCCAGCCTTCCTTGATTTTTCATACAACTCCTATTAGCAGTAATTGAGCCTGCATGCATGGACGCAGACAAGATACAAGTGCAAATAGCACTGTATTCACACCACTTCATGTAAAACAACCCAGAACAATTTCTTAAACAAGCTACACAGTACTTTGCCTAAATTCAAAGTATCAACTAACTGCCATAGAATAAGAGATACAGGATTTTACTATAGCTAATTCCATTCAAGCCATACCCCTCAAAAGGTCTGAGTAAAGCACACAGCATCTAAACAATTTCAGCAAGTGAGCTATGTGAAATCTATTGTTTCTGCTATGGCAGAATGAAGGATGAATTAAGGAAACTGTGATTTGAATAAGAGGCTCTAAAAGCCATCTTCTTTAGAAAAACAACTCTACAACAGCCAACATAAAATATTTTTTTTCTGAGAAATTTTACTATGAATTCAGTAGAATAAACAAAAAAATCAAAGTTAAAAAATGAATAAGATAGCCTATTTCATAAAGTGAAAATCTGTAAGAATATTAGTTCTTGTGCTCCTTAGCTTGAAAGGTACAAGCATCTCAATTTATGACATTAATACAGGACATCATTTAGCAGAGATTATTTACTGGGATAAAAAGTAGAAATAGAACAGGTCTTGGATTCAGAAGGAGAGACAGTGAAAACATTCTCTATTTTATATTTATCAAGAAAGGAAATACAGCATGACAATACGAGTCCACGTAGAGCATACCTATAACACAGTAGTTTTAAATATTTTTAAGGAATTAGTTATCTTGGATTACGAGGAGAACATTACCAGGGTATAGGTAGGTAATACAAGTACACATCTATTTTTTGTTTAAAGACTCTTAATTAAACCCTCACTCTTCACAGAGAAGTTCTGACAAGAAAGGATTTTGTTAGTTTTGAAGCAGATGCTTGTCATGAATTGAGCCCTGTTTTTGTTTGTTTTGACACATACAGATATAGAAACATCCCAGGCAGATGCACACAAAACTCTTCACAAAACTCTTTTGTTGGGCCTTTTTCAGGTGTTACATGACTGCTCTCTTTGATTTAATCACAGTGTGTGCATATACAATTGAAATCTCTCAGGTGTCAAATAACAGTGCATAAAAATCCTCCACCACTGAAGGATGTACATGGCATAAGAACAGGGCTAGCCTTTCCCCAAGTCAGTACAATATTACTGATGACAAATGCTTCCTGCAGCATTCACTAATGCAATGGACAAGCATGGGCTCCACCACAAGAAAGCAAGATGAACTCACCAAACAACTGGCAGTGCTTGTATCTGGTTTACCCACACTTCCTGGCCACTGTGTCCCAGAGCAGCAGCTAACCTCCTCCTAGACAACCACATTGTTGCATTTACCCTGTTGGCTATGTATAACTATTCAAGCAAACATTCCAGCATGCACTGTATTACTACCAGCTCTGTCCATATATAAATATGTATTATACCCCTTCTAACTGCAGCATGCAAACACTTCCCCCCTGGAACTCTCACTTCCCATGTACTAAAGCTGGTCACTGGATTTAGTCACAGTGTGATTCCAGCCACCATGTTAAATAAGTGATATAAATCCAGAGAAGGAGGATTTGACTCATCATTTGACTGGCACATCTAAACTATGCAAACTTTCAACTGGGTGTTAGTCATAGAAATCTTTTGGGTTTCAACTGTGTGTTCAGAGAATGGTGCAGGAAATCACAGGTTATCACCACAGTAAGATCTTTCACCAAAGTCTTTAGGCAGTGTCAGAGCAATAATAGCACAGGTTCTACTTCATCTTTTTTCCAGAGCCAATAGCAGAGAAAGAGTTGATCCAGCAGGAGAGAAACATGATAAAATGAAAAGGAAAAGCATCTAAAATGGAGCCACTGTAAGCACCATTAAGAAATAATCTCAATTTCTCATTAAAATCTGTAAACAGAAGTTTCCCATGAAAAAAAGACAAATTAAACATGCTTATCCATCTCCACTGCTTCAGCCTAGGATTTGTTTTGCTTTTCCTGACCATTTTGTAATAGCTATTGATGATCTTGATATAATTGCTATGCAGGAAAAGGTTAAAATTTAGATAAATTCAAGGCCAAAACTACACAGAATTTTAAAAGACACAAATTAAGGGTTTCAGTAGCAAATAGTGAACACCCTTTTGAGATGAAAAACAGAACCTCGCAGGTATTAGAACATGCATCTTAGTTCCATCAACTTAGAAAGCAAGTTTTTAGAAGTCTCAAGGAAGACTTGATCTCAAAAATTCATCCATTTACATAAAACTAGGTGTTTGTTCCTCTACTCAGTTACTTTCTTCAAATACATAGAATTTACATTTTGAAACATGTATTTTCTCATCAGAATAACTATGGCAAAAATAACTACTTAGCATTTTAAAAAAGGACAGACCAGAAGGGAAGACAACTGTGTGCCTTCTCAACGTTTCTGGATTTCATTAAATGAGCCACAGCCAAGACATTGTGTTTTAGAATAGAAAATAAATAGAATATGAGGATCTTGTGTGCAGGAATTTAACACCATCAGAAGAGAAATTCATTTTTAAAGTAACTTTATCATCAGATATAATTAGTAGTACTGCCCCTCCCCCAGGCTCATTTTGAACAAGAAAAGCTTTTGCTTCTTGCAATGTAGTACAACTTTTTACCACAGCTTCATTCGTCCCAGATTCCAAACAGTCAAAAACATACCTTTCTACATGGTCATCCAGAAAAATAAACACTGTACAAAATTAGCTACAGCCCAAAGGAGAACTGAGCCGGGGACTAATTGTTCCTACTTGGCTGCTCATCTAACTGAATTGGACAAACAAACAATGGCAACTGACAGCTGCCATCGATCATTGGTTTTATGTGTAGGGTGAATCTTAAATCACTGTCTCTCTGGAAAAAAGGGAGTCAATTGAGATAGATACTGAACTGTCAAAAGCAGGAAGGCTTGTAATTGAAGGTCTTCCATGAACACTTTTGAACTCAAGTCAACCACTGGTTGTTCAAGATACTGAACTTATAAACATCACGACAACTCACTAATGAACAAGAATCTGTGGAGACCCTACACCAGAAAAATACTATAGGCTTTATTTCTGACTACAAATAATAGCCTTGGGAAATCTATGCCTAATCAGAGAAAAAGGCAGTTTTCTTGTAGTATATTTGAAAGAAATGCCTTAGTGAATATCAGCAAGTTAAGTCACGTTACTGGTATCATAACCAAAGCTCACTGATTCAGAACTGACAACAATGAAGATAGAAAGAAGTACAACTCACAAATAGGCTAATTTTTGCTTGTTAATATTCTGCTTTTTTATGTATTTTAATCATATTTATATTAAAAATTCTATTTTTAATTCTGGGATATTCAAGGAGCTTACCTATTATCCTAGAGCTACGATTTTAACTAAATTAATGCAGGCTTCAGAACATTTGGAGTAAGCACTATTGCTGTATTTAATTATCATCTAAAAGTATTCACTGCTTGTACTAACAATCTTTCTGAAGTTATTAGGTAAATTATCCAGATAAGCATCATATCTTCTGTAAAATGGAGTGGCTAACCATCTGAATTTCCTCTGTAGATTAGAACCCTGGTTTATTTCTCTGACTTTTACAGAAATAACTCACAAAGAAGAAAAAGGTTAAGTGCTTTACTGTCCCCACAGATGGCCAGTTCAAACACTGAAACACCCACACAGGAGAAATATAGCTCCAACTCTTCTAGAATACTGATATCTCGAGATGAGTCAGCGTTGTCTTGTCCTCCTCATCCTCATCATGAGAAGACAAAGGTACTCAGTAAGTTTTGGGTGTTGGTTTTTTTTCCCCTAAGGCTTAGTGTGATGTCATAACATGACTGAGTTGATTCTGAAATACAGCTTAGATTCATAACTTTTTTCTCAATCACCTGTTAAGACAAAAGCACTACTTTTTGGAGACTTTAGAAGACAGAAGTTTCACCAAAATACTGTTACCTGGAAGGTGGGAGGATCAGTGCTCTACCTCATGTGTTTCCAGTAGGACTGAAAACACTCAAAAACACAAAGGATTTTTGTGCTGCCACAATAGGGGTCTAGATCTCACCAAACAAGGGCAGGAGATCTGGATAGCAGATTATTAGTCTGTCTTGTAAAAAGAAAGTAAAATAGTTCCAAATCTGACACAATCTGGTAGAACCAAAATTTCAATCAATCCATATACTTTAACTAAAATA
The DNA here is from genome assembly GCF_987193195.1 of Phasianus colchicus. Taxonomy (NCBI): domain Eukaryota; kingdom Metazoa; phylum Chordata; class Aves; order Galliformes; family Phasianidae; genus Phasianus; species Phasianus colchicus. The sequence goes on along the minus strand of NC_143447.1, from coordinate 4,867,476 downwards.
ACATCCAGTAAGTATTGTTTTATTTTCCATTACCCTCAGGATCTCTCCAAGTATTCATTAAAGAAGGGAAAGGCAAAGTATAACAACAGAATATCTGTAATGATTTGGTTTACAAGCATTGGCCAAGATGAGTCTGTGTAAAGGGATTAATATTTTTTGATGTATATAAAACAAAGGATCTCCAAATATCTATCACATTTTCTTTTGCCATACTTGCACTGTCAATGCACAAAATCACTTGAGCAGAGATTTAACTTGAGTTAACGGAATTAACATAATTATATTTGATTACTTGACAATTTTAAACATCAAATACAAGTCAGTTACAAAAAGCACTGTAATCATATTTGCCATATGGGAAACTGAATCCTTTAGGGGTGAGGCTGTAAAAAGCACTCAGAAACAAAATCTGCTGTAAGATTCACTACAAGTTTGGGGCAGCATTAGTAACCACATGCAACATCCAGAACTGCTCCCCCCTTCTCAGTGAGCAGCAAATGCCTTTGTGAACCAGCTGTGAAAAGAAAGCTGAATTTCATCAGTGGCTCATGAAGTATCAAAGATATCTGTAAAATGACCATCACTTTCACACCTCTTTACAGACCACAGTATAATCTACCTTCCAGAGCGTAATGTCCATGCAGAAATTTCAGTTCTTCAGTTCCAATGACTTTTAGGATGAAGGTAATCCAACCTAACAATTTCCCACCATCAAAAGGGAACATCTATTCCCTTCTCTCCCCCTTTTACTTCCCCTCCCCTCAGTTACTCAGCTGATTGCTAATCTAGCAGAAAATTAATCCATCAGAGGACAAGTGGGATGCAACTTTTTTAGACCTAATCCATGTTGGTTAATTTTGTTGTTTGTATTTAGGTGTTGACATCACAGCAATTAATATAGACTGAGTAATATTTCATATGTGCCTTTTCCGCTCTCCCGTTGTATGTTTGAGCTCAAAGTTGTTAAGACAATTGGTAGCACCTCAGTTTCTTCTGAGCATTAAACCATACTGCTCATTTGAATTTACAGTGTGTATGTGAAATAGTAACATCCACGTTCACTACAGATTCCAACAAGCTGAAAAATGGCTAATGGACAAATATCTTACATAGATGTCCTCTGATCCATCACATGAAGGCCGCATCAAGCATACTAATATCCCCTGGACACATCCTGGTATATTATGTCAATTTAGAACAGCTCTTTTTAAGGTGAGAAATGTATGTCCGCCTTCTATTTGGTGAGACAAAACAGAAAAACAATCATCTGGTGCACAGCTGCTATGATTGCTGCAACAAATCAAAATAAAGGAGGGAAACTGATGTGTTGTTGACTTAACTACTGCACCGCAACAACTGAAACGCCATACTATATGGATTACTGATTTGTTTCCTCAACAGATGTAGAAGAATTGTTAAAATTGTGTATATCTCATGCTTGAAAACAGAATTTACCTTTAAAAAGTACAAAATCTCACACTGATGTACATACAACGCATTAGAAAAGTACAGGCACAACAATTAAGAGTTACATAGGCCAAGCCTATGGTTCAATTACACAAATCATTTAGTAGCAATATTGCTACTCATTCCAACTGCTTTGTCCAACCACTGAAGGGTTTTGCAGGTGTTGCCTCAGCTGCTTGAGTTTCCTGATTTGATGTAGCATTTGGTTCCTCCAACAATGGGATTTACTCAACTGAAACAACCAGGAATGAGTGCCTTAGACTATACTCGAACTCCACAAACTAATGTTGCTTATAAAATCTTTATATTGTCAAACTTGCTTCACGTGTCATGTAGAACGATTGAAACAAATAGTAAAGTAGGCCCATGATAAATATCAGTACCTCCTTATGAGCACTGGTAAGATTACCCATCTAATTTTAATACTACTTTAACCATACTGTTTAATGCTTATTACTTGCAGACACAGCTCTAAACATGCTCTCACCTACATCACGCACTTTCCAGGCCTATCAGATTGCTAAATACTTATATTAGGGAGGGTCCTTTGACATTGTAAGAGGGCAGGGAACACATAGAGGGCTAGCTCTGGAAAAGAAGTTTAGTGCTCATGCAAACAAACAAGAATCAAATGAGTAGGCCTATGAGTACTTCTATATACTATATGCATAAACTTCCAAAGAATTTACCTTCTGTTTTTCAAAAACAAAGACTCAAACACATAACGTGCAGCATCAAAAAATGTACTTAAATATACATAGAATATATATATTTAAAATTGCAAGTGTGTAAATACAAAAGAAACAACTATTAGAGAAAGGATGCATTATGAGACATTCATAGAGAAAAATTGAAAAAGTCCTCACATGCTCTCATCTATGACAGAAATTAATATTATCTCGGTCTAAGAGAATTTTTGAACATCTTATAAGTCAAATATAAGCATTATAAGAATGAAGCTAGAGTCAGAACACAATTCTCAAGTTTCTTGACTCTTCCAGGTTACCACTTTTTTCCCCATTTGTCCTCCATTACAAACTTTTAAATCCTCCAAAAGCCTCCCAATTAGTCAGACAAATGTAACGGACTAGGAAGAAGAGAGGCCATCTGAAATGTCCTCTCAGCCAGCTCAGTCTGCCCTTCAAGTGAAAACAAAACCCACAAAGTATCCCTTTAGAAAGGGGGAACCATTAGCTCCTAGAATTAAAAGGGGAAAACAAATAAAATGTGTTGCTTGCTAGCTACCCAGGATACAATAGAAGGGCCACAAAAAAATTTTAAGTTCTTGTCTTCTCATGTATTAGACTAGCAGGGCAGAGACTAGAAGAGGAGCAAGGCAGCGATCTTACTACATCTGCTGGAAGTAATCAAGCACCTTGCCTCTTTCTTTTTCTCTCCTCAGATCTCAGCTCCTGTCTGTAACAGAAATAGCTGCCTGCAAGCCCCAGGTGCTGCAGGATTTGAAAATAGAGAGATGGCAGGAGGAACTGAGAAGCCATGTAGCCTCAGAAACAGAGAAAGCTTTACATCTCAAGATACTAGAAATAATGTTTTAAAATGTCGATTTTAAACATTTAGACATCAACTTTCATGCATATGCCATTCCAACAACATTTTCCCTCTTTTTTTTTTTTTTTTAATCAGAAAAACTATATGGCCTAATTACTATTTTTGAACACTTAGATAGCCTTACCTATTTCCTGTTTTGGGTACGTTGTTCTGTAGAAGTAGCAGGGGAAACTCTAGAAAGTAGCAATAGGAAAGGGCCCTAAAAGAAGACAAAGAAAAGGACTTGCAACCAACAATACAGACAGAGAAAGAGCAAACAGGCTAATAGATCTTCACTTCTTGCATACGGCGGACGAACATAAATGCTATTCTGCACTCTCCTGGAAGCTCACAAGTATGAGAATGGCTCCTGTAGCTGAACTACTGAAGTTGAGTGAAGACTGGCTTTCTGGAGCAGTAGCTCACATTGGCCACCTATAATAAGAGGACGTGATAATGACCCAAATACAGAATAGTACTACTTACTTTTGAGTTCTCCCTGTTTGCAACTATTAGCCAGTCTCAGACAGTTTTTAAGCACTATTTGAAATAGGTATGGTATCTATTATAGTACAAGCTCTTCTATTTAGGAAAGCTAGATTCAGCTTTAGATGAACCATGCAAAGAAAAATCAAATCCTGTTAAGCAGTTTTGAGATGGCTTCTTGGGCTGCCTTTGATCTCTCTGAATTTATTAGATACACAGAAGAAAAGCAGTACATACCTTATATGACAGTCTGTTATACAGCCATCTTCAGATGAATTTCTGCAATTCAACAGTAGCATTAGCAGAATGAGCACTTGAATAAAAACTACACAAAGGTTTTACTCAAAAATACTAGCCTCTAAAGAAATTCTTACACAGGGAAATCACCACCAATTCTACAACAAACATTGCATTTGCAAGTAAGAATTCATATATGAATGATCCTTATATTCTTTTTTCCCAGTACTTCTATAAACTTCAGGCTTAGATCTACAGTTGGTAAAATTTTCTGACAGCCTCTGACATACAGCTCCATGCTCTGTATTGAACATATTGACAAGGGGATTTGAACAGCACAGTATCCAGATGGGAGGAGTGTGGGCAAGAAAGCTAAAAGACAACAGCAGCAGAACATAAAGATCCATTCCCCCACCTTGTGGATAATTACTGAAACAACAATTTATTGTGGTATTTCATCATTTGCAACACATTTATGAAATTTCACATGGATTTTGCTATACTACAGGACGTCAATCTTAAATCTACTCTGAGTGAATTGCAAATACTTTTGAAGTAGTATATTTTCTTTTATTTATTAAAAATCTGCAAAAATTTGGAGAATGTCTTCTCTTTTGATGCTTATTAGCATCTGTTATCAATAATTCAAAGTTGCTATGACCTGTTAAAAGTCTGAAGAATTTCTGGCACAAAAGGAATTTAATTGACTGGGGTTCAAATCTAAGAGGTATCTGTTTCTTCAAGACTGTCCCCATGAAATCCTACTGATATAAACATACGTATGGAATTTATCATACTTCATGGAGAAAAGTTTCAAATCTCTGGAAGTAGGCCACAGGTGCTAAACTTACATTCAGCGTCAGTAAATGTCAGCGGATGCAATTTTTTCCACATGGAGGAATTTAATCCCACACCGTTGATTCACCCACATGTCCACATCAGATATGGTAAGAGTGCCCCTCTGCTGCCATCTGTCACGTGGCAACAAACTGTAACAGAATATTGGTGGGTAGGTTCAATCTCGACTGCCTTCCCACCAACATCTGCCTCTGACATTGTGGGTCAAAAGAATAAAATAGGAGGCACTACTTTTGGAGCAGCCCTTGTACAGTGCATAGCCATCTTCCCTATTCTCCAGATCTTTGTTTTGGATAGAATTTTACACCCTTACTATGCTAGCCTATAATCAACAACGAAGTATACAAACACCACGAGTACATTCAAGATGAACACTGCAACTTGTCTGTTGTCACGTTATCAAAACAGAGGATTTTTAGTGCTCCATTTGCTGACAGCCATACACGTGTGGGAGTTAATGCCTCCCTGACTGAAATCCAAACAAATTTCTTTTCCTTGTTACAATTCAATACAGTTATCACTTTCAAGTACTGCACTTACTCTTCATAACTAGAAGAGATATTTTTCATTACTGATGTGAATTTGTAGCAGGTTCTCAATATACTGTATTAGTTTTTACAAATATCCTACCTCTGAAGAATGAGCCATGCTATAGATGTATCACTTTCTTTTGCTCCCAGCTACCACGCCTATACTACAGAAGGGTTCGTTCTTTCCCAAATGCTATCTGAATAGATCAAGATAGACACTGAATATTCTCACTGCAAAACAGATGATAAAAAATATAAAATCATTTTAAAAGCAGAAATATCCTTTTCTCATTTCCTTCAATCAGGTAAATTGAGTAAGCTACCTTCTAAGTTGCTAACAAACATCTAGAAAACTCCAGAAAATGAGTAAATTTCAGAATAGGCAATAACTGCTGAAGCATAGAGATCTGCATATTTGCATCACTGTTACTTAGTGACTACACAAATGAGGTCCATAATCCAAAGAATGGACTTGCATTAGGAAGCATCAATAAACTGAAAAATACTAACAAATTTTGAATGCATTTTCTTTTGTGTCTTTGTCTCCTTTTCTTCCATCTGCTCTTCATATACTGTGTGGTATTATACACTTAACTGCTAACTGCCCTCCCTCTCAAAAACATACCTTCATCCAGGAAACTTCAATGAAACTAAAGCCTGGGTTTTTCAGATGGAATCTGACGTTGTATGCAGTGATTCTAAATCCCTCCACTTCTTTCTTATACCATCATGTCCCTCGAAGCAGTCAGTCCACTGATACATATTTTAACTTAAATCTTCACACTCAGGTTTGAGTAAAAGTGACTTTTTAAGCTGTTGAAAGAATTATTTTATCAAACAAACACTAGCTAGTTTCAAAAAGGTTTCACTGTTTTCTCTTAATGAAAGAGAAACATTAGAAAGTATCTACTGTAATCACTATGATACTCTGTTATAACAAATGCATTAACTGCCAATGATGAAATAAAAGTACTGTTATCTGGATGGGTAAGCTGAATTTCTTGATTTACACATAACCCTTCCTCAACTTGGCAAGCAATCCTCTAAAAGACTATATTTAACCTCTTATTAGTAAGACACACTCTATTCAGAGTCCATAGTAACCATTCTTCTAGACTCTGCAAGTGTTCAGAAAATGGTTAAATGGTGAGGTGGAAGTTCTCATAGGTTTAAGTTAACCCAAGAAAAATACCATCACATCTTCTGTTTACTTTTCCTTCTCTAAATATATTTCCGATTTTTTAGTGACACAGAACAGCTGAAGGTGGAAGATGCCTGAAGATGATGCAGTCCAAACATGGTTGGCTGGAGCAGGTTATGCAGGACCACGTCCAGTGAGGATGCAAGTATCCCCAGGGATGAAGATTTTACAGACTGAATGCTTTTAAGAGAGCAACATAGGGCTGCTTTTTCCTTTTTAAATTTGTTTGATGTTATTTACATTCACTTAAGCAGTTTTAACTGGTTGGTTTACTCTAATTCTGAAGAGAAAAACATCATTATCACTTGCAGTAGCATAGTTAATGAATACTGTGCTCTTTTAAGAGGAAAAAAAATACAAACTGAACTTACTACTCTACAGATTTGACAGAAAAACAGTGAAAAACTAAAGCTGTCCCTACATCAATCAATAACTAAAAATCTGCAGTACCAGCCTGTACAAAGCAAGGATCAATTTCTTCTTAAATGCTTGGTATTCTAATAAATCTAGTATTCCATATCTTGTATTCAGTAAAAATTTGTTTTTAGAGAGAGCAAAAAAACTGGGAGCTCACTGTAATGAAAGGCCTAAGATTCTCTGGGCAGTTTGGCTAACTCATGTACTCAGCAGCACTGAAACTAGAGTTCATAACAGCATAATATCCACACCGGATGGAAATCACTTTGTTGCTACACTGCAAGAACTTGCTCAAATCTTTGATAAACCTCACTTTACATTGCAGCACTTCATTGAAATTCCTCACTAAAGATTCACCAAAAAAGTATTCCACCCCAGCAATACCTCCTTCTTACAGATCATCCAAACAGCCTTTAATTCAGCTGTTGTTCTTACAGTATGCATATACTTAGGAACAAGTCAAGACACACTCTTCATTCCTAATGCTCTCAGCCAGCAAGTCAACAGGATGTGAAATTTAAGAAAAAGGACAGACATGTAACAGGTCAAAAAAGCTGCCAAACTCAGACAGCAAAAACTAGGTACAGCCAAGAGCATTTGCAGTTGGAGAGATTACAGCCATAAAATAGACAAAAAACCAAAAAACAAAAAAACAAGGCAAAACAGGGAAGGATGCATAGTAAAATAGAAGACTGAAGAAAGTACAAGAGAAGCATTAAAAATCTGTTATACCCAAATATCCATATTAATTTAAGCAGGATCCTTAGCAAGTGATCTCTCTCACATTTTCTAGAGTGCTTGACCTAAGTGGTACAGAAGGTCATTCATTACATTACTTCAGTTGCAATTCCTACTGACATCTACAGCTCAAACTTAGCTAACAACCTGACGTGCACTTCAGAAGTTGTTCTCTTTAAAACCCTACTGCTTCTTCAGACTACTTTAAATAGGAAGCTCTTTCCCAGTATCTAATCACACAGTGAGAAAAAGTATCTACTGTTGAGAATTCAAAGCCAGAAGGTTTACAAATAAAAATGAGGAAGTACAGAACTGAAGCAAGCAGAAGTCTGGAGCCAGAAACATGTCATCAGGACTGTTTTAAGCTCATATTCTCCACCCCAAAAAAGGCACATAGTAACTTCTAAACACGGACTAAAACACGCAAATTGTAATCTGTTGTCAGCTAAGATTAAAAGACAGCACAGTACAGTTCTGGGCTTGTTTAGCTAGTAAAAGAGAAGGCTCTGGGGAGACTTCATCGCAGTCTTCAGTACTTGAGGGGACCCAACTTTATACATGGTCTTACAGGCAGATGGGTTACCAGGAACGGCTTTAAACTAGAAGAATGGAAATTCAGGTTAGAAGTTAGGAAGAAATTCTTTACTCAGAAGGCTGGTGATGAGGCGCTGGAATGAGTTTTCCAGAGACACTGTCCATGCCCCATCCCTGGAGGCATTCAAGGTGAGATCAGATGGGACTCTGGGCAGCCTGATCTAGTGGGTGGCAACCCCACTGCAGGAAGGTTTGGAAATAGACAATCTTTAAGGTCCCTTCCAACCTAAGCCATTCTATGATACACATCTGAATCACTTCTTATATCCCAGACATCAAACCCAAGGAAACACAGGGCTCCAGATAACTCTCGTGCTGTACACTGAAGTCCAATATCTTTTTTTCCAGATGGTGTCAGGGACAAGCAGCAAACCAGCAACATATAATGCACTTCTGAAACAACGTCATTAAAATCATGGCACAAATAATTGCATATAAAAATTTATTGTCTCCCTATATAATATCATTTAAACAATGCTTGAAATACATACAACTTAGGTAGCTGATTTCATCAATGTTTAAGTAGAGCGTAGAAAATAGGTGTTACCACAGAATCAACAACAAGTGTCATACCGCATTTCTTCCCCTCTCATAGTAAATTGGATTCAACTATCTTAATTAGGTTCAACTATCTTCAATTGGATCAATGTTCTTCAGCTTTCTAATTTTCATGAGATCATAGCTGTGAGCTCAGAACATATTTATAGAATCCACCAGTCCTTAAATATTAGGAAAGGTCAACAACCCAGGCCTAACTCTCACAATTGCTCCATTTACAGAATAATCTATGCAAGAATATTGCCATTTTTATTATGAGTTCCTATCTAGTACAAAATGATATAGTAATAAAGTAAAAAGAGAAAAAAACAAATCATTCATTGATGACTTCTAAGTGAAATATGATGGAAATAAAACATTTTTAAGAGTAAGTACATGTAAGGGCACTTGAGCAAGAGTACTTAATAAACTAAGTTCACTGAACTAAAACCCCTTTACTCATATAGTCCCTGATACAGACAGTTACCTTGTGTATGTCTTGTGTTAAGAACACAACTTGTCTCAATAGTGTCTGTAGGATTATCCATCCCATTAAGAATTATGCTCTGAATATGCTTAAGTATCTTACTGAACTGTATCCTAACAGTCCTTGAGAAACTGCAACAGAAAGTAATACGGAGAAGTGACTTAGATGGTACCCTTGCAGTGAAATAGCTATACACTGAAATACCAAAAACAAATTACTTTGATTTATGTGTTTGGCATACAAAGTTTTCTAACAACTATACTGTTCCTCCTGGAGAAGTCTTTAATCTACAGTGGTATAATAAAAACATATACATTCTCATGACAGGTAAATAGTATTTTTCCATTTTTAAAGTGCAGATTTATATTTGCCATATAAATGACAACATTCTAAAGTAAATATTTCTATGCAGCAGCAGTCTATTTCATTCAATACACACTCATTTTTATGTTCCTCCAGCACAGCACTTCCGGGAAACTAAACAGATAGATTAAATTATAGTAGCTGAATTGTCTATACTTCTTTCTTTAACAGAATGTTACCTAATTTTAAGTTTTTAACTAGTTTCAATTACTTACTTGTGTAAGTACTTTAGTTTGCAAAGTGCACGATTACCACAATCTGCTTGTAAACCAGAATCTTAGAGCATGAATTAGATAACCATTTATTTTAAAGAAGCTATTAACAAAAAAAAAAAAGCAGAAAAAGGACATTTCAGAGTAAGAAAACCTTTTATAAAAAGTTGTAAATTTTAGATGCTTATTTCAAAGTAACAAAATCCATAGCTTTGGCAAAACACAGCTTTTCAAAAGAAAGTGTTTATGACAATTAACATCAAAGGAAGATCTCAGTTATTTTATCTGTAGTTTCAGCAAAACATTTCTATGTTTCTTCTAATCAATTTTAGTGATAAGATCATATGTCAAAGTCAAACCGAACAGATCCTGTTATTATCAAGACAGCATTTGTGGTTTCTTCAACCGCAGCGATGCTTGTATCACCAGCTTTTGTTGTTTTCTTGTTGCCCATGCTTCCTCAATGGCAACACAAACGCTCTGTAAAGAACATATTGAAAGAAAGAAATTTAAGTTAGCCTGCAGTTTCTTTCTGTGATATACTACCAAAAATTCAACATTCTAACCTATATACCATGAAGCATGGCTTGTGTGCGTTAAGTACTGGAGTAGATTGGATGGCCCACCTGATTTTACATAAGTAATTCCAGCATTCAGTGAAAGCTGAAGTGTTTGAAATGCTTGTGAGTGTGCTTTTGCTCATGATTTCATTAAGTCTAACTAACTTCTACCATGAATATGAAGAGAGAGAGTAATTTAAACTAGGTGGACAGAAAACAAGCATTAATGTCACTGAAGCATTTCAAGAATTTATGGATTGTTGGTAACTTACAGAAATTCGGGAAAGATTCAGATGACTAAAAAGAGGCAAACCTGAAACCCAAAATCTTACTGTTTGAGAAGTACACTTTCTTTTGTGGTATCGTATCAAATCAGCAGAATTCTACATGTGTAATCCATACAAAGGGAGATGCAAATTGTGGAGTATTACCAATAAAACTGAGCAATTGAAATTCACAAAAGGTAAACAGAACAGAGAAATTTATTTTCGATATACACAGCAGTAGAAATAAGAGCAAAGGAACAGTAATTAAGTAGTAACCCAAAAAAGAGAATGAAACAGGAAAGTATTTCTCTGGCATTGCCAGAGATAAAATCAAAATGATCTTCACTTGTCAACCTAAAGCATTACTTGGAATGTATGCCACAAAATAGCACTGAAAAACACTTTTTTTTCCAGGTAAGAGTCAGCAAAATAGTAACAGACGCTGTATGTAAAAAAGAAAAAAGTGCTGTTACATGATTGCAGTCTTCCTTCCCTGTCTAATCCCCATCTTTTATGTGGTCTTCATCAATTTCACATTATATTTGGTTATATTCCAATTGTGACTTGCTATTTACTCGAGGTGCCATTTTAATTGTGCATACAAGTTGCAGTGGATTTAACTGAATCCACTTTCGATACTGGGAAGAATTCTTCCTCTCATAATTTGCTACAAAACTACATTAAGGCAAATAGTTACCCAGGTCAATTTTTCTACTGTTGAGGAATCATGGAACTGATGCAAATTGTTAGCTTAGCCTGTGCAAGTCAGCTACAAGACCCAAGAACATACCAAATAAAAACTCCCCCAAATCAGCCTCTCCAGCATCAACATGAGCAACCATCAGAAAATAAATGGTAGAAAACCAGCAGAGCATTAGGAGCAGGGAATAAGTAATTCTTTTCACACAGAGGTACACTTATTGGGTTAATTCAATTACCTTGAAATACTGAGAAGGGAGCATAATTCAGATATATGCTGATTACAATGAACTTATCAATTATTTGAATTATTTTCCTTTAATAAGTTCCAATGTACAAAGTATAAAATAATGCTACTTCAACTTCCTTCTTGCACACACCCTCGAATGTTTTTAACTGCCTTATCTCATTGTTTTCCTGATCAAACTCAATTTTTACAAGAAAATATAGTCAACAGTTCCTAGGAATGTGAACATCACAATTTTTTAGATGTTTGGAGTTTCAGCAAGTACAACAACATCGTAAGACAAAAGAAAACAGAAAAATAAAGAATATACCACTGCTGTAGCTTCATCCCGAAGTTGAATTGCCTTTTCACAACTATGGCGTATGTTGTCCTTCCTTTGGAACATCCCTTGATCCTGTTGCAAAGGGGCACAAAAATAAAGTTCAGGTGACTCACAAAACAAGAACACAGAATCTGAGACATAAATAGCTTGAGTGTCAGCTTCGGCTTAGACTTCAGTTCATTCTCTGTCCAACACATCCATACTTCCAAAAAATATGAATTAATTTCTCCTATCTCCAAAACCAGGAGTTAAGAGTCCTTAGATAATTAAAAGCATCTTTGGAACTGTAAATAAGCAGTGTTGAATAATAAATAATTTAAAATAAATTTTTAAAAAAGACAAAAAAAAACCAACAAACCACATGATTTTCTTACCAAAACAGTTAGTTTTAAAACACTTCCTTCACAGGTAGGACAGCGCGTAAAGTCTTCAAATAAGTAATCCCACTCTGCTGTTAAATGACCTAAGATTTCCACCTCTTTTACACATATAACCCTCCTGTTCAGAAGGAAAAACATATCAATACACAATTTCGACCAGAAATTACAGCTTTATGAGAAAACAAAATGGAGAACAGAAATGTTTCAGAATGTATTTTCTATGTGGATCAAAAGTATCCATTCAGTAGCAGTTCAATTGTATTTCCTTAATATATACTCTAAGACCATTACTTTGTCCTTAAGACTCAGATGTTTTACGTTATCATATGGGATGCACAGGCAAATTAATCAAAATCACCAGCCACTGGATAATAGAGGGATATGACTTAATTTTTACCAGCTCCTGAATGCCAGCAGTCAGCCAGCTGAATACTGACTACATAGTGAAACAAGTACATAATTAGACTGACAGATGATCCATTGCTAGTTTACATTTGCTAGCAAGTTGCCCTTTCATCTCCTTAGATATCCAATGTCATCTAGCAGAAAGAAAAAAAGTGGCAGTTCTAAATGGAATTAAGGTAGAAGCATTAAGCATAATAGTGACCAACTGGATTAAGAACAGAAGTACATATTTTAACTGAAGCTGCAAAAAAGAAAAAAACACAACCAAACCTAAACCAGCTATCATAAAAATGTGTCAGTACCTATCTTTAAAAATCTTGTTATGCTACAACATGAAGTGCACTAGTTGTTATAAAACAAATACAGGTTGGCTGTCTCCCAGAGTTTTGGTATGGATAAGTCTCCCTCATACACCCAGGGCAAAGGGCAAAAACTAGTAACATCTAGGATGCAGAGATCATAACCAATGCGATCATCTTGTCTTAGCATAGTTAGAAGGTTTTGAGCTCTCAAACCATCCAAGACAAGCAATTTCTTACATTCTAAATACTGTCCGATGGATTTAGTATTCATTTTAATTTGAATAAAAGAAAATCTGACTCAGAGTACTTTTTACTTAACAAGCTTCTAAACATGCATTATTAAAACATTAGTTTGACTGCAGACACTTTGCACAAGCTAATTTCAAACATCAGAAACGGAAAAAAAGCATTTCCCCCAACAGAATGAAATAGTCACTGACCTTAGAATTAAAATAGCTTCCTGCACTGTCAATATCACTAATCATAACCTCACATTTTGAATAGAAGAAAGAAAACAAACTACGAAATCAATAAGAAAACAAATAAGAAAAGTGCATATGCAAAGAACAGCTATCATTTCAGACTTAGCCAGATGCCTGATGCCTAAATTGAAACAAGCCTCTGGAACTTAGTACCTATTGGTAACAATAAGGTTTGCCCTTCTGCCTTTTGGAAGCTCACAGTGGTACCGGTAGTTCTCTTTTTCCAGCTTTCTTAAGTGCAATTTCTGAAACAGAAAATGAAAACATTTGGCCTGTAAAAACAGAAGTCAAAGCAATGTATTCAATTCATCTTTTCAAAAGGACTACCTAGTTGAACTGCTTCTTTCGAGGCATTCTTTCATTGTGTTCCCAGTCCTGAAGCATCAATGAAATATCTGATCCCTCCCACCATTCAAAAGGGAGAATGTGACACTATGGTGTTAATTGACTACTTATTTACCTTGAATTTCCTTTTTGTGCTAATTATTGTTTAGAAATTCCTATTCTGCTACATCCTATGTTGCAGACTTGATTTGAGAGTGAAAATCCTGTGACGGTACCTTTACAGAAGGTAAACGCTTGGCTTAGACCCGTAGAAATAACCAAATTACAAACACTCAATGTTCCTCAAGGGTCAGCTTCTAAAGCACTGAAAAAGCATGCTTATTCAAAATCCAAACATGGGAGGTATATGAAAGTGCAGATCAAACTACCCATCACATTTCTGTTAGACAGCTACAAGTTAAATGACCAACTACAAACAGAGGTTTAGAAAAGCTTCAAAATACCATTGAAGTGCTTTCTAACTATTTTTACGTTCTTAAATATTTTTTGATGAAGTATTTCTCTGATTTTCCATTCTTCATGCCACTTAAGCAAAGAGCGATTTTTTTCTACATTACATCACCAGCTTTACAATATTCAGTCAACCCCAAAGAGCAGTACTGCAGAGTTTCACAGTATATCTCAAATAACACTCACAATAATGTCAGCTTAAAGACACTGCATTTCAGAATGATACATCAATGAATTTGAAGGAAGTTTCAGTTTAATTCTGTTATTGGGGAATTCATCCACTGTATAGCAGTAAATTTGAATTTAATTGATGAACTAGAAAGAGCACTCTGGAAAAGAAGGAGGAAAGAAGAACAACCACCACCCAATACAGTTTTAGTTAGTCCCTGTAAATAAACGACCTCCTCATAGCTGACTCTACGACTTGACTCCACGTTCATGTGTCTATGGTCAAGCACGGAGGCTAAAAGCTCAATACAGATCAAGTAACCACAAAGAAAGCTGTCATTCCAGCCTACTTCAGAATCAATTGAAACAAATCTCAAAGTTTGCATTTTATTCTCATTTATTTAAAGCTTAACAAATGTCTTAAAGCATCATTATACATTTGAAGAGATCTCAGGAAAACTCTTTAAAGATCCAACGACAATAAATGTGCAGTAAATGAAATCAATGGCATAGTGTTTTCCTGGAGTTGCTCCCAAGGGATGTGATATTAAAATATATATATATATATTTTTTTTTTTTTGAACCAACCAAAAATATAGGGTCCCCATCTTCTATAATACACACTTACATAATCAATTTCTGGCTATCTTAGAACTTTGATATTGTAAAATAGACATGAAAGAGAAAAGCATGCCACAAAAGACTGCTCATCTCACTCTTTGCATTTCTTCAAAACATAGAAAGACAGCAGGAAATGACTAAAACCATATGAACTCACATTTTATACCCAAACCATAGTTGATTCCGTTACATAAAACTAAATATATAAATTTAAATACAAGAAATGAAAAGCAAAACACACCACTATGCAAGACCACAATTCAGAAGTTGCAACTCATTCTGAATCTTTGTTGGATATGTAAAAAGTGAGATGTACTGCACTTTTAAACAGATTCATTCATAAGCTTATTCCTCTGTTTAAACTCCAAACTTTGGTGAGAAAGTTTGGTTTTGTAACCCCAACTTCAAAAACTATCCTGGTATTATGTTTTGGATACTAAGACAAGAGCTTCTGTGGAGCTCTCAGCCTAAGAGATGCAGTATTTGTCAGAGCTGTCAGACCAACACTCCTGATACAAATTCAATGCATTACAATTGTGCATTATGTAAAAAGGGGTTTGGGACACTTGATGCAAATTATTTTGTGATCTGCATACACTGTTCATATTCAGGCATCTTTATCAGAAGCTTTTATTTTGATGAGACTACTACAGCATTTTTAAGAAGTTCAAGTGCTGTTATTTTACATGGAAATGAAAGAAGTAATGCACATATACACAGCAGAACTGAAACTCAACTGGATATTTAATCTGCAGTTTCTTGAAAGACAATGTTTTTCTTACTGCAAAACAGTAGCATCACCTAATTATTCCTCAAGTATTCTGTATTCTTAATAAAGCTCCATGCGTTAACTAGGAAATGAGGCAAAGTAGCACTATAAACAGGAATAAGAACATATCACATCCTGCCAGACCTTAAGTGCTGGGTATAGATGGGAGTCTCCTCATCAGAACAGGCAGTAATGCCCACACATTAAAAGGCAACAACTAACACAGCCTTGCATGAAGATAAAGCTCATGAGAAAACTCATTACTCAAGAAACAATTCTCCTGAAGGTGCTGTATTCTTTTCTTTGTTTTCTCCTGCTGTACATATATTTCACATGACATATTCTTTACTACTAAGCCTCACTGCATGAGCTAGAGACATGCCCTGCAAGATACCACATCTGACTGGAACCCTGTGTAGCCCAAAGAATACATCCAGCATCTCTGGAAAAATGAACATTGTAATCAACGAGCCTCCATCCCACTGCTCTTCTCACTGTGCACTCAAAAAAAAAAAAAAAAAAAAAAAGATGCCCTTCTGAGAGGAAAAACAAGAGCAACAAATTTGCCTTTTAAGACATGACCTACAAGTATGCTCACCCTAAATACAGCTCTAACATTTAGGAACACCCACATTTTTATGTAAAACATCTTTTATCCAATCACTGGATATTTTTAAGGCATCCATTCCTTAAGGTAATATGACAAGGTTTCAACCTTGGATATACATATTTATTTTAAAAGAATATACATATTAAATTAAAAAAGTCAAAGCAAGCGAACTAGAAAAGTATTTTGCACAGCTCTTCTGAAGAGGAATTAAGTCAGAGTAATAAGACTGTTAAGTTTTTCGCATGGAAAAGGAGTTAATGACATAAGATGCATAGAAGTACCGTGGCTCAAAAAGAAAGCATACTGAAACATGAGGTTTTTAAATCAACCAAGGAAAGTCACTTATATTTTGATACAAACAATGAACTCTGTATATGAATCTGAGCTGTGCCATTAACATGGCTAAAGCAACAGGCAAGCAGCAGAACTTTCTCAAATTCATTTGAATTAGTTACTCAATTTAATAAGGTAAAAGTCAGTGGCAGAATCAGGGATGATACAATCAAGGCAAGATACAGAATTATTTGGTGAAGGTAAGAATGGAATTTGAAATAATTTCAACTGCATAGGCAGGAGAATAATTTCTGGGTCAATGTTTGTATGGCAGATAGAAAGCATCAAGAAGCCAGGCATGCAAGAGAATACAGGAATTAAGAATCCAAAACACATTTACATATTACAGTTCTCCAGTTCTGAATAAATTTTATTCTTCAACTACTTACAGAGGGGAGGGGGGGAAATACAGTTCATGAGATGATGATAAGGAGAAAATCCAGGTTGAGCTACTTGTGATCTTGGGTCAGAACTGGAACCAAAAATAAACTGAACTAACGCAAACTAACTTATGGCAAATAAATTTGTCTGTATAAACTGACCTCCTGATTTGCTTTCCCTGCTGAAGTATCTTATTTCCTGTAAGACACTGCCCATCTTGCTTGGAATTTACACTAAGATAACTTTCCAAATACGTATGTAAATAAATTAAAAGCTGTGTTCAATTAATTGGCTTCCAAAAGGAAGAGACTATCTAGAGGACTATGCACAGGCTCATTCTTGTTTATTATACAGTTCTGATCAAAACAATTTAGGGCTAAGAAAGATACAAATATTAGATGCGCAAGAAATGCAGAACATCTAGTTTTCAGTGCTGATTACACTACATTCTCCTTTTTGACAGATGGAGCAAGTAGTGAAACCAGTGAGAATGCACAGGATTACTGAAAAATATCTTCAGCATGATCTAAAAATAATAATAGTTAAATTAAAAGAAATCACTGCATGAAACAAATCTGTTTCGCTCCATACATAATAATGATAATTTCTCTAAAATAGCTAAAATTAAAAAATCTCTATTACATTTCCTTTCTTTAATCAACTTAAATGAAAAATATTGACTATTGAACTCTAAATTCTAGAAAGGTATTAGCAGCAGAGATGCATCTGCTTGAAGTTTTATTCATTTACTATATGAAAGTACTTTGCTCCTATGACATCTTGTTCAGCTTTGTTTGTTAATTTACAGTGTTGTATTAGAAATGAAATTTATGGCATCACTTCCTGTAGAAATAAATTTAATTATCAATTCATGTTAATAGTTGACAATTATGTTAAACAGAAAGGACTCAGAAGATTCTGTGAATGAAACCAGAGTCAATAAACTGGTTATAATACTTCTAATTGATAGAATTTCATAGAGTAGTAGTAGTAGAAAAGGCACAGGGGTTTTCAAACATCTAAGTGGTTGGCCTATAGCATATTACAGAAGAAAGACACAGTTTTCTTGAAGTTTTTATGGAAACAGTATTTCCCTACAATTATGAAATAAGCAAATATTTTCACAGAAGAATTTTCTCTTCAATACTATTTTAGATTTTGTGCTCATGTTACTCCCTTCATCCATAGCCCTAGCTCTATGAGAATGGTAATATTAACAACCAAGTGTACTCAGCATCTATGCTACCATGATTTTTTTTTTACCCTCCACTCAGGTGCCCTCAGTAGCTGCCATTCATAAGGAGCTAAGCAGTCTCAGAAAAAAGACATAAAAGAAAAAAGCGCTCCCTTTTCTGTCATCTTTCTCACTTAGCTAGTCTTACCTTAGATATTCAAGTTCATTTTTAGTTTGGTTTCTTAGCATGGACAACATGAAACACTATCTACTACAAAGAGAAGACATGTAAAGTGGGGAGAGGACATGTTAAATGCAATCATGCCCTTAACCTAAAATAAATAAGGTTGATAAAAGATCACAAAGGAAATCAAGAAGAAATATGGAAAACGTTTACTCCTTTATTCCAGTTCTTGCTGCGTATGCCAGGAGAGAAAGAGAAAGAAGAAAAACATTAGAAATAGGCTAGGAAATAAGGACTAGAACTGAACATTAAGAAGGAAGTACTAACTTAGCAAATTCTACTTTTCAAGTGTCCATCAGGGAAGTTATTTTACTCTAATTTTTAGCAAAAAAACATTTTAATTTTTTAAGAAAGTTGAAATACACTTCAACTAGACTGATTATTTAGACCTTGAAAACAACTGTTACTAATTCCCTGTATGTTAGCCATATCCACATGTAAAAGCAGCCTAGATGTTCACAGAATGCTTGTAGTTATGACACACTAACAATAATATAATACCAAAGGTGGTATTCTCAGAAATCAGTTTTCTCCATTGCTAATACAATCAGGAATCACAGTAATTGTATTAAACAGAAAATAAATTAAGCAAATCAAGCTCTATTCATCCTATGTAAGAGTTGCTTTCTTTGTGAAGATGACTTAGTAGCATTAAGTTCTGTTTTTTTCAGCAAAATATTTCATCTGAGTACCAAAACTTTTTCTCTTCAAACTATTCTTAATCCTATCTCCCTTCAGAGCAATGCTTTTGTTTGTATTTTTTTTTTCTCCAGAATTTTTATCATCCTTTAAAGAATCCTGTAGGTCAGAGAACTTAGAAGTGCATTTACAATGTAAGTCATACCTCAAATAAATCATAACCCTCAGCTTCCACCCTATCGTATGGCCGGATAATGCCATCTTCATGAATGAAACGTGGAGGGCGGAGATTAGGTACTTCTTCTGTTGATTCTGCCACCCTGTTAGAGATGGTGGAACAGTATTCTCATTAGCTCATTACACATTTGAGTTTGACGAATTTATGTCTGATAGTCATCTTATTTACTATCTCACTTAAACTTGACAACTGTCCTAGAGGTGTAAATAAAAAAGACACACTGCCAGTAATATATATAAAAAAAACATTAGAGAATTAGCCAACTACAACATAACTTAGAAAAGCTTACTCCCATGCCCTGGCAAGAATCAAGAATTCAAGTTGATTAACATTTTCATAAGCTTCCCTTAAAATACACAAAACCCCATTGCTGAGTTTCAAACTGGTAACGGTCAATTTTTACAGTAAGTTTAAATGTCATTTAAACATTTGCATTCAGCAGCACATAAATATACCACAGAAGGGAAATTTAAATAAGATTCTTTAATTACTTTTTCATAAGGGAAGCGACTGAAAAGAGAAAATGAGATAGTTATTGTCTGCATGACCTGCAATACTGCAAGACAAATTCTAAACACTTTCCTGATATCAATATAACACAAATTCATTAGAGACTGCTAGGTGTCTCTTGGTCCTATACATCCTACCAAATATTGTACATAACACAAATGATTTAGTGTCACTACTGGATCATTTCACTACGTGGTGTGCAACATACAGAGACCACGTGAAAATATCCTCTTGACTTTTTACCTCTGAATTCCCTGGAAGGTACTGCTTGCCATATCTACAATGCCACCTGTTGGGCGGGCAACCACTCCTACAAGTCCCTTTCCAATTCCTTTAAAGAATCCAGCTGCGCCTTCTTTTTTAGCCCCTTCAGAAGAAAGATGGGGAAAAAAAATGATAGTTTTAACGATCTGCCAGAAGATAGAAGCCACAGAATTAAACCATTATTGCTCCAAATATCATTGTCTAAGTAGAGCCCACAGGAACCGATTATGTACCATCCAGTTACTCAGAAGCTCTCCATAAAAGTCACAGATTTCCCATTCAGTAATGTAGTTGTTCATTTAAAGCTTTAGCTGCCTTCAAAGCCAACACAAATAAGGTCAGTAAGGACCCATAGGCCAAGTCCACCTCCTGGCTCCACAGAGAACTACCCCAAATCCAAACCCTACGTCTAAGAGCAGCATCCTTGAGTTCCAGCAGCTCGGGGCCATGCCCACTGCCTGGGACAGCCCATTCCATGACCCACCCTCAACTGAAAAACTTCTCCCTAACCCCCAGCTGCCCCACTCCTGATACAGCTCCATGCTGTTCCTTCAGGCCCTGTTGTCACAGATCAGAGCTCAGTGCTGCCCTCCACTCCCTGTGAGGAGCTGTAGCCACCACAGGCCTCCACCAGTTTGCAGTGAACAAAACTAAGCCTCTCCTCATACGTGTGGTCCTTCAGGCCTTCATCATCTTTGTAGCCCTCATTTGGATGCTCTTAAACTATTAAGCTTCATGTCCTTCTTTCATTGTGGTGCCCAAACTTGCACACTGTACTTGAAAAGTGAGCCCAGGCAGCACATAGCAGTGTGGGACAACCCCTGTCCTCACTCAGCTGGCAGTGCTGTGTACCCGAGGGCACACTGCTGACTCATGTTCAACTTGCTATCAGCCTGAGCACCCAGATTTTCACAGGGCTGCTCTCCAGTCTCTCACCCCTAGTCTGTATGTATATTTGGGATTGCCATATCCCAGTTTATAATCCAGCACTGCTCTTGTTAAACTGTGGTTGATGATTGTCCAGTCCTCCAGCTTGTCAAGACTTCAGTTTGTCTCCCTGTAAGGCTCCTAACGTAGCATGCATTTGAATCCCGCACCCAGAACATTTATAAAAACATCAAAGAGAACTGACCCTAAAACGAAGCCATGGGGAAGCCCAGAGGTCTCCAGTCTAATGTAGCTTTATTTATTCTAAGTCTTTGAGTCCAACACATCAGCCAAACTAGATTCTGCTCCTCACATATTCAGTCAAGTCTTCAAGCTAATGTACCCGTCTTTGTAAGTCAGTAACAACAAAATAATCAGAATTATCTAAGCTGCATATACAGACTGAAGTTAATTATTTCTCTCTAAACGCTTTTGGTGATTCTTAAAATAGAAGAACCAGCTGAGTGTTTAGAAAGCACATCTGTTCATCCACTACTGAAAGGAATACACCTCAAATTATCTGCCAAACACATATGAGGCACAGGTGATATACTGCACAATAACAACTTGCTAATATTTAAATCACTTGGATGTGAACTTCAATGTAAAATATATTTCTCTTAGATGTTCAGCATCATCTACCACATTGATGAAGTGACAGCCTTCATGAAAACTGCTCTTGGGTACCAAATCAGATTTATTTATTAAGATTTCCCCAACATTGGAAGTCCCCCCAAAATTAAAATGCAGTAATAAGTCATCTGTCATCTCCAATAAACATATAACTTCAATTGTTCATTATTTCTGCAGTATCGAAAATCTATTAACATGTGATATGAACGTGCCACAAGTAGTGTAAGATATAAAATGTCAAAATCTTAGGACAGAATCATAGAACCGTCTACCTTGAAAAAGACCTTCAAGGTTAAGTTCAACCATCAACTTGACTTAATAAGTCCAATCACTGAAGCTATGCCCTTATATCATAACTTCTGAAGCTTTTTCAACTGGTATTTAAGTAACGTTTTTTTACAGAATCATTGTTAGTTAGTATATTTATTCTAGCTTTAAAGAACAATCTGGTTACTACAGCAAGCCTAACATAATACACTGCAAAGACAATCCCTCCCTAATTCATACAGTAGCAAATAATAGTTGTAAATGTATCTGAGTAAAACATTTCAGAAGGTTGCATTTGAAATAGAAGTATAATCTTCTTACGCTTTAGCATCATGACAGAAATTTCTTAAAATTAAAAAATCTATATTAATCTTAATAATAAAAAATCTTTAAGTGGTGCCGTGCAGGCTAAGAACTTACCTTCCACAGGTTTAGTAATTATTCCTGTCACACCCCCAACAACACCCTAGAACAAAGAAAATAATTAAAGTCCCTACTTAGAAGCTAGAATGCTATTGTCCAGCTAGGCAATCAGAATCTCATCTTCAATTTTAAAAGTAGATAATGAAATTCAATATCAATATTTTATTCTTACTGTAAAATAGAAAGTAAAAGAGGGAAACGGCGCAAGTAACATTTATTTGGTAGCAAAGACAAAGAAATCCTTTGTAGAGTAGTCTGTCAGAATAATTAAGACAGCTTCTTTCTAACAAAGCTCTTCAGAAAGCTGTCAGAATTTTCAGTCATGAGTGAGTAGTACCAAACATCTAAGATAACATCAAATAACTGAGAAAGATTTTAAAGTCGAGGCATTAAATGACACAAAGGTAAAAAAAATTCCAGTGTGGTAACTTCTAAACTTTCAGCAAACTCAATCAGAAATTGACACAATGCTTATTACTTGTAATTCTTCAGAAATAAGTTGATAAATTAGAATGGCAAGTCATAGAATTTATTGAAATCTTATTTACTTTCATGTAATAGAAATCTCTCTGAAATTGTTTACATGGTTTTTTGTTTTTTGTTTTGTTTTTTTTTTTAAACACTTAACAGGAAACAGGCACATTCTTTCTTCAACCAGAAAAGGTTTCCTGACTTCACACAGTAAAGATCAGATGACACTACAGCAGTTTCTATTCCAGAAAAAAAATCTTTCACCTAACATGATACTCACACTTCAATACACATTCAACTTGACTTAGAAGAATGTGCAAATAAATGAAAAAACTCAAGTATGAGCAAGTATGACCTCAGCATATAGAAAGCCATTTCTATATAGAACAAGTCCAGAGTTCAAATTCACAGCCTGTTTTAATGACAGAATTAACTGGAAGAAAATATAAAGGGCCCAGTTACTTCAGAGGAAAAATTTGTGTTATTTCTTACAATAACCCTTTTCAAGATCTTATCTTCATTTCCTTGTGTTGGCCGAAAGAACATAACCTCAAACACTAAAGCTAACAAGTGATATTGAGTCTACTATAACCTGGTTTTGGACTTCCTATTTTTGTCTTCTGTTCAGTTCATGTTTAATATAAAGCCAAAGACGACATTATAAAAATCATATAAATGGAAGTATATATTAAGAGCTGATGCATCATATACTCAACCTCCAGTTCATACCCGTAAAAAGCCTTTTCCTCCCTTAGCCAGGCTGCCGCTGAAGTCCCTTGGCTGACGACCCATTTCCTCTCTCCGTTTTTGCTGATATTCCTTATCCATAGTAATGGCTGCTAAACCTTTCCCAACAGAACCAGTGATCCTAGACACCACCCCTGCAGCACCACCTAATGGAACAGAAAGTAAAAGCTGTTTTTCTTTCACAAATTAATAGTAGAAAACACAGTAAGCCACAGATATCTCTCATATTGAATTTAGGTATTACTAACTTACATAAGCTGACTATCACATTGAGTATGAGAAGAAATTGGCCTGAAATCTGTTAGGTTAGTATAATACAATTCTTACATCAGCTCAGTACGTATCACATATCATACTGAATGGAAACTGACTTTCTCTATTAACTGTAAAACACAGCTGAATAAACATTTAAGGTAAATGTAATAAGAACTTAGGAAAAGTACAGTTCTCAGGCATTTCCAGATATTTTGGAATCATTAGAATCACTTTCTTCATTCAGCCTCACTTTCTTTATTCATGTGTAACATGTTACAAATTCAGTTGCACACACAATTTTTGTTTGCTTTCCTGTTCTGCAAAACAGATTTAGATGTTCTCAAATAAGTTAGGTATGAATAGTCTGTAAGGTGAAGACTGGCTGTACTATTGTACCACAACTTAAACTCCTGTTTTGAAAATATCTATGGGATATTTCTTTTACATAAGTTCTGTCTGAAATAAGGAAAAGAATGCATAAATTTAATCCATGTGTTAATCTATTTTATCAACTCAGTAGCAATAAGATACACACCTACTGTATGTCCAAGAAGACTTCTAACACCAATTACAAAGCCCTCAGCAAATTCTTCAGGTCCTTGAACAGCACCCTGAAAATGAAGTCTATTATCATTAGAAGAAAACTTACACATGCAGTTCAGGAAAGTTCTAGCAATTCCTTTACATCAGCCAGAGCAAGATTGTTTTAATATGGCACTTCTTTAAGAATTGAGAAAACACTTTTTTTTTTTTTTTTTTTTTTTTTTTTTTTTTAATGTTAACTCTGTAGAGCACAGGGACAAAAGCCTACAGCGCTACCCGTTTATTTCATCAGCCTATTGTTTATGCATAGTTAAAGAATCAAAGTCATACCTGGAAAGGCTCATAAAAGAAAGCTTCAACTCCCTCAGACAAGCCTCTGATTAAGCCAAATGGGTTTCCAAGAACATCTAACCCAAGTACAAGAACATACATCTGTTTCAGGAACTAAATAAAAACAAAACCAAAAAATAAATCACCATCAACAACAAACAATCCAGAACAGCTTTAATGGCTGCTGTTACATAGTAACAATAAGTAAATAAGGGTGATAAATAGGGTAAATAATAATAGTAATAAAAGGGTAAATAGTAAATAAGGGTGATAAATTTCTTTGACTGACTACCCAAGTAAGGAGTACTGAAGCAAGTATTTCTGTTGTGAGAAGACTGGCTAATGTAAGAGGTACAGTTTATTTATGGATAACTAACAGAACACTGTGGTGAATAAATGTACAGACAGAAAGAAAAAAACTACTTATATTTCTTCAACATATTTTCAGGAGGATTTTGTAATTATGTTTCAATAATGCCTCCAAATTCCTACTTCAGTACAATGAACTTAGGGGAAAAAAAAAATTGGTAGCTTTCATTCATCTTTTCTTTCCTATTTTCCACATTCTGTAAAGACAATTATTTCTTATTTCAATATTTTATACAAAGGCTTGATTAAAACCTACCTGTTCACTATAATGCCTAACAGCTCTCTTCATCAGTTGGTCTCTCTTGTAGAACTGATATTTAATTTCAAAGTACGCAAGTCTGAAAGACAAACAATTGTGAAGTAATTAAACATTACCAATAAGTACTCTTACTCTGGTTTTTCATTTGTTTGTCTTTTACTTGAGATAAACTTGAAGCTATATTCCCTTGAAAAAGAGAAGAAAACACCACTCCGGCATTCGTCCTTTTCCATCCTTTTGTACTAGTGACAATCAGCAAAGTTTAATACAGACCTTCTAATAAAAGTGTATAGTACATATTTTTTGAAATTATTAAAATAAAAATACTTCTTTGGCTTACTTGAAAATAAGATCATCCACATCTGTTAGAGTAGCCCCAATACTTTTCAACAGTAAATTCAGAGAATGGATGGCTATCATTTCTTCACTTTTTTCTGATGCTTCTCCACCAGAAGCCAGAGACAGACTCAAATGCAACTGTAAAGAAGGAATTAGTAAAATCAACAAGTTCATCCAGAAGGTCAATTACACCATCTACTTTACCATAAAGAACAAAGAAATTATTTTTATCAATTATCTTATTACCCCAAATCATCTATTACATACCTTAATTGGAGAAATATGAAAAAGCTCAAAAAAGCTCAGCATTGACAAGTCTGTTAAGGAAGTCTCCATTAGTTCAGTGCTAAGTGCATCCACATCTTGCTGAATTAGTTTAGACTATTTTAATTTAAAAAGAAAGAAAATTGAACAGAAGGTTATCAACATATGTAACAGTAGAAAAAACATTCAAGCATATACATACTACACATAAACATGTCAATATATGAATAAAAGCCAGCACGAAGAACAATCGTGTAGCAAAACAGCAAGCTAACTAAATGGTGAGCGACCCCAAAACTGGAAATGGGCTACTTGCTTTTGCACCCCAGACTGCAGTAACACCAAGTCTTTTCCCTTAAAAGGGTAAACATAAAAATTTCTGTGACTTTTTAATCCTTCTTGATCACTTGATACGTCCTTCTATTTCTAAATCACTAACAGGTATTACTTCCATATTAATTTAGAAATATTAGTAAAGTAACTAACTTCCTGTGGTCACTTGTATTTTTGTATTTCCTCACCAGATCAGAATTTTAGATAACGCATCTGAAGATAACATTTGTAAGAAAAAATCACTTTCCAGTTACACATCACTACTGACAAGTCAGTTAAACGATTACTCTATATACTTTAACCTTAATCTACCACCCTTAACACTTTGCAGCCACAGCTGAAACAACCATGTCAAACAATCAAACCTTAAAAGAGAAAACAATTACACACACCACTGTATCAGTTACTCAAACTTGTCTGTTAGTAATACCCAACCCTAAATGACAATGGAAATCCCAATGCTTCGCAGACAATTATTTTATTAAATCTCTTCATTCACTGTTCTCCAATGCAATATTCACTAAAATATTCAGAAAATCACGTAGGCCCATAAGGATGTATTGCAGTAAGAATCACATTACCCTCTGTCTTTCAGTTTCTGGATCTGTAGATGGAGTGAAAAGTTCAATAAGTGCTGCTAAGAACCCTTGGTCGATTTTCAGCGCCATTTCCTGGATAAGAACCATGAAGTACCTAAAATGGGAAAATGAACAGTGTGTGAAAGCATCCGGAATTTAAACTAAACTTGAACAAGTAACTGAGGTTTGGTTATTCAATACTACTTATTAAAAAAGCAGTATTAACTACATATTTACAGTTAGGATACAGTGTGAAATTATACGTTGCTATACTGCAAATTGTTCAAAATTGACCTAAAAATACCAGCTATCAGTAATTTTAATTTTGTACTTTATGATTTTGTGTGCTCTGCTGTAACATATTTGTTCCTCTTATCCAGCTGCCTTCCTCTGTAAGTCATATTATTGAATATTTACTTCAATAAAATTGACCATCCTCAAATATTACACCTATATTAGCCAGGTACAAAAACTTATAAGTAACCATTAGAATATTTTCATCTCATTCCATAGTACAAGAACTCAAATGAACACACAGACATATTAACTAGAGAAGATATATTTCACAGTAAAATACTGTCTTGACCTACATTAGAGACTGAATTAGTTGTCCGTTGTTAGAGCACCAAATAAACCAAGCCCTGTATAGCAAATATGCAGAGATGCAACCCTGATGTTTCAGTTGAAGATGTACATCATTCTGATTAGTAAAGAACTTCCTTAACAGTTAACAAGGCCAATTCTTACTTTCTAAAATAAATATTTTAAAACATTTTTTTCCACTACAGACATTTAAAACTCAATCCAAGTCAGTAGTTTTGGATAGACAATCCCACTGCTAAACAATGTTCACTTTAAAAAGAATTAAAGATCTCTAAAGATGCATTACAACACGATTACACTCACTTGAATTGCAGCACTTTGCTGTATTCGTTAAACCTAGTGATAACACTGATGTCAATGAACGGTTTTGGTTCTGAAACAAAAAATAAAAAATAAATTGTCAAGCTACTATATTCAAGGCTGCGTAATTCTGGTATCATTAAAGGTTTTCACTTACCTGAATCCAAAGCAATTGACTTGGGAGGGGCTACTGGGTGAAACACGACAGGGAACATCGATCCTGGTAACTGATTATCAACCTAAAATTATCATATTAATTAGACTTCTGTTTTAATACCACAATAATCAAAGACCATTTCAGTTTTAGACGGCCTGGAGAAATCCCTTTTTTTTAAATATACTTCAGTGTTGTTTTCATACTCCTTCCCATTCTTCTTAGGGGCAGGAGAAAGGGAAAGTAGATTTTGCTGCAGTAATTTTGAGAAGTTACTTTTTAAGTACTAGAAGATCTAATGATTGGAACTGTTGCAAAGGGATGCTTATGGAATTTCACACACACAGTTAGAGGATCTGTAGCTGATGGTATGTTTGACTCTAATAACAAGTACCACCTTCACACAAAATAAAAACAAAATACAAAAGAACGATAGAAAAAAATCTTCCCCAGCAGCTGGTTAGAAAAAGTATCAACAGGGTCTTTGATGAGTGCCTCCTTTGTGCAAGGCTCTAAAGAGCAGCCAGAGCTGATGAAGTTGATCGCTATCCTCCTCAATATTTTCCTCTAACACAAAGCACTTCTCAGAAGTACCTGCTCAAACAATCTACGGGTATTCTTGTTCATGTATCAGCACTCATAGCATCAACTGGAGTATGCTGGTCAGCTACAAATACTGAATGTTAATTCACTGCTAAACTTGTGTACAGATAAACTGCTAGATATTGGTTTAGTGTCCATTGTCTGCTTTCCAATAGGTTGGTCCCTTTTGTATACAAAGAGCTCTGATTCTCCAGGTACACTATCTAAAGTTACATGTTACATGACTATATACAAACTATGACTGTACAGAAGCAACTACGATAAATTTTGAAAAAGGTTGTTTATTTTTTCTTCATCTATAAACTTTCTTTAGAAACACACTTTCCATTTTAGGGCCCTGTTTTATGCTAATCCATAATTTTGTGCAATCTTTTCCATACTGCACCAAATGACAGGATAGGGTTGTTTTCCACCAATGAATATTTATATCACTTCAGCTACCCTGAAGAGGGCAGAGAGTCATATTATCCATCAAGTGGATGGGGCCAGACTCTTTTCTGTGCTGTGCACAAAAGAACACGGGCCGATGGGAAAGAACTGGAACACAGCAAGTTCCATACAGACACAAGGAAGAACTTCTGAGAGTGACAGAGCACTGGAACAGGACGACCAGAGAAGTTGCGGATTCTCTGAAGATATTCAAGATCCATCTGAACACTTCACTACACAACCTACCATAGGGAATCTGCTTTAGCAGGAGGGCTGAACTTCATGATCTTCAGATTCCCCCGCAATTCTGTGATTCTCTGATATACATTAGATTTGGAGATACCTCTTCATATAGATATATGAATACAATAAAATCTTAAGTGCTTACTATATAGAACATGAGGAAAGATCGTACCTGTAGCCAATACAATTGAGCCCGTAAGCTTCTTTGGTGAGGTGATTGTTTGAATTCAACTTGAATTCCTGATAGGAAGTTACGTCGGATGCTGCATCTAACTGGGAGGCGCATTTCCATCGGGACCTTACTAAAATTCACCTGGGAATAGTACAGAGCAAGTGTATCATTTAATAAAGCTTGAGGATAAAGAACATTTCATAATACCAACCAACAAACCAGTACGTAACACCTGCATTATTCATTATATCATGATCATATGTATTATTGAAATTACTCAAATTAAGTATTTGCATGGAAAGAAAATCAGTTATTTTGACAAGCACATTACATGCAACTTCAATTGTTCAAACCAAAAGGGTCTGTGTTATCTTAGTAGTTATTCAGCACACATTGGTGTAACTGAGGATGCTATCTCATCTCCCAGTTGATGCTTCTACCCCTGATTCTGACAGATTCTCTCTTACTTAGTAATAAGTAGACAGGAAATACATCAATATTGTCTCAATGTTACATCAGAACAAGATTTTTTACTTAATAGAACACAAAACTATTCCAATATAAAGTTTGCTTCACGTATTGAGTATTTTTTAATTGGTCATCTATCCTTAATTAACAAAATGCAAGTATTCTCACTGTCATTTAGGTGCTACAGTCATTTAAATGATGGAACT
The DNA here is from genome assembly GCF_987193195.1 of Phasianus colchicus. Lineage (NCBI taxonomy): Eukaryota > Metazoa > Chordata > Aves > Galliformes > Phasianidae > Phasianus > Phasianus colchicus. The sequence continues at coordinate 4,837,476 of NC_143447.1, read as the reverse complement.
CGAAACATACCTCTGTAGCGCTGTCTAGTTTATGCCAACCTGGAGCTTGGAAAGCAGTCTTAGAAATATACTTTTGATAAGCTTGTTCCAATAGGTTTATTTGTTTTTGATTAAACGGCCTCCATTTCTGCTTCCGTTTTTCTTCCCAGACAACACCAGAACTGCAAGACATACAACAAGGTTAACCATTTAAAAATACTTAAGCCTTTCTTATACATACAAGCCACATAAAAAGATGCTATCCTCATTTTTCAGGCCTGAATGAACTATTATTTGCTTTTCTATAGAAGCTAAGAAAAAAAGCAAGCATATCCCATTTAAGTAAATTGCACAACAGGAAGAAAGGCAGAACTTCAATTTGCGTAAAAGGTTTCACCCATATTAATCACATAGACAAGACATTCCTATCGATTCAACCACACTGCTAAATTTACCATATACTGTCAAATTTTTGAGTACTCAAAGAAATATTTAGGCCTCTATGTGCGCTACCTAGTAATTCCTATGTAAGAGATTTCTTTTTTATTTTCGTTGTTAACAAGAGAAAGTCCCAGACTGTGAATTGACAAGGTTATTTCTTGGTCAGGTTGCTCTAGCTCTTCAGCTTGTAATGCTTTGGAAACCAACGCAACATCATCTGTGAAGAGCAGCACTCGTTGGCGACCATCCAGGAAGGAAACCCAGTGTATCTGAGTATTTGCATTATATGGAAATTGCCCACATTCATCCTGTATTGGAAAACAATAACATAATATATTACAGGAGTAAACCCACGATGTTTGTTTGTATACATACAGCAACAAGTTTACTGGTACACACAAGTAAACCAGAAATAAAATAATTTTCTGTTGTTAATTCAGTTTACTGCACCACACTGATTTCAAGGCATGTGGCATCTCAAAACGCTGTAATGAGAAGAAGCTGGCTGGTTTTTTTCTTTTCTTTTTTTTTTTTCCTCCCCTTTTTTCATTTATTTTTAAGTGCTTTTGAACTGTAGCAATAGTAGCTAGTGAGAAGAACTTCGACAATGATTAGTAAACAAAGCCCTTTGCAGAAAAGGGAACAACTTAGAATCCTACGTTATGGGGACAGAATACATTAAACTGCATACCATAAAACAGTAAAGAGAGACATGATTAAAAAGAGTTCAAAACTTCAAATGCAGAGATTTCTCATTTGTTACTTTGTGAGGCACAAGTGGCACAGATAAAAATCCCCTTCTTAAAAGTCATGCAAACATAATCATAATGATATACGAAGGAAATAAGTTTTCATGCAAACTAAATAAATATAATTTAAAATAAATGTAGAAAATCTGACTCAAGAAAGTGGTTACATGGTAAATGCTTGCTTCCCCGTTACTTAACAGAATACCTGATTAGTCTTATCCTAGATTTACCTCTGACTGCAGTTAGCCTCCCCCACCTCCTCACTCATTTTCAACAGAATCGTTTGTCTTCTGCACCCACTTAACAATATTTTAATATTGGGGGAGCTAGAAACACTACAAATACCTCTTGCTGAAACCCAGTTTTCTATTCCAAGCAAGCATTTCTCACAAGGAAGCCAGTCACAGAGTTTTTCCTAGAGCTCTGGGGAAATATTTAACCCAAATGCACCATTGCTTATAGTGATTTATGCTGTCCTTTGTATTATATAGATACTTCTATAGCCATAGCTCTTCACTGCTCTTCTTTAATATCTGAGGAAAGCATGGTGAAAACAGTTTGGAAACTGTATGAAATCCTCTATCCCTATCAATCTAAAAACTTGTTTAACTGAGAACAGGATCTGCTGGAGGACAAGATAGAAATGCCAAGGTACTGAAGAAACTTTCACTCTGAAAATATTAGACTTCTTACAGTCCTAGTCTGTTTCAGCATTTACTTCTCCCTTTCTGAGATTTACCTTCAGTAGATCATGTTCACCAAAGCTTTGAGTGTAGCTCCAAGCCAATTTTCTTGTTTTAGTTGGATCTGTCCACGCAAACAGGCATACTTGCTTTGGTTTCAACTCCATTTCCTCCTGTAATCCACTGCAGTTTAAAATAATAATAAAATTAAAATAAAGATTATATAATTCCTTGTTTAAAGATCACTGTTTAAAGTAACACAACATGTTATGGTACCATACACTCTTCTGATCCAGCCTCCTGGAGGTGAGGCATGAAGGGCATAGGTGATCATCTCCAAGCTGTAGCTAGGCTCTCGGTGAATATGGCCTATACTCTCACTTTATCTTCTCCAGTTTCTCAAACAGTACTAACTGCTTAATAGCAGGTAAAGAATACTTCATTAAATGAATGATATAGCTTTTTCATTATTATTACTTTTTATTGAAAACATTATTATTTACCATAATGGTAAAAGAGAACTATTACTTTCTTCTCAAAGGATATCCACTCTAAATAATTATCAGTGAACTGTTTCTTTCACATACCTCTGTTTATATCTGAGGGAGTCCCATGAAGTATGGTTAACAATAAGAGCTGGGGCAGCTCCCTCATGGTAATCTGAGAAGCTTATAAGAGTAGAGTGCTCTGACACATTCACCTCTACCAATAAGCCCCCTGTCTGGAGTAAAAGTTAGAGAGAAAGTTCAGTATTTGCTCTATGCATACATTCAAAGTAGAAGAGGCTAAATTATTACTTTTATATCAGTCTTCCATGGGTCTCTTACAAACAAAAAAAGGAAACTTATTCCATATTATCTAGTAACAGTAACATCAAACACACGTAGTGGCTTAATTAAGACATTTGTAGCATTCACAAAATATCTGTAGGTTTAAATTAAAATTTATACTCTGATTGTAAGAAAAATGGCTTTTAAAATCAGATGTGTAACATTTTTTAAAAATTACTATATTTGGCTACACTTAGTAAAACCAATAGGCAGACATTTCCTTCCATAAATTTTACAAAACTGAAAGACAGGAGTCTAGATGACTGCATCATAGTTCTTAAAATGTATGATAAATTCAGCAATCGTAGATTAACAACTGATCACTAAGCAGAATATTTCTATTGAATAAATCTCTAAACAAATCACACTGAGTCTCTCATAACAGCTTTCAATATCCTGCTTTCCTCCAGTATATCTCTAATACAATGACACAACCAAAATGTGTACAGCTCAGTTTTTTCTTCTATGCTGAAAGGCTGCACTAAGGGTAGCTGTGGAATGGAACACATCTGCTTCTGAAAGGAATCCTACACATTCTCCAGCTCACAAAGGCATATAAGGAAAAACATTTACCCCTTTAAAGACAGCATAAAACTTCACTATAAGACCTAGAGAAGACTATCTTGCAAATCTGAGCTATCTATTGTCTTAGAATAGTAAATAAAATAAAAAGCGTGCCAACAGAATTTTAGAATACTGATGACATCTTGCTCTGAAAACACTTTCCAGCTGCTTCAGCAAAGCTGGAGATAGGTTATCTTCACGTTCGACTGTATTTCAGCTAACTATAATAGAGCGTTATCTCCCAAGACTCACCTGAACATGCCACATTTACATGCATGTTCACTAATTCACTAATGGTAGAAGAAGCTGAACTCTGAAATAATTAAGATTTAACTAATTCAATTGTAAGTTTATTCATGAGCTCTTCTTTTCTCATTGAGAAAACATGACAGACATTGTATTTTAGGATAGTTACCTTAAAAATGAAACAAAAAAATACTCAAGTCATTCATCAAATGAATAAGTGTAAAAGATCATTTTTAATTGAATAGCAGTTGAGCATCCTATGAGCTTGTCAAAAACCATATCACCTTGACTGCTTCCAACAGCTATGAAAACTCTGAGAACATCATCAACACGATTCACAATCTTTTCTATGAAACAGAACTGAAGTGTGATGCGCCAAGACCTTAAAGTAGAAGGCGTCTATCTCAGTCATCTCTAAGAGTCAAGCTGCATTAAGTTCAATACTACAAAACTAAAATAAAGTATTAAGCATGGACCAGAAAGAGTAGTAGTCTCACCAATTCTTCCAGCCTCAACAGAGTGCCATTATCTGGGACTTGAAAGAGGAATGGTTTGGACACACTATGAAAGCCAACTACTCTTACACAAAGTTCACCAGATGAGTTTTCAGGCCAGAATGGAAGACACTGTAAAACAAGAGATACGCAATCACTTACAGCTCATATGTATTCAACATAGTAAATCAGTAGTAAGTAGCCTTGTATGACGAACTTATTTGCCTTAGGCTCTTACCCCAGTTCCTAGTGATAGACATACTGTGTACATTTAATAAGTTACCTAAGTTGAAAGACTTAATTTACCCAATATATGTCACCTGTGCTGCTCACCACGACCTGAGATATGTGAAGAGTCCATGTCACAGCAACAGAGGAGACAGAGCATTGACAGAGATGTTATTTTCTTAGATGACAGCTAAAGACCTGCTATTTGCTATTTATCTCTGATAACATCCAAAGGAAGCAAAACAAAAATTACCTCTGAAGATGAGATATAATTCCATTTGTTTGTTGGAAAAGAACCATTAGGACCAATTTCACCAACTTCTAGTTCCAGAGAAGATTTGTTTGCTATCGTGTAGAATGGAGTGAAGGTAACTATCCTTGTAAGGTTAAAACTGCTCATTTTGATACTGACTCCAACCTGTTAAACAAGGAAAATTGGTTCAAACAACCAACAGGAAAATTAAGAGAAAAGTCATGATGGATGAAAAGAAAAGCCCGTGTTAAATTAATTACAAAGGCTAGCTAGTTCTGAACACCTCTGAACATGAGAATGAAGAAGTGCATTATACAACATGATTAGTCCAAAGGCAAAAAGGATAGTTTTAGCTGTAGTATTTGGTAGCATATAGTATCAGTTTAGCAGGAGCCTCAGGTAGTATTTTTTTGTGTCTTTTTTTTATTTTAATTTTTATTTTTTATTCTGTGTAGCTTCAGAGGTACTTCAGATGAAGTTGCTAAGTCAGGCTCTAAGTAACCCCAAAAGCTTTGAGTTTTCAACAAGTGACACTTGTGTCTTCAGTATTAAAATTCAATACTATAATCTCAAAAGACCTTATATAACAGGAATTGGTTAATTTTCATTTTGAGGTTTGATTTAAAAACTAGTGAAACAAAAGCCTCAAACAGAGAAAAACAAGTGCCCCAAGAGACCCATAAAACACAGAAGAACTTTCTTACCAGATACTCCATGCTCTTAGCTGAACACCTGACACATCCGTAGCTTCCTACAGTATCAAGGGAAAAGCTACTGGACCAAGTGCTTGTTGAAATAGATAACTGGATCTACACACAAAAAAGGGAACATGGAAAGCGCTTCAATAAATTAATTTTACAGTTCATACATTATGGAGTGCTACTATATGACACGGAACGGTATCAAAAACACATTTAAGTGCTTTTAAATCCTTCAGTAAACTAAAATAAGCTTAAGCACTTAGTATCACTGTTCATTTACAAGAGCACGTGCAAACATGGAAAAAATACTATTTTGTGGTGCTTTACCAACTTGAAGGGGGGGGTGAATGGAATAAAATAGCACTTGGTCAAACTGTTTCTTCAACCACGAGTAAAAAAACATTGAGAGGGAAAGAGGAGTCATCTGAAGAAAAAAAGAATACATCTACTGCTACAGTACTCTTCATATGACAGGCAAATACCCTGTCAAACAAAGTATGTCTGTTTAACACTGGACAGAATATTTACATTAGGCATGTTAAATGGTGAAGATAATTAAGATAATTTTGTGATTCCTTGTTATTTAGTGGAAAATACCTCCATAGGAATATTCACTTCCAATTTACATCCTCCATCCTCTCCCTAAGGGAAGAGTTTTCTGGCAGGTAAACTAGGAGGGTCCCCACTGACACTGCAGTCCCTACCTACTCTATATCATCAAACAGATTCTCATTGAGAGTAAAGTTAGCTGACTGTATGCAGCACAACATCCAGAAAGGGCTGGGAAAGCATGCAGACAGTAAGTCTATTCTACATACTTAGTCTTCTAATGAAGTGTGATTAGCCTTCTAAATGTATAATTAATGATAAAGCAGAAACGAAATCAAACAAAAACAAAAAACCAACCAACCACCACCCAATACATTTTCCTGAAGTTTTATGTCGCTTGGAATGAAGAGAGTAAGTAGGTAAGGAATACAGATTCCTTTTCTTCTTAACAGCATGTTTTCAAAGTACAACCCCCACCTAAAATAAGCATACCTTATTTTTACTGAAAATATTTTTCTTCTTGAAGGAGAACAGAACAATATCTCTGTATTCTGCCGGATGCTTCACATGAATGTCTTCAGCTCGATACTGAAGAATACGAGAAGTTTTGTTGATTATCCAGTATGGACTGAAGACAGACAGGATCATACGACTTCCAATTCGCCTGATATGTATGTACAAGTCCACTGTCATCACTGTTGCAGAATGTGATGTAAAACATACTGAAAAAAATTCAGGCATCCCTTCATGAATTTTAAGATGGCCGTTCCAGTTTTTGCCTTGGTATTTCATCAACACAAGCTCCATTATTTCCCCATTGATTCTGGAATGAAAAACATCTGCAGCACTCCCTTCCAGCAATTCATGAGCTTCTGCTGTTCCCTGCAATAAAATAATAATAATAGATTTAGTAATATAATAATAAATTATAATAAAATTATATCCCTTCCAGCAATTCACAAGCTTCTGCTGTTCCCTGCTGTTGCCTTTATAAAATTATAAAGGACAAATTAGGCTGTTAAGACATAAAACGTACACATTCACAAAACAGCATTTTATTCTTCTCTTGCAGGATGCTCATTTTTTAGATATTTTTAGCACCATGTCACAACATCCAATCACTTATTTGAGCCTGATCCTATGAACAATCCAGGGTCAACTGCACTTCACTTGTCTAGTCTTTACTATCCTGCAAGATGTCAAGATGACAAACCAATTCCACCGTATCCCCTGACCCAGTTCCCTCCCTCCTCTATGATTTCAAATGGATTTTACAATCATGCTACAATGTGCAGCAACACTGAACTACTCTGCACTTACCTCCAGTAAATATCTCAAGGAGTATGGCAGAAGGTTCCTCACAGTCAGTGTAGGGTGAAGGTGGATAATATAGGCAGGATCCCACTCCTCTCCATATGCTGAAATATGGTTTAACTGATCGGGTACTGCTGTTGTGCTGACTATTAGAGGCAAGAAATTTTTCTCGGTGGCCGGACATTGTAACAAACACTTTACTTCATTGCTCCTATGTAGCTCTTCTCTCCAGGCAGTGTTAGTTGTGGACTCTCTAAACTGACCCTCTAAAATTCCCGTTGGTCTAACATACAGATGACACCTATGGAAAGAGGACAGGAACGGTACACAACCGCACGTTGACAGCTAACATCAACCAGTTCTAAGTAACTGCTAACATTCTGCAGGAATTTTGCAGCACATTGTGTAATTACCAAATGAAGACTTTTTTTCTTTTTGCCCAATCAGGAAGAGCTGCAGATTTAAGCTTCCACAGTAATGCTATACTTGTTTATCAGTATTGCAAAGAATAGCCCTATAGAACAGAAAAGAAAACACACCTGTATGAATGTAAAGGAACATGAAATTCCTCTTCAGGCTTGGATGCGCCAATTGGCTCCAGCAATCTATAGTCACTAGTCAGTTTATAGATTACAAATGGGATAGAGAAATGGTTCTTAATCTAGGATCAAAAGATAAAGCTTTCGTTACATGTGTTTAGTAAAAATTACTGAAGGGAAAATTAGGAAGGGTGTCTACGTAAGAGATACACTTCAAAAAGAAAACAACAGGCAACTACATGAGAAGATTATGTTAACTTTTAAATTCCATGAACTGTAAAAACATGTTTAAAATGTTAATTCACATAAAAGGTACATATTCAATCTCAATGTTCACAACACTAAAAAGCCAAATAAAAAAAAACCTAGCTTTTTATTTTTCAGAGAAAAAAATCTTATAAAACACATAAAAAAATAAATACAGTAAATTATTTAATTTGTCTCTAATTAGCTTTTTGGGAAATGCAGTATTTCAAAGAAATGAAACCAAACGAAACATGCCCATGAAGAACAAAAAAAAAAATCACTCAGAAGAACATTTCTTTCAGGTTTTGTTTTTGTTTACCTGCAGAGGAGATCGTACAGTAACAACCTTATTTCCTTCTGTAGCATCAATCTGTACAATGATAGAGTCTGAATGACCATCAAGAAGGCTTTTTATGTTGTACAGTCGACGACCTGGTTTGCCAATGGGAATGTTTACCACTCTTTCATATCCTTCCAGTTCTAATCCATAAAAATATACAAGTGTTAATTATGCAAAACATAACTAATACTACAGTTTTAAAGAATATGCAAAACATAACTAATACTACAGTTTTAAAGAACAGAACAACATCCAAGTTTCTCTAGATTCAATAACAAGTATGAGAGATGGCTTCTAGCAAAAACAACCTAAAGTGGTATTTGAGAACCTGGGAAAACTGAAGCTTCAAGGCAGAACACTCCTGAAGATCTTAACTTTTAATGTTATAATTTGCATAAGAAATACATCAAAGAATACACAAAAGTATTTTTTGAATGAGTTAAGTCCAAGGGATCTGCGAGACAGTTTATCAATGACCATAGTAAAACACCTATTTTATCCAAAGGGCTAAGAGAAAAAGTGTACTCAGCACTCCCATAACTAGAATTTCTACCTTCTTAAACATGCCAATGCTAGGCCTTGTGATTGTTTGGATTTTTTTTTTTTCCAAATTGCCATCAGTACTCAAAAATAGTTTTAACACAACAGACATTACTGAATTTAACTGAGTCGAGTCACCCATTTTCCCATTCTCAACATATTATACCATACAGTGTTCCCTAGCATAATACCTAAATTTAAAGAGAAAATGGAGCTCTCCTGTCGGTACAAGGCAGACAGCTTTCTGCGTTGAGGAGCTTCAAAAACCAAGTATTCCAGTTCCATGTTCTGACCACTTCCTACAGAGTGCACGTTTTCTTTTTCAGCTGAATTAACAATTCGAAAACTGGAGCCAGGAAAGACTTTGAGAGGAACACCGAGGGCATTTTTCACTATGAAAGGAGCTGTATCTTTAAAGGAATAGTCAAATGTAGATGCAGTCCCTTCTGAAAATGCCTGCAATTAAGAACATTCATAGTGATTATTAACTTAATTATAATTATGTAATCATACATAAATAGCTACAGAAATGGAAAATTTCAAGTCTTAAAGAGAAAGTGCCCAGCAAATAACATTCTGAATTACATATGTAGATATAGATTTATAGCGTATATAGGGAAAAATATCTATGTGTAATTATGCAAAGTATTACTTCAGGGAAGACAACTTTCATAAGATTTTTCTGTCATTTGGTAACTTACAGTAAATGTTGATACCGCAATAATTATACATGCATAAGGATTTTTGTTGTTGTTAGCAGGCTTTACAAGAAAATGAAATGAGCTGGGACACAACATTGAAGTCACAAACACATCCCCATCCTTTGTAGTTTACCACAACTTTGGCTTACAAACATCTTTTTTATTACACAAGAACCATATTAGCTGATCTCCAGTGTAGGCTTAGAGTATAGCAAGTATTAGCTTATAAACTGTTGTTCATCTGGAAGTTAAAAAAAATGGACACAAGATACTTCTGTACAAATGGTTTGATCTCTGCTACAATCTTACAGAAAAGAAGCAGGCTGAATAGAAATAAAACCCTCTAATTAACGTAAGGGTTTCCTACAGTGCATTTTCTTACGTATTAAGGGAAATTTACTTCCTTTTCATCTTTTCTCCCTCAGTCCTGCACACAAGCACACCTGTTCCTCTAACACAGAAATTGCCTTCTTCAAAAGCTAGTACCACATTGTCGTTCACCCTTAAGGGCTATCACATTAAAATTTGTCATCCATGCCCGCTAACATTTGTCAGGGCTGTAGAACAATGACTAGCTTGTGACTAACGGCACAGAGATCTTCACGGGTCTAAACCCTCTACAGAGACAAATAATTTCATGCTTACCTTGGCTAAATTACTGAATACAGCAAGACAACATTTGGATATTGTTATATTCATTGTATCCTTTGAAGAGATGTTAACTGCAGTTTGTGGCTCAGGAAAAACAATGAAATCATCTCCAGGCATCAAACTTCTTTCTTGGACAGGGTTAGTCTTCATCTACAAGAAAAATTTCATTATGAATGCATTGAACTATTTTTCCTCCTATGTTACAACAGGAAAAAGCATGCACTACACTTAAAACCTTCTCCAAGCAAAGGAATAGCTACTTAACCTTGTAAATCTGATACATCTCAGACAAACTTATCAGTAACATGGAAGTTTTATACCAATTCTGAAGGCAAGTTATTTCATTTTCTAACAACACATGGGTTACATGCTACAGTCTGCCTGTGTACTGCACAAATAACTTCATTCAGAAAAACTTTCTGATGTCAACAGACTGAACTTAAACTTGTAAAATTCAAAGCAACAGCATCAGGTCAATGTTCCATTACATAAAATGATTAAAAAACAGCTCTCTACTCAAACCTAGTATTTACATAGTTTCTAGTACATTTACATACTTCCAGCTTTAAACTCCATTGCTTCTTTCCTCCTTCAATTCTTTCAATTAGAGGTTCCCATACTGCATACGTTTCATTGTAGTAATGAATCTAAAGAAAGAATTAAAATTAAATATGGCATATAAAAACAAAGAACTACATTCCTTCCTATAGCAATTAATATACTATCACATTAAGAAAACAAAGCGAAAACTTCCTCAATCTTTGATACACATTTCAGAGCTCTAGCATTAATTTTTAATAGCTTAAAAAAAAAAAAAATCAGTACATACAAGTGAAATATATCATACATTTTTCTTTATTGACACTATCTTTAAAAAGCACTGACTATATAGCATGCTCGTAGAAAAACTGAGCCAGATAGTCCAGTAATATCATAAATATCTTTTGCTGATATGCATTCTCTGTTCTCTCCCCTACAACATCTGTGAGAGTAGTTTTGGGATAAGAAACTTCAACACTTATTTCAGTGAGGACTAGATTATTCCACAGTTGTAACTGCCATTGGAGTCTCTTATTGATTCCATGTACAGCAGTGCTTTATGGGTGTGAAGTCTGTTCACACATCAAGCTACCTCACAGCTTGGCTACTGAGAATAATCAGAGCATTATGGTGTAAACCAATGTTAGCTCAGCACACAGAAACTACCAAAAATCAAGTTACTTGACAATTAAAACATTTCTGCACCTACCATAAACTGCTAATGATTTGATGGTACCAACCTCCAGTGACATGTCAGCAGAGACTTCCATCATTGAGGACCAGTTCTTAAGGACACCAGAAAATACAGATTCTACTAACAATAAAGGGACAGTACGATGCCCCAGACCACATTCCAAGGTCATCTGAACAGATTTCACTACAATGTCGAATTTCTCTTGTTTCACAGCATGTTCATGGTCCTTAAAAGTTTCTGTTGCTTCTGTAGCTACATCAACACCAAGAAACCAAGCATTGCACTGATCTATAGGCTTCACTTGCCACAAATCTTCAGGAACTTCAGCTGCTCCTTTAGAATCCTCCTCTGTTGTTTTTGGTTTTATGGCAGCCATAATGGTCACCACAGTATTCAGAATTATTGGTGAGATCTTAAAAACAAACAAACATCACTTGACAAATTTTTAAACTGACAAGCATTTAAAACACGATAGATGGAAATAGCAAATAATTCCTCAGCTCCTGATACAGGCATGCAGCACAGATGACATTTAAAAGTTACGTAACTTAAGTTTCAAGACAAACAAACAGAAACTATTCGTGGACCTCCCATTTTTCTACATTTTCTAGTTCCTCCCTCAGAATACCACAGGCTCAAGAATAATATTCACAAAAAAGCATATCAACATGCTTATATATAACGTCACTTTATTAACAGTACAGCCATCAAGGGAGTTAAAGCAAATGTACTGTTGTTCCCAATTTCTGATTTCATCTCTAGTCATTTATTCAGAACACAAATGATCATTAGTGAATTTATAAGTGTTTGCAAATTATATGAATAAAGACCTTTACTACAGATACACTCAACAATTTACCTACTAAGAACACAGTATTTCACGATATATACCATTCTGAAAATCACATTAAGAGCCTTAAGTTAATATGTACTTCTATGCACACACTTGTTTGCAAGTGCCTCTCTGAAGAGAAAAAACAGTAGAGGTGGAAAGAAAACACTTGTTATATAAAACTGGAAGAAACTAATAGGAGGAATCTTAGTATCAAATATTGGAGTTCGCTCCATATTGCCAAGAAACAGCCAAAACAATAGACAAGTAATAATTTGCCCAACACAGAGCAGCTCTGACAAATAGAAACACCTATTTCCAGAATTCAACTGCTGTGAAAAACTAATGTTTAGGAGAAGAATATACAGATTAAAAAAGTCTAAGCAATAACTCCCTTGAGAAAACAGAGGTCTTCTTTCAAAGACAGCTTTAATAATCCAACTTACCTTTATAGTAAGCTCTTCTATTGTTACAACCACAGTCTGCAACCCTGAAACATGCATCATATTTTCCATGACCAAAGAACATGGTTGTAACACCTGAGTGAAAAATATAATTTAATCAGTGAAGTAGCTCTTGGATCCCAGCCTTTCAAAATACTTGTATTTTTTCATCCTATAGGCCATAATGATGACATAAATAAGTGGTTTTAGAGGAACAGCATTCTTTCTATATTACTATGCTCTATACTACTGTGCTTCATTCCAGCTTTCAAAGTTGAACTAGAGCTCTTTTGTACTGATTAAAACTCACAAAATTAAATACAGATTAAAAATACATTAAAAAAAAAACAAATCCAACACGCAGGTATAGTCATAAGCCCCCCAAATCCTTAAGAACTCTAAATATATAAGCAAAGATATCCCATGCAAAATTAACTACACAGGCCATCTCTACAGTTCAACACGCCCACTAAGAGTTCTTGCTACAGAAGTCAAGCCTTCATACCTTCATTATCTTTCATACATTGGTTACCTTACATACCTTAGTTACATTCTTGTCCTGTTTTTCTCTGAGGAAAGCACAAGCCAATACTTTGAAGTCCTTCACTTGAGCAGTCATCCTCTGTGCAAGCTTTCCTGATGTCAGAGAAAAGTCACATTGGAAGGAAACTTTCAAGGCAGGGGCATCAGCGCTGGTCAAATTAGCAACAAACACAATTTCTGGATCCATGATCACAGCTTTTACTTTCATATTTGGCCGAAAAGGCGTTTCTGTGAAAACAAGTAAAACCAATCTTGAATATGAAAGGCTTGAAAGCATTATTATATACGTAATATCTAATCTTCACACAGAAATTGTTACATAGCTTTTATAGGTATGAATTTCATGAACATCTCATCTTTTATAGAAATACTGTAGCATTTCACTGAAAGTCCAAAACCACACAGCACCCAGAATTCAGGAAATTGGTGAGGCATTTTGTCCATTTCAATAAACTGTTCAAAAAACTGTTTCAATATACTGAAGTTGGTCTAAGCACTGGCTCTATAAAGCCATGCTGAAAAAAATCACTCTTTTCTGATACAATATAAAACAGAAGGTTCACTCCTACCACTCTGCCAAAATCCCCCAAAGAAAAAGGGAGCTGATGAACAGGCCAGATCACATAACCAAAAAGGTCTGACCAAAAGCTAAGCAAGACTGGCAATCACTCAAACAAAACCCAACTAAGAGATGATCTCTTACCTATTTCTCATCATACCATAACTTCAGTGTTTAACAAAAAAGTCTTGACTTAGTTTTCCACAACTTTGAAATAACATATAATTATCATGCTTTTAAACAACAGGACATAGTTCCAAAATTCTCAGCTTGCAGATGTGTAAGGTACTCACTGCTTCTCATATTTGAAGAGCAAGTTGTTTCTTTTTACTTTCTTAACTACTATCCACACAATCCATCTTACTCTATGGATGCTTTCTTTGCAGAAATAGGTAAGAAAAAAGAAAAACACTTCAACAGTAGTAAATTTTAATATTTAGTTCAGCTGGAGAGCACTTCATTACTCGACACAACAATTAAGCATTTACTACTGCACACAGTAAACTACGGCTTGAGTGGCCAGTTTATACACTGTGAAGAACAAACCAAGTCAGGTAGCAAGACGCATCCTGAGCACTTCTGGATGATTTATTTTCAATATGAAATCTGTAAATAATATTGGGGGAAAAAAGGCAGTTTTACAGACCTGTTTCTGGCTTTGATTTACCAGAAGTAACATTCTTCAAATGGAGTTGTGTTGATCTTTCTGTTGAGGATGTTGGCATGGAGTTAATGAAAAAATCTGCTACTGTCAACAAAAACTCCATACTGGCACACACGTATAGCTTGTCAAGGATAGCAACAACTTCAGTTCCATTTTTATCCTGTTTGTAACTCAAATCTATCATAGAACTGTCATTCGCGTTATCTTTCTTGTCTATCATTCTGGAAAACAAGTTTAAAGTGAATTATTTCTGCTATCATAACATATTAATAGAGAAAACAAAGGTGCATAAATAGTACATTTTTCCTCCCTTTGTCTTTTAAAATACAGTTATGAAATACACAATCTGTGTTGTCTACAGAAAAATGATACAGACTTTCGTCTAACAAGCAATTTGAATTTAAAATCTGTTGTACAATTTGGGAACTACATAAGCACCATTTAGCCATCAGACCAAAGTTTCAGGACACAGAACTCTAGCTGAGACAGAGTATACACTACTAAGCCGTTCTACATTGTAGTACTCAAGTTTCATGGTTATTTTTCATTTTGGATGATCTAGAAAATCAACATATAACAAGTTATAACTGTTTAACATTATTAAAATTACATCACTAACTGCATTAGGGCACAGCAAGACTGACAGTCCTGCTACATATTAATGCCATGTGAAGCAAAATATGAAGGAAAGTCTTCTTCATAAACTGCACAGAATTTTTTCATTTCTTATCCACTCATACTCACCTTGCTGTCACATTCTGAATTCCTTCTCTGAGATCATCCAAGGTGCATGCCTTAAGTTTAACATTCACATCCATTGAGCCATCAGAGAGTATCTTCCCTGATGATGCCATGAGATGTAGTCGGAGTTCACCAAGGCATAATTTCTCATTATGCAGTGGAAGCAGGGACTTCTACATAATAAAAGTCAGTAAAACTAGTTATTACAGAACTAAGTATTAAGCACAATTCTTGTGATACTACTCACTAGATGCACATTCTGATCTGCAAATGGCAGAAGCCATCTGATATAGTCATTCCTTTAATCATACAAATGAATCTAAGAAACTAACTGAAAAAAAAATATAACAAACACGTTGGGTTGTAATACATGCCATTTCCAGTAGTTGTTCAGAATGCATGATGCAATGATACTCCAGCTAACTCTGAACCTCATAGGATCCCTACATACTCATCACACTAACTACATTTACAAGCAGGAGCTAAGGATTAAACTGAAAATATACAAACAAGACATTTAAATGAAATCCCATTACAGCTTCCTTCAACATCCCCTGAAACAAAAAGCAAGTTACTGTATTACAGTTGCATTAAACACAAGCTACCACCCATTTGCTATAACCAAAGCTTAAAAAGAATGCAGCTTCTTAGCTAGATAAAGGCTATAAAGTCATGATAACAAAGCAATATTACATGTTTCTCTTCTGCTTTCAGCACAGAAAGGTTGTCTGTTAACTGTTTACACTCAGGACTGTGTAAGACAAAACTATGGATGGCATACAACACATTGGGCCCACTTACTAACTGTGTAAGAGTCATGAACTGAACTGGTATCATGAAGGCTGGCAACTCCTACAACTGAAGATCTCATTTCATAGATCTGACAACTGGAATCAAGCTTTGAATGACCAAAAGAGACATTGGGTCATTTTGGTTGGTTGATTCATTTTTTTAACTGTGAATTTTACACTGACATTCTTCAAATTCAGGTCATTTTCTGCTCAAAGTCTTCAGCTTGCAGGATAAATTGTATAGGATCCTTAAGACAAGGATTACAAAGCATTACAACAGCAGAAATTCTCTGTTTTACTATCTTCAGTTCTGCCCACGTAAGAAGCAAAAGTTCCCCACCCCACCAGTGTAATAAAAGCTTTGTTACAGACCTGGTCCATGTCACTATTGTAGAGAGTTACTGAAAGTGACTCAAAATTGAAGTCAAATGTAAGCATTGTATAACATTCTGCAGAAGACTGAGATGTAGGAATTTCTTCTTGTCCTAAAGAAGAGAGCATGTTAGTGAAAAGCAAATATTTGCATATTCCTTTAGAATACTGAGATTGAGGACAACTTTCCAGGTTTGCTTTTTTTTTGTTTGTTTGTTTTTTAAACCAAGCTCAGAAAGTGATAAAAGGAAGAAAAATCTAACTCAAAAAGACTACTCATGATGATTTGCAATTTTATATATTCTATAGGATTCTGCCCTCTTGAATGGTTGCTACCTATAACTCAGTGGTTTAAGAACTTCTAGCAAGTTGTCATTAGTTTACTGTGGCAGTTCCTCACTTGTTTTAATGAATAACATGAATAACTACAGCAAATATCATTACTATTAACAGAGCATTCATTGCTCTCTTCCTTCTAGATTCTTTCCATATTATAGCATTTCAACTACTAGCTTAAAAAAGAATGATTTAATATTGAAAGTTGACAAAATGTTAACATTAAGGACAAATACTGTTTACATTAATGCACACTTAAGATATTAAAAGGCACAATTATAAAAGCCCAGGATGTAACATTTACATTCTAGGCAGCTTGTTTCTGTTTTATCTTTTTTTAAATCTGAAACTTCAGCCTCTGATATAGGCCAAATAATTCCACCCTATAAAAGATAACTGGCAAAATAAAAAGCTACAATATTTATATATATGTGTGTGGTTTTTTTTTTACCATCAACAGTTTGCATTCCAATATTTTCATACACATCCTCTAACTTTTCATATAAAAATTGATAACATTAATAAAAAGTTTATTTATATACATTGAAGCACTTCAGATCAATGATGCTTGAATTTGTCAGCAGTCCTCTCCTTGAATCTATTCAGTTACAGAATTTAACATACCCTTAGAGATATCAGATTCATTTGGAACCTTCTCTTTCTTAACCATCTGGTTATCTTCAATGCTCTGCTGCAAGGTATCTGGCTGGGAAGAAGCCCCTCCGAGGTTCTCAAGTAGAATTTTCATGACAACAGCTAGATCACCTTGAGTGAGAGCTATCTGTAAAGCAAAAAACCCACCACCTCAATTTCAGTGACGCTGTTTCCTTTCAGTACAGAACTCTATCAACAGCATACAACAGACAATATGTCAAGTCCACCATAAACATGTCAAGTAAGTCAAAAAGATCCTAAACAAAACATCCTAAATTCTAACCAAACTGATTTAATAAATGATATCTTAGGAAGAGATCATTTGTTACGAACAGGAGTTACAACAATACTACATATGTTAAATACTTATTGGTTTTGTGAAGGTTCCTTGGTTGCAGAAAGGTATGAACAGCTGCTAAACATCAAAGCTACTTAACAATTCAGTAATAAACAGCCAGATATCATTAAATCCATGAATTACAGTGTATACACTAAAGAACTGTCATTCAAAAAGGAACTTAAAAGTTCCTAAAAATCTGAATCCAATTATAACTTAGCAGGATCATTTAAAAAAAGCAGTAAAAAGTGGAAAAATATAGTCAGTTAGAAAGTAAAAAATATACTGTGTTAGAATATTTTCTTTCTTTTTTTTTTTTTTT
The DNA here is from genome assembly GCF_987193195.1 of Phasianus colchicus. Lineage (NCBI taxonomy): Eukaryota > Metazoa > Chordata > Aves > Galliformes > Phasianidae > Phasianus > Phasianus colchicus. The sequence goes on along the minus strand of NC_143447.1, from coordinate 4,819,600 downwards.
TTTTTTAAATGGTACTCCACCAGTACTGCATTCCTCTGTGCTTCACCAGTGCTATATCTGGCGTCAGTACAGAGGAGCAAAGTAGGTATAATTTACTGTTAGGAGTCCTTCCAGTGCTTTCCTATCTACTTTAATTCTTATGGTTAACACAGTAAAAGAGAAAGTAATCCGCTCTAGCTGTAAAGACATAACTGTAATTTTCAACTGTTATGAATCAGTGACACACTTCTATTGTTGTTTCTAGTAAGTCTACTGAACGTTCAAATAAGCTTTATTTGATTATTACAGCTAAGCAAGTGGAAGTATTATATCTAGATTTATTATATCTAGATTTTAGATGTTAACTAAATAGATAAATCCTATTTAACTTCACTGTTAATCCCAAGGATAGCTCTACAGACACCCCACCCAGAAAAAAAAAGTTTCCCATTTGTATGCAACTACCAAAACTATTCATTATACAATACCAAAACTACAAACAGGATAGCCAACTACAAGTCTTAACATTACAAATTCCAACAAGATTACAAGCTTGGTAACAAGGATAAATACTATTCCAGAAGTGTAACTTTTGGCATAGTTCTGACATGCCATGATGTTACCTGCATTGGTTTCAGATCTCCTTTGATTCCAATTGCTGGGGTTTTATGATACCAAGTTGCTGCTAAATTTCTCTGGACCAGTAAAGTCAAACTCAGAGGACAGAGAATTTCAGAATCTGGTTGAGAATCTGCAGATAAAACGCATCTACAAAAAATGGCATAAGCAGAAAAGATATTAAATATCTGCAAAATCCCAAACAATAGCATTCTCAAAATTATTATTTTTAAACTGATAATCGTGCGTGTGCATATGTGCACTAATGCCCAGGTATGCAGTTAGGAGAGTAACTGAAACCCTCATCATTTCTTTTTCTCCATGAAGTTTTAAAGAATATGGACGTATGTTCATATATAAATGCACTCAAGCATAGCTTGGGCTTTTTTGTTTGCTTGGTTTTGGTATGTTTCCATTATCTACAATATTTCAGTAATAGAATAATGCTGTAAACAGAATATGGACCTGATTTCTTAGCGAACATTTCCCAAGACAGAAGACAACTCTATGTATACCTTGACAGTTTCAAATGAGTTAGCTGCACGTCCATGTTGTCAATGACCGGAGGAAGAGAAGATTCATCTGAAGACACTAATTTAAATTCATTCTGAACCCTGATTAAGCCAAGATCAGCTACCAAAGCATTACAGGAAGTTGAAGATTCAGGAACAACTATAACTGGAGCTTTCAAGTTAATATCCATTAAGAGACGGAAACTCTTCTTAGCAAAGTCTTTCATGCTGGAAGCAGCCATTTCCGCCGCCTGGACAGTGACTGCATTCAGGGCTTCTCGGGCAGTTTGGAAGTTGTTTAGGAAGTTCTGTTGGAAAGTAGTCAAGAAGGTAAGAATTCTAGGAGAGCGAAATAAATCTCAAAAAAAAATAAAAGTTCGAGACAAAATGTAGATTTCAGTTAAAGAAAAACAGTTCAGCTGTGTCAGAAATACTAATCTTCCAATTCCAAGAAAGTTTCTAAGAAAATGACAAAAACACACCAACACATGTACAAAGACACTGTTTACTTGATTTTTAAGATGTTTTTAAAGCTATCAACTTCATTCATTACTTGCTTGTGGACATCTCTGCCCTTACTTATTTTTTTCTATAGAACAGTGCAACTTTTAAACTGACATTTCTTCAGCAAAATACTTGCACATGCTTGTACATCAGCTCACCACAAGGTACTGGTGGCAGAAAACAGAGCTGATTAAAAGTTACAAAAACAACTCTTACTGTCAAGAAGAGAAACGTAGCTAATGTCTTACCAAGAGAGACATGAAGAATTGATGCAGATAAACTATTTGGATGCAGCCCACTTTCAGAGACATTTTACCATCCACCTTTGACATATCAGCATAGGCTTCCCCTGCAGTAGCATCTGGATAAAGTGACATTTGAAATCTGAAGACTTCATCTCCCATTATGGAGACAGCCTAGAAGATGAAGACTGTAGTCAACACTACCAAGCAGTGAGCTGTGATAGAATTATTGTTTAAGTTATTAAAGGATAAATATTTCCACGAACAAGTCAACAGATAACTACTGTCATCTCACTAGATTATCAGATGATAGTTCTATTTTTAACTTACGCTAATCTTCAGAATTAAAAATATGTTTTTACTGTCCTGAGATACAGGAAATAAACCAATGAAACTTTGCTTATTTGATGCATTAAATCATACTTGATATGATTCAGATGTACCACACAGATAACAACTACAGCGTTTTCATTAAATAGCTTGAAGACTTAGGTCTTTTTGTTTGCTTAGAATCCATGCAATACATCACCTTTGTATGGATTGTTTTTGGATCAACATTTGTAATTATGATGTCCTCAAGTCTGGAAAACACTTCTATCTTTTTAGTTTTCACAGCTACAGATGCATCCATTCCTGATTTGAAACAAAAGGAAGAAGACAGCCATTTATGAAAAAACATTTATGAACCAAAAAAAAAAAAAACCAAAAATTGTTAAGAAAGAAACATTATTACTGAGTACAAAGAAAAGAGCTTAGAAATCAGAATTCTGCTATGTAACAACTGACATAAAGCTCAACATAGAAGTCCTGACCTTCTACACATGAAAAATCTGCCAAAATACACTGGTTTTAAAACAGCAGTTAAAATAAATAAATCTTCATACTGTTAAGGATCTAGCAATTCAAAAACAATTTTTGTAAAACAAACTTTACTGCATTACTTGGAACACTATTATATAATTAAAACATTCATAACATGTTACACAAAGCACATACACAACACACACATTTGCCTATCAGAGGTGTGTGCAAAGGGAAATAACACTTCTTACTATGATTAACTCATTTAATACGTAAATAACAAACCTTACCTTGTATTCTAATATCTGCAATTCTACAAATCTGATCACAGATTGAAATATTGAAGGCATTCAGATTTGCAGTAAGTTTCAATTCACAGATATTGTCATGGGTTGTGCTACCAGATGCTGGATGAGAAAAACAAGTGACATATAAGCTGAATACTGCAAGTGTTTTAAAACAGATGTTACATTTATAATATTGTATTTCCATGAATGTATGTATATATGATTCAAAAATAATAACCTGCAGTTATTCTCTACAGTTAATAAATGATTTGATATGACATGATTATTACTAGTTTTTACCTTCTGGTACAAGTACAGTCATCAGATAACTCAGTCCAACAAGACTGAAGACATTATCTAGCTTTTAACAAAACAGGATACTGAATACAGTCAACATTTCTTTACTTGAAGCATTATCTCACAAGCTAAGTCTTCTTTTTTGTATAGAACAGCAAGGTCAATGTAGTTCTATTTGCTGAGGAAAAAATGTTCCATAAGCAAAATTAAAGGTGCCTTCAAAATTACAATACAACAAACAACCACCATAAACTCAATACTAACAAGATTAGAAAATCCTGAGTTTCTAGACAATACAAACAGAGGAATGAATTCACAAAACACCTTTAAGAAGCCTACACCATAAACTTGTTCTCTTTCAAGGTTAGAAATATCAATATTATAAATAAGCATAAGATGGAGGAGAAACTCAAGAACATCTCTTTGCTTCCCCATGACTCAAGAGCACATGTTGCTTTTTTGGGGGGAGGAGTGGGGTTTTGTTGGTGTGTGTGTGCTTTGATATCAGTGTAAGCACTCTTATAGCCTATAAACTGGAGAACAACCTAGTTAAAACACTCATGTTTTGGGAAGGCTTTGATACTGTTTACTGCAACATCATTTGTTTCACTTTATAATAGAAGTTACTATTTACGAAAAAAATAAGGCATAAGGGGATTTGGAGAATTAAGCAACAGCAGAAACATCTTACCTCTCCACCCAGCAGTGTTTTTTTGTTTGCTTTAAGAGAGATTATGTCCTCCACACATACAGTTGAGCATATCTTGTTTCTCACCAAACAGACTGCAATGGTGTCACACGTACTGTCTGGTGAAATCAAAGTCTAGCTGCTGCTATACAACAAAAGCATGGGCTTTCTTTCATGACAATACCTGGTCTGAGGACACTTCCTTTTTCTTTTTCCTCTGTTTGAGGCTTGTGGTCTGGTGCTTTATCAGTGCTGGGAGAAGCACCTGATGGAACACTGAAAGTGAGAAAACTCATGATGGAAATTAAAGCCTCTGTGTGAAGTACTATATCCAAACATGAAAAGACGACCTAAAATGAAGGCAGGAAAACAAAGGAGCTTTGTTACTGATTATACAACACCAATTTAATAACAACTAAAAATTATTGTCACAATTAAAATTCAAGTCTTGCTTTTCAGATGCATACCATCCTTCCTACCTCCTTCAACTTAACACCATACAGAAACTCTAAAGTAGATGAGGGAGCTATGGAAAAGAAGCTTGAGAAAGCTACAGAGTCTGCCTCAAGATCACTATTTAATGTAGATAAACTTCAGTAAGCTTTTAGTTCTACTGCATTTCATTGTGGACTACAGAGCACTTTGGCTCAGGTCTTCAGACCCAAGTAAATATATTTCAGTAGAAATTAAAAGAAAAAAAAAGATTCAAAATTTGAGATTAGAACAAACTATAACGAGCACATTCACTATTACAAGTACTATCTGAAAATATTAGTTTTACTGACACGCTAAGGGATATCAGCTTTCTTGACTCTCAGTGAAGTAGATCAACCACTACAAATTCCATATAGGGCTATCAAGAAGCAAGCTTCACCTAACACAATTACTTCAATAGAAACATTTTTCAAAGCAACAATTCCCATAGTCAGCTTACTTTAGCAATCACTGTAGTGATGAAAAACTACACATCAGTAACTGCTTTCAAACTCAAAAGCAAGCAGCAATGACTGAACACATCACTTCTGAGAATGCTCATAAGATCTCACAGTTAGGAACCTCCAAATTCTGTAATACCTGGCCTCGTTTTATATGCTGTCAAGTTTATGGTTCTGTAGGCAGGGTGGGGGAAAGGGGAAGGAAAAACTCATAAATCCTATAGTCAGAAATATGTCCTCAAAAATTTCAACGAGCTAGAAGCCTATAGCTTCTATTGCCAAGCTCATTAATTAATCAGTAATAACCGTAAGTAATTTCTTTCCCCAGATTTTTTTTGAAGTAACAAAATACAAAGTAATAAGTTTTAATGATTAGGAAGACTTCTTTTTTCTCTTCAGTAACTAACAAGTTCACACAGATATTACTATTTGAGCAACTTAACATTATGAAATACATCCTATGCTTACATCAATGTTTTGCTTGGTGCTATTGTAAATAGTAACAAAATCAGGTCCATCTTCATCAGCCTGAAAGAGGAGAAAAAAAAGCCAAGCACACAGTCAGTTTCTATTCCATCTACCAGCTAACTACTCCTCAAATGTTTTTTATATGCTGTAAAGACTGCCTATCACTTAAATAGGCAAAGACAATCTCAGCTATTAATTTTGCAAAGGTACTACTCTGTATTTTTTACAAAGAATGCATACAAACATTTGGGTTACACCATGCGTCCAACTCGTTAGTTTGATGTTCTCACTGTCCTCTTTTTTATGTTTTAATAAAATTTTTTTTTTTTTTAATTTTGTTAGTTATATACATTAACCATACCATCTATTTTATATGCAGCTCAAGACAATTTCTTTTCATTAGTGTGGCCCAGGCAAACTGAAAGATCAAACATCCATGGTGCACAGTGGTTTCTGTAAGCGTGTGTTAACTTACAAAGCCAGCACTATATGGATGCAATGCAGAGCAAAAAGGTGATGATAAGAGGAAAAATAGGTATCTAGGAGAACTCTTAAGCAAAATATAAATCTTACAGGTTCTAAAACAAGCAAGAAAAAAGATCCCACGTAGGCTAAGTATGGAAGCTTTAATTTTATTCCCCAAATAATCTCAGTTAAAAAGGTATTAAAACCTTAATGTATTCCATTTTCAGAAGAGGTTCGTCTGTCTTACTTGAAGAGTTAATAATACAGAGAGGATCTCCATTTGAGTCTGCAAATATAGAAATAAAATACTAATTAATGGAAATGCTTTCCATTCACAAGTTTTCTTCCACCCATGGAATGCCTTCATTATAAATTAGATTTACTGGAACAGTGGTAGTAAACACAGCTTTTCACTGAGAAGCTGCAGACAAAGCACTACCTCGTGAAACGCTATAGTCACTACTACTATTCTACTACTGAGGTCATTAATTTAACTTGGCATTTAGCCTCTTATTTCTTTGGTTTGTTTTGAGCACCCTCTTGCACAAAAGAGGACTGTATGCATTATACTGATCAGTTATCTAGAATACCTACCAGTTATTTCAGTGCATCTCATAGTGATTTTTTTCAGATATGCTGCTGCAGTCAATTCATGATTTCTGATTTTGGTTTTGGTTCCAAGCTGTAATACATTCAGAATGTGTAATGGATACCTCTCCTTCTGAACTTGCTTCATCAGGGTTATTACAACCTAGATTACAGAAAAAGAATTGTTTATTATTTCAGTAAAACTGCCCAGAAGCATGGCATGTAGTTATAAAAAAATATTACGAAAAAAGTTATTTTGTATTATTTAGTATTAATTTGGCTAGAATATGACTATAGTTTAGTTTTGAATAGGATGCTATGGTCTGAATACAGTAAAAAAAAAAAAACAACAGTTAATAGAGATTATAGTGATCTGGAAGGAATGAAGTAGAGAATGGGTGTCAATGTGAATTAAGCTTTTGGTAATAGGTTCAAAAAAGAAAAAGCTGTGAAAAGTTTTCTAAACTCATCTGAAAATTAAAGATAACTAGATATAGCTACTAACATTAAAAGTAAAAAGGCCATACTGAGTTCCCCATGTTTAAGTATCACAGATATCTTCAGGAAAAAAAAAAGGTACTCTGATGATATCTTATCCACGAACATCTCTGCTACTAGATACCGCTTCTGCACTTTTCCTGTAGATGATGTACTTCATCTACAAACACCCTCAGTCCTGTGTTTTTTGTTTTTTTTTAAACAATAAAGATATTAGTTCTAGCTTACCTATTTTAGCCATTTTGTTATGAAAAAACTCAGTATAATGTTATGAAGGATGAAGACTGTGTGAATGCAGAGAATACAAGAAAAAAACAACTGTTTTTCCCTGTTAGATACATTGTGTATCTAAAGTATTCTATTAATAACACTTCATATCATGCAGACAAAGGAAAAAAATAAAATAAAGGTACTATTCAAAAAATCCTTGCAAACTAAAGCATCTGGGTTCCAGATCTTATTTCGTCGGTTATTACCTCCTCCTTTCAATAATTATAAACTGCAGCCAATTTCTGATGAACAAAAGAAACAGTAAGTTTTATAAATGGACATATACCTCTTTGATTTCAAAATTAAGCAGCACATTGATAACATCTTCGCTTAACGTTCCTTTTCTCTTTTCAGACAGTATTCCTTCTGGAACACCCTTACTCTGCATCAAGGTCGATTTCTCCATTCCTTTGATTTTACCTGCAGCATTAAATAAATTAGTTTACTTACCAAATTGTTAGCATTCATTTAGCTCAAGAAACAAATTCAATTCTATTTTCCCATTCACATGGCTTAAATTCATTTGACATATGTTAGCAACATTTCCACAAAGCTTTGAACTTTTGAGCAAAAGAAGAATGTAGAAACACTCTGGCAACAAGTTCACTGCAGTCTCAATACCTTGTCACTTCTCATTGGCTAGTAAAATTAACATATCATCTTTCTCAATATTGTTTTAAGTATGACCATTGTCTTTGCAAAACTAAAGAAAGTTTGTATTTTGCATATCATACTCACATCTAAGCTTACTTTCCAGATAATACATGATTTTCATTATTCCTGAAAGCTAACATGCTTCATATTTAAGGCAAGTTATCTCTCACCTTCCTCTTGCAGTATTTGTTTTGCACTAGTTTGTTCTGCTTCATCAAGGTTTTCTGTCAACACTTTGAGGAAGACATTCAAATCCTCTTGACTTATTACAACCTACAAAATCACAGATCACAGTTCTCAGCAGAAAACAACAACAGTTCTCTAAAGTTTTTACTAGCTGTCAAAGTGTAACAAAGTCTTCTAGCAAGACAGTTTTGTCAGCACTGTCATCTCTTCGGGAAAATAACAATAATAATTTTATAGGAACTTACTTAAAGAATTAGGAAGGTAAGGTTGTGACTTCTTAAAGCTTTACTTACAGTATCAACACCTTTAATAACGTCCCAGGAATTACATGCTATCTCATGACATTTTTACCTCCTCTTTTATCTAAACATACAGTATACAAATTGCCAAAACACAGAACTTCCTTGAGATCGCTGGAGGGTGGCAGGAAACAAAACTGGAGTTGCTAAAGCAATTATTTGCAGATTTAAATTCCTCTCAAAAAGACACCAGTTTTTAAAAGGCAATGAAAAAGACTTACTTGGAGAACTGGGCACAACAACACACAGTGTAAGTTGATCTTGCCTTACAACAGGGAATAACCAAGACTGCTTGACATCCCTTTAAGTTCTCTCTTTTCAGCTTAAGAAACGCACACAAGGATTTAAGTATTTAACAACACTTTCAAACTTCAGTGACTACGCACATAAGTTAAATGCTATCAACATCCCTGAAATATTCCTCAGCTAACAGCTTGTACTTTGTTCCACTTTTGTGACCAGAAACATACGTTAGCCTTACATTAAGTAGCATTATGAGCTTCTCACTGTCTTAATTTCATTAAACTTACATTCATTGTATCCAGATACCCTGTGATCTCCAATATTGGCAATTTGTGAAACCAAGTTGCAGCTAGATTTCGATGGACAGAAAGGCTCAAATTAATTGGGTGAAGTATCTGAATGTCCTGATGTGATAAGCCTGTCTCCATAGTGGTTCTTAAAAGAAAGGAGAAAAAAAAAGAAAAAAGAACATTAAAGAAAACAGTTAAATCATGCTATATATATTTTTTTTTTTTAACTCAAAACATACTAAAATATCATGTTTAGTCTCCTTAGGTATATATGGCTTCCTAAGCAGGGCAATCTCTTATTTCACTTCTCACCTATTTGTTCCTAGGTTAACATGTTAGTATGAGAGCTGTCCCCAAATCAATGCCTCTGATTTTATTATGTGGGCCTACGATGTCAGAGGCAGATGATGGTGGTATGACAGTGTAGGCTGAACCTTCCCACCAATATTGTTACATTTTCTTGCCATGCAACAGATGGTGGCAAAGGGGCAGTCTGACATAGGCTGTCTGACATGCAAGTATGGATGAAGCAATGGTGTGGGATTAAATTCCTTCATGTGGAAAAGATTCTGTCCACTGACATACATCACTACTAGGTGAATGCTTAGTGAGAGTGGATGTCAGCACAGTGAGGTCACGTGTGGCACATTTCATCAGTGGTGACAGTGATACGAAAGACAAGGCCATGCAGATTTTAAGGAGCACATCAAGCAGGCTCTTATTGATCACATGTGAAGAGGTATAGCTAATGATGACAACTACACTGAAAAAACAGCTTTCTGTAGTTGATAATTTGCTCTACCAAACAGCATTACTGTGCTCTTTGCGTATGTTGTATTTCCCATGGAAACAAATGGGAGACATTACTTTCAAATGACATATTTTAACACCAAATATTTAACTGCCACTAACCACTATTTATAAACAAGTAGATTAGTGCCTTACAAAGCATTAATATTATCAACTAGCTAAGGCATTACTTGATGAAATGCACTTTACCTAGACAGTTTCAGCTTAGTCAGCTGCACATCCATTTTGCCAATGACTGGAGGAAGCAAATTGCCTTCTGGAGACACCAAGCTAAACTGGTTCTGAACCTTAATCAAGCCAAGATCTACTACTATAGCATTGAAGGAAACTGAGGACTGAGGAATGACTATAACTGGTGCTTTTAAGTGAATGTCCATAGCAAGTCGAAAGCTCCTTTGAGCCAGATCTTTTACACTGGTAGCAGCCTTTTCTGCAGCTTGGACCGTAGCAGCACTCAGAGCCTCCTTAGCTGTCTGAAAGTTGTTCAAAAAGATCTAGAATAAAGAGTTGAAGAGAAAGGAGAAATACAGCTATAAATAGGGTTTTTTCTTTTTTAATCTCAACTAATCTCTCATTTTACAACATCAATAATAACCAATATCAACTAAAAGTTCTGCTGCTTACTGTGTTAAATTTTCCCTGGGGCCAGGCAACTGAAAACCTTTTCTCATGATATCTGTTACAGGGCCAGAAATGTACTAACCAGTACAACCCAATGATTTTTAAACTCATCACTTTGCCTCCATTTCCCACCCACATTATTGGCAAGGTTCTTTTATCTCATTACCTTTCAAGGAATACGTTGTTTTTAAAGCCCCTCTATTTTACCAGTAACACTTACTGAAGTCAGTAGTTAGTAGCAGAGAACCCACTAATGCTTTACAAAAGTCAATATTTAGAATATTTGACAAAATGACAAGTGATTTACAGTGATTAATTTGTAGTTCTCATACGATCTTAATTTGAAGAAATTTTTTTTGTCTCCAGTGTTAACTCAGTTACATTTGCAATGGCCTCAGTTTTTCCCTGGGGCTGGGTGCGAGAATTGAAACGCCTTAAGAGCATAGGTGAGTAGAGAGGGCACAGACCAGCCCTCTGGCATTTCTAGAGCATGGTAGTTTTTGACTTCCAAATCAGTTACAGTTGGCTTATCCAAGTTTATAAGTAGTACATAAGGAAATTTAAGCTCACTCTTTCAGAAACTCAAGTTATAAGTCTCTCTGAGGTTACAGATAGGGAAAGCTAATGAATGCATCACAAGTCACATAAAGAAAAAGGACTTACCAGCAAAGATACAAGAAATTTGTGAAGGTATACTACTTGAATACAGCCTACTTTCAAAGATACGGTACCATCCACTTTTGACATATCAGTATAGGCTTCTCCCTCAGTAGCATATGGATATAATACCAGACTGAAACTGAAAACTTCATCTCCTACTATAGACACAGCCTAGAAAGAAAGAAAAAGTAGATAGCAGCTATCAGTAGCTTTTAAGAAAGCACTAAGAAGAAACAAATATATTGTCAGTCTATCAGATATGCTAATAACATAAATCTTCTTAAGGAAAGTCTATTTGGACAACAATTCCTCTGGTACAAAAGCCTTCATTCACCACCTCAAGTGGGAAAGAGGTATTCATGTGAAATCAAGTATTTTAAAGAATGGAATAAAAATATGCATTACATTTCACTTGCACACACAAAATTAATGAAGAAACAATTAAGACTTAAAAACTTGTTGTACTTTTTTATGAAGGGTCCTTGTATCAACATCTGTGACAACTATGTCTTTAAGTCGGGCAAAGAAATCCGTTTGATTTGACTGAAGAAGAAGAGATGAATCAAGACCTGTCAAATGAAAGAACAAAAAGTAACACCTAATTTTGGGGCAATGGGGACAACACAAGAAAAAAATTGATAAGACTTTCCCCTCACCATTCCTAATTAAGTAATATTGCTACAAAAGCTTCTGTTGTTCATCCCATATCAAATTAAATGAAAATCTCAAAAAACACGGGCACACACATATATTAAAAAAACCTGCAAACACTTGATTTCTTCCTTCGTTTTGAAATTAGGTCCCATGTAATTTACCATTTCTACAACAAGGGACACAGTACCTAAGAGCTCTATTATATCCAAGGCATATGAGACTTATAGGAAAAAAAAGGAAACAACAGAAACAACCCAAAGAGGAAAACAAGGAAAAAACACAAAAAACACAGCTGCTTTGAAATTAAACTACAAGATCAGTACTAACAGAAAACATAGTACCTTGAATCTTGATTTCTGCAATGTTCTTTTTATCATCACAAAGATTTAAACAAACAGCATCCAGCTTGGCAAAAATCTTGAAGGCAAAGACATCCTTATCCTTAGAAGGTCTCGTCACTAGAAAAGATAGAAGGCGTTTTTTCAAAGGCACAGCACACACGTTTTCAGTTAAACTCCCAAAAACACAGGAGGCCTTTTTTAGTTTAGTGACTGATGATTCAGTATGACTTCCTACAGATTCTTTCATCTCTTAGCATGTTAGAATCTGCTCCTCTCTGGAGCTATTATCTTAATATATTTTTTAGCTCTCTAGGAACAGCAGAATTTTCATTAGGCTTTTCTCTCCAACAGTCCTCCAACCCACTGCAGCACTGCGACCATAAGCCATGATCCTCACCCAGCTAGGCAAAACTCATCAGATTCTCTAGTATTTCATCTTTTTGCCAACATACAACGCATCCATCCAGACCCATCATTCTGACAAACACAAGGATACCTTTCTTTAATGTAAGGTCATCTCGTTGCTTTTCTTCTTTAGTTGACGTCTCTCTGCTGCTTCTACTTCCTGATGGACTAACAGTTGCTAGAAAACTGACAGCAGACATAAGGGCCTTCGTATGCAGCAGAATGTTAAGTGATGAAAAAGCTACCTGTTGAAAACATGAGACTCCACATCACAAAGTATTGGTAACAAGTAAAAAAGCACCCAATGGAACTGTAATTCCAGTGGAAAGTGCAGCAATGACAGCATAGTAGAGAAGTCCCAGGCTGCAGCAAGTAAGGGTATGCACAAACACAGCAGCTATGGACACAGAAACAAAAGGAAGAACCTGCTTACCCCTGGAAGGCCCCAGGTACACAGGGATCTCTAATAAGTTACTACCTCCACTGCCAACACTTAAATGAGGTCTGGGAAGGGACAGATCCTGGCTCCAACCCTTCAGTCACTCAGGTATATTACATTGCATGTACCTGAGCTCCCCTGGGTTGGCCCTCCCTTCCCACCAGGTGATCAATCACTGTTTCAAGCCATAACTTAGCATTTCTACTACAGGAGCATAACAATTTCTTAGAAATTGAGAAGTTACACATATCACCAGCAATAGATAATAAAGGGAAGAAAATTTTTTTGTAAAGCAGAAAAATGGTAGGCTTGGAAAATAAGTCAATCTGAGAACAACTCAACAGCCATAACCACCTAAGCTATTGCTTCCTTGGTAGAAGAAGGTTGAAGAAGGCAATTCCTTCTCAGAAGACTAATTTAATAAGACACATTGGATTAAGGTAGCCTAACTTAAATCAGGATTCAGTTCACTCAAGCACTATGCTCTGTCAAACTCAGATGTGGTACAAGATAAAAGGATAAGAGGCAGCTGACTGCCATATAGATACTCAGGATAGAGAAATTTCTAGGCAAACAGATTAAGGGAATCCAAAAACATGGATAGACCACCTGCCTTGTAGTTTAGCAAACCACATTATCAACTTGAATCAGCTTGGAATAGAAAAGAGCTCAAATCTAGTTCTTACAAACACATAAGCCTTACTGAGGAGCCAGAATGCAACACTTAACCACATAGAGTAAGTGGAGTTGTTTAAATATCTGCACTCTCCCTTAGAGTAAAGTCAGTCAGTTCCATTCACTAACATTGAAATAAACATGTCACCTCCTGCTGGAGCTTCAGGAGCCTCTTCTTAAAAAAAAAAAAAAAAAAAAAAAAGTTCCAGTATTATCTGGGCTTCCCTGATAAAATCTGCAGATACCCTAAAACTATGTGGCTAGCAGTGCTCACTACAGGGGAGATGAACTAGATGGCCTTCAAATGATTTCAAGGCAGGAAAATATTTGTCATGGTGTTCAAAAGGGAGGGAAATACTTTTCAGAGAAGTTATTTCTCATCAATATACTGTTTTTACTTAGAACAAACACTCAAAAATATACCATTAGTACAACAACCAGAAGCTAAGAAAGTACATATTCACTGTCATTAATTACTGCAATGTAGGATGATGTTTTTAGAGATTAAGTTATCATTCTAGAGAATGAAATTAGTGGAAAATATATCACAACAAACTTCTATTTCACAGCAAGAACTAGAACAAGTTCTCCTCTCAAACAAAAAATAAAACACTCTTAAATGTACACAGACTTCATGGCAAATTTGACCAGAGTGCTGATTACACAGATCACATAAAACAAATATTCAATTTGACAAGAAGCAGAAAAACTTCACCATCTGCTACAATTTTCCAATATTAACATTTTATATGCTTGAGAAGATGACACACACTTATACTATTTTAATTTTATCCACATTAGCTTGTAACTACACAGATGTTCTCCACAGTTACAAAATAGACCAATATATAGCTCTTACATTAAGTGTATAAACATTGACACATGCTTATGAACTTTCAGGCTTCATGGTACAAAAGGAAGGTTAAAGAAAAAAATCCCTACTCACTTGAATCTTCTGTTCAGTGTTGTCAAAACCGGTGTGAAAGTGTGGACCATTTTTGTCAGCCTGAAATGAACGATTAACATAGAGGTTGTTAACTCAAACCACCCTCCAGGCTCTTAAAATACAAAATATAACATATTCTGTAAATAGAAGGTCAAAGACTTTGTTATGTTTAAACAAACAAAAAAATCATCCTTTAGAAAGATTAACCTTTACCTTGATATATTCCACCTTCAGAAGGTCTAAGCCAGGCTTATCTGATGAACTAATTAAATGAAGGGGTGCTTTTTTACCTGTAACATACAAGAAAACAGACCCAGAATACACATCCGTTAGTCAGATTTCTCCTTTCAATGAGCCAATGGCATTTGTGCCTTGAACACAGGGGTTAGCTTTCAATGCAGTTTGTTAAAATCTACTGCCCCATGACACATGCATCAGCGATTTGTCTTCAAGTCTAAACCAGCAAGTCTGTATTCTCTATCCCAAATTACTTATTTATCTGCTAAGCATTAAAGTGGCAGTCCACAACTGACAACTGTACAACTGAGACAAGCACTGCCAGTGGAAAGTTGCATAATACTGAAATATTGTGCCTGTAAAACTAGAGCAATGTCTGAATTTTAAGGAGCACAGAAAAAAAGAGAATTTCAAGCTACTATAAATATATACAATATATTACTCCTACATTACCTCCAATTTCATAGTAATCCAGGCTTATTGTCTTCAAATATGATACAGCTGCTAAATTAAACGTTCTGACAGTTGCTTCTGTCCCAAGATGCATTACATCAAACACAAGTACTGTTTCCTCAGTTTTTTCTTGCTTGGTGAGTTCTAACAAAACCTGGATGAATAAGAAATAAAGTTCTGCCTTCTTTTTACATAGAGTGTTTTCTTTGCTCAAATCAACAATGAAGGAATGCTAGTAGTATTAATGCCTGGTTTATACCTGATGGTCACAGACACTTTATGGATGTTGCTCTTTGTAGGTGACCTGCAAAGTTACTTGCTTTGTAATTCCATTCCATTTCTTTTCTGGGGAAGGGATAAAGGGGGTGCTGGTGTCTAATGGAGAGCTGAAGTATTTTTAATATAAAATAACAGTTCCAGGAATGGGCTCTTTAAATTTTTTTGTTGTTGTTTGTGTTGTATTACACAACTTATACACACATGTGAAAAATATATATTTTATTTACTCTTTTCGGTGTTTTATAAATAAAAATAACTAATATATACTCTCACACACTTATATTTTTACTTCAGTAAATATGTGTCGTGTGTCCATAAACTTGAACAGTGGTAATAGAATAATGGGTTTTCTCATAATAAGTAGTCTGTATATAGAAGATTAAGATAGAATTAAAAAGACATACCTCTTTAATTTCAAACTTGAGTTGAAGATCTGTCAGTTCCTCTTTAGAAGATTCCTTGCTTCCTATTTCTTCTCCTTTTCTTAGTGTCCTATCGCTTTGTTCACAACTTTCTTCAAAATCAAAATATTCTTCTTCAGAGTCTGCAGAACAAAGGTGACCACCTCCTCAGTAAGCTTTTACCAGGAACAAGGATAGATCTCTCCCCATTTCTTACCCATTCTAGTACCACTTAAATCTAATTCGACAAAGCATGCTTTTTACATCTATATTGCCCTCTTCCCATGAAATGAAAATGGCAAAGTGACAAAAATTGAAGCTCTACTGAAGAAAACACTAGAATTTAGCTGTATAATTAGATGCTAAAGAATCTAGATAAAGGAGGTACAGTTATAAACTCCCAAAGTGAATTTTTCATGTTCCACTGTGCAAATTTTCTTCTGGAACAACTAGGAAAATAAACATTCAAATCCAAAGCATCAATCTAATTTGCCATTTGCTAGTCTTGCTCTGTATTTGCAGAGACAGAAGAGCTTGACTAATGCAAAGCATTTCAGACAGCACTCCTGTAACATTTGCAGCAGTATTTCTGCCATACGCTGGCTACTTATAAAAGAATATGTGCTTTAGATATGTCACTTAGCCTTTTCCATGCACCTAATCTGAAGTAGATGTCTTTAACATTAAACTCTTCAAATGACAGCAGCAGATTTGTTTTTGACTAAAACAGTGTAATTTATTTCTGAAAAAGTTTTCTCAGTTCTCTAAAAGACGTGGCATGACATTTGGGTAACTGTTGGATTGCTAATCACATCCTAATGCAATTGCTATTAACAGCTCACACTACTTATTTTTAAGAAGATGCTTATGCAGAATATGAATTTAGTTCAAAAAAGAAGGTTTCTTTGCTTTTTAAAAAAGCACATGTAGTATTCTGAGGTAACAACAGCATTTTAATAATCTTATTATGCAAGTTAGAGACAACTGTACTCATCCCTACTTCCTAGTAGCATGCTTTAAGACTAATACTTGCCTGAAAATAGTAAGTTATTCCATAAATTCTGCTATGCTCTTTTTTTCTTACCTGACACCATTTCTGCTAAGAAGTGGCGTGTAGGAAGCAACCCTTCGGCATCAGCAGGAATTGTGGGAATAGTTGCTGCCTAGAGTGAGAAGAAAAAAAAAGTCAATTTTTAAGTTTTCATAACTTGGTATGTTGAGCTGCACTTTCCAATGATGATAAATTTTTAAGCTGGTCTTTCATTTATTAGACATTTGAGTTTTGGCAATATTTATACTGAAGCCACCATGACAGTGACAAAGCTAGCTTTGTTTGAATTAGCCAACATGTTCTGATGTTAAGTTGTAATGAAGACACTTTGCACAGTTCAGATGAGCAACAGATCTCGTATTTCAGATAAACAAAGAGAGCAGACATTAGGAGGAATTCATATAACAATCATTTTGATTCTGTTGTCAAAGTTTTATTAGTAGTAGTAGGGTTTCACTTCTATTATCTATATTCAACTTACCTTTGTGCTTGGAATTGAAACAGATGACATCTGAGGCAATGGAATGCTATCAATCAGATCAAAAATTGCCTTGATTTTCTGGTCAGAAACCCTGATATGCATCAAAGGAAGCCCTCCTGACACTTTAAACCTTAAGAAAAAAGAAATCTGGTTCTAAGACAAAAGAAACAGTACACACCAATTCTTGATCTAAAACGTTACTAATATATTAAAGTCAGATCACAGTAAGGCCAGTGAATCTGCATTAAAAGCAAGTGTTGCACCCATTAAAATCAGGTTTTCAGTCATTCATTTAGTTACTTCATTAAATTAAGGTGATCAGAGAACAAACAGTGAAAAAAGGCTCTGTTAAAAACAGTAAGCTAACTAAGACGTTGATGTCTTCAAATTCTGAAGTATAACTAAATATTTTTTTCTTTTCTGTAAGAACACAGTAATTAAAAAACAAACCCTCTCAACATTAGTACATTACTTTGCCATTCTTGTATCTCTTTCCACCATTGATTTTGCCAGCTGTATATGAATATCCATAGGCTGTAACATATGTAAAGTTGATGAATGCTGAAAACGAGCCTTCTTCCAGTCTTCACCTGCAAGTATTAAATCCATTTAGATGAAACTCATTGCTTGCTAATTGCTATAATTAAAATACTGTGAGTATTCAAATAGCATCCCCAGGAAAAGCTGAAGAACCCACTCACAAACCAAAGCAGTCAGAACAATTTGGGTGAGATGTTCTAAGGGCTTTTTAATAGATTTTCAATATTCCTTAACAATATATTGACTTGGCAGTGTTAAGCTCAACTCCACACTAAATGATGCACTTGAATACAAAAAATTTTAAAAAGTAACCTAGCATTTTATCAACCAAAAAACTCAGGTCCAAATGAACTACTACTAAGGCCAACTTCACCCATATTGTACAGCATAGAAAGGATAATAATAGCCCTATGCGTTTATGTCGCTCAATAGCAAAATAAAGAAATAATACACAGACCTACAACCAAACCACAAGCAGATGTTTTAAGAGAAACTAACAACGAAATTCCTCAGCTTAATACCAGAAGAGGTGGCTGTTTGTTTGTTGTTTTGTTTTTTTTAAAACTAATCTGTTTACTTAAATTCTGTTTTTTTGTTTGCCTTTTCTCTTCAAAAACACATTTACTAATTACAGAAAGGTATACTTCAGTAATCCTCTGAGTAAACAGTTTTTTAGTAAACAGCTGATTATTAGTTCAAAAGCATTTTAGCAAACAGCTAATTATTAGTTTAAAAGTGTTGTTTTAGTACCTGCTGTTCCAAAAAGAAGTTGCACATTTTTTATTTCCACATCAAACTTGTCATAAGCTTTGTCCATAATCTCCTCTAAAGATGAAAAACTAGAAGCTTCACTACTGCCTTGATTTATGCTGTTTAGCTAAAAAACATAAGGACAAGTATAAAACTAGTGATGGTGAAAAAGATGATTCAAGTAACTTCATAATAGCCAACTGAATTATTATAGAGAAGATACCTTGATTACTTTCACAATTCTCTCACCAAGGCTATAAAATTCTTATTTCTGATGGTGCTATCAAACCATACAATTTATGTAATATGAAGTCTTATTATTAAAAGTTTATAGCTGAAGTACAAAGAAAATATTTTTTAGTCAATTAAAACCACGTTAAATAATTGTCATTTTTAATTTTCATAGAAGTAACAGAATTAATTTTCAAGATCAAGTAAAAAACATATATCCCCTTATTTAATAATACCTTATTGTAAAGATACCTTATTCTACAGGTACCTTATTCTAAAGATAAGCAAAAGGAAAAATAATCACATTTTGCTGAATATATTATTAATTAAAATATTATTATCATGATTTATCAAAAAAGACAATGTTTCTGGGGCAGGTTACACAGCTAAAGTACATCAAAGTTAATCCAACAGCTCTGAACACTGACAGAACTGCTGACTGCAGATGATTTTTCAAGCATGCTAGGTGAGAATACTTTTGCAGATGCACACCTTCACCTTCTGATATTCAGACAGTTTCACGTGACAGATATGTTAAGAAAAAAAAAAGACTATCTTCTTTTGTGCTTATGAAGAGAGATCACTTATATACCTGAAATGTACCGAAGTCCAAGATCAGCAAATTCGAATTTTCATGGTAGAAACCTGTCTGTGGAATCACAAGGTAGGAAGGTTTCAGATGAATCTTCAAGTCGAGGACTTTCCTCATTTCGATAATATGAACTAATCCTTCAACAAAAGAGAAGGAACATTACAATTGAAATGCTACTCACAAGTAAAACATTTTTCCAGGTCACATATGGAGAAATATTATCTAACACATCTTAAATAAAGGCTGACTTTTTTAAAAGTATGTTTGCCACCTAAACCAACTGCTCTCCACCAAGAGAACACCCATTATTCTAAGTTAAAAAAAATTAAAAAAAACAAGGTAAAAAGACATCTAATAATTCTATTTAACCAGCAATCAACACACAAAGTTTTGCAAGTCATATAGAAATATTCTATGATATTCAAGGGTTTGCCTCCGGTGAGATGCCCCTTACCTGTAGCAGTTCTTTCCTTGATTTCTTCAAGCTTCATTAACGTGGCTGATGTTAATCTTTCAAGATCCATTCCCTTACTTGTCTGGAAGAATTCTACCATTGCATTTACTGTTCGCTTTTAAAGACAAAGATACAAGAATTAACAACATATTTTAACAACATATAAGTCATTCAATAAAACTACAGAATAGATATTAACTGAGCAAGAAAATGAAAGCAACAGTTAAAAAAAAGAATCACAAAAGAGAGAACAATTTTGATTACTGCTTACTGCATCATATTTTATTTCCACAGGCTGTGATTCAATACTAAGACTTTGATCAGCAGTATTATCTTCTGGGTTAGTATTAAACTCTATCTTCAGTAGAGAAGACTTGCTATCCCCAATGGAAGCCACAAGAGATGGTATAATGTTTTCTTGTCTCAGGCCTGTAACGTACCAGTTTTCAAGCTTTGCTTCTACCCTAAAGAAGACAGATGGGTAATTATTATTTAAATTAGGACACAGAATAGTTCCATCTATGAGGAACAAGCAATATCAGAAAGCTCTTGACAAAGGAAAACAAGAAATCAAGCTAGTGTCACAGGACTAACAAACCACATGGTTAACTAATTGTAACATGAATAAACTGTGAAGAAATAGGTAGGAGGCATGTTCTTCACAACAACAAGGGTGATATTTTTCTTTCAACTGCAGCTATTAGAAACAGAATTCTTTACAGGGTGCTGGGTCTCTCTCGCTGGAATTTCTATGGGCAACCTCCCCCCAAGTAAATTATATCGTATACATTTATGTGAAATTTGTACAACTTTTCTGGGGGTTGTGATCACACCTTTAATAAAACTGTTTTCAACAAAATATTTCCACAGTTCACAACTGAGCTGGTGGTTTTATGCATGAAGTCAAAAGATAAAGAAACTGCAAACGAAAGCGTGAACAAACGCAGACTCATTTCCCAGACACTGAAACCATTCTTACATCACTGTGTAACAATAGCTTGTGCTCATTATTTCTGGTGCGATTTCCCTTAGAAAAGAAAGGTCTCAGCTTTCCATGTGCTGGCTTATATGTACTACCCACAATACACAGGTATGGATTTTCTTTTCTATAGGAAGTAAGCCACATCACATACAGTAGTTTGGCTGGAACGTGTTAACTAAACCACTGCACGCTGCTTAAATAATTCCCAGAGATAATATACAGCACTTCAACATATAGATTCAACAAACAACTCATTCACATTCACACAGCAACAAATAATACTCTTTTCCTCAGTCCATTCAATATTATTCACCAAACTGACAATATCTTCTAATTATTATTAAGAGTGAAATTTAAAAAAAATCCATGTAAAAAAATAAATGCAATTCTCAAGAAAAAAAAAAGGTGCAAGAAGTTTGAAAAAAAAGTAATATTTCTACAAAAGCAAAATATAAATCTAATTACTTAATGGCTTGTGCTCCTGGGCGTTGTGATATTTTTGTACTCAAATCAATTATCTGTACTTTAAGAGTCTCTGCCACATTCTGGTCTTCTTTAATTGTAAGAGAAGTGCTTACCAGCTTCAATGTCACAATATGGGCAACATACTAGCAAAGAGAGAGAAAACTGAAATTAGTCATCTTCATCAGAAAAATTTTTCTGAACTCCTAATTTAAATGAATCTAATGCAATGTGGAGTTATGGCTAAACCAGCAGCCATACATCCACATGCAGTAACCAGGTATACAGAACTTTCAAACCTCACCAGACATTTTTGTAATACAAAACATGGTATTTCAAGAAATGCTGAGTTAATTTGAATATTTTTTCTTCTAAGAATTCACAAGGGTTTTAAACTGTGAAAGCAAGTGTTGAAAACATGTTTTGCCTATGTACCATTTGTGACTGCATCAATCAGCAGCTTAAGAAAAATTGAACCATACTCCATAATCAATTTGAAGCCTGCATGTTTCCACGTGGTGTTGACAAAAATGAAAGCACCTTTGCACTTCATAATTTGTCTAAACCAAAAATGAATCTTTTCCTACACAAGTGCACTGTTTGCATTTTGTATCTTCTTTGTTGGTCACAGAGCTTGCCACTGCTCTACTCAATCTGACCAACATAAACTCATAGGACTGATCATACAGAGAATACAATGTTGCCACTTAGAATTCTGAGCCTTCCCACGGGAGGCACAATACTAGAAAGATTTGTTTTTAAACCATCCCCATAAAAGTTGTTTACCTGTTTTGGTAAGGAAAGGTGATAGGAGCTGTCACTATAGCCAATAGCAGTAAAAAGCTTAGCCTTCTCTTCCGGTGTCATTAGTTCATTGATAGCTAATAAATAAAAAAATATATACATACATAAATAAAATCCACAAAAGCTTACACTTCAGCTAGCAACTATCACCAATTTTCCTCCCACAAGTTTTCTACTGTACTTAAGCTCTGTTGACACAAAGCTCTATATTATATTGCAGTAAAGTCCACTTTGTAAAGTGACGAGCAGCCTTCATGTATGGCATTATGTATGTAGCACTGAAATTACCATCATTCATATTATGAGAACCCATATTTTCCAACAGTGAAAAGAGTTTTGAGAAGTACTATTAAAAGCACTTTCTCATTTGGATAGAAGATGACCAGAATACACTATTTCAATCGTCCCCTATAAAAACACAGCTAAAAACTCAATACTCTTCTCCTTAGAAGGCTCTGAAGCATTTAGGGCCATCTCAGAAATACTCCCTATTTTCCAACTCAATCATCAGTAACAGTAAATAAAATCACAAAATAGATCAATACTGCGTGGTATTATCTATTTCATACTCACTTCTGTACAGTAGGAAACATACTGTAAGACATACTGTAACTTGCTTCTTTGTCTTCATTCAATCAAGTATATAGAAACTCAGAAGTCTGTTAAAAAGTTACTATATTACAGCCTACACTTACTTTCAGGAACAGATGACTCTTCATCTTCCTTTTTACTTGATTCTCTCCTACCCCAGAAACCACTAAACCATCCTCCACTCTTTTTTTCAAGTTCAGTGCCTTTCTTCTTCAGTAGTTTCTGACCTGATCTTATTGTCTACAAAGCAGACATTAAAATATGTAATTAATTATTATGTATTTTGTTTTCCTGTAAATTATGTGTTTAATAGGCATGCAAGGGACAGCAACGTTACCCCTGCAAGAAGGACTATTCTGAGCTTACCTTCAGAATGCTAAGTGTTTTTTTACCTCAACTGCAGACTCCAAATTTTCCCTACCATTGTAACAAGCAGCTCCTTAATAGTGTCACAAATTATTTCCAAAATAAAATGTAGGTTTTATCTACCTCTTAAAAATTCTATCATAGCTGTTGTTTAATTAAATTTGCTGTCCACTGAAAGGCATCAAAATATTTGAAGGTATAGATAGTGTGGTAACAGCTATATACATTTGATTCAAATACCTGTAGAGCTAGTTTTGAAATAACAGAAGTCAAAGGAACAAAACAATCATCAACTGCAGTATGGTACAGACTAGACAGCAGAAACAGTGCACACAGTGGTAAGTACTAGGGAATTGTTTCTAGTTTTTAAACTGATTTATTCCTGTCCTGGAAAGACTGGAAGCTTGCCTTCTTTTTTCCCCATTCAGCCATACTCATCACCACAGATTTTGTCAAGACTCTATAATGATCAATCACTTCAATCCTATTTGAAGTGCTACAACATTACTGAGCAGAAATAATTTCTTACCTCTGCTTGTGCCTGTTGTCTTGCTAGGACTATATTGAAGACATCAAGCTTTTTTTCTAGGTCCTGTAAAAATTTAAGATGAAATCATTTGCTTCTCAGTCACATTTAGGAAAGTCTCACTACTACAATTTCTCTACCAATCCTTTCATATTTACTCTCCAATTTCTCTCTAGACATGCTCCTTTCTCTTAATGGGTACATCTGCTTCTGATGTTAGACAGTATGATTTTTATCTTTCTATCTTGCACTTCAGTAAAAAACAAAAGTTTATTATCCTACAACCAAGGAATGTTAATTTACACATCACTACACTAGAATTCTTTCTTTCCCCACCAGGTTATGTTGGGCTTCTGATTAAAACTGTCTTTCTAGAACTCTTGTGCTCTAGGAAAACTATCAATCTTGACTGCTGTCATGCATATTTAAAGAATTATGTAATCAAGGAATCAACATATTTGCCCTTGAGTGAAACACTGCATACCTGAATTTGTCTCTGTGTTTCTTCTGACAGTTTGTTCTGTGTCAGTTTGTTCCTGTATGCGTTTCTGTAACTCTTCAGAAGCTGCCTATGTTGTTTTATGTTATTCCATGACCACATACGAGTACATCTTTTGATATGAACTTCAAGAACGCTGTCACCTGCATACTTCCACCTACAATAAATTCTCATGTGAGTAATTTCATATTTCATTTTGTGCCCTGCAACTTGGAAACCGCAGGAGCATTTTATTAATATGCAAACACTTTCTTCATTTAAGCTATTCACTTATAAAATTTTAAGCAGTTTCTACTTCACTTCATGAAAAGGCCGATGGCTTATATTTCATGCCTGATGCACTATAAATTTACATACACTATTGACTTCCACATGTTTACAAATCTGGGCTGTAAAAGCATACAGAACACTTAAGCATTTTGATAAATAGCATTAATTCATTATTCAGAAATAGATCCATAAAAAACGTAATCAGTTCAAAACTAAGAACTAAAATTACAGTTGACACGTTTCTCTTGTAATACATGTACTAATTTTTTCTTTAGTTTTTCTAAAATTGTACTCTAACCTCTAGAGAGATCACTGGAGTTTTGTTCAGAGATAAAGCTAACTTTGATCCCAGAATAAGTCATTTTCATCACCTGGATCTTTCACATCATCTCTTCTGCAAACTATTTTTACTTGGAAGAGCAACATTAAGTTATAGTGATATATGCAATGCAGTTTTAAAAGCACATTATCCACAAAGGAGAATGATAAGACTGGAAAGGACACAACACATCTCGACACATCTCCCAGAGAATGCATGACCAAATGCAACTTACCATTGTCTGGCATTTTTATGGAGAGGTACATTTGGCCTAAATTTTCTGTATGGTGCATTGCGAACCATGTAATCTATGGATTCCAGAAGGTCAATCATGCTGAGGTACTAAATACAGGAAAACAAGTTCCTTAGCAAAAGTTCAGATTTCATTACATGTAATATTTCATATAGAAATATATGTCTTCAGTGCTCCCCAAACTACACAGAAATTTAGGCCTATGCATTTTCATTGCAACTTAAAGTAGACCAACAGCTATACCTATTGCTCTTAGAGGACGCTGCCATCTGAATTTCTGGTTTCCTTAAGAAAAATTAATTTGTTTTGTTTCTCACTTCTACTAGCCTGCTCAAAACACAGTCTTGAACTTTCTCAAATAAATCTTATTTTCTTCCTTTGTCAATATAAAATTTCCCCACGATTGGAACTGCATTTGCACTAATAATATTGGCACAGTTCTCAATACAGACTACATTTGGGAATCAACAAGAGCTAAAAATACACTTAAACTGTAAATTATAACTGAATAAGCAATAACATTGCTACGGAGCTATCAAAATGAGTTTCTTTGTACTTCAGTGGGCTTTGTTACCAAAACCAGTATACACCACTCACTCCTATGCTTACTTTTACCCTTACTTCAATTCCATTATAGTGTTGGCTTACAGTTTCAGCAGATAAAGCAAGACAAGGGTTAATCATAAGAGATTCCATTTCTATTCTCTATTCCAAGTGCTGTTCTCACAGCTTCTGCAGGTAACAGGGTCAGAGAACCTTAATCTAAAGGTGGGGAGCAATTGTTACACAAGGATCACATTTTTTAATCACAACTACTGCTACAGATCCTCACAAACTCTGAAACAGGTGATAACTGACACCAACACAACTCACCTGTGGCTTTGTGAGCTCAATAGCAATTCTCTGTACTTCTACATTACAATCAAGCTTGGGAGTTTTCAGTTCCACTTCTGCATTTGGGTTGATAAAAACTCTTGCAGAGGCTGATACTGGTCTAAAAACTTATCAGATTAAAAAATTGAGATTACTTTAATACAGGAAGCCATCTTAAAAATACTTTAAGCCCGCTGCATGATATATCACTTACTCCACATAATATGATGCGTACACTCAAGACCCACAGAAACAGTTCAACATAGTAAACACAAGCCTAAACATAATGAAGCTAGTATGGATATGCCTGTATGATCAGTTCAGACCAGCTAAAATACTGAAAACAGCGTATATTCATTCACTCCTAGCTTACTTACTGTACTCATAGCCTTGAGGCTGGTTATCACCATATGGAATTCCTCTTTTCAGTTGATCCTGTAAAAGAATATGATACTGTCTAGCAATTGCTGAAGGATATTTACTGTCGGTCTACTTAAAATTTAGAGGACATTAGGAATTTAGAGGACAGTTCAACTCCAATCATGTTTCTGCAAGAGTTTCCCCAAACCTTCACCCCTAAAACAGGACATCTAATGTACCTTAAGTACTTAAAAGTAAAATGTTTTAATACAGCAGACTCAATAAGTTTCTCTCATCAAGTAGAATGTTATTACAATTTAATTCAACTTTGTTCAGAAGTCCACTGAACCTTCATATATTACATCAACTAGAGTTCATTAATTTAAAACATTCTTGCAATCATGTACATGCAGACATGTAAAGTAATAGATGAAGTATTTGTTTTTAAACTCATTGAAGGTGCTGAGACAATATATTCATAATCCATCCTTCCTCACGTTTATCCCATAAGGAAGCCATTCAAGTTTTCTGGTATTCAGCAGTTAAGAGAGAAATGAAAGATACAGTATCAGGAAAACAATGCAGCAGCCTGAGAGGCATGAGCAACATCATGCTGAAACTGAGTCCTCATTCAAAATGAGGTCTCCTTGCTGTTGCAATTCTTCAGCAGTTTTTTGAGGATGCTATACAAATACTCAATTATTTCATCTAGTTTATGGATTGCAATGGCACTATCAGTTAAAACAGGACACATACTTTTAAAAAGCAGTACATACAATGTAATAAATGAAGGCAGATGAAGTACTTGTTACTGTCATATTTTACAAAGACTATCAATATCAAGCATAGTTTTTACAAGGAAAATATCTCACAGATATAAATCTCTTCCAGTAATTTCTTTTTCCTATTTCTTATTTTAAAATGTTTTGTATTTTACAAAAAAGCACACATGCTAATTAAAGATATTTGCATTTAAATTTTCTGAACTCTAATAGTGAAAGTAAGCTTTTCAATGAGCTTTAGTGTATAACAGCTAATCTCACAAACAGCCATATGCTCATGCTATTTAAATATGAAGACTGATGTGTGAAAGTGACAGACTGCTATGGATTACACAGCTTATTCCAACTACGAGGCGGACCAATCAGCTACTGTGCTAAATCTGATTTCTTGATGATGCTGCTTACAAGCATGACTAAAATGGCATATCTGGACGGAAGTCCTAGCATTTCAGGAAACAGGATATACTACAGACTACATTTAAAATGTATTCTAGTCTTTAGTACAGAAAATTCTGAAACAGAAAGGACTTAATAGGCAGCTGAGAAGATTTATTCAAGCCATCTTACGCCCATGCCAAATTCCACATTTCCCTCATGATGGCTTATTAAGAATTCGTAAGCATCTCTGCTAAACTAGAAAGGAATAATGGAAAGCACCCTGAGGAATTTTAGCTGTTTAAACAAAGTAAGAGAATGAAGACAGGACAAAGAAACAACATATTCACAGCATCTTATAGATACAGTGAAATTGAATTCCAATTTTTAGAAAATGAGAATTACCCTTCAACGGGAACCAGAACTAAAATAGAAGGAGGACTTGGGTTTCAAGTTCCACATTAACAGAAAGGATTCAGAATACATTTACTGACTGGCTGGTTTTACCAGTTTTGAACCATGCTTCCTTATTAGTATCAAGTCCATCAAGTTAAGTGTATGCTTTGTTAACAAGAAAAAAATAAATAAATGATAACTGTAAAAGGTTAGGACTGCAGAAGAAATGGAAACAAGGAATATTGTACGAGGATACACAGAACATTTGTATAACATTTATAAACATAGTGTGTCAATAACGCACTGTATTTTGCAGATGTACTTATTCAAACCAGAAGTAAAATGCAGGTAGGCACCTACATCACGTGTTCAGCGTTCTCCACAGCAAAATGAAACACATTTGTGATCAACTAAGATTAGTCATATGTACAATATTCCAAGCCAACTGACTTGTTTTCATAATCCTTCTAAGTTCACTTTCAAAACCTAACCTATTCACTCATTTACTAGCCAGCAGCTCACTAAAATAACTAGTTGCTACTCATTTCCTACAAACAAGCTATCTTTTAACCACATTTATGTAACAGCTATCTGAAATGAACTTAACAGCAAAGACACTTTTGCAATCAAGTACTCCTCAGCTGCAGTACAGAAAGAGGATGTTTGCCCTCAGCTACAATTTATGTCTATATAATTGCCCTATTAGTAGTGCCACATTCCTAGTTTCTCTTCAGACTAAGTAAAACTTGTTTTGCTTTTATTTAATTGCTGCCTTATCTCAGGAGTATTTCCTAGGCTTACAACACTACAATTTGCACTACACCACTACTCATCTAGCTAACAGCAACTCAAAACACTAACAAATCAGAAAAACTAGACTTCAAGTAGCTCATACACGCAAACTGGATTTTATCCTTCCCCTGAAATTACCATTTTAATTATTTGCAGCATCGTCTCTGCTGCATTGTCTACCTTAATTATGTTTCACCCAACCTCATTTTCAGAAGTCATCATCTCAGTCCTACTGAGTACTTCCTATTTAAAGCTGTGACCGTTTTCAGACTTGACAATTGAAGCATATTCATTTCTCCATATCTGTTTCCCATAAAGAGGAGTTCTACCTTCAGAGAAATACTACATTAATCCCTCTAACCTTCAAGTCAGACAGTGGACAGTTACTACCTACAAGGTATAGTTTGCCAAAAGTAAAAAGATTGAATTTACTTGATGATCTTGCTCTTCTGTCTGGCAACGTTCTTTGCTTTACTGACTTGTTCTTCAGTTTGGCTATATCATATTGGTTAGTTTCATCTACACAGCTTAGCTATCTTGATAATATAAAGTTTCTGCTCCAATAAGGTTTAATATTCTGAAATTTTAATAACTCCACATTTATTCACTATTTCAGTTTTCATTACAGTAGCTAAATAAGACCTCGTATAGCACAGATATTTAATAAACAATACTGAGTAAGCAGCATGCTAAGTCACACGCTAATAGAACTGACCTTAAAAACCCAGTTTCTGACCATCTCCAAGTCTATAGGAGTTGGTAACACATAGAGTTAACAAAGCATATTAGCTATCAATGACACAATGAATTAACATATGGCCCTGTTATCAGAATAGAGCTGACCAAATGTCGGGGGTTGGGTGTTGCTGAAATTAATATGGCATTGTTTGAAACATATAACAGTCATGAGATGAAGCACCAACACATTTAACTCTACATTACCAGTATTTGTTCATGGGAGCCATGATAATACATTTTGCTGTGTACATTCCAATAAGCACTGAGGCTGTCCAAGCATAAAAGCTGCAAAGAAAAAAAACAAAGCATTCAACAGACTCCATACTCTGTATTCAATACATTCTATGAATTTAGCTTCCACTTGGGAAAAAAGAAAAAAGGTTATACACCAAATGTACTATAAGCTCTGAGACAGATTTAATCTTATAATACCATTTTGAAAAGAAAATTATTTGCTAAAAAGCATGCTCTTAAAGTGCACACATTCACACACACTGATAAAAGGTAACTGGGGTGGAGAGGAGCAAAAGGGCACGCTTCACTATCTGAATTCCAAACATTTTACATATAGACTAGAATAGGAAATGGTAATTTGACAAAACTATTTGAAATCATAGTTACTACACAGATTTCGTCTTGCTGTGTAATGTTGTTTATGAGCAGATCAGTGTTTGCATTGATTGCTTAAACCATGGAGTAGAAAGCTACACCTCACTGAAAGCCAGTCTTTTTAGTTCTACTTATTAAAAAATTAAACAAAAATACAAAATATTAAATAAAATACAAGAATTCACAAAATTTTTTTCCAATTTTTTCTCTGTATACTACATCATGATGCATACTACATCACTCCAATAACAGTTGCTAGCTACACTTTTTAGCCAGCTAGGGAAAAAAAAAACACATTACCTTGTAAATTACTTTTGTAGCATCACTTAGAATTGAAGGTTGCCAGTTCTCATTTGTTGTCTAAAATTTCAAAGGGACAAAAGTCATTCCATGATGTATCTTAGCAACCACATCTGTGGTTTTATACTATTTTTCCAAGCACAGAATAAATCACTTTGGTGCTACCAGGTTACAGAAGTCAACTTCTCTAGACAGCATACACACAAGTCAAAACCCAATTCCAAATTTGTGAGTTCCTTTTGGCTCTCAACTCCTTATCCTACCCATGAAATCCTATGTATTTATGGCAAACAAGTTAGCTGAGACTTTCTCTCTTCTTTTTTCAGGAGGCCTGGCAAAATACCACTTTCTTCATCATGATGTAACATCTGCCTTAATTTATCTACTGGACATGGAAACAACCTTTCCTATGAAGTTAAGCACATTCAGTTTTAAAGATCACTTGGAACATAAGAAGAAATTGCTTGTCACAAAATAGCATGATGTTCCTCAGTAATCTTTCCTGCTGCTTGTACAAACACCAAGGACTATTTGCATGGAGAAAAGACTGTCTTACCCTCCATATCAATACTGTAATTGCATTATACTATATGCCTGATCTATCTTTTCTGGTGCCCGATCAAATATAAGTAAATCAAAACCATGAACACAATGCATGCACACAAATATTACCAATAAACTAAGCTCGCCCAATGTCATTCCCAAAGAAATCGGACACTGTGGATCTGTGACCTGCAAAAATAGAAAAAGAATAGCTATTTATCCATACTCATTGCACACTAAGAATCATTTCATTAAAATTGACTGAAATCTTGAGCTGTTTTCCTTTGCTTAATTTTTCTTGCTGAAGCATTCAGTTGGTCAGTACCAACATGGCTGCAGATTAAAGGCTTTGGAATTCAAATTTTCTTTCAGGTTTTTAAATCTTTGTAGAGTAAAGAACTGAAGAACTATCAAGTGCCATGTCTCAGTCAACTATATCACTTTCTGATTTCCATTCTTCCCACCACTGTGAATACAGTATCTCTGAAAATGGTTCCAGAATAGCTCTGGGCAATGTTTTATGCCCAATGCTTCCTATCTGCATATAGCTATCTTATCACAAACTGCTTCACTCATTTCCAGGAAGCTGGAATTGGGATAGAATACTACCTATTACCTATTAGTTATTTAACTTTCTGTTTTCCAACTCATCCATAAGTTCATGAGTCCCTGCCATTCTGAATTTTGGTCATTAGAATGAAAAGTTCTGTATATCAACTGCATGAACTACTGTATGACAAACTGTCACCACACACATTTAGTGAGCAAGGCAGCACCAGGCAAGGCAAAATACTTCACATATTATCTACTTCACATATCCAAAATAACTCTAGCTTTCAATTGTACCTGAAGTACTTCATTCTAAGATACACATAAGAAGCCACAGTAATTTTTCAAGATGGTAAATAACAGTTTGTCTCTGTGGACTAGACTATAACAACTGCACTAGAGTCAAGTATAAAATGGAGAAAGCACGTTCCAGGTACTCACATCATCCTCATATTTAATATGAATGTCTGTAATCTTGACTTGGACATTTTTTATAACTTGAGTTGCAAGTTTTTCCAAGAAAGTATCTTTCTTCTCCTCCTTTGGTTTATCTGGAAAATAAAATAAATAAATAGCATTCAGTGAAACAATACATATTGAGTTTAGCCACACTAACAGCTATTTCAACATAAACTTATTGTTTATTCTAATCTGAATACCTAGTACTCAAGTTTTTAGCTACTTAGATTTTTTTCCCTTTCTGTACATCTATACTGTGAAAACAGTATTTCTGTGCATTCATCACAATTGTAAGAAAATTTATGTTTAAGTTTCACTAACAATAGTGCAGCTTACGCTAACTTCCAGTTTGATTTTAAAGATATACCTCCCCGCACCCTCCAAGGCAGAAGCCCCTTAGAAGTCCATCACCAACTAACCAGGAGTTTCAATGAGAAAACAGGTAAGAAGGTGCAATTCAGGACAAAATATCCTAGAATACTCAGATGAAGATGATGCTTACATAATAAAGGATCAGTTCATTAGAGCTTTTCACAGGATATTGCCTGAGAAGATTAAATATCTTGCATACAATAAATGAAAATGTAAAGATACTCTGTGAAATATTCTAGTTTTCTGGTAGTAGTGCTGTACTCTGATCATTTAAGCTAAGTTAATAAATTTGAAATTCATAAGGACTAAGCACAAGTGTATTTGATCCAGAGAGTAGATAACCATCAACAAAATGCTCTCTCTACTTTATGTTCTCTTTCAAAAAGGGAAGGAAAAATAATCAGTGGATGCATGTGCAAGACTAAGAGAAACTAATACAAATAGCACGCAAAATATGTAGCAATTAAAAACAAAATCAAAGTCATGCTTCTTACCCACCTTTTGAGTGATCACGACCTTTAAAGGGTCTCTTAAAATGCTTTTTATACTTTTTACGCTTACGTCCTTTTTTCAGTGCAAGCAATTTTTTGGGAAAAGCATAAAATTCAAGTTAGCAAAGCAGAAATGCAAGAAATAAAAGAAAAGACAGAAGAAAGTTTAGCTTGTCAAAGCAGAATGCCTTAGCAAGCTCTCATTAAAAGAATTAAAGAATTAAAGAATTTCATAGCTGTTAAGGAAGCAATCAACTACTCCTCGTAACACAGAGCATCATTTTCCATCATTCACATATACATGAATTCACTTTCGTGGAAGCAACTGAAGCACTACCTTTTCTTTTTCTACTTAATGTCAGTATCAACTTCAAATTAAGTACACAAATTGCACTGTGATTGAGGGCCATGCCAATTGTATGTATAAGTGCATGCTTCAAGATTCGTTACACAAGACCCCATGAGTTTAAGGATCACATAATCACCAGGCTTCTCAGCAAATCCACACTCAAACTTTTCAATGAATTCATTTCAGATCTCCAATGCACAAAGCAGATCTGAAAACAGAATCATGACTACTTATTATAACTCTGGTGAATATTTTTTTCTGTAACCCAAGCATTTCTTTCATGACTCCAGGCAAAGGCACGTAACGAAACACTTAACAGAATACTCATACGGGAAAAACATTGAAGTCAAAATCCAGATGAGACTTCCGTGCAAGTGCAGAACTTCCAAGTTAAGAATGATGCACAACAAAACCCAAAGAAGGTTTTTCTGTAAGATTCTCACTATAATCAACAGCAGGATATGACAGTAATTTGAATGAATGACAGCTGAAACTGCAAGGAAATGCATACAGAAATAATAATTCTTCAATAGTTTTATATTAAATTAAATTCTAATATTCACACAAATTAAAGTCAAAAAAAAACGAACATAACCACTCCACAAATCGAGTTAATGGTCTGTTTTTCCGCATTTCTAAAGAAAACCAGTTTGGTGAGCTGTCTTGTTTCTTTCACCCCTCTGGCCATACAGGGGAAAAGAACCCAGCAATAGGGCTGCCTGTACTTAACTTTACAAGGTTATGCCATAAGAAGGGTGCATCCTACTAAAGTTGGAAACAAGCACGAAGGTCAATTTAACTTAGGGGAAGAGCTTTGGTTTTTATGTACTTTGCACATTCCTTCAAAGAAAGGAGTAAAAAGTGCCAGCCAAGACTTCAACCTGTCCTGTAAGTACTTAAAAAGTGGTCACCCTACAAATAAAAAAATAAGTGGGCTAAGGAGGGAGAAGAAGAAAATCTACACCAGTGTTTTAATGCTGAAGAACGCCATCAGCATTTTATGACACTCCTGAATTTGACACAGATGATAGATACCTTCCTAAACGGTCTCCTAGTCTTCTTGAACAGCCCCAGTCACTTAAAAGTTTCTGTCTGAATCAATAATAATTAAAATCTTATTTCTAGAATCACTGATACGCACATGCTAATCAAATATACATTTTTCTTATTTCCACATTTGGCAGCTTTGGGTTTTGTTGTTGTTGTTGTTTTAAAACATAAAGCTGCAATTAACCATGCATACCCACCAGGCTTGGTGTCCTTGTAAATCAGACTCTCCAGCCCATACAGGGAATCCTGTGAATGAGCACCTTGGTCCACATGGCAGCAAATAACCAAAAAATGCATTTTGTTTAAAAGAAGGAAAACAGCCCAATTTCATGTTACATTCAGCTCCTCGATTAACACTGAGTTCATAAACCTCATGTCAAGATAGTATTTACATTGTAGTACCTAACAACCAGAGCTGCTTCAGAAATACCTACTTTCAAAGACTGTCTACAGATGCATATTATGTCATTTTCTTTTTATCTCTATTCAGCAAGAGACAAGAGTTTCAAACTTTGGTCTCCATGCATGAGTTCTGATACTGACAAACTTAAATAGCTTGGAAAATAGTTCTGCTTCTGTTAGCAGATCTTGCTACCACTTCTCTATCACATTACACTAACCACACAGAGACATGACCATTTTGTTCAACATCTGAATAGCATGTTGAAAGAAAATATCCCTGTCTGACCTACTGAATTAAGATTCTATGCATATTAATGTCAGTTAAGCACTAACAGAAAGAGCAAATACAGCCAAGAATTCACAGACCTGAAAACATTCCATTCAGTTATTTCCCAGATTTTTACCATCTATTGTGCATTCAAAAGCTTTTAGAAAGAGCTGAATTTCTTATTAGTTCACAGAACAGCAGAGCAACTTGGACCCCAAGAACTTGGTATCTAGCAAAGACAAGAGATCTCCTCATACAAGAACTGAACAAGTCATCCTGACAACAGTAACCTAGAAGAAGACCTGAAAGCCACAAAGAGCAAGGCTGCTGTACCGCTGAATGAAGCTGCAAAAGGACTGCAGTTTAGAATAATCCAATTTGAATATTCCTATAGTTTCAGACTCCCCAGGAGAAAAATTTAATAATGCACCCTTGCAAAACATGAGTACAAATCTAATTTTAGCTCTTCATATGACAAGTCAATCTACTGAGGTATCATTTAAACAAAAAAATCTTTTCCAAAGCCTTGCAAAATTGGAGGCATTTAATCTCTTTCAGAAATACTTTGCAGCAGATGCACTAACTACTGCACAAAGTTCCAGATCTGCTATTCCTTGAGTGTTGCCCATTAGGTACCTATTAGGTTAAACTCTTTTTATATTATCCCTTCATCCCATTGCTACTGGTGCAAAGAGTAACAGCTTAGGCATGGCTATAACCAATGCCAAACTTCCATGAACATTCCTTTGTAGGAAGTAACAGTTGCAAAATTCATCCACTGAAGTAGCTTAGCTCACATATAGTTTCTGACTTATTAAAGACAATAAATATAGCAGGGTTTATTTCTGCATTCCATACAGATTGGTAAACTGTTGTATGAAGGACTGCAATTGTGTATTTCAAACTATCAAAATAAGAATAAGGCAGTAGTGTCCTGAAGCTGGAAAATAAAGCAAGCAGAGAGGCTACAGTACAGACTATCTTCCCCCAAATACTCTATGAACAATTTAATTTTCAGGAGCTTTTCCAAGGCGAATGACTTGCAGCATTAAAATTTTCATAGAGATGCATCTTATCAACCATCGTACCTCCTATCACACAAAACCTTCAGTAATCAGGTCTTTACTCTAAAATGCACAGTTACCTGTCATCAGTTCAGGGCTTGGTTTCTGTCCAAAGTAGCCTAATGTGTACCATTATTCTAACATAAGTATTTGTTATGATAAAAAATATAACCTGACTAACCAGTCTGAAATATTCAATTATTTTAACCAGTTAGTTTTAAATTCTTAATGACCTAGATCAAAACTTTACTTAAAGTTTACTGTCTTCATGTTTAACTGTTTTCTTGTGTCACCATTTCTTTCCTCATCAAGACAGACTCATTGCTTAAACCAGACCCAACGTAGTACCACAGAATGGCTTAGCTCAACGGGGACCTCATAGATCATCCAGTACCAGCCCCCTTGCTATTGGTAGGGTTGCCAACCACTAGATCAAGCTGCCCAAGATCCCATCCAGCTCAGTCTTGAATACTTCCAGTGATGGAACACTCACAAGCTCTCTGGGCAATCTGTTGCAGCACCTTACCACACTCTGAGTAAAAAATGTATTCCTAACATGTAACCTAAATCTCCTTTGTTTTGTTTAAAGCTATTTCCCCCTTGTCCTGTCACTATCAGAGCATGTAAAAAGTTGGTCCCCCTCCTGTTTATAAGCTCCTTTCAAGTACTGGAAGGCCACAATGAGATTTGCCCAGAGCTTTCTCTTCTTCAAGCTAACCAAGCCCAAATCCTTCAACCTTTCCTCATAAGAGGTTCACTCCAACCCTCTGACCATTTTCATTGCCCTCTTCTAAACCCATTCCAACAGCTCCATATTCCTCCTGTTCCTCCTGTTCACACTCCCTGTTGCTCCTTAATCTCTCTACCCTCTCCTTGAGCTTTGCCACCATAATCATACCATCATAGATCATATATCTTTTACCATACAGTAAAAGCCAGCAGAAACTGAAATGAAGGCATTATTGCTGATATTATTTTGTGAAAAACATTAAACCTTTCCACTTTCCTTTAAATTTCTTTTAAGCAAAGAATGACTTCTCACATGCACCTCTAAAACATCTTTAGAATTTCAGTAATGGATGTTGAATGAAATAAACATTTGTCTCAGCAGCTGCTGTCTTTGGTCCTGTTCCCAAAGAGCTTTATGAGAAAAGAAAAAAAAAACAACCATACCAGATAACTGAATTCTAATTTCCAATGGACAAA
This sequence comes from Phasianus colchicus, assembly GCF_987193195.1. Taxonomy (NCBI): domain Eukaryota; kingdom Metazoa; phylum Chordata; class Aves; order Galliformes; family Phasianidae; genus Phasianus; species Phasianus colchicus. The sequence goes on along the minus strand of NC_143447.1, from coordinate 4,782,706 downwards.
GAAATGGTAAACAAAATGAGTAACACTTCTTAAGCATAAACTGAAGAGGAAAGAGCCTTTTTAAAGCACTGTAGTAAGATAGCTAGACACTTAAAATTTATTAAATCAATTACAGAACTGTGCTTCTTTCATAGCAAAGTAAATTCCCGAATTCCATTGGAGGTTTGCATTATTAACTTGTACCTTTTTCGGCTGCTTTCTGCAAGGCTTCCTCAATTCTGGTCAGCTCCTTTTGTTTATTATCTTGCAAGTACTTTTCTTCCTTCTCTGCATCGTATTTAATGCCTGTAAGCCAAGTTGGGACAGCATTACCCTAAATTTCAAATTATGTCGATACACAATCAAGCAACGTGCACTATATCATGTTGCAAAATGACATTTTAAACAAAGGCTATTCTAGTTGCTGAAACCTCCACCCTGCCTCTGAAAATAACAGGATAGAAGAGATTATACCAACATTCAAGCATTGTTTTACAGGAGTACCTTTACATATGTAGTGTGATTTCTCCTACACATGTACATGATGTTCTAGAAATTTTTAAGTTTTCTTATTATAACAAAGCATCTGATATCAGAAAAAGTAAATTAAGTTCTCTGATCTTCTCCCCTTCATAAAAATCAGTTCTAACAGAATTACCACTTTTGATTGTTATTAATTAGGAGCAGACTGTATCCTGCAACAGCCAAAAGATCTAAACCGTGCCAGAAGAGTGGATTCAAGATAGACACATCAAAGGAATCAGGTTTGTTAAACTGAACTTAGAATGAATGGACCCAACCGAGACTTTCCATTACGGCAACAAGTGCTCTTTTTGCCCACCACTCTTCCACTCACATCCCTGCATTTGTCTAGAAAGCTCCCTGGGGGAACCAAGGGTAAAAAACGGCAGTTTATTTAATGGTACCTTTAGATATTTATCTCTTTGATTATTTCACTATGTTGAGAAGATGACTTACTTGCTCCAGGAACTATAAGAAGATACAAGCCTTCTAGAGTTGCAACAACTGCTTCACCATACAAGTTCTTCCAAGGAATCTTCAGAGTCAGTTTATCTACATAAAGCAGATGAAAGTTAACTCAAAGAAAAAACAATGCTGTGATTAGTTTGAACATATAGTGAAGGTCATTAATTCTATTTCTTCATGTTCTAAATGCCTTAGAAGTTAAGGAGACACTGTGTGGGTACATCTTTTATAATACCCTTGGAGTTCAAAATACATGCAGAGAAAACATGAGCAAAAAGAAGCAGTTTTGAGTCCTAAGACTTCAGATCAAAAACTGAGATTGTGATTGGATTGGAATAGAATACATTTATTTCCAAAAAAATCATTTTATTTGAAAAAGCAATGCAGAGCTGGAGGGAAAGAATATTTAACAACACGCATCTAAGAGCTGCTAAACTCTTGGCATGTCTGCCAATCTTTCATCAATCTTACTTCAGTTCTTCATATTCCTAATCTATCCTTTGAAGAAACACACATTCTAGTTCTACTAAACAGCTCCCTTGATCAACCACATACCTGTGAAACATTTCAGATACATTTTTCACACTCAGCCTATAATGTTGCACAAACAGGCTTACCCAGGGAACTTTTTATCACTTATGTAGGGCAGTCACATTAGACACATACACTAGTTCAACAGCAAGTACTATTACAGAGACCGCCTAAGAAATCTTGATAAAAAAAATTCAAAGGCAAGACTGATCTTGAGACTTGTACTCAAAATTCCATTTTAAGATTTAGCTTGAAACAAAACAAAACAAAATAACCTTACCTATCTGGCCAACTTTGACTCTGAAAGGCACATCCAGTTCACTCTGTAAAAGAAAAATAAGCATTAAACAGCTTCATGTATTGCAAAGGCAACTTGGTTCACAGCAGAATTATAATCCTGACTTCTCTTAAAACTGTGCACACAAAATTGAAGTTCCAGAACAGATGCAGTTCTCTGTATGACACAGATATAATTAATCAGCAATGCTCATGTGAACGTGGGAATCCATAAATACAGTCAGGCTTGTAGAAAGCCAAAAAACAAAGGAGTTACACAGTTCTAGCAGCTCTTTAATACAAGCATGATAATGTTTTGCGACAAAAGTTACCCAAGAAGTAAAGTTTCATCTACATACAAGAAAATAATTTTACTTCTTTGTTCAGTCATCCCATAGGTCTTATCTTTTTGATAATCAGTACAGCACTTAGAATTTCCTGATATATTTTAAAAGCCTCAATAGCAAATTGAATTCTTTGTAAAATGCCTCCCAACATCAAGAACAGCATGGACTCAAATACCCAAGGAAAATGAGACAAGTGAACAATTATTACTATCAATTAAAATCTCATAAAGATTTCATCTACACAACGTACCGTAAAAACAGGAATATAACCAGTGCTTAAAAGAGAGACAAATAGAAAGAAGAACAAAAGAAAGAAAGAAAAAATAAAACTAAAAATTAAGTTTAGGACAAATGATTTAACTACTCTTACACTAAAATTCTGATGGGAAACCTTAAGAGGAAGACAAAAATGATCTAGACAGCAGCAGACTGACAAACCACAAAAAGATGAAGCTGTATTACAGCACATACATTTGACTCCTTTTTCAATAAGCTCTCTAAATGCTTCTCTAAAAAAGGAACTCAGTACTAACCTTATTTTAATTACTTCTGAAAAAATATCCATCACATTGCAACTGTAAAGTAGAAATACTTTATATATAGAAATACTCCTTATTTTCAAGAATTGAACTTTTCTCATCTTTCCTTAAGAAAAGTATAGCCATTTTCCTACATAACAACTGCTAGGTATGTAATCAACTGTGTAATCACCATAAGGAAGGTTTACATACAAATTAGATGGTATTTCCTTACTTATCTACTTCCTTTCTTAACTACAATATTATAAAGATGCTTTTGTCAAGGGCTTTAAGTACAAAGTTATCAGCAAAAGAGGCAGGTTAAGATATGAAATTTCAGAGCAACAAAGATAAAAGAGTGATGTCAAGCAAAAATTTAGCATGTTTTCCCTAATCTTCCTGAGTGCAATGAGAAGCACACTGAAGTTTGTTGTAAGAATCTTTCAGTAGTACAGCCGCTCCTTAGCTCAGGACACAATAACCAATCAAGGATTTTTCAGACAAGAATCAGGGTACTTATTGGAAGCTCTGTCTTGCTTTTTTTTTTTTCCCCTTCACTGTTACTCCTATTTTAAGAACATTTAAATAACCATATTACATGGTTAATCAGTACGTACAAGTTACATTCAGACCGTACGCATCTCAAACACATCACCATTGACAGTTTTAGTTGAGAATCAACTTACATAGCCATAAACATAAGCCTTTATTTCATCAACAGATAGAACTTTTTCTTCCTTTGTACCCACACCAAAACACTGTCCCTCAGAGGACTTCAGTGATAAGGAGTCAGGCTTTGAAAATCCATTTATTCAACAGAAGCAGAAAAAAAGAATACACAGACCCGTGCATACCTGTTGTTCCTACTAAGTTGTTCTGAACCATACAACCATCTGTTGCATTGTCATACAAGTGATAAACCCTATAGAAGTCTAAACTATGACCTCATGAAAGTATGATTACACAGCAGCAGAAGAAATTCAGTTCTTTAGCTTGTACTGGAAGACTAAAGCAGTAACAGAAATGTACAAACATTTTAGAGCTTTACTATTTGAAGCTTCAAATATTAGGACAAGTGATATCTATGTAGAATCATAGAATTTTTGAAGTTGGAAAAGACCTCTAAGATCATTTAGCCCAACCATCAACTCATCACCAATACCGTCCACTAAATCGTGTCCCTCTGTACAACCCCTACCTCTTCTTGAGCACCTCCAGGGATGATGACTCCACCACTGCACTGGGCAGCCCTTGCCAACACCTAACCACTCCTTCTGAGAAGAAATTTTTCCTAATATCCAGCCTGAACTTTCCCTGGCACAACTTCAGGCCACTACCTCTCATCCTATTGCTGCTGTTTGGGATGAGAAGGGGACCCTCACCTTGCTACAAACTCCTTGCAGGCAGTTGTAGACAGCAACCCCTGAGCCTCCTCTTTTTCAGACTGAATCATCCCAGTTCTATCTGCGGCTCCCCACAAGATTTGTACTCCAGAGCCTTCACAGTTTTGTTACCCTTCTCTGGACACATTCCAGGACCTCCACATCTCTCTTGTAGTGAGAGGCCCAAAAAACTGATCACAGTGCTTGAGGTACAACTTCATCACTGCCAAGTACACAGGGACTATTAACTTCCAGTCCTGCTGGCTGCACTATTTCTGATATAAGCCAGGATGCCATCGGCCTTGGGCACGTGGGCACACTGCTGGCTCACGTTCAGCTGTCAACCAGTACCCCAAAATCCGTTTCCTCCATGCAGCTTTCCAGTCACTCTGCCCCAAGCCTGTAGCCACACATGGGGTTGGTGTAACTGAAACGTAGGACCCTGCACTGGGTCTTGCTGAACTTCATTCCAATTGCCTCAACCCATCAATCCAGCCTGTCCAGATCCCTCTGTAGGGCCTTCCAACCCTCAGGAAGACTGATATGCAGAAAACATCAGAAACGTACTTGAAAACACTACTGGTAATTTCTCAGAAGCACTTTTCTTGGGCATGTACTTATGATTTAATCTGTGGACTTTTTTCCCTTTGTTTCAATAACATTCGCAATGTTAGAAGCCGTTAACCAAGCACCACTTTCAGTAACAAGCAAAGAAGGCACACTCTGTGAAGTGAGACCATATAGAGTAAGCAGCCCTGAGGCTTAGCCCTTAGACCCTCTGATACAGCTTGAGAATTAGTGGGATACTTACTAATGCATTCTCCTTTATTTGTAAGTTGTCAAGTGCGACATTACCTACATGGAAGAAAAAAGTTCAGTGATTTCAACAGCTATGCAAAGCAAGCTGGAACAAAGAAAACAACCACAGCCTTCCAAACATAGGGTCTAACACTGGGAAGCACAGCACGCAGAATCATACATGAGGAAAACTGCACATGTAACACCAGAGTGCTTCAACACCAGAGTGCTTCGGGCTATGTTGTTTATAATACAGGTATGAATCATTCACAGCCACGACAACAGCGCAATCGAGCTGAGAAGAAACGCTGCGGCCCCCACAAGAGCCGGCCTTCCGCGGGCAGCCGCCCCAGCCCCCTCAGGGGCACCGCCCGCCGCCGGGGGGCGCCAACAGCGCGGGAAGCCGCGGCCCCATCGACCACCGCCGCCCCTCACGGGGAGCAACGCGGCCCCGCGCCGACCGACCGCCCCCCGGGGGGTGGTCCGCGGTCCCGAGCCGACCGCCCGCCCCTCGGGGAGCGCCGCGGCCCTCGCAGCGACCGCCCTTCGCGGGGGAGCGAGCGGCAGGTCGGCTCCGCGGCCTCGGGCCGCCCGCCCGCTCCTCACGGGGGCCGCCGGCCCGCAGCCCGCCCGCTCCGCGCGGGGACCGCCGGCGCTCGGGGGACCGGAGGCAGCGAGACCCGCTCCCCGCGAGGAAGCGCCCTCCCCCGGAGGCAGCGGCGGCCCCGCCGCGCCGCAGAGCCGGGTCGGAACGGGCTCCTTACCCCCCCATATGCCCAGCTTGAGCTGGGATTTGTTCAGGTTCTCCACATAGTCGCCCAGGAAGCGGTTCAGCAGATCCGCCACCACCGACTCCAGCACCATGGCGGAGGCGGGCCCACCGTACGCCGCCCGCGGCCCACCGCGAGGGAACGAGGGAGGGGCGGCGAGGCGCGGCGCGAGGCAGCGCCGGGCGCGTTCCCGCGGTCAGGTGACGGGGCGGGGCCGCGCAGCGCCAGACGGAGAGCCGGGGCCGCGCAGGGGCTGAGGGGACGGGGAGGCGGCCGTGTGGCTGCGGAGCTGGTGCTGGTGCTGGGGAGCTTCGGGCGGGAAAAGGAGCGGCCCCGAGGCGGGAAGCGGCGCGCTGCAGGAGGCGCAGGGAGGGCGAGGGTCGCCTCGCAGCGGTGCGCGCTGATAGTTTTACTGTGCACGGAACGACGTTCGTGTTCAGCCAGCCGCCCGAGTGACGTGAAAACTGACGGAAAAGGAGAACGAGAGAGGGGAAATGAGTATTGGCAGTACTCAGGCCTCAAAAATACATGAAAATAAGACAACGTGGAGACAGGCAAATCGTAGAATTACCAAGGTTGGAAAAGACCTACAAGGTCACCCAGTCCAACCGTCCACCCATCACCAATAGGTCTCACTAAACCATATTCCTCAACACAGTGTCCAAACGTTCCTTGATCACCTCCAGAGTCGGTTGAACCTCATCCCATTGGCTTCAGCCCAGCTATCCAGCCTGTCCAGCTCCCTCTGTAGGGCCTCGCTACCCCCAAGTGCTGCTTCAAAAAGCCGATAAAAACATTGTGGAGCTGCGTGCAAGGGTGTTTTAAGAAGCCACTGCTAAAGGAGTGAGTTTTTGCAAGCCGATGAAGGTCTGTGAGCGGCTGTAGCAGAGGTGGATCTGAAGGGCTGTGTGTGGTTTTCTCCTTTGTGCAGGAGGCACGAATGCGAGGTCACCCCTGTATGTCTGGGTCTGTTAAATCAGCATGTTCAGTAAAGCATACAGCAGCCCAGAGCAGGCGACAGCACAAGAAGATTCCTTGTTTAGTGCTTTACCTCAATGTGTGCCACATCTGTACATTGCTAGGAATATGTATGCCTAACTTTTCCACAAGCATTTTTCAACGTTTAAAGCGTGAGGCAGAACGTTACGCCACTAAGACCAAAGTTCAGATCTGCAGTGGTTGTTAAACACAATGATCCGTGTGATTGGGTGGGGGAAGTTGTATGGCAGAATGCTGGAGACACATGGAAATTGTGGAAAGGTTCATCAGTGGGAAGTTTCATCCTTGTATATCTTTCTGTAGGTACCACTGGTGAGCACCGAAAGCTCACTGAATGCCTTTTCCCTCGCACATACTGTGGCAGTTCTTGGACAAGAGCTGTCAGATGCTTTATTAAAATTTATTAATCAAAATCATCTGTGTATGCAGCATTCTGGGCCTTTTGCAAGGCTGTATGTGGATAAATTTGTTTTAAGTTGAGTCATTAGTGCCATTTTTGTTCTTTCAAAGAATTCTACTTGTGTCAAGCCAGAGGTGATTCCAAGGACCTTCCAACTAAACCACATGATGATGTCTGACATGATTACTGTAACAGATGAGATTTTTCATTAGTGGGTGGCATTCAAGTGCCACATTCTTGTGTTTAGCTTCAGACAGGAAGAAAAAAAATCTAATTATTTAATTTATAGAAACTACAGAAGGTGACAATTATTTTTTTACTTCTCCCATGCAGTGCTGTCTGTACAGAGCCATTTGTACCCTTGGGAAGCAACAGTGCAAGAAAACAAGGTAGGAAATTGTATGCAGAGCTTCTGCTGCCATTCTGATTGATAACAAACTTTCATCTGTGATTATTACAATAAAACTTTAAAAGACTTTTCCTTATTGTGCTTTGTATTTACAAACTGTGGCTGAATTACTAAGCTTTGAGCAAAAGCTAATCAGTGACAGCTCATCCTCTTAGTGTATATAAATTTAAGAGCAATTGTGCAAATCAGTGGCACTAAATGTTCTCTATAACAATTATATAATATAAACAGGATGATAAAACCATTTTCTTTGCTTCTCATAACAGCTGCATTGATTTCTGCACTATAAATTGTTGGATAACAGGTGAAAACGGGTCAAATCATTTTCTAATTAACCAAAATGGTTTTTGAAAATCATCTTATAGCATGTAGTTGAGTAAATGACATTTCTGTTGTTGTTTATAAACATGCTTTCCAACAAATATGTGGCCTAGTGGATCAAAAATAGCTCACAAAATAATGTGATTTCACCTGGAACAGAACTCCCAGAAAGCCAAGTTTGTATCAGGTATCTTGTTTCAGTAAAATCTACATATATTTCAAAAGCAAAATAAAATAAAAGGAATACAGAATGGAATTATGAATGGACAAACTGTGAAGAAGGCAGTTTACAGAGATCTTTTATTGTACTGTAGACATACATGCAGTTTCTTTTAAGCATTGAGATTTCTGAAATAACAGATTCAGAACAGAAACATTGGTATTTGCTTACCATTCACTGAAAGCACAGATAATGTTCATTCACTGAAAGGAAGAACCTATGCATTCTGCCCTTTTTTTTTTTTTTCTAAATACCAACATTGAATAAACATTATTGCTTTGATAAATATGAATAGAGTCAGTAGTTTAACTCAGCTGAAAGTTCTCAAAAACATGTTCCTTGTGTACTATGGTAGCACTTCATTATTTCCTAAAAAGGAACCATAAGCACAGCACTGTAACACTTAATGTTGTGTTTTGCTGTTTTTATGGCAAGATTTGCTCAGGTCCCTCAGGTAGAACTTCCTGAAGAGCAAAGCCTGAAAGAATAGGAAATCTGCACTGAAAGTATCAGTTTAAATCTTTAGTTTCATGAATAGAAATACACATTGTAACAACAAATATTTGTTTGGTGTTGCCTGTTACGCAATCTTGCACACATAAATAAATAATAGTCACAGTATAAAGCTAATGTGAGGTGGGTACATGGATTGATCACTTAATAACCCAGCTTTCTTCTCATCTTTTACTGCATTAATATTACAAAATCTCCAGCTCCTACCATCTGACTGTTGGCAAGTGAACAGATGGCAAATTTTATCCACTATACCTCACTAAACAGAATGCATGCCTGTTAGCAGTTGGGAAATCAGCCAAGTAATGTAGCATCAGCTCTCCTCATCACAAAGCCTCCAGGGATTAGAGGACTTTGTGATGAGTTAGATCAGGTTGCCAAGAGTCTTGTCCATACAAGTTTTGAAAATGTCCAAAAATGGTTACACCACAGCCTTGCTGAGCATCCTGTTCTTTATCCACTCAAATTCTGAGTTTTTTTTCACTCCTTTTAGGTGCTGAGAATCTCCTGTTAAGTAATGTTTTATTGTAACATTCTCAGAAGAAGTAACTTTCTATTTAAGACATAGATTTTAGACTTAACGGATGCAACAAGTCAGTATTGATAATTTTGCCATCCTTCTTTTTCTAGAAGTGGTAATAACAATAATAATAATAATAATAATAATAATAATAATAATAATAATAATAATTCTGTGGAATCAATACTATTTTATATTGTTGCTGGGTCTATGTTTTTTATTTTTATACTATATTTTTCACTGTTTTTAGTCTTTCTCCTAAGTAGTGCATGGGAGATTTTGTTCATAGTGAATGCCTTTACAGAAAATAAGGGGAAAAAAAAGATGTCTTAACACTTTTACAACAACTACTAAAATGATGGATGAAAACCACACAAATTAACTTGTATAAACTACATAAAACTGCTAAGTAATAAAATTCTGAGATCAGTGTTGGAAATTCTTGCAATACTTATCTCAAATACATCAGCAATCACTAAATCAATTTACTTGGACATATTTAGATGGCTGAAACACTAAGAGGATGTCAACATATAGCAGTAATATCTGCTGTTTCTTTCACTTGTGACAGCTGGAGTCTCACAGTTCACAATGGAGAGCCTTGGAGAACTCATACTGAACTGTGTCTTTTTCCCTCTCTGTGACAGAATAATGAAGTATAAAAGGTTTCTAGGCACAAAAAATTTAAGAACTAATTAGTAAGTAAATGAAAGTGTGTCAGTATATGAAGACAGCATTAACTTCATCTGCTACACTAAGGCATAGTCATTTTACAAAGGGCAAAAGGTTGTCTTTACTAATAAAAATAACTTCATCCATCTAGAGAAACCCCAGTTTTGTTTCTCCAGATAATTTAAACTAGATATATTGTCTAAAATCTAATGCAAGGGCTGGATTTATTCCTCTATATAGGATGCCACGTCTGTTTCTGAATAAATAGATATTCTGCTTTTCCCACTGTTCTCCAGGACAAACTTCATTTTGACTGTGAATAAGTTTTCAGATAAGTCTGGATTAAAAAATGGCATTCCTATAGACTGTATTTCACTCAAAGCCAAGACTCAAAACTCTTCATAGCTTTCATGTGTTTACAAAACAACAAATACTGCATAAATACCACATGGTAAGAAATAACACTGTACCTGTACTATCTTACTATGGCAGATAATTTTCAAGGGAATCATAGAATGGTCTGGATTTAAAAGGATCACAAGGATCATCTGGTTTCAACCCCCCTGCTATGTGCAGGATCGCCAACCAGCAGACCAGGCTGCCCAGAGCCACATCCAGCCTGGCCTTGACTACCTCCAGGGATGGGGCATCCACAACCTCCTTGGGCAACCTGTTCCAGTGTGTCACCACCCTCAGTGTGAAAGACTTCCTCCAAATATCCAACCTAAACCTCCCCTGTCACAGTTTAAAGCCATTCCCCCTTGTCCTATCACTATACACCCTCATAAACAGTGGTTTCCCTCCTGTTTATATACCCCTTTCAAATATTGGAAGGCCACAATGAGGTCTCCCCACAGCCTTTTCTTCTCCAAGCTAGACAAGTCTGTTTCTCTCAACCTTTCTTCAAAGGAAAGGTGCTCCAGCCCTCTGATCATCTAAGGGAGTTCAAAGCATCGTTTCCTTTACCTGCTGTATCTTATCCGTGTCTAGGAGATTTCTTAATTAGAACCTGCATTTTTGCATGAAATTTCTAAGCCAAAAGGCTTGGTCTCTCTGATCAGTATTGATCACATGTATGTCATACCAACTGAGATTTGAATTATAAATTACTTCAATATCTTTAAGTTGTAACATGAAATAATCTGACTTAATTTTTTATGAGGACTTTAGTTGATAGTATTTCTAGAAATCATAGCTTTTTTCTTCAGTGATGAACTGTGAAGATGAAAAAGCCACTAGCTATGTAAGAAAATTGCTTGAAAAGAAAATGAACTTGTTTCAATGGATAAATTGCCTTTGAGTGGAAATAGAAATAATATTCTGATCTGGATAAGCGTATTTTTATTCACTTGATAAGAATTTTTTACTTATCCATTGTGAAAGCATATGTGAATATCTATTAATCCAAAGCCAAGTAATTTAACTTGATAACATTAAATTAACTCCTTGCCCATGGAGGTTGTGGATGCCCCATCTCTGGAGGCAGTCAAGGCCAGGTTGGATGTGGCTCTGGGCAGCCTGGTGTGGTGGTTGGCGACCCTGCACATAGCAGGGACGTGCATAATTTTGCCAAGATGTCTTAAAAAGTCTGTAAGCAAAAGCCAACTGAAAAAAGAGAAGTGCTAGTTAAACGCCATAATAAATTGTCAGCTAGATCATTCTCAATGAAAAGGAGAAGGATACAACCTGATCTCCCATATTTCTATGTTATTATCTAGTTCTAACAACAGGAAATGAAGAACAGGCGAGCCAGAGGCAAGGCAGGGTGAGGGAGCAGAAAAAAAATATTTCTTTACAAGGAAGAAGGTCCCCATATCAGTTGTTCTATGACAGAAAAAGCAAGAAAAACACAGCTAGAAAACTGCAAAAAAAAAAGTGGATTTCAACATAGATGATTTGCCATATCAGTCATTTCAACAGATTGAGGCACTGGTGCATCAAAGGAGGAATCCTGGCATTAACTATAGTACTGTTAGTACGAGTAGCACATTTTTATACATTTATTTTCTTATTTCTTCTGTTATTGCAAATCTACACTGCTTGATGCAAATATGCTCTTTTTCTCCTTTACTCTTTATCATGATACTGATCCAGGGCTCATCTTGCACACAGTCAGGGTGCTCCGTGGGCTGAAAAAACCTTTATTCAAAGGTGAACTTTGGGTCAGAAGACACTGCAAGGCACTCTGTCGTCACACTGCAAGGGCATACTCAAGACCAGGTAGGCTGCTAATTTTGGAGGGAATCTCTACTGTGATCTCTCATTACAGAAAAACATGGCCTTTTTTTTTTTTTTTTCCATTTCAGTGTTGAGACCAAATAGTCATATGAGAAGAAGCCTTTGAGAAGTATTTTTAAAGCTTATCTGATTTCAGGATTTATAATATTTAAATTTCCACTGATGGTAAATATGCTTATCAATCCAGTTTTACTGTTTCATATTCTTAATATAGATGTACATTATGCTATGATTCTCACATAGTAAGTATGTGTGTATGTGAATAAAAGTGGCAAGTTATAAGTTATTTTGCAAGTACGGCACTCAGAGGTTAGGTTTTAACTTATAATATTGAAATACAGTACTCCAATTAAAAAATATATGTATTTGCCTTTAAATTCTTTATCTTTTAGTTCTACTCAACTGAGAAGGAGTATTGAGCAGCCCAGGCCTGATTTTGAAATCAAAGTCTGCCTTTTAACTTTCACTCTCCTATTCATACTTCCCTATCCTCCACTACTCACCAAGAATGACGGCTATTTTCCAAAGTCCTGCACAGCCAACATCCCACTAACAGATTCATATAAGTAATGATAATGATGTAGTGAAATCTAAGCTTCATTTATTTTGGTAATTTTAATAATGATAGTTCTTAATGTTGTAGATGTCAAGTTTGGCATTTAGATTGTGCTAAATCATAAGCTTTAAATTCAGTGCTGTATTTTAACTCTGCCAAAAGTGAAAGCAAGGCAGGTGGATTGAGTGTCATGATTTGAAAATTTATACAATGCTTTTGAGTGCCTGAGTACCTTCAGATAGTGCTGAGTTCAACTTCTGAAACTCTTGCCTGTTTTTGACATCTGAGAATTAAACTAAAACCAAACTAGAATTCACTGTTTTTTTTTTTTCTTTTATGCGGTTATGAAATCAGTAAATTCTGTTATGATAGAATATAAATGTTGTAACAAATCCCAGTTGCAGATAGACAGTATTCTATAAGATGGCTTTGCTGTAGAAGCCAAGAATAGTCAATAAGATTAAAAACTCATAAAGTTGTCACGCTCCTGATAAAAGACCAGCTTTGCTTTGTCTTTTGCTCCCCAAAAGCTTGCAGAGGTTATTGTATCTGTGCAGATATTGTTAGCACAACCTTCACCTTTCATCAGACTGTTCTATGACCTCATCCAGAGATCTGTAGCTGCAGTGTGATTAAGTCACGTGCCAGTGTAATGTGACTGAAGGAAGAATCCTGTTTCCTTGTCCTGTGGTTGGGAGAGGAAACATTTCACTATACAAGAACTGTCAGACATCATAAACTGAACTACACAGGTCTCACTGAAAGTAGTGCCTCCTATTTATTTCCATGGAAACTACAATAGATGCAAAGAGAACAGCAACACTATTTGATAGAGCAAATTCTCAGTTACATAACACTATTTTTCAACTATTTTTCAAGAAGCATGTCAATGGCTGCAATTTTTTTCCATGTGGAGGAGTTCAGTTCCACACTTTTGCTTTGTCCGCACTTCCATGTCAGATGCCATTCTGTCAGACTGCTCCTCTGCTGCCATCTGTCACAGCAACAAAATGTAACAGAATATTTGTGGGAATGTGTAAGTACTGCCATTCCACCAACATCTATCTCTGATGTCAGGGACCAACACAATAAAATAAGAGGCAATACTTTTTGAGCATCCCTCATACAGTAGCTGAAATTCCACAGAGCTGACTTTTTTTTTTTAAAGAGTACGGGGACTGGAGTAGTGGGTGATCACATACAGAAGTGATTATGGCAATGTAAATGCAGGCCAAACTCCATAGGAAATCTTCACTTCAGTTTTTGGTAAGGACAGTGAATGATAGGCAGGAGAGTGCTGAAGTATGGTAGAGAAATAGAAATCACAGCTTTTCAGGAAGAGCTGAGATTTGAGCTGTTCCTTGTCATTGCCTTAACAGAATATTGAAAGACCCAGCACACAAAAGAATAGATCCTGTGACAGATTTTTAGTTACACTGTCAGTTCAAATGTGTATCTCAGAGCCAGTACAGTATCAAAATGCAGCAGTGATATGATCAGATACAATGCCTGCAGAATTGAACTCTGGTCTATGGAAAATCATAGAATCTGAGTGAATGGAAGCTAGGGAGGATATTAGGCAGCAGATTCAGTGTAAGTATCCAAAGAATTTAATCCTGAGTCACCAGGCTGAAATAATTTGCTGCATAGATTTATCAAAAGAAGATCTTGTCATACCAGTTGCTGTCTGTCTTAACTAGCTCCATTAACCAAAAGAATTCAATAGAACTAATTTAAGATTTAAACAGTGCATTTGATATGGTGTCTAGTGGCAAATCACTATTTTTGAAATATTAAGTTCAATTATTCTCTTAAAAAATTGAATTATTTTAAAATCATTGTATTAAAATAGAGAGGAAAAGAATATGTGTCAGTATCACATGGCTAAAGATGAGATTGTAACAGGTTATGCTCAAAGAAAAATTCTGAATATGGAAAAGGAATCCATCACATTAATTCCTGTTCTTCATGAACTGCTGTTGATGTCTAATATGTTTTGTATTTAAAAATAAGGAGAGCTGAAATCCCAGATCAACCCGAGTTCTTAGAAATGTGCAGATAAGACAGGACAGTATGACCAACAGCAGCAATGGCTACTTTATCATTCAGGAAGCATCAGACAGTGTTGTAGTCTGGATAGACTGATGTCCTTTTAATCAGCAGTCCTTAAACTGAACAGTCTCATTATTAAGTATACCAGTGCAAACCACAGTACTCATCATTGATCCCAGTCATTGCTATAAGAAAGAGAAAGTATAGTATCCCAAAAGACAGAATCTCCCAGATTTATGCTTCAGTGGTCCCAAAGAGACCGAATAAAGGCACACAGCAGCATCTGCTTTCCCTCATTAACCACTGGAGTCGGTCCGCTGTCATAGAAGGAAGTCAGCTGTCATGTTCCTTCTTTATTGTGTGCCTTCAAATCATCAAACCACGTCACCAGGGCCAGAGGTAGCACAAGGAAATCACCTGCTCTGTTCCCTTCCTTTGTTCCTCTCAGCAGAGTGGGTCCTTGTTTATTATACTTCTAAAAATCAGTGCCGCTTCCTTTTCCTTGCCCTTCATTATGATACAGATAAAAAGCCTTCCATACGAAGAGAAACAAAATAACAAAGAACCGAGATTTTGGCAACATCTGATTCAAGTTTTTTTGTTTGTTTGTTTTTGTTTTGACAGTTCTAGCTGTATTGTAGCCTTCCTGACTGTTCAGCGAATTGCTGCATAGCCTCCTGCATCCTATTTAGGAAGCAGTAAAGGCAGCCTGGAATAAACTGGAATAATTGTTAATTATTTGTAGGAAATACTGGGAAACACAAACTCTTCTTCTACTATGTATTCCACAGCCCCAGTCACCAGCATTCAGTAACCAAGCTATTTATAGATTCAGCCTTACTTCATAAGTTGGATTTTCTCATAAAACCATTAACTCTCTGAACAGTCAGCATACGTGACTTCTTATGGATAAGAATTGTATTGTAAGTTGTTGTACATATTTTAAGCTGTCCCTTATCAAAAGTAAGTAAAAGCTTTTTAATAATAACATAAAAAGTTACAACATATCAACTAGCTTATCCAGATTTTTTTTTTAGGTGAAAGGTTGTACTTGGCATATGAGAAAGGAATTAACAGCCTCTGCTTTTTGTGCTTCTACACCTTTTTTCTTTTTTTTTTTTAAATGGCAAACCATATGTACTTTTTCCTGTTGTTACTATAACAAAGAAGCACTCTGTTAAATATTAAACACATACATGAATGAAGCACTTGCATGCTGTGCTGCTGGAGACTGTGGAAATCGGTGTGATGATCTGATCTATCTGAATGACAAATCTCCTGACTTACAGATTTTAAGAATTCAGTGTAGTAATTCTGAACTACAGACATGCATCAAAAGCCCTGTTGTCCTACACTTTATACAAAATCCTAGTCCCATAGATGAGTTAGCTGCAGAAGTGCAGGGTCCATTTGAATTCCATAGCTGGATTAGGAGCCTCTCATATTCAAACATTTCACTGTTGACATCTGAGTTTAAAAGTCGCTTCAAATATCAAACTTAATATTTTTCCTCTAGGTTGAAACCTCTGAAGGAGTACTATCACACACAGATATCTTGTCTTCCTCTCCACATTGCGTTTGTTTAACTCTCATTCACCTTCATATAATACCAAGTTAAGCCCTGGTTAGATACCTATGTATTTTGCCCAAATGAACATTTATTTCTCCTGCAACTCTGAGAATTAGTCAATCACTATCGTTTCAATATTTTTTTTTTTATATTTACTCTCCTCTAAAATGCACAAATTAAATCTGCACTGGATTTAAATTAGACACTGAGTTGTTCTAAAAACATATTCCCCATTAAGTGGGAAGCAACTAGTAATGGTAGAACAGTCAGTCCCCACTGTAAATACTAAGGACTGTCAAATGTGGCAGACATCTTATCTTCTGAACTGAACTAATTTTTTTATTTGCTTGTACTTTCTCATAGAATAATTGGAGTCAGCCTTTTGGCAAAGTTGAACTCATGAGCTGGCAAACACCTTCAGGAGACAATGGACTCTAATTAGAATCAAGGAGTTGGCCACATGTAAGTAGCATGTAATTGGCCATGTAATACACACTATCTGAAGTTCATCCACTTTCACTTTATGAGAAGAGATGAGATATGATAGGAGCACTTGCCCTTATGGGAACTAGTGGATCTTACTCTGGTGTAACGGCACAAGAGTAACATATGAGCCATAACTGTGGCATTGGATTTGTTTAATTTGCAGTGAAGTTTATTCCCTATAGAGTCTGTGGGGCCTCTGAAACTGATAACTGCTATCAGAGTTTAAAAAGTTCCTTACACTATCCTAAACTTCATGTCAGCACTGTGTGTGGATCTCTGCCATTAAAATAATCAAATCTGAAGATGACGCTACTTCTCTTGAGAACAAAAAAGTATTTAAAATAAGTTGAGTCCTAACTGTTTATAGAACATGATAATTTTGCCCATAAACACATCAGATTTACCTACTTTGGGTATATACAGTTTAGAGAACTACTGTTTCAAATTGAAACAGTCTTCAAGGTAGAGCTGTCCAGAAGTAGAAAAAAAGGTTCCTTGGCACTTAGATAGTAAAGGTAGTAGGCACTGAAGCTTCCTGTCACCTGGATCCCTGAACTCTAACTGACGTTTGCCAACATAGATATCATCGGATAGAACTAACATCACCTGATTTCCAATTTCATTATAACAAGGCAGTCTGTAAGAGCAGACGTATTTCTTGCCTAATACCCTCAGTCAGCTGCTTGTACCACTGAGGTAATAGTTATGCAGGAAGAAAAACACTGAGCAGATGGGTATGTTTACTGGGGAGCTAAACTGTGTGCAGAAGCAGAACTTACAATATTTCTGGGAATTAGTGTAGTCAGGAAAGGATAAAAGCATATTATAATTAATAACTGCGTCCGTCAGCTCAATTAGGTTGTAAGGTTGTGACTGGGAAACTAAATTTTTTCCATTTTTATCTTTCATAATTAATGCTATTGAACTGTATGTAAATATATTTTTTTACTTATGAGATACTTATAAAAACATTTTTATGAAGCATGCCAATGAATTTACAGCATTACAATCTCTGCAGTTCCTCAACATGAGCTAAATAAATCTTCTCTTCTTGGCAATGTCTTTTGCTCTGTGAATCCTGGGTCTGGTCAGCTCCAGGTTGCTGAAGTCCTCCATTACAGATAGACCTCTACCATAAGGAAATAACTTCTCTCTCGATCATCTGCTGCAAAATTAACACATAGCAAATCTTCTTTTTGTTGGACACACACTTTGATTACACACTGTACTAACTTTATGATTTCATAAACTAATGAACTAAGCCAATATAACTGGTAACACACTGATCTAATCTCAATTGCCATTTTGGTTTGATTATAATGTTCAGTAGTTGAGCCTATGTAATGTGCTTCTGTGATGTTAATATTTACCTTTGTATTTAAAATAATAAAATCAGAAAAAGCACACAGAACTAGATTATGCCTTCATATTTAAGAGCCCTTTACAGATCCCTCATGTAACACAAATTAGGGCTTTAAAAACATATGCCTTTATTAGAAAAAATCACCCCAGAAAAAGATGAATTCAAACTTATCTGCTTGCATGATCAGAGAACAGGTAAGTGTATCTCCTGCATATTCCACAGGAGAAGAATAAAAGAGCTTAACTTGAGTAGCCTAGCAAATTGAAGGGTGATAAAGACACAGCTTTTCTTCATAGATGTCACAAGTGCTATGGAGGCAGAAGAGCTAGTGAGGCCAGTGCTGTCAGCTGTCAAAGGCTGACTGTGGCTGAAGATAAAGGAGCATATTCATTCAAAGACTAAGGCTCTAGACACACTTTATAATAGGTCAAGTCCAAAAAGTCTCAAAAGTGGGACTATTCGACAGCTGAGTTGCAAATTTCTATGTCTGGTATTTCTGAATCTATTAGCAATGCAATTTTTTTTTGCTATTGATTGTTAGTGTTGTGCACCTGGTGCAGCCATAAATATCCCTGGAGATATCAGATAAATTGTCACGCTTTTATATTAACTTGATTCAAAAATTTTAGAAGGCTTGCTCTGTCACCAAGCAAGATTAAAAATTGTTTCTTTTCCCTGGAAGCAGATCAAAGGCTTTTTGAAAGAAAGGGATTATTTCCTGAACGCTTCAAGTGCATAGCAACATGATGTAATTCGTAACATAAGGTGCAATTCCTGGATGTTCCTCTTATCCAGAAGCTTGACAGGATGTGCAGCTACTATGAATGGAGTAAGTTCTCTTATAAAGATACAGTATTTTGACTAACCAGTGAATAAGTCTTTTTAAGGGCATGACTGATAATAGGTCTTAAAGTAAAATATTTTTACATGTTTTCAATATAGAAGGATGACCACATGTGTCAGATAAGCTGTTACCGCTAAGAATTTCTACTTGTTTTGGGCCAAGACTAGCAGGCACAGAGCAGCCATGAAGCATGACAAAAAATGGAATGTAGTAATTCCAGGCAGTCTGCTATCCAATCATCCAGTCATCAGCTAAGTGCTGAGAACTGCGTGACCCTGACAGTTCCATATGGTTCAGTCTATAGATGTGTTTTGAGAGGTAGTGCTTCTGGGCACTACAATTTGAGATAGATTCTCTGACCCAGTCCCTACAAAGAAAGAACTTTCATGCAGGATCCTCCATTAATTCTACCTCCGCCATACAACCTGATCTGTTTTTAAGGGTTTTTCATACAACCTTTTATTTCATGAGCAATCTTGTGTATACTGTTTCCTCAATGAATGCTGTAGACCTTCTGGCAGCTTTATTACTTTAGATCCTTTAGAGAGATTACTTTACTTATTACTTTAGATACTTTAGAGAGATTTTTATTAGTTCTTATGGCTTTCTTTTTGGGGCAAGTTAATTCTAAAACCAGAGCTTGTGCTTTTTCCCGTTTCTGTGATTTGAACATTATTTTTGAAGGATGTTTGTTCATTTTGTCAAGGCTCCATTTCCTGTTTAGCCGCACACTTTCTTTGTGATTTGATCTTTCTGAAAGCATGTTAAACAAGGTTTGTATCTCCAGACTTCAGGTAGGAGTTCTTGAAATGCTCTCCCTGTGCAGTTTCAATTAAATTTCCTTTTCTCAACCCTCCTTATTTGTCTGCAGCTGTGTATTACCATAGTAGTTCTGTTTATTTCTCCTACATGGCCTTTACTGTAAATCTATTCATTGTTATGGATCTTGTAGACTGACCTAATGTATGTCAGAATTGGCTTGTGATGCTGTGAGTCTCTGACCACTTGAAGAATAAGGCACTTACTCTGTTGTGTCCTTGCAATGCATTTATTCAATATGTCAGGCAGTCTGAATTTTTCAGTCTCTCACATCTGTTTTCAGTTTATGATCTCTATTCAAGTTTTATGACTGATGTCACTTCAGCTACCTTCACTTCAAGCACAGTATTCCAAGTCATAGGATTTCATTGCTGATATATTTAACATTTTTCTTAAAAGTCAGATTTTATAACAGAACTAGAGTTTGAAATATGTGGCATTGACTCATACTCATCTTACATCTTCATCGGGTTTGTTATGTCCTCTGATTGCCTTTCCTTCACTGCAAGGTCAGGTTTGTCCCTAGGTTTCAGTGCTGTTTATGAAGACTTGTTTTCTGCTGCATTAGGATTGGTGAATGTGCACTTTCCTGGAAGGTACTTAAGGGTAACTCTTTTGCTAATGCAAGCAGAAGCTGTCTAGTGGCAGGTGCTTGTTGTTTTTTAGACCCTGATAAACAGAGCTGTCTCAACATGAGACAATTGAGAGGTCTATTTTTGGCCTTCAGTAGCAATACTCTGTTTCTGTACACTAACACCTAATCCTAGTTCCGTGCTGTTAGATCTAGGCCAGCACAACTGGGGGGAATGTGCCAGATTTCCCAGACCACTACAGAACCAAGGTATTGGGGAATTTCATGGCTGTGCCTTCACAGTTACCCTCCTCCTTTTGGCTCAGCTCTCCATAATCCCGGGCTGTGTTTTGCATGACACAGCAGTGTAATCTGGACTCAGGCTCACGAGAAAATCACCATGTTTTGAGTAAGAGAGCTCAGCTAGAGCTGGGCAAGATAAGAAAAGCAAAATCAGAGGCAGAGGCAGGATTGTTGAAATGGCTAAAGTCAACAGCTCAGTGATGCAGGAGGAAAATCACTTAGCTGGAAAGGTGTGGAGCCCTGAATAAAAAATTGAGAGTGGCAACTCAGCAAATCTCAGGGTGTGCCTCTGCCAGGGAACAAGAGAAGCCCACAGTCCCCCTGCCCTTCCCTGCCTGCTTCCTTTGTCTGAGAACTTGTTAGTCCCAGCCTATCGTCCTTGTGCATAAGGCAACAAATAATTGCTCTGTACCTTGAAGGTGTATATATGCTGCTTATAACTTGTCTGTGTCTGGTAAAAGTTGTCCAAGCCAGGTGACACAGAAAGAGGATACCAACAGTGTACCAAAAGCACCAGCATGGAGAGGCTGCCTGATAATATTTCTCTGAATGACAGATAGCTCATATTCAGCATGAAAGCAAAGAAGAAAATTATCAATGCTTTGTGACATATAGATAATTTGCCTCTCAATGGAAAAAAGCAAAAGCTGTTCACTTACATTAAATGTTGAAGGGAAAAAAAGGGAAAGCAAAAACACCACTTTGTCACCATTCACGTCTATTTACATCTGAATATCAAGCTTTATGGCTTACCACTTAACCAAGGCCATTGTGCCAGCAAGTTACCCTCTCCTCATAGTTGTCAGCACAAGATATGGAAGCACAGTATAGGAATGCTACTGATGGTCAGCAGCCACAAGGTTAAACTGATAGGAGCCATTCTGAGATGTAACTGGTGGTTACAAGCTTTCTTTATTTATAAGGCTCCTTAACTTACTGGTGTAGCTGTGAAAAGTTTGCCACATCTATCCACAAGCCAAAGGGAAATAGGGATTGATGTTTCATGTCAGACAGAAGCTGAATCATTGCCTAAACCAACATAAATCACTGCTCTATAATCTCTCTGTAAATTAGTTTTACCTTTTCATTGCATGAGGAAATGCCAATAGGCTTAGAGACAGGAATCTAAAATAAAGGCACTGGCACAACCATATCATTTGTTTAACACAGGAGGAAATAAAATTCAAGAACTATTAGCAGCCGTAACTGAATCATTTTTCCCTCACTTTTGTCCATAATTTGGATTTAAGAAATTTTTAAATGAGTGTGTTACCTGATGTATTCACTTCTAACACCAACAATCTTCAGAAATAATGTGGGAAACTTATGTCCCAGGAAAGACCTGGATGCATCCTACTATGGTTGAAATCGTGTTATAGTTAATATTATTCATTTGAAATAGCTTGTTTTAGAACTTAACTTTCAGAAAATACATTAAATATATATATATGTATTGACTTGGAATATTTTATCCTCAAAACTAGTGAACTGTTTTTGCTGCTTGAAAAACTTCCACTATTCTATTTGTTACCCTGCCTTGACCATTGCTGCTGTGGACCCTCCCAAATCTCTCTTGCTTTCATTCTTCTCTCAGTTTGTCTTTCTACTCTGCTCCTCCTCTCTTGTTTTGTGTTCTCTGAATCCAGTCTTTGAGCTGCTGACTCGTTGGCCAGCTCTGCTGGTCCCCCCAGCCACCACCATCATAACAATGTCATCAACAGCTGCTGCAGGGGCTGTCATATCCCACCACTTCCCCAAGACAACCTATCAGCTTGCTTCCCTTCCCTCAGCCTTCACTCCTCCTTCCACATCCATTCTGTTCTAGCAGGAAGATCAGTGCAAGCTCTGAAAAGACAAGCACTGTGCTGGGGCCAGCACAACTTTGTTGTGGAATGTCTGACTCTTCTTGTACCCATGAGCTGAATCATAGCTCTCTCCTATTCAGCTTTATAAAAGATAAGAAACTTTAATTCTGTCAACATGCACAAACCAGACAAGAAATACTGACATTTTAGCAAATAAGATGGAAGTCTGCATGAATCATATGCAAATGACAGTTTATCAAGGCTTTCTAGCTTTCATGAGAACATCAAGAAGTTTAGCCCTGTTACAAGACCCTGTTACAGCAATGCTGTGTTTGAATCATTTTCCCAAGCCTTTGGAGATGAGAGTTAAAAACCAAGATCTTATTCTTAAACTTGATCCTTAGAGATGGCTGCGCCTTTTGATCAGTGCTTCTTGCTAAAATGCAGCCTTGAGGTTAGCATTCAGGCTAGAAAACTTGAGACCAAACATTTATAAATTGGCAAAGTTACAAATGACTGAAATCCAGCTCTGATGACAGGAAGCGTCAAGCAACGTGAATAACCGGTGTTACGAGATACACTTGTAATCACCTTCCTAATGTTTCTGGTATCAGTACATTACCTTTACAGCTCTGAGGCCATTTTTCAAGCAAAGTTATAAAAAGAATCTGTTTTCCCAGGTTATATTTATGCATTATAATCATGGCTGTTTAGAGCATTATACGTTCACTTGGTGAAAGGACATTAAATGAGCTTCACAAATATTTAATCAAGCTGCAGAATGACTTAAGCTTACTTCTCTCTTTCTGCAGAGAGCTAATAGCCATGCCTGGTGGTTGCTGTAGTTACCACTTACTGGAAAAGCATCTAGGCTGTTCTTCCTTTTGGGTCTGAGATTTCCTTCATGAAGCTTTGTGTCAACTAAAACACTAAATATAGCTTTTTAGAGAGTAAATCTACTACATTCAGGCCATTTCACTGAAAGGTATTTTGCAAAGCTGTTTTGATTTGGTTTGGTGTTTTTTCTTAATGTTACCGTAGA
Organism: Phasianus colchicus; assembly: GCF_987193195.1. Taxonomy (NCBI): domain Eukaryota; kingdom Metazoa; phylum Chordata; class Aves; order Galliformes; family Phasianidae; genus Phasianus; species Phasianus colchicus. Next base: position 4,759,415 of record NC_143447.1, on the reverse strand, counting down.
GTGCTGAAGTAACTCCATAGAGTTAACATCTATTATTGTATATAAAACTGAAATGAAAGCTTGCAGACTTTGTGTAATGGGAGATGTGTTTTTCCCTTGTATTTTGTTTTGTGAATTCTGTTAAAGCTGGGCAAAAACAAATCGGAAGAAATTTAAGTACTGTGTGTTGTTCCTGAAATAGCTTTCCTGGGTCTTTCCCAGAAATGCTGTGGGTTTTGGTTTTTGTCTGTGTTGTTGTTTTTTTTTTTTAATTTTTTTGTTTGTATTGTTTTATTTCCAGCAATGACCACAGAAGGAGGGACGATTAGTTGTTTTTTAGGTTATAAGGTATCAAGTTTCTCCCCTTGTTCAGCCTTAATTAGATTGTTGAATATGGCTCTCTGGCTATTTGCATTAGTGTGACTGAAAATGATCTCTCTTCTCCAACAGCTGGTGGTATTTCAGCAGGGAGGCAGTGTTCCACTGAGCAGCACCAGCCCTGTAACGCTGAAGATGTGCCAGGTTTGGGCAATAAAAGGGACCTTGTTCTGCTTCAGCTCCAGCCTTGTCCAGCATCATGCAGTGACACTTGGAGATCTTCCAAGAACTTGTGTCACAGGCTCTGCTGGAGCAGAGGACAAAGTAACCTAACTACTACCCAGCTTTGTGCTGTAACAAAGCTGTTCCCATGTGTGCCAGTTTAGAAAGTTACAACTTAATATAGAAGGCATTTAAAACCATCTCTATCCAAAGACATATACGAAATGCAAGCTGCTGTTTTTTTCCACTATGAAATTTAAATGAAGAATACAAACGGCAGATGAAGTTTGGTTTAAGAGAGTACCAAGGAAGGAGGAAAAGGTAAGCAGCACTTAATAGATATGAAATGCTTGTTGAGCTGTTTTAAACAGCCACTTTAGTTCATTAAGCCTAGCCATATCTATTCTCATAGATCATTCCAGAAGCTACAGACAGCAACTCCTAAATGAGTCACATGGGGCTGGAGACTCCATTCACTGAACTGTAGCCATGAGACTCCAACTGCAGGGCCATGGTACTAACTGCTGCACAAGTTTATCTGAAAATAATGAGATGGGTATGTAAAGAATATTCATTGGGTAATAGAGAAAATATGATAAAGATAGGTATGCAATTCCTTCCACACCAAAAATAGTATAGAGCTCCTCAGCCTGGCAAAAACAACAGATGATAGAATAATCTTTAAAAAATCACAGAAAACAGTGAATAATGAACAATTGTTCACTGTTTCTTCCAGTTCAAGACCTGCAGATCATCAAATAATGTTAATAGCAAGCTCAAATGAAAGTGAGGCACTTTTTCCATGAAATATTTTGCTACAGGAAACTGTGAATACGGAATGTTTACAGCCCTGCAACAAATTCATAGAGGAGAAACCTGTTAGGCACTATTAAACACAAGGAAACTGGCTGCAGGTCAGGAAGCCCTGGAGCAGTCTCAGCTGTGTAATCTGTGCCATGTCACGTGAGCTGCTCTCACATTCCTTCTTAGCCAGCCCCTATTGCAATATGTTACATCGACACAATACTGTGATGGAAGAGCCTTGAGTTGACCAAGTGTGGCCATTTCTGTTTCTGGCACAGCAGCTTTGCCTGCACAACCATAACTGCTCATGGGCCATTGGCTACTTCTGCTGGTAACACAGCAAGAGCACACCATCACCCTGCTGTTGGGCTCCCTGTATGGTAGAAACTAGTTTGCACATGCTTTGAGCCCACTACAGCTATAGAGATGGAGAGACGAGTTGAATCTAACTACTATCTATGTTTATTTACAGTAATTTGCTCAAACGTGGACTTTCACCATGAAAACGTAACAGCATAAATATGCATATAGTAAATCCCAGTCAAAAAGTAAATTAGCAAGTTGCCAGCTACCTTATCTCTCCTCTTCATTTACATCGTGACTTATCGCAGTTGACATTTCAGTAAGGCTGTAGTAGCTGCTCTGAATTTGAACATTCATAAGAAGAAGATGCAATACACCAGCTTTGATGTCAATAGAATGTCAGTCTCTGCCTACTTTGTTCAGTCTGAACTTAATTGCAGGAACTGCATTAATAGTCAACATAAGCCATCTGTTTAAACATGTGTGTTTTGGAAAGAAGTGCCGTGTACAATAAACACACTCACTGTAATGACTCATATATCTGTTTATGTGAAATGAGGATTTGGCAATTTCCCTCACAAAAACATTAAATTACAGGCTAAAAGCAGTTTTATATCAATTTCATTTGTTTACGTGGCAGGTCTGATGGTTTGACAGTTTTGATGCAGTCTGGGAAGTTAACCATGAGGCTGCTGAACCTCACTGTTTTACCAGCCTTCACTCAAGAACCTGTTTGGTAAGTCAAAGCTGCCCCAAGAAATGTCAGCAGTTCATGGAGTTCAGTGGCTGAGAAACACATAGAGGTACATTCACAAAATGTTCTTCAATGCGTTTGGCCAGGGTGCACATGGAGGAAGGGCACTGCTGTCCTGACCTGATAGAGTAGTTAACTCCAAAACATCCCAAGTAAGCATGGTGTGACTGGCAGCCTCGCTAGACAGTGCCTGTAACCACTGCAGACCCATGAATGACCTACTTTCATAAGCATTACACTGAAGTTCAGTCATTGATTTTGCATGAGGTGAAGCTGTTCCCCTCTCCTTTGCAGACTGAAGCTTCCTCAAACAGGGAAAAATCAGAAATATGCCACCTCTCATTTTATCTATCAGACTACCACAGGAAAGCAGGTTTTAATTTCCCTCTTCTTCCTTGTAAATGCATATTAGATGTTACTTTTAAGAGTGAAACAACATGCCATTAGATATCTTTTCTGGTGTCATTTCTAAGTAAGCTTTGTGAAATTAATCATGATAATGCACTGGTGCCTCAGTCTCTTCAGCAACAGCATAAATCATTAATTGTCTAGTTTCATACACACTGATGGAGAGCCTGGCTGCCTGCTTCCCACTCACATGTCCAGAGTAGACTTCTGTTATGTTTATCAGTCACAGACATACAAAACATGTATGGGTGACAGCATAGAGCAGAAACTGCTGGAGAAGAAACATATAGTAAAGGCAAATGGTAACTTAGCAACTATCACCTTTTCTCCCCTGAGAAGTTAGTCTGACATTAGTATAGCCCTGCTTTTTTCTTTTTTTTCTGGAATGATTTTAATTTCATGAGAGATATAAGAAGCCCTCATTTTGTTTCCTTAATCTTGCTGTTGCCCAGCCTGCTTGGTCCAATGGGCTGTAGTGTTGCATTAAATGAGGTCAGTGATATTTTAAGATGTACTCTAATATCAGCAGTTTCCTCTTTTTTTTCTCCTATTTTATATACCTGAGGGAATTCTACACAGTAGATACTGTTAGTGCTTGTATTTCTGTGAGTTTGAAGTGAACATAGTCTCAAGAAACCTGCAGGACTTAGTTTTAAGTAAGATTTTCTTACATCTCCTGTTTCGTGGTTTACAGAATGTTTGGTTGCATAGGCCTGTATTCATTTAACTGTATTTATGTAGCTAGCAGAAATATCCCACCACTACTCTATGTTTGAAACCATTGTCCCTTGTGACTGCTCCTAACAGTATTTGATTCAAATTCTGTACCCCACCATTATCCTTTCAACAGACAGTCCTCTCATCACACATACTGAATATTTACACCCATGTTTCTCCTAGCATGGAGAAACATGTATCCAACCTGCCCCATATCAGCACTTCAGACACACTAAGCTCTTAGAGCATCTTGGTGACACGTTTATTTTCAAATAAACAAATTCAGCTCATCACTAGGAACATCTGCATTCACAGCTTTAAGTATTTTGTATCTGCAAAACACAGTCAGTCCAAATAGCTTGAGATTTTTGTTGGATTTTCTATAGAAACATTAACAATCACAAATATACCAAAGAAATGGTGATTTTTTTCAGCAATCATGAAACCTATTCTCAAATTCCTTTATCAGAATGGAAAGCATGGCTGCATATTTTTCATTGTTCAGATGACTGTATTTAGCCAATATAACAGAATGCATAAAATTATTTGCCACAGCTTGATTTAGCACTGCACAGAGCCCTCTGCTCATGCTGGTTTCAGCCCTGACTGTTGTCCTGGTGCTGAGCAATGGGTGCATACCAAGAGTCAGGCCAAGCCACTTGGCAGGGAACAGCCACCAAAATGGCACAGGGCTGGGAACAACACAGGTTGCACTGGGCAGGACTGCATGTGGCCCATGGCCCGGAAGTCCTGGACATGCCTGGACTAGGTCATCTCCTAAGGCCCCTACCAGCATCAACTATTCTGTGATTGTGAAGTTGACAGAAAGTCCAGTGTTCTAACAAGGACTGATTTTCATTAGAAATGAGAGTTTAAACTGCTGCTTAAGTTCTTATCAAAAAAAAAGTGAACTATGAGTAGTATCCAGTCTTGAAACTGTGTTTATTTACAACAAAGAACAATGAGTGGAAATACAAATAAGTGAAGCAGATTAGCTCCATATTGATAATCCTAGCTCCACATTTTGTTTTTAAACTTTATCAGTTTCTCCTCTAGTAACTTCCCTCAGATTGTGCTGGATTTTGACCTTTAAAAGGTCTCGCAAATCAAGTATCTCTTTTTTTTCCATTTACATTCGTGCAGTTCCCAAGTTTTCTGCCCCATCTGGCAGTTCTCTATTAATGTCCCATCTTCTGGACTCATGTAGTAACGTGCTAGCACGACAGATCATTCACTACCATCTGGGTCATGCTATTGCCCAGTAGCTTCCATCCAGTCCCATTCCTGAGGCAACCTTAGCTCATTCATTCCTACAGGTATTTTTAAAGCAGATGGTTAAATGAAACCATATGTATTTTCAGAACAATACAGAAATGTGCTTCACATAAACCATTTGGCATGCATTTACTAAATGTGCCCATTCCTCTCCACTAAAAATGTTTAGGATAAATTTTAGTCTCATTATTGCATTGATTTGTACTCAAGTTTTACACAGATTTGCATCATTTCTAGGGCTTCCAGTGGGAATAGCTCTGTTTTACCAATATTTTCATATTAATGGTTTTGCTTTAGAGTTCTCTTACAGAGCTGGAGAATAGTTCAGGGAATATTCTGAATGAAAATCAGAAGTTTTGTCTTCATGAGAAAGATGTAAAATGATTTCTCAGCTGCATCGCATCTTCTGTCAGGGCATAGGAATAATCACCCTCTCTGAGGAAATGTTTCTGAAGCCAGTTGTAGCTACTTCGATATTCTTTACAGCACCCCACAAGACAACACCTCCACATGCCATCACTAACGGGCTACACGTGGCATAATTCTTTTCCTTGGCTGTGACAAATACTTTGTTGTCTTTGTTGCCAACGTGGTCAGCTATTGCTTCACAGCTCTTTTCGTGGAAGAAGAAAACTGGTTTCATCTGGGAAAGAGAAGGCAATAGAGGTATTTACCTAGGAATCAGAGAATCTCAGAATGGTTCAGGTTGGAGGGAACTTAAAGCCCATCCAGTCCCAACCCTCAGCCACGGGCAGAGTTCCCACCCACCAGATCAGGCTGCCCAGGGCCCCATCCAGCCTGGCCATGATTGCCTCCAGGAACTTGGTTATTTGGAAGCACAATTTACACCCTGGTATGTATATATCTTTTTCCCAGTGATTCCACTGCATGTAATTTCTCATAACTTAATATAGCTAATAATGCAGTTAATAACACAATTTTGTAATATAATATAGTTAATTTTGCAGCTTCCTAACAGTGGTTTTAACTTTAGCCAGACTAGCCCGTACTACTGAAGAAGTTTAATTTCAAGAAGTCAGTTACACCCTTCATATGAGTTCAGGAAAGCACACTGTTTAGCGGATAACCTTTACACACAAAACAAAAGCAGATACTGGACAAACTTGCAGTATATCTCAAAGCCCTGTAAATGCACCTTGCAACTATGGGTTATATTTAGCTCTAACCTTGTTCTGAGAACAAGGTCAATCAGGTCTCATGTTTGGGAAATCCAGGACACAGTTCTTGCAGGTGGCACCATCTGAGCCCCTCTGAAATGGACACTCTCTGTTAGAGGTCACATTCACTTCCACCAGCCCTATGCCCTGAAAACAGACCAGGGGCATGAGTCCCAGGTGTAACTCACTTATGGCATGTAATGAGGCAGTCTTGCACTGCTCAACTACTCATGCAAAAGAAGCTCTCCTTATGCTCAGCAATGAGCAAGAGATCATTATACACTGAGCTGGTATTACCAACTGTAGGTTTGTGGCTACAGCCTATTGAGCAGACAGAATATGTCACCATTCTCGTTGCTGATTTGTGTTGCCTGTACACTCCTACACTGATTTGAGACTGCAGAGATGAATTACTGGCTTGGAGAGGCTTCAACACATGATATTTATCTCATGTATATATGTATATATATATATATCCTGTATATATACTTGTGTGACCTCCTGGACGTCACAGCAACAGTTTAAACACACAGCCTGTGACTTGTTTCCCTGTACATGGCTCCCCAACTAAGCAATCTAATGAAGACTCAGAACTTTGGCTGGTTATCTTTAAAAAACAAAAAGGCACTCGATTTCTTTTGTAATCAACCCTGTCACTCCTGAGTTTGCTCTGAAAAGTCTGAGAAATGCAAGTAGAAAAGTCATTAAGCTTTAACAGGAAGGAAGTGAACTGGAAAATCTTGTTCAGTGTTTTCCTGTCTAGTACATGCGATGCTTGACAAGGTCAGGTTCTCACTGTACCACTCAGGACAGATAATTTTGCAACATTACAACATTTATGACCAGAAATAGAAAAGGAATAACAGAGGGAATTAAAAAAAAAAAAAAAAAGAAAATCCGAAGACATAGCTGTCAGGTCACCTGTGGTGGTATCAAGGCAAAAAGAAGTTGTCATTTCTTATCATCGCTGTTTGTTGGATCCTCTTCTCATCTTTGGTACTATGCTCGACTGTCAATTGTTAAACACCAGTGGTTTAGCACTGGCCATTTCTATTCCTCACAGCAGGAGCAAAGAACTGCTGGAAGCTCTTTTCCTTGTAAATCCCTTAAATACAAAGAAACTGGCGGCATAAAGTATGACTCCCTTAAGTGATCCAAGCACAAAGTAGCCCTTCTTCCTCACTCCACAGCTTGTGTGATGCTGTGCACAGTCCAGGCTGAGAGCTAGTTTCAGGCATCTGAAGTCTACCAATTCCTGCCACCTGCATTTTCTATCAGTCACTTTTCTGCACAGAAGGTTAGTGCACAGACACTCTGGAACGTTCAACTTCCTTTTACCTTCACTATGAGGAAAGATAATCCAGAAGGATTTTAAAGAATGAAAGAAAGATTGGTTTTCTTCTAACAGGCTATTAATAATGTTAATATTTCTAGAGTGCATTTTAGTGGCAGTCCTCAGCATTAAGTCTGTATTGAATACCATCTTATTTAACAGTGCATGTGAATTTTATGTGGCTCTGTGCGTGTGTGTTTGGAATACACGGTAATGGAAGATAGATAGCATTTAATTATGCCATTTGTTTCATGAGCGTAAGGCTACTGTTTGTTTTAACCAAACATCCTGCTACAAAAAGCCATCAATAGATGTGACTCATTACCTTTCCTACCTTGACCAAATATCATGCCCAACAATCCAGCCCCCTGTGCAAGCTGAAGACCTCTAATCTAGATGCAGGACAAGCAGGAGGCTGAAGCAGGCGGTACTTGCTGGAGAGCACAAGGATGGCCCAGTGAACACGTGGCCTGTGGCACTCCTAGGAATTTCTCCAGGACAGCTTTCCTGCCCTGGGGCAAATACCCTGGTGTCCCAAGTGCAGGTTTTCCATAAATTTATACATTTGTCTAGCTTTTTTTCCCTCTCCTTTCTGAGTTACGTTATATTAAATCCGAAGAAATTTTCTGACAACACTTCCAGTTTTTCCCTGCATCTTCTACAGTGGCCATCCTCTTTCAAGAGCTCCTTCCCAAGACAGGCTCCGAGACAGCATGGGTGCCATTTCAGCACTGCCTTTTTAGAGCTGGTCTGAAAAAATAGGAGCAGCTTGGAACAAGTGGTGCCATAGCTGGAATGTGATACTGCAGTAACTGTGTCTCCTAATCCCTGATCTGCACATCTGTGCACTCAGGCTTTTGAGGTCATAGATATTTCCTTCCCATGGTGCTATTCCTGATATTTACATGAAAAGTAGCACAGTTACAGGAACTGCATTTTACACTGCAGAGTGCAATCTGCATTGGTTTGTTTCTGATTTAATAATAGGAAAATGGCATCAAAATAAGGAAGTACTTGCTTTGCAGTAACATTTGTCCACAACCATCTGAAGAGGCATGCCTAAAATAACTCCGTTTCAAAAGGCCAGCACAATTAGTACATCCAGTGCAGCAGAAACAGATAATATTTGCATAGCAAAACAAGAACATGGGATCTTGGCAGAAAGAACTTATTTTCTCAAATATTTGTCACTGTTTTTAAAACATGCTGTTACCAGGTGATTCTTTGGCCAGTGAGCACCACTGAACACCTCTGATCATACTACCCCAAACTGGAGTTTTGTTTGAGAGAGCCATGTAGGGTACCACCTTTTCCTATATAGCATTTTAAAAGTTAGAAAACTTCCGATCAGGACTTCTCTTAACTCTGAGGAGCTGTTTTCTAGTGCTAGCAGGTGGATTTTCTTCTTGCTGTTGACTCACACTAGCACTGAAGCATCACGATTTTTTTCAGGTTGAAGTATCCGGTTGCATTCTTGTTTGCTCATGCAGGTGTTTCACGTAACAGCCCCAAGACAACTGACGCTATTGGAAAGCAGCTGCAGCATAGGCAGCATTGTAGGAATTCACCACTTCAGTCTAGTTCAGCTCTGAGATCACAAGAAAATAAGCCCACGTCATCCCTTAGCAGGCAAACCTATCATCATCAAACTTCTGTAAGGAGACTTTCTCAGAAATAAGTCATTTTTAAAGAACATTAGAAACAGCTCAATTCTCTTTCAGCTGACCAGAGGTTTTTCCTCTCCAAATACCTGCCTACATGAACCCAGCTGGAAACCTATTTCCTTATTACAGGAATGGAGGACTTTCTCCAAGTGCTTCATTCCATCCCTGCGTGATGAAAGATAAAAGTTTACAACCACCTACCACCTGTTTCTGATGCTACATTATGCCCTCTGGCATCGTGAAGAGAACATTCGGGAAAGATCCCATAATTGTGTATGAACGGCTGATGGGGAGCAATAAAAAGGACACTGCTCTCAGCAGGATTTATGCAGTGTAGTCTCCAGTGCTCCTTCCCACCTCAGCTGTTCCATCTTTTTGTCCCCATGGTACAGCAGTGGCACAGCATGTGGACATGCACTGTAGCGTGAGTGCAGGTGAACCTCTGACACCATAGATGTTCTCTTCTGTATTACATCGGCCTCTTTCTCTGTGTGGGTATACCTGTGAAGGAACTTCAAGTTCCAAGGACTAAAACTGTGATATGTCATCTGCCTGAGGAAGAAGCACTTGATTTCCTCTGGGGAATTCAATACAATAACAGAGAAGCAGGAAGAAACAGCTCATTGAAAGTCAGTCTGGCATACAGTGAGCATTTAAAAAGGCTTTGTTTCTTTTGCAGCAGTACTGATTCTTCCTTGGAATTATGTTCTTAATTTCATTTCTCCCCCTTGGCTTTCTGTGTGCTCCAGTAGCCAGTTTGCCCAGACTCAAGAATTCAGGTGTCAGTGTATCACCTCCTGCTGTGCAAGTATGTATCAGGACATTTAATTCTCTCCTTTAGCACCGAGGGATTATTGTTACATTTGATTTTAATCGTCTTCTGGGAATATACCCAGCCCTTTCCATGTGCAAGTTATGCTTTGTACGGAGATTGTTTTAAGAAGTTTCTCACATGAGATGGACCAAGGACTAGCACTGAGCACTCACCATCACACTTAACATCTTTTGGGCTTTTTCTGCTATTCCAAGGAAGAAAATCCTTCCTGGGGTAGTTAAGCCTGAATAAAATACTTAGGTGGCCAGTACCACAACCTCCCATGAATAGGCCCATGGATTGCACATAGTCGTACTCTTGCCAGAATGGAGCAGGGGGAGGATCTGCTAGAAATCTATTTGAAAGAGCTTTTAAGCTGTAGATTTGGCATAAGCAAAGCCCTGTTTTTACAGCCTCTTAATGAACTCTGAAAAAAACCTTTTCCTATGGCCCCCTGCCTATCTACCTGTAATTTAATCAAGGGGGGGTGCAGCAACAGTCCTGGACTTTCAAGACAATTTCTGCCTCCTCACACTTGCACAGCCCACTTCAGCAGAGAAAAAAATGAGAAAAAAAAGGAAGGAGGAGGTGCCTCCAGAATGCAGTTTTAAAGTTCTTATGATGTTAAAGCCAGCACCTCAGCCACTCAATGTTTGCTGGTACAGTACAGAAAAAGGAGATCCTTATTTCATCCTGATACCTTGAAGAAGATACACGACAAGTTAGTAGCTGCAGCAGGAATTCAGTGCAGAGATCCCAAGCCATCTTTTGCCCATCCAGCACGGATCTCTCTGCCTTAGTTAATGAAGGGATGCAGTAGCTCAGTTGCTGAGAGCTAGAGCTCCAGGGTACGTTCCTGATCAAAACACAATTACCTGGCAACTTCACCCAGGCAGCTGTGAAATCAACCACGGAAAGGAAGGGTAAATGAAGATGCTAAGTGCGCTAACAGCAGTCACCCTCTCCATAGTGACGCAAAGCAGGAGTCACCTGACTGCGTAATGTGACAGCACAGGTCAGTGAGAGAGAGCTGAGCCTGCACACAGCAGCACGTAGCTGCTGCTCAGCAGAAGCTGACTGCGTTATTTTCAAAACAAGGAAAACTGTTAATGCCTGTTTTGGAAATCCAAATCCTCCCCCCATGTTCTGGAAGGGGGAATTACCAAATGAACCATCTCTCTCGCTCCCCAAACATAAGGCACATTAAAATGTTCCTGCCTGTAAATATGGGTGCTGTTAAAACGGTCTATTTAACTGATCTATTACCTGGGTGCTGCCAGAGTTTAGTGCCTGCTGCATGCACATGCTGAGTGTGTGCTTTAGGGATCAGAGGAAATGAAAAACAACCCTTTTTCCTCCTCAGAACCATAAACAAAACAGCTTTAACTTGGAATCTGCTTAACACTTGATCCTAATGGCAAACCAGCCCTTCTCCTTTCTTCTTCACCTTCACAGGCAGCTCTGCTCCACAGCCACCATGGAATTTAGCAACAAATGCCTTGCAGAGCTCAAAGTGTAAAGGCACACTGGCATGAAAACAATACCAAATGACACAGTGTTTTCAAGTATTCTATAAGAAAAAGAAACCAAAACTTTATTTAGTAGAAAACTTTCAGAATACAAAATCAGTCTGTTTGAAGTATTACAAGGACAACATACTCATTAAAGACAACTCCTGTTCTCCTAAGGTGTAGTCCCGTTTCATGCTGCACCCTTTATTTGTTGCTTTCATCCTCACAGAGTGGCTGAGGAGTTCTTCCTCTGCAATGCCATCAAAAAAGAAGTCCTCATTGAAGATGGGATTCCTGCTTCTCTTTATAACAGTGCTTCTCTGCTTCTGTGTTTTCCCTGGCACCAGGGAGAGGGTGATGCAGCAGTTTATGTTTTTGGGCTCTACAGAGTCATCGTATAAACCCTCTGCACTGATCAGACGGATCCTCAGCCTTTCATTTTCTGAGCAGTATTCAGCTGACAGCCTCAACATGCCCCCCTTGTCCATGACTACTGTGCTCTCTCCCACCAGTCTCTGCCGGCCACGGGCAAAGTCCAGGGGAAAGAGGGGAGAACAAGACACACTGCAGCTCCGTGCAGCGAGCAGCCCCTCCGAGGCCCGCCTGATGGCACTGGGGCTGTTATCAGTGGAGCTGCTCTCCTCTGTAGACAGAGAATTATTCCTGGACATGCCAGATTTGTTCTTGGCCTTCAGTGCTCGGCAGAGCAACCCTTCCTGACTTCGTGCCTTGACCAAGGAGCAGGATCTGGGAGGCGATCTGCTGAGAAGCGGGGAGCTGAAAGGAGAGGAGTCGCTGGAGGAGGCAGTGTCGCTGTCGCAAGCACCCTGCCTGCGCAGGTGCCTGGGAGGCAGCCTTACCGACGTGAAGCTGATAGCGATGGGATTGGACGTGTTCCCTTTACCACCAAATGTGTTAGCTCTGGATCGAGGCAGCGTCAGGCTGGGCAGAGCCCCACATGTGTCACCGTGGAAGATCGATTCCTTTCTCCTGGTGTGGGGACTCTCCAGCAAAGTGCAGAAGCCGTAGGAAGTGGGAGCTCTGGGGAAGTGAGGCAGGGAGAGCGCTGCTTGGGACTGCGGATCTGAGTTGGTGCCTTCTTCCTCAAGCACTGGGAACTCTTCAGCACTTTCCACCTGGATGAAGTGGGGCAAAGAAGAGCTGGAGCTGTGGTCAGCAGAACTGAGATGTGCATCCTCCGAACCGTGGTGCTGGCGGGAGCCAGCAGGAGCAGCGGTGCTCAGCCGGGGGGGGATGCAGAATTCCGGGATTCTGTCCGGGGTGAGCACGTTGGGAAAAGCAGCAGCCCCCAGGCGGGCTTTTTCCAGCAGATGTTGGCTGGGTGGCAGGCCCAAGAAGGAGGTGCACGGGAGGTTCCTGCTTCCCTGTGACGCTCTGATCTTGTCCAAGAACCACATCGTTGCACCCAGACGGGAGGTCCGCAAAGGGGAAGAGCCGAGAAGGCAAATCTACCTGCAGACACAGAAATGCAAAACTACATTAACGTGCTTCCCAGGCACGCTGCAACAAAGCAAAGCACTGAGGATGCTGAGAACGGCGGGACCGGCGCAAATGCAGTCCGCACGTCCAAAGCAGCCTCTGCTCGGCACGCTGCAGTCAGTAAAGTCTCATGGATTTTGCCGCAAGGACAAAATGAAGCCACCAAAGAGAGGCTCAACGACATCGAGTCGCTACCGGGAGCCCTCCCCGAGCGACCGCTCCCTGCTCCCCCCGAGCCGAGCGGAGCCCAAGCCCTACCTCGCCGGCTTCCAGCGGCACTCCACTCCGGTGTCTCCGCGGCTGCCGGTCCTTTTCTAGCGGCGCCGGGCGCCTCCCACAGGGAGGGAGGGACGGAGGCAGCGGGGGGGCTGCGGGGCCGGAACGCCCCGCCGTGCCTCCGCGCTCCGAGCCGAGCCTGGAGCGGCTCGGGATGGAGCGGTCGCAAAACGAGCACTTGGCGAAAAAGCTCTTCTCGGTTTGCGCCTCGCGCCGTCGCAGAGCAGCGCCCGGCTGGGGAGAGCTGACCCTGACCCACAGCCGCCCCTCGTCCTCCCCGTTTCCAGCTGCTTTTCATTCGAGGCCGCTTTCGAGATTATCTATCAAACGCAGTACAAAGGCAGAATTGTCTCAGTGCATCCTTTCTTCTTGAGAGCCTGGCTGTTTTCCAAACTAAGAGCAGTAGGAAGCGTGGAGCGCGGTTTTCCCACCTCATTTGAAAAAGACGTGGCTGCTTTTCTGCATCGGGGTGCGTGTCCCCTCTCCGGGCTATCCACAAAGAGCATGAGACAAATAAACCCCGAGGCAGCACCTGTCACTGATACAGAGCAACAGAGCAACCAGAATGCGGGCGAAATAAGTAGAAAGGGGGCAAAGAAACGCTTTTGCAAGTCACCTTGACAAAGAGCATTTTAAAAATGCAGGCATGCATGTCCCTTATGTTCCATAGAGTCCCTTATGTCGCACAGGGCACGGTGGGATCCGTGAGCTTCCCAGCACAGCTCTGCAATGCAGCAGAACACAAACGGAGCTCTGCAGACTCTTTATGATTGTGCTAAAGGCTGCTAAGAGAAACCTTCACTGCACACCTGTGAGAGGTTAGCTGAAGCTCAGCTGAAGCTGAATGCCTGTAACACAGTGACAGGAGCAATTTTGTCTTTCCTCTTCTCCCCGAAGAGCTAAAGTTCATGTTTACGTGGCTTGGAATAGACTGGATGTGCTCAGAGGAAACAGATCAAGTGGGTTGCAGGGGCAGGGAACATTTTGAACCTGCTGAAAGGTTCAGCTGGGAACACACGTGTCCAGAGGCTGAGCCCTGCCTCACTGCTGCTCATTTTACAAGCTTCACTTTCGTAATCATCCTCTAGGGGGTTAAATAAGACACGATCGAAATACCCAAAAGCGCTCTGCAAGCTAATGCAGAGGGGTCTGGAGGGGGATCCTGCACCTTCCCCAGCACGTGGGAACAAGCTCCTTTGGGCAGCAGAGCTGCGTGGCACCCACTACAGTGGCATTGGGGTGGTGTAGCACCACATCCCATGCTGCATACCACAGAACTTCCACAGAGTAAGGGAGCTTCGTCCCACGCCTCTGCCTTTAATATCAGAGAAAGCTTGGCCTCTAAAAATGGAGAAGAGTGAAGAAATTGGAGCTTTCTAGAGGGAAGCTTATTATTTCTAGTGACAATTCACGGAAGTTGCCCAGAGCTGGCCATCATGGCACAGTGTAATAAAGCAGCTAGCCTGCTTTAGTGCACCATTTCCATTATCCTTCATCTACACTTAGTAAAAAATATTGCTAGAGATTCCCCTCCCCAAATCCCCTCATCTGTCAGCCCCTCCCTCCGGTGACTGAGGACAAGCAGGTGCCTAACGGTGGGTGCTGTGAACCCCCTCCCAGCCACACTGTGGTTTACAGACATTTACAGACAGCTGTGCTGGCAGCTCAGTGGCCCTAGAGTACTCGTACATCCCCCTGGAAATAGGCACTCCAGCACACGATTAGCTGTTTAGCTTCCTGCCTTCAAAAGAATTGCTCTTTTCCTCTATTAGTTTCAGAGCGTAATTAGAAAGTAAGTAAGCTTCCTGTTGCTATAAAAACGCCTCTTCTAAACGGGAAAGGCTATAACACGTGGCTGAGGCTTTCCCAACCCCCCGTGTCCAACATCGGGTGGAACTTCACGACCTGTGCCGGACGAGCCGGGACAGCGGAGCCCCAGCCGTGCGACACGGGGCGACCGAGCCCAGCCGCTGTTCGGCAGCTCCGCACCGCTTTCGTTCCCGGAGCCGCGGGGCAGCGGCGGCCCCCTGGCGCCCCCTGTCGGCCGCGTGCTGCGGCTGCCGGGGCTGCGCCGGCCTCGAGTATGAAGGCTTCCCGGCCTCATCCACCGGAAGTTCTCCATTCAGGGTTTAGTTTACAAATGATTTCATTCTCCCTCAAACAAAGCAGTGCCCTGCTTATTTGTTAAAGAAACACGGGTAGCTCTACAAGCTGCCGAGCGTGGAGATAATATGCGTGTACACCCCACACCCAGCTACTGTAGACTATTTCTGTAATGGAAGGAGAGCATCCTTAGCTTGTACAACTGCACAGCCTGTCCAGTGCAGCTGTTTTGGTAGAAGACATCTCTGTGGAGTGTTTACAGTAATCCAGAGATGTGTTCCAGGTATTCCTCTGTCACAGAATGGCTTAGGCTGAAGGATACCTTAAAGCCCACCCACCCCCTGCTGTGGGTTAGCTGTGTCCCAGCAGGTCAGGTGGTTCTGAACACCTCCAGGGATGGGGCACCCACAGTTTCTCTGGGCAGCTGTGCCAGTGCTTCACCACCCTCTGAGTAAAGAACTTCTTCCTGACGTCTAACCTAGATGTCTCCTGTTTCAATTTAAAGCCATTCCCCCTTGTTGTATAACTAGCAGGTTGTGTCGATTGCCTTCCTGTTTGTAAGCTTTCTTCAAATACTGGAAGACTACAGTGAGGTTTCCCCCAGTCTTCTCTTCTCCAAGCTAAACAAACCCAGCTCCCTCAACCTTTCGTAATAGGAGAGGTGCTCCAGCCCATTGGTCATTTATGGCAGTGATTGGCTCAAGGGACTGGAAGGAAACCCAAGGGAAAGCCTTTCACAGTGACAGTGGGTCCTGAGGTGCAGATGCACAGCACAGGAGCTCCCCACCCCAGCTCAGGGCACATCACCTCCCCTAGGGCTTGGCAGTCCCAACAGAGACCCAGCTCCCTGGAAGAAGCTCCGACTCCACCCTTCCTGCCTGGCACATCCAGCCAAGAGGAACAAGAGAAAAAGAAAACCTTTTTGGACTGTCAACTGTATAGGGAGTAATAGGGAACTTGCAAGGACAGCAGGGATGAGGTGGCAAAGACTTCCAACATTCAGTTGTAGTTTCCTGAGAAAACATCCTCAATAGACTGAGAGGCATTTGGACTTTTTTTTTTGTTAGATATCAATATCATAAGCAAATATTTAGCACATTGATTCATTCCTGTCATTTGGACAAAGGTCTCATAGCAGCCTGCTCACCACTTCCAGCCTAGATCAGTCATTTGTGTAGCGTGCTCAGGAATTGCAGAGGTCCAGCAAATCTAATCTGTAAACTTTCTTTCTTATGCTATTTCATATCATGTAGCAGCTGGTATTTTATCTCATCAGCAAAGGCCAATTCCTATGCAGTTTTGTAAGTGCCCTTGCTCCTCTGAACATATGAATGAAAGAACAGAAGAATGAATGCTGCTTGGCAGCAAGAGCACGTGAGTGACAGGGCCCTTCAGGCACACTTAGGCTTTATGCAGAGTGTACAGAGTGCCTTGTGTCTCAGCAGTATGCATCGTCCTGACCCACCAGGTTGATCTGAAGAATTCTTTCTTTGTAGTGTATTATATGGTCCTGTGACAAGAAGCTTACACTTGCCATACAAAAGCCAAAGAGATTATGCTGTCCTAATTCCACTGCCACTGAACTCAGCAAAAGCAGTCTGGTCTCAGTCTGAAGTACGGTACTACAGAGGCACCTAGCCACATGTTGCTTTAAATGCTTCTCCGTGTTTAAAATGGAGATATACCCAATCCCAGGCAGTATCTCCTTCATATCTATTTCAAACCTGAAAACATTTACAACATTTATATTATTTTCCCTTCCACACTCACACACTGTCCTTATCCAAAGAGCACAGACCGGAAACAACCTTAAACAGAAGGAAGGAAAGGTTAGTTCTCTACTGCACCTCAAACATAGGCTGTTGAGCCTTCCTGGATGGCTGCAGCGTGTCCTGCAGGTACAGTACGTATAAAGCTTAAGTGCACTAGGTGACGTTGCTGTATTGAAGTAACAACCTGCTAGTACAAACAACACTCATGAGAATGAATGAGGCAGCAAGCCAAGGCCATTTCAAAAAGGATGATTTACCTTGTCAGAACATGCCAGGTCTTAATTCAGAGTGTTAAACATTTTAAAATAGATGTGTTGACAGACATCACTTCCCTCCCATGTCACAGGCTGCAAAGACGGGGGTGTTGGTGAATAAGCAGACTTTCTAGGCTCACCTATGATAACATTAACTGCAGCTGCCCGCAGGCCACACAGTGTTCTCTGAGAGCCTATGAATATGACAGCTCCAAGGAGCCAGGACTCCCCTGCTCAGCTGCAGACCATAACAGCAAGCATCAAGGAGCCACTGCCCATTTTGGGGGATAGGGAATTCTGCTGTCAGGTGGAAGGCTCCTAAGGTGTGCATGCAGGAGTGCGTGCCTGAAAAAACACCTCTAGGAGCACATGAGAATGTGATTCAGAGTCTGCTGCTGTTAAAGCTATTGTTGTTGCAGAATACTAATCGCATCAGTATTTTGTGCTCTTCAGCTATACAGCTAGAGTATTTCTCAGGGACAAACACCAAGTTAGACATGCTATTTAAAACTTGAGAGAAATGTTTTTTAAGTAGTTAAAAAAAACCCATAAATTTAAATGCAGAGCTGATTCCCTCCTCTCCTCGTCACATGGTGAACCCCTATTTACTTATATCAGCTGATCCCTAGACTCCTGAGTTTGATCAAAGGTTTGGCTTGGAGATATTCCTGCTTTGCAGTCAGGTAAGGCAGCCACTGCCAGTCCAGGCAGCTCCACTCAGACCTCACAAGTAAAACATTAAGAAGAAACTTGATGAATCAGAAGAGGATTCCCTTACAAGTATTAAAATTTGGTTGAACGTTTTGTGTATATGAAGAAAGTGGCACACTGATAGGACTGGCTTCAGCATCTTGGTGGATAGGAAAAAATCGTGTAAGTGCAATCCATTTCAGAGTTGTATCGCTAGTCAGCAGCACCTAATTAAAAAAAAAAAAAAAGGTTGCTTTTGGTACAGTGCAAAGCTTTGCTTCAGATAACATTTGAAAATCGCCATCTACTCCTAGCTCTGACATTTGGTGCTAGCAAGAATCACTGCTGGTTTTCATCTATATCCTGCCCCCAGATCTGACTGGCCTCTCCCTCATGGAAAATGCCCAAGATAGAAAAATTATTCAAAGATTATACTTGGAGTTCTTTCCAAACTGATGGGAATCAAATTCAAGGAGGAATCAAAGTATTTCCTCAGACCTATAACATGTAGCCCTTCAGATCTAGACTATGCTCTTGCTTGCTAACTGTGTATTTTGCAGCAAATGGTTCATCACAGGAATACTCTTAATTCTAGAAAAGAAGGAGCAGAAAGGTGATACGTCCTTGCCAGGGAGTGCCTGATGACAAACCCTCATTGTGCTGACAGTATCAGCTCCATCCAAGATCTGTATTGCTTTTGGTTTTCCTTTTCTGTATGGGCTACAGAACATCATCTATCAGCAAAGGTGAAGAGTAAACAACCATTTTAGCAAGGTGTGACCTGGCAGGAAAGAAAGAAAATTGTTCATGCAATAGATCTTAAAATCCAACATGACCAACTACAAGCTTCTGAAATGTATTTTACCCTCTGATATGCCTGTGGAACTCCACAGCCTTTGGCACAGGAGTACGAAAACCAGCTGGCTTAAATTCTTCATCTGATCTGTGACCTGTCCCTCTGCAGTAGCTGTGTGCTGCAGCTTGAAGCTTTAGTCCAACACAATCTGTTGATATGTTACCAGAGCTCTGTTCTCCTTTGTCCCTAAGTATTTTTCTGTATAATCCTTTTCTTCCCTACCTCTCTACATGAGCAGTTAGACAGAGCCTGGGCAAATATTAATTGTTGAAAATACAGCATAAACCAGGAAAAAACACAGATAGCAGAGTTCTGCTCTTCACAGTGTTAACATCCTTTTACAAAGTATTTTTTTTTTCTCCCCATAGCATCTAAACAAGGTTTCTGCCATCTGAGTGAACACAGCACTTGTACAAACTCAGAAGGCTTACAGTTGCTCCCAAAACAAATGTCTTTTTATTTTTTCCCAGTAGATCTGTTGTCTTAATGCTAAAATTCTCACTGGCAGATCCCCTGCTCTTTTGGAGACTGCATGTGGTGAGACCCTTACAACTCCACTCTCCAACCTTAGACTGTCCTCAGCATTTCACTGCACAGAAGGACACTTCTATTTTAGAAGCACCCAGGTGCATTCAGCAGCTGTACGGAAGTTTTCTGTCCACCAAGTTGTTGTGTTTCTGTGCAAGTATTTTTGAAATGCAAGTGTTCTGCATTTTTCACTTTCTATTTAAAAAACAGGCACTGCTAAGGCCTTGACCCTGTAAACCTTCATACAGATAATCCATGATTACCTCACTTATGCCAGAGCTCCTTATGCCCGCAAATTACTTGGAAAACACATGTCATTTTGAATATCAGTAGTAAGAAAAAAAGCAGTCTATTAGTGAAACAGCTACCAGAATTGATTTCAGGAGATGCTGTGAAGAGCCCTATAGACTTCTGGTGACTTTAGGAACAGGCTTGGGATCTTACAGAAGTGCTGCTTATAGCGCTAGGGAACAGAAAGGAAGAGAATAGTGACAGTTCTGTTATTGGAAAGAAGTTGTTTGTCACAAATTTCATTTAAAACAAAATTAGATGAAAAGTCATATGCTCTGGGATAAAGGAATTTTGCATACCACCTGCTTTCCTCCCAAATCCCGGTATTAAACATTTGCCATTAATGGTTTACAATCAGAAAAGTAGCAAACGGGGTTAAAAACGCATACAGAACAACACCAGTTCAAAACAGTGAACAGCAAAAGTGTGAGAAAAGCAAGGATTTTCTCTGACAAAATCACTTCCAAGTCAGGGAATCCATTGGCATGAGAAAACAAACAGCTTTACTACTGCTCCCAAACACAGAGTTTAAACATATGGCTACAAGATATTACTATATAAAGAAAAACAAATTGAAGTTATTGCAGTCATGCACACATTGCTATAGGGAAAAGCAGAAATAGGCTCGTGTGACTGTGTGAGATTCCCCAGCACTTTGGAGAAATTGTAACATGGTTAGGAGCTTCAGTTAAGAGGGGAGGATGAAACAAAACCCCTACTTCTTCAGCTGCCTCAGCCTCTCTTATTCCCTTAAGCAAGCTCCAAGCTTGATCCCAGTCTGAGCCTCCCTCCCCGGCCCCTTGGGGCTGGCAGCCTCCCTGCTGGAGGCTGGGAGCAGCCGATGTGTTACACATGGCACTGGTGTGCTGGGAGCCTTCCCTCTCTACCCCAAATGCTTAAAAGGAAACAAACTACAATCTGCTTGCCATGCGTGTTCCACTTGATGTCTTGCACTACCCAAAAGCATGGCAGAGTAAAATACTCGAGCTCTTGAAATGCATTTTTTGCTATCCATACAAGGAAATTAAAGGATAGTTTCCTCTGCTTCGTAGCGCTCACAGGCATCTCTTGTCACTTTTTCAGTCTGTCAATAAAAAGAACACGCAGTGAAAGCTCTGAAAAATAGTTTCCCAGCACCAGTTTTATAAGGGCTGCACGGACAAGGTCATTGAGAAGAAAGATGAGGGAGCAGGGAATACCATTTCCATCCTGTAGCGACGGGAAGCACAGCTCTTCCTTTGTGACCAGCAGCACCATCCTTGGAGCTGAGTGTGAAACCACACTGGTGATCGAGAAGGTTTTTGTTTTCCTCCCATCTGAGTAAGCAATGAAAGAGCCTTCCTGGGCTGTGGCTTTGTGCTCTCATCTATTCATAGGTAGACGCTCAGGCATAGATATGTGTATATGAGTACAGGGATGGTAGGGCAGCCCCTCCTTGAAGTCTCTGGGACTGGAAAGACTTGGAAGCTGCTGATTCACTGCAAAAGAAGAAAAATCTCTGGACTTCAGGGCCAGCAGGTGTATAGGCACTGACAAGCATGGCTCTGGCTTCTGATATTTATAACATCAAGCTACGTAACAACGGCACTCTCACTCTGTATTGTTTGCTCTTATTTGCTATTTACTATGATCAAGAAGCACAACTGATCTTAAGTAATTAAAATATTATACTCACTGATTCGCTGCTCAACAATTCTCCTACAGTATCAAAGCAGTGGCATTCAACAGCAGATAAAGCAGCAGTCCAGGTAAAGCCAGGCCAGGGTAGCTTCAGCCCCACCATAGCTGGATAGCATTGCCCTGCAGAGGCCAGCCTTTTCAGGCAATCTGAAGTCATTAACAGCTGCCCCACTTCACCTGTCAACAATTCAGCCCCCTTGAGTTGTCAAATCCTCTTTAAAACAACCCACTTCAGCTCTTAGAATGTGATTAAAATCTCTTCTACTTTCTGTTTGACCAAAGGCCCTCAGAAATCAGATAGAAACCTGTCATTACAGGTCATTACAGGACACTGCTTAGGGCAATGTTCTGAAGAAAAATTGCTAAATAAAATAGAGGTTTGTGGATGTCTTGTTAGCCATACTCCTGATACTCCCTTCCACTCACTTCTTAAAGCATTGCACTATTTAACAGGCTATAATTATGCAAGCCCTTCAAAGACTGTTTCAATGATCAATAATCCTACTGGGACTGTACAAGACCAAATTTCACCCAGTTTGAAAAGAATGGGAAACAAAGGAAAAAGAACACTCTTAGGCTTGTGCTATGATATGGAATACTTTGAATTTAAATATTTTTGAGAAGTATCTGCAGTTTGCTGCCCAGTGGAAGTGTGAAAAACCATTTTGTAAGTCAGTTTCAGTTAGCAGCACTTCACATCCTCCAGGCGAAGAAATACGTTATGGTTTATCTACATGATAAAGTATCATTAAAAGAAAGAATTAACGGAAGATTGCTATCAGTGAATGACTGACAATAAGATGAAAGATTGATTCGATCACAGGAAATGCAAACAAATTATACCTCTAGGGGCTCAGTGAAAAATGGGGCAGAAACTGACAGTTTATGTGATTAAAATAAATCACCATCAGCTCCTGGAGATGGAGCAGCTGGGAGTCAGCCCTCCCTCAGTTGTGCTGAGTTTACCTTTGTGTAATGCTTCACAACCTAAGTGAGAAGAGAATCACGTGCCAAATGCACTCTGTGCTCCGATCAGCCTTCACAACAGTGACTGCAGAGTGTCCATCAATAATATTCCTGTCCAGCTGGTCATTTTTCCCAGGGCACCGGAGCTTCATGGAAAACAATGCAGCAACATGAGGTTTCTTACCAGCTCCTGTACACATGAACTGCTGGAATTCTCTTGCTGATTTTATTGTGCATTTCTTTTCAATCACCATCTCACTGCCAATCTGTAACATCAAAAGCAGCAACAATTTTCTTTCTTCAGTGCTCCCAAAGTAGAGTGTCTTTTTCATTTTTACTGTATTTTTTTCCAGTATCAGTCCTTTCACAGAGCACAATCCTCCTGCCACCCTTTTATCTCTCCACCTAGACTGATGGTGAAGCCATTTGTCACAGTGGTCCTCATTCACATTTCAATGCAACTGAAACAACACATTGACCAAAGAAGGCTAATCTAGTAGACTTAGAACACTTCATCTCATAAAACATGAAAAAATATTGCATAGCATTGCCTTTCCAATCTGTTCCATCTTTTCTCCTGCCGTAGGTTACATTGTACTCAAACTCCACTTTCTTCCTCTCCTAGAAAGTAAGTGCCTGTCAGGTTTCTGCCATCTCCAAATCCAGCTCTGCTTAACATATCAAATCCATTTTCTAAACTCATTCCTACAGATTGTGCAGACATTTGATGCAGAACAGGCAGCTCTGACAATACTTTCCCTGTGGTATGACCACTCTAAAGATCCCTCTAGTGTTACCAGCAACTCTACTGTTGACATTAGAGTTTCTTTGAAGACTATTTATACAGGGCAGATTTGCAGAGTAGGCCATTTTTGGATAAGGAATGCAGAGCTGGAAGGGATCTCCTAGGTCTCTGAACATGATTCCCTGCTATTGCAGACACCACATTATTCAATTCCCCATCATGAACTTACCCTGCATTGTGAAAAGTCAGGTTTCAGTGCTATTTCTCCCAGAGGAAAATCATTCCAGAATCCGATCACTGCAGATAAACTTCATGTTCTTTGGGTTTTCTCTTGTACAAGAGACTAGTCCTATCCTTTCCTGCAGTAGGAACACTCACTTGGTGTTTTATATTAAAGAGGGAATATTTATTGTATCTATGGGAAATGTACATTTCCCATAATAATACATGCCTCTTTCACAACCACTTGACTAACTGCTCATGGTGAGTCTGATTGACTTACACCTGAACCATTATCCCCAGTGACTGACATTTCATCGTGGAGGGTTTTGTTCTTTCTCCTAATTGCAAGACTACGCATTTTACAGCTCTGAATTTCCTCCTGTTTCTTTTACTTCATCCGTGTGGACAACAGTTCTCTCTTGTCTTAGAGGAACAAGAATTTCTCCATCTTTGTCAAAATCCTCCCCCACAGGATGTCTCAAGTGAAGGCTTTCTTTGTTTGAGGGAATAAGCAGAGTATTTTGGTAATCAGAAATCCAAACAAACAATACTTCCTGGACAGGGGCCAAGGGAAAGCTGCATAGAAACGTTCTACTCAGAGTTGAAATGGATTACCATCAGGACTGTTCAGATGAAAATATATGCTCATCTCACTGCTCCTTCTCAGTACAGGTGTGAGCAGGCACAGGTAGAAGATTCACTGTGTGCAATGTAATCTCCTTAAGCATACATATCACTGCTTTGCAATCTCTGGACTATGAGCTCCATGTCACTGTGATGGACAGTCCATCAGTCAGGTTTACCTGCACTGAAGCCTGCAGTGAACATGCAATTATGTCACCAGTATGCTCGGCAGCTATAGCCAGCTCCTCTAGATAGTGACTAGTCAAAAAACGAAAACAAAAACATTTCAAGCAAGGAAAAGAATGCATCTCACTGCTCCTAGCTACGCAGGTTACTCTCATCTATAAATGTGATAATTTCCTGGGGCAAAACTTCCAGTTTCTCATTCTCTTTGCTGTTTGGTAACCAAATAGCAGATGGCTGGACTACAATTAGGCATATATACATGATACCACCTGCTAGGTACATTTTTTTGTTCACACTGGAACAGCTGTTATTCTCCAATTTTGCAAATTCAGAGTGAAGGAGAAGAGTAATTTTTTAATTTTTTGGGGGGCAGATGCTTTAATTCTCTGCAGGGTGTAATGGCACAAACTCAAAAAAAATTAAGATTATAGCTGATCAGAATGTTTTACAACAGCTTTGCAAGTCAAACAGTGGACATTTAATAAGTTAAGGAGTCCCACAACCAAACAACATTGAGCCTCCACCACGTATATCTTTTTTTTTTTCATAACAAATCTTCTTCTATGTTTAGTGACACAAATTCAGCTAAACTATTCAAAGTTTCCTAACACATTAATTGGGTATTCAGCAATAAAGTCACCAATGCATCAAAAACCTCCCAGAAGATAAGATAGAAAGTTATCACTTCATCTTTAATGCCTCATTTAAAAATGAGGGAGACAAAGAAATAAATATACAGTGCATCACTTGCATGTTTTCCAGCTCACTGATCCATAAATCAGTCCTTGGACCTATCAATAACACGGCATGATTTTCTCAGAGGCACTGATGCAGATGAACTTAATTCTAGCACGGTGTATCAGGCATGGTGGTGATGGGTCAACAGCTGGACTAGATCTTAGAGGTCTTTTCCAGCTTTAATAATTCTATTAAAAAGCACAGAGCTGATAGTTCTTACTGAAGTAATGCTCTTCCTCCTTGGGAAAACAGGGAATTTCCTGCTTGACCAACCTCATCTCCCGCTATGACTGAGTGACTCACCTGGTGGATGAGAAAGGCTGTGGCCATAGTCTACCTGGGCTTTAGCAAAGCCCAGAGAGCAATGATGAATGGAGTTAAATCCAGCTGCAACCAGTTGCAAGTGGTGTTCCCCAGGGGCCAGTATTGGGGCCCATCTTCTTTAATACCTTTATTGACAATCTGGACGAGTGCACTCTCAGTAAGTTTGCAGAGAACACCAAGCTGGGGGGAAGTGTTCATCTACCTGAGGATAGGAAGGTCCTACAGTGGGATCTGGATAGGCTGGATCAATGGATTCTATGAATATGCAGGCTTACTTGAAAGATATGAGCTGGGCTACAGTAGCAGAATCTAGTTTACGCTGGTGTTAAAGATGTCGCAAAAACTTGAGCTGATTACTGTTAACATGGTTCCCACTCACGGGTACAAACAAAACATGCCTTACTTTGCTGGAGTTGTTATTTTTAGTGATTGCTTTCCCCTCAAAGACTCTACATTTAAAAACCAAGTCCAAATGGTCAATCATCATCACAACTTCTTGAAGTGGCTGTACTTCAGTGCTGGGTAGAAGAAAACTCACCTCACTGAATTGCTGGGCAGGAGCAGTGTCCAAGCACGCAAGAAACATCTGCAAAATCTGACAGAGAGCCAGGAAAGGATTTAGAATTTAGACTGGTAGGCACTGTTGCCCTGTAGCCAAACTCCCTGAGGCAGAATAAATTCCCCACAAAACTATAAAGCTGTAACTCCCTCTACAATCACTAATACCTAGATAATCTAATGCCTACTCTCTTTCTTTCCCCCATCCCCTCATCTAGTAGCTTTGCTTTTTCAAACCATTACCAGTTGGTAGTCCCTTTAGCCAGCACTCCCTGCCACTGAACACCTCCAGCCACAGATGCACCCTCAGAGCATTTCCACCCAGCAGAGCACCTTGTGACAAGCTGCATCTGTGCCACACTGCTGGGGCCTCCTCAGCACAGCGGGATGGAGTGGGCAGCACAGAGTGAGGGTTTGACCCTGGGTGCGATTTCTGTTCTGCTTCAGAAGAGTTCCCACAGGTGTCCAACCTTTAGGCTTGCCTAAGCCACACTGAGTGAAGAGAAAGAGTCTTGGGCCACATATAAAATATATAATATGGTTAACATATGCAACTATTGAAACTTATATATTACAGCATTAAAAAAAAGAGGGCAACAAAAACATAGAACTAGCAGGTTGGACACATGGTTTAGGCCATGATGAGAGGTGCATGTGTTTATTGTCAAGGAGGCAAGATATAAAGCAGCTGTGTAGTGCCAAAGTTGCAGGTGCACTTAAGGATGTAGGCAGATGCATGATTGACTTCTAAGATGTGCCTTGCATTTGTAGCTCAGGTGCTCCTACACCCTGCTAGATATCTACCTGCATTCCCAGGAAGTTGCATGCTTTTGCCAGTTTAGCTCCTTATCAGCAGCTCAGCCATCTCTAAGGCCTACAGCAAAACATATTGATTTCAGCTGCATGCCATGCCCAAATAACCAGTTATCTCTAAACAGAGGCACACCTCAAACAACCTCCTGTAGCTTTGAGTTCCATTGGTTACAGAACCATCATTGCTTACTGAAGTGATACCACATCCTAACAAGTCAGTGCTATAGAAGTATGAAAAGCCACAAGGTTCCCAGCAGATACACCTTGGCTCCCTTGGTATGCCAACAGCACAACCTTTAGCATCTCATCATTCAGCTCTGTGCTTGCACACATGGGCTCTGGTGAAGACTTGGGAAGAGATTGAAAGCAGCTGTCTCTGTCAAAGCCTCTTGCTCTGCTGCTGTGCCATGTTCTGTCCAGAAGCAGAGGGAAGGGGTGATCAGATTTGCAAATGAGAAATGTGACAGTGTCATTTCCCACACATCTCCACCTTAACTTCTAGCCAACAAATTGTTTATTGACGTGGACCATCAGAGAGATGAACAAAATTAAAAACCTTGTGGAGAATTTACAAGTTGTTCCATTGATCAGGGCTAGTACAATTTTTTTAATTCTCATTAATTTTAATGAAATGTAACATCCTGGAATCCCATTTCCCCTACTAAAACTAGTCCTACACATTCAGAGTTTCACTCAGAGAAACTTTTTCTTCAAACACCTGCAAAATCCTGAAGCATTGTAATTTTCACTTTTTTTTCCCCTAACAAAACATATTTTTTCCTCCGTTCAGTTTGTTCTTGAAATTGGACATACAGCTTATTGGCTTTTTTACTTTTTACTTTTTTGGGGTAATTGAAAAGCAAGTCCCATTGAAGCCCTGATGTACAACCTGTTCCTTGGGATGGAGAATGAAGCAGTACATCATCTAAGATGGCCATATGAAAGCACACTGCCTACTTCACAGCAAAAAAAGAATAGCAATCCCTTGTTTAATGAGGCAGGCTCCTGAGTTGAGCCCTTGCTGCATGTTACTCAATTTTCTGGCACTCATTAAAACACTCAGACGAGGACTGTATGTATTCCTTGCTTCCATAGAAGTGTTTTCTTACTTCAGAATCATTCTCCATTTTCCTGGTACTGCCTCAACGTCAGAGCACTAAGATCATGCAAAAAGGAACATTCTCCAATTCCACGTTGCTCCTACTAGTTCCCAAGAGCTTGCAGTTTCAGCTTTGGGGAGCTTTCATCTAAGGGAAAGCACAGCTGAAAGTCTGCTCCATTACTGCAGGAGTGAAACTCCCTGTTCCCTATGTCGTTTAGAAATATTTAACCACTTCATTTTTATGACCGTAAATGAATATGAAGTAAAATTCATGTAGAACCATTAGAGTAAATTAATTTTAGAATAAAATTAAATCAAGTAATTGAGGGCTACAAAACACTCCTGTGCAAGCTGCACTTCTGATTTGCATGGTAACTCTGGTTTGGCAATTATACTGTATTGAAATAATGCTGAAACCAATCCTGAGGCAGAATGGGTACCAGACAGTACTGTTAAATGTAACACTTGTCAGATTACTGCAGCTGCCTGATGACATAACAAGGTCCTGGCACGCCCAGCAGCACACAGCATCACATGGGTTGCAGTCCATGGCTCTCTAAAAATACGTGCACTAACAGCTAATTAATCCAACAAAGTAGCTATTGCTTCAGCACTGCACCATCCATTTTTAAGATTCATTAAGCTCTTCCCTGAAGAGAGAGCTGAAGTCTGTCAGGCAATAGGTCAGATATTATCATGCATTATGACTCTGGCTCAGAAATACCTTAAACTCCCTCTTAGCCAGAAAAACAGGGCTCTGCATCACCACTTTGTGATGTACTTTCTTGTTAGGAAGGCAAGGATACAAGGCTCACAAGCAAGCCATGGCAAGGCCTAACACCTCCCCCCCCCCAAAGAATTCAACATGATTTGTGCCATCAACTTCACTGGGTGTGGGATGCATCTGTAAATAATGGATTTTACAGATACTGAGCTCAGGTAGGTAAGTCATGCTGTTTCCAAAAACAAAGGCCTATCAGGTAAGAACTACATCAAGAAAATTACTCCTTACTTGTTGAAATGCTTTTTCCAACAAGGAAAAGGTTACCATTATATCAGCCTAGCTGACTTCACTTTTTTGTTACTGCCACCCTAGTAATTGGATTACAATACTATTTCAGACATTCAGTCTTTATTCTAGCTGCTGAATCTGGGCAATTGAAATTTGAATTGATAAAGAAAGAAGAAGGAAAGAAGGACATAATGTCTTATTCAAGTGATAGAAAAAATACAACCAAAAGAAATGAGGGGCAGGAAAAGGACATAAAAGTGCCAACTGAAAATCTGGGAGGGAATACATGTGAGCAAGTGGACCTCAGAGTTGTAACAGATCAATTCAGTACATATTTAATTACATGGATTAATTATCTGCAGACAATGAGCATGGAACACATCTAGCATTTGTGTCATTCTCCAAAGAGAAATAGTGATGAAAACTTTTCTTCTGCATGCCAGCGTTCGATCCAAATTCATCTATTTTTGGATTCTGTAGAGGGGGCTCCATCTAAGATTGTGCAAATAAACTTGGTTTGTGAACCTTTGTTGTATTTAAACAATAAAGAATCTGCAGACTAGACTCCTGCAGAGAAATCCAGATCTCTGGCCAGTCTGAGGCCACAAGAAATACCACACTTCTACACGAGGGAAGAAAGAAGTAGTTGGAATAAGTTTCCACTAGGGAAACTTATCCACTGGATTCAGCAACAATTGAAGATATTATTGCAGTTCTTTCTGGATAGAATTGTGGCAAAGTAAAAACAACTCTTAATGAGATAATTCATCGATCATCTTTATCCTACCCCTCCTCCCATGAAAGAGAATTGGCTGCTCCCAGGTCCTTTCACAAAGCCTCACAACTTATGCAAGAGCTTTCTCTGCAACTTGGAAAGAATTCTCCTGTATTTCTCCATCTCACCTCTTTTTCTATCTTCAGACTTTATAACCATTCAGATTGCTGCTCTGCTGGCACAACCAGGTTTTCCCTCAGTTGTTCTACTAATATTTTGTGTTTCATTCCATGTAGTTCCAAATACTTCCAAGACTTGTGTGTCTGCCATAATAATGTAACCGTTCCACTTCAAGGGTTGGCTTTATTTTTTGTTTAAAAAGATCAGATTTGCATAAAACTGCTAGTGAATGATTTTACATACTTAATTTGGAAGGCTCAGTAAATGCAAGTTGATGACCAGAGCTGGCTCCAGACATCTTATCAGCATAAAGTAAGTTTCCTGCCTGAGGATGAAGAATCTAGGTTACACTTGAAAATAGCTGCTTCTGTCACAGGCAAATGACTAGGATGAGAGGCCTGTGTACACCCTGTTTTCCAGAAGTAGCTGCTGTTTTATTCATTCTCATCCTCCCTCCTGGCAGCAGCAGCCACCAGCCTGGCTTCCAGAGCTCTGCCAACACCCATCTTGGCATCCCCATTGCTGCCTTCTTTGCCTGTGCCTAGACTAGCTCTGCCAAGCACCAGATTAACCACACTCAAAAATAAAAAATTCTAAACAACTCTGCCTATGCTTGCTACCTATAAATATCTGATGATATGAAGTTATATTCGTAAGTCAAAAAGCCTGCAAGCTGGTAATAAGAAATTCTGTACATCTTTATATCCAGTATGTGCCAGGGTCCATCTCATCCGGATTTTAAATCTTTCATACAGAACACTATGTTCAAAAATCCTCCACCCGAGCTGCCAAGGTCAACACTATAACATTTCCAATAAATAGAGGAGGTAGGCATACATTTGCCTAGATTCTGATCAATTGTAGCAAAGAGTAGAAAAAATATGAACTACGAAGCTAGATATACACAACACAGGGTACAGAATGATACATAAGGGCTAAAGTTTGTGCCGAGCACCAACTTTCCTGTTTGGGCACATGCCCCAGCAAAGTGTGAGCTCTAGTTTCAACGTTAAGGAAGGCTCACGATACTTTAAAGACCCCACAGCATACTTATGAGCATGAAGCGTGGTAGCACTCCTCTGCACTTCCTTATGAGCTCAAGATGAAATAGGTAACAGCATTTCTATGTGATACATTCAAGCAATGAAAGCATTAGGGATTTAACCACACAGAACTTGCTCAGCTGACACTTTTGCTATCCTCTCATTCCTCTTCCTCTATATGAAGGTGGCAAGCACATGTACATTGCACCCATTCTGGAAGGAATGGGAGGCTGCTCTGAAACAGCAAAATTTGCCCCTGAAGGAATAAATGTGATCAAAGAAAAACAGACCATCAGAAGTTAATGCAATTGCAAAAAAAAATCCATGTATCTGTTTTCAGTCATTGGGAAAAGCATGTCAGGTCCAACTCTACAAAGCACTGGAAAGGAAGGGGTGGCTTGGCAGAAGTGATAAAGCTGATTACAGAGTAAGGGAGAACTGCCAAAAACACAAGTCCTGATTACAATTAGTAGATTTAATCGACTTCTCCGCCACAAGATATTTAAAATGAAGACTAGGAACATCCAGCCTTGTTCTAATGCACACAGTTGTGTCTGCGCACATTAAATGCCTCATGGCACCCCACTTCATTTGTATTACACAAAACATAGAAAAGGAGTAGAAACAGCCCCTCTAGGGACTAATAACTGGAGAATGGGCTTCATGTCTGGGATGGGGTTGGCAGCAAGGCTTCCTGAAGGGATACAAGGGACAAGTGTTTAAAACAGTGAGAATGGGAGAAGGATCAATGCCAGCTCTGCCTGTCCAGCAAGGGGTACAGGCATTTGAATGCAACCAGGCCCTGAATGTAACCAAAATGCCCTGAGAAGAACACAGAGGTGTCTTACAGCTAAGCATAGAATAAAGGGAGTCTCACAACTACCCTTCTGTTTCCTCCAGACCTGAGACTTGCCAGAAGAAGTATAGTTCTCATTAACAACTGCTTTTAAATTATTACTGATTTAATAGGTCAACAGGAGACCACAACAGTCAGGAAGTTTATTGGTGAAGTCACAGAAAAGGCAGCTTACTTTTGAAGAAGGAGCCCAAAAAAAGGGCATGTGAGAAACACAAGATGCACTGATCTATTTTTATAAAATTATTCCCATCTAAGTTGTGTTTTGTAATAATTATGTGCTGTCAGTGATTTCATATGAAGAGCGAATTTTTCATTTTATTGAGGGGAGTTCTAATATGCTATTCCTCTGAGTGCAAAGCTGATTATGTATGAATTTGATATTCAGAAATGATTAATTACTTGATTGCAAATGTTAATTTTAAAATCCTGGTTGAACATGCATCAACAAGAGCAGACATCTCAGGTTAGGAAGGGGCAGAAATAAGTACACTAGCACAAGTATCCATTCAGTGCATCAGCAGGAAGGAAAATAGCAGAAGATCAAAACACCAAATAAAATATTAAATACAGCTCATCCTGTTATGCTCAAAGAAGACACAGGTAGGGGTTACTTGCTCAGAACTGATAGGCAAGGACTCCACCTCCACATTTATCCATAGGATATGTTCTGCATATGTAACGTATAATTACAGTTTCCCACTTAGTGTCAAGAACAGCTCTTTTCTTTCCCAGGTGGTCTTTGTACGAGTTAATCTACTTTAGTTTTGTTTGTTTTTTTTTTAAGTAACACATTCTTCATCCATTTCAATAGAGCTGGATAAACATTTAAGACAAGTGTAGAAAAAAGTCTACAAAGTACCTACCACCCTGCCCTCTTTATAGTAACTCCTTTGTCCCCCTAGGTCCCTGACAGTCTAGTTCTATGTAGCCACTTGGCCTCTGGAGTGAAATTCCATCCATCAGTGTCTTAAAAAGCTCTTAAGATTACTCAAAGTACTGCACCAGCAGTGACTTCCCCTACCCTTCCACAGCCTCCCGCAACATGGAGTATTCCAGGCCAGCAGTACAGCAAGATACCATAAGCAAATACTCTAGCAAAATAACCAATATTTGTATATAGACAATGCATATCACTAAGAAAAAAAAAAAATAGAATACTATCTAGCCTTTTGTACCTCCTGCTTGAGGTCTCAGGGTTTGCCTTGCATAAATAAAAGCACAGGTGAGAAAGCAGATCTGGAGATCTAGATGCAAACAAGATTTCCTCGATATTTGGGTAGAGCTATTAAGGCCTGCAACCTGATATCACAGAAGTAAGCATTCAGCACAACTCCTTTCTTGTTGTGGAAAAGCCTCTATGAAATATACAAGCCCTTGCTCACAGCTCCATGCACATACCCCGTCCAGTCAC
The DNA here is from genome assembly GCF_987193195.1 of Phasianus colchicus. Taxonomy (NCBI): domain Eukaryota; kingdom Metazoa; phylum Chordata; class Aves; order Galliformes; family Phasianidae; genus Phasianus; species Phasianus colchicus. Next base: position 4,726,687 of record NC_143447.1, on the reverse strand, counting down.
TACACAACCACTGAGGTATGAGGAATAGGAATAAAAACAGAGAATGGAGAAGGGACAGAGGAACAAACATAGGCAACAGCCCATCAGCCGAGATGCTGGAGGTCTTTCTGTGCTCTGCCCTGCACTTTACCCTAGAGGTGGCCATCCCTCAGCACAGCTCCATTTTCCCATGATTTCATTCCTTGGCTCTCCAGTGGAGCTCTGTAATTGCAGCAGTGCCAAGTGCCTGCAGAAGCTTAGGGCCATGCCATGGGAATCCCTGTGTGGCCATAAAGAAAAGAGTGTAACCGAATGGGAGCTGCAGGAAATAAAGCTTACCTAACACTTCAGTTCCACATAAACCCATAGTCATGCTAAGAGCAGTGTGTGGCCCCAAAGCCAGCATCCTGGGATGTTTTTCTGCTTGACTAAGAGGTCTGCAAATCAATATTCATTTTGAAGAGTGCTATGCTGTTTGTACACACAGAGTTTACCCTGTGGGTCCAGATGTTAGTGCTTTATTAAGCATAAAAATTATAGGAGATTTACAATAAAAAATACTGTGACTGCTGCCAATTTTTCTTTGGCAAACTTCCAGTAGGAAATATTCCTGTGTCAGCTGTGGCTCTCTCCTTTGGTATCACACAGACTCAGACAATGCATTTGTTGGATTCATTTAAGTATCTCCAAGAGCGTTCCATTGTTTTAAAGCATCAAAGAATTTTGCAGCTATAAATCATAACAAATAATCAGTAATCCCAAACAATGAAACCACATGAGAGAAATGAGGTGCAGATGTTGCCAGTCATTGAAGGAGATTGTAAAAGGGAAAGGAAACAGTTGTGTACATTATAGCGCTTGTTATGTGAGTGATTCATTTGAAGAAAGAGTGCTAACAACATCTCTCATTTTAAGGTGAAGATTTTTCCAAAACACTGAATCACTACACTTAAAGAAATACGGCAAAAAACCCTCTCTATTACAGCAGCAAGCCTAATGCACTGTGACATCTGGAGAGCCGTGGAAGTAGCAATCACTTCCCGAAAATACGTGGCATCACTCCAGTGCTTCACCAGCATCTGCAAAGTACAAGCAATTGAAAAAAACAGACACTAATTACTGCATGGTATGAATTTCAGACAAAGTAAGAAGTTCCATATAATTCTATTTTGAAGAAGTGCAAGACAGTACCTGATTTAGGTCTGTGGGGTACTCGAGCTGCTTGGAAGACTAAATCCTATTTGGAAGTTCATACAGTATTTCCTGACGTACTTCTCACAGCAAATGTTCTGTTCAACCTTTGTCTATGGGAAAGAAAAGCAAAGGGTAGAACTGTGGAAAAATAAGCATTTATGCAGCTGGTACCTTTAAAAACAACCACAAAGTGTGTATATTTATTCTCCAGAGTATCTGGAGCCCAAATATTGTTATTCACTGTTCACACTGAGAATTATCACTTAGATGCACATGAGTTTGCAGACAGCAATCACAGCACATGTTCTCCAACTTTTCCCACAACAGTTCTGAAAACCTGGAAGTGTTCAGCAGATCAGAGTGTAGTTCAGCCACAAACACTGATGCTAAGGTATATTTGTCAGAAGCTGTAGGGAGCTTACAAACAAAAGGCCCTCTGAGGGAGGGCATTGCAGAGCATACCACTGCTGTGGCATTTGTTTCTCTGATGATACAGATGCTGTGCATGAGGGCAGGCAGACTGCTGGGGCACCCATTTGTGACCCTTTCACTCTGAGTACTATGCAAGATGCAACTCAGAGGGGACTAGCTTTGCTCTCAGTCTCCTGACCTCACACATTGCCAAATCTGTGTCCCATTAACTTCATTGGGACTGACATATTCTGTGGGAACCAGAGCTGAATAACAATCCTATTCTTCATGCTTTTTGAGCTTCTGAAGCTGCTGTTCCCCTTAGATTAGGTACCAAAGTGCGTTCTTTATTTTCTGCAGTCTTCATCTTCAGTATTCCTTACTAAAAACATTAACTCTGTAAATGCATTCTCTAATTCAGAAGTGGCTGAATTTTTTGTTTGTTTGTTTATTTGGTGCTTTTTTTGTTGTTTTGTTTTCCCCTAGATATAAGGACAAGTGAAAAGTAAAAAACATAAGAAGGGCCATCCCAGATTTTGAAAATGATACATGAAGCAGTAGCAGTACAAACAGGAGTACAGAGAATTTTCAGGAATACCTAAGACTTCTGCTGTAGTACAGGCAGAATGAGATAATAGTTACAATAGCTATGAAGTTATCATTACAGTAACCATACAGCCAGAGCCATGATTTAATTCTTTACTATGACAAAAGAAATACAGATAGAAGTCGACTAAATTAGCACTCCAGACCTGGACAAAATCCTCAAAGAAGCCTTCTACCATAGCTGGTAGAATACCAATACCAGCAGTATGAAGACATTAGCTAAAATCAGTAGGGCAGGAAATAATGCTACAAAGTCTCAAAAAAATGTATGCACCTTACAGTAGCAGGGTCCCAAAAGTTGTTTTTTTAGGCTTCTTTCAAGCTACCTTTTTAATAGCTGTACAATTAATTACTACCAGAGATGTTATAATGAACACTTCACATACCTTTGAAGGAATTTACGCAGTCACCTTCATGTGCTTTTAAGTGTTTTCTTCACAACAACACTTAAAAATAATCAGTGATACCTTCGTCTGCTGACACATACAAATGAGAGTATGGAAACCAAACTACTAAGGTACTATTTCTATTCATCTTTCACACTCCAGAGTAGCACTACAGAATTACCACTACAGAGTTCAGTAGCAAGCTCTTGAAAGAAATAACAGTCATTTTACTGCTAGCTAGGAGACAAATTCAAGCCAAAAACCAAACAATTAAACAATGTCAGTACAGCACCACACTCACCACAACAAGGCAGAAACAGAAAGTCCTGTAAGCTGGGTTCTACAGGCATTACACCCCTGATGGTGAGCTTATTTGGAGCCCTGGTGCCGTGTGGATGGAGGCCATGTGAGGCTGGTCAGAGCAACAATAGGCTGTCTGTGCAACCAGGGCTGTAACCTTACTGCTTACTGATGCTTAGTAGTGACAGTGCTGACTTTTGCCAACTCATTGCCAGTGAGTTGGACTCCATATAAATGCTGTTGTTTTTTAGCTATTCCTCGTTGGTTCCTCTTTCTAAGGCTTCTAATGCAGTTCTTGCTCTGGTCACATCTTAGCCCCAACATCTGCCAGCTGCTTGGTTGGTTAGCGCTGTTATTTATTTTTGCCCAGTCAGTTTATCCTGCAGGAATCATGCTTCCTGAGCCTTGTAAGTGATGTCATTTCCATGGAGGCGCTTGAAGTGTCTTGCTAAGTGGCAGAACACTCATCTTTAAAATGGAAGATTATTTTATCACTGTCAGTTTTCTCAATCTGCCACACCACAGTGGAAATGCATATGCTCATTGACATAGTAATACACACACACTCTAATTTACATGCTTGAGTATGATTTGTGCTGCATTTTAATGGACGTGTTCTGAGACAGAGATTTAAAATGTATCTGGGATGGCAGCTTAGGACATTGCTCACAGCACGCAGCAGAGGAAGCCCTGCATGCACACCTAAGCTCTGCTGTGCCTGAAGCATCACTGAATTGCTGTCCTCCACAGGCTATTTTAAGTAGTTGAATCCTAAAATATTTTCATTAGAAGGATGAATGCAGGGCTCTGAACAAGCAAGACAGCACTTACAGATGGTTTATGTAGCCATTTCATTCCTCTGGGTTTGATGGCTGCTTAACATCTGCCTCCCAGGCTGGATGCATGTTCCTGGCCTTGCTGTCCCACCTCACACTGCTGGAGAACACCTCTGGCATCACCTGCCAGTCCCAGCCACATCCCAGGAGCACAGCAGACTGCTGCACTCTGGCTCTGACAAAGCACACTCACTGCAAAGGCTCTGGAATTTTGTAGCTAGGGAAATGGAATGGTGTTAGAATGTTTCAGTTTTAAAGTGTCATCTGAGTATGAGTAAAACCAAGAGATGTTCTATTCTAGGAAAAAAAGGGGAAAAAAAGGAAAGTAATTTTTCCACCCTGTTACAAACTGAAAAAATTGCCAGTCATGTAACTACGGCCAGATTCAGCCTCAGAGATTTCTGTGTCCTGCAGATACTCAAGTCTCATACTACAGCTGGCAGAAGGGCCTGACGGTTATAGCTTACACGTGCCTGTCAGTATATAACGGGTGGTGCCAAGGGGATGAGTGCTTGGGGCTCAGTAGCAGGGTAAGGGGCAGCAAGCACAAACTGGAACACGGGAAGTTCTATTTGAATGTGAGAAATGCTTTGCTTTTAGGGTTACAGAGCACTAGAACAGGCTGCCCAGAGGGGTCTGCTGCTCTGAAGATACTCCAAGCCCACCTGGGTGCTTTCCTACGTAACACGCTGCAGGGAACCTGCTTTGGGGTGGGGTGTGCTCATGGCTGTGTGATTCTGTGCTCCGGGAGCCCAGTAGGAGCTGGATAGAATCAAAAGGCCAAACGTTTAGCAGGGAATGCTGAAGAGGTGTTGGATGATACAAGAACCTGGCTGTGAGCGTGTCTGGGTTCATCTATACGGGTGCTGCTCTTTTCCAGAAGAAACGTGCCCACCTGCAAGTTTCAGTGAGCTGAAGTGATGTGAGGCAGGCACTGATCTGTCCGTGGGTTCTCTGGATTTGCTGCTGCTCTAGCATGGCTGTTTCTCACGGCTGAAATAACAAATACTGGTTCCTGGAAGGGCCAGTTGGTAGACCTCTGTTATTGTTACAACATCGTTATTGATGAGTATTGGTGAGTATTATGATGTTCTCATGAATTGTTACGGCACTGTGCAATGTAAGCAGAACAAAGCTGCTCAGCTCGTGCCCCCGAGCAGCTCAGTTTCTTCCGAAGGCCCAACAGCTGCCGGCTGGCTCCTTGCTTTGGTTGCAGGGCTCCAGCTGCACTGCATTCCGTTACTCGGGTGCGTGATTTTGAACGACAGCTGTGCTGACAGAGCCTCATCTGCACGAAGGTATTTCACATCAGGGACTCAATTTGCAAAGCCATCCCGTTTCTCCCGTCAGTGCAGGTGTCTTGGCATGGCAACCACCGGCACAGCAGCGGAGACGCGCTGAGGGACCGGGGCGGTGCGCGCGGGGCCACGCGCGGCTGCACGGAGCCGCGGGCGGGAGGCGCCTCGCGGCCCCTGAGGGAAGCGGCGGCGGCGCGCAGTTCGGCCGCCTCCCCGGGCCCGGTTCGGTCCTCGCCGCTCGTTTTTTGTTTTTCTTTCCCTCCCGGCCCTTCTCGCTCTCCTTCAGCAGCTGCCGCCCGCCCCCCGTAACCGCGGATCCGGACGGGCGCGCGCGAGAGGCGCCTCCGCATCTCCTCAGCGAGGGCCGCGCTCAGCCCGCCGCCTCACGCCCAGGTACGGGCTGCGCCCCGCGCGCTCGGCGGAGGGAACGGCCGCGTTCCGCGGGGGCGAGAGGGCGAGCCGCCGGGCTGCCCGCGCCGAGAGCCGGGCGGAGGGCGTTGGAGCGGTCCCGGAGTGATGACGCGCTTCCTGTCCTCCCGGCGGGGGTCTGCGCTGGAGTCCGCAGCGGCGGCGGCTGCGGAGCCGGCGGGAGCGGGGGGAAGGAGGGGAGGAAGGAAGGAGGGGAGGACGGAGACGAGCGGCGGCGGGGCGAGGCGAGGCGAGGCGGTGCTGCAGTAACGCCCTTGTCGGTAGGAGCCCCGTCGGACCCCCGTCCTGACCGCTGCGCGGAGCGTCGGTCCGCGCCGCGCCGCGGAGAGCGGGGGGTTGGGGCTCCGCGCCGCGCCGCCCCCAGCGTGCGGAGCTCGGCCGCTCCCGGCTCCGCGCCTCGGCGCTGCGGTGCCGGCGGGATCCCCGCGGAACGCCGCCCGCACAACAAGTTGGAGCGCCGCCGGGAGAGCCGAGCCCCGGGAGGGAGCGAGCGGCTCCGCCTCGCCTTCCCCTGCCGCGAGCGGGACGGGGCGCGAGGGAAACCCCGGCTCCTTCGGGATCCTCCCCGCCGCGGGAGGCGCGGCTCCCCCATAGCGGGCGTGCGGGTGGGCGCGCGGAGCCGTCCGCGTCCGTGCGCCGCGATGGAGGAAAATCCCCGCGGCGCGGTGCGAAGCGGCGACCTCCCAAGGACGGCCGTACCTCGCTGTACGCGCCCGCGTCCGTCGCGGTGCGGCCGCGCGAGTGTGCACGTGCCCCTTCCCGCAGCACGGGGCGCGGAGGCGGGGCGGGGGCCGCGGGGGGCCGCGGGGGTTCGGCTCGGCCCGGCCCGGCTCGGGGTGCTGACCGCCAGCGCTCTGCTCCGGCGTTCTGTGCGCTGCCCGCCTCGTGGCCGCGCTCCTGCGTGCCCGGGGGGTCGCTGCCCCACCCCCAGCTGCCCCCCGTACACCCCGTAGCCCTTCTATTCGCTTGGTTTGCTCCACGTGGTTTGCTGTGTGTTAAAACCCTGCCGCTGCATAGTGTGTATCTGAGAAGATAATAGGAACGTTCATTCAAAAACTCCAACTTGTGTAAAAGCTTATGTTACAGAGCCGTGTCTTAGAGCCAACTCCGAGCCTGTTAAGTTTCAAGCCGGCTCAAAGTTTGAAAGCACGGCGCGGTGCTTCAGGGCATCGGGAGGTCTGTGTGGTTGAGACAGCCCATTAGCTATGGAAAATGTCCGTGTGATTAAATACAAACGCACAACAGGTCTATCAGATTGCCCTTGCTTAAGTAAAACGACGTTTCTTTTCAGTTGTATGGCCATGTGTATGTTCTAAGTACGAGTGAAAGCTTCAGTGTTAGGTAGGAATACCTTACAAATGGCAGGATGTGGAAAGCTTTGAGGTAGTGGTCAGAGGCTCTGCAATCAGTGCAGCTGTTAGCTAGTTTAGCAGTGAATGAAGCTGTCCAAACTACTTCCCCTCTAGCCTTCAAAGTATGAAATCTTTGAGACAGTGCCTTGAGATTGAAGGTTACCACAGAGCTTGGAAAAGGCTTCTTTCCTCTGGGAAGTGCATTTCACGTGAACTTCACGACAGCTCCTTTAACTGCTGACTGCTGAAGGGCTGAATTTTTCTCCCAACTTATCTGTTGGTGGCAAAATCACTGAGCCAAAGTAAGATAAAAGTATTTGTTTCTGGTTGTCAGTCGGAGTCTCTGGGTTACTGTGACAGACTTGGTCAGTATTTAAGTTCTGAATCTTTGTGTAAAACTTGATAAAGAATATGGCAATTTTTAATGGGATACCCATACGTTTTTATCATCCAAATAGTGGCACTTTCCCTGGAATACTTCTGCATAATTGTCCTGTGTGTTCGGAGAGTAACATCTGTTGCGTGATATCATGTAATGGAATGTGGTACGGCTTAATTTAAGTTGATTTGAAATGTTGCCATTGGACTGTAGTAGTGCCTCAGAGGGTGAGAGGTTTTTTGGTGTGTGCGATGGACACATAGTTGCTTAGGGGTAGAAGATACTGGGAAAGACGAATTTGCCTTTGGACTGCAAAGAATTAAGTACTTTAACTCTGAGCTTGGTTTGCTATGCAGTTTTACTTAGACTTCTTTCATCATATGCCAACGCATTTAATCACCAAATTCTGCTTAGATTAGAAAAGCCATTTGTAGTTAAAAATATAACTGAATAGTATAAAACAGCGCTGCAGTCTATTTGATTCTTTTTTTATTTTTATCTTTATTCTTGGAGAGAGAGATGTGGGCTGTGGCATCCCGAGATCTGTGCAGTCTTCCTGATGGCTTAGTTTTTGCTGTGAAAACTTTTTTTTGTTTGATATGGTTTCTGCAAAAAGTCAACTCAGCATAGCAAGGATGATCTGAAGCATTAATGTTTGGACTGTGTTAATCTATATGCTTACCTATCCAATATATATCTATAAAATCTGTGCAAATGCAAGATCTGGGCAGCTTCCAAAAACGCTAGTTCTTAATTAGTCATCACAGCTCAACAGTAGTACAGGCAGCCACCTCCATCCCTTATTGTGGCATTTCAGTGTCAGATAGCTGCTGTGATAGCAGTATTGTACGTTTGTGATAAAAGTGCAGGCAGCACCATTTGCTGCAGCATAGTGTGGAAGCACAGAATATCCTGAGTTGGAAAGGACCCACAGTGAAGCATCGTTCCAATCTGTTGTGTTAGCATTAAGGTACCAAAGCCACTGCTGGGAGCAGTTCTCAGCTCCTTGTCTCTCCAAGCCTTGGAGTTTTGAAATTGCCAGCTGTGTAGATGTCCTGATGTGTTTAAATAAAGGCCATTTCTTGTGAAGAAGTTCTTATCCAGATGCTGCATGTGCACTGGAATATAATTAGCAAAGGGAGGGATGTGTGAGAGCTCTGTATTCAGCTTTCAAAAGTTCTTTTTTTTCCTCTGCTCATGAGTCCTGTCAAGATTTGGCAAGTCTGTTTATACATGTTTCTGCAGACAATAGAGTGCTGATGCAAATTGAGAACAGCAAACAGAACAGTTGTGTGTTGTTGGAAATGGAGGGGGGCGGTTCCAGTGTGCAGTGTTTTGCACGTTAGGTTTTATTTCTGAGTTACAGTATGTCAATTGGAACAAATGTTACTGCTGTATGGCTGGACGTGGCTTCAGATAGCCCTGTCTGTTTGTTCTTGAAGGGGAATGCAGGGTTTTGCTTCTGGAATTTTCTTTTTGACCACACACAGTGATAAGAATGTGAAGTAAATTGAAGAACTCTAAGTGGCAGGAAAATGTAAATGAGAGAGAAGAGGGTTTGGGGGGGGGGGAGAGGAGGGGTTGTTTTTTGGGCTAACCCGGCTCCTGAGTACAAAGCTATGCAAAGCATAATGGTCTCAGCCATTGCAGCTCTATGCACGAGGTTGTTATGGGTATGAACATCACGTTGCTTTTAAGCTTTTTTTATTGCTGCCATTTAATAATGTACTCCTTCCTCAGGAAAAAAATAAGAATTGGGGAAAGAAAAAAAAGGGAAAAATGTGGGTATGTTGAAAGGAACCCAAACCACTGGCAGCCCATGACCTGCAAGGCCCAGGCCTGCCCACATGGTGCTGCAGTCCTGGGTCTGATCAAGGGTTAGAGAATTGTGTCCTTCCATCTCTGAGAGTAATAAGCAGATGCCTTTTGAGTGAGGCTTGGGGATGAGGTGGTGGCCATGAGCCTGTGGTTACATTTGGTGCCAAACTTGTTGCTGTGAACACTGAACGTTCTAGATTGCTGTCCTGCTAATGCTGCTGAAAACCCATTTTATGGCTGTGTCTGAGCCGTTTCCCCGGCTGTGCTGTGTGCACACATGCTTATCTTGGAATTGAGTTTGAATTAGCTTGCATACTTGAAGCAATTGTGATAACATTTTGATATTTTCCACTTCCAGCTGCAAGCTGGGATTCCATCCCCAGAGATCCACCCCCTCGATTCTCAAAGCTCCAGTGCTTCTTTTTTTGTTTGTTTTAAGCCAGAAAACACACTGACTGACTTTACAGGGTGAGGGTGATCATACAATAATATGGTACCTTAAAATATCTGTACAGTACTATGATGTTGGCTTCTTACTTGGAGTCCCTTTTCTTGGCAGCAACCAGTTGAATTTCTGCCAGGGTGGGTCAGCCTGGCACTTGGAACTGCCTCGCTGGCGTTCTCAGTGGGTAGCTCAGCTTTCTGTGTTTGGGCAGCAGGAAGCAATGGGAGTTGAAGGGAATGGTAAATGGACCATGTGTCTTTCTATTTGGCAGCTTTTGCAAGATTGAGATTTTATTTCCATAGAGAAGTGACATTTAACACAGGAAGAAGCCAGGAGGGTCTTGCTCTTCTAAACACAGCAAATAACAGTTGAGATGATAAAGAATCAGTGGCATTACATGGGCCATTTAGTTTTTCAAGGTGAATAACAATTTACATTTTTAACAGCTGAGAGAGAGGTGTTTGTTACTGTAGGGTATTCCTGCTGGGTGATGTGAGAGCCTATTACATAATAGGGTTGTTCTCAGTGTAGGAAGGCCTTCTGTGCTGCACAGTGCTTCCCTTAGTGCATGTTTGTACATCAAAAGATTTCTTACCTTTTCTGGGAGCTGGTATCTGTAAGACGGTGAATTTCCCTTTGTTTCAGGTGGAATCTAGCTGTTGGCAGAGGTGGAAAAGCTGTGGTTTTTTTTTCTGGAGGGTTTGAATGTAGATGAAATACATAAGCATGAAACAGTTTGGAAGACTTATTGGTGCTAAAAATCAGGCTCCAATGTGTACCAGTGAATACATTAATTGTCCTTAGGGGCACTGGTGGCAGATACCTGTGCCTGTCCAATCAAAATAAGCCAAATACTGCCTAAGGGGAAACAGCAAGGTGGTAATGGGAAGAGGGAAAGAGGAGAATGAATTGATGGCCTCCAATGAAGAAAAGACCTACAGTAATCTAATGGGAAGAGTGGCAGTAGGAATGTGATCGTGGTATGGAATGGAAACAATAATCTAGACAAGGTAAAAACGTTGAAGTAATAGGAGATAATGTAAATTCATGAACAAGGTTGTAAATGAATTTATAAATAAATGATATCAGGAATCAGAACTTGGATGCTGCAGTTCCCTGTAGCCTGCAAATTCTGCAATTCCTTGTGATTTTCCTATTTTTGACTACAAAATTATCGTGTGTTAATTAGGTTCACAGTATAAAGATACATCTCCCATTAGCAAGAGGTATCTGAGCTATCTGAGGAAGGGATCAAGTGGTCACTGCTGCTGCACACAGGAATGCAGGGGCAGGCAGAAGGAACCAGTGGCAAACCTCCTAAGTTAGGATATCTCTGAAGGCAGCGTTACAGGGAGGGAGAGAGAAATGCCCAGCTTCATTTTAAAAAGGCAAAGGCTGTGGAAAATGAGGTCACTTTGTTTTGATGTTTGTAGCACACCTGGGAAACGTTACATGCATTCGCTGAGAATGTACAGACCCTAAAGGAGAACCCAAGGTCTTCTACGTACCCACCCTCTGGAAAATTGTAGATTGTAAAAAGTAGGAAGTAAAGTTTTGTTGTTGTGTTTGCAGTTGGAAGTAGTTGTCCAAGTCAGTGTGACTGGGAGTGAATTATGTGTTCAGGGCGATCCTAACCAGATCTAAAGCAGCTGAAGAGGACCAGAGAAGCATAACTGAAGACAAGACTGAAACCTGTGAAGAAGGTGGTTAACTAAATTTTGCATGTGATATTGGACAGGCCAGACTACAAATTAAGTACTGCAAACCCAGGTATTAAGAGGAGAGAAGGAGAACTGCAAAGTCTAATGGGTCTTGTCTGAGGCCATTGCATGTAGAGGATATGGTCACGTATGGGATTGGTTCAGTTGGATTAACACATGCTGTGCTGGTGAGTGATGTTTTGTCCTTAGAGAGACCTGTTTACCATTCTTAGTTGTCTGTTATCTTGTCTTCCTTGGCTCTATGAGGCATTTACTTCTATCACTGCTGACAGCCTGGTAATGACATGCCATAGCCCATCTGCATGGATCTAGTTTCTGGGTTTCACTGTCTTGCAGCTAGGTAAGGTCTCTTGCTCGTTCTTAATTTCTTCACTTTAGTCTGTAATTTTGGGTGCCTCCTCCTTGCTCTTCATGCTCTACACCTGAACAATGAAGCCCTGTTCTTATTTTTGTCTTACTTATTGTGTGAACTAGATCTGTGTGTTATGTAACCAGTTTCCTCACCTGGGAACTGGAAAGCTACGGTGAGGCCAGGAGTGGTGGTGGGGTTTGTATTCTACTGCAGGTGGTCAAAGTGGGGCAAGGATTTGAAGTCTGTTTGCTCAGGTGTTGAATTGATGTGTTCAGCATTCAGTCTCCTTGCATAACTGTATGTTAGAAAAAAGTTGTTAGTTTTGCCATGATTGTACCAGTTGATGTATGTGGATTTTGAAGGAAAACTGAAATCTTCCCTAGTCTCTGTTCATGAAATGCCTAATAGCACTTCTTGGGGCCAGAGTGGAGCTGAGTTGGGTGAGATCACAGCTACAGAGGGCCCTAAACCACTGGTGCATTTCCCTGGTTAGAATTCCTTGTCTTTGCTGACCTCACATTCCTGTATTTAAAAGGTAGTGTTTGGTAATGTGACCTCTGTGTGTTGTGACAACATTCTAAGTTTAATGAGCACCCCTTTGTGAAGTGTGGCCTCGGGTCATGCCAGGTGAACTTGTAGAAATAAGCATTCTTAAGTGACTGTAGTCTCTTTTTTTGTTTGTTTTCTTTTGTTTGGGACTTCTAAGAAGCCGCAGCGATTCTTATTCAGTTTGTTTAGCAGCCACTACAGTGTAGTTTTCATCCTGAAGCTACAGAACTTCCCTTAAAGATAAATTTCAAGTACCTGCTAAACATCTGCTATCAGGCTCCAATACTGTCTTGGTAGCCACCCAAAAAGGGTATCTCCGTGTACAGCTCGGCTTTCTGTAGCTGTTATGTGGGTTGTCAGGAATGAAATGCAACTTCAGCCCCTGAAGAGGATGCAGAAACAAGGTGGGATTGTAGATAACAGACCTTTAGTAAAAAGGGAAGGCTAAGCAGGTGGTTTCTTTTTCAGTTGTTTACAAAGAACATCTTAAAACCAAAGGAAAAATGTAGAATGAATACAGAAATTACACGGATAAAAGGAAAAATGAGAAGTGGGTTTTTTAACTGTAGTTACAGCTTTGTAAAGACTGAAGATTTACAGTAGAGTGATACATGCTGATCTCTTCTTGACTGAACTCTTGATTATAATTCACTCAAGGGGTACCTCATTATTTAAAATAAAATAGTCTTGCTACCTGTGAAGTAGTCTTTGTACTAGCATGGCAAGGTTCACTAAGCACCCACCTCTACACCAAAGCAGAACATGAGAAGCTCTGACTTTATGGTACCAACATTTATTTCTGTGTGGTTTACAGTTAGGTGTTTTTTTTTTTTTGTTTGTTTTTCTTTTAGAATGAAATTCCTTTGTAGGAAGCGTCTCCAATTTAGCTTGTCTTGCTTTCATTTGTGATATTTATCTTTAGGCTTATTCTGTGAGACCTAACTCCTTTTGGGACAGGAATGAATAGCAGGAAGCAGCAGTGGGTGCTGCTTTGCATGGCAGATGTATGGGTGCTGGGGACAAGCTGAGCAACTGAGGCTTTATCTTCTGTGCCTCTGGCAATAAGTAGAGGCTTTGTGCTTGTGGGGAATTTGCTGCTGGAAATTTTAGAGATTTGCTTTTAAGGTATCTCCAAGTGGCTTAGAGTTGTAGATGCACGTGTGCACACATAGAGCAGCTGCTGAAGTTTGTGTTCAGGTACAAAATTTTGAAAATAAATTGTAGATAACTGTTGGGTAGCAAGGCTGTGGTATTGATTTGAATGCTCCAGTGTGGTCATTACAAGTCAGTGGTGAGAGCTCTTATTTGTGCATAAGCTGCTGAAGTGTTCACAAATGAATTGTGTTCTGGCACTGTTTTTTTGCAGTAAACCTTTATACAGAATTATCACATCCTGTATCAGTGAATTACTGGCATCAGTTGTTTCTGCATTCTCATTCTCTCTCTGTGGAAAAAGTAGGGTTGGTAGTTTAAGGCCAAGTTATCCCCAGATGACACTGCATTCTCTTCTTATAGCCTGTAGCCCATCTGTGGGCTCTGGGACTTTTTTGGGGATCAAAGCTGGGGTAGCCTATGGACAGCATAATAGGGGTCCTTCAGCACAGTTAAAGTTGAGAGTCTAAGGGGAACAGTTTTTTTCCTTGCATTGGATATGTAGTGCTGGCTGAGCTATGACTGTTTTTCTCTTCTCAGGAGCATCGTAGATATGTGTTTGTTCGTCAAAAGTGAAGGCAGAGACTTTGGTGGTTGAGGGAGAAGTAATTATGTAATTATGCCATAGCAAATTAGTTCCCAAGCCCAAATATCAGGTATGGATCTGAAATACTGACTCTGAAGGCAGATATTGATCTGTACCTTGAGTTTGAAGCTTTATTAAACTTGTATCTCTCTAACCTTTTATATATTCATTGTGTATAATGACAAGTCTGAATTGCTGTGTTCTGATGACACGAGGAGCCTACAGAGCAGATTTTGCCCATCAGCATTAATTTTAAAACTCTTCTTAATATGCAGAAGTATGCCTTTTCTCAGGAAATCTAATACTGCATAAAAAGCCCAGCAGTTTCTGGATGTGCCCCATCAGGATTTACTGATGGTAGGTGTTACTTTAAGCTTGTTCAACAAATGGCAAGCCTAATCCTACTGTAGTAGGGATTCTGTTTCCTTTGCAGATGGCACTCAGAATCCAGTGCTGTTCAGGACATCACTGAATAGCAAATAATAAAATCATAATTCAAATGTAGCAACATATGTTTATGAAATTACTGTTTAGCAAGCTAAACAAACAGCATAGGTGAACATGACTATTGTATTAAACACTGGTGTTATATGTTAAGTATGTGTTTCCTACTGTAGGCTTGGGTTTGAAATGTTCTGGCATAATAACCTGAAAACATTTTTTCAAAAATTTATTTTACTGAGATGCTTTATGATGACAAATTTGGTTATTTTTGATAAGGGAATGCAGCCTTTGACATTCATAAGTGAATTACTATCGCTAATGGTGAATATTAAAAATCCAATTTGATCATACTGAGCTAGGTTACACACCTAATGATATTTTGTCTTGATAGCCAGCAGTTCAGGAAAGGTAGGAATTGTATTCGGGCCATTTTACCTGGGGATACATCTTTTTTTTAATGTATATTAATAGGGATAAAACTGATGTCATCTTGCAGTGACATGTAACTACAAGTTTCTTCCAGCTTCCTGAGCATTAATGTCAGTTTGACTCAATAACCTGCAATGAGGTTTTTAGCTTCTGGCTTGCTCTCCACTTGTGCCTTGTTTAGGATTTTGTATGTTGCTAATTCAGTTTAAACTTAGTTAAGGAGAACTGTTGAGTGTGTGCTTCTGAGTTTGTTGCTTCTCTTTAGTGGTAAAAAGGAGGAAAATACAAGATTTTGCTGATTTTGACTTCTACCTGGAGTACAAGGAACCCATTTTTGGTGCACTGTAGTTATCTGATATATGCTTAAAAGTTGATTGATTGTCAGTCATTCTTTGTTACTACTTAGCACAACATTCATAAATAAATTTCTTGGATTTTGGCATTTAACTTTTTGTCCTTAAATACCTGCATCTGTTATTTGTGGAGTTCAAGTGTTCAAGTATTTAGTGTAAATGTGTGTGTATGTTTTTCTCTTTTTTTTTTTTTTTGCCTTTTCAAAGTGTTCAGCACTGCTGAAATGTTTAATAGGTTCATGCTGAAGTACAGCTTGTGAAAACAAAGGGGTCAGTCCTTGAAAAATGAGCGCCTGCATGCATGGTGAGCACAACTGAAGTTAGAATCCTGCTTTGGAGCTAATCTGCTGCAGTAAAACTTGTGGTGGTTGTGTCTCTTCAGCTAGGTGACAGTTTCAAGACTTCAGATGAATGCTGTTGGGAAAACCCACAAAAATTCAGTGTCCACTTAGCAAGCTTGGAGCACCTGAGCTCCATCAAAAGCAGTTCTTTCTTTTGTGAGTTGACCACTCACAGCATGGGTACCTGCTTTTCTTTGCTTCTCCCTTAGCTGTGGGGAGCACGTAGGGAGCATGTGTTTCAATTGCTTGGTGCTGATACTAAAAACAGTCCTTGTGGTTTTGGTGGAATATGGTTTGCAATAAATAACTCCTTCCAAATGCTGGTGAGAAATGCTTATTACCAAGCAGCACAGATTGAATAATTGTCACTAATGTAATTTTCTTCTCAGTTCATTATGTTCTGTGTAAGGGTAGGGATTTTATTTGTGGATTGACACGTATTGAATCATATAGAGAAGTTGCTATAAATCCTTACCACGTTTAGGGATGAGTCTTGTTTGCTGTCTGGTGAGCAGTCCCACCTTGGCAGAGATGAAGATGTATTTAATCTCACACTCCCTTTCTAGGTTGGGCTGGAGACTCCCTTTGAAAGAATGTTTCCAACTACTGAAGCCTGCTTTCTAAAGGACACTTGAAGTCTAACAGAAGTTTCAAATAAGCCCAACCAATGAAGAATGTATTTTTTCTTACTCCTGACAAGGAAACTAGTGTTAGTTTTACTAATTTACTCCTCATTTCCATGCCAGATACTTTAGAGTTCATAGCGTTTGACATTAAAATACCACACAGAACCCTGAGTACTGACTTGCTCACTAGTGTCTTGTAGATAGTCAGTGTCATTTGTCCTAAGGAGTTTATGAATAGCTTATCAAATTTACCACTTGTTGCCTTGAGGCATTTTGTTTGTAATACATGTAACTTTTGTTGCTTTCTCCCTCTCCAGCAGAAGCTGCTCTGAGAACTGAGTGTTAAATTGGAAATGACCTTACTTGCCCTCAGTTATAAATAGAAGTGAGAAAGAAGGGGATTCCCCTGCAACTCCCTCCCTCCATTCATGGCTTTCATGTTCAAACTTTGTCTTACAGTGCTCTGTGCCTTCCTGCCAACAAGCTGTACTCCAAAACCAGTATACTTTGAGCTGTGAGCTGGTGAAGTTACTAGCACTCCCCTTAGATGTTATTTTCTAATCATGCTGCTTATATCTCTGGATTTTGCAGCGATTCAGTGTTAGTTTGTTGGAAGCACTGCCATTGGAATATGAGTTCTAAGTCAGTGATTTCTGATGCACAGAATGAAAAGCACGAGTCCTGTATTGCAGTGTAAAATGTTTTGTACCAGGTAGGTGGGTAATACAGCAGGATCAGTGGTATGCCAGTATTTTGTGCATGGTGTGATTCGGTTGTTGAAGGGAAAATGTGGTTAAGCTCGGTTTCTGGCTGAGCTGAAGGGATAATGAAATTAATCTGACTTGAGTATTTGTTCTATATCACTTCCCAAATCAAGGTAGGAAAACTGTGAAAGAAATTAGAATTAGCCTGAAAAAGGTGAGCTGTGAGTAGGCTCTTGTCAGTCCTTCTCTGTCCTTTTACTCTTTTCAGAGATGACAAATCAGATTTGTCTGATTCAGGTTCTCCATGATTGGCACAATCAGGTCATCATGAGCAGTGATTGTTTTTGCTTAGCATCTCATTCACTTGTGCCCCACCTCTCCACACCCATCCCTTTGGTCGTTATATTGTAATTCTCTCTTAGACATTTGAGATTTTGTAATTTAACAGCTTTGGACTTTATTATGATGCCTTTAAAATCAAAATGCTGGAGCTATTACTGCTGCAACAACTAATGATAACTCATCCTTTGGATGTGCTCACTGCTTTATCACTGGTTTCAGTGCTCATTCCTTGTCTGTACATGCAGAACTATTCCTAAGTGATCACGGTATCAGTGGTAGTAGCCAGAATAATTTTCTCCCCAAAGGTACGTTGGCAATAACTTCCTATTCTGCTTCTTCTAGGGGAAAACTCTTGATCCAAATTATTTATTTCAGTTTCAGGTGTTGAAAACTGCCTTCTGTCGGAGAGGTGATTCCATCTGTTTAGTAGGCTTAAAACTTAATTCTTTCTATGCTATCATGTTAACTGTGTATTGATCTCGTTTCCCTGATATTTTTAGAGTTCCACTGATGGAATGCCATTTTTCATCATGGTTACACTGCATATATTTTTTCGGAACTGTGTAATCAGACGAGCTTTTTTGTGTGTTTTTCCTTTTGTCCTAAAGAGAAGTAATGGACAGGGATTATGGTGCCAAATGTGAGAACAGCTACTGTACCCACTGCTAAAGTTACAGAAGCAGCAATGCAGTTTATTTTGAGATGTTTGATATCTGTGGAGCTGTTGGTGGGTGAGGTCCCAGCATCAGGCAGTGACGGACAAGCAGTTCTAGCAATTAGTCCAGGGCTTTGGATTAGGATGGTTACATGTAGTTCTTCTGGTTCCTCTGCCTTCTCCCCTTCCTTTGCTGAAAATGCCCACCTAGGTGAGCTTCCCTCCTACCCCTGACACAGGTCACCAATAGAAGATGGAGATGAGGTCCAGAATCTGCTCATCTGATTTGTCATCAGATCTAAACACTTGGAATGTGAGGAGAACACGGACAAATGAGGCTGCTTTACTATGAGTTCAATTCTGTGGTTATGAACTTCTTTACGCAGACAGCTATTGGTCACAAACTTTGAGATGACTGAAATACTAAACATAGGGGGTTTTGGTTGAATAGCAGCCTTTGTTTTCGAAAAGGATTACAGAAACTTGAATCACCCTCATAGCCTTCAGCAGAAAGATTGATATCCAAAATTTTCTCTTAAGACCAACGTCTCCTCTGTTAACTACAGCTCCTGTTTACATAGATGTTTCCCATTAAGCCATAACTGTTACTTTCATTTGCCACTTCCCAACTGTTATTTGTTAAATGAAACTAGTCTCTCTTCTCTTCATACTTCTCCTTAGCCAATTCTTTTCTCTCCCCCAGTATTTTCTCTCTTCATATTTCCAAGAAAGCATTCTACATTTTAAAGTTATTAAAGAACCCCTGCACTCATATATCTTGTCTGTGGAAACTAAGAAAAGGTCAAGAGTCATTATCTCCTCTTTAATTAAATGTATTTGAATACGGTGCTTCTGTAAAAATTGAAACTGTTGCTTCTCCTGACCATATATTTAGGAATTTCTGTTAACAATGTCTAGCATGTAGAGCTGGTCTTAGTAACAGTGATCCCTTGGAGTACTGCAGTCATGTGCCTTCCATGCTTACAGAAGGCATGTCTCAGGTTTGGAGTATCACCTTTTTCAGTTATACTTCTTGCAGAACAACATTGCTTAGGGAAGTTTTAGTGGGAGTTCTGAAATGGTCAGAGGAAATAAGACTACAATCTTCAAATCCTAAGGTATAATCAGAATGAGATAGGGGAAAATGCAACCTTTTATGAGTATTTATGGTTTTCTGATTCTTTGCAGTGCAGTGGAAGTTGCTGGTCTCAATGTGCATTTGAATATGCGAGCAATTATCTGACAGTCAAGTAGACTAAAAGCATCTGTTCTATGCTGCTTGTACGTATGTTTGTGGTATATGCAGTACTTTTTAATGAGGAGAAGGGGTAATGCATTAAGTCTTCAGCTTTGACAAGTTAATAACAAATTTGTATTTTGTAAATGTGAAGCCACTAATAGTTGAAGATCTTTATGCTGTCGCATTCCAGTTTGCTTGCACAAATTTGTGGGGTGGGCCTTCTTTCTGTTCTTCAGACTTGGAAACAAAGCCCCTATTTATTGCAGCTAAATGAAGTAGGCTGCAATAGTTGTATCTGTGGCATTTATTGGGAGCTAAGGCTTAAATGAGAGCTGGGAGGAAGACAAAGCCTGCTATCATTCCAGAGCAGCACAGCGTTCCTGGTTTTGCTGTAAGCCAGGCTGTTTCGTTGTGTTCATGAAGGTCTGTGCTGTGTAATTACCTGTGCTAAAACTGATGCTTATGGAGACCTTTGGCATTGGTAGTATCTGAGGCTAGAAGATAGGTTCATATGTATACAGGGAACCTGCATATGCAGTGCTCCTTTAGCTATGAGAGAACATCTTGATAAGATGTGAAAAATCCAATTTTCAGTCACACTTGAGCTACTTCAAAAATTTGAGTTATGTAAACATTGGGAACACTTGGTATCCAGTTCTTTAAGGATGGGATGGTGAATTTTTTGCTACTGTACACTTCACGTAGCTTCTTTAGCTACCAATATAGAAGGAATCTATTTTCTCTGGTTATATTTCTGCAGCTGAGAAATAGCATACTGTCACAGTTGTGGAGAATTGTTGTCGGTTACAAATGTAGAAAGTAGAGGCAGCTGTCATATCCAATTTATTAAGAAAACATTTTTTCCTTTCCACATGTGTTTTGAGGTTTTCTATAAGCATTGCAATGAGTTATCTGACATCTCTTGTATAAATTATTCATGAATCTACTTTCATTACATTAAGCCTTGTAGTGTAGAAGGCTTGAGCTGAAATGGGTGAAATGAGTGAATTTTGGGAGGAAATGAGAACTGAGATTTGTTTAAAGGAAGAGAGAAACCTGTGCCATTTGCCTTTTGTAGACTAGGAGTGTGAATGTAACACTGATTGTGTTCTGAAGCTGTGATGGTGAAGTCTGTTAGGCAGATCTGTACAAACCTTTGACAGAAAAAACTCATTGTAATGTGCAATACCATGCATGTGAGTTCACCTTTTCCAGTACAGTTGACAGCAGTGAAAGGAATAGCCTAACTTTGAACTTCTTTGTTGATTGTAAGCTTGAATGATGACCATATCTGATAGAGAAACACTTGGAGCCATTTCTTGCTTTCTCTGGAGATGTTTGCTTGAGTATTTCCTCGTTAAAGGCATAAAGGCTGGGTCAGCACGGTGGGCCTTCTAGGTACCTTGAATACAGCCAGGTAAAGTGAAGGGTGGGACTGGGGCAGCGCCAACTGAGTAGAACTGAATCCCCCAGGGAATCTATTCCCCTTCATAGGAGTGCTCTGCTTCTTAAGTGCAGATAGCTGTGCCCTCCAGCATTATGAGTTTCCAGTTCAAACTGGTGAAATGAGTTACTTGTGGAGATGAAGTGTGCTTTAGACCTTCAGCTGGGTTCAGGTTACGCAGCGTCACATTTGTAAAACTGGTATGGTCCTGCTCTTCTGTGTGAGTTATTAATCTGATATGTCTCCTTCATCTCAGAAAGAAATAGTTATTTGAGCAGAGTTCAGTATATGCTGTTCAGTTTCTTCTGTGATTGTTTTAAAAGAAGTTGTAGTATACAATTTAGCACTTGTAGTGGTCAGTTTACTGTTGATGTGTTTCCTGATACTTATTTCTATCTCTCCTGAATCTTGGTTGAGAGGGGATAGGTTTAAAACAAAAAATCCAGTTGGGAGCTAATACACTGTGGGGAGATTTGTTCTTTGTTAGCCATCCCTGTCTCTTCTTTAAGTTGTTTAGAAATAATTAACATGTTTTTTTTCCCGTGTATCAGTGTTGTTTTGTTATATAATATGTATAATTGTTGTTTCATTTTTGTCTTCTCCTGACTCTTTCCAATGAACATAGCAAAAGATAGAGGAAAAGAAAGTAAATATATTTTCTGCTGAAGAAAAGTTTGCTATTTCAAAGGTTTGAAAGTTTTCTAATCCATTTTGTACATTTTGGCCAGTTTCACTAAGAGAAAAACAGCCACCTCTCAAATGTCATCCGTTGCTGTGGGTAAACCATCTTTCACTGGCTTGCTGACCTACGCTGAGTGTGTGGACATTATAACAGTGATGAATGTTGTTGTCACAATACAGATTAGTAAATAATTAAATTAAACATAAATAATAAATAAATAATAAATAATTAAATAAAACACAGGTTGTATGAGAGTCAAAGCAAATGATTTTTCAATAAGTGCATCTAAAACCATCTAGATGGCAGACTTTGGAGGCTCTGAGGACTGTTCTGACAATGTCTGTGCTTTTTACCTCCATCACATCTGGAGCTAAAGGGAGCAGATGGGAGAAGAAGATGGGAAGGGTGGACTTCAGGCATCCATTTTGAGTGCAGATACAACTGACTCAGCAGTTGTCAGAGTTATACACTGGTTTCCACATTCATGGTTTTGACAGAAGTAATTTTTAAATACCATTTGGTGATTTGTTAATTGAGACATTGAGCTGTTATCTTGGCTGACTTAAACTTTATATGCATAAGGGAAAATGGATATGAAGCAAACTAAGAACCCTGTGTTTTAAAGGCTTTGAGTCGTAGCCAAGTCGACATGAGAAGAATGGTGCAAATGCAGAAATGTTGTGTAATTATGCACTGTAGAGTGAAATTGTCTGCTCTAGAGAGAAGTGAGCAAGGTGATGTTGGATGAATTTCCAGAACTGCAGAAGGGTAGGAGAAGAAGCTGCTAGAGAAACAGAGTTAGCATTTATAGAGAGCATTTGAAACCTACCAGTCTTGAATATTAATTGAGCCTGTAGAAGCAATAGCAGATCTTGCATTGAATCTGCAGACCTTTGCCACGGGAGTGTGAAAGATTTGAGTTAGCTTTATTGCTGTTGGGAGTTCCTGGTCACTTAAAGTTATGCTGTAGAGGAAGATTGTTGTTAATGCACCTACTTCAGGGAACTTGAATTTGAAGACTTTATTCTTTGAATCTTCTTGTGAAGTTTATTCCAAATGTGCTCCTGAAGAGCACGATGATGCTTCTGAAAGGAATTTCACTGCGTGGACTCAAGCTGGTCACTGACAGGGAAGCTGGCTAAGCATTTTTAAGAACTGTCTGGATGGACTACTCTGTATGCTGCTGGTATTGCTAAGGTACCAATTTCAGCTTAGCCTTCTGATTTAGACAATTTTAGAAATGATAGTTTAAATATTGATTAAATGACGTGATAGTTCCGCACTTAGTTAACTGTGGTTGACGTACTTGGTAGGATCAAAGGATACAGCTTTTACAGCTGGCTTAGTGCATCAGAATTGGAGTGGCTGAACACTTCATGCAACTGTAATTCCAGGCAGTTAACATTTCTTTTAATCTGAGGTTAGAATTTGTTTCTTTGAGGTTTGTTAGCTCAGCTGATGCTTGTTCATAGGCAGGATGCTCTACTTAACTTTTTCTCACTTATATTGTAGAGCCAGATAGGTGTGTAATAACTTGGATTGCTGCAATTGCTATGCATTGTACTACAATTCGTCAGGGCATGCGTGGTCTTTTATTCTGCTGAAATTATTTTAATCAACCAGTGTCCTAATTAAGTTTTCTCAGTTGAATGTCCATTAAACATTACTTTATGTATTTCAGAAAGCCAGTTCTGTGTAAGAGGTCCTAGAATTAATTATTCCTTTTTTTTTTTTTTTATACACAAGCATACACACTTTTAGCACAAGCCTCAGGTCAGTAAAAGAACCAAACTGTGCAGTATTGATCACTACCAGTAAGTACCCTTTCTTTTAACACAAGTAATCCACTGGAGGCTGACATGCTTTATGGGCAGCTTCATTCATACCAGTACACTTTGAAGTGCATGTTAATAACCCTGCGTTCACTGGGTAACAACTTGTCAAGTTGATCCTAAATGTTTGTGTTCACATAATGAGAGGTGTAAAGGCTTGACTATTTTTCCTGGTATGCACTTCCCAGGTCTGTTGTTATTCTTAGAGTCATGGTGGAAGAGTTGAAATGACGGTAGGAAATCTACCTAAAGCATCTCTCAAAGCTTTATGATTTCTTAAAAGTTTTCATGTAGCCCCAAACCTTTCCCAGACAGCTTTTTTTTTTTTTTTTGGTATTGTGTTCTAACAGTGCTGACTGTGCTGGCTGGCCATGAGACTGCATGTGATTGTCCTAGAAATTCTTGGACCCACACAGTCAAACTTGTTATACTGATAGAAGGGTATTGTCCAAGCCTGTACCATACTTGTGCTGTGTATTTCAAGGATCATTGCATCCTGTATGAAATGGCATAATTTTATAGAGTGCTAGACTTCTAGACTTACTATTAAGATAGATATCTGTCTCTTAATCTCCAAAATGATGTCACGTAGTATGAAAATAATTACTTGGTATATCACTTACATATAGCTTTGCAGACAGAAGTTACGTAGTGTATGGGAACTGCTGAGTCCTGGCCTGAACCACTGATTGAGCACCTGGGGAAAGGACCCAGTCAGCCCTGGGAGCACAGGTGAAGGCAGTGCAGCTGTGTGACCAGAAGGAGTGGAGCCTGGCTGCACATCTCTTAGACCTCATTGAAGGGCTGGCACTGGGGAAGGATCTCTTCCTGGAGATCGCTCCTTGGTGGAGCTTTCCCCTGTGAATCTGGAATCTTCTGGTATGGGTGAGCAATTTTCTTTCTTTCCTTTATAGCATCTTTCTATTGTGCTGATACTTCTGTCATCACACCTTTGTTGTAACACCTTTTCCATCGTATTGATCTGTCCAATTTCTACAGGTAGCCAAACACAAGGGGCTGGAAAACAGCAGAAGGTACAAAAGCCAGAATATGTTTTACACTAAATGATTAGTAAGAATTGGAAGTGGTAAGATTGACCCCCAAGTCACAGGAAGAGATATGGCAGGGGCATCTAGTTTTTGTTAAGGATTGCTGGGAAAGGACGACAGCTGAAATCTACATCTTTTAGGTAACTGCTCCTACTTGAGAGAAACTGTGTTGCTACCTGCTTCTTAGAAAGTAAGGTGGAAGGGGAGGATGCAGGTCAGTAGGAGCTGCAGGTGAAGCAGCCACCTACCTGCTGCGGTGCCTGTCTTGAGGTGTGTAGATGATGTGCTCACTTGTTACTGGTAAAGCTAAACAATACGCATGTAAATAGCTAAACTTTGCATGAAGGCAGTTGTACCTTCAGAAACACTTCAAAACCACTCATGATGGTAACTTTAAGAGGGAGACACCGACATGCCATTTTTAACTGTTTGATTTTAGAGCTGTGTTTACTGACTAGTGTAAATACAGAGATTAGACTGAACATAGGGGTGAACTGCTGATGAGTCTAGCTTTTCCTTTTGTGTCAGCTGCTGCTGGATGGAAACATGATCTGAATTGTCCCTCTCCAAGTTGTTTGTAGGGATGCAATCATAAAGCTGAACTAGCTAAGATTTTCATAATGTGAAAGAGTAAAAGACATCAATTTTAGGATGTCTCAGTAAGGCATTTGACTAAGACAAATGAAAACTGTGCCTTTTCAGAAGTGCAAGCTATCTGCTGTTCATCTATTCAGAAGACACGATGGTGAGAAGGTGCTTTGTGTAGACTTATGCATCTAAGGAGTTTTGTCCTAGAATAGCTCATGGTGATAATTTTACTTGTAATGGATGTTTGCAGAGGAAGCAGGGGGAAGTGATGTCAGCAGAAAACATCTGTGATTGCATACTAAGCCGTCTGTTTCCTTCATTTCAATATGAATCAAATGTTAAAATAGTCCTAAAGGAGTCAAGTTTTAATTTTTACCCATTCATTTTTAACATGTCCTCTTTAAAGTTATTCCCTTCTGTAATCATTATTTGTAACGCTGGAAACTTATGCGGTCCTTCTTTTCTATCTTTTTTCACACCACTCTTTTTCCCAAGCTGCACTGCAGAATGTGTTATTTTGAGGTTTAATAACGTAGTGTTAAAAAAAAAAAAAAAATACTGGAATTCTTAAACACCGTAATTGATAATGACAATTTAGTGAAGACAATTTAGTAGTTTTTTAGCTGTTATTGGAGAAAACATGACATCTAGGCTCTGAAAATTTTCCATTTTGTACGCCTTTGAAATGAGTGATGCTCTTTGAATACTGATTATGCCTTTGGCTTGATGTTTCGTGGCTTTTGGGTGTGTGTGCTGAATATGAAATTATACTATCTGGTAACTTCTGAATCTTTGGAAGTGATTTTTTTTTTCTCATTATTCATCTTTATGGATCCTAATGAGTAAGGAGACAATATTTTCAAGTCAGTTCTGAGAAAACTAAGGGGAGGAAACAAATGTATAGTGTGTTTGGTTGTGATAAAACAGTGAGAGTGTGTTGATAATGACTTATCTGCTATCATATGACAAGCAAGTAATATAAGAGTTAAGAGTTGCTTTCTTAGATTAAACTTTTAATACAGTGAGAGAGCTGATCATTTCTCATAGGCTGATACTCTGTTCTTCCCTACATAAGAGATAAAGTGGAAGCCTTCTTATGCCCTTTGTCAAATGACATCTCATGTCCTTAAGGCTGGTAGTGTTGGTATTACAAAGTAGCCAAGATAAATTATAGCAAACCTCTATTATTAATATTAGAAGGAAAGTGTTGAAAGTTAACATCTGTCACCTGGTTATGAGGAGTCTGCTGAGTAGTTTTTCCACACTGAATGATGTTTCTTTCAGATAATTTTCAGTGCTTCCAGGTAGAAGCTTTCATGATAACTGTTAGGATTTCAGTAAGTATGCTTATTCAAGCTGGCACATCATGAGTTCACTGATTGAAATAAATGACTCTGTTGAGATGCTTTTGCTGCTTTACATCATCAGCCTGGTGGCAGAGGGTATAGAGCTCAGACTTAGTATTTGCATGAGTTGAGTATAGACATGAGGAAGGATCTCGTCTGTCTTAAACATCTAAATGATGTGTGAGGAAATGGTACCACTCCACGAGCTATATGTTGATCTCTAGTTAGCGTTCCTCTAGCAGACAAATCACATGCAGTTTTCTGTTACAGCTGCAGATGTTTGATTAGTAGACGAGTCAAAGTTTTAGACTTTCTCAGTGTCAACCTATATTTTTGATTTTGAGCCGTGCAACAGTCAGAACTGTGGGAGAAGGAAATAAAGTAAGATTTTAGTCTTATGTCAGGAAGGGTATGATAGTTCCAGTAAGGACTAAAGGTAAACTAAAAGTAGATTTAGTAGTGTAGGTTTGCTTTGAATCCCCAGTTATTTCTGGAGTGCCTTCAGCTTTCTTAAATGAAACTGTTACTGCCCTTATCTGTTAAGATGTTAGATGAAATGGCTTTTAGTTCATCCATCTTTGTCTGTGAAGCACCTTCCTCTGCTGAGCCTTAAAACTGAAAGGCACTTTCAGATATTATAATCAAAGGGGGAAAAGTAGTATCTTACATTACTTTCTTGGTTTTGTAGATTACTCTGAGTAGTTCTAGAATAGTGGAATCTGATCCTCTTCTGTGTTAGACGCTAAGCAATCAGACACTCATGCTGTGAATGACTGCCTTCTGTAATGCCCAGCTTTACTACACAGATGAGCAACAATTGTAAAGTGAATAGTAATGACGGCTGCTATAGTTTCAAGACAAACAAATGACTTCATTTTCTAGATCTTTTTGTGAAAAGCTAACCGCTTGTAAAATAATCCTTGGAGCCGCAAACTGCGTGCGGCAGTGGCCTGTTTGTTACTGGGAGTAATGAAGCCAGGGAGGAATAAAAGGTACACTGTTATCATGCATATCTGCATGCAAATACGTGATTGCATGTGTATTTGCATCACTGCCTTCTAAGACATTGAAACACTACAAGTAATCCTTAAAAGCTTAGTACCTTACAAGTTTCAAAGGCCATTACTAAAATCAGAAAAGTTCTTTGTTAGACCCGTGTAATCTGGATTTCAGCAATTTGAAAGGGAGATGAAGCCCATGAAATAGCACCTCAGATGTAGATGGTGCATTTCTCATCAAGTTAACACCATAGCATCAATGCTTGAACACTTGTAGGCTGAAAGTATTTCTTTTCATCTCAGTGTTTATTCCTTTAGTGGCTCCAGTGTAGTTTTTTTGCTTAGTTTGCTTATGTTAAGTTCTAGCCCAAGTGTGTTAATGTCAAATGGCTGAGTTGTGTGAGAGTAAAATATAGCCTTTTAAAAAAGCTTCCAAAATACAGCATTTTTAAATGATATTCTGATTTGGCCAAAACATTGTGGATTTTGACTACCTTGAAGTGTATGATCTTCAAACTGTCAGATATCAGCAAGGAAAGATGACTGGTGTTTAAAGGAAGCTGGATTCACAAGCAACTTTGGGGTGCCTGACGACTTGCAGATTTCCTGTAGTTTATCACAGTCATATTGAAAATAATGATAATTTCCCTACCCACAAGAATTGGGTGATATAAATAGTGACACAGCAGATCCTAAAATTATTGTCTATCAAGTTTCCTCTTTCTGTTCTCATCTCCACTCCTCGGAGTGTTGATCAAACCCTGTCTATTTGCAGTTCCTTGTATGTGCTTGGTAGCAGTTGCTGCTGCTAGGTCTCTTCATCCCTGGTTTGCTAATAATTTAACTTTGAAGAACTAGAGCATGGGTCATTTTACTGCCATTTCAAGGTTTTTTTTCTTTTGTTATTTGGCTGTTATCTGAAGAGCAATGACATAACTTGCTGTTGCTTTCACTTATCTTTTCATTTAGAATACTTAAAATGGTGCTGCTTTGTTGGCTCGGTTTATTTGGTGGGGCTGAAAGAGAAGGGGTGGTGGTAGTCCCTCCAACAGTGCTATGCCACTGGGCAGTGTCAATGTCTTGCTTGCTGCTGGACTGTTCCGTTGATCCATTCCAGTATTCTGAGATCCCAGATTGGCTCAAAAGAATCTGTAAGTACTGTGGTATGGGGGAATACTTTGCTTTCACTTAAAGCGCTGCAGCCTGTAAGGAAAGATTGTAGACTTAGCATGTTAAGTTTAAGCTAACTGAATACAGTAGGATGTAATTTGATAATCTGAAGTTACATATTAGGAATTTTTGTCTTTGACGGGGTATTGTGTAGTCTACATGGTGTTTCACCTCGTGCCTATGCATTTAACATGTGTTTGTTAGTATAGTGATGCATGATAAAAGCGTGGGAAGATTTTGTTTGCAATTTATTTTATTGCAGTTGCCTAGTTTGGAAACAACTCTAGCACTCCAAGCAGTGTTCTTTTTAAATGACCAAGAAGTGCCACATTAGATGAAATATTTCTGTCAGTATGTCAAGGCTGGCTTCAGAAACTGAAGTGCTGTAGCATTTGACTTGGTTCCCTCACTGATCTCATGCTCAGCAAGCTCTGTTGCTTCGTCTGTTCTTCACTGGTTCCCTTTCTGGACATCTCTGTAGCTGGAGTTTTAGCAGACACTTCAAAGGTCGTTTTAGCTTAGGCATTCAAGTGTGTCATCTCCAGCGTATGTTTGCTTCAATGAACAGCTGAATGTAATGTTTCATGTCTGTTATTTCAGACAACTTAATATGGGTCCCTAAAATAAGTAGGGTGGGGAGGCTGTTGGGTCCCCATGACACGCCTTTGCTGTTTTACTTTGGTGTGTTGTTGCAAAGCGTAACAACTATATTTGGACAAATATTCAGCAGAAGTGGTCCATTACCCATAGGGAAATGGAGAGTTCAGGTGATGGGTGCTAAGTTAAATATTTTAGCAAGAATACTGGAAAAGAAAGAAGTGTTTGTCTCTAGTATTGTCTCTAAGGTGTTCCTTACTGGGAATGCCATACTAACCACTACGTGGTCTTTCAAAAAACAGTCATCCTGCAATACTCAGGTTCTAGAGAAACATTTAAACAAGAAAAAAAAGCATTGTTGCAAGTATTTTGTGCTGTGGCAGTTTAGAAATAGGAAATACTGGATAATGTTTGCCGTTGTACAGTCAATAAGTATACAGAGGTTAGGCTTGGTAAGATGTAAGATCAATAAGTTACAGATGTTAGGCTTAGTAAGATAATCAAAATAAATGAAAATGCTCACCGGTGTTGTAGGCTCACAGAAAGCTCCACAAGGAGCAATCTCCAGAGACAGAGCCTTCCTCAGTGGCTGTCCTTAAATGGGGTCTAGGAGAGGTGCAGCCAGGCTCCATCCCTTCCTGGTAGCACAGGTGAATTGCTATGACTGGGGCTGACTCATTGCTTGCCTCAGGTGGTCAGTTAGAGGTTCAGGCTGTGATCAACAGTTCCCATACAGCCATCAACTGTATGATGACTGGAGGAAGGAACATGAAAGCATTTTAGTCCAAATGTGCTTCACATGTGACTGGAAACTGCAGTTCTTCTCCTAGTGCTTTCAGAATGTAACCCCTTCACGTCAATCTGTCGATGTCTTCATCTGTTACGCCAATCTGTAAATGACATTCCTTCATCATCTAACAGTGCTTTGAATTTTCTTTAACAAAAAGTCATGTAGTAGTTTAGCTTTCCAAGTGTTTTGTTTGAGATTATTTCTAGGCACAACAATATTTGTGTGTGAATGGAACTGTCTCTTATTCTCCACCGTCATTCCTCTCTCCTTTGACATGACTTTATTGTGTTGATACAGTTGATTCTTAATATAAGTTTTGCTTACTGGTTTGAATGCTGGCTTGAGTTTGAGTGCCAACTTGATTATGAAGTATGACCACTCAGTTTTGTCTGGGATTTTCACCACTAAAGATCTCTTCATGTCCTTACTGCTGTAGTGATATTTCTTGTCTTTTGGTCTATGACTGTCTACGTACTGATAAACAGCGCTCTTGCAGGGAGTGTTTGGCAGTTCTATAGCAGAGCATGCAAGCATGTGTTCAAAAGTGCTTAATGTTGGATAGTGAAATTTAAAAACAAAAGTGAGTTTAGACTGCAGATCTTGCTTGTTAATGAACTTTGACATGTTATCCTTTTATTCTGAATAAATGACTATGTCCCATGATGTGTGCATGTGTTAAACTCAAAATTCTGGCTCTACTTACAGAGATTTTATGTAAAGAATGATTTATTTGATTGAACTTTTCCATAGTTCATTCTGCAGATGGATGCTAAATTATCATCAGGTGTTGATATTTATTGCACAAGTAACTTGGACAGTTTGAGTTTTAAACTAAGTTGAACTCATGGATTACAACGTTTGACTTCTAAATATTCTGAACAGAGGCATTGAGACTTTCCAAAGTTGAAGACAATGAAAATGTTACAGAGGAATGAAAATGTAATCTTTTATTCTTTTATTTGTAATATATACTACCTTTCTCTCTCTCTCTCTCTCTCTCTCTCTCTTTTTTTTTTTTTAAAAGCAGCTTTTTGGGGAGCAGATAAGTTATCAAGCAGTCTCTTCTACAGAAGATTGTGGTTCAGACTCCTGTGGCTTAAGATACTTCGTATCTTCAAGAGAGGCTGCCACAAACTGTCTTTTCAAATGTACTGTGCGGAAGGAAGAACTGCTGTCAAGCTCTTTCCAGTGTCTTTCTCCTTCAGCCTACTGTTTGCTTCTCTTTGGCTTTCAGATCGCTTGTGTTACTGGCGCTTGTTGAGGCTGCATATTTCCTGCCTTACCATATCCACAGAATGAATGCTCTGAACCACTCTGACTTCCGCGCTTTGCAGTGTTAGGCTGGGAAAGATTTCTTGGTTTGGGCATACAAAGTGAATACCCAATTCTGATCCTTTCTCTTATGTGATTGGTGTGGATCATTGTGGATAAAGGACTCAGAAAGAAAGCTGAGCCTGTGAGAGGAGAGTATGTTGTGTCTATTTCTATCTGCCTGTTTTGGAAAGGCTATTCTCCAGTAATGAGGGGAGCTATTCATCTCTTCTAGTCATAAATAGTGAAATTAGTTTGCAAGTACCTTTTGAGAGATGAAAAGTGTGGTAAACTAGTTACTGAAGTCCTCCTCTGTAGTGCCTAAGCTGTATGTGTACATATGGCTTAACCTAGTCCACACAAACTTTTCCTTAGGGCTTGCATGTTTACTCTTAATAGCTTTATGACCACGTGTTGCTTTTAAACTTATGTAGTAGTGTAATCTGAGATGAGAGCTACAGTACAGCAGCTAAATATATCCTTGAAGCAATGCTGATAAGTTCAGCATTCAGAAATTAACTTTCCAAATAACGATGGCCTCGGTCTTTTCACAGCTATGGCAAGAAAGCAGTCATTTTTCATGAGGTCATGTTATTTCTGCTCTATGATTCTATTCTACTGAATTTCAATTTATTCTTGTGCTTGCCTGAGACCCTGTTAGGTGCATAACTGTGAGTATAACAGCATTAATGTGAAGCAAATCAATTTAGGATAACAGCAGTGTTTAGTTTGCAGTGGATATGCAAAAGCTTAAGTAATAAAGTGTCAGATTGAGTATAAGTGGTTGTAGGTGGCCCACACATTATTTGTCACAATACCAATGCAAGCAAAAGATGACTCATCTTGCTCCACTTAATGATAGAGATGGTGGCAGTTGAGTTAAATCTTCCGCAGTGGAATGTGTTAACTGAATGTTAATGTGGAAACGCATGGTGAGTGTGGACTGTGGTATAATTGCTACATAATATGTTACCTGCTAATCAGTTCAATTTTGTCTAGTTATAAAACATGGAATGAGGGAAAAGCCATCTCTTGACAAAGCCTCTGTGGTGGCAATTGCGTGTCATGGGTTGTACAACGCTATGGAGAGAAGTGGTACTCTCTAGGCTCTACTCTTCATCAAAGCTTTCTCTGTTAACTTCCAACAGTTACTCTGTACTGTATTCCAGAGGTAGGGTGGTGACTTGTGTTCCTGGCAGCTGAATTACGCTCAGATTTTAAACCAGATCAGTTTTCATATAGGAGCCTCCTCAATGACTCTGAGCACATTAAGTGTTGTACTGAGGAGAGAGGGCAAGCTAGGAGGTGAGAGGTAGTTTTACAAACTGAATTTCACAGGTGAGTCTTTAGGTAGTTACATAGCAACCTTTACATTTCATTGTTTTGCCCTACATAGCAGATACTTAGTAGGTCATGTATTTTTGCTGACTGGAAATGGCGTTGCATATATACAAAAAAAGGTAATTTTTTTGCAATCTTGAATCTTGTTTTCAAATTCCTTTATCACAGTGGGAAGTCTGGATGCTGCTGAGTGATGAGTGTGTGCCAGCTGCCACCATGATGGCATGGGGGAGGGGGTGGGCTGCACGTGGGCCTCAGGTTGGATGTGCCTGTTCAGGAGGTAACGCCCTCAATGATTTGTTTTAGTTTTTAATTAGCTCTGAAGTTCTCAGGCAGCTGGACCAGGTGGTCTTTGTAGGCCCCTTCCAGGTCTATTCTATTCTAATGTTCTATATAATACCATATTCTAACGCATGTTAATTGCAAACCAACATTTGCAAAATGGACCTGGATGTCAGGCCATTTTCTTGACAGTTGTAGCAAAGTTAGAGATGTTTATACCAAACTGTGGGCTGGTAGAAGTGACCTCGTCTCTGTAAGGCAGCAAATAGGAAATGAACAGGATGCCTGCTTCTTATAACATTTCAGTCATTTTTGGTTTTCCACACAGTAATGGAAGTGTTTCAAAAACTGCTATTTGCAGTTTTCAGTATTTCTCATGTAGGTTCAAGGCACCCTTTTCATTTCTACATCTTTTTAGAAAAGCCACCAGAGTGCTGATGTGGCCTTGAGGTGATTTGTGCAATGTGGCAGTTTCTGCTGTGAACAAGTTGAATCTAAAGAGGTGTAAAACTGTGGTGCTTTTTGATGCTTGATATTGAAAATAAGTGTAAAGGCTTCCTAGAGTGGAGGAGCTGCTTTGCTTTTTAAGACAGCAAAGAACACTTGTGTAGGAACAGTTTCTCCAGCATTTCTTAAAAACTACCTGAAAAACTGGTTCAGTGTAGTGGTAAGAGATGAGCACAAATGTCAGCCTTACTAAACTGTACTGAGGGTTCCTTAAGTGTGCCTGGCTTCTCCTGAGCTCAGACACATGATGCTCAGTCTGATACTTAGCAAATCAAACTAAAATCTTCGGTTAGAACTGATGAAATGAGGATTTCAAATAGCTGCCCAGTGACCTGCTAATTGAATCTGGGTGTTTGCTAACCAAGCACGCATAGCAGATAGAAGATAAAAGGTGCACCTTCCAGTGCAGATCCTTACCAAATGTGCATATAAGCTGATACATCTTGCTTGATGCATGCAGACTAAATCTTGAGCTAACCTGATTGTTTTTTAGATATATATATATATTTTTTGCATAGACTTTCATTGGTGTTTTAAGTATGCCCTTCCCCAAACAACGAAATCTAAATTAGGTCATTGTGTTGACCAGCCTAACATTGTGATTTCTTAAGAAATAAATGAGAGAAATACTGTAATGACTCATTTGTTTAGTAAAAGAAATTACATTTCTGGTTATCTTTAGCATGTATTTTATAACACAGGAAGTATTTACCTTGCAATTGCTACTTTTGTTTTAAAAAGTTATTTTTGTTTGTAAACTTAATTACTTGTTGATTAACATTATGGTGTGAGTATTGTCTACAAATCTTATTTTCAGTTGAAGAAAATCTAGGATGACATCCATTTTGAACATCTTTCAAACTTGCAGTTGTGTGGGAGGAAGAATTCTGTGGGAGACTGGATGATGTTAGTCCACTGAGCTGTTTTGAAGATGTTTCATTTTTGGAGATTCGTTGTTGCTACAGTATTTAATACTGAGCAAACGCCCTTTGAATATTTTCTTTTTTGAGTTAATAGCCACAGAATCATGGATTTCACACTCTGGGCCTAATTCAAGTACTGTGTGACCTTGTGTTACATTGCAAAATTTGGTAAACTAAGGTCACAGCTGTAATTTTCACTGTGGCTGAAATGTGTTACAGTTATTGAGGCCTTTTCTTGTTGTTCTGAAACTCTTACCACTGTGCCCAGCGTCTTCAGTGGGAAAGGAAGGCTCAGGAATTGCAGTGCAAGTTTGTTCTGGAGATCCTGAACTACAGCAGGGCTTTTAGAACCAAAAGGAAGATGCAAAAGTAGAATGCAACTTTTCTAAATTTTTGCAGTTGTCATTTGATTACTGTCAGTGTTCAGCCTTATTTTGCAGTGGGTAGTATTGCTTGATTGTTAATATGCTGTCCTCTTTGAAAGGTAAATTGAGGCCGGGACATCTCTGTAATCATTGGAGCTTCTTAGGACTGACAACTTAGTAATAGTAGTCCCCAAAGAGGTCATGTTATGTGACTGCGTGCAGAAATTAGTAAAAAATGGACTACATGACAGCAGCAACTGCTTATTTCTTGGATCACTGGCAAAGCTGGGTGAGCTTGTTAAGTCCCAGTGGGGAGTAAGGGAGAGGCTTGGAAGATGTTGTGAGAATTGGTATTTCAAAGCAGAATCTGGTGGGTGGAACTGGAAAGCTGTTGTGGAGCAGTTGCTGCTGTAAATGAAAATTAAAGGGAAAATCTCCATTGCAATTTGAAGAGGAAAAGTTCAGCAAAACTGTGCTTCCAGGAGAAAGAGTGTCCAGGTCTCAGGGAGACTGATAAGCTGCCTCACAGCCTGCATCACACTGGGGGGTGCTTTTGACACCTCTGCAGTGAAAAAGCCTGATATTGTTCTGGTTTCTTTTGTGCTGTTCTTCTTCTGAGCTCAGTGCATTGCAGGCCTCAGTTCCTTCCATCTCTGAAATTCTTTGTTCTTCAGCCCATCTGTGGGTCTCTTTAAGCTACGTTAGGCTATATTTCATTTAGTTTTCTCTTTAATTGTGCAGAGGTACTTGTAAGTATAAAACTTGATCTGTCTTCCTCCATGCTTTCACTGTTTTGTCCCCAGATGTTTTTGTACTAAGACAAAAGTTGCCCCTCTTAAATGCAGGTTGCACTTAAGTCAGGGCAGCATGCCAGAGGGAAATATGTCAACTGGAGATGTAGTTCTTGCTTCATGGCCCTCCTCAGTCTTGTCAGTCAAGAAGCAATGCTCAGCTTTTATATTCTTGGCTTGAGTTGCTTTTAAAAGCTTGTTGGCCATCTATCTGTACAGCAAAGCGCTATCTGACTAGCCAGTAACACCTAGTGACAGGAGACTTGAGTGCTCATCCTTCACGAGAGCAGCTGGAGTGAAAATCAACTCAGAAAATAATGGTGACTGATGTTAAACTGATGCTGAAGGAGATTCTACAGCTGTCTTTTGCTTTCAGTAACTTGATAAAAATGTCGTTGGTTTTAAGAAACACTCTTTTAGTCTTGTACTGTCTAGTTTCAAGTTAGATGCTTGAAAATATTGCTTCAATAACTGTTTTAGCTGGCAGGCAATTACCTAATTCAAGCCTCAGTAGTAGCTCAGTTTTGTTGCGGGCTTCTTGCTTTGTCTGCACTGCATCCCTCACTTGGGCTGCTCTGAATTTTCTGCCAAGTCAGGGGCTTTGTTTTTAAGCATGCTGTGACAGAAGTGGGTTAATCAGGAGCGCTTTAAATTTTTCATGACAAAATCTATGTAGGAACTGATGCACAGGGTTAGAAACAGCAACAGAGATGGAATTTGAGTTCTGACCATGCTGTTTGTCCTATTGACCTGCTAAATACTGTCTACCAAAAAACAGTTGCATAACATTACCATTTTTTCATGGGCATGCTCAGCTCCTCCGTTCATTCAAATGGTTTATGCCTAGCTTCATGGTAATCATTTACTTAATGTTGGTTCTTACATTCCTGTAGTCTATGGAGAAAGTTAATGTTCCCAAACAGGTATTTTAGTTGTTGTATTCAACGAAACCAGTTGTATTCTCAGTAGATTCCTGTATTTTAATTTTATGGCCTGTGACTTCAGGGGGGAAAAGCTGTCTGGGTAAATTCCTGATTTTTTTGCAGCTTGACTGGTGTCTGTGCTCTGATAACTAGGATCAGGCTGATAGCTGGGCTGTGGCATTGCTAGATCTGCAGCTGTGGAGATATTATACATCAGCTTCATTTATCATTAACTTGAGCAGGTCTCTGTGTTGGCTGTTGCACTTGTTTGACTTCAGTTGTGTATCTGGGGCAGTGAAATCAGTTTTTACCTGTGTGCTAGCTTGATATGATAAAGCCATAGTGCAGAATTGGACGTTAGTCATGGTTATCAAATTTTGTGTTTATTGCAAATTCTGAATGTAGTGTTTCAGATCCTTGATTAGGAAGCAGTGTGTGCAGCAGCTGATGTTCCCAAATATTTTGCACGTATTTGAAGCAAACTGCAATGGAAATGCTGTTATGTTCCTTTTTCTTATTACATGAATTGTATTGCTCAAGACTTGAATATGAGCTTTATATACTTGGAAAATTATTACACAGGAAATGTATTTAATCTGAAGTAAGACTCTGGGATGAAAACCAGAGAGCTTTTAGCAGGGCTTTTAAGACAACCCAGCTGAGTTATAACAGTAATTTCTCCTTTCAAAATCTGGAAGCGATAGGCAGTTCAGATGTGCTTTCAGAATGCAGGGGAATCAGTCCCTTGGGCAAATGGTGCATGAAAAAACATCGGAATTTAGACAGCAACTGTATAATATTCTGAAGATGCTGCAATGCTATGGCATACTGGGGAATAAGAGTGCAATGATTTTGCGTTTTTCTCTCTTAAGACTAAGTTCTGTGCAGATTGTGAGGGAGTCACAGTGACACACTGACAATTTTCAAGAAGACTAGCCAGTGAATTGCTTGGGTTTGGGGTTTTTCCTGTTTCTTTCTGAAACTCTAGGAAAATGAATACAAAACCAGTGGAAACATTTCTTGGTAGATTTTTCAGTGGAAATTTTAGGCAAGATTCAGTCTACTCTTCTGTAGGAACACCTTGACTTGTTGCTGAAATGTGGTTGGTGGGTTTTTGTTGTTGTTCTTTTGCTTGCTTGTTTGTTTTTCAGGCATGTCACCTTGCTGGAGCGCAGTCGCAGCTGTGTGGATGTTCACATAGATTGAGACATTCTGAGTTAAATGGCCTGTATACGCAATTGGAAGGTTGATTCAGTTCAAGGGTCTGAGAAAGATCATTTCAGAGTGGAAGTGTGATGGAGTCCTACCCATTCTTTATGTTACTGAATAAATATAAATTGTGTGTAAAACAAACAAACAAAAAACCACCACCAAAACAAACAAACAAAAAAAAAACCACACAAACAAACAAAATGTAGAGCATGTAGTTAGAAATAGATAACTCATTCTGAAATGGGTTATTTTGTGTACTCCTACGTAGCCCAGAAACAACTGAGAAAGCTTAATTCAGTCAAAAGAAGAAGACATCTTTCTTTTATTGCAGTTGTGGAGTGGCAGGGAAGGTCAACTTCTTTTGTCTTTGATTTCGGTGAACATTATAAGCTGCATGTATTTCTTACATAAGTCCTTTCAACATTGCCTCTTCTTCTTCACCCATTTAAATGGTGATTCCAAATAGTGTTCCCTGGGACAGTGTGAGTGCTGCTGTAAAGTAGTAAGTATAAAAATACGGTGATGCTAGGACCTGAAGATGTGCTGTTTTTATCTGAAATGTTAACTTGTGGTCCTTAAGACACAGCAGGCCGAAAGAGAAGCTTTATGTCAGTCTGATGTGGTGTACAGCAGTTGCATGCACTTTGTGCAGCTACTGATTTCTCAGTCATTGGAGAATTCTAATAAGTAGCAGTGATAAAACTGCTCAAGTTCTTTCTTTTTCAAGTGATATCAAAGGAATTGTACCTCTTGCAAGAAAATGAATCCCTAATCTGTTAAATAGCCATTAAGCTTCTTAACGTGTTTGATGAGACTTTGCTGACTTGAATAAATGGCTGTTATTTGGAGAGGGAGGCACATGGAAACTTTTGGTATTTAACTGTGTTACTCTGGTATGTTTCTTACCATCAGGATAGTTAATATGCTGCCTAAAATAAGTGTTAAATAGCTTTATCTGAAAGTAAGGATACAAAACATTGCTCTTAAGTAGAATGACTTCACTCTAGTGAAACAGTGAGGAGGGTATAAAAATAAAAATCCAGGTTGTTAATATAGAGAATGAATTTCCAACACATTCTGGAGTTTCTAAAACAATACTGTACTAACCTTCTGGGTGCAAATATAGAGCAACCCAGCTTTCGAGGAATGTTTGGAAAGTTGGCAAACTCCTCTTTAGCCATGCCAAAGAGATAAATCTTGTGCTTTCTTTGCTGCGGTGTAAATGGACGGTAGTTTTGTTGGGAATAGAATTAGCTGGTAAATTCTGTGCTGAACATAGTCTGAGAATTGCACCATGTGAACAGCAATTGCCCTGTTGTGGTAGCATACTGTGAGGAAATTCTGTAAACACAAACCTCGTAGTATTTTTTTTTTACCTGTCCTTTGAAGGATTATTTTTATTCTTTATCCAGCTCAGGCACCAGCCCTGGGCATAAACCTGAGATCCTGAAACTGTTGCTGCACATATTGCTGGTGACTTTTTGTGCAGGCACTTAGCCAAAATTCCATATGAATTTCACATCATGATTCAATATGGAAGTGGTCACATTGGAGACAATCTCGTAACTTCATTGTAACCTTGTATTATCACTTGTAACAATGAGTTATGTAAGCAAATGGAATATTGGTAATGCAATAAACTTTATCAGTTTAACTGTCTGTAACTGGAATCAATCACCTCTATTACTCTTCCTGCAAGATTTCTGTGGCCCACACAGTTTGTGTTCATTAACTACTAATAGCACTACTAACAATAGCAACAGTCTGCAGTTCCATTGCAAACAATAGCAGCAGTGAATAAGAATGTCTGCTGTCCATGTCTGCAGAAAGATTAAACCTACTGGTTGCTGCCAGTACTGAGGGAAGAAAGATGGATAAAAGCTTTGAAGCTATTTACAGTTTGAATAAAGCCCTGTTTATGGTCGCTCCTTTAGAACTGCTCCGCTACTCTGTCTAGTTGGTAACTAGAGCTGTAGAACAGAGTCCTGATGAAGGAGAGTGAAACAGAAAAAAGTTAATGATGATGGCATTAAAAACCGGTGCAACTGGGAGGTCACCACTGAATCTTCTGAATTTCCAACGTTTCAGGTCTGAAACTTCAGGATTGCATTTGTTTGTCTCTCAGCTGAGATGCAGTAACTTGGTAGGTAAGGCTCAGGTTTTAACTGAATCTGTTACTTTCCACAAGAACAGACTGCAAGTCGTGCAGTCAGTTGTCAAGGAGCCATCACTTTCAGTCTTCAGTGTCCAGAGCTCAGTGCCTGTGTGCATTTCTGAATCTAAATTCATCTCTGCTGTGTCACTACTAAGTGACAATCTGCAGGTGGACAGCAGGTCTCTGAAAACGTACTATTGCAAATAACAGTGAACACCACGACTTGGAATTGTTCAAGAGTAATGTTGGCTCTGAAAATTCGTGTATTGTTATTCTTTGCTATCCCTTTTCTCTTGTGCACTCTTTATTCATGCATGGGATCCATCCCTAGAAATGTCACCCTTCTACTTGACTTTTTATAAGACTATAAAGGAAGGTGCATTTTTTTTGGCTGTACTTTAGTACTCTTGTATCTTAGTGTTCTTAAATTAAATAAATTCTCAGTGCATATACAGAAAATGAGTGGTGAAACACCTTAATTCTTAAGTTCATGTTTGTGAAACTTGCAAACTGAGCCTGCTGAAAGGCCTTTGTAGTTTCTCACATGAAATACATAATTAGAAATCTGTTTCAATGACGTTGGTAGCAGCCAGACATCAAAATGTACAGCATGTAAAGCCATTACGTAGCTTGAACTATCTAGACTCAGGATGCAGAAAGAGCATTGGCTGGCACCCATTTTTACGTTCTGCCTCT
Organism: Phasianus colchicus; assembly: GCF_987193195.1. Taxonomy (NCBI): domain Eukaryota; kingdom Metazoa; phylum Chordata; class Aves; order Galliformes; family Phasianidae; genus Phasianus; species Phasianus colchicus. The sequence goes on along the minus strand of NC_143447.1, from coordinate 4,686,758 downwards.
GTTTTCTTTCTTGAAGCTGTGTCTTGACTTCAGGAGCGCTGCTGCCCACTAAGCCTAAAAGCACATATGTACAGACAACAGATTTACAGCAATTAGCTCATTTTGAAGCTAATAAATAATATATACGTATTATTTATTCTAGTTAAATAATAGCTTGTGCTTCAGTGCTAAATTTAGTTTTAGAAATACACACTGTTCCTTGTTTTACCTATGCTTTTTAGTGCTTGTTGTGAAGGAATGGGCTGAACTTGTAGATCTCTCATTCTGACATGCTTGCTTACTAACTTCATATGTCAACAGGAAAATTTTAATTATTTCTTCTCAAAAAGTTTAATAAAGCCAAAATACAAAAACGATGGTGGTTGCAATTGCTGTATAGGATAAATTCTGCTATAACCCAGCTGTAAGAATAGGTTAATGTTGCAGGGATAATAATTGGATAACTTCTATTCTTGGAGAGGTGTAGTGGGAGAAGAGGTATTTGAAGGTGAAATGCATTTTTTTGAAGGGGAAAGCTCGAATGGAGATTGGGAGCAGAACTTGTTATATCATGGGCTGTTATGCCTTTCTAGGATGAGTACCTTGAAGGGGAATACAACCTACATTTACCTACTGTAAATGTTGCTTATTTAGAAATGTTTGGAGCCTAAGTAATTCATGACTTAATCGTACAGGAAAAAGAGGTTCCTGTATATTTTTTTGATAATAATTACTTATGACAGTTGAATCCATGCTTTCTTTTTTACGAAGGCAATGCAAATATGCTGTTGCTTATTTATATTGCAGTAGAATTGCTGAGGTTGAATAGCTTCAGCTGAATCAGCGAGTCTTTATCAGGGGTTGCTGAATAATTGTTATTGTAGTGTATGTCAGCATAATTGGGTAAGAAATCTGAATTCTGACTTATATCCAGGTACATATTTGGATTTTCTGAGTGTATGGAATCACAGGGTGAGAAGAAAACACACCTTGTACAGAGGTTTTTCTTTCTGATACTGTGGGGTTCTACACTGCTCAGGTGTCAGAAGCCAGCAGGAAGTGCAACTGTACTGACACAAGCTACTCCTTATGCTTCCGTGAAAAATAGGTGTAACTTCTTGTTTACAGTTGTTGAATAGCTTGCAGTTTGTCCAGTTGTAAATAAAGGCTAACGTCAGTGCAGACTCCATGTCAGGAGGGAAATATCAGTAGTTACAGCTAGTGGGAATGGTACCCTGATGTAGAAACTGCTGGGTACTCGTGGTTCAAAAATGTGTCATTTCACATCATTATCTGTCGGTTTCATTTACCGGATATCACATTATTGGAAAAAAGTTTAGTTCTGTTATTAAAAGACTGTTCTAGCAAACTCCTTGCAGACAGAGTAATCCTGGCTTATGTTGAAGTGGTTGATCATTGCCAGACTCTGAACGTTTTGTAAGGCAAAAGTTGTTCACATCACGATGGAAGTATAGGTGAGTTTGACAGGTAACACCCTGCTAGTGCCTGTCTTCTCAGGAGGGCACTAAAGCGTGACTGCCTTATATTTCACATTACTCTGGTGAATCAGTCAAGTCAGACTTGCTTTCTGGCATCAAAGGAAGGCATTGCAATTTGATGCCAGGATGACATACTGTTCCGGGCACATGCATTTCAAAGAACTTAACAACCGTGACTGAATGTGTGTATTTGCTGGAGCTTTTTCTAGTAGTAATAATAAAGTGGAAGTAAGTTAACATTTCTAGTTTGGTAAACCTTCTTTGCTCTCCAACTCCCACAGAGATAATTGAACACATTAAATAAGATCTTCTCTTCCTAGCAGGCAACAAAATTAGAGCTTGTTATGTAGAGGGTTCAAATGACAACTGTGAATGAAGTTTAAGGAATAGAAGTTTGCGGGAGGAGAATTTCCCACTACTGAAGAGGAGCACTGGTCCGAAGGAAAGCAGCTCTTGCCTGACAAAAACTTAAAGTTGGTGAAAACAGAGTTGTTTCTCATATTTATTGCAGAAATAAGTTCAAAGATTGGAGATTTTTGTTATCTTGAAAATGCATCAGAGTACAGATGGCCTTAAATGGTCAAAACAGGCAGTTTCTTCAACCTTGTATACAGACATACCTTGAGAAGAAATTAATACTGTATTTACCCCTCGTGTTGCAAAATTTACTTGTTGAGCCTATTCAGACCTCCTGGAGCTATCCCATGTTTATAGGATGTGGTAAAAACTGACAAGTTTTTAAAGCTCAGAACAATAGTTAAGACCTGAGAGAGCAAAGCAGTAGTTTGAGCCTCTAAGGTTGAGAGCTGGCTTTTAGCAGGTGATTGTGAGGCTGTGTTGGCTCCACAATGAGGTATGAAGGAAGAAAACCAAGATGGAATACTTCACACACTGAAGCACCATTTTCATAAAGTTTACATTGTTGAAATTATTTTAGTTACAAATGTTAAGGGAAGGATTGTATTTAAGAGTATAATTTCAGCTGAGGGATAGTAAAAATTTCCTATATGCTGAAAACATTTTTTGAGTAGGTGATTTCTGATCATTTATGAGATCTGACACAGCTGTTGACTACACAGTATTAAAAAAGAACAAACAAGAAGTTTGTTTGTAATGGTTACTTTGAGCAGATACCACTGGAAGACAAAAAGACACAGAAATGTTTGGTTTTAGTAAATGCAGCAAAGTCTAAGATGCTGATTAAACTAGAATATTACAGTGTTAGTTAACAGAAATTGGCTGTTGAGATTAAATGACTATTGAAACTTAACACACTGTTTAATAGCACCACTTGAGTTACAAAAAACAAAGCACAGTTAATGTGTTTGAAATTAAGATAGATCAATAAAAACTCCCAAATTCAAGGTGAGGAATTACCTGATTTTCCTGATAACCTGGGATTAGCTGGCTTTGCCTACACTGGTAAGGTACAACCACAGAGGAAAATATGTGAATGGAAACAAAGTAGTATGTGGGAGGCTGGTATTTACCTTTACAGTCTCAGTGAACTGCCAACGCAGATACTGCTGAAGTAAAATGCAGTAGCACCAAGAGCTTTGTGAATGCAGAATACCTGCACTATCTATGAGGGGCAAAATCATGTGAGGGCAGCTCTTAAGTAATGTCTCCTATTTTACAGTGTTGGCCAGCAGTGTCAGAGGAAGATGAGAGCGGTATGGCAGTGGAGGTTGAACCCTCCAGCTAGTATTTCACTACATTTTGCTGCTGTGCCACAGATGGCAGCAGAGGGACGTTCTGACAGAATGGAGTCTGATGTGGGAGTGTGGATGAATAGAATGGCCTGGGTTGAAAAGGACCACAATGATAACCCAGTTTCAACCCCCTGCTATGTGCAGGGTCGCCAGTCACCAGACCAGGCTGCCCAGAGCCACGTTCAGCCTGGCCTTGAATGCCTCCAGGGATGGGGCATCCACAACCTCCTTGGGCAACCAGTGTGTTCCAGTGGGGTGGTTCCGGTGCATCACCACCCTCTGTGTGAAAAACTTCTTCCTAATGCCTAACCTAAACCTCCCTGTCTCAGTTTGACCATTCCCCCTCATCCTATCACTATCCATCCTCATAAACAGCCGTCTCCCCTCCTGTTTATATGCTCCCTTCAAGTACTGGAAGGCCACGCTGGATTACTCCATGCAGAAAAAAATGGCACCACTGACATTCAACAGTGCTTGCTTAATGCTGATGGAGAGCAGTGGGTGTGAGCACAGTGAGGCAGTGGCTGGTGCATTTCAGCAGTGGTGGCAGTGACAGTGGATTACCTCTTCTGGTGTGGATTTTTATGAGTGCAGCATGTAGGCTCTTGTTCATTGCTGATGAAAATAAAAAGCTCACGGTCATGACTGTGTTGAAGGAATAATGTTTTGTAGCTGAGAATTTGCTCTATCAAACAGTGTTGTTTCGCTCATTTTGTCTGTTGTCACTTTCAGTGAAATAGATAGAAGGCATTACTTTTGGAGCATGCCTAATTCACAGTGTGGGGTTCTGGAATGGAATTGGGAAATCACATTTTCCCTGTGCTTTTCTGCTGTACTCAATATTCTTTTTTTTCTGTGAATAACATTAGTAGCACTTGAACCAAAATAAAGTCATGGTTATGCAGCTGCAGCTGATTTTAAAAGAAAAAAAGAGTGGGGAGGAGTTAGACTTGGAATGCTCAGCCCCACTGAGTTGTGTAAACTTGTGGAGTTCAGTGCTTGATGAACTCATCACCCCCATTCCACAGCAGGGTAAGAATGCTGGTGAGCGCACTCAGTGGTAGCGAACCCAGGCTGCAGCACAGCTCATTTGCTGACTGGGGTTTTGGGCAGCTGAGTTTCTTTTCTGGCTGCATTCCAGGTGAGGACAATAGACTGTATAAGCAGTGATTAATCATCTCGGGCTGTTTAGTTACAATTGTCACTTGGCAAGTTCTGTTAAAAAAAAGTATATTGTATTTTGAGCAGCAACTGGCCCGCTTGAAAAATGAACATCCTTCCCATAGTCATGTTTGTTCAAGCCAGTCTTAAAATGGAACATAGGATAAACAATTCATTTTCTTTTAAGACTCTATCATGTTCATACATTTTTCTTCTGTTAAATATTCATATAATTGAATCTCATGTTTTAAATGAAGTTGTAATTTTGAAATGTGATATTCTAATCATTAGATTGCTCTAGTAATATGTGCAAATGTGGTGTTTTGTTCCTTCTATTCTTGTAAAACCTTTGAGGGCAGTTCATTCACCTCCATCCTTCATAGTCACATTTGGGGTTAACGTTGAGTAGACCTCTGTGGTAAACTAGAGAAAAATCTACTTCGAGTTCTGTCCCAGCAGAGAAACTATAATTCTGTTTTCAGTTTATAACTTGAAAACAAGAGATGGTTTTTCTTTAGCAACAGGAATAAATTCTGTTATAGAATTGCATCTGAAAAGAGCAGGTTTCACAGCAGCTTCCCAGCTATGATGAATGAATTGGAAAACTTGTTTGGGGGGCCAGGTATAACTGGAAAGCAGCAATGCTCAGATTCATTTCTCTGCTACTTCTGCTGTTGTTGTCCCATAGATATGTGATGTTCTTAGACACTGGTTTTTGATGCCAGTCTGTTAAGTATCAGCCTCGGCTGAGAAGGACTCTGGAAAGGTGAATTGCTGCCAACCTGATGTTTGGTACTCTCACAGCCTCATAACAGAGAGCTGAAGATGAAGAAAGGTATAAATGTTGAAAGTAATTGAAATACTTCAGAATCACATTTAAAACAAATTAAAAAAAAAAAGAGAGAGAAGTATGCGCAAGTTTGGAAAAGTAAAAACTGGTTTCCTGAGTGGCTAGCAAATTGATGTGCTGTGCTGAACAGACTTTTATCGTCTTACAATAATAAATCAACTAGAAGTTGCCTTCCATTGAATTATTTGCATGATGACATAGCTTCACATGGGAAAGCATTAGATACTCAGTGCAGCGCTGACCTTGCTTTTGTCTTCACTTTAAATATTAGCAGAAAAGTCTTTGTAGTGCTCACCAATGGCGTGCCTTATAATTCAGCTTACAAGTACCTTCTTGGTGTACGTTAAAATAACTTGGTCTGCATTGAAAGTTGAACACGTGTGAGGCACCTGGTTATAAAAGCAGACTATTGTAATGCCAACTTCTGTGCGGATGATCCATTGGATGCTGAAATATCCGAATGCGTTTTGTCTGAACTGAGCCACAGTTAGGAGCTGTTTGGCAATACAGTTATGGTTACTTAAAGGTCCACAGGAAGGAAAACAAAGAATCACCTTTCTAACCAGCCTTGCCAAGGAAAATGCATTGAACTTATTCTCCTGGCGGTGTATTTGCCAGGTTTGGTTGTTAAAATGCTGCAGGTCTTCTTTTATTGCCATGGACTTTTGTATAGACGTGTAAGTTTTTTCTGCAACTTCCTGATCTTTCTAAAGGAATATGTAAACTAGTTTCAAATTTGGATAGCTGCTCCAAGAGATCTAAGGGTGAAGGTGAAACCTTTCTGTGACTGCAGTATGGATACATGGAACATACACTGGTCATTTCTAGCAGCAAGCTTTAGGTCATTGAATCATAGAATGGCTTGGGTTGGAAAGAACCTCAAGGATCATCAAGTTTCAGCCCCTTTGCTGCAGGCAGGGTTGACAACCACTAGATCAGGTATGAGATCAAGATGCCCAGAGCCCCATCCAACCTGGCTTTTTATTTCTTGAGAAATATTGCTTTGCCTGGAAAAGTGACCAGACAATTTTGTAATCGCTGACATAGATAGAAGGTAACGTTGTTTTCGAAACGTTGCATGGAAAAAAATATACATTGCAATTTATTTTTGTTCCAACTGATTTGCTCATCTGCATGAGTTGCGTATTAAACTTCCATGTTAAGTTAGGTTTTGTTTGAATTGAAAACAAAGAACAAGGTCCTCCCCAAAGCCTCAGAGCAGAGGAATGCAAAGCCTAAACCAGACCAAGGAACAAAGCTCACCTTCCCCAAACAGCCAAAATCTTGAAATAGATATATATATATTTTTTCCCCTTTTCTCCTTTTTTAAAAAGAAAACAGAAACTTTAACTCTGTTTTTCTGCAATCATGCTTTCAAAATGAAGTGCACTGTGAAGGGAAGTAGCCCAGAGAGGATTTTGTTTAGGTGTTTTCTACACTGAAGTACTTCATAAGGAGACTTTAAGCCATAGAAAAGCAGTTTTATTGCAAAATAGTACTATGTGAGAGACAGTGATTGCTTTATTTATGTTAACAGTCAGGTTTTTTATCAAGTGACTAGACAATTTCAAGGTGCTTACATCTATGAACTCGGATCTCATTCGTAATGAACTTTTAATGTGACTAATTTGGAAGCCTAGGTTGAGTTGGATTATCTTAGACTATTTTCGTTGGCAATGCATATTCCAGTTCTGAAAGAGAAAAGGAAACTCATAGTTTCCTGAGTTGCTTCCTTTTCAATGTGCTGGCAGAAAGCACTTTAAATCTCGAAATGAATGGACTGGGGATAAGAAAGTAACTTGTTTGTTTCCTGTGTTACAGACCTGGTTACTGAGAGCATCCTGCATGATCAAACAGTACATTGAGACAGCCTTATTTTCTATGAAATGAAGTTTAATTTTGAGGTAAGGTTCTGCTTACTTTTACTTTTTTTATGCAGTATGACAGATAATAATTACAGTAATTAAAAACCTTTATCTGCTGCCTGTCTACGTTGGTAATGCATAAAATATATACAGCTGTGGATGTATGTGTGAAAAGGAATCAAGGTGAAAATCAAATGTGAGGCATGAATATTGAAGCTCCAAGTAAACATTGTGAATAACAGCCAGGAGACTAACCTGACCATTACATCTTCTGACTATTTTTAAACAGTTTCCAGGGAGACTGGAGGATAATACAAAATAAATGAGTTCTCTAAGCCTCATAAAGAAGGGCTGTGCCTTTCACTGGTATGAGAACAAATAGCTGAGATGATGACTTGGTTTCATTTTAATACATGTATAAGAGGTAACAGGAAAAAAAAGAAAAAAAGAAAAATCATTTCTAGACTAAACAGATAAATTATTTCTAGACTCAAATGCTATGGGAAGTGAAGGCTGACATGGTAAGCCTGGCTTCGGACAAAACGTTGTTAAATCATACTCTAGTTTCTTGATTTGTTGGAGTAATTTTGACCTCGTGCACATTATTGTTCTAAATGTGTCCTTGGCTCTGATTCCTCATTTGCAAATGGTGCTTGCAATACTGAAATTTTGCTAATGGAATTTTGTCCTGCCCTTCTCCATATTTGAAAAATGTCTACAGTGAACTTTTAAAATGGCCTGTAAATGAAGCAGCATTTCAGTTTATTACCAGCTATGTCTAAGGACAAGGTTAAATGAAGTAAAATCAGTAAAGAGTAAATAGTTGCTTAAGCTATTTATTTCATTTTATTTGTAACTATTAAGAGAAGGTTAGTAGCTCTACTTTGTTCTTGATGTATTTTAGTTGGAGTCATATATTTATGGGGAATTCTTATAACAAAGACTGGCAAAAAGAACACTGTAACCAGTGTGTATTTTTGAATTATCAGTGCATTAGGTCCTCTTTTGCAATGCCAATGTTTTCCTCGTTTCAGTGATACTGTTATTACATCCCTGTTATCACATGTTTAATGAAATAGAGTGGCTAAAAATGTTAATTAGATTTTGATTTAAGAAATTATTTTTTTAAAGCATCTCTGACATCAGTCAGGCTAATTATGTCTGGATGTGTGAGTGACTGTACTGCTTTGATAACTCCTTGCTAATCAGAAATAACAGATATTTTTGGGAATGTTCTCAGTATTGGGATTCTTAACTGTGAAAGAAGATTTTCCCCTGGAAATGTTTTCAGTTCATTGATGTTGACCTGATTCATAAATGAATTGCTCAAAGTCCCTCTTCTCTGTCAGTAATATGTCAGTGCTTCTGGATGTTGCATGTGTGAGTGAGTGGTAGGAGAACAAACTGCACTTGAATTCAGAGACCTCTTCTCATGGGATCTTGCTTCACTGATGGCTGTAAGTCCTGATAGTGAAATTAATTTAATCTTTCTAAAGCTTTGACCTGAACTAGTCAGGCAAAACGTAAATCTGCATCTACAGCCTGTCCAGACTACGTCCTTTCCAGTATATGGAAGTCAATCAATAGTATGTATGAAGAGTGGTAATTGAACATTTAGTGATTCTGTACAATTCAAATAATATTTTGTTAATAGAAGAAAGTAACCACTGTCACTGGTGGAATCACTGCTGGAAATGAGTTTGAGTAGAAGAAACAGTTATTTTTTGCATGCATGGGCTGGATTAAAGGAGAGCAAAAGATAAAATCTCTGGAAATTCTCTTAATTAGGTTTAATATTGTATGATTGTCATTGCACAAATTCCATTCTTTAGAAGATTTTTCAGGGTTAGTGATAGAAAATGTGTTTACTTGGATTTTACTGAAGGAATCTAATCTTTCCTGTCTTCCAGATTCAGTGGTTTGGGTTTTTTGGTTTTTGGTTTTTTTGAATCAAGGTACTAATGCAAGAGAAACGTAATGTAACAGAAAATTGACCCCTATATGGTTTTCCCCTGATTTCTCACCTGAATAGCCCTGTTGAACTGCTTTTTCCATCAGTACCATTGTCCATGAGCTGACATAAGGGAAGTCCTGGTAGGCTATTTTATTCTGGCTTAAGGAACCAAGTTTACTGGAGAGATGGTTTATGCAGAGAATATACTCAGTAATCTTCTCGGAAAGTGGATTTTAGATGAGAGTCCTAGCTGGAGTTCAGCACATCTAAATGTGAATTTGTGCCTGTGTCTAAAGCATTAGCCTGTCTGATATATTTTCAGTTGTCTGTGCAAGTGTTTTTTCATAAGTTTCATACAGATATACATGTATATTTAAATGTTTATGTAAGTACAGAGTATCTATTCTTACATACAATACTTAGGTAACATTTTTCATTTTAAGAATGAGCGGATAGTTACAAGGCGTAAGATTCATCCAGTGCTCCATGTGCATCTTGAAATAGGCCTTCCTAGAAACAATATGTGAATTTGGGCTCAGCCATCTGAAGAATCTGCTAATTTGACGATGAACTTTTAAGGAAGATCACTGCCAGGGTCTCTTTATGGGCACATTTGATGGAGGTACAGTTTTGACCTGAGATTAGCACATAGTTTTCAGTGTCTTAGACTAATTATAACCTACTTGACTTGCACACTGCTAAGCCCTACTAAAAGTCCAGCAATATTTTAAGTTCTTTTCCTTTTTATCTCTGCAGTAGTAGATGTTTTGGAGTTCCATCCTAGTTTTTTCAGAGATGTAGGCTGTCCTCAACCTTGAACCAGTTTCATAGATTTTCATAGAGATTACACCATTCTGTAATTATCTCCATTTCCATTAGTTGTGAGCTTTTTACCTTGGGAAATACTTTTAAAACTGGAAATAAATGAAGGCTGAGCTGCTTGCTTGAACCAGTCACTGAAGAATGTTAGACTTCTCATGTGTCTCTGCTTTTCTATTTTGTGGCTGCTTGATTTTTTTTCATGATGCTGCTCTGTGATTTTTATTAAAAAAAAAAAAAAAAAGAAGGTGAGACTGAATTGTTACCAGGAAGGCTGTAACTGTCTTTTTCCTGGTCTGGGGGGATGAATTCTCCTAGATCTTAAGAATTCTTTCCTCATTGAGTGCAGTAGTCAGACCATGTCCAGTTTTAACAGCTTTCATTGTTAGCATGTAACTTATCCTTATCCTTTCATGTGTAACAATTCTTCAAAGGTGTCTGAATCCTTAAAAACCAATTAGAGGTGAAATATAAAAGGATGGTATCTTGTTGGAGTAACACATGGCCTTACAAAGTCCAAAAATCTACCAGACTGAAGTGAGGTAGCGTACAGTAGTCCTTACGAACGCTTCAAGAATGTTGATTTCATAAGTGCAAGCGTGCTGCCATTGCTCACCTTTTCTGTTTTCATTCATGTCATTGTTTGTGGTAGCAACTGAGCCTTCTGCTCTCTATGGCTTTTAGGTCTTGTTTCTTTATTGTTGCTCTTCCTTCTGAGTCTCTACGTATTTCTTGGAGTTTTCTTTTTCAGTCATTCCCTGTTTTTTGTTTGTTTTCTGTTGAAAGAGTAGTGCTCTTTTTCTTTTTTTCCCTAAATCTAAATTGTTTTGCAATCAAGGTAGAGGAAAGACTGATGTTTCAGCCAGAAATCTGGTGTTAAAAAAAATTACAGTTAGCCTTCGGCCTCTGTGGTAGCATGAAACTGTAAAGTAGAAAAACACTGTCTTTATCTCCTTTCCTCCTATGCTCTATTCATTTGCTAGCATCAGGAAGTGAAAAGAGTATGCACTAAGCTTGTGCAAACTTGTGCAGTACTATCTGCACAAGTTGTCTGGTATTCTAGATAGTGCAAACTATGGTTGGTAAGTGAATTCACAGTAAATTTGAAGTAGGTAATGGGGGTTGTAAGACTGGGAAAATCTTTTTCTGGTAACTTTTTGAATGCGTTAGGAGAAGATTACATATCTACTGTTGTTCAGTTTGATATGTTTTATGAATTGCATGACTTGACTCATAGATGGTGTGTCAGCTGTTGTGTCTACTTGACTTGTCAAGATGGAATGGAAGTATCACCATTCTGCATGACTACTTTTGTAGGGAAGGATGTATGTTGGATTATCATTGCTGTTTTCACAGTATTTTGTTGTGATTTTTTTACTGATTTTCTGTAAACTTTGTCTCTATGACATGAACATTATTAAAAATATAATTTGTACAGAAATGGTGGTAATTGTGTATTGATTCATGTTGTGATTGCTCACGAGAAAAAAATGCCTGAGTATTATTACAGGAAATGGAATCAAGAACATTTCAAAGGTAGAAACAGAAATGAATTATTAATAAGTTAGGTTCAGGTAGCAATTGGCTTAATTTTGAGTATTCCAATAAATACTGTAAGGCAGAAAAACATATTTTAAATTTTGATGAAATTAGCAGCATAAGTGCCATACTTTGTGCTGTTTTCCTTCAAGTTCTTCTGAGTTCTTCCTTAATTATGTGGAATACTAATTACTAGATAGCACTTAATTCATCCAAGTAACATTTTGTGCTTACTGTTTTTTTTTCCTCTGCCTCACTTCCTGTTTTAGTGATCTATTTAGAATGTATTAACTGACTGTTGGGAGAAATTGATCAAAGTTTACTGAAAGCAACTTCAGTGCCTCCTAAGTGCAGCATTTCAGATCAGTGTGAATAGAGAACTATTCCATATACAGCCCATCACAGGATTCAGTTTTTCTGTTCCATGTAGCACAGCTGCTTCTGAAGGCAACTTGTGCCTTCATTCCACTTGAAAAAGAATGAAGAAATGTGGAATAATATTTAGACCTATTAGACAAATCCAGTAGGTCACATCCTGGCTGTGTCACTTAATGACTATATTAACAACTCTGACAAGTTGGTTTATCTCATTCTGCCCTGGGGAAGTCGTCAAGAAGTGGCAGACATAGCCAGAACTTTGACTTAGAATAAATGCAATAAAACAAAACACTGAAGGGAGTATGTTCAAAACCACAACCAGACATAAAGGCTTAAGAACTTTCTTCAAAATTCCATCGCTTGAAAATGGAGTGAATATGCAGAATTCTGCAAGGCTGGATTTAGCAGCCCACTTGGTAGTTTGACCTACTGCCACTGTTTAGAATATGTGGATGAAATGCTTGAAACAATTAAATCTGCTGTGGAAAATCAGTTTTGTACTGCTGTAATTCTTCCATAGAGAAAGAAATAATCATTATCTTAATTTATTCTATCCTTTTAAATTCATTCATGTGCTTTTAAATTCCCAGAAATATATTCAAAATTAAGTATGTATCTGACTTCAAACAAGTTGTAGCTCTTGTTATGAATCTAGATTAGCGCCTCAAGCAGACTGTTGTTTTTTTCCTCCCCACCTTAAAAATAAGAGCACACATCTGTATCTCAGTACTGCATAAGTTATACTCATTGAGTCTGTGAATATCTTCATTGCTGTCCTACCAGGCGAGGCTTAAAAGGTCTCATGCCTAAAGGGGAAGCACTGCATTTATAGAGGAACCTAGCAAAAGGATGCTGCTTCACCTCTTCTGACTTGTACAAAATTCATATTTTCTTATTTCAGCTTTCTTCTGTTCTGCTCTTGCCAAATAAGAGCAAAAGCCTGGAGGGCCTTTTTAAAGAGTTTAGTTGTTGACTGCTGTGTCAGAGGCTTCTAACTCATGAGACTAAGAACTTCCACACTAGAGTTTGTTTCAGTCAAACTCTTACCTGCTGATACCCAAAAGCTATTTTGGATGGTTCACAACAATGGTACTCCTCTCATGATACCTTGTAATTTACATTTTATTTTGAAGGTACGTTAATATAAGTTTACAAATTTGTCTTTTGACTTGAAAAGCAAACTGTAGTTGAATTGATAATAAAATGACTGTCCTATGAATAACACTTAGATTCGAGTATTTTGGTCTCTTACATAATTTTGCTTGAAGGGACTTCCTTGTACTGAGCAAAAAAGGTTATGTTCCTGTATGACTGTGTGAACTGAAAAAGGCATGACTAGTGCCTGCTAATAACTAAAAGCTACTTTTACAGTAGCTTTCTAAGCTTGCCCTCGTTCACCTTTAGCTTACTGTTTTTCAAGTTACCTGTTTTTAAGACTTAGTATTGCACACTGCACATAAGTGTTGTGAGTTTGCTGATATTCTTGAAGGGTTTAAATGCAAGCTTGCTTATCAGGACATGTGGTGTGTGCATATAGGCCCTGTGGTTAAGTGGGTCTTTTCTTAGGGCAGGAGAGGTGTAAAAGATCTTGCATTTAATTGTCTATGCACATTTTACAAACACAGAATAAAGAATGTTCTGTGGAATAGCAGTAAGTGACTTCTATGTTAAGTGATGGAAGGAAGGTTATTTTGTTTGCTTACTTAAAGACTTCTGACTAGCCACCCCAGACAGCGCACAGTGCCTGAGACTTTGTCTACTTTTGATCACTTCTAAAGCTGATACCTTTGTACTCATAGAACAGAAGTTAATGTTTACTGTCGTTCCTCTCCTCTTTAAGATAATTTGAAGAGAACTGGGACTTTTTTATTTCTGGCTGCCAGAATAGTGCGTACTGCTCCTTTCTAAATTCACCAGTGAAACACGAATTAGACTTTGAGTTCAGCATACACACATAAGTTATTTGGATGTAAGTGATAATTCTTCCTGAAACACCTCTCTACATTGTTCTCAGGGGAATGGCAAGGCACAACCACAATATATCAGACAGGTATTATACAATGATCCTGCAGAGAATCTGCCTAGTGTACTAAGAAAGTTAACAGCACCTTTGAGAGCAGTTTGGTGGAGCGTGATCTTTTGTAAGATAAGTACAAAAGATGACAACAGTAGCATTGGCCAAACTGGTTAAACTACCATTGGGTTTGTAGTAAAGTATGTTCTGTTAATCTGAACTCCTGCACAACCATCTTCCTGCCTGCCCTGTGGTCCCATCATTGATTGTGAAAGATGGCACTTTCATTTACATTTATGATTTTGGAAATAAGATATGTAGTTTATATTACAACAAGGTATGTGGTTTTGAGTACTTCTTGCTTAAGATCTTAACAGGTACCACCCACTGAAGAAATGTTCAGTATGTTGCAGTAGAATTAGATGTTCAGCTGCCATGAACAGTTGAAAAGGTAACGTCCTGTTTTTCTGTTGCCTTGTGCCACCAAGGCAGTGACGAGGGTTCTAAGATGAATGGAGAACTTCTGACCCACTGGATTTTCTTAGAAAGTTACTCTATTATAAAAATGCATAGCTTTGCCTATAGTAATATGTATAAATGTAGGCTTTTAGATTGTAAGCCTTATGACCTAGATATGTGTTTGCTCAAGCTTAAATGAATGAGTAAAGGAACATCGACAGGGAAGACAGATCGCTGCAAAATCATAGCAGAGCTTTGTTTTTCACCAACAGCACGGACAGTGGCAACTTTGCTGATGGGTGTAGTTCATATTTGACATGTCAGCATTAGTTGTTCCACTTTTGCCTATTGAAGAAATGCAGCTATTTTGACTTGCACTTTACTTAAAACATTCCATTAGCAAGGGTGGGAAATGGAAGGCAAAGGAGTGTTCATATCACCATAACATTAACCAGAGATAGTATTAAACTAAGAAAGTAAGAAAATAAATGATCTGTATTTTCTGTTTGCTTAGCAGTGTAGCTCAAAATATATATATTTCCTCAGCTGCCAGACACCCCAGGCACTGGGGTAGGGATGATACAAATGAAGCGAGGCAGTTGTGTGGATGATGAGGGAGGTCAGTGTTTGCTAAGTGGTTACCCCTGTAAATCTCATTTCTTGTAAATCTCTCGTGTATCTCCTAAGCCATCATACTTCTTCTGTTTTATTGTATGCTTTTAGCTTGATGATGGTTGATTTTTACTTGAATTACATGACGCAAACTTTTGTTCTTGTCAATATTCAGGGGCACAGCCTTTTATCCTGGGTTACATGTCTCTTGAGAGTCCTTGTAAAATGCTTTTTGAGATAATTACACTTCCCCTTCTGTTTCTTTGCACAGCAGCTGATGGAATAGTCTTAATGCCAGTGCCACCTTCCCTGTCCAGCACAGCTGGACACTCAGTTGCCATTTAGCTTCTCAGGGAATGTGCTGTGGAATTTGTGTATTTGTTACTTGACACCAGGAGGGAGAAGCATTTCAAATGCATTTCCAGTAGAAGAAGAGAGTGGGTATGTTTTGACATTGACTTTGTTCTTGTTAATTTGGAGGCATTTCAAGGGGACTTAACAAATATGTTTGTTTTTGTTTGACTTGTTGCCTTGTGACTTGCTATCCATCATTATCTTTATGTTTTCCGGCTTATTTTCTATCAGATCACTAAATCAGTAGAAAAACATGTTATGAACTTGTTTAAGGAAGAAGCATTTGGGAAAGATAAAGTTGCATTTGCTGAAAATTCAGTTTAGGCTGTGCAAATGGAAGCATGGGTGCCTGCTGCAAGTTTTATCGTCCCAAGTTAGTGACTTGCTGGTCTCTTGGTGGACCAGGTGAGACCCAATGAGGGTGATTATCCTTTGACCACTTGGTGCTCCTGTTCCTCTGCATTGGATTCTCTGGCAAGGTATGTTAGATAATCACTCCATAACCCAGTTCTGTCAAAACTAAGGAAATGATTCTTCTTAAATATGATAGCCAACACTGGAAAAAAAAAGTGTCAGAATTGGGTGAATGTGATTGTGCAAACAGAAATGTTGGCAGCTGTTAACTTCTGGAGCTGGAACATATCTGGCTGTCATAGCAGTTACCAGTGCTGAACTGCAGCTGGAATGGCAGGCATCCCCACCACCTGATGTTACTGCTCTCTGAAGAACTATAACACTGCCTCACTTATAGGTCTTCTCAGTGTTTAGCAATATATTTGTTGTTACACTTGGAATAGGTTTGCTTGTTGTCGTGGTCTACCCAAGCTATCTCTGGGCACAAGGACACCTGCTGATCATGATTCAGCCACTACTTATACTCTTGTTTGGTCAGGACTTCCCAGAGCACGGGCTGTGTGAGGACTCAGCTCCAGGCCTTGATGTTCACACTTCAAATACATACTGTAGTACTGGGTTCACTCGCTGAGTTTGGAGCTTATGTTACCTCTCCCAGTCCTGTCAGGTCCATAACTTAATATTTTTATCTCCAGCCTTGCAAACACAGATCAGTCATGGTCTGATTTAGAAATTGTCTGCTCCTCTGCTTACAGGGTAATAGATGTAATACAAGGCAAATAAATCAAAAGAATCCTGTTTTTTTGGTCCATTATTCCAGAAAGTGAGTATTACTTCAGAGGAAAAAGAGGGAGTCCATTACCTGCACGGAGAAATATTTAAATGTGGTGTGAATCAGAGAATATGGAGAGTGGATTTTTTGGTTTGTTTTGTTTTTGTTTGTTTGTTGTGTTGTTTTGTTTTTTGAGAAAAAGCAGCTCTCCTGTTTGAGCTGTTGCCCAGAAAATGGAAACTGTCTCAGCTCCTGCTGAAAACCAGGTAGTGATGTTTAGAGCTGGAGGGTAATCTGAAGGTGACAGATGAAAACCTGTCTTTGATTTTTGAGAACACAGTGCTGGAAGAAGCCAATAGCTCATGGGTCCCTTCATAACTCTTTTCAGAATAAAGTATCTTTTGGGACGTCCAAAAACAGGAGCATTGAGTTTGAAGGAGACCAGACTGTCAATGCATTTTAGTCCTTCTTTAAGGAGTAGTATTTGAATGAGATATCAGCTCAAGTTTTAAGATGCAATACAGGTGGCTTGTGAGTCTCACCTTTGGGTGCAATAGAAAAAGCAGAGGAGAGGGGAGCTTTTTGTAGTTCTTGTGAAGTTCTGTTCATTCATGTCACTTTATATCTCTTGCTCTTTTGAAGAACAGTAGCAAATAGGAGAGTGAGAATCCAGAGTGAGTTGCATTAAATTTCTCTGCAGACAGAGGAGGGAGCAGTTTTTTTCTCCTGCATTTATTTTGTGCTGCTACTATTCTGAATGGTTGAGTCTTGAAATAAGGACTGTTTTGGAGGGTTTTAAGCATTAGTAGGGAAAGATCTGCATTTATTTATTGACCTTCACCTAGAACGATTGGCTCAAAATCCAGGTTATTATCAGGCACTCTTGGATTTGGAAAGCACTTCACATTGCTTCTTGCACATTTCTCTCATTCAGCCCTTTGCCAGACAGTCTTAGTGTCTGACACAGTCTGGCATTTTGTACTTGTACTGAATGATTCTGAAACTAATTAAAACAAACAAACAAACAAAAAAACAACCAAAATAGGATGATGTTGCTTAGTAAGATGCAGATGGATGGGCTGCCCCAGAAATATAGAGGAAGATGACATCTTAGAGCAAAAGTGACTCCTAAATGGTATCAGTAGAGAGATGATTTGTCTGTTGTTTGTGCCCTGGAGAAGCTCAGTGCTTTGGAGTTCTGTTTGCTTAACATTGTTGAAATGTTACTGGTAGTTCTTTCCTATTTCAGCAAGTGAGAAAGGGCTTTAGTTCTGTAGAGTTCTTGGAGATTGTTACGGAAAGTCCAGTGATGGGAGTGTGGTTTGGAGTGTCTTGACAGCAAGGGAAGACACTTGAGACAAAACGCAGACCATCTATAAAATGAAACAGAACAAAAAGCATCTGTAGCTTCCTGTTTCTGTAGACAAATGCTGTCAAATTCAGTGATGTTTCTAAAATAGAACTCAAATGAAAAATAACTTCTTGAAACTCTCAGTAGTTGCGTAACGGGATAAAAAAATCTAATGGATTTATTTTCTAGAGACTTGAAAAGAACACACAGTATTGCATACTTGTGAATCGGCTTTTGTTTATGCAATTGCTCTGAGATGTTAGTTGTCATTTAATCTAACATGCTAACAAGAAGGTGAGCTGAGAGAAAAGTTAGGGGAAGCACTTAATTTTCGAATCTGAAAATGCATAGACTTTGTCTTTGGAAAGCAACCTACTCCTTCCTGTTCTCCTGCCTCCGTGTGTCAGGATCTGAAAAGGAGAAGGAAAAATAACAGTTCTGATTTGAGATTAGCATATTATCTGAAAAATTGACCAATGATTTGGGTTTGTTATTAAATGTCATATTGAAGATTGAAAAATGAATTCATTAAAAATTATGGAGTTGCTTTTCTCTTAGTAGTAAATATTGGCTTCTGGTGATGAAAAGTAGTAAATGTAAACAGTAAATTCTATTCTTGCGCAGCATTTTGATATATCTTGAGCAAAATATTAACCTTTAGGAATGGATACACACCTCCTCTGAAAATGAATTTCCAGTGTGCCAAGAGAAATATCTGTCTGGGGGGATAATTTGTAGCTTGATGATTCTAGTAGGACTTCATGTAGAAATGTATTTGAGAACATATAATTCCAGTGAACTCGTTTCATCCTTAAATGAGAAGTTTGAGAACATTAGGACATTAAGTTGAAATTCTGAGCAATAATGCATCACTACTCTTTCAGACACTTCATTAGGGAATTGCAAGTGATTTGACACCATGGTAGCCCTTTCCTTGAAGATCTGTGTCCGCCAATGCAATGTTGTGAAGACGATGCAGTTTGAACCATCCACTGCAGTGTATGATGCCTGTAGAGTCATTCGAGAACGAGTGCCAGAGGCTCAGATGGGGCAAGGTGAGTTTCTAAAAAATAAACACAGACTGATTTTTGTTTTAATTTTTTTACAGCCTATTCTCTTCCTCCATTTATCTTTCAGGTTGGAGGGTTTGTGTTTTTGTTTGAATAATACTCTGGATGAAAGGGAAAGATTTTTAAGTTAATGAAGATGTTTTTTTTCTTCTTCCTTCTCACAGTGAGACAGAGCTTTCTTTACAATGGGTGGTTGTTTGTGTTTTTTTTTTTTGGTGAAAAATTGACTTTTTACATAAATTGTTTGTCTGAAAGATCATTTTCTCACACACTTCCACCACCTTGTCAAATCTCACTCAGTTCTCTGACAGGCTAATGAAAAATAGTTGTGGCACCATCTTTTTAAAGCAGTGTTTAAAGCTGTGCTTTCTAGGAAAATTTAGGTAGACTTGTACTTCAGCAAAGGAAGAGCAACATAGAATTACCAAACATGGCTGGTCATCTCCAAAGCGTGCAAAGGAAGATGTTTGAAACTCATTAAATAGAATAATATTCAGAACACTGATATGTATTACTGAAATCAAATTAGATGAAAACGCAGTTTGTTCACTCAGGCAAAAAAAGTCTGGCTTAAATGTAGCCAAAGTTGTTCAGAAATCCAGATTGTTTGGAATCCTTTGATTCTGTACTGCGTATAATGTGATTACAATGTAATCTTTAAAACAGTTTGCTTATTTTATGCACAGTTTTCTAACTTCTGAGGATTTTTGAAAACCTTATCTCAACTTTTAGAAACAACTTGCTAGTAATGGATGATATCAGTTTTACTTTGTTATGCTGGCCCATTTTAGGAACCCTTAGAAAGTCTAGTTAGAGCATCAATTTTTCAGATACAGTGCATGCATTTTTCTATACTGATCTCTCAAGGCAGTTCTTTTGAGCAGCTCTTCAATTCAGAGAAACTCAGTAAAAAATATCATCACCCTTAATATCATGAATTGCATAGAGAAGCCAAGGAATTCTCTTGAGGTTGTATGGTAGGGTTTTTTCTTTATATATGTTTGTAGTGCAGTTGCAAACTAAAACACCTTTCTGAAGTTGCAATGAATAGATATGACATATCCTTTCCTCTTCACTGTGGCTGTTAAAATGTTTCTTTGCTTGTTAGGAAAACTCATAGTGGTACAGTACAGA
This sequence comes from Phasianus colchicus, assembly GCF_987193195.1. Classification (NCBI taxonomy): domain Eukaryota; kingdom Metazoa; phylum Chordata; class Aves; order Galliformes; family Phasianidae; genus Phasianus; species Phasianus colchicus. The sequence goes on along the minus strand of NC_143447.1, from coordinate 4,666,882 downwards.
CTGATCAATCTTGTACCTGCACAACGGAAAGATTATCCTGTAGTTTGACTGTCAGCCATATACATTTCACTTCTCCAGCAAGCATGCACACTGGGACAGAGATGATGACTGTGTTATTCACATGCAAGCTACACAGCCACTGCCATTTCACTACTGAGGTGCATTTCCCAGAAATGAAAATTAGAGCAATCTATACTTCCTTGCTAATTCTGTGCTTTGCATAAGGCACTTTGTCTGCTTGTAAAGGTCAGAAGCTATTTATAGGCACAAATTCTAAAATTTTATATAACTGGTTCCGTACTGAATTTGTGTCCATAAAATCTCTGTATGGATCACTTGGCTTTTTTTTTCAGGGGGGGGGAGGGGAGAGGAGAGGGCATTAATTAAGGTCCGTAGGAAAAATTCCTCTTATTGAGCTCTTTCTTCAAAACTTGGTATCTTTCAGTTAATCTTTCAGTTTAAGTTTCGTTAATTAAGCTCTTGAATAAGTGTAAATTATTATTATATACCACACTTAAGTTGAGACATTGTCCAAACACTATGGCTATATTTACCTGACATTCTGATCAGAGGGTGTGATTGCATGGCTGAAAATAAACAAGGAACCATCCCTGCACTGCTGGAACAGAATGCGCACACAGCTGGCCAGCTTTTGTGAAAACAGGCATTAGCTTAAATGTTAGGAACACAACTACAGCAAGCTCAGCTGATGAACAGTATCTTATGCTGTTTGAGATAGTGGATTTATTGAAGAATGTTCCTGCATCTTTTTAATCAAGAAGAGGTACGTTAGTAGAGCTGGAATTGGCAGTTGTGATCTTCAGTTTGTATACCTGAAGTTTAGACTTGATGCCTAAGCCTGAGTTTGGTCTTGTGTGGCTATTAGGATTCTACCATTTGCTTATGATTCTGAAAAAATCGGTTGGAATATGCTTAGCCTATAATAACTGCAGGTTTATCCTGAGATTGTTGTTATGGATGTAAGTCTAAAAGCATTGCATCTTTTTCAGTGTATAAACCTGGAGCATTGACCAAAAAAGATTTAGAAATTTATCCTAAACTCAATAAGTTATGGGTTGAAAACAAATTATATTTGGAAATAGAACTGTTGCTTAAAATAGTATACTGTGATTAAATCCCAACTGTTTGTATTTTTGGATCTGCAAGGATATAGGCCCTGTAAGAAGGTTCTGTGACCATTCAGAAAAGGTTTTGCTGGAGGGACCTAACTGTAAATATACTACAACTTGTCCAATTGATATAAATGTTCTTGGTTACTGAAGCTATTTTCAAGTCTTCTCTTACACCTGCTCTGTTCTGATATCAGCTGCTAATCTAAATATTTTCTGAAAAAGTATCTCTTTCTAAGTTTGTTAAGAATGGGAGGTAAATGTAATTAAAGTGTAAATATGAAGCTGAATAACCTTAACTGAAACCACGTTTGTATTATGAATTTTAATACTTTTCAATAAGCTGCCTCTTCTGTTCCACAGCCTCTGACTATGGATTGTTCTTGTCGGATGAAGATCCTCGTAAAGGTATATGGCTAGAAGCTGGAAGAACACTGGATTATTACATGCTGAGAAATGGGGTATGGTACAAGTCTGTTTCTTTGATCAGCAGCATGTTTCTAGAAAATCAGTTTCCCAACTTAGCAAGAAAAATGTTTAGCGTTCAGAGGTGTAGGAGAATTTTAAGTCTTTTCCTGAGGCTGATGCACCGTGTGCATAAAAAATTAAGAGAAATCATACATCAAATATCTACTCTATTGAGTTGATTTTTTGTTGTGGCCTCCATAAACATGTAGAAACAGTACTGTTTACTTCCTAGGATGTACTGGAGTACAAAAAGAAACAGAGACCTCAGAAAATACGTATGTTGGATGGTTCAGTGAAAACAGTCATGGTGGATGATTCCAAAACTGTTGGTGAATTGCTTGTTACCATTTGCAGCAGGATAGGTAAGATTCTGGAACCTACATATTCAAGAATTTCTTATTTTCTATGTCATGTTAGCATCTTAAATACTACATATTAATCGGTGCATGTTCAAAAACTATTGAAATTTGTTATCAGCTAACATTTACCAAACCCTTTTCAAAGCTGTTGTCCAGTTTTTCTTGTGGTAGTCAGTTGAGAATTAGTTATGTCCTTAAACATTTATTTATTTGGTATTTGAGGACACAGGGTTTTGTGACAGTGGAGTTATGTGCAGCTTCTTACATAAGCTTACCTCTAGGTAGTAGAGAAATAGAACTAAATTTGTACTCAACATTAATGTCATAGAAGCTGTTAATCCTGAAATATACTTGAGTTATAATATAGTACCTTAACCTTAAGTTTGGTCACAGTACTGTAGTGCTTACATAGCATGTGGAAACTATCCAGAGGAGTTAGGCTAAAATGTGTCTGCTTTTACATTTACCTAAACAGACATTTTGATAAACTTATTCAAAGATAACTATAAATATGCATTCAGTATAGAACAGTTTGAATCATGTTATGTCCTTGCATAATTCTCATTTTGAATTAGTGGTTTTAAATTGATTGGGAATAATTTGTCTGCAAAGTGAATTAAGCTAAATCTAAATGTATCTATTTACAATGTTCCTATGCTAAATTCCAATGTATGCAATTAATTTACTTTAAGAAAAAGTTTGAGTAATTTTCACAATGTAGTCAAATTGACAAGTATTAAACATAAATGTGCATTACCAAACAGTGGAGAAAGATAAATGGAACAGAAATCAGAGCAACACAGCTCATATGAATGCTGTGGATTGATTTTTCAGTTCATTTTCATGTAAAAGTCACAGGACAAGTCAAGAGTTCTAAAAAACTTTAATTAAAAAATAAATAAAAATATATACATGTATATATATTTATTCCTCAGTGTGCTCTTCTAGCTTCTGCACATTGTTGGCAAGCTGAAATTACTCCATTCTCAGGAAATGATGGTAGGCATCCATGAAAAGAATTTTACCATGGTGCATCTCCTTTCTGGAATTTACTGCTGCTTTATGTTCTCTCATGTTCTTAATCTGGCGGAATCTCACCATATATTACAAATAAATAAACAGAAGTTATATCTTTCTGAAATTGACAAATGCAGCATACAGAGAAATAATGTACAATGCCAGGTATTGAGAACTGTCAGTGTAGGAGTTGTAGGTTATTTTTGGGATCCTGTTCCCCATAACCAGGTGTTCTGATTTGCATTTCCTCTGTAGTGTCTTTCTTATACTTGAAATGAACCACCAGTGTTTTGATGTATGGAAAATAACTTTATTCTAAAATGTATTAAATTCTTGTTACAAACATTGGGTTTATTTATAATTCCAGGAATAACAAATTATGAGGAATATTCTTTAATCCAGGAGAGCATTGAAGAAAAGAAAGAAGAGAGTACAGGAACACTTAAGAAAGATAGAACGTTGTTGCGTGATGAAAGAAAAATGGAAAAATTGAAGGCAAAGCTTCATACAGACGATGATTGTGAGTAGCGTGTTCCAGGATGATTCTTGCACTACTGTTTTTTCACAGAACAGGGCAAGAAATGCATACAGGAATGCAATTTAGGCTTCTTCAGTGTGATGCAGTTGATCCCTGCTGGTATTGCATCTGTTTATCTGTTCAACTGCCATGTACTTTTAAACTGAGTTAAATAGACAAACTGTTACCTCTACCTTTGAGACTTTGACTTTTGAAGTTTTTGTTGTTGTTGCTTTGTGGTTGTGGGGTTATAATTTAGTTGGGAAGGGAGTATTTTTATTTTCATATTGGCCTTTTGCACACCTTCATTCAAGTAAGATATCTAACTATTGATGCCTACTGAAAGCCATCTTAAGGTTGTTAAGTCTTTGAAAGTAAACTCATTAAGTGTAAATAGAGTTAGGACTAAGATAATATTTGACTTGTTTTATATGCAAAGTGATGAGAACCTCTTTGTTTTAACATCTGGGGACTAAGATTAACTTTTACTGGGAGGGAGATGTTTCAAAATGTATTCAAGGAAAAGTAAAGTGAGCAAAGAATTGGTTTTGGTGGAACAAATGTGAACTTTCAAATAATTGCACTGTGAAGATTTGTAGGACTGAATTTAGTACTGAAACATTAATTTTGCTGTTATTTCTTCAAAGGTATTCACGGTGTTTTGCACTGTAGTAAATTCTTTTTTCACAGCATGCTGTTCTTTCATTAAATTCTCTTTTGTAGCAACCATCAACACTGACTAGAAACATAAATAAAAGCAATATTTTATTTGCTGGGTGCCCCCTCCAGTGGAAAGGGGAATTTTCATATTATGTTCAAAATAGCCAGCTAACACTGGCAACAGGGCATATTAAAGAGTGTGTGTGCCTGATTCTGTTGCAGTAAATTGGCTGGATCATAGTCGAACGTTTAGAGAGCAAGGAGTTGATGAGAACGAAACACTGCTGTTGAGACGGAAGTTCTTTTATTCAGACCAGAACGTAGATTCAAGAGATCCTGTTCAACTGAATTTGCTTTATGTTCAGGTACACTATGTGAACCACAAGTTCTAGCTGTGTGGGATGTGCTTTCTCCTGGTTTGCTTAAAACATTCAGTAATGTCTTGTCTTTAGATCAGTCTTTTACGTTATTGGGCATAGGTCATCAAATTCTTTGTAACATGGAACATCATTTCAAACTTGCAATCAGCTTTCTGCTTTTTTACCTCTTTACTCTCTGCCTGATCAATGAGAGAGCATCTTCCTCGTGCTCTTTTCAGTCTGCAACCTAGACAACACACAGCAGGTGGGCTTCCTGCTTGAAGTGGACTGTATTGTTTAACACAGTGGTAGCCCACTCAGCTGGGTTCCCCAAACTGTTGAAGGTGTTTAAACCTTAGCAAAGTTACGTGGTTTTTTTGCAGAAGATGGTTTCTAACTGCATACTCCAGTGCAGTTGGCTACAGTGCAGTTTGATATCAGTAAAGTTTTAAACAATTTGTTCTGTTTTTTAATAAATCAATGGTTTTATTTATTTAATTGGATGTTCAGATGTTATACTTGCAACTGATTCAAGTGAGATTGCTCTAAATTACATTTTACAACTCTGTAGCAAGTTGTAAAAACGATATTGCTTGCAAGTCTGCACTAAATTTTCAAGAATTTTAGAAGATTATCACTCTGAGCTATTCTCTTGCCCATTAAATACTTCTTTCAGTATGTGCACTACAATAGTGTTCATAGTTACTGTCTTGTCATTGTTTTCTGTACTGATAGATGATTCTATTCCAAAGCTAAAAAATCCATCATCTTCTATGACCACAAAATGTAAATAAAAGGGAGTGAAATGCTGTTTACCTTCACCTCTTGCTGTTTGTTTTTTCAATTGTGAGTTATGCAGTTCATTTTCACTGCTATTACAGGGTAGTAAGATAAGAGCTTTTAAGCTGCATATATATGCATACCCACATACATGTATACACATATATATATGTATATGTGTATATATATGTATATGGATGCACATAAGTGTGTGAATAAATTTAAGTTATATTTTGTATATACATCTTGAAGGAAATGTTTGTCAGTCCACTTCTTGATGAGAGATTTTACAGTCATTATTTCAGGATGTCTCTCTAGATATTAACCAGAAAAGAATCTAGCCCTTTGTTTATTATTCCATTGAGGATGTGTTTATGACTAATATAACAAAGACATTCAGACAGAAAACTGTTGCTGGATTCTTGGCCTGTGCTTAAACTTTTAAGGAATTTCAGAGATGGAATAATTACCTTGAGTGTCCTTGATATGTCTTTCTTTATCTCTTACAGGCTCGTGATGACATTCTGAATGGTTCCCATCCTGTCTCCTTTGAGAAGGCCTGTGAGTTTGGAGGCTTTCAAGCACAGATCCAGTTTGGACCTCACGTAGAACACAAACACAAACCTGGATTTTTAGAGTAAACACTGTTAACTTATAAATTTGGGTGACCTGAAGTGTAACTATTGTTAGGTTGTCACAATCTAAATGCATTTTAGTATTCCAAGCAGAGGTAGCCAGATCCCACGTGTTTTCTGTGGTAGGAGCCTTATTGCATAAATCAGTGCTCCATCTGCTGAGGGGACCTTTGGCTGTGGCTTATTAGGCATTACAGGGTGCCAGCTTTCTCCAGAATGCCAGTTAGCTATGCAGCTGGTTTTCCAAATCACATGGTGATGCTGGCCATGGAAGCCCTTTCTGCTTTCTTGGAAAGCCAAAGTTAATGTTATTTCTTAGATTCTGTCCAGTTAATGCAACCCCATTCTCATGTCATACACATTAGTCATGTATGCCCCTTGCATCAGAACTGCTCTGAACTTCTGTGCAGTTCAAGAGCCACAAGTTGACCATCTAGGATTAGGTTTAGGAGGACTAAAACTTTTTTTATGCGAGAGCTAGGGAGTACTACAATTTTTTTTTTTGTTTGGAAGTTCTCTTCTGCCTGCATTTATAATGCAATTTGTGAAGCTTGAGATATATCAATGACTATCAAAGATTTTTATCCGATAAGAAAGCGCATGAATGGAATGGAACTTTCTCATTTGACTGAAATTAATACTGCTGTGTATAGAGGCCAAGTTTTTCTAACTTTTTATTAGTGACATTAATCATAGAGCCATAGAATCCTTGGAGTTGGAAGGGACCCTTAAAGGTCATCTACTCCAACTCCCCTGTACTGACAAGGGACATTCACTGCAAGATCAGGTTTCTGAGAGTCTGATCCAACCTGGCCTTGAAAGTCTCCAGGGACAGAGCACCCACTACATCTCTGGGCAGCTTCTTCCAGTTCCTTACCACTCCCACTGTAAAAGACCTTTTCCTTATATCCAACTTAAATCTACCTTCTTTGAGCTTGAAACCGTTTCCCCTTGTTCTGTCACAACAGACCCTGCTAAAAAGTCTGTCCTTTTTCTTCCTGTAGCTGCCCTTTAAATACTGAAAGGCCACTGTAATTTCACCTTGGAGCCTTCTCTTCTCCAGGCTGAACAGCTCCACCTATATCAGCACGTCCTTGTAGGGGAGATGTTCCATCCCTTGGATCTCTGTAATGTCCCTTCTCTGGATGCACTCCAGCAGGTCTGTGTCTCTCCTGTACTGAGATATCCACATCTGGATGCAATACTCCAGGTGAGGTCTTACCAGTGCAGACTAGAGGGGCAGGATCACATCTCTCAGCCTGCTGGCCACACTTCTTTTGATGCAGCTCAGGATATGTTTATCTTTCTGGGCTGCAAGGGCACATTGCTGGCTTGTGTCCAGCTTCCCACCCACCAGTACCCCCAAGTTGTTTTTGGAAGGGTTTTGCTTAATCTTTTCATCCCCCAGATAGTACTGGTAGGAGAGATTGCCTGTCACTCATCTCATGACATCGTATGAATGGAGATCTGGCACTGTACTCTTTGTTTCAGTCTTGGCCAGGAGGTTCTGCTTCCAGGTCACCCACCCTTTAATCTTCATTGTGATGCCCTACTGTTTTTGGCAGGGCTGTCTTAGTTTGACATTTAGAGATACTGTTTTTTCTACAGTTGCTCGTTTTCTAATTGGTTTGCCTATAGTGAAACTAGCTGAAGATGGGATTCTGAGAAAAGGAGTTTAAGAAGTTAAAAGTAAGGTATTTATTGAGCAGCCATTGAAGGCTTGTCTTCATGTGAAACTCAGATGCCTGAAAAGAATGGATGCATACTTGCTTTCTTGTTCTGTTTGACTGGCAAGTGCTCAGTGCTGAATATTATACTTTGTTAGCCTAAATGTGTGATTTACTGTACTTCAGTGAATCACTTTAAAATGATGGCTTGATTTGTAACATGCAATACTACAACCTAGTTTGTTTCAAACTGTTCACTACTGAAGGATTTCCTTGAGGCAGCAGTCCAGTTGCACAAGCAAACCACATGAACAAATGTCCTTCAATTCCAATTAATTGTTAGCTTTCCTTTGTACTGTCTCTTTATTACCAATTGGCTGGTGAGCCTTTCCTGATAGGGCTGCTTTTGTCCCAGGCATTTATACAAACTGGGGGAAGATCTTGAGAACAGCCTTGCAGAGAAGGACTTCGGAGTCCTGGTGGACGAGAAGCTGGACATGAGCCAGCAGTGTGCACTTGCAGCCCAGAGACCAACTGTGTTCTGGGCTGCATTAAAAAGGGGTGGCCAGCAGAGAGAGGGAGGTGATTGTCCTCCTCTACTCGGCTCTTGTGAGGCCCCATCTGCAGTGCTGCATCCAGGCCTGGGGCCCCCAGTACAGGAAGGACGTGGAGCCCTTGGAGCAGGTAAGGAGGAGGGGCACTAAGATGATCAGAAGGCTGGAGCATCTCTCCTATGAGGAAAGGTTGAGGGAACTGGGATTGTTTAGCTTGGAGAAGAGAAGGCTCCAGGGAGACCTCATTGTGGCCTTCCAGTGCTTGAAGGGAGCATATAAACAGGAGGGGGGATGGCTGTTTAGGTGGATAATGTTAAGACAAGGGTGAATGGTTTTAAACTGTGACAGGGACATTTAGGTTGGATATTAGGAAGAAGTTCTTCGCACAGAGGGTGGTGACTGGAACAGGTTGTCCATGGAGGTTGTGGATGCCCCATCCCTGGAGGCATTCAAGGCCAGGCTGAATGTGGCTCTGGGCAGCCTGGTCTCATGGTCAGTGACCCTGCACATAGCAGGGGGGTTGAAACCAGATGAACATTGTGGTCCTTTTCAACCCAGTCCATTCTATGATTCTATGATTATTTCCATTTTTTTAGCATTCTGCTGTCTTTTTAGACAATATAGGTATTTTATGTCCATTTCAGGAAGGTTGGGTGACATAGTAGCAATAAAGGAGTGTAGAAAGCATCCCTTCTCAAGAAGGCACTATTAACTATTATAATATTTGTTTGTTTGTTTCCTAGCCTAAAAGAATTCCTACCTAAAGAATATACCAAACAAAGAGGGGCTGAAAAAAGAATATTTCAGGTAATTGTGAGACTGAAAAACTGACTGGTTTTTGTCCTGATCCTTTTTCCCTCAGTGATGACTAGTCAGTATACTTTGTTGAAGGAGATAGAGAAAATATTTAATATTAAGAAGACCTTTTTCTCGGTTGCATTGAAATTGAAGGATGTATTTTTGTACTAAAGCAGAAGCACATTTAGGTAAACTATTTTCACTACTTCTGTACAGTCTTTCATGCACTTACTGTTTAGTTATGAGCTTCGAGTAATATGGAGTTTTCCAGCTAATACTTTAATTCAGTGATGTACCTGGAAATCACATATTTGTAAAAGACTTAAAGCAGTTGAGTCTCCAGTATACTAATACTGTTGGAATTGTTCTCAAACTTGAGTGCTATAGATGCCCTAAATGTCTGTGCTGATTGAAATATGAATTTGGCAGTGTAATCTAATTTGAAAATTCTGAGGTCAGCAGCTGAAATCAAGTCATACAGTTTCTGCAAAGATGTACCAGTGGCCTGCAGTCTTGAAAGAGAAGTAGAACAGCAGCAGGAGGTCAGATACTTTCCTATGTTTGTAACACTTCTAATGTAGGAATTCTGTAGCTTCAAGTAAATCTTGAGACTGGAGTTTGTAATACTGTGCTTGTAAATGAAGGTGCATAACATTTTTCTGTATACTTTTAGCTGGTGATGGTGACATTGTAGTTTAAGCAAAGAAGTTTCATTCATGTCTGAGTGTGGGACTGATAGCAAATTACTTGCCCAGGTCTGAGTAGTTTCAAGAATGATGTACTTCAGTGTATGGATATTAATCAGTAAGGACTCTGACTCTGGTCAAGCTGCAACATTAAGTCAGAGTAACTAAGCTGTCTCTTTGGAAAACATAAACCATTCTCCTGAGTTATAAAATTTTTGACTTTGGCAGATGACTTTCTCTAAGTCATTTACAATGTCTGTGCTCCATGTTCATCAGGGATCCTAACCATGTTCTATGCTGAATTTGAGAGATCTGATTAGTCTGCATTCTTGGGATGCAAGAAGATTTCAAGAGTTTCAATTGCTCCTCTCAGTGCTTCTCTGTGGAGTTTTAAGGTGGGAACTTAAGCTGAAGTAGGGAAATGTTTCCCACGTTGCTGGTGCTCCCCCTGCTGCCATCAATCAGCACGAAGGAGGTGGCAACCAGCAGTTTGGAAGATGATGATGATTGTGAAGGGAGATGGAGTGTTCCAGGGAAACCCACAAACAGTACTTGAATGGTGGCAAGTCAAGACAGGATTTTCAGCAGAACTGATTTGGAATAGGAGGGCAGATGTTGGTAGGAGGTTTGAATGGGGTACTATTGGTAATTGTCATTTTTTGCAGGTAAGAAAATGTAATGAGTAAATTGTTTAAATACTTAATAGAGATGGAGTTATAAGATACCTAGATGAACGGTTCAGGTTGAACTGTTTTGAAAAAAAAAACGTTTCTCACCTGTAGAATTCTTTTCAGTTTGTGATGTAATTGTGGATAAATTGTGGATAAATTGTGGCAAAGGAAAAGGAAAAAACAAAAGCCAACAGGAAACCCATTCAAGAGATGAGAAGTTAGAAGGCATGAGTATCACGAAACTATGAATCAGAGGTTTAGAGCACAAAGCACCAGTAGTCTGTTCCCAGAATAAATTGTGGATGCTAGGAGTTTTAAATGAGTTTTAAATGATCTATAGTATAATTAAGGAGACATTGACAGTATGAAACCTAGTGGTGTCAAATAGCAGCAATACTCATAATTTAAACTGTTTCAGAAGTAGTTTAAATCTGCTTCATTAAGGCACAGATAGAATAGGTGACGGTCATAGTTATTGTATACTTTGATATCAGAAATTACTGGATGCAGTCATTCTTACATTTCTACCCACTATTGTTTCAATTTGTTTTTACCCATATTGTTTTAATTTGAACAATTATTAACTAAGCATAAAAAACATGTTGCCTTTTATCAGTTTAAGTTTGTTAAATGAATGTTATTTCTAAGGGGTACTGAATTCTCGTTGCAGGAACATAAAAACTGTGGTGAGATGACTGAAATAGAAGCCAAAGTGAAGTATGTGAAGCTAGCTCGTTCCCTGCGGACCTACGGAGTGTCCTTTTTTCTTGTTAAGGTTGGTTTCTTGTTAGCTCTTGCGGACTGTATTATGTGCTTGGTTATATATTACCTCAGTTTCTCCACTAAACAAAGGTTGAAGGTTTCTAAACGTTCTTTCTGTAAGCAACATTTGGGAGAAAAAAATAAAAAGCTTAAATGACCATATAAGAGAGGATCATTTCAGTTTCATACTTGTACTGAATTCCAGAAAGAAACTTTAGTCTTGATTTTACTTCTTTAAATGGACATTTCTCCTTTTATCTTTTGGCTAGAAAGTACTTCAATCATAGAAGTCTTCACACATACACACACACGCACACACACAAAACCCTCAAAAGCTGCTTCTATTTAATGGTAATATGAATTGCATGCTGAAACCTGCATCTGATGAAGAACTTCATGAGTTGCATGACTAATTTTTCTTAGTCTTTACAATAAGGTGGACTGTGGTCTAAAGATGATGAAACAAATTGGTACCAAGATTCTGATGCTTTACTGTTAAAGTTGGACTGAAGCACTCATGTCCAGTAACTCCTGACATATATAGGAAAGAAGGCTAAACACAGGAAAAAGTTCTCACTCTTAGGTTGCCTCAGTTGCAGTTATGAATCATTGTATCAATACCTTGCCTTTTCCTAAAGTACTTAGTCACCTCTAAGTTCTGTGGAAGGAGATAGGTGAAAATAGAAAGAAAAAACAAGCAGAGGATTATAATATTCATGGAGTATCCTTTGAAATAATTACTTTTTCTTTTTGCTTCCTTTAAGGAAAAATATCTTGTTAGTTAATTTTAGTGAAGAAAGCAGTCTCAGCTCTTTAGAGGAGCCGTTGAGCTAACAACCTGGCTGTGAAATGTCTTTTCAACCCTATCCAAAGCTGTGTTCATTTTCAGTATCATAGGCCAGTGTCTATTGTACGGAGCGTAGTTACCTCATTAGGCATCTTAGAGTACTTGCTGTTTATTATGAATCATCAAATTACTATTTTATTATAGATTTTGTAGCAAGTTGTTATTTGTGGTCCATATTCTGTGACCTTAAAAAACTGAAGAGGTGGAATGCCCAATAAATTAAGACAGAGAAACTTGTAGATGCTGATTAATTCTGGCCCCTTACCTGTCATGCTGGCATGAGTTAGGATGCTCTTGTGGATTGAAAATAACTAAAATTTTAAATCCAGAATGTGCAACAAATTATGGCTGATCTTGTTTTGTTTACAGCCCAAATAAATCTCATTCACCCTTCCTGTTTTTTTTTTTTACCCTCAGATATTTTATAGAGAAGTGGAGAGGCTGAGAGCAAAAATTGATGGTAATTCAGCTTCTCAGTCTTCCAGTTTCCCATTCAGCTTCTCTAATATGGTTTTACTTGTGAAGGCTTCTTTCTAGAAAGGCTGCTGTCATGTTTTTTTTCCCAGTGACTTCCAAAGATTTCCTCCCTAAAATGCTTCTATTTACTAGAAGACAGAAAATGGAGTGTATTCTGATCTGCTTGGTAAAAATGAAGTAAAGACAAGAACTTGTTGATGTTAATGCATTGCTTGAAATATCACTTCCTGTGGCTGGAAAAACAGAGCTTGGTAGCTCAAATTTTTTTCATCTGCACGCTTCTCTTTTTCAGTGTATTCATCATAATTTTTTCTTTCCTTTCTTCTCTGGCATGCTGCATTTTAATGAAAACAATCTTTTGCACCCTGGTTTAGGAAAAAATGAAAGGTAAAAACAAGCTGGTTCCTCGTTTGCTGGGTGTCACGAAAGACTCAGTGATGCGTGTGGATGAGAAGACCAAAGAAGTGTTGCAGGAATGGCCACTGACAACTGTGAAACGCTGGGCTGCCTCACCTAAAAGCTTTACTCTGGTAATCTTTCTGTGCATCTTCAAAAAGAAGAAGGATCTATGTGGTATAGAGAAAGGAAGATAGACTTGCAGTCTCAACAATTTATTTAACATAATTTTTTATATCTGGAATTCTCTAGAATTAAGTAGAGCCACAGAGTCCTATAGTTGGCCCATCTTGGAGTCTAGGGTCAGTTCGTATTCTGATGTTGTTACATGGATCAGTTTCCCAAAAAGCACTCTTTAAATCTGTTCTGTGCCTAACAACAGTACTGTTATGAGAAATAATGCTAACCCCTGCTTAACCTTAACCTTATGGTGATTACCATTAAAAATGCAGTTTGTGGCTTTTAGGGTATGAACAGAAATTATAAAGAACTGTCATGGATATGATATCTGCTCTTAATTGGTCCATAGGAATCCACTGCAAGAAGAAAATCTTGGATATGAAAATGTTGTTTAATGTGGTAGAGAAAGAGGTAGTAGCTAGAAGTTGGCATTCACTTGAAAAATATGAATCTAATTTCCGTTGGCATGGGTGATATACTTAGGATACAGTTCTCGGGTTTCCTCTTCCAATCACTGACTAAGACTGACAAAGTCAGACTAAATATCTATTGCTCTTGTGCCATTTGGATTTGAGAATCTTATTTTAAGTACTAATAAAAAACATCCTTCTCTCCTCCTTACTTCTATATATAGTCTTGGAGTATTTCATCTATTGTTAGGTATAATCAAGTGTCTATACAAGCCATTTTAAAACTGGAATTATCTCACATTCGGTACTGTTTATTTATTTATCCTCCATTTTCAAAGAGTTAATTTTTTTCTTTTTTTTTTCCCAGGATTTTGGTGAATATCAGGAAAGCTATTACTCAGTACAGACCACTGAAGGGGAGCAGATCTCTCAGTTAATTGCGGGTTATATTGATATCATCCTGAAGAAGGTATAAAATTAGGATGATGTCTAGGAAAAATGCTGTAAAATCACTGTATAGCAGTGCCAAAGCTTGAATGAGTGCAAACTGCAGTTTTTCTCAGTCAGGAGTTAGTACTATCCAGTGTTCTGGCATTATTTACTTTTACATTTAAGTAAATAAAGATAAGCTATTTCAGTTCATTGTATGTGGTTGTTTCTGGAAGATATCAAGATTGTTAACTATAGTGGTAATATGGGTCAGAGTCAGTACAACACACCTGGGCTTGCGTTCAGCTTCATATGGGAGGTGAACTTCTGTCTGTGAGTGTGTATCCAGGGAACTGTTTTTAAAAAAGTCTCCTTTTAAGCTAGCTCTTTCACGCTATGGACCAAAGCAATGAATTAAGTTGGAAGAAATGATCAGCATTTAAAACTATGTTAAAGACTGTGTAATAATTGTCTTGTCTGTTGCATATATTGCATCAAAGCCAAGCAAATATTTTGGCAAAAATGAGTAAATAAGTCATTTTTTGACATACTGCGTATCAAATACTGTGGTCAGCAAAGCAAAGATAAAAATTTCCTTTCTGCAGAGTGAGGGAGGAAATTGGTGTTTGTGAAGAATGCCTTGAAATTATTTTTGTGAAGTGTGCCTGGTAAGAGAGGAGAGGCTGATATGAACCCCCAGAATTAATATTCACAAGTAAATAATGTTGTGCTCTGGAATATTTCAGTTAGCACTGTTTACTCCATGCAAAATTTTTACTTGATGCAGTTTGGCTGAACCTTAATAATTTGCTCTAGCAGATTTTTAATAGACAAGGAACGGCAGAAAACTAGGTAGCTTAGGGGAATTTGTTGCCCTTGTTCACGCGATGTGGGATGTAACATCAAGTGTTGAGAAATCAGAGTTTGAGAAGGGTTGTTGGAATCCAAAATGTGTTTTCTTTGGGGTTGTCAATCTCAGACTTAATATGTTAAATAAGCAGCAAGCTTCTACAGACGGTTTAATACTCAATTCTCATTCTCTTAAACTTCACATGTGGCTTTGCTCTGTAATTTCAAACAAAAGCAGTCTGATAGAACAGATGTGCATGTCTCTACTCATTTCCAGTCTTTGATTTCTTCTTTACGGTCTGCTGACAAAGCCAATTTAAAAATGGATAAAGTTTGAAAAGATTAAGTAGTAAATACCTATGATGCTTCATGGTGCATATGAGAAGCATGCAGTTTCCAGTTGTTGAGCCAACTTGCCTCATTGATGCATGTCATGAAGTATGGTTCATCTCTCAGATGCATAATGTTAATGATTCTTGGTGTCTTTAGGGCTATTTCAGCTCATATATTTTGATGTGGCTTGGTAATATTTTTTCCTCCTGAAGTGTTGCTCCTTTAAAAAAAATAAATTGCACAAACTCTTGTACTGCAGTTTTAGTGATAAGTTGTTTTTCACGAGTTGACAAGGAATCCTAAACCTGAGTAGCTTTTACTTGGTTTTTAATCCAGTTGGTTTTTTTTATTTTATTTCTTGCTAATCTGGAAGCAAGATATCATCTTAACTAGAAGTAGGCTGTTTCATGCATAAACTCAAACTTAAACAGTAAGGACTTTTGAGAAGAAAGTTTGAGTGTGCATAGATGTGGAAATGCATGAAGAGTTCTTAGATGTATTTAAGAATCCTAAAGCTTCTAAATCAGGGAGTGTTTCCCTCTTGCCTTCTGAATGTTTGGAGTGCAAGTCATTTAACAAGTTAGAAAGAAAGCTGTGTATTTGCACTCGGTCACCAGTGGAAATGGACTGTTTTTTACAAGGCTATGCTTTTATAACTTTTTATAGTTTCCTGTTTGTTTTCTAGAGGCTTAGACTCATTTAATGCTTTTGTGTAATTTTACCTCCTTTTTGACATTATAAAATTAAAACAACAAACAAACAAAACCCAGCCCTTCCTCAAAGTCAGATGTTGAGATTGTCCAGGTATATGAAGTAACTGTGGTAAAAGAACTTGGTTAAATACACCTTTCCTATGGTTGTGTGTTTCCTAGTGGTAGGCAGCACCATATAATGACCTTTCAGGATTCTTAAGGTAGTTTGTAGCTGAGTTCTGGTTGGCTGATCCTGAGTCAAAAGATGACACGGCTTTTTCTCTTTGTACACTTAATCTTCCAGGACTTAAAACTTGGTCTGTTAGATGCTGAAGAACAATTTAACCTCTTCCAAGGTTGAGGCTATATTGTCACATTCTTTCAAAAATGAGCAATCCTAACAACCGTAGTTTTCAGCACTGGACAAGACTGCAATTTATTTGACTAGATTTCTGATAAATGGCAAGAAAATACTGGAGAAATAGCAATCAAGAAGCTACTTATATTGTTTAACTTTGTGGGTGTTTTTTTTTCCTTCTAGAAACAAAGTAAAGATAGATTTGGTCTTGAAGGTGATGAGGAATCAACCATGTTGGAAGAATCTGTTTCACCGAAGAAGTGAGTGTATACAACAGGAGTAAATATTTATGCTACATCCATTAGCAATGGCAACTTTTTTCATCACTCAAAATATAGCATAGTTATTACACTTCAGAAATTGTTTACTACAGAGTAGTTCAACAGAAGTGAGCACTACATCCAGGCAGACTTCTAGTTTCATGGTACGATTGTGTAGGGTAGGTTTTTCTGTAGTAAAAATGCTTGTTAAGGCAACAAGCAGTAGTACCAATTTATGGTAAGTTGATCTTGAACAATGAAGCTCAGAATATAAGTCATAGAATCATAGAATGGCTTGGTTTGAAAGGGACCTCAAGGATCAACCACCTGCCACAGGTGGGGTTGCCACCCTCTAAATCAAGCACTAGATCAGGTTGCCCAGGGCCCCATCCAACTGGCCTTGAGTACCTCCAGTTATGGGGCATCCATGGCTTCTCTGGGCAGCCTGTGCCAGTACTTTACTCTCTCAGTGAAAAATTTCCCCCGATATCTAATGTAAATCTCCCCTTGTTTAATTTAAAACCACTGCCCCTTGTCCTGTCACTGTCTACCTGTGTAAAAAGATGACTTCCTTCCTGTTTAAAAGTTCTCTAAGTTTTGGAAGGCTGCATTGAGGTCTCCTTGGAGCCTTCTCTTCCCTAAGCTAAACAAGCCCAGCTCCCTCAGCCTGTCTTCATAGGAGGGGTGCTCCTGCCCTCTGAGCATCTCTGTGGCCCTTCTCTGGACCCTCTCCAACTACCCTGCATCTTTCTTGTGCTGGGGGCCCCAGACCTGGACTCCAGATGGGGCCTCGTGAGGGTGGAGTAATAATCTGGACATCCAGATTATTGGCAAGTACCGTGTACATATGTGTGTAAAGAAGGAAGTTGTGCTAGTTTTTATCCTAAATGTAGAGGTTGCTCACAAAAGCCATCTCCAAAGCATTTGTGCTTCTTTTGATCAGTCTCTGACACAGTTAAAACAGAACAGTCTGTTATGCTATAAACCTTGTTCTGATTCTGCCTGTGAAACATCTTAGGTAAAGCTTTTGTTCCATATACACCAAAACTGTGCATTACCTTCTTTCCTTGCTGCTTGCTCATTAGTGCTATTAATATTTGATCTACTGAAAGCTACAGATGTATTTTTTTTCAAAAGTACTAGAAAATGGTTGGAAGAAAAGACTGAAATTTTTTAGCTTGTCCAAATGATGTGAAATGCAGTTTAAAATCCTAAAGGAAGAACATCTGGCAGGACTTACAGGAGATGACTAATTCCTTATTGCAATTTTCTATTATATTTATTTATTTTCTTATCCATCTAGCTGTCGGTTTATTTATTCACTCATTCATTTTCTTTTAGGTCTACCATCTTACAGCAACAGTTCAACCGAACAGGGAAGGTAGAGCATGGCTCTGTAGCACTACCAGCTGTTATGCGTTCAGGGTCCAGTGGCCCAGAAACTTTCAATGTTGGCATCATGCCTTCTCCTCAGCAGCAGGTCACAATTGGTCAGATGCACCGAGGACATATGCCCCCTCTTGTGAGCAATCTTCTTGTTCTGTATCTGCATTTGAAACTTGTTGGTTTTGCAAGTAGCTAGAAACAGGATGTTATCCATGTTGCTAAGAGCAGGGGGGTGGTGTAGAGTGTGATGTACTGGCTGTCTTACTGAGTATGTATTTTGAGCAACCCTGAAGTATTTAGATACATTTTGAATGACTTCTTCATTTGTCTTAAAACTAGCTTTTCCAGCCTTTTCTTTACTTCCCAGTAGTTAATATAGTATTCAGGAGCTTTAAAAAAGCATTTTAAAGACTGTCAAAAGTAAACAGTTTCAGGAAAAAACACTCACATGCAGCTTGTCAGTGGTCTACCAATTTAAAATTTTCTAGGAGGCTTAAAGTTGATGCTGAGTTTTCTCATTTAAATTAAGAATACCAAAAAGCTTAAGTAGGCTATAGAGTATATACTCAATACTTAAGCTCATGATTTACTACTAGAAGGGTAGTATGTGTAGCTGTTTGACCTTGGTGGCTACAAGTTTAACGTTTTATAAATATGTGCAGAGTATAAAATGGTTTAGGCAGGATCAGGACTGTGAGAGGAATTTCAGTGAACTTTACTTCCTCCACTGAATGAGGGAGATCTTAGCTTAGTATAGTTGTCACTCTCTGTCTTTTAATGGCTAAGTAACACCTGCTTGAAGTGTCCTCTGGAACATGGCATAGCTATTTCCTTGTTCTGCCTTTCAGACTTCAGCTCAACAGGCCTTGATGGGGACTATTAATACCAGCATGCATGCTGTTCAACAAGCTCAAGCTGACCTCAGTGAGGTTGATAACCTGCCACCTCTAGGGCAGGACATGGTGAGTTTTTCTAGTCTCCATAGAAATAGATGTTAATGTTTGGGGTGTTTACAGACCAGTTTAGTAATTGTCCCTGGAGATAAAATGATATCTCTAAAGCTTTTAAATTTTTTGTGCTATAAGGAATAAATGTACACTGCTCCAATTCACTTTCAGTCTTCTGAGATTGGTTGTAGCAGCCATCCTTGCATAACTTTTGTGGTTCTGTTTGTTTCATGTGCATATATACAAATAAAGGCAAACTATTAACAATACTTGTGATGAGTGCGACCATCTCCTAGACCTTGAAAAATATGACCAAATGAAAAAGAATAATATATGATTCTGTAACGTTTGATCCAGGCTAACTCAGGAGGTCAGATCAAGAAACTGCAATACATAGGAGACTGTCAGTAAAGAGTCATAATCTTTCATGGATACACTGTTTATGGTGTTCACCTTAAAAGTGGAGCCGTTGAGTTGATGGGAATTCTGTAGCTAGAGATTTAGTAATAGAAAGTGTTTACTTCCATTTTTCTCCTTAGAGGCTTGGTATCTGTTTCACTTTTAAAGATTTGTGAAGGAATGGGAGATTAACACAGGATTTCATGTTGCAGCCTGTTACTGCACTCCTTCATTCTTGTTTTTTGTTTTTGCTCTTCAGGCATCAAGAGTATGGGTTCAGAACAAGGTTGATGAATCAAAACATGAAATACACTCTCAGGTTGATGCTATCACTGCAGGAACTGCATCTGTTGTTAACCTTACAGCAGGTAAATTTCAAAGGGAAGGACTTGCTTGCAGTATCCTAATTATGTATCATTCCAATTCAAGTATTATAGGGACTGACTGTGAGGGAGCTTGTGAGAAGTTTTCTTCAAAATAGTCCAATACCTGTGTGCATTGACATGCAAAACAAGCTATCCCTACCAGTACAATTTTCTGATTTTTGTTTTGTCATCATTAATGCTGAGAGTACTGCACTGATGAAAATAAAGTGCAGCTTGCTTATTCAGCAGAGCACTCTCTGCAGTGTTACTATAAAAGAGCGCTACTTGTTTAACACTTGCTAGAGATTGTAGATATTTCTTGACAATATTTTTGCTTTGGCAGATTACAGATTGAAGTTGCTGAGTGATTTAAAGGGGTTAATACTAGGATATTTTCAGTTCTTTGAAGGTTGAAATTGAAAAGATAGCTGAAACCATGGACTTTTCAGCAAATAACGTTGGATGAACACTAATTCTATTTAAGAGACGTATAAAGATTGGAAAAATGATAGCAGACCTTAGTTTTTAAATGACACTGGAATTATTTAGTAGGCACTGTTTGGCCATCTTTACATCTGTCTGCTGTCTCTCACCAGATCATAGCATGGGGTGGCTGTCTCACTTTCTTTTTTAACCACTGAAGCATTCTTCTCATGAAAAATATTTGCTCTACAGGTGACCCTGTTGACACTGACTACACTGCTGTGGGATGTGCAATTACAACCATCTCTTCCAACCTCACTGAGATGTCTAAAGGTGTGAAACTGCTTGCTGCTCTCATGGATGATGAAGTTGGAAGTGGAGAGGACCTCCTGAAAGCTGCTCGAACATTGGCCATTGCTGTCTCAGACTTACTGAAGGCTGTTCAGCCTACTTCAGGAGAGGTGAGGATGGTGGTTGAAACTGGATTTCTCATCCAGTGCCTGGAACTCCCCTTCTTCTTCATAGACCTTGGTGCCTGCAGGGTCACGTCTCTACATTTTCTCACTCCTCTCTTCCAGTGTTGTTGTGCAGCACTTCCTCTGATCTATTTCTTTATTATGTTTGTCATCTTTGACAAATAAAATGAGAAGTTAACATCTGTGGTAGTTTTCCAGAAATGAAAGTAGTACTAACCTGGATGGGATATCTGGATCAGTTTGTTGTGAGTTCAAATCTGAAGCTAGTTCGCTTTTAGTCTCTTCAGGTATTTGTTCTGAAGAAATGTGAGATCTGCTGTTTAAGACCAGTTGGCATATTGACTGTCCATCCTTATTTTTCTGTGGAGTTATTACAGTAGTCACTATTCAAAATCTTCCAAGTTCATCTTGCATTCTGCAGATGAAACTCCCAAAATAAACTAGCTGTGTAGAGGGAAAAATGAAGATTTTTCCAAAGAATTATTGATATAATTTTTCTTAGTTATGCTGATTGCATGCTAATGCAGATATTCCTTGAGGAAATCCAAGGTTTTAAGTGAGGCTCATTTTCTTTCAAATAACCCATTTCACCATTATTTTTCCAGCCTCGACAGACAGTTTTGACTGCAGCTGGAAGCATTGGGCAAGCCAGTGGAGAGCTACTGAGACAGATTGGAGAGAATGAAACAGATGAAAGGTTCCAGGTAAAGAGGGGATTGCTTTTTACCGTCAGAACTATGTAGCTTTATTATGAGGTGATTAGTATTATTGAATGTCAAAGGATAATGCCTTTTTAGCTTAATCACGTAGTTAGCAGTTTAAAATTGTTCTCCTTACGTGCATTGCTAGAAACTCTTCTATCCCCACTCAATACCAGCAACAGTTTTGGAGGATATTTTATGCAAAATAGAACTTACAGGCCATTTTAAACCCTTGATACACTAGTAAATCTGTCTGCAGGTTTCATCAGAGTTATCATTTGAATTGCTAGTTTTATATTGTATATTATATTGTATATTATATGTATTGCTACCCTCTGCTTTCTTTTTTGGGTAAATGAAAGAGTCGTAGAGGAGTGGTTTATGATGCCTTCATGTCTTAAAATGAAAATCTGTTTTTTTTTTCAGTTTCTGAAATTAAAATCCATTTCTGCTCCCAAATGAAAATTACACATAAATGTATCTGTAGTGTCTCTTCACTGCTCCATCCCACTTAAAAAAAAAAAAAAAAAGTATATGAAATGTAGCATTTTATATAGGAAAACAGGAAGAAATTTCCTGAACTGTTTCAGTGCAGTATTTGTGTTTTAATTTTTCATCTTCAAGAAACTAAACTATTATTATACAAGGGAAAAAATGTTCTGGGATTAAGACCTGTTACATGTATTTTTGATCAGCAATGATTTTGCTTTGTAAATAATGAAATAATTTGGTTGGAAATGGCATCTTCAAAAATGGAGTTCTGTTGTTAACCACAGTTAAGTACTCAAATTTAATATTAACTTCAAGTACTGTCTGTACTGTCCGTCTTTAGTTAGCAGTTTGCTCCTTCAGGTTTTCATCTTTTTACCACGTTTAGCATGTTTAATGCTAACTCCAGATGTTTCTGTCCTGATAGTGTAATCTCCAGAGATGAAGATGAACAGCTCCATGTCCCAAATTGTTACATGTTTTTTGTGGGCTCCTAGCCATTTTCAAGTTTGATGGTTCATACTATCTATCATCTACCATCATTACCATGCCCAGTAATTTGATGATGAAAATAAAGCAATGATTGTTTTGTCCAGTTTTCTAATAGCTACATTTGCTGCCTTTCTTGAAGTGATTATTTTGTTTTATTGAATAGAATTTTTTTTTGTTTACCTTGAGATGACTTTGTCTTACATTAGCAAAGCACATATTTATGTCTATAAGACTGAGTTTTCCCTTTATTTTTCTAGGATGTTCTGATGAGTTTGGCCAAAGCTGTTGCAAATGCTGCCGCTATGTTAGTGTTGAAGGCCAAGAATGTAGCACAGGTTGCTGAAGATACAGTCCTGCAGAACAGAGTGATTGCTGCTGCTACACAGTGTGCACTCTCTACTTCCCAGCTTGTGGCTTGTGCCAAGGTGAGGCTGGCAATGTTAATGATGTGGCAAAGCATCTGTCTGGGTGTATCCTTCTGTTCGTTCCTGGTAGTCTCAGGCAATATACTGTAGTAATATCAGAGTTGTAAACTTAGTTGGTATCAGACTTGCTGATAAATAAAGAGTGGCCCAGAGGATGTGAAGTGCTGCCATAATTGCCAAAGAAGGTTCCATAAATAATATAGCTCATCTGTTGAATTGATGTTAATGAGCAAAGGACAAACTTCACAAGTATTAGTATAAGAAATAAGACTTGTCTGGGGGGCTGTGCAAGTTTTCTGTTGAAGCCTAAAATTTCAATGAATTCACATAATCTAAAACTTAATCAAAATCAAGTTAGTGATGTTGATTTCAAATATATTTACTGTGCTTTGCAGTAGCTCAATTGTTTTAATAGAGCCATTGCTTTTGGCCAACAATTGCTTCCCATTAAAAATTAAAGCAATTCACAACTCTTATTTTAGAAACTGCTTGTGAAATCTGCAGGTTCTGCTTCTGTAGGATTGTGTTGGTAAATGGGTATTCAGCTGTTCTGAAACATCCAGGTGGCTCATAATAAAACTAATGGCCCATTTTAACTATTACATTTTCAATATTTTCACCTTGTTGCATTGGCTGTAAGAGCTTTTTAATGAATATGTATGAGTTTTCATTATCTGGACCTGGCATTGTTACTGCCTATAAATTTCTTCAGTACAGAATAAGATAGGCAGTGGCATACTCTTTTTCCTCAGAAGATATACACAATTTTGCCATTGCTAAAAGTTGTCTAGGTATGCCTGAATGAAATAAGGAGGATTGTTTCCAATAGATTACAGAATTTATTACCTGTCTTTGTAACTTCATGAGTAGAATGCTATTTGGCCTGTGCCAAGTATTCTCTTGTAACAAACAAACAAGAGGCTGGTATCAAAAGGCTTTACAAATCAATTCCAATTAAACTTCCATTTTCTTTGAAACTCCAGAGTACGGAATTGTGTCAAGCGTACATTTATTTTAGAGGAGTTCAGTGCTTGCCTCCCACCCAGAACCACTGTGTTGTGTTTGCTTAAGTCAGTAGCTGCTGAAGATGTGGAATGAAGTGGCGGCCTCCTTTCTTGACATCTAAATGAAAATGAAATCAATGACATCCAGGGCCTAGATTCCTAATTTAGATGTCTGAAACTACCTATTTAAATGCTAACTTCAGGGTTTTCTATCTAAGGAAAACAGTAATGTAATAGATGTTTTGTTTACTGGCAATTGGAAAATTTGCAAATAAGGTGTTTTTTGAATGCTTTGTCTCCCTTCCACATGCAGGTTGTGAGTCCTACCATCAGCTCTCCAGTATGCCAGGAACAGCTGATCGAGGCAGGAAAACTGGTGGACCGTTCAGTGGAGAACTGTGTGAGGGCCTGCCAGGCTGCCACAGATGACACTGAGTTACTGAAGCAGGTCAGTGCAGCTGCCAGCATTGTCAGCCAAGCCCTGAATGACCTCTTGCAGCATGTCCGCCAGTTTGCAAGCAGGGGAGAGCCTATTGGACGCTATGATCAGGCCACAGATACCATCATGTGTGTCACGGAGAGTATTTTCAGTTCAATGGGGGATGCTGGTAAGTCTCTCTCATGGATAGTAGTTTTCATGATTCAGTGATGTGCACATTTCAAATAGAGTACGGTACTTGTAGGTAGTTGTTCAACCCATGACATTACATCAGTGAAATGCACATAGCTCTGTGCTAGACAGAATGAATAGTCTTCAACAACAGTGAAAGTTGTGCTAACCAGCCACTTCAATACTCCACCTGTTTTCTTCTACTGCTTCACTTAATAAAATTGTGCAGCAAGTTCTCGTCTCTGAATAGGTAGACAGATATGTGAGTGCTTATTCTTACAATGTTTCTAAAATGTGCAGTACTAGAACCAACAGGCTTGAGATGCATAACATTTAAATGACCCAATATGACCTTCTAGTAAGGAAGTAAGAAATGAAATTGAAACTTCAATAGTTAAAAATGGGATGAATTATCAATAAGAAGGGACAGTGTTTGCTTGATATCTATACAACTCATTCAACATTTAAAACTGGCATCAATTTTAAAAAGCAGTTGTGGAATCTCTTGGGATTTTTATGGTTTTGGTCTGCTTTTTCTTTTGTGTTAGCTGAACACAAGGCTGGGAAATTAAGTACTTCACTGTCACAGTTTTACTTGTACTGCCAGTATGAACCAATCAAATCTTTCTTGTAAATTCAGATTATTTCACGTTTATTTCAAGGAACTCATTTCAGCTGTGCAACACTCTGATAGCGGAACTCGTGCAGGGAAGTAATTTGTGTTCTCAGAGTATTTTGGCCCTAGAAGAAGCTTCTTTGAGAAATCTGATTGATTAAGATTTTTAAAAGATGCATTGCTTACTAAACTGTTCTTAATCTTCCCATTGAAAGCTGACAGAATTTATTGTAATGTTCTGTAGCTATCCTAAGGGATTAATTAGTAGATATATGTGTGATTGAAGCGTGTTAAGTTTTATGTCGTTTATAAACCATTCAGCTTCTGTACAGAAGGATGCAATAAAGGATAATCTTGGTAATGTTTCCTTTCACAGTCAAGTATCTTGTTACGCTTGCTGTACTTGGATTTCAGTAAAAGCCATTCAAATTTCAGGTGGTGTTTCCAATTACTGTTAGCCTTACAATCATGATTTGGATGGTTTGGCTTGGGACTGCTATATCACTACCTAATCAGATTATTCCTTCAGTTTGATTTGCTGGCCTAATATTGTAGCAAAAAACATTTAAAGGGACTGTTAACTGCAGAAAATGTGGAATGGGAACTGAGTTTGGATAAAACACTGATTGCAAAAGTAGACACTGGGAAATACCCAGTAACAGCTACTACACTTTCATTTTCTACACTTAATGCTGTAGCCCTACACATCAGCTTTGCACCTGAAAAAAATATGGCTTTGGTTTTCTTTCTAATTTTTTTTTTTTTTTAAATTTGAAAAGAGTTGGACTTTTGACCAAAGCACCCCTTGTTGTTTTGGAAACACCTTATTTATGTTGAGTCCTTCCTGAAAGAGCTCTTAATCTAGTTTATGTTGTTAGACAGAAGATAATTTCCCAAAACAAATGTTCTAAAAGAATAGGCAAGAGGGGGTAATTTTTATTGGAGGAAAAAAATCTTGGCTGTAATTTGAGAGTATTATTGTTAATCTTCACTGTGCCAAGAGTCTGCCTGAGCTTGCCATACTCTATTTTGCTTTTTATCTAGTTATCTAATATAAATACTGCATTTCTTCTGCATGTCCCCTGTTTCCATCACATACATTGTCATCAAGACTTTGTGAAGCTCCTAAGTTGTGAACTATTTACCTATCCTTTTTGAAAAATCAAAAGAAAACTTCACCAAATGTTATGTTATGTTCATCTTGTTGACTTCTGAAACCGAAGCTCAAATACGAAGAGTAGGACAGTAAGAACATATTTGCATATCATAGGTGAAATGGTACGGCAGGCCAGGGTGCTGGCTCAAGCAACTTCAGATCTCGTCAATGCAATGAGGTCAGATGCTGAAGCAGAAATTGACATGGAAAACTCAAAGAAGCTCCTAGCAGCTGCAAAGCTCCTTGCAGATTCTACGGCCCGCATGGTTGAAGCTGCAAAGGTATGGGGAAATTGAAGCAATTGTCAGCTTAAAATGGTGTAGTTAGGCACAAAGAAGAGAAGGCATGTAGTATGTTATAATAGAAACTGGTTGGTTTTTTTTGTCTTGTAGGTGTTTTGTATTTAATGGTATCCAAAACTTTGTATAAATTATCTGCTTGGTAATTACCTGCTTCTAAAACTCTTCTTGTTCTGCTTTGCTGATCTGTGTGCAGGGTTGTCATGACCCAAGCTAGTTTGAGCTGTTACCACCAGCCATGGACACTGTGATGCAAAATCCTTTTCCAGTCTTCCAGCTCAAATAGAACAAGAAACCACAATAATCTCTGTCAACTGGTAGAAGCCATAACAGTGCTGCTTTGCCTCTGTTTCTTTCAGGAACAGTTTCCTCTGTCTAGGGAGTGTTGTATGTGTTGTATCCCGTGTGCAGCTCCCCAGCCCCTACTCCATGTCTGCTCTCACGAGACAGGCAAATATTTAGATTTCTCTGTCCTTTCTGTACTAGAAACTTATTTAAATCCACAAGGTGGGTTTGTTCATTGAGTTGAGTCCCAGATCCTGTACTCAGAAGGTGTTTACAAATCAGGGCTAGAATTCCTACGCCTCTAGAAGACCTATATGCCAGGGTACACTCATAGCTTGACTTTCCAGTACTTTCTCAGACTTCAGATGGACAAAACCTCCATCTTTTTTTTTTTTTCATTTTTTCATATAATGTATTTTACAGATCACAGAAGCATTCTTTTACATAACAACTTTTTCCCCAGACATCTGAAGTAGCACACGATGCAAGAAGTATACAAAGCAGATGTTCCACTTCCTTGAAGTACTAAAGTATCAGTAAACAACAGTAACAACATTTCATAACAAATTTTCTGCTTAGACTTGTTTTGTAGTTTAGTGCTCTTCTCATAGTCTAATATTCTAGTTTTGGATAAGGTAATATAAAGAAAATAAAGGCCAATGTAGCAGACTGTAACTAAAGGTTCTATATTCACCTCTTTAAGATGAGCTTAAGAGGCTGATGTATTTTGCTCTGAAATTTTGTGCAGGGAGCTGCAGCCAATCCTGAAAATGAAGATCAGCAGCAGCGTCTGCGAGAAGCAGCAGAGGGACTGCGGGTTGCTACAAATGCTGCTGCACAAAATGCCATCAAGAAGAAAATTGTCAACAGATTAGAGGTTGGAACCACATACTGTTGAATTTTCAGTTTATTTTGATAAACCTCTAGATAAGTGGAAGTAATTAGAAATACATCAGGAAAGGTACTAAGCACTGTAAGATCAGTTCTAGAATAGAAGGCTTGAAATTTAAAATGCTAGCATATGATGCCATAGTTGTCAGATGTGGAAAATTGAAGAGCTTTTATCACTGATGTAGTAAAAGTGGTGTAAGCATTTGATTCAGAAAATATTTCATGGTGGCTTAGCCATATAATCAGAGAAGTTTAGTTTTCAAACAGCTGAACTAAAACTCCTTCATTATTGTTTTAATTTATCTATATGATCTGTCATTTACACAGAATATCCTTTGGGGTGCTTATGAGTATATGTGCCAGAGTTTCATGTAAAGTTCCTTATGAAGTTATGTCAAAATGCACCGTATCTAAATAAAGTATTAAGTTACTGACAGAATCAAAAAAATAGAAACAAAACTGAGAAGATGCATAGTAACTGATGGCAGAGAGAAGGCAAAAAGGCACTGTAGATGAAATTTATCCATAGTTTGGTTTTTAGGCCAGGTTTTATCTTCCTGTTCTCAGCTGAAATGTAGAAAAGACAGATTAAAAAAAAATCTTTCATAATCTCTATTTAAAAATGTGGTTTTTCATAGTCTGAAAGTTCTTTATATACGACAGGATTAGACAAACAAGATCATCTAACTAAATAACAGTTTTTCATAAGGTATTTACGTTGCTTTGTATAGAATAAAAAATCAGGAGCATTTTAGGAAATAAATCATTTTTCAAATTTGCTAACTGAATTCAAGAAAACTTTATGGAAAAGGTGATTTTTGTAACACCCTGATAATACATAACACCTTACATAGGAATGAAGCATGTGATGGTGAGAATGAACTTACATACATGGTTTTATTTCGTGGGCCAGTTAAAGAAGTGTATTGCATAACATGTTGGAACATCTTGGATAAATTGTTGGAATTTTTAATTTTGCAAGAGGGGAAGGTCGATAACAAAAATTGCAGGCATTTGCAGAAGCCTTCTCAGTATTTTTAGAGTACTTCATACTCGGAATTACTCAGCCTAACTACTGTTTTTAACTGTTTCCTTTTGTCCTTAGATTGCAGCTAAACAAGCTGCAGCTGCTGCTACTCAGACTATTGCAGCTTCTCAGAATGCAGCTGTTTCAAATAAGAACACTGCAGCCCATCAGCAACTTGTGCAGAGCTGTAAGGTAAACCTGTCACAACCCAATGCCAAATGCCTGAAGTCAAGTGTGTTTTTATAGTTCCTAGCTAAAATTTAGAGTCCTTGTGTCAAGAAGCTGTTCTGTTTTAGTTTTATGCTACGTTTTATTGCTTACTTTCTAACCAACGCTAGACAAATGTTACTTTGCAGTTTTTAATGAAATTGCATTAAAAAAAAAATACAAGTTGAAAAGAGGACAGTAGAAGGCAAAATCATATTCTTCTTAAGAGCAATTATGCGGGGAATGAGAACCAAACCACAAAAGAAAGAAATAAGGTAGCTCAAGTATGTCTCAACATTGTGTTTCAGGAAGCTACTATTTTAGCATGAATAATTAAAAAGAAAGAAGCTGATTTGCTACATACATTACAATTTATTGTAAATTGATCCTGATTATGATTTATTAGATAGAGAAGGATACTTCGGTATGTTGAGGGGGGGAATTCAGTACTGCACCACCAAGGTAAGATTAATGTGAAGTGGACAGACAAGCAGTATGTGAGCATGAGTTTGGGCACTCCGGGAATAATGTTTTGACAACACACATTTCAGAATGCTACAGCTGTACTGTAATTAAGATTGTCAAGAAAAAGTAGGCTGAGGTGCTCAATTTTGTTTTTCTTAAAGCAAGACACTCATTTGAAAACCTACTAACATTTGTGCATGCAAACAAAGTCATTCTAAATGCTGTGTAAGCACATAACTTTTCAGAAGGATCTTGGTTTTCTTGTAGGATCTTTAAACTGAGTAACATAAACAAATATTTCTAAATAAGAGTGGAATGTTTCTGAGAAATCCTGTTATGTATTAATTCAGTTTCGTTGACTCCTAAGCAGATTTTGTGAAGGCATAAGGGTATTGTATCTGTGAATTTTACCAGTCATCCTTACTGGGGATGTGGAAATAGTTTGATTTATGCCAAGGGGTTTGTTCATATTGATAAGCTGAAAGTTTCTCCCTTTGTTTGTTACAGAATGTTGCAGACCACATTCCTCAGTTGGTGCAAGGTGTGAGAGGAAGTCAGGCTCAGGCAGAAGACCTCAGTGCACAGCTTGCTCTGATAAATTCCAGCCAGAACTTCCTTCAGGTGAAGTAAACCTCTGTAGTAGATTCCGTCAGAACAAATAGCGCTTCTTAGTTCTCTTTGTTTTTATTTGTGACAAAGAAGCAGTAAACAGATAAGAACAATGTAAGGAAGTTCATCACAGATGGGGAGCCATGGCTAGGGAGAGTTTAGTTTGTCAGGTCAGATAGCATGTTGAACCTGAGGAGAATGAAAACTGCCAAAGTTTCGAATATAAGTAAAAAGAAAACTGAATATACAGATAGGAAGCATTCATTTGAATGGCATTTGCGTTTTCAGAAAGAGTTTAATGAACAAGGTGGTGACAAGTCAGCATCTTTCTAAGCACAGGTCTGAATGGAACAGACGCTGTCGTAACCATTTGTAATGAAGCCAGAGTTGTGGTGCTGCAACAGCAATCTCCAAAATTCTTCAAAAATGACAGAGAGACAGGGAATATTACCATAGGTTTTAGGTATTAGCCTGCAGATGTAGCAGATCTTGATTTCTGCTCAAAGCATGCATTTTGAGTCTGTTTCTTATAAAATGAAAAAGAAGAGATAAAGGATGTTGATAACACTATTGGGTATGTTGTTGACAGTACAGGAAACAAACTTGAAGAAACCAGTTGTCTGTGTATTAACACTATTGTTAATTGGCATCAGCTATACCTTTAAAAGTGAAGTGGAAATAAACCCTTTCATTGAATGCTATTAGCAGGTTCTTTATGGTCCCATGTAGTAGAGGTATAATAGTATTGTCACTCTTTGTATTTTGCTGTGGTTACCTTTGGAGTCATTAAAATGATCTGTCTCCTCTGTGCCTGTATTTGTGAACCACAGTGATGATATGAATCAGGAAAGTACATTAATTGTGTTAGCAGCCAATCCTGTTGAGTCATTGCTTGTATTACTTGTTTCATGGATGGAATCTTGAAAGAATTTAATATTTGGAAACATTGAAAGAGATTTGCCATTTGTCCTTCATGGGCACTTAGATATCACTTAGATGCTAAACAGCAGAACTGCAAATTCAAGTGTTTTTATAGGGTCTGCACAAGTACTTAAAGGCCACAGGAAGACAGTGGTTACTACAAAGTAAGTAGTTACTACAAAGCCAGCAAGGCATGAATGGTTCCTGCTGCAGACACTGCAATGTAGAGTTATGATATGAATGGAAGACTGCAGCCTAGGAGGTGCTGGTTAAGGAGCAGTGCATGAAGTGTTTGTTACAGAAGATTTAGAAACCTCATTGTTGTGTAAATGGAGGAAACAGCATGTTCTTTAAATACTAAGTCTCACCTCAAGAAAATTAGATAGTAAAATTTGTGTTCCTGGCTTTTCTTTGGACAGCCTGGAAGTAAAATGGTGGCATCTGCTAAAGCTGCAGTACCTACTGTGACTGACCAAGCAGCAGCCATGCAGCTAAGTCAGTGTGCAAAGAACCTTGCGACCAGCTTAGCTGAGCTACGGACTGCCTCCCAGAAGGTAGGTCGTAGTAGTTCTAAATAGCTAAAGTAAGATGGTCCGAGGAGTGGTCAGGGGTTCACTCCTTCTTGGCTCACTGTCTTCCCCCTGCACCCAACAGGAAATGGCTCGTGCTCAGGAAGTTTATGCTTCAGTGTTGTTCTTGGTCAGCAGTTTTCTCTGAGTTCCACGTAGCTCCTGTGTCATGGAAAAGGGAATAGGGAAAGCGAGGATATACTAGGTGCATTGCTTTTTGTGGTGGCTTTTAACAGCATGTTAGTCTATTCACAAACTAAGGGTATTGTGCAGTAGTTTGGAAGCCATGATGTGTAGGGGCCCCTGAAGTTGTGAAACTGATAGATATGCTGGAATGATTGTATATGAAACATTTACTATTTCTGGTAGTGGCTTATATGTGCTAACAGTGCTATTGATCTGATTTCTGAATAGGCTCATGAAGCATGTGGCCCAATGGAAATTGATTCTGCTTTAAATACGGTCCAGACCCTCAAAAGTGAACTGCAAGATGCAAAGATGGCAGCTGTGGATGGACAGTTAAAGCCTCTTCCGGGAGAAACTGTAATTAATAAAGGATGTCCTTCATTTAAAAACAAAGTTAGCTGTTAGCATTTTAAATGTTTGAGACAAAACATGTCCTGAGACACTGGATAATGATCACACCGGCAGGATTTTACACTGATTCTCTATTTAAGACTATATATTCTTATTACAGTGAAGGCATATTTTTTAGCAGAAATACAGGAGTGTAGGTCCTCCTGTATTGAGCAAAATACAGTTTAGCAGTAGTCATGTTGTAGTCCTTTCAAAAAGATACTTTGTTTTCAGTGGGGACAAAGATGAGAACTTAGAAGTTGATCTTCTGGTAGGCTTATGAAATGTTTTATTTGGCAAAAGCACCATTCTCACCAAAAACTTAGTTACTTATTTCACTTGTTATTTATGAAATATTTTAATTCTAGTTTTATTGTTTGTAAGACCTATATGTAATTTTATTTCAACATGAACAGAGAAAACATGCTAATAAGTCTTCAGAGAAACCACATGTGCCCTGTAGCTGAGATAAAAGTTTAGTTTTGGAGAGAGAGGAATTTTTTAATCCTGCTTAGAAAGCAAGTGTGTTTCAGATATTCTTAAGCAAAGAATTCTATCCTTTGCCATTTTCTACAGCTTGAGAAATGTGCCCAGGATCTGGGAAGTACATCCAAAGCAGTTGGTTCATCGATGGCCCAGTTACTAACTTGTGCTGCTCAAGGCAATGAGCACTACACAGGTACTGTTTTATTTATAATGTCTGAAAGCTCTGCTTCCCATAAGATGCTTGTTAGAAGGCTTTCTCATCATAAGCTGCTGAAGTTAAGGAATTGCTCACCTCTTTATTCTGGTAGTGAATTTTGGCAGATTGTTACAGTTACAGCAGATTGCTAATGTAAATAATGTGCTTCCTAAAAAAGTGTTGCAGTCTGCTATATGTACTTAATCAGAATAGACTGAGACATCTGTTGTTTTCAAAAACATAATACAAACTCTTTACAAAGGACAGAATTAAAATATAGTGCAATTTAAATGTCAGCACCACTGAAATGTTTCTGTTTCCTTTCAGAAGACTGAAAGGGTCTTTGGATGTGTTTTGAACTATAAGATGATACAAGATGTGAACATATTTGAGATGGTTTGGTGATGTCTAGAACAATTTGTGTCTTACTAGATGTTGCCATCTCCCACTTGTAATGCAACCAGTCTTTCTGACTCATTAATATGACTTCTGTGTAGTCTGGGGAAAAGCCAGTGGGGAATATTGACACGTACTATGATCTGTTCTCTTCAGTATCTGCCCCAGTTTATGTACCTGCAGTTTTAGGAACTGAAAACACCTTAATAAGAGGAATGTTTCTCACATGGGGAAAAAAAAAGGTTTACACTGAAATGATATAATGTTCCATTTACTTCATTGTGTTAATTTTTCATTGTGTTACCGATGCAAATGCTACAATAGAATGTTCTTAATACTGACAGAATTCATTAGGACAATTAAGATTTCATTAATTGTTAATGCATCAGAGCTACATAACTTGTATTTGCTTTCATTTGAAGCACATTAATTGGATTAAGATGGCTTGTTTCTATTCCATATCTAAGCGAGAGTTAGCACTGGATATCTGATAAGGAATACAGGTAATTGCAGCTGATATCCAATAGCTGAATCTAGCTCTCAACATGAAGCTATAACAATGGCTCAGCTGGGAAATTTTTTTATTATATAGTGTTTTGTTTTGTTAAAGGTTCCTTGCACTGAAAAGAGCAAAGTGTTTAATAAAGTTACAGTGTATTCTGCTGTTTATCAGTGATTGAAGGTCTTCATAGCTTACCTCCACTATTTAAACTTCTTGCCTATGGCTGTGATACTAAGTTTCTTTTCATTGCATATTGAAAGTAATTACATGACGTTCTCTGGCTGCATTTATTTTTATAGGTGTGTGTTCATACCAGGATTATGTTGCATCAGGTTGCCTCATCCTTAGTAATCTCATTTTATTTAGCTTTTAATTGCTTGAACTTTAGCCATTTCTCTCTCTATTCTCCAAAATCCCAGAGGTGCTGCTGCTTTGAAGTCATCAATCTTTTTCTTCCCTAGCTTGCAGTAGGACTCATTTCCAATTTTTTGCTTTTTCTTCTTTACCTATGCTTCACTGGGATTTGGCCACTGATTTATAGCTGCCTCAGGACATCCTCTTTGGGGCATAATATTGACTTCGTCGTTTCACTGCAGGCATTTTTCTCAGAAAATTATGCTGCATACTTCAAATATGTTCACATTTGAAAGTTGTCTTTTAAACTGCATTTGGAATGTTGTGTTGCAATGGAATCATAACCTCCAAATTTAGCTGTCATAAAATACAAGAATTGCCTTTAAAGTACTAATAGATTCCTCAATGAAATCTGAACACAGGAGTTGCTGCCAGAGAAACTGCTCAGGCTTTGAAGACGTTGGCTCAGGCAGCACGAGGGGTTGCAGCGTCAACTACTGATCCTGTAGCAGCACATGCAATGTTGGATTCAGCAAGGGATGTCATGGAAGGCTCTGCTATGCTTATTCAGGAGGCAAAGCAGGCCCTTGCTGCTCCAGGAGATGCAGACAGTCAGCAGAGACTAGCCCAGGTAAGTTGTGACTTCAGCAGCTACGTGCATTGTGGACAATCCACTGAAATTCCATAGAAGACAGCACTAAATGGTAAGAGAAAAACTGTAGAACATCAGGCTGTGAGAAACATCAGAGCTGGCTGGTACTTCTAGCAGCTCTCAGTGTCTTGCATCAAACAATGTAGTTGGTGCTAAAGTGTATTCTAGTCATCTTTCAGAAAAACAAAGGAGGCAAAAGTTGAAGACAAAACAACTATTAAACTCGCCATTAATAAAAGCATCTGTATTCATGTTATATTCAAAAAGTGAGCACATTTTCTACATGAGTGCTGCAACTGCTTTTGAAGACTGATCAGCATGTGGTTAACTTCTGGAGCTTTCCTGTAGCTTGGGTGGTGAAACCTTTATTACTGGTGCTGCCCTGCCAGCACAATCCTATCAAATGAGTACGCATAGTTTGTGATTGCTAGACTACAGGTGTACAACCCAGCAGCTTGCAAGCCTCAAAAATGACCTTGGAGTCAGAACTATAAAAATTGGCTGTAGATTATGTCTCCTGTTTGTAAGCTAAATGATTGCTTAGGCCTTTCTCAGTGCGATTGTGTTTACTTGTGTTGTAGGTGGCAAAAGCAGTGTCTCATTCATTGAATAACTGTGTGAATTGTCTACCTGGACAAAAGGATGTGGACGTGGCTTTGAAGAGTATTGGGGAGTCTAGCAAGAAGCTCCTTGTTGATTTGGTGAGAAGTCTTTTACCGTAAAAATAAATTTCAGAAGAGCTGATCTGGATTCCCCACATATCAAATTATTATGTAGCAAATGTGCCTGAAGTAAACTTCATGTATGTTTTGTTTATTGTGCAGTTTTAAGAAGTCTGTTCTCTTAATTCATTATCAGGAATGGGCAGAGGGGGGCCGCAAAGAAAAAAAACAAAACAAAACATTTGAACACTGCTGATTTGTTGAAAGGTTATGTGATTTGAGCAACTCAGTCTCATCTACCAGTGATCCTGCTACCCTGTGGATGAAGAAGGAAGTTTATGTTAGTGTTTGTGCAATGCTGCTTGGTCACATCAAGTCAGAGCTAAATTTAGTCACTGAAGAACTGCTGATACTTGCTTGTTGTTCTGTAAGTCTTGTTTGTGGAGTGAGCAATGACATGGAGAACAAAACTTCTCCGACTTTTTTTCACTGAGTTCAACACTTGGAATTTCTCAGTTAGTTAAATAACTGACATCTTATCTGTCCCTTTAAAAGCTTGCTTAATGGTCTGTCCCTTGAAAGCAACAGCTTGCTGTCTAGATTCCTTTATGACTATCCTGTATTTGGATATTTTGCCTTTAGAACTGAATCAGTAGATGTTCAGATGCAGTACTCCATTCTAGTTTGTGACACTGCTGTTTGTATTTAGTATTCTTGAATTGTGTTGAACTTTGCAGTCATAAAGAGCTGGTGTGATTTGGTGGACAGTAATACAGCTCTTGACCTCTTACAGCTACCTCCAAGTTCTAAGTCATTTCAAGAAGCTCAGAGTGAGCTGAATCAGGCAGCAGCAGATTTGAATCAGTCAGCAGGAGAAGTTGTCCATGCTACACGGGGTCAAAGTGGGGAACTGGCTGCAGCATCTGGAAAATTCAGTGATGATTTCGATGAATTTCTTGATGCTGGTATTGAAATGGCTGGCCAAGCTCAAGTAAGTTTTTTTTTTTCTGTTGTTTTTTTTATCTTGCTAACGGGGAACAAGGCTGTCCTGGGAACACAGTACAATGTGCTAATGTAAGCATATCCAGATGTGACAGGTGGACAGATGATAGATTATGCACCAGTCATCCAGAGTGAAGTGAACTCAACATTTGTGTATTTGTTTCTGTGGCCAGTCAGAAGTGTGACTTTATGTTCACCTGTCTGGTTTGGTCTGTTTGCTAATCGTTTTATGACCTGTATATCTGGAGATACAAAGGCCTGCTGAACTTCTCAAAGGTTATGGAAATAGTTACCTCTATTTTGGTAGAAATACTCTGGAATGTATTTTATGTAATCGCTGTTCAACATTTGACACCTTTCTATGCTAGAGTCCAAATGTGTAGGTAGAAACAACAATGCAAACTGCTTCTTGAAAGGAGAATTCCAGGTGATATTGTGGACCTTCAGGATTTGCCTTCATGCTGTCATAGTGAATTAAAATGATCTTAGTAATTAGTGGCATTTTTCAATAGAGAATGCCTTCTGTCTGTGTCTAGTTATTTGGCCTGCACAGAAGCAGTACCAGATGAGAGTAGGGAGCAGAGTAGAATGTAAATATAGGTGAAAAACTGTTCACATCAACTGAGTAATATACAGCTTCTTTAAGCCTTAAACAGACTATTCGAACAAATTCACTTCTTCTGATGACTAAATGAAGAATCTACTTACAGCTATTCACTGTGATTTTGCAGTACTCCTTGCAATTGTACACATGTGAAGGTTATCCATTTCTGAACAATGGCATAAAGTGAATGGGTAATAGTAAGCATTCTGACTTGGATGGCCTAAAGTAGGCTTATAGAAATTTAGTTTCTTATAACTGAGGACTTTCTGGAGGGATCTTTTTGTGTAAGTAATCCCAGTTGGATGCAAGAGAGCTTGTGGTTTACACGGGATGTTAGAATACAGACAGTACACACTGATGGAGTAATGTGGATCAGCTGTGCCAGGCAGAGATGTGTGAGAATCTTGACAATGAAAGCTGTGTTCAACAAGTAGTAAAGTTTCTCCACTGCTCCTTTGTGAATACTGCCATTGTTAGAAATGAAGCTATTTGTTATATGGGTTTCTTGTTCTGTTATGTGAATGGAGCTAGAGGCACCTGTCTGGATGAACAAAGGCTTTGGTCCATGTCTTCCTCTGGACTATGGCCCTTTGCATGTCAGTGGTTTCAGGTGGATAAACAAAATGGGTTTCCAAATAATGTTTTTGCATCCTCTGTATTGCAATCTAGGCACTTAATGTTATGCTGCTATGGCTTTTCAGACAAAAGAAGACCAGATTCAAGTAATAGGTAACCTCAAGAGCATTTCTATGGCTTCCAGCAAGCTTTTACTGGCTGCCAAGTCTCTGTCTGTTGATCCTGGAGCTCCTAATGCCAAGAATCTATTAGCGGCAGCAGCCAGGTAAGGATGTTGTGTTTTTTTAGGCTTTGCTTAAGGTATTTGCTTTCCTTTGCTCTTTAAATGTGTTCTTCTGATACTGTCAGTTTACTGAGTGGTTGGACCTGCAGTTCTGTTTAAATGAATGTAAGTCCTAGGAAAATTGCTCATTTTGTGGTAGTTCCTTATCTGGCATGACTTGTTAGCACTGATGGAGATAATTACTAGTTGAACAGTTGGCCTGTTTTTGTAAAGGAACTGATGTGTTTTACTTTTCTTTCCATCTGTGTTCTGGCAAGATGCTAGGTAATAGTAAATCTCTCAGCCCTTAAGAAAGAAAAGAACAGAATCCATGTCCTTATATAAGCTGTATTTAAAAATCAGTGTGGCTATCTATAACCAGGAGTGCGTATGATCAAGAGGACCTGAAAGGATTGGATGATATGATAGGTTTATTTGGTCAAAGATAACCTTACTTTAAAGATTTTTAACCATGCTTTGAATTTTGTCTCTAAGACCCCATTTCTTGGTCATGGTTCTCAGTGCTTATTTGAAAAATAACACTGCCTTTCAGTGTTTTTGGCTGGATAATCACTTTTCATTTACTTTTGTCCCAAATTTTTTTTGTGACTTTTTTATCAAATGAACTTTGTTACAAAGTCTTTTAATTGAATGTTCAAATATAAAACTGGAAGAAGACTGCTGAAATATTGTATCAGATCGATGTCTGAAATGAAATTTGTATGTTGCTCTTAGTACTACTGCCTTCCAAAATATTTACTCCCTCAAAGATTAGTATGGAAGGGAAGTGATTAAGTTAAGGCTGTTGCTTTCTTAAGGAAAAGGAGGCTGATATTTGCCCTGGACCCTGGAATCATTGCTCTTCAATATCAAAGAATTAAAAAAAAATAAAAAATCCACTCTTTTAATACTTTGAGAAGTCAGGTATGCTGTTTTATTGTTATGTTCTTGACAAAAATGTTCTGACATCCATCTTGGCTCCCCAGAAATACGTAGCTCTTCTAGGCAAGCTTTAGGTAATCAAAGGTACACTGCTTAAGATGAAGGAGTTAAATGAGGCTGTGTTTATGGCACAGCACTAGATTGCTATGGACTTCTGCTTTAGAGTGTTCCTATTTCTTTGGAATATAGGTGTAGTTAGTGTCTCCAGTGAAGCCCACCTATTTATCAGGTTCTGCCAGGCTGATATTCCCTCTGTAGAAACATTCCATAAAAAAGAGGGGGAAAGCAGTACAGTCTTTAGATGGTCTCTTTTGCCATGGGGTTCATGTGTGAAGGTATGTCTGCATTCTTAAGAACGCTAGATAGCAACAAAACGTGATAGGATTGCATTCAGTGCAATTCAGGCACTGTATTTCCCTTCTCAGATCTTTGCAAATGCAGTAGTTGTGACAAAGTTTGGCAGGGCTCTTTTCTTTGCTGTTGTGATATGGTCAGGTCAAATATTTCTGCTTTCTCTTCTCTGTGAAAATCATATGAAAATGAACAAACAAGGCACAGCTTCTTTACTTCCCACCAACTTGACTTATTTTTGCTCTCATCTTTTATAGTGCTGTGATTAATTTTCTTGTTTGTTTTTTTTTGTTGTTCTATCCCTTTGACCTACTTTTAATTGATAATCCTACCCTTTTCAGTGGCTTTTCTCCCCTCTTGGAGCCATTTCTCTTGACTTCCTCAGACAGACTATTAGAACCGTGGCAGGGCTGAGAGCCATGCAGGATCCAAGTATTGATATGGTGTATTCAAAGAAATTTGAGATATTTGGTGTCAGCAGCCTGTTTGCTTCAGTAGGTCCATGTGGTGTGAGCTGGAACCTCCATGGCATGGACACCCAAAGTAAATGTCACTGAAATTAAGCTTCTGTTTCTTCTGGACTAACATCTAAGTTTTTGCAATTGCCTCAGATGTTATCACTATCAAATGCCGTAGCAAGAGGTTTTTTGCACTATAAAGCTTGTTAAGGAAGAGGTCTTTAGGTCGGTTACTTTAAATACAGGGTTATTCCCCAAACTGTGGGAAGAAAAATAGTAGCAGAACATGGAAAAGCATTGTAATATGCAGTTATTGAAATAAAAGCTTCAATAAGAATAGTTCAACTTGAAAATGTAACTTTTCCCTTCTACTTTCCCTAGAGCTGTGACTGAGAGCATAAACCAGCTCATCACGCTGTGCACCCAGCAGGCTCCCGGGCAGAAGGAATGTGACAATGCACTCAGAGAACTGGAGGTATTACTACATTCCAGAAAGTTCTGTTGAAGAACAGTGGGCCCCAAATGTTTGTTTTTCCCCTGTTTTCTTTGATTGGCTGCTGTCACTGTCTTCTCCCTTGATATCTGTGGCAGAGGTTTTAATTGCATACAAGGTAAGCATAGAACCTCTCTGAACCTCTTACAGTTTTGGCCAGAGTGAAATTTGCTGACGTGTCTCCTTCTCCCTCTTCTCTGCTTCCCAGGAAGTACAGTTTTTAGTCAAGATTATTCATAATTATTGTGAATTAAAAAGGAGTCACAATAGTTTGGACATTCCCAGGACCAGCAGTGCGCTGAAGGGGGGGGAGCTGCAGTTCCTTGATTTTATGCTTTTAGCAGGTTGTTACTTCCAGTGCTGCTTAGGCACAGTGTATTTCAGCTTGGACTTGATAGTTTGTCAGCACATTTTGTAGTCTTTCCCGGAGACTCTGAAATAATATCTTGAGAGGACCTTACTGTATGGCCGCCGTGGAGGCAATAAAATTTTTTCAGAATTTCAGCTGGAAGGTTCATAGGATTATAGAGTATGCAAAGGTGTTGCAACAGCTCAAATACATGTTACCTGTCAGCATGAAATTGTGCTGACTTGTTCTGCTGTTGTTTCCTCATGTTCTGAGGGCTTCTGTTTCCATAGTAGTGCAGATATTGCAGGAAGTAGCTTACTTCACAACTTGTTCTTTAAGGATGAGGCTCAGCAACGAGGAATTGCTGTGAGAACTGGAAATTGTTTTCTGCATATGACCTCTTCTTTACATCACCTTCTTCTCACAGTTTAATTGCTGTAAGGCTTAAAAGACTGCTAAGCTATAACTTAGAAAAAGATTGCTGAGCCTTTAAAAGTATTGTAGGTATGTTTTAATTTTAGGAGTTGAATTCCGGCACAGATCTAATGGCTTACATTTATGCCCAGATTTCCTTCATGTGCAAGATAAATATCATAACATACAGATATTAGGATCTTTTGAACAGAGACTTGACTTTCTTCACAAAGGTTGCAAAGTCATTTTTGCCTGGTATTTAGAGAGGTTTTCTCCTTTCAAACTTGGAAAAAGGCACCTTGCAGATTTTCCAAGCCTAAGAGAATTATTGTCTTCTGTTGCTTGCAGCTTTTTACAAGTTTATGTAAATAAATCTTCTAAGTGAAGATATGACTAATTTTTACTTTTTTATTTCTAGGTATTAGATTCATTTCAGGAAAAAAAAAAATTAAATCTCACACTTGCAGTTTTTGACAGAGGGAACTATGCTTCGGGTCCTTTTAACTATAGGAGGAGGCCAGCAGATGATTAAGTTGTAATTTAGTTTGACAGCCCTTTTCGTATCTTGGCAGCACTTCAATGATATCTTGTTCTCCTATCACTTAGCCTTTTAATTCCAGTTTAATTCCTGGTCTAGCATTAAATAAGGAGGTCGGTGGCCCTGCATGTGGCAGGGGGGTTGGTGATTCATGATCCTTGAGGTCCCTTCCAACCCTGGCCATTTTGTGATTCTGTGATTAGTCTGTTCAGAACAGACACAAAACCAGGTTGCCTGATGTCAGCCAAGTGTTATTGACTATAGGTCAGTCATAAGAAATGCAGGCTAATTTACATAAGGTTATCCTTTCAGATTTGTAGTGCAAAAACGAGTTTGTACCACAGTGCAGTTGATGTAGGGTAGCATTTAAGGTGTCATTTGTACATCTGTATTTGAGCTCCCATGGCTGTAGTTTTATTTGCTTGCTGGAGACAAAGTTGTGACCACACTGACGTAAGAAGGACAGTTGTGATGGTGTATGTTTTCCTCAGCTTACTACTTCAGACTGTGTCACTAAGCCAAAGTTTCTTCCCTTTCTTTAGACAGTGAAGGGAATGCTGGATAACCCCAATGAGCCTGTGAGCGACCTCTCGTATTTTGATTGTATTGAGGGTGTAATGGAGAACTCAAAGGTAACTTCCTTTTCCTATCTCTGACAATTGTAAATATTATCATACATTTCCACATACATATTAAACATGCTGGAAACATACCATGGTGTATTCTAAAATGTATGTTGCTTTCCTTGGTAAAACTTAGCCTGAGGTCAGGCTATGAGAGAGGTCATTTCATTTTCTTCATCGCTCCAAAGGCTTTTTACCTTGGTAACGTTTTTAACTATGTGATTGGCGTGCAATGCTGGTACAGCTTCCCCCTCTCTTCTTCTGTTTATTAGACACTATACAGCACATTGTACATCATGATATGTTTTGACTGCAGCTATTGGAAATGCCCAGAGTATAAATGGGAGCTTTGGTAATGAAATACCATTGTACTGTTCTGTGTGAAACAGCTTAGAGAAATTTCTGAGCACTCCAGATATTCCAGTACACCAGAAGGTCTTTATGGGATCTATTAAGTTATCTTTAAGCATACTATGTCATGTCATACCTCTTGCTCAGAAGCTTTGCTTTTGATGTTTTTATTACTTAATCATTGGGATTGTTTCAAAGTCTTTGTTCTCTAAAAGAACAAGAGAATACTTAAGGGATTGGGGATATGTCTGTCATTCCTGTTCTATTGTGGTCAAATCTTATTTTGAATTTTAAAAGATGAACTGAATTTGGTGAGATGCTTTAAGAGTTAGTGTGCATTCTGACATCCAGGTGGTCCCAGTAGATTAGATGCCATCCCATCTTCAGGGAGTTTCAGTGAGTTTAGGGGCAAAGAAGATTCAGAATGTGTTGAAAGCAGTTGCTGGTGTGGTTGTCATGTTCTGAAATCTGTGAAACCTACCTAGAGCCAGGCTAGCTGTAACGATTATTGTATGATAGAAAAATTAATCAGGGTTATTTCTGTATCCTCATAGTCATTAAAGCTCTAACAGTGTAAGTCCTTGGCACTGTAAATACAGTGTTAATCTGCATATCTTTATTCCTCGCACCACACAAAGGTATTATGTCCTCAAATCCACGAGCTTATTAACTAGCTAACGTTTCTAAAAGCTGAGTCAAGCAGACCTGTGGGGCAAGAGCTGGTTCAGGACCAGAAATCATTTGCCTTTTACTGGCAGGGAGACATATTGAGAAGCTTACTTTGTTTTCTTAATTTCTGAGGCTCTTGGAGAATCTATGGCAGGCATTTCCCAGAATGCAAAAACTGGGGATCTTTTGGTCTTCGGAGAATGTGTTGGAGTTGCATCCAAGGCTCTTTGCGGCCTCACAGAGGCAGCAGCTCAGGTAAGCTGTTGAAGCCTGGAAAACTGAAGTCTGCAAAGCAAATGTATGCTTTTTTTTTTTTTTTTTTTTTAAGAAAGTGGATGTTATGCATGTGTAAATCTGAGATTTACTTCATTTGGGCCAAGCAGATGGTGGCCTTGTTCTACATAGTGTGCTCTGTGTAGGATCCACATGAATTGTGAATATACTGCTGACTGTTACAGAAGTTGCAGAGTGCAATAATATGCATATTTTATAAGGAAAGGAAACAACATGAAGAAAGTTGAGCTTTCCCTAGGAGAAAACAAATGGCAAAGCTGCACCATATAGAATTCATGTTTTGAAGCTCAAGCTCCAAACAATTATATCACAAAGAAGCATACAAATAATCAAGCAACAGTTAAAATAGATGAAACAGCTTTGTTTTAGTTTGTGCTCCTAATTCCAGACTACATTTTAAATCATAAGTAATCCATCTTACAGCTCTTGAGATGCTTTCTGAGTAACCAAAAAGAGTCAAGAGATGGTTACTGTAGTTGGACCTTATAATTGCTTTCTTGCCCTCTTGAGATCCTCTCCCTTATGATTAAAGCAGATACAGCCCTTTCAGTAAAGCATCAGGCTGTGGGAAATCATGCTATGCATCTGGAAACTGCTTTTTTTTATTTCCACAAATACAGAATATCTCATTATGGACTTCATCTAACCCTAGGTTGCTTTACCAACATATGAAGGTAATAGGTAGTGTATTATCTCTAATGTAAATTGATTAGAAGCAATCTTCAAACACTGTTTTGACAGTCCAGATAATTTCTCCTTGTCAAGAGGCATGAAACAGTCTCAAATTAAGAAAGAAAATAAATTTGGCTGTAAGGTATCTTGAGCTGTAGTGTGACGACCACCCCCACAAATGTGATGGTCAACTACTTAGCAGCCACATGTTTGTGGTGGTGTCCTGGCTTTGGCTCGTGAGAAGGAATGCAGGGAGGTGTTCGTTGGCTTTACATATGAAAAAATAGTGAAGAAAAGTAAAACTGACTTTCTGCTCAGGCTTCATCAAAAACCCTTTCCACCACCAGCTGTGGCAAATCCAGTAAGTTACCTGGTAGTGTTTATGATTGTTAAAGCTTTTCCATTGACTGTCCAAGTGAAAAATAACTTTTCCAGGGAGACCAGCTGCCTAAGTAAACAAGATGGTTTTGTTTTCACTAGTCAAATTTTGGAAGTATAGTGGCTGAGATGTCCTGTTTTCATCAGATTCTGGAGATATATTGTTGAAGGCAGTGTTCATAGTACTTTTCAGTATAATTTTTGAATAAACACCGTATGCAACA
Source organism: Phasianus colchicus (assembly GCF_987193195.1). Classification (NCBI taxonomy): domain Eukaryota; kingdom Metazoa; phylum Chordata; class Aves; order Galliformes; family Phasianidae; genus Phasianus; species Phasianus colchicus. The sequence goes on along the minus strand of NC_143447.1, from coordinate 4,622,802 downwards.
ACATGTCAAGCTTAGCAGAAAGACAAGATAAATTTAGCATTGTTTCATGGATTTTTTTTCTTCCTTTTTTGATTTCTAGGCTGCTTACCTGGTTGGCATTTCAGATCCCAACAGTCAGGCAGGTCAGCAGGGTCTTGTTGACCCAATTCAATTTGCCAGAGCCAACCAAGCAATCCAGATGGCGTGCCAGAATTTGGTAGATCCAGCAAGCAGCCCATCACAGGTAATTCCAGAGGATTGTGGTGAGTGTATCACTGTCAGGTTATACGTTTTGTTTGTGACCAAGCAGAGGAGTTCTGCTTTCAGCTGTAGCTTTGCAGAGCTAGAGTATAATAACTGTTGTGCTGTTCTGACAGTCTGTTTTGTGCCATCTATTTTGACAGGTATTGTCAGCTGCCACAATTGTGGCCAAACATACTTCTGCTCTGTGCAATGCTTGTCGCATTGCTTCATCGAAGACAGCAAATCCTGTTGCCAAGAGACACTTTGTGCAATCTGCCAAAGAAGTTGCAAATAGCACCGCTAACCTGGTTAAGACTATCAAGGTACAAGTGCTGCATTTTTTCTTCAGAATCAGAACAGTTATCAGTATCATTTAACCTGTGATTTATATGTTTTAAGAAATGTTTAATTACACTTTTGAAGGTCTGATCTGAAAAATATAACAAGGGGTATAGCTGTGTCGTAGTCAAAATGGAAAGAACTGGGCAATATTAACAGAAAGGCAGCTGGCCTGTTTGTTATGAGATGAAATAGTTGTGTGTTGATGTACAGAATGAGCTGGCACCGTCAGAATAGTGTGCAAACAACCAAACGTGAAGGTTTCCAATGGTGTTGTATTGCTTAATATCCAGAGTAGTTTATGTTGCTGCTGTTTAATAGTCTTCTGTTAATGGTCATGTATTTTCCAGATACCTGCCTGTGTTGTGGCAGGGGGTAGTTTTGCCTCTTACAAGCAAAAAATAATACTTGCTACAGTATAGAGAACTGATGAATCTGAGTTCATTATATGATCCACAACTGAAATTCTGGTGAAAATAGTTTTGCTCCAAAGCCCGGAAGGTAACACGGAAGGTCCTTCATACTGAAGTATTTCTGGGATTATGGAAGAAGTGAAAATGATAACAATAAATTAATAGTTTACTTTAAAACAAAAAAAAAATAGTTCAAGAAAAAGCCAAATTGTTTGCCGTTTCCACACATTAGAGCATGAGGTGTATTGAGACATGATTTCTGAGAAAAATCAGAGATGGATGATTTAAAGCACTTGTTCAGTCTCATGAAGTAAAGCAGCAGTGTTAACACTAGGGTCAGTAATGATCTAAGTAAAAATAAAAACAAATTCCAAAACAGAGTTAAAGTACCACATTCTTCACATCAGAGTTGTTTCTGTGAGAAGTTTCAAATTTCAAAGGTCATTAGCACAACAGTTTAAACTCATAGGAATTAAACTATTATATTGGATTTCGCAAATAAATCCATTCACACAGAGCTCAATCATGCTTTAACTTCTAGGCCCTGGATGGTGATTTCTCTGAAGAGAACCGCAACAAGTGCAGAATTGCTACCGCACCACTGATAGAGGCTGTGGAAAACCTGACAGCATTTGCTTCAAATCCCGAATTTGTCAGCATCCCAGCACAGATCAGCACTGAGGTAGGCAGGATGTGGCAGTTTGATCCTGAAAAACATTGATTTCATTGTCTGTTGGGAGGCAGGGAGTGTAGAGACTTTGCCCTGAAACGTGTCTCCATGTTCCTAGGACATTTTGCAGTCTTTTGCTTAACCTTCAGCATTGAATTTTGCACCAGTAAAAAAAAAATAGTTGTGCTCCAGTAAGCACTGGCAGTTTCCTGTTAGTGAAGTAACATGGGAAGGGTGAGTTCCTTGTCTTGTTGGCTGGATGCTTCCATGCAATGAAGTAGTAAACCTCCCCTTTTCCCTCAAGAATAATTAGTTCTGCGAAGAGTTGAATGGATGTCACTGTGCTTTCTTCCTTCCAAAATCGATGCAAAGTCATGATGACAAAAACCAGACATTTTGCAAAGAGAAACTTCTTATAGGTCATCTGTGTTTTTGAGAGTTCTGTCCTCTACCCTGTAACTAGAACAGATTAATATCTATCCTAACTAGTAAAAATTTTAAGTGGAAAAAAATCCTTCAAGTTTATAAAAGCATTGGTAAAAGTAAAGATCATGTATTGCTACTGAATTTATAACTTCTGCTTCCTGCTGTTGTAAACCACAGAACTAGCTGGAAGAAGTATTAGATGATGCAGTAACTGTTGCAATCTAATTGTTGTGGGACTCTAATCTTATCCTGCCTTCCAGTCCAGTGATCCTTGAGTTTATCAGGTTACTGGAGATAAAATAGTTGTGAAAATGATGATTCAATTAGAGTGTTCTAGTCAAAGTAATTCCTGTGAAAAGAATGTGCTTGCTTGGATCTTGGAAGTTCTGTGACAAAAAGTTGATTAAATGATATCTCTGTAGTCTACAATTAGTGAAATGTTTCTACTTTGTCCTGTTTATCAGCTGGATGGTGTCCTTGTAAACTTGAAAAGTAGTTTTTGAAGTATGGTGCAGAGAAAACAGTTGAACTGCATTCACAACTACAATTTGCATGTTGGCTATCAGTAAATGTTGTAGTATAAAACAAGAAATGTTCATGTTATTTCACTGCTGCCAGTTAAACCTTTTATTTTTTTTAGTATCAGAACGTGTGGACAAACTCAAATAATGATATAAATGTTCTTTGTGATCTTTTGCCTTTTAATCACAGGGATCACGAGCACAGGAGCCAATTCTAGTTTCTGCTAAAACAATGTTGGAGAGCTCTTCTTTATTGATCAAAACAGCTCGTTCTCTGGCAATCAATCCAAAAGACCCTCCTACATGGTCAGTGCTAGCTGGGCATTCCCATACTGTCTCAGATTCTATTAAGAGTCTTATCACCTCTATCAGGTATGTCTTCCATAGAAAATGCTTTTATGTCAAGATTTAAGCTGTTCAAATAAAGGAAAAATGAAGTATGATACTCTATGGCCCATGGTGCTGTGATATTCTTCACTAATGGAAGTAACTTGTTGTGTGATGTGTGCTGTTTAATTGTAATCACTGACTACAGCATTCAGAATAGGGTTGATTTTGTGTTCTGTTGTTTTTCACCTGTTCCACCTCTGATCCAGTTAAAGATAAACATAGCAGGGCATGCTGTGGAATAACAAGATTAGCTAATGTGATTTCCATCCAGACTGCTTAACAGCATAGAGTGTGTGGTAAAGGGTAGTTTTGGTGGGTGGGTGAGATGGTACTTGTAGATAGTGGATTTCTGTTACCCATTCGATATTGTAGTCATCTTGTCTTTGTTGCAAGTATGCTGTTAGAAAGTGTGAACATTTTTTAATGTTTGGACTAAACCTGTATATCCATTTCTTATTGAAAACTTTTAAACTCATCTTTTAAACTCCATCTTTTGCCTTTCAATATCAATTCAATATCAAAATTGTCAGAGCATAGTGCGCTAAGGAGTTATGCATTTGAATTAATCGTTTGATAATGATTTTGCTGAAATAGCAAACTGTGTGTCATGAGAAACTATCTGGAAAACTAATCTTCATTAACAGATACCAGGGAATTGGGCATAAAAGATAATACCAAAGGAATTCTTTTCTGGATCGGTCAATTGCACAGAAATATTTTCTGCTATTGTCTGTTGCCTTTTCACGTTGACATTTTCTACTGGGCTAATTACCTAACTAGCCTGAGGAGATTTCTTCCACGTGCGTGGAGTACTCAGTGCATAAGACCAAGCCTTGTCAATATAACAAAGCTAGCTTAAGCATTGTTGCCCTCCTCCCACAAGCTTTATGTATCACTAGTTAATGAAGAGCACCAGTATACAGTCAGGATAGGAATTGTCTCCTTCCCAGCATGATCAAATTTACCACTGCTGTCTTTCAGGGATAAGGCCCCAGGCCAGAGAGAATGTGATTACTCTATAGATGGGATCAACAGATGCATCAGAGACATTGAGCAGGCCTCACTTGCAGCTGTCAGTCAGAGTCTGGCCACAAGGGATGACATCTCAGTTGAGGTAAGGGAGGTGGTGTAGTAACAGAGGAACACTGCTCAGTCTAATTTGTCCTTCAGCATTTGTGTGTTTGAACATGTAAAGCCAAGCACTTAGCAGAATCTATGCCTGAGGGGAGGATCACTGAAGTCTTCCTGTGTAAAATCGCATGCTGGCCAAAGTGTGTTGCTTCTGGAAAGGTAATAGAGTTACTGGCCAAAAGCAGTGGTGAAAGTAGTTATTTTTAAAGACCACCGTTGTATTATTTTGGTTTCCTTTGCTGATGTGAGTGACTGATAGTTAATGTTTTCCTGACAACTTGCTGCATGAAAGTTAGAATGTTTTTGAAATGCATTTATTACTAGAAGACCAGTGATTTAAACTACAATGCCTTTCTTTATTAATGCAATAAATTATTTTTTTTTTCTTTTTCCACTGCTGAATTTCTGCTGTTGGTTTCACAGTCAACAGCAGAGCTCTTGTGCTGTATTGTCTACTTTGAGAAATATCTCTTCACATTTAAATAGGAACTCCAGCTGATTCCTCTAAGTGTAGTGATACTGACCCCTAGGCAGGGCAAGAACAGGTGTTATATTTGTTTGTTTTGTTTCCTTGTTTGTTGTGTTTTTCTGTTGTTTTGTGTTTGGGGGTGGGGGCTGCCATATTGCAGTGATATAAGGCAGCTGCTCCTGAATTTCCTGTGATCAATTGGAGGGAGCCACCTTTGCCCTTGCTCCCCAAATCTACCGTATCGATGCTGTTTACAGCAGCAGGGCCTACCTCAATATTCTTGTAGTCAAAGTTAGATAAAGGAGAAGAAATGATCATGGAAATCAGATGGGCAGCATGGATGTTTGTATCATGGTGTAGTGGATTATTTAACTGTTCGGAGTATTTTAGATTGTCAAAGTCTGATTGTTATGGTGTGGCATAAATGATTAATGTACAGCTGTAACAGTAACTGACAACTTCTCTTTTTATTAGGCTCTACAGGAGCAGCTGACATCAGTCGTTCAGGAAATTGGCCATCTTATTGATCCAATAGCAACCGCAGCAAGGGGAGAGGCAGCACAGCTTGGGCACAAGGTGCAGTCCTAACGAAGGCTTGAACAGTTGGACAGAAAGGGGAGACCACAGTAAAGCAGTGCTTCTCACTTCATTTGAAAGAGAAAAGGAATGTACTTGGAAGGAAAGAAGATCTGGGATTTCTCAATACTTGGGGCTGAGACCAACTAAAGATTGTTTTATGTTTTCAGCCATAAGCCAGGCACATCCACTGAAGTTTTTGGTGTGGGAGAGATTAGTGGAGAAAGGACAAATTAAGAAAGGGGAAAAAAAGGGAAAAGCAAAGATGGAGGCTTAGACTGGTTTCTAAGGAGTGTGAAGTGCTTGCTTACCACTTTCTGAGGGAGACTATTTCCACTGACTAGATATGGCTAAAGATAACAGGTAGCTATGGAGTCACATTCCTTCTCTTACTCCTTTGATAAATGTTTACCAAAGTGCATATAAGCAGTTTACTCTAGTTTTACCGTCTGAACGCAGAAGGTATGGCTCCTGCTGTTCACCTGGGTGCAGTTTAAAAGACCTTATGTTTGTGAAATATGTGCTTTCTGATCTTAGTGTTTTTGTTGTTTTCCTCTGGAAAAGCTTCAGGCATATGTAACTTGCAGCTACTAAATTCATCATGTTATTTGAACTGTTGTTTAGGCAAAAGCAGATGTTTCCTCATACCAGTGTAAATTGGATCAGAAAGGAGGAAAAAAGATGCTGAGTGCATACATTTCTGAAGAGTCAGTTACCTCAACAGAAGTTGCTTGCATAGCGAAGTGTCTTTCAGTATTTTAAACAAATTATTGAACCCAAGTAGTTAACTCAGCACATGGCCTGTGCCTGGCATGAAATCTTTGTAGCATGCCTTGTCAACTTGACAACAATCTCAACAGTCTTTGAGGTGAACAAAGCCATCCAAATCCAGTGCAGTGCCACTGATGACCTGTTGTGTGTAATTGAAGGTTGAGCTGTTCTGATCTTGCACAGGGCTGACTTGTTTTCTTTGTACTGCTAAGGACTGTGCATCTTACGATCACTGAATCATAGAATATCCTGAGTTGGAAGGAACCTGTAAGGATATGGAGTCCGTGTCGAAAGTGATTTCAGCTGATACGAACCCTCAACTGTGTGCTTCCAAGGGGAGAAACATTGCATTACTTTACAGAACTGAAAACTCATGACTCACAAAATCACCCTGGCATATATTACAAACTAAACGTACAGCTCTTAGGCATTACAACAGTGTGCTACTTTAGCTAATCTGAGTTGAATTAGAGAGTACCATTCTTCATCTCAGTTCTGAAGTAGTCTTAATAGACTGTTGATTATGTTGTTTTGGCTTTCCTAGGTTACACAGCTGGCAAGTTACTTTGAACCCTTGGTGTTAGCTGCAGTTGGTGTCGCATCCAAAACTCTGGATCATCAGCAACAAATGACAGTGTTGGACCAGAGCAAGACATTAGCAGAGTCTGCCTTACAGATGTTGTATGCAGCCAAAGAAGGAGGAGGAAATCCCAAGGTATAGTTACTGCATAATAATGAGAAGTCGGAGGGTAAAATGCATCTCTCAGTGGACATAGTACCAAAATTGAGGTAAGGTGTAAAACAAGACTTGGAAAACAGTTGGACAGTGTTGGAATAAATGACAGAGGGCAAAAATCTGCCCACCCAGCACTTGGAGGTATGCGCATTCCTGCTCAGTAAGGAGTGGGCATGGTGTGCCCTGTGCCTTGAGGTGCTCCTGCACCTACTGGACAAGGGCAGGTGCAGCATGCACAGTATCTTGAGGAACAGCTGTATGATGGAGCAGCTTCTCTTTAATTTGTTTGCAGGTGTTGCAGTAGATTTTTTCTTCAATTTTTAGTGTCTTTGCTTAAAGAAGTTTTGTTTTTTACAGCCTTTTTTATTACAGAGACTTGGGGTTAAGGCAAGGCTTTAAAATCTTTTTTCTTTTTCTGACAATGTTTTTTGGTTTAATTTTTTATCTTGTTATTCTCTCTATTTCAGGCATCACATACTCATGATGCAATTACTGAGGCAGCTCAACTGATGAAAGAGGCTGTGGATGATATCATGGTTACCTTAAATGAAGCTGCTAGCGAAGTAGGCATGGTTGGAGGTATGGTAGATTCGATAACAGAGGCAATGAGCAAGGTAAGCAGAGAATAACAGAGCATGGTTTTCCTTGGCACTAGATCTGCAGTGCAGGAGATACTGTTGTTAATTCATTTCAGCATGTGGCAGTTGACATGGAAAAAAGGCAATCCAGAGATTGTACAAATTGTGAAATCAACATCAGCATAGGATGGTGTTCATAATGCTAAACTGGGTAGCAAGTGGTGGTTAGAATGAGTTGGGAATGTTTTAGTCTGGTACCACACTGGTAGTGAAAGAAAGTCATAGTTATAGGTCATCTAAATTTCTAACTGCTATCCTTTTTCCTATTCACCTTTTATGTTGGTGTGTTAAGTGATCAGCTGGTTTGCCTTGAAGCAAATTAGTGCCAATGGGGAAAGCAGCAGAGCCTAAGCAGTCTTTCTACCATTTGAAAGGTGCCATACTAGAATGTTACAGTTGTAAAGTATAAATGAGCTGAACCAAATAATTCATCTTTTCACATTTCTTGTTTGTTGGGATGTTTTTTGTGTGGGTGTGTGTTCTAAAGGCATGCAGAACCATAGCTGTTAACTCCTAAGGGAATCTTACTTATTTTTTTCCTCAGGGTTAATTCTTCCTGTAGCTGTTGCATTTTCATTTCTACATTTGTTGAGAACAGTAAGAGTTGATATGAACTTTCCATGCCAGTGCAAGTTGGCCTTGCACTTAAAGACTCTAATTAAAAAAAAAAAAAATTATCTAGGTTCTATTTCACAGTCATGAAATAACGTAAAGCATTTTTTTAGAGTTCCATATATGTATCTCCTGGTGCATTTAGTCCAAGAGAGAGTATTAAAATGAATACATAATTTCAATGTTATGTGGCAAGTTTGTCATTTATTATGAAGTTATTTTTTTTCCATAATTTTCCCACATTTCTGCAGCTGGATGAAAGTACACCTGCAGATCCCAAGGGAACATTTGTTGATTATCAGACCACTGTGGTGAAATACTCTAAAGCCATTGCCATTACAGCACAGGAAATGGTAAGAATTTTGGCTAGACCTGATTAAAATCTCTTCTCTGTACTAAAGAATCATGGAATGCTTTACACGCTGATGAGTAACTCTTTGTCATGCTCATTTCCTATAGCCTTATCTATTTAGGAACAATTAAATAAAAGAATGTAAAATATGCTCACATGACCTCACAGATGTGCTGATAGGGGTGCTCTCTAGGAGCACCGGGTCTCTGGGTTGTGTTGTGGCTCTTCTATAAAAATACATTTTATTTATTTGTTTTGTGTTAGAAATACAGAGAAAATGTTTTACTTAAATACCTTTTGGTCAGTCTGTTTACTTGTCACCAAAATACTGCCATACATTTATTGATGACTTCAGGTTGACCTTTCACACTGTGTGCTGTTATTTAATTTAGCCATGAAATAACATCAGTTTTTTCAGATCCCTATAATGTTTATGAACGAATACAGATTAAGATACTATAGTGTTTTTTCATGCATTTGTGGAGTTTATCTGCTATATTTAAAAACAACACAGGAAAAAAATAATTTTTTTAATTGAACCAGTGTTATTCTGTGTAACAGAATGAAGTGTTTGAGTTTTGAAGAACACTTTCTTTGTTTTTGGGAGGGATAGAGGATTATTTGTGTATGCTAGATGCAAAAATGTCCCATGGAAAGATGATCTTCTGCAGTCCAGAAGGGTTGATATTGCTGCTCTCTCTGACATGACCATTTATTTGCAAATAGTGAAAATTTGTTTAAAACTACCTGTGCCCCCATGGAAGGAATCTCATGCTAACATAAGTTGGAGAAAGAAGAAATGTTTTTATCTAAAAAGTAGATGTTTTACAGAAAGATGCTCAGTTATATATACCAAGGTATACTTTATCCTTCTTCTCACATTTTAGAAATGTCTTGCATTGATCCTGGGACTTTCTCAATTGTTATGCTCCTATGCCACAGCAGCTGAGACTGACACAGGCTGGCTCACCTTTGACATCATAAGGTGGCTCTGAAAGATAAAACCCACTTCATCATCCAATGAGAATAACTGTTCAGCTGGCCTATTGCTCCACTGTGTCAAAGAGTGACTGCAAGATTTAACTGCTGCTCTTTGATTATTCCAGATGTTCTGCGAGTGCCTGATTATCATGACTCTAATAAAGCATGCTTGCTTGAATTTCCTCACAGAATTCTTACTGGAGAACAACTCCCTTACACGTTTTTCCTCACTTCATCAGTATGACCAAATAAAAGAGTGTGCTTCTAAACTGGAGTGTATTAACAGATTATTCTCATGCCTGTCATTTTTCTCTTGCCTGTGTTCTTTTTTCAGATGACTAAGTCGGTTACTAACCCGGAAGAGTTGGGAGGACTTGCATCTCAAATGACCAATGACTATGGGCATTTGGCTCTCCAGGGCCGAATGGCTGCAGCTACCGCTGAACCAGAGGAGGTCTGCAGCTTTTAGACCTCTTTATTCTGTGCATACAGTGGCACCAACATGGGTATTCCTTTACTGTAGTGAATAAAATACATATAGAGCAAAATAACACATAATCACATCGCTCAGTTGCAGTAATACGGTTGCAGCTGTTGCTGATTCTGACACAGTGATGATGAAAGTCTAGCAAGTAGGATATATGAGGAATGGCTGAGATCCCTGAGTTGTTCAGCCCAAAGCAGAGGAGCTGAGGTGAGGCCTCACAGTGGCTGCAGCTCCTCACAGAGCAGAGGGGCAGCACTGAGCTCTGCCCTCTGGGACAGGTCCTGAATCTAGCAAAAATTTGTCCTTTCAAGACTGCATGGAACCTTAAAGCATCAACATTTAGTTACAGACAAGTGTCATAAGTACTGTTTATTATAATTTATGAAGAGATCTGATTTGTGTTTGATAGCACTCTTTACATTGAGCCAAAATATGGTCTCTTTTCACTGTGGCTTTGTAGGCTACAGCTGAGCTGTGCATTGTGTTACTGAGAGAGTATTTAATGGCAGCACATCTCAGCCTTCACGTTACTCGTGTGTGAGTGTAGTGCAATAGGAAGGAGGAGTTACTGTGAAACATTTTTGCTATCATTGGAAATTTTAACCTGTCTCAGTTCTGGTTCTTTTAAGTCCTTTCAATGCACAGAAAATGTTTATGGAACAAGTTTCCTACTAGCAATCAACAGATTTTTAACAATCATTAGGGATTATGCAAAAAAAGAGCAGCATTTCACTTTTTTTGTGCTTTCATGCCTTTTTGTACAAATTACTATCAAATAACAAAAATCACCCCTCCAGCTAGCTTCAAAAATAAACAGCTCACAATAATATGCAGCAATGTAGCCTGAGATGATTCCTCCAGGTAGCTTACAAACAACTTGCAAACACAAAGAAAGCTCTTCATCTCATGGGATCTAATGAATTATGTATATGTTGTAGGGTTTTTTGTTTTTGTTTGTTTGTTTTTTGCTGTAAGAGATTTCAAGTATAACTTCCTGTTCTGAAAGTGGGGTATGGGTAAAAAGTAGGAACGCAGTTGTCTTTGTCTGCCAGGGCATCTTTTATACCATAGAATCAGAATATCGTGTTGTAGAAGGGGCTTCTTTACGTGGCACTATGCTCCTTGTGCTTATGGTTTGCCCCCATGGCATGAGCAGCCATAGTAGGTGCTGCATATTCTGTGAGCAAAAAACAAATCCTTTGTGCTCTCTTCTTTTCATTGAATTCCTCTGATTATGGAGCAAAGAAAGACTTGGATTATCTAGATAAAAGACCTACTTAGAGATTTTGGCTTTGTAATTTTACCATTGATAGACTACTTCAGTGCTCCATACTCAGTAGCTAACCAGAAAGCAATAGCTTGCATTTGTGTTTACATTGATGAACATCGGAGCACGTTACTTCCAGCCTGAAGTAGAAATAATTTTTCGCGATACTGATGACTGCTTAATTATTAATCTGAATACAAAATTATATGCCTCAGTATTAATACAGGTACTAAAACTAGCGTGAATTTCCGAACAGGGATATTCCATACGTTATAGCATAAGATTATTAATGAATTGGAAGCAGTGAGGGCAGGATTTTCCAGATTTCAGTATTGCATATGTATGTGGTCAGTTTTAGAGTGTTGAGAATCTGTACTTGACTCAGAAATGAAAATAGAAGAATTCATGTATTATTCAACCTGGTTTCAGCAGTGTAGAGCAGGCATTTACTTTTTACTCATCGTGAATACCTTTAAGACATTTCATGCTGACAGTAACTTTTCTGCTTTGAGATTCTGGGAAATTAACTTATTCAAATGCATGCAACCTTTTTGGTGAAGTTGTGTGTGCTTGAATTAAGTAGTCTTGACTTGGAAAAATGTGTTCTGCTAACCATGTTAGGCTTACAGATGTGTTCTTGTCCCCTGGACCAGTTCACTAGCACTCCAGTTTTATAAGTAGGCCTATTCCAGGGTTCTGTTCTATGGGAATAGATGATATTAAATCTATCCAGTCTCTGCAGAAAATACACTGATGGGCAGAATATTCATAATAAAGAATCATCAGAGTGACTATATTTCTATTTGTGTTGACACAATGTACTAGTGTGATGTTTACTTACTTTGCTCTTACTCCCTTCTACCCTGTACCTCCTTTATCATCTAGATAGGGTTCCAGATCAAGTCTCGGGTTCAAGAACTTGGTCACGGCTGTATCTTTCTCGTGCAAAAAGCTGGAGCTCTCCAGATTTGCCCTACAGACAGTTACACCAAAAGGGAACTGATAGAATGTGCTCGTGCTGTGACTGAAAAGGTAGGACATCCTCTGTATTAACCCAAGGAGTCAGTCAGTCAAGTTGTATAGGTTATTTTATATATAAAACTTACCATTATACTAGAACATTGACTGAATTAAAGTAAGTTCTTACTTTGTTTCTTTTCTTTCAAATGTTTACTATGCTGTGTGTACTAAATTAGTACTAATCCTGTTTTAAAACTTCATCCTTATACCAGAGGGAGTCTAATTCTGAGGCAGGAGATGGCACTTGTCTTATGAGACACTTCCTCTGGAAATACTTAAGTCCATGTAGATGGCCACAGATAACACAGTGAGGCTGTTTGAAGACTCTTTCTTTCTGTATCAGCATTCTCTCTGCGCTCTGGGCCATTCTAATGTGCTTAGAATAGCATCTTCAGCCTGTCTTGGTTTTCTTGGTCTTTGGATGTGTGTGATATGTAGTTTGCTTTTGGGGGGAAATGAAAATGGAGAAATGTCAGCTTCATTTAGATTTCGTGGAACATCACTTGTTCAGCCTGTGTTAGTATGCTCTCAGCTGTACAACTTCTCTTCTGTGCTGTACCCCAGATTATCAGCAATTCTAAATTAGAGCAAAGGCAGAGCTTCTTGTAAGGAGAATTACAGTTGTAAATGACATTAGTAGTGAATCACAGGCACCTGTTCAGGGGAGAAGTTTGTACAGGAAGAACTGTACTATTAGAGGTTAGTATAAATATCCCTGGATGAGGATTCCAGGGAGACCCAATAGTGGCCTTTCAATATCTAAAGGGGAAGGCATAAGAAAGAGTCTGTCCCATTCTTTAGCAGGGTCTGCTGTGACAGGACAAGGGAAATGGTTTCAAAGTAAAAGAGGGGAGATCTAGATTGGATATGAGGAAGAACTTTTTTACGTTAAGGGCAGTGAGGCACTGAAACAGGTTGCTCAGAGCAGAGGTGGATGCCCTGTCCATGGAGACATTCAAGGTCAGGCTGGACCAACTCTAAGCAACCTGATCTAGTTACAGGCGTCCCTGTTCCCTGCAGGGTGTTGGACTAGATGGTCTTAATGGTCACTTCCAATTCAAGTGATTCTACTATAAAAGCAGTATTTGGGGGAAGAAGGGGAAGGATGTAGGATTGCATTTGTTCAGTCCTAAGTATTGTTTGGATGCAGATGTTTGTTGCCAGATGGTGATTGTTTTCAAGTGAGTGTTTCTTTGAAGGTAAACTGGAGTGGCAGTGGCATCTTAATTCTATAGCACTGCATTGTGTCTATGAACAGTACAAGATATTGACTCTGAGCCATGATTCTCCTCACATCTTGTACAAAGTGTGTATTTATTAACAGTAGGGAGGAGGGATCTCACCTCAGCAAACAGCAGTTACATAGCATCAGCCAGCAGAGGTGTACCTCCTTTGTCTGTATGACAACAGAGGCTCACAAAGCAAGTTCTTCAACCTCGTGGTCAGGCTACCAAACAGTACCAGAGATGATGGAAAAGTGATTTTGACTGTGAAGTAAATGTGAGCAGGCTGCTTATTGACAATACAAAGCTTTGCAAGATAATTTGAATTCTTGTTTATTGCAGCAGGGATACCTCTCCTTTCTTATAGATAGTAAGGAAGATGCATGCTTGTAGTATTGATTGTCAAATGTCATTCTTCATACTTAAAGTTGATGTTGATAAGGCCTTTGTGATCTCATTTATTGTATATAGTGCCCAATCAAACCAGTCTTTGTATGAATGACAAAGGACAGTAATGGGCTTCTACTGTTAAAAGCTAGCTTGACTCAGAATCAGATAATGAGGCTTTGTTTCAATTACAACCTTATTCCTTTATGTTGTTTCCAGGTCTCCCTAGTTTTATCTGCCCTTCAAGCAGGAAACAAAGGCACGCAAGCTTGTATTACTGCAGCCAGTGCTGTGTCTGGGATAATTGCAGATCTAGACACCACTATCATGTTTGCTACTGCTGGAACCCTTAATGCTGAAAACAACGAATCATTTGCAGACCACAGGTCAGTATAAATGAAAACAAATAATGCATGCAAAGGGAAAGAATGGAACTGGCAGAAGCAAAAGGCACGTGGAGATAAATATTTACTTTACTAGATTCCCAGGAATGCAGTCAAATGAAGCAGAGGAATGTGAATAGAAGTGGGAAAATTAGGATATGTGTAGAGGACAGCAAACTTCACTTCGTTATTTTTGTGAGGAAAGAATTTTAAACAGATGGAGGACATCTACTAAGAGCACTTCCAAGAGATAGCCACAACTGTAGTTCCATTTTGTCCTTTTTGTTTTTAATTAAGCTTCATCAGTGTATAAACTAGCATTCGCTGTCATTCCAGTAGGGTGAGTCAGTGGTCCATGACACTGAGGAGGAATCTTCTCTATACGTTTTTTCCAACAGCTGTTTCTGACTGCTAGTTTGTATTGCTAAATGCTTTATATGGTTTATGTTTGAAAGCAGCAGTGATGCATAGGGCGCAGCTATGCCACGTTTTTCCTTTTGGGGAGATAAGCCAGTTTTTCCTTCTAGTAGCATCTGGCATATAGTAATCTCACTGCATTTTTCAGTATATTAAGAGATTTATGCCATCTGATTGACTTCCTTTGCTGTAAAACTCTAGGGCTTCACAGCCACAATTTATTAACTGAGTAATTGCATAGCAGCCTAGTTGGCCAGCACAGCAGTTGCATAGTCAGCATTTATTTCCCACCTTGTTACAGGTGTTGCTCAGGAAAGAGGCAAGAAGCAGTGATGTGTAAATTGCTGCTGTTCTACAGAGTGACAGTCAGGGCTCATTTTCTTAAGTTCACAGGACTAATGCTTGCTTTATTGGTTTATGGGTAGATACTGAAGACTGGCCTCGATTTCCTCTTAAAGAATATTTATGAATTAAAATTCTCTGTGAGCACATTTAATTTAAAACAGTGTTTCTTCATCTATAATAAAAGAGAAATTACAGTGGCCTTGAACAGTATTTTAAGCTTTTCTTTTTGTGCAGTTTTGGCTTATGTGGAGTAAATCTGGCATTCTTCTTGTTCCAGAATGTTTTCGTATTGTATAGTGGATGTTGTTATTTTTCTTCAAAGCAGATTATTTATTTAGAAAGGAGGTGGATGAGCAGACTCAGAAAGTTTTTCATGTTAAAGAGCAGGATTTAACTCAATTAGACTGAAGAACAATAATGTTTTTAAGTATTACTTCTAAATTCCTTTGAGCATGAAGTGCACATACAAGTGCTGAGTGTTCCCTACCCATGTTCTTGGAATGTTATTTTTTAAGTGGGAGAGGGATGGCAATGATTCATTTCTCAGTTTAGATGACTGAAAGTGAGTGAAGACTAAAATGGTTGTATTAGACTAATCTTTTAGTTTCTTAATGTGTGTTACTTAAGGTGGCAGTACTGGAATTTAATACTTAGCTGAAGCATACCCTAGAACAACAGTCTGTCCCTCTACTGGCTTTTTGTGCAATTAATTTCCAGACTGATGTTTTACCTGAATGGAATTAGAGCTCTCAGTTAACTTGTCTCATACACTAAGCATATTCTCAAAATGGTTTCTTCTTTTTCTCCAGACATGCTTTGGACTTACATGGTGGTGGCAGCAAGGGGGAGCACTAACTCAATCACATTCCTCCTTCTGCCATTCTAGCTACTGTGTCCCTCCTTAGTTATTTCCATTTCTTTATTATCTGCTTTTATTGTCTGCTGTTTAAAGTAGAGGTTTGACAGTTGTTAGTTTCTTTACAGCATGGCCAGATTTTATTCCAGAGTTAAAATGGAGCGATCTATCCTGCTGTTAACCCTGTCTCACTTCTTATCGAGACTGAGTAACTTCACAGACTGCCTTGCATCTTGCTCAAAATATACTGCTATCATTTTAGGACTTGTCATTTTTTGCTTTTTTAATTGTTATCTGGCTTGTGATACATTGTCATGAGTGGACACTGGCATAATGACTTATATCAGCTCTTCCACATAGCTGTTAGTGAGCATAATGTTGAGAAACATGTTTTTTTCCTTTTCTACTTTTCCACTCCCTTGTCTGCTTCATTCTTTTTGCTGCAGGGAAAATATCCTGAAAACAGCAAAAGCCTTAGTTGAAGATACAAAATTGTTGGTTTCCGGTGCTGCTTCAAGTCAGGACAAGCTGGCTCAAGCAGCTCAGTCATCAGCTAACACCATCACCCAGCTTGCTGAGGTAGTAAAATTGGGAGCAGCTAGCTTGGGATCAGATGATCCTGAAACACAGGTGAGATGTTCTTAAGGTTTTTCTGATACTCTTAAAGAAACCAAAGGAATTTACAGAAGTTGAAAAAGAGCTAGAGAAGGTTTTTGTTTGGTAAGACCTTGTGAGACCAGTACTTGAAGTCAAAATTGAAGGGTTCATCTCTTTGGGGACTTTTTTGGATCAGGTATTGCTCATTTTTTTAGAATACAATCAAGACCCTGGAACATGGAGCAGAAAAAGACAAGCTTCTATATAACTTTTTTGCTTTTATTTCATTGATGTCTTCCTGCTCAGATACTTTTCACAAAGTGTTTGTCTTAGTTTCATTATGTTGTGATGGGAATCCTGACTTACCTCATTTTGTTGAAGATAGATATGCATTGCTTCCAGGCTCTTCACTGATCTGAGAGCTGGGATGGACACTGCATGTTACTTGCATAGGCTAAGAAGCTCTCAGCATTCTGCAGCTGTGTCTGTGTTGTTTTTAATTTAATGCAATAACTTTAGCCTTCGGGTGGATTATCTCAAATAAGGCTCTGGAAGGGTTGTGTGTTCAGTTTTGACCTCTATGATTGAATAAACTTCCAAGATTTTCCTGTCTAGAAAAACTCTGCTGGAAATACTTGTTTTTAACAGAAGAATTTCCTTAAACTAACAACATTTACAGATGTAGAAGTTTCATCTCACGTTGTTTTTCTATGTAGCTGAGGATACAGTGCTTAGAATAAACTGCTATTACTTACAAATTGATATTTTTTGGAGCAATTTTATATTACCAGCTGGAAATTGTCCCAAATGGAGCATTTCTAATAACTGTAGCACCCAGTGCCATTACAGCATTTTTCTATAGAGGCAAAGCTGACTTTACCTGACATGATAGTTTCAGTTGTCTTACAGTGCTAGTTTCTATACAGCATAGTCAGCTGGGAAACAGCAAATCACATTGACATGTCTTATGTCATGGGTTCTTTCTGTATTTCCTTGGCCATATAGCATCTGAGCTACCAAAAGCTAATAAGCTTTTCAGGAATATTAAGGACTTTATTTGTATACAAATTACAGTGAACAAAATCAGGCAAAAATGAAGCTGTGTTCCTATTTTGTGTTCTACTACAAAAATGCAGTTATTGAGAAGTGCTTGTTCCACTTTTTTCCCCTGAGCTTTTTTACTTTTCTTTCATGTGTTATTTTTTCTTAAAATGAACAACTGCTCTGAAGTCTAGAAAAATACTTAGAACATCTGATTTTGGTGAAAAGGACAAATTTGGAGGAGTTACTGAAATAGCATCCTAAAATAATAGGCAAGGCTGTTGTAGTGTCTATATATTGTCTGGGAAGTCTTCATCTTACTTTAACCTATTTCTTGAATGAGCCTTATGTCTGTTTCTCATTCCTATAGGTTGTCCTCATCAATGCTATCAAAGATGTTGCAAAGGCCCTTTCTGATCTCATTGGTGCTACAAAGGGAGCTGCCAGCAAGCCAGCAGATGACCCATCCATGTACCAGCTGAAGGGGGCTGCCAAGGTAAGAAAGCTTGTTCTTACTTTTTATTTGCAAGTATCAGGTCCAGTCATGCTTCCTAGACAGCTTAGCTTTGGATTTCAGCAATTTCTGGTTCCTTGAGGTGTTTGAGTAGCATTCTGGGATGTATGGGAAAATAAGATGCTACTGAGTTACCATGTCAGTCTTTGTGGGTTATCAGATGACTTTTGGATTTTTGATGGAAGAACTGTAATCTGTCTAAACAGAAACATCTTTTACGATCCTGAAAGGGCCAGTTTTCATACAATTACAGACTATAATTTATCCAATAAAAACTGTTACTTAAGTCCTGGAATCTGAATGATGACATATGCTCAAGATGTGAGTATGTTACCCTCCTTGTTTAGGCCCTGCAGCTTTGAGAGTGGGGAGCACAACACCAAAAACCTTGTGTGAGACATTACGCTTATGAAGACTAATGATCCCTCTCTCCTAGACATTTCCAGGAAGTACATAGATGAAAAAGCTCACAAAGCACTCAGATTCTACCATGTCTGATATTTTTGTGCTACGTTTTCCTAGCATCTGAGATATATTTTGACATTTGCCTCAGAAAGATCTTAAAACTGTCGTACAAAATATTTCCAGATGTGGAGATTGAGATGATATTACATCTGCTTCTGTATTATGGGAGTGTTTTGGCTTTTTGCTGTGCTTCTTCACTCTCCTGTCTTTACCTGTGAGACCTGTGCCTCTGTTCCTTTTAAAGAAGATGAGAGCAGTATACTGTAGAGGCACAGCTTGAAAACGACCCATCTAGTCAAGAAGCGTGGTTTCTTGGCTCTTCCTGATCGGAAGAGCTATCCATGTTTTAAATTTCAGTTGTCAAAAAGCTGGCCTTTCTGCTTTGTCTTAATTCCCAAGAATTCAGACGTGTTAGTTAGATATAACTTGTATGTCAACATATGGGGTTTAGGAAAGACATTGACTATCAGGTTATTCCCTGTATTATGACTATTGAGTTTCTCCTGGGAACAACAAATGCAGTATAATTCTGTAGTAAGACATGCTACGTTTCTGCAACTTACAGGGAGCTCTCATAACCTGGTCAACAGAAGAGTCAATATTTATTCCCATAATAAGTACAGTTCTTGATGTTTTTTAGGCCACAGTAGAAGTAATAAGACAACTGTATTAATTTGCCCTGATTCATAACATGCCATCTCTGTAAGATGGGAGGAATGAATTGTGCATTTTTTCTTCACCTCTCTGCTTTTCAGGTGATGGTAACAAATGTCACCTCACTTTTGAAGACTGTTAAAGCAGTTGAAGATGAAGCAACTCGAGGGACAAGAGCTCTTGAGGCCACAATTGAGTACATCAAACAGGAGCTCACGGTAATGAATAAAATAACCATGCATAGCAGCTCTTGAAAGTAAACTCTTAACATCAGACTAGGCTGCATGGGGAGTCCTCAAGCTCTGTGGTGAATTGGATGCAGTTTCATTACCTCCATCCATTGTATGTCATCTCTGAAAACACAATTACATGCTTCTTCAGCCTGTCTACTTTGAGATGTTAATGGTTTCCACTGTGAGATTTGAGATGCTAATGTCACATAAAAAATCTGGAAGCGACTGTTGTTTAGACATTAAGCTTTCACTGCAGACTTTATTTTCTAAGTCAAATGTTGTTCGCTTTTTATTGATCTTGGCTTTCAGAATGTCTCTTTACCATCAAAGCCTGCAGTTTAATCTTATTTCTGTCTTTCCTTTATTAAGAAATGATATTACAAGTGATAAATAGCCTGGTATCTCATATTATATCAGAGAAGGAATTGACAGTACCTTCCAAATCAGGTGTTAGGTCATGACAGTTAGTTTCCTTCCTCTTTAAGATATGACAGTTTAACCAGTAGCTGCATCTTTCAGTTACTCTTCCACTAGTATGCTGATCAGTGACATAAATTAATGCTTGCTTGTTTGTGAAGAAGGCTCTTCTTCTTTCCCTCTTTCCTTGATTAAAATCCGTTTTAAAAATATCTATAAACATATCTATCTATAAAAAATTATCTATAGACAATGTCTTCATTGGGAAATACTTCACTGTATGTTGTGTGTGCATTAATAATACTTAGTGTGTAACTGCACTCTACACTGGCATAGTATTGTCTTCTTAGAGGTTCTCCAGAAAGCATCTGTTTTTCATGGTGAGAACAGTGTTCTTTTAAGCAAGAAGTTAGTCTTTACTGGGGAAAAGAGGAAAGGAAAACAAAAAGAAACTTAACATTTTTGTGTACCTGTTGGGAATTCAGATATTTTCAGCAGGTGGTAACAGTTCCTGGTTTACTACCTGATCTGGAAAGTACAATTTCAAAAATTAACCAGCAGTCCTGGCGAACCAGAGATGTTCTCTTGACTGGAGGTTAGCGAATTTGTCTGCAATTTACACGAAGGGCAGGAAGGATAACTCTCAGGGGGTTACAGAAGTGTCAGTCCAATAGCAGGGCATTTTATGGGGCAGGTCATCTTGAATGTCATCACATGGCATACATGGGACAATTGAGTGATCAGATGTAGCCAGCATGCGTTTATGAAAAGCAGGTTGTAGTATCAGAAATGGTGTGACCAGCAGGACTAGGGAAGTAATTGTCCCTCTGTACTTGGCACTTATGAAACCATACCTCAAACGCTGTGTTCAGTTTTAAGCCTCTCACTACAAGGATATTGGGTTGTCACAGCATGTGCAGAGAAGAGCAACAAAGCTTCTGAAGGGACTAGAAAGCAAGACTTATGAGAAGTAAGGGATTCATGAGGGAATGGGGGTTGTTTAGTCTGGAGAAAAGGAGACTGAGAGGAGACGTTATTGCTCTCTACAACTACCTGAGAGAAGGTTGCAGCAAGGAGAGGGTGTTGGAATATTTTTTCAAGTGATGTGTGATAGGATGCAAGAAAATAGTCTGAAGTTGTGCCAGGGGAGATTTAGACTGGATGGTAGGAAAAATTTCTTCACAGAGAGCAGTCAAGCACTGGAGTGGGCTGACCATGTAGGAGTTGGAGTCTCATTCCCTGGAGATGTGTGGATGTGGCTGTAAAGGCCTGGTTTAGTGTTAGGACTCAGTAGGTCAGGTTGACAGTTGAACTTGGTCTTGAGGAGCTTTTCTAATCTAGGTGATTCCATGATTTCTAGTGCGTGCCGCTGTCATTTATCCTAATGAAAATCTGGATGACTAAGAACGTCATTCCTTTGCATAAATTCTAAAATGTATCAGGTCTATATTTGAAGCGTTATCATGTGTGTTTTCTCAATCTAGTTGGTATCTCTTTGAAATATTCCTCCTCCTCCTTTTCCTTTTGTCAGCTTTGCTAAAGAATGAGCCTGCGGTAGTGCTGCTGTCATCTCTTTTGTGGGGAGAAAAGCAGAGTGCTGGGTTGGTGTAGAGAGGAAGCAAGAATGACACATATGATCTTAGGAAAGGAACTCCAGGGACTGAATTTGAACAACACTGAGTAATGTCATCCATATATTTGATTAGACTGTTTTTTAACATTGCTTCCATTTCTGAAGAGAGAAAGTGAGAAGTTGATTGATCAGGAGCATGGGATAGACCAGGCTAAATGGCTGTCAAGACATTCGGGTTCTGTAACCACTAGCATGCTTAAGATGAAGAGGTACTTCCAAAGCATTGTTTGCAATGTGTGTAGTACAGAAAACATCTCCTGATGGTGTAATCTGAATTGCTGCTGCAGAGTGAAAGGAATGGCAAGCAAATGGAGTAAAACTTGGGAATGTAAAATATGAGCTCAAAGTAAGTTTTCCTATCTTTTATTATCGATATCTTAAAACTGTTAATGTGTTCTTTCATTCATAAGTGCTGTGTGTTGTTGGAATTTAAACTATTTTCATGCACGTCCTTATGAAAAATGGGATCTTTATGATTCTAATGGAGACTAAATGTAGAGTAAGAAAGAGAAAATACAATTTTTATCTTTCCTCCTCCTTTTTTTTAAGAGACATTTGAATATCTTGGCGATGTTCTTTGGCTATCCCGCACTGTGCTGGTTTTGGCAACAGGGGCTCAGTAGTTGTTTCTCTGAGTTGTCTGTAGGTAAGCAGGCTTATCAGGACCAGGCTCACAACGAATGAGAATGATATTGAAGTACTCTGAATATGTTTCTGATTTCCTGCTAATGGAAGTCTGCATCCAGTCGCTGTCTCTTTTTCACGGTTTGAGTTGTTCTGATTTGGCTTGATGGGTGGGTATCAAGCTTTCCTCCTGCTTTCACTTAAAGGTGTTTCAGTCAAATGAAGTTCCAGAAAAGACATCATCACCTGAAGAATCAATCCGGATGACGAAAGGAATCACCATGGCAACAGCCAAAGCTGTGGCAGCTGGGAACTCATGCAGACAGGAGGATGTGATTGCTACAGCAAATCTCAGCCGCAAAGCAGTAGCTGACATGCTAACAGCTTGTAAGGTAAAGAATTGCTTCCATGTCTAAGACTGATATATTTTTTTTCCCTCTCTATTTTATTTTTCTCCTTCTCTGTACATCTCTTTAATTTACAGATTCTATTCAGTTTTCTTTTTGTTAGTGTTTTATTTTCTAGATGAGAAAGTTAATTGTTATAATAATTATGAGGTGATGCGCTAACATTTCTATCAGAGGATTTTTCTGTGCTAAAAAAAAAAACACAAAACCACTAATGATCACTGTTTTATTTTTATGAAAACAAGAGGTTATAAATGACCTGAATTTTCATTGTTTTCAGTCTTTTTATTTAACTGGAAGACAAGCAGTGAATACAAATGGTAGACATATAATAATGCTGTGGTCAGAAATGTGATTTCAGTACTTCTAGGAATCCACCAGTGGAAGGAGCTATTTCCTTCTTTCTCCTCTAACTAAGCCTAGCAGTTTGCTCAATTTCTTTTGTGGTTTACAAAAACGTGTTTTGCATTTGCGATGAAAATATTGATACCCTTTTTTCTAAACTTGAACTAGACGACTTTCAGAAGCAGATCTGCAAAACTTGGAGAAGAGGCCATGTATATGGTGTATAAATGACATAATAGTCATTTATCTTTTCTCTGATCATAGAAAGGATCTAAGCATAAATTTAAAATGTTGGGATTACAAAGACCTTATGAAGCAATTCCTTTTAGCCTACAGAAATAAGTGTCTTTGTCTGCAAATTCTATTTGTTTACTTTGCCTTTACATGTATGGAAGCTGGCAGGAAAATGATAGTGCTCTCTGACGTGTGGGAACTTATTTCATCACATCCCTGCCAAAGCCAGTCCCAGATTACTTGTAGCTTAACTCTGTCCACATGGAAGGGTTTATTGTGTTGTGGGTTTTTGTAATGATCATCATATAAAAGTGCAAGTTATATAAGAACTTAAAACTGAATTTGTACAAACTACTGAATGAAATTTTCTTATTTGACTTCATTTTGTTAGAGTTCTTAGTGTCTGACAGTTCTTGAATACATTTCAGACTTCAGATTTTGATTTTGCCCTCTCGACTTGCAAACCTCAGAAGCTTAACAAAACTAATTTTCACAGTAAATTTAAACAACAG
Source organism: Phasianus colchicus (assembly GCF_987193195.1). Lineage (NCBI taxonomy): Eukaryota > Metazoa > Chordata > Aves > Galliformes > Phasianidae > Phasianus > Phasianus colchicus. The sequence continues at coordinate 4,599,494 of NC_143447.1, read as the reverse complement.
TGCCAATTACATGAGAACCATTCCATATTATGTCTTAGGTAGAATCCAGTTAACTGAAACTTCTAGGGGAATGCGTGGCATGAGAGTAAAACACAGCAGAATACAACTTAAGAGAAGTTCCACCTATGTTTCACTAGTAATTAGTCATTGGAACAAGAATCTGATTTCTATCCTAATTTCCAACATTTCCATCTTTTTGGAGGTTTCCAAGACCCAACTAAGACAAGATCTAAGCAGTCTGGTCTGAATGTAATACAGACCCTGCAAAAGGAGGTTGGGCTAAATGTATTCCCAGAATTCCTTCCAACAGCTGTGATTTTTTGTTTCTGTGAGTCTTTTGGTACATTTTACTCCACAGGTGCTGATAGTCTCGGAGCTGTGGAATGAGAGGTAGTGCGGTTTCAATGTTTGGAAAGCATTTATAGAGAAAATAAGCGTTACTAGCAGAGAGAAGCCTTGGCATAAGGAAATATGTTTTCTTCATCTTTGGAAACATTTTTCAGTTTAAGATGGCAGGTTTGGTGTGTGTGTCTGGGAAAGTAAGAATTTCTGTTACAAGTCCTAACTGATCTAGTGAGATTTCTATTAGTATGTCTCTAGATTCCAAAAATGTCTTTAGTCTATTGCAAAGTAAATGGTTGAAGATTCAGTGAGCCTCGAAATGCTTCCAGAAGTACTCTGATATCAGACTTGGTTCTGTATGCAAAGCACAGAAGGAAGTTTATCTTTAAGTGCTCAAGAAACTTTTTAAGGCATTTACAGTATCTTCATAAGGAACACTGAGGAAGTCTTCTGCTCCATTTTGAAAATAAAAAGCAAACTGTACTGGATTTTCTGGACCTTTGTAATTTGTTTGAAGTATGCTGAAGGTGGGGAGAATCCCATCTTGTTAAATCCTTTCCCTTTGTGTTGTTTATTAACAAGATGAGGAGCTGATGGTGACAAATCATCTGTTCTGTGTACTGTGCTCTGCTGATCTTGAACTTCCCAGCAGAGGGTGCCCATAGACAAGTTGCAGGTCCAGCTCACAAGAGCACTTGTTTGAATGTGGAGGGTTTGCAGAGAATACTCAAAATACACAAGCAATGAGATAATCTCCAGTCCTAATCAAAGACAGAAAGCTGCACGGGTGGATGGGGCTGTTCTGTGAGAAGAAATGCTCTTTTTTAGTTAATCTTGGAAGTTTTACTTGTTGACAGTCAGCACTTACCTTTAGTAAAAAGCTCCTCGGTGACATAAAATTGCATTTTATAAAATGTAAGGCTTTTAGAAAACTCTTGGCTGGTACTTGAACTCTGATTGGTACAAAGTGTTCTGGATCCAGTGCTTTTGAGTCTGAACCAGATGACTATTTCTGGTTTATTTCCTTCAAGACCGACCGTACAGGCTTAAAATAAAATAAGGTTTTAGCACAGTTCTAACCTGAAAGATGTAAATATCCATTTTTGAGTTGCAAAACAACACTTAGGACTTTGATTTTTGTTGATACTAGTAGACAGGAAAAGCCATGGTGGCACAAACCTTGCACTGTAGAACAGTGTGCGTACAACCTGAGAGCCCATTCCAGTCCCAAGATATTTTCCAGGATAAATATTTTCATTAAAATACATCATAAATTCTCCTCTGTTTTCAAAGTGTTCTTCAGAGGATTCTCTATTTGTTTTTCGCTGATAAAAGAAGTAGTATGACTGCTGACAGCACCTAAGGAAGAACTAATAAGAAATGTATTTTCAGTGTTGTTCTCAGAACTGGAGCTCTGCTTCTGTTTGAGCCCAGTTTGCTTGTCTGTTTATGATAGAAATGGCTGGCTCTTAAGTTCAAATGTCTTCTGCATTTTAGGAGAAATCTCTTCACTTCTCTTTCCCTAACCTCCTTGTGTAGACATCTTCTGCTTGGGGCACTTTTGGGGTACTGATGTTGTTTTGCCTCCTCAGCAAGCATCATATCACCAGGAGGTGAGTCAAGAAGTTCGAGAGAGAGCCCTGCGCTTTGGAACAGAATGTACACTGGGGTACCTGGAGCTCTTGGAACACGTCCTCCTGGTAAGCAGGAGCCTGCATGCTCATGCTGGACCCTTCCAAAAAGAAAAATCTCTCTTTCTGTAGTGGCTGTCAGTAACATATTTTATGAACACTTTTGTTATTCAAGAAAAACAATCCAGAGCAAACTCAGCACTTCAGCTCAAACCACGAGACAGAAGGGTGTCTGGAAGCACTAAATGGGGTTGAATTCTGAAGCAGTTATGGAGGTTGTAAGGGTGCTGATCTAAAAATGGTCACCAGAAAAGAAATTCAAATAAGATTTTTTCAGTTCTCTTTTAAGCCCACTCTAAGCATTAGATGTATTAAACAAACTCTAGTTCTCTAGACCAAAGACATTATGAAAACTTTATGAAAGCACTTTCACATGCCTTTTGCAGATTCCAGGAAAATAAGAGGCATTTACCAATGTCATCCCAAAACCCCAAGTTAGCACCATCTCACAGAGCTTTCCAATTCATACCAGATGCGATGCACCCAAAGTTCTGAAAAAAAAAAATTGCCACTTAAATCCAAACACATGCATCCTGTATTCATTTGTTTTTTCTTGGCAGTAAGTAATTATCAAATAACATATTGCTCTTCTGTTGCTATTACAACGGTAGAAAGCAATAATCTGTGTTAGAACAGAGGTTTTTGAGATATTGAAGTTTCTGGAGGTAATTTGAATCAGCTTCATGAACTGCTAGAGATTTCTTTTAAATGACTTTAAGCAGACATATTGAAATATATGAAACTGAAATGTGCAACTTGGATTAGCAAATCCAAGTCTGGCTTACTGCTGAGAAAATGTCATGTCTAATCAATTACATCAACTTGTTGAAGTATGCAGAGCATAGACATGAAGCCACAGTTATGTTTATGCTTGCCACTAGCAATGAAAGACTGAATTTATTAATGTAATTCCTAGAGCTGCATAGCAGTATGTAATTTAACATTAGATATGTAATATATTTTTAGTTTTTAAGTACTTTAAGGAATTTTTCAGATTTGGTCTTCTGTTCGTCACAGTAATGTTTCAGACTAAATGCCAGAATAGGTCAAAGACTTCTGTCAATTTTTGCTTATTTTATTCCTCTTTATTTTCCACATTCTGCTCTGTTCTACAAGAGAAACAGGCCTTTCTTATCTTAAGCCTCTTTACTTTCTTTAAAATAAAACTCAGAATGTTGTCCCCTCCCAAACTCCTGCAATCTTAGGAAAGCGACTTTGACCCAAACTGCTACCAAAATTGAAGAGAAAAATGTCTGCTTGGAAAAAAAGATGGGTAGAATGATAACTTCATCTTGACTATTTGCATAAACCTGTCTGGAATTAGTCATAAATACACATAATGCATCCATGATTATCTTCATAAATGAAGTAGGACTTGTAATGTGCATGAAAAGAAAAAAAACCAACCTTTTTTGTTGAAGCTTCAGACCACGTAAATTACCAGATTTTTGATCTAGGGACTTTTGCCTTCTTTCCCCTGTGTTCTAACTCTTGGAGTTGTGACAAAGATGCAGTCTGGATGTGATCCAGGTGGTTTACAGTGATTTACTGTAAAAAGAGTATCGTGTTTTAGAATCACAGAATCCTTAGAGTTTGAAGGGACCTCTGAAGGCCATCTAGTCCAACTCCCCTGCAGTTAATGTTTTGGAAACATTCCAGTGTTCCTGGAACCCTTACTAATATGAATTATTATGTTTTATCTTTTTCTCTAGATCCTTCAAAAACCAACACCAGAGCTAAAGCATCAGTTGGCTGCTTTCTCCAAGCGGGTTGCCAATGCTGTTACAGAGCTTATTCAGTCAGCAGAAGCTATGAAGGGTGAGTTGGATAGCCTGGTTACTGGCACAATGTGCTTTTTACTCTAGATATTATCCTTCTTTTTTTTTTTTTTTTTTTTTTTAACTTTAAACCAAAACCAAAAGTTTACAAAGCCCCTTTTAAATCTGTTCTATGTGTCTTGGTAACATATTTCTCTGCCAGTATTCACGAGTACAAGTCACTGATGTCAGTATGATCTTAGTGATGATACTTCCTTGTTAGTTTACAATTAGAGAAAGCAGTAATTTTTTGTGCATGTGTAGCAAGGAACAAATTTATTGAAGTCCAGAGTATGTATAATGTACATGATCCTGCCAGTAAAGTTTTAATGATTAATTTGCATTTCTTGCATAGCTTGCAGTATGTATAATCTGTGCAAAAATATCCAGTGTTTGTAATGGCAGTTTGACCTTGCTCCACTTCATATCCTTTGTTCTAAGTCATCTGTAAAGCCAGTGGCCTTTGAAGGTAGAACCATCAAGTATAGCACTCAAGAACCACAATAGCAGAAAACAAAATTTAATAGAATTTTTACTGAATGGCTGGTTCCTCTCCCTACACTCTTATTTGTTCTGACAATATATGTCCTTTGTGGTGATAACTGCTTCACAGCTTCAAATAAAAGGGGATGTCATCATCTGGCTGAATTAATACTCAGCTTCTAGTAATGACATAAACTTTTGGTATGCTGTGCATGTGGCCCTCTGTGTGGGTCCTGTCCTGGCTAAGTGTGCTGATGAAACAATGAGACTTCAGAAATCGTGGTCTGGATGATTTCCTGAACTCTTTAGGATTGAGCAACTTGCAGACAAACTTAAATTCAGCACTCGATATAGAAAATTCCATTGCTTGGACAAAGTTTGCTGCTAATTTCATTGTTTGTAGACTGTTACAGAAAAATACTTTGAATGAAACGGTGTAATCGCATTTTTTCAATCCTCCATTTCCAGAAAGGTTTCTAGTAAATTCGCACAATCATTCTTTCCTAAGATAGAGCAGAGAATCTTAGGGCCACTAAGATGATCAGAGGGCTGGAGCACCTCTCCTATGAGGAAAGGTTGAGGGACCTGGGATTGTTCAGCTTGCAGAAGAGAAGACTCCGGGGAGACCTCATTGTGGCCTTCCAATGCTTGAAGGGAGCAGATAAATAGGGGGGGGGGGGACTGCTGTTCACAAGGGTGGATAGTGAGAGGACAAGGGGGAATGGTTTTAAACTGAGATGGGAGGTTTAGGTTAGATATGAGGAGGAAGTTTTTCACACAGAGGGCAGTGATGCGCTGGTTGCCGAAGGAGGTTGTGGATGCCCCATCCCTGCAGGCATTCAAGGCCAGGCTGGATGTGGCTCTGGGCAGCCTGGTCTGCTGGTTGGTGACCCTGCACATAGCTGGGGGTTGGAACTGGATGAGCATTGTGGTCCTTTTCAACCCAGGCCATTCTGTGATTTCATGATTCTATGAATGCTGTAATCATTTCTCTCATATTCTCTGCAGTGTATACTGTATGATTTCCTCAGTTAACTCTTGCTTGAATCAATTTACGTTCCTTGGAACGTGATACTTGTCATAAGAAATAAATTATTAATTCCCACCTATGTTTTATTATTCCTCTAGGTCTTAATTTTTTTTACTCTATTTCATGTAACAGTCCCTTTCATTATGCTTTCTTCCTCTCCAGGTAAATTTATTGAACACTTCGCCCTTTTTCTGCATTTTTTCATATGTTCGGAAATTTCCTTTTCCATTTACTAATAAGCCAAGCCAATATCAGAGTTTTCCAATTCTCCAACTGGTTTTAAGAAAAACTTGTTGTCTGTATCTTTGGAGACACCTATATGCAGTGATTTCTGGATCTTTAATTCATATTCATCAAAATCAAACTACACTTGTTCTTTTTTTTAATTCCTTTTTTACATTTTGCCAATAGGGATTTTTTTCTTTACCTCACTAATTTCTTCATTTAAAGCAAAATGGTTTTTGGCTATTACTAGGTAACTTTTAGTGACACATGATAGGATTATCTCCTACCTGAATTTTGATTGTAAATGTTTTCACCTTTGTTAAAGGTGTTTTATCTTTTTGGAGAGGAATTCCTACATTTTGCAAGTTTGGATTTGTCTGTATGCTGCCTCTAACAAAAAATGCCATTCTTTTTTTCCCCGCTTTTGTGGCCAAAGTTAGGGCTTAATAAGGAATTCCTTCATCTTGTACACCAACTGAGCAGAGAAATTGTCTCAGGTAATGTTCCGGTGTTGCGTATTTTATGTATGTGTGTATATATATTTATGTATGTATATACAGAGGGGGGAGAGAGAGAGAGAGTACTAGCAACATAGCTCTCTAGGATTACAAAGCCATGTATTTTAAATTTCTGCCAGCACATTGTAAGTCAGAACAGGACATTTTGTGGTCCCCTGTGATTCAGTCATCCATAGTAGAAACTGCCTTCTTTTATACTCAGTGTGAGCCTATAAGCATTCAAGTTTTTTTTTTTTTGTATTTTTTATTGTGTTCCATGAATCAGAAATAGGTTATGCTATTCTTGATGCAAAGTGCCAGTATCTTCCTATTCATTCTTCTTTAATAGTGGTTAACATTTTAGTTGATATTTTATTGTAAGTTTCTCTCAAGCTTGTATCAAATTGCAGTAAGAATTACAAGTCCTTATGAAATTGAAAAAATAAATAAACATTGTAGCTCAGTCTTCCTTTGTCTTTTGTACACTTCTTCCCATTCTTTTTCATAGAATCTGGTTTGGGTGAGAAGGGACCATTAAGATTATGTAGTTCTAACCCCCTTCCATAGGCAGGGACGCCTCCCTCTAGCCCAGGTCGCTCAAAGTCCCATCCATCCCAGCCTTGAAAGCTTCCAGGGAGGGGGCATCCACAACCTCTTCTGGTGTCTCACTACCTTCACAGTAAACAATTTCTTCTTATTATCTAGTCTAAATCTACCCTTTTCTAGTTTAAAACTGTTGTCCCTAGTCCTGTTGCAACATGCCCTTGTAAAAAGTCTCTCCTTAGCTTTCCTGTAGGCCCCCTTCAGGTACTGTGATGCCACTTTCTCCCCTTGCTGTTTCTGATCTCAGAAGTTTTCTTTCTGCTTTCCTTCTCTTCCCCCAAGCTAATGTTACTTTTGACTTTCATTGCTTCCCTCAGTGAAGAACATGGATGCTTTCTATATCTTGTCATCGGAGAATAATGTTATGAAATTTAAAGTAAGGGTGCACTGATAACTTGTAAATATTTAAGATGATCTCCAGACAAGCATTCACTTTGTAGGCCTACAAAATTTCTTTTAGCTAAGAAGAATGCCAAAAACTCAACAACAGCAAAGACGACCTTTGAATGTGTTACAGAACCTGCTATTGGCCCTTTCTACAATGCATTAGAAACACATTGTCAAAACCCACACTTTGTTCATTCAGTACTAGCTTCACCTCTAACCAGTGCCAAAAAAGAGGCTCTCAAGAGTGCTGTGCCTGATTGGCTGTTGTCTGTGACATGTCATCTTTATCACTCTCTTAGATTTCTCACTCTACCTCAGAGATTTGGTCAAGGACTTAGTAAGAGCCCAGGTATCTGGAAACTGAGTGATAGTTTTGTTCCCAGCTGCTTTGATTATGCAGTTCTTAAATTACTTTCTTAACAGAATATTCCTGCTAAATACCCTTTTTTAAACAATATTACATTCAGTGTAAATTATAGCATTTTGTTCCATTGTGTTATTAAAAGGAGCTTTCTACAGAATGCGTTCTGTTTTTGACACTTGAAATGTGATTGTAAATCACCCTGTTTGAATGGCAGCTCACAGTGGCACTGAAGTTATTGTCTTCCTTTCCATTAATTTCAGGGACAGAGTGGGTGGATCCAGAAGACCCAACAGTCATTGCAGAGACAGAGCTATTGGGAGCTGCAGCATCAATTGAGGCTGCAGCAAAGAAGTTAGAGCAGCTGAAACCAAGAGCCAAGCCAAAGGTGAGTGTCCCAATTGTTTCTTTGAAGGTAATAAGGTAGATGATGCATATAGCCTATATGTTGGCTTGCTATTTGTTACCGTCCATGACAATGGCATAAACAATAAACAGTTTGCATCTGTCTCAGTACCACTAGATGCAGCACAAGGTAGGACTTAATTCTGAAGAAAAAGGTTAAAAAGATGCTTTTCAGGGAGCAAGTCAAGTACAAGACATGAGCAAGCAAAGGAAGAAAAGCCAAGGATTAAAAATGCTGTGTTACAGTATAATTACTATTGATTATTTAGCTTTCTGTTTCCAAACTTACTTTACTGTTATGAAAAATCATTCTCACTTGCTGCCCTGTGAAGAGCTTTTGTTCTCATCTGAACATGTACAGCATAGTGGGATAAAGCAGCAACATCTGCTAAAAGAGTAAATGCTTTGGTATCAAATCACATATGTTGTATCTCCCTTTTTCTTCAATTTTCCTGAAGAAAAATGAATTACAGTTCTCTATGAAAGCAGGTAGTGTTGCATCTTGCCATGTAATTTCAAACCTATCTGAATATATTACATAAAATAAAGTCAACTGTCTTCATGAGCGATACAGTGGGAATGTCTGATACAGCTGTTACTTCTGTCTGTGTGGTTCACGTGACTGGATCACCAAGAATTGCTACCTTTTGCCTACATGGAATAAGGGACAAGCATTAGAAGAAATAACTGTTGCATATAATTCTGTCTTTAAAATGAAATTACGCTTTAGCTTTGTGTAATTTAATTCAGGAAGGACAACGTCTACTTTCCTGCTTAAGCTGATTTGTAGGTACAAAACTGTTTAAACTGTTTTCTAAGGCTAATGAAAAATCTTGCTAAAAAGCAGGCCCCCAAGAATTGTTTGGAATTTTTGTATCACATTTTGGTATCCTGCCATTCAGGATCATCAAATGAAACAGTTCTTGGTAGCTTCACTCACTTTTTGAGGACCTTTTTTCCCCATTTGGTGACAGGAATAAATTAGTTCATGAAAAAGCAGTGCTCTTTGTGTTTTTTAACAAGTGCATCCATTTTGTTTACAAAGAAAAAATGGTTCCTTATAATGAGATTCAGCAGAGCAGAGGACACAGGCTGAGTTGGAGGAGAGGAAGAGTCCTCCATCACCTTTTCTATACACTGACTGCACAATAGCATATGTGTGTTGCCTGGTTACCATGGAGCAGTTTCTTTCCAGTATCTAAACCACTTCAGGGTCATTGTAATTTTCTAGTGAATACAGATCCCACACCTGCTCCTCATTTAACATGTTAATTTGAACATCCAGCTTCTCTGTGATTTATTGGTCTGCTTGTTTGTCATTTTCATAAAGTAAAATTTGTTTTTTGCTTAATTTGGATATCTAACAACCCTTCCAATCTGTACTTCGGTGTTTAATCTCTTTCACAACATGAATTGTAATGTACGTCAAAGATATGAGAAGATTGCAGAGCAGCTCAAATATCAGTTTTCCTGTTGAACAGTTAAATTTTGCATAAGACCAGTGTTATCTAGTGTCTTCTGAGAGCAGGATTGCCTGCACTGAACAGCCTGTCTTTCTGATGCTGTCTTTGACAACATATATGGTGCTGTAGTTGAATACCTAGGCTAGGTGATAGGGTTGATAGAATAGATTTTACTTACGCTCAGTGCAAGAAATGCAGCAGTAGTAGCTATCTTCTACAATGGAACAGATAGCTGGTCCAGCTAGTCCATTATCTTCCCTTGGTTAGTAAGAATCATCATTAAGTAAACTGGCAGAGAAGTCCTTTGTTGATTATTTTAGAACAATCTGCCTGCAGGAAAACCACCATCTTCTTCATTGTTAATTGGTGGCTGATTCTCTATTTTTGGGCAAGCTTCTTTTAGACTTGAAATTTTCATCTTTGTTTTTTCCAGTTTGTCTGTTATCTCTAAAGAGAACTTCAGTGGTTGAAGGTAGGGTCTTTTTTTCCTCATTTGTTCCACTATCTTAAATTTTTTTGTATTCATATTTTTTAATTATTTTTTTCCTGTTTCCTCTTAGTATTTTTGCACCAATTGTTCATGCAGCCACCTCTTGCCCCTCATTCTGTAAATACAAACCTGGCTGTAAAATAACAGACTCCTAAAATTCCTAATGTTTTGCAGAAAAAAAAAAAAAAGTAATTAAAACAATATGCTTTGTTAGTACTGAAAAAAGAATGCTAAGGAAAGTGGTGCTGTAGACAATATATAACAGCAGAGAGCATTGCAGTATGTACACTATTCTGTTGGTATGCTCTTCATGCTTCTATGTAGGCATATGCCTTCAAACACAACAGTCTTTTGTAGTCAATAAGAGTTCCCTGCTGCTAGCTTTCAGCAGTTTATCCTTTTTTTCCCCAAGATGAATCAAATCTGGATGTCTTTTTCTGCAGGACTCTGTGTGATATGTTTGATATATTAGGTTGTTATTTAATCCAACTATATATCAAACATATTCCTACAGTGTCCTGCCCTGTCTCCGAGGGTTTTAACATAGTAGAAGGCAATATGAAGGAGTACATTCACTCTCAAGCAGGCTTAGAAGACTTCTTGCAGACTCATAATCAAATCTGATTTTAAATGTATCTACAAAGTGCTCCTCTATCAGTATCAGCTCCTCTTTGAAAGATTTATAAGTTGTGTAGGGCCTTTTATGGTAACAAGCAGCAGCTATGCCAAGAGCTGACTTTCTCTGAAATGGTTATTGTGTTTTTCATGGCTCACTGCACTAAATTATCCATATAGATTTCTTCTTTATGGAATAGAAGGTGAGAGCTACTTGAAAAGAAAATGGCTTGTCTTTCATAATTTTTTTTTAATGTTTAGCAGTGACATTGGGGTTTATTTGTTCTCCTATTAACCCTGACTTTATTTATGCCACCCCTAATAAAGGAGATTCTGTAGGAAACAGGTCAAAAGAAAGTACAGAAACAAATTATATTCTTTTTAATGGCATAATCAACGTTTTTATACTGCAGGTTTTGTAGCTAGCCTAACAGTTTTGGCTTGTCTGTTCTGGTGATCTCATCTTCCAATCCACTTACACCCGTACATAGTCAATAACAGCTTATTAGTTTAAGCTTATGGAAGAAGCAGTGCTGTCTTTTGGTGGCTAACTGAAGAAGGAAAGGTTAATCACTGGTCTCACACGTCTGATTTTCTAAAGAAATAACAAATAGCTCTCTAAAGTAACTCAAAATATTACAATGTAAACTTTTTTGCTGTCGCATCATTTGTTTGTGACTTTGTTCATAAAGGCTGTGAAGTGATGCAAGCTGTGACTGCACTATTGATGAGCATGAGCCTACCATGACACAGTCTTTAATAATGAGAGTAAGAAGAAAAATGACACTTCTTGTAGGGCTCTTTACTGTGTGCTCAGTCTTGGACTTCTACATGTCCCTGTAGCTGAGGAAAGTTTTTAGGTAGGTACAGGAAGGTAAACACACCCATGGTGCTGACTAAGCATTCTTTCTACTCCATCTCAGGCAAACATGTCCAGCCCTTAGATGTCATACTTGAAAATGCTGAAGGGAGAGACTAGAAAATAAGGCGTTCTTAGAGAAAATGAAAACTCATCAGAAATACTACAGTTTGAATATAGTTAAAAACCAGTTCAAAAATAAACTCTTCACATGGTGGATCAAATGTGAATAGTTTTTTTTTTCCTTTTTTCTGTAAGTATAAGGAGTTGTTCAATGACAGGAAATGTAGGTATTGGAGGTTTGAGAAACTCAACATGATTACTATTTAGATATAATAATGTTTGTGATTTTACATTTGCAGGCATAGACAAAAATTTAGATGGAACGTGAGTTGTTCATTTTATAAAGACATGTACTTCAGTTGATGAGATTAGCCCAACAGCAAGACAAATCTTTTACTTTGCACTAGGTGGCTCTTCCTAGTAAGAAATAATTTAAAGTGCCAAGCAATTTCATCTATGTGTCAGTTTTTAATTTTTAGATTTTATGCTGTCCATGGACACTACAGTTTCATCTCCTGTATTTGTTTTAGTTGGTATGGTAGCAATGATATGAAATGCTGTAGGATTGAACATTGTTTTATGCTATTTTGTAATTAATTATAATCATTATTTTTTTTTAATAAATGAGTATTATTTAATCAGATGGTAGCAACCGGAGAACAAATCTTGCCTTAAAAGCAGATGTGTGCATTTAGCCTTGCAAATGAAGTGCCCAATTTTCTAACTCAAACACATTGCTCGTATTCCTAAAGTTATTACTTGACACAAGAATGTGGTGGTTGCATAAGTTGGGAAAAAAAGCTGTACTTCAAAAGCCTCATGTGTCCCAAGGTGGTCTGTTGTGGTATCATATCCAGCAGTCCTGCTCTGTTGGATTCTGGTAGGCTTGTGATTGGATCACAGTCAAGAAATTACACTAGGTTTTTTTGTATCTGTATAAAAAAAAGAAGATTACTTATCTATCTATTTTGTTAACTCTTTAGAAACTAGTATGCATGCTTAAATGGATAAACAATTTTAGTATATGCCTAAATGGTTAGAAAGTCAAGTAAGTTTTTATGGCGAATCAGATTTAACAAGTTAGAAACCTCATTAAGTGGATTTGATATATTTACACGTGCTTGTGGGAAGATATGTTTGGATGATTTTAAGCATTCCAGGCAGATCTTTGGAACTTTGTATCTTCAAGATGACTGAACCAGACTGCTGCACAGTGCTGCTCTCTGTGCAGTAACTCTTACAAAAAGCTGCTGAACCCATTCATTTGCTTGGTGTCTGTGTTACATTTCTTAGTACAGGTGTATGAGACTATATACACCTACCACTCTTCTTTTTTAATTCTTACGTCTTTAAGTATTTAGAAAACACTCCATCTAATTTAGTGCTTCTGGAAGCTGTAAAGATAATTTTGATATGTGAAGGCATAGAAAAGTCTTTTCAGGCTTTTCTGAATGTAATTTCGAGTATGCCCAGTGGAATTTAATTTATTAGAAAGTTGAAGACAGTTCTTGATTTAGCTTGTGTGATATTCAATTTCACATGGATCAACCACAGCTACAACTTAGTATTTAAGTTCACTTATGTTAATTCTTAGCTGTGGACCACGTGAAATTTCTTTGCAGAAAATGTTGTACCTCTTTTTGAATCTAGTCCTGTGTTTCAAAGCTTTGTCACCGCTTGCATATGTTCTTGATCTTGCAAATGCAACTGTTTTCTTGTGGATAATGTGTGACATTGTTTTTTTCTTGGTTATAGCAAGCAGATGAGACTCTGGATTTTGAAGAACAGATCTTGGAAGCAGCTAAATCCATTGCAGCTGCTACCAGCGCCCTTGTGAAGTCAGCTTCAGCAGCACAGAGAGAACTGGTGGCACAGGGAAAGGTGGGTAAAAAGGACAAGTTGCAACAGGGAAAGCATCAAAATGGAATCTGGTCTCTTAACTGTTCCATGTTAATACAGAAGGAAAGGAGCTTGGGAGTGAGTAACGAAAACTGCTTAAAAACGAAAACAAGCATCATTTTAATCTATCTGTTAGAGAAAAGCTATAGTTTACTATTCCAATAGGAGTACACCTGTCAAATTTAGTGTCATATTAACAAATCTGTTCAGCCTGTTTTACTGAGTAGATAGCCTTTTGCTCTATTCCTTATTATTCTAAAGAGACTTGCTGAAAGGTCACAAATTTTTGCAGTGGATGGCTTTAAGTGTTAGCTGCCTGCCTCCGTGGAGATTCTGTTCTCTTGAGCCAGCGAGTAAGGCTAGGATACGTAAAGGAAGAAATTAGCCCTAACTAAAATGAAAACGTAGTGGGGAAAAAAAACTTCAGAATCGTTTGTGCAAGATCCTCTCATTATGATTCACAAATAAATAAGGCCATTAAGATAATTCTGACATAATGAAGCCCAACGTCACGTTCTTTCTCTCTTATCGGTCTTTACTGATTATTAGTTTTTAGATAATTGTCACTTTTGGGTATCCTCAGATGCCTGTGGTGGCCTGTACTTCCATAGAAGTACAGCCAGATGTACAGGAAGTGATTCCTTCTGCAATGATTGACCAAATCCTTGCCCATAGTGAATGGCTTCAGTGTGTCAGATGGGAGGAATTCATTGTTGATACTGGGGGAACCATTTTGCTTTTGCAAGAAACCTTCTGAGGCATGTGGGCTCTGGTATGTAGGAGGAAAGATAAATTTGATCTGCTGCATATCCAGTACTTCAATACTGAACAGTAAGTGGTAATTACTGTTGGCTTAGATTTCTCACTGACCTTTTGACTGGTCTGGAAGTGGTGGGATATATGGCTATCTGTGAACCAGGCACATTCTTGTCCTGTATAGATTTCCTACATTACTTGGTGCTAAGAATTTTTTTATTTCACCTGAAGTGGAAAGAAAATTGTTTCTTGATTGTTGCCAGTACTGCCAATGCCATGGACTCTTCAGTGGTTAAATTAAGAAGAAAAATGGGATGCTTTCCTCAAATACCACTATTAAGCATGAAGGCAGTTACAGGATATCCGTATGGATCCACATTCTGTTTTGTACCTTTCCTAATGCTAGAATCAGAAGAGATCAGAAATAATGTAGACGTGTAGTAGAGACAGAAATAACTTGTATTAAAGGTCAACTAATTGTGATCCACTGTTCAGTGTTGCTTATGCCAAAGATTTCAATGCAACAGATATTACTTTGGGATTTCTAAATGTGATTCAAGGATGGGACAGTTGAAGCTGAAGGCACGCTTGCTGACTACTAACTTTCAGGTGGACTTTGTGTTGTGTACTGCACACAGTTACAGCTACAGGTGTTCTCCTTTTTCCACTATTTGTTGTGTGCCTAAATCTAAGACAAAACAGTTGTATTTTCTGTTTCACTGTAAGTCATCTCTGAACTGTTTTCCTAGGTCGGAGCAATCCCTGCAAATGCAGCTGATGATGGACAGTGGTCTCAGGGACTTATTTCCGCTGTGAGTAACTACTTCTCTTATATGCTGGACTTCAAAATATTAGTGAAGGTAGCACCTTCTCTAAAGAAACTGTATCCTGTGACAATACGTAGTAACTTTCTTTACCGACTCCTAGGCCCGAATGGTGGCAGCTGCAACCAGCAATCTTTGTGAAGCAGCTAATGCTTCAGTACAAGGCCACGCTAGTGAGGAGAAGCTCATCTCATCTGCAAAACAAGTCGCAGCTTCTACAGCACAATTGCTTGTAGCTTGCAAAGTGAAGGCTGATCATGACTCTGAAGCCATGAGGAGGCTACAGGTACTTGTATTCTTTACTACCAAAAACCCATAGTAGCCCAATGTACACACTGTTTTAATACTGCATGGGCAAATCCAAAATGTTAGGAAGTTTTCTGTGTTTTCAGACTTCAGTCCAGTTTTTCTTTGTAGGATTCTAGGGGAAACTACCATTCATCAAAGGTCAAGTGATTGTGCATTGGGCATTATTTGGCAGTAGCTAAGGCTCACTTCACTCATTCTTCATTTTTGAATGATGCTAAGAAATGCAAGTAGTTACTAGTCTGTGCCTAGCCCTGGTTTAGATGCAGTATCAATAGGTTCATCCTCATGGTCAATCTCAGGAATACACCAGCTGAGAATGTTTACTGTGTGCATTTTTGTGGCAACTGAATATACTGAATTTTTCTGCAATCGTTCTGTATTCAGTTAGACTCCTTGCATACAGCCTGCAAATTGTTAAGCATGCTTAAGTTGGTTGCATATTTTCTGACTTCTGCAAGATTATACGTATATGTTCAACGAAGTAATCACTTCAGTTCTGCCAGCTAGGCTTGTGATTAGTTTTCCTCTGTTTCTAGGAGGCAAGTGACATCAATTGTAAGCAGAATGTTTCTAAAATTGTGAATCGTCATCAGACCAAAAAACAAACAAACAAAAAAAAAAAAGAAAAAGAGCTACTGAAGCAATATCTCACCTATAGTCTATCGTAACATTTTTGAATGAAAATTGTTTCCTTTTACTTTATACATCATTTCATGTTGAGTTTGTATGAACTTCTGAATTAGCACTGAGTTATGAGGAATAAAGTCTACTGTTTTAAAGGTATTCATTTTAAAAATGGCTGCAGCCTTTTCTGAGTTCAGTCTTGCAGGTTCAGTTTGGAATGTAAGAACTACTTCAGCTCCTTTTTTTCACACCATCAACATAGAGAATCCTTGATGATAGTGGAATTTCCCCTTTTTTGTTATTTCCAGAGCTGTTACTAATGGACACTCGCTATAACAGTTGGTGTATGGATAGACTGAATCAAGTCTCATAGAAATACATGTAATTGAGTATCTGTTTGAGCAACAGAAAATGAAAATAACATTTTTTTTCTAAGTAGAAAAGTGGGAGTGCTTAGGAGTAGAAAATGTAGAGTATATGAAATCTGTTTTTGAAGATGGTGGCATCTTAATGTTAACCTTGGAGATGAGATGGTTTTACTACTATAACAGTGGATTCGTATGGATTGACTTGTCATGGGTCATTGGAGGTATCAGAGCTGGTAGATAGTTCTGACTGTAATCTAATCTTCATTTTATATACAAACTTTGAGATAAATCTGAATGAATTTTAAATGCAGAATGAAAAGTACAAAGAGGAACAAAATCATGTTCTAGAGGCCATGTTTTCTCAGCTCTGTCAGGAAATTCAGGGTACTCAGTCACTGTAGGCAAATATTATTAAATAGACATGGAATGTGAAAAGTTGGAAGGGAATATGGAAAGAAGTCCAAGCACTGACTGAAATTGAACTTTGCCACTTTACCAAGTGTTGCATTTGTCCCAAAATGAATAATGAAGGGAAAAGCAGTTTGTGCTTAGAAATAGGGTCCTTTATCATAGCTAAACCATTTAGTTGATATCTATCAGATATTTTTAGTGGTGGATTTGCCAGATCTACTGTGATTTTTCAGCTGGCTTTGCCTTTAGCACAAATGTTTTCATATAGTCTAGTCAATGGGTTAGGTTTGAGTGTATTATGTTTTTCTTTCCTACCCCTACACACAACAGCAAGGTTTGGGAGCAGACATTTGAACTGTGTTTCCCATGAATACTGATTTGGCCTGTTACTACAGGAGTCTAGGTAACAAGTTCCTTCTGGTATCGCTACGAAATTCTTCACAGTTGTTTCTTTTGCTCAGAAGGTGGAAATATCTTTGAATGGTGGCCTATCCCATTCTGTGAAGTTGTTTCATTGCTAAAGCACTTGAAATACATTTATGGATCCACCTTTCAGTATTTCTATGTACAACTGAGTAGAACACGTAGCTCAGTCTCTCAGTCAGTCTCTTAGAATGAGTAATCCATGATAACCCCTCAGCTCTAAATCCTCATCAGTGTAGAGATTTCTTGCCTCCGTTCAATTACTGATGATGTAGAGGTGGGAAGAAGGATTCCAGTAAGAGCCAAGAGGTAGTGTAGGTCAGATCTTTGAAATATAAAATATTGAAATATGAAATGTGACTTAGGGGGGGCAAGTTTAAAGAACTGCCAGTGGTATATGGAAGATCTAATTTACACTTCCATGTGCAGCTCTGCCTTTTAGCTCTATTAAGGAAGATGGATTTTTGAAGATTAATTAGCTTTTCATGGAAACAAAGAAAATAAAAACAACAACCAGCTTCTTGCATAGTTAAGCAAAGATGTTTCAGTTTTGGTGCTCAGAACTGATGTTGCAATTATGCTTTTTTTGTTATTACTAAATTTCTTTTCTTTCCCCAAGGCTGCAGGAAATGCTGTCAAGAGAGCATCAGACAATCTTGTCAGGGCAGCCCAAAAAGCAGCTTTTGGAAAAGCAGAAGATGACGATGTTGTGGTCAAAACAAAATTTGTGGGTGGCATTGCTCAGGTTGGTACAATTGTGAAAAACTATAGCAGAGAGAAACTGTCTCATGGAGAAGCAGCAGAGTGTTACAATGTCCATATGCTGTATTGCGGACTAGACAAAGCTATGTAGAAATCTGTGAGTTGCGTGATGACTCACTGTTAGGTAACCACTGAGAGCAGCAAAGTGAAATAATATAGCATGACTGCATCTCTTCATTGAGCTTTTACCATAAAAGCAGCTGCAATAGTACAATATCTTTTTTTTTTTCCTAATTAAATTAATGGTTCTTTTCAAACCTCTATAAGGCACTTAAAATATCCCATAGTCTTACTGGAACACCAGTTTTGCATATGCGTCATCATCAAAGACAAAGATAGCAAAAGGTAAGAACTGATGAAATTTCATCACTCTAACCTTAATATGAGAAAATAATAGATTCCAAGGGTCTGAGGTTATACTAGCTTCTGAATTTGATGTTGTGAATTTGGATCAGCATGTACTGTGGTTACCATTTAAAATGTACTGAAACTTGTTATTTCTGTGTGTCCATGGTACTGTCTTTTCTTTTCTTACATTTCAAGATGCAGAAAAATACTATGAATACCTGGAAAAATGAACACACAATTTTTGCTAACCCCTCACTCAGTGCTGTGGAGAGCATAGCACTGTAAAATCCAACATGGGTGTATGGTAAAACTGCTGGAAGAGTCGTCTTTTTGAGTTCTCTATAAGAAACAAGAGGGAATGAGTACAGTTCTTGTTGGAACCTGAAAAGCATTCGAGCAGCTCCTACTGAAGTCATTGAAACTTCTCTGGAAGATGCTTATAGCCATTGTGAAACTAGTGTCATAGAAAAGTTGTCTTACAGACTGCATTCATTTCTGTCATAATTAATGCTTCTTTTTCTAGATCATTGCAGCTCAAGAAGAAATGTTGAAGAAGGAAAGAGAGCTGGAAGAGGCAAGGAAAAAGCTTGCTCAGATCCGCCAACAGCAATACAAATTTCTCCCCACAGAGCTGAGAGAAGATGAGGGTTAGCCTGCTGAGATTTTCTTCTTGCCTTTTTTCCTTTATTCCTCTTTTTAAAAAATTTCCTTTTAAAGAAATAAGCTAAGGGGGGACAGTAAAGTGAGAACTGATCTGACAACATTCTGGTATGTCAAGCACTTACCTAAATAAACTGCCTATCACAGCTTTGGATGAACAGAGAGCAATAACCACTTGTTCTTTGTCATCTGGGAGTGCATTCTGTGATGATCAAGTAATGATACAGTATTGAGTTCATTCCTGTTCCTTCCTGGACTTACATCTCAGAAGAGAATCTTTCTCTTTTTACTGAATATTTTAAATCAGTATTATTGTCACTTTCTTGATGCTTGACACATTTATTGTTCCTTGACTTGATATAAAATGTTCATAATATTAGTAGGAAAACAGTCAAGAAATCATGCCTGTGATAAATACCACATGAGCTGGTGGCTCTCCCCCACCCACCCTTGTAATAAGAAGACCAAGACAGAAAAGGATGTATGTCTGAGTGGGAAAGATGCACAAGTGTGGTTTTGAAGAAAATGCCTGGCCTGTCTGTTATATAACTAGTTCATCCCAAAACTGGAGGAATTCTCTGCACCTGTTTGCACTAGTATTATTACTCCTTACCTGATAGCAACAAGCTTCTGCTTGTGCAGTATTATGGTTCACAAAATGTGGCAATAGCCATTCTTTAAAGAGCGCAGAAAACAAAGAAATGAAAACCTTGTCACTGCCTCAATAATAGCAGGTTCATGAAGGAAAATGCTGTTCCAATTATATACCTCTAATGTGTGACTACTTTTACAGTATTATACACACACACACATGCTCTCACATTGGACTGAGTAGTTTGTGTTTTGTTTTCTAGTTTAAATTATCTGGTTTGTACTGTGGGATTTCTATCAGAATGTATGCTAGTTAAAAAAGGGAAATACCCCAGTACAACAGAAGACTATCACAACTCTTGGTATTCTTCTAATAATTTCATTTGTAATTATTTTGTTTTGAAACCTGTGGGTATTGTAGGAGAAAAGAATAAGTGATTTACAAGTAGACCTTTCTTGTAATATAAAAAATAAAATTTTGGACTCTAGGGAGTTTATTTTCATACTTGGAATTGATGAAAATGTACTCACCAAAGAATTGCAGAGAAGGAATAGCAGCAGTCTAAGCAGCTGCAGAAAGGTACTGTATGTTCTCAATATCTCTGTTGTGACCTAAACAATAGCAACATGGGTAGAGTGAGTAAAAGCATTTTATCCTGTCAGAGAAAGAACACAAACTACAGCAACTTTAAGTAATAAAAGCTAAACTATTTGAGTAACTACAGAACCATCATTTTTCCTAACAACAATTTCCAATGTACCTCCGTTCAAGCCCTCTTAAAAAAAAAAAAAAAAAAAAGTCAAGTCTATTTAGTTCAAAGGTGTTGCTGCTACAGTGCTTCTGAAGGCTGTGCTGTCTTTAGATACCTATTACATACCTCCAACTGAGCCTATTATGTTATGAGCATACCCACCTAGTCAATATTGCAGAAATACTTGTCTTGTAGACTCAGAAGTAATTCCTAGTGATATGTTTATTGGTTTAGATAGTGCTAACTTTTCATTTAAGTTACTTGCATGACATATAATTACCAAGACTTTTGTCACACTAGTGTTAAATATATAGGAAACATGATTACAGAATTAATAAGTACTAGCGTGTATGAAGATTTTCTTTTTTGGCAGAGTTTCTTCTCTGGTACTGAAATATTTCAGATTCAATTGAATTGTTGGATTATCTACACTGAGAGGGGAAAAAAAAAAAGGTAGATACCAGATAGAACTGCTGGCATTGACAGATGTGCTGTGAAGTGTAGGTTTGTGTCCATACACAAACCCTTACTATCAGATGCAGGCAATTCTGAGTTCTGCAATTTCCAATTCAGCACAATTGATATTTTTTTCTTTCAACTGTTACACAGTGAATTCAGTGAGTAGTGTCACGGAATCTTAGGTGGAAAGGTAAATCAGTTTTATTTTTCTAAGGCCTCAATAAAGACAGCTCCAGGTGACAGAGATTTTCCGCTGCTGCTGGTAGGTCAAGCTTCTTTGCAGTTTTTTTCTTTTTTCTAATTCAGGTAGCCTCACATTCCCATCTCTATTTTTTGATAGACCTTCCAGACAGATTTGTTACTGCTCCCCTTTCAAGCTGTGTTTGACCTATTTAGTCTCATCAAAGCAAGAAGAAAGATGACGCTGTTCTTAGTACCATGACAGTATTTTACTGTAGGTATATATAATGTTGTAATATATTTTGATCAGAATGGTATTTGCCAGTTTGAAAGAAGCCAAAATCTTGGTCAAATGCAGCTATATGGAAATAGCATGGCTAGGATATTTTATCATACTATGGATGGGAAGAGCATGCTCTAATTGTATAGCAGATAAAAGTGTTTGGAAAGTCCATTTCAGCACAGTTGTTTTGAGGCCTATCTGTTTCAGATTTAGTACTCCCTCTTATCGGACAAGGAAGTATTATTCTTTTTTCTCCTTAGCTGTGTGCTCCACAGAGGAAACACAGTCAGCTAAGTAGCTCAACTTGAACAGCTCAGTGAGTTTTTTTTACTGTGAACTTTGAGTCTTGATCTGGGAAACATTCAGAGAACATAAACTTATCTGAAAGCTTTCTATTTCAATTTATTCTTGCTGTTACAATTTGCAGTACCACTGAAGTCCAGATGTGCACATCTGTGGAGTTTGGAACTAGTCCGTGCATTTGTTTGGCATGGAAACTTGCAGCAGGAAGTGACAAGTTGGGGTAAGGGATGAAGGTTAGTTAATAAGGAAGGCA
Organism: Phasianus colchicus; assembly: GCF_987193195.1. Taxonomy (NCBI): domain Eukaryota; kingdom Metazoa; phylum Chordata; class Aves; order Galliformes; family Phasianidae; genus Phasianus; species Phasianus colchicus. The sequence goes on along the minus strand of NC_143447.1, from coordinate 4,577,958 downwards.
GATGTTTACTTTGTGCTGTTAACTTGTGAAATGATAAATGGGCTCTGTTGTATCTCACCCTTCTTCATGTGGATTTCACTTTAAGAAATTGTATGCAAATTAAAAGCAAAATGCCTCAAAGTTGTTTGTGTATAAATAGTCTAGTGTTGTTTTCCCCAAGTGCCCAGGAAATAATTTGAATGGAACATTTTATCATGTCTGACCTTTTCCTTTTCTACATAAGAAGCTTCGAGGTAAGAAAAGATTTAAAACAAAAATTGATGGCTGGATTGTTGTTTCATCTGTTCTTTCCCCTTTTACTTTGTGCATCTTCATTACTTAATTCCTAATGAGGGAAGGCATAAATGTTCTAGAAACCTCCTCACTGAAAACACATATAGTTTGTGAGCACGTTTTCACTTTTAATTGGACCAAACATAAAATGTGTACACCAGAAGTATGGCTCATGCCATCAGTAAACTTATCTTTCCTAATTTTTTTCTGAATCTATAGGTTTAAATATTTTTATGCTTTATACTGCTAATGTTTTGTCCTTCTGTAACCGCATAATGATTACCAAATTATTTGCCTGTATTGGACGTGACTCCTGTAACTTGCTTTTCAGTACTCACAGCAGTGTAAGTTAAATGTGTTGTAGTTGTTCCTGCTTATGGAACAACACATTTCTGTGGCACAAACGTTGATGCCAAGTGCAGAAGCTTGCACTTGGTCATTTCAGGTGCTAGTCTGCTGCAGGTGGCTATTTTGACTGACCTTAGTATCCATAGTGAAGTCTGATGAATTGCCTTAGAAGTGAGAGATGCACAGGCTGCATCTAGCTCATGAGCTACATTTCATTTAACGTGTGAACTCTGTCCTTGGGTATAGAGCATCACTGAGTGAAGAACACTACAGAGATCCTTGAGCAAATGCCACTAAGTGCATGCAGTACAGGGTAGAGTCACACAGGGATATTTCAGACCAAGAGGCAACATCCCTACTTTCATCAGGGTGGTGGAGGGATGCACCTCCAAACTCATGCCATTTTGTTCTGTACCATTCAGGAAGACCTGAGGCACAACAGCATTCATTTCTTTAGTAGCTGGTAGTTCCAGTATTGGCAGAGTATGGCCTAATTCAGCTGCTGGGTGTCAGATCAGGGCTCTTACCAACTTGTTGTAGTCAACAAACTGTTGGACTTTGTGTAATAGCTGATTACAGCTTTATGTGAGCTACAGAGAGGTTTCCAGAAGGCACGATAAAGGTGGTGCTCAGCTGTGTGTATTGAGGAGCCTCTGCATAAAGCAGATACTGCAGAGGAGTTCCTGGCCCACAGTGTTTCAGCACCAGAGAAATTTAATAACAGGACTGATCAGATATAGCCAAGCTCAGTGAGCAGGCAGAAGCAACCATGTCTTGAACAGGGGGAATGATAAACGCATGGCAGTTTATATCTGACAGCATGAGTCATTTTACCTGAAGATCATTATTTCACTTACTGAGCTACAAGTACTTGACATTTTGTCACACTTTTTAAAAACTAATAAAGCAGTAGAGACTTCTGTTTTATCTCACATTAGCACACTTTGTTGCAGTGAAAGAACCTCCAGCATCTTTGTAAGTATATATCAGAATGTCTAGGAATAGTGAACTCTCACTTTAACATCTTCTTTTTCCATTTAAGTTTTACACCCGAGAAAGGTACAGAGGAGCTCACAGTTGCATTGTTGCACCATTATGTGTAGCTCTTATCTGGACACAAAATTAAATAATACATTGTGTTTTTGTCTATACCAACAAAAATGTCTAAATAATACACTGTATTTCGTCTACACCTGCAAAAATGTATAAATAATATATTGCATTTTTGTCTGTGCCAACAATAAGCCCTTGAAGGAATTCCTCCTGTTGTTTTGGTTTTGTATGAAAGTATTTGTGACTTATGTTGCACTTGTCATGCACTATTTCAGTGAAATAAGACAGAAGTATCTTTCTGCAGTGTGGGGAAAAGGCAGAATTCCCATCTGACAGAGGTTCTACGTACAGCTCCTCTGCACAGACATAACTATGAATGCTTACTTCGTATGTCAGTAATCCTTCAGTATCCTTAAAGCATGTTGACTACACATATATATAAAAGACAGACGCCAGTTATTCAAAGGTGCCTAATGTTTGGTTCTGTTGCCATGTTCTTTGGTTATTGTGGAGGGAAGGTTGATGTTGCTTTTATGTATGGTTTCTGTTTTATTCAACATCTTTCCATGTCATGTGCAACTCTGTATGTACATATAGGTTACTTCATCTGCTACATGAAATCTATTCCAGAATTCTTATCAGTTTCATTACTGGCAGTGTGACACTGCAGTTGGCAGGGTGGCTGGTGTTGATACTATTGCACTCATTGGGATCTTTTTTGCATTGTGAGTGCTCATCAGTTGGATCCATCACCAGGTGTATGTATCTTGTTGCTGTGGATCTGGTGACTTTCTTCCCTGTGGTCTCCATGATGGAAACAAGACTGAAGATGCTCTTATTTCAGGGCTGCTTAGCTTAGTAATGAAATGGCAGATGCAGAGGCATTATGCATGTTTTAGGCTAAATTCTTTAAAAATAGCTATTTAAAGTACTAAGCGTTTAAGATAACTTAAATTACTAGAAAAAGCATTTGGGGAATTTGCTGTCCATATTTTCTGTGCAGCATGACTTCAGTATGTGTTGAAACAACTTCAGAGGCGCTAGGGAAGTTAATTTTTTGTGCTTGCACAGTAATGCCTGAAGACTTTAAGACTAAACTGTGGGGGTTTGTTTTTGTGGTTTTTTTTTTTTTACAGGATTCTTATCCACAATAATACATGGGGTTTGCCCACTGCTAGTTTGGATAATATAAGGTTTATATATCAGACATTATAATTCTTTACCTGTTATTTTCTTTAAGTATATTTACTTATTTTAAAAACTGATAGGAGGAGCTGGTGATTTCTCAGTGTCCTAAAACATCCACTGTGAGAGTTTATCCTATGTGAAGAGGTTTTCTTTTGTACCTGTAATTTATATTCCTATAAAGTCAAAATCTCTTTATTGAAAATGTTGGGTAGAACTTCAAGCTCAGAAATTCAGAAGTTTGGAAGATGAAAATTTGTTTGCAGTACAGAATTAATTAGACTGATTTATCAGTCTCAGAAGTGTTCTGAAGTTTGGAAAAGATGCTGCATAAAGATAGTAACAATCAAAATATATTGTTTTCTTAATACAGTTCTTGCTTTTAAAGTGCGGAACTTCATAATGCTAATTGTAATCTGTGATCCTGCACAGATCACTATTCAATACTTTCTAGGCTGTTCACATAATCCTTCTGTTTTGAAATAAACACAGGTAGTGTGCTTCATCTTCTCTGAATACAGTATGCAGTCTTTTTCAGGACTGTTTGTAAGGTGCGATTAATCAAGTAAGAAGATCAGCGCAGTTGTTTGTTCCAGCATTATAGTGGATGATCTTTCAATTGAAACTGCATATCATATTTTTAAGTTATTGATTAAAATGTTTACTTGAACATAAACATATTGTTGATCTGCTTAAGTCTTGAAAGATCGGTCAGATTTTGGGCAGTGGATATACTATAAATGCACTATAAGTGCAGTAAGTTTTCCAGTTCGACAGCAAATGAGTTGCAATTTATTATGAATGTGCTGTCAGATGATAGCTTCGTATGCTTTGTTTATGAAACAGAAAAGATATTTATGTTCCAGTTCAGAAAATGTTATGGCACATATTTATGTTGTTTAAAAAGAAAAAACTCCTTTGTATTCTTTCTGTTATTTTTAACTTAAATGTGATTTAAGCCCATCCTCATGGGATTTCCAAAATTATGATGTTTCAGACATCAGAACCCATAAGCTTTACTGCATGCTGCTAGACAGCACAGTCTTTTCCATTATATCCAGCCCAATATTACTGTTGTGGTTTTCAAGTGTTAGTAGGAATACTCTGCTCTTAAAGAAGTTTTTTTTTAATTTGTGGACCGAAAAACACTACAGATGAGTAGCTCTCATTTTGATAAGAGCAAATTTTACTGTATTTTACATAATATAAATAAAAGTGAAATTATGTTGCAGGAGAGGAGGTGGTTTGTTCGGGTCCACTGAGCAGGTTGCACTGAATGAAATAACAAGTTACTTACTGTGAGCCAAGAACAAGATAGATCAGCAGAGACCTTGTCAAGGAATGGGTTAATGTTTGTATACCATTTAGTTGCTAACTGGTCTACGTTATTTTTTGCATTAAGGTTTTGATACTATGTTAGCTCTGCAGAAATCAGATGCATTCTTTTCCTGTAACTATATAGCAGAGGGACTTAAACAGTGATTGTGATTGGTGCCAAGAACAACTCTGTCTTTCACTGCCAATGCTTTAGATAAACATCCTGTCTTCCAGAGCTGAAATTAATCTGCAGGAATCCGTGCACAGTGCTTATGGCTTTGCCTCATGCAACTACTCCTGTTAAGGCACTAGCCTCAGCTCTTCAGTTTTTATTTAATGCTTTATTTTTCTGTCATTTTCTACAAGAGAAGTGACAGCTGTAGTAATTTGGACAGAGTTCTTGCAGGTTATTTAAATCAGCCTCCTGTTTTATTTTGCTGCCCGCAAAATTTGATGAAAATCCTGAGGCACTGAAACTTCTACTGCGACACTTATAGCAACAGAACCAGTCTTGAAGTTCTCTTACAGATACCTTTAGTCATCCCCCTGAGAATTAGACATTAACAGCACCACTGCAATGACTCCTGTCTATCTCAGTTACTTTTTGCTGTTGGCTATATAAGTATGAGAATCTTGTCTCTTCTAAATATCCATCCTTAGTTTGTATTTTTAACAGTAAAAACATGAAATTACACTATATTACTAACCATGGTAGTGCAATTCTTCTAGATCCAGTCTGAGGATTGTATCTAGTTCTATTTTTCTATGAAAATTATTGGCTATATTAAAAAAAAAAAAAAAAAAAACACATAACATGGCATGCATTGTAAAGCTGGTGTGAGACATCTAGTAGCTCAAGTGCATGTTAAATGCTTATACTTGTGATATTCTGTATCTTTTACTGGGGAGGGAAGTTCATTACTAACAATCTAATGATTAATAGACTTGAAATTTGGAGTTGAATTAATCCAGTCACTGTGGGAATATTTGGGTTATGACTTAAGACAGAGGCTTATTAGGAAACTAAATGAATGTGTTCTTCAAGCCTGGACTGAACTTTTCTCCCATAAAATCATTGGAGATTTCAGATAAATGTTTATTTCTCTTCTGTGTTGTTTTTTATTGGTTGTTTTTTGTTTTGTTTCCTTTTGTAATTGGTTTTGCCTGCTTTCATCTACTCGTGATTGGCTTTTGTTCCTTGAAAGTCAGCATGTTTCAGTGCATGGAGTGTTAGTCACAGTTGTTTCTATCTGGGGAGAAACCAGGGCTCTTAGATTTATTACCAAAATCAGGAACAGTACATCTTTGAAGTTAGGGCATCCTCTAGGGGTATTTATCAACTGCTGTTAGTGATATGACACTCAATCCCTAAATTCATGAAACTGCATTATAGGAACAAAATTTGACCCTTCATGTATGGTCAGTGAATAGAATAGATGAATAGAATCTGAAATTAGAATGAATAGATTTGAAATTATGTGAATTTAAGCAGTGCAGACGTTGTAGGAATATCTGTGTTACAACTTAAGACGGAGGAATATCAGGAAACAAATTGGATATATTTTTCAAGACAAACCTGAAATTTTGCTTCATGAAATCAGTAGTGATTTCATTTAAATGTTTGTGGGCCAGCATAAGTTTAAGCATGTTTCTTTTTGCCTCAGGACAATGAAAATGAATGAGAACTCTGGTATGAACATGTTGCTGATATCTCTTATGTACTGCTGATCTCTTCTGATCTAGAACTGTGTGTTACTGAGTTACTGAGATCATCGTTTCAGATACCAAAATTGTGGGGAAAGAAAATAGGCAATTTTAAACAGAAGACCACAGAAGAACAGCTTCAAAGTCATTCTGTTGTGTTTGGCTTACATTCTCACTGCTATTCTCTATCATTTGGTGATATTAAGGCTATTTAGGGTAATTCTCTTGCCAAACCACTGCTGTGATGTCTGTCATACTTCCAGATCCTGTGACCGATCAATTCAAGCCACAAAGAGAATTTTCTGGTAAGCCTGACTGTTCAGGAGTCATCTCTGATCTCTTCAAAGTCATGTGAGTAGCTCCTTATTATCCAACAAGATCAGTCATATTTTGGTTTGTCCAAGATCTTGTTATCTAAAAAGAGCCTGGATGCAAAACTTCCTCTTGAGGAGCTTCCTTTTCCACTAGAAAAACTGTAAATAGGCTGAGCACCTTCTAGACTAAATGATTTGTTGAGGCAATATAGGCTGCTAGTGCTCTTGTACCAGAGGAGATCAGAGCCTTTTCAGATCTTCTTCCCTTTCTTAAGGGTAGCGGTCACTAAGAAGAGGACCTTCAACATGTAGTCCTTTTTTAATAGTGTTTGCTAACAGCAGAGTTCACTCTTTGGTCCTCAGGTAGATTTATAATGAGTAAATTCATTGTGTCAATAGATAAACACAACAAATATTCACTGTATTCAGTTGTTTCACACTCTTCTTTTTCTATGCCTAACACGTTGGGTGGGTTTAGATGTATTAATTGCCTTTTGAGTGGAGGGAGGGATGCTGGCAGCACTGGGTTTTGCAGAGAGATATCTGGTGAGACACATTGCAGTGGTATCAAGGTGCCAGCAAAGATTTGGATATGTGTGAATGTGTACTGGAAATGTGGCTAGAAAGATGCCAGACATCGCTCCACAGAAAAGTCTAACTCCTGTGGTAGAGAAAAGAACCTCATTGAGCAAGAGCAAGATGTAAAGCATTAGATAACAACTGATTCTTTTATTGACAGTATGAAAGATACTGCTGCAAAAACAAAACAATAAAGGTTATGGTAGATGCGCTCAGATTTTCCTACAAGGTAAATGCTGGCACAAATCTCAGGGTCAGGAAATCCTGTGCTACTTTCAAATTCTTAGAGAAACTCTGAAAATACATAAATTAAGAAAACGATCTCAAAGTATTTTTGTTTCCAAGCCAGGACTATATTATCTGTAGTTGTTCCCTGCTAGTAAAAGTTAAGCACAAAATTCATACAGCAAAAGCCACTGTCTACTGAATACTAGTGTTCTGTGATGCTGGGATGGCCTTGCTCTGAGAACAAGTTTCCCTAAGTGTTGGAAGGGGTAAGTCAGACTGCAGTGATACTGTTGGTAATGATAGTAGGACTCACTGAATTACAGGATTACATTTGAAATAAGGTATGCTCAGTTGTTGCTTTGGTCCCTTCTGATCTTGCAGATGCAGAGATGGTGGCCTTTGAGACTTCTGTGTATTTCTGAGAAGCAAGGCCACCTTCAGAGTTGAAACATAAACACATGCTATAACCAGAGCATGTTGAAAGCTGTGACTTCATTTCTTGGAACTTTAACAGCTGTATAGCTCAAAGACAAATAACTCATCCCTGGCTGGTCCATCTCATAACACAGACATCCAGAAAATGTCTGGCTTTTTTTTTTTTTTTTTCACACTACTTGGCATCAAATTCTTCTGATCTTGTTCCCTACTAGACTAAGAACATATAGAGTCTGTTTTTGAGGAGTAATATTGCATCTTGCTGAAGGTTTGTTTCCACAAGTGTCACATGGTCCCCGGAAAATTATTTTTTCCTGCAGAAATCCCTGTGTTCAGAAATCTTGAGCTGGCAAACCACAGCATTTCTAAGGGTATAAATTCTGATATTGAAAGGAGAGGGAAGTGTCATGGGAGCAAGGTGGAGATTTTTTGCTAGAGAGTCTGAGAGAGGATATGAAACTGTTGCATAAGAACAGCAAGAAGGTAAGTACAGAATTGGGAAACAGAGCTATTTAAATTCAGAACAGTTAGCATAAGAAGAATTGGTATGTACTGGTTGTGAATGAATTTACATCAGATGATATTTCATGGCCATCAGAGCAGGAAACACTGGGCTTGTCTTTAAGTATGGCTAGAGGGGAGTAGCAGTCAACCTTCTTTTCACATTACAGCTGAGAAACAGGTTTAGACAGTCAGGGCCCTTCTGCTTTTTTCTCTTACAAATTGACACTGAAATGTGTGATAATAAGCCAGTGCTATTTTCACAGGTTAATCAGCCTGAAATCTAAACAATTTCCCCTTTACTGTGGGGGCTGTGAAAACTTAATTGAGCTCTTGGGGAATAGTGTTCCAGCATGATGCTGTGCTTGCTCCATCCAGTGGGACTGTATTTCATGGTGACGTGGTTCTCACACACATCATGTGAAACAATCTGTTCTGTAAGACCAGATACAACTATGTTCTACATGGCTGAAGTTAGTGTTCAAGCCACTTCTGCTGTCTGCTGTAATCTTAAAAGTAGTGTGGACTTCAGGACCCTACTTGTGCTTGCAGCCAAGGCAAACTACAGACAATTGCATTAATGCATTCGGTTCATCTCTCTGCAAGTACCCATCACTGAATGTTTTCAGATTCCTTCATCCGATCTGCCATTTTTAATGGACTTGCCAATGCTTTCCTGGAGGTTCCTGCAGACTGTGTTGGGAGTTGATTTAACCAACTAGACAAGAAAAAACAAGAAGATGCAAATTACTGCAAAGAATATCTTATAGGATTCCTTTCATGCAGTTCTGGATTTTATAAGCTGCCCTTTACTTCCTTACAGTTATGGCGGTGTTGAAATCTTTACCCTTCTTCTCACAGCCTGGCCTACTCTTAGGAACTTTCTTCCATCTTATTCTTTCACTTACATTATTCCCAAAAATCAAGCATGGAGTCTTGAAGCTGAGGACAAGACAGAAAGGAAGATTACTTGAGTGAGAGCCTGTAGGCAGTGTGTTTGTAACTGGGTGCTTCTCTGCTGCTGCTGCTGTGCTTCAGTGCTTTTAAGTCCACTGTTTTTCTTAAAGGGGACACTTTCTAACAAAGCCTGAACTGTTGTTGAAAGTTGCATTTCCTGCTACAAAGAACTCTCAACCAAAACATAAATCAAAACAAGAGCAAACTCAGTGTGGACTCTGGCAAAGATTACCCTCTCTTCATATATAAAAGGGAAGCATTTAGCCTGACCTCATAAAGGAGAGAACTTAAAGGACTGTTCTGTGCTTTGAAATCTTACCCTCAATAGATTGGAAATAAAATGCTGACATGGGAATTTCAGCAGCTCATTTCATGTTCTGCTCAGCCCACTGTACTTCCTGAACATGAACTGGCCATTGCCTCATCCCACGAAAATGAAGGTTATGGGGTCACTGGTTGCTTAGTAAGGAATTTCTCAAGGGTATAGAACAGTGCCCAGAATAACATTTAACAAGGTCTGGAAAATGATGACTGCTACAAGCAGGGAGCTCTTAAAAGTTTTCAGAAGCACACAGCTCTACAGACTACAGAAAATCTTTTAGAAAATCTGCTTCTAAGATCCATGGAGAGAAATAGCTGAGGGAGAGTCTAAATGACGTTGCTTGTAGCTTAGTAACTTAATGTATCACGTGAGCCTGTGCTATATGGGGAAGAATAGTGTCAAGGTTCTCTTGATCCTATTTGCTTCCAGAATGTGTCAGGCAAACTTGTCATATGCAGCCAACACCTCTACATACAAACCGTACCTGGAGTGCAGGTATGGCTGAACTGTCACGGACAACACAACTGTCTCTTCCCTTGAAAATGCTGTATATTCTCTATATGTGCTGCAAATAACTCCTTTCTTCTAAGGAAAGAGTGCTATCTGTTTTCTCTGGATTGTTTACCCAACCATAGAGGATAATTCAATGTCTTAGTTCTCCAATTGTAAAATGCACCATTTCACCATGGAATACAGCCTGGGATTACAGGCAACGTCCCACCAGCTGGGCAAATGCAGTAACAGATAAGATTCAAATAACTGGTATAGAGAAGTGCTCTTACTGTAGAAACTCGAACCTGTTTTACTAAGGCTCTCCCTCCACTTAACTCTGGTGATGATTTGACTGTGAACTTGGAGGCTTGCCCTGAGCTCTTCAATAGAGCCTCTCTCCTCTCAGCCATGCCTGGTAGTGCCGACAGTTCTTGTATGCCTGAGTGAATGACCCACTTCTGTTGTCTTTTGCATTCACTCACTGAGGGAGTGTTTTACTTGAACACATTTCCTGCCTATGTCGATCTGTTCACACTCTCTCTTTGCCCTCGGGAGGGAGATAAACTACTGAGGAAGTCATTGTTTCAGGAAGTCATTTTGGGTGAAGATTGCCTGTTTCGCTTCCTGTTTGTTGCTTGCCCTTGGACTGAACATAAGAGAAAAACAAATGTAAGCTCTATAAATCCTAAGCAGTGTTTCTGGGATACTGGTGCTTGAAACCACTGAACTTGGCTTTGCTTGAAAGGAGCTGCAAGACTGAGGGAAAGGAAGAAGGAAGTAGAGAAACTTCATTAGATTTGTTAATGTTGCTCTGGGTTCCCTGCTTCCTCTCAGAGCTGATTTGATTTGTTAGCACCACTGTGTGGGCAGCAAGGTGGTCTGAAACCTGCAGTCTTCCAAGCAGGGTTTGGACAATGGCAGAGCACATAGTTAGGAACTTCATCTTGGGCATGGAGAGCAGAGGCTGACAGACTGCACAGCTAACTCATGGCCACAGATGCTATCATGCTGTCCAGCTGTTAGGGGTGTGCAGTGCATAGCAACATGAATATTCCTTTTCTCCATGGAGCAATTCTGACTTCTCCCATTCCTGTCTTGCAAAGCGAGCTGGTCCTAGCAGCTACAAGAGCTGCTTCTTGTGCTACTTCACTTGATTCCACAAGCACAGCTACTATTCATCTCTTCTTCAGCAAGCAATATTGAACTGTCAGTTTTTCTCCAGGAAAAGTGTAAAACTGCAAATATATTAGTGATCACAGTTTCAGTTAGTGCCCGTGTTCTAGTAGATAGATGAAATGTCTATAGACAGGCAAAATGAGTAAAGCCTGAAAATATTTGTGGATATAATTTTTGGCCAACAAGACCGTTTTTATAATGGGTAACATGAGAACAAAAAGCACAGGGCAGCATAGGCCTTGGAAAGCTGGAACTTAACACAAAATTATATATTGCATGTTTTTTTTTTTTAATGTAAGCAGTGTTTAACTATGATTAGAAGAAATCTAAAACATCTGCAAGAGCTCTTAAATCATGGAAAATGGGAAGAATTCGGCTAATGCTGGGAGACAAAAGAACAAATAAGTGGGTGGAACTTATGGCTCTGCCTTCATATGCCAAACATGCCCCTCTACTTGTTATCACTAGTGCTAAGCAGAAATTGTCCTAAGCAGAAATGACTATGTCATTGTGCAGAATTTCCGTTAGTAACTTAAAGTTCCCAAGCCTGAGAGCTGAATTTCTTTCACCATTGAGCTGAATGGTTCTTGGCAATTTTCTATTTTCTTACAGAGTACAGAAAATGGCATTCGTTTTTCTTAGTAGAGTGAGACGTTAAGGTTAATGATACACTTAGCGCAAAGAGTAAATTTGGCCTCACATCTAAACTGCTCTTTAAAAAAAAAAAAAAAAAAGGCTACATAATCATTTGAGAAACTAAATAAATGTTAATGCTAATTTTGGTTCTTCTTAGATTATTTTCTAACTTCTGTTGCTTCCTCTTCATTTACATCCCCATAAGATATTTTGGGTGAAGTAGGCCAGCCAGTGAACATTGCATTCTTTTAACATACCTTGGAATAGTTCAGCATAATGCTTATCCAAGCTGCTCAGTATCACAGCTGTGTTCCACTCCTGCCCCCTCCTTGTGATACCCAGGAAATGAAGCAACAGATAGCTTCTTCCTTCCCCCACATTTGAATTAAACCATTTTTCTTATTTCTGCTGTACAGCTCAGAATCAACTGCTCTTATCACAAGAAGAACACAAACTAGGGGAGTTTCTCAGCTGTGGTAACCTATAGTATTAACCATGGTAAAGAGATGGGAAGGCCTTCCTCAGAAGCATTTTGTTTTCAATACGACATCTGGTGTCCAGTCTCCCATTTAGGACTTGAGTATCTCCAGCCTGTGCTGCTGTGAGAAATCCAGCTGTGCAAATAGAGGAAGATAACACTAAGTCTATACTTTCTTTCAAGTCACAGCTAACTCTTTTTTGAGGTACAAATCATTGCCGTGATAAGAAAGGCAGAGATTCATTTTGTATACAAGTTGATTTTATTTACCCTTTTCTCCATTATAAGACTGATCTGGATGTCAGTCTCACACATCTATGTCCCTATTCTGAATTATCTGCCATGTCCAAATTGAAAGACTGACCATTACAAATGCTAGCTTGAAAGCCAGCAGTTGTCATCTTGCAGCACCAGATAGCTCTGCACAAGCTGTGAAAGCCTTCCAAAAGCAGAGCTGTGCAGACTTGCTTCTTTGCATGTGCCAACATACTGACCCTCTGGCAGGGGCTCAGAGTTGCTTCTGTACTGAAGACACCTCCAGCTATCACACTGCATCCATCCAAGCTACTATCTTTATTTTCTTTAAAGGAGGGAGGAGTCAGGGTTAGGTACAACTATTGGTAATTTGAGTGGTAAAAATGCAGAGGGAAGAGCTGCAGTTGTAAAGGTTCTCTGTTAAAAACTTTTTTTTTTTTTTTTTTTGTGATGAGGTGAACCTACTGCTCCTCAGGCACATGCAACTCCCGAGGCATTCTGAGATGCTGAAGCAATACCATATTTGGCCACTTCTCTTCACAGTCCTTCTGTAGCTGTAGAGAAGGCTTATGAACATGCTAGCATTCCTGGGTTGCTGCTCGACATGCATTAGAGAGATCTGCTTTCCATCTTCAAAGCTGTCAAGCAGCTTTTAAGAGATACTGACTGATTTAAAAATGAAACAGAAAAATGACTTTCAGTACAATTTAAGTCAGTCCCTGTGCATTTCTCCCTCACTAAATAACATTTTCTCTCAGTTTCTAGTTTTGAACTTGTATCATATTTTCTTGCATAAGATTTTAGGGGCTACTCCAAATGACAGTAGTGCATAGTAATCTCTGAATGATGCAAGTCTGAGACTCTGCAACTTAACTGTATTTAAGTGTTATAATTTTCTTCCATAGTTGATCAGGGAGTTTTGACTTTCTTCCTAGAGAAATATGGTATGTAAGGAAAAGAGGGAGTCATACAACTCAGGGAAAAGCCTGGAATAGCAGTATGTCACATTTTATGGTTTTAAGGAAACTTCTTTATGCTACAAAATAGAAAATCATATTGTGGACCTGAAGTGCTTAGTAAGGAAGGGAAAAAATTTGGAATGTAACTCTAGTAGTCTTAAAGCTCTTTATGCTAAAGAGTGAGTGATGGAATCAGGTTGGAGAATAGTAAGTGGCAAGTGTATATAAATCTACTTCTTTGCTCCTAAAACGTAACAGAAAACAAAGCTGGAGACCAGGAAAGTCTCACAGTTTTTTTTTGTGTTTAATAGACCTCAAACCCTTTGTAATTTCATCAGATGCCTCTTTAAAAGTGATACTTGGCTTTAGAAACTAATGTCTATTTGCATGCATTGGTACCAGCCCCATCTCTAGAAGCTGACTTTATTGCTTGCTGTATGTTCTTTATTGCTTGCTGTAGTTTCTGGGGCCCTGGTTGGCTTTTTCTCAGTGGAGAAAGAATCAAACCTCTATTTTGTACAGTGAGTGTTTTTCCTGAAAGAATGGAAGAAATTTTGAGCACAAAGGATTATGTCTTAATTCTCTTGCTGCAGGGTATAGCCCTGGGGAATAGCCCTGTCTGAGACCATCCTCCAATTACGATGCAAACCCTTCTCAGTCCTCTGGAGTTAGACACCCCAGTGAGGTCTGAGGCCAGTGCACCTTGAGCAGCAGTCAATTCCACGTTTCCAAGGGAGAGTGAAGAAATTTTTAGGTGATGTCTCAGTGAGCTAAGCATTGTAAGTAAGCATTTCTGAAGATTGCTGAGTCAGAATGAAAAGAAGGCATTTGTATAAGGGGATCTTATTAATATTTTTAAACATCTTAAGCATGGCAGTCAAAGGGACATGGCCAATCCTTTTCAGCGGTCTGTGGGGACAGGACAAGGGGAAACGGCCATAAACTTGAGCATAGGAAGTTCCACACTAGTATACAAAGGATATCTGTGACTTCTTCACAGTGAGGGTGACGGAGCATTGGAATAGGCTGCCCAGGGAGCTTGTGGAGTCTCCTCTGGAGATATTTAAGATCCATCTGGATACCTACCTGTGTAGCCTGCTGAAGGGAGCCTGCTTTGCAGGAGGGGTTGGACTTGATGATCTCTAGAGGTCCCTTCCAACCCCTTTGATTCTGTGATTCTGTAACTTCAGTGTTATGCCTGAACATTTTTGACCTTCATAAGAACCATACAGTTGGAAAGGCTAATGAAATTTCTTTGCCTTTTTACCACATAGCATTTTTGAAAGACTCCTGCTTCTAGTACAGGACATCAATGTAGTCTGACACTACATAATAGCTTTCTACAAAGATTCTATGCTAACAACAAGTTAAAAATATTTACTGGGCCTATAAAAATCATTTTGAAAGGTTGAGAGTTTTCATTTTGTCAGTTTGGTTTCCTTTAAACAAAACTAATATCATAGAGAGAGGTCTCTTCAGGAGCAGGGAAAGCCTGACCATAGAAAGAGGAACTCTTGTTTCACCAGAGAAAAGGTGGCTCATGCTATCCTGCCATCTCTTACTTTACTGCATCCAAGTCTGGGACCCCCAATACAGGAAAGATGCAGAGCTTTTGGAGAGGGCCCACAGGAGGGCCACAAAGATGATCAGAGGACTGGAGCACTTCTATGAAGATAGGCTGAAGGAAGCGGGCTTGTTTACCTTGGAAAAGAAAAGGCTGCAGGGAGATCTCACTGCGGCCCTCCAACATTTAAAGGGAGTTTATAAGCATGAGGGAAATCAACTTTTTGCAAGGGTAGATAGTAATAGAACAAGGGGGAATGGTTCTAAACTAAAGGAGGGGGGATTTAGATTAGATGTTGGGGGAAGTTTTTTACTGGAAGAGTGGTGAGGTGCTGGAACAGCTGCCCAGGGAGGCTGTGGATGCCCCATCCCTGGAGGTGTTTAAGGCCAGGTTTGGGCCCTAGGCAGCCTGGTCTAGTACTTGATCTAGTGACTGGCAACCCTGCTTGCAGCAGGAGGGTTGGAAATTGATCCTTGAAGTCCCTTCAAACCCAAACCGTTCTATGATGATTATATTTCATAGCCATGTTCAGTTTTGTGACCACCTGCAAGTTTTAACTTACCACTTCAATGGAATAAGCAGTCTTAAGACTCTCATTATTTAGATAGATAGGTACAGGTATCTAAAACCTGATGTGGGTGCTACAGGATATAATCCTGTCCCAAGAGACACGGCCATGTCTACAGGCTTTGAAGCGTAAAAGGGTAGATGTATTATTATGTAAGACATGGAGATTCTTCTTTATTTGAAGAAAGGAAGGAGTGGTCCCTCTGACCGAAAGACGCACTGTATCTCGGCCTGCAGATGTTGTAGTGTAGCACTTCTCAAAATACAGCTATAAACTTTGAATGACTCCTGGTAATAGCTGTGGCGTGCAAAGAAAATTAATTCCTTGCATGAAAAGTTTTCTGTGTTAGTTTTTTTTTACTTTTTCCATGTTAGATGGCAAAATTAAACACACTGAAGACTTGAGGAGTGATTTCATCTTACACTATCTTGGTTTCTAGAGAGCTTTGCAGAGGTGTAAATATGAATCTAATTTGGAATTACACCAATCAGTTCTTTTAGAAGAGAGGAGCCCCAGTTTGGGACTCTTTTTTCTGAAGGAGCTTGAATCAGCCTCTAATGTGTACTTATGTTTCATCTCTACAGATAGTTGCAGGTAAACAGGACTGCAAAGGACAGCCCAGCTCAGTGTCACTATCTAGGTAAATGTGCTGGGAATGTTTTCTACAGCACCCTAGAATGCATATCAAGTTAGTAAGTAAAAGAGAGTAGTCTGCTGTGTTAGTATCACTCAGGAGTGTCCCAATTTCCACTTGCCAAGAGTATAAACTTAACCTGGGAAGCAGCAGTAACAGACGGAAGCTTGTTTCCTACCAGGAATGCTGTTAAGAATATCTTTATAGAAGCAAGATACAACACTGGTCGGATCATGATAAAAATAATGCCAAGTTATCTAGTCTAATCCCTTGTCAAATTCCGTATGTCCTTCAGGCAATGCATGTGCAGTTAAGATGTTAATTGGTCAGGGAATGTGCTGGATAAGTTACAACAGTTATTGCTGTTGGAGATATGCTTATCATCCACAGCTCAGTAACACGTTGTCTGGCACTCACTGGTGTCAAGTGTTTTACATGTGTTACTGGGGACAGCAGCTACATAATCTGCTAGATGTAAGTACTAAAGGCCAATGATTGTCTGCGTATTTTCTCTGTAGAAGTCTACCTGCCTCCTGCCAGGACTGGAGGCTCTGGTTGCTTAGAACAAACATGACCAAGAATCTAAAGCAAAGAAAATGTCATTTTCCCCCAACCTCCCAAGAGTTGATTATTTGGGAATGTACATAAGTTGGGTACATCTGGTTTTGAATGCAAGTGGATAGAAGTTTTCTCTTCCTCTCCCCAAACTCCTCATACCTTCTGAAGGAGCGCGGTAGAGAAATTGTGCCAAAGTGCAATAGTGGCTGTTCTGGGGATGGATTTTTGGCCAGATGCTCAACCAGTATAAACTGAAATGATTTAATTAAAATCAATTTAACATAGGTCATGCTAGTTTATGCCATTGCTCTTGGAAAAAGAAAATGTAGAACAGATTTTGGAAAATATAAGGATGAAATCAGTTCAAGCTCTCATGTCATTAGTAATGTTCAGAGAAAAACTTGTCTATGGGTAAACTGCCTGTAGCCAGTAAGCACAAGGTTGGATGACATCACATAGCTGATGTGAAAACTTAAATAAACATTAAAAGCTCAGTATTCACCTTTTCTAGCTCTGGGGCCAGGATTTTTACCGTATATCTTAAAAATATAGTTCAGAAAGCAAAATCCATCAGATTCAGGAATATTCTGGAATTCTACAAATCTGTAATCTTTTTTTCCATTGTTTAAGTAACATACACCCAAAGATTGCCTCTCATTAATACTTCTGCAGCAAACATTCAAGCCGCGCTCTTGTCGCAGCAGCAGAAATCCAGTAGTGATAGTTATCACCATAACTTTTTGGGTACAATCAATGCACAGTGGGATAAGTTTTGCACTAATAAGGCATATATATGTCAGAGGCTGTTGCCAGGTAGGCTGCTAGAGGCAGCTCTAAAATAGCTCCAGACTAGGGGTATTTGGTTAAATTCTGTGCTCTATCTCATTCCAGTGGCCAGTGACAAACAATCCAAAACGTGCATCATCATCTTGCTGTCTGGCAGACCCAGCTTATTGTTGCCACTTGCCTCTTGAGCTGTCAAACGTAAGTAGGCAGCTAGTGGTAGCCATCCGAATGGCTATACGGGAAGCTGGGAAAGAGGCATGTGAGAAAAGAGCAACTCAGATTGCCTCAAAATTCTCTGCATGTCTTGGAAAACTCTGCCAGCTGAAGGCTTTGGCTGTGCTGGTGTTCTGCTTAGGAAGCTTGGATAGCTGAATTTAAACCACAGCCTCAGTTCTGTCCACAACTGAAGCAGAGTGACGATAAGAGGGAGAAGAATTTGCCAAATGGAACAAAGAAAAAGTTAAATCCAAGTGACTATGTCCAGCTGGGTCTTTGAAGCATATATTTAGCCAAAAAGTGGTTGAATGATTGATTTTTTCACTTTATAAAAATATTCACAAATTTTATGACAATAAAAATGAGGTTTGTGACATTCTGACTTACACTAGGGATCCTAGTATGTGAAGTGCACCTGAGTACACGATACTAGGATGCTTGGTGGGAACACTGACAGTACTAAACTGTTGGGTTTGTGGTGCCCTGAGCTTTCAGTGTGACTTTGGATGGCCCTCTCCTTGCACTCCTGAGTGCTATGGATCTCAACTGCTGCAGCATTCGGGCTGTTTTAAGAGCTGGGATTTTATTGTTCTTTTCTAAATATTCAGGCCGGTCTTGGGTATCAGAACTTATCCTACTGTCCTTGATATTTATGGAGCAATGTATTTGCTATGTTAAATCAGAAATATCTACATGCAAATACTGTTTCCTGGGAGGAGACAGAGCATCTTCATTTATCAGCAATATATTATTTTGCTGTAGATTCCTTTGTGACAGCCTACCCATGATGGAAAATTTCTTCTGGTGAGGTATTTAAACATAGGTTTTAATTTTTTTTTTTTTTAATGGAATTTAAGAGAGATTGTGATACTAAAGGCCTGTAAACACTGTTGTGTGTAATGTAACTTTGGCAAAGGCAGATTATACAACTCTGGCACAGAGAAACTCACATCTATAAAAGGCAAGATCTGTCCTTTGTTTATTCCCCAGTAAATCAGTGAAGTATGTCTTGGTATTTTAGCTTCAGCTTAGCATATTTTATTTTCCCTTCTCATTTACAGGCCAGTAAATTGACTGAGTTGACTAAAGGCACAGAGACTGTTCATTTAAAAAAAAAAAAAAGCTGGAAAGGAAACATTTTCTCATCTGTAAACAGAATGGGCAGCATAGTACATTTATGGTGTGGTATTATAAGCTTCAGGTGCCATAGGAAATCTAAATGTAATTTATAGGCACCCTAGGAAGCAATAAACTTGAAATGGCAGTTAGACAAAAGGGAAAAATCAGGGTGTATGTACATAAGAGAAATTACTGATTTAGATAAGATATCATTGACATCTAATGGTACTGAAGATTTCTCTTTGAGAATGGTACTGCACTGCATCACCCATTCAAATGACGCACTGCAGCAAGGACAGAGCATGCAACTTCGTTAGCATTTTAAATCAGCACTGTAGCATTGATGTGAACTTCTGTTAACCTCATTTGCTGTGCTTTTGTTTGTATTGTTGGGTGGTCTTGGGGCACAGAGACTAGATTAGGTACCTTTTAGATGAAACAGAAGCTATGGCCAGACCATCAACAGATATTCAGTCCACGCAAGACTAGAAGTCTGAAATAAAACCTTCTAAAGTAGCTATAGAATAAACTGTGTTGTTTAGTACCAAAAGATTTGCCCTATAAATTTGCTATTTCTGCATACATCTACAGGCATACAGTTGGGTTTGCCTTTCAGTACATACATACATATAAATATATATATGTATATGTACATATACAAAGAGCTCCTGTTTGTCACACTTCTAGATTTATTGGGCTGGACACCTAGCTAGCATAAAGCCAAATGCAGTGTCATTGAAACCAGCTATTATAATCCATCCTAAATCCTGCTGTAGTATTACAGCCAGCTAAATCTGCCAGGTACTGCCCCTTGTTCTTTAAAATAGAAGCTCAGCGAGCCTAAGGGTAGATAATTGGAGTTGTTCTAAGTAGCAGGATTACCATTCCTATA
This sequence comes from Phasianus colchicus, assembly GCF_987193195.1. Lineage (NCBI taxonomy): Eukaryota > Metazoa > Chordata > Aves > Galliformes > Phasianidae > Phasianus > Phasianus colchicus. The sequence goes on along the minus strand of NC_143447.1, from coordinate 4,558,409 downwards.
GCTGAGGAACCCTAAATTCAAAGGATGCAGCCAACAGAGAAATCTGTGGTCTGATTACTTCTTTGCCCTTCACCTTGATATGACCAGCAGATTTTCTATATGACAATGTTTTCTTATGCATTGAAATGTGTAGTTCAATATGTTTCTTCAAACTCTCATAAAAAAAAAACCATTAAATGGATTAACTGCATGCAAAAACAAATACCAAGATTAAACCCTGTCGAATCAATACCAGATGAACCTTCAGAATGAATAAAATTCCCAGATTAAAGGATATATTAAAAACAAAGCCTATTAAATGGGATGTTAGTGTTTATCATTAGTGCCTAGTTACCTGAACATGAGCTCCTTTCCTGTCCTTGAATATTGAAATTAAAATTGAAAAAGGGAATGTGGGAAGTAATGAAACTGCAGTTTATAAGTGTATTTAATGTCAAGACACCACAGTCTTGATTTACTTAGTGCTTTCCTCAACCGTAGCTTTCAGAGGTATCTGTTTAACTCCAGATATAATCTGTTCAGCTTGGCTGGAAACTAGTTTCAGTGCTGAAAGAAACTTGCTTTGATATTTATAGATTTTTCCACTCAGATGACTGTGAAGAATTACTTTCAAAAAAGTAATTTTGGACAGGAAGAGAAAGCAAAGGTTCAAAATGAAAATGTCCATTATATTATTTTGTCACAGTTTTGTCTTGTCCTGTCATTGTCGAGGATTAGATTTCAAATAGTCCCAAATGAGAAGGGTAACGTAAGACTGTGTTCACTCACACTTCCTTATTCAGCTTGAGGGAGCAGCTGGAACCTCGTCCCCAGTGAGAAATCCCAAGTATGGCAATGAAATAGCATCTGCCAAGACTGACTGCAGCTGTGAGCTCAGTATGATGCTTTTGCCTCTCTTCAGAAGCTGTCTGCCAAGACCTGTCACTTGCACTGGTATCCTACAGGCGAGACAGAATACTGTGAGACTCTTGGCTGTCTCATTAAGACTGAATTCTATCAAATGATTTTTTTTTCTCCTATCATGTGCACATTTACCATTTGTTTGTTTTGATGATTGTACGAATTGCCATTTGTGGTAGCCATTTGAATTGTGTGAAAATAAACATTGAGTTATATATGCTTTAATGCAGGCAGACAACATTTTAGCACTCAGAGAGGAGAGAATGTACAAGTGCAATGAACGTCAGCTGTTTATAAACTTAATTCACAACAGCAATTGTTTAGAACTGATCTCCATCGATGCTGCAACTTCTGCATGTGCCCATATCACTTATAAGAAAACATGTCATTCAGGAGCCTGAAGAAATGTAAAGTCACGAGCACCCTGGGTCTAATTCTGAGTCATTTACACTGGCATATTTGGAAGTAATTCAACTGTAGTCTGTGAAGTTGTCCTGGTATGAAATGCCTTGTAAAATCAGAATCAAGACTTTCTTGTTGCTAAGGCATTTTAACTGTGATCTGAAGGGAAGTAAAACAAAAACAAGCACAAAACTGCCAGAAGCAAACATCCCCAGACTTGGATTTTTTGGTTCTATCTTGGGAAATGAGCTTACTTCAAATTTAGACCAGTGCAAGCCAGCTTCTTAATCAAATGTTGGACCCCTCCTCTCCACTGCAAGTTCCAATCAAGTTAGCATTTGCCTTCTGTGGAATTTTGGCTAATAGCTTAAAGATCAATCCACCATCTACAAATGACTATTGAGTATGCATAGGACTATGCAATTTGGGAAAATGTGCATACAGTTATCTTGTATGTCATCTTTCCTGCAGTATACAACTTGCATCACATTTCTACTTATTGTTTCTCTTCTGCAGCATACAATATCACTTACAGAACCTTTTGCTCATTTTCAGCAAGCTTATGCTGAATTCATTTAGTAATGGTTGTTGCATAGACTGAGTACTGGTTGCCCTTCTGGGTCCTCTTTGCTTGCTTTCTATTTCCACCATTTCATCCAGTCTGCTTTGTTTGCTTTTTATTCCTTCAGTTTCATTTTTCATGCCTTTCATTTGGCCCAGTTAGTATCTCCAGCCGTGCTGGTTGTATCTCACTCTATCTACTCTTTTATCTGGTCTTTTTTTCCAGATTCCATGACAGTTCTGTAGTACTTACCTCCAAACCCTAACTTAAATGATTCTGAGTTTTTATATAGATATGTTCTCCACTTGAGTCCCCAAAAGCTTTATTTATATAGCCACAGTATAAATATATGTTTCATAGAATCGTGGAATGACCTTTAAAATCACTCATTCCAATCCCCCTGCTATGGGCAGGAACACCTCCCTCTAGACCAGCTTGCTCACAGCCCCATCCAGCCTGGCCTTGAATGCTTCCAGGGAGGGGGTATACACAGCCTTGCTGGGCAACCTATTCCAGTGTCCCACCACCCTCACAGTAAAGAATTTCTTCCTGATATCTAGTCTATATCTACCCTCTTCCAGTCTAAAACCATTTCCCCTCCTCCTGTCACTAAGTGCCCTTATAAAAAGTCCCTCCTCAGTTGCTCCACAATGTCTCTCTACAACATGGAATCAAAATTCTTGCCAGGTTTTCAATGGCCCTACAGGCTCCACAGGGATCCGCTATCTCCCAGACAGATCAGGGCTTCAGGATGGAAACTATTTTAACTTTCAGTCTCACTGCAAGGTGCCTTCAAGCCACACAGCAAGAACCATCATCCATAAAGCAATCAGATCAACTATACTAACCAGTGTTTAGAGAAGAACCCTAGCTAACCTCTTTAACTAGGACTACCAGCCAAAACTGATGGGGAAAAAAAAACTCAGTAAAGCAGGACTTGCTTGAAATCAGAACATAAACAAACAGATGGATTCAGAGTTGAATTTCTGTGCAAGTTTCCAGGCCGCTATCTCACATAATAGTCTAGGTGTAAACACAGATGTATAATTTTCAACTAAGTATTTTTATTTTCTTTTACTTAGTTCAGTCCCACTTTTTAACCAACTCTTCCCTCCATCAGGGTGACTACACAGTTTGGAGGAAAATCTATCCACAGATGTATGGCAACTGGAGTTGTGGTAATTTAACTCAAATAATTAAGACATTTGTGAATGGCAGATGACCTCTCTGGAAATAGGCAATAAATTTTTCTGCAGGCTAATCTCAGAGTGGGCTGGAAGCCAGAAATGCTGCCTGTGTGTGCATGTGTGGCTCATTTCTTTGCCTTTCTCAGAGAAAAACAGATCGGTACAAAATGTCAGCTTTCTAATTAAGCCCTATTTTCATGGGCTATTAAACAACAACAAAAATAAATAAACAAATAAATGAAAACCACCAGAATATAAACCACAAAAATATTTTGAAATGGTATTACCAATTTAAACCATATTTCAGACCAAAAGAAAAATACCGTCATGTTAACTTGCATACCAAGCTTTCAGCAGATACAATTTAAGTGCTAAGTTTTTAACCACTGTACAGCTATATTCATAGGGGAAATTGCATTCGACCCTTTCAAGAGCTTCAAATCCATGCCACACTCAGTCCCATGGTGCTATGGATAGACTTGAAACTGCAGAAATGTTTTTTAATTCTTTTATTTAACTTACGAAACCTCTGTGGATTCAGCATGCTGGACTTCAGCCCAGAGTTTAATATTCAGTCTGTAAGCCTTACAGGGAGAGTTCTGGAAAAAGCTTTTGGCATTGGCAGACTTCTTTTTTACCTGCCCATATTAGACCAAAGAAACACAAGCAAAAGCATGACTCAGGCACTTTGAAAACTCTAAAGTGTAAGAATGCTGGATATATTCAACACAGTGATAGTGTAAAAAGAAGGAAAAAACCCTTCAAATTGCCTAGGGTCCAGGTATAAATCATAGACAAAGTCTTGTCAGGAAATTGAGGGGCAAATTTCATTAATTAGAGTAACAAGACACCCTTCCTTAGTTAAAGTCACCCTTCTAAAATGCAACTTTATCTTCCACATCAACTGAAGTCGTGACCTCTTGCAAGTTGGAAGGTTAGCTGGTAGATCTGAGGTGATTTAAGGTCGGTGACAGACAGCCATAAACAGACAGAGCCTGATGTTTCTTTCCAAACATTTCCTAGACTCCACAGTAAAATTCTAGCAGACAGAATCTCTTTAGTGTTGTTAATTAAAATCAAATGATAGGAGGACATTAACTTATTTCATAAGACCGGTAGAAATAACCTTCTGCAGTGATCTCACTAAAGAGGAGAAGGCTAGAGACCAAAGCTGTCCTTTAGAAATAGCTCTTAACACATAAACCATCCAAGTTTCATTTCCTCAACCTGACTGCCAGGACCTAAGGAAGAGGCAATAAAATTCTAGAACTTGGCAAAAAATTAGATGCAATGGCTCGGCTTATCCATGAGGAAGCAAAACCTGGTTTTAATCCAAATCTAGAAAGAAGCTACTTCATAGAGTACTTTGGTCCCACATGTGAAGATTTCCTAAGCTGAAGACAGGATTTATATTCCCGATTAAAGATGTGAAACTCTGAAAGCACTAGTAATTACTCTTTGTGAGTTCAGTCTAGGAGCATACAGGGCACGTACAGCCTGCATGCAAGTACTGGACAGTGCACCACTCAACCATTTTCTCTGCTTCCTCAGGAATGCTTGCTCACATTCTTGAGTGCCATCTGCTGGCACCTCGTCTGTTCCCTCTGCTGTCTACTAAGCGTGTTATTCTCTGAGGCTGTTCATTGTTTCACTAGTGATTTTGAAAGAGAGAAGACTATCCAAGAGTTTTTAAATATCTAAGCTGACCCATCTCCCCATGCAAACTTTAATTCATAGCAATGCTATGGTGACGGTGAAGTAGACACGTACCACTGGACTATGGTTTGCATGAAGCATGAGTCTGAACACACTGTTGTGGTGCTGTTTTGAGGCTACTAAAAGAGAAAAAATGTAAGACTGACAGTCACTCATCTAATTATTTGCCTGCCTCACTTAAGAAACCTATGAGGGTATTGCTATTTTCATGTGATACTTCAACAATTTTTAAGACACCATGTCTTAGTTCAGTCAGTATGTTATGTGTGGGCATGTGTAGGACACAACTGTCTGTAACATTGTATTTAATCCTGGGAAAAAAAAAAAAGAAAAGAAAAGAAAAGAAAAAACAACTATATTTTGGTGTTAAAACCTACCCTAAATTTGAAGATTTTGTATTCTGTAATTCTATAGATACCAGAAATCACCTTCTCTTCTGCATACATAGCGGTTTTTACAACTCCATTATACTATACAAAAGGTTTATTTTGCTGTTGGTTCAGACATTACACAAGTCTTCAACCAGATTTGCTCTGTGGACAACAGATACTACCAGGCATAATTTCACTGACTGTTCAAGTAACTCTGAGAAGTGGTCACTGTTCTTTCTAAGTTAGTCAACTAGATGAATATAACCTGCAGTTTAAAATCCAGTCTGCATTGCTAACATAGCAGTGAGTTTGGTGTTTCTCCAGAAGTAAATCCTTAAGAATATTACAATGTAACTTACATCTCTCTTTAATACTGTATGGCAACTGCTGAGTCCTGGCCTGAAACTGATGGAGCACCTGTGGAAAGGACCAGGTCAGCCCTGGGAGCACAGGTGAAGGCAATGCAGCTGTGTGACTGGAAGGGGTGGAGCCTGGCTGCACATCTCTTAGACCTCATTTAAGGGCTGACTGCCAGCAGGGAAGGATCTTTGGTTGGGGGATTTCTCCCTTGTGGAGTTTTCCCTGTGAACATAAATCTTCAGAGATGGGTGAGCACTTTTCCTTTCCATTTGTGCTAGTTCCTTTGTTATTACACCTTCTGTATTGTTATTCTACTGCAATGATCTCTCTGACTGTTACAACCATTATGCTTTCAACTCCTCCACAGTTTTGAGGCATGCTATTGGGTATAACTCCCACACCACCTTTACTTTGGCTACCTGTGCTGTACAGGTAAACACAGAGCACAGCAGCACAGGCGTCTCCTCTCTGGAATCAGCCTCAGGAACTCATGGGGCACCATCATGGTCTGATATGAGTCAGTGATTTCAATTTTTTTGAGCTACCACGTGATCAGAACTCTCTGAAAGTTCATGAACATTAAAGTGGGGCTTCTGTTATCTCACAGAAAACAGCTACAGTCAGGTAAGTTACTCCAGAGTAGAGAAAGGAAAGATAGCTACTGTTTCAAGCTAATACAGAACAAATGGGACTTTTATGTCAGTGATCAGAATCTTACCTAAGCTGTCCTTTCACGGAGTGTTTCAGAAGAGGTTTCAGACAGGCTGTGTTCTGGGCTCCATTCATTGCAAGGCTTGATGTATTTTACCAAACTGGAGTCTTTGACAGACAAGCACTGATCCATACAAGTTAAGCTGGGCAAGGACCCGACTCAGTAAAGCCACAGAAGCTGAGATTGCTCCTGCTGTCCACCTGCTAAGCTCACTGTCCTCAGGACAGCATCTGTGCTTGAGCCCTTCCCTTGCACAGGTTAGTGTCTTTGCTCCACCAACATCCATTCTTTGTCTCAGTGTGGATTACATTCTGCAGCAGCTGAAGAGTGGGCACACCTCATTTCTCTGCTCCCTGTGCCAAGGGATGCCAGCTCTCAGCTGGAGGCATGGTGCTTGTGTGGGACCAGTAATGCTGTAAGGCGGTGTGGTGACAGTTTCTGTGGAGCACAAAGCCTGTGGAGCTTTGCATTCTCCCTCTGTCGCTGTCTGAGCCTTACAACAGCACAATGGTTGGTTTTATCTATACACGTTAGATTTTTGTGGCCAATAGCACAGTGTACAACCTAGGTGCTGAGCAAAGCAGCACTTTCATAGCCTTCTCACGTACAGGTCTTAGCATTCAGCTCTTCCTATGTAAATTCCTATGTTGCATCCTCCACCACGCAGGCACACACCTGAACACCTCGGTGTGTCCGTCTGTCCCACCTGCTCGTTGCTCTGCGTGCAGCTGCGCTCAGGACAGCTGCGAGGAGGAGGTGGACCCGCTATGGCCGCCCGGCCTCACGAGCAGAGCGCGCGTTCCTCAGCGCCCAGCCCGCCTCCCGCACTGAGGTGCCGGCGGTGCTGAGGGCGGCCGCCTCTGCAGTTCCCGCCCCCGGAGGCCGTCCCTCCCTCCCGCGGGTGCACCTGTCTCCTCCTCCCGCGCCCCCCGTGTTCTGTGGGCAAAAATGAGAGAGCCGTTGCAGCTTTTCGCGGTGGCTGTGGAGTTAAAATGGCATCCGTCGAGCAGGGCTAGTTTTGGGCTGACAGGATCGGGGTAGGTTTCTGATTTATTAAACGCTATATTGGGATTTTGCTGTGTGGTGGCAGGTGCTGGTTGCACTTTTACGAGCTACTGATACGTAGCTGTCTTACAAAGTTACCACATGTTGGAGCCTCTCCTCAGCCCAACTCCAGGCATGTGCCTGTTCCATGAGCCAGGCTCAAGGTAACTGAAGCCATTATGAAGTTATCTGCTGTCTGTCTTAGTTTTTCAGTATAATTTGACAGAAGAGCGTGAGGCAACAGCAGCACACTGCTCAGCAAGCTCACTGTGTGAGGCTGTCTCTTCAGCCGGCTGGATGTCTGTTACTCAGCAGACCCTGAAAATGGCAAAATATGGAAAGTAAAAAGGGAGGCTTCAAGATCTTGTCTGAGATATGCGAGTCTGTTTATCGTTGCCTGGTTTACCATACAAAAATGGGAGACTTGTGCTCTTTTCTGCCAGAAATCCCTACCCAGTGTAGCAGCAGAGCGATTCTGGTCTCTGCTTGGAATTGCAGTGGGAGGATTTGTTTTTCTCCCCCTGTGCTGTCATTTCTTACACTACTTCTAGGCCAGAGCAATTTCTTGCTTGCTTGGCACAACAGCTGGAGAGGCACTGACCTGTGTTGTCCTCCAGGGCATAAGCATACCCAGGAGTGAGCAGTGCAAGATTTGTCCCATAGCAGGAATTCTACTGGAAAAGAGCTGATTGCTCTTTGACTGTGGTCCCTGTACCAGCATATAACAAGCTGTGACAGGCTGGCTATGGCTACTAGAAGTTCTCCAGCTTCTTAGGAGGTGTTGATCTAGTTGAGGAAGGAACAGTTAAGTGCATTTTGCTGACTCCTCCTGAGGCAGCTGTCTCATTAATTAATGCATTAGTTTCATAATGAAAAAGGAGTGGCTTTCAGAGGGCAAAAGGTAGAGATTATTTGATAGAGAAAGCATAGAAAATGTCGGGACACCTTTTATTCTCTTATTACGCTCCTCTGTTACCATATAGAAAATGTGGAAAGATAGAGCTTTAATGGAAGAAAATAAATAGTTTTCCTTACAGCATTTTAATAACGTGTGTTAACTGTACTTGTAATATGTGCCTTCTGCATTCAGCAAGAGCCTGTCATGGAGAGCAATTCCTGTTCCAATCTAATGCCTTGTCGTTATTATGCCATTGCAACAATGTGATCCACCACGTTGCCATCCTCCAAATAAGATTAAGTTTTCTGTGAATGAAAGAATTAAATGCACTGGTATTTCATGCCAAATAGTGTCTGATCTGGATTCAGCAGCAGCTTGCACTGGCAGCTTTTGCAGGTAAAAATGATGTTTTCACTCTCTATTGTTCAGTTAAAGGACCTCCGGTATAATATTTAAACTGATCTTTATCAGAAATGTCACCCTGAATTTGATATGTTAATTTACATTTTTGAGGAGGGAAAAGAAAGCACTGAAAGCAGGAGTCCCCCTAAACCAACCTCAAATCTCATCCATGCACCTTCTCTTCAACTCTCTTCTTTTTTGAGAAATGTTTTCTGACCCAAATTGACTCCAAACAAATATCCCTATTCTTGACATTTCCCAGCAGTAAGTTTTCTAAGAATTTAATTTGAAATTTGAAGTTTAATCTCACATCTCATCTCTATTGAGAAATTCCTGAGAAGCTTCAAAATATTGCAGAAACCTTTAAAGCCAATGCAAAGTCTTCTGCAGGTCTCAGTAGACACTGAAATGTGTCTACTGGAATGTCTACTTTTGTAAGGAAGAAGTAGGAAGAGGTAGTTTAACTATGTGGAGTAAATTTCATGCTAATAATCTATTTGACAATTTTATTAGGATTAACTGTGGTGACACCTGGTACTGTGTTTCTGAATGTATGCACTAACAATTTCAGAATGATGGAAAGAAAACATTGATACTGTAGATATGGTGTTCTGCCTGCTTCCTGTACGGGTTGTACTGCTTAGGAGGCTGAAAGCTTGCTGTGTTCCCTTACTTGCAGCCAGCCAAGCTTTGCTGTGCTTAGGCACTTTGCAGTGGGCAGTGGGAATTGCAGTTCCACATCCTCCTCTTTGTAGAATAGGGCAAGATTTCAAGTTTCACTGGTGAAACCAGGTTGACTGAAGGACACAGATTTCTGATGAGAAGTATGTACAAGAGCTGACCTCCAACACAAATGCCCACTCCAAAGTGCATTGATGTTCTTGCACAGATTTTTAGACTTTAAAAATCTCATACAATGACAGTAGGAGGTACTGTCAGAAGCTTTGGGAATTCACTTTTCTTTATTGGCCCCTTCCTAGTCTAGGTACAGTATACATTTTTTGTGTATTTGTCTGCTTCCTTCTTGGATAATAGTGTTCCAGAGCTCTCTGCCTGATGCTGATGTGCTAGCTTAAGCTTTTTCAGTACTTTGGGCACTGAGAATAAAAATATAGTGTTACTTGAAACTAACAGGGGAGAGCATTTCCACATGCCCTCTGTTTACAGAGCTCCCCAAACACTGATTTGGACTAATTAGGCTTCTCTAGTTTGCACTGCCCCTCTTGCCTGCGGTGCCTTCACTTGGAGTGTGACTAGAGGAGAAAAAACCATTCCTGCATTGAATATTAAATAGCTTTGTGCGCTGGGTCTCATTCTTTACAAAGTATTTGTTTTGAAACAGCCTTGAAATCAAATCTTATCAACCCTCTACTTTACTTTCCTGTGTGAGTGGGGCCCCCTAAGTATAAGCCAAAAAAGTAAAAGCCTGTACCTGTTTAACAGGAGACGGTCAGAACCAAAAAAATTAGTCTGCAGTGCTAGAAAACCTGGACTTTATTTCTTCCAGCCAGTGTTTGAGCAGCCTTTTTCTATCAGATATGTACCTCAAGGAGGGATGGCTGCATGAAGAGGTGAAATTTTTTCTCCCATCTCCAAAGCAGCTTGAAGCTTTAGAGAATTCCAAATATGAATTGTCTCAAAGCACCTCAGTAAAATGAATACACTTTCCAAAAAACCCGTAAAGCATGCTGCATTTTTGTTATGTACTAATCATTGGAAGGTGGTGAAAAGCATGGCAACGTCTCTTACAAGCAAGCTGTCAAGTGCTATGATCTTCATTTTGAAACGCTGGTTCTGAAAAAGAGCAGAAATGGGAGGCTTTCGACAGATGTTTTCCTCAGAAACCTCCACCTTCGTCCTGGTTTTCATCTGGCAACCAAAGTTTCAGCGTTTGTACCTTCAGTCTACTTAAGAACGTGTAGTCCAAAAACACTCTGTTTTGAAATAGCTTCTGAAAATATTAATTCAGACTCCCTTACATCACCCTGATTCTGTCAGTGAATGAAAGGCTGTTGTTCTTCTAAGTCAATAGAAATTCTTAGACTCGTGATATGAATACACCAATGAATTCAGCTCTGAGAGGCTACTTCATTGCAAAAGCTCTCTGATAGGTGGGAAAACAAAAAAAAAAGCTTTTTTTAGTTAAAACTCTTTCAAAGTCTGGTGAAAGTTGGCTGCTGTAACTTTTGTCAGAGTATACATTTTATACAGCTTGGACTGCTGTGGGTCTTGTTGCAACAAGTGATCTGGGATTTGTATACCTGGATGGAGCCTGTACTTGTCCAACTGCCATTTCCTTCTGATGAGCCCAACCAGCCTGCAGTTTTCTTGATAACCATTACCACTGTCAGAGAAGAACTGTAGAAGTCTAATGTGCTTATGACCCAGTTTTTTAGCAGAAATGAATCTCATGGTCAGGAGTTTCCTTGGGAAGTCTTTGGAGTGACCAGTCCCATGATCTTGCTGCTGTGAGATTCTGCATGCAGGAGCAACATGTTGTGTCAGGTGGATAGGAAGCATAGAATCTATTTCCTAGAAACAGATTAACCCAGCAGTAGTCAAAATCATCATCTTTGTAGTGCTAAAACTTAGTTTGTGAAAGTTCATTATACTGGGTCCATGAATAATTTTTTCTCTTCACCGTAGCATTTTCAATGCTTAGTTTATCTACCATTGTGAAAAATATACTTTAGGAAAAAAAATCTGGACAGCAGAACTTAATTTTCCCTTAGAAACCAGTCTGTAGCTTGATCTTGAAATTCCTACATTTCTTAAAGGATCTCTAACATTATTCTCCTTAAAGAATATTTGCCTTAGAGAAGGGACAAGAGCTTTACTGCATTCTTTGTGAGCTCCTAAATTCCATATAAGGCTGAGGTCAGGTCTCTGAACTCAAGTGAAACATTTTATTACTGATTGAAGGTCAGCGGAGTCAGAGTGGAAAATGGCATTCTTAACGAATAACTAGTTGTACAGAAAATGTCTGATTCCTGAACAGAAGGCTGTCCCATCCCACTGGCATCTCCTGCCACTGTACCCTGGTTGCAGATCCTTCCTCTGTATTCAGAACAGCTATGCCTGTTTCCAGGTCATCCCTTGGCCTTATTTAATAAAACAAACAAACAAAACAACCTCTCGAAGTTATGGCAGTAGGAAATGGAATCCTGGTTGCTATTGTGTCTTTCATACTACTCGCCTTGAGAAGTGGCAGTTTGAAGAGGCACTTTTCTCTCATGCTGGAAACACGAAGTTCTTGATGACAGCTTTAAGCACATAGAGCAAACTGTATCAAATGTAGCGTTAGCCCATAATATCCTTCTCAGTGCGCTGTCTTGAGCAAGACAAGAACAAGTTGGCAGTCTGGGTTGCATGCAATTCATATATCCAATGCACTTGTGAGCTTGGGAATATTTTGGTAGAAGTCAGCATAGAATCGGTATCTGCTTTCAGACAAAACACTTCATTGATTATTCTTCTAGCAATCAAGCCATTTCCTGAAGTTCTCATGTAGCTCACACTAAGGGACAATAAGGTAATGAGATGTCCTGTTCTCTCCACTGTCAGTTGTCAAGGTTTGGTTTTGAGCATAGCTCATTGGTGTGTATTGTTCTGTGCAAAGCAACATCTTCAGAAATTGCCAGTAGGGAGTTATGATTTATTATGTGCTTTTCTCAGCCCGTGGTGGTTGTGGAGTACTTCTCAAAGCAATGGCAGAGGGAAAATGTAACAAGAAAAGGGGAAAAGGTAATACTGGTTTGAGGTTACCCACTGGAGGCAGGATGATAGCAGAGTAATTACTGAGAGAGGCAGCAGTGTTGCCTGACTAGGAATTGAGCAACCCCACTAAAAGTGACAAGACATGCATATGGAACAAAAGTAATTATGCTGCTTAGATAAATTACAATATGTTTTCAAATATAATCAGCACAAAATTCTCAAAGAGCTCTAAATCCTGTCAGGAGGGTCCAATTCCAACCATATCAGTACTATGTTGTGCAAGGTGTAAAGGGTAAGTGGCAAGGCTTTCAGAAATTACTGATTCTACACAGGTTTGGTTTTTTTCTGGCCTGGAAAAATCTATTTTTGGTCTAGCTTTTGCTTTGGTAGAAGTTCTTAGATTGTTTAACTCGTATTTCCTAATTTTATATGAATTATTTTTGTCTTCATTGCTATAGCTTCATCATGTGAATTGCTTTCAAAAATCCAGTGGTGTGAGATTGTTCTTTTTTCTAGAGGAAACATCTCTAGTTCTGAGTTCAGGAAAGAACTGTACTGGCTCCTCTATTTCTCCTTTGTCCACAGTGATTTGCCTGTAAGGATACTGTGTCTACATAGCTGAGCAGTTATTCAAAAAATCCTAGGTATTAGAATTTGTTTTCCTGCTCAGGATTTGAGCCAGGGGCTTTACAGCCAGTGGTTGTCTTATGTATGCTATCTGTAATATCACAGCCAAATTAAAGGTGTTCTGCAAATGAGGAATTACCATTCTTCCTGTCGGCCTATCAAATCTGGGCTCAGCTGTGTGAGCCCGGAGTGGAAGCTGGGTCTGTTTATTAGAAGGGTGTTCCCTTCCCTTCCAGCTTCCCAGGCAGGAAGGGCAGACAAGGGGATTTGTTATTTTGCCTTCGGAATTGATTTGTTTTAGGCTTGAGTATAAGGTTTGGAAGTAGCCTCCATGGAAGGGAATGGGAAATGGTTTACTGTTCATATTTTTGTTTTTCCTGCCCTGGCTAGTGAACATTTTGAACAGCCTCTTTGGCATATCTTTTTCTAGTTATGACTGAATGTGGGAGTGAGGGGCTCTGGGCTCAGCTAGGAGTCCATGAGGAAACCAAACCAACAGTTTTTGCCACACTATTGGCATGGCATATGGTATAGAATAGAATATTCTGTACATAAAATATTCTATATCACTGGTGTAGAACGGGATAAAAGTTCTGATTTCCATGACTAAAATGTAAGTTCAGACAGAAGATGATAGGTACTGTTTTGCTTTTCCTTTACTACTATGAAAGGAACCTTTGGTAGAGCTGAATGGGTTAGGTAAGATAGTGTGTAACCAGAGGGATAATGTGCAGCTTGCTTCCAGTCTCACTATCAGTTTTGGTTCCTAGGGTTTCTGTTGTCTCTGTATATGTTTGGAGTGTGGCATAACATTGTTCCCCTTTACAGTGCAGATCATTGGAGAGGGATGACATTGTAATTACTTATCAATACTAACAGCATCAACATGTTGACACCTGTGATAGGTATAGAAGGTTACAGTAATGAGGAATCAGTATGTGTTCTTCAGGTAATTATTCTAGGTTTCTGGGAATTATCCTAGGAAAAAATGAACTGTATTGTTCGTTTTTTTTTTTTCCTGCAGATTAAAGAGCATGCCTTTGGAATATGCAGAGAGCTACAGAGCATTTTTTTTCGGTGTTCAAGCTTGAAGCAAAGCAGAATGTGTGTGGATACAAAAGCAGAGGCATCTGTAGAAAATCCAGGAAGTACATTAACAGAGGTAAGTGAACAAGATTGAATTCTTTTGGTCCAATATCTGTCAGCACAAAAGATATGTAAACCACTGTTGATGATTCGCAAACCACATCTCTGCTCCTGCTATATGTTTTGAGAGTATCAAAAAGCACAAACGTATTGTATGCCAGAGATACTGCTGTACGTAGTAAGCACACTTTGCCCAGCAATAACATTTGTTGTCCAGGGAAGAAACAGGGGTAAGAGGCTGACAGAGCATCTCCATTCTAATTACTCCTGTGATTACAGCTCTTGTGGAGTTTGCACCATCAAACTGTTATCATGACTGCTGAGGTTGATATCAAACTGGTCTTAAGATTGGGAATACATTCTTGGCTCCTTGCCACCTCCATCCCATTGCCTTTCCCACAAAACCAAGTAGAGACAGCACAGCAATGAATATAAGCCTGTTGAGATAACACTGTGATACTGATCCACACTTCCATTTTGGGGGCTTCAGAAGAAGCAGTATATCAGGCATATGTTTTTCCTGTGATTTACCTTTCTAATTTCTTCCCTTAATTTTGTTTCTGCTGCATAACTTACTGATAGCAAAATGAAGAACAGCATTCAAATGCTAACATTTGCGTGCTTCTTTCACCAAACCTTTGAGTGATTCATTTAAAATCAAAGCTGCCAGGATTTAAAAAAGAAATTCACGTGTGGTGAGGCAGCACCAGCCATAATGGGAGATTTTGATTCTTGAACTGCACATAGGTATCCCTTTACAACAAACAATGGAGTTTAATTATAAAATAAAAATTCCTAATAAACCAGATCTAAAACTTCACATGAACCACATTCAGTTAGCCTTCATCTTTCAGGTCCTTTCACTTCACCAAGCTCTGACTAGGAGGTGCAGAGCTGTCACAGGCATGGCTAGTCTAAATGGAAAGAGGAAATAGGGGAAACGTGAGGAAAGGTTAAGGTCTCCTCCTGAAGGACCCCATTAAGATCAGGGCTGAACTTAAATACCTTTATACTACTTATACATACCAAACCCCTACTTTTAGAGTTTGCTTCATTAACAAATGAAATTAGAGTAGTTATATACGCCAGCTGTTGAGGGAGAAAGGAAAAGTGAAGAACATAGAAGATGGGTAGGAGTGAGTCTCATGTTCTGCATACTTTGGGTAAATCACATCAAAAGAGGAAGCCATATTCAGTGATGACATCAAAGCACTAACATTTTACTTTCTGTTAGTGGAATTTAAATGGCTGGTGATGTCAGAGAGCTGTGAATCAAGACAGAGTTGTTGATTTTAGCTCACTGTGAGAAGTTGCATAGGCTAGCTTTTCCTTACAAGACATTTTACAGCCTTACATGAAGGATTTTTCATGTTTCATTTATGCTAATTATGTTACCTCTCTTTTCTGGTGTCATGAATTAATAGCACCATCCTCAGTTCCATCCATTCTGAAAACAGCTATTAATTCAGCTCACAGCTATTCATATCTGCTGGTGTCAACACAGAGCAAGAGTCTCTTTCCCAAAGAAATTCTGATTTTTCACAGCTCTTACATCAATGAAGTTAAAAACATTCAAAAGGAAGAGGTAGCTTGGATGAAGTTTGGAGTGTTCTTTATTCTTACCTTTCCTCTGCAAAACATGAAGAAATTTGCATGTCATGGTGGATTTCAAAGTCTTGCAGAATCCACCAGAAGTTTCCCCCTTTTGTTGAAACTTTGAAAACAGGAATTTTTCATGACCTGTTGTGTTTTGCATACCCCTAGTACTGAGAAATTGATTAGCTTTGCATCTAAGTTCACAGTATGGAATGTTTTTCATCTTGGAATAGTAACTCCCCTCACTGGAAGTAAATCTTCCTTATGATTTGGCATTTTGGCTCTTAAACCATTGTAATAACAATAAGAAAACCTGAACAGATTTGAAAACATCAGGCAACAATTTGTTCTCCAGAGTAGCTCACAGTTTAGGTGTCAGAGCATTATGAAGCCAAAAAACATATTCACAGAGTGGTTAGAAAACGAGCATGATAGTCAGAGGAGGGTGTCTGAAACTGTATAGCAGAAAATTGACCTAGTGTACCTGTATCTTCTGGCAGGTAGCTGAAGTGGCAATGTTTTGTTTTGGTTTGTTCTTCATCATGTGTCTGTAACTCTATATTTATCATTTAACATATGAAGACATAGCTAGCAATCTGGGTTATGCTGTCCCCACAGTGCTTTGCTGAGAAGCTGGAAAGGAAAGAGGGTGAAGATATTTCTGAATATACTGAAACGATTTGTTCAGTTCTTTAGTATTTTGTGTGCTCTATTAACCTTTAATGAAGAATGTTGATTTTGAAACAAGAATGAAATATCAAAGAATTCCATTTCAGTAGTACAATGTTACTAACTTTTTACCCCCAAAGAACTCAGTACAATGCTTATTTCTCTGTGTGCATTGCACTTTGACAGAAGTTTTACTTTATTGAAATGGGACTGGTAAATCAAAACATTGGAGTTTCATATAAAGCCAATCCATCAGGTTTTTAAATAACTTCAAAACGGTAGGTTCCTGGGCTGATGGAACAGGCGAAGTGTAAAAGAATCAATTCTTCTAACTTCTTACATCAGAAAAACATGGAACTCAGTGGGAGAAGACTATCCAGAGTTTTGCAGCCTAAGCTGAATGTAAGAGATGTTGTGAAGCAGTTGCATCATCTCTTCCAGAACAGTGCCACAATATGTTCAAAGCTGTTTCATACAGCATAATTCTGGACAAAATATCTAGTATACACCTAGACAACTACGTAATACTGTGGGTAAACAACTGGCTCAAAGGGTTATATATAGTAAATGAGCTTACATTGGGCTGGTGACCGGCCACTAGGGGAGTTCCCCAGAGCTCCATTATAGAGCAAGTTTTCTTTGATGTTTTTATAAATGTTTTGGATGCAGGACTCAAGTGCATACTAAATTAGGTGGAGTATTGACTTCTTTGCAAGAGAAGAGGCCTTGCAGAGAGATCTTGACAAACTGAAGGGCTGGGTAACCGCCAGCCATGTGAAGTGTAACAAGAGCAAGTGCCAGATCCTGCACCTGAGAAGGGGGTGACCCTGGCTGTACAGATGAGAGGATGAAAAGCTGAAGTCCAGCCCCACAGAAAACAATCTGGGGGTTCTGGCTGATGGCCAGTTGAACGTGAGCCAGCAGTGTGCCTTGGGTGTATCAGGTCTGGCAATGCCAGGCAGGTGAGGGAAGGAATTGTTCTATTCTGCACTTCACTGGTATATCTTCACCTCAAGCACTGCGTGCAGGTTTGGGCACCACAATATAAGAAGTTGTATACTGTGATCCTTGGGGTTTTCTTCTAACGTGGGATATTCTATATATATGTGTGTGTGTGTGTATTCTCAGAGTGAATCATATATATTTGGTATATATTCTATACACATATATTCTATATATGATTCTCTCTGAGACAAGGAACAGGTGAAGGGATCAATAAGACACCCTGTGCCAAATCCACCAGTGATTTTATGCACGTTTGTCTAATTTAGAAAGCAAGTACTGAAAAGGTATTATGCTTTATGTTAATGTAAATACTAGTAAAGAACAACAATGTTCATCTTCTGCTTGCTGCTGTGAAAGTTATGGGTTGGAGTCTCTTGTTGTTGTTTTGTTGTTGTTTTTGCTTCCATGGTGTTTTATTTGATTAAAAATATCAGTTTACTTCCTTTTTATTGGGCTGCAAAGTCTTAATGTGTATAAAAATTATACAGAATCTGTCTAGATGTTTCAGAAATATTGTATTGTAGCAGATGGTCACTCAAGGAGTGACTACTTTTTTGGAAGCTTCTCTCTCTGAGAGCATCAGGAGTCAATTTTAGTGCCTGGGGGCAAGTTAGAAGCAAGACAAGTAACCCTAGTCATGGAGCTTTTGGCATTTATGAACTGCACATAGCAGCAATCCTTAAACAAACAATGACAAAGGAAATAAGTATTTTTAAACCTCAGCGTGGGTAAATAAATCCAGCTAGCACAGTCTACATATAAGGAGTAGGAAGCAGGATAGTATTAACAGCTAAGGAGCTATAGTATTACTTGTAGCTGGTTTTTGCTTGTTTTGTGGTTGTGCACGGAGCTATCTGACTAATCAGAGACGATAAGGAGTCACATTTTGTGGTGTACTTAATAGGAAATGATGTCATCTGCATGCATGAAAACCAGCCGGAAAGTGTTCAGACAGGGATTTCTGAGTGGCTGATGAGGTCAAAGGTGGGAACCAAATACAGTCAGATTTGATAATAGTAGAACTCTAGAGATTGTTTTGAGACTCCCTTTCCAAACAGAAGATGAACAGGGACTATGAAGTTTTGGTTCTGTCGTAGTAAAAACAGTCCTTAATTTCCTCTAAAGAGGCAAAATAAGTCTATCTGGAATGCACTTTTGAGGTTGGAAGCCAGTTCCAGAAAGAATTTAAGGAGCTCAGTGTGAGATTGTCCTTTTGTCACTCTTCAAAAGTAAAAAAAAGAAAAAATAACCTACTGAAGGTATTGAGATCCTTGTTCTGTAAGACAGGAAGAACCATTTAACCTTCTTGTAGGACGTTTAATTTTTTTTTTACTTCTGCTCTTCAAAAAAAGAAATGAAAAACCCCACAGAATCAGAAGTTGTATGCAAGAAAATGATCGCATTTAAGCATAGATTTAAGTAGACATACCTTTACATACAGTGTATATGGAATGAAAATCTGCCCGCTTTCACTTGTCATATAGTTTACAGAAGCTTTCAGTTCATGTTATTCAGCAGAGCAACTCCGCTGGAGGTAATGAAAGACTAGTAAACTGCCAGCTCTAAAAGTTCCTGTGATGTTTTAAATGTGAGTTCTGAATTTAAAGCTAGTGAGAGATAAGGGATTGCTGAGCAACTGTGGAAGGACTCAAGCACTTATTTTATAAAAGCTCCTGAGATCTCTCTTTGGAGAACTTCTATTGTATCTGTTTGGAAAGCAGCCTGAATATCTATCCTGACGCTCCTTCAGTAGCTGGAAAGCTTTAGAATGTAAGTGGATCACTGAAACTGTTTTTCAGTATGTAAAGTCTTTCAAAAACTGATGGAACAGAGGAAGAAATATACTGCACAGATCTTGCCTTGATTTTTTAAATATTTTTTTTTGGGGGGGGAGAGGTTACTAGTCATGTTCTACACTTATTTACAGTTGCAGGGGATTCAGTTATATCATAAGAAAGAGCCCATTCTTTAGAGCTGTAAAGTACTAAAGAGAGAGGGTATGCCTCAAGGAACATATGCATATGCCAGTAAAATTAACTTTTTTCTTAAAATCAAAAGAACTGACTTGTTAGCAAGCAGGCAGTCAAGGAAGGGAGTCTAGGTTTTTAGCAGCTCAATGCCAGTAAGTAGATGTAGTAAGTAGATGTTATGGGGATGAAGATGACATAACCCTTAAAGACAGAAGAGTTTTGCAGATGAGTGTAGATCTTGTAGAGGCAAGCTAAGAAGCTGAGTAAGCAAGTAAAATAAATGTCAGGCTATTAGTTCAGAGACCTGTGTGAAAAGTGTTTGCTAATACAGAGGTTCCATATTGCATCTCAGTCCCCTTTTTCCTATCATATTCCGTAAGGCTGACTCTGAATTTTGAGCTTTTGAAAACTGCAGGTAATTTGCAGAAGGAAAATTAATTGTATTCAACAGAGGATTGCTATGGGATCCTCCTTGATTTCTAACAGTTACATTCTTTCAAGTTTGGTAATGTACTTAGTGATAATGAAAGCAAGTAGCTCATTGTGTTGGTATGAGCAAGGTGTAATGCAAATAGGCATTGTGCAAACATTGTCAGACTGCCAAAGCAAATTATTTCAGGTTAGTCCTAGCCCTCTATAAGAACAGATTTATAACCAAGGAGAAGATTCTTGTCTGAAAGCCTTACTGTTGTTATCTGTAGCCCTCCTATCTGGAGATCTTCCCAGAGAGCAAAATGTATGACTAGTTTCAGGGCAGGATCCCTGCCATAACACTTTGACAGAGCTCATGTAAGTACTAAGCAATTGATTCAGTGCTTAAAACCAAGCTTAGCCTTGTGTTTAAAGCTTCCCAAGCTGAAGGACTAGCAAACCACTAGGGGCAAGCAGTTTTCCTAATGGTGCACTTTCAGCATCCCCTTCTTAGACCCAGCATTCTCCATTGATGGAAGTGGAAAAAGCTCAGAGAAGATGAACACACTTCCTGTCAATCAATGCACTTGCAGCCAGCAGGCAGACTGGAGAAGAGTTTTCCAGACTAGAATCACTAGCATGCTGGTACATATATATTAGCGAGCTGAAGGCTGTGTTGTTTAAAAACAATTCAATTGATATCAAGAAGTCTTAGAATTAATGTTAGTGTCAGGCAGAGAAGCATTTTGTAACCCTGACTTGCTCTTCCAATTGGTCACATCACTAACCCCTCTGTTTATTATCAGTGCCTGAACGTGTAGAATCCCTGGAGCTGTAATAAAAAAGACCTGTTGAGCATGTAGAACTGGGCAAAGGAGAATTGCTGGAAAACTGAGACCCCTCCCTGCATTTGCAGAGCAAACATCTCTTGTAATTAATAAGCGTATTTACTAGTCATAGGTCTTTGATAAGTAATGCCTCAACAGCTCAAACCTTTGAGGTACAAGTCATTCTTTAGCTTTAAATGAGAAGCCTTGATCTGAAAAACGTTGAGTGAAGAAATTAAATGTTTTAAATGTACATCTTAAGCTTTTTTAAACAAATGCCCAGAGTATGGCTAGAACGATGAAAGAATATATAACTGAGCTTTCAGACTGTAATGTACCTTACCCACTCCTATTTCAGCTGTTATTGCAAGGACTCTGGTTTTACCCAAAAAAAACCCAGGAACTTGGCAGAGATTGTTTCTGTGTTCTTTTTATGTAGATTTACTAGCAGTCCACCTGGCTCACAGGTACTTCCTAATTCACAGAATCATAGAATTGAGTTGGAAGGGACTCTTAAAGGTCATCTAGTCCAACTCCCCTGCCATGAACAGGGACATCAGCTAGATCAGGTTGCTCAGAGCCTGGTCCAGCCTGACCTTGAATGTGTTCAAGATGGGGCATCCAGCACCTCTCCGGACAAGCTGTTCTAGTGCCTCACCACCTTTACTGTAAAAAACTTATTCCTTATGTCCAATCGAAATCTCCCCTTCTTTAATTTGAAACTATTTCCCTTGTCCTGTCACAGCAAATCCTGTTAAAGAGTTTGCTCCCTTCTTTCTTATAGCCTCCCTTTCAGGTCCTGGAAGGCTGCTTATAAGGTCTCCCCAGAGCCTTCTCCTCTCCAGAGTGAGCAGCCCCAGTTTTTTCAGCCTGTCCTTGTAGGGGAGGTGTTCCACTCCTTGGATCATTTGTGTCTCTTCTCTGGGCACATTCTACCAGGTTCACATTTCTCCTGTACTGAGGACTCAATATCTGGGTGCAGTACTTCAGGTGAGGTCTCAGCAGTGCAGAGCAGAGGGGCAGGATCACCTCCCTCAACCTGCTAACCATGCTTCTTTTGATGCAGCCCAGGATATGTTTGGCTTTCTGGACTGTGAGGGCGCATTGTTGGCTCGTGTTCTGCTTGCACTGAGCCATGGCAATTCATGATATGTCTGTTTTCATATTTCAGCATTTCTCTAGGAAATTAAGTGTACCTTCTGCAAAAATCAGTACTACTGGAGTGAAAGTAATTTGATAAACTCAGCAGGTCAGATTACAGAAAATATTTATAGATATTTGCTCACTACAGGGGCTGGCTGTATTTAAGATGAAGGATAATCAGAAACGGAGTTATTTCATAGCTCTGAAATAGAAAACTTTTTGTACAGCTGTGCATACATAAATTTTTGAATGAGAAATCAGTCCTCTGAACTGCCTCAGATATCATAGAATCCTAAAGGTTGGGACAAATGTCTAAGACCATCTAGTCCAACTGTCCACCTACCACAAATGTTACCCACTAAACCATGTTCCATATTACCACATCTACGTATTTCTTGAACGCCTCCTTGGGCAGCCCATTCCAGTGCCTGACCACATTTCAGAGAGGAAATTTTTCCTGATATCCAATTGGAACCTGCCCTGGCATGACTTGAGGCCAGTCTCTCTCATCCTATTGTGTCACATAGAATCACAGAATCCTTAGAATTGGGAGGACTTAACCTGGACAACCTGTTCCAGTGCCCCACTACCCTCACTGTAAAATGACATTTATCATATGACAGATACCGTATTTTTGTAAATGTTTCAATTTTCTTGAAAGAAAGGAATTTTGGCATTGAGTTCTTAAAATGCCCTTCTTTATTGCAATTGAAAGTCACTCTAGTTGTAATTCAGCTGTTACTGTTGGCTGATGATTTCTCCTTTTCATCCCCAAGGACACTTCCCTGCTCCTTCCACCTCTACTTTGCCATTCTTTAGCAACATCTTGGTCACTTAAGGTGTATTTGGTTCCTTGCCATTTACATCAGTCTCCACACAGGGAATTAAAACTTTAAGCTCTTGCTGGACAGTCTGATGGAAATAAATCTATCCACATAGTTCTAATGACCTGCTTGGTGGATATGTGGATATTTACACTGTTGTAGGGGTTTCAGTCTCTAAGCTAAAAAACTGCTTGAATATCTCAACCAGGAATGATGAAGACTTGTAGACTGTTGGTCACTGTGGGCAGAAGGAAATGCCTTTCATACTACACAGTGTAAAACCTAGACTGTGTCTGTTTGAGTGGTTCATCTCAGGGCTGCTATCAAATTTAGTTTCACATTTCGTCTCAGTGGAGTCCTGTAATCTGTACCTAACTGTGCCATATAAAATGAGGTTGCTTAAGCTATCCATCCTTCAGGTAGCAAAAGGAGATGCCATTAATTTTTGCAAAGACTGGAAAGGTGATAGGACTGTATCTAGCTGGAGCAGCAGGTGAGGCAGAACATAATAATGTGTAAGGGATCTTTTCTCTTAGCAGGCATTGTCATTTAAATCTGCAATAACCAGAAGTGATTGGAATGATCATGAAGTGATAGGAAAAAGCTTTCATCAGCATCACCTGGATCACTGGCTGCTGTGTCCACAGATTATAAAATTTATTGACACACATATCCAAATTCTGTAATGCCCCTTGCTATTTATTGGTGTCTCTGGCTTTATTGTTTTCTAATGGTGACCAGATGGTTTAGCCAAAAAGCTTTTCAATTATATCACCTTTGAGAAAGAAGCTAACTATAGCATGTGACTAAGCTGCCAATATTCCTTCCATTCAAACCACATAGTCTAGAATTTATAGCTCCGCTTCCAGGGAACTGGGTTTTATTCTCGAGTCTGTCCATATTTGAGATCATAACAGAGCATGAACAAAGATATTGACAACAAATACCAACAGTTCTCTGTCTTTGACACTTCCAAGTGCCATATTCTTTATCTTTGTGTGAAAACTGAGTTGTGTGCACTGGTGAGAAAGCAGATAACATCTGAAAAGATAAAGATGGTAATGACGGGAGCAAGAAGCTACGGTAGCCCCCACAAAGCCTAGATTCCAGAGCAACAAGATCACTATGCATTACTTGATACAACACCTATTAAAGGACAGCACGAGTCACAATACATTTCTACAGCTGTGCCTTTGGGAAACAAACGTTTTATGAGCTATGTTGCACTGGAGATGAGAGAACCACTTCTTTCTTGTAGAATGGATTCAGGAATGGGCTGGTACTCAAGGAATCTTTAACCCCGTTTAGTTACTTATTACTAATTGAATAACCATGCAACCAATCGTTTGTATTCACCGCTGATCTGCTGTTAGAGAGTTTGATGGCTCAACATCAATCAATTAGCAAAACATTTTTCTTTCTATTAAGTGTGTTTGTGAAGGGAAGGACAAATAAATGAGCTAGCAAATAGCCCAGTGTGAAAGAGGTTGGTTAGGAGATTAAGGGGCAATGAATTGTAATGAAGTGCTTTTGGTTTGTGTTTGTATTGTTGCATTTTTTAAAAAATCTGATTTTTTTAGAAGAAAATAAAATATTCTGTTTAATTTAAATCAATAAATAAATTTGCTTTTGCAGGAAGCACTGACCTAACAGAACAGTGCATGGCAATTGAGAGAAATGCCCTGGGCTATAAAAGTCTGCTTTCCTTTTTCAGCTACAGAACATATAGAAAGAAAGCACAGCTGCCATTGCCAGAACTAACTTCAGATTTGAAAATGTTCCTGTTGTGAAATGCAAGTTACACAAGAAAAGAAATACATTTGTCTTACTCTTAGAATCAATTCTTCTACTGAAGTCCTTTCTAATGTTTTGGAAATCTGAACATCCTTCTGCATCAACAGTAATGTGAGATGCTATTATTTTTTATGCTATGTAAATGTGATTGAAGCTATTTTTGCATTTTTCAAAATTAATCTTTACAAGTTTTGTACAACTCTGTTTCCATATATTCTCTCACAAGCTACAGAGTATGCAAGTGCACAAATTTCCAGCACTCCTACCCTGCAAGTAGTGTAATTCTAATGCATTTGTTACTGCAGAATCCAGAAAAAATATTTTGCTTAGCCAATTCCTGTTCTTATTTTCCTTTTTCCCTTTTTCTTTTCCTAAACCAGCACTCCAGAGAGCACCAGTGGAATTTCCTGATGGCAGGGCAATATTATATCCTATTACAAGTGTTCCACATGTTCCATATTAGGTGAAAAATTTCTACTGTCAAAAACAAATTTCCACCTGTTGCCTTTGAAAATGCTGTCTCTTTTCGTCTGACAGAAGAGACAGGGGCCCTACTTCATATTTCTTACAAAAATAGAGATTTGCATATTGTGCACGGCCCATGGCTCTAAATCCCATCTTTATTGACATCTGACTTTGGCATTCAGCTTTGGAGTGATAAAAGACTGAGAAAGTATGTAGAGGTGTGACAGAAATGAGAACAGCAAGCTAGCAGCATTTTGTAGATTTAAAATGCTGAAAGTATCCTCTTGCTGTTTGCTGCAGTATTTGCTGCACATTCCCCATGGGTGTAGAGGTGGGAGCTTGTTTCAGTTAAAATGCATTTAAATTGAACTAAGAATCTTCTCTGCTCTTATTTCTGTAGCAGTCCTTATATGGTATCTTAGAAGAATCCTATCATGTGCTCACTCAGCATGAACATTAAATAAGACACGTAAAACAGAAAGGATATACTTTGGTGACAAAAATCAACCCTTTGAGATAGATAGTCAAGTACTTACTGTCTGCAGCAGCATTGCTTTGATTTAGAGGAGAGCAGTACAAAATTGTTCAAACTTATGTAGAGGCAGATTTCTAACACCTGGAATGTAGTGTATGTGTGTATATGTATGCATAAACATAAATGTGTGTGAGGAGTGCTTTGAAAGTAATGCCTCCTGTTTTATTATGTAGGCCCATGACATCAGAGGCAGATGGTGATGGTATGGCAGAGGAGACTGAGCCTTGCCATCAGTGTTCTGGAAAGACCCAGATAAATGGATCTTGTTTGTATAAGGAAGATCTATTCTAAAAGCCTCATTCCCTGAATATCAACTCAGTAATGGCAAATGGGTTATCTCACTGTCTGCTATTCTGAGATGTGTCACAATCCAGGAAGAGTTAAGCCTTTGTACCGACATAGCAAACAGCAGCAATCAAATAGACAAATACATAAACAGTAATATTGCAACTGCACTGGTCACAGCTTCCCTGTAAAGTGATTCATTACTTGACTGATGCTATCCTCAAACTCTTTTTATTTTGTTTTTATATTAATAAAGTTGCAACTACTTAGGTATTTCAGAATATAACACTAGCTTGTTATTTCTGCTGTTTTAGGCTGAGTATAACTTCTAGTTCCCTCAGTGCTGGCAATGATTTTATACACTTTCACCCACTAGGGGCTACTTTTAGAACTCTATTTCTGAAGAGCAAGGCTAAAATTTCCTTTGGTCCTTTGTTTAAGGACTATATTAAAACATTCCAGGATGCTTTTATTTTTTTTCTGTTTGAATGTCAGCAACACCCTTGGTTTGATGTGAAGATGAGCAAGTTACACATTTCCTGCCTGCTTCTCACTGCACTTTCTAAACACTGAATACTATCCTGAGATTCCGTGAAATATGAAGTCCTTCATCTACAAATGACTCTCTTTTCTAGTCACAGGGTCTGTTTAGCATGATCAAAATTGAGTTGGGTTTTGGACTTGAGAGACTGAAGTGACCAGTGTGATGTGATCCTCTAAGTTGTACCATCCTGTAGTCATTAGCTGTAATAGGATTGTCTATAGCAGATGTGACATCTACATTTTAAAACTCAGGAATGGAGCTGAAATAGAAAAATGTGAAGACCTACTCTGTATTTTACAGGTTAGGGGATGACCTGCTAGAGAGGAGCTCTGTGGAGAAGGACCTGGGTATTCCGTTGGATAACAGGTTGGCCATGAGCCAGCAGTGTGCCCTGGTGGCCAAGAAGGCCAATGGTTTCCTGGGTTTCATTAAAAAGAACATGGCCAGCAGGTCAAGGGAGGTGATCCTCCCCCTCTACTCTGCACTGGTGAGGCCACGTTTAGAATACTGTGTTCAGTTTGGGCTCCTTACTTCAAAAATATAGAGATCTCCTAGAAGGAGTCCAGTGGAGGGCCGCAAAGATGATACAGGACCTGGAGTATCTCCCATGTGAGGAAAGGGTGAGTAACCTGGGTCTGTCCAGCCTGGGGAAAAGAAGACTGTGGGGAGGATCTGATGAATGTTTACAGATATCTAAAGGGAGGTGGGAGGCAAATGGATGAGGGCAGGCTCTTCTCAATGGTGCGTAGCAACAGGACAAGGAGCAATGGCCTAAAACTTAAACATAGGAAGTACCATAGAAACATGCAGAAGAACTTTACAGTAAGGGTGATGGAGCACTGGAACAGGCTGCCCAGGGAAGTTGTGGAGAGATTCTATGGAGATGCTTAAGACCCCTCATCTGAACACCTGCCTGTGTGACTTACTGTAGGGAACCTGACATAGCAGGGGGATTGGACTCAGTGGTCCCTTCCAACCCCTGCAATTTTGTGATTCTGTGATTCCATTGGCCAAGATCACACAGTGTTCCCAACAGCATGTACATCATTTCTGTTCTTGTTGATCCTAAGTACTTTTCATGATGTTGAGAATCAAGTTTTTTGCATGTGCTTGGTCATATAATAGTATCGTGGAGTCCATGTCTTCAGGCCAGCAGAGAGATTGTCTGTACTTCTTTGTTGATTACAGGGTTAAGAATATTGCAACAGACTTACTGAAGACCAAAACAGGCACATTTTTCCTGTTTGGGTATGGGAAAGGAACAGTCAGATTGTTCAGGACAGAGCTTCTACCTTAGAAGAGGAATAGACTGTTCTCCTGTCTATGATGTAAGACATAATAATGCACTATTATACTTAATGCATTACTGCTTTGAGCAGGGGAGCTATTATATCCTTTACCACAAAAGACAAAGTTTACTGTAGACTGATTAGCATTGCTTTAATTTTGGGCCAATTACAAGGAATAATTTCACTCGTTTCCAGGTTGATGCTGTGATAGATCAGATTCTGTACCTCTGTTCTTAAATAATGTTCTAATCTCTTTTTCCTTGCTACAGCTTTGTTTGCTACACTGATTTTGAGTCCAGGTTCAAGTAGTGCTTGAAGTAATGTAAGGCTTATTTTCTCATTTCATCTTCTTTTACTGAAACAGATGAAGATTAATTCTGGCCAAGATCACTAGCTAGGGGAGAAGACTAGATGTAACGTAAGGTTATGTTTGTGGTATAGAGTTCCTGTGTTTGCAGGCTGTGCATTATGTAGGGCAAAACAATCATTTAATGATGCAATTTAGACCTCAGTTACAGCCTGTGTGAGACAGTTGTTTATGTTTCAACATTCTTTGTTTTGCACAGGTGCAGTAGGGCATCTACGTTTCAACTTGGATGCAGGAGTTTCTGCAAGGGAAAGAGATTAGAAGAAATTCTGCAGGTTGCTATCTGAAGTACCTTTACCTGGGAGCATCTTCAGTGCCCCTTTTCTCTTAGATTATTATGGCTATCATCAAGCTTAAAGCAATAAAGGAAAAGTTATATCAGTAACAATACAGTAATAGCAAAAATGCAGAACAAAACTCTACTTCTCTTGCACCTCTCATTGTGAGAGGTGAGACACAACTCTCTGAGTTGTGTCTGATAGGGTTAGATACCTTCTATCACCAGTTGAAGGACTTCTATGAAATGGCCTTGCACCTATTTTCAGATCATGGCTGTATCTGAGAAGTCGCAGCAATGTATGAGCGCAGGAATGAACGACAATATCAGACTCTTAACTTCCTAATGCTGACCTTGGCTGTCTTGTCCTACAATTCTCTTCCACAATACAGTGACAAAGAACTTTTTTTTCTGCCATTTTAGCAGTCTGTGATCCTTGGGAACACAGGTTGTGTTTCTTTTAAAAAAAATACAGACTAAAAATAGCAAGATGGTCCTTGTGCTTCTTAATCAAGGGGGTTAGCAGAGCATGAAAGGAATCCTGTCTCTCAGAGCAGGTTGCTGCTCCTTGCTATTATAGTGATTGTTCTGAACATCCTAATGTTGCCTGCTTTCGGCTTGGCAGGCCTTTCATGAAATAAGCTGTTTTTCTGCCTTATCCTTAGGCAGTGTTAGTAACCACAGATTTTATTTAAATATATGAATGTTGTGGAATCCATAACTCCTGCAGTAGGTGTGACAAAAAGGCTAAGGAATCACAGAATCAGAGAATTGAAGGAGTTAGAAAGAACCTCAAAAGATCATTGATGGAGTCCAACCCTGCTGCTAAAGCAGATTCCCAACAGATTTCCCTGTAAATTACAGTAGTAATTTATACTTGCTGAATTTCCTGCTTTCTCACTCTCGATCTTTTAGTGCTGCTCCAACCAGAAGTCCTCTTGCATGTAATCAGTAACTTCAAAAGGAGAGGTTTGTTAATCTGACAGTGGGCCAGACCAGTGTCTGTGTTGTGAGTCCCATCCATGGTGAAACAGTATTGTTTGTCATTGTAAAAAGGGCAGTTTTTAGGTTTTTTTTCCCAGTGCTTATTTGCAGTTGTCAAATTTATTCTGCCCTGTTGTATTAAATTCTTTCCAATAATTTTGTAACAACATAGCTTAAAAATGGCAAAGATCATAGTGGGTTTTTTGTTTGTTGTTTTGTTGGTGGTGGTTTTTTATGAGTATCTAGTTCCATCTCTTGGGAAGTTATTTAAAAAAATTAACAATAACCTTGAAAACAGAAAGGGACTTGTACAGTAAAAAGCAAATTACTTATTGCAAAAATACTACCAACATTTGTATGACCTGGGATAGTCTGGAAAGGGAAGTTAAAGATGCATGTTATCCTTCTCTCTTGGTTTTTCCTACTTCAATGTAACAATGATTTATGTATCTGCTGTCTTAGCCACAAATGGGAAAAAACGGATTAGAGCGAGATATCACATGGCAGAAAATCAGTTCTCCTGCTGCAGTTACTCCTGTATGCAGGCAGAACCTCAGGCCAGATTCATGCCAAGTCTGACTTCTCACCCAGAGGATTATGTAGCACTGCAACACCACACGTCCATGCCAGTCTTTGCAGTCAAATGTAAATCTAGGCATTTGATTCCCACACATTGCCAAGAAGCTTATACACGTGCTGCCTGTGACTGCAACTATATTTTGAAGCTTTCTACTGTCAGGATTACTTGGGAAGGAATATCTGTCTTGTTATCTGTTGGGTTTTATGATAATCAATTCTAATAATAACGGGTACTGTCTATTATTACCTTGAAGCAGTGAACTGAAAGCAAGCCCTACAATGAATAAAAACTTAGTTGGAAAGAATTCTTTTGTTCTCACATGGGTTCGCTGTCATCTCCTGAAATGTTATTAATTTCCTTTTGGAAATTGCTACAACAATCAAAGCTTGATATTCTTGCCAGGCATTTGGTTTGAATAAACAGCTGTATTGATTTTCAGAGATGCTGGGCCTCCTGCCAGTTGTTTCTTTGCACTGCCACTATGAGTATGAAAGGATACCTGACACAGTGTGCCCTTGACTAAGCTGTATCTTGTCTGCTATGTCCTACTGTATTCACTTTCTTTCTGTTTGTGAAGGCTGGCCGACAATTAAAGAATGTAATTATTTATGGTGTGAAAGCTGGAAGTGGCCAGCTAGTTCTTGGCTTGCTTCTTTTCATCCCAAACCCACATGTTTCTCAATCCCCCTGGGGATCCCAAGCGTTTCCTTCCAAGCTGTTTTAAGCATGAATCTGCTTCTCCATCTCTGCTCTTTAGATTTTAAAAAAGAAAATGCCTAGAAAATGCCTTTATTGGAGACATTCCTTCAAGAGTCTAGATGAGAGCAGAAACTATAATTAGAATGGAAGGCTCTGACTGAAGATTTAATATGTCTTTCCTTAAACAAGCAATTTTGACACTGAGAGTAGTTACAGTTAGGGCAGTACTGGCTGTAAAATCTAGTTAGAAGCTAGACAAATATGAGATGTGCCAACAACGCTACCAAAACTAGCTCAGTTGTGTTTGTGGGATGTGATACCATAAGAATGTTGGTAGCATAGCCCAGAGGCTTTCTCCTGCCCGAGAGGCAGCGAGCTTTCAGTGCATCAAATAAGGCATCCCATGAAATGATCTGATTATTTCTGAGACCCCTCAGCACTTTAAAATACGGTCTGTAAATGAACAAACAGCTGGGTTTGGACATAAATGGGCATCAGAAAGGTTTGGTACATGGAAGCTACTGAGGAAGAACTGCATTCCAATTTCTTTTGCTGTGATTCAGCATGTTAAGTGCAGACAGTAGCATCTGTTTACTATGGTGGCAACTGTCTCTTTAGAAAACAAGTAACCTGATGAGAAAAATGCTGTAATTCAAATATGATATTATGTTGACTTCCAGTAAATTCTGACATATGTTCAATTAGTAAGGGGAAACAAATCTTCATATTCTAGCAGATTTGTGATTAATAGTCAGGATTAATGTCGGATTGCTAAGTTTTGTGATTAGTTAGTTGATTCTGCACTTGGAACTTTCTTTGTCTCACTCATTTGGATCTTTCAAATGCTTCAGATGGGCAGGCCTGGCCATCTGCAGAACCTTGCAGAATTTGCCAGAAGTGACAGTGCCTAAAGCAACATCTCCCTTTGTACTTTTGTCAGCTGATCCAGAAGGTGATTTTGAAGGTAGACAGTGCTCTTTGCTACTCTGTCAGTGGAAATTCTCAATCTAGTTGACATGTTTTCCAATTGCTTCTGACACTGAACTACAGTAGAAAAGGACCTAGAATGTTGCAGCAGGAATCTGTGGGCTGATGGGGTTTTGCTGTTCCACTAACAACTTGCCTTTATCCTTACTCTTTGTAGAAGCAAGAAAGAAAAAGTGTTTACAAAGATTCTAACACTGCCTGCTTCCCCCTTGACTCCATCAGTGTTATACTCTCCATATAAATGCTTTTCTGGTCAGGAGTTGCAGTTTTCTGTGAAGAGTGAGTGCCCTCATCCAACCTTGAGCCTAAGGTTCTCTCCCTGCTACTGGATGCCTGGAAGAAAGCAGAAGATCAAGGTGCATTTGTAGAGAGACTTATTCAGATATTTCCTCATCTCTATCTAATCTGTGGTTTAGACATCATCTAAATCAAAGACTGTGTTTTTATGTTTACTAACAATGAGTTACTTTTTCACATAAGCTTGCATAGTCGGTTTTGAATCCTTAAACATGTGCTCTCCAAACCATGTGGCAATGAGTTCAACACTACTTCCACGTTGCCTGA
Organism: Phasianus colchicus; assembly: GCF_987193195.1. NCBI lineage: Eukaryota > Metazoa > Chordata > Aves > Galliformes > Phasianidae > Phasianus > Phasianus colchicus. Next base: position 4,526,550 of record NC_143447.1, on the reverse strand, counting down.
AGATCTGAGCCATGAACAGTATGCAAATCTTTCTTGATCCTCACTTTCCAGTGTCTTATTTTTCATCGCAGTGAATTTGCTTTAATCTCCTTGGTCAGACTGAGACCCTATTTCTGGGAAAAGAAATATCACAGCTATTCCTTCCATTGACAAACAGTAGACAGATTGAGGCAGTGGTTGTGGTCTTACATATGCAGACCTGGAATAAAGACTGACAGCAAGCAGGAGGGAACACGTCTCCAGGGATGTAGCAGAGTCATGGCATGACAAAGAAATGTGATGTGCTATGGCATCACATATACCATGTACTAAGAGTACACTGTACACTGAACTGGATCTGCTCAGCATACTGACAAATACTAGAATGTAGCAGTGCTCTAGGGTTCTTGTGTTAACTGGAAAATAATAGGAAGACCATCAAACACATTGTTAGTGTGATAAAAATGAGGATAAATTTGAACTGTTCTTTCTTCTGTAATTTGTAGTTTCTTTCATTTTGCTTAGTGCCTTCTTCAGTGCAATGGAATATCAAATGCATGATCTGTTTTGCGGTTGTTCATTTGAGGGTAGTTTTTTTTTCACTTATTTTGCAGACTTCCTTATCTTTCTTATCTCAGACCACCACTGGTCTAGGGAGTACAAGTGAAAAAGCACTGGTATAAAAGTGTGCTTCTTTGCAAACATGATAAGCAATAGAAAAATGGTATGCTCCTGAGATTAATAATAATGTGGCTTTTGTTCCTTTTATTTTTTCAGAATTAACTGCATTAATTGCAGAATTAAAAGCATTTTCCGAGGGACCTCGAGAGGCTAGAAAGGTGGGCCAGGGTGAACCTGATGAGGTTCAACACAGCAAAGTGCAGAGTTTTGCACTTGGGCTGGAGGAATCCCAGGCATCCATACAGACTGGAAGGAGCGGTCCTTGAGAGCAGCCCTGTGGAGAAGGACCTGGGGATCTTAATAGATGAAAAACTTAATATGAGCCAGCAGTGTGCCCTTGGGGCTCGGAAGGCAAATGGTATCCTGGGCTCCATCAGAAGAGGGGTGGCCAGCAGGGACAGGGAGGTGATTGTTCCCCTCTACTCTGCTCATGGACAGCCTGGTCTAGCATTAAATGGGGAGGCTGGTGGCCCTGCATGTGGCAGGGGGGTTGGAGATTCATGATCCTTGAAGTCCCTTCCAACCCAGGCTATTCTGTGTGATTCTGTGATTTCTGACCATCTCCATGATGCTGTAATCCCTGAGTCCTTCTAGCTACTTACAAATTGTATTTTGGAATGGAGCATGAAAACTGAGTGGGCCTTCCACATTCATGTATAAGCTTTTTTTTAATGCTGACATTACTCACTTACCCAAGTTTTGTCACAGGCAGCAAATGCTATACATTGTCTTACACAGATCATAATCTTGATAACTGGTCCAAAAGATCCATAGGGCCCAGGGCCCCATCCAATCTGGCCTTGAACACCTCCAGGGACGAGGCATCCACAACCTCTCTGGGCAGCTATCTACCCTTTCCAAGAGTTAATTCCCCTGCTGTTTGTAGGCTCCCTTTAGGTACTGAAACTTATCTCTTTAGATAAAGATCTCATTTTTGGGTGACTGGACAGCTAGGGAATCCTGACAGAGTTACAGAACAAATATGCCGAAATATAAGTAATTATCCTCAAAGAAATGAATAGCTTGTAAGTCGACTTAAGTATGTCAAAGGAATTAAGTAATGCATTGTTTACCACCATGTTCATGTTTCTATATTGCTGGCACTGAAATTAGACGCTAATTAGTCAAGCAGCTAATTCATAGTTTTCCTAAGAGTAAATGGATGAACCTTTTTTAGCTTCAAGACAATCAAGTTGAACAGATATCTGTCAGAGATATTTTAATTAGACTTATAAATCTATCTAAATTCTCCCCCTCTCATCCAACCTCATACAAAATGGAATCTGCACTGTGGTTCTTCAATGTACTGTCATGTTCCCAGCTTTATTCCCCCTTTCTAAGCCTTCAAAATGGAAAATAGTACATTTAACAAGTTGGCGTCAGAAGCAAACTGCTTGAGATGTCTTTTTTTCTATGCTGGATTTGTGCAGTTATTTTTAATAGCTGTGCTACTAGTGTCTTCTGCTGTATTTTAAGAAATCATTTGATGACTGAAATGTAAACATTAAGCATTAAAAAATTTGGCCTCGGTAAACTGATCATATACAGGTAATTTTTGCTTTCTGTTTTGCATGTACACCTCATAAAGAAGGTGGCCAATAATCTTAATGTATTTGTACTGCATACTTTTAAAGGAGTTTTCTTGTTTGTCTGATGCAGAGTGCATTCCTCAGAGAATAACAAGGGCCCATAGGGAGCTGATTGACACCTCTGACCCTTGCTGAGCAGGCTGAGGTCATTCTAGGGGTCCTGTTTTGATCTTCTCCTTTAGATCAGCACTGAGTGGAGGGGATTAAGAGATTGTTTTCTGCAGTCTGTGCAAGGGGTCCACTACTGAGGATAGCACTGAAAAGAATGTTAGTCATTCCCACTGACTGCTATGGGAAATTCATAGGATCACTGCATCAAGTGCTGGGATTGCTAGAGAGTCTTAAGATAGAAGGAGCATCTGGCAAGGCGTATCTTATCTAGCTGTGATATTTCTACAGAAGATGCTGTTTTATTGCATATTGATTTAAGATGTGTATTTCATGGAGGATTGACATATTTGCTATATTTTTTCCAAGTGATTTGTCTAATAATCTTAATTTTATATTAAAAGAAAAATGTTAAGCATTTCACCCGAAGTTTTTTCTTGCCATTCTTTTTGCTCACGTGAAACTTCATTTATGGCTCTCTGGATCACAGCATTTAAAGGAAAAGCAGCTTGCCCTATAAATAGCTATCAATCCCAAAGCTTGCTTTAAACAACTACTTAACAAAACTACATGCTTGAGAGTCACTTCACTCGACCTGCCAGTACTAAAAAGCAGTATCAAAGAATGGCTCAGGCTTGAATAAAATCAGTGCAGAGAAATCAATTCTCCTGGGGCACAACTTAGAGCCCAGACTCTGGCGTTGTTCACTACACATTGGCAGCTCAGTTGAAAAATCTGTTCTCTCTTTCTAAGGTCAGCCTGTCTAAGGCAAGGGACACACCCCCACAGCAATGATGCAATATAGCCACAGGAAAACTGCATTCCTCCAAGTATTTAGCTGTGGTGAGAAACACAGTTTAGTAGACAGTGATTTCAGGACAATGCAAGTTTTCCCACTTCCAAGAACAAAAATGGGAAGGTGTTAGAAAAGATAGCTTTAAAGTTATTAGAGGCCTCTGCTGTTGCCTATCACCACAGAATGTAAACATGTTCCATGTACAATAGCTCTGGCATTGTAGAGTATCTGTTACATCAAAAGAGAATTCTTTTATATAAATCATGTAATGATTTATACATCATATACATTTATACATGAAATATAAATCATGTAATAAATTGGTAGCTTATGCAGTTGAAGAATTACTATATTGGGCTCATTGTGCTTTTTTTGCATCAACTAGTGTGCCTTAGCCAGGAGTACTGTTCTTTAACTGTTTCCTCTTTCTACATCTCTGACTAAATTGCAACTTTACAGTTTGTTAATGCAGGAAAAAAAAAAAAACAACCAAAACAAAACAGTCACTGCTTCCACATTGGTTCTAATCTTACAGTAGTGAAAATCTGAAGTATGAGATTAAGTTATGAAGTTATTTTCTATTTTACTTGCTTTACTTTATTTGTCTTAAACGGATGGCACCACCTCCCCAGGCTAGAGAACCTTTTTTTTTTTTTTTCCTCTCTCTTATGATTTCAAAATGAAGCCACATAAAACCAGCCCCAAATACCTGTCTGCTGACCAGAGCTGTTAAGTTTTGGTGCCAGGGAAATGAGCCTGGCCTGACTGGACTAATTAAGTTGGCCAAGGCACTTGAGGATAGCTTAAAGATGAGCATCAGTGGGAAAGGGAGGAAAACTAACTTCTTATATGTGCACATATTAAAGGAAACAAGCTGCTCAAAAAACATGGTGAGTGATTGGCACCACAGGCTGTCTGCTAAGAGAGCAGCGTCTGGAAGTTAATGGAGATGACTTTTTATACAGCAGTCCTCGAACAACAGAAGGATTGATTCCTCCCTGCTCCCCCTTTATTATCAAAATTACTTTCTCCTTAGATTCTAAGAAATTGTACTTTTAGTTTCTGAAACTGTTTTGCAATAATGTTGAAGGGATTATTGGACAATCCTAGCACAAATTATCCTCATGGGCAGATCTAAGTGGTAAATAACTTCTTCGTTTACAAGCAGTTAAGCTATACTGGTTTGACTATGTAGTTGTTACTATTGCTGCTAATTTTGTGTGCTTTGTTGAATATGCACCGCATTTAATGCTTTTCTGTTTCCACAGAAACATAGCAATGGTTGAAAAAATGGAACTGACAGCAACTATAAAGCTCAAATTTCCGCATCTTCCTTCCTTGGCATGCCTTGAGGGTGCTAAGATACTTCAAGAGATACTGTATGTGACAAACAGAAGTCTAAGCTACCTGCTATTTGTTGCTAATCTGATATCTCCCTCTTCTTACTGAAGTCCTGTGTGAGTAACAATCATTTCCTACTTAAAATTTCTCTGCATTTTCAGTTGGATGTCTTTGTTACATTGTGAGTTAAACTATGCAGTTTAGCAACTGTCAAATGGCAAGGGCCAACTCTTAGCTCTGTTTTGGATGAACTGTCTCTTGGAAAAAGGAGAGAGGGAATGTTTATTTCTATAAATGTAGTTTGTAGGGCTGTTTCATAGAGATCTTCATAGAGTCCAGTTCACTGCAATGAGAAAGAAATACAGTGGGTTGCAGCTAGTTGAAATTTGTTATGTGATCAATTGCTGTGAGGAAACAACCTTATTAGATTTCAATTTGTCTTACAGAAGTTTTGTTTCTCTTTTTTTCTGAGCTCCTCCTATATGAATGTTGTACTGTTGAGTCCTTGCAAAGAAAAGAGGTTTGTTTACTGCGTCGAAAACAAGTATGAGATAAAGAAGAATAGGTATTTTTCAATATTACATGATTTTTTTTCTATGTTTGACTGGTGTCTTTACCTAAACAAGGCAATCAGGAATGCGAAGTAGGGAATTAATAGTAAGTATCTCTAGGAAGAGGTGTTTCAGCAGTTGGATCATTATTTTCATACTTAGAAGACCAGAGTATAATTCCATTCTCTCGTGAGTATGCCTACAAAAGGCAAGTGGTTTCACCTTTCTGTGCTTCAGCTCCTCAGTTCTGCGCTAAGGCTAATAGCATTGCCTCATTACAGCTTGCTGTAGGGGAGGACCAACCTGATGTATTTTGAAGGAGATGTGGGTGGGAATCATTGCAGCCATGGCGCTTAATATGTATTTCTTAAAGAAAGCACTGGACTGTGGCTCTAGCAAAGGCTGTGACACTTACTCCACACCCCAACTCAATGAACTTTCACTTAACTGCTCAGAGAGGATGCAGGAGAGGGAGAAAGTCCCAAGCTGTTGTGGTAGTTCTTTTTTAAGGGACTGGTGAAGGAGTAAACTTGCATTTGGGGCAGAGTGGTAGGGTGTTTGTTTTTTTCCTTGTTATTCCCCCTCCTCCACAGAAAATACTGAGGATTATTTGCATGTGTGTACACAGTGGGAGAAGATGCCCAACTGGGATCCAAGCGTGAATTAAACAGAGCTTGCAGTTCAAAGCCGACACAGTCTCAAATTCTTGCTCCTAGGAAAAAAAAAAAAACAATTTCCTTTATTTTTCCTTTACTAAAAAAAAAAAAACACCTGAAATTAAAATCCCATATCTTCCTTTTAAAAAGTGCATGCATTTAAATAATTTAAATCAGTACACTTCCTCCAGGAGAGGAAGAGAGGGATATTCCTTTTCCCAAAGCCTGTTTTTAATCACTGGCTGAATTTTGAGACAATCTCTGAACATTCAGCGCTTGTGGTCAGTTTTCCCCACCCAAAATGTTAGTGGTTTTTGCAGACATTCCATAAACACAGGAAGCTTTGACTGTGTCTCTAACAGATAGAGAGACAGAAAAGCAAAATACCCAATATAAAGGCTAAGTCTAAACTTGACATGCCAGCTCTGAACAATGATTTATGTAGTCCAGAAGTCTGTCTCTGATAGTCAGAGACAGATGTTTCAAGGAGAATACTGAATATTTGTAAATCACAATTCTGATATAACCTGCCTATGTTCTTTTTTAGTTTTTTAATTTTTAAAAAAATTATTGAATTCCTCCCTGAACCATGGAGCTTTTTACTCTGAGTCTATATTTTAAGTCTGTTAATTTGAAGAGGGGAAAGGGGCAACATGGAAGGCTGCAAAAGTGTGCTGTGCAGAATTCCCTTGGTGTTTTGAATTGTAGATGACCTCGTGGCCATTAGGTCCTAATTTGTATCTGCTAAGTTTTAGCCTTAATTATACCTGCAGAAGTTTCATGGATTAAGTATTGGATCAGTATTTCATCTGAGTATTCTGTCATCCATTCTAGGACTTCCAGCTTCCAGCATCTTACATAACATCTGATTTTCCTTTTAACGTGGGAATAGCCAAAGAGAAGTTCTTGTCTTTTTTTTTCCCCACGCCATTTATTGTTTTTATATAATTTACTTGTTGTTAATCTCCTTTTCGTAATAGTTCCTTTCACCCATGCGTTTTTCAATGAGAAATCTTTCCTTTAGTCACTTTCCTCACCAGTCTCAACTTTGGTTTTGCCCACTAATACAGGTGAACACACACTTTTCACTTTAGAAGAGCATTTTAATTTTATAATATTCTTTCCCATTTGAGTTTTAATCTTTTTGACCTCATCAGCTGCATGAATAATGATTTAGCAGAACTCCCCATCATTAGCCCTTATCTTTCTCATGAGCAGTTACATTCAGTTACAAATAGCTGAAATTCAGAACACTTTTTGCAAGGTACATTATTTCAACTCTGTTAATCTACATTTCTCATTTCTACCCATTTAAAATTACAGGAGAGGACATGAAATCTCCAACAATTTCTGAAGGCTTTTGTGAGTAGCTGTTGAAATAGCTGAATCTAAGGGCTTTTAATTATACATTTTGAATTTAGGATTCTGAATCACAATAATTCCATATTATCTAGAGCCAATGTTCTTTAGACAAGATTCCTCATTTTGAGTAATTTTCTTTAAATTCTGTGGTTTAATATGATTTCTCCCTTAACAATCAAACTGGAATACAATGTCTGCACTGTTAGCCTGTTTGCCTGCAGAAACCCCATTCCAGAATTTCTTGTTCTGGAGAGGGAAAAAGAAAAAGTTACAATCTCAAACAAATTGGACCAAAAAAATACTGACTCTGATTCCAGCAAAGTGAGAAAAAAAATAGTAGTAGGACTTTCACCTTAATACTGATAATCTTAAAATGGGAATCAAAACAGGATGAATTTAACTGAAACAAATGTTTTGTTTACATGTGTCACAAAATCATTTTGTAAAAATGCATCTGATGTAGAGGCAGATATACCCATATGCAGAACTTTAGCACAGGATAGTACAATTCAAATCCTAAACTTCCCTATCAAAAATTCCTATTACAACTCCACCAAGAGAGGACTACTTAATTTTAGTTTTGATTTGTTTTATCCTAACCACTGCATGTTTAGAAAAACAGAGCACATTCTATTGTACTCTACTGGTATAACATCTAAGCTACCTCATCTCTCTGACCCTTGCTGCATCACCCATAGCTTAAGTTCAGATAAAATCAAGGTACCATTATCAGGGTCCTGCTGGAAGCAGTTGAATTCAGTTTGGTCAAGCTGTTCATTAGAATTTTATTCTGTTTCTGTTTAAAATCTGCCTTCAGTGTATCCCTGCCCTGTCCTGTTCTTGCTTCCTCTTACAAGTTTAGGCTGAAATCTGGAAATTCCTACCCCTCTGAGTAATGAACAAGGATGTAATTCCTCCCTGCAAGCTCAGCTCCTTTGGATCTGCTCTGAAATTAGCCCAGACTCCTGGCCCTTCACATATTTTACTAAACTTGCTTACGTGATAGCTTTAACACCGGGTGCTCATTTTTGTTTCTAACCTTACAACAGATATCATATGCAAGTAAAGAAATACCTTGTTTTACCAACCGATGTTGGCTTCAGAAGCCATATTCTGCTCTGTTTATTTATTTTTGTTATTTTTATTGTACTGATCAAAAGCTTGGGGTTCCATGGCCAAATGTCACCTGTGTTGGTGTTACAGACAGATACTGGTTCCTTTTCTTGAAAATGACTGGAAGGGAGATTATTTATTTTTTAATCTTGACGTTATAATTAAGCATAGATAATTAACTACAAGATCTTAACAACTTTATGGCAGTAAGGGACCAGTAGGAATAACTATTACAACAACTGTCAACGTTTCTATGCTGTGTTTACGAGATTAATATACAAAAACCACAAAAATTTGTTGCAGACAGAAACTTGGCATTAAAAGAGGAAGTCCAGGATTTATTTTTTTTTCTTAAACTTGAATTTAAATGAATTTGGTCATTTTAAAGTAGGAAAAAGATTTTGTGGTTGTTTTAAGATAGACATTCCTGACATCATTCTGATTTCAAAGTATTTATGGAATTAATGGAGGCCACAGGACTCTGCCCCCTACTTTGCCCCCATTCTTCCTCTCTTCAGCAAACTTTTTTTTTTTTTTTGCACTTCATCACAGCCCATGTCAGGGACAGATAAAAGCATAGTTGTGTTTATTCTTTCTCATTTTTCTCTTTCATTCAATTAGGCATTTGCAAAACCCTATAACTAGTGACGCCCGTTGACTTTTGATAGCAGAGGGTTTCTTTGAGAACTTCTGGAAAATTTCACCTTAGTTATGTGTTCTGCACAGTGAGTGCTTTCTATGCCTACGTGTAATGTATATTAGGCACCCTATGCTGTCCTGAAAGCCATCTTTTTTTCCCCCGATCATTTTAACTCTTGCAGGAGATAGATTTCCAGCTATACCTGAAATAAGTGGCCTGTCGTGAAGAGAGTAGCAGCAGAAATTGTTCTAGTCATATTTCTGCTCATCTGGGAAATAAATGTTTAGCTTCTGTCTGGCCAATACCTCATGACTTAAACAATTTTAACATGATAAGGGAACTCAGAGGAGGAGGGGTATTTGGAATATAAAGAATTAGGACATCAAGAAAATATTCTAAGTTAGTGAGAGATTAAAAAAAATTAGGAAATCATCTTAGTTCTAAATCAAGAAAACATTGAAATGTAACAAAAAGGGTATTTAGGAAAGGAAGCAGCTGCGCTCTGAAAGGAGAATCCCCTGAAGGTTTTGTGAGCTGCAGGATGCTGTGCTGGCAGAGAAGAGACCTCACTGAGTGATTTCTTCATTTTTCTTTTTATCTCAGGTATCTAACTTTGCTTTAAAATTAAGCAGTGTAGTTCCAGTACTGCATAAGGTAAACCGTGAGGTTTTTATAAGTTCAAACAAACACGCTGTGAAGGAGCAAAGAATCCACTGTTCTCAGTCTGAGTTTCGTTTTGTACATTACCTGTGAACTTAAGGTATTAGTTCTTCTATTATGCTATCTGTGATGCAGGATGGGATTCTGTTGCCCTAAGATCTTAGAAAACAAATGCACTTGGTGATGAGTGCTCATATTTTATAATAAGAAAGAGCCATAATCCATGTTTTACTGACACCTAACATGAACAGGATTGCTTTGCCTCAAATTGTTAGTCAGTCTGGGGCAAAGCTGACCACAGTGTGGCCTGGTAGTCTAAGTAGTAACTCAGTAGCTTAAATCTGTCTTGCTGATTAATAGTATAAATTATATTTTCTACAGATGCTGAACAGACACTTAAAATGATGTTTGAGTTGTGCTACAGGAGGCCATTTTAAAATCCTGATGAGTTTGTCCAGAAAATGTAGTTGCTTTGTTGACTGCATGATCTGGGATGATGTCCTTATGCCCCAATATATATGTTCTGTTAGCAAGTATCATTTACTCAGGCTAGAAAATCTCTGTGTGTTATGTATTCTACAGCCAGAAAGACAGGAAGAAAGTTTCAGGTCACACATAGCATTTGTTCAGTCTTGAAAACATTTAGACAAATATAATTAATTTATTAAAACCTGTAAATCATAGAGTGGTTTGGGTTGAAATGGACCTTTAAGATCACCTGGTTCCAATCCCCTTGCCATAGGTTGCTCACAGCCCCATGCAAACAGGCCTTGAATGCTTCCAAGGAGGAGTATCCACAACCTCTCAGAACCTTCAGACAGTGATGTTGTGCTGTTGCATTTCTCAGATGTGTGGTGTACCACAAGCATCACAGTGACTTCAGCTACAAGTGCCACACTTGTGAACTGGCACTCTGGAACAAGATGTAAAGTTTCAAAGACAGCAGCTTTTGAGTTACATACCAGTTAGTGAGTGTTCCTTGATATCTAACATAATACACATGTTGGTAGTTCCTCCCCTCCATGCTCACCCCCATCCTTCCAAAACAGACAAACTGAGCAGAGGTGAAAGGTGAGGGACTAATGTCAAGCTCTTTAATTTACCCCTCTGGGCAGGTCTGTGCAAAACAGTGCACATATGGTGCCGTGGAAATTCAACTGTTGTTAATGCTTCCTGTCCAGAAAATGCTTTGGGTTGGAGTGATGAGAATGGCAAGGTAATTTTTCATTGACAAAATGGTTTACTTTATATAAATGCATGATAACGGGGATGAGTTTAATCAGTAAAACAGCAGGAAATTTGTTCTAGTTTGTAAGCAACCGGCATACAGGGAGGTACATTAATCTGTAGCACACTTCATATCTGTCACTATCCAAGTCTGCATGTTTATAACATAGTATATTAGTTAGGTTCTCATTAGATGGCTGGAAGATGCTGGCTGTGCCAGACCTATGGTAGCAGTTCTCTTTCTGTAGTACATGGTTCTCTAGGAGCTGAAGAGAATCAAGAAATGAAATATTGCAGATTAAAATGAACTTCGCAGGCTTGACATCGTAGTTGGAATTATATATATCTTCAATTGAAAGGCATTAACCTGCCAGGTTGCAAAGGCAATTGTCTAGATTACCTAGAGCTAGGGTCCATGAGGTACCTTAACTGATACAACTCATTGAAGCCAAAATGGATGGCTTCACATTTGGCCATTCATTCCTTTTTGCCAGGTCACGCTTTGTCTGATGACATGGTGAGCAAATTCAGATCACTGAACTGGGAAACAACAAACAATAGCAAAAAACCCTACAGATTTGTTGTGAGTTACTGGGTTATTTCGTGCAGACTTAATGAGCTATGTCAGCTAGGTTTGACAAACAAGGGAAGGAATAAGATCCTGCAGCCTAAATCAGACCTGCCTTTACAAGATGTGCTCAGAAATATCTATCGTACAACCTCACACTCAACATGCCAAATTCTAAACACCTTCATAAATTCTTTTTCACTTCCATGATTTTCACAAGCATATATACTTCTAGCACTTTCCTTGTCTTGGTTGGTATTTATAAAGAGACTGATTTTGGTTTGTAATTTCAGTGTCTGGTTTGAATGATTCTTTGCATATTGTTGTTTACACTGGTGGTATGTTGTGGGAATACCCCCCGTGCTAACGAAAGCTCTGGTATCTATGTATAGGGTTATACCCTGAGAGGAAGACAAGGAGAAGTGTGTCAGGATCTATAAGGGAGACAAGTATTTTAATTGAGATGTAATGTTTTGTAGATAAACGTCATGACAGTGTAATCTCTTTGCACAGAAACAGCAATGCTGATTTATGGTATCCTTAATATAACTGCTAACATTCTTCACAACTATGGTTCCCACCAGAAGGGAAAAATAGGAATTTTTTTTTAAATCTTCATTTTTTTAGTTGTCTCAACGTAGAAAATTGTCTAACATGTAAAGATTGTATTTCCTCACTGTAGTCATAAGAAGCATGTTTCCAGTGTTGTTATTAGCTGACTCTTAATTAGAGAGTGGAAGATTTCTTTTCATGCTGTTCAGCACAGTATTTTTTTTTTCCTCCAAACAGACTTATGCCATGAGTTTTCATGAACTCTTTTGATACTCTTGATGCTTCCAGTATAGTTTTTCCATGGGAGGATCAAACCTTAAGAATAACACTGTTGTTCTCCCAGTAATGGGTTCTGCACATTATAATAGCAGCTTTACTGTGTACCAGCAAGCTTCACAGTGTAGAGACTGTCTGTAAGGCCTGGGCCTGGATGTTGGCAGTAGTTACAGTGAGATTCTTTTAAAATGAACATTTCCTCCTTCTCCTTGGGCATTATACAGTCTTCAGAAGTTGATTTCTCATATAGCAGATTCTTGCCTGGTCATCTGCTGAATTTATTCATTTTCCAGGAAATTCATGCATTCTAGGTTAGTCCTCTTCTGAAGCTTCTCAGGAAGAGGTATATTGGCGAGAAAAGAAATTAAATTAATATAGGTACTGGGTCAAAGAAACATGAGAACATGGGGATACTTGCTAGCAAATCATTAAGGGAGGACTGAAAAAAAACAAAAAACCACAATGAGATGCTTCTTTCCCAGCTGCACTGTCTGGTCTTCCCCACTCCTTCCAGCAACAGTCTATGGATTTCATGATCAGTTTTCCATCCAAGCAAACACATTTAACAAATTTTCATGAGCTAATAGTCTGTGTATTCATGTAGTAGTTTTGTTGAGGTTTTTTAACCTATTTATACCATTGGCCTTCAAAGCATCCCGTGGCAGTGAGTTCCATAGTTTAATTACACGTTGTATGAAAAAGCATTTGCTTTTGTTTTAAGGCTGATAATTCTAGTTGGGTGCTCACAAGAAAAAATAGTGAGTAATTGTTTCCTTTTCATAGTTAGTGAATTTCAATGTAAGCATGTTTTTAAACACGCTCTGAAATAGTTGGCTGAATTAAATCCTTAGAATTTTCATCATCTCCTGCTGTAACATCTTGAAGACAAGACTGCTAAAAGAACTGGTGTGATTCCACACAGCTTTCAGTTACAGTGATTTTAATAATGTTTCATGTTGATGTTTTTAATTTGTTAGTAAAAATTTCTCTTCCCCTGATCGTGATGCTAAGATGTGATTCATAGAATGCTAGAAATAATTATGACAGACCCTTGATAACAAGCAGTGCAGTAAAAGATGACAATACAGGTACTGTGTGTACAGTTGTGATGGTGCTTCCCAAGTAAGTTCTGACCAGTCCCACGTGTTTTCATAGTATACAGATTCAGAAGCAGAGGTACAGAGAGGGTAAGAGACATGGTAAGGCACCAGCTGGGAATCAGTGACGTGCTCTGACTTAAAATAAGAGTCCTTTCTTCCTTCTGATTGTTACATTGCATGAACTTTCATAAAGCTTCCCTTTTAATTAGGAAAATTGTATAAGATTTCTGGAATCCAACCTATCAAAACAATTACATTTATCCCTAGTTTCTGCCTAATTTTAAGCACAATAGTCAAAGCTATGGAGAAAGTGGTGTTTTCATCTATGAATAAATTACTTATTTAAAAAAAAATACATTTATCCACCCAACCATTTTGTCAGAATCCTTGAAAGCCTAAGGATTTCATGCTTTGAAAACCAGTTATTAAACAAAATAAACTGAACAGAGGAAGGAGAGAAACGTAAGGTTTTCCAAAGTTCAAAAAGAGTAAAAAGAACAAAGATCTTGTTCTCAGTACCAAACCCCTGCACCAATATTGAGAATTAATTCACATCAGATTGGGGGCAGAAGGATCTCATTGTTTTTGTTTCAAAATATATTTTTCATTAAAATGAAATATACCATACATAACATTTCTGACCAGATTATATTTTATTATTTCTATTTCTAACATATGGTGCAGGAATATGTTATATTTATTGTCTTTAGAGCATGCAGAAATCAGAAGTAAGTATTTTTCACTATACATTCATGCAGATGTTGTATTCTGTAGAACAGAAGAGGTCCTGTTTATTTAGAGAAAACGAAGGCCAAGCTTACTCTGCAGAAAAGACCTCCCATATCAGAGATCCCAAGTTTGGCTCCAAGCAAGCTGCTGATTCTACATTGGGCAGCACAGTATTGTGCAGAGATGCTAAGCACAGTTTGCGTCCTGGCAGTGCTCTAAATGCTAGTTAATTACCCTGCATACCTTCGTGTTTTCATGCAGCTAAACTTCTTTCAGTTCTGCCACTAAGTTTAACGCCTGCTTGAGGATTTTCACAGGGTGCTCATTATGTGACATACACACGCCCAGAGGATCTGCAGTGAACCTGGTAATAAGTGATACTGTGGGAAGGGAAAAAATAAATAATAATACTGGTAAATGTACCAGATACCATTGCCTTAAGTACAGGAAACGCACGTATACTCTGGAGTATGCAGACAGCCATGTCTTTATTCAGAGCAAAGTAGTATGGAAAATACATAGGGTGAAAAAGAAGGTTTCATGTGTGATGTGTATGATCTGCTTCTCTGATTTGTGGGCTGGTGGAGAACAACACAATGAAATTCATGCTTTGCTTTCACAAGAAAAATAACATGCGAAACAATTACACTTGGTGCAACAGCCCTGACAAAAGAATGGCTGATTGCTTGTCTAAAGCAAATAAAGTTTAGCTGCCTAGCAGATGCCCCAGTTTTGGACACAGGATTAATCATCTGTCATCAATGCACATGCTATGCATTGAAAATCAAATATAGTAGTAGAATTCAAAAAACACATCTTCTTTTCCTGGTCCTTGCTTGGTGCCAATGTGCAGTTGTTACAGATCTGTCACATGCCAGGTGTTTCAGTGATGAAGGAGATGGCAAACAGCGTCCAAGTGTTGTCTTTAAAACCATTCAGGCTTCAAGGGGTGGTAGCAAAAAATTAAAAGTTGCCTATGCAGAAGTTGAATTGGCAGCCTGTAAGGAACCCAAAAACTGCTTCCTAGTTTTGTAGCAGTTATCAGTTTGCAGCAAGGTGTCTGGAATTAATAGGTGATGGTGTGCAGAATCTTATTCTGTCAGTGACCAAATGCAGCAGAATGTGCTGTCCTACTCATCTCTGTAGCTCAGATCAATCAGTCCAGAATATCTAAATCTGCCTAGCACTTGGTAGTTGTGTGTTTTTGGAGTCATTGCTGTAGAGCTGCATGCTAGAGAAGAAAATCTGTGAGCAGCCTTCAACTTCATATGGATTTGTGTTCAATATGCTGCTAGTTGTGCAGCCTCTGTTAGAAACTGTTGTTCCTTCTCATAAACAGCTGAAGAGAAACTGTAATCAACAAAGTAAAATTTTTGCAAAAAAAGCCTCTGGGGAATTCTGTCTCTGGTTAAGGCTGCTGTTGGCTGCAGAGGAATAGTGTGCAGATGATTCTTAACTTGTTAACTTCAGCCACGAACTGTCAAGAATCACTCTGGCAGAGAGTTGCAATAGTACAAACCCAATTGTTTGCTAAGCCTATTGTCCCCCTGGACCCATGAATGTTAAAATAGCTTCTAATGAAACTTTAGCTTCTGGCTGGCGCTTTGCCTGCTATCCAGCTGTAACAGTTATGCCATCTGCGTGCCAGTTTTCAATTCTACTTGATTAACAATTCATACAGACCATGGGATGGTTGAAATGGATGTTAAGCATGTTGACATGCAGAGGATTACCTCTTCAAACATTTTTATTGTTGGCACCTGTAAGCTGCTGTTGTTTTGATAAGCATTGTTACAGCACCAGTGATTAGCTGAGAGAAGTATGGCAATCAAACAACACCACGAGGTCTTAGACATATTTCAAAACAGTGCTCCCTAAAATTGATCTGTAAATTTGAAATATAAGGGCCGTATTACCTTCATAATGAAAAGAAGCTGTAAGTTCCAAACAACCTGCAGTGATCGTAATGCTTGAAACTGTTATCTGAATGCTGAAATAAGCATGTTGTGATATACTGAATTAACTATTACAGTACTTCTACAAAGGGCCTGCAGATGTTATCTCTGCTGTTACCCAAATGCTGTTGTACAGCATTTCTATGGCAATCTTGTATCTTGCATTCTTATATAGCTTTCCCAAGCAAATGGAAAGCTCTTCACTTTGGCGTCGTGGTGTGTAAGCTGACTTTAATTAAGTCACAGAAAGATAATTTTTTTCTAAAGAAATACATTATTCTTGGTGGAATTCAACAACTTATTTTACATCTTCACATTTGGATCTGGTAATTTTAGTCTTGCACTGTGACATAAAAGTATGTGCTCTGAGTTTTGGGGAAACACATTCAACATCAAATCAGAAATAATTCCAAGAAAGTGACTTTAGTCTATTTTTTTTCATTTCGTGGAGGGAGGCAAATCTGTAAATGTAAATTATACAGACCCATGAGTTCTGCTCAAACAGCTTTCCTTAGAAAAAAACAGCCTGAAGACTAATGAGGGCATCAAGTGCTTTAACCAGAAGAGCATTAACTGCCAGGAATTAGTGAAAGGTTTCAGAAATAAAAAGGATAAGGAACTAATGAGAGGACAGATTAATATGTATTTGTTATTTCACTGGACTGACTTTTCTATGTTTATTATTACTGAATATCATCTGTCATGTTTAAATAATAACACGTCAAGTTGCCAGCTCAAAGATCTGAGTGATATGAAATGCATATTTGCTATTAGGGAGGAAGGGAAAGAACAAGCTGAGATTGTGGGATACACAGAGATATGTGTTGGAAGGACAGACGTGGTACCTGAGCTGCACACAATTACCTGAACTGAGACTAAACAATTTCACAGCTCTTTTGCTGTGTCAGCAGGTTTTAGGCTGTTCAAACACAAGGCCTAAAGTGAAGGGGATAAAACATTATTTCTACTGCAACATGATGAATGATTGCTTATAGAATAATGCTGAGCGCATCTTTCTTCACAGTCTTTCCTCCCTTAAAAAAGAAAAAAGAAAAAAAAAGAAAGAAAGAAAAGGAAAAAAGAAACCTCTGCATTACAGTAGAGATTTTTAAATTAAGTGTTTAAATGCATGAAGGAACAGAATGACAGCAGGGATGAGAAACTAGGTATATAGCCTCAATACCAGTTGGTCCCTACTAGGTTTGGCTGAACATTGTTGTTAAAATTAGCTGATTGCCATCTGGAAAGTGGGCAGTAGACCATGTCACAAAAATCACTACCTTTAGTTTCACTGACTCTGCCAAGTGCCTACAGGGAGCTCAAGGCTCAAGTAAGCATTTTGCTTATATTTGCTCCAACAACATCCTGGAATTGGGAATATTAGATTGTGAATGCATTTGATCTTTTTCTTTTTTTTTTTTTTTTCTCCTATGTGTGTAGTCTTGTAGGACAATGAAAAACTTTGGCCAGACCTGGTAGGCCAGCTGTTGACAAAAAAAGAATAATGTTATTTAAAGGTATAGTCATTTGGTTCTCAGGATGTTACTTCCAGAAAGGTGAATATTCAGTTCAAATCAGGAAGTTTACTGTCTTTCAGAAGTAATCTTTTTACCTTTTAGGCTCATATAATGCATTCTGGCAATTCAGTGACTTATTTTCTTGAATGATACATCCAATCCAATGAAATTGAATAAATGTTGATGATCAAGTGCAGTGATATAAAATTTGCTTTTCCCAGAGCCAGATGGGATACCTATGCCAGTGTTTCTGCTTGGCTCAGAATCTCTGAAGACTCCTTTCTACTTTCCTAGGTTATCAGTCATGAGCAGGTAGCTGGAATTTAGGCTGCATGAATGTGGATGTATTTTCCTTCATGCTGTCCACATTCAGTCTGATTGTTGTATGACAGTTTGAGAACCTCCATAAAACAAAAAACAAAAAAACCCCATGGCTGTAGATGAGCATTCACATGTACAGCCTAGAAGCTTCTGCTGATACACGTAGAAGAGCTGCTTTTTCTTGTCTAGCTTTCACCTGTTGTGAACTTAGATATCTGATTTCAGGAAATACTTAAAAGTCTTCTAGTGTTCTCAGTTGTGGCCAAGACAAGGGAGGTAGCTGTCTGCCCTGCTATGTCTGTAATATCTCCTTTTGTGCTATTGGTATCAGAGGGTGGATGTCAGAAAAATCATTGGGTGTCTTGTCTTCTTTCATTCCTGCTCTCCTCCATATGTTGCTGTGCAGGTCAGGAACACAAATCTTTTAAGGATCTGTAGGGTAACTGTTCTACCAGAAGAGAATCTCCAAAAGACTGCAAAGCTATACTCTGGTACAGCTTATAGTCACATAGATGTGGCAGTAGATGCTACAACGATAGTGTATTTATCTATATATAGCTGAGAGCTCTGGCACATGGGCTGCTTAACAAGGATGGAGTTACATCTATTGAAGGCACTGTCCAGGACAGTGGATATTTCAAGAACTTTTTGCTCACCTTGCATTCAGCAGAATTGAGTCTGATATCATTTGATATAGTGCAATTTAGAAGGAAATCCACTGTATTTAGTGCCATTTCTGTGTCCACATGAAGTTATGAGTGGGCCCTTCCACCAGGAGCAAATGACTTCCTTTTGGATCTGCTGATCCACGCTTCTTTTCAGTTGAGCATTTTGGCACAACCTGATAGAAGTCTTTCCCCCCATAACATATTACTTGCTCTTTACTGTGACTTTCCTCCTTAGCATTCTTTTCTCTTTCACACTAGCATGCTTTAAAATTGAAATGGATGGGATGTTTTCTACAAGACTATTTTTGTTAAGTACCAGATGAATGTAGTTGAACTCAATTAAGTGACTTCCGTAGAAACTCAGTGGAGTGGAGCACAAGCACAGCCATGTGTAAGTACAAGCAGTTCAAAAGAAACTACTTATCTTTATCTAGCCTAAAACTATCTGAACCTCTAAAAAAAAGGATGTGGGAAAACATTTTACCAAAGGTAAGAAGTTTTTGGTTCTTCTGTTTCCTTGTTTTGTTGTTGTGTTTGTTTTTGTCTGTGTTACTTGGTTCTTGTTCATTACTTCCAGAGAATTAAAGTAGTTTTGGTAGCTATCAGTTAAAGCAAACTTCCCAATTTTAAAATAAAAAACAGTGCAAAATACTGGGAGACTCAAATTTGCTCAGCTGAAAAGGAATTAGAGTGAAATGAGCTGTGCAGAAAAAGACCTCAGAGATATTTTAGGACCCTTAGGTCATGAGTTAGGTCATGAGCTCCTTAGCATTTGCTGTGGCATCTGAATAGACCCTTGGATTACAGATCAGGGCAGGTGCAGAGGGCCGTACTATAAATACTTTTACCCTTAAGGAGTTCACAGATTTCATAGAGTTGCCTTGTTGAATGACAAACTGAACAGAAACACATTAGTTCTGAAGAGGAAGAGTATCAAAAGGATTTTAGAAGAATTCAGAGATTTATTTTCCAACAGATCATCTCCCGCTTCTTTAATTTCCAAAGCCGAAGCACTCTTCACAGTTACCTTAGAAATACTGTGGATAGCCTTTAGGAGGTTACAGCATGCATTTCTCAAGTGTGAGTGGCATGTTCAGGGGTATTTCTGTACTCCTTTGCTGCCCACTGGGAGCTGCAGAGAACTGACCAGCAGGATTCCTCCCTTCTATTTTAAGCCTTTCTGTTGCCTCATGGCTAAGTATATATGACCAGTTTCTTCAAGGGAAGTTTTGCCATTTCTACACTTGTAGAAATACTGTCCCTCAGCTCCCTCTGTGCAAAGTTCTTTAATCCTTACAGGATTAAATATACTACTTGTGGTAGTAAAGCCTACTTAATGATTCAGTACCTATTTTTTAATTTATTTTCCAGGTAAATACAGATGTTTCCTATTTTCCATTTTTTACTGATAAGCCACAGTCCTCTTTCTCCCTTCATCCAAAATAAACCTTCCATTTTTAGAAAGGCTGCAAAGGGCTCGGAAACTTTTTCAAAATGTTTGTACTTTATTTACATTTGTCTCCCTCTGGGGGAACACTCCACTGACACGTGTAGTCTTATGGGTTCATTCTGACTGACCTAATTCGAATCCTTCATCATCTTTTAAGAGGCATGTTTTCACAGAACTGGAAGAACCAGTTGCAGCATGAAGTTAGGTGTCACTTCCTGCATATTCCAAAAAAAAAAAAAAAAAGAGGCAACTCCAATTTTTTAGAAAGAGTCTGTTTGAAGGATTTTTTCCAAGCGAGTCCACCTGCCCTTCCATATGCCATCAGCATCTCTGTTGAGAAATGCTTTCAGCTGGTCCAGCTGTGAACAGAAAAGCAGATTCTTCTCAAGACAAATTCTGCCTGTGTCAAGAGATCTATGGCATGGCAGGAACATCGTGATAGAAGCAGATTCTGGCCTCATCCTGGAAAACAAAATATTGTTGGGAAGCCTGAAGTGCCACACCACTTACTTACATATAGTGTATGTATATGGATGTATGCTTATATGGCTCATGTATATGTTTTGCCAGTTCTCTGTGTTGGCTGCCTTGGTGTTCTGAAGAGCCTGATTTAAATAACAGAACTCAAAACCAGTGTAGGAGGTGCAGAACTGAGTAAAACTGCTGCTGGGGTGTTTGTGCACCATTTGTCAATGAGATGAGCCAGCTCCTGCAGTGTTGGGGCGGCCATGGGGGAAGTCATGTTTTGTCAGAGACGAGAGGTTCGTGCTGCCTTCTTTTTTCAGTATACAAGATTAATTTGTATACAGTCTTTCTTCACGTCCCAATTAAAAAGGGAGTGACTATACAAGCTACTTGATTTCCAAACCTATCTTTTTTTGCCAGCTGGAAATTTCCAAGCAATTCAAATTGTTAATTAAGGTAAAGCAGGCATGCTTACATATGTCTGTACTTTTTGTATTCTCTACCACAGAAAAACAACAACAAAAACATCAGCCAGTTTAGCCCTGTGGATGCAGAGTTGTCTTTGACTTAAACCAAGCTTATTTTTGGACATTTTCATGCATATGGGGCCTCAGGATTTAGTTTTACTGTTGTGGTGGTAGCGGCATCTTCCAGGCCATATCATTTTCTTTTTCTATCACTTTCCTCTTCCCCATATGATTCTTTCTCATGTATCCCAGAGGTTCCCATGTCATCATTAACATTCTTGTAGAAAAATGGCTCTGCACAGGAATTCTTTAAGAGCCTATCAGCACCACTCCCAAATGAGCCAGACAGGACATTGTTTGTTTAATTTCACAACATGTGCTTACCCAAAGGCAAAGGGCTGCCTCCCTGGATTCCCAGCCACAGTACGCTTCTAAAGGAATTTTTTGTGGCAGTGGAGTTAAGTTCTCCTAAACTCCGGACAAAACATTGATGTATTTAACAATACAATCAAGTTGTTGAACAGTATGTAACTAAATGCCTTTTAAATATTCAAAGCACTTTAAAAGGCCCTTGTGTTGTAACTGGCCATACAGTAAAAGCAAGATAAGCGACAAGAGCAAAAAAATGCTTAAGAATTTGCTGCAAATAAGTCTGCGGGCTTTGTCAGTACTTTGGCATTTTTACCCTTACATTTTCTCTTTACATTTACAGCCTGTGCACTGCTGTTTGTATTTAGGCAGGTTTAACCAGTATTATTTTTTTAAAACCAATAAGGATTAATGAATAAGGATTGTGCGGAAAAGTGGGAAAGATCTTTCTGGAGAAAGAAAGTACTTGCTATTTTTATGTCCTTACTGTTACTTTACTATCACTCTGAGGAGTCTGTTTTTTAAGGGAAAACAGTAAGAAACCATCTTAGGGATGGGAATGGGAAAGCTTCTCCTCTGCCAGCAGCATTAACAACACACACATCCTGGAAACTGGCTGTAAGCTCGTGTGAACGCTGCGTGGGTCAGGGCTGCAGCCACACTCAGGCCGCTCTCAGGGGCAGAGGAAGATGACCTCCGCTCAGAACCCAAGGGGCTTTGCTATCTGGTCGCACGGTGCCGGAGCTCTGGGCTGTAACCCTCTGGGCTGTGCAGGAGCCGCCCCACGGCCTGCTTTGCCGACCGCTGCCCCTATTTACCCTGCAAGTCCAGCAAGCCACAAGCCCTCCTGCCGCGGTGACATCGGCTCAGCAGAGCCGGTGACGGCACCAGGGAGGAATTTTCTGGTGCAAGTTGTGAGCTCAGACAAAGAGGCTGCTTAATTTTCTCTTTGTGCAACCAAATCCTCGGGGCTCGTGTACGTCCGTGTGCTTCCTGCTCTGTGTAAAGGAGCGTGCGTGGTGCTGGCGGAGCGTGTTGCATCTTGCTCGGCGTGCTAAGGAGACAGACATCTGCCACAAGCGAAAATCGGTTTCTACTTAATTACGTGGTTTGTTAATTGTTCTCCAGATTGCTCGTCTTTCTTCGCTGCCTCAGTTTCTCGCTGGCGTCGCAGGCGGAGGGTGCGAGGCACGGCAGCAGCCGGTCCGTGTGCCGGCTTTCCCCGGGCTCCGCACCTCGCGGCTCCGGGGGCAGCTGAGCCCCCGCTCCCCTCCCTTTAACAACGACTGCGGTCCGGCAGAGGAGCGTGGTCGGCCCGGGAAGCGCTTGCGGCCGCAGAGAGCCGTGCCTGTGTCCCAGGCTGGCATTACAGCGGCGGTCCTGGTGCCCGGGCTGCCGGCAGCTCTCCGCACACCGGGCTGTCCTCCCGTGCCCCGGGGCGCGGTGAAGGACTCGGGGCGCGCTTGCCCGTAACCCCTTGTTTCCCCGCGCCCCTTCTACTTTTAAACAACCATTTCCACGGGTGGGGGCGGCTCCGGCACGGTCCTGCTGCCAGCCACTCCGGCATCGCAGCCGCCCTGAGCGGCCCGCACCGCTCTCTGCTCCCGTTCCCCGCTCCGAGTCGCTGCCCTTCCCCCTTTTTTTCTTTATTTTTTCCTCCCAGGAGTAGCAGCGAAATGCCCCGTCTTGCCCGCGTAGAGCTAGGAACGAACCTCTCCCCCGCCTTACCTCGCCCGTCACATCCCATATATAGGCATATCCACGGTCAAAAGGCGGGCGGCAGCGAATGGGAGAGCCGAGCCGCCGAAAAAAGCCGAGGGCGAGCGAAGCGAGGGAAAGGGGTAGGGACAAACGGAGGAGGGAGGGGAAAAAAAAAAAAAAAAAAAAAAGCCCTTTCCAAAAAAGTATTGGATGTCCTGAGGAATGCAGTCAGCCCCCTGGGAAAGGCCATATCAGTGAGGCGCTCCCCGCCCGCCGCCCGCACTCCGCCGGCGCCCGTCCCGCACTCGTTGGCCCCAGCGCTCCCCGGGGCCGCGGCTCGGATTCGTATCGGGGCTCTCCCGCCGCTTTCCCTGCTCTGATTTCGGCTGTAATTCGCGCGGGACGCGCCCTAACCCACCGCCGCCATGGATGCCATCAAGAAAAAGATGCAAATGCTGAAACTGGACAAGGAGAATGCCTTGGACAGAGCCGAGCAAGCCGAAGCGGACAAGAAGGCAGCGGAGGAGAGGAGCAAGCAGGTCTGCACCGAGAGACCGGGTGTTACTGGTGCTGGGGCGCATGCCTTTCCAGGCGATCTCTTTCTTTAACCTTTTCTTAACGTGCCTTATTGTATCCTTCCCCACCTCCCCCTCCATTGCCCGAAGAAACGATTGAACTGATGAAACTCCCCTAAAGAGTTTCGCTCTGACGCCGTGTGGCTGGAGGCTCCCGGGGGCCGGACAGGAGATGTGTCCCTGCTCCATCCTGCTGGGGAGGGGTCCTGGGACAGCTGCATGGCCTCCGTGCCTTTGTCACAGGGACATGGCTGGGGGACACTGCCTCGAGCAGCTGTTAGCTCTGGACAGACATGCTATGATTTGGCAAAGGACTTAAAGCTGAGTTTGTGCCTCCCTGCCCCAGAACTATCCAGCAGACTTGTCCAGTTCTAGCTGCTCCCCCTCTTTCAGATATGTGTCCCATTTTCCTGGCTTGGTCCAAGCCACCCCTCCCCCCCCCATCCGCCCCAGCACATGTGGGGTTTTATTAGTTTGGGGGTCAGAGGGGGTCGTTGGTTGTGAGTTTCTTGGAGATCCCAGAGAAGGCCAGAGGAAAGGAGAGAGATTTAAAGATGACCTTCCCCCCTTTTCAGAGCCCAGGGAGAAATGTATCTGTGCATTGTATTTCCTCTTGTGCACCTAGTTAGAGGATGACATTGTGCAATTGGAAAAGCAATTGCGCGTGACGGAGGATTCGAGGGACCAAGTGCTGGAAGAGCTGCACAAGTCTGAGGACAGCCTCCTCTCCGCAGAGGAGAATGCTGCCAAGGTATCGTGCCCTTACCGTAAGCACAGAGAATCTAACTGTCTCTCCTTCTTTCTCTCTCTCTGTCCGTCCGTTCTTTTCTGTCTCTTCTGCACTCGCACTTCTCCCTTTGCACGATCACATTGCCTGCTGCACCTTTTCCTGCCTGCCCTCCCCTCTCCACCACCTTCCGCCCGTGTCACAGCTGGAGGACGAGCTGGTGGCTCTGCAAAAGAAGCTGAAGGGCACTGAGGATGAGCTGGACAAATACTCCGAGTCCCTTAAAGATGCACAGGAAAAGTTGGAACTGGCTGACAAAAAGGCCACAGATGTAAGTTACCCCTGTCCCTTCCACCACCCCCTTCATACAAGGAACACACACCTCCACTGCACAGGACAGCCAGGACTCCCACCAGGCAGCGTTCTGCGGCCGTGCTGGGCTCAGGCTCCTGGCACCTCCTGGGCAGGGAGGTGGGAGACACAGCGCTGCCTCCTTGCATGAGATTTGCACATTGTCTGAGGCATTGATTGGGTTTCTGCTCACTCAACACGTGCTTTTTGTGTGTACTTGCTGTTGTTCCATTTGCTGTGGATTGTCAATTGAGATGATGGGAAAAATAGCTTGGGTTGGAACAGTAGTGCTGTGATAGTTGATGAGACAGAATCAAAGAGCTCACAGCAACTAGGCTTGGGAGAGGGACAGCTGGGACATCCTGTACGTCCCACAGATGCAGAATAAGGGCTGCTGGTTGTTTCTGCAGGAGAGTTGTAGGCATACATGCATTAGTGCTGCTGCTGGAAACTAGTTGGGCTCATTCAGTCATCCTACAGATAAAGTCCCTGCTCCTAGTTTTTATTCTTGGAAAAATCGGGGATGATTTCATGTCTCAAAGAAAAGTTCAGTCCTGCGTGAGAGAAAATTGGAAGATGATACTTGCTGGGTTTGCAGTTCAGAGGACAGGGATCTTGGGAGCAGGCTGGGGGATATATATAGCTCAGCACTTTATATGGTAATAGTGCAAGAGCCTGTGTCCCTCCCAGGCCTCAGCCCACCCACCTGTCCGCCCCTGACATGCATCTAATTAATGTATTACAAGCATGGAGCGATGCGAGTTTCCTGTTCCTGCAGATAAGGCCCAGAGCAGTGTGGGCTCACGCTGCCTGCAGTGTGGCTCCTACAGTCCAACCCAGTTCTCTCCAAATACATCTCGGGTCTGAATTACAGGACGTGGTGAAACCGCAAGCGCTTCCAAAGCCGTGACCGTCCTTTTCCTATAGCACAGCTTTCAGATTTGGCCTCAAAGCTAAGGAGTTGTCACAGAGCAAAGTGGAGGAAGGATACTTTTAGAAAGGGAAATGTTGCTAAAGCCAACTTGGCATCAAAGACAACACGCTTTTATCTTACTTTACTTTTAAAAAGAGCAAACCATAAAGCAAAGCAATTAAGTTGTGTAGTTTTGAGAGAGACTTCAATAATGAGCGCACGTAGGGATGAGAGAGGGGTTCTGTGTGTAATGTGGATCAGATGTCTGTCTTCTTCTGAGCGAGGCCGCACGGAGGAGAGGCACTTCCTAGCAGGGCCCTTATTGGACTCGTTCAAAGGAACCGCATACAGATCCAGGGGAGATATTCCTTATAAGGAAAAGTATGCAGACTATTTGGGAATCGCCGGGGATGAAGGCGAGAGCAGTGCTACCAGATTCCCTGCCTGAAAAGCACGATCTCCCTGACCAATCCCAGCGCTGTTTCCCTTTGCCGGAGTGCAGCCTTCGGGAGCTGGCTGGGACGGGTGTTGGGTGCAGTGAGCCTGGGGCGGAGAGCCCGGCTTGAGAGAACGCTGTACTTACTGGTGTGCGCGGAATGTCAGGATGCCGTGCGTTTGGGCCACGTGGAGTGTCTCGGGGCACTGCAGTGACCCGTGTTTGCACGACTCGTTCGGATAGTTCCGAGCCCCGGGAAAAGGGCAGAGCAGGGCAGGGAGCGCCGCTGCCGAGGTGGAGCAACCTCACACGGGACGAGGGAGCAGCACCGCCTGACTCACCTCGGCAGCGCGGGGCTCGTCCTTCCGCCCCGCGTTCAGCCCCGCTCCCCGCGTCCCGGGAGCTCGCCCGGCCGAAGGACGGCGGCCGGCCGGCCGCTCGGCATCGCTTGACGCCGCTCGGCCGGTGCGGTGCGGGGCCACGGCGGGGAGCGGGGCGGCCGCCAGAGGGCGCTACCGCCCCGCGCCCACCTGGCGGCCCGGCCCCGCCGCCGAGCCTCTCCCCGCCGGCCCCGGCCTCGCCCGGCGCCCGCCCCACCCCGGCGCGGAGCGGCGCGCTGCCCCGCCGCCTCCCAGCGCCGCTCCCCTCCCGCTCGGTGTCGCCGGCCCCGCCCCGGTGCGCGGCGCGGCGCGGAGGACTTCCGGGGCTGGGGCGGAGGGAGGGAGGCGGCGCAGGCCGGCGGCGAGGCACGGAGCGGGTCGGAGCCGATCGGACGGCGCGGGCATGGCGGCGATGAGCTCGCTCGAGGCCGTGCGGAGGAAGATCCGCAGCCTGCAGGAGCAGGCGGACGCCGCGGAGGAGCGGGCGGGCAGGCTGCAGCGGGAGGTGGACCAGGAGCGGGCCCTGCGGGAGGAGGTAGGGCCCCGGGCGTCTCAGGGCCGCGGGCAGCCGCTCCCCGGCACGGCGGTACCTGCGGGCGGCCACGGCGCGGCACGGCGGGCGCAGCTCAGCCCAGCCCAGCTCAGCCCGAGGGCCCGGCCGGGCAGCGGTGCGCGCAGCTTTGGGCAGGGTGTGCGCAGGTGTCGGCAGCGCAGATTGGTGTGGCTGTGGCTGTGGCTGTGGCTGTGGCTGTGGCTGTGGGTGCCCGATGCGGCACAAAGCCGATAGCGCTGACCTTGGGGGATGGGGGCGGCTGTAGTCTTGTTTCTTTCTGTGAAACGTAGAGCGCTGTTTGTGACCGTATCTTCGGAGTTTGCGGGAAATAACTCATTTGTTATTCGTGTTCTGGGCAGCGAGCTTAAAAAAGCAGTGTGTGGTGTTGGTGAGCGTTCAGAGCTGCTCGAGCAGAGGAGCGCCGTGTGTGACTGCTGACCCGCGCAGCTGCGAAGCGGACACACACGGCAGTGCACGCAGCCTTTTTAATGTTGTTTGAGTGAGAGATCGCATCGCATCGCATCGTGGGGCAGATCTGAAAGTGGGTCCCCACAGGCAGAGAACTGCTGGTGAGAGTCCAGCAGAAGGCCACGAAGATGATGGGGGCTTGGAGCATCTGCGTTGTGAGGAAAGGCTGAGAGACCTGGGGCTGTTCAGCACGGAGAAAAGGGT
Organism: Phasianus colchicus; assembly: GCF_987193195.1. NCBI lineage: Eukaryota > Metazoa > Chordata > Aves > Galliformes > Phasianidae > Phasianus > Phasianus colchicus. The sequence continues at coordinate 4,499,102 of NC_143447.1, read as the reverse complement.
GAGGGGAGATCAGATCAGTGCTTAGCAGTGCCTGTTGGGTGGGAGTCAAGTGGATGGGGCTGGGCTCTTTGGTGGTGCCCAGCAACAGGATGAGGCAGTGAGCATGAACTGCAACACAGGAAGTTCCATATGAACATAAGGAAAAACTTCTTTACTGTGAGGGTGACAGAACACTGGAACAGCCCAGATTGGTGGGGGAGTCGCCTCTGGAGACATTCAAAACCTACCTGGATGTTTTCCTGTGCAGCCTACTGTAGGGAACCTGCTTTGGCAGAGGGTTGGACAGGGAGATCCACAGGGGTTCCTTCTGACCCCTACAGTTCTGCGATTTCGTGATTAACTTGTAAGGGTTTCTGTCTTAAGGAAAGCTGGATTTGTTTTCTAAACTACTTTCTGTGAGTAAAGAACGCCTTCAGCAACATATGTAGTTCTAAACTAGGTTAGCTGCTGTGTCCTTGCCATGGGAAGTGCTGATGACACCTTTGGGTGCAGAAGGCACGCTGCTGGAGGGATTCCCACTTGCCTGTGAAGTCTTACCACGAGAGCCTGGCTGTGGGGTGAGGCTTAGCATCCTTAAGGGTAGTGTCAGTCTGTTGCCTGCAGCAGGTTTACGTGGATTGTATGGAATTCTGTGCAGTATGTTTGTGTGGCATAAAGTTTTTGTTTGGAGAGGATCAGCACTTTACTGAACAAATGCAGAAAAATGAACTCATGGACACATACAGACCTATGCTTTTTCACTACTGCCAGGTTTGGTGTTTTTTTTGGTTTTTTTTTTTTACTGTCACAGCTGTATTTCTGCATGACTGAGGGAGGCTGTGAGAACATGGAGCGAGCAAGCTGAGGTGTGAACCTGACCCTTCCCTTAGTGCTGTACGTGTATGGCATGTGACTGGCTAGTGCTGTTGCTGGGTTTTTTTATTTCTTCCTGCACAAGGTACAGATATGCAAACAATGCAAAAGCTGAAACTGCAGCCAAAGCATATCACAGTTCACAACTTGTGGTTGTTAAACCAAATCAGTGAAGGTTTGGGGTCTGCGAGCAGCAGTCACTGCCTTTACAAAAAAGTCACTGTGGTTGTGTCTCAGCAGGCTGTGACTGTGTCTTGCTAATATGGTTTTCCTTCTTCAACTGTATGATTACCTGAAAAACAGTCTTACAGCAGTAGTAATTGAGAGGGAATTGTAACATACCCATGTCATCGCTCATTGTAAAAATATGTGGTGTCTGAGTGCTGTGTCAAAAATGCAGGAGGTTATGTTTGCTGTGGGAGTGCCCCTACTGTCACTGGGGTTCTTTCCTTCCTTGCCATATAAGGAAGAAGTCCTGCTCTGCGGAAGGGTGAGTGGGGCCATATAAGGTTGGTTGGTGAAACCCACAGCACATTACTGGTGGTGGAGCAGGAAGTAAAAACTCGAACTTTAGTCACCCAGTGTTTCTGAGCATATTCTGTGTGCTTATCGTGATGAGAAGTCTTGACATGATAATAATTAACTTGTGCTATTACAGATTTCCCAAGGGTAACGTTAATGAAAGGACATAGATTTCCACCACCACCCCTGCTGCTTTGTTTCTCTGAAGGTTCAAATTCTTACTGTTCAAAGCCTGAAAACTGCAGGTTTGGAATGCCATTGCTTGATTACACGGCTAGGTAAAGATTTAATTTGGGGGCTGATATGGAAGTGTAAGAATGTAGTCTCCTCCACTCCTGGCTCAATGTGCTCACTCCCAGCACCCATTAATGTTCAGATACGTGTTTTTGCTTCCCAGATGTTGGTGTTACTGCTAGCAACTCCAGTGGCAGCATTACTGCTCTCTGAGGTTGTTTTGCTTTTGTAGTGCCTAAGTTGTTCTTACTGGTGTTGGGCACAACAGAATTCTGGTAGTAGCCAGCTGTATCTGAGTACCTCAGCAGTAGTAAAATGAGCAAATATCAACAGTTCCATAAATATTTTAGTAAAGAAAAGCATCAAACTGATACTTTTGTGGGATAGATTTCCTTGCTTTTTGTTGTTTATTAATTCCCCCCTGCTGGAAATTCAGATTTGCACATCCTCACATATAGCAAGATCATTTTCAGTACTAATTCAAAGTAACTATTATTCTTGGAAGCATTAACTATTTAGATTAATAGTTGATTTATTTATATTTAATAACAGAATAATTAGGGAAAGGCTGGTGTTCTGCAACTTACAGAAGTGTAGATTTGAAAATGTTAGAAGTAAAGGCTTGTAATAAGAGGTGGAGATGTTGTGTGTGTTATTGTATAAAAGAATAAGCAGGTATGTCGTGCAGGAGAGATGGATCTGGGGGAATTCTGAGGGTGGCAGCACAGAGGGGGATGAAATGTTTTGAGCAGTTGTTGCTACCAGGACCGTTTGAAGATGTAACTTCTGCTGATACCCTGTTAGCTACTGAGTATCTTACCTATAAACAAAATCTGTGAGTGTTCAGGTGCCTAAGTGCTCTGATGCTATCGCTGTAGGAGCTGTCTCATTGCACATGCTGATCTAAGTGTGTTTTTTGCACTCCTACTTTGAGCTCATTTTATGGAACTTGAGGTAACATTATAAGTATGATCTAAATATGGCAAAAGGGCATAAGTAATTGGATTTGAGATAATATATAAGGGTTATGATAGTTTCTGCTGATTTCCAAGGAAGGAAGAAAGGATGTAACTGGTTTGTGTGCCCTAATAAGATAACATATTTAGGGAACTGTGCTAGAGCAGGACTAGAAGGACTGTGCATAAGTTGCACGTTCCTTAATCTGCTTAATAGAGAAGAACCATCGTAAAGATGTGCACATCTCTGTCTATGGACTTTTTAGTGAATGAAAACAGAAGCCATAGAAGTGCCATTAAATAGCACTAGGTACATGGGGTAATCCTCTGCAGAGGGTGATGCGTGCCTTGTTATGATCTAACTTCTGTTCTTCTGTGCTTAGGCTGAGAGTGAAGTAGCTTCCCTGAACAGACGCATCCAACTGGTTGAGGAAGAGTTGGATCGGGCTCAGGAGCGCTTGGCTACTGCCCTGCAGAAGCTGGAAGAGGCTGAGAAGGCTGCAGATGAGAGTGAAAGGTGGGTGGGGTTACTCTTGAAAGTGATTAGCTGGATTGTCTGTATGACGAAGGTGGTAATTGCTAGGGTGTGGGCTAGGGAAATAAATTAAACCACTCCTATGTCCCTCTGCATATGTCATCCACTCTGCCTTTGGACTTCAGTCACACAGTCTTCAGTCACAGCTTGTCTAGAGGGATGTCCAGAATGCACACACACAGGCTTAAATACTTGTTCATGTCTCAGCTGTAAAGATAAGATAGAGTGGGCTAGAGCTTTTGTTATATCATACTGCTTCCTGGGAAAATTGTTGGCCCCAGTCCAGGCCTCTGTATTTGAATGACATCTGACAGAGTTGATGTGTACTCATGCTGTTGTTGATTCTTAATTGCATTGTGGTTAGAAAATGTTACATGGAGAACCAGTGCTAGAAGAAGCTTTGGTTCTCCTGCTGTTAAGATTTGTACTTGAAGGTGAACCAAGGAGAGAGATCACATAAATTCCATTAGGTTTAGGCTGGAATTTCCAGACGCATTTAGGAACTTAAGATCTGATGGATTTAAAAGGTGTCTTCTACTAATGCAAATAATATTGTATATAACTTTCATAGTACTTTATATTGGGTAAGAATGCAAAGTATTCTGCATATCTGTTTCTACCTCACTGACAATAGTGAAGAGAATTTGAGACAAATCTGTGTGGAAGGAGGGGGCAATTCATTGTACTTATTATGGAGGAGTTTAAATTTTGCTTGCTCAGAACACAGAGGGCTTTAGGTCAGTGCTTTAGGACATGAGAAAACACATGGGAATTTGTTTTCTCATGAACATAATATCTGTCAGTCCTGCAGGCGTTGGAGTGTGTTATCTCACGATGAATGTTAGAAATACAGGTGTGTTCAGTTATATTATTGGGTCTTTAAAAGCAAGACCATTTATTTATCTTTCTGTAAGAACAGTTTTCCTGGAATGTAAAAGAAAAAAGGATAGTCGAGTGGTTGAGTTTCTGGGCAGAGTTGAATTGTGGCAAGAGTTAAAACAAATGAATTTTTCTTTCTTTGTAAGTCATGCTGTTTTTCCTTTCAACTTCTGAGGTGTAAATACACAGGATTAGATTGTGGGTGTGAAGAATCAAGTGCCTGATGTGCTTCATTCATTGTAATACATCTGCCAGAAAGACACACTCCAGTCAGTGGTAGAACTGAAGATTAACTGGCAAGCTCTGAACTTTTTATTTACTGGGTTGGGTTTTTGTCATGTCTTTCAGAGGAATGAAGGTCATTGAAAATAGAGCCCAGAAGGATGAAGAGAAGATGGAAATCCAAGAGATCCAGCTTAAAGAAGCTAAGCACATTGCTGAAGAGGCCGACCGCAAGTATGAAGAGGTCAGTTCTGGGGCACAGGGAACAGCCTAAAGCACTTTACCTGCACTTTGGATTCTAGGGTCAGATGGTGTTGGCTGCAATAAAATGATATCCATGATTGTTGTTTGCCTGTGCCTGTAGGTGGCTCGTAAGCTTGTGATCATTGAGGGTGACCTGGAGCGGGCTGAGGAACGTGCTGAACTATCAGAAAGGTAAGTGTGCAATTGTCCCTCAGATGCCTGTGAGGTGCTACAAGACAGAAAGTGTAACAGCATGGAAACATTGGCAGTACACTGTGTGTTCAGCTCAAGGCTGTGTTTGCTCTTCAATGGTTGAAATAAATGGTCAACACTGAAGTAAATGTGTTTGTGTGTGTGCGCGTGTGTTTTGTCACTGCATGCTGTACCTGCACACTGATTTTGTGAATGGCTTTTGTGCATTTCATGTGTTCACTAACAGCCAAGTCCGACAGCTGGAAGAACAGTTAAGAATAATGGATCAAACCTTGAAAGCATTAATGGCTGCAGAGGATAAGGTACTGATACTAATAAACAGTTTTTAGGTTTAACTGCAACCCGAGCCTTTCAGCTTCCATAGCCAGTTAGCTCACTCAGTAGCAAATAAATCCTCACTATGCTCTCTACTCCCTTGCATCTTGCTTTGGTTGTTTTCTTTGGTCTCTTTTTTGTTAATTCATTTTTTGCCTTTAAAACTGGTCTCCTGTGCAGCCAAAAAGAAGCTGAACTGTCTTATTTGTAAAAGCTTTGTAAATATTTCTGTGTGAGCCAGGGACTGTAAATAACTTACGTCTGGCCATTGTTGAAATGCACACTTAAAATGGAATTTGGCATCGTAAACAGTCGCTTTCAGTCTGTGATGGATTCAGCTGCTTTTAAGGCCGTTCTTTTGCTCTGTAGTTGTTTCATTTTTCTGTATCTTTTCCCCCCTTTTTTTCCTTCTCTTTCTTTTGCTTGACTGAATCTTCCATCCACCCCTTTCCTGCCTTCCTTCCGAAATAACAGCAAATGTGCTGAGCTTGAAGAGGAGTTGAAAACTGTGACCAACAACCTGAAGTCGCTGGAGGCTCAGGCTGAGAAGGTAGGCTAGAGACTTACACGAGAACGTGTTCCTTATGGTGTCCCCTGGATTGGCCTTTTGGTTTGTTTTGTTTTTTAATATGCTGATCACTTTTCAGCATTTCAGCAAGGCCATTTGTTAGTAGAAGCATTTGGACTTACAGTCAAATATGCATTGAGTAGTTATCAGAATCTAGCATTCCTTCTGGTTCCACATAAATTGGTATTATTTGAATACATCTTCTGTTAAGTAGCCTATAAGAGTTAAATATTATTTATATAATATGGCACTTATGTGCAAACATTTAATTTCTCCAAATACTATTCCTCTTCAAAACTGTAATGCTAAATTCTGCTCATTTTCCACTGTGTAGTGCTAGAATACAACTTCAGGGAAATTCTGCTTTTGTAATAAGTTGTGTGCAATCACAGTCTGATAAGTGGATTTAATCTAGGTAGGCCCATATTACTCCCTTTTATACAGTTGATCTATTAGAAGAGTGGCGTTTTTATATATATGTAGAATACCTGGTCTAATAGCAGTTGTTTTCTTTCTAATTACAGTACTCGCAGAAAGAAGACAAATATGAAGAGGAGATTAAAGTTCTAACTGACAAACTGAAGGAGGTAAAATTAGAGCTGTTATGTACAACAGGTCTTCCAGTACAATGTTGATTCTTTTAATATAAAAACACTTAAATTTTTTAAGGATGAACATATCCCTTTAGGGACAGTTAATTATTGGATATCTTGTAATAAGGAGCATCACCTTATTGTTTTATTTTAAATCTACTTCCTCTCATTGTTCTTTTTTTCTTCCTTTGAATTGTTGCTCCTCTATTTGTAACTAGCATGTGTGCATTTTCTACAGTTGTTTGTATTGATCTTGACTGCAGGCTGAGACCCGTGCTGAATTTGCTGAGAGGTCAGTAACCAAGCTGGAGAAGAGCATTGATGATCTAGAAGGTATGGATCTTTGTTTTCTGCGCTTACTAAAGAGATACAGGTCTGTTATTCTCCTAGTTTTATTCACTACCCAACTCCTACTGACCTAAATTGTCCAGATTACATAAATGGGTCTACTTAAAAAGTAAAAAAGGTAAAATGATTTCCCATTCAAATACATTGATAACTTAAATGTTTCTGGTGAAATGTTTTGCTCTCGCCTGTTCCTTTTTCTATGGTGTTTTCCAGACTCTTCATTTTTTTGCTTTACATGCTTCTGCTTGGAAGTATATAAATACATAGGGTAGATTATGAGATAAATAGTATCATGTTACTAAAAAGCTGGTAAAGAACTCTGTTAGTTTTCTAATAGTTAAGAATGTAGCAAGCTGACTTAATTTATTGTTCTGATAAGGGCAGGGCAGAACAACAGTTACTGGTTTTTAGTAAAGCTAATAGATTGTATACATATTGAGAAGGACACCTTATTTATATTCATAGAGTTTGTTTTAAAGTTTTGATAGATCTTTCAGAACTGCAGCTGAATGTGCTTTCTCCTTCCAGAGAAAATAATTCAGCAGTTTGGTAATTTAAGTTTATATGGAGCTTACTACCTCGATGTGTTCTGTCAAGTCTATGATTTTATGTAGTTTGATTACTTGGCATGGCAGGCTTACACATAAAGAGTATGAAGTATAGCTAGGTAAGAGGTGGAAAATGAATAGTTACTGTTTCAGGAAGCAGAGAAGAAAGCTAAGTACTTAAAACAGTTAGCATCCTCCTTGAGCCCTGTTTTCAGCTCTCCTATCCACGGTACTGACTTTTGCAGTTCCCGTGTGCCTTTCTAGTGAGCATTAAAACAAATTTCCAGGACAAGGAAACAGATTTTCCTTCCCTTCTATGCTTTGTTTTACCTAAATCACAGTTTGCCCCACTGGCAGTGCTGTTAATGAACTTATCACTGAAAACTGTTTGCCGTTGTTTTTCATTCTTCCCTAATTTTGTATTTTGATGCTGTTTTTTTGTTGTCCTGTCTGCCTCAACACTTCTTTCTGTGCGTTCCTACCCTTTCCTGCTGCTTTTGGATGGTATCCCACACCACTGCCCTCTCATTCCATCCCATGATCACACTCCCATTTCCTTGTGCACCTCTACCTTCCCTTGGGGACTGTTAGATGAGCTTTATGCTCAGAAACTGAAGTACAAAGCCATCAGCGAGGAGCTGGACCATGCTCTCAACGATATGACTTCCATGTAAATGTCTTTCCAGCCTGTGCCTGTGCCTGCTTCCCTGCCTCATTGACTGTGTGGTTCTGGCTTTGTGAAATTATACTCCCTTGTAGTGGGAGCTGCATTACTTTAGTGAGATTAGATGTACAAAATACCATGAACCATGTATTTACTGTGGCTGATTGTGGGTGTGTGTCGTGCCAAGCCTGGTAAATACTCATGGTGATTTTGTAAGCTAATCGATGAGCTCATGTGTGTTTTATCAGTGTGCATCAGTGATCCTTATATCCTCTGGTTGCCATTTGTTTGTAGCTCTGCATTTATCCTTCTGGTTGACCTCTGTTCAAGTATTTTTTTACCATCATTTTGAATTTGCCGGTAGTTATTATCTCAGCACATGCTGCATTCAGAGGGTGTTCTTCTCCCTTCACAGTTTTATTCTGCCAAAGCTCTTACAAAAGTTTCAGAGGGACTTAGAATTAGCTCTGTTAATAATAGTAGATTACGTTGATCTTAAATTTCCTGAACTGCTTGAATTGAATTCCAGTGCAGTTGAATTTTCAACTGCTACCACTAAATTACAAGAGTGGAAGGCAAAGACATTTTGTGATTTAGACCCAGGAAGGTGACAAGTGAAGTGCTGGTTGTTCACATGTACCTTGTGGAGGTCAATAGGAATTAATTAGTAAATCCCAGAGGTGTGGTAATACCAGCTTTAGCTAGGAGAGAGAGAGGGTTTGGGGTGGGGAAAAAAAACCAGAAAGTGGTCATTTGTAAGGAGTGTGAGTAATCCACGTGGTGTTTGATATATACCATCTTTTCCCACACTGACATAAAACTCTGAACAGCGGTCAGCTATGCTAAATCCCTCTTCCCATGCTCATCCCTTTCATTTGCATGAACCCCTGGCATGGGAAAGAAGAGATGTGGCTTTCTCAAGTGCCTGTGAGGTGTGACGTTCAGTTCCAGTGTTTCTTTTGGAAGCTGGCACTTTCAGCAGTACTGCAGCTTTGCTCAGAGCTAAAAATGTGTTTTGCATGCATCCATATTTTAACTATTTTTTCCTTTTTTTTTCCTTTTTAATCCCTACATTTCTTCATTACTCCCCTCCCACTCTTCAGCAACTTTTTATGCACCAACACATCTGCATTTGCTCAATAGCTTTTTGAACAAATGGGTTTTTTTTCCTTCCTTTGTAACAGAGGTTACAACTTGTTTTTGGTGGTTTTGTTTTGTTTTGTTTTTCATTTGGGATATTTGCAGATGGAAAACAGGCTTTAAAACATAGTCCTCCTCTGGTACATGAGGAAATTGCTATAGCATTCCAATCCCAGCATGGTGTGGCATTTCACTAGTAGTCATCCTGGCATGCTGGATTCTGCTGTGCTGTTATTGCTTTTTTTTGGACTTCTTACTGCACTTTTTTTTATTTCCTACCTTATCTCACTTTTTCTTTTTGTGCAGATAATTTTCTTTGCTTCACTTCTCCAAAGACATCTTCATCGGGTTGGATAAAACATCTTTCCAAGCTTTTGGATGTTTCATGGTTCACTGTCCTGTCTTCTAGCTTACTTGGCTCTATCTTTCTAGCACCTGTTTCAGAATATGCTCTTTGTGCTCTATTGTACAGAAACTCTACATCTCTAAATGTAAAATAAACATCCCAGCTGTATTCCTTTGGCTATCCCCTTGCCTTTTATTTATTCAAATAGCTATTTTAGTTATTAATAAAAAAATAAAAAGTTGTGTGGGTTTTTTTTGGCCATCAGAGATTTCATTTTTGTTCATGTTTCACTTTTTTTTTCCCCACAAATGCTTTTGCCTTAATGTTGACAATATAAAGGCAGTGCTAGCTGTCTGTGGGGTGAGAATGCCCATTCTTGGTATTTGGGGTTAATGCTGACCCGTTGTGCTCTCTCCCTTTCTCGAACGATAATGCAGTTAAAATGACAAATATAGTGGGAATTTTTTCAGTTGTTATTGTTGGGCCAACATCTGCAGAGACACTGCTGCCTTGGGGTCACTTGGTCGTGGGAGCATGTCTCAGAGAGCACATAAGCCCTTGACTTTTCTCTTTACGTTTTCTCCTAGCTTGATGATTCAGATTTTCTGCTTTTGTGTAAATGTATTTGTTCAGTAAGTTAAATCAAAGATTTAAAGGGGCAATATCAAAAGCATCAGAATGCTCTGCAAAAAGAAGTGTTCCCTCTTTCACACCTTGATTCCTCTGCAAAGATTTTGCTTGCTTGCTTTTTTTTTTTTCGTTATGCTTCTCTTGAGTGAAAGGGTGTGATCTAAAGTTGAGCAGAGACTTCTGTAGCTTCCCACTCTTGTGCTTAGCTTAGATTTATGAGCTTAGACTTCTCATTTATGAAAAATGTTTCAGAATTGGAGTAGGAAACTTTTCATGATTAATGTAATAATTGGATGGATCTCTGCAGTGTCAAACACTGATTTCAGATTTGAAAGCTCAGACATTTGATCACTCATCACTTATCAGCTCAGCCAGGGTATGTTACACTACAGCAAGCACAGCCTCTGATTCTGTAGTTTGTTTTACCGTGTCCATAGTGGTTTTTTTCCTCAACTCCTTGTAATCCTCCTAAGAAGTAAGCAAAGTAAAATCCAGGGTAGAAGCCTAGTAATAATAAAAAAGGTGGAAAGTTCATGATTGTTCTTAATACTTAATTTAAATCTTCCCACCAAATGTACGCAATCAGCTGTCTTCATTGTGGGAGTGATGGATTGCTGGACAGAGTATTAGAAACAGGCAATACAGTGCATTTATCCAGATAGCTGCACACACAATTCACAACAGGCCCATCTGCACTGGATGTTGACTGTTCTGGTTTTTCAGTGTTTCAGCACCCTGTCACCATTGGAGCTGACATGTGCATTACTTCATACATCCTGCGAGGGCTGGCTGTGTGTAGCAAGTAGTGTGTGAGTCTTGCTGACACAAGTGCAGGGTTGGCTCTGGCACTTCGTTTGCCTGACTGCATGGTGTACAGGGATAGTTCTGCTGAGACTGAGCTCCAGGGGATCTATGCCAGTTGTCAAACACCCCACTCTGCCTGAGGTGGCTCCATGCAGAGACCTTTGGCTCTTCCTCCAAGTAAGGTAGTTGTGGCCTGGCCACAGGTGTGTGAGTAGTCAAGAGCTTACAGTACACTCAGAAAATGCTTCCCACACTTGATCTGAGATTTTTAGTCTCATTTTGGATGTTGAGAAATACTGGAAGTCTCTGCCTCACATCAAGAGAGTAATTCTCTGTGATGAAGGTAAGCATTAAGTTCGTGATTGAAATTCTGTTGTCATGTTTAAATAACAACTAAATACATTGTGCCAAACAAAATGGCGTGTAAGTTATTTATGAGGTCTTTGCTTTTTTTTACATGTATGTCTTAGTGTCTAATGTTATCCTCATAAGAGAGACAGAAATCCAGGTGTCCAAGAATAGGAATGTGAACCGTGCCCTGCTCCCACTGAGCTGGCTGTGGGGAGAACTGAGATGTTGTCACTGGGTGCAGGCAGGCTCTGCAGAGCAGCTCACTGTGCATGCTGTGCTGTAGCTGTGAGCTGCTGTGACCAGACTCTGGGGAAGAGGATTTCTGTGAAAGCTGCTAGGCAGCTTGTGGAAAAGAACCAGTTATTTCCTGTAGCAGAATAATCTAGGATCAAGAAGTTAGAAGTTTGAATCTAAACTGTTGAGATTGATACAGATAATTTGAGGAAAAATAGTCAGAACTTATCACAAAGCTTGCTTTCATTCTGCAGAATGCTAACTAAAATTCACTGTCACAACATTACTGTGGGTGTTCTTTCTGTCTATAAAAGTGAACCATCCTGTTCATTTTCACTGAGTGTTTTGGAGTTGATTTTTTATGAGGTACCACTTGACAGTTTAAAGATACTGAAGTGTGTTTATACCAATAATAACTGTATGTTTTGCTACCAGAAGTAACATTTCAGTTGTTAAATTCCACAGTAGAAGTATAATGAGAACGAAACCTAAGGGCAGTTCATGCTATCAGCATCTCTCCTGCCATTAGTTAGATTGGTTATAGTTGCTTTCTGCCAGCTGTCAGATGAGGTTCCACCACATATTGAATTATTCACAAAGAAAATTGGCACTCATAAAACCAATCTGCCATGCATTGTAGAAATTAAAGGAGGACATGGTTCTTCTAGGAATGTAGCCGTAGCTCTTCTATTCACACTTGCTTGTTGCACAGCTGTTCTCTATAGAGGAGAGGTAGCCAGCCCATTGCCAGCTGCAATAGCCATTCCTTGGAGTGGCTATTTAATTACTAGGATTCTAGAAACAAAGGTAAAATGTTTCTGTTACTGATCTGTCTGTGGTGTGACCGGTTTCTTTATTAACTTACCTGTTTTCTCTGTCTAATCTGTCTTCATTCTGCCTCTTTTTTCCTTCTAACCTGCTTGCTGCCTGTACAGACCAACTCTACCAGCAACTTGAGCAAAACAGTCGCCTAACTAATGAACTAAAGCTGGCATTGAATGAGGATTAAACTGTAGTGTGACTATGTTGTTAACTTACTTTAAAACTGCTTCTTCCGAAAGTTCCTTGAGAATGAATCAGTAAACGTAGAAATGAGCAAGAAACATAGAAACTGACTTTTCAGGCCGTTGATTACATGGTATATTAATGGATTAAATTCTAATTTTGTTTTGGAAAAATACACTGTTCCTTCTGATGAGGCTTTTGTTTATTTGTATGCACACCTACCTTAGAGGAGCAGTTTGCTCTTAATGTGACTGGGCAGTAATAACTTATTTCTACTTCAGTAAAAGCTCAGAGGACTTAACGAGCAGTATTAAAAAAATAAGAGCCTTTCTTGTGCAGAGACCCACCTTTTTGTTGGTGTCAGAATTGTCCCTGAGAGCTTTACTGGAAAGTGGGTGAGAGGAAAGTGTTCAGGATTCCAATTCCAAAAACAACACAAAATTTAGTTACAGCTGTTTTGCTATCTGGACACTTCAGTGCATTAATTTTGGATTACTATGGATTGGGTAAAAACAAAAGCCATTGATCAAAAGAGTGGAAAAAAACCAAAACACAAAAAACACCAAAAAAACATGCTAGGAATGTGAGCTCCACCTGAAAATACCTGGTCAGTTGTTTAAAGGTATGCCTGCATTAGTGTGAAGTCACTGTTACTGGATTCTGGTAGGATGCAGTTCTATAGCATTGTGCTTATTTATTGTATCATGTAAGTGTGTTGAATGATAGTCCTATAAAAATGTGCATGCAACATAAAGCTACTAACTTCTTTTATTTTTTTAAGCTGTAGAAGAAATACATTTATTAAAAATCACTTGACTCGAAGATTGGTTTTAATTTCTTGTTTGTTCTTTCGAAGTTCTGAATTACATTGAATTTAAAGTATGGATCTCCAAAGAACCTAATTATTTTCTTCTTGCCCTACTTAGAAACAAAGCAAAAGCCTAAAAACAAACAAAACCCCACCTCCATTCCTTGTCCTGCATTCTTGCATCAAAGAGCTTCCAGAACATACAAGAATCTCATCTGTTTGCAGTGCATTTTCTTAACAGACGCACCTGCAAACAGTTCTGAAGTTGTATTGCTTGCTGTTTGTTTTCTTAATTTGAAATTCTTTCTAGATGTATTCTCTGAGGGAATCAGTAGTTATGATCATGCATATTTCTCACCTTCTGAGCCTTTAATTAGAAATGATCACTGCATGCCTTCATGTTCTGAGAATCAGTGCCTCTGAAGAACTGCTATTCATGTTTTGATTTTCTGATCCCACAACAGAGAAAGTGGCGCATGCCAAAGAAGAAAACCTTAATATGCATCAGATGCTGGATCAAACTTTACTGGAGTTAAACAACATGTGAAAACCTTCTTAGCAGCAACCACATTGTTATTATTTTTACACCTGCTTGCCGTGAAGCCCCATAAACATGTCTTTATTTTAGTTTCACCACAGTCACAATTATCAGGCAGGGGTCAGGGAAACACCAAAAAGGGCAAGCTGTATGCGGGTTAAGCTATTTCATTATGGTTTAAATGTGCCATTTCCCAACAAAATGTTACCTACACTTTGTAGAGAGTGCAGTGATTGGAATGCTTAGTCTTTGGGAGAATCCTGGCTGTGTCAGATAGCGTCCCACCTCAAGTGCCAACCACAGTTTTTAACAAGAATGATGCATCTTCAAAAAAGATCCAGTGTAAAGGGTGCTATTTGGATCAAAAAGCTCTACTAGGGGCTTTTATTTGATACCTGACGAGTCAGGATTTGTTGAGCACAGTAATTTATTTTTATCAGCATTTTACTGATCTGTGAGGATTTGGACTTCGTGCCTTCTATTTCAGTAGAACGAAGGATATGTAGACAACATAGTAAAACAAAGGCTTATGAAGGTTTTAAATTGTAAACTTGCAACTCGTTACATAAGTGTAGGTCAACATTTCAGCTTGAGTATTCCTTCAATTGTATTTTTCATGTTCAAATGAAAGATTCAATAAATTCAGGAGAAAACACAAATTTGGAAGAGATTGTTTAAAATGTATTTTATTTGTGTGGAGCTTGGGGAGGGGGTGGAACTTACAAATCGATATTCGCCTCACTTTATTTTTCACACTTTTTCTTTTGAGCAGTTTTAAAAGTATACCTGTATGTAAACATTGTATAATGATATGGAATAAAATGCACATTTTAGGACATTTTTTAAATTTTACTCTCCTGTGATTTTTCATCATGCTTATGTTTATTGTTGTGTAAAATGTGTATATTGGCACTGGCTCATTGGGGTACACTGTTACCATGTTGGTTTTCAGTCTCTCATTTGCTATTAAGCTAATATATAAAAAATGCAGTGAAATGCTGTGGTTTGGACTTGCATGGATCAGCAGCTGCTTAGAGGGGACATACTGTGAGTATCTATCCCCATCACTTGATTGTTTCCAAATGGGTGCAGGCAGTGACCATCACTCAAGGGAAGACAGACGTTTCAAAAATTCATTGTTCACGAAAACTGCTTTCAGTAAAAGCATTACATGTCTTTCATAATAATTTTCATCCCTTTTTTTTTCTTTAGTACATCACTGAAAGCTGATGCTGTGCATCCTTGTAGCAGTAAGGAGCTTGGTAGGAGACAGTTATAGATAGCCCTCCAGATCATCAGAGGAACTGAAATGAAGTGACTCAGCAGCTTGTGTAGCAGTGAAAGGGTAAAGGGGAGTCATAGGGAGGTGGGTTTTGGTGGGGGTGGAGGAGGGGTTGTTTGTTTTTTTGTTTGTTCTTTATTTTGGAATGAAAGGCAGAAGTTTGCAGCATTGCAAGCCACTGCGTGATTCATTAGTGCTGCAAAATCAGCCTGAATGGAAAAGAGATGCGTGGCTTCACATTCCCATGTAAGTGCCTTTGAGAGGCAAAATAAGTGTTAAAAAGCTGCGGTAGTGCCTTAAGCTTCTGTTGGAGCCTGACAGCCTAAATCTCCAAACAACAGATTTGCAGTGGTAAGTTATACTAATCTCATTCTTGTTTCTTAGAGCAAGGATAAAATGATGGATAATTGGGTTCTGAGAGCTCAAGCTCCCAGCTTTGAGTGGCACTGCTGGAGTCAGTAGGGCTGTTTGCAGCAGGAAATGCTACGCTAAGTAGGTAGTTTGCAGGGCTGTGCCTGAGGCTGTTCTGGGAGCTGAACAGAGGAGTTCCTGGCTCCTGGCTATGAGTCTTGTATGATTAAATGTGCTGCCTGCTCCACTAAGTTGTGTTTATGATCCCAGGATCTGTGCTTGGGTCCCACATGATGTGCCTGAGTGAGTTCAGACCATTTGTTCACTGCTTTAATTTTTTTGTTTTCTTGGAGAACACAAACTGCTCTGTGGTTTGGAAATGTGAATTCATCTCCTGTTCTGTGTAACACGAAGGAGAAAGCTATGGGTTCAGTGTCTCTTAGTGTGATCACCTCCCGTTAGAAGGGCAAGTGTGTGCATATAAGGGGATGAGAATTAATCTGAAAAAAATAAATCTCTTTTTAGAATAGATTCCCCCAAAACGTACTGCTGCAGCTAATGCCATAAAGCTTTGTAGTAGGCAAATAAAAGCTTTCTGGCTCCAAGGGAAGCTGAGGGAGCTGTGGAGAGTGAAACAGTGTGGCCTTTTTGGCTGGCTGATTGCCAACAGACATAAATGTGTGTGTGTATGTATGTTTTTATGTATTTGCTGGAGCATGAAAACCTGTTTCTGGCATATATCATAAGCCTCTAGACATTGCAGATTCTTTGCCTGCAGTGCCTAATCACACACAACTCGTGAAGCTGGAATGTGCTGGCCTGTAAAATAAACAAGTTTGTCTTTGATTTAACTCTGTTACAAACAAATGGAAATTTCTTGCTCTTGCAGCTTTTTTTGTCAGAAATGCTAACTATAAAATGCATTAAATGGCAAAACTATGCCTCATTCAGCGTTCCCCAAGGTAAGGATCTTGATTTGGAGTGTTACTCTCTCTTTCTTCCATAAAGAAAGACATTTAGCAGGCTGAAATGTAGTGGTGTTGTGCAGCCATGCTGTGATCTTGGAAGGTTTGTGAGCTGCCTTCTTTCAGTGAAGTGAGCAGTACTGAGGGCATGGAACTGGCACAACTTGCCTCTTTGCAGTTTCCTGTCTTGTGGTTGGCTTTAAACATGCAGTGAAGGTTTTTTCCAGATGCTGAGGCATTTGTGTTGTCTTTTGCTGCCCTTATGGCATTTCTCTGCTATCTAGGAATGTGTAAGGTGATCTCTCTGCCTTTCCTCATACCAGGATGCTCATGGCATGCTCCTTCTATCTTACTGGCTCCCTACATTCACAAAACTTGCAGAAATAGTTTTCCTTCTGGAGTTCTCTATGGCCAAAACTATTCAGCAAGTTTAAAAGTTGTTCGATGTGAAGAGAGCCAGAGATAAGAGTGATATTTAAGCCCTTTTCTTCAAGAAATGAGGTTGAAACAGTGGCCTGCTCCCGTGGAGCACTGCCTGTCAGAGCTTCAGCTCCTGAGGGAGAAATCTGACTGTAAAATCTATCGTGCACACTGCTCAAAGTCAATTAAGTTGGTAAACTTCACTCAGTATTGTTGAGAGTATCTATTACACTGGACTGTTTGACTACTGCAATGTCTTAATATTGCCAGCAAAAAAAAAGGAAAAAAGAAGGGAAAAAAAAAGTAATTAGCTAACTAAGAAGCTAAAAAAAGTTGAAATTGTAAGTTTTTTAAGGCTGGGACTTTATTATCAGTTACTTTAGCAAGGAAATCATGATACCTTAAAAAAAGGAAAAAAAAAGAAACAAACTAAAACACAAATAAAGCTGCACTCTCATTAATTGCTACTTTTCAGCATTTAACAAACTTGTAGCAAATTTGCATGTGCTTTTATAGCTGCACACACAGTCATGTCTGAGTGCAGGGCATTTCCTGGAGATTAGCAGCTGGGTGGGTTTGTAGGCACAAGAGGAAGCCTAAGGGACCAAAACTGGTTCATCCTTGGGAAGTGCTTTGTGCTGGAATTGTTATTGTCAGTGTACAACAATACAAAACACATTGGCCTGTGTCTCAGGAGGAGGAGGAGCAAACACTGCTATTTGGAGTAATTAAGCTGCCAGATTCCCCCTCTGCTTCCATATCAGTGTATCAACTGCAGGCATTAGCAACACTGCAGCTTGCAAAAGGACTGCTTGGAAGGATTGTGAATCCATTATTCTTGCCAATTATTTGTTATTTACAATTTTGATTGATTGAATTAAGAAGCGGTCTATAAAATCTAAGTTTATAGCAAGTGCAGGTAGTTAATATAGGGATTTCTGCAATTGTAGCTAAGTTGTTTCTTAGCAGTTCATTTTACTGAAGTGGATAAATGCATATAGAACTGTGGCTATATCTAGTGTGCATACAGCCAAGACCTGCCAGTTTGGCTAAACCTCAGTCAGGCAGTCGCATCAGAGCAGGCTCAGTGTTTTAGCATTGAACTTTATGGAGTCATTACAAAATAAGTTGTTCTCTCTTGAGTCAAAGCTGCTGGGTCTTTAGATGCTATTGTGTTTGGTAGGTGGGTTTAAAAAATAAACAGCTGTCCCCAGCCACAACTGTAATGCTGTACTTCAGTTTCTAAAGAAAAAGACTGATGTTCAAAGGTGAAGAGCATGCAGCAGTTCGTGTTGATCTCAGCAGAACACCTGCATGCTGAATTAAAGGCTGGAGATTTCAGAATCCCTATTTAAAATACAGTAAAAGCAGAAAGCTCTAACATCTGTTTTCCCAGATCCTCTTTTCCTTTTGCCTGTTTTGCCTTTAAGGCAATAGTGAAGAAATTACACTCCCTACTTTAGCGTGAACAGTAAAAAATGTGTTACTTTGCTTTGGTTATTCATATATTTTTGAGGGTGGGAATTTTTCTTAGTTTCTGTTTTATTTTCCTGTTTGAGAATTTTACAAGAGCACCACCTGTCCATATATGAAATGAATTTTGCTCACACCTGTTGTTTAAATTTGACAGGTGCCAAGTCATGTAGGAGCTTGTTAGCTTTCATTACACCACTTGGAAGAAATGTTGTCATCACTTAAGTGGAGCAGTTTTCCCTTCAGCCTTTGCACACCTTGAGCTTGATTCTTTTCTGAAGCCTTCATCAGTACCTCGATAACCTTCCCACTACAAGATTGTTGTTACTTGAGGCAATGGGATAAAAAGGAATTCAAACTGAAAGGCAGACATAAATGTGAGTGTGCAAGTAGTAAACCTGGTTTTCATTTCATTGGGTTGGGTTTTTTTTAGTATTGTTAATCACACTTTGAAGTACAACTGCAAGTTGGGTGTGTATGCATGCACGACATCCACTACTATACATCAGAAGGTGCATGTACATGGTAACCAAGAAAACTATTCTGTGCTGATGGCATGTTCTGATTTGGTTCAAAGTCAAAGAAATAATGTTTCAGCTCAGACAGATGATTGGTTATTCCAAGTGGCAGGAGGGAAAAACTCAGAAGTCTGTCATCTCAGGTAGTTGTGTTCCCCCAGCAGTGAAGTTTCTCAAATGCTCTTAGCTATTTTTCATAGGTCTGCATGCAAAGGTACAAAACACCTACTTTAGTTTCTGCAGTGCAAAATACAGGACAAGGCTGTGTAAATCGGGTTAATGTGATTTACTGTGATCTTACATGTCTAGAAAGGGCAGAGTAAAATCCCCTCCACCTGATCTGTGTAGCATCCAGTAATTGTGCACTTACACCTCTACAGAGAAGCTCTTTTGAAACATGCCTCAACTTGGGAATAAGGATATGAAACAAAGGAATGGAGTCTGTATGGTATGCACGGACACGCTCCCGTAGGAATATGTGAGCCCGGTGCCAAATGCCTCCACCCAAATATCTGAGATGTTACTAATTTGATAAGAGGCTTTTTCCTGTTTTTGACCAGCCTGTGCAATTTGAGTTATCTGTGCACAGTTCTCACAAAGAGTGTTTTTAGTGGTCCCAGAGATATCTGCAGAGCAGAATAAAGTTGTAATTGCAGCACAGGTAAGTAAAACCACACTAAAATGGATGGTCAGAACAGCAAAGGTGTGGAGCAAGGGCTAGCAACCAGCATATATACTTCATTTGCTCATGACAGTAGATATCAGTAAAAAAAAACCAAAAAACAAACAAACAAAAAAAACACGCTGGAGCTTCAAATAGTGTTAGAGGATTTAGAAAAATTGTCAGAATATCAGATGCTCAGAAAATCTGATCTGGTCTTCCATCCAGAAGAACAGATCAAGATGCAAGTAAGGACCCTGTTCTTCACACCAGGATGTGCAACAATTCATGTAGATCTGGGAACATGTATTTTCCTCCTGTTGCTCTTTCTGTCAATGCAAATATGCCTGTTGCTTTTCTCACTTATAGGTAGGCATACGCTGCAGAAGTGCTGCTCAGCTGTGGCACACCAGCATGGCAGAAGGGTCCATCACTCTCCAGTACATCAGCCAGTCATAGTTCTCACTGCCACATTTCTTGCTGCTCAGATATCTGGGACTTGTTCATTTTATTGAGATTTGTATTCTGGGGAGAAGAGTGGAGAAAGGTACTCATCATTCATTTGTGAGGAGCTCCTCTCAGAGCAAGGCAAAAAGTTGTCTGAAGGGCATGTATATTATAATTGCAGCTTTGGACATACGAGCATCAGAATGATGCCTCGTGGTTATCTTTTGTGTGTTTTTCATCCCCTCTGTACTGTTACTTTGTTTTGTAACAGTCTGCTCTGGTTTGAAAAGATACGCCAGGAAGTGTGGAAGGCAGTGATGCTGTCAGGTGCTCAGAGGTTATGCAAGATGGCTTTTCCCATGCTGTATGGTACCTCTGCCCACAGAGCAGGGAGAGAAGCTGGAAAGGGTTACATTTTATGCACAGCAACTAAATTTAATGGTGACTATGGAGCCATTCTCAGGGATGCAATTGTTTAGTCCTCTCTGGAGAAGAACTTAAGGAAAAACAGGAAGTAATTCTGTGTGGTTTCTGGTGCTTTTTTTTTGTTTGTTTTAGTTGGTGGTGGTTTAGCTGTGGTGTTTTTTGTTGTTCTTTTTTTACACTGATGTTTTTCCCAAATGTTCCTTAGTTACCGACTTTCAGCTGGTGACAATTATTTTTCCTTTGAGTCCCAAGAGGCTCAAAGCAGGCCCTGAATTACATGTATGAGGAAATCACCTCTGAGAAGCCAGCATTTCAAAACTGATGTTTCTGCAAAGAAAAAGAAAAGAAGTGTGTATGCCCTCTGGAGGGTCTGTTGGCTCCAGCATGGTCTGTTCAGCATTCCTTTCCATGATGCACAAAATGTTTCCCAGGCTCCCATCCTGTTGTTTCTAGGAACTCTGTCAGACTGATGGAATTTTCATAAAACAAAGGAAGTAGCGACGTGGCACTATAAAACTTTCACTTTCTGTCTTATGGAAATTAAATGTTTCCCAAGTGACCATCCTCAGCTCACGGGAAAATTAATTAAGTTAGGGAGAGCTACATTTCTCATACGATGTGTGTAAGACAGACAAATGCTGACTGTCCTGTTGTGTTGCACACGTCCAGGTTTGAGATGCTGTGTGAAAGCAGCACCAGGCCTCTCCTGCTGGGCTCTCAATGGGTTTGGGATCCACCACCACCTCTGCTTTGTGGTGGGGACATTGGGTATGGCACAGCAGGAGCAGTGCTGCTGAGCAGTGCTTAACTGAATTCCTCAAGAAGTTAGGATTAACAAATATCTGAATCACAGCTCAAGTGGAGCTGAAGATAAACACGTTGATCTCGGTGTCTGAAAATCCAGTGTTTTTAATGCAACTTTTTCTCCTGCTGCAGACATCTTGCATGTTTCCAGATTGGTTCCTGATTGATGTCTGTGGGCTAAGTTATTGGAGAATTCATTCACCTACTTACAAGCTTAGTTAGAGAAAATAAAAATAAAAAAAGAACCACCACCACCAACGAAAGAAACAGAGAGGACTTAAGCATTAACATAAAACTGTAAGTAACACGTTTACATACATCTTGGAAAAGCAGTGCCTGTTTTTTTGGCTGGGTGTAACTGCCCTAGCACTGCTGATGTAACAATATGTGTAATAATCTGATGTTATCTTATTTGATAAACAAATAATAATATCCTGAGAACTGCTGTAGTACCAAAACTGAGCAATTAACAGATCAGGCTGAGGAGGCTGTGGTCTCAGCTGGGTTCAGTAACACTGTGACAACAGAGATCCAACTGCAGTGGATTCTGTTTGCTGACTGGTTCAACTGATGAAGTTTCTTACTGCCACCTACTGTGTGAATGCACGGACCAGAGGGAGAGAATCCTCTCTCTTGGTTCTTGAGTAAATGAAAATGCTTCTGAAAAAAAAAAAAAAAAAAAAAAAAAAGACATCAGAGCTTGATTTCTGTCTATATCCAATATTCCTCATGTTTTCAAATTCAGAAATAATTTGTTTTTACTAAGAGCAAAAACAGCAAGTGTGACCAAGGGAGCCATCAGCCTTTTGCTCTGTATTCTTCTTTAGCATCAGTTTCCTTTGTATCCTTGTATATATAGATAATGTTTTTTGTTTTTTTTTTTTTTTTTATTGCTGCTTTCCTATTTTTCTTCATTTTATCTGGCAGAGAAATTACTTTTGACAGTTTCAGCTTTTTCCCAGCATTTTTAGATCTAGAAGTTAGGGGTTTTTTTTAAGTATTTACAAAACTTACAAACCCAGAGATTAACGGAACGTGCAATTGGCTCCAAATAAATCCAAACAAAGAGAACAAAGGAAGATTTTAAACTTCTTTCACTGCCGCTTCCCAAAGTTCTGGGAGCCCCTTCCCTCCAACTCAGCCTGCAAGCTTCTGCTTGGGCCCGTGCTACTCAGTAGGATGGAGGGCAGAACTGTTCAGCAGCACACCCTCTGTCAGAGGAGTACAAGCAGCCATCACATGTTTCCTATCATTTGAACCTTACATGGTTTTGTGTTAAAAACCTTACCCCTTTTCGATTGAAGTGGAAACGTTAAATGGAGGAGCATATCACCTCAGAACTTTTGCACAGTGAACTGAAAAGCAAATGAGATCATTACAGAGAGAAGACTGAGGTCAAAGTGTGGGCACAGCAGCAGGAGCAGCATAGTGACGTCTGATAGATGCTGCTGAGATGCAGAGATGTTTGCAGCAACGGAGGAAGATTGACAGAAGTTGTGAGGTTAATTTCAAAATGCCTCTAAATTTTCTTTCTTTTTTTTTTTTTTTGAGGAGCTGTGGTTTAGGAAATATTAATGACTCCTCACGATTTCCAAGCACCCTGTGTTTGCAGATTCTGCTGGCCACCAACAGCAGGACGAGCATGTTGCTTTGGTGGTGAGCTGCAGCACTGCACAACAGTGCGAAAGCTACTGCCCACCTTGTTCTCACATCCCTGCCACACAGCAGTGGAGCCACTGAGGGTAGCAGGATACAGATATGACAAGTAAGATACAGAAGTTGTGCTCCAAAAGTAATGCCTCCTATTTTATTCTGTTGGCCCACGACATCAGAGGAGGATGTTGGTGGTATGGCAGCAGAGGCTGAGCCTTCCCACCAACGTTCTGTTATGTGTTGCTGCTGTGAGACTGACGGCAGCCAAGGGGCACTTTGATATAGAAATGTGGATGTACAAAGGGCTGAAATTGAAATTGGGACAGGGAGGTGATTGTTCCCTCTGCTCTGCTCTTGTGAGGCCCCATCTGGAGTACTGCGTCCAGGTCTGGAGCCCCCAGTACAAGAAAGACAGGGAGCTGTTGGAGAGGGTCCAGAGGAGGGCCACGAAGATGATCAGGGGACTGGAGCACCTCCCCTATGAGGACAGGCTGAGGGAGCTGGGCTTGTTCAGCCTGGAGAAAAGAAGGCTGCGGGGTGACCTCATTGCAGCCTTTCAGTACCTAAAGGGAGCCTACAAACAGGAGGGGAATCAACTCTTTGAAAGGGTAGATAACTGCAGGATGAGGGGAAATGGTTTGAAGTTGAGGGAGGGGAGATTTAGGTTGGACGTCAGGGGGAAATTCTTTACAGAGAGAGTGGTGAGGTGCTGGAACAGCTGCCCAGAGAGGCTGTGGATGCCCCGTCCCTGGAGGTGTTCAAGGCCAGGTTGGATGGGGCCCTGGCATTAAATGAGGAGGTTGGTGGCCCTGCGTGTGGCAGGGGGTTGGAGATTCATCATCCTTGAGGTCCCTTCCAACCCCGGCCATTCTGTGATTCTGTTGGAACGTGACTAAAACTGTCACCGGCGAACGAAACGTCCGTAAGGAACTGCGCGCCGCGTGTCCCAGCCCCGGGCCGCGGCTCCCGCTCGACGCGTTCGGGGCTCGGTTCGAGCGCTCGGCAGCGGCTTGGAGCCGCCTGGCGGGCGGGGCGGCGGGGCGGCCATGTCCGGGCTGGCGCGGGCCGTGCGGCGGGTGGCGGCGGTCGGGCTGGCGGCGGCCCGGCGCGGGGAGAACGGCGGCGGGCGGCGCTGGGGCTGGGGGCTGGCGCTGGGACTGGCGCTGGGCGTGAAGGCGGCGGCGGCGGGCGGCGAGGAGGGGGGCGGCGGGCCGGAGGAGGCGGCGGCACGTCGGGGATTCGGAGCGGCCATCGAGAGGAGCCGGGACCTGCTGCGGCGGATCAAGGTGCCGAGCTGCCTGCTTTTTTTTCCTTCTTCTTGTGCGTCCCGCTCGCGGACCGCGCAGTCCGGTGTTTCTCGGAGGTGCCGGGCTGCGCGTCCTCGGGGCGCTGCTCTGCGCGGTCGGAGCTCGGGGAAAGCTGTTGGCGGACCTTAAAGACTCTCCTTTGTGTCGTCTGATTTGTTTTTCAGGACGAAGCGGGCATCCCAGGGATCCTGGTCGGAGTTTCTGTGGATGGAAGGGAGGTGTGGTCCGAAGGTCGGTGCATCGTCCCGGCGCGGCTGTGTCCCTGTGTCCCGGTTTGTGCCTCGGGCTGCAGGCGGTGCCTGGGAGCAACGCCGTGCTTCCGCGGCAAACGCCTTTGCCTCCGGGAATCCCTAGCAGCTGCTCCCGTGCGGTTTGTTGGAATGGATTAATTGTTATGCGTGCACGAAGCTGTTTGTCTTCCATCGTGGCAGGACTGAGTAGCAGAATCTCTGCTACTTTTTGTAGTGCTGTGAACTCAGCGTCAAAATCCGACGGTTTTGCCTGGTCTCAGCATATCTAACCAGGAAAGCAGAGGTCTGTATGAGATTGGTGCAGAATCCCTTGACCCGCAGGGAGGTGCGTGTGGGAACCTGTGGCTGGGTGGTGGTTTGTCACCCTGGCTGCCAGACCCCATAGCAGGACAGTCACCAGTGGGAGCATCAGCCCTGCTAGAGCTGTCCATGCAGTGCCGTGCACGGGTACCAAGGTCAGCATTGCCTGGAGTAAGGCAGCAGGGATGTGAGAAGTGTTTCCTCCTCCCTCCTTCTGCTTTCTTGCTGAACTGATGAGAGCAATTTGAGAGAATTGAGAGGTGTTTTCCTTAGGAGTACAGCATCTGCGTTCAGATGTACTCTGGTGTTTCCATTGCACAACTCTGTGTAAAATTAAAAAAGAAATGGTCTTGGGCAACTGTTGTCATTTACTTCTGGGTTTTTTTTTGGTGAGTTTTGTTTCTGAGTCATTTAGGCTACAGTGTTGCATAGCCTGACTGCTTTCAGGTGTCACAAAAGTGCTCCTACTGAAAACTATTGCACTTTATAGCATTCATGCTGAAGCATCACCTTCAGCTTCTTCAAACCCATCTCAAATTGAAGGCTAGTTGGAGTGTCTGGTAATACTGCCTTCATTCCAGTTGTTGTTGCCAGACCGATGTGTTGTTTACATAGGAAAACACTGGTACTGAGATTCTTACACTTTCCTTTAATTAAAGTCATGCTAGGAGATTGTGAAACTATGTAACAGAACTGTCTGGTGAATCTTTACAGTATAGGTGATTGCTATGAGTCCTTTCTTAATTTCTGTACTGGCAAAATAAGACCCTTCAGTATTTTAAACATCAATTTAGAGTAATAAAAGAGCATTGAGGACCATTGGACAGTTATTTTACAGTCTAGATAATATTTTGTTTTTCTACAGTGAATATTTGGCCACAGGAATGTAAGTTTTGGTTTAATCTTCAATCTTAATTAAAGTTTTTTTTTGTGTTCTTAATCATTAATTTGGGTTGATGTTGGTTAATACCAGGGGTTTAATTAACCTGTCCTACTAAATTAAAATGCTATTCGCTTAAGTGAAGCAGAAGCACAGTCCACTGCTTCACGTCTCAATTCAGCTAGAAGGAAAACGTTTTGGGGAACCAATAAATCCAGCAGTTTGCAAAAAGTTCAGCATGTCTCTGTGTGAAATATCTCCCAGTGTGGTTTTACTTCTTTACAGGTTTGGGTTATGCTGACGTAGAGAATCGTGTGATGTGTAAGCCAGAGACCATCATGAGAATCGCCAGTATTAGCAAGTGTCTTACCATGATGGCTGTTGCTAAACTGTGGGAAGAGGGGAAGCTGGACTTAGATGCTCCAGTGCAGAAATACGTCCCTGAATTTCCAGAAAAAGTCTACGAGGGTGAAAAGGTACGTGGTTGTTTAGCAGTAGCACTCTGAGTTTTGTTCCTGCCATTGCACAGCTGTGTATGTACAGCTGTTGTATGGCCTTGTCCTGTAACACACCAGAAACCATTCAGACAAGTGCTGATGTTTGATGCTTGAAAAAGCAGCACTGGAAGTGTGGATCTTCAATTTTAGAGTGTGTAATGTGTGTTTATTGATGTAGTTTAACTCCTTTTGGTACATGGCGTTTAAAAGGTCTTCCATCTCTGTCCTCGTGTTGGGTTTTACTTTCTCGTGAATCGATGTGCATTTTATTTTTAACAAAGAGAGCTCCCACTGTCCTTTTCTACCCAGGTTACTATTACCACAAGATTGTTAGTCTCACACTTGAGTGGGATTCGTCACTACGAAAAAGATATTGCAAAAGTAAAGGAAGAAAAGGAAAAGGCAAACAGAGCACTTAAACTAACAAAATCCGGCCAAGATAAAGAACAGAAAGAGAAAGATGGCAAAGGCATTGAAAAGACTGACTCTGGCAAGCCAAGGAAGGAACACGAAGGTGAAGTAAAAAACCGAAATTCAAAACCTGGCAGGAGAGACAAGGAGTTTGAACACGAAGAGTATTATTTGAAGGAAAAATTTGAGAGTGTGATTGAATCGCTGAAGATATTTAAAAATGATCCCTTATTCTTCAAACCAGGTGAGTTACTACTGCTTTTGACCAAGGCAAACCTTTCTGGTGATTTCTGTTGTTGTTTCAAATTGCTTTGTATTCAGCACAGCTTTATATTCATTAGCATCCCATAAATAGTGTTTGTGTGTTCTGTTTTTGTTCTGTTGTGTAACTTTCTTCCTGTGCTCCACTGAAAGCTTGCTGGAGAAATATTTGGGCTGACCTGCACAAACTGTCCAGTCGTGTAGTTGTCTTCAAGTGCCAGTATTTGTAATGCTTAAACTAATCAGGACTCTATCAGTTCAATTGTTGTTATTTATCTTGTATAGATACCTTAATCAATGCACTGACTTTTAAGAATTTTGCTTAAATGAGTACCTTCTAATGGTGTATCTGCAGCATAACTAAGCAGGTTCAAAATGTGATGGATGGAGATAAGACTTAAAAAGTAATAGGAAGAATCCCAGATGTTGCAGAGGAGATGGGGAGATGAGACCTTGGGTAGAAATCAGACTTTTCTCCCGGTGCTCTGAGTAATGCATTTAAATGCCGATGAAACATTTTAAAGCAGATTATAACAAATTTATTTCTACCAAACATTTTGTAAGCAAGCACCAGCTTGCTGTATTCATGCTCCGAGCCTTCTAGGAATGCACCAAGAGCAATTTTATTGAGGCAGCAGACACAGCTGAAAAATTGTACTGGTAAACCATGGAACCATAGAATTGCTGACATTTGTTTATTGTAGGAATTACATTTAGTTCTGGAGAGGAGATTGAAAAGATTCAAGTGTGAGTTCTAAATGAGTGAGGTTAATAGGCAGATGATATGTACTGCTGATAAACAGTGAAGAGTGCTCATGTAAGAAGAAAGGGATTGGAAGGGGGAGAATCATGGAATCATAGAATGGCCTGAGTTGAAAAGGACTTCAAAGATCATTAAGTTTCAGCCCCTTTGCTGTTGGCAGGGTTGCCAACCAGTAGAATCTAAAACCCAACCATCTTGCAAGGTTCTGGGTGACATTTGGAGTCAGGGATCTGTCTTGACTAGAGGCATTTCATTGAAAACTGTCTCTTGATAAGTGCATGTTTTATAAAGGGTGTTAGCACCAGAGAAGATGAACACTAGGAAATGTTTAAAATAATGTACATGTTACTATTGACAAAATCTTCCAGGATGCTGTAGAACTAAAAACAAAGGACTGTTGACATAGTAATAAAAGGGACTCAGGCCCTGGAAAATCTTGAGTGAATACAACTACCCTTGTGTCATAATTTCTGTGGTATGAACACACCAACAGGTCACAGTATGTCAGCATCTCCTAGTTAATATCATGGTGTATTGCAGCACTCCAAATCCAGATATTATTGTTAGAACTGGTGTGGTGAATCTTGTGAAAAAAATGTTAAGTGTGAGTCCTCATGTCTTGGCACGAATCCTGGCTGTACAGGCAGAGTCCTAAAATGGTGTTACAGCCATTCTCAGAGCTACCTGCAAGTGCCTGTCTGCTGCCTCACATCAAATCCTAGGACCCACTGTCATTATTCTGTGACTTACATGGTGTTAAAACTGGAGTGAGGTCCTTACATTGCTGTATGCACTTTGATTTCCACCTGTGATTACTTAAATGTTGTCCCATAAGTTTCCCATTCAAGCATCACGCAGCTGACTTCAACCCCCTCTTTGTGCTCTTTGTTTCTTTAAGGTAGCCAGTTCTTGTATTCAACATATGGCTTTACCCTCCTTAGTGCTGTTGTGGAGAGAGTTTCGGGGCAAAAATTTACAGATTACATGCTGAAAATGTTCCGTGACTTGGATATGCTGTCAACTGTGCTGGATGACAATGAAGCAATGATATATAACAGAGCAAGGTAAGCAAGAATGAGATTTTATTCTGCTGCTTCTGTGGTGTTCGTTGCTCTTTTTGTCTTTGAGCCAGCTGAATTAAGTGTGTGCACTTTTCTTTTTTGGTCAGACTTTTAAATGGAGTGGGCCATGTTATCTTATGATCTTGTGTCAACATGACACTGTTGTATAAATGTGAAATTACAGAGCTAGAAATAAGATTGGCAGTTATAATTGTGTGTATGGTGGCAGAAGTGGTGGGGGTGACTGAGGAGTTTGCATTTAGGTTGGTTACAGTTAAGCAGGTAAATGTAAATTGGGGAAAACAGAGCAATAAGGACTGAGTTTCTTATCTCTGCCCTTATTTTACTGAGCCACCTGGATGAGCTCTGAGGCTGATTTGTTGATTCACATTTTAAGTTGCTTTGCAGGAGAAAAATTCCAACTGAATCACAACAGCAGGTTAGTGGCAAGCCTCAGAATCACAGAATGGCCAGGGTTGGAAGAGACCTCAAGGATCATGAATCTCCAACCCCTTGCCACATGCAGGGTCACCAACCTCCTCATTTAATGCTAGACCAGGCCTCAGAACAATGAGGTTCAACTTAGAAGTGTGGGTTTCAAAGTGCTGTAAAAGGGTGGAAGTGGGTATGAACGTACTGGATCCAAGTTTTATAGTACTTGTGTGTGAGTGTATATTAAATGTTGTTGTTACATAGTGTTGTTGCTAACAACAGTAGCAGCTGGTAATCTTTCAAGGGTAGCTTTACTGCTGTATTCTAAGATGCTTTGTGTAGTTACTTTGCTTGCAAATATTCAGAGGTTCTCCAGCTATTTGTAGATCTGGATTCTAGTGGTCTTGTGGATTATCAGGCTGCTGTAGTCAAGTTCCTTTTGATATGCAAGTGTATAAACAAGTCTATAAACTGAAATATGGCAGAGATAAAAGAATTAGGACAGGTGCTGTTTCATGGTCTTTTTATGGCTTATTTAAGGAACATTAGGATGCTCGTGTGATGGTTTTTGCCTCCACATACAGCTAGCTTGATGTCTCAGACTGAAAAGTACTGAGAAGTTGTGGTTTGTTTAATGGTTTGCTTTTGCTGTATCTCACTAAGACAAAAAAAAAAAAAAAAAAAAGCTTAAAACTTTACATTTTCATGATATTTTTTAGAGCTGCAAGTCAAGCATTCAGCATCTTTGTAACGAGTTATGTTGTGACTGAAAAAATGAGTGTAGGGACACTGAGATATGCAGGTTACCAGCAGAGCTGATAGTAGTCTTGGACCATTTATCTTTCTTTGCTTCAGCCTCGATTTTCAGTATTGGCTCTTTCAGAAGTTCCCTAAATATTTGCCAGTATACATGTTGACCAGATAGAGGATAAAAGCATGTACAGCATGTAATGCCTAGAGTAGGCTTGCTGCTTCTTTTTCTTCTCCTTCTTTTTCTTCTCCTTCTTTTTCTTCTCCTTCTTTTTCTTCTCCTTCTTTTTCTTCTCCTTCTTTTTCTTCTCCTTCTTTTTCTTCTCCTTCTTTTTCTTCTCCTTCTTTTTCTTCTCCTTCTTTTTCTTCTCCTTTTCTTCTCCTTCTTCTTCATGTGATTCATTTCCACAGCTCTTTAAGCAGTCTGTGGATTTACTGTGCTTGAAATTCATCAGAATGTATAGATATGCAACAGTGCTTTTCATCTGCTGTATGAAATGCACCCATTCATGAGTGTACCATTTCAAAAGCATAACTCTGCCTGTGCTGCTGTTGTGTTCTTTATTCCAACTGGAATTTATACCAATTCCAGTTGGTAGTTTTAATTTTGTATTTTAATGACAGGTTTTGCAAGACTCTCTTTCCTGCTTGCTTTGTTAGTTTCAGGATATTGAGTTGTATGTAGTAACCCTAATGGAGCAAGGGGAGAAGTTAATCACAGATGGAAGCTACTGGCTCAGAATAGTCTGTAAGGCTTTGGTGAAGTTTCAGCTGGGTCTCAGATAACTGCAGGGTAGCAGCAGGATTCCTCTTTCCTGAAACACTTTTGAAATCTAGTACAGGGATTTGAGAGAAGTCCTGTGCTGGCTGATCTACAGGTTTCTGTCCCGTCTCTTGTTCTGTTGCCTTTACTCTTAGTGTGCCCTAATAATAAGTAGAAGGATTGGTGCTTCTGTTGAAATGAAGCTTCTAACCTTTTTTTTTTTTCCATTGAATTTTTGTGTTGATTTTTCTCAAATAAATAAAATAATTAATTAATTAAGGAAAATATATTTTGAACAAGACAACATTTTCATGAGAACAATTTCACACGTGCTCAGATTGCCCTGTTAAGGTAGTTGTTCAGAATATCTGAGATGACAAGTTGAATGTTCTTGAATTCTAGGTGTTACGTTTACAACAAAAAGGGACGTCTGGTGAACGCACCGTATGTGGACAACTCTTACAAGTGGGCTGGTGGAGGCTTCCTGTCATCAGTAGGTGACCTTCTGAAATTTGGAAATGCCTTGTTGTACAGTTACCAAGCTGGACAATTTAGAAACAATAATAGGAAGCTTCTGCCTGGGTACCTGAAACCAGACACAGTTGCAATGATGTGGACCCCAGTGCCAAAAACTGAAGTGTCGTGGGACAGGGATGGTAAATATGCCATGGCTTGGGCTGTAGTAGAGAAAAAACAACAGTATGGCTTTTGCAGGCAGCAGAGGCACTATGCATCTCATACAGGTGGTGCAGTGGGTGCAAGCAGCGTTCTCCTGATTCTTCCTGAGGAGTTGGACTCTGATGCTGAAGATACTGCAGAAGTGGCACCACCTAGAGGAGTAATTGTTAGCATTATCTGTAATATGCAATCTGTTTCCCTCAACAGCACTGCCTTAAAGATTGCGAGGGAATTTGATAAAGAAAAACAGGCACAATATATAGATTAAAAAAAAAAAGAGATGAATAATTGAACTTGAAATAAGTTGAGTAAGTGAACGTGAAAAACAAATGGAAACGGAGATCAAATTGGGCCCTGAGATCCCAAAGGACAGGTGAGGAAAAAGCATCAACACTTCACTGAAATTCTGCTAGTGGTGCCACGTTTAAGTGTACTGGAATTCATCTCTCAGGGAAGTTCCTTACAGGAAAGAAGAATGTAACAAGCAAATTTGACTTCCTGTGTTAAATGTGTAAATTATCATTTTAGTAGCGAGGCTTTTTCCTCATCCAGTTTTTTGACCAACATTCAAAAAATAAAAACAAAACAACAGCGGCCGAACAAACAGAGGTTTGCTTTCTCCTATTGAGTACAACAGCAGATTATCTGCCTTCAGTGCTAAACTGTTAAAAGACCTAATTCATTATTCTCAGTTCAGATCTGTGAAAACAGTAAAATCAGATGACTTTACTGTTGACAAAATCTGTGTTTTTACATACAACTTTTTTAAAATTTGATTAAAAAGCAAAAAACAAAACTACCTCTGGGATGAAGATTTCCATCAAGTGCATTTTTGTCAGAGTTGTGTATTGCTAAGAATTGGAAAAGAAAGGGCATAGAGTCATGTGTGTAAAATAATTTTATTTTGATATTCAACGCCATTCTTTGTTAGACATAAAACCTGGCATTACTGTACTGTGGAAATAAAGGTGTTATTTCACATGTACCTGAGCAGCACAGCACGGTGAGCTGTCAGACAGCCTTACTGCTGGATGAAACACGTGCTAGCTTTGGTAGCAGTGGTTGTAGCCAACAGCTGGAAATGGCACTGTATTCTGGAACGTAGATTTTCCTTTTGTTCAGGAATTAGGAACTAAAATAACTCAGTAAAATTTCAAGTCCATTCTCAAAGCCAGTAGTAGAAATCCGATGCACTTTGAGGTTTTGTTTGTTTGTCTTCCCCAAACCATCCTTTTTTCTATTTCGGACATCTACCTCATTGCATTACTTTTGCACTGAACAAGAAATTCTGGCAGACTTCCAAATAAGCAGTATCTAATCTTCATGTTTTCAATAGAAACACAGTAACAGCTGATTATGTTTATGTGATGCATTCCATCATGGCGTGCACGATCTCTGTGATCTCCAAGATTCCACTTCCCTGCGGTTACATCAGGCAGTATTTCCAGGTTGAGATGAAACAAACCATCCTGCAGAAGGAATTCTACTGCTCGAGTCCCTGCACTGTTTAGCAGTTCTGCCTCTGAATTTAAGGAGCAAAATGTTTTGAGTTACAGTTGAAAGAAGGTAGCCTTACCTTCATCTTTCCCGAGCTAGAGTTTTTAGTATTAACATCATACTGCTACTTGCCACGTGATGCAGTGCCATGTTGTCAGCTCTGTTACCATTATGCCTGTGAATATTTTTTGTCTGACAAATGAAGAAATGTATTACTTGAGGTGTCAGTGCTTTACCTGCACTGGCAGTAGGGGGCTGCTTTAGGACTCTTTATAATTATTATTTACTGTGCCTTAAAACAGTAAAAGCTTACAAACTGTTTGCTTGGCTTTTCTTGCCCAGAAAAAATTTACTTCCATATTCATGAGTGATGGAACAAGCTCATGTGGTGAGGCAGTATATTCACCTACACTCACTGAGGTCTTTAATGCTGTTTGACAATTCAAGACAGAGGTTCTGGAGATGAACACCTACAATGGCAACATTGCTTTTTGAAGTCTTGAGCACCTGCTAGCTGGCTAAGCGTGCAGCAGCAGAAGTCATTGCCAATTTTCCACAGGGAACAAGAGTAGGTAAGTAGTTCTGCATTGCTTTAATTGAAGAATATGTGAATAGAAGTTCACAAAACAAAATGTTTTACTTACGGAAACCCTAAAAAGTAACACTGCTACTTTAGGATTATGACACATTTATTTTGTGAATGGCATTTAACATTCTTGAAAACCATTTTGTGTATTTCAGAGACAAGTTTCACTAGCTGACCGTAGTGAGAGAATTTAGATAAAAACTGAGCATGCAGAAGGGGTAGGTCTTGTATTATGCCTATGTATGACCAGACAGTAATCATAGAATATCCTGAGTTGGAAGGAGCCCGTAAGGATCAGTGAGTCCAACTGCTGCCTCACACAGGACCACCCAAAAATCAGTCCGTGTGTCTGAGAGTTATCCAGTCACATCCTGAACTCTGACAAGCTGGGTGCCATGAGCACTGCCCTGGGCAGCCTGTTCAGTGCCTGACTGTCCTCTAGGTGAAGAACCTCCAACCTGACCCTCCCCTATTGCAGCTGCTTGCTGCTCTCTTGGGTTCTATCACTGGTTACCACCAACAACCTGGAATGAATTCCTTTGGACATACAAGTGTTTGAAGTATGTAAGAAAGTGAATAATAAAGTGTCTTAAGATACGTTTAACACTAAGATATTCATGACAGTATCCCACTCCCCTGGTGGATTGATTAGCCACCAGCCTTCTGTATGCAAAGACCACATAGTTTTTACATCCTATAACTTAAGACTCTGAAGGTCTACAGTCAGCTATGTAAAATGTGAGAATGTTAGGAAGTTTACATTTCATCTTCCAACACACGTAGCAAAATGCGTCACTAAGTTTCTCTGATATGGCACTTAATCACAAATCTTACATCTTTCTGTGTTGGGTAGAGGTAGGAGGAGAGCAGAAATGGGGGAGACAAGGCATCAGTCTGACTTAGCACCAATGGCCAAGTCACAGTATTGCTGTCATCTTTCGTGTGAAGCCACTTATTTGATGCATTGGCATTAAGTATAGAAAACTGGTCAACTAAGAGCAACTTAGGTGACTAACACGTTCTTAACTTTTACTTTGCAAACAGTATGGCACAAACATGAACCTGTTCTGTTTGTATGCATGCTAAATTTGTGCATCTGTTTCTGTGTCAGACACCTGCTTCTTACATCTGCTAATTATCAGTGTTCTCTATTAAGAGAAATAAAACAGCTTGCAAATGCACTGAATTGCAATATCAGGTGTTTTCTTAATTAACTAGAAACATATAGTTTTTTTTTATCATAAAAATGAAACAAATTCCCAACAATAATGAGCTCACCAAGACAGGTGATACTTTAAAAGAGATGATGCTGACATATAACTTAAAATTTTAAGTAGTAGTAAAACAAGATGTGTGTAAGATGGCGTGTCTAAAGGGCTTACCATGGTATTAAAAATAAATCTCAGTTTTTTAGCAACCCTTTAGAAGGGGATGGCTTTTAAAAGCTAATTAAAAACCAGTTTCCTCATTGCAAAAGGGTAATGATTAAATTTCAGTACTTAATACTGTTGCTTGTATGCCATGTGCTTACACTACCCTCACTGCTTTCAGTATTTTGTGAAGTGATTTAAATACTTTTCTTTTTTTTTTTTGCATAGGAATCTCAGTATAGAATGTGGAGTGCAGGTTGTAGACCAGATTAGAGAGAGGGAAAACCAGGCATTCCAGAATAACACCTGAACACGTGTGAGTAATTTTGCATCTGAGAAATAACTATTACCACAGAGTAAGGGGACCAAAGCCATGCTGAAACAGCTGAGCTGCATGTCCTTTTTAAACCTGTCCAGCCTTTGTAACCATTTCCACTGAAGCAACCACAGCATTGAGTTATACAAAATGTATTCTTAGTGCCGACTGTCACCATATGGTTTACCGTGCTGATGATTAACAGAAAGAAGGATGCAGTGAGTCCAAGGTTCAGATTTTTATATTAAATGACACCACCCAATTATAAAACTTATAAACTTACTGTTTAAAGCTGTAAAAATAGAGCTCAACTGTCAGTGACTTACAGGGAAAAAAAAAAATGCACTCCAAACCATTTATTGAAAAAGATTCCAGCTGATCAGTCACCAATGGTGTGTCATTTTCACAAAATCAGTCATAATTACATTGTTACATCAACAGGCATTTTTTTTAACAGGTAAGGCTTTCAGGAACACAGATCCACTGCTGTATGCTGAAGAGACTGTTCAGTGTTGCTTTCTTCTAAATGAACAGCCTGTAAAGAAATCACAAATACAAGCAGCATTACATTGCTAGACTACCTTGAAAAACTGCTCATCCAACTCAAGCTGGAAACTTGCGTAGTAAATCCATTGAACTTTATGTACCACAAGAGCTAACCAACTTTGAGTCTACTCTAACCCAGTCAGAATTGATCTCATTGTAGGCCTCACATGTACTGTTGGTTTTTTTTGTATTGTTTTGTTTTCCAGATGCCTTTAAAATTTCAGTCTGTTGTTCTAATCTCTAGTGGTAGAAACCCTAAAGTGAAACAGCTGCTAGGACTTCTTACACATTTCCAACTGCTCAACAGCCTCATTTCAGGTATTCTGTCTTCCTATCAACTTTATATAGCAGTATGTGGTACAAGGACTACTATGTATAATTTGCATATATAATTACATTTCATCCTTTAAATGTAAGGTGAATGAAATCTGGATTCATTTTTTAAATTGCTTTTAACCTTCATCTGTTTCCAATGTTTTTCATATAACTTAGGCACTGGGTTACATTTCAAGATACCAGTGCTATACCAGTTATCTCTATGTATGTGTGTGTGTGTGTATTAGCAGGTTATTTGTTCTTTTATACTTTATACAAGCATTTTGACTACATAATGTGAATCAGGGATTGCCTTACAGTACCACTGTTTAAAAATAAACAAGCAAGCCACCACTGACTAGCAGTGGCATGGCATTACTTTAAGCTTGCCATGCCTCTAAACTTAGTTCAGAATTGAATATCCTGTATCTGTTAGTTAGGCTGAAGGAAGTTACAGGTCACTGAATCTAAAATTGTTTCTGATCAAAATCTAGCTCTGAACTCCCTGGCCTATCTACTTAGCCATTATAAAACAACAAAACATTGCATAAAACATTGTAAATAGGCCCCAGCTTGCAAGTTTTTGTTGTTTTTTTATAATAATCAGCTAACACTCAGCAATATAAAGAATAAACTTTCCAGTACTAGTTTTCAAAAATCAAAGCTAAGAGATCTGCGGGCTGTAAGTCCACAGATGTGCAGTTTTAAGTGTAATGTTCAGATTGCTTAAACGTTTCTCCTTACCTTCTGTGAGCCTTGCTTTTCCCCCAGTAGGCTGACACAGAATAGTTGAGCAGCCTACACACAGAACCACTGTCTGAGCATGGCTGAACACAGTGGTGATCTTGTAGCATCCTGCAAAACAGCATTGTTAAATTTTCTATTGAGTATTTTTAGTATGTTTTTAATTGTATGTGTAATTGAACCAGATACCCTAAGTACACTTGTTCAAGACTAGATGAGTATTACATTACAAAGTATACCAAATAAAACTTAGCATGAAATACTCACATGCTTTTACTAGCATGCATAGCAAGCACATTAGCTAACTGAAACTAGTATGCCTCTCCCATGATAATCATTAACAGAATCTGTTGGCTAGCAAGCCCTTGTGTACCTGTAGTATGTATCCTGCAAGAAGTAGGAGCTGGGTGCTTTACCTTTGTTCTAGACCAGCCTTACATAGAGAACTGGTTATTTGTTGGGGGAGAACATTGCTGGTGATGAAGCCTGGCAGCTGTGAACATAAGCACTGCTGTTCAAGGCTGTTTGCTTTCTGTTAATCATTAGTACACATACAGCATAGCTGTATTGTCCAGGGCTAGCACTACACTGACACCACAAGGCTGGCACAGAACAGCTTCACTGCAGTCCAGATTCAGGAAGAGGGATCAGGAACACTTTGAAACTTCTATAGCTCGAAGAAAACATAAAATCAACTTCATACAAGTCTTAGACAAGAGGATTTTCACACCTTATGGTACTCTCATTGTAAAGAATTTTTAACTATTTAGGAGGAATGGGAGGGATATTTGATCTTCAGGTGGATACAGAATAGAGACAAACAGAATGATGAGCACAGCCACCATTATCAGAGTATGTGGCCTGAAGAGGATAAAATAGAATGTATTGTGAGAAAGGTACTCAGGAACCTCCCTCACAATCATAGAATCACAGAATCATAGAATGGCCTGGGTTGAAAAGGACCACAATGATCATCCAGCTCTAACTCCCTGCTATGTGCAGGGTCACCAACCAGCAGCCCAGGCTGCCCAGAGCCACATCCAGCCTGGTCTTGAATGCCTGCAGGGATGGGGCATCCACAACCTCCTTGGGCAACCTGTTCCAGTGCCTCACCACCCTCTGGGTGAAAAATTTCCTCCTAATATCCAACCTAAACCTCCCCTGTCTCAGTTTAAAACCATTCCCCTTGTCCTATCACTATCCACCCTGTAAACAGCCGTTCCCCCTCCTGTTTATGTTATTCCTTCATGTATTGGAAGGGCACAATGAGGTCTCCCTGGAGCCTTCCCCAAGCTAACCAAGCCCATTTCCCTCCACCTTTCCTCACAGGAGAGGTGCTCCAGCCCTCTGATCATCTTAGTGGCCCTCCTCTGGGCTCATTCCAAGAGTTCCACATCTTTCTTGTGCTGGAGGCCTGGATGCAGAATTGCAGACAGGGCCTCACAAGAGCTGAGTAGAGGGGGACAATCACCTCCCTCTCCCTAGAGAACTTGCATTTGTGTAGTTTGGTGTTTTTTATTTTTGTTTTTTGAAGCCAACACTGCATTTTCCAATAGTTTTGATGATTCTACCTCATTTTTTAGATGGAAAAGGGTGTCTGAGAGCTTCTTAGAGATCTAAACTACCGAGATAACAAGAAAACAGCGCAGCACCAACTCCTTACTTCTGGTAGGATATCGCTACTGCGAGTCGACGCATTTTCTACTGTTTTCTCACTGTTACAGCTTCCTTACGCTGCAGCAGCGTCTGCGAGATACGTGGCAGCATTCGCTGATTTCCGTGGCATCCTTCTGCCAGAACACGCGCTGCTGGAGCCGATAACGGTGAAGGCGGTTACGTGACGTTTGTGAGCCAAAAGCGAGGTGTGACAGGCAGCACCTGGGACAGCAGCCCGACCCGCACGGGCAGCGCAGGACCGCGGCCGTCCCGGCAGCACGCAGCTCATCCCGCGCCCAGCTGCGACCCGCGGGCTGTTACCTGGGCACTTGACGTCCATGAAGTAGGAGTTGGGGCTCTGCACCAAACGCTTCTTCTTGTGCTTCCTCCTCTCCTCCTCCAGGGAGGGGTGCAGCAGGTCCCTGGCCAGCTGGGTAGGACGGAACGTCGCGTTACACAAACGCCCCCCGGCCGCCCCCCACCCCTCCGCGCCCCCGGCGACTCACGGGCATGTTGTCTGCGCGGCCTCCCGCCGAGAGCTGCTCTGGCCGCCCGGAGGACTCGGCTCGATGGTGCGGGGGGGGCGGGGCGGGGCCGGGCCGAGGGGCGGGGCGCTGAGCGGCGTGACGCTGTGGCGGCGGGTGGCCGCCGAGTGGCGGAAATGGCGGCTGGGAAAGGCCTTGTGCCGCCACATCCCTTGTGCAGCGGCTGACGCGCTTCGTAGAAGCTGTTGTGGGCATTTACTGCGAGCTGCAGATTTCAGAGGTGTGCATCAAAGCTGCCACTGTGCACAAACGCCTCCTTCCCCGCCCCAGCCTGCTGTTACTCCGTGTTACAGAGCCGCGGGCCGTTCTGTTAGCTTTCCTCTTCTCCATCACAGCCATCGCCCTGTGAGGCAAATACTTCGTTAGTGCATCTCGTTACTCTCCGGCGTGCTGGTGACTCGCGTATTTTGCAAGGCCTTTCTTGCTGTATCATGGGGACATCAATCTGCAGGGCTGTGACTCGCGCTGCCCAGTCCCCGCCATTACCGGCACGGCACTGCTCAGCTCAGCTCAGCTCAGCACTGCTCAGCTCAGCACAGCTCAGCTCAGCACAGCTCAGCTCAGCTCAGCTCAGCACTGCTCAGCTCAGCACAGCACGGCACAGCTCGGCACAGCCGGCTGATGGCCTTCAGGCTCCTCCTGCCACCCGGCCTTCTTGAAATGAACGTGTTTTATTACGCAGAAGAGAGGAACTGGGCTGATCGGCTCAAAGTCTGAGAGAGATTTATGGTTTTCTTTGGTTAAGAAAAGGACTTTGTGTATGCAACACCACCAGCACAATATAAAAGTGCTGTCCTCTCTCACCTCTCCCCTTTTCAGCCTCTGTGCTGCAAGGAGCTGTGCTGCTGGGTGAAAGCTTCGGATTCACGGGTTACATGAAACATTAGTTTCTGTGGCAGGAGAGACGCACAGGATGGTGATCCGAAAACAGGATGTGTTCAGGGCACATCCGTCTGGTTCTCTATTTTGATTGTGCTTGGAGATTCATTTCCTTTTCACGGCTGCCTGTGGCTTAGCAACCTGCTGAATGACTCGGTGACCATGCATCACCTTTGATCTTGTGACAAAAAGGGTGGGGTTTTTTTTGGAAGTGTAAGGTTTGGAAAACAGAAATGCAGCGCTGAGTTTGGGTTGCAGGAGAGAAATGCAGTCTGTTTTGGGTGGGTTTGTACTGCAGGGTTTCAGCCTGCAGAGACTCAGACTCAGGCCCAGGAGAGTGACCTGCCCTTCACAGCCTTCAGTAAACAACGACTTCCATTCCATTTTTGAGAATGTCAAACCTTAAAAGTGGCAGAGTTTACAGATCAGAGTCATGCAATGCTTTCCCTTTCTGGAACTGACCTATACCTACCTTAAGTAATGACTTAATTTAGCCCGTTGTAGGAAGTTCTGCAACATAAACACATGGAAAATTTGAACAATTAGATTGCTAGCATAAAGCGGAGCACTGTTCTTCATGAAGACCAAAACAAATCTATGCACTGATCTCATTAAAACTGCATCTTAAAAGCAGAGCATATCAACGTATCAGATGAGCATAGAAGTATATATCTGCAAGGAGAGATTTATTTACTGTAACTGGGGAATAAGTGACTTTGTTTAAAGGAGTGTCACATGTTGGTCATCAAATAGTTGTAAATGGCAGAAGCATCTGCCAAAACCACAGCTGTTAAAGATATATCTCAAGAATATGGTCATATTTGCTATCAGGTGTCCCAAAGCTGAGGAACAAAGTTCGTGTTAATAATTTTCAGCTGCATGGCATTCTGGGAAAGACTGCTTCTTATCTTTTGTAGGGCTTGGACCTGTAGGTTCCAAGTGGTGCCAAAAATACCAGGATCTTGGTTCTACCAATGTTTCACTCTATTGTTTTTAGAAACTATCTCTCAAAACAGTTAAGACTTGGAATTTCCTGGTTTGGTACACACTGAACAGAAGAGCTTGATCAGAAGATTTTCACGCCGTTCTATTTGCATTTAGCTGGTTTTATCTTCAAACAGAGGGGAAAAAAGATTTTTGAAAGTTACCTATCACGTGAGAAAGTAAAATGAGAGTGGGAACGAAGGAGCAAGTCTGTCATCTGTTACTGTCCTAAAAATGTACCTGGTGGTAAACTAGTCAAGTATTTTCCTTTTTTTTTTTTTAATTGCGTGTAAAGATTGTTGCATTTATTTCATATGACTAGAGGAATTAATTGCATTTTGTTATTCATACCGGTGCATTTCTTAAACTGAATGCTTTACCAGATGCACTGTACATACACCTCAGTGACTAATGGAATTCTGCCTTACCTGCATGAGCTGAAACTGCTGAGTTTCAGCAGAGGCATTCACCAAATTACAGCTGTTATGTAGGCTTTTTGAAACATTTTAAAGTTGTGTTTTGTTTGACATCTGAACATCAACATCACAGCCTCGTAGCCAACATTTTGTCAACACTGTTTGGTGCTGTGTGCTTTAGCACAGTGACAAAAGGTAAACTATAATGTCAGCCACTTTGTGGCTGTTCAGTGTTCCTCATAGTGGTTCTCCTATGGCAGGATAAAATAGAAAAAGTTCACTTACAGTTGATCTATTTGACTACAATGCATCATAAAACAAATGTTGTCCTTTGCAGTTCAGTGATCGAACCAAGACTGGTTTCAAAGCATCTTCATGGACAGTGGGTTGGTTTGGTAGGACCTCCCAGAGTTTGACATACTGTAACACTGTATGTTTCTTTGAGTATCTTAGAAAATTTTAAAAATAGCTTTCATTTTATATATATAATATTTATATATTTAAATATATAACATATATATTTAAGGTAATGTTAAAGGTCATGGTTAAATAAACATCTGCCCTTTGAATGTGGCATACTGGCACTTTTCCACATCACAACAGAACGCGATATTGCAAGGCACCAGTGTAATTAAAGAGAAGAGTAATTTGCATTATTTTCCTATAAAACTACTCTTGGGTAACAGATGGCAATCGCAAACATACTGCTCCAGAGACATATGGAAACCTATTTGTTCCACCAAACTCAAGAGTGAATATTAACCC
Organism: Phasianus colchicus; assembly: GCF_987193195.1. NCBI lineage: Eukaryota > Metazoa > Chordata > Aves > Galliformes > Phasianidae > Phasianus > Phasianus colchicus. The sequence continues at coordinate 4,457,581 of NC_143447.1, read as the reverse complement.
CCAAACCACTCTCTTCATTGCTGAAATATGACGTCGTACTCCTCAGTAAAGCCCTCACTACTGTACTCATGAGCAACTCCTGCCTCTGAAAATGGAGATCTATGGAAACGTTTCAGAGGTTGGTGTTTCATTTGCAGTTTCCTATAATCTGATGATTCGCGTTAGTCTGAATTAACTGATAGCTGGGTTTGATTGCCTCAGTTCCAGGCTGCCATTATCACTTAAATCTTGTGTTAGGCACTGTCATGGCCCAACTCAGTGTGTAAGTGCCGGGTCCCAACTCAGGCCCTACATGAAGGAGCCAAGCAGGCGGATTGGCAAATTCCATCTTGAACAGGGCTGAGCTCTACAGAAAGCAACGAATGGTTTCTTCCCCCCAGCCTTGTTCTGCTGCCTTGGTTCAGCCCGCTGGGCGATGTCAGGGATGGGATTTAGGGATGCTAACCACTCTGTTGGTCTTCAAAACTAATTCTCAGCATAGGTGGGTCGCTCCGAAAGTAATGCTTCCTATTTATTGCCCTGGAAGCGACAGCAGCTACAGAGAGCACAGTAACCCTGTTGGATAGAGCCAACCCTCAGCTACAGCACGCTGTTTCTCAACGCACTGCCGCCATTAGCTGCGTGTTTGAGCACTGGCACTGCCATTTGTAGCATTAGGGTTTTCTGTTCGTAGTTTGCCTGGAGACAGCGATTCTTAAATTAAATTAAACCAAGAGCTCCTCGTGTCATTGCGAAGCGTTTGCAGTAGCGTTACTCGTTTTTACAGCGCCTTGCGACGCCTCTGCGAGAGACCTCACAGCCAGCACGTCGCGAGGCCGCCTCACACGGCGGGGGAGCTGTCAGCGGGAAACGCGCGGAGCCGAGCGGAGCGGAGCGGGGCGCAGCTCGTTGCCACGCACCGACACGCGGTACCACGCGGCACGGCGCGCGGACTGCAGCTCCCATCGGCCCCCGCGGCGCCCCCCGTGATGCGCGCGGTGCCCGCCGGGCTGGGCGCGGCGGAGAGGCGGGGCCGCGTTCCGTCCCCTCCCCGCGCCGCCTCGGCCGCCCCCTCCGGCTGCGGCGCCCGAGCGAAGATGGCGAAGACGTACGACTATCTGTTTAAGCTGCTGCTGATCGGGGACTCGGGCGTGGGCAAGACCTGCCTGCTCTTCCGCTTCAGCGAGGACGCCTTCAACACCACCTTCATCTCCACCATCGGTAAGGGGCCGAGCGGCTCCTCGGGGCCCCGCGGGCGGGAGGCGAGCAGGGAGGGGCGGGGGGGCCGCCGGGGCAGGGCCTGAGCGGCAGCCTTGGGGCCGTTAGGGCCGCGGGGGGCTCCGCGCGGAGGAGCCGCCGCCCCGGGGCCGGGCGCTGCCCTGCCCTGCCCTGCCCTGCCCGCCGTTCCGTGCCCGGCGCCGCGCGGGTTCCCCCGCTGTGAGGGGCGGCCGCGCCCCGCCGCCCTCCGCCCCTCCGCTCTGTGCGCGGGCCGCGGCCGCATCAACAGTTGGGCCGGGGCTCGGACGCATCGTTCCGGCCCCTGGCTGGGGGGAGGTTGCGGTCCGTGGGAAGCGCGGCCCGGGGGCGGAACGCGGCGCTGCGGTAACGGGATCGCGGAGCGAGCGGGCTGTGAGCCGTCGTGTCGCTGCGGAGCGTTTGGGGTTTGTGTGCGGGTTTCCGGAACGTGGAAGAAGGCCCCGAATGCCGGAGCCGTCGCGCGTGCAGAGGCAGCTCCCTGCCAAAAACGGAGGGTGCTTTCTGAAGCTCGGCCGATCCGCTTTGGTGAGGTGTCAGGCGCTGCCGCTGTGACAGGACTTCTTGCTCAAACAAACGTAAGCGGGATTTTAAAGTTCGGAGATAATGCTGCGATGGAGCTCAAGAGTTGTGCTGACTGCTCGTAGCTGGGATTGCTTTTGGGAATAAAACCGAGCTTCCCTCTGCGAAGGAAGGGGTGAATTGCAGCAGTGTGTGTGTTCAGCACTGCAACGCTGCTGCTGCTGCTGCAATTGAAGAGTAACGCTGAGATAAGGTGTGAACTCTTCTTGCAGTAAGGAAATGGAGGCACGGAGCTGAAGCAACACGTGGCTTCTTGTTTCTCCCTGCCTGCTCTTCGCAGCCCTGTTCAGCCCTGTTCCATAACAGCAGCCAGCAGAGATCGAGCAGCAGCTTACCTGGAAAGGCACTTGGCTCTGTGTGGTAGATCCGAAGTCTTAGACCTTAATAAGTACTGTGCAGGATTCCAAGAAAGCCTACAGCAGTGTCATACTTCTCATACATGGGAAGAGATGGCTGACATAAATGGTGTCCTCCATGCATCTCGGTGGTTCTTGAGCTGCTTTGCTTCTTGGTGTGGTTCTTTTTCTGTCTCCCTGATTCACTTCAATGTCTCAAGGTCTGCAAGTATGATTCTTTGTTTCCTAACTTACTCAGTTATGCAGGGTCTGTTCTCTTCTTCCTGAACGCTTGCTTTTACGAGGGTCCTGTTATTAGCAGTAATAATTTTAAGAAAGTTGGAAATTGAGATGTACTTCTGGTTCCGCAGGTGGTAAATGTCACTTCATTTCAGTTGCATTTTCCTACTGTTTGCTATCCTGTTGTTTTTTAGCAAAGCACCTACCGGGAGGAGAGTTGGCAATGCAGGAAATAGTGAAACTGCTCATACAGAGTGCTTGCATGCTTAAATAGAAGTATTCTTTTATTTTTTTTCTCCTTCTGTATTCCTCACGGGTAGCCTGTATCACTTCTGGTTCAGTCATGTAGATCTAATCTGTGTGTTCTCATAGGTGCTTTTTCTTTATCCAGAATGGGGGCAGTGAGTTCGTGCTGGCTGGTCAGAGCCACTCGATTTTACCATCATGGCTGATAACATCTGATGTGCTTCAGGGAAATCTGTCTGTAACGGTGCTGAGTTTATTCCTTGGTGGATAGAGCGCAGGCTGCTGTGGTGGAGGGAGCTGCGGGGAGGTGATGCTCCTGCTGGTTGAAACTCTGAGGTCCCCAGATCAGCGCTCAGAACTCAGTACGCTGCTTCTCACTGTGATGGAAGCCACCAGGCTGTGGGGTTTGTGGCTTCTCCAAAAAGTGGATGGGACTTCCTGTGAAGATATGCATTCAGCTCACAATGATTTTGATGAGTACGCACTGTATTGTGTGCTCTCAGAGGTGCCCTCCTTTCTTTCCTGACCCATGTTGCTCCTGGCAGGGCCGGAGTTCCTTTAACTTTGGAGGTCTGAGAAGGCAGCGTATGCGTGAGGTGTTTTGGATCTGCCTTCCTCTCAGCAGTCTGCGAGAGGTGAGGCAGTCAGAGGCTTTCTTCACTGTGTGCTGTTCAACTTGTGGTGGTCTTCTGTCTTGTATTGTACATCTGCTCAGAAATCAAAGCAGTGCTATGGTGGAAGGGCCTGCAAAACATCTAAGCACCAAATGTCTTCTAAATGTATTTGTTCTTATTGTTGTTTACTAGCTTCAGTTACAAGAGCAATGGAAACTTCTTTCACTGGGAAAAATGGAAATGCTGTTTTACTTTGGAATATTTGAATAACTTAGGCTCAGTGTTTGTTACAGAGATGAACTGTAGTTACTCTGTTTTTGCTTGGCATGCTTGTGTTGTAGATCTGAACAACATGTTTTGCAGATTCTCTTCTCTTCTGCAGTCATGCAAAGCAAGCCTTTCAGGCTAAATGCTTGTACATTGCTTGGAGGTTTGCAAATGATCCCCTTGACTTTGCTACTCAGGCTTGTTGTAGTGAAGGCTGCATGGTTTCAGACAGTAAGGGCTTCCAGCCTGCTGCCCTGTGGCCAATAGTTGCGTGGGGAGTAGGATATGAATGCAGTGCACATATATTTATTATAATATATTGGTCCTTTTTGTTTTTAAAGTGCCTCGTGGCTCGAGAGTGTCTCCTTGTCTTGAGTACTTGGGGTCACCGATATGGTTAGCAGACTGCCATCAGTATGAGAAGTGAACCACTGGTCTCTTTTCTCAGGTGATCCTTTGCGTTACTCTACACTGCTGGGGCTTTGCCTGTGGTCAGCAGCTTTGTGTATTTTTACACAGGGCTTTGTAGCTCTGTTTGGAAACCCTCTAAAAGAATTGACAAGTCGTAAGGGTGCTGTGCTCCCTGGTGAGGATCAGCATCTCGTCGTTAACATGGGATGAAACCTTCACCACTGGAAACATGTTATGTAAGGTTATGTTATTTAGTTTGCTTCCTGAGTGGAAAGTTCTGCTTTCACACAGTTCTGCATGGAAAATAAAGAGCAGTTGTCAGCTATTTTTCGTACTTGAACACCTCCTAAAGCAAAACTTTATCTTGGAGTATCTGGCATGAATTTTGTTAGTATTTTCAGTGTGGTGCATGAGAAGAAGGAGCATTAATTTCAAAGTCTCTGCGTATCCCAACTTGCTGTTTAAGGAGTGCTGGCTGGTAAAACTGGATTGGGTTTATCATTCCAAATAATAAGGTCTATTCTTTGTGTCCCTTTCAACTTCTTATTTAAGCTGTTTTCTCTGGGAGTGAAGTTGTATCTCTTAGCTGATAGCTTTTCTGCCTTTGTACAAGGGCTTGCTGACTGAAACAAGACGCTGCGCTTACTTTTTAATCCAAGATGATATCAGCATTTGGCAGGAAGCTGCCCGTAGGAGATGTTTCAACTCTCAGTGCACTGACTTGTTGGTTTTACAGAAGTGACTTTTCCATGGCCTTCATCTTGCAAAATAGGACAGGGCTCCAGCAGCTGAGCACGTGTGTGCTGACCTTATAACACTTCGATGGAAATCCTCTGAACAAGCAGAATTATCAACTTCCCTTTTGCAGTGAAATCTCTATAATGTGCAGTGGAAATTGTTTTAGCGTGCTCAAGTCAAACTGTGCCTCTTTGAATATTTCTGCTCTCCTCTGCAAATAATGTATGATAGACAAAGAGGGCGGTTGTGATGCTGGATTATTATTATTTTTGTGGTGATGATTGCCTTCCTCCCCCTCTTTGGTACCCGCTGTTCTCATTCATTTGGTCTTTTCTGGGCTTCTTCAGATGGTGGGGGTGCAGGAGAAAACATGATGATAGAGTCAGGGAGGAGCTGTAGGTGGTACTTCATTAATGGTAGTTATAATTAGGGAATTGTAAGGGAGATTGTGGAGTGAGACTAGTGTGAGTGACTCGGGTGATGCTGCAGTGTAGATGGAAGTGCGTGCCCAAGTCTTGCAGTGCTTGGGACCTGTATGCGAACAAGGTTGGAGCCTGCAGTGGAGCACAGACAGGCAGCACTTCGGAGGCAAATCTGAAACTGGAAGCATGGCTTGGTTTTCAGAGTACAGTGGTGGTGGTCTGCGAGATGCTACCCTGATAATCAGAAGCACTGCAGTTGGAGACAGCTTAGGTTAAAAATATTCCAGTTAGCATCTCTTCTGACTGTACATCTGATAGTTGCTAACAAATCAGCCTAAACTTTGGTTTTCATCTGCTGATGAGATTGTGCCACTCTTTCATGTTCTGCAGAGGGCCAATACGAGTGGAATTGCTTGGTTTTTAATAAATACACTTCTTCAGCTTTCTTGCTTCATGTTACTGTGAAGCAGTGTGACAGATGTCTTAACTGTTCTATGCCTCTACTTAATTGGCAGATGGAGCTGTCTCTTGGTTATGTGTTATCTGAGTGGCAGCAGGGCAGCTCAGGGCTGCTTTGTGGCGTGGTTTGAACGTGGAGGTAAGAATACAGACCAGCACTGAACGAGTGTAGGAACTTGTGTTGTTTGATTTGCAGCATTTGAGAGAAGTGCTGAGGGCTCAGAGGCTTTTCTTTGGGATTTTTTTAGTCCATCTGCATTAGGGCATCCTTTTAGTCTTGTCCTGACTTCTTCCCAAACGTAACTAGAATTCATGATGAAGAATACGTGCAGTATTTATCATGAAGCTTTATTTCATGTGCTAGGATTTAATTGCTAACAGATACCTGATTTCCACTGATACCATTGTTGATCTTACTATGTTGTGGTAGCTTGAATGCCCACTCCATCAAAGTGACCATAGATCAGTACAATAGATCTGTTCCTTTCCTAATGTGAACAAACTGAATAACTTGAATGTGCTCGCACTGCTTAAAGCTTTTGCACAAGCAGGGTTGCTCCAGAGGCGTTCAGTTGCATGCGAGTCAGAACTCAAGCTAGCAACTTCCTGTTCCAGCTGGGGTGTTAGCTTAGTACCTCTAAAGGCTTTTCACCAACAGTTGTAACTGGTGTCAGTTTAATCTTGTGGTTTACAGTGAGCTTTCCCCTGAAATGTAGGCTGACACTTCATTAAAGGCGGCCGAAGTAGTGCGTGTTGTAGAGGACGTCTGTTTGGGGAGAACAAGCAGTTGAGCAAATTTAAGATGATTTGATCCTAGTTTTTTCCTGTTCTACAAACCTGCTGCTTTGGGCACCACAGAACAAAACTGATGGAGAATGTTGGTTGTGTTCTCGTGTACGGATGGCGGTGTGTAAGAATATGCAGAGCAGGTAGGACACTAACAGGAGCTGGGCACCAAGTTTTGCTTCTTGGGAAATGCAGCTTGAACTCAGAAAATGGGTGAAACCAAGCTGGCTGCCAGCCTGGGAGTACATACATTGCCACCAGCTGCTATGCATGCTGTGCAAAATCTTCCTTTCTTTCATCTGCCAGAGAGAAAGAGCTCTCCTTTGCTGACGCAGTTTGTTGTCTGTATGGTGAGACGTCTGATGGGATGAAAGACAAAGTGAGGCATCTGTGTCCAGCCAGGGTAGAAGAAAGCAGAAAGTCACAGTAACCACTGGCTGGAAAACTTCTCTGGCTTAGCAGAAGTTCTGTGAACATCCAGTATAGGAAAAGAAGGTGAAGTGGCCATTAACAGAACCTTGAATAAATCAAAAGCAAACATCAAAAAAATGAGTATGGCCCTGATTAGTAAGTTATGTGGTTTTGCCTGGTGGTTTAGGTAGTAAGAGTCTTTTAAATAAGGCTTATTTTCTTATTCATATAGGCAGTTAAATAAAGCAGCCCTTCTTCGCCCATGTCCTTCACTTCCCTAGCAGAAAAGTCCCTACGTAGTTACTCCCACATGAAAACATGAGTTTAAAAAGCCTCTTGTAAGAAAGACGTTTCCAAAATCTGTTAAGAGAGCCATCTTCAAAACTAAGGTCTGTTACTTTAAACTTTCTGCTTAGCCTTTTGGCTTGCTGAGTGTTGCTTTGTTAGGAACTTCATGCACTCTCTTCTAAAACATGGCTGTATTTCAGACTTTAACTAAAAGTAGGCTTTAACTAAAAAGGTAGTCAGTCTTAAGGAATATATTTCTTACTGAATGAGACACTTTCATCTTTGCACATAATCAAGATCTCTTCGGCCAGAGCATCGGTAACAAAGCTGTGAACTGAATGCTTCCTTCACTTCTCCCTCTGTTTTTCTCTTCGTGTTGCTGATAATTCCCATGTGAGATGTATTTTTCATCCTGGAGACCTTAGAGACCCGGAGAGCATGGCAAGTTTCTGCTCTGTGAAGTATTATCCCTTTAATTCATGAGAGGGCTATTCCTGGGGTATTGCTCACCTTCCCAAATTGCTTTTTACTATATAGCACTGATTTGTAAATTATACTGACTGCCTACCATTATCCAGTTCATCTTTCCTCTGGTCTCTGATTGCATCTTGATAACTCAGTCTCTCAAGGGGGTGCTGGGCAGGATGGGTGTTGGATACAGCAGTACGAAGCTGTGCAGATTGACTGTTCCCATCAACTCTTCTGTCTCATCAGCTCATATATGTCAGGCCTGCAGCTGGCAGGGTCTGTGTGAGCACTGTGGTATGCACTGCAGGGATGGGAGGTGCACGGGGCACTGTTAGTGCACTGTAAAGGTTTCTTAAGTGATAATGACTTGCTTCTTTACATCCCGAATTCTGCAACGCGGCATGGTAGTTTTTCTCCTGGCAGCTCCTTTATTGTAAGTATGCAGCAGTACAGTCCCAGAAGTCGTTATTTCTTCCTTCTGAGTTACCAAGTCAGAACAGATGTTCAGATTGAATGGGAGCCCTTCGACTTTGGGAGGCTTTTTTAAAATAGAAATAGCATCTCAGTTCCTGACTGCACAGTCATGTAGTTCCACCTGCACCTGAAGTTACTGAACCAAAGCAGACCTCACCTTTCCTGGCCTGTTCTCACCATCGCAACTAAACAGCACATCAGTAATGAGCAGTGACCTTTCAATCACGGTGGCAAGGCTAGCATTGATCGTGTAACATTTTCTTCAATAAGTTTTTTTTTTCCTCTCTCTTTGATGCTTAAGATAATTTTTGGATGAAACAAGCACTTGCTGATAGATAATTAGTTCAGAGTAGCCTTGGTTCAAGAAGACTTTGTTTTCTGCATCTACCAACGCACCTGCTGCCTGGGTGATAGCCTTGGTGAGATCCATGCTGGCATACCTGGGAGCTGCCTGCCAGCTGCCTTTCGGTCCTGTGAGCTCAGAGCTTTCATTTCCTGGTTGGTCCCATGGAATCCGTGTGCTCCAGCTCATAGGAGAGGTGTGGCTCTGCCAACCTTTTCTCTAAGGTATGCCATCAGATGATGATAAGCTGAATTATGGAGTTCACCCAAATGAAAACTGACCTGACCTAAACAGGGAAGTGCTCGGTCACCACTACTGGATGGCAGCACCTGCCTTAGCTTCGGCTGCCTGTAAGCTGTGGTCGCAGCTCAAGTCTTGTGGGGAAGGCTTAAATATTTGCTGCTCTCAATTGCGTGTTGACTGGAAAGAAATAGGTTCTCAAAGCAGCTCAGTGAGTGAATTCCCCTTAGTCAGTCTATAAATAATCCTTAAAATAAACAAACTTTGCTGTCTGTATCGTAGGGCAACTTCAATCTGTGTCAGAACCATTTTAGATAAAACTGAGTTACCACCAAGTGCAGTTTGTTTTCCATTGCATGAGCAATAGATGGGAGCTAGATTTGATACACCTCCATAGGCCCAGCCCTTTGAAGTTGTGGAGGTCTGTAATTATACTCGGAGCAGTAGAAGGAAATTCATGACTGCTGTTACTGAATGGTCTGTAAAGCTGGACTGAGTTTTTTTTTGGTGTCTAGCATCATGCAATTCAAAGCACTCTGTAAATTTAGAGTTGTGAGAAGTTGACCCGCTGATCTGTCAGCATTCACACCAACGCCTTTGAATGTGCCATAGTGGCAGCTGAGCCCATAGGAGCATTGCTGCAGTGCTGGCTGCGGGGCAGCGGGCTTCATTCTCACTGTGACAGTCAGAGTACACCATAGGCTACTGAGCTGTCCCAACATGTACCACGTCTAATTCTATTAATTGCCAGTTTTATTCTGAGTCCTGTTGCTTTTTTTTTAATAGCAAGTAATTTGTCTTAAAGGAAGCTGGTAGGTAGCTGTGGTGCAGCTGAGGAGGTATGTGCTGGAGGAAGCTGCAGTTTGCTAAATTTTACAGAGATCGATTGCATCTTGGTAACAAGCTTTAAGGGCTGGAGAGCAGGAAACCACTGTGTGCTATATGTATGTGGCACCTACATTCTTCATTGCCTTGCCTCCTTGTGCCACTTGTATTTGTTTACCAGTGTAGTGGTTGAAGTTTCCTTCCTAATCTTTAGTCTCTTAATATATTTAAAGGTGCAAGACACTACTCTGTTATCTTTGCATAGGAAAACTGTTATGTTATTTGCAGGGGTGAGAGATAAGCTGACGAAAGGCCAGCTAACCCACCGCAGCCTTTGCTGCCCACTCGGAGTTTGGATGCCCTTTCTGGGTTCTCATAGGCTGCCCAGAAGGAACTGAGTACAATTTTGTCCTCTTTAATTTGTGAAAGGATGAATAAAACTGGTTATGCTTCTGTGTAATTCTAAAATAAATTAATCTTACAAGTTTTCAAAAACTTGGCCTTCACCCTGGTGCAGCGTCTCATGTTAATCTGCGTTTTCAATGATGGCAGTAATAGACGACTGCATCTTGAATTAACAAAGTGATAGAAATTGCTGAGATCATCTGAAAATGCAGTGCAGATGTTGTTAGGGACTAAAGCCAGAAGTTCAAGTTCAAAGTGACTAGACTTTGTTCTTCAGCATTATGCTTTATGACGCTGCTGTGTTGCAAGTGTTCCCCGCCCTGCTTTTCATAGTCTGATCTTGTTTCTTCCTCGGTCGTTTCCTAGGTTTACTGGAAATGCCTCAAGAAAGATGGAATGTGAAACTAGCTTTCTGAGGCGTCAGTGTACTGGTTGAATCTACAACAATAGATAAATAATGGAGCACCATAAAGAGTCTCGGGGGCTGGGGAGGAATGAACAACAAACAAAAAAGCTAAGGAAAATAACTCATTTGATCCCAAACCTATGAATCCTACTGCTGGGAACAGCCATCCCTGCTGGTAGCTATTTCCTACTTTGGATGTTTGTGACTTAATCGCTGTTTATTCACAAGAACCAAAAGCCTGCAGTATTCAATAAGCTGAACGTAAAGCGTGTTGTTTTCAGCCATCTGCCTCTTCTCATTTCCTCTTTCTATTGGTAGGTTCCAAGTCATCATGCTCATTGTGAAGTGGTTTTTAGTTCAGCCTTAGTCTGAGCAACTGCAGGAAAAAGTTTCCTTTCCTTTTGTGTGTCTGGAAGAGCTGCATGTTGCATCTTGCCATTAAATTGCAAAATTGTCTTCGTGTGCAGTTCTGCCCATTGGAAGCAAAAAGAACCGACTCCCACAACTCCACAAATCAGTGTGATAGGAGGGAGCAGTGCAATGTAGTTGGAGCAACTCAGCTTGAAAGTTGCTGTGTAGATTCCAGTCATTCTGTTGCTGTATTGCTCAAGAAGGATAAGGAGAGTTTGTACCTTGCCTCCTTTCCTGCCTTGTGGTGAACTCACTTTGACTGTGGTTGGTGTCCATTGGTGATAAGTGCCAGAGCCATTGGGAAAACCATTCTTTCCCTTTTAAAATTTTGCTTCTTCCACTCTTGCTTCAGGAGAATAAGGTAAGATTTAGATGAGTGGGGGGGTTCTCACTTAAGAGGGTGAGGTTTTAGTTATGTGCAGCTCAAGCAAATTAGTCTTTAGTGTGATAAATGAGATCTGATATTGTGATGCGTCTTCTGTGTTCTCTGACAGATGGGTATAAAAATGAAACTTGAGCAAGCAAGCCAGGTATTCATGTTTTTCACTGCTGCTTTGCTAATTCTGGATGTTTAATTGCCTTTTTTCTAAAAATTCCTTTGGCTTGTGTATTAAAAACAAAACATAAACCATTTAAATACTAGGACATTGAGGACTAATACTTTTTTTTTAACATAAATTGCATATTGCTTGGCTAGAGTTGGAGAAATACTGTCCAGTTGTAGATACGCAGCTACTATATGCAATCAGAGGCTGACGCTTAATTCGCATCCTGAGAGGTTTAAGTTTCATGGTTGATCTCTTACTACAAATACACCCAAAATAAGCTTGTTGTCGTAATTATACACACTCTATGGACTTAGTGAAATAGGAAACCTATTAAATTAACTTGTGTCGAGGTCAACCAGAACTGCCAACTGATCCACAGCTTTCTCACTGGTGAGGTCCAGCTGCTGCAAACTGCTGTTGAGCTACATGAAGGGTGAAATTAATATACTGGATAACTGTCATACAGAGAAATACTAAGGATTTGTGAGTTTTTTTAACCAGCTGTATGATTTAAGAACATGACCCTTCCACAGCCTTTGTTGTGAGCAGAGTAAAGAGTGGGGAAGTCTTTCTCTGCAGCTGGAGCTGCTGCAGTGATGTACAGGCTCCAGCCAGAATCCTGTTTAGTTTTCCTTGTGTTGGAGCACAAAACAAAACCTGTATGTCCAAGCAGTGGTGTGTTACATGGAAGTGTTGTGGTGCAGGCCTAGCACTGAAAAACAGACATCCCAGCTCTGACTGGTGAGGGTCACAGCTGAGGGGAGAACTGGAGTGCCTTGAGGCTGAGCTGCTGCTCCAGAACCAATGGTAGCAAAAGGAACCGTTTCAGCCTTGCTGCTCAAGTGGTTATTCAGTTCTTGCAAGAATTGCATCATACATATTGATAGCAGAAAAATACTGCTACTAAAAATGGAGAAGGAACCTCTGAATCTGTGATGTTGTTCAGTCCTGTATATTTACTGTTGTCACACAATTGCGTTGCAGCTTAATCATGGGGAAAAATCTGCCCTGGTGGTTGAAATAAGGAGAATGTACGTGGGGGCATAGGAAAGAGTGGAGTCATAGTGGCAGAGTGCTCGCTGTGTGGGATGGATGTGACTTCCTGGCCTCAGTCACAGGGGGCTTAGGTGAGGCTGTTGTGTGTGTGCATCCAAACCTGCGAGGCACGTTGACTTTTTTGAGTGCACAGATTTCTCGCAGTGTGAGTGAGTTGTTGTCAGTTTTCATGGAAGCTGTGTAAGAAAATATCGTCATCCTTAGTAAAGCGAGATGAGAGGATGCACCCCTGACCTGTAGTTGGCAAGGATCTGAAAGCAGTAAGTTCCCTGCTCCTCTTACCCCCATCCTACAATGGAAGTTAAGCAATTATAGTCCTGACTAACATGTGGTTCAATTCTCAGCACAGACTTCATCCGTGCAAACTGCAAGTCTGCAATTCCTTTAATAGACAGTTTTCTACTTATGTCTAGTACCTGCAGTCTAGTACCTTCACTAGGTAGAAGTCATGCTGTCAGACTTTGCCATGTGCCAGCTCTGCTTTGGCCGTTAGAAGTAAATATCCTGTTTGTCCTTGTGTAATAAAAATAAATCTAGGTCTCCTTAAGAACATCTAGAACATGATTTCAGGTGGGCATCCCAGTGCTGCAGAGCTCTTTCCCCCTTCTGGACAGGAGAGCATTGCACGTAGCATTTTAGAGCTGCAAGTTTTTGATCTTTTGCAATCAAACTTTTGCATTCATGAATGGCTCTTTATTATTTGTCTCTTCAAGTTTTTCTATCCCACTGTTTAATTATGTGCAAACAAAGAATTCACCAAGGTAGGAAATTCTGCCAGTAATTACTTTTGAAATGCCATGGTCGTTCAGGTGTGTGAAGTGCCACAAATGCAGCTCGGAAAGCAGAGCAGTGCTCACAGCCGCAGGCTGCGCTCAGCGGGAAGTGGCAGCTCATCTCACCGGGCTCCTGCTCTGAACATTTGCAGCTCACCGCTTCCTGTTGCTGAAGCAAAAGAACAAAAGCAGCACCAGTTTGCAGTTGGTTTTAGCTTCTCAAAAGTCACGGTCGCGTTTGTTAAAGTTGGTTGTCTTGTGGCAGATGTTTATGGATTTCCCCTTTTGCTTTTCTTTTAGCTTCGTCTTTATTCAAGGTGAATTTTGGGGAAGTTCCTACTAGAAAGTTTGATTTCTGAGAAGCTGTTTTTTGTGCAGTGTGTGTTTTTTGTCTTGTTTTGAAAATCCTGGTACTGTAAGGGAAATGAGTAACTGCAGGAAAGCAGTCAGCACAGAGCTCCTACCTGCAGGCTGGTGCTCAGGATGCCACCTCTGCTGGAATCTCCCACTGCTGTGTCTTTGCTTTGGTAGTTCACGGTGAGCGCAGAATTATCTTTAGCCATGGTAGCCTCCAAACTGTAATCCTGACAGTTAGACCTCAGGCCTAGGCACACAAAAAGATTTTAAAACTGCTTTGACTTACTGTTGTCCACAATATGATCTCCTCTACTGAAAAAGTAAACTGTGCTTCTGTAACTTTTGGGGAGAAAATGAAGAGCCAAGATGATTCATTCTCAGATACAAACACAGTGAAGTGTGATGTCAGCAGATGTTGTATCTGGTTAGGGGAAAAATCTTCACAGCAAGGTAGATACAAAATTCTACTGGCAGATAATAGAAACAATGGTAACACCTTCCAAACTTCCCTTGCCTACAAGAAGGGTCTGTGGGGTTGGTTTGGTTTGTTTTTTAGTAGGCACCGTTCTTAGCTTTGGCAGAATGAAAAGATCTGTTTGTCTGTAAATCCTTTTGTGAGTCTTGGGAAATCAGGATTGTTGCAATAGTCTTAGCATTTCAAATTGATGCAGTTAATTTCGTACAGTGGTAGAAGTGCTGATATGATTTGAGTTTCTGCTGATGTGTTCTAAGCATGTAGCACATCAATATTAAGCAGCTGAAACTCAGTGTTTTCAGTATATTAAAATTTTAATATTGCATGTGAGAAGAATGAAAGTCAAGAACTTAATGAATGTCTGTATTTCATTGTGTCACTTTGTAGTGTATGAAAATAATAATCTCGTGGCTTATTTCCAGTGCTTCCTGTTTAAGCTATGGTTAAATTAATAAAGCTAGAGACAGCACTTTCCTGCTGAAGACGCTCTTGATAATTGTCTTCTAAATTTCAGATGAGAAATGAGAAAATGAGAAAAAAGAATAGGGGACCAAAAAAGTGTCTTTTACAGACTGTGACTAACTATCAAGTAATTGTTTAAGACCAAGTGAAAGACAAACAGGTTATCAAGTTCAGATTGGATTAACCAGGGGAGGGAAGGAAGGTGTCTGGGACTGAAGGATTAGGCAGCCCCCAGTGGGACCTGAGCAATCTTGGTTTAAGCCACGTTGTAGTAAACGTTTAGATACGCTAAAGCTAAAATAGTCTGGTGACTATAGCACTGGTCCATTTGGAGATGTTGGCTTTGGGTCATAAAGCCATTTGGTTCTTCTTTTCCCCCATTTAAAAATCGATCTTCGGAAGCAATCACTGAGTGGATGGATAGCAGATGAAAGAGTAAGGGGTCAAAGGAGGGAAGTATTCTCTTGGTAACTTTTGAAGCTTTCCGGAAAAATCGTAGTTATTTCGAAGATGACATTCTTGGTCTACTTCAGTCATGCCAGTAACTATATAGTTTCCTCTCCTGCAGTGTCTGATTAGTGTGCATTAAATGTAAGATTTCAAGAGCAGATGCCTCTTTTGGAAAGCAACATAAAGGTTATATGTGTATTTTTCTCTCAGAGCCAGCAGAGATCTGAGGGAACTGTAGGGATTAGTCAGAAGTTGAGACACATACATATCCACCTTACTGGTGTAAAAAGGGGGAAAAAAAGAATGGACCTTCCCATAACCTTCATTGATTCTATCAGTGAATCTGAGTTTAGTGATATTTCCATTGTGTGGAAGACTTTATTCTTAATACTGCGGGTGCAGCTGGAAGCTTTTATGTATTTCAGGTTTTGTAGCGCATGGCAGAAATGACAACTTTAGAATAATTAGTATTTTTTTAAGTTTCTATTTAACAAATTGTACGAAGGAAATGGAGCACTTCCTTTTCATTTACCACAAAATTAATGTTTCTCCGGCAGGAATTGACTTTAAGATCAGAACCATAGAATTAGATGGGAAGAAAATCAAACTGCAGATATGGTAAGTACTTCAAAGTAACTTTTCAGTGAGTTCTGAATTATCATTGAGCGGGATTGTGACAAGACAAGGGGAAACTGTTGCAAACTACAGGAGGGGAAATCTGAATGGGACATAAGGAAGAAGGTTTTTACACTGAGGGCAGTGAGGCACTGGCACAGGTTGGATGGGTGCCCCATCCCTGAAGATATGCAAGGTCAGGCTGGGTCAGGCTCTGAGCAACCTGATCTTGCTGTGGATGTCCCTGTTCATTGCAGGGGCGTTGGACGAGATGGCCTTTAAAGGTCACTTCCAACTCAAAAGATTCTGTGATTTTACTGCTGCGTGTTTTAATTTATTTATTTCAGGAATCGTATGCATCAGAGCTACCTTTGTTAATATTAGGAAAGGCTGTGTAATGCTGAGGTCTCAATGCGTGCATGGCAATGCTTTTTTGCCATGTTTATGGTGCTGCTGTAATCACTGATTTTATGTATGACAGCTTGGAAGTGAGGATGATGTTGACGACTGAAGAAACACATGCACGTTGCTTCTAGGTGGTGTTTTCCTTAATTAATGAGTATCAAAACATTGTTACTCTGTTTTAAAAAGAGCTCTAAATACAGAAAAGCACGAAGAAAAAAGCATATGTCCATGAAATGTCAGTTTTCTTTTGACTTTTAGGGATACAGCAGGCCAGGAGAGGTTCCGCACAATCACAACAGCTTACTACAGAGGAGCCATGGTGAGTGCCCTTCATGGAATTGATGTACAGCTGGTGTAACTGTGTTCTGCTGTTCTTAAATTGCATCGTGTAAGTCTCCTACTGGAGAACTGGGTAGTTGTCACTTGTGCTGTGGGGAATGAAGTGTTTTTCTTGTTCTGCTTAGTTTTTTGTTACTTGCTGATGCATTGTCTAGTCATAGTTTTTTTTTTTTTTTTTGTGGTGAAACTCAGAGTCTTTTAATATAGTTACCATTTGTGTGGATTGCAGAAAGAAGCTAAGTTGCCAAGCTTGAATTAAATGGCTTAATAATGCAATGAACCCTTTTATACATTTGAAATATTTGAAGAATAAGTAGTAAATGACTTTAATTCCAATAATCTCTTCTACTGAGTTGATTTTTCGCTTCTGCTTTTCCTTACCATCATCTGAGAACACAGAATCTGGACTAGAAATACAATCACCTGAAAAATGAATGGTTTTTTTGCCTCCATTAAGAATGACTTGAAGTCAAATAGCTGTCTTCACACTTCTTGTTACAATTATACATAATGGCTCTTAATGCCATGATTTGAGGTACCCTAAGTCCATGATTTAAGGTACTCTAGGTCTAGTCACTTTTAATTTCAACTTGCTGCTGGCTAGCTGTGCTGTTACACTGTGTTCTTAGCACCTTCCATGAATGGATCTGTCCATAGGCTGGCTGTGGGTCCAGGTAACTCCACTATCATGGAACACAAATGGCAAAGATGTTGCTTGTGGCTCTGGTTGAGCATTTTTGCACTTAAAAATAGTTTGGCAGTGATGTGATCTTCTTCCCACTTCCCAGTCCAGGGCTGCTTTTTCTTTGTCTTATGTAGAGTGATTGGGTACACAGTGAGAAATGGAGATAAGCCTGGCAGTCTGTCCTCAATGCAGCTGTTGTGTGGTTTCACAGGCTCTGCGGCTTGTTGAGAGCCTGTGTTAGTTCACTTGCATAACTGCCTTTGTGGGAACACCTGAGGTGATCTTTCTTGAAAGAATCTGCTATCCCCAACAGACTCACAGGTCTCACAGGTTTATTATTCTGCTCAGGCTGCTTCTAAACTTGACATCAACAATCCAAGTTGCTGTTGTAGTAGAGATTGTGAATTATTCCTGACTACAAGCTAGTAATGCAAAACTTCCTATTAGTAGTGTGTTTGATCTATTTAATAGTTCCATGAGATGCTAAATAGTAATATTTTTGGGTAAGCAAATGCATAATGCTTTGATAAATTATTATGGTTTATAAGTATGTAAGTCCTATGTCCAATTTCTTGTAAGTACAATCAAACGGCATACATGAGAAGTCAACCAATATTATTAGCTCATCTAACTAGATTTTCTTAATTTTATTTAGGGAATTATGCTGGTGTATGACATAACAAATGAAAAGTCTTTTGACAACATAAAAAACTGGATAAGAAACATTGAAGAGGTAGGTGCTTTGTAAAAGGAGGCTTTGGAAAACACTACTTAATCATTCTACCTTAAGATTTCACAGGGTAAAATAATAGGAAAATAATCATTTATCTTCACGATAGGAGCCAATGTATTTATGAGCAAGTTAGACTATGCACTGAACAAAACTGATTACCAGTGTGAAGAATATTGTCTCCTTCCTGTAGGTGTGGCTGGTTGAAAACCTGGGTTTAATAAGTAATAGCGAAGTGTTTCAAAACTGATCTTGCTATGACTTGTGCTGCTCTCTCTTGCTTTTGGGTTTGTGTATGGAAAGGGTACACACCTTGAGATCTTCCTCCTTCTTTGCACTGAGATGATGACAGATCTGTCTAGTTTCAGTTGCTTTTGTGTTTGTAGAATTGAAGATTTTTCTGCTTTTCATTTGGTCTACCAGAAAGAAAGCTTAACCATTGTAAATTATTTAACAGGACATGCTGTCAATTAGAATGAGATAATTATGAAGTTAGAGGAGAAGCCCTAATTTTATTGAAGCTGTAGTTAGGTAACAGAATCTGTTTTCTTGTTCTTTGTTTTTTGGTGTTTTTTTTTGTATTTGTGTTGTGTACCACCACGCCTCCCCCTAAAAAAAAATAAATCCATAGGCTTTTCTTTAGTATTATCCTTTAAATAAGCAAGTTTTATTATATTAATGATCAATTTGACCCAAATTGACTGGGCTAGAAATGCATTTTCACTGAACTTCTCTTTTTATAATTATTTACTTAATCATTTCTTAATAATCTGTTCTAAAAACGCAAATGTTGTATGTAATGATACCTCAATCCCAATGTAATGTTGCACATAATTTGTTATTATAAGTAGATTGAATGTAGGAATCTTTATTCAAAGCTATTTCATTATTTTAATATTAGATTGCCTGTTTCAAAAGTCATTACCTTTCTCAGTAATGCCTTGGCATTAGTTATAGAAAAGATAATGCCCATTTGTGGATGGCTTTGACACACAGATTTCTTTGAAATCACGTTGCTCTTTATTTCTAAGAGGTGACATCTTTTGCTCCCTTCAGCATGCCTCTTCAGATGTAGAGCGAATGATCCTGGGTAACAAATGTGACATGAATGAAAAGAGACAAGTCTCCAAAGAAAAGGGGGAAAAGGTAAACTTTATGCTGACTTTGTTCAGAAGCCAGCTTTTCTTAGTATTCTGGCTATAAGATATTTGCTTGCTTTTAGGCGCATGAGAGAGAACGCATCTCACACCTCTTGTTTTAGAAGTTTTTGATTTAAGATGCTATGCATTTGGCTTGTTTTTAAAAGTCTTTTTGTTTGAGTTTGAATAAATTTAGAGTTATCCTTGACATGAGGGGAAGAATCTGTAAAGAATGCTGGGCTTTGCTATAGCATGAGATCTTGTAAGTCTCAATAAAAAGCTATGTATGTAATTTAGCCAGTTCAGTATGGTGGTTACTGGCCCTTCTCTTAGGTACTAGGACTAAACTAATTAGTTCAGTAAGAACAGAATGCTATAGACTAAAATGCTATTCTACACTAGAATATAAGAGTACTATGCAATAAACACCGCCACGTATGCAGCTGAAATATTATAATGGTTAGTAACACAACCTACAGGATGGTTTTATGTAGTTATCTGTTCAACATGCACATAGCAGTGAAGATTTTAATTCAGTGGTTTTTGGTCTTAAAACTTAAGTCCTTTCTGAGCAGTTAATCTTTTTGAGGGTTTGAATTTACATGGAAATACAGCCTGTTTTAACATTTTTCTGTTTGTTCAGTAACTTCAGTGCTTTATTAAAAGAAAAGTAGAAATAAAGCTTCATTTGTTTGCAAAGCCTGCTGCCGTCTGTAACACCTCTTGTATTATGAACTTAGGTAAAATATTCATTTGCAAGGGAACTTCAAAACGACTGAAAAAATTTAATCTCTCTTTCAGTTAGCAATTGATTATGGAATCAAATTTTTGGAGACAAGTGCAAAGTCCAGCATAAATGTGGAAGAGGTAAGGAATTGGTGTTTATGCTTAGATGGGCTTTGTGAATATTCCTGTGGAGGCATGTTGCATGATTGGTAACTAATAGGCTTACTGACCCGATCTGGGACATGAAGTCACACCTGGCTTGTTCTATTTAGAAAGCTATTGTAAAACCTAGCGTTTCTTAGTTTCTGGTAATATCTGGCATTATTTTTAAATTGATTGTTAACAGAGTGCTATTATTGTAACAAACAGTTGCTTTAAATTTCAATTGCAAATGCTCTTGGACAGGAAATAGGTAGAATTTTAAAACCAAGCTCTGTGGAGGAAATTGCCTTTGAGATTCTTCATTTTCAGAACAACATGCTTCTGTGCTAAAGAGTCTTCAGGTTACTACTAAGCATGCTATGAAGATGAGACTGAATTTTTTCTTGTAAACACAGAACATCAGCATAGACTGTCATAAACTGATGTTAGAGGAGAAAGAAAGCTAATACTACTCAATCTATAGACCTGCAGTCTGTTTTCTTGCAAACAAATTCCTTGCTAAAAACAACAGCTCCGTATTTGCGAGAGCATTAGGAAATAAACTGGGAAGGTAGAGTAGCTCAAGTCAAATCTATTTTACCATGAATCACTATTACCATCTCAGTGAGTGTTGTGTGAGGATATTAACTTCACGAAAAATGTGAACAAGAAAATAGTATGATATCAAAAGGCAGATATGTTGAGATTTATTCATTCAGATTGGAGGCATTGTGCTGCATCGGGAAGAGTGCTGGACCTGATTTTCAGAATCATAATGATTCTTCTGGCAGTCAGTAGAAGTGTGAGTATTAGCAACTAATACCAGTGGTGGATAGCAACAGTATCCTAATACAAAGTACATACCTTGGTTAGTCCATTTGGAAGGTAGACTTCTGTTTCATGACGTGCCCTGCAACTTCATTTTAACTCTTCTAGGCTATTAAATTAGTTTGTGCCTACCCCAAACTGCTTGGCTATGAGTACTTTTAAAAACTGTTACTTGAATTGTGAAGAAAGAATAAATAGATGCAACTGGTGTAGATGTTCAGCAAGTAACCACTTAGTTTCATTTCCACCAGAAGTTGAAACTAGTGAGGAATTACTCATGTAATACTGTTGTGATCACAAGTAAGCTAGTTTACTTTATTGGCAATGACTTGTTTGCATTAAGTGCATTTGTCCTTGGATGTATTCAGAACACAGTGAGAGTACAGTTTCTCCAATCTGGAATGTATTTAGTGTGCTGATATGTCCAGGTACTCTGAAGTCTTACTTTTTATCAATTTGGGAGAATTGCAGCATGTTTCTGCTGCAGAACTTTCTCTGCTCCTTTGTATGTTCAAGTCTGAGATGCTGAGATTTGCCAGAGCAGCTGGAGTGATTTCTTTTGTTTTTTTGTTAAGGCATGTTGTAAGCATAAAGAAAGGCTATTGGTAGCCCAGGACTTAGAGATTTGAAAGACAGAAAGACAGCTAATTTTGATGTGAATTCCCAGGTTTACCAGCCTCAAAACTTTATGTACATTTCTAGTTGCAATGTGCAGTAGAGTTCAGCCAAAAAAAACCACAACAGTTAATAGTATGTAGCCTTCTATTCAACAGATGTTTTTTGTCTGAGAAGTAGGCAGTTGGGAAAGCTGTTTGCATGCTTCAAAGTTGAGAAAGATAGAAACTAAAACTAGTGCTTTTTTTTTTTTTTTAAAGAATGCTCATTGCAGTGTTAAATAAGCAGTTTTTGTACACTGTGCTATGTGCTGTACAAAGTGCTATGTGGCCTACAGAATGTTTGCATGTCTTACTATTCCTAACATATCTTTTAATGTCTCTACTGACTGATTCCTCTCTTCTTATTTTTTCTCCTCACCAGGCTTTTTTCACACTTGCACGGGACATTATGACAAAGCTCAACAGAAAAATGGTTTGTATTTCCAGTGGCATACAAAGTAGATACACTGAAATTACTGTTAAAGAAACTGGCTTGCTAGTAGTAGCCCTGTCCAAAAGTTTCGGGTGATTGCAGTGGGTTCTACATCAAATTTGAGTGAACAGGTAGGGGGGAAAATGGGGTATGGGGAAGAACATTGTGCTCAGCTATGCTAGGGGAAACTGGACTGCAGAGCTGCTTCTGAAACACACACTCTAGTTTTTAGCATCTTGATTCCCTAGGATGTTAGCTGGAAAACAAGTGAGCATCCAGCACAGAGCTACTAGGACGGCTCATCTGGTAGGGAGCTTAAGAGCACAAGATCTGTAGGAAAGGTTTAATGACCTAGGCTTTCTTAGCATGTCGCATAATCCTTAATTCTTTCTTAAGTCATAAGATAACATGCAGCTTTGATGTAGTGAAGCAGTTCTTAGTTGTGCATTGCTCTGTATCTGGAAAGTATTGTTGCTCTTACAGTTAGTTGTTCATTTACTCTCAAGGATAATAGCAGACTACATTTACCTAATTTACCTGTCACAGAAGAGAGTGAGATTCAGTAGGTGCCATATTTGACTGTTAATTTCTTAGGCTGATTTGCAGTCACTTAGATGTACAAATTTACTAATGCAGTCATGGAAGCTGCTATTACCAGTGAACAAGGATTCAGTGATGCAAATTCCATTAAGCAAAAGAAGTTTATCTTCTGTTAAAGGAGCAGTGGATTTCACAGTTATGTTGTAAACTAGCACAGATGCTAGAACTCAAGCTGATCTTAAGTGTATACATGTTCTCTATCTAAAAGCGGTCACTTAAACACAAATGCACATTGGCATGAAATTGTTCTTTATTTTCTGTGAACATTACCACTGAGCAGCCTGAAACTGGTGTGTTCTTTGTCCTTATAGCACTATGATTCTTACTTCATTGAATGTCAAATTTTGTAGTCGCTCACTGAGCTAATACTTGAGATTTGGACCGTTGGACAAATGCTTCTTTTAAAGATAAGTTCTATGAAGTGAAGAGCCTGCATAACTGAGAAGCTCAGGCTGTAACAAACCATTCTGCCAGTTATCATTTTGCAAGAGGGAGATATAGTGGGGAAATGAGTAAAGCTGAAATTGCTTTTAATTGATGTTGCATTTCATGACGTTGATAATCTTTTCTTTTTCAGAATGACAGCAGTTCATCGGGGGCAGGTGGGCCGGTAAAAATAACAGAAAATCGATCTAAGAAGAGCAGCTTCTTTCGATGCACGCTACTTTGATGAACTTTTAACAATAGACTGCAGCACACTTAGAACCTTTTCTGCTTCTTTGAAAGCACAGGGTCACAAAGCCTCAGAAATAATACCACCAAGCTGCTGCTGAGAGCTCCATTGAACGTAGACTGCGATACACAAAATATCAAGTGGATTTTGCTCACTAAGCCTATTGTTCTGTCAGGCTCCTCTTTCTCAAATATGGAAGCTATGAAGTGGAGACACAAATGCAAGAGTTAACTTGTTTTCCTTTTTTACTTTCTGTTTTATTGCCTGTTGCAAAAGCTGCTATGTTTCTTTTAACTTTGCACATCCATATTAGCCTCTTACTGCCTGTTACAGCACAATCTTACATTTGTATTTGCACAGTTTCACTTGTAAGTAAGATTCTTAACAGATTTGTGCAGATTTTCCTTTTTTAAACAAATTTATTTTAAAGCAGAACAGCCGGAGGACAGATTAAGTCACTTCCATTATTTTCTTTGCTGTGTACTTATGGCCATGACTGCGCTGTGGGTGTTGACACTCTAGTGATGAGAATTACTCTAACAATTGACATTTAACAATTTGTATGAGTTCTGTCTCAGAGATGCACAAATCTGTTCATGCAGAAGCAATGGCTTTTATTCTGAATGTAGTATGTTGCTTTTCTTTCTTTACCAGATATAGAAAAGTTGTGTTCTGAATTGCCAGTCACTGTCTGATTTCACAGATGCACCTTTCGGTAATTTTAATAAACGCCGTGTCTTTCCTCACTTAACTTCCATTTGTTAGCTCAAACTGTCTGCACCTTTTCTTTGTTTTTATGAGGAAGTACACTCTGGAATTGAGATCATCACAAATTGGCCTCGTTGCTATCACTTAAGTGGCTTATGGAATCTGAACGCATGAGTTTTGAGTAACCACTTTGTGGATTCACTTGCTCAGAATGACCACTCTAATGGTGACTTTGATTTCTATTTTAATGACAAAGATGGTCTGTTAATGTCTGTAAGCATCAGCCCTTGTCAAAAAAGTGTCCAAAAGTTAGCTTCCTGTGTGGCTGAAGTTCATCAAGCTCTGGCACTACATAAAGGGTCACACTCAGGCTGGAACGTAATATTGGTTATGCAGTTAATGATGAATGTATAAAGCCCTCATTGGTCTGCTCAAGCAGTACACTTTTTGTTTTCATTAAAAACTGGTACAGTGACCTAGACTGTTAGAAGCAGAGTTGAAACTTAGTTGCCTTTTTTACTCAACTGAGCATTGTATAAGGTAGTCTTTGTTCCTACTACTTTTTTTATTGTCTACTGAAATTTTTCCTCAATGAGCAAGTAAAATAGGTGCTCTAGTTCTGTTGATGTGCCAAACTTGGACCATTGTAAGCTTTAACTACAAGTTTGTGTCCAGCATGTTTGTTATTAGGGGATAGGTGGATTCTGTCATTGGCAAAGTAATGTCTCTGACCTGCTTGCTTTTGCTTCACAATGTTGTCAAGTTGCAAACAGTGAATTGGTTGTTACTGCAGATAACTGCTTCATTCGTGGTGTCCGGTACTGAATTTGTCATCTTGGGTCTGTTGTAAATACTGCGCAAGTGAACAGACCAATAGCATTAGATATAAAAGGACCTTTGATTTGAAAAGATCTAACAGTAGTAGCTGGTTCTATAAAGATTAAATTGTTATCAACCTGTCCCCACGTGTAGCTTAATAGAAATAATTATTGTAATTAGATGGTGAATCTCATAACCTTCTGTTGCTGCACTTAAAGAAAAATCGTAATGGCAGCAAAGGTTTAGTGGAAAGTCAAAGCATCCCTAACTGCTCGTTTGTCTACCCTTGATGTTTTTCTTGGACAGGTTAAAGCAGTTATGTTTTCTGTATGTTTTTTCTTTTTCTTCTTTTTGGAAAAAAAAAAAAAGTGCTTCTGTACAGAAAGTGTTGTGACACCAATTATGAATGTTGTTTATTTTCAGTAATTTACCTCCGACTTACTTGGTGTCGTAATACTTTGATTTTTATCTCAGGGGTTGTCTGCAAACCAAAACTGACATGTTCTGTGTTTGGCACCGTTTACAGAATGCTTTGTGTTGTTTTTCCTGTCTTCGCTGTGTGGTTAAGTGTACATTCAATAGTAGTCTCCATGAACTTCCCTTTGAAAGAGCCTGTAAGTAGGAGGGTCTATGAAGTGCTTCTTGAAGCAGCAGTGAATTGGGGTATCTGCTCTGTATTTGGGGGGGGCGGGGGGAAACTTGCTATTTTCTTACATTTAGCTGTGCTAAACTGTACATAAATGTGAGGTAAGACCATAGGAAATTCACTTTATGCATGATAAAATGATGCAGTAAATATTTCACTTTGCTTAATGTTCATGTAAAGTTCATCTTTTTCTATTTGTAGAAGAATTTAGTGCAATTTTGTTGTCCCCTGCTGAAACTGAAGAATTCTAATTTCATGTGGTCTTATGGATAAGGTAAAATGCAGATTTCTCTCTGTTTTGCCCCCACCCCTGTTCTCCAGCAGTATTAAATGGCTGAGTGGCTGCACTTTGTCAGTGTGCTAACTTCTGGTCAGTATAGACCTTTCTGTCTACAGTCTGCCTTGTCAGACATAGAAAACCGTGCTGTATCTTAGCGTGCAAATCAGCTGTATGTTTTACTGGGAATTTTTTAGCTATGTTTTGCTCTAGACAAGTGGGTGATGATAAATGACATGTTCTGCCTAGGCATCAGATGCTGGGTACTACAGGCTTTTCTAATACCAGTCTGATTGTTTTGTGCAGTCTCTGTTGCTACTTTGCTCAAATCTATATAACCTAAATTTTGAAGGACTCAACTATACCTCAGCCAACTAGTTAGTATTCTCATGTTCATTACTATGAAAGTCATAGAATTATTCATTAAGCAGCAAATGTTATCTCTTTTTTGCTCCAGAAATTGCCATTAAGCTTTTAGGAGAAGCAGATGTTTCTGGTGGATTTTAATGGAATAAAACCACTGTTTGTGCTGTTGAGGTTTCTTGAAATGTTTCTCTGCCCCGTGTCTGTGTACTACATCTTGACCAATATTTTTCTAAATGGTTTAAAAAGAAATGTGGTCTCAGTTTTAGCATTGCAGTTTTAGCTTCCAGTCTGCGCTCAGCAAAACATGAAGTTGTTTTTGTTGAGTATATCTAGAATATTTGATTTACTTAATGTCTCACTGGAAGTTGTATTATTATTAAAGCTTAAACCACTCGAAACATAGCTAACTTTTCTATTTGGGGGACAGACTTAAAGATACCAGTTGAATTTTCAGACCTGTAGTTGTGGTGTTTCTTTTTTGTTTTCTTTTGTGCCCTTTTTTACATAAACTATTTCCATTGTAAGTACATTCCCCTTTCTAGTCCGCTGAAGTCATTTAAAAGGCACAGTCATTTTCACAAGTGAAAAAAGGATTCTTGAATATACATATTGCATTAAAATATTGTGAATGGATACTGATTTGAAGTACATGAATGATATGTAAAAATGCATAAATGTTATTTGTGGAAATGGCCTGTTATTTTGCTATCTGTTAATGTAACTGAAATTTTGCAGCGTTAAACTTGTTAAGGATTGGTCTGTAGGTGATGATAAATAGGTCTTTTCTTTTCCATTCACTGAACCGCTTATAAATTCTTATAAATAAAACTTGTATTTCTCTCTTCCACAAAAGCAGGATTTCCACTGATTTTTCTTGTTTCTGGTGAATTTAAGTATTTTAGTGCATTCCTATGGCCTTACAGATGTTTTTGCAACTAAAACTTCAATTACAGTTATTTTAATGCAATGTAGCTACTAAATTCAGACTAGAAAGTATAGTCCTTGAGAAATTGCTTAATTTTGAAATAGAAGTGTTCTACTGTGTGTGTTTAAGCACATTTTTATCTCTGATCAAAGGTGTAATGTGAAAAGCTCCTGCAGATAAAGTGATCTTGTCATGTGATTAACCTGTAAGCCTAATCATTGTGTATTGATGTGTATAGACAAAAAAAAAAAATCCCCTCCCAAAAAAACCACTTTAAATTCTAATGGTTTTATTATTCCATGTGAACTTTTTTACAATAATATGTCTCAAATAAAAGTTACGTAATGAAAAGAATTTGGAGTATTTTTTATGAAATATTCCACATAGTTGTTAGAAAGTTGGCATTTCCACTGTGATTTCTGTGTCTGTTGTGGATAGTAGTTCAGCTGACTTGCCTGTAACTGTAACTTCAGTGATAAACCACAGGTATTCTTGTATGGTTTTGTTTGCATCTAAACTTGTCTGTTCTTCAGATATGTCTGAAATGTCCTTTATTCCTGGAGTGACTGCTTTTTGTAGAAATTAAGTGTATTATTCCAGTGACTGTAGGTTTCCTAAGGAAGTGTATCATGAAAAGGTACAGGTGCTGCTCAGAAGGTACTTGGGAAGTAAAGATAACATAAGAGACAGTCTCCAATTTGAGTAAGAGTTATTTAGTCATTTGTTAAGTCAGGGATAACAGACTATTTTGATTTTTTTTTTTTTTTTTTTTTTGGTGAAGGGTATGATCTTACTACCTCTACATAACCTGAGATGCAGATATCATCAATATGTTAGATATGGCTTGTCGAGCCTTATTCACCACTGTACATGGTGGGATTTGACAGAAGTATTTGCTTGCTATTATATTATCAATAGCTTTTGACTTTAAAAGTCATGTGGTTTTCAAGTCATGATTGGTGTGATATTAGAGAAGGAAAGAATAGCTGTGTCTGTTCAAGACCAAAGCAGGTGAATGGTTGAGACATCCAGTTGGGCAAACCAGTGAAAATTTTATAGGAGGAGTACTTTGCCATGAATAACAAGTAGCTTCTAAAATCTATGCTTTTTACGTTTCTGTAGTAAACTGCATTTAGCTGAAATAATGTTTTGTGTCTTTTTACCTCCCACAAGAGCAAGCTGGAATTAGCTTCTCATTAACGCCTGTTATTTTAGCATTTACTTTCTGTACTCAGGCTGCTTCTGGCAGACAAGTTTGCTGCTTTAGGACCAACTGTTTAAACCTTATCTTTCAGTTGTCTTCGTCTGAATTGGGTATAGATAATTAGCAGTACTGAGATTACTTCTGAGAGTCCTTCAGTTTAAACAGAAATGAGTGGCATGCATCTGTACCCCAACAGCATTTTAAATTAGCATTCTTCATTTGTTAAAAGGAAATAGCAGGTATACTTAACACTGCAATGAAACTGGTGGTTTATTACAGTTCCTGGATCTGTCTTTTGACTATGAACAGGAGTTACTACAAAAGTAGCTCTTGCACGCTTACAGATCAGGGGCAAGTTATTGGTACTTGTGCAGAACCTGTTTTTATGGTCTGGTAAACTGCCTTTTTTGTGAATAATGCTTTCCAAGTTGGTTGACTGGTGGCTCTTTCAGACTTTTTGGACTGTATGTAGGTCATCAATGTAATATCAGATCTTAAAATTCCTTTTCAAGTTCCTTAGGGGAGGTTCAGATTGGACATTAGGAAAAATTTATTCTCTGAAAGAGTGCTTAGGCACTGGAATGGGCTGCTCAGGGAGGTGCTGGAGTCACAACACTGGAGGTGTTCAAGGAACGTTTAAATGTTGTACAGGGGGACGTGGTTGAGTGGGGGAATATTGGTGGTAGGTAGATGGTTGGACTGGATGATCCTGGAGGTCTTTCCAAACCTTGGTCATTCTATGATTATTGTGTTGTCTTCAAAGTGAATGCAAATTCTGTCAATATTTAGTGATCGTTGAACTCTTCACTCTTAGTTATTGAGCATCTTCTGTGAGGAGGTGACAGGAAACCTTGCTGCAGCAGTGACTTCTGGCGGTGCTGCACAAAAGTGCCTGTGGCGCAGCTGCAGCCGCAGGGCCTCTGTGAGGCGGTGGTCACAGGCAAAGCCCTGAACGCTGTTAGTGACAGTTGAACTTGTTCCTGAATGGGTTTTCATTCCTTGGGAAAGCTGCCGTGGGGTCCCTGACCCCCAGTGTGGTGGGATGCGTTTGTGGAGCAGCACGGAGCAGGTTGTGCTGCTGGGGATGCCTGGCGCTGTGACAGGGATGGGCTGAGGACTGCTGCACTGCTGCCTTCCTCACTGCTCACAGTGCCCAGCGCTTCTTTGTGTACAGACTTTGGTTGGACTGCTGGCACTGTGCTCATCTCTTAAGAGTGTTTAGCTGGTGAATCATCTGTGCTTTACTTGTGCTTATGTTAATACATTTCTTTTTTAAAGGAAAAGTTGAACATTTATTTTCAGTGTTGTTTTCAAATCCTTGGGGTTATTCTTTCCTTTTTTTTCTCTCTTTCCCTCCAGGCACCACAGCAGCTAACTAGTTCTGGTGTGTTCTAGATGGAGGATGGTGTTATCCGAAGAAGCCTAAGCAAGCTCTGTCCGTGCTTTTCACATCTAATGCAACCGATTGCTTTTGGGCCGCTTCACCTGCTGCGCGATGATTGTAAAACCCGCATTTATACTTCGCACAAATAAAATACAAGGAAGAGGCAAGCACGTGTCTTAAACCATTTGTGAGTAGTTTCCCGCAGTCACCTGCTTAGGTGTGTTTTGCAAAGTGCAGATACGGGGCTCAGCTGCGCTTTACATTTGCACTTAAGTCCCTGGCACTGCTGCCCGCAGGTGCCCGAGGCGCTGTGCTGGGGGCAGGCAGCCGGCGGCAGGACTGGAAGCGTAACGGTCGCCTCCCCCCCCCCCCACCATTTTATGACTGACCGCTCCAGCGCGGCCCGTGGCGCCAGCAGGGGGCGCGCTCCATGCGCGGTGGCGGCGGCTCGTTCCGCACCGCCTCGCTCAGCGTCGCGTGGTGCAGCGGAGGCGCGGGCTCGTGGCGGCCTCAGCGCAGCGGCGCGTCCCGTCCTGAGCCCTCAGGCGCGAGGCTTTCCCGACACGTCCCGCCGCTCCGCCCCGAGCGGCTCCCGCACATCGTACGGGGCGGGTCTGTCGCTTTCGGCGCCTGGAAGGCGTTCCCGTGGACCGCGGCGATGGTAGGAAAGCGTTGGAAGGGGCGTTTGTGAGCCGGTCTGTTTGCTGCGCGTTCTCACAGCGCTGCGGTGGGCGGCGTGCGGCCGTCAGTTGCGTTGTTGTTAACCGCCCTCACTCATCAGAGGCGGAATCATGAAAGTGTGTGTGTGTGGGGGGGGGGGAAATAATAAAAAGCCCCAATCTTCTTTTTTAATTGTCATGGGAAACATACTTTTATTTAGAATACACTTCTTTTGTGGTATTCACTCTGCAACTCCCTAACCGGCGTATTTGCATGGCGAGGATCCCTGGCTGCATCCCTCATAGCAGCGTTAAACCCCTGTGGGTGATGCAGCAGCAGTGGTGGCTGTGGCGGGGTTCTCTATTCCCGTTTTTCCTCCCTTCGGTGTATTTTGGCTGCTGGCCCTGCTGCTCTCTGCTTTGTGCAGCCCTGAGGGCAGCCCAGCCGTCCCGATGCTGAAGTGCAAGGATGTTGTCGCCAATGTCGCTTCTTTTGAAGAGAAATCATCATCCCTGAGGTTGGAATTTGGACTTGATTACTGAAAAACACACGTTGTTTTAAAGCTCTGGCCATCACTGCGTGGTGGAGTCAGAATGTCCTCCTTCCTGCTCCTCCCTGTGCTGTGGCCAGCTGTTCTTGCTGCTGTGACGCTCACTGAGAGCTGTAGGGCGTCCTTAAAATCAATGGTTTGCCACGGAGTCACAGAAAATATATCCTGCATTGTTGAGTGGCTTCCTTGTTGCATATGAAATAATTAAGAAGGCTAAGACAAGTGAGATTTGGGTCTAATCCATCTTACTGAATTAATTTTAATCACTTATTACAGAAAAGCCAACAGAGACTCGATGAGTGTAAGCCAGGAAGAAGTCATGTTTGTCTCTGCTGCACGGCCGTACTGTGTTAAGTTGTATGGAGCCATTTAACAAATCTTCAAATTAATCAAAAAAGCTTTTTTTATTTCATTAAATATACACATGTAATGGCAGGTAATACTGCCTGCCTGGCTTTATAAAGTTGGATATATCTTATAGCCCTATGTAACTGTATTTTTTAATGTTTTATGAAGTAAAAGATGCTTGTTTGGCCCATGTGGGAGCCGGTGGATCTCTGCTGATGTCTCTGTGATGGTTGAAACAGCTGGCAATATTTAATGAATCGTATCTCCATGAATTTACAAATAAAGATTTCAGAAATCACTCTCTGATAATGATGCTGTACGTGCCTCCAAAAATGTGTTAATGTGACAAAGGCTATGTGTGCATAGTTTGGTAGAAAAACGATCCCCGAGTAATAACGCTTGGCATTCAATTCCTTGTTCCTCAGTAAGCATCCCGGCATTCGTGTTTATTTTTACATTTCCTTTTGCTATTGTTTCCAAGCTCCAGTGCACGGCGTTGTGAGGAAGTAGAGGAGGCACCAGCTTTCCTGATTCTGCTCTGCGGGTCTCTAGGTGGTGCTGTTTCTCCTCTCTGGTATCGCAAATTGCTCCTTATTTTTAGTAACAGTTCTTAAGGATGTTTTGCGAAGAAAGCAAAAGAGTTGGACTCTCCTTTTTGAGACTGTTTTTCTGAGACTGTGCAATATATACGTATTTTGCTCAAAGAAAGCTGGTGCTTTAGAGAAAGCGTGCAGGTTTCCCAAGTTCTCTAGTTATGAACAGTGTTGCACAGGTGTAGCTGCTTTAGTGTGGTGGAAAGCATTTGCTTACTTCTCAAGGAGCAGCCAAGCAGAATCAGGTTAGGTTAAGTGTAGAATAATTTCATAGGCTTCAGAAAAAATCATGAATAAAGCTGCACAGTAAGTCAGCTATGGTTCTGGGTTGGAACATGTGCAGATCGTGAGCCTCTTGAGAAGGTGAGAAAGGCTTTAAGTGAAGTGCTCTGCAGCCCCCAAGCAGGTAGCTGGCTCTGGGAGCTGCTCGGTGCCCCGAGGCTTTCATGCCACCAGCTGCTTGTTAATTCCTGCTTGCTTGTTAGGAGCCAGCCCTGTAATAACCACTCACATTCAAGAAGTGGAAAGCAGAGCCTGGTGCTTAATGCCTGTAGGCTGATGGCCCTATAAGGCCAACCATGGCAGGCTGTGGTTCTTCACCAAGCCCTAGAGCTGAGTGTGGAGGGACGGGCTGTGCTGCAGAGCCTTCTCTTGGCTTCTGCTGGGCTCCATCAAAGTGTGGACAATTCACATCTCTCTGTAAATGTTTACTTGTTGAACAGGCTGCCAAAACAGAAACAAGGTGTCAGAGTTTCCTTTTGTTTAATGAATCTGTTTATGTGACATTTTTTTGAAATTTGGAATGTATAAATATGGCCTTTTTTAAAGAAGCCTGCAGGATAGAGTGCTCTCCAGTTTACATTTTCTAGTAATAAATGTAAATGATGGTCTTTTTTTTAAGGCAGAAGACAAGCCAAGGAAAAATGAAGAGAAAGTGACATTAGGGTAGTCCTTGCAGGTTAATAATGGAATCTCACGGTGGCTTTCTGAAAGCCTGTGTCCCAGGCAAGAATCCTGGTCAAACCCCTGCTGTTCCCAGGTTCCTGCTGCACGTACCAGACATTACCACATCCATCACCCAGCCCTGCTGGGAGGAGGGCTTGTGCTGTCGTGGAGCTTGTGGAAGAAATGGCATTTCCCCTTTGCTTCTTTCAAAGCACAGGTGGGTTTGTGTCGCCAAGGCTCTCTCACTGCATGTGATATCTTTGCAAAGCTCAGGAGAAAAGCATTATCTAGCCTGTTGCCTCGATGTTTGCAGATTATGCATTGTTGATTGTATTACTCTCAGCTTGCCTTGGTGTCTTTGAAATCTGCTGGCCAGTTTCCACAAAATCAGGTGAATGGTTGAGGCTGCACAAGATTCCTGAGCAGCCGGGGCAGAAGAGCTTCTGTATTATTGCCCACTCAGGGAGGAGTACTGGCATTGTCTGACTGATACATGCAGCCCCTCAGGGTGCTATGGGACTCTGGGACTTTGGAAAAGCAGTTTCCATTAGAACAGTGTGCCTTTCACTTCACTGCCCCCAGCAGTTCAATGCCAGCCATCTGGTGTGAAGAACTCTGGTTGCTTACCTTCCTGCTACTTAGTTTAATTTTTTTAAATAATTTCTTGGCAGGTTTTCTTGCATCCTCATGATGAAGGTGGCACGGTGCCATGTGCTGTTATCCTGGTCCTCGTGGGGACTTGCTGCTCCTGGTGCAGAGTGACTTCCTTTTAGCCCACCAGCATCCCAGATAATGTCCAATATAATCTGTTGCCTGTCTACACAGAGAGAATGACTTGTGCCTTGTTGAATTTAGGGGGAAAAGAATCAGTCTTTGTTTATAACTTCACTTTTGGAAAGCAGCTGTTAGAAGTACACAGCTGAGACCTCATGGATACCACACATCTGTGTAGCAGCTTTCTGCAGTGATAAACGATTAAATATGAAGCTTACATGTTTAGCAATGAAGAATAGATTTAAAGTTGAGGGCTAGTTGTCAAATGAGATTTAGCTCATTGATCTTGCTATAAAATTAATAAAAATGCTATTTTACTTGAACCCAGAAAGCTTTGTCATTGCAAAACAGCTCTAGTTTCTACCAGTGCCTTAGCTGCAGTTAAGAAACTTTGTTGTTGGGTTTTTTTTTAAGCTCTTATGTTCAGTAAGCTTTTTTAGAAATGAAAATTTGCCTGCCTAAAGTAAATCCTTCAGATTTGATTTACACACGTGAGATATGATCCATATAGAACTTCATGTAACCTAATGCAACAGGAACAACTTTTGGAATGAGCTTAGCTGTGCAAGGTGTACCATAGCACTACACTGTTCATAGTGGCTGAAATGTAAAAATAAGATATTAGGATCCTAGTGTTGGCAGCTTTTAGTAGAAAAGTCCTGTGCCTAGCCTGCTAGCTGGAACCAAGCTGTTAGAAGCTGATGTTAGGCTGACATTGCACGTGAGCAGCTACTTTTTCCTTATAGTAAGCATATATTTCTTGGTTGTGTGGGCTGAGGTTCTTCACATGTCAAATTCACGAGAGGTTCTGTAAGCACCTGCTGCTAGGCTGGTTAAACCTTGTTCTTTTGAACCCATCACCTTCAGCAGCAGCATACTTCTCGCTTTCAAAAACGCACAGTGAGACTCAGGAGTACTTATTTTATGAAATTTTGGGGAGATAATTTTAATTACCTTCTAATAGTTAAATTACTAAATTCAGAAAACTAAATGAACAAAACAATCTACAATATAATTGGATTTCTTATATGTACACTAAAATCAGTCAAGATTTCATGATTAAATAGGAAGTAGCATGCTAAAAAGCAGCAGCAATGGCAGCATCTCTCACATCATTCTTATGCATGCTATAAATAAGAGCAGGATATTAAGATAAATAAGACAAATGCCCTTTTAAATATCTTGTTTGTGTTCATGATGCTTTTCCTGGATTGCCCAAAGACCAAAACACTGATCTAGCAGTAAAGAGTACGAGTGTCTTGCTCAATGTCTTCAAGTTTGAATACTTGTGGGAAAATTTTTGCTAAACAAACCATAAAACTGGAGCTTAGGATTAACTATAGGATCAGTTAAAAGACCCAGACTCAGTAAGCAGCCAGCATGAAGTAAGTCTGGGAAGGAATTTAGCCCTCAGCAGTGTTCACTGATCATATCTCCTTGGAAAAGGAGAACAAAGGCTCCAGTAAAAGTTTGGGCTGGTGCGTTTTTAGAACACTCTGAGCTTATCATTAGCCAAGAATAAGAGAGTCCACTCCACAAGAGAATGCATTATGTTCCACTAGTGCAGAATCAGTCAGTGCTACGAATGAAATGGGGCATCTGAGACAGAGCACAGCATCATAGATTGGAAATAGCTTCTTCCTTCTGGTGCTTGCCTTGCGTGTAGGTGACCTCTCGGTTCTCTTCTTTTTTGCAGCTGAAACAAGACAATTACATTAAATATTTGTAATTGCAACAAAGGAAAAGCACTATCAATTATTTTAACAGTTCCATTACTCAAGCATGAAGTTACTTTTCTCTGAACTGGTGCAGATGCCAGAGTAGCTTATTGTTACGTGTGTTTCAGAAGAATGCTGTGTGCTAAATGCCAATCACAAAGTTATACGAGCAGGCTGTAGAAAAGTTTGTCATGTCAGTCTTTTTCCCAGAATTTGGCTCTGGTGTCAAACAGTCTGCCTGAAAGGCCTCTTGTCAGTGCAGATTGTTTCCCCTTAGGTAGTGTGACCTTTGGGAGAGATTGTCTCTAAAATTATTCCCTCTTGTTTCACTTCTTGTTTTTCCATGAAAAAAAGAAGAAATGGCAACTGGAGAGGCAGAAAAACTGCAAGTTTGTTGTCTAACCCATGTATGCATTCTGTTTAGTTTGGAAAGGGAGTCTCATTTCATAACTGTTTGTGGGAATAGCTAAACTGTCATGTGTTTTTGCCTTCTCCCTTGTACTCATATTTTTTTTTCCTATTTCTTGTCTTTGTATCTCTGAGAAGCATTGCTATAGTTGTTAACTATGGCACTGTCAGTATAATGAACTGTGGTGCTATTTATCACAGAAATCAACCATTCCTCCAGTGGAAACAAATCCCTTAGGTAGATCCTTCTCAACCACACACACACGTTTTTGCTGGCAATGAAACAGAACTACTTTGAAGTATATGATACTGAAGAAATAACATCTACTGTGATTAAAAATCTCGAAGGAGGAGTTAATATATCCTAAAGATCAAATGTTACCACTGTAAAAATCATCCTGGTTTTCAGACACAGAAGCACTTCTCTGTATTAAAGAAAAAAAAAATGGTTTCACTTGTTTTCCTGTGATATGACAGCAGAACATCTTACCTTTTCCTCCTGCATAGGCAACAGGCTACTACAAGAAAGATGAGAACTCCCACAACGCAGGCTATCACAACAGAAACAAGAACACCTAGAAGAAAAGGAGAAGCATACAAAACAGCTGAATTCATTTACCAGAGAGGAAGAAGCTGGACACTAATCTGTCATACCACTTTCTTCCCACATCTGCAACTTTCCTGCCATATTGTATGCACTGCCACTTGTATCACCTTTGCAGTCATGGAATGGATAAATATGCACAGATGTTATCAGACAGTCCCAATCCCACAACTGAGTCTATGGTTAGGATGTCAAATCAGATGCCTGCTGGAGTCACAACACCAACATACAGCCAAAGGCATAGCAGATGTCTTTGGGTTCCTGGGCACAGGCTGCCCAGGGAAGCTATGCGTATCCCATCCTGGAGGCATTCAAGGCTGGGCTGAAAGGAGCTGTGGGCAGGCCTGATCTGTGGGTGGCAACAGGCTCACAGAAGGGGGTTGGAGCTCGATAATCTTTAAGGTCCCTTCCAATCCAAATCATGATGTGATTCTGTGATTTGATGCTGTAACATATTTGCATAAGCAAAAATGAAGAGCTAAACTCAGGGAACAAAGGATGTTAGATTTGATGCCTGTTGTTTTTTCATGGCAGGATGCTACTGAATGTGAGCAGCTGAAGAGTGATGTGCTTTGTCTTTGATAACGTTGATTAAAGGCACCTAAAAAGGTAAGAATGAAATCCAGATGGCAGTATGAACAGCTGAATGATCTCATGCTTGCATTGAGATGTTAAGCACTATTGCTGTAATCTCACTTTTGATAAAGACCTTCATATATAATTTTTACAGTAAAAGTATTTCTGCTATTTTGGCCTACCCGAAGACCACGAAGGTGAGTACTCTTCACATTTTCATATTTCATTCACACGCTATTTTTTATGTTTTATCCAATGACTGGTTGTCTCTAAGTAAAGGCAAGTTTTGCTACAGTGAAAGTGCATCACATGGGCAGCAAAATGTCACACCAAATAGAAAATTACAGAACAAAAGCTTGTAGTTTAAAGAGGAGAGGTAGGGAAAACTCCAGTTCATATTTTAGATTTCTGTTTGACGAGGACATCTTGGGAAATTCAGATAGAAAGCTTTTTAACAACTCTACACACCTGTTCCTCTTTAATTTGTGAGCAGTGGAAAGTTTGAGTCTCTAGAGGTTCTTTCCAATCCCTGCAATTCTGTGAATGCTGTAATAAATCTCAGCTGTGTGTACGTGGAGCTGATTTTATTGGAATAGGCTCCTAACAGGCAAAATACATTTTAAGCATGCTTGAGTTTTGGTGAGTGATCCTCTGGGATTTGAGACATTTTGAACTTTAGTGCTTATTCATGGTGAGCATGAGTTTAGATTTTAGTCACTGGCATCCAAACTTGGATGATCTAATACTTCAGTTATTTGAATTTGGGACACAAAGCACAGTTTGGTGGCTCCATCATGTGGCATCCACGCTCTGATGAAGATAAGCAGCTCTCAGACTTGACATTGCAAAGGCAGAAACGTTGCTCTGAAGAAGTGCTTTTAGGTTGAGGTCTTTTGAGGCCCCTTTTTTTTCCTTTTTTTTTTCCTTTTTTTTCCCCTTCCCTTCCCTAAGGGACTGCACCTGTGAGGGAGCTTTTGTGGCTGGAGTAGGTGGAATGTGAGATTACAGGAATGATGAATACCTTTCTTGCAGTGGGTAGAACACTTTTGCTGTGGTTCACTGGTGGCCAATGAGCCTTTGTAATTAAGTGTACTTAGACCGAATGGGGTTTCTATTAAAGTAGCACTGAGCAATGCCTTCTGTAGCCATAGAGATTGGTTCTTGGGTGAGAACAATGGGGTGGGCAATAACCCATACAACTCAGCCCTAGTAAGTTATGCCAACATTAAGGAAAAGCTGAAAATGCTTTTATAGCAGGTGTCACCTCTGCATGGGAAGCAAACAGTGTAGCTTAGTAGAGGAAGAGCCAAATATGGTTCACAACAGCAATTTTGAAAATGTCACTTCTAGGTCAAATTTGATCCTATAGATAGACTTAATAATGCTTATCCCATTTCTGTGAAATGTTTAGATCCCTAGATCAAAACCTGTCTAATTTTTTATTGAGTTATTGAGATCACGGATTGTAACTCATTACTTTAAGAATTGAGTGTGATTTACAGAGAGACAGTAGACAGGTGCAGCAAATACAGCTTAAGACCCAGATGGAAAACAGCATTTCTCATCCCTGACTGTTGTGAATCACATTAGCAAACCAGCAACATATGCTTGCTTACTTTCATGAATTGAGAGGAGAGAAAAAGTGGAAGTTGGATCACCTAAGATTCTGAGTCTTAAGCACATGGTATCTGCTTGTTCCAGAACTTGTTATTTCAGTGTTTCTGCTTGAAAATGTCTTTAGTAAAGTGTGCATGGATTTAAGTTAAGTTCTTTATTGTCCAAGCTTACTTGGTTTCCCTATTTCCCCAAACTTTGGGAATTAAAGCTCTAGCAGCTCTAGGACATTCAGTCCTAGAGAAGTGCAAAAAAGCAGAAGCCAGTTATTTTTGAGATTTCTATCATGTTTGTTTGCAGCATGTACTGCAATTTACTCTACTTTGTGCACCAAAGAGATAATCATGCTATGAGTAGGCCTGTCCAGTGCCAGTTAGTTGCAAGGCATGCTTCATACCCTGCATGTGACAGTAGAAGGATGTCATGGGTTTCTCTTATGTTATTGAAAAGTAAAGCTTGTGGTGAGAATTTTCTCAGTATAGATATAGATAACTCCTGTGTTTTCTAATCTTCCATTTAGACAAGAGAAACTAGTAGGCAAAGTTAATATGACATGCTAAAATGTTTTATTAACTTGAAAGCTTACTGCATGGCTAATCCTTTTCATGTGGTCTGCTTTTTCTTTCAGAAACATTTTATTCTCAATTTCAAACTGTGTAGTGCTTTGCCTAGATTGCCCTCTGTGTGTGCCAGCTTTACAACTGCTTATGAGTATTTGTTTGCAGGACAGCACAGCAATTAGAGCAATGCATTTTGCATAGAAAAGATACTCAGATGCCTTACTGTGGGGCTCAGTCAAATGACTTTCTCATAAAATGACTGATTTTTTTCACCTGTAACACTGGATCATACAATATACAGTGTTACAAGTTATTTTTACTTACCAAATTTGAGTTTCTCTTGAGGACCTTTTCCAACTCTCTATAATTACCCCAGAACAGTCTCCCTGAAATGCAAAGCTGTGATTCCTTCTAAACTTGTTGACTGCACAAAAGTAGGCCTGATATTACTGGGAAATAGAGATGTAACTGAGGAGAGAAGGCCAGCTCAGTTAAGCTGGCTGAAAGCATTCAGCTGTAGAGAGCTATTTAGTGTTTGGAGTGACAGCAGATAGCTCTGCTAGGCACGAGGAGCTGGTCTGCCTCCCTTCTTCCCCTTCCCTTTGATCGGGGTCAGATGGGTTGCTTGGTGTGGCATGTCTGATAGCTGCTGTGAAACAGAACTTTGTGTATACTCTTTGAATGCCATCACTCTTACGTAGTTACCCATGCAGGAGGGGAGCAAAAAGAAAGCTAATTGCAGGAGAGTGGAGCTCTGGTACTTCTGTGCTGGTACAGTGGAACAGGACTGCTACATTGATGTTTCAAGTTTACCCAAACAACTGTGTGCTATGTCTTTGCACAGAAGCGTTTGTACAGCTTACCTTCGCGGAAGGAGATAAAAACAAGTCTTTCACGAAACTCCTGAACGTTTCGGAAGTTATTGACCATTTCCAGGGGTTCTGGGTCATCACTCTCTGTGCAATACATGGCTGTTTCCAGTGCCAGCAGCTGTAAAGGAAAGCACACTGTTCAGCTTCCAGAAGCAGAAAAGACAGTGCTGGTGTATCGCTGACAGTGTCTGTTGGAATGTACAGACGTGGTCAAACAGAAAGGGGTACATGAAATAATACTTGGAAGTCTTACATGGCCTGTGAGCCAAATAGAGAGTAATGTAAAAACACTGGTGACATCTCTGCAACCCCTACCTGTATGTGTGTTTTATATACTGAAAAAATAAAGGCTGGTTAGTAATTAGCTGACAGGAAAATTGAACGGGAGGAGATGTGATGGTTCTTTGCAGCACAGTCTAAAGCCTAAGCAGTACTATGTCATGAAGGAGCTCACCAAAGAACTCGTGCTTTGGTAAAACAGTCTGCTACAGTGGATGAGGTTAATAATTGACTCTCATCGCTGGGAGCGCATGGTAATTAAATCTCATATTAAAGGTGGTAATAACATTTTTAGTAACATTTTTTTCCTTGTGTTTATAATTAGATGAATTGGAAGATAGTGATTACAAACTTTTGTAATTCGTCAGTGTCCACTTGAAAACGAAAAAGCTAATTAGATGAGAACAAAAACCTTAAGTTAGAGAAAATTCTGGGGATTCAGGCTTGACGAATTATACATCACAAGCTTTTTAGAAACATTAACATCTACTCAATCTATCATGCTTAAGTTAGTCAGGATCAGAGGAACTTAGAGTTTAGGGTTCAGACATGAAGCCTTGGCAAAAATGATCTGGTAGTGACTCGTGGAAAGACTCTCAGCAGAGAGCAAGCACAAAGTAAAAATAAATGAATCTCACTTTGTGATTTTTCAAGCTGTTACAATACCAATTGCTATTCAATTGACTGCCCATCATTTTGATCAACTGAAGATGGGTTAACTCTATAATGAACAGGGTATTGATTTATGTCAGCTCTGTGGCATGCACCCCACCTGAAAGGTTTTAGCAGTAGTCACTTTCCAGTTCAATAAGAAAGTAAGACAAATCCAGGAAAACAAATCCAGAATATCCATTTGCTACTCCTTAACAAACATCAGTCAGGACAATACGTGCTGTTTTAAACTTGCCTGCTCTTGTGAAATTGTAACGGGGTGCCGGAAGACTGTCCAGAGAACGCTTGGGTAGCAAGGAGGAGTTGTCAGGGATCCTTCATAGCGATAATATTCATCTGGTCTGTCAGGAAGCAGTTCCTGAACGTTGAAACCAGGGACATGGACCATCTCATCTAAAACAGAGGATTTAACAGAGTGTTAAATGCTGCATTATTACTGTGTGGATGGTATACTAGTGTAGTGATTCTGCTTTGCAGTAAGCAGGGTGCTTTGTCTGATCACTAGGAAAAGAAAAATACTTTTTAGTGGAGATGATCCCAGTTTGACAAAGGAAACCCAAAAGTCTGCATTTCCTATATACAAATCTTGTCATAGATACCAAATCAGAATTTTATGCAATAACCTGTAGCCATATTAATCAAACAACAGCTGGTGCAGGAAATAAGGCCCCATGGGTATGTGTATTTAGCTAGCTATACACTCTCCAGAGTAATGCATTGAATATTC
This sequence comes from Phasianus colchicus, assembly GCF_987193195.1. NCBI lineage: Eukaryota > Metazoa > Chordata > Aves > Galliformes > Phasianidae > Phasianus > Phasianus colchicus. The sequence continues at coordinate 4,416,657 of NC_143447.1, read as the reverse complement.
AAAGTCTCTCAGCTTATGACTGCTTTGCCTGGGTTTGCAGGACTGTTTCTGCAGCTGGTTCAGCCTGTCACAGGGTACCTGTCTGGTACCTATCTGATACTTCAGAACAGCCACTCACCCTTATATTTCACATTCCGGAAGTGCCTGAAGATCTTTTCATATGATGGGTTGAAGGGTCCAATCTGTAATGAGCAGACTGTTAACAACTGTGCAGGTCCTTGTGCTTCTGCACATAGCAGCAAGCAGTATTTGATGAACTCTGTCCTAAGGAAACTGTGTACACTGTCCAGATTTAAATTAAACAGAATTACTCTTTGCAACTGAAATATTACGTACCATTCCCAATAAGGCTCTTAGTCTGTCTGTGGCTATTAAAGGTGCTTTGTTACACTCAGGTCTTAACTGCAGCGTAGTCCTTTTGCACACACTTGAAAAGCTGAGTTGCTTTGCCTGTTCAGCCTGCAGCACAAAGGAGGAGTAGCCATTTCCTCTGAGAACATCAATAGACAGAAGTTCTCAACTGACAGACTGCTCAGCTCATCTTCTTCTTTCTAGTCCAAGCCACATCTTTCCACCCACAAACGTTCCTCAGTCTGCTGCTCCTCATAGACCACGAAGATGAAGAATGAACTGTTGGGTAATGCAGGGCCACTGGCAGGGGCAGTAACTCAACTAGCAAGCAAGACCATGTGTTTTAACTGCTACCAACAGCTTTTTGGTTTAATAATCGGTGTCTGTCTTAGGAATTCTTGGGTGCTTAGCAACTCCTCTGACAGCAGACATGGTAAACTGGTGTCCTTAGCTGAACTGTAAAAGCTGCAGACTGCCTGAAAGGTTTTCAAAGACCTAATCACCAGACTTAACAACATTCCCTTATTTGATTTTAAACACCATTATTTGGGGGAAAAAAAATCATAATCCTCAGCATAGTATACAGTACTCTGAAGCTATTCACAGCTGCAAGTTCCAAATGAACTGAAATGTAGCACAGTTACTGACAAATTCTTAGAACTTCTAGGAAGTGAGGTGGGATAATAGCCACTTGAACTAGAGCTTGGTCTGTGGACATTGTCACTTTTTCAATGAAGTGTAGAAGTATTTTCAGACTTTGAGCAAAGGATTTTTTATGCTGCAGAAAATTAAAAATTGTCTTGATAGTTAAGCTTATTCTATTAATTAAGACTTTTAATTCTCAAGAAAATATAGATTTATATACGTACAAGCTTGTCAGAATTGTTTCTTAGCATCATTATTACCTTTAATTGCCTATATGTGTGGTGTCAGAGGGCAATATAGGAAACTTGTACTGTCATCTAAAAAAAGCACTGAATTTACTTGCTTATAATTTTGTACTGCTGCTGTAGTCTGTGATTCAGATATTCTCAGAATCAATCTTGCATCCTGAAAACGATGGTCACATCCTGATTATCTTAATTGCCGAAGGACGAGTTGTGTCTGTGTGTTTCTGCTGGGCTGACACTGCATTGTCCTATAGTAAGCAGGTTTGAAATTCACAGTTGCCTGTTGTTTGATAAGCTAGACACTACTTAGCTTGTGAATGAATACAAAAATTGATTTAACAATTGAAGTGATTTTACTGGAAAACATGAGGAAACACTCAGAACTCCTCTTTTCCTAACATCGGTACCTGTTTACATGTGTGCTGATGGAATCTGGCCTTTTTAGTGAATCAGAAAAAGAGGAACACTTATTCAGCTGCAGTATTGCAAATTAACCTAAAAGTGTTACTTTAAAGCTCACTAGTGACTTAATTATTGAAAGAATATTAAAAAAACAACCAAACAGCACCCCCAGTCTTGTGTCCTACCTCAAGAAGAATGGCCAAAACTGCCAGTCCGTTTGCTTTGTCCATTGCTGCTGTTATATCTGGATATTTCTCAGAGTTATAATGTACAATATGCATCTACAGAGAAGGAGATATGTTTTCATGATAATGCTGTGGGCATGGTAACGTTTTTATTTAGCAACTGAAAAAGATGAGTGCAGCCATCTCAGGCTAACAACAGTAGAATAGCATTCTTCAGTGGATTCTGGGCATAGTGGTGAGATCCTTTCTGGAGAAAAGCAAAAGGTTTGAAATACCCATTCCCAGCTCCTCTCTGGCTGTTATCCCTCCTGTCTACATGACTGGGGAGCAAAAAGAATGATTGTTTCATCTTCAAGGCGCCTTGTTTGTAATACTAGCATTGGCAAATGTTTCTGGAAAAACAGTATTTCTTTTGATTGTTTTGCAGTAAATATCCAATTGGTGCTGCTTTCCAAAATCTATTCCCAAATCCATAATTTAGGATTAGGAAAGATAATAAGTAGTTCTTCAATGGAACAAAAAAAGTGCAAATAAAGATAGGAGAAGAGCATTTGAAGACATTGTTCAAACCCAGCCAAGCAGTGTTGTGCAGCTAAAAGATTACAGAGAAACCAAGCGATCTGCTTGAAATTACTTAAGAGACCCAGTGCCAGCCCTGAGTTCAGAATATAACTCCTTGACTTGTAGTACTTTGGAGCCCACCCTGTTTGTGGTTCACAAAGCATATTTTAATTATACACTCAGATCCTAAATACTTGGATTAGAACCTTGCAGCATTTTCAGTCATACACCAAAGGTAAAGATCCCATTTGAGATAGTGCCCGGCCTTTTTTATTTCGTTCACTGATTTGAGCATGTCTTACCTCTGCTGCAAAGTGCTTCCCGCTGACTGTGTGCTCTGAGCCTTCCGACTTGTTTCTGTTTCCCCAGTGCAGGTGAAGTTGAGATGCAGTGTATTCAAAAGGGAGGTTTCTGATGTGCATGGTAGGTGACAGATGCATTTTCACTGTAAGCAGACCGAAGGCAGGTGGGGGCAAATAAAGCTACGACAACTAAACATAATATGCAGGGAAAGAACAAAGCAGAATAGCTGCATTTTTAACTTGGAATCCATCCCAGTCTGTCGGTAGGGGCTAAACACTTCAGTTGTCATTAACTCTTTCTAAGCGATTCAGAAGAATCTAGACTATTCCTTTTTCTGCTTTCTTTGACTAAATGAACTGAATGTGGGAATTATTGCTAATGGAAATCTCTGTCCTCCTTGAAGAATGCAAAATTATCTCAGCTTTATTAAAGAGAAAGTTATCAAAGTATTGAAGCAAAACTTAGGCTCATATGCCTTCTCTAATTCCCCTTATAACGGTTAAAATGTGTGAATAAATTAATATTTCATAGTATTTTTGCAATCTTGTTATATTGAACTCCTCTGTCTGTTAATCCTCGCTCAGCAGCCTGTGTCCACACCAAACTACTGATCTCTCCTCCCTTCCCCTTCCTCAGTCAAACCCAGAGTGCTGCTGTCAAGCAGCAAGATACCTGTTGACCTAAAATATTAGTATTTCCTCCTTCAGCATGGTGGAATGAGCTTTTTTGTATACTTGCTAATGCTGCTCAGCGTGGAGAACAGAGTGGCATATATTTTGTGTATAAATTACAGTAGAAAGGGAATTGAGATGTTCTCTATTGTCATTAATTACTGAGAAATTTGGTACTTCATTAAACAATGATTTGTATAAAGAAAAGATCATCTGCTTTGCAATTTATCTTTACTGGTTTCCAGTGAGAATATAATTTGTTTCTGACATGTTCCAGATTTGCTGGGAAAACGAGGCTCAAAACTCATGAAGGAGCAGCTGCAAACACTTTCTGTTAGCTAAAAAGCATTTCTTGAGGTCTGCTGCTCTGTCTAGCTGAAGTAGGTAATTGCATCTGGCTTAACTGGCAGAGAAGTGCCTTAGCTGTGTGTAGGAGTGACTGATGTGACAGTCCTAATTAAGTAGCCTATTGATTTCTTCTCTAGCCATAAGAGAAGATAACAGCAGATGCTGTAGTGATCACTCTAACAAAGAGTTGATTTTCCATTGAATCAACTGAGAGATTGGTCTTTACCTGAAGAATGTGTTTATGATGCTGTACGGAGCAGCTTTACCTCACTGAAGGCATGAGGAAAAAATGAGAAGTATGCATTGCGAGCACACTTTAACAGAGCATGCCAGAGAAGTGCAGAGGCAAAGGCTGCAGAGGTTCTTTTGATGCCTAGAGGATACAAGAAATGCCTTATACATGTCCTTATTTACATGTCCTCAAGTGTCTCGTGAAGGGAAAAAATGATGGGACTAACTTAACTGTTACTGTATGTAGTGTTGATACGGTAGATATTGCAGATCTTTGTGTGACTGCATTCTTTCTGCTTTTTACTTTGTGTACTGACACTTTTGATACAGCCAGGCAGGGCATGTTTGTAAGCTGTTTCTAATTATTTTTCTGTTCTTTTATCTATTTGTCTTATCCTACGCTATAGGAGGTTTCTACCTCAAGTCAAAGGAACAGAATAGTGCTCCTTTGTTCTTTTTCCTCCATGTAACTCAACTGAGCTGCTTTGATTAGAATATCAGAGATCAACTGCACTCATATTTTATCAATTTCTTTCTTTCTAATATAATCACCAAGTCTGTTTCAGAGCTCTTCAGCCAAAGTAGGAAGGAAAGCTTTCAAAGGCACAGGAATTATTTTTGACGTGCCTGTAGCTTATTGAAGAAAACCACAGTTTTTCAGTTCTGCTTGCAGCAAATCCATCTGTGCTTTGTAAGTTCCCAAGTTTCCCTACCGTGTTCTCTAGATATGCATATGCTGATGAAGAGGCATCAAGCTTAACTTCAAATGATAATCAAAGTAATTTGCCCATAAACTACATACCATACAAGATTACAAACTCCAGCAACTTTCCTACATAATTGTTTGCTGTCATTGAGCTCCCTTACCTGAATGCCCATTATTAGTCAGTGTAAACTGGTCAGTGGAGGACACATTATAGCCTATGAATTCTAAAGGTGAGAGATTAGAATCATATTGGAGAATATCTTTGTGAAAATCTATTGGTGATTGAAATACTCCTCCACAAAACGGGTATTTCTTCGGCCAGGTATTCTCTCCATCAGGACCTACATAAATGGACAAAATTGACATTTGTCAGCCTTAATTCTATCCAGTTAGCACATGCCTTTCCCTCCCCCAGACTGATTCAACTATCATTCAGAATTTGGAAGAGGACCCTCTGCTGAATTTTGAAGATTTTTTTTTTTAAATTCAGCTTTTCTCAATTCCTGTTTCCAGTATGCCACTTAATTGAAAGGGGCCGAATTACCATAGTAAGATGTGTTTGCTGGCGGAGGAAGTGCCAGCAGAAATCTCACATAGAGACGATTCACCATCCCTTGGTTTTGGACAACCTTGGCTGCCATTTCATCTAACCCCGTTGGGGGTAGCTCAGTGGATTAGGCCTCTGGTAACAGCACCACAGCCAAACGCAGTGCTTTTGATCCTCTAGTGGTGGTATTGTCTCTCCTTGAAGTCCTCATGCACAAGTGAAACTGTATCTATGCCATCATTATTAACTGATGTGAGTGACATTTCCCTATAAAAGTTACAGGTGTGTGCATGTTAATGTGGCTATTCCTGCATTCTGAAGAGAATTTCTGACAGAAGTGACTTCATGTTGACAGAGGAAAGCTTCCATATTTTCCAGCAAACAGAAAGCCAGATCCTTTTCCTTATCATACAAATCATTGGGCTCCATCTAGTAATATTACCTACATCACAGTAAAAAGCTAATTTGCAGAAATGAGGTGTTGTGGTAATTTGACCTGTAATAACTTGATCAAACTCTTGCAGAATTTTTTCCTCACAACCTTTTGCCCTAGGCAGTCTCTACAAAGAATAGATAACATCAAGACATTGTTGGTCTGTTTAATTACATATTAATAGCAAGCAGCTGTTCACAAGCTCTAAGCTGGGACTGTTTGGGTTTAAATTCCAGAAGATAGGCTTGTAACTTTCGTTTCTCTCTAATACTTGAAGATTCATTGATTCTTTCTAAAGCAGGAAGATCTTCTGGTGTCACACAGACTGATCTGGTAACCCAGACCATTGGACCTCCTTGGATCAATTACTACTTTAAAGAGGCTGTATTTTTGAAGGGGGGGGGAGGGGGGAATAGTCTTTCTTTAACTGTTGTGGATAAGAGATACTTCATTCTTGCCCAATGGATAGTTGCTCTCTCTGGAAGCTTGTTTGTCACAATGAATTTGACTTTATTTAGATAGCAGCTGCTTGAAGTCTTTTGCTTGGAAACTGAGGAGCCTACTGTGAGCATGCTTGTGTTCATCTGGTAGTACTTACAGAGGACGTTGTTTCTTGCTTCTCTTAAACTAAATAGATTTAGTTCCTTATTTTTTTCTTTTCCAAGCCCAAAATAGCGCTTCTGACTTTTTTGTCATCTGACTGAGATGTTAGAGCAGATGGTCCTTCAAGGATGACAGTGCTTGTGGGACTTGCACATGGGCTGACCAACAGAAGAAGAAAGCGGGTCTGCGAGGTGCCTGTGTTACCAACAGTCTTTTGCTCTGATGATCAGCTTATATCCATGTTGCTCGAGGTTCTCACAGAAGATTCAAGTTCTCTTAATCTGTAGTCAATTAAGTAGTAAAATGCATTGGGTCAGTAGCACGGGGAATGTCTGTGGTATTTTGCAGTCACGCAGAGCACTCTGCCCCTGTTTTCAGCCAGCTGGAAGCTGTACAGCTGCAGTTAGCCCAGGGCTGAGTCAGTAGTGAAGGCTGAGAGTGTAGGCTACGTGCCACAGCAACATGACCACATGGTTTCCATTTTGCTCAGAGCACAGCCTGAGCTCAGTCTGCACGGCCAGTACGGGTAGATCTCTTGCGAGTGTGTCCAGTGGGAAGCTTGTGAGTTAGAGGAATCGCAGAATCCAAAGAAGTGAAGCACAGGTCTCCAGATTGGCACCTGAATTTCTCCTCCACCCTTAACCTTGTACCTTGACCCTCAATCTTGAGATCACCCTGCCTGCACTGACTGCAGTGGCCTGACTTCCTTTGTTTTACTGTTGACTTAATTTTACTGGGGAGCACTGCAAGCTCTTAGAGGGGTAAAGGTAAAAACGGTGGAAGGTGAAGGCTGCCATAATGAGTTGGTGTCAGTAGGAGATTATGGTGGATAATTTCTGGCTTTGACTTTCCAATTACCATTTTTCTCTGTGCAGATCAACATTCCTTTTTTCCAGAAAAGAAGCTTTCTGTGCATTTCAATTGCTATTTTGATTTTTTTGAAGTTGCTGGTATGTGTTTTCTAAATAGATTTAAAAAACAGTAGTTGAAGGAAAAAATGACTACTTTAGAAACAGGATTGCAGTGTCAAAGCACTTAACTGGAAGGCATGAGGCTGAGTACTGTGGGAACACAATCTGAATAATACTGATACCAAAATTCCCCCAGATTCCTGCAGAAGCAACTAATTTGAACATGCGTGGCACTGGGAAGAAGGGCAGAACTTCTCCTTTGCTGGTAGTAAAAGAAGCATTTTCCTTACTAACCAGCACAGTTAGGCTCATCTGCTTGCTGCTGGCAAGGTGAAAAGCCCAAGCTTCTTTTATTCGAAGTATGTTGAACAATTTTTGCTAAATGAGAATATGAAATCTGTGTGCATATGTTGATGGTTACAGTAATACCTAAAGACGTGTCAGCTGACAATTCTCTTACACACTGGTAATCTGGAGCACAGGCAAAGCAAGCAGTTGTCAGCAGCAAGTTAAATCGCAGATTCCTGGAGTTGTTGGCTGCTCCAAGGGCTTATGAAGAAGCATTTTTTGCTGAGATTCTCAGTACAGAATGCTTCTCTGTGAGCGTGTGGTGTGTAAAACACAGCTCTGAATGGGGAAATTCTGGCCAGAGGATTTGTTCGATTAAAATAAAATTTCTAGTTAATTCTAGTCTCTAGTTAATTAATGCCCAAATTAGTTAGTACTTACCAATATAGGACCATTTTGACCCTGTTTAAAAACAAACAAAATATTAGTGTGAATCTTTGAAATTGAGCATACACTGTAATTAAAGAAAGAAATTGCCCCTTAAATCCATGTACTGAAACTTACTTTCATCTGACTTTCTATGTCCAGATGTTGAGCAAAACAAAGAAGTTTTCAAAGGTTATGAGCCCTTCTCAACCACATTATGACCAGGGTTATTCAGAGATTTTGCCTAGGACTTGACTTTCTTGTGGTTGCTTGAATTCTGGGGCCAAACTTTTTTTCTTCTCTCTCTCTCCCTTTTTTTTTTTTTAAATAGCCACAGACTATATGTAGGCATCCCCGATTTCTTCTGGTGAGACAAATAAGGAGTGTGGGCAGGATGAATTTGTCATCAAAATCCCCATGTCTAATTGAGCTGTTTGAAATGCATCAGGGGATTGCCTGTTGCTGCCCTGAGAAATGAGAGGCAGTCCTTTCTGCACAGGTTCTCTGGGATTTGCCAGCTGAACTGTACAGAGAATAGATGGACTTTGGAAAAAGAGGATGTGATAAAGGAACCGACATAACTCAGAAAATTCCAGGGGGTTGAGTGGGTGCTAAAATGATCAATATTCATCCATTGCTTAAGGAACAGAATGTGGAACAGTGCCTTTGCATGCCTTTTGAAATGTCTTGACTTATTTTATTTTTTTTCCACCCAGTCTACTTACAGTCATTCAGCTTGCTGTGTAATTACTGGCACCTGTCCTGGCAGACCTGAACAATTGTGGTTATCAGGCTTAGGAGGCAGTTCTGGATGACAAGTCCTGCAAACACTCCATGTGCTTGTGTATGCATGTGTGCAGGCAGATATTTATCCATAGTTGCACACATTTGCTCAGAACCTGATTCATGGCTTTGTTTTTTGTACTCTGCAGTGTACTCACAGCTCTTAGCCAAAAACTGTTGTGTGAAATGTTTGGGAGTCCTTCTGCACTGTCTTCAATTGCTACATGAAAAACCTGATACGCTTCTCCCCTTCTTTTTGCTGGAATTGTCCCTCATTGAGGTTTTTGGGGCTGCTTGTGTCCTGTGGTCAGCACGCTCTGTAGGTACCACTTGCATACAGATAGTTATCAGCTGTCAACATGCTTTAAAAATCCCCACATCCTCATTTGAGCAAGGTTTGAAGAAGCATTGGCTTAACTGAAATAGCTGATCTCCACACCTGCTCCTACTTCATGTTAATATATGCATGAGGTATCCAAACCATAAATATATGTATGTGTATTTATAATATAGAACAACCTTAAAACAAGAAATTTCAAAGATTTTCAGCAATTTGGGCTTTTATTCCAAATAAAAACAAATAAAAACTTTAAGTCTTTTACCAAGTGAAATTTTCCTTAGCCTGTGAGCATCTTTGATGCTCTGTGATTCACTACCCTTGTGCCTTTACTGATGAGCACAATTGTAGCTAGTGCTATGAGGGAGATGAGCAGACAAAAGATGGCAGAATCTTCTTGATTTTGTCTGAATTGAGATGTCAAAGCTACATCAGAGCTACAGAGGGAATTGATTTACTGTCATCCTCATATTGTGAGCAAGATTGGTGTTACGTTTACTCTGCTTGATAATGAAATCAGAATGAAGCAGACTGTTACACAGTCTCCTGAATTTGGACAGAAGTCTGATTCACACCTAGTGTTCACCTTCTACCAACAGCTCCATGTCTGTGAGGACTTTCTTGCCTCTGCGCTTGTCCTGCAGTGAGTGCTGATGAATAACACAGCTACATGCCTGCATATGCCAGAGGAGTTTCCTAGAACCTAAAGTGTATCTAGGTTTCATCAATATCCAGGGAATAGGTGTGTTTCCAGTAACACCTGTGAGCTGGTAAAGTGGGAGGGGAAAGTTGTGACAATCTGCATCTTATTTGGGTCTCTGACTTGGGAAGATGTCAAAAACAGGCAGGTGCTGTAGCTCATACCATTTGTTGGCACCAGCTGTCTCATTCCAAACCAGGAGTTCTCCAGATTTCCCTGCAGGATGCATTGTCAGACATACCTTTTCAATACATCTTTTCACTTCCAGGCCTTCATGTTGTCATTCTGCGGAGCACCAAGCCCTAAAAGCCTATGCTTTTCAGGTGGGAGATTCTGCCATTTAGCAATTTTTCAGAGGAAATATGCCTGAAATAACAAGCTGAGCTGAGAAGTTGGAATTCTATCCTGTGTAGCTCATGCTGAAAACCTGGCAAAATACTCATCCTGGCAGGGCTGCACAAGAAGCAGACTGCTTTGGATTACGTGCAAACCTTCAGGTTTTTCCTGCCATGAATATTCATGCTCTCACATAACTCTATACTATGATTCTCCCCCCTATCCTATAATCATGCCAGGTGGATTATAATAAGCTTGAATGGATGAAAATTAACTCCTAAAAAGAAAGTGAGGAGTACTGATCTCCTGAAACTGGTCCCATGTAAATATAAGGCAGTGAGGTTTATTACGTGGGAAATGGGGCGCTTCACAGGGCTTACATTCTTTTTGTTTGGTTTAAAAATAAGAAGAGCAGAGGGAAAGATGTTATGGTTCCAGAGAAAGGCGTTGCTAACACCGAAGAAGGCCAGTCTCACAAAGCAAGGCGTGCTGAGCACACAAGTGGTCTGTAACATGAACTAAATCAGAGGACAGATTTCTGTTTCCTTTCTAAATCAGAAATTGAAGTAAGGACACCGATTCCAAACAATTGCGATTGCAACAATACACAATGTTGAGCATGCTATTGAAATATTAGTTTAAAAAAAAAAAAAATTAAGAGCAGTGTTAGTTTTCTGCATACATGAGCTACCCAGCAATAAGAGCAACAATAAAATAGCCAAAAGATTTTACCATTCAGCGACGCTGGTACCGAGAGTTGTATCTTTAGGAAGAAAATGAGCACAGTAGTGACTATAGCTCTATTGCAGCTCTTGACTGACATCTCAAGGAAAGACTTGTAATATACCAGCAGTCCACACGTTTCTCTGTACTCTGAAGAAACTCCCTTGTAGGTATCTGGCAAACTGCAAATTGCACGCATGCAGACCTTCTGCTAATGAGTTATTGCTCTTCTGTTTCCTTGTCTCTCTCCCTCCTTTCAGGTCTGCTTTTTATAAAGCTCCTCGGACTCATCCCAAAACAAGTGATGTAATCAGACCTGCCTCTAGGTCACAGCACCCTCAGAAAGCTGATCCTGTCCTTGATTACCACAATTTTACCAAACTTCTGAGGGGACCGACTCCAGTACTTATAAAGCAAATTAAGATGTGGAACTTAAGAAATTATGTAGCAGAGAGAGCTTATAGAATGTGTCCTTTGCTTTTGTGAACCAGACCACAGCAGAGTTTTTCTAACCTATTTCAGAGCGGCTCTCTAAACTCCCATTTTTGGATCAGCGTGATTTTAGCATAAAGGGCCACTGTGAGAACTGGAGGGAGGGGAAGCCAGAGGAGGGCGAGAGAAGTGAGGCTGTGTGTGGCACTCTTCATACTTCTGAGGGACCATGGACACTTCCCAGGAAAAAAAAATGCCTGTCTTGTCAGGAAGAATTTTTCTTTAAGATGAAAGCTCTTGGAACTGAGAGAATACAAGGAGCAGAGAGAAATGAACGTTCATGAAGCAACTGCCCCAGATGCAGAGGCTATGTTCAGGACGTGTGGGGAGGGATAGAGAGGAGCACAGAGCGTAGATGATGTCCTCTTCTGAAGGTGATTGAGGAGTAGCCTCTTAAGCTGAATACATCATGGATAGCTGAGGAGAGGGAGGTGGGATTGGAAAGACTATTAGTTGTTCCAGTTGTGTACATTATTATTGATAACTGTTATTAACTACTTACTATGTCTTAGTAACAACCATTTAGCACATAATACTTTTGAGCATCTTTATTTATCAAATGCTGTTTAATTTTTTAATGTTATTAGTCTTACTTATTTTTTTCCTAACATAATGCATGTGGGTGATAAAGGCAAAGGAAAGCTGACTGCAGCATAGTTCACCTCTATCCAGATCCTAGGTAGGGATGTGCTAAAAAGCACAATTCTGGCATGCTGGTGCTATTTATCTATAGTCCGATCCTATCCAGGCTGCAGAGAGCAGCAGCAAATAATGAATGGCTTTTAGAAAGTATCTGCCTTTGAGTACAGTTCCTCACTCATATTTCATAATATTTTGTGAAACTTAATTGTAATATCTGATTCTGCCTGATTTAGTTCAGTCAGATATAATCTAGAGAAAGAGGGTGTGAGTAAAAATGTTTTTAACGTGTCTTATTAATTAATTGCCATTGCCCAAAAGAGAGGAATGCATTCTGTCTACCATGTTTATATAGAGGGGCACAATGAGTCTGCTGAGGTTTCTGTAGAAGAAATTATTTTGTCACAATCCTTAACATAATGGGTAAGCAACAGTAACAGTTGAAGATGACCTCCTCTACAAAATGACCTTTTGTGTAGGAGTGTTTGAACTGAGCTATCTGCCAAAATATGCCTTCAAACTATTTCTTCCTTTCTCTTTTCTGCTCGTGTTCTTGAAAAATTTGCTGTGCTGAAGTACTTTTTTACATCTTCCCATTTCACACCTCTCCTGGCCCAGGTGCTGCTGTCATTTGGCTTTACATCCTCAGGAGGAATTCTGGGCAGAGCTGGTGGATAGAAAGTGCTTTGCTTGCAAAATACAACCCTCCCTCCAGAGCTCCCCTAACAAACAAACTCCAACACTTCTCTGAAACAGCTGACACTGTTTTCTCCAGCAACCAGACAGGGTTTGCCGTTTGATTCTATCTTTATGAAATGTTAGGTCTCTGGCAGTTGGCTTTCATCTCAGCATCAATCCAAGGTGGTGACAGGACAGGGTTGTCATGGATTGGTGGGGCTCATGAGAAGTTGTGTATTTGGATATACGTGCAGTTCAGCATCACTCGTTTTTAAAAATGAAGCCCAGAAGCATTCCAGTGGTAGCAAAAAGGAATTTTAGCAGAAGGCCCAGGAATTTATTTTGAGTCCTGCATTTGTCCTCCAGTGACAAACCACTAGCCTACAAAACCCTCTATTCTATCTCTCTGAAATTCCCTATGTATTACTTATTTTCCATCTGCTCTCCCCAAAATACACTTATGGGATAAATATCTGCTATGGCAGACTAGCCCTGTGAAGTCGAATTCAAGGGTTTTTGCATGTATTGAAGTATTTGCTAAATGTGCTGGGAACTGTCAAACTGGGCAGAGCAGCACTCCATGATTTAATGTATGAGATTGTCAAGTGCTACTGCATGGCCGCTTGTACAATTCAAACCAATTTTTCCCAACCTTTTTTCTGTTCTAACTGATATTCTGATTTATTCACTTAACTTAACCTCCTAGACTGCAATAGGGCACAAACTGACACAGTTATCGATGAAATCTTTCCCCACTAAGCTGTTAGATTTAATATGTAGACATGAGCAATCAACCCGTTACTGCTCTGATGACCAGCCTTCCTCTGCAGAATACAGGATGGCTTCTACAAGTTCCGAATGGACAAGAGTTTACATCAGCAAAGCAGCAACCAACATTAAACAGTATCTTTGGTCACCTCATTCAGAAGGAAAAAAGCTAAGCAGGCACTGTGTTCTTTCTTGGGGCTCTGATACACTGTAGAACTGACTTGTGCAAACACTTGAACAGTCTCAGAGGATATTTCTGCAAACCAGAATATTCATGATTGCTTTAGTTAATTTTCCTCGAGTGCAGCTGACAGTAAAGGTCCAGGATCTGCTGTAGAAAAGCTGACAATATAGTTAAAAGGGCAAAGCAGAAAAGAAACAGAGAGTGATGGGAGGGGGATAGTAGGATGAACCAAAAGCCAAATAAAGGAAAATATCACAAGTATGTGCAATAGTTACATTGCTCTGATGAACTCCTAAAATTGCTGCAAGCAAGGTTCATTTCCCTTTCGTTGTCAGTTTCTCTCCCAGACTCCTCTCAGAATGATCTTTCCCACTCCAGAAGTATTCAGACAGCACAATCACAAGCACTGCCTACTAGGTTGCACTCTCTTTATTTCAGTTTCCAGGGCAGTCTGACATCTTTCCTGGGTGTTAACCACTCACTCAGTTTTCATTATGTTAAGTAAACATAATGGTGATTTTGATGAGGCATGCAAACACGAACTTGTGGAGAAATAAAGATGAATTACTGAGACTGTCTATCTCAGTAGCAATTGATGACTTTGTGTTTCAAAGGACATATTTCATAAAGTGAAGCCTGCTGGAAAGTATTAAATCTTAGTTCAATTTACTTCTTGAATTCACTGCACAAGGAATGAAAAGTTATTAAAAACATACTTAGTTTCTTGTTATTGCAGGCACTCTTGCACTTTTCAGTGGCTCATTTGTACCATCCATTTTTTCATCTGATTATTCTTTCTTTATGCTGTATGAAAAGAATGAATCACTGGCTAACTATAGGGTTGAGTGCTCACTTTTACATTCCTCTGCTCAGAGACCAGATAGAATAGATATATAGACCCAAAGTGGGGATTTGGGATGACTCACGGGGCTACAGTATCTTAGGGCTGTACTAAGAGCTGGTGAAACTGGCCAAAGAGGGATTGTTCTGGTGTAAAAAAAGTTGCAAACCAGGAATAAAGGCTGAGAGGAGGGTATTACTGGATCAAGCCTTATATATAGCTGTGTTGGTGTAATACATAAAAATGTAGGCTAGTCACTTCTTCAGATTATGACCTGGAGTAGCACCTACTGGTGGTTTATATGATGTTGTATTTATCACAAATTGCTTATGGTGATTTTCATTCTCACAAGCTGTTTTCAGTGCTCAGAACAAGACTATTACTATTGTCTTGCACTGCAACAGAAGCTAGATCATAGAATCATTAAGGTTGGAAAAGACCTCTAAAATCACTGTGTCCCTACGTACCACATCTACCCTTTCCTTAAGCACTTCCAGGAATGGTGACTCCACCACCTCCCTGGACAGCCTATTCTAATACTTCACCACTCTTTCTGAGAACAAATTCTTCCTAATATCCAACCTGAACCTGCTCTGGCACAACTTGAGGCTGTTCTCTTTCATCCTATCACTGTTACCCAGGAGAAGAGGCCAACCCTCACCTCATCACAACCTCCTTTCAGGGAGTTGTAGAGAGCTGTAAGATCTCCCCTGAGCTTCCCCTTCTCCAGACTAAACAATCCCAGGCCCCGCAGCTGCACCTCATAAAATGCGTTCCATACCCTTCACCTACTTTGTTGCCCTTCTCTCAACACTCTTCAAGGCCTTGATGTCTTTCTTATAGTGAGAGACCCAAAACTGAACACAGCAGGGACGAACACTGGACATTGGTGGGGGGCAGCCTCACCAATGTACAGAGGGACAGCCACCTCTATGATCTGCTTGTTGCACCATTCCCAATACAAGCCAGGATGCCACTGGCCTTCTTGGCCATCTGGGCATGTTGCTGGCTCATGTTAAGAGGAAAGATGTCATAGAAAATATATTTTAACTCTCTATCCCAGGCTTTTTCTTGCATATACAATGGCGTTCTGGTGTTTGCACAACTGAGAGAATAAGTTCCAGATTTAATAGCAGGCCATATTTTACTGCTTTGCATGTGATTCTTTACTCTGTGTTATGTCCATTTCTCCTCAGATGCAGTCACAGCTGTCACAGGAGCAATTTACCACTTGTCCTGTCTGCCTATTTTTCAGTCTTTGATAGTCTTCCACTGCAGCACAGCAAATGCTGCTGTTCCTTGTGGTATCCCCTGTGGAAACACACTGTTATATATAGCAATTGGTTGAACAAGATATAGCAAGACAGAATAGGGCTCTTGAGTTGGCAGCAATTTGAAGTTCAGACAGAAGACCAGTCTGAAAGCTCCTAACTGGCACAGAAGAGCAGTTCAGTAGAGAGGAAAGGCCATAGAAATTTCTCTTTCTGGTGAGTCACGGCAGAGTTCTTTACTGTCCAGATTCGTGTCTCAGCTTTAGTAAACTGCTCTCTCTCAAGTGGCAAAGTTTCACTGTATGTTGGCCTTTTTTTTTTTTTCCCCTTTTTTTATTGCCTGGCTACATTTTAGTAAAGATTGTTTCCTCAAAACTTGAAATCTTCACCCACATTCTAAGACTTTTCATTCCCTCACCTGGAAAGACACTGGCATGCTAGCTGTCTCTTGAAGAAAATGGGATCTTCCAAACTTGCTGATCATTATGAAACAGAACAGGAATGCCATCAGTCAGGAATGCACTTTTAGGGGTTCAGATTTAGAGCCTGTCTTCTATTAAGTCAGGTTTCAGTTAAGATCAGGCACAGTACTAAAACTCTCTCTGAGTGCATATATTGGTTTGTTCAGAGTACCTTTTCGGATGTGTTCATTTTTCATGAATTGTTGGGTTGAATTCAACCTATTACAGTAAAACATCCCTGTTAAATAGCTTGGTCTCAGGTCGCAGCTGTTGGGAATACTCAATTTGTATTTAAACAGTAGACTAAATTGTGATGCTTAGAATAGTTCAAGCAGCACCCTTAAAAGAAACAGACTGAATGTTGTATTTACGGTGCCATAGCTATAACCAGTTAGAAATCTGTCTAATCTTGGCATGTATGTGAGTCAAAAGTCCAAATATACTGCCAGTTAATTTCAAGGCGTTAAATTCAGTTTCTGAGAAAAAGACCTGTTGAGTATCTACAAGAGATGTCTTATAATTAATCATAGAATCACAGAATATCCTCAGCTGGAAGGGACCTGCAAGGATCACTGAGTCCAACTGCTGGCTCCATGCAGGACTACCCCAAAAATTTCAAAACATACTTCTGGCAGTGGCTAGCAGTGCTGTGCCTGATGCACCCCAGGGTACAGCCGGCCGTTCTGGCTGCCAGGGCACACTGTCAGCCAGAACCCCCAGATCTCTTTCCATGGTTCTTTTCTTTAGTCAGCTTAAACCAACAGCAGCCATCCCTGACAGGGCAGCCACCCTGGTGAAAATCCTGGGCTTTGAGACACGGCCATAGAATCAGTGAGATGCACAGCAGCCTTCCCTGCTTCTCAGCCAGTAATTCAGGGAGAAACATCTCTAATGAGCTTGTGCTAGTTGTTACAGTGCCAGTTATTGAATCACAGAAACTGAAGGACTGGGGTGCCGTGTGCCCACCTTCCTTCTTCCCATCTCCTGCAGCCACGCATTCTCCACGCTCTCACTTTCTCCCTCTGCAGAATGCTGTAGTGGAATACCAAATTGCAGAATTTCCAGAAAATAAGATGAAAATTCTGAGGGGAGTGAGAGGCTGGGCATTACCATTTATTTAGTTTACCTTTTGGAAAAAAAAAGCTCATCTTTACCTTGTGGCTAGGGGCAGGAGGGAGGGGAGCACAGCCCACTGTACCTTGCTTCTCCTTTTCCAGCCCGATGAGTGAAGATGCATGAATTTGCAGAGCCCCCTGTAAAAGCAGAGGTATCTGCAATGCCAGTGTTTTGGTATTAGGGCCGAAATACTGTATCTGAAATGCTGTACTGTGGTGCTGACTAAGCAGTAGTGATTAGATATAACATTGAGAATATTTCTTTGTGATTTTTGTGCTGAAGCTTAAAAAATGGGTTTGTAAAGTTGATAGAGGCGATACATTAAATGTTAACTGTCTTCATCTATTCAATTTATCCAAGTAATGACATTGATTCCCTGGAGAAAGATCCCTCCCAGTTTTTCATGACAGTCTTTCATTTGTCAGCTTGTCCCAGGTTCCATTTACAAGGACACAGATTTTTCCCCATCACTCGGGTGGAGCTGTGAAGACCTAAGTCACTGAATGGGGAAACAGAGGAGAAGTGTGACTTTATGAATGATATGCAGCACAAACTGGTGTCTAAAACAGGCTCTGACAAAGTTCCTTGTCACCTGTCAGGATAGGGACCTCTGCCACCACATGAAAAGCACAAATGACATCCTACATTATGAAAGGTTACCTAGTAAAAGTTGTGGGAAATAATAAAAGAATCTCAAAGGCAAACTCTTCTCTGTGGTCACTGTTGTGACTAACAGGGGTTCTCTGTACTCATTTAAAAACATGCTGAGGATTTGCTTGTGTGGGAGGAATAAGAAATGATCCCCACAAGGTGGCAACAGATCAGAATAACTTTCCAGCAGAAGTTTCCAGCAGACCTAGAATGTGAATTTGTGGCACTCTCAGGTGGGCTTTATATAACAGCTAAATAATAGGTATGTACTTGAGAGTCACTATATTTGTCCTGTGTCTGCACACATTAGAAGCCCAAGGTTCTGGTTAAAAAAAGACTCACACAAACAAGGCAAGAAGCAGAGTACAGCAAAGCGAGGCTTTTTGCTAAAGATGGAACATGGCATTCTCCTCGCTCCAGGATTCTGCCAGAAATACCCCTCATAACAGCAGAATCATTTTGTTGTTGGCCTCACCAGCAGTGCTTGTGCTCTGTTTACTCCATTCACCAGACATGATTGTGGTCTTGGCTCAAGATCAAATTAAATGTGAGGCACTGAAGGAGTAGCCAGACAAATGTCCTGCTATAGGGAAGACAGAGGCATTTGGATGTACAGAATCAGCTCTGGCCTTGCCTGGTTATTATGACTGCAGAGTGGAAGAAGGGAGGGAGCTGGACCAGGTGACAGGAGTCTGCATGCTGGATTTCAGTTTCTGACTGAATAACTGACTTCTCTTTGCTTTATTTCTGTCTCAATATCTCAATAATCATCTGTAGATGCTTTGTACATTGCACCAGTCAGACTCATAAGGCAGGATGAACTGGGAGAGAGATGGAAAAATGGCCTTGCTGCTGATTCCTCCTTCCACTGGTATAATTGTGCTCTTTGTTCTAAACATGTAGCTGATGTGCTGCTGCACAGAGGATGAGTGCTAAGGCCCTTTGTCACCACTTCCCTACATTGACCAGCATAAGATGGCTGGTGGAGTCAGACCACAGGTCCTTTAATTTCTCCTGGGGTGTCTGCGTGGCTGAGGGGTGTGATATGCTCATTAAGGTCTATGCAGCTCTCTAGTTGTCCAAAACAAAAACAAGTGACTATGCCAAGTCTGCTTGTGACTGGAAAAAAATAAAGAAAAAAAGAAAAAAGAAAAAAAGAAAAACAAACCCCCAAAATTACTTTGCAGCTTTTTCCAAAATATCTTTAAACTGTCTCGAGTGACTCACTGATGCCTGCTACACATCAAGAGGTCTAAAGGTATATTTTAAAATAAAACAAGAAAGATGAATATTAACTCTTCTTCAGCCTCAGCTCCAAATGTATTTATGGCATAGTGTTCTGAGTTGAGAGCATTCTAAATCAAGACGGGAACCTATCCTTAAGCAACTGCAGGATGATTAAAATAGCCATCTCTTCCCATTGGGCTTGTGGAATCATCTCTACTGGTGCAGAAACTCAAAGCTCCAAGCAGTATTTTGTTAGCTTTGGAGACTTAAAAAGTTTTCTTGGTTTTCTTGCTGGTAAACACTTTGCCAGCCATATGTGGGCTTTAAAAGACAGAGTGATGTGAAAGAAGTCAGTGTTGCAGTTTCCCAGAAATGCAAATCTCTTAATAATGGCTGCAGAGGCCAGGGCATGAGGGGTGGTGGCAGAATGGAGTGAGGGCCAGTTCTTTGCATGAGGGTGTGGCTGTACTTAAATGAAGCTTACTCTGCTTATATTTTAATAATGTGTTCCAAAATTGTTAACCATATAAACCGTCCTCTGGCAACGTGAGGAATCCACATCTTTGGGTCCTTAGTCCCTTGGGAGGGCCATAGAATCCCATGCACCAGTGGTGCAGCTGTTGATTTGAAGCCTCTCCAAAGATGGATTTTTCATGCACCCCCTCACACATGGAGCTGCTGGGGTTCTCCCACTGGCTTGTTTGCTGCAGCAGTCTTGTGTCCAAAGCTGCAACACACTATTTCATACATAGCAGCAAACACATCATCACAGCAAATAGTACCTTATATGCTGTGGGAGAATTAGCATAACCCAGTGCTGCAAGCGTTCCTGAATAGCCACTGTTATTACAGAACTGCAGGCTGCTGCATGCTGTTTGCTTACAGAGGTGCTGCTGGGAATGAGAGTGACTGACAGGCAATGCATGAAGAGCACATCATCTGCTCAAGTCTTTCCAGATGATGGTACATGAGATGGATTTAGAGTCAGTTTGGAGTCTGATCAGCAGCACAGCAACTGAAGTTGCTGGTTTGGGTCTTTTTTCTTCCCTTTCTGTCTTCATGGCTGGAGTGGCTCCATCCCAGCCTTTTATCCTAGGATAATGGATATCCTAGGAGTGCAGTCTGTGCGGATGAGAAGCTGTAATGAAAAGCTGGGCTTGCTGACCTCCGTTACCTTAGGGAACAATGTAATGAGAAGCTTTACCTTTGTGCAGAAGTACTGATTAGCAGTGATGTAAAGCTGAAGCTCTGAATCTGTGCACAAAATTGATGATTACCTGCCATGCTTAAGAGAACCTAAATGCTGTGGTTATTTACATCAGCCTTTTGATTTACTACAGCTGCTACATTTAGCCATTTGGCAAGCGTGTCTTAGTTATACTGTACTTCAGAGCTCTGGTCTTTAAGTACCTGAAGATGTGGAACCAGCCGTTCTCCCTTGGGCTGGCTTGAAGTGGCATGAAGTACAACAGAGGAGAACTGGTTGTCCTGAACTAAAGACTTATTTTAAAAACTACACTACGTACCACACACATTTAAACATTTCTTGGGCTTGGATACTCAGTCATGTTTACAAAAGTAAAATCTCATTATGGTCTAAACACAGGCCTGGCATTCTGCTCCGAATGCAGGCCTTTACCTACCTCAAGTACCATGCTTAGGATAGAGAGAGCACAGCAGTGAAGTCTTGAATTGCTGAGACTTCATGATTTTTAGGAAATGGTGAAACATTAAAAATGTTTTTCTACTGAAAAAGTAACAATTTACTACAAGGATCCTTATGATGAGATCCCTGCATCACTTTTTTCAGCTCTTTGCTGCTTTACAAAACTGTGCTAACATGCAGTGGTGATAGACAGACACCTACTTTTGGCCTGATTATATTGCTTGTGTATTTGAAACATGGGAATATGTTTAAAAGAATATGGATTGATGTTGTTAGGGACAGACATGCTTGTCAAGACATCAAAATGTAGTTACGCAGATACTGCTTACCTATTTTCATGTGACTAGAGGTGGGGAAACAAGGGACTAAGGAAGCAGCAGGTCATCCCAAGCTTACTCATTTATTGCCTGGAACATCTATTCTGATCACTGCTATGAAAGCAGACTTTTAACAAAAGGAAATCATAGTAATGAAAGGTTTTACTGCAGTTATGTGTCACCTTAGTTTCTTTCAGGCACAGATGCACATGAACATGGTACAGTCATAGTGAATTGAGGATGGCTGCATTATGTGAGCATGAACAAGTTACTAAGCACTTCCTGAGGAAGTGCCAGGTAACCTTTTTTTCATGGTGCACTGTAAATTCTTGACCACGTAGGCATTACAGAAATCAGTCTTGGTATATTCTAGGTTCTGGCAGATAGAGGTTAAGTAACGTAGCACAGGAGCTATTCTTAAATAACTGCTTTAACTATACTAAATCTAATTGTACAGGGCTCTGAGTGAAAGAAATAATAGGTACTGCAGATTTAAAATTACATAAAAGTTCTTCAGACAGTTTTCTTGAATGTGATTTGTGTCAAACCCCAAATTAAGTTCCCAATCCTCCTGCAAAATGCCATGAATTTAAATAATTCAAAATATATTTGGGTCTTGAGCTTGTTTAGCATGAAGCAAGTCAAAATCCCAGAAAAGGAAGTCTAATATGGCAAAAGGAAGATCTGTGATAGTTTTGTCTCCAGATCTGCTCTGTAACTCAGCTGCATTTCTCTTCTTCAGAGTTCAGAGCTACCTGTGTCAGCAGTTCATGGATGCTCTTTGGATGCAGAACTGAAGAGTTGTTGGCACATTCACATCTTGCTGCAGTGAGTAAATCAGGCTGATTCTGTGATTCTATGATCTAATACTGATGATATGAGATCTCTGTGGCTTCTTATTTCAGAACAAGCAGGATATCTCCCTCCCACCATATAGTACCATCTTAGTTTCAAGCTCCAGCTGGAACAGAAAAATTTCAGAACGCCTTGTTCAGTCCTTGAATTAGGAGACATCAAGTGAAGGCAGTGAGGAAAGGAAATCTGAACCAACGGTCTCCTTTTTCAATTCAGATTGCTGCTCAACATTGTGAGTAATTGAGCCTGAAGAATAGCATGATGACAAAATAATACATTCCTGGTGACATGGAATAAAATTCCCACTCCTCTGGTCGAACTTCATCCCAAAGAGAATAAAATGCTGTCATATGGAGTAACACAAGTCTCATTCAGCCCAGCTATTGGTGATGTGTGTGTACTGTCTCTGTATACAATGGCAAGTTTTTCCCACAAATACTTTGCTTTGCAGGCAAAATGCTTCAGAATCTAAGTGCTCCAAGCCATTGGAGCATAACCTTTTTTGTTAATATTTGCATTGCTTTGTGGTCAATAGAGTAGAACTAAAATCCAGTAAATGATCAGTACAGTACAAGGAACAGTGGGCTGCAAAATTCTTTGAACAAAACCAGAATCAAGTGCAGAGAAGAAGTGCGATGCCCCTGTAGCTTACAACAAGCAACGAAGCCTGTGGAATATTTTGACTGTCAGCAGGCTTGTTTAATGTAAGTGGATAGGTAATACAGTGTGTGCTCAGTTACAGTTCACAGACACGATGCTTTCACTGTAGGAATACTCTACGTGAAAATAGCCAATGAGAGCGGTGAAAAAAAAGTCATCAGTTCAGCTAGTTCATCCTGAGACTCTCATCAGACCTTTTTTAAGTGAACGGGACTTCAGATACAAAGGCAAACACTACCATTACAATACTTTCTATAAAAGTTGTTTTCGTGGACAACTGGACTTCACATTACATTTCCCAAGACTTATCTAAAGTAGTATAATTCTATACCATCTCAGAATTCCCTCTCCAACCCTGCCACGATCATCAGATAAATTCTTCAAATTTCTGTGCCTGGATTATCATCTATTCTCTTTATATTTGTTAACAAGCTAATTTTAGTGGTGAAATACAAAACGTGCATCTCATCTACATACTTGGTGCTTGTTGCATAGGAACTTCCATGGCTTTGCCTCGTGTGACATAATAATTGTACCAATGGCATGGAGGTTCTGGAATTGTTTGAGTGCTTTTAAACAGTTTTCCCTTCTTTAATCAAATGGATGGGCTGGTCCAAGCTGTCACATTTTCCTGTCAGATAGGTAAGGCTGGGCTGTCTTTCCAAAAGGCACATGGGAGAACTCAGACTTTGCATAGTGCTCTGATGCACTGTGTAAACTGAGTCGGATTTTTTAAAATCTACTCATAGTTACCTCACAAGAAAGTGTTCTCTTTTGTTTAAGATACGATGAAATAAAGCCTGATGATCTTAAAAGTGGCTTAAGATGAGTACAGAATCGGGGCAATACTCTCAAGAATGCATTTGGAAATCATATAAAATTTACATAATGATTACAGTAAAAGCTGGGGAGCCTAAAGGCCAGTGACATGAAATACTGCTGGATGCACTTCAATTATTGAACAGACTCTGGAAGGCAGTTGATGAAGCTGGCACCAAAAGCTGCCAGACGGAAGAGAACTTTCAGGCAGCTGTTTAAAGCATGAGTGAAAATAAGCCCTTTCTGCACGAATAACATGATTAAGAGCAATGTGGAGAATTTTCAAGCCGTTCAGTTCATTTGTATCCTTTATTTTTTACATCGTTCACAGAGAATAATCATAGCACAGAGGATAATCACATTCACCTTTATTCGTACCTTGCAGTGTGACCAAGTGTTGGGTCACAGTTAAAGCATCGCCTTTGCTAATAGGATGTCCCCAGAGTTATGTGGAAAAATGTAAGTTAGCAAGGGAAAAAGAAAAAAAAAAAAGGAATTCTGGTGAAAGTACTCCAGCTCTCTGCATGCTTATGGCACTGCTCGCTTCCCTTCCACTGCCACTCTGCTCTACAGCTACAGCTCCCAGAATACAACGAACCAGAGCCATTAGGATTCCCTTCTCACGTGGGAGATGAAGTTGCCACAATCTTCTCACTTTCTGCATTCACACTTAGCATTTTTAACACCGCACTGTACGCTGGAGGTAATTTTGGAGCAGCACCATAGCGGACGTGGCTCCGCACAAGAGCAGCGCGCTCAGCGCTGAGGCGGGGCGCAGGGCAGGAGGGGGCGCTTCCTCCGCAGGGCGCCGCGGTGCTCTGTGCTACGGCGCCCCCTGGCGGCCGGCGCCCCCCATCCCGCCTCGAGTTCTCGTTTCCGCTCCGGGCGCTCGGGGCTTTGCGTGGCCTTGGCGGTCTGCCTCAGCCGGGGCGCCGCGCCTTGTGGGGAGAAATCCTTACTGGCTGCGTAAAGGGAGTAACTTGTGGTGCGCTGGAAAAGCGTGTGACCTTTGTTTTCAGAACACGTGCAGGAAATGGAAATAGATTTGCTAATGACACAGCCTGCAGCCAGAAAGGTGTTTGTGGTGTTCAATGTGCTGCAGCTTACGGATGCACGCAGCTGAGCTGCTGCTCATTGCACAGATGGTATGCATCTCTCTGAGCTGCTAGACCAGCCTCTAGTAAGGGGTTTATTAAGCCGAGACCCGGTGTTATTACTTAGCCACATCCTGATGGTTTCTATTGATTTTTTCAGGCCAGCTGTCTGCCTCGGAGTTGCATCCACAGAGTAAATAATTCACTTCCTTGCAGGTTTCTGTACTGTCCACATTGCTGTCACCATTGTAACTGAGTGCTGCACCTGTCCCCTTCTGGGAACACAGAGAACTGTCTGCTCTTTGGATGTGGTACACAGAGGTGGAAGTGCAATCTCGCATGACTTTGCTAGGTCTGGAGAGGCACTCGGTGTTCTGAGTGTTTATTGCTTTATGTGCTCAGAACAGAAGGTCTGCTAACAACCTTTTACATTTGGAGTGTTTGGTGCATGTGCCAATCTCTCTCTACGTGTGCTGAGTTCACCCCTCAGAAAAGAAGAAGCGTGCTGTGGGAGAGGATATTATTTCTATCTTTATGTTTTCAATTCAGAAATTTTAGCTGGGAGAGACAGGAGGACTCCAAAATGTGTGCTCTGGACGGAGCCAGCCTCTTTTCCTCAGCTGCAGTCAGGAAGGAGATTAGACCTTTAGCTTAAGCAGACAATTACAGTTTTGGTTTCAATAACTTTCCCTGTGTCACTCAAGAATTTTCTGCTGAAGACAGACTCTAGTTCCTCAGGATAGCATCCATTCCACTCCTCCAGTGTTCTTTTTTCTCCATTCCACCCACTCACCCCAATTCCTTCAGCAAACAAGGAAGTCATTCGAGGCAACAACTGCTTCACTTGGTCCCCTGAACGATGTCCACGCAGTGATTCTGAAGGAAGCCAAGATCACATGTAAATTTCTACTTTTGCATCTTCAGTCCAAATCACAGTACCAACACAGGTTAATATTTTCAAATATTTAAGACCAAAGTTTTATCCCTGAGAAATACAGCAGAACTAAAGAACCCCCCAGGCAAAACTACCCACAGTAAATTGTAGGTGTGTATGCAGGATACCATTTGAGGGCCAAATTCTAAACTTAGATGGAGCCTATAGCATAGATGAATGATGACATATATGTGACAAGAGGACACCGCATGAATCTCTCTCTTGCAGTAGAGCTGATGACATACTATATTAAATGGAAATTTCTAATTTCTAATTTCTTAAAATGCTGACTCACAGGTCCCTATTATGCAATGATTTGCACCCATTATGAGTGTGCCTTCAGGAGTTATCTTAGCTATCATCTAAACTGGACTGAGCTGAGGAAGGATGGGAGAAAGAGATGAGGCTCCAGTTCCACATTAAATGTGTTTTCTTTTTCCTCAATGAACCTTACTGAATTGGGACCTCGAGAGGCTAGAAAGGTGGGCCCGGGTGAACCTGATGAGGTTCAACACAGCAAAGTGCAGAGTTTTGCACTTGGGCCAGAGGAATCTCAGGCATCCAAACAAACTGGAAGGAGCGGTCCTTGAGAGCAGCCCTGTGGAGAAGGACCTGGGGGTCTTGATAGATGAAAAACTTAACATGAGCCAGCAGTGTGCTCTTGTGGCTCGGAAGGCAAATGGGATCCTGGGCTCCATCAAAAGAGGGGTGGCCAGCAGGGACAGGGAGGTGATTGTTCCCCTCTACTCTGCTCTTGTGAGGCCCCATCTGGAGTACTGTGTCCAGATCTGGAGCCCCCAGTACAAGAAAGACAGGGAGCTGTTGGAGAGGGTCCAGAGGAGGGCCACAAAGATGATCAGGGGACTGGAGCACCTCCCCTATGAGGACAGGCTGAGGGAGCTGGGCTTGTTCAGCCTGGAGAAAAGAAGGCTGTGGGGTGACCTCATTGCAGCCTTTCAGTACCTAAAGGGAGCCTACAAACAAGAGGGGAATCAACTCTTTGAAAGGGTAGATAACTGCAGGAAGGGGAAATGGTTTTGAGTTGAGGGAGGGGAGATTTAGGTTGGATGTCAGGGGGAAGTTCTTTACAGAGAGAGCGGTGAGGTGCTGGAACAGCTGCCCAGAGAGGCTGTGGATGCCCCGTCCCTGGAGGTGTTCAAGGCCAGGTTGGATGGGGCCCTGGGCAGCCTGGTCTGGCATTAAATGAGGAGGTTGGTGGCCCTGCGTGTGGCAGGGGGTTGGAGATTCATGGTCCTTGAGGTCCCTTCCAACCCTGTGATTCTGTGATTCTGTGATTCTGAATGAACAAACAAAAATAATGCCTGGAGCTTCTATTCCAGTTTTCCCCCTACATGGGATAAATGTGGACTAGCACATTTGCCACAACATGGCAATTAAAATCAAGAAACAGGCAAATATTTGGGCAAGATCACACTATCAGCCAGGAAACGTAAGGAAGAATAAACTCTGCTGTTATCATGCAGAGGAGCAAAGTGTCACAGTCCCTATGGCTACGGCTCCTAGGGGTGGAAGAGGAGGGGTGTGTTGGTGAGCTGACACCTCTGTGTTTAGGGAAGTCAAAGTGTAGGTGTCTGCCGCTGCAGGAAGCGCAGCTCTGGGCCCTTCTGTGGCCCTTCTGACCTTCCTGCAACTCCGGGCTGCTTTTGTTCTTTTGTTATGGGGATCTTAACAATTCCACAGCAGGGGAGAAGGGAGGCTTTTCTTCCTGCATAGTACTGCAAGCTGAGCAGTCACGCAGTAAAGGTAACAGTCAAAACCTCTTAAACCAAAGCCACGTTTGTTTTTTTTCTGTGAGAAGTTTGCAGCCTTCCGGAATGAAAAGAGGAAGTCTCGGAGAAAGCAGTACATCGCCCATTAACCCTTGGCATTTTACACGGTATTTTTCTTCATGGTGCCCTGTGCTCATCAGCTTTGCTGCCACGGATCGTGCATTTCCACCTTTGCCTTGTCTGAAGGGCCCTACGAGCCTCGTGTTCTGCACTAGCAGGGAGATGTTCGTTGGCAGAGACTGTTACAGATGGAGGTGTTTCCTGCTGGTGGCAAAGCCCCGTGAGAACGAGCTCCCATGGAAGTCCAGATTTGCACCTGCGGTATAAAATACGTAAAATACCGCAGCCAACCTGGTAAATCAGTGCGTGCAGCAACAGCCATACTGCAGCGGGGCTGCGAGACCGATCCTACGCATTTCACTTGGTTGGGGCAGAGAAAAGGTGCGATCTCACCGCGCAGGAGTCACGGAATTACGTAGATTAAGGGGTTAAAGAGCTCCCTTCTTCCCGAGGCGTTGCGGCGGTGGATCCGTGCCCGAGGCACGGGGCGCCGTGTGCCGGTGCTCCGCACGCAGCGCAGACGCGGGGCGGCCCGGCCGGCCCCAGGTGCCGCGCGTCAGCGGCGCGCAGCGTGCGGGGGGCGGCTGCTCGGAAAGCCCGGCGGGGGGCGGCTGCTCGGAAAGCCCGGCGGGGGGCGGGCCGGCCCGAGGGAGCGGAGGGGAAGCGGACGGGAGGCGGCTGCCCGCAAAGCCCGGCGCGCGGATCGCGGGCCCGGCCCTAAGATGGCTGTTGTGCGCGGGGCGCCGCCGCCGTCGTAGAGCCGCGAGGAGCCGCCCGCCGCGCCCCGCCGCCATGGAGTGCCCGCACCTCGGCTCCAGCGTCTGCATCGCGCCCGACTCGGCCAAGTTCCCGCAGGGCTCGCCCTCCTCCTGGTGCTGCAGCGGTGAGTGCTCCGCGCGGCCTAACGCCGCTCCCGGCCCGAGGCGGCCCGGCCCGAGCGCGGCGGGGGGCGGCGGCCGAGAGCCTCTGCCGGGCAGCGCCGCTCCTTTGTTCCCCGCGGCCGCCGCCCCGCGCCCCCCGCCCGCCCCCCCCCACAGACCGCGGGACCCCTCGGCGGGAGGCGCCGCTCGGGGCCCTCCCCGCGGGAGGTGGGAAGGAGGCGGCGGGCCGGGGGAGATCCCGTCCACGCGGCCGAGCGGCTGCCGCGTGTCCCGGCGGGCGGAGGGCGAGGGCTCGGCGGCTGCGCTCCCGGGCCGGGCCGGCTTTGTGCGGGGCGGAGCGCGGCCCTCGGCGGACTTTGTGTGCGCGCGGTGCCCGCGGCCCCTTGGGCCCGTGCCCCCCTTCCCACGGGCGCGGAGGAATGCGGGGCCGCGGCGCTTTTGTTCGCCCCGGGGGCTGCATGGCTCGGCGCGGTGCGTGCTGCTGCGCGGCTTTCGGGTACCCCAGATTACTTTTCATTCTTTTTAGTAGATGCGTTTGGAAGCGCTCTGCGGAGCGCGGCTGAAAGCGGCGTGCCGGGGCGTGGGACCCCCGACAGCCGAGGGGCGGCCGAAGCGGGGCTCGGTGCGGGCCGTGCGGAGCGCCCCGCGGGGCTCTTTGTTCGCCGCTTCCATAACGCGCAAAACCGCCCTCGCACCGGTCGTGCGAAGTTTCCGCGTCCCAGTGCTAGAAACGCAGCCTTCGGACGGACGGCTGCACTGACGGCCTCTGATTTCGGTGCGCTTCTGTCCGTCCCGGCGCGGTGCGGGTCGTTCCGCTCTCGGTGCGGAGGCGCGGCAGCCCGGCGCGTGTGCTCGCAGCTGGGTTTGCTCTCAGCGGCGGCACCGCACTGCTGTGTGTGCGGCAGCGCGGAGCCCTGCGGGTGGAAGTGACGGATGGAGGGACGCGTTGGCTATGTTTTAAGGTTGTTCCCGTTTTTAAGGAAAGGTGGCTCTCCTTTGTCCAGCAGGATCTGTGCTGTAGCGTGGGAAGCGTGCTGCCGGAGTTCTCTCCCGCGGTGGCAGCTTCCTGGAGCCGAGGTGTGGTGCTGCTGCTTCCTGTGGCAGAACCAGCGGTGTCACTGCAGTGCTGTGGTTACAGGGGGAGCACGATAATCCCCGCGAGTGGTCTGAAGGAAAGAAGGAGTGCAGGGGAACTTGTTTTTTTTTGTTGTTGTTGTGTTTCTTTATTAGAGAGTTCTTTGCGAGACGCCCAACTCAGTAATTCCATCTGCTGTCTTCAGGCTGTTGGGTGAGCAAAGGCGTCATCCAGAACACGTGGCAGTAGGGAACCACCCTGCGGAGAGCTTCAAGTAGATTAACTAAAAAAACACGTCCTCGGCTATTCGTAGAGCTTCTCAGCTTCAAAAATAGGCCAGTTTGCAGGTACGGGGTCCTGCTGGGCACGCTCCCAAGTGGAGAAAGGTCAGCAGTCAGAACAGTGTTTTCTCTGTCAGTCGGAGGTGTTTGCGGTTTGCCGCTGTCTGGGGGCAGGAGGAGCTGGGCTCACGGGGAACCAAGCAGATCTGTAATGATGCTGTACCTCAAGGAGTGCCTCCCGTCACTGTGCTTCTAATGAAATCCATTGAATTAAGGAGTTGCACAGAGCTTGCATGGAGAACTACTAGGTAAGAAGGAATGTAGGTACTGAATCTCAAGCATTGTAATGGGCAAACAGCAGGCTGCTGTCAGCTTCATGCAGTCGAAAATGATTGTTTTCAGAAATGAGTTTTGTGTTCTTATTCATCTGGTAAAATGCAGTGCATTCCTTCTGAGCTACAGCTGCTGCTGTATGTTGTTAGGTTTGCTCCCTAGAAGTATAGAGTGCTCTCTGTTTCTTGTCTGTGCTTGTTTCAGTGAGATTAGTTTGGAGAGATACGTGATACTGGTTTCTGTCTGTTCACAATAAATGCAACTTCTTACTCACTGCAACTTGGTAACGTACAATTAAATAAAGTGACATAAATATCTTGTAAAAATGCAATGCATTTCCCATTGCCTTTCATGCTGTTTTCCAAGGTTCTGTGGACTCGATTCTCTTTGTTGATGTTGTTGCTTCAGCTGCAGAAAAATGTTTAAAGGTAATTTTGTGCAGTGTGTAATTATACAGCGTCCGACACCTCGCGCGTTGCCTCAGAATGACTCAGACCTCGCGGCCCGTCCTCTTGTGAGTCCTGCTGACCTTTCCAGAAAAGGAGCGCGAGTGCAGATAGGATGCAGGAAGCATGGCTGGCTGGTCACTGGTAGCGAGGCATTGCCCATGGCTGGGAGGGTGAGTTCACGCTTCAGACCAACAGTGGCTATTTTTTGTCACTATCTCGACTGTGATGTGAGGGCCTGGGATTGTCACACGGAGCGAGTGACAGATGTTTGTGATTCACCTCTTCCTCTCCTCTGTGAATGCTCTTGATTGCAACAGTACTGCACAGGGTAATGGGAATGTGCTTCTGAGTCTTGTGAAGGTGTGTGATTGTACTGTGGAATGGTGCTGCATTGGAAGCTGGTATTTGGAAGCCAGCTTTACCAAGGTTAGGGAATTGAGAAGCATGTTCACCAGCCTGAATTACTCTTTTGGCCTAAGTCAGTGCCCTGAGAAGCTACCTGCAGCATAGCTAAGGAGGCTCTGAGGAAGCAGCAAGGGCAGGCACTGATGGCAGGTGTGCTGCTCAAGTATGAATCTTTTTGCTCCAGGTTAAAGAGCAGCGGTCTGTGCTCAATTTGAAGTGTCTTCAGAGCTGCTGTTACCAGTGTGTAGTTGGAGTTTTAAGCACTTCTTTGAAAGAAGGCCTGTTTTCCTGAGTGTTCAGTCCTGTCAGGGCTGCTCTGCACAGCAGTACAGAAAGCAGTGTGCATTTGCTCTGGGAGCTTTAAGGCTGTCAAGAGCAC
The DNA here is from genome assembly GCF_987193195.1 of Phasianus colchicus. Classification (NCBI taxonomy): domain Eukaryota; kingdom Metazoa; phylum Chordata; class Aves; order Galliformes; family Phasianidae; genus Phasianus; species Phasianus colchicus. Next base: position 4,385,596 of record NC_143447.1, on the reverse strand, counting down.
AGAACACATCTTTGAAGATCCAGAGGTAAGGCTGCTGTTGCTGCTGCTGTAATTGGGCATTTAAGAGGAGACAAAACTCATATATGGACTAGAGATGGTACAGAAACTGAAAATGGCTTTAAATTAGTGCAGTGACGTGCAGCGTGCAGATGTCTGCTCATTCCACTCACCTCCACTTCTGAGACTAATGCCGAAGTTGGAAGCAGAGTAGCTGGAGGCATTGGCAGGAGTGCTGTGCAGCATCACAGCTGGTGTGATGTGCCACACCTTCGGCGCTGTTGTGCGAATCATGCAGCTATGAGAAGCACTCTGGAACAGCTCGGATGTGGTGTTGCCCAACAACTTCTGATAGGCTCATGGAAACCACAGGGAGCTGTGCCTCACCTAAGCAAGACTGCAGTCTTTTAAACACACTTGTGCAAGTCTGAAGGGTTTTGTCAGCTTCTTTCTGCATGCTCGAGCTGAACGCATCGGTTGGTTGATGTAGAGTTGAAGTTATTTAGAAAAACTGTGATAGAAGGATAGAATTGTGTCTGCTGAGACTGAGATCCAGTGAATTAGTTTTACAGGAGAATTGCACTTGTGGAGCATATTTAAAACTTTTTTTTTTTTTCAGTAGTGTAATTTTGTTAGCTATCGAAGAGCAGTTCTGGCTGCAGAGTGGTATTTCCTGCTGCACTGAAAGGTCCTTGCCTGACATCTGTTTCTTGCATTCTAATTTCTGTTGAATGAGAGCTGTAATTTTGCAGTAGGTCAGAAACATACGTTGTGGCATTTGGAAATGACACTGGGACTAGAAAAACTATGGAGGAGAGCACGTACAAGGGAGCAGATTGATTAGCATAGAACTCTGCATGCTGAATTGCAACATTTTTCTTTTTTTTTTAAGGTAATTTTTAAAATGTGTTTTTTTTTTTTTTTTAATCAGAATTACCCCACATGTCACTGAACACTTGATTTATGTGAGTACAATTGTTTTGGGCTGAGTAAGAGAGCCCACCACTGTTGTGGCCTTTGGATGATGTCTCCAGCTAAATGAGTTACACTGCTTGCTTTGTGTTGGGGTTTGCTGGAGTGTTCTGCCAGGCTGTTGGACTGCTGTTATCAGGGCCATAAGAAAAGCACCACAAAAGCACAGGTATGCAGACTGCAGCCATCACTGGTTCTCTTTCCATCCCAGTTCCTCGTTAGTGCTTCTTCACCATCTCTGTGAGCTTTTGTCTTTTTCCTTTTTGTTACTCGAGATCCTCGTTTCCTCTTCCATTCTGAGCAGAAGATGGGAAGAAAGAGAACTTGCTGAATGTGGAAGGGGTGGGTAGAACTTTGTTCCTGCAGCATGCAGACTCAGGATAAGCTTGTGGACGTAATGGTCTGTGTATGAAGGTGATTTTTCTCATCTTTCCTATGTCTGGAAAATGAGTTTGACCTGGAAAAGACCACACTTGATTTTTTTTTTTTAACCCCTTTTGTTCAGTCATGTTCTGAGGTTGAATAGTCTTTCATCCATTTCTTTGGGTTAATGCAATGCAGGAATGCTTCTTAGTTATTTTTCAGACTTTATAGGCTGTTATATCTCCTTAAGCTCATTCCCTGGCTGTTTTCAAGTAAAGCTTATTAGCTTTGGCTTGTATTGTTCTAGACTCAGTCTTGTTTTCATTAAAACTGTGAACATTTTTCTTCCATTTGAATCTGTTGCTTATGTATGGAACAATAGCTATCATAATCTGTATGATAGATCACAGTGCTGTGGGACAGGTTTTTTAGGAAGATTTATGTTTATTGAGGTGGGGGTCAGAGTCTTGGTTTCAGTCTCATAGGCTGGACCTTGTTTTCCTCTCCAATATGAAAAGAGGAGTGTTTGATTTCAAACACTTGGCATTTTTAAAAGCACATTTGAGCAAAAAAAAAAAAAAAAAAAAAAAAAAAAAAAAAAAAAAAAAAAAAAAAACCAAAAACAACAATGTGAATTGATGTTTCATTTTTTTTCTACGCTTTCTTTTCAAAAGTTTCTTTTATTCTACTCAACAAAATCACAATCAAAACTTGAATGTTAGCTGATGAGAGAGACTGCTCCAGAGAAAGGCAGTATCCAAACGTCTAATCCATTGCCTTTGTTTAGAAACTAATTCTAATCTTCACGAGGATCTTGATGCTAAATTTTGAAGGACAGATTTTACTCTGAGGATTCCAAATTAACTCTTCCAAGTGCTACACATTAATTCAGATCTCACCACAGCTGGTTTAAGTGTAATCAGGACAATAATGTTCACCTGCCTCTCCTAATCCCTTCAAGATGGTTTAAAAAAAAAAAAAAATAAAATGCAAAAAGCAAACAGAAAACAAAACAAGGCAAGAACTGACCCAGAGCATTATTGTTGCTCCATTTTTCTGATAGTCCGGCATAGGGCTGCAAGGTGCTGAGGCCAATAGAATAGTGAATTTCTTGTTGTTGCATCTGTGCCTGAGGTTTGTAGTGAAAGTTTCAGACGTTGTTTGGAGGGAAGTAAAGCTTTGAGCCATTTCTCACTTGGTCTGCGCTGCTTTTAGTAACCTGTTCCTGCATCACTTTCTGTTTGGTTGGTAATAAATGTCTTTCGGGTAGCTCAGAGTGGTTAAAGGCCATGCAGAATGATGGCAGTCCATGGAGGTTAGAAAGTGCAGCTGCTTCAGAAATTCAGAAAACTAGCTGAGGCTTTTCTGATAGGTGTGTTGAGATTATCAGAGGAAACAGTTGTTCTTGTGGAGTGAATCTGAACAACATCAGGTCCAATACTGCTTTATGGTATCCTTGTTACTCGGACCACACAAACTTTTGCCCTCCATTTCCTTGATTATAAGAGGGTGTTTTGAGGCGTAGCTGACATGGTAAATGCACTTCACGTTCAGCAACCTCTGCTGGTGTGCCAAAGCAATGCTTTTTTTTTCCTCCTTTGGAATATTTGTTTGGTTTTGGATCTTGAAAATGTAGCTATGAAATTCCTTTGACAGATTTGATTACAGACTTGAATCCAGTCCCACTAACCACAGGCAGCCTGCCCAGATAAGATAATTCTTCCCAAAGTTGGGCTTTTTCCCCTCGCAGTGTTGCAACAGCCAGCTGTTTCACTTGGGAGCAGAGAGGTGCTGGGCCTGGGGCCTCGTCAGAACCAAATGGGCAAGCATTGATTTATTTTGTAAGGTGGGTTCTATGTACCATTTAGAATCCAGTCTGAGTGCAGTGAGTCCGTGTCAGAATACGACTGCGTATTCTCTGAACTGCCGCGGCCCTTTTGGACTTATTTGCCTGTGTTTGGTTTGTAAAGTTTCCAGTTGGTAATATTCTGCCCACTGGGCGTTTTTACCCCCCGAGGGATGGTTAGAAATGAGTCTTTTGCATAGTATGGGGGAAATAGGAATTGAATGCCAGTGCTACAAGTGAGTAAATTCATAACGAGATCAGCTAAGGAAAGCAAGAGGCCGCCTTGCTGTGTCCCCTTTTTCCCCTCCTGCTCCCAGCCTGACTCGTTTGGCCTGAGATTGATTGCTGACTGATTCAAGAAGATTCTTTTCCTCAAGGGTTTGAAAATTACATTATACTTCTGGCTTTGCTGTGCTTTTCCTGGCAGCTGTCTGAGAATGACTGTTAGTGTAATTCATTTCTGTCTTGCTCTAACATAAAGATTGAATCTTTTTTTTTTGCGTGTTACTGCTATAATACAGAGCAGTATCTGTTTTCCTGTGAAGGCTAGTGTTCAATTTTCACACATATAAGTGTATATATGTGTGTCTGTATTTAAATGTGAATACTAACTATCAAAGTGGCCTGCATTAAAAACTGCTGGACGTGTACTTCTGCTTTGCAGACTGAATAATTGGTCTGATCAGCAGTGTTAGTGGCTTTTTTCCTCGCCCTGACAGAGGAAGCACAGCATGCTCTGTGTCTCGATTCTGTACGTGATCTGAAGCCTTTCTCCTTGAGCTTGTTTAACCACTTCCTCGGAACTGGTGTGTCTGTGTGCACGGATTGAAGTTTGCCTTTCCCACCCATTGCTTCTCCAGCACTGAGTTTACAGGCAAACGAAAAGCACGCGGTTACCAAAGTGCAAGATTTGCAGTGTGGAATTCTCATAGCCCAGTGAAAATGCTGGACTGCAACCCTCATGGCTGAGGGTAATGTATGTGGGAGGTGAATGAAATGCAGCTGGAGCTGATCACGTTGCTCTGACAGACATTGCTCAGTGTTGGAAGCGTGGTGAACTCTTCAGTGACCTGCTTGTTCTATGAAAAATGCTTTACCTATCCATGTTCTTATGTTCTAATCCACTTCTTGTTTAGTATGTTCCAATTTGTAGTGTTTTACCACTGTTGGTCCACTGTAACCATCTGTGAAATGCCTTACTTGGGACTGAGCAATGCTTTTGTTCAGCGGGGAGGGGAAGAAACGCTGCATTTATTGTCATGCATGAGCACAAATAGCAGCGGATTCCGTAAGTTCAGGCTGTCACAAGGTGGCTTATTTTCTCACTAAATACTCAGTCTTTCTGTTTTGGCTGAAAGATCGCAGCAGAAGAAACATTTGCTTATTTTTCCATAGCTTTAAGATAAGTGCAGCATCTTTTTATCATCTTTAGAGTCTCTTTGAGTTCTTGTACTTCTGGATGTGATTTCAGGTAGGCTAAGACTTGACACGGTTAGGACTTCCTTGCACGTCTCTTTACCAGGGTATGCAATGCTGAAAGAATGGTTAGCATTCCTGGATTGTTAGCAGTGCCTGCCAGGAACCTTGCTTCCTTCTGAATTCTCTTAGTGTGACTTAATGTAATTGCATTTAATATTTTCTTAGATTTTCCTCTGGCTTCTGGGTCCTGGCTGACTTAGAAGCAGCATTTGAATGATCTAATTAAAAATGATCTCCCTTCTGTTTGATTTCATCTTCAATAGAATGCCATTTTTCTAAAACAGCCAATAGTGTCACATCAAGTGAACTTTACCTGAAAGATTTTTAAGCAGAAAATGTATTTTTCCAATATCAATAGCTTTGAATGAGTTCAGTCCATTTCTGAACTTCTCGTAATGGGGTTAGAGGTAGGATGGAAAGAAGAGCTTCATGTGAAGTTAGGTTTGAAAACAAGTGGGGATACTCTTTAAAACCTAAGCAGTAAAATGTCTGGCCTGTAACTGAGGAGTAGTACACATCACTTGTATTCAAAGCCTGGAACGTTCCTTTTTTTTCCCTGCTTTTTCGGTCTAGGAGGCAACATTAATCTACTCAGAGGGTTGAAAAATACTCCTGTAGCATTTTCCTGTTTCAGTCACTTGCATTTCATTGCTCAGTTGCTCATCTGGAAGTGGCTAGCTTACAGTTCCTCGTATGTGGGGCAGGTACTTTGGATCTGTACAGTTTGGCCCTTCCCAACCCCCACGAAAACCACCACCACGGTCACTTCACTTGGTGTTTGGGTATTTTTGAAGGCTTCTTTGCTTCAGCTGATACGTGGCTTGTGTCAGTGCCAAAAGCCTGATGGTGCACATGCCCGGCTCAGCTGCGATCTTGACTGATGTTCTGTGACCAGCAGGGCTTCTGCTTTGTGCCCCTAGAAGCTGTTCTGTTGCATGTGTGGTGGGTTACAGAGTGCACGGGTCGGAGAGCAAGAGTGCACGTGGCTCTGATGTGCATTTTAAGTCGAACACCGTCAGTTCCAGTCTCAGTCATGGAGTTCGGATGTTTCATCTGCAGCGTAGAACACTGTGTGCTCCTCGCCACAGAGGCTGCAGCAGGGTTAGAGCTGTGCTTGCCACACTGGGAAAAGGCGCTCTCACACATTGTTTCCCTGGACTGTGGAGTTGCTGCTTACTGCTTACTCATACCGAGCGCTGTGTGCAGCAGGAGGAAGTGGCGGGGTTGCCGCAGTGCTTACGGGTAGGCTGGAGGCAGGAGGTGAGCTTAGTAAACGCAAAGCATTCACATCTTGTGTGCACGAATGGAGATGGTGCACTGCAAATGATGCTCCTCGTGTGTTTTACCCGCTCTGTCTGCATCCAGAGGGCATCACAGAGCTGCAGACCAAGGGGTGGGCAGAGCCTTTTTGCAGTGCCAGCCCGAGAGCATCAGCTGGCACGCTGCCTCCTTGGTGTTTCTCGTGGGCTGATGACTGGAGCAGTTGCACTTAAAATACCGGTTCTCACAGTTCCCTCTCAGACACCTGACACTCTATATTATACATTGCATTTGGGAAGTTTTAGGCAGCTAATTCACACCCTGAAGGCTGTGTGTGGAGGGCTGAGTTTTAGGATATCTCACCCTTGTCTGCAGGTGAGGTGACACGCGTGCCTGGGCTGTTAGGTGTGCTAACAGGAACCGCCCAGCTCTCTTTGCAGTATCGGTCAGCATCTCTTTGGAGCGAGGCTGAATAATAATGCCTTGGTGCAAAATGGTAATTGGGGCAGGGAGGGGTTGTTAGGCAGAATGGCTTGTAAGTATGGGAAAGGAAGAGCAAGTCTGAGTTTTCTAGAATGCTGAAAAGCATTGTCACACACAGTTTTGGGAGTAGATGCACATGTATGTCTGCACAGACGCTCATGCAGCGTGTTGCTGTGTGTGTATAGCAGGTGTGTGTGTGTGTGACCAAGTGCTTGTTTGTGGGGCAGTTTGCATAGCGTGATATCAGTATGCCAGGGCAACCACAGCTATGTAAATATTGCTGCTGGTGCAGATACTGGCTGCAGAAACAGTGCCCTTCTCCAGTCCAGCTGTTATCAGTATAGCTGAGCTATTATGTCAACAAACGCAGAACTGGAGGAAGGCCATTGAGGCTGAAGCTGTTTCTGTGCAGGCCATTATGCCAGTGTAATTTAACCTCCTGCTTATAGCAGGAAGATGTTAGTGTACCACTCCTTTAGTACAGAGTCCAGGCCATTTTTGTAAAGGATGCGGTGTTGGAAATAGTTTAATGACTCTACTCTCATTTCCATTTGTGCTCTCGAGGACCAGAATACTGCTCTGCTGGTGCTGATGTTTTGTGGCCTTTCCCACAGCAATATAACAAGCACTGTATTAGATGCGGGTGTGCTTCAGTGGTTGCACTGGGTCAGTTTTGCTCTGGCTGTGGCAGTTCAGCAGGCTGTGCTGCAGGGACACTGCTCTGCAGAAACTGCTTCCAGCCTGCCTCCTGCTCGTCCTGTTCCTCCTTTTGCCAGCTTCTGAATGGTGCCACGTGCTATTAAACAGCTAGCTAGTTTGAACTGTTAGCTTCCTAGCTTGTTTGTACGCTTCTGCGTGCTTGCAGCTTTCCTACATCAGCAAACTGCAGCGCTGTTCTGCAGGAATAGAGGGTTTGCCAGGAGCCTTCTTGCATCGCAGGGCTGTGCTCGGAGTCTGTTTTCTGCAGGGAAAAAAAACGGCCAGGGCTCGGGAGTAACGTTTGGGTCATGCGAGGGTAGGATGGGTGGGGGCCCTGTGTGAGTGCCAGCCTCGTTGGCTGCATCACAGCCAGTCTGCTTGATGTAACTTGGGGAACGTTGTTTGTCAGGGTGGTTCGCAGGAAGTGAAAGCTGAAGGGACAGGGAGGAGCAGTTGTGTGGGACACGTGTCTGCATGTTGTGATTGATTGTTCCCTCTCTCGGGGCTGGATCGATGCTCTTCATTTACGCAGGGCTTTGCGGGCTGGATGGCAGAGGGATGTTCACCTTTTGGGTCGTTCCATAAAGATGATATTTACGTTTCCTGTTACATGAGGAAAAAGTTTGTGCCCTTCTGAATGACCCAGTATTAACGTGCAGTGGCAAACAGTGCCCTGTTTTGGACAGCCCGGCAGCATTGCAGGTTTGTTCTCCTTTCTCTCTTGACATGTCAGAACCCTCTTTGCCTTACAGCTTGTGCTCTTCTTAAAGCACAGCTGAGCAGGGCAGCTGAGAACCATTGCACGTGGCCATGGTGGTGTGACATAGCTCATATGGTACTAAATAAAGTGTAATAAACACAGATGGGTTTTTATGTTCTTAAGGTGTGTGTGATAAAACTCTATTCCAAATTGGAGGCTGCTAGTGAAGTGCAGCCCTCCTCGTTTTCATTAGCACTAGAAGTCTGTCTGAAGGGCGAAGTTCCAGGGCGGTGCACTGTGCTCTGAATGGAGGAGTTTGCTACACTAAAGCCACGTGCCTTCGTGTTAGCACTGTGTTTGAAAGGAATAACCCATGCTTTCTTTACAGATAAAGCCTAATGTAGCTTATAACAGCTCATGGCAGTCCTCTTGCTGTGCTCTGTTGTACCTGTCTTTAGGAGCCCTAGCTAATGATTAAGGCTAATTTCAGCCTAACAGCAAGTAATGGGCAGTAACTGCTTCAGAGTCTGGAGTGAGGAGTACCTAGAAAGTCAGGCTGGGAGGGCAGGTGTCTGAGCCAGCCTCAGAAATGCAGAATGCGGTCTCAGAAGCCTTCAAAAAGGAGTTACACAACTTGGAACAGAAATCTCCATGGAACAGAGCAGCTGTAGGTCAGAAATGCAATACTGCTGTGTTTCATCTTAGTGGGAGTCGCTTCCTTGTTATTTGAGCTCTTTGTGGGAGGAGATGTTTGCCCAGAAGATAAACTACGCACTTCTAATATGATGCAATTGGAGCAAAGTTCCTCCTGAAAGCTGAAACAAACAAGTGAACCTTTTTTTTTTTTCCCCTATTTTCTGATGTAAAGGGTGGAAAACAACATTATTTGGCAGCGTGCAGTTTGTGGATTTGTTTGCAGGCCTGGTGTGGAGCGTGACTCTGTGCAGGAGGAGCCTCTCCGTGTAGCTCAGCACTCCCTGTGCACACAGTGCTCACAGCTCCTGCGTGTGACACTGCAGTAGTCTGCTATGTAGAGGAAATGAAGAATAGTTTGCATCCTGGATCCTGGGCTTCCAGCATGAGAACCCATCCCAACTACAGATGATGACATAGGGACAGTGGGGGTGTTAGTGAACAGGTGGCAGACCTCTGCTGGAACTTTCATCCTGGGAGGACTGCTTCGTGCTTCTGGCAGGACAAATGTAGGGTGATGGAAGTGGATTTTTAATTGGTTGGTTTTTCATGCAGCACTTAAGCAACAGTTTGATACCATATCTCTGTTTAAGTACGTGAGTGCTTTTGTCTTTGTTTCCTTCTGGTTAATGTTTTACCTTTCAGTTTCTGTAATTCAGGGAGATGAAGTAGTAGCAAGTCAGACCAGTGATCCATTTTGCATGTTTTGTTCTGATGATGGCCACGGTCTCCCCTTTGTTTTCTCTTGTTTGTCAGGGTAAAATTTGGATTTTCCTAATCAACTTTTTTGTCTGTTTTGACAAACTTCTTTCTCTTACACCTGAAGAATAGGGCTGAGCTGCTCTGCCTGGCTCTGTGCCATCCACAGCAAGACTGCCATCACAGTTGTGGGAACCATCAGCTTGAGAAATGGGAGAATTCGCTGTCAAAAATCCAGCAACAGCACAGACAGTGTGAGCAAATGGATTTCCCCAAGTACAGTAATTGCAGCAATTGAAGGAACTTCCAGCCCTCTCTGAAGGGCTGAAAGCGCTGCCCAGGGGGCACTGATGGGGAAGCACAGCTGTTTCACAGCATGCAGAAATGATTGTGCTTTTTTTCTCATAATGCAATCCTTATTCCATGGATTGGGCCCATGATTTAAAATACAACTATTTGTCATAATAAGTACAAACCAGAAAGTAATTCTCCTGGAAGCAGTGTTAGCGTGTTCTGTTGGTTTTTTATCTGATTTTAAATAAAAAAGGCAAAATCTAATGATGGAAAAGTATATTAGCTCATTTACATACCTAAGGTAGACTAACTGCTCTTCTGATTCCAAACTGACCCTGTTCTTCTCTCCCTCCATGGCCCTTGACTGGCAGTTACTTATTGTGTAGAAAAATCAGGTGGTATTTTACCCTCTTGTATTTTTGGGAAAATTGAAGCATCTTTTTATTGCTGCTTTTTGCCCCTACACAAGTGCACCTCTTGTTTTTCCTTCTTCATCACATTACCTGGGTATCTAAAAGTGCAATATGTCTGTAAATATTGTGTTAATGGCCTACAGAAATGTCTGACTGCTGGAACTGCTGATCTCCCGTGTTGTCTCTCTGTGTTCTGCCTGCACAGATGACTTTCTGTGGTTGTTCTGCTGTTAATGTGAATAGTAGAGACATCTCTGCTGGGTTGGGGTGGGAGTTGGGCTGTGCAGTTTGTGTGTCTCCACCCTGGGATGGTGTTCTATCAGTTTTTAGTATCTCCTGCTTCTTACCCAGACCTTTTGCTTAAAAATTTCAAAGTTAATTTCACTTTTCTTAGACTTAGAAGACTTAGCTACAAACTTAAGTTATTTGTAAGGTGACTTTTCTCACGTCTTATTTGCAGAGCACAGCCCTGTGCTGCTTTTTAAGCATTCAGCTATGTGTGCATGACTGAGAGCACAAAACCCTTATGGATAGGGCCTTTACCAGCATGCAGCAGGGGCATAACTATTGCGTGTATCTCCATGTGTGACATGGTGTTTAATCTGCGTGCTGCCGAGCACATTGCCAGGCTTTTCCATTTGTGGAAATGGCTTCTTGTGTAACAGGCTTTGTGAAACAGGAGTAAAGAACTCTGCTTTTCTTCTTTTTGTGTCCTGAGTGAGCTGCCTTATTACGAATGAAAATAAATGCTTTAAGTATTCCCAGTGTTTTTACAACTTGGGCTTCTGATATTTTGAAATGCAACGCAGAAATGAAGTAGACCTCACGCAGCTGGAATGCAAACAAGAAATGTAAAACTTCACTGGGCTGTAACAGGCCAAGGAGAGGGCTGAGGGCAGCGCTGCAGTCAGTCTGCTGGTTGTGTGGGCCGATGAACAGATTGCTGCTCTGTGCAGCTGTTCTCCAGGTGGATGATGTAAGTGTAATAGCAGAACCTTGACACTTTTTTTTCTTTTTCTGTCTTTTGTAGTGTGCCGGTCAAATAAAAGCCCGTGGGTCTGTCTGACGTGCTCCAGTGTCCATTGTGGAAGGTGGGTATCAAGTGTTGGTGTGAAAGCTGTTCAGTCAGACCTCTGCTTGCTTGCTTGGCTGAAGGCAGTTCATTCAGGAAGTTCCCAAATGCCTCCGTTCCCTGAAGGAAGCCTTCCATGGCTTTATTTAATGCTGTGTAACACCAAGCAAGATTCTTCGCTTCCTTCTAAGAGTCTGGTGAATGTACCCAGCACAGTTATTGTCCAAAAGAGACCTGAGTGCTGGATGTGATCGCTCAGCTCAGTCCTGGTTGGGTGGTTAGCAGCCTGCCTGCAGCTGGGCACTGGGACTTGGGCCCTTGGATGTCCTGCCAACCCAAGGCCATATTGCATGAAGGTGCCTGGAGAGCAGCTAATGCTGTGGGCTGTTGTCAGGTTCCATTCAAGATGGAAATCCCCAAACCCAAGTTGGGCACAGCTTACTTGGAGTAAAAAAGCAAGTGTCTGGGTTAGCAGAGAGTACTGTAACTGTACAGTAGTATAATTCTGGAACAAAGCAGTTATCATAGCGTGTATGGGCTTCTGCAGATTCCTTCAGAGCATACCTACCTGATTTTGTATCAGCTGGAGCACACCAAGAATTTCTATGGGAACGAGGCAGTCAGTGCTGTTGTTTGCATGTCAGGGTAACTGTCGAAAAACTGTTTCTCTAAAAATGGTCGTGATGAATAAACTGAGTCTGTAGGCAGTGCTACCATTCACTGTCTGATATGGGAACGTTTTCGTCTGTGCTGGCGTGTGAGCTTTTGTTCTGGGACACTGTCATTAAACTTGGTGAGGTTTAATGACATCCTCCAGGTCCCACTGGGAACATTACCAACCAGTTACAACACCGGAACGTTTCTGGTGGAAGTGTGGCTTCACAGACCTGTCATTTGCACTGTCAGGCAAAAAGCCACCTCCTGTAAGCACGGCTGTCTGCTCTGCTTTCTGCCAGCACAGCAGTGTCCCTGGCCACGTGGCTTCACTGGCACAGTGCATTAGCAGAACTGTTTGTACCTGCATGTGAGAACAAGTGCAGACCAGAAAAACCTTCATGTGGAGATGGGCAGAACTCCTGGCAGTTGGCATTAAGCAAGACGTGTTGGGGTGTGAAGTCACCTCTGGTCTGGCCATGCGCTTCTGAGAGTTAATTTGTCAGCTGATGTCTGGGACTCTTGCATTTGTGATGACTTTTCTTTGTTAATTGAAGATGCTTGACTTTCTAGAGAGAGATCTCACATGTTGGATTTGAGAACACTTGCTGTGTCAACAAAAGAGCTGTAGGACTTGAGTTCTTTTCTCACCTACGTGACCCATGCTGCTAAAATAATCACAAAAGGAATGAGTGCTGGGTGGGAAGACAAAGGAGACCTCCAAGAAAAATAGATAGGAGAATAATATGTAGAGCGAACCACGTCATGAGTGTGGAAAACAGTAACAGTGCTTTTCTTGGTTGTGGAGCTGCATGGGCCTGGTGAGGGTCCTGGGTACAGAGTACAGAGATGCCAGTGTGTGGCTGCTATGAAGATGGTGGAAAAACTGATTTGGACAAAGTGAGGGAGTAAACAGGTTAAAAAAAATAATAATAAAAACAAAAGTTGACTGATGTTTTCGTGTAGGTGAATTGCCTGTTTTAATGCTTGTATGATACTGCATGCATGTTCTGATGGATTTTGTTGTTTTTGTTCTACTTTGTTCACTGAATGTTGGTGAAATAATTGTTTACAAAGCCTCACTTTTTTTTCTTCCTGTATTTTAGATATGTGAATGGCCACGCCAAAAAGCATTATGAAGATGCACAGATTCCTATGACCAATCATAAGAAAACAGAAAAACAAGAAAAAGTTCAGCATACTGTGTGTATGGATTGCAGTAGTTACAGTACATACTGGTAAGAGTTCCGACGCAGTAATTTGACAACCTTTTACATACTGGAAGCTGTAAACTTTAGACTTTTGTGAAGCATTATTTCATATACATTACTATGTACTTCATCTCTTGATTTCCAGACCTGACTGCTTTAAAGCAGTTATGGGATAACCATCTGCTTTTGCCTGTCTTGTGTAGCATTGGTTGTGGCTGCACTCCTGTGCTTCAGTGGCTCAGTTCAAACTTTTGGATGTAAATACAACTATACGGGTTATATATGTATTACATACATATATAGTTTGGGTTTGTTTAGAACCTGCCTTTTCATTGCTGCTCTTCAGTTACTTTCATCTTTTCATCTAATGAATGAGCTTTTCATGGATCCTTTATTTGTGATACTGGAAAGTTAAGTAACATGTCATAGATCCTGCCTAACAGATGTGAATGTGAGATGTGTAAATGCGTGTTTGTTTGTTTTCAATATGCTTTTTTCCTTCACTTTGGGGAAAAAAAGGCCTCTTTTGGATGGTGAGAGTTTGGGAGAGTGATGGATCCTGCTTGGAGGCAGCATCAAGTTCTCTGACAAGATTAAATAGCAGAGTCATGGAAGTGGTTCTGTTGACAGAAGCATAGCCCAGGCTGCTATGTGCAGGACATACCTAGTACAGATCTTGGGGAGATCAGTGTTACTGTGTTGTAAAATTACTTTCATGCAGAGCTCTGTGGGTGGGTACTGTTTTGTTCAGAAGATCTTTGTGTACTTTATGGGGGAAAAAATCTATCAGCTGAAGTTTACACGTCCATTTTATGAAGAACGCTTCTGTAACAAATGTTTTTTGTTGCTTGCAAGTAAAATCCCAGTTAAAGTGTTCCACCTGAGGAAATTCTGCTTGGAGCAGTTCAGAAACGACTTGGGCAGTGTGTGTAGCAGGGACAGGAGCTGTAGAGCTGTTAAACTCAGAGGGAAGTAAAATGGGAGTGGCTTTATGATGTATGGGGACTTTGTTTTTTCCTACATCTTACATCAGTGACCACCAGTTTCGCCCATTCCTGTGTGAAAACGTGTATTTTTTCCAAGTAGTAACATGCACTGGTGTTACCAGCATTGGAACAGCTGTGGGAAGCTAATCCCAGTTTCCCAATTAACGCTGTTAACAACTGAATTCTGAGCTGTGATTTTTTTATTTTTTTTTTTTTAGTCACATTGAAAGTAATAACGTCTGCAGGAATTCTAGTGGGATATTTGAAATCTTGATTATATCTGCACTGACAAATGGTGTGTGCCTGGTCTGCCTGAACTCACAGAGGCTTGGTGTGTGCACACAGCACAGCTCCCTGCTGACCTCATCTCAAACCTTGATGTTTTGTACTGCAAAAAATGGTGCTCAAACTGGGGGCAGTGACGTGTTATTGAAACAGAATGTGTTTGTGAGGAGGGAGTGGGCAACTCTCGTTGGAAGCTTACTGGTGTTTCACAGCATATTTGTAATAGAAGCAGAAGGAGCAGTTCAGCATGTGATGTGTTTTCTGCTGTAATCAAAGCAGAAGGCTGAGTCATCAGTGGCTGAACTGGAACTAATTGCAGAGAGCTTTGCCGTGGGGACTTCCTCTTGCATATAATTCCCTGGCAGATTACAAGTCTGCTGTGCCAATGTGAAGCTGAGCGAGTCTCAGAAGCAGCATATCTTTTGCTTTCCTTAGAATACTTTGGGGTTTTTGGTTGTCAGAAAAAAAATACCCGGATTTGGTATTGCAGTCTTATGTGTGTGTGTGTATATACCCACGTATATACACCCATGTTTATGTATATACACACGTATGTATGTATTCCTCCCCCCACCCCCAATGGAAATGAGCTTAGATGTAAGAAGATGCAGCAGAAAACGTTTGGACCAAAGCCTGCCCCTGTGTTCTGGCAGTTCTGTAAGGGTTGCTGTCAACCAGTGCTTGCCGCTAAAGGAAATGGTTGGGTGAGCTCCAGCCATAAGCAGCTACTGGAGATGGAGTTCTAAAATGTTGTTTTCAGCTTCTTCAGTGTAGGTGTGAAGCTGTGAGGTATTGGGATGTTTATGCAATTATGTTGCTTCCAAGGGAACTTTCATTTAAAATCATATTCTATGCAAAGCAGTATGGGCAACCTCAGTAATTTGAAAGTCAAGAAAATACGATCCTAAGACTTAATTAAATTCTACTTCTATGAAGATGACAGAGAGGCTTTTCCGCAGCACTTCTACTTTTTAGTTGTGGAGTTTTGTTGAGCTGTGTGGAAAACTCTTGTTCTGCTTTCATCCTGTGGATTCTCAGTAGCTGTGTTCCTTAGCTGGTGGTGGCAGTGAGTACGTCCGTGTAGGCTGTTAGAATGAGAAGGCATTTAATTTCATCCCATCTCTTTAGCAGTCACAAGAGCGCAGTGCAGGGCTGTTGCAGCCATTCCTTTCAGTCCAAGGAGATGAAATACTGTGACTGTTGGAGCTAATGTGGTTTATTGAATTTTGCATCTGATTCCCACTGAAACCAGAAGTCCCCTGTAATTGCATTTCAGAGTGGAAGTCCAGGTGTGCAGACGTGAAAGCAGCTCTTCTAGTTGCAGCAGTAAGGTGTGTTAGAGCCTTGCACTGAACTTGTCTTTCAGTCCCTGTGCACGAATGTAAATGGCTGACAGAAGTGAACAGGGCTAATTAAAGTGTGCCTGGGAAATAAATGCATTCCCAAACTTCTTTCCCTCCCAAACTAACTGTTGAATTTTCAAAAATCCATCACTGGCAGTAGCTCTTGTGTGGATTCCTTATTTAAGGTCTAGGAGTTACAGCTGCTGTGTTGAGCATTTGGAAGTTCTGAGAGTTGTGTTGAGTTTCTGTTTGCAGATGAAAGCGCCCCTAAAAAAAACCAGACATCCTGGGTGCTGCTTTGCAGGCTCCTTGCCATGGGAAGGGCGTTTACTTTCCCAACTCTGCAATCCCTGGATGAGTTCAGTGTTTGAATTAACGTTGGCAGTACTGTTGCCTTTGTACTACATCACAGATTTACACAGCAAAGAATGCTGTAAATTCCAGTTGTACCTGATAGTCGAGAGCTTCGTTAGTTTACAAAGCATGGATCTGCTCCAGCTGATGATGAGAATGTATTTCGTAGTGGAGTCGGTGCCAAACGAGGAGGGAAGCACTGAGAGCTGTGCTGTTAAGGATGCCCAGTGTAAGCTGGTTGTCCCCACAGACCAGCCAGACCCTGAGAGCTGTGTTGGATGCCACAGGGCTGCCAGGCACCCAGAGCTGAGCCACCGTTGTGCCAGGCTGAGGAGGACACTGGGTCTCTCTGCTCTTTATTTTATGCACATTGCTCTCATGTGAGGCGTTGCACGTGGTGTGAAGTCTTTTCTTGCCTTCCTGTTTCTCATGCCTTCATATGGGTTGCCTTGTTGGTGAGGTACTTGTTGGCTGCCCCTGTGAGATGCTGTGAAATGCTGTCTGCAGTTCCTAGGCTGTTCCATGCTGCTTCAGCATTTGTCCCTTAGTTATAAGGGGTCTTGTCTTTCCTTCCCCCTTTCTTGTACAGCCCTTGTATATGTCCATCTTCTTGCCTTCAAAAAGTAGTTAGAAGAGCTAGCTGTGGGTAAGAGAGTCCATGGCATTCCATGGAAGTGTGAAATCTTTGTAGGTGATCACAGAATTTGCTGATTGCTGTCAACCTTTACTGAACCATAGTTTACATAGGAACTGTTACTACCTTTAATATTGCTGTGGTATTTTTACTTAAAGCTTGTGTGTTTCCCTTTTTTTGCTGGTGGTGTACGTGCAGACAGCAGGTGAGGAGCTGCTGACACCCTGTTGTTGCAGAGCTAGGCGTTGTAATGCTGGGCTGTGAGCTCTCAAGTAAGCAGCATCAACAGCCCTTATTACTAGGAGCATCTCCACTGGAGGGAAGCAGTTGGCTTTTTGTTTTGGTGTTTTTTTTTTAAAGTTTTATTTCTTTATGCATCATTTGGGATCCTTAGTAAGTGACAAAAAGGCATTTGTTGTAAATACCTGTGGCTTGGTTCTTTTCAACCTTGTTTCTGCTTTTCTCCTTGCGCTCACCTGGAGGCAGTGGGGGAGCAGCTTTTGCTTGTTTGTTTTTTTTTTTTAGCTCAGTTATTTTTGCACTCCTGCCTTGGAAATATCTCACAGCTCTCTGTGTTCGTGCTTCTGCATGTATAAAAATGGTGAGACAACAAGTGGTGTTTGTGGCTGTACACGAGGTGTGAGTTGCCACAGCCCTCTGGTGTGAGCTGGACAGACCACGATGTCTCTGTTCATCCTCCCTGCTCTTTTTTCCATGGCAGAAACTCCAGCACTGCACATCAGTTCAGCAGCTCTTGATGGCAAACCCATGAGGTTTTAATGATAGTTTTACGGTATTCATATAAATGGGTTTCTGCTATACATCGATTTAAAAACTTCATATTCTGCTTACTGACATCAGTTCCTCTTTCGATAAATCTTGTATGGGTTGTCTACTGATGCTGCTTTTGGTTACACAGCAAGTTTGAGTTTTTGCTTAACTGAACAGTGCACTAAGTTGAGTGATAGGTAATCCTTGTGTTTTCTGATAAAGAAGTAGCTAGAAATAAAAAACACGTAATGAAATATTGCCTGGACCATCTCTTGCTGTAAGGCACTGGTCAGAGGGAACCAGGCTCAGTTTGTAGCTGTTGGGTTCCCCTCTCCTCCTCATAATTCTCACTGAATCACTGCAGTGCTTCCAGCATGACTGCTCTCTGACTTCATTGAAATTGGATTAACTTTGATTTGGTATTTTTACTTAAAGCTTGTATGTATAAATGTTTCTTTTTCTGATAAATATTCTTCATTCTGATAAATCTTCTTGCAGTTATCGCTGTGATGACTTTGTAGTGAATGATACCAAGCTGGGACTGGTGCAGAAGGTCAGAGAGCACCTACAGAACTTGGAAAAGTAAGTGGTGTGTTTGCTACCCGTGCTTTGGGTAGGCTGACAGTATTGCATCATTTAAATGGCATTTCTGTTCTCTGTGCACATTTAGTACCTGTGTTTTGGTCATCATATGAGTGATACTGTGCACATCTAAAAATGCCTTTTCATCACTGAGTAGCAGAATGGAAGAGGTTTGGCTGATCATGTACATCCTCTTTCTTATATGCTGTGCTGTGTGTGCAGGAATTTAGAAATTCATTAGTTTTCTTTCTCCCATGTCAGTAATACCTATATTGTTCCTTAGAAATGGGACAGGATTTCCAGAACAGAATCACAGCAGAAAAGTTTCCAAAGCAAAGAAACTGAAACTGAAATGCTGGTGGAAGTAGTTTTCATGTTATTTGCATAGTTTGGTTTCCAGGCAGAAAGACTAAGAAAGGTTTATGAACTTAAACTGTACAGAAGAAACATGCGTTTCCTGTGACGCTTTCTGGCTCTCTGCCATGGAAAAGTAAATACTGTAATCTCTGTGATGCAGATGCTGTGGCCTGTGCTAGATAGCAAATATTTTTTTCCTAGTTTGCTTGCAGATCTTCCCTAATCCTAAGCGGAAGTGCACGTGCATACAGTGCTTCCCAATCTACTGAAATGCCCCAGAGTTCAAACAGCATTCCTCTGAAGTCGCTGCGATGTCACAGTGTCTGGGTCCTTCCTCAGTGTGCTGGGGACTTCATAAGTAGCATTAGTGCATTAATGTAGTGAGATGTGCCTGCACCCCCCACAGTGAGAGCACACCTGGAGATGTCGCTCTTCCAGGGGCGGATGTTGTGGTGATGGATTCCATCATGTCTAATGATAGCTTCTGAATGTTTGGAGGGTGTTCAGTTCAAAAACAAAACTGAAATAGAGCGAAGCCTAAAAGCTGGAATGTGCTGTGGTTCTGCTGTTAAAGAGAAGTCCTCCGTGGCAGAATCCTGGGCCTCTGATTTCTGATGCTGTGGAAAAGAGAAGCTTGTTGTTCTTGTGGTACTGTATGAGTCTTACCCAAGTGTTACACCCTGGTGTATTCATACGTCAGAGAAGTGCAATACATTACTGATTGCACTTCAGATACTTCTGGCCTTTGGTACTTTACCTTGTCCTGGCTTTCTCAGAGTTCAGGACGACTCTTCCAGCAGAAGTATTTTATAGAAAACTCTATTAAGTACTCCTTTGGTTATGGGAGAAGATGAAGGCTATTTCAGATCAGAGGTGGCACGTAACAAGGGCATGTCTCAGGGCACACACTGCAGTATGCGTAGCCTGACACAGTTAACTTGGACTTGGGTGTCAAAAATAGGATGTGCATCTGTACACTATGCATTCTATTTTCAGAGGATGAAACGCATACGTAGTGATCAGGAAGCTCTTTGCTGTCTTAATGACAACTGATGGCAGATGTGATAACTGTTATGACATTGGGATGATTATCTGTTGTCTGTCTCCTGCAAGATTTTGTTTTATAGTAACATGTTTTATTTGCTTCCCAACAGTTCGGCCTTTACATCAGACAGACACAGGAAAAGAAAACTATTGGAAAACTCATCTCTGAACAGCAAGTTACTAAAAGTAAATGTAAGTATAACAGAGCAATACAACGTTTTGCTAAGCCTTTTGAGGTTTATAATTGGCCTAGATTTAAAGTACTTAGTCAGCTACCAACTCCTTCCTGGTTTATTTTGTCTTCCTCATCTCCTGACCACACTGAGGGAGCCTGTTCTCATTAAATAACGTTTGATACTCTGCTGTACTTCTGCTGGCCTACACTTTGAGCTTCTCTTTGTTCCTTAAGATCAGTGAGATGGAAAGCAGGGTAGTACTCAAGATTAAAACAGCTAGAAGGAGGGGTTTATTTTCATTTCACCTTATTTTGAGTAGACGGGGTGTTTATTTTGTTCCTTTTAGAGTGCAGAAAGAAGACAGAGAGGCAGGCCTTTGTCTAAAGGGATAAGAGTAGTTATTAAGAAAAAGTAGAAAGCTTTTAAAACTTTTAAGGAACAACTGATGAAAAACTTGCTTTCCAAAGCAGCTGTGAAATATTCTGAAGACTGTACTCCTTATCATGTTCTGTCTTCCTGATGGGTCGACTTCACGTCTGTCGATCGGAACCCAGGAGAACACAGTCCAGCTCTGTCTGAAAAGCTGCACAGTATTTTCCAGTCAAAGAATGCTCCAAACCAGATGCCTGTTTGCGGTGGCTAGAGTTGAGGGATCTTCTAATCCACATAATTTCTCACAGATTTCAGGGAGGGGGAAAGAAGGGAGAGTGACTCGGCTCTGTGTGACTGCCTTGTTTTCACCCTTCACCAGAGGGAATGTAGAGCAGAGTGCTGTCCTCTCAGCCCCTGGGCCTGCAGCACAGCAGAGAATTCCAGTGGAGCTGAAGTAATAGCTGTCTTCAGCTACGAGAAATAATTGAGTGGGAAGCAAAGAAGCTCTGATGATGAATGGAAATAAAAGGGGAGGGGTGGCAAAAGCAAAGCAGTCAGTTGCTGCTTTGCAAAGTCTTTGGGTTTAGTGACATTGAAAATGTACCGCCAGGGTTGCTTTGGCTTTGGACCTGCATTTTTCAAATCGAGTAGTTAATGATTGTTAAAATTTGTGTTGATATCACAGTAGCAGCTCTGCTGGGAGAAAGCAGGTGAGCAGGGATGTGTGTGTCTTTAACCTAACCATCCTCACTTCCAGGGAAGCACCACTGCCCTCTGTGCCACAGGCCTTCGGAACCTGGGGAACACGTGTTTCATGAATGCGATCCTTCAGTCGCTCAGGTACTTCCTCTCTGTCAGTCAGGGCTGAGCTTGCCAGGGACAAAGCACAAGTCCATTACTGGGACTGCTGAAGCAGAGCGTGGAATCAGTAGGTAGACAATGACACTGCATTAACTTCCTTAGCAGCTGCAGCCTGTTTTTGTTAGGGAATGCTTTCCGATAACTCGGTCTCTCACAGAACCTGTTTGTCAAAGCAGAGCCAAAATGTAGTTGTTTCAGGTATTTGGGATGATGGTGTATTTACGGATTCATTCACTCATTTACAGAAGATAAGCATTTGTTACAGTATTTGTAGTATTGTGGAAGAACATATTTTAAAAAAAAAACAAAACAAAACAAACCTGTTCCTGTTGCCATCATTTATCATCGCTAGGTGAAGTTTTGTTCATGGATTTCAAATAATGGACTCCAGGATACATAACCTTCCCTTTATTCTCTGCCCTTTAAGGATTTCATTCATTTTTTCCTTTTTTTTCCAGTAACATTCAGCAGTTTTGCTGTTACTTCAAAGAATTGCCTGCTGTGGAGCTGAGGAATGGGAAGACAGCAGGCAGGAGAACTTACCATACCAGGAGCCAGGGAGATAACAACGTGTAAGCAGTCGTCTTTGTTGTCACTGAACTTTAATGAAAATGGCAAATGCTCAACTCGTAGAGCTGCTATATGCTTTCAGTGTTAGAGAGTTGTAGAAAATGATCCCTAGAGGATCAGTGTCATAGAAAAATAGTTGGCTGCACAAGAAAAAGGAACTGCTGCTTGCAGTGGCCTCGTGTCAGCCTTGTCCTGCAGGGGGAGGCAGTCAAATAAATCAGGAAGTGCTGGAGTACCTTTAGAGGTAAGGTTAGGAAGTGCTAGGTAAATACTGCCACGTGGTTGTGCCATTTAGAGCCTGTAACTTGTTTCAGCAAGTGTTGAAGTGACCATGCTAGTAGACTTTACAACGTAATGGTGAAGGGTACATAGATTTCCGGTATCTGAAATGTAATTTTCCTAACCTGTCCACCTCTGGTGTTATGGGTAGGATTTTAGACATAAACTCTTTGAAGTACTGGAATGTACTCAGTCACTACAATTTTAACCAAGGTAACGTCTGGTATTTGTACCGTTGAGCTAGTAAACCCTCAGGAGTTATAATGCGAGCCCATATTCATCACCAGCTTTTACTTTCTTTCAGTTCACTGGTGGAAGAATTCAGAAAGACACTTTGTGCTCTATGGCAAGGAAGCCAAACTGCGTTTAGTCCAGAGTCCTTATTTTATGTTGTTTGGAAAATTATGCCAAATTTTAGGTAAGTTTTGTGAAATAACATTATTTTTTATTGTAATCTTGTGTTGTTGGTGTCATGATCTCAAACCTGCTGGATGTGGGAGATGGAGAATGCAGACTTCCTATGTGTATGTCCACAAATACGCCTGGAAAAAAAATCCTTACTTATGTTTGCTTTTGTGTTGGTCAGTAGATCTTTTTTCCCCACTCTTCGACCATATGCTGCATGTAACACTGTTGGAGATGGCAGAGATCTCAAATGCTAAAACACTTTGTAAAGTGTTTGTAGAGATACTTTGTGCCTCGTGGCAAAGAAGCAAAAGTGCCTTTAGATCAGAGTCATATTCCAAGCTTGCTCCAATAAGAAACTGATGTAGTCAGATTAAAAATGTGCAGGTCTACATGCAAATGTACTGGGTAAAACTTCCTTGATTCTCTGAAAGCACAGTTATCATCACTAGTTGGATGTGAAATGAGGACTGTAATAAAACTAGGCATTTTGTGCCCATACTGACAAAAAAAGAAAGACAATGGTTACTCAAGTAAATTGAAGTATCATTCCTCTCCAAGGTCTCCCTGTCCTGGCCCCTGAACCTCTTTCAAAGGAGCACTGAAACCTGTTAGGATATATTGTGATGAAGGTAAGTTGCTCCATGTTCTCAGGTGGTAAAGATGCTGTTATCTGTTACGCCTCTAGCAGTGCTGAAAAGATGCTGTGAACATACACGAGTAACCCAAATAACAAAAGTGGTTTTATTCTATTCTTCACACTGCCTAGTCTGTTTCAGTTGGCTTAAGAGAATCAAGGAAGTTTAATACCAGTAGTTTCATGCAGTGACCAAAAACTCCATCCGTGATGTCTTCAATCATTTTTCCAACTACAGTCTTCGCTGTAATTCCCGATAGGCTGAGCAAGAAACAATTTGAGTTCCTCAAGCAAATTTTCAGCACTGTGGATTCTATCAGAGTTTTTAAAAGTGTTTTTATATTGCTTTAGGGTTTTAAAATTATTTTCCCCTTATTCCCACTTAGTTGGGAACACGTGCATGATTAACTGATGAGGAATCGCTTGGAGAGTAGTGTCAGCTGGTCAGTAAATCCCTGCTCCCACATGGTCCAGTGAGAAAGCTTGTTCAGTGCTTGACTGTACCTTGTAAAAGGTGATGGTGTTCCTGTTGTGCGTTGTATGCTGCTCACCAGATGGAACAGAGGAGCTGCATAGATGCTCAGGAAAGGTGGCTGGAACCAGTAGCTTACCAACAGCAAAGCAGCTGCTTCAGCTGTGCTTATGAAGTGATGGGGGCAGGGAGGAAAAGCATACTTGGAAACTTGGTTTAATTTTTTTCAAGCTTAAAGAGATGTCAGTTGTTGAAGGCGTGTGCCTGCCTCCAGGACTGCAAGTGCTGCTTTTCTTTCAGAAGGTTACTGACTTTGTTACAGAACGTTGAACAAAAAAAGGGTTGCTTGGGCTCTAGATGGCATTCTGTCTCATCTCACGTGTGGTCTGTGTAGAGAATATTGCTTATGGTTTTTAAGACTTGTGTATGACAAGCGCAGCCAGAGTGTCTCTAAGCTCTGCTGCCGAAGTCCTGCTCCTTGAGGTTGTACTAAAGCTGCTGCTTTGATTCTGCTGCGTGCCAGAATAGCCTGCAGCTTCACGCTGAGTTGCAAGATGTGTGTTTTGTAGTCTTACTGCTGTATAAATAGCACGCTCTATTCTCCTGGTAAATGTCTCTCTTCATATCTGCCTATCGGTAGGAAAAGGGATGTCAGCAGTGGGCCTGTGGTATTACACGAGCAGTCAGATCAGTGATATTACACAAGCTGTCAGAGAAACTCTGCATTTCAGCTGAAGAGCGTTTGTCCATATTCTCACAGTCTTCTCAAGATCTGCATTTAGACTTAAGCTTTTTATCAAATACAAAGAATCTTTCATCTATAAATAACTTACTTGTGTGCCAGCGTAAAAACCCGTGCATCAGGACCACAGCCAACAGCGTGGAATGATTCCAAAGGTTATTTAATCATACCTGTTGGAGATCAAATGCGCTGTGTTAGGAGTTCTTTTAGGAGGAAGTTATTGTTGGGAAGGTATCTGAAGCAAAGTAGATCCCATAAAGGTAATCTTCAGCTGTTTATGATGATTTTTCCATCTGTTCTCTAAGCAGGAGATACCTGTATTAAATACGCTTTTTTTCTAATGATTTCAAAGCTTGCATTGTCACTGAGAGACGTGGCGTGTGGGAAACCAAATGCTGAGAATAAATACCTTCTATCAGTGGGGAGGGGAACCAGCAGGCAAGCAAACAACTGAAACTGCCAAAGCAAAGCGTGGGCTTTGTACTAAATGAAGAGCATGCGGTCATTCTGACGTGGTACAGCACCTGTATGTTGGGTGATGTCCTTGAATGGCACCAGTTTTGAGACTTCAGTCCGTTGACCGTAACTGGGGTCCAGAGTTGAGATGAGCAGAGTGCTGGCTGAATCCAGTTCTGTGAGTTGTAACAGTTCTGCAGCAGCTCTGTCATTATAAAACTTACCTTACTCGTGGAGATAGCTGCACAGTGACGGTGTGTGAGGGAACAGAGGTTGTGGGGTGTTTTGGTTTTTTTTTTGCACATCAGTGTACCTTTCCGAGGCTTTGGTTCAAAATGCACGTGGCTCTTTAAATCCTGCTCAGTATTGCTAAACAAAGGTATGTTCTTCTGAGTGACGTGTTCTGTCTTGCAGTAATGCAGCCCAAACCTTTGGTGATGATGTTTTTGTTTTTGCTCAAGGGGATACCAGCAACAGGATGCCCACGAGTTCATGCGTTACCTTTTGGACCACCTACACCTGGAACTCCAGGGTGGCTTTAATGGTGTTTCACGTTCAGTAATTCTGCAAGAAAATTCTAGCCTGACTGCGAGCAGCAAATGTTGCATGTAAGAAATGTTTTCTAGTTATTTCTTCAATACCTTTGTGCCTTTGCATAGGTCTGGGTGGTGGATCTGAAAGTTGAAGTGCATGTTTCCTTGTTCGAGCTGTCCTTAGCAAATGTGTAATGTCACAGTTACAAAGCTACGGGGGCATGGACTGTGATCCTATGGGATCTTCTTCCTTCCCAAAGGAAGTATGGCCCTCAGATGAGCATTCTTTGTCCTGGCTGTGAGCGTACAAGTTGTAAACACTTGAGGAGAAAAACTCTGTGTAGTTCCTGTTCTGTATGCATATAGAATTATCTTCTAGAGTGATAGATGGCTTGAAAAATACAGAGGCAGGAAGGCTACCAAGTACCTGTATGCTTAAATTGTCAGTGGACCTTGTAGATTAGGGAGAAAGCAGAGCAGCTTCTGTTGGACTTGAGGCAGTTTCCCTGCAGATGGTCTCTGTATTTTGTTTTATCACCTGACACACACTTAAAGCTGTTTTTTTTGTTGTTTTCCTGCCACTGTTGATTTTCATGTTGTTGTGCATCCTGAAACAGGCACTCATCTGCCTATTCATAGAATTGTAAAATAGCCAGGGTTGAAAAGGACCACAATGATCATCTACTTCCAACCCTCCTGCTGTGTGCAGGGCTGCCAACCACGCACCTCTCTTAAAATACAGTGTGGTTTTTCTCACATTAAAGGTACTGCAGGGGAAAAAGCATTTTAATTTGCTTCAGGAAGGAAGGTCAGGTCAGTTCGGTCCTTGGATTGTCTGAGCAGAAGTTGAGTGAATTTTCTCTTTCTGTACTGATGAGGACATAGTAGACAGCTCCCAACCCTCTCCCCAAAAAACAAGTGCCTAAAGTTGCTCTTAGAATTAACGAATGCTTGGAAAGTAAACCAGTTTTGTTTTCAGGACGTGCATAAATGTATCTGGCCCCTGGGAGAACTTAACTTTGTTGAGATACCTACAGTAGTTCTGAGCATGGAGAGGTTGAATATAATAGCAGTGAACTGCCTTCTGTCAGAGGCATGCTGAGGTCCTACGTGCTTAAATGGTTACGATGTGAGGATGCTGTGAATACTCTCTTCTTGAGTGCCCATTTATTTGGGCAGCCATTTCCTTCTGCTTTACAGTTAATATCAGCTCTGCTTAAGGTAGAGGTGGAGCACTGATACAGAACACGGGTTTTTGCAAGCTTGCAGCATCAGAACTACAAGCACAAACTAACAAGTTATTGCAGAGTTGTATAATAAAATGGTTTGTTCTCATTGGGCTGTCTCATTACCTAATCTGCAGAAAAGATTCAGTAAGAGACTTAACCTAATGGAAGTGTAGAGGATGATGATGCTGGTAGATATTGCTTAGCATATCTTAATGTAACATAAGCTGTCTTCGGTAGCAAAGTGGGAGAAATATAGGAACTTGATTTAAAGGAGTCCAGATTACTTGCAGCAAAGAAGGGTGAAGTTTCCAGACAAAATGGTTGACCTACCTATGAGGGAAGAATTTTTGTTTAAAATCATTTGGAAACTGCCTTAGTCACAGGGCACCTTGTGAGAATCAGCTCTGCTTGATAAAAAGGGACTCAGCCAGTACTTCAGCACTAAAATACCCAGTGTCTGTGTAAAGCATATGCAGTTCAGTTCATATTTCCTGTTGGTACAAGGTAAAGTACTGCAACAGCTGAATACTTGCAGAAGGCACTTGTGGGATGGGTGAAAGCCCTGTGAATGAACAGTCCCTCTTTGTGGACTAAACTTCTCGGTAGCAGCAACGAGTGATAAACTAATTGTATGACATATTACAAATGAAGCCCAGACCAGATTTCTGACTTCTGTGTTCTGATTTGCCTAGAAATGGAGCCTCTACTGTTGTCACAGCCATTTTTGGAGGCATTCTTCAAAATGAAGTCAACTGCTTAATATGTGGAACAGAATCTAGAAAATTTGACCCATTCCTAGGTAAGATGCCTCCTTTTTTTTTTTTTTTAAAAAAAAAGGGGTGATACAAGGTAGGAAAACAAATCTGAAATTTGATCCATTGAGGTGTCATGTGACTGAAACAGAAGTTTAGTGTGGAATGATTAAGCATTGTTTTATTCCACCCTAACTAAAGCTTTTTCGTTATGCTTGTTTTCCCAGATCTTTCGCTAGATATTCCAAGTCAGTTCAGAAATAAACGTACTAAAAATCAAGAAAATGGACCAATGTGCACACTACGAGGTAAGGGTGCCTGGATAATGAGCTCATTAACGAGAACTGGAGTGTACACTCATCTGTTTCAGGAGCCAGGCTTTCAGCCAGGTTATGACTTGGTGGAATGTGCTGATTTTTATCAGATGTTGCAGTAGAAAAAAATGCAAAAACAATTTTCCATGCCATGTCTCACACATCACTACGTACTGATGTGCTGCTTTAATAAACTGGGGCTGAGAGGTGCTTTGGTTTGAGATGTGCAGGTCAGCTAAATACCGAGGGAAATACTGGCACTGCTTTCTTCATGGTCAGTGTTTTCCATCTTGTCCGGTTCTTCCAGCCCACGTTTGTGTACGTCGATATATAAGAGCTGTACACTAAGGCACTGTGCTTACAAGCACGTTTTGTGAGCGTGCCCCTCATGCAGAGTGAGGCTGACTCTTGTGAGTCTCTGCTTTTTAAACAACATAAACACAGTCCCGTAAAGGTAGGCGGAGTTGCTGTGATTGATCTTGTTTTAAAGGATGTTAATTTTGATGCGTTCATAAATGTACCTGATGCAAACTGCAAAATACTAAGTGAAAAAACATTTTTTTTACCTCTGTTCATTCTGTACTTAAAACGAAATCACTTCTGTAAGTTGAGCAGTAATGAAATTTCTTCTGAACATAAACCATTGTGCTGAGTGGTGGAAGGAATCTTGTTTGAGGGAGTCTTTTTTTTCCTTCTGGAACTGCTTATAGCTGTCTTTGTTGAAAGGAGCAAGGAACATCGCGTGTCAGAACCTGCTGATGTGTAGCAGCTGCAGATTTTGGTGCACGACTTGTAGATTAACGAGACTGACTGCAACACAGGCACACCTTCATGTTACTGAGTTTGCTGCATTTTATGTTACGAAGATCATTGGTTATAATCTTGATTTGTGTGTTGTTCTTGTTTCTAGATTGTCTTCGCAGTTTTACAGACCTGGAAGAACTTGATGAGACGGAGCTGTATATGTGTCATAAATGCAAAAAGAAACAGAAGTCCACCAAAAAATTCTGGATTCAGAAACTACCAAAGGTTTGTATAAACAGGAAAAGTAATAGCATGGCAGTTTGTCAGAGAAACGGCTGCTCAGCTGTTCCTAGACCAACACCCGACCCTTCCAGATAGGTAGCAGTAAGTTCAGCCAATTCCTCTAATGCTTCTGTTTTATTCTATTAATCCCACAGGTGCTATGCTTACACTTGAAACGATTTCACTGGACAGCATATCTAAGAAACAAAGTTGATACGTACGTTGAGTTTCCCTTACGAGGCCTAGACATGAAATGTTACCTGTTAGAGGTACGGAGACTCCCACGGAAACCTCCTAGAGAAATCCTTTCCATCATATATGTCTTTGTTACAAATTGCAGCAGGTATCGCTGAAATCTGAAGAGTTTTGTCTTTTTAACTGCAGCCTGAAAACAGTGGCCCAGAAAGCTGTCTCTATGACCTTGCAGCTGTTGTTGTGCATCATGGCTCAGGGTGAGTACACGGAGTAAGCCTGCTTCGGGGCGCAGATCTCCCCGCTGAATTACATGCCACCTTATTTAAGGCTTTTCTTCTCCTAGTGAATGTCTGTATATATCACTGGTGGAAACATGCAGTAATTTACAAGGTTTTGTGGAACTAAGTTGAAATAACATCAGACAGATACATTTATGATGTAGTTATTCCTGTGAATTCCCCTCGGCGGTCTCTAGGGGTAATCACTAAAGTGAAAGAATGAAAAGCGTGAAAACTAACACTGCGAGTAAAGGGCCCTTCCAGAAGTTTGTGCTTCATTTTGACATTCATAGTATAAAGCAAAGATATTTTTCTCTTCAGTTTGAAAGGCACATACGTGTTTATGCCAGAGTGTGTGTTTGGAACACATGTAGGAGAGAAGGCCGTGCCACTCCTACAGGAGTGAAACCTCAAAGTCAATGCTAATTGGCGTGCCACAAAGCTGAGTAGTACTTGTATTTTGAAGTAGAATTGCTGGGTATGGGTTGCTTAGGTTTGATTCTTTTTTTTTGTTTCCCAACCCTGGATGGAACTCTAGAGAATGACTGTAGTAGTGAGAAAACAGCTGTCTGTCCAGGGAAGAAGTAGTAGTTAGAGGAAATCACTCTTTGGCTGTGAAGGAGTTCTTCTAAAGAAACTGTCATATTAATCAAATCCTTGTTGATATCCAAATTCAATTCAAAGATACTACACAAAATTTTGTCTACAGAACCACTCCTTCTGCTTGAAATAAAGGGTGGACTATCTAAAAGACAAGACTCCTAAAGGCAGCCTTCGTAGCACCACAGTGCATCTGACTGGTGCTTTGAGGTCCAAGGAGAAGTACAGGCATTAAGGGAGAGCCAGCCATGGCTAGAACAGAATGAGATGGTTGGAAACATGAAACGTGTGTTGCAGCAGCATACAGAAGTGAGAGCAGGCCTCGTCTTGAGTGGCAGGGAATGAAAATTGAGAGAGTATAGCTCGCTTAGCTTCAAGATGTGGCTCCAAAGGTTGGGTCTGTTTAAACTGCTCTTGAAGGACTTCTTTTAGTAGTCTAGTATTTGTTTTGCTGTGGGTGCTCTTGATTTAAATTTAGACGTTTCTTTAGACCTCAGTAGGCAAGATGTGTAAAAACAAAGCGCAGTGCAGTCTTCATAGCTACTGCTCGACTCCCCTGTAAGCAAACGTGGAAGTTCTGTGTTGCAAGAAGCCTTGCTTGTGCAAGAACAGCAGCGTGCTAGGAAGTTGATACTTAAAAACCCAAATTTAACTCAGCGTGAAACCTTAATTCAGACGACTTAAAGCTCCGCAGTGAAGAAGGGAAGAATCATACCATCTGCTGTAGAGAGCGGTCAGTTCCTTTCTTCCTGTGGTTCCTGGAAGTCTTAGTCCATTACTGCCTAGCAGCGAGCGCGTCAGAGAATGAGGTGGTCTGTCTCTTTCTGATTGTCCTTTCTCTCTTCTCCCCGCGCGCTGACAGCGTTGGATCTGGACATTACACCGCGTACGCAGCTCACGAAGGTCGTTGGTTCCATTTCAACGACAGTACTGTAACTCTGACCGACGAGGAGACTGTGGTAAAGGCAAAGGCCTACATCCTCTTCTATGTGGAACGGCAAGCCAAATCTGGATCAGATAAACTTTAATACCTCCTTTTAATTCTCGCTTATCAAGTCCACGGGACAAAACATTTCCATTTTTCCATAAATACTTGATCCAAGACTATTAATTTCATTGTGCACTTTTCGATTTCCTCTTGTGGGTTTTAGTTTCGTCATGTCAGTGGTAGCATTTGACTTACTGAACTTGGACACAAACTAACTTTTTTTAGTTATACCAGAAAACCTCAGCAGATTTTGATTTGCTGCTTTAGTTGTGATAACTCAATTTTTATATATATATATAGTTTCATGAAATACCTAGTTATTTGACTTTTTTTATATTAATGTTTCCAGTTCTCACTTTCTAAAGGCACATTTACATCAGAGAAGCTTTCTATTCTCTTCACAAGCGAGACAAATGTGCTTATCACAAAGAGCAGTAGAACTGTGTTGCTCTCACAGCTGTTGTATAGATCAAGGAATTGCTTGCACATAATGTTTTGTCTCGTGCAAGAAAGTAAGCCGTGACCTCTGACCAATCATTCTTTGTCTGCAGAAGAGATGAGATGCAGCATCATTGTAGACCAGGTAATTGCTGCTATAGCTGCTATATTGGTGTGTATTCAGGCTGCTGAATTTCATGAATTGTTGTAAATAAACAGTTGTTTAATTGTATCTATACTGCAGAATAATTCAAGTATTCTTCACGTATGCTTTTCCCTCCCCCAAAAGTTCTTTAAAAGTTACCTTAAAAAATATACATCTAAATTGTCTTGATTTATTTTATTATTTTTTTTCTAATCAGACTTGAATTGTTAAAAGTTGCCTCTTGTTAGACTGTCATCCTGTAGTTTGATCACAAACACTTCCTTGCTTTAAAACTCACTCGGAGAATTCCTGGCAGTGGAACCTCCGCTCTCTTTCCATCTGGGAACTGGGAGCACAGCCTCTAAGTGTGGGGTTGAGAGAACAGCCTTAGGCCTGAATATATTCTGTCTGCTTCGGTGCCTGTAGTTCGCTTGAAGCGGAAAGGAAGCAGCGGATGGATAGAGTCTGAGATGCTTGATGTGTATTTTGTCACTTCAGATAGGAACTAGAGGGAAAGCAGCTTGATGGGTAAATCCAGAACTACTTGTTGACCGGAGCAGATTCCGGTAAGCTGTAGTGTTTATTTGTTAGCCCAGTGTGGGATCTCTTATTTTCAGTCTCAAGATGTACACACGCGGCATGACGCAATTTGTGAGACCTGACTATGCAACAGAGAAAGATAGCTGCTCCAGGTTTTCAGCTCTACTCCTCCTGCACATAGCGGAAGTCAGATAATCTCTGCTAGTGAGATTTTTAAAAAGGTGGTCAGGAAAAACTATGTTGCAAAATCCAGGAATTCTGAGAACACCCAAAATCTGACAAATGCTTCATTTCAATGCTTTCCTTGCACCCCCCCTTTCTAGTTATCCCCCACTGCCAGTAACCGGGTGCAATCTGAAAAGCTTGGTGGTAAGAACAGCTTTTTACTTCACGTAGAGCATGCTTTCAGTAGAATAGACTAGCCTGAAAACACCCAAGAACTGAAGTTTAACATGTGAGTACTCTTTTCATTTAACGCTTCTAAAAAGACCACGTATGCAGCAAAAATTTCCCTACAAATTGTACTGTATAGCTCAACCTAGTGCAAGTGGGTAAGCTCCTGTCCCCTTGCTGTGGGTTACCTGGTAGAAATACAAATAGAAATTACAGTCAGGTGAGCTCCTCTTGAAATGTCAGTCTTATGGTTTTTTCAGATCATCTTAAACCAGGAGAGATTGACTGACTTAATATAAAAGCTGTAGAAAATGTTCAGTTCCCATATTCATACACGATCAGCAAAATGGAACATTACTTAAAATCTGTTGTGACTATCTGGTACGTTAATGGGAGTCATTATATATATGTATTTACACATACGTATACTATATATACATCTGTGTATATGTATATATACTATATACATCATATGTACTCCCATTAATAGTCTCTCTATATATAGGTATGGGAGTCTATATGTTATGTTATGGGAGCCCAGATGTATACATACAGATAATCACAATAGATTCTATAAATCCTCAAGTTGAGCAGTAAATAGAACTCTTAATTGTTTAAGTTGCAGATGGTTTAACTCCCGTTTCTCAGTTTCACGCAGTCGGAGTTGGCTCTAATCAGAATAGATGGTGACATTTGACAGACTTCACTGTTGTGTGGGATGTGAAATATTTTTTTTACAGCTTTTAAACCCCAGAGGGCAGCTGCTGCTCCCAGCTGGGACATTAAGTAAGTCAATTCCATCTATGTCTGCGTGCTGCTTGGCTTGCATTGCTTTCTAGGGTTGTGGTGTGGGAATACAAACCTTAAACTGCACAACTAGCTGCGGGCAGAAACAGTTTAATGGGCAGGAGTCAGGTGTATGCAGCATTCTTGCAAACTGGTGATGTAAATGTGCCTTTCTGTACTTGTAAGAACTTTATTTGTAATCTTCATGCCATTCACTTACTTACTTGTTTTAAGCAGCTTCTTATTTCTGTTAATTTTTGGGGTCAGACCAATTTCTCACGTAAGCATTTACTTTCAGTAACACTTTCTCTGTAATGTTAAGGTCTTGGGCAATGGTATCCAGCGTGGTCCATGTCAGCTGTGGCCGTGGGAATGCAGTGCAATCACATCAGCCTTGTTCTTGCAGCACGTGGTGTACGGACTTGGCCATATGCTTTCCTGGAACAAATACGTTATAAACCCTTACCTAATTCAACTTTCTCCCACTGCAAAACCAGATGGACAGCATGAACAGTTTGTTGTGGCAACACAAGTATTTCTCTTCCTGGTGGAGAACTTTGCTTATCCACTGTATTCTATTCAGTGTGGTGTCAGAAGAAAAAAAAAAAGTAAGCACTGAACCAGTAACCTATACTGCACCTGGCCTAGTATTACATTTTTAACCTTACTTGTATAGCCTATATTTATCTACTAGCTTGTGGGAGGGGAGGGATATCTCATTTCATTCAAGCCAAATGTTTCTACTTAACTGCTGATCACAGTACATGCTAACAGGCAGGAATTTGTCTTGCTTGCGACTGCTCTGCAAGTAGCAGCTGCTCCCTGCAGTTCAGAGACTTCTGTATTTTTCACCAAAACGTGTCTGAGTGAGGGTTATCCTTTTTTGTTAGTCACTGTTTAGCCACGTACACAACTGGAGACGTGATCTATGTAAAACAGAACTGCAGAACGCCCAGCTCTCAGAACGCTTCTGCTCTGGTGTGTTGCATATTGAGCATTTAAAGTAGTGTGGCATTATGGAAAATGCTACAGCACTGACAGAGCTCCTCCTCATTGTGTAGGCAGAAGGGATTTTTCCAGGTGTTAACAGCTGCATGAGATGAGAGTTTATAACTCGTGGGGAGGGGGGGGCCATGGATGTGTTTCAGAAGCTGAAGACCATTTACAAGGATTTTGCTAAAGCGGTGGAAAGCATAACAGTTGGTGTTCACAGCCTCCCCTGTGTTTCATTGCTGATGTGTCTGTGTCTTACTGATGAGGTAATCGGCACCTTGAAAACTGATTCCGATGTGCTTTAGGATATCTTCAAGTACTGTAGTGCCATAGTTGTAATTGTTTACCATTAAAATTGTGTGTAATTTTCAGTGGGGATCACTGACTGTGCTCATCTTGTGTGTTATTGGAGCATTTCCAGGATGAATGTGAATTTTGTCTTATTCACACAGTGTTTATGGAAAATGTGCCATTAAAGTGTCTCTTTTTCCTTAGGCAGTGAAACTTCTCTTGTCCTTCTGCAGGCTTTCAGAGTATCGTTAGTGTTCATGAGTTTGAGCAGGGAGGGCAAAGTATTTTAACTTCAGAGAAAAACAGAATTAAGAACGTTTCGGTGCTCTCCCTGTTTAAGACCTCTATCAGAACCTGGTATTTAAACCCAAAGAGAACCCAGCTGTACCAGATCTTGTCATACAACAGCTGTTATAATTGGCTTGACCATAGTGTGTGTCCTCTGTGTGCTTTAAAAGTCCATCCCAGCAA
Organism: Phasianus colchicus; assembly: GCF_987193195.1. Taxonomy (NCBI): domain Eukaryota; kingdom Metazoa; phylum Chordata; class Aves; order Galliformes; family Phasianidae; genus Phasianus; species Phasianus colchicus. Next base: position 4,351,463 of record NC_143447.1, on the reverse strand, counting down.
CGGTAACTTTGAGTTTGCTTGTTAGCTTATGTTCTTCCTTAAAATAATATTCCTGTGCTGTATTAACCTTTTCAAAAGTGAAAGTAAGTTCTAAAAACAAAGTAGGGGGAGAATCTGAGTTTGAAAAGCTTAGTATGAGAACACAGAACAATTCCCAGCATCATACCATCCAAGCTGCAATTTTCCATTGCCTGGCTTACCTGGTACGTGACATCATCTGCTCTTTTCTGTAGCTTGATGAAGTCATGAAGCTGGCCATAGCCAGCTTCTGAGCATGGGAAGGAAGCAGGACTACCCTTCTAACTTTAAGGAAAATGCTTAATGACAAAGGATATAAAACCAAAAAGGCAGTCATTGAGCACAACTTAGCATTTACAGAAGAAAATTACTAACTTGAAAGAACTGCATTCATCCCCCAGTTGTTTTCTTTGAGCCACTGTGGCCAAGGAATATGCATTACTCATGCAGTGATCAGAAGTAAGAAAACAACTGCTGCAGCCTGCAAGTAGATTTTTTCTTGTTTTGGCAGAGTTCGGTTTCAAACTGCTGTTTCAGACCAAAAAGTAGAAGTTGTTGACTTTGGTTCCATTTAACCCTCTCATACTGAGACAAATGCAATTAAAACACATAGGTACATAAAATTTCCCGGGTACAAAAAGGAGCATGATGCTGGGCCAGTAAAAAATCCTTCAGGGGCTGTTTTACTCGGCACACTTACAAATGAGTTAGTTAATAATATCACTGGACAGAAGATGGATATGAGCCAAACACCACTTTTTTTCCTTCGCAAACACAGAAAGCTACAGGACTGGTCATTATTGCTTTTAATTCTAACCTCCCCATCTGCTGTTACTGGAATTGTTTGAATGAGCCTCTTTTAAATTCCTTTGTGACAGTCCTTGAACAGGAGGCCAAAGCGCAGCTTTAGAATAATGAATGAAAAAGGATAGAGTTATCTTAAGCTGCAAAAGCTAAGTTTAGAACATGAGAGGCTGAGAGCTACCCCTTGCAGCAGTACTACCCTCTGCCCCTTCCCATTCATTAACGCGGCACAAGCTCTTTGCTAAGTAACAGGCCTGCCTAAAAATAAATTAAAAAAAAAAATACCTTATAAGGAAGCATTCTGTGGAAGTCAACTCCTGCTGTTTTTTCTACATGCCCATTCCATTCCCTTGAAGGAACAGAACAACAGTTTCAACATGCATCGTCCTTATCCTTTCTCCATTCTTAACTTCTGCACCGGTTGTTGGCCAAAAATAAACACCATTCCACAACCATATATGAGCAACAGCCTTCTGGTGATCCCAGCGCCTTCCAGCACTGCCATCATTCCAATGCCAGGAGACTGTCAGCTCCCGAGCACGCTGCAGGGGCAATGCACATAACTCAGCTGAATCGGGAATGCCTCTTGCATCTCTTTTCCTTTCTGGACAAAAACAGCAGGAAAAGTTTAGCAAAAACATGTCATAGATTGCTAGAAGTGTTTCAAGATCCTGTGCTTTGGTCTCTACTGAACTTTAATTCTCCAGTGGAACTACAGAAGCATAACTACCTCCTGGGACCTGCTTTAAAATACTTGTCCATCTGCTGGTATTCAGAGAGAGTCAAGGTGTGTAACATTGAGGACTGGATGAAAAACAATTTCCAGAAAGACTTCTGTAGCAGGCATGAGAACACTGTCACTGATTTTTTACTAGAAGTTGGCAACAGGTATGTGCTTTGGGTGTGGAATTTATGCTGCATTACTGTAGAAGTTAGCTGCTTGGAAACTACAACATTTAGAACGGTTGACTCACCTCCATACCGCCTACCTGACAGAAACGGGGCAGAGAGAGAGTGCTTGGATTGTGCAGTTTTACTGTTGGTTTTATAGTGGTAATAGTGCATCTTCTCACTGACTTTCCTCAAGCCTATTTTTTTCCCCTCTTATTGGAAGAATTCTTAATACAGGAAAGTGCAATACTGCTTAGTAAATAGCTGCTTAATTCAGCTGAACCATTTGGTCAATGTGGAGGATTGTCCAGGGGGAACTCCTAAGGGAAAGGCATGGTTTCACACTGTGAAAGCATAAAAACAAGCGCATTACTAAACAGCATTTCTTTACTAGTAGAATTTAATCATGTCTCTGCATCTCTGGGTTTTATAAACTGCAGTAGAAGAAAAGTGCCACTGCGGAAAAAGAACTCTCTGACCACACTGTTTCTTCTACCAGCTTCAGTGCTACAGAGCACCTCTATGAAAAAAAAGAGTTAACCTGCATTAGGAGGAGCAAATGCAAGTCAGAACCAATCCCAGTGCATTTCAGTAACAGCAAGACTGGCACTGGCCGGCTCAGAGCTGGAACAGCACACCTTTGTGCTGCACCCAGCCCTCAGCTTAGTGCCAGAACGTGCCAAGCAGAAAGCTCTGTATGGAACTAACACTTTAAAACCACCAACAAACTGGGACAGTGACAGAATGCAGGGTGCCAGTGAGAACGAGCAACAGGGCAATAAGGACTAAAATATGGGATCAGAAAAGAATGCAAATTTTAAGTAGAAAAATACCTAAGTAATGAGCCACAGACCATTAGGAAACACATCTTTCCCTAGGAAGGAGGGGCTTGGGAATAACCATTCCCTCATTTTGGGCACTGGCATGTCTACCGAGATGCCACGCTTAACCGTTATTTCCATTTTTTGCCATCACAAATAAATAAGAACTCAGGAAGGACAGCAGACCACAGCTCTGCAGGCAGTTTAACGCTGAAGTGTCTTCCTTCTCTACAGAATACATAAAGATGGGTTATTTGCTGTACAAAACGCAAAGGTGGGGTAGCAAGGATTCCATCCAAGTTCAGCAAACCGCCTCTCTGCATTAAACACGTTAATAATGTCCGTAAGTTAAATCTCCACTCCTAAAAATGACAGTTTATTAACAGTGGTCCACCTCATCCATTTTAGCCCCTCCGAGTCTGTGAAGCAACCCTCTTAAAGCATCGCAACAGAATTCCTAGCACTCTGCTAGGAAAAAAAGGAATATTAACCAAGAAAGAAATACTAAATTAATATTTAACTTTGCTCTCTGAATTACAAGTACTTCAGTTCTGTTGATGAAACTGTGCAAGATGGGTCTGTCAGGTCCTTCCTTAATTTTTGCAGACTTTTTTTTTTTTTTTAAACTGTTCACAAGCATACACAAAAAGAGCAAAATGAAGAGAATGTGGCTGGCATGATCTCACTATTACCTCTGCTCTAAAGGAGAGATCGAGCAGCATCTGGGGTTAATGTGTGGAAAGGGATGTACTGTTCTTTTTAAGGTAAAAAAGAATATGCTGCAGTTATGGCTGCCCAGCTGTGGTAGAGAACGGAGAGTCCCTTGTTTGTCCCCACTGCTGTACACCACGCCTTAAACCAGTACAGCCTTTGAGCATAAATTTTTAGACAGAAGTGCTTCCTGTTGCTGCGCTGATGTCTCTCAAGATCAACAGTAGCGTTACTGTAATCGCTTTCTCCCTCAGCAACAGAGCCTAAAGAAGTCCTGGTGCTTCTCAGAGAGAGCTGTAAGCAAGAAAGCAAACAACGTACTTGTCTGAAGGACTGGGGGGTTGGTGCATAAGGCTCCTTGTAAACATGGCTGGTTAGCGTAGCAGCGAGGAACCGGCCTGCACAGGCAGTGTCCATCATAAATACTGACTTGAAATAGGACTTCCCTGCACTTTCTCAGGTCTACACAAACAGCATACACAATTTTTTTTGTCTTTTAAAGCTTTTTTCAATTTTCTGTGACATTTAACAGTACAGTTATTACCAGCTTCAATTATTTGAATGAGTTGTGTGGGGACCAAACATCAACAAACCCCACTAAGGGAGGTGCTGGCACCTGCTCAGTAAAACCAAAGAGTTGCAATGCGCATGCAAATCCCCATGAAATCGTGAGAGTGGGAGTGTCTTACTTGCCTACACTCAGAATGTCTACAAAGCTTCACTGACTGGTCCACAAATCAATTCTGACCTGAACCCATGACCTCTACGGGGTCTTCATCAGCTTATGTACGCATCCACTTCCCCTTCTCCATTGTGCTGACTGAGCTACAGCTGTTGACAGCAACAGAAAAAGCAAAGGAAGGTAAATAAGAGTGTTGTGATAGGTAAAGCTGAGCTTTAAGGCCTATTTGTGTCCCTCCCTACTCATGCTTTCTCACCCCTCCTGGTGGAAGAGGAAGTATTTCTTCAATATTTATTCTGCAAGACAGTGGCTTCTCCAAGTTCTGTATATTATTTATTCTTCCCTCACCTCACCTTCACAATTACGTTTCAGATGTCCAAACCTGCTATCTCTGACCCTCTCAGGATGCGGCCACGTTACAGATGATTGCCTCTTGCTTCTCCTCAAGAACTGCCCGAGCCTCAAGACACTCAAACTGGAAAACTGCGCGCGAATCACTGACCGGACGCTGGAAGCAGCAATCCTCTATGGGGGATCACTGCAAACGCTGCACGTGGATTTCTGCCGGAACATAACACAGAGCGGGCTGGAGAGAGTTAAGGAAAAACGTCCCTCGGTAGCACTGAGAGCAGAGAGAAGTGCTAACATGATTCCAGACAGTAAGCCGGAAAAAAAGTTGGCGTTTGAAAAACTGTCCAGAAAAATGGCTCAGCTTTAAGTTATATGGAGGGTTGATTTCCACTTACCTCCGGTGTGGCACTACTTCAGCTACCCAGGGGTACTCTACTGCACTCTGGTTTAAGTCCAAATAAATGGCTGAATGTTTTGTAAAAGCTTCACTGGAAAAAGGCATGAGTTTTCACACCTTTTAAAGAAAGAACACCTCTGCTTTTGCTGTTCCTTGAAATTGGAAAAATCATGTGTTTATGTCACATAATGCAGCATTTAATTAGTCAAGTCTAAAAATGTGAATTGGAGAAAAGCAACAACCAGAAGACCCTTCACATTTTCATTACGACAGATCATTTTGGCAGTAAGGTACAAAAAGGAATTAAACTAAGTCGTCAAACACAGTAAAACCTTACTTACCAGCAACCATGAACTCCATCACCAAGTCAAAAAAAAGGGTTACATCACAGATATAAATCAAATTTCCAGTGGAGAACACTACTGCTCAATATCACGCTCTGTTCTTATCAGTCCCCTCTAAGCATGACAGACACCTGTACTGCTGCGCTGCAGGGCAGGTGGCTGAGCCACCTCTATTTACATTTAGCATTTAATGCTTTAAGCATATTGTGTTCCATGCTTCATTAACCTGCAAAGGAACTGAACAAACACATTGTCACACACCTGTTCCTACCTCTGATACGTATTTCTTACTGCTGCTACAGTCATACACATTTCATCCAGTGCTAAAAAGCAGAAGGGAAATGGTGATGCTTTGAAACAGCTCACAGCCTACCCTGCTGCACAGCTCTGTCATTAGCAAGTTACAAGACTGAGCTGCATGCATTTTTTATTCTATGTATGTGTGCATACCTATATATAGGTATAGATGACTAAAACTACAGTAGAGATGACTGACACTACAGAATGCAGATACACACTGGTAATACTTTTCTTTTTCTATACAAAGATGTTTGCATATATAAAATACTCAAACGGATATAAAGTTATAATTTTCTCAGAGTGTCTCCAATGGACAGCAGAACTGAGCCAGTGCATTCTTTACCTTCAAATGCAATTATGTCTGAGAAGCACTATGCAATAAGAGTGAACGCAATTCCAGTCTCACTTTCATGTCTGAGCAACTGAAAAAAAAAAAGCCAAACAGCAGACTGAAAGGAACATGTGCACAATGCCATGACAGTGAAAACAAACAGTTGGATAAAATAAAAATAAGCAGTTAGGTTGAATCATGCTAAGACAGAATATGCAAAGGACAGGGGTAATTTAAAAAGGAACTGCCCTCAACTGTTCAATGAACATCCATGTTTACAAACATCAGCATCCCCTTTTACCTAATTGCAAACTGTCTCCAAAAATACCCTCATTATCCGAGAGCCAAAACACACAGTCTGTGCAAAACTGAATTCTGAGGTACAGTTCTATTACCTTCTGTATCTGACTGAACACGCTGGCAAAATGATGAAGGATAAATGACATAAAGGAGGTCCAGTATACAGTACTTTCTGTAGTGCATATATATGTAAATATAGATATGTACAACACCTAGAATTTAATTCAAGATGTGAATATACTCCTCCACAACACAGCGGTGAGATGCAGAACTCTCAGTCCAATTTGAAACACGAAGCAGCAGGAAACTACACCTGCCTGACTTCAGAGCCCTGGCCCTCTTTCTCCCAGGACTGTTAAAGGGCCCGTCTGGATGTTTCATGCTACAGCCTGGTTCTTGCTCGTTGCTGAAGAACCTTTTGCCTTCTTTGTGAGCCAACAGCAAGTCCCAGCTGAAGCAACTTCACCAGATACAACCTGGAGCTGAGATTCTTTACAATTCTTTACTCATCCCTTTGAGCACCGTCAGGTGGCACCAATACACCAGTTAGTCTTGGACAACTGGGAAGTTTCCCTCGTAATCCCTGCTAACCTGCAGCAATCACAAGCAATAGGAATGTCTGCGTTCTTCTCCAGACTCACACAGTCATGTACCAGGTGAGTTGAGGTTAATGAATTCTCTCCCCCGCCATGTGGTCCCAAACACCCTTAGCAAGGGATTCCAGCGAGAAGGAGGGGAAGTCAGGCCAGGGCAGCAGAGAAACACACCCTTCTCCTCAGCCCAGTGACATCATGTTCCTGAGCACAAACAGTATTTGCAGTTGGGCACAAATTATGGTTGTGGTACAGAGACTGAAGAGGATTATCTTCCACAGTGCTCCCCTAAGACGGCAAATAAAAGTTTCTTTGTAACAGTACATTGCTGCCCTAACCAAGCACGAATGTTACCAAATACTGCTGATTATAATACAATTACAGCTGCAGCAGATACCAAACATGTGGTTTACTAAAATCAAAGGCAGATACTCGGAATGTATACAAAATCCACAGCTTCAACCACTATCCTGCCACCTTCATTTATTGGCACTCTGTTTCTGAGTCACAGTGGCTGTGTATTATTACTGTCAACAAGGAATACTCTGGAAAAGTGTCCAAATGGAAGTCGAGAAGGAATCACATACAACTTTACCTTGTATTGCAGCACACGGTATAAACAGTGGTACACCTGAACACATCCTCAAAGACATGAAGAACGCAGGGCACAGTCCTACCCATCACACAGTAGAAGATAAACATTTCAGGGTGTTCCAAAAATCACGTCCTGACTAAACATGGTAATACTGTCATTTCCTGAGACAAAACGAAGTACGAAGGCTAAATAAACCAATACACAATTCACAAATGCATCCAAGCAACCAATTCTCGAATTTGCTTTATTTTTCTCTGCATAAGGAACCCTGCACAGGCAATTCAAATTAGAACAAAATAAATATGTGAATATTCATGTAAAACTGTCCTTGCTAATGAACAATTATACACAATGTACAACCCTTCATGTTCACTGGGAGGGCTTACAAATGTACTATTCCCAACAAAAACGCACCCAAAAGTCTCCATGCAAACTTATCAAAAGTGACCAAAAAAGGAGAAAAAAAATTATTGATCATACTTTTTTTTTGTTTTCTTTTTTTCTTTTTTACAATCACAAAAAAATAAAAACATCTAATTTTTTGTTACATTTAGAGTAACTAAAATGTGGCCACTGTTTATTAACATCTGCTTTTATGCTCCTAAAACATCTATGGTTACCATAAAATTATGTCAACAACAAATTGGACTTAGGGCACTATTTTCAGTAAAAGGAAGATGATTTTGTTCACAGAATGTTAATAATCTGTGTCTGAGCCCTCTGCATTGTCCACATTCCGTGAGAGCATATAATTGTCCATATCTATAGACCTGCAATTATTGATTGCATAGCGCAAACGCTCTGCCATGATTAGTTGACTGGAGTAAGGTGGGAGCCTCAGTTGAAAGAAACAAGTCTGTGAGGTAGGCAAGCTGTCGTAAGGCTGTGGAAATGGATAAAAGGTGGGACACCGGTAAGTTTGTGAACGTAGTAAAAATACAGCACATCCATATTTCATTGCTTCCATCTTCCCTGCCTCTATCGTCCAGCATTTTCTCAGTTTACCTCAATATTTCTCTTAAGAAGCAGACTAGCATCCCTTGTTTGCGTCTCCTGTTTCCTCCTGAATTGTGTGACAAACTACTGTTATATCAACTGCTCTGTGACTTATTTAGCTCAGTATGGAAACGCAACTATTGGAACTCTTGATCACAATATTCAGCAACCCACTGGAAGATAACAAACAACATTCAAATTTATGTATCTTACTGTGCCTTAACGTGAGGTGACGTGAAAGACACTGAACCAAAGATGACAGTCCAACTACTGTTATCTTTGCCCAAATATTTGATTCTTACAGTTAGAGAACGTGCTTTCACTGCTCAAAACAATGAGACAATGCAAAATGTAGGCATCCTGTACGTGATGTACTTCAAGGATACATACTGTAAAACTCAGGCTTCAGAGTTTGTTAACGGTCATATGACAAACTTTGGGAGTAATAATTATCAAACGAAAAAAGGAAATGCAACAGAAAATGACTGTGGACAAGTTACAACAGAAGAGGTTTGGTTTCCTCATGCAAGAGCTTGTCTTGACCTCCAATCACAGAATTACAGTAAATGCACCAAATGAATTCATATCCAATTCATGCCGTGTTCCAGCTCCTCCGCTATTAAAATCCTTGGTTTTAATACCTCAGGGAATATCCTACTCCACGCTTTCTCTGTAAATGTACAATTATGTAAACCGGGCTCTTATTGCAAATGGACAGATTAAGCTAAATAGGAATAATAAATACAGATAATAATATTAAAAAAAGAGAGAATAAAAAAACCAGCATCTTACCCTATCAACCTTCATTATTTGGAATCGCTGAGAGATATCAGCTGTGTTGGCTGGCAATCGAGATCTTCCTGACACAAACCTCATGAAAAGGACTCTCTCCTCATTTGAAAATTCTTCAAGGGTATGCCAGAACCACTGCACCAGCTGATGCTGCTCATCAACTTCTCTGTATCGCACAACTTTCTTCAAAACTTCAACTGATATTTCTGGCATTCCACAGACCATTTGCTCCAACTGCTTAGCAGTCAGAAGAGACAACAAGGGAACGGGAACAATCCAAGACATGCCTTCTCTTACAGCAGCCACCTATTGCCCAAAACAGAAGAAATACTGGAAATGCAATTGTCTTACCTCTATCACTTATTGTACTTTCCAAATAAATGCAGAGGCAACTTATCTGCTGAGGAACAGGGTAAAAGGAGAGAACATCTGCCAAATACATATGCATCCCCTGTAAGGACTACTACATCCTCTCTCAAAATTCTGGAGAATATTAAAGGTACAAAACTAAAATTATTTTTAATAGTAATTGCAAATGGCACAATACAGAAGAACTTAAAGTGCAAGTTATCAGCACAAATAATAATGGCAAAACCAAAAAGCGGTGCAGGTATCACACATCTGAGCTGGAACAAAGTTGGTTTTTTTTTCTAGAAGCATGATTTGGTTAACCTTGTTTAGAAAGTTATCTTCCTAATGCAGGTAGCAATACTCTGCATATATCTATACATGGAATAAAAGGAAAATAATTTTCTTCACAAGTAATTAGCATAATTCATCCTTTTATGAGCTTCACTACACAAGTGACAAAATACACAGACCTATGAAAACAGATAATTAATACTTCTCAGAACATTAAACGTTGTATTTTTAGTTTCAGTGCTAAAGGAAAAGAGAAACAGTTTTAAAAAACAATGTTTGTTCACAGTATTTACTTCAGCTGGACTATGTTGCTGTGACATCTAATAATACTGCACAGTACGTATAGTTGTGTGGAGTTTCCCAAGAGGGGATGGCAGTTGCAATGACACTAATCTAGTGAAAGAATAGGTCTTACTGCCAGTGCTCTTTTGTCAAACGTGCATTTGCTATGGAAAGTAGGACTGGCCTAAAACAAGCAAACAAAATAGAAAAGTTTGCAGGGGAAAAACAATCCTCAGGGACCCCATCCAAGATGCAGAAAACCAAACTTTTCTTGTCCTCTGGAATACGAAATGGAAACTTACATAAATAAAAAACGCTGTTCACGTTAACAGTGGAGAGGGTCACGATATGATTCTTACCTGACGGTCCATTTCATGAAGTCTGTACTCAATTGCCCTTTCCACATATTCTTTCCTGTTTGAAAAGGTAAGTGGGATGCTGTTCCCTCCAGGGATTATGGGAACCATTTTGCCATCAGCACTTTGGCCAACAAAAGAATCCAAAGGAATCATCTGTTATGCAAAACAGAACAACTTTGTTCAGCTTAAGTCACTCAAGTGATCTATGTTTAGTATTTTACTATCAGTCATCCAGAATTATACTCAGATCACAAACAATTCCAAATGCATATTAAGTCCTTGTTATCCCAATAAAACAAACAGTAGCATTAAGGATGATCTGCTAAAAGCGATCACTTTCATAACTTACCTCATGGAAATTTTCTTCAGTAATCCCACTGTCTTCAATGTGAAGAATGCTGTTGAGGGTCTGCACATAGAGCAGATCTACCTCCTCCAAATCCTCCAAGATGAGTGGGATACAACAAAGTTGCTTCCAGACCATTGGAGCCAAATGAAGATCTAATGGCTTTTTTGTACGAATAGCTACACCCATGAGAATGCCCAAAAATTTAAACTGCATCAGATGCTCATCTAAACACGCTGAAGGGTTAAAAAGAAACCTGAAAGAGAAGACATTGAAGGCTACAGTATAATATATCTATGCTGCTTCATTAGAAGCAAAAGATCAAGTATTTCTAAGCACTGCACAGTAACTGCCAACACAATTATCAGCAAGGGGTACCCAAGTAAGAAGATTATCTTAAACAGAAATAAGGGACACAATTTAGTAAAAAAAAAAATAATAATAATAATAAAATAGTTAACAGAAGTTAATTTTCACCTACTGACATCTGAAGTAAAAAGAAATTCTAGATAACTTACCTATCCCTATTGTAGCCTACTTCAGCTGTGGCATTTGGGGAAGGAATAAGCAGGTCTACTACTCCAGTTTCAAGTTCCTTAAAAAGAAATAACAACAACAACAAAACCTTTTTAGACATGGGAACAACAAGCACATTAGAGAAATATTGTGACACTATGTAATACATTACAAGACAGAATATTGTACTACAATGATGATAACTACTTAAATATTCCTGTGTAATATTTAAGGGAAAGAAACAAAATGGGGTGATTTTTATTCATAAAATCATGTTTATTTAAAGACCTGCCTTTACATCAGACTATAATGGTTGTTCTACTGTGACTGCTCTGTGATGCATTGCTGGTACTTGTTCTGGAAATGATCAGAAGCCCTAAACTCTACACCCTACTGGTACAATTTTTTTTTTTGCAAGAACTACAAGATGAAACAAATGTTTTCATTAGTTACGTTCTGAACTGTTATTAGCCCTCTCTCATACTTAATGTAAACTGCTTAGGAAAGAAACATAAATTATGAATTCGAAAAGACAACAACAAGCTGTCAACAGCAGAAATATCTGGGCTCAAGTTAAGGTAAAAGTGCATAAATTCTGCTGGTGAACTCCTTTCCAGCACTGAACCTGAGAAGTGACATTTATTTTCACATATGTGAAAACATGCGTGATCCCATGAAACATCTGTCAGAGGACAGAATTGTATGGATGGAATCTTAGTGAAAATATTGGCTGGGGAAAAATGGGTGTCTGCAAAATGCTTCTGTAACATGTAGGGACTATTGCAGAACTTCAAGGGGATTTACTGTAACACTAAGTTGTACTGAGGCTTTTTTCCACCTCCTTGCTACAATCTAAAGGCTCTTTTTTCCCCTTAAAAGGCATCCCCAAGTAGACAGTTCTAGTACCATAGCTCAGGACTGAAGAACAAGAAGAAATTGCTATGCTGCATAAAGGAAAATTGACAAATACAAACAAAACCAGACAAAACAAAAAACTCTACCAGGCATTTCAAACTGATAGATTTCTTCCTACCTGACACATTTCTGTAATTGTGTCATCAAACACTCCCCCTGCATCATCAGCTCCTTCTCCAACCAGTTTCACTTTCCAGGCACGAGAAGGCAGGCGAAGGTCTGACGCATTTAGCTTTACCACTTGCCTTGCAATCTGTACAAAAATGGGTTTGCACTTCCGACCCCTTTTGAAAAAAAGACGACACAACCATACAGTGTAACTCATAAAAGTGAACAGGTTACTGAAGTCATTTGCTCATAATGAAGATGTACACAGAGAGTTTGATATGCTAGAGGTAACGGAAAACATATTAAGATCAGTTATTATTTTGATATCAAAAACACTGCCTGTGGAAACGATACTGACCTGGTTGATATTCTTTTTACAGTAATCTGAGGACCATAGTTTTTTCCCTGAACCATGGTCTTCCCTATAGAGCGTACCATAGGGAGCGTGTACACTCGTGGTGCTAGCAAGGGTCTAAGCTGTCCTTGAACTATCCCCCATGTTCCAGCATTGTAATGAGATGTACTGTTCTGCAATAAAGCAGTATGAAAATAAACATATTAATAAAGCTCATTAATTCACTTATTTACAGAAGAAAACCTTCGTAATCACTCATTAGCACTTCAATATTTCACAAAGGAGGTAGGCACTCTTTTTTTTTTTACAGCTTTGAGGACAGCAACTTTTTGAAAACTATTGGCATGTTAATATTAACACAACTGAAAATATATAATGGTACTTTGACAAAGCCTGGCTTAATCCGAATTTGTATATTTCATTTATTTATTAGAAAAGAAAAACAAAAAAACTTACAGACTCTACTACTGAGGCCTGGTGAAAAACTTGCTAGTGATATGGTACAACACAACAGGACTAAAATATATATTTTAAATGAAGTTTTACCTGATTATTGGGACTGAGGTTAAGTAATCTCCATGAAGAGTACATGAGGTCAGAGAAATGGTACAGCAGTCTGAGCCTTGCTCTTACTGTATGAATGCTCACTTCTTTCAGTGCCCCATACTGTGGTGGAATGGCATCAGGCAAGCCAAGCTGTAAAGGCACTGATACACCTACCACACAAGACAGAAAACATAATTTCATAAAGGACCACTTAAGGACCTCTTTAAACTGAGAGGCTAAGGTAGTTTGAAAACCTGGGTGGGTGGATATAAACTAAAACAAATTTGTGCCAAACATTCACAGAATCACAGAATGGCCAGGGTTGGAAGGGACCTCAAGGATCATGAATCTCCAACCTCTCTGCCACATGCAGGGCCACCAACTTCCCCATTTAATGCTAGACCAGGCTACAGCTGGTCTTCCACAGCTCCTGTTACACTCATCCCTCATGAAACACAAAGACTAATTCAAACGATCGTACAAAAATGACCATACAACCCATCTCAGCTATTTACCTGGAGCTCTGGGTGGAACCGGGGGTGCCGTCCAGGCAGCACTGTGGCAACGTCCTGCTGAAATTTGCCGGATATTCTTTCCTTGCAGGACTGTTACTAGGGTTGGTTCTCTGACATGGTTAGTATGGCCAAGACCAAGCTGACAAATTTGAACAGTTGCAGGACACAAATAAGAATCAGCAACTCTGATAAAGCTTCTAGAAAACTCTCAAGCAAAGATTCAGAACAAATGGTAAAAATGCCTACATCATATATGGCTTAAAAACATTTGCCTCGTAGATCTTTAATTATGCTTGCATTTACCTTTTATTTTGGAGAGAATATTACATTCACGCTTAATGGGAGCAGCAAATCTAGGTGGCAAAGAGGCCTGAGAACAGCTAGAGATTTTTTACACAATCTTTTGTACACTGATAAATTAACCTATGCTGCTAAGTCATCTCTATTGCACAATCCTTCTCATGCAGAGTCAACACAGCTCATACCTTTCCTATGCAATTGAAATATCACTTTTGCTCTAGCAGATACATTCCTGCAAGTGTTTGGAAAAAAATAATCAGAATGAAGAGAAATTTTACTGAAACTTTTCTGATTTTTTCCCAACAGTTTTGAATTTTGTATTGTAAAAGTGGTAACTTTGTACTTCAAGAGTATACAAAATTATTTCTACAACAAAAGCACATTTTTTACACCGCAATGGAAAGTGTACAAAATAAGCTTTCAGAATCAAGATCCTGTTTCTTTTTTTTTTTTTTACACTAAGTTTTTCTCTTCCAAAACAGAACAAAAGCATGACTGTAAAAACAGACAAACGTTCCTTTTAGAAATTGTTCTAAATAACTTGCTCAAAAACCATTCTCAAAAACTCATCCCTGAAATGCCACAGCACTAACTTTGCCCAACATTCTTGAAACACAAGGAATCAAAACATCAAGAAGCTCGGTCTTGTACTTGCAGCAAACAAAACTCAAAATCTGCAATCCTTTCAAAAAACCTGTTACACACTGGGTGTGGGAAGACAATGGACGTTTAAAGGCAGTGATAAAATCAGTGTCCCAAAGTAAAGAGTATTTAATATTTACTGTTTTCTTTGGACTTGTAAAAATGATTTCATATAAAATTAATCTTTTCTTTATGAAAAGAATCTGATTGCCAACCTTTTTTTTTTTTTTTTTTTTTTAGTATTTAAAAACAGTAACGGTAGGTCACGAATCACTAAAGTTTCTTTCAAAAACCATTTTGACAAGCATGAATTTGGACAGAATGTTCTCAGTGCTTTCCCAAACTGCTGCCATGCAAGTGCACAGGAAATGAAAAAGAAAATTGTGGAGAAAACCTAAAATGTTATTATAGCTGAGGGGAAGGAAAAGAACAAAAATCAAAGCTTGATTTTCCACCAGATATATATTCCAATCACATCTATACAGTAATAACATGGTTAGAAATAAACAGGGAACAGTACATACCTGCCCTTCAGAGTTGCTACCCCAAGCATATACATCGCCTGTGGATGACAAAGCTAGTGTATGCTCTGCTCCTACAGCTATGTCTTCAATGAAGACTCCTGACAGTACTGGGACTTGTTGGGGTCTGTTGTGATTTCGAGCTCGACCTTCTGGCAAACCAATAAGGCGATCTGAAATTGCAAGGAAACGCCTATATATGCAAAGATCATCAAAAGTTAATTGTACTTGCAGGCAGAAGTTGGGAAGGGACAAAAGCAACTCTGAATACTCTTAGAACTGGGACATCAGTGCAATTTGTTATGCAGAAATCTCGTGTACATTTCCTACAAATTGCCTGTGCTTATTGATATTCTGAAGTTATTTGCACTTTAAAAGTGAAACAAGATCAAAATCTATTAAAACGAGACATCATGTAATTTTATAACACATTTGAATTAATTGAGAGAAAACAGAAAAGAGAAAACCTGTTTAATGCAGTGACACTGGCAGTTTGCCTGTCCAAACTCTTAACAAATTGAGCAGATGCAGACTCTATCAGGTAAAGCAAGCGTTCAAGGAATCCAATGGTTTTAGACATATGAAATTCAATGAAATTTTACAGAAACACCTGTCAAAAATTAAACTAAACACTCTTCAAAAACTAAATTGTGAGGCTATCATGAGATCATACTACATATAGGCCTACAATCCAGATCTGTGTCTACATTAACACAGCACTGTTGAAATTCCAAGATTACTCTTATAAATGTGATGATGTCCTTCAATTTCATTTTCAGAATACAAAAGCATATAGGTACAATGGTCCAAATGTTAGATTATCCTACCTTGTCCAAAAGTATATACATGACCATCTTTTGTCAGAGCAACAGAAAACTGTGTTCCACAGGCAACTTTTTTTATGCCAATTCCACAGAGAATATCCACTTTCTAAAGAGATAAATGAGAGGACAAAGAGCTATGGCATTATGAAGATATAAAATGAGAGGACAAAGAGCTATGGCATTATGAAGATACAAGAAGAAAATAAACATGAATTTCATCTGTAACTTCTGTTTCCAAAAAGAATTTTTATAACTCTCTCACTGTAATAGATATTTTGTAGCATTACTCTAATTAAGGCCTGCAAATGAATAAAAAAACCTGAGACACTGTTTTCTTATTCCATGCACAATGATTCAAAATACCTTTTATTTACTGGGGATTGGTGAGAGGTGGCATGAGAGGAAGTGGACAAGTATGTAAACAAACTTACCCACAAATACCAAAATTAAGAACCTCTCTCCTTTGAGCTAACCCTACAATTTTCTCTATTTGTATTGTCTCTAACATAGGGTTGAGTATCATGTACCTGAAATTCTTTAAGATGTCATGCTTTGTATAACGTACTATCAGAATTATTTATGGTAATTTTATTAGAACAGTATAGCATACAGAATTAATAATTTTAATTCTGAAAACTAATGAGTTCCATGCAATATGTTTAGCAACAGCGAAAATTTATGCAAAGAATTTTTTCCCTATGAATTCTAACCTGTGGTGAGGATTTTGCAGTGGAATTTCCCAAACCAAGTTTACCATAATCTCCATCTCCAAAAGCCCAAACCATTGAACCATCCATTGACACAGCTACAGTGTGATTGAGTCCACAGGCCACCTGGTTCAAAGAAATATGTTATTACCACAGTTTTTGCCACTACTAACTTAGACAACCCAAATACCTTTTAGGAAAAAAAAACTGTGTTAAAAAAAAAAAGATCCCTTTAAGGACATTGAAAATTCTATTGCTTCTTACAGCATTTGGAAGACAACAGGGTGGTTTTTTGCTTGTTTGTTTTTTTAGGAATTGGCTTCCACTCCCTCTCCTAGAACCAAGGAATAGTTTTATGCTAAGCATGCTCACTGCCTAGGAAAATAAAATGTGTCATAAATTCATACTTCATAATTAAATATAAAACTGTTACAATGTTAAAGAAAAAAAAGCAGTTTTGCAGAAAGAGGCTCAAAAGTCTGGAAAGATATCAGAAAAAGAAAAAAAAACCAAACATTTTTTCAAATTCTGCTATCATGATCAAAATACAATCCCAAACATAAAAGTAGAACACTGAAATACATTGACAATATCAGCTTTAAATGAAGATACATGGACAGTTTTAGATAAACCATGCCTGTCCAATCTGGTAACCCTCCAGCGCTGTCACTCTTTCCGGAAGTTTCTTATTGGAAGTATTTCCAAGTCCTAATCGACCATAATCACCATTTCCAAATGTAAAAAGTTTGCCATCTGCTGTCACCACAGCTGAGTGTTTGAAGCCACATGACATCTGGAAGTAAAACAAATGTAATTTTTACAAGTGTCTTGTTTTTTGAGGAGTAAACTATTACACACTGCACTATGCAGTAACTTCTTCATCTTACAAAACATATTCACATTATAAAGTCATACAGCACAGGTACTACAGCATAAATTACTTTAACTATCTACTTCTGCTTTATCCTCACAGTAATGTTAGGAGAACAGGTGCATACTTGTGTGGATAAAGGCCTGCAGGCATTTTTATTTATTTTTTTCTTTTCTGTTAATACTGTCTTCTGGAAACAGGTTGCCTGCTAAGCACAAATTCTATTAAATGGCACGAAAGAATGCTGAAACCTTTAGCCAAAGCCAGATATCCTTTTTTTTGTGCTGCTAAGCACACGTAGTAAAGAGAAGGAAGACAGGGCAACTCATTTTAAAGAACAATGCTATCTGACAATGATCAAGGTATAAGGTTCTGAATTGTGCCTGCATTCTGACAGTCTCCAGATCATCCTTTTTTCACAGGCTCTTTCAAATTTTCAGATTTCTCAAGTAACAAGTGCTGATTAACATCACAGCAGCAGTGAACCTTGTGATATTAACTATTTTCAATTGTGAATTATCAACTTGCTTCATAATGCTCAGCAAGAAGTCAAAAGTTTCCTGTTTTCCTTCAGTACATGAATTCAAATTGGCAAGACTGGCAGTGGTTCTGTAACATCCCTATCACTAACTGCACCTTTTACCTAAAGCCAGTATTCCTAAGTTACTGTATTTACAGTTTGTAAAAGGAAAAAATATGCCATAGAACCTGCACCACTTCTTCTCCTTGCAGAGCCTCTATCTGTCTAGGCCTGCGCTGTCTGTCGCTGTTCCCATGTCCAAGTTTGCCATAATCTCCATCTCCCCAGCTAAAGACTTCCCCACTTTCAGTCAAAGCCATGGAATGTCCATCAGATCCACAAGAGGTCACCAGCTGCGTTACAACAAAGCCTGTTAAAAAGAACAGAGAAAACAATGTTTGTGTTAAATAAAAATGAACTCTTAATATGCACATATCCAAGTGCCCCAAGGGGTAGCAAATTAAGCCTGGGGAAAGGCATCAACCAGGAATATACTTATCTTATTGTAGCAATTCCCTTGTATTATTACTTCGAAGAAACTCTGCACCTTCTCACACACAACCTATGCTTCTGACCTGTCATTAGTTTTGAAATGAAATATTCCTATCTTAAGCAAACGTTTTTCCCCACAGCACTCTTGAAATTATGGAATATTAAGATGTTACTAATCACACAATAAGGAGAAATAAACATCAAGTTTGTTTGTTCAATTTTCAATTAACGATTACAGTATTTTAACGTCAATCTGTGAAAATAGTATCAACACAAATAATTACATCAACTATCAAAATGATGTTCGCTATCAATTTAATCTTTTCAAAACAGATTTACCTTGCAGTGCTGAAATGACTGTTAACACATGAAGATCATCTGAATTTCCTTGTCCCAGCCGCCCATAGCTTCCTTCTCCGCAAGCCAAAACTGTGCCATTAGCTTGAATGACAAAAGTACAATTCTGACCACAAACAACCTGGTCAAGAAAAATACACAGAAGTTTTTTTATGGTGTTTTGTTTGTTTGTTTGTTGTTTTAGATGCAGCAATCTGCATTACCATCACAATGCATCATCTTATTTTTTCAACCACTGCTTTCCTTTGAGATTCTACGAAGATTCTACAACTTTAGTCACACTGTAAATACCTTCATGACAGCCCTATTAACATAAAACATCACTTACAGCATGTTTAATGGACTTCTATTACCTAATTATAACATAATACACATTTCTTCACTGAAACTTGCTACTGTTTCAGCAAACCTTCTTCCAGTGAGAGAAAATATAATACACTCCTACCTGAGATTAATTTAGTCTTGATGTTTCTATCCTGAATGTCAATTTTATCTCAGAAGACAAAACAAATTATTAATTACGGTAGAAAATACATGTTTTGAGCATACTCAATAGTAAATTCAAACAATAAAGAGAAGACATTCAGAGAAATTCTGACATTCAAACAATGCATGGGATAAATCAATAAAAATAAAAACATGTGAATGTCTTTAGGTGATCACCTGTTGAGCCTGAGAGAAGGAAGGTGCTGCCACTGGTACCATGACATTTCTGCCAGCTTCTGCTAATTGTCCATGTCTTCCTGCTCCCCACAGATACACATCACATTTACCTCCTAAGTGCCAATCCTATGGTGCAGCAGGAAAAGAATGCTTTAGAAAAAGAGTACTTGCAAAAGCTTACTACAGCAAAATAAATAAAATAAATAGATTTGCATTTTACTAACCTCTGGCCTTGATGTTGCCCAGGACATTATCTGTTCATCCATACCATTGATCCATTTACTGTTATCCTATGCAACAAAAAGCACAGTTACCACATTCAGTTCAAGAGATGCACATTATTTTGCTGCTATGTCATACTTGTTCCCTTATTAACTATACATGGACACTCAAAGTACTCCAAAAAAATACAAAGATAAGAGTGAACACATGCAAACTCAGATATTTGATTTCTGTCCATAAACAAAGCCTACTTCTTTACTATACCTACAAATGACACTGTTATTCATGGTTCACAATCAAAATATAAATAAAATTAAATAAAATGCATGATGGAATAATCTTTTTTAAAGCTTTTTGAAGCACATGTTCTCTGAAGATGTTGTAAGATTGCTGATAATAATTTACTGATCCAATATTATGATACATCAGCCAAAATAAAAAGTCATAAAGACCATTAACATCTCTAAAATAATTTGGTGTAGGAACATGCCATAAAGTTACTTCAGTCTCACAGCCTGATTTAGTGGCAACCCAGCCCATGGCAGGGGGTTGAAACTGGATGATCTTTATGGACCCTCCCAACCCAAGCCACTCTATAATGTTATGAATATAGCACATTTCACCATTAGCAGAGTAAGTTCATCCTCTGGAACAGGCTCCAGGTCTGGAACAGTAAAGGATTCTGGGAACTGTGCTCCCTTTGCCAAGGCTTCAGCGGCTTTTATGGTGGTTGAGAAACATTCTAGCCAGGCCCATTCCGTGGGACTCCAGGTTGAAGGATCAGGGAGGCAGTTCTGATGATGAGGTGGTACTGGGGGATTGCACAACAGCTGATCTAGGTGGAGGCCCACAGCGAGTGATGCCAAGCATTGCATGTAAGGACTGTGAACAAGCTGGTCTCCACAAACAACATGGGGCTAAAGGTGAGGGGAAGGGGAAAGAGAAATCACACATGCACAGTTAGGAACATAAATTCATCAATCTGGAAGTAGGATTTCTATAAAGCTACTTCTATAGACAAATACTTTCTTCCATACTTAAAGCTTTTCTAAAATTTTATATATTCTCAAACTAAGAGATTGCTAGTTTGGAGAATATTGAAAGATATTTGCAGACAAGATGTAGGAAATTTTGGGGGGGGGATATCAGTTCTGAAAGCCTGCAACCAGATCACCACAACAGTGATCCCAAGAGGCAGGAATTTTAAGTGTTCTCACAAGCTCTTACCTTTTCATAAGCATACTGCTCCTGAAGCATTATTGGCAAACGTTCCAAGAAAGCTCGCATGCAAGGAGCCATATTTAATCCTAAAACTCCTTGCTGTTTCAGTGCAGTTCTACATGTTGCAAGGATGTGATTGGAAGATATCCACTCTGATGTACAGTTCACTACCAACACATCCTGTTTAACAGCAGACACAAGACATGTTAAAAATCAAAAATTCATAACATAGGATTATTCAGCTCCACTGATTTACCATCAACTATCTTAGTTTCCAAAGTGGATAGAAAATATTTGTATTGTCTCTGTTGATTAACAGTCTGCTGAAGAACACTACAGAGTAGCTCTCTCCATATTGTCACTTCTTCATATGTTACTTTCACCTTCTCAAGGCAGCATTATGATCATCATTCCAAGAAATTACCAAACAGAGTTAATTTTTGTGAACAGCATAAACATAGTTAAGGGTTTGTCCTATAATGTGATCTCCAACATCAGGGTGGAATTCAGGGAAGACTTTCAAAGAATTTCAAATACTTAGAACCAAATACAGAACAGCTCTACTAACAGGAGCCATAACTTGTGCCAAGTTCATCATTATTCACAAAAGAAGTTGTCTTCTGGGACAACCAGCCGTTGTTTGCCTTTTGTTTTTTAATCACTTGAGAAGTAAGGGACTCATGCAGGCTTGCAAATATTGCTATATTGCCACTTTTGAAACTTCTGTTCAGATACAAACAGTACTTAAAGTAAACAGTTAAATAAATTTTGCTGCTCCTTAAAAAAATTCTGATGTTGAGGCTGCTCTAAGTTAAATTATGTTACTGAGGTATCTTATTTGTTGGGAGAAAAAAAATTCCTCATGCTGCATAAATAAAGTCTTTATCCTGTTTTTGTGGCCCATTTACAGCTGCTGCCAGTAAACAGAAACACTGATGTAACCAGTGTGTAAAGTCGTTTGCAGCCACAAATTCAGAAGGATTCTCCCCTCGACCACCCAAAATTCAACATGAGACATTTAAAAAACAAAAATAATTAAAAAAAAATCTGTTTAGGCTCAAGTGGTAGTTGAAAATCAAAATAGTGTATCTTGAAAATATAACAGTTGAGTAGGCTCAGTTAGTCAAGCTGCTTTGTATGCTTACGTAACACAAGCCAATAAATAGATGTCTGCATAGTTCTTCCCTTTCCCCCTCAAAAAAGACAAAAGGAACTGTGCTTTAAGGAGATAATCCTTAATTACATAAGCAATTGTAGGATTACTTTAACACACAGTGTCACCTTTGATCTGTTACAGCACGCAGCTACACCGACTTCAGGTATCCACACGGCAGTCTGAATAGCTCCAGAACCTATTACAACACTCTGCAGCACTGAACCATCCTAAGGAAAGAAGTGCTCTGCATCAGTGTGCAAATACAGCCACTTTTCTATTTAAATACATACAAAGCACATTCCTAAGGGATGATATTCTCCAAGCTGTTCAATCATTTCTTAAAAACTGAAATGTCAATGCTGAAAGCCAAAATCTATCTAGCATTCCCATCATACTAAGGAGATGATACAAGAAATGATTCAGAATTATTAAATAAGAAAAAACGTATGATTCCTGGAGAAAGTTCTTGCAGTAAACCAATGTTGTTGCCATCTCTAAAGCGAGACTGGCTGCTTCTGCAAAGCCTAACTAATAATATGATTAAGACTAAAAAGTGAATAAATCATAGAACCATAACCTACAAAATACTTAACAGTTAAGTGTAATTTAAACTTATACTTTACTGAGTATCAGATTTCATCACTATTTTATATAACATTTCCTTTCATGTTTGTAAAACCCTGGAAAAAATATGAAAAGTCT
This sequence comes from Phasianus colchicus, assembly GCF_987193195.1. NCBI lineage: Eukaryota > Metazoa > Chordata > Aves > Galliformes > Phasianidae > Phasianus > Phasianus colchicus. The sequence continues at coordinate 4,328,755 of NC_143447.1, read as the reverse complement.
GATGCCTCAACCACGGGAGACAGTTACACTAAAGAAGTAATCATGTTACCTCTGTGATGACTTACCCGTAAAGACCAAATATTCATGAGACCACCAAGTCCACCAGACACTAATGCCAGTCCATCAGGACTGAATGCAACGGTCCGAACAGGGGTAATATGTCCTCTCAGTTGAAATACACACTTGGCATCAACTGCTTTTCTGTATCCATCCTGAAAATTATTTCATAGGTATGGAACACTGAACTTCGTACAGAAAAATATTAGCTTCTATATTTTGTAAGAAATACTGAATATTTGTAGAGATACAGTAATTTCAATACAATAATTTAAGAAGTCCAAAATTATTCTAGTCACATTATCACCTTTTCTCCACATACAAAATGCCACCAATTTAAAAACTACACTACAATCTGATGTAACACATGTACAACTTATGTTGACATAATTTTATATAGAAACAATTTTAAACTCTTACTGAATTTTATTATAAATCTATTAACCTAGGAAAAATAGAAACAGTTCAGTATATAATATTTAGTGAAGTAAAATTCACTTCAACCTGTGATTTTTCAGCTTCTGTTCTGAAAATATCTACATATTAACACATACAAATGCAACATAAACGCTTCTTTTTAGCAAATATTTTCTCTCAGGAAATTTGAGATTTGAGTAATTCGTTCACGTTACCTCCTCCCTAACTTCAGAACAAGCAAAGAGGATTTCTTAAACACTACGTCTACTCCTCCTACCTGGGCACTTGTTTCTTGGTCCCACCATCCTTCTGAATATGCTGAGCTGGTCTGCAGTGTGACTGCTATGTCCTGAGGAACAGTCCAGACACACACCAAGCCATTGTGGCACCCTCTAAAAGAAGTCAGGGTAAATCAGGAAAACAAAGTAAAGGTATTAACACAAAATATAAACAGAATGTCCTAAAAATACCAGATATCACTACCTTCCTATGAAACTGTATTTATCTATACATCTAAAGTGTAAAGGCATGTAATCAATGGTTAAAAGCATTCCTCCTGTTCCACTCCCTATCGTCCCACTCCTCACCCACTAACATCACAGTCTCATACTGAAAAAAGTATTTGCAGAAAAAGTTTGAGTGCAGGTCTACCATGCACAAGTCTTACAGCATAGAGAGAACAGCTGGTAACTTGACGAGAGCCATGCTTTTCATTTTTACTCTGGTGCCTTAAACTGGTTTACTGAGCAAATGTTATTTGAAAAAACACAAAACTTTACTTTACTCTTGACGTTAATGATCAAGAAAAAAAAATACAATAAAGCTAAAACAAACAAAAACATGACATACGTAGCTAGCAAAAGCTGTAACTTGGAACCTTTCCCTGGAAGACCACACCAAGCAATGCCATTCACAAAAGCTGGATGGGGCAGTGAATGCAGACGCCTCCAAGACCCTCCCATGTATGCCCAGAGTTTCACCATTTCTTCTTTGGCACATGTCAGGAGAATCTTACCAGTTGGATCCCACTTCATACTAACAATTGTATCCTATTAATTAAAACAAAGATAAGAGTTGGTATGAAGTAACACAGTAGGAACAGAGAAAACTCTGTTGCCAGAGCTATTGCAATGTTTAATTATTGATAACAGAGCATTTTATTCTCAAATAAATTTTCACATGTAGAGAGAATGACTTGCAAGTATGAATTCACTACAGCCTATTTTTTTTTATATTGGGTAATTGCAGAATTAACTTAATGATACTGGCTTCATAGGCATATTAGGTAAAGGAACGGCCGTAGTGGAATACTGAAGTATATGTAGTTCTATTACCACAGCATGACCACTTCTGTGACCACCATGCTTCAAATACCAAGACCAATTCATGGAAGAACTCAAGATGCTTTTATTAAACTTCTACTTTGGGGATTCTCCTCTTAGCCTAACAACTCATTAGTCCAATCAGTAGTGACATTTTATTACAGACACTACAGCAAAGGATCAAAACCTTTGTGGCTGCACAGTTAGAAAAAGATTTTTGCTTTACATGGTAATTTAAGCTCTACAAAACCATGTAAAAGACAAAATTAAAGTGTTACGAGTGCTTACACTCGTACATGTGTATACATTTCCACTGCTGAATCTAAACACACTTTGCAACCTCTAATAGCAAAACGACTATAATTCTTACTCCTTTTCTTTATTTAAATTTGGTGGACTGTTCCTCTGAACCCTACTGTGTTCAATGTATCAGAAACAGATAATCTGCTCTTGACTTTATAAATAGCTTTCAAATACAGAAAATAGCTTAAACAGATCCTTTCCTGCAGAAATTACAGATACATTTCAAAATGACTAACTCTACCTTGTGTGCATCAACTAGAACGATCTCTCCTTTTTCAAGTGGTTCCTTTGTTCCTATTAGCAATTTCCCATCTGAATAGCCAACTGCAAATGGTTTGTCTTCGCTGAACCAGGCAAGGCATGTGACAGAAACTGTGACAGACAATACAAAACTTAATTAACCCAAACTGAACATCAGTCCTGCCAGAAGTTTTTGACAGTGTGACTGCATAAAATATTAAATCCATAACTTCCCCTCAAGTTACTTTTTTTTTTTTGTCTGAAAATTTTCTTGCATTTGTATAGTAAAGAGAAAAGTGAATACCATCACAGCAGTTGAGATCATTTTGTAATTTTTTTTCTCATTCTCCTTCATTAAAATACTTGAATATATACATTCTTGACACAGGAAAAAGAACTGCACTGGGCTGCTTCTAAGAAAACCACTGAAAGCAACTTCATCCTTTGTTAGTACATATTGCCTCCATTGATTCTCCCTTATTCTAGAAGAAGCCACAGCCTTTGTGGAAAACCACAAAATGCTACCCAAGATGTGCTATTCGATGTCCTCTGTGTCCAGAACTATAAATAAAAATGGCTGTAATTACGGAATTCAGATGATATTGTCTACAAACCATCTGTAGACAACGGAGACACTGCAAAAAATCTGTCTTTTTAATTCTTTTGAGTCATATAGCCAACGTGGCAATTTAAAGCAAAATTAATGCAAATATTATAACCACTTGTTCATGTGAAAATACATAGTTAATGGTGGTGACCACGTTGAAAATATGCTGATAAAGAGTGTTTTGAGGCTGAAAATTTGCTCCATTAAATAGCCTTATGGCATTCTCTGTATCTATTGTAGTTTCCATGGAAATAAGTAGAAGGCATTACTTTCAGAGTAAAGTATATATATGTATATTGCTTTTTCTTTTTTATGGCAAGGAATCTCCAAATTTAACTGAGGCACTACTAATTTTAATCTCTACTTAAATATTGATACGGTCACCTACCATCCTTTCTGTAGCAGTGTTCCAGCTCTATCCGGTGCATGGTTGAAATATCCACAACTTCAATAAGTCCAAGAGACCCATCCATACGACCAATTAATAATAATTCTCCTTTCCATGCTGCAGCTGGCCCTTCTTCTGGCCAAGCAAGTGCAGATACCCAGTGAGGCTGAAGATCTAACAATCCTTTTCCTCCTAGGAAGCCCCAAAAATATTTCCAAATTATTTTTAATTATTTAAAGTATCAAATTTAATTACTTAAAATGATTTCATCTTCATAAAGAAAACAGTGCAACAGAAATACCTTCCACAGGAAAAGATCAGAAGACTCTACAGTCTAGAGCTAGAACATGACAAATTCACTTAAGTTATGAGACTATGAAGCAACAGACCACTAACCTACACAAAACATAGATAACAAATATCAATGTTCATTCAAGATAAATAGCTTTTTAAAGGAGAAAGCCAAATTCTTCAGTACTCAGACCACTTATACTTTTCTTGTGGACTGTCTGTTAACATGGACAGTTTAACCACTGATTTTTCTAAGTACAAAACGACAGAAAGATGTTTCACAGATTACAAGTCACCAAGTGACTAACATTTTTCCCAGAGTTTTAAAATTATGGTGGATTAGTTAAAAACAGCACAAATGACAAGAAAGATGTTAAAGTATCCATTGAATGACACTTCCAAACTGAATAAATTAAGAAGGGCCCTTCTGGATCAGGATCAGTCTCCCTTATCACAATGCAATTTCTCTAACACATCTTAAAAGTACTTCCTTCCCAGTTGTCATTCCTCCTTAGAAACCATTTGATATCACAAACATTTTAATACCAGAATCTTTCTTGCAGTTACTCATGGCCTATTTATTTCCAGTTCTTCTTGTGTCAATAATATCCATTTGCTCACATAGCTGCTTTTGCTCCATGGGCTTCTCCTAGTGTTTACCTTGTAACAATGGTAACAATTTGTAATCTTACTCCTCTCAGACTCTTGTTCAACTGAACAAACCAACCTCACAGATTTTACTCTCAAAAGGTTTCCATCTCATTGAACACTGTCATCAGCCATCCCTACATCTGTTTCAGTCAATTTTGGCATTTTCCATGCCTTTTGAAGAAGGTAAGTCTCGTGGACTATGGAAAAATACCATATTTGCAAACAAAAATCACCAGAAGTGATCAAGTCTCAAACCTAAACACATCAGTGACATCACAAATTTGTACATGGTACTCAGTTTATCCATTTAATTTTAAGACACGCATCTATTTTGTGGTTAATGCCTTAATCTAATTAAATAGATTGACAAGATATTATGGAAAATGGCAGATACTAAGCTGGAGAGCCCACACAAATACTTAGGTTAACAAATATTCAGCAACTTAGCAGCTTTATTTAGAAATACATTTTACTGTAAAATGTTCACAGGTAGTCAGAGCATACCATTGACTTGCCATATGTTCACCATCTTTTCTGTAGCTCCAGCCAGATACTTGCCACTGATGCTCCAACAGATAAGAGACAAACTAAGGTCACTGGGTGACCCCAGACTTTCTTCAGAATCGCCCTCTCTGCAACAGTACAGAATAACATAATTAAAAAGGGCACTTCCTTTAGGCAGACAGGAAAAGAGAAAATTCATGTAATATTTAAATTAAAATCCAAAGTCTTTCTGCCATCATTTTAGATTTACACAATAAACGTATTCTTCCCTGCTCACAGCCCTACATTCTATTTAAAACAACTCCAAATTACAAAATGAGCAGCATCAAACAAAATTTAAGAACTGCTAAGAAATCACCATCTAACAACCTTCTGGTTCATTACTGTTTCTTTACTCCTCTGAGTTAACTCACATAACCCGTACTAAGCAATCAGATTTTAATCTTTTTCTTCGTTCTTTTTGGACACATCCAAATGATAGAAAAGTCCTTCCCAGACAATTTCATGAAGGAGCAGCAGGAACTCTAAGCTCCTGAAGCCCAGAAGTCACAAATCCTTTTTTTTTTTCCCCACACTTCACAATTCACAATTATCATGTTATAGATTTAAACTGTTCACTGGAACCCTCCAAATGAATATTTTATCTTTTTATTCCTCTCATATATCATAGTCCCTTAGAGTAATTATTTTAATAATTTCCCCTCATCATGAATGATTAAGAATATTTTTAACAGTTTTAACATGATCTCCTTATCTCTGAGATGACTCTGATCAGCATGATATTCAAGTTCTGTTTTCAGTTTTATCTTACGTTGCCTGCTGTAATCACAGAAACAATCCCAGGAAAAAAGAAAGATGAAAGAATGTCTGTGCAGAAGACACTGCAGGATTGGGTCTTCTCATTACCCTGCACAACTGCAACTTAAATTAAATATCTGACAGTTATAAAGAATTGACTTACAATTTGTTGAGCACACATGTCTGCTGCAATGAGTACTGCTTCTTGGTAACGTTCCACACTCTTATGGTGCCATCATTTCCACTAGTCGCCAAAAGTCCCTTTTTATTGCACCAAACACATGTCATGACCTACAAGTCATGGATAAAGAGATCATGGCAAAAATAGAGTTTAAACCTAAAGCTTTGGTAACTTTGTTCACTAACAACAATGCAAACTTAAATCATCAGAACAGAGCATTACCTACGCTGATGAAAAACACAACACACTCTTCCACATTTACAATATTGTACAGTGTAAGTAAGTGTATTTTATAAGGATGTTGCACTTGACCTTTGCTCCATGGGGCTGCTATTGCACAGAGTAAGAATAAAATGTTAACTACTATAACAGAAAAACTACTGCAAATTAAGATCTAAATTAAGATGGACTCGAGTTGAGCCAGGGGAGGTTTAGATTGGATATCAGGAAAACTTCTTTACAGAAAAGGTTATTAAGTACTGGAATAGGCTCCCCGGGCAGAGGAAGTGGTTGAGTCACCATCCCTGGATGTGTTTAAAAACCAGCTGGATGTGGTGCTCAGGGACATGATTTAGGGGTGGGTTGCTAAAGTTAGGGTAGCATGGTTTGGTTGTGGTTGGACTTTATGATCTTTGAGGTCTTTTCCAACCTGAGCAATTCTATGATTCTATGATTCTATTATCTAGCTCAAGAAAAGATGATTCTACTGATTTAGTGCACTGTGAGGACAGTTTCTTGCCTCTTGTAATAGAAGCTTCGAAGAAAGTACGCACTATTCTATACTGGAGATACCTTCGAGCAATAATGTACTTCATCACAAAAACATTACATTTTGTGGCAAATACCTCAGTCAGTATATTTATAAAACAATCATTCTTAATTTTTTTTCTTCTCAATTCTACAAAAGAAAGAAGAGCATTAAAATTCATGTAATTTTGGGAGAAATCGTGCTTACCTGTTTCTGATGAGCTTCCAGTTTTATGAAGGAACATTTTCGTAAGTCTCCCCCCATATCAGCGAGGGTCTGAGGAATAGTTTGATTATCTCGATCATGAGCTGCAAGAGTTCGCACCAACTGCTGAGCAGCCCACTGCCTATGTTGTGAAGATAACCTTGAAGAAAGGCAGCAGGCTGCTAGTGCATTAGCCAGCTCCAGAGGGCCTACAGCAGAAGGATCATAGGAAGGATGGGCATACAAATGGGCAATTAAACCTGCTTAAACAAAACAATGAGATGATGCCTAGATGAGTACCAAACAGAAGTACATAAATGAACACAGCATTAGCCATAATTTCCAGAAAAAAAAGAAGAAAAAGATTAACAAGCATTTTATAAGAATGTTGCAATTACATTAACTATTAGGAAGAAGACCTATTCTGATACCAAGAAAATACAGCCCCCTTGAAAATTTCACAAAAATACTCAAAACGCCTTAACAAGAGAATTATGAATATTCTTATTCACACCACATGGAAAATGGTTATTCAAAGAGCAAGCACTGTCTAAACAGCAAAATGGATCCTCTGAGGTAAGCTGCTCTAAGGATGTCCTTCCCTCCCCTGAACAAAAAAAAAACCTGGTATTTCAGGCTTTTCAGAACTTGCTTTGTGGTTCCCTGAGCTCACAACAGCATAGGTAACAAAATTTGGTGCACCAGAGACAGGAAAGTACTCAGGTATCAGGAATAAACTATTTCCCTTAATTATTAATTAATTAATTATTCCCCTTAATGTCAGTATGTGGCACAACTGGGGCTGAATACCACACCTGTACAGCTTTCAATACACACAAATGTTTAGATTTCTTTTAATGTGACAGATAATTTAGTTACGTAATAAATCAGTATTTCTAAGTAATTTGGGCCCTAAACTATAACACAACATAAACTATTTTTGTGAGCAAATCTATATATAGATTATTCTAGCACCTTTCCTTAAACAGAAATGAGAGATTGAAGATTTAATAATTAAGTGATTAGTATAAATAAAAGCCTTATCATACCTTTCTTTTCAAATTCTGCCTTATCATAATTTGGCCTCAGTTTGGCCCCTTTGTCTGCCAGCAGTGCTACAAGTGCCTGAGTAACCACAAAGTTTGGAGAAGTAACAAGTTTGTTTTCTTCAGCGATTCCTCTTAAAAAGCTTGGCAAAAATTTCCGTTGAATTGGATCATCAACTGTTGTCAAGTTTACACCAGTTGCTGCAGAAATCAAATTCTGAAAATAAACAATAAAATATAATAAATGACTACAACAAGCAAACAAAAAAAGCAATCTTGAAAAATGGTTATATTTGAAAAAAAAAAACAGTTTAAATTCTGACAGATATTTTGGTAGAAATTCTCAGCTCCCAAACAGTATTAACAGGCAAATATGTGCAATATGGAATTTAAGTCTTCTGACCTGGGGATTGAATACTTGGTCTTAGTGGAACCAGCCACTCAGATCCAGCGATCAATCAATCAATGAACAGACAGTCTCAAGTAACCACAAATACCAGCAAAAACTAAGGAGCTTCTAGGAGAACTTTCTATGAAATTTTTGCACCTGGGTGTAGGATGCAGTCATGTGTAATCAACTTCATTATGCCATCCAAAAACTTGTATTAATCCACGATTATATTTCAAACTCCAAAGAACAAAGTAATTACTCTGATTGCATGTAAGTGTCTTCATATGCATGAAACACAGGTGTAGATCATCTCTAAATACAATCAATCTATATTCTGCAACCGACTCAGTCAGAGAGGGCAGTCTCACAGTTTAGAAGAAAAAAGCACAACTTATTCATAAGGACAAAAGGGAATGCTTAATCTCACGTAGAAGTAGTTCAATACACATACCATACCTGCGTACATAATTGCACCAGAAGTTTAGCAGCACTAGGAGTGTTTGATGCCAAACAGCCCACTGCTGTGCTCAGGTAGGCAAGACACGATATAGGCTTGCTTGTTTTGCTGTGGATTCCTCTAGATCGCTCCGTTGAACTTGACACAGTGCATGGACTTGTGGAGAGTCCTGCTCTCCCTGCTGCAGCGAGGCACATTAAACGAACCAAAGTTCTTATATCTGTTAATCCCAAGGATTCAAGACCAGCTGCCAGGCTACAACTGGAACCACTGTCAAAAATGAACAGAAATGCTCTTGGTTTTTTTTTAGTGTATTTATAAGTAAAATTGTATTTGGACAAAACTATTCCCAAACCACTAGTGAACACTGCCTGCTTGGTTAGCTGGGCAGTAGTAACATTGAGGGGGAAAGGGAGGAGACAGAAAGAAAGCTGTAGCCTCCCTCCACTCCTTTTAATTAAGGGTGAAGATTAAAAAAAATATACCTATAGATATTTTATATATATACACACAACAACAGAAAACAAAAAACCTTAAGTTTAGCTCATAAACAATGTTATATGGATAATTCATGTTTAGAATTAGGCTATGGTAACACACGTTGGATTTCTGTGACTTCTTCACATCCTCATATGCCATCAAATCCTGCACTGTCTTCTTTCCTGTAATGTTTACCTTTTACTTCTAATACTTATCCTGAACAAAAGCCAATTGGCAGATACACAATCATTATGTTCTCAGTGGTCAGTGTTACTAGAGTCTGCTGTCAATGTAAGACACAGAAGCATCTTTCATAAAGTTTGAAGATAGGGTTCAAAGGAACAAAATCAACAAAAGTTTCTCTCTTAATAATACGAATTAAGCATACAAAATGAGCATCACTTTCCCAAATGAGTCATAAAAGTGCATCTACACCAAACATTACTACACAACTAGATTCAAATGAAAAATAGTTTTGCTAAGAATGCCACAAACCTGACAGACAAAAGTGAGAGTGCTCTCATAACCATAGTTCTTGCAAGGAGGACTTGTGCAGCAGCTGTCACTCTTCTTAAGGCCATAACACGGTCATGTGGATTTACCAGGGCAGCTGCTTGTTCTCCTAACGTTATCCTGCCAGAAGAGCTTTTTTCTATAGAGCCATGACAACCTTGGAAATAACAATTTGTTTTAGTGTTTAAAGAGCACAAAAACATTATACAGTAATAAGCACAGAAGCAAATCTGGCATAGGTTTTTTAAAGAAAGCTTCAGTTTTCAGCATATTAGAAATAAAGTGGTGATGACTGAGCAGAAAATAAACTTCTAAAATTCTACATAATTTAATTATTTCTTTTTTTCAAAACTTGATATGGAACAATTTGACGATACTGATGTTAATGCTAATTCCTCTGCTTTCCTTGCCCTTTTAAAGGGATCTACAAAGTTAAATACAGATCCTGCATTTCAGTATGATGATCAGTATATCACCAATTAAATCCATGAATCTCTGAGTTGTGAAAAAACATGCTACTACCATTCACTGTAAAACTTTGGTCACAATTTTGTTAGTACACCAAAGCGTCAAGTCTATCAACAAAAATGCCATGTATACCACAATGACTTTTATAATAAAAGGAAAATTAAGAATTTGTATTTATTTCCTTATGAAACAGGAAAGATTCTCAAAATATTTCTGCAACACTCCCATAAAATCACACCAGAGGGGAGGATGTATGTGTTCTGTGAATTAAATCTGTATCAAATTTACCTATTTGCATCAATGTTTCTTCCATGCTGTTGGTGGCTGTCACCATTGCAACTGATGCTCCTAGAGGGTCACTGTCAGGAAACTGCACAGGTTCAGGTACAATACGTCGATCATTTAACCCAAGAGGTCCAGCCAGTAATTCAAACTCCTCTTCTCCTGTCAGCTTTTCATCCTCATCTACATCTAACATATCCCAGTCTTCTAGAATTGGAAAAATACAACTAAATGTAGCTACAAAATCTGAAAGTAGTAAATAATGTTAGCTAACATTAAAAAATATCAACATGGGGAATAAAATATGAATTACAATCTGCAACTTAGCAGCCTTGACTCTCATTTTCAGGTTGTGCCAGTGGCAACATTAAGTGAATTAGAAAAACAAAACCTGCCTTTTGCCTCACTTCATTAAATCTGGTCTTTATTTCTATCACACAAATTTCATGGAAGATTCTCTGAGGCATCAATCTAGCTGTTTTTTAAAACACAGAAACAAGAGGTCACTGTATCTAACAAAAAGACAACTTTAAAGCCTGGAATACATTAAGAAGTGTGGACATAATGCTTTAAATCACGACAGCAGATACATATTCTAAAGGACTGAACAGTAAAGACAGATACTGGAGTCTTCTTGTGTTCATATTTATCAAAATGTATGTGAAGTTCTTAGGTCACTATTGTACTATCCAGGCCTTTGTTTTTCCTTCCCATACCCCAGTCCAATAATTGTAATTAAATTCTGTACTCCATTACTCCATTGACATCCCAGACATTTACACAGACATCAATTTAGATTTACTTCTCTTTCCCTCTCTAACTCACTCTCCATAGAGTACAATCTCAACAGCTTTTATCTGGGAACAGCTTTTTATATTTGGGAACACTCACTAACATTTAAATCTATATGTATGGCTTGTACATGTGATCATACAAGCTACAAAAAGGCCCAGTTCAAAGTATAACCTGAAAAAGATTCTCTACACTCATTAGAAATAATTTGTTCAGGTGTGAAAGACATTATTGAGACACTCTCAACTAATATAAAAGGTAGAAGAGTAAGCCTAAGGCCAAAATTTCCAGAGGGTAACTTATGCTAATTAACCTCTCCTAAAAAGGCAGCTAAGAAATGTGTTTGAATGCTGGACTTCATGCAGACTGAATGCAGTTCAAACTACAACAGCTCATTCACCAAAATTAATTATAAGACAGCAGACGAAATACAAAGGAAAAAACGTCACTGGTTTATTTCCATCTGAACTTAAAAGCAACAATGAAAGCACTAAATGTAGTCCGAAGTTATCTTCAAGTAGAGTTTCATTACATCTTTATTTGCATTTATGGAGAAAGAAAAGCACTTGGGAAGTAATCAGTATCTTCAGAAATTTGAAAACCTACCTTCATAGACACTGTCTTGTTTACCTATTAAATCAGGAGCCTGGCCTTTGTACCTATAAGAAAAAAAGAATGAAAAAAAAACAATTAAATGGCTTAAATCATTTATATACCATATATATATTTATATATATGCATACCAATTTTAAACTTGGATTACTGTAAGGTTACTTTACTGTTATGTAAATACATATATGAGTTCTGGAAATAGCAAGAGAAATTAATAATGTATTTTGCAGTATGAATGTGGAAAAGATCCATAAAAATAACAGCATATTCAGAAAAGAAGTTTTTCAAGATCTGCAACAGAAAGCACGATCCCAAGAAATAATTCCTTTTTCCATTAAAAAAATTAATGAAGACAAACAAAGATTTCAAGCCTCAGTTAAAATAAAGACATTAGTTCTACTATAAATTTGTATTTCTTCATTCAGTTTCTTAAAATTCATAGACTAGCTGATACTTTCAAGTTCTTCTTTTCCTTCACATACAGTGTTCCACTGTCTTTTATTTCTGTACCTTTCTGAAGTTGATGCTTTGGATTTACTCTTCAGGGCTAAGTATTTCTCTCTGCAGACACCACACAACAAATAGTAAGGATTTCCACTTCCACATTCACCACCAAACCATCCATCCACATAGGAACCATTGCTACGATAGCCCTGACGGTTGGCACTACGCCCGCAGCCTGGATGGTTTCTTTTCATGTGTTGATTGAAGCTGACAACACTTGATTCACACAGTTCACAAACCACTACTTCTTCTCTGTCTTCAGATTCACAAACATGCTGTGTAATAAGATTCTCACGTTACTTACAGAGAAAAACATCTTCATACTAGATATAAAAAAATATGCCAATATTGTTAAATGGATGTTTCTGCCCATTTCTACTCCACAAAGTAGGATGTGTATGGTAAACTCGCACAAGGGCAAAACAGAAATAGACAACCAGATCATCTTAGTAGAGGAAAAACACTGGGACATAAATTTAAAATTTTCCTACTTCATTTCAGGTTTGACTAAAAGAAAATCTTGACAGTAACATTTTTCACACACAACGTTGCTAGTTTACGTTTAATACCGTGTTTAAACTACCTTGTTCTTCTCAGAACATGCATGAGACTAGATTATTAAGGAAAAAAAGAATCCATTGTTTCCAGACAATCAGCCTTTACATTTACTGTGCAAACGAATAAGCTGTGTCAATACATTCCATGATTCTATCTGAATTTATAGTTCCTTCTTCTAGAATTACTCTTATGTTCTAATTGCTTTCATCAAGATGCCCCAGTGAAGCAAACTCTCTGAAGATTACACATGCATACTGCATCTTGCTTCCATATCAGAATCAAGTACTGTTATAATTAGGAGATGAAAGTTTAGTCTTGTAGGTTGGTCATCATCTTGAGATGGATAATCCAAAGATTAACAAACTACAGATAATATATTTCTCTTCCATCTCAAAAGTACTTTGAGTAAGCTATACAAAACTGATTTAAGTGCAAATTATGTTGCTACAGATGAGATTTATTATTGCTAATGTTATTATTATTAAATAAAACAGAATTTCACTGCCAAACAATCTGGCCTAACTTGCTTTTTAAGCACTATCCTCAAAACAAATACAGTAGTTCTGCTGTCATCTTTCAGGGAAGAGGGCAGGAAAAGTATGTACACGAAGCATAGGGTAAGAAACACAAGAAAGCATTATTCTTAAGCTAAAAGTGAAGCTACAGAACACAAGATTTTCGCATTGCTAGCTTTTAGTAAGATATTTTAAACTGAGATATAAACTTATGCATGTTACTTTAAATTAAGAAATGCAAACATGCAAAAAGCAGTAAGTTAAAGCAGCCCCCGCTGCAGTCACACACACCCAGGTAGGCCAATCCAATACCTCTGGGATCCACATTCCCAGAATATCATTATCACTAGCCAGGTCTTGACCAAACATAGCTTCCATTGCTTCATCATCAAGGTCAATTTCCAACTCCTCATCCAAGTTGAAGTCATAAAGAGCCCCAGGATCTTGCTGCAAGGATATCCCTTCTCTTCGGCTCTGATTTCTGTGGGCCTGTACAGAGCGGTATAATCCCGCTCGAGTGAGAAAGAAAACAGTACTTTTATTTTGCATGTAATAAGCATAAATCCACTTTCAGCTACATTTTTTTCTAGTTTTTAAATTCAGATAAGCACGATTTTCTCTCACCACGTAAAACACTTAATCTAAAGATACACTGATATACATATGCAAAAGAGACTTGTGTAGCTTTCATGCTAGGTACCAATACCCTTCCAATAACAATACCAATCCTCTTCATTTGCTGGACAAACACAAATCTGGAAGTCTTTTAGAACACCTACCAGCACGTGCTAGCAGTGTTCGGGCAGCTAAATCAAATTTGTGTCTTCTTGTTACAGATGAGCGACTTCTAGAAGGAGGTCCACTTGCAGAAGCAGCGTTATCCACATGATCCATATTATCAGGGCTACAAGAATTTGTAATCAACAGGTAAATCAAAACCAGTTTAAATAGCTGCATACAGGGAAAATATATTATGGTCATGTTTTGGGGAAGACTCTATTCATTCACATAAGAAAAAAAAAAAAAGATTTTGGAATTCAAGAATTTTCCTCTACAGCACATACCTACTGTCCTTTTGACCATGAGATTCACTTTAAGAAGTGAGATGCAGCAATGCTTCCACAGTGCATAAGTTTTCCAGAAACTTTAGAAGAACGCTCACTTTATGCTGTGCTAAGTACAGCCTAACCTACATTTCTTTATTTCTTGTTTCTGTCCCTGCATCAGTAATTCCTTCAACAAGTAACACTTATTCATTTATTTTTACTACTTGAAATCTGTGAGTTGTCTATGAAATTGCATTTTACCCAAGACAATTAATTAAGAAAACCTATAAATGAATAGCTCATTAGGATCAAGGAAGCTGAACAAAACATTCTCAAAATATACACCGCAGTTCTCACTGCCCTCGTTAGTTGGTATGATCTGCAAGTGTCACCTAATGTAACTACTTCTAGGATTAAAATATAAAGTAAAATCTTTCTTACTAGATTAATACGTTGTTTAGATCTAAAGTTGTGAATATGGCTGAGAATGTAAACCTCAGTCCAAAAACTGACAAAACAAAAAATTCTTTAGAAGAAAAAATGCAGGAAGGTAAGTGTTCATGAATATACTGAAGAAAAAACCACAAACTACCAAACAAAAAAACACTCTCCAATGAATTTCTGCTTTATTACTACTTATCTCACTGGCAAAAATGCAAGCTCCCTGTCTTCATTATTTTTGTTCACTCTCTCTTTTTTTGAAGGAAGGATGCTCAATTGCATTCTTCTCCAGTTGTGTGCATATATGGTAAAGGAAAGTAAACACATAGTGCAGACCTAATTTAATTGTATCTTTGCTTTTGCTAATGTAACAAAACGCAGAAATGGCATTACAGTGTTTCCCATCAGTAACAAAGAATGTACCAGACTCCCAATTCCAGCAAGAGCTTTTAAGGTATTAGAGGAAAACTACATTTTACCTTTCACTAAAACCTTCTTCCATTTCAGCTGCATCAGCTGAAGGGATATCACCTGGTGACTGCAAATAACAATGATCACCAGATTTTCCACCACTTCCAGAGACTATCGCCCCATGTCGTGCATCTGCAGTCACATCTGGCTGGGGTTCTTCATCATCTTCGTTTCCAGGGTGCTCTATCATCCACATAGCAAGCACTGTGATGTTCTGCGCATCTGCTTCTCCTCTGGCACCTGAAAGCATTAAAGTCACTCTTTAAAATTGTATTATACTGCATATATAATATATATAGCATATATATATTAATTATATTACATCGGAAATGATAAAAAATCCATTTATTCTCCCAAATACTTACTGAACAGCAAAACTAAAGTATGAAACACATTTTTTTCCAATGTAATACTAATTTATTTTTTCAGTTTAAATTGATATCGTTATTGATTACCTGTGGCTTCCATGGCTTTTGCAATCTGCCTGAGGGAGAATCCCATTTCTAACAATGGAACAGCAATGGCAGGAGGAGGAGGAGATGTTGAAAGTCGGCTGCTTGGATCAGACAAAGCTTAGAAGACAGAAAAAAACAAATCTTTCTTTAGTTTTTTCCACTTTAGCAAATCTCATTCTGATTTGGCAAAGATTTGTTAGCTTCAGATAAGTGAGCAATTGCCTTAACAACTTTCTTCGCTGTTACTTTTCAACAAAAGGTAAGATACAATGAACTCAGTGTTTATTCTATTTAGTCACGTTTATATTATGTCAGCCTCTGTTGAATCAAATTGGACACTCGTAACATTTAAGGAACAATTTCTTTTGAAGTATTTCTAAGGAGTTTGTTTCTGTTTCAAATTCTATCAAATTATCTATCTGATTTATATGTAGGTAGACAAGATGAAAGTTACCCTTGCCTGAAACATCAAGATTCCAAAATGTTTTGAGATCACATTAATACCCATTCCTCTTAAGACCCAGAGAGAGATCTTTACTAACATGCTGGCAAATATTTGAAAATCTCTTTGTAGATCATGAGTATTACTTCTGTCTAAAGTGACTCAAAAGTCTCTACAAATATAATAAAAACATACAAACATAATAAAATAGAAGGCATTACTTTTGGAACAGCCCTCATAAAACATATACATATGCTTTGGATCACATGACAGTTCTTTAGAAGTCTGGGTTTCTCACTTAACAATTTGCTCAATTCCCTTATTACCCCCATTCTGTATGCATATTGGAATGGAACAGATTTCTGTTTTAAGTAGCAAAATGCAAGCAGTAGTGCAATCCTACATATGAAAAGATGCCTCCCATTACCTTTGCAATTCCAGGGAGTCTCAAAAATGTCTTAAAAAACTATACAGAACATGTGTGAGTTTACAGCTCTCTGTATTTCTGTCTGTACTGACAGCATACCTGTACGATTCGTAGGCCTTGCAGACTGGGAATCAGGAGAAGTCAAACTTTGTCTCCTCCCAACTTCATCTGAAGGAGAAGTTGGTAAAGAAGATATTGGAGGAGTCTGAGCACGTCGTGCTGGCAGTACAGTTGTAGTAGGATAACTGGAAAACATTTGCCTTAAAAAAAAAAAAAAGTATATACTTATATGAAAAAGAGCAACACTTGAAAAAGGTTTGACGTAAGAAATACATCAGATTAGATCACAACTTGCCAAGTGCACCTTACAGTAACTGAATTTTGCAAGGGTAAGGAGTAATACTACATATATGTAGGGGAGTAGGAGAGAAACCCTGTAGGAACAACTCATTCCAATTTTTTTGCCTGGACAGTTAAATTCCCAGACGTGCACCTAAAAATTCCTCACAGACCAAGGGCAGCCCGAGGAGAAGTAAACTCACTTCCCCATTTCTGTATTACATACTGAACTCAGCCTGACTAATCATTCCTTGTAAGGTATTTTACTTTTGCTGTCCTGGTGATAAGACTTTGTTCTGGCTTTCATCAAACTGCATCTGCAAAGCCTCTCAGAACAGAGGTCAGACATGTCAATGAAAATAATAAACTTAGAACAGGACTATATTCAGCATAAAGAAGATTTTCCTCCACATCTCAAATATTATTTATCTCTGCAAATTAATTTAGCTTCATCTTATTTCCATTTCAGTATGCGAGGGTAGGATGAAACAAACAGGACTGTGGAGTTGCTTGCAAACTAAGATCAATTCTAGTCTGAACACAAACTATTTAACGACTAATCAAAATGCAGAAATGTCACTGACTTATATTTTAAATATTTTAAATAAAAATGAGAACTGAAAGAGAACAGAAGAAAGGTATTTCCTCCTGCTCAAAAGAACTTAGATGCTATACATACATACATATATAGCATATATAAAAAGCTTAGTAGCTTTCTAGTTTTAGAAATGCATGTCCTCAAAGTAACAAACTGAACTTTGTATTTTGTGGAGGCAGCTCTTAACAGCTGATAATGTTTTCAAAACCTCAGAGAGCTAAAGACATACATGATATGTAAGTAAGAAAACATTTTACCTAAGAAGACTGAGAGGCATAACACCAGGAGATTCGGAAGCAGGAACAGTTTCAGTATCAGTTACTGGAGTAGTAGCAGTAGTAGTATCCTCCAGAGAGCTGCTCATGAAAGAGGTTGTGCTGGAAGCAGAAGGGCTGGTTGTAACTGGTGTTTGGGCTTGCTGAGACTGATCACCTTCTTCTACTTGCTGGTCTACTTCTGCAGCAGAAAACAGACAGTACAGGAACATTAATGAAACTTAATACAGTAAAGCAGTACTTGTGGCTAAACTTAAAATAAATAAATAAATAAATCAATCTCCCCTAATGAGGTGTGCAGGAACTTTAACAACACAAATACCTCTGCCAACTACTTGTGGACTTAAGTTAACAAATTGGTCTCTTGCTGTCATACTGATAACAAGGTGAAGAGTAAGTAAAACTTTCTAATCTTCAGAGAAACCATTACTTGGTTAAAGGTTAGACCTTACAGTACTTACTGTTGTAACATTTAGGATTATTATGTTAGGCAAAAGGGCTGATCAATTACAAAGCTGTTTTTAACTTACCAGCTTAAGTAATAGATTTTGAAGGGTTTTTTAGTTGATTTCTAAGAAATACATAAGATAGTAAAGAAGCAAACAGCACAGGGATTATCTTTAATATCTTAGATAATTTTAAAAAATACTTTAGATAATTAGGTATTAAAAAATACTGTAGATATTTTCTTTTTAAACTGATTTAAATCATTTCCCCAAAGACTCAGCCTGTAATATACATCTTCTTTTAAGACAAACAGGAATGATATGTGTTCTCTCTCCAAGTTCTGCTAGTTCAGTGCCAAATATCTCAGGAAAATAAACAAACAAAACAAAACCCAAAACTGATTCACAAATTCTCATGAAGAGAAACAAAGTGAAAGAACTCTCAATATCATCTTGACTGTATGCAATAATTTTTTTACAATAGTGAACCTTGTCTGATAAATGAATTCTTCCAACAGATATATACACAACTGCTCATTTTTCATAAGCATAAAGAAAAATTAGGAAGACCTACATTTCTGATTTACTGATTTGTATTTACTTTTTATTAAAATAAGGAATTGGAGAAAGGCAGAAAAACCCCAATCAGTGCTATAGCTAAAAAAAAAAAAAAGCAATTAAAAAGTCTCTGTAAAATTTCTCCAAAGATTCCTCCAAAGTATAGCCACTACAAAATTGTAAGATTATTTCATTTGTATTGTTATTGTTCCTAACCATTTAAATACAAATACACAATAGTTTAGCACTATACTTGAATAATTTTGAAAATGTACCTTGTTTAAGCCTGCCACCAAACTGATCCTCCAGCAATCCATGAACCACTAACTTGTAGATCATGGCTTGTGCTCGCTCCAAATCTGCCAGTCCTAAGGCTCTTTTAATAGGTGAGCGCATGACCGCTCGCTTCACCATGTGTCGCATCAGGAACTGCAGGGCAGCACGCATCTCCACATCTTCGTGAACAACTGGAGAACTAGCACAATCTGAGTTGTGACCATTTTCTGCCAGGACTTTTGGTATTAACAGTAGTTCAGCATATTTACTACAGCTAAGAAGAACACTAAGTGACTTCATAGCACCGAGATAAAGATAAGACAGCTGTACGGCTCTGATTTCTGACTGAACTATATCATGATTTCTCGGAGAATGTTCGTGATTCTTTTTTCTCCCTTCAGCAGGCTGGTGTTGGGACTCCATCCCTAGTGTTGATGGTTCTAGGGAAAAGGAAGCGATTTCATTTTCTGATTTAGAGCTTGCAGTGCTGTGTCCTTTGTTATCATCGGCACTTAGTGCTGATCGTGTATCTGCTCCAGCATCACCCTCCATTTTCTGCTCCATTTCACCTTTATCTTCAGATTCATGTCTGTGTTTTTTCTCATGTCTCTTGGTGCTTTGCTTTCCCATATCTTCATGGATTCCAGTCAGGTAGGTAAGGTCCAGCAACACAGTAGCTGTCAGCCCACGAAATCTTGCAACATCAAAAGGCAGTGGCTCACAGGGCTCCAGATTATACAATGGAGTATCACTAGGCGACCAAAAAGTTGGGAAGCTTTAATAAAGATCAGAATGACACAGGAAAAAGCAAGTGAGGGAGAGACAGGAGGAAAGTACAGGAAATAATGTAGGCAAAGTAAGATGTAAAATACGTTTAATGAAATAAATGAACCAATTCTAAAACTTAAATGTAAACGGGGGAAAATGAGGTTATGATCAGGAAATGGGGAGGTATGATATCAGAGCAAAGGCAACAAAATGCACAGGTTTTCAACAACAACCATTAAAATCCAGAAGCATCACAGAAGCTATCAATTAGTGCTGACAGAGAATCCTTCTGTATTATTTCAAAATATAAAACAGACTTCTAAGGTAATTTAACCTATGTCAAATTTTATTCTCACATCCAAGCTGAATTTGTGAACAGGAATTTCACAAATTTTTTCTTAAGCATTAAGTAGAAGTTTTGATTGATTGCACAATGATTGCACGTTCCTGTTCAAATTACTGGAAGGAGCACAGAGCTGATAGCTTGTGATAATTCTGTCCCTGTTTATGTCAAGACAGGCCCCCCTAGAGAGAACAGTGACTTTCTAAACACAGGTCAGGAAACCCAGACAGATAATGGATGACTCCTTAGATAAGCCATATTCAGTGAAACCTTTGTTATATTTAGGAGTTATACTTGACTACTTTTCACCATAAACAGGGTAAAAATTCATTAGCCTGTATTTTCCCTACATCTTCTATTTTCCATTACATTTTCCTATGCATCCAGCAGACAGAGGATTTTTGAATCTTCCTTTAATTACCCCTCCAAAATGTATCCCCCTTTCATAAGGTAAAATTCTACTTTAAAACTGAAAACAAGTTTTATTCTGATTCTAATTATGGAAGTACATTCTGAACTTAATTCAATAAATTACCATTGTCTATGGTCAAGTGCTGCACCACTTCACTTAAGTAGGATTTGAAATTACTTTAAGAATACATTTACTTTAAGGTCATATGCCAAATGGGCATACTTAAAAGAACTTATATCTGGAATTAAATTCAATAATTAACTGCACTTCAGCATGTTTAATTAAAGCAACAACAGCTTTTGCATAGCAACAAAATAGGCAGAATGTTGCTAGAGAGGTGATCTGATCTCAGTTGTTTCAAAACATAATTTTAACTGACAGTAAAAAAAATTATTACTACTCAATTTCTCCACAAGATTAAAGTTTAACTGTAGCCTGAAGAATACTAGGATTTTAGTGAAGCATATCTTTCCACTCAAAAGCCACAAGCAATTCCTATGAGAACACCACTGAGCCTACAGAAAGCTTTAGCTTCATTTCACAGCTTCCTTCCAAGTGCCCTCCCTTTGAAAGTGAACCTGCAGGAAAGGTGGAAAGAGAATCATCTCCTTCCAGCTTTCTCTCCAAGATCTTAACATCCTCTGCACAACAGTTCCAGTGGGTCAACATCAAATACAGGGCATTCCTTTAGCTTTCTAAGGCAGGTCAAAAATGAATAAATGCTGCTTTAATTAATTTGAATAGCCCTATCTACCCACCATTAAAAAGAGAGAATCTTCCCACTTCACATCTTTGAGTCATCCCTAAGCCTCACAGAGCAACTTGTGCTCCCCTAAGGATGAAATACCAATGCAATGAAGAGATCTGTTCTTAACTCTGATAAGTCAAACCATGACTCTACTCAGAAGAGTCATGGTTGTCTGGTCATGGTCTGACCAGATTCACCATTTACAAGAAAGTGAGCAATTTCCCCAAGTAAAAACCTTCTTTATATCCATAATCCAGAGGCTACAAGAAATTAAGAGAGCAATACATACTTAAAAACAAGCAATGTTAATTACGACTTTGGGAAAACTGGCAGGCTGGTCCCATTCCAGCTCTGAAATCTTGAGCCCAGAACTAAGAATTTTAGTGATGCCAATCAATCCTAAGCTATTAAAATATATTTGACATACCAAGCATTTTATTACTAGATAATTTTGAAATTTAACCCATATTTGTTTGTTCTGAAAATGCAATTTTGGCTGCGTTATTGTAAAATTTAAGCTTAAAACAACTGGTCAACATGACTCCAATGTAAGATGTATGTTACTTCTGAAGGTTACTGAACACAAAACAGCACTAGATTCTGAAAAGTGTAGGAAATAAGTATACTGTACCTGATAGTAATCTCTGCTTCATCCCACTGGACCTTAGCAGATGTACTGCCTTCCTTCACTACTCCAAGTAAAGTAGCATGACGTCCAGTTTGCTTGTGTACACATCGACCTCCAACTCTAAGTCCAGCATCAACTCCACCAATTACTGCTAAAACAGGCCACACTTCCACACACAGCATCTTCAGCTGCAATTCTGAAAGGTCTGCCAGACCATGTCTATTATGCTTGCCCTTCTCCTCCTCTTTATTTTCTTTCTCCTCTCTCACCTCGTTCTCTTCTCGACTTTGAATTGAGCGACTTTTCTTCAGCTTTTGACCTGCTTCCTTAAGACACGTTTTGATTTTATTCAGTCTTTCCATCATTTTTTTATTGATGCAGTGCGTCCAACGGTCTGTGCGATGAAGGATACGAATGAGCTGAATGGTGGCTTCTGCCAGCACTGCAGCAACAGGACTACAGATGGGGTCACCAGGTAGCAAATCTCTCGGTGTACCACGCATCTGCATATCACAGATTTTCACCTGGTTGTTTAAAGAGAGCAGTTTAAAGTTATCTTCTTATCTACACAGGAGCTTGTTTTAAAACAAGAAACTTTTGATGGACAGAAAAAACAAATAGCATTATCTTTTCTTTTTGTGAGGTACTCTAGGAATTCCAATCTTAACACTGCATTTGTATAAATTCTAAGTACCAAAATTCCAACAGTTAGTGCTTTCCCATATAGGAGTCACATCTCAGAATGTCTGGAATTCCTAACACTATATATCTGTGGTTTCTATGGATTGTGATTTTACGCGTAGATCTAATGGTGAGTAAATCAATTCTAAGTAGGGAAATACATTTTATTTTTATGGTAGATTGCAATGTAGGAAAAGTCTAGATAGCATGCAAATGATGTAATGCTGTTCATGTCTCAAAATAAAATGAATTCAACACTGACATTCTCAGTACTTGTCAACTGCCAACAATCCTCATTCCCCAAAAAATCCCTTCTACATCCATTGACACAGACTAGGGAAAGGACAGACTTGGGATCAACGCAGATGAACATCTGTGTTACCTTTTCTCCTGGATTACTGCTATAGAACATAACACATGGATATAATTCTGCTGCATCCACATCTTCAAAAGCTAGTTTTGGCTCCTAGGTAAAACAAATAAACAAAAACAAACTTAGAACACCTTAACCAGTAAAAACGTGACAAAGTTATATTCTCATCTTAACCATTATACTTAGCTTTATAAAAAATAGCTCTATATAAAATATTTATGCCAGATACTAAAAAAACCAAACCAAACCAAATACAACCAGAAAGAAACAAATACCTCTCCATTTTTACCGAAGGAAATAGTTCTTGCTTCCATATCTAATACACATGTAATGAAATCTCCTTGAGTAAAGCTGGATAGAGTCAAAGTTTGCTCTCCATTGTGATAAAGGTTACCACTGTAGGCTCTATACAGCCACATATCTGAGGTAGTGCGATGGTTAAAATCGTGTACTGGCCAGCGAGAAACACCAACACATGTGCCTTCATTGCCTCGATTCTCCTTTACAATATAGAACTAAAAGGCAGATAAAAAAAGTCAGAATATACATTCTTACAGAACAAAGCAATGAGAATTTGCCTTATGCATATTCATTAGTACTTATAACCACATTACTCACAAGCATTTAATTAAAAAAAATAAATTAATCAGCTAAAATAATATTCTATTTCTAAAAGGATGTCTTAGTGTATAGGGGTAGTCCTTAATAAGTAATTTAAATTTGACCTGATATTAATGAAAAGAACTGTCTGACTCAGGAAACATAGAAGCTGGCATGTAAGCAAGAAACTTATTACTGAAATAAACAAGCTTTACTCTTCACGTTCACAGCAAATTATTTATGTAGATTCAAGTAAAAAAGAATTAGAAGCCTTATGTTTAAAGCCAATACTGACTACAACTGCAAATTTATCTGTATTTCTGAATAAACCATTCAGATGATGTAATTAAAGGCAAATCTCATCAGGCAGGCTTTTTGCAATAGAACAAAACATTTTCTCAAATATTTCTTCAAAGGAAAAAAATAAAAATCCACATAGTTCAGAAAGTCATTTATTTCAAGACTATCACATCTATTTTTAACTATGGATCTGAGGAACATGTACCAGCACTTCTACAACACTCAGCATGTAATCAATGCCTCCAACCTGTGTACTGAAACATCAGCTGAAAATTTACTCTGAACAGTAGTGCTCAAGACCAGCCACAAATTCTTCCCTCTGGATTGAAAATGTAATTTATGCAAAGAGCTGTCATAACCTAAAAATCATAGTTAGCTATTTATAAATTACAGTATATTTCTATAACAAGGTAAGAAGAGAAATACACTTTCATTCAACCTACCTTCCACTGGTAACACCCTGAAGTGACTCCAGTTGATGCTAATCCATATCCTTTGCCCCCACTTCCATGAGTCAGAATCTGCCCGTTCTCCACTATGCAGCACTGCGCTTTCTCAGGGTCAAAGGACACTTCCTGTATGGGAAGATTTTCATCTTCATCTTCAGACTCTCCTTGCTTCTATCAGAAACAGGACAAAATGTCTGTAATAAATATAACTTAGTTGCATTCAAACAGAAGAGGAAATAAACCATAATTACCTGCAGCTTCATTTCTTGTTCTTTCTCCTTTATTTGAATTGCATGCTTAGCTTGAGCTATAGGAGTCTCCCACATACAGTCAGACAGGAGCAAGAATAATCGTTCAACAACCTGGCATATCAGAAAATAATTCAGATCATCCTAAATCCAAGATGAGGTCAACAAATAGCATTTTATTTTGCTTCGTAAATATAAATGTAAAAAATATTTAGATTTCTTAGATAAGCCAGTATCTACAATGAGCCTCATCTGATTTGGATTCTGAGCAAATCTGTGAAGCATTTACAACTCTAATGAGACTTTCTGAAGAAACAAGTGAAAAAGCTTATAGCAAAATATAAAGACCTGAGCCATTTGATCATCTTCAACGCCAGATTCACAAGCAGGTAATACAGCTTCTAGTACATGAAGTGCAAGAAGTCTTGTCCTCAAATTTCCAACCAGAGGGACTCCTGAAGATGGAAGAGTGTGTTAATAATCTACAAGTGACTTCTCCATCAGTCACACACCTATGATATGACCTGCATGCCTCCAATGGCAACCCTGCACATGGCAGGGGGCTTGAAACTAGATGATGATCATGGTCCTTTTCAATCCAGGCCATTCTATGATTCTATAATATGATTAAATGCACAATTCTCCTAAGCATAACATGCGTACATCTACTGAGGTTGAAGAGCTAAAATCAGTGTGTAATATATGATCAAATAGGACTTGTTTTCAGAAACTGCAAGTATAACCATTAATGACATTTTGAAAAACTTTTACCTGAGCAACACTTCTGAGAAGCAATGTTAAGAAGTACTTCTGTCCACTTTGGAGATGCCATTTTTGACTGAATTGCTTTTGAAGAGACAACTCTACGCAAGAAAACAAGGAAGTCTCCCAAGTGCAGTTCTGCTGCGTGTTGCTTTCGGAGGGCAGCTATAAAGTTAAATTAAAAGTTTTCATTTACACCCATTCTTAAACAGCATCTGCAAATAACATATTGCTAAAATCAAAGTTGAAAAAAATATTAAAACAGACATTTGAGTTTTGTGATGTTATCAGTTTCTGAGAGTAAGGAATCCAGAAAGAACTGGACAGACTGGACAACTAATATTGCTAGGCTATGGTATATGGACTAACAAGCATTTGGAAAAAACTAAGATTTATAAACAGCTGTACAATAAATTGTTGTACATATGTTACCAAAAGTGTGGGGTTATAGAACACCTCAGTATTTGCAAGCTCTATATATTTAATATAGAGCCAAGCAACTTAAACATAAAAGTAACCGTCTAACATCTATCAGAAACTTGAGCTGCTAAAATATTAGCAGTGCTTGTTATTGGCAACAAACTGATCCAGAAGTAAAAATATAATGATCAGTTATTGCTTTTTTATTTGAGTATACCTGTAGTATAAAACATAGCTATTGCTAACAAAATGTGTTTTTCATTTTCTGAGATTTTGATGCAAAACACTACACTCCCTCATGCCTCAATTCATTTTAAAGCTGCTATCTTTACAAGGAAATGTCTTCAAAACAAAAGAAGGCCTTATAAGCTAACTCGTTAATGAACTAATTATGATGATTAATTATCTTAGGAATTCATCAGCCATCCAATTACTGAGAAGGAAAGACAGCTGTAACCACAACCAGCAGCAAAGATGCACCTAAAAATTTCTTTGAGTATATCACAATACTTCCACAGAAATGAAAAATGCTCATTAAGGGATTGTAAACCACGTAAGGACTTCTAGGTTTCAGGACATCTCTTCTGGCAGACTTTCGAATACAACACTCTGCACAGCACAGAGCAGATGCAACAACTGTGTAAATTACACTACGTTTATTTGCAGTTCAAAACTCAGAGAAGGGAATTTCTTTGACTGCACTTTGAAAAATAATACCAGCAATTAACTCATTTTCAGAGAAAAAGTGTTCCTGTTCTAATTACAAACTGAATGAAGTAGTTCTTATTCTCTACTTATTCCTACCTTTAAATTGATTGATAAATCTAATCTGAGCATAAAATTACTTGATTATATTTTAACCTAATCTACAGAGTTAAGATGGCCCAACAATAGTACAGAAGAGTGAGGGCTTCAGTACTTAGTGCTTTGAAACTGTAACAGAAATTATGCAAGATAATTACCTCTGAAGTCTCTCTTTTCATTCTCCCCATTTGAATCTGCCTTTTTTGAATCTGCTTCATGCTCCTCAACTTCCTCTTCTCCAAATGAAGCCATAAGCATCACCCCAGCTTGCGATAACAAGTTTTTTAGCTGACTGCATAATAAATCCAGCAATGACTGGACCACCTTTGGGCTCAATTTGTCAGCATAGGTTCTATAAACACACAATAAAGTAGAAACAAAGAATATTTGAGAACTGATATAACAAAGACAACTATAAACTCAGTGCAAGTGAATACAGGGGCTAACAGAGCACTAATTCTAATCCATGTCATTGCAGCAGGTTATTTTGATTCATCCTCTACAAGTCTGACAGATTACTCTTACATGAGCCTCACTTTTAAGACACTTTAAAATTGTCCGTTCTTTAGAGTCAAAGAATATTTTTCCAGTATTTCCAGGGGAAAAAAGCAATTTAGTTCATTAAGTGTAGTCTCCTGAAGCTCCCAAATATGAAGGCATTTTGTCTTTTTTCTTACGTAACAGAATTAGCAGAAAAGTGTATTGCCTTGTATGAACACTGAAGGCACATATATCCTACACTAAATAATACTCATACTCTAAACAGGCAATACTTTCTCCACTGTTTTTTTTTTTTTCTTCTTTACAGAGTTAAACTGAAAATATTTAATTTCTGGCAAATTTCTGGATGTTGTTCCCTTGTCTAGCAGAGACCAGTACTCCCCAGAAAACTGCCTTCTGTCCTGAGTAGAAGCATTATGTACAGCTCCGAAGAACTCCTACCACAGTATTATTGGTGCTGCTTTTACAACAAATTACTATTACATAAAGCCTCTTCGTATTAACAGACCTAGACATAAAATCAAACTTCAAAAAGGGGGAACACTGCAAGGCAATACTTAGAGACCATAAAATTCCAAGCATTTTGATTCAAATGTCTCATCCACAAGTCAGAACTATTTATCAGTCTTATGTGCATCTTTCATATGAATAATGTAAAGTAACTATACTTTTTTTCTTTTACTTACATACTTCTGAACAATAGTTAATGTTCTAAAGAAAACTCACGCAAAAAAAAAAAAGAAAATTACTCCTAGAGGGTGCTGAAAAGCCAGAAAATTACATTTTCTGAGAGTAAAGGAGCAATCAATACTTACCCTGTGGTGATAGCAAGGATCTGAAGTAGTCTTGTACTGGCTACTTTCAAAGCTGTGCTGAGCTGAGAAATACCAGTTTTGGGCAGCAACTGTAATGGTTGTCCTAACATGGTGTCTGTGCCACACAACTGTGATAGCACATTTAGCAAACCAGTAGAAATAGCCAAGGAGACATCAACGGGCTGATAGTGCACGCTTAGAGCAAAGACAGTTACCAACAGAAGACGCTGCTGTGCTTCTAAGATTAAAATATAGTTTTTCATTAGCAATCTGTTTACAGAAAGAATACTAAGACAAACAATAGTAGATTAGTTTTAAGAAAATGTAACAAATTAAATTACTGAGTAAAGAGCTGCTGTTAACGCATGCTTTGAGGTAGACTTTATTGTGTACCAGCACAGCCTCTTTCACTCAGTGCACTCTATGTCAAGGGTGTCCAAAGAAAAACATCCTACAGATCTAGTTTGTGATGTAAAGTTTCTGATACAAAATCTCAAAAGAAACCAGCCTCTTCTCTCTAAGGTAAGGATAAGCATGTGAAATACTCAATTTGCTGCTTGCACTTCAAGATGATTTTCAAGAAATTTCTTTCAGTTGCAATTAACTGTAAGTGACGCCAATGAAATAATTCAAGTATGTATGCCCAATAGGCTTTACCAACAAAGCAAACTATGCAACTCTTTTCTGTACTGAAGATCTGATTCAGTACAAGTACAAAGGCACAAAGAGTTCCAGAATTCCAGCTATCCTTATGCACAGAAGCACACAGGAATATCTTGGTAAAGTACAGGAGAGGGGGATTTCAAAAACATGCAGTACGCATGTCGCCATCCCTGACAGTGTTCAAGAGGCGTCTGGATGAGGAGCTGCGAGATCTGGTTTAGTGCTTGTGGTAGCAGTGGTAATGAGAAGACAGTTGGACTAGATGATCTTATAGGTTGTTTCCAACCCTATGATTCTATGATTCCCTCTCTTCAGAGAAGCTGTTAGCCTGATACTATCTGTGAATTCTGGCCACATATTGAAGCATGCTTTGTTACACTTGGAATATGTTGTACCACATATCAGAAGACACATTTTACAAATCTTGCTTTCACTTACCTATGTGATGCTTATTAGCTTGCAGAGCTCTTTCCAAGGTAGCAGACAATTGCTGGTAAATTTTGTGCACAGCCACCTGAATTTCAATCTGAATACTTCTCTTAGCTGCTCTGATACCATCCTGGCTCAAACAAAAAATGCTGTAAGTACTGATAACACTTTTATCACCCAGTTACTGAAACAACAAAAAAAACCCAAACCAGTTAAAATACATACCTGGTAGTGATGCAGTCTTACGCTCTCTCCTTTGGCACCTGCATGTCCTACAGTGCCCAAACCAAAGCATCCAGCAAGAAACTGTAGTCTAACAGAAGTAAGCAACGAAGATGACTGAAATCCTGGCCCCTGATGACTTCCCATTAATGCCACACTGCCTTTTTCCTCCATCCCTGACAGAAGCACTAAGATTTGATGAAGAGCTTCCAGACGAAGCTAGAAGTAAACACAATCAAAAGACAAAATTAAATAGTAGGCATCCTTAGAAATCAGATCATTTTCAGCCATGAGCAAGAGTGAATGATGTAGCTGTTTTCTAATAGACACTTTCTGATACTATCCATGTTTCTGACAAATCACAAAAAAGAAAGTACATTTTTACATTTTCAAGAAAAATTCTCCTTGTCAGCATCCCTTTTAATTTCTGAGTAATCAAGCAATTGGCCTAATCTAGTCAGCACAAATGAGCTACATAGAAAGCTTCATATAAAGGAAGCAGTTTACATGCAATTACATAGTCAGTTTAATTTCAAAGCCTACGCTGTAAGTTCTAACCATATCAATGCTTGCATGCAGCACATATAGGATAATCTCCCTGCTCCTCTGAAATTCAAGTCTGAGATTTAAAGAAAAATATGCAAAGAAATGTTTAAGTGGATTCTTTACTTCCCATTTTAGAGCTTAATATAAAGTTCCCAGATCCAGTTAAGACATTTTAAAAGAAAAACAGGAAAAAAACTTGAGACAGAATTTGGAAAATGTTTTTAAAAATCCACAAAATTCAAATATATGATGAATAAGAAAAGATTTTAAACTGAAACTTACCTCAGCCCTCAACTGCTGCTGCTCCATTGCAATTATTGACGCCTGCGGACTGGTGGACATGCTTTCCTCTGGTTCCTTAAATCCTGGAGAGTTTCCTACATCTCCACTTACAAAGCTGACGACATTTTCAATCAAAGTATGAACTCCAAGAGATCTTGAGAGATCAAAATCGGACTCAACAAATGAGTAGGAGGAAGTGTACAACCAATCTCTGCTGTGCTTCAGTCGAGCCCATGAGTCAGCTAAAGGTTCCACTTGACTGTGTATTGCTCCTAAACATATACATAATAAAACCTCATAAATTCCAATTTACTAGCCAACACATTTTGACAGTAGCTAAAGACTGAACTGCTGCTATTCATACAGGTGGAAAATGGATATCCATGATTACTTATACCATGCATTAAGCAGCTTAGAGCAAAACACTTAATTTAAATTTACAGCAACCGCCCAAGAGGAAAGGCTGTATTTCTTTTAATTATGTCAAGCAGTATTGCAACAAATTGCCAAGTGAGAGAACAAAAAGACAGAAGCCACTTGAACTGCTCAAGTTAAAGCTCGAACACTGGAAAAAAAAACGCTTTGCAGCTAAATGAGAAAATAGTAAAGAAAAGATCTGCTACAAAAGAAATAGTGCACTCCATTTTTAAGGTCTAATTGTAAAATAAAAACATATTTATTCTTTGTTTTAATCAAGTCATATGTTCTGTAGTTTTGAAAAAGCACAATGTTATTTACTGAATGAAATATCTGCAGAATTCCTGAGTGCAGAAGGGCAAGTAAACCAAGGAAAATTCATGGAGAACATTTAATTTTTTTTCTGATTTTTTGATAAACATGTACATCAAATGACTATCTACAGCATGTGTTAAAACTCCATCTTATTCACCTGACAATTTCACAAATTTATGTTTTAAGATTTTGTATTACACCAGCATGTCATTACACTATTGAAAACTTTACCTTCACTAATTAATATACTCCTATAAATGACCGTTGGTTACCTGCAGCACTGGAACTTATTTATCATCATATGTATGATCTCACCTCCAAAAGCATTTTGCTAGACTGCATCTCTGCCACAAATGAGTGCAATGCCAATGAAGTCATTCTTTAATTGGCAATTAACTGTATATATCAGTTAAAAAATAATATATGTATTTCTTACTTATATCAACACATATATTGGTGTTTTATTTCTTCTGTAAACACTGTTAGCTGAGTTGGAGCTGGGTACTACAAGAGATCAGACTCTGATCAAAAAAACTTTCCATCTGCATAGATAAGTAATGTCTTGAGACCTATATGTAAACCAAAGTACATCTAAACTGACTCTGAACATCCAGTTTGAATTACCTTATATTATCTACACATGGTTTTGCAGCATTAATGACTCCTATGCACAGTGTATTTCAAATATTGTTTGGAGAAAGACAATCCTTTCACAGTACTCACACAAACCTACATTAGACACTTCAGTTTTTAAAAATCTGTCTGCAGGGTACAAGGTTTGAACATTCTTAAACATCTCCATTTTCAGGAAAAAGTCACAAAAATTCATGAAACTCATCTGTTGAAAACCCTCTTTCCTCAATTAGGATGAGTTCCAATGTTAACAGCTGCATACTCGTATCAGGACCTCCTACTAAACAATTTATCCTTGCAGTAGCTCTGAGAGCAACTGCTCACAGGAACTATGAATACAGACACACCTCTTTTTGAACTTGGGACAATGTTGTTACCAACCACTCTCCATCATTTTTCACGAGGCAAGGCAAAAGGCCATTTTTCTGCACCTGAACATCACCTTCCCACAACAAATCACAAATACAAAATACAGTGGAAGTTTGCTTTCCCTTTATAAATTAGGAGCTAATCTCCTATTAGCTGGCAAAAAAATTTAACTGCCAGGTTAAGAAATTATGAAAAGCTTTCTACATCCCATTACATTTTCTGTAAATAGTGCCCATGTGCATTTATACAGTATTCCATATACCTGCTACTAAGCAAACTGCAATGGCCTCAGAAAGAACCATCACAGTACTTAGGAAAATTTGACCTAATAGAGTATTTTGCAAAAATATGTGCACAAACAATAATACATATATAATAAAACATTTATTTTAAACATTACTTTTCAAAGTGACATTTAATTTCCTAATTTCTGCTGGTTTATGCAACACAGTAATATTACCTGACTTCCAAAGAACTACCTGTTTTGTCATGTTTAATATCAGAGAATTTTAAGGAAACTCTCTCACTGAATTTTATAACTTACACCTGGTCACTACATTAAAAAACACAAGTAAAGACAAATACCATCTTACCCTAATTTTAATACTCATTCCTGTACTCGTTTTAAAGCTGTCCATTAAAAACTAAGTTATATGCTGAAGAGTCAAGTGAGGAACACGAGATATAAAGGACAGCATAAATGGGCACTGAAATACAGTTTTCATCTAAGAGTTTCCTAGTGTATGACATGTGAACAAGGCCCAGGAAGAGGCAAATTGAAACCTGAGATTTCCTACAGTAAGCACAAGCCTGATTATTACCACATATATAAATGTTGCCTAAATATCAACAACTATTTCAAAAGACTCCTGAAGCTCTGCAGTCCTTCCACAGCAGTGGAGGTTAAAGCACTGCAAAACAACATTAGTTCCCCTGTCCTCTACCTGTCCTGTGCTGTGTTGTGCCACTTTGAAGCACAGCAGAGAATCAAAGGATTTGTAACAAAACTAAAAGCAATTCCATTGCCTTCAATCAAACTTTGGGAGATATCATCTCACATATTACCTGAACATCAGAAGAAAAATTAGTTTTGATATTAAAAGAACTTCTAAAATAAGACTGTCACATATATTAATAGACAATTAAACTATCTCATATTTGAAAAAATAAAGGAATTAGTAAATCGTTTTAGTACTAAATGTAAGAATATTTAAATGTAAAAAAATTTTAAACTGTTTCAAATTAGAGATATCCAAGGATTATGAGTCAAAGACTAAATGCAAAACAACTGAAACTGTCTAAATCTTTATAATTTCAGTTACAATTTCAGAAGTCAAAGTATATGCTTATACCTCAAAATATTTAAGAACTAGAAGAAATCTAAAATTTACGATGTTGCAGCTTAGGACTTGTATAAGCCTCTACAATCACATGAATAGAATTGCATGTAAAAGTGATCTTTAAGCTTACAGTAAAAAGAAAACAAAACGAGTTTACTTGTCCTTGAAAGCCAGCCTGTAAAAATGAGTTTTCTACATGAATGTGGCACAGCTGCAATACACACTCCATAAAACATAAAACATGTAGGGAAGCTATAGAGGAAAAAAATAAACATGCCATCAGGTACTTGCTTGAAGCTCTTCTTTTTTCTGGGGCTCAACTGGCCAAAAAGGAGTAAATACACTACACACCACACAAGAATCAGAAGACAAAAGCAGACATTTGAAACAGAAGACAACATATTCATAATATCTCTTCCTCATTACACTGACTTTAGACTTAAATGATCCCGTTCATCTCAACCAATACCTCAATACATCACACAGCAAAGTTTAAGGAAAAAAAAAAAAGTACGTATCTATTTTTTTTTCTGAATTAGCATTATCTAAGTAATAGACTTTCTAAATTTTCTACCATCTTTCCAGGGAAAAATACCATTCCCTTTAATACAGTTACATACATACATGAAAATATTTACACCTCCTACTCAAACAGACCCCTGAATTTCAAAAATCAATACAAGTCCACTATTTTATTTCAAGTTGAGTATAACTTAAGTTGCTGGGTTTTTTTCCAGAGTTACCCAATTGTGTTAATAAAATACTGAAGTACAGTACTGAAAACAGGCACAATGGCATTCACGGAATTAAGATTTACATGAAGACTGGAGGATGTGAAAAATGTTTGTGATGGCACTGATAAATATGCATTCTTTAGTTTTAAGTATTTAATGCAGTAAGTATCTTTACTTAGTGCATTCAATACCAATACAAAATACAGTATTTTGAGGCATATTCTCTGGATCTGCAGCACTGAAAAAGCTGAACCTAAGCAAGGAAAAAAACAAAATCCAATGGGCACACATATCAGAGGAAAATCTTCATTATTTCATCACCCCATGTGGAAAGAGTTTTGAAAACAACTTTTTTTGTTTCTGCAAGAACGGAAGTAATTCAGAATCAAGCGATAACAGCAAGGAACAGGATACCCAAAAAGTAGGAATACCACTGTCTTATTTCTGAGCAGATACAATAAATGGAGAAAGCAACTAGATTAAAGAGCGTAGTGGCAGAGATGTTGAATTAGAAGACGATGTTCTCCTCAAGGTTGAGTGCAAGACCACAGGAACAACTTAAGAGCTATTTTTCTACTACTGGCATTCTATATTGCAATTTATGAATAGGAACAACTTCTATACCATAAAAACAAGACTATCACCAATAGTGAGATCTAATTTCTAAGGAGAAGTGATCTGAATTTTGGATGATTATTTGCTGATTTCAGTAAAGAGAAATGCTAAAATAAGTCAACCCAGTTCAGAGGAAACTACTTTCTTGCCCACTGCAAAACAAGAACTCCTTACCAAAACTTTACCCATGGTGCATTTTTGGCAGGCTCTGCAAGGACTGAATACTCTACAGAGTACTGCCAATTGAACTGGGGGAAAGTACAAGCGGTAGGACAAAGAAAGATCTGCATTCACACACTGCTTTTCTGAGAGGTGAAAAATCTAATGAATCCATCATTAGTAACTGACTAAAACCACCACTTATTCTAATAACATGTGGGTATCAGAGTTGGTTGATAGCAATGATGCATTCTCTGTTAATTGTGTATGCAATTGATTTGCTTCTGGAGGAAAAAGAAGGTCATGACTCCCTTATAAGATGTGACTGATCTGAAAGTATTTGAGACATGATACAACTGAATCTGCAGAAGTAATCAGTGTTTCCCATCAATTTGAACAATTCTCTAGCATTTCAACTAATAGTTGTTTCATCTTCCAAATATTTTTCATGGCTTCTTGTTACCTATTTCAACAGATAGGAAGAAGAAATTTTCCTGAAAATAGTACATTGGTTGACATTAAATGGGTTTCAATAACATCAAGAGGGCAGGACAGCGCTTTCAGAACTAGACTTTAAAAGCTGTTAACAACATGGGTATCTACAGATCCTGGCTGTGTCCGCAGGGTTAAAAGTGATCGGTAGCCAGTATTCAGATATAAAGGACCTCAGAACATGTTATGAATCTTGAAAATGAAAGAAGTTAGATCTTCGAAATTCTATGATCTTCTTCCTGCTTACCCAATACAACATACCTGGACATGGGATACTCCCCTTAGGAACAGGATGCAATAGGTAACCCATAATAACTTGGTGGTGAAAACTTGCTTAAAGTAACAATGGTTACATTTGTTTTGTATAAACAGAGGCAAGAGAAGACTGCATATTTTACTTTACGTTAATTGTAATTGGAGAATATCTCTTGTGTCTACTATTCTTGTAATGCGTGATTAATCAATGTTAGCACAACAAATAAAAGATAATTACAATGTCATTTAAAATTTTAAACTTCCCAACTCTCATTAATGTACTGCAACTACATTTTAACTTAAGACATATTAACATATTTATTTTGATCAATATTCATTATGTAAATGAGCACTGATAAAACTTACCCCTTTTTCTGTGTGATGATGCCAAATCCAAATCAACGTTTCGTCTTCCACTCTAGAGTAAAAGATTAATAAAAAGCTCATTTCTTTAAGTGGAAATAAGTGGTGCATAATATTCGAGTGTTTAAAATACAACATTACCTCATAAAAATTTAAAAAATTAAGAGAACTATAATAATTTCAATTCCTGTTTTACCACTATTATTTTCCCTTAACACTGACATTTATTAGCAAAGATCCCTATATTGAAACACAAGTCTAAAAAACTGACAAATGAATAAGACATACCATCTACCTAAACTGATAAACTGATGACCTCCAAGGCACATAGTACTAGCTTACTTACCAGTGAATACCCTTCCTCATCTGATTCTGGCTGAGATAAATCTGATTCACTTCTTGACTTCATCAGTCTATAGTTTGAGTTTGCATGGATTGAGCGACTCTCTGCAGTAAGACTTTCACTCCTGAATCAAATGTACAAACACAACCACCACACAAAGAAAATACTTTTATTAGCCAAAAGTAAAAGTTGATAGGCTAATTCAGCAAGTATCACAGTTTTATTCAGAGAAGACTATCATGGAACATCAGAAGACCACAACTAAAGAGGATTAACTCTGACAATGACAGAGTCACACACTCTTGCTTTAAGGACTAGAATTCCAGAGGCAAAAAGAATAAAAGGGTACTAATAATATAATCTCCCTCTAAGTTTCCCATCATTATCCTCATTTTAAATTTAAGTGAGGAAAATGTCACAGCAACAGAGTTTCTGCACATCAGAAGTTTAAGCAGACTCAGAAGCTCACTACCAGCATCAGCTACCAAGGATTGTATCCAAACTTAACAATTCCTGCACTATATTCTAACACACACACACTGATTGAAATAAAAATTTATATGGAACATATTTAGAACAAAGTTGTGTTATCAAGAATATCTTGGGTTACGAAAATCACGTAGTGTTTATACTCATTGCACTATACATTTTTCCAATTTCATGAGCTATCTGCCTTTGTTACACTCCCATACATAACTACACAGTCTTGCATGTGCCAAGATGCTAGAAAAACATCTAAAATTAAGCACAAATGTCAATTTTTTCATGATACACCGATTCTTTTTTGCTTTTAAACATATCCTAAAATGATCTTGTTTGCTACAATACAAGAAACTGTTTACACATAATGAAACTACAAGTATGGTAATAAAAATATAAATACAAATTATTTTTAGGAAAAATAATTAATTTTTCCAACTATATCAAGTTATCTGTACAGTGGATGACCTGGACTCTATTGCTATTCATTGGTAAGCTCAACTAAGCTCAACCTTGAAAAAGAAATATGGTCCATGCAGAAAAGGCTCTTATTAGAGATTCATCAGTGTGGACTAAGAAAACTGAGAAAATATCACTGACCTCAAAAAAAAAAAAAAAAAAAAATCCAAGCCAGCATTGTAAGCATTGCTCTGGACAAAAATATTTTAAAAAAATTTCTAAGAACACACAGAATAAAACTGATATTATTTCATCACATGTAAAGATAGAACAGCTAACTACAGAAGTAGTTATCAGATCTCACCTTGTCATTATTCCAATCCCCTCAGGAGCAGTAGAGGGAGGTTGCTGTAACTGCCCATCCTCCCTTCGCTTCTGGAAATCCTCAATAACAGGGCTCACTCCCAGGATCAACAAGGCAGATCTGTGGATTACAGAGTTGCATGCAGCAGTATACACATCTTGGCCTTCTGTCAGATCAGTGCTGATTCTTCTTTCCTGCTGGGACTGAGGAGGTTGATCATCAAGCCTAGTCCCTGTCCCAGTGTTCATCCTATCTCGATCCCGACTGCGAGCTACTTCACGGGCTGATAGGAAACATTGAAATATTTCTGTAACATGCAACACAAAAAGAAGGTCTTAACTTCTATGCAAAGTTATACAGAACAAAATATTCACCTACAGCTCAAGCTAAAAAATGTCACATTACAAAGAACAACAAATATTTTTTCCAGCGGTAAAATAATACAGTAATACAAAGTCATAAAGGATGCCACAGAAACAGATGAAGTCAAGTATTTACACAGTGCTAAGTTTAAAAAGGAGAGGACACCATAATCTGACAGAACACTAGACACTATTTCACTGTCTTACTGCAACCCAACTGCTTTGCAGTGAGCATCAGAGAGACTATTTCATGCTAGTCTTTCAGCACATATACAAAGTAATGCACCTGCAAAACTGTACTTCAGAGAACAGCATATCTGCAATTCAGTAGTGAAAACTGTTCTACCCTTTAATTTAGTATTAATTTAGTATAATGAAGACATCGCCAAAACCTTCTAGCAGAAACGAGAGAAACATTAGTTGGAAAAGAAAATAAAGTATATATTTATGGAAAATATTCAAAGTCAATTTTCTTTTCTAAGTTTTATATACAAATTTTATATATAATAAATTCCATATATACTAATGTAAACTCAGGGATTGGCTGAACAGGTATTTAGAGAAAACATTATGAAGTCTGTTACTGTTGTGTGCAGTTTATACAGGTCTTAACACAGATGTCAGATGAATAAAGGCCACCTGTTTGCTTAGCATTCACATTCCCTTGTATTGAAAGAATTTTCTGACCCAATAAAAGCCCGGTATCACCTTATAAAAACTTCTAACAATGTTAATACAGAAAAATCTAACACAACCTTTTCAATCTTTCTCCCACTCTACTTTTGAGAGAAAAACAAACTGACTTTCCAAAGCACATTACACTACTGACCCACACAATAAGTACTTACTACCAGCTGTCATAACTTCATGTTCTCTTTCCTCTTCTTCATCTTCTTGTTCTATGTGTCCTTCTTCTCTGTCCCGTTCTGCCTGCTCCTCCATTTCTGCTTCTTCATCAATTGTACGAGTAAAAGAATGCTCTTGAGTATCCACATCAGCTGATTCTTGGTTATCCAGCATCTTGATAAAAAACCAGAAATCTACAATGAAATAATCTCACCAAAATAAAAGCCGAAGGACATAAGCATTTAAGAATTTTTTCTCCATCTAAAAGATATCTGTGATACTGTACGAAACAAAACACAGAGAGCTGTTTGCATTCAAAGCTTTAAATACCTAAGCTGGGAAACTTAAGTTTCCTTAACTTTTACTCCAGTTATTTTCAGAGAAATGTCTTCTCATACGGTTTATTTAGACACAACTGTCGAACTCTGATACTTCAGCATATGATATACATTAATAAAGTTCTAAAACCTGACAACCATCCTATGTACAAAGGCTACTCCAAAAGTAATGCCTCCTATCTTTTTATGTTGGCCCACAACATCAGAGGCAGATAGTGCTGGTACGACAGGCAGCAAAGGTTGAACCTTCCTGCCA
The DNA here is from genome assembly GCF_987193195.1 of Phasianus colchicus. Classification (NCBI taxonomy): domain Eukaryota; kingdom Metazoa; phylum Chordata; class Aves; order Galliformes; family Phasianidae; genus Phasianus; species Phasianus colchicus. The sequence continues at coordinate 4,289,578 of NC_143447.1, read as the reverse complement.
TTATTTCATTATATTTGTTCCCATGCAACAAATGGCAGCACAGGGGCAGTCTGACAAAATGATGTCTGACATGGAAGTACAGATGAAGCAAAGGTGCTGAATTGGACTCCTCTATGCAGAAAAAAATAGCACCTATTGACATTCATTAACTGAACACTACTGAATATTTATGGACACCAAAGAGTGGACACCAGCACGGTGAAGGGTGGCTGGAGCATTTCAAGACTGGCAACAGTGGGTCATCCCTGCTGATGCAGATTCTTATGAATTCTTATAAGGACAGCATATAGGCTGTCATTCATTGCTGGTGAAAATGCGTAGCTAATAGTGGTGACTAAGCTGAAAAAAGTATATTGTAGCTGAGAATTTGCTCTATCAAATAGTGTTATGATGCTCTTAGTAACTGTTGCAGTTTTCATAGTAAGAAACAGGAGGCATTACTCTCAGAGGAACCTACATATAAAAGAGACAAGGAGCTCAGCAGGAACTGCTTTAGAATACTTTCCTACAAAAGCCCTAAGAGATAATTGATGATATAAGTTGATACTCAGTTTTCCAGTGTGGAAAACAAATTCAGACAATCTGAAAGCAGTGAAGTTTGAAGTATAAAAAAATATAACAACAGTAGAAGTTTTAGAATATTGCAGAAGGCAGTTCAGCCCACAAATCCTGGGCCTCATGCACCTTTACCAGCATAACTCATCTGCCCTCTCACAGCAGTTTCCCTTTCCTGAAGAACAGATGATCTTGGTAGCAGCAGCTCATTTCAACATTTTTCTGGGGCCTGTTATTTACTTCTGACACTCACAATTACGTGTATATCAAGCAAATGCAGAACGGCTATTTTTCCCAGAAGGATTAAATCTGAGATATTCCCAACGACCTATGCATACATGTAGATTTATTGCATTTACACAGTAAGTTTGAGGATTTCTAGGAGGAATGGAACTAACCTCACAAGCACAGCACCTCACTGTAAAGCATACACAACAGCTACAACATGAACTTGAAGCAGCAGATTTATCACATGTGTGCAGAATGCTTAGTAAGCCAGAGAACCACCAAATTTAATGTATATGTACAGTCCTGTGTACTCAGACTATGCCTAAAGCTCTTTAAAGTGCTACATTTATTGCATATGAAAAATACCATGAAAAAAGGGACAAAGACACAAATCCTTCTCAGAATTAAAGGAAAGAAAGAGATCTACATTATTTGGAAAAGCAACAGCAGCTATTTTCAAAACAGCTAAAAAGCCTCATAATCCAGATGTCACATAAAGAGTTTCCTTGATCAAAACCATCCAATTTTTAGACTGTATAAACAGCAATTCAAAATCCTAACAAAGAATCCTAAACCTAGTTTATGGACTATCCTGTAATGCTTAATAGTCCCCAACCCTAAGTAATTTAACAAACACCCCAGCTTCAGTTCTGACTTAGTTTAGTCTACCATATACAGAAGTAGCATTAAGGCTACATTCACTCTAAGAAGAAAACCTGGGCAGGAGGGAAAGTTAAAATGGAGGGAAGGGGAAGAAAGGGACAGAGAACAAAAATTTGTTGAATTTGTTGGTTCTGGAATGGCAACCAAACTCCATTGTGGTTAACAAAGCTAATCAATCTAAATCTACATCCAAGTTGTACAACTCTGAGGTACAGCATACTATCGCTACACACTGATAAAACCAGGTTTCAGGCTGTGCTCTCTTCAAATACTGCAAATCATTTTTTTCTAGTGACTTCACTGTACATCTGCTGCAGATTAGTGGATTCTAATTATGTGTTACACATTTGCATTTGAATCCTGAACCTTCTTCAACAAGGCAAAATAAAAAGACGTGTAACAAATGAAACTAACATTTGAATATCTTCAGCTATATACTGAATTCATCTGTTACTAAGGTATTATGCAGTATTCCCTTAGTGTGCCATTAAACCTTAAGAACTCAAAAATATTTCCAGTCTTACCCATCTGTCTCTTGATGATGATCTAGTCTGAATAAGTTCCATGTTCTTGCAGGCAAGCAAGCGACTCCGAACTTTATAAACACAACGGTATACTTCTGCCAAGGCTTTGCCAGGTTGATATCTGTAAAAGAGATCCCCCCCCCCAAAAAAAAATTCATACAAATTTTCTTTTAAAAATTAGAATTGAGCTTTTAAAGACAGTTTTGAGTTACTTGCCTGCTCTCACCACAGGCTTGACTAAGTAGACTTGTATGTTTCAGAAGAGCTGCAAGAACAAATCTGGACACAGTATCCAGGAGTGATTCATTAGTTAAAGTTGCAGTATCCCAATCTGAAAATAGAAAGAACTCATCAAAACTAGCTACTGTTTCCAACAAAAAACATTTTCCATGACATCATAAAAGAATCTTCATCCTTTTAAATCTTCCAGTTTATAAGCACATTCAACATTAAAGAAATAAGTTTAACATCAATAATTCACGTTGATTCAGAGACAAACATGTTTTGGCCTGCTCAGGATACTTATGTCTAATACTCAGCCAGGGAGGGCACACAAACATGACAGACAGAAACTCAAAGAGCTGAGTTAGGTTGCCATCTCTTTCAGCAAGGATATACAACTGGAGCTCTTTGCTTTATCCAGCCACTGAGTTACATGGAATTTTTTTAGAAACTTGTCATATTTGAGGCCTTCTGCACTCTTTCATGTTGTTGAATCCAGATTCAAAAATTATTTTCAGATTCACTTACAATGAAACAGCTGTACCTCCATTAGGAGAACCAGTAATTTAACAGAGCTTAAACACATGCTTCACTGTTAATATCAACAAGAGATATTTTGAGGTCTCAAAATTAAGGTTCCCTGATTAATTCCAGAAACTTACATTTTCATTTCAAAGTGATTTTCCTCCACTTTAAAAACAGACCATTATGAAAATACCATTGCACTATAAAATAAATGAACTCCCAAGAAAACATCCTCAAAATTCCATCTACCCTCCAGGCAGAAATAAAATTAATTTTCCCCACTTCCATGCATGTACTTTCATAACAGTATTTTTCTTATTAAATATTATTTATGAATCCTTGAAAGTTGCTTTAGAAATCTCAAAAATCTGTCTATGTAAATATGAAGTTTAACATATCTGCTCCCCTGAGTTTCATGACATTGCATTTGATGCTGCACTGTTAACACACAACTCTCAATCATTCTTATATTGTAAACTACTAAGCAGGACCACACCAACTTTTGGAACACTCTACTCCATAACCAAAATAATACCAGTCAGCCCATTCATCTCAGATTTTTCAACTAGATGACCAGCATTCTTTTTTTTTTTTTTTTAAACTGGAATTCCTAATTCCATGGAGTCCAAAACAGAATTATCTCTACTGCTCTCAACAAACAATGCCATTTGCTGCCTTCTTGACCTGGCCTAGTTTGGCCAGAGGTACAGAAAATAATCTCTGGGTCTCTTAGAATTTCAGTACAACAGCAGTGTTCTGTGGTTTTATACAAAGGAGGCCTAGCAAGATTGAGCAGGAACCAAGGCTACAGGCAATAAGGATAAAGAACCACTGACATTGTAATGCCAGCCTCTCAAGGACTTGAAAAACTAAAGAGGACTTATTCTTTCATCCCATTCTTAGCATATTTTCCAAGTTACTTTGCCTTTCTCCACCTCCCTCTTCCCCATTATTATTATTATTATTTTTTTAATAATTGCAAGTTTCACCCCACTCTACTATGAAAACAGAAATACAAATATCTCAGTAAGGAAACAAGAGTCTCCTTTTCTCATACTTTGGAGGGGAGAAGAACAATGAACTACATGCTTGCAAATACTGGAATCGGTGTCAAAATTCAGGACGAGAAAACAGTGGAACACAACAAGAAAATATATTAATCGTGTCACAGAATTAAAAGTTGTTGCCAAAGGAAATACAAGACTTCACTAGGAACATAGCTGAAGCATGCAATATATATTTAATTTACATATACATTCCACATCTTACCTTTACTAACAGCATAGTCTTGCATACTGATCCACAGGCTCCTTGCTGGCTCTTTTGTACAACCCAAGGCCAAATCAACATAGACAGTAATCTCAGGTCTCAGCTTATAATCAAAAGGCTTCTGTTCCTCATTTCCAGACAGGGCCACTTCTAATAAGGAGCTCATGCATTTGTCTAACAGAAGGGAAATACTTAAAGATTAAACTATAAATTTTGAGGATTACATGCACCTATCTTGAAAGGCATATAAACATATTTCACTCTCCACTCCATTCCAGAATAAATAAATAAACCAACATACCTCCTTGTCTGACTACATATTCTCTCTAGATAAGGAATAAAGTGATTTTGTTACAATTTATATAAAGTTCATGAACATTTAGAAGCATTATCCTCTGCTTTAATATCATAATCCTGCATCATTAATTCTCTCTGATGTATAACCACCTCTAACACACTTGGTTGGGATAACTATGCATGCTTGGAAGGGATGACTAGAAACAGCAGTGCTGAATGCTTTCAATGCTTCTAGTAAATGAGAAGAATTTGTTTTTAATCACGTTTTCAATTAATAAAGATTCCACTTTCTAAGCAGAACTACAAGTTAACATCATATTTTTAATGAAGAATTTGAACGATGAATGGTATATGAAACAATGGAGCCCCTGATTTCTCTGTTAAATGCCAAACATCTAAGAATAAAACAAATTTAAATTAACTCAGTGAAGTTTGCGTTACTTCTTCCACTGAGAAACTGTATTAATGTTTTAATTATCTCTCTATGGATTTCCAATACTCTTTGTAAACTGTAGCAAATACTTAAATAGCCATTTTCCAACTTCTGGTATTATTAAGCTAAACAGACAAAAGAGCTGAAATAGAAACTCTATGTACAGAGACTTGTACAAATGTGATCAAGAAATTTCAAAAGAGAACACAAATATTGACAGTGACAGTTAGGTTTCTGTATTTAATAGCTTACCTAAATGAGGAATGTCCATTTCAACTCCATCGCTGAAAAGTGGAGTTTTCAACCAATAGGCTGTATCTTGCTCCTCAGGGGACACTGGAGGTCCTTGAAGCATGCCACCAAGACACCGCCCAATAAGGAGAGCTACAGTTCTCTCTAGATCTACAAGCCATACCCAAGACTGGGCAGGCTGTGGTAAGGATACTCCAGCAGGATCAATTAATTCAGGTCCACCTAGAAGTATTAGCAATGAATCACCAAATCAGTCACTGTTACTCACACGTTACAGCCAATTCCAAAATTAGTAAAATTAATTGCAGGTCTCACAACATTTCCCACCTAATAACAGTTGATTTGCCCCTTTTCATCAACAACTTGTAAACTAAAGAAAAAAACAGCAAGGACAAATTGATCACTTCACGTTTCAAATTGATCAGCAGCAAAAGCTATAACCATCCATGTCATAGCAGCCCATGCTCATTAGGAATGTTCAATACATGGATCACATGCAGCCTGAGACAGCTAATAATGCAGCCTGCCCTCACATCATGCTGGTGGCTCTTCTCTCCCCTGCCAAGCGGCCCCAGGCACGCATCCATGACTCAACAACCAAACCATCAGTGTGCTACTAGCACTGTCTCAGCTGAAACCAGGACAAGGGAAGGGCACAGTGAGGTGCTAACTCCATGTCTTGCACCCACCCATACACTCAGGCAAGCTGAAATCCACTTCTATCACATATTATACATGCACTTGTGCCACTTGGCGAGTAAAACGCAGTGACTGTTGATAATATTTCAACCTAACATAATCTCAAAAGAAAACAGAACCCAGTAAAAGAAAAATTGTGGATGAAGGAAGAGTGTTCAGTGAATAATGGACAGGTAAGTACTTCTTTGTAGAGACTGCCAATATGGCACTATGCTTAATTTATAACAAAATTGTGTCAGAAGGAGCTGGCAGCATGCCTTCAGGCAGTTAGCAGCTTACAGAATCTTTATACTCATAGAATCATAGGATGGCTTGGGTTGGAAGGGGCTTTAGAGTTTATCCAGTTCAAAGCCCCTGCCATGGGCTGGTTGCCACCCGCCAGATCAGGCTGCCCAAGGCCCCACCCAACCTGGCCTCAAACACCTCCAGGGATGGGGCACCCACAGCTTCTCTGGGCAGCCTATACCAGTGTGTTACCACCTGCTTAATAAAAAAAATTTAATCCCAATACCTATTTTAAATATCCCCTCTTTTATTTTAAAACCGTTCTCCCTTATCCCACCATAAAAAGATGGTCTCCCAAAATCAATATTAACTTACACTGCACAATGGAAAGCAAAAGTAAAATTTGGACTAGAGAGGAAATAGATCATGACAATTTTTTTCCATTTACAGGAACAGTACTTTCACGTATTACAAATTTAGTATTTTCAGTTCAATATATATATATATATATATATATATGTATATATCTCCTATATTGCTCTTGCATTCCCAATCAGCATCAGCATACATTCCAGGCTGCACAGTAAAGAGATCTGCCCACAGCTCAAAATATTTCACAGCAAAGGATGTTAATACATTTCAGAATTTAAAAATGAGAAGCAATGAGACACTACACTTAAAGCAGTTTTTAATAGAAATTAAGTCTTCCACTATAAAAAGTGGTATCACAGAGTTACCATCAAATCATTAAGGTTGGAAAAGACCTTTACATTCACCAACTCCAGCCACTGACCCATCCCCACCATGCCCACTAAGCCATATCCCTAAGTGCTATATTTCCACATTTCACAGAATCATTAAGATTGGAAAAGACTGCTAAGATCATCTAATCCATATTTTAAAGCACTTGGTACAGCTGTGGGCATCCATGCAGGTTACCAGAAGCATATGGCCTGGTTTGGGGCAGGATTATAAATTCTGCACCACAGTTTTATTTGGATAAGGTGAAGCACAGCACCCCTGTGGCATTGCTCAGCTCTCAGCAGGACTGACATCTGCTTGGGCTGCAGCATGAGTCATGGGGACAACAGGCAGCAGGACAAGGCCACACCACTTCCCATCTGCTGCCACTCACAGTTCAGAGCCAGAAGAAAATAGGGCTGCCTCTGCCAAATGCAGCCCTGAGGACAAATAAGGAGGCATTCATCTGCCTTACAGGCCTCCAGCTGGTTAATAAACAACAGAAACACCTTCCCACCAACTTAGAATATGCTATTCTTTATCTTTCATACTAAATGCGTGTTATTTATTACTCTTACCATGAAGTGGCCACTGTAACTCCTGATCTTCTAGAAGTGCTGCAGCAGGTAAGAGTCTATTAAGACGATCCAGAGGTGGCAACAAATCTAGCAGATAACTCAACAAAGGCCGAGCCACTGACACAGGCAGTAACAATAAAGAGTTGACAATCTGAGACAGCATACTACCAGCTGCAGATACATAAATCACATCTACAGAGAAAAAAACAACCTGTAATTAGAATCTGGAATTGAATTGTATTACAGGCACAATAAAACAAGTCACAAAGAATGGCACAGAAATACCTCAGCTGTCTCAGTATGTCTCGAAACTACATTTTGAATTGGAGGGTTTACTTAATAACCATAAATACATTCTGTTTTTTCTCCTGCACTTTTCAGCAATTAAAAAACTGAACGTTAAAAAACAGTAATCTAAACCAAATATTACTGAAATAATAATATAGAGAGACAATTTTTATGTATTTATTTTTTTTTTTTTTAGTTTTCCTATGTGCAAAATGTCCTAACAAAAACATGAACTTGATGCTGTGCTTGGATAAGACAACTAACCTCTTTCTTTGAAGAGACTTGGGATGTTTATATTGCACAGGTGTGAGGAAAATAAGGTTTTTTATCATTCTCAACAAACAAGAACTGTCCTAAGCTGCCAATCCTGCCATTACTCATTTTTTTCATGAACATTTACCTCTCAGTTTTTCCCCAACACTACCATTCCAAGAGCTTTCCTTAAGCAGCGTTGCAGAACGGGAATAGATATCTGTAGCATGAGGCAATAGAAGCTGAAGGTGTTTATGAAGCAGTGCCACACTGCTGGAATTCTAGAAGGAAAAAAACCATCAGTTATAATAATAATAATAATATACAAATATTTGAAGAGTTCATTATTTCCTATCAGTTTAGTTTTCAAATACTCAGAAAATTTTGCAATTCTTAACATTCTGATGCTCATGCATATTGAGGCAATTTTTCCCCCTTTAAAATACAAATAAGGATACATACTTCACTAACACTGTTGATGTGACAAAAAGCCAGCAACTGTTTCTGCAGTGAACATAAAAGCTCATGAAGATGAGCAGGTTGGCTGTTTTCTGATGATGATGCACCCAGTAAAAATTTATCACTGTTTTTCTCCAGTTCTCCAAAGGCTTGATCCTATTTAGACAAAAGGGAAAGAAAAAAAACCCACAAAAAAAAACTCATTTTCTCCAAGAAGCATTTTTACTTTCAATTATTGAGAATTATTATTAGTTTAACTCAAAGGAAAACTGGAAAAATAACTCGCTCCTCACCCTGACCCCCAAATCACACTGTGTTGAAGTAAGTAATATTTCTTAAGATACCTAAAAGTTTTAGATCAGAAACCTTCCTAGCATCATTTAGGATGGCAGTATAAGGAGCAGAAGGTAGGCAGCTGCCTGACCTCCTTGCAAATTCTACAGTAAAAATGGAATCAGTTTCAAGTAGCAATTTCAAAGTAGCTGGATATAGATGACTGTTGAATGTCCACAGAACTAAAAATTACCAACCCTAACCCTCAGCAGACAGGAATAGTATGCTGAAGAAGAAAAGATCTCTGATTTCTTTTCTCCGTTATATTTAACTGGCTAGTTGAATAAAAAGGTGCAAGAGTCATCAATTGCACTTATGCTCCCCTTAACTGTTCATCAGCCAACACTATTCTACAGCTAAGAACAATGAAGTATTTGACATACTACAATAAGATGGCTGATCTGTACCTGATGAACTACTGCAAGGCAGATTGTGCAGTATCAAGTTAATCAAACAGACTCATATTCCTAGCTTCTTTCTCTGATTGCTGGTATTATACAGATATAAAAGGGTTCCATAAAGCAATCTACCTATACGTGATGTGTATCTTCCAAAAAGATTTGCAGCCAGAAGTAATAGCAATAAGTACTTCACTCTGATATGAAATCAACTACACTTATGTAAGTCAAGTTAAACAGAAAATACCACTACAAGATCATTACACTGATAATGTTAGAAGTAGTGAATTAATTTTAGTCCACTTCCAAAGAGAGATATATGGCACTGCTGCTTTAGATAAACCAAAGAAATACCATTTTCTGGAAGTGGGAAAGAATTTCCAAACATTCAAAATATTCAAAATCCATTACCACCTTAATAAAAATTAACTACAAGCCTATACATACTGTATAAAATCCCAAATTTCTTAGAAGAGTCTTCATTAAGATTTCAGCTAAATGAGTATCTGGATGGCTGCTCTGGACACTGTATGTTTGATCAGAGAGATTTCCATAGCTGATGCATAATGAGGAAGTTTCTGTGGTATCAGATGGCGAGCTATAGCCAAGTAAAGAAGCTACATGGGTGTGATCTTGCAAGCTTGTCAAAATAATATCCAATTGCATTCTCTGGGGAAAAGAAAAAGAAAAAAGAAGAGTTCAGAAACAATAAACTTTTTGTTCATTAAGTCAAAATAATGAAAAAACAAAAAAGCATTACAGTTACAACACTATTTTTGTGTCTTATGTAAAATTGTTAATCTGGAAGATTTTACCAACGAAATCCAAATGCGTTTTTTTCCTGCAAGTCTTCAATACTAGAGAATAGATTAGAACTTTGAATTAGATAACTACACCCAGTAAAAATCTGAGATTGACAGAGTGAAATATACACCAGACCAATGCATTCTTTAATTAGTTAGAATTATGCATGTTTTATGGTTTGTTTTTTTTTTCTTTTTTTATCTTATTATTCTAATTCTAGGGAGAAAGAAAGGGATAAAAAGCATGACAAGTATAGATTAGACCAAAAGTGGTGGTAGTTACAGAGTAATAACCTTTCATTTCTGTAGTGTTCCCTACTATCGCTGAAAAAAACCTAACAGCATCCTGAAAAACCTAAACTGTTCTACTTCTTTGGGGCTTTTAGTTTGCACCAGTAGTAATCAGAAATCTTCAGAAAATTAGAATCAGAAGATTCCTCTTCATAGTTTCAGTGTCAGTGTTAATCAGTCTATTCCACAATAAAATACATGTTATCTACAGAACTGAATAACAGGTACTCTTATTTCTTAACTTGAGACTACTATAGAAGCTTCAGCTCCTACTGCCATAAAGAACAAGAACAGATGCTGCTTCTTTCCTTCCACTTGGAGAGTACTTGGCAAGTCTCCTAGTCTGTGAAAATTCCTTGTCTTTACATTCATCAAAAGAGAAAAAGGGAAAAAGTTACAACCCACTAATCTTTGCAAAGTAGAATGAAATCCATGTAGGACAAACATTATACTTCCTAGAAAACAGTTAATTTTCTGTTTCCACAATCTAGAATCACATTTGGCCAGACTACAGAGTGAAAGTTGAGCTTTTCAATACATTCTATCAATAATGTGCTAGCTTTACTGTTCAAAATCCCCAATTGTTTCAGCAAATAAATATACAGCACTGCTTTCAAAATGCAACATATTATTCCCTTGACCATACCTGCCCTTTTGACAAGCTTTCCCATCTATCAGGACCCTGGGGTAGAAGAGAGTGTAGCAATTCCATTCTCTCACGCAATGGAGGAAGTAGCATAGTTGCTCCTACTGAGAGAGTCTCAATTACGACCTAAAAGTCAAGCAGCAGAAAATACTTCTTGGATAGGGAAAGAGTAATCAATGTGACTGCAGCTTTAAAAAAAAATAAACACAGTACATGACACACGTAATACATCCAGAATGTATACTTAATTTCATTTGACATGAGGTTTCTAATAAAATTCATCTTTTATTCCAGGATATATGCAGTACACTGAAGGAACACTTGAATTGTCAAACTTGAAGATCTTTTTGAGTTGCCATTTTCTCAGAGTGCCATTGTAAGGGAAGGTGGTTTAGTTTAATCAATCTACAAGATTAACATTTTTCAGTTATCTGTAGTAAACTTTCTCTGAACATAAAATTGAAGTTCATAGCCATGCAAGTTCATCTCATTTTAAAAGCAGAATGAACAGGCAAATCTTTCTCATTGATAATAGTTTCAGTATCAGTGAAACCTCGAGCGCTGCATTCAGTTTTGGTGCAGTGAAGATGTGAGGGGTCTGGAGCACAAGCCTTACAAGAAACAACTGAGAGAACTGGAATTATTTAGTCTGGAGAAGAGCAGACTCAGGGATCTTATTGCTCTCTACAACTCTCTGAAAGGAGGTAGTGGTAAACTGGAGGTTGGCCTCTTCTCCTGAATAACTAGTGACAGGACTAGACAGAATGGCCTCAATTTGCACCAGGGAGATTCAGGTAAACAACAGAAAAAATTTATTCTTCAACAGAATGGTCAGGTGCTGGCACAGGCTGCCCAGTGGAGTTACCATCTCTGCAGGTGCTCAAGAAACATTTAGATGTTGTGCATGGTTTAGTTGGACATGGTTTAGTGGGGAAATATTGGAGGTAGGTGGACAGTTGGTCTGGATGATCTTGGAGGTCTTTTCCAACCTTGGTGATTCTGTGGTTCTATGAAAATTGAACAGTTGGCTCTATACCTGAAATTCACAATTCTCATGTACGTAAAACAATTTTCACAGCTCTGTTCAGTGGTTTTCCACCTTGCTATGAGTTAAGCGCTGTGTTCTAACAGTTCAGTCTCATGCAGTATTTTTTAACCACAAGCTCAAGCCAAGGATATAAACTATTTATTTACTGGGGCCACCAAAATATTAAAATCTATACTCTTGCTGGGTTGGGCACATACTCCATACAATACAGCACACTGCCCGATTTCATTTAAACACAGTGCAAAAGATATTTGACAGTTAGTTACTTTTGTACACTACTAAACTACACAGCATCATTCCTTCAAAGCTGGCAAAAACTCACAGAGAAACTAGAGCCTGATTCTGTAAAGCTCAAGTATCTGTAATTACAACGAATTTCCACTATCTATATTCCTTCCTCATGTTAATTATCCCATAAGCTGAAAGTTTAAGGCTTATTATTACAAACAACTAAAATGTTAGGAGGAAAAAAGAACAGCGAGCAGAAATTCTTAAGAAAACATTCTCCACTGCTTGTTAGATACAGTGATAGTGATTAATTTCTTAACTGTAATGAATAGAATTGTATTCAGAGTGTCGTGTTTACAAAGTCAGAGTGAGAAATTTCTAATAACATACTTAAAGAAAAAAAATACAAAGTAAAAAGTAGATTTTTTTTTTTTTAATTGAACAAAACATTACTTACTTCTTGAATTTCATCAGGGACAGAGGAGTCCATCAGTCTAAACAATAAATTTCGAAGAGGGCCTGCCTGCCGGCCAAGAATACTGGTAGCTACACCTCCAGCCAGTGCAAGTGCAAGATGATTTGACAGCAGCTTCAGGCACAATTTAAGGAAACTGTGATGCTCCCTGTAAGAAATACAACATTCATATTTTCTGTTGTTAGCCTTACTCATCCTCACTGACTTGTGCACTAAGATTTTCACTGATTGTATTCTACAGATCAGAACGGTAAATAAATTATAACTAGAACTTCACATAAGTTCATCTGAAAGCCTACTGCTTACCTGCTAAGAAAAACAACAAACAAACAAAAACAACCAACAAAAAACAACAATTTTCCATGGGGCATTCCACTTAGAAAAAAATCACTAGAATTGAAAGGCAAAATCTTTCCAAACTACATTTACAGATCAGACAAGTATATTCCTTACATAAAGAAAAAACAGAAACTGTTTAGGAAGTAATAAATGTAATCTTCCCTCATTATCTTTAGAAATGAAACCATCAGATTAAAAACAAAAAGTCAGGACATTAACTTCTGGTCATCCTTCTTGAAAACTTACGAATTTTTTTATTTTGTAGAAAGGAGAAAAATTTCTTATGAATCTTTGATACTTGCAGTGCTGTTTGCAGGTGACTGTGAGGAAGCATTCATGCTTTTGTATTTTAGAGTTCTGCAACTAAAACATCACTTTTTGTGTAAAAGCTTCAAATTTGAAAAGCCGTAACAATGACTACCGATGATTTGTCAAGAGATTGTTTTAGTCAACATGGTACTAATCAAGATGGGCTTAGTTTGTTACACTTAGTTTGTCTCACTTTCCAGAAGAGAGGAATTGGTGGAAATCCAAAAGTAAGAACACACTTCTTGTGTATTTGTTTCAAACCTTCCAAAGTGACACCACCTGGCTACTAAGCTCACGTTTGTGACAAGTAGCTTCCATTTTCAAAAACTGAGTATCTATCAAACCCATGTTGTGGTGATGATGAAAAATCTCAAACTGGTCACTAATAACCACTGTCTGCCTATCTGAAGCAAACTACCGAAACTGTGCTGCTATAATTTATTGCGAAGTTTCACAAACAAATTTGTTCCTGAAAAAAATGGAACCAACCTTCCATATTTTGTTCATTCAGATGGAAAACAATTACAAATAACATGAACAAAAAAGTCACATATGACCTTTAAAAAAGGTCTTTTAAACATTCTGAATGACTCCTACTTCTCTCGAGGTAACTTGAGCTCCAAGTAGGAAGAAACAGCCCAATCTCACACACTAAAAATGCTTGTAGAAAAATATTCTAATTCTTCTGATTAAAAAGCTACAAAAGCTTAGAACATGCAGGTGTTATATATACCTTGATGAAGGAAAAGGAAGAGGGGGAATTTCACTGTTAATCTTGTCACAATAGTGTTCAAGAAAAGAACGGAGATGTGAAAAGGTACTTTCTTCAAGGTCTACGCAATAGGGTCTGTGCCATGCCACAACTTGCCTGGAATCAAACATCAAAATAAGTTAATTAGTATAAATATTCCAATATTCCAATTTAAGCAGATTGAAGTGAGTGCTTGATCTTACTGACCTGGGTTTTTTTCTTAAAATAAACTAACATGACCAACCTCCTAATTCTTGCAGGTAACGTATGTTCTTTTTTTCTGTAGACATTTTCAAAAATCAAACATTTTTCATTCGTAAACATTTACAGCATCATGAGTATAAAACCATCACATTGGTGCAAAAGCTGATACATTCTCACAAAACTGCTTTAGTACGAACTCTAGATTATAAAGAGGTTTTAATGAAATACAGGGAGAATTCAAACAAGTTCGTAGTCCCATTTGGTACTATTTGAGGCTCACTATTCTCCTCAACTGACTTTTCAACAACAGTTCCCATTAAAACAGGACATCTTGAAACTCTGAATTATCTTCCAAACATTAGAAGAGTGTTCCTATTCCTTTCTGTGTTAGCCCATATGTAAGTCTGAGGTTTATCAGTTCACTGTAATCACTTGATCAGGCCTTTGCTGTAAAGTATTATTTCAGGTACTGCATATTAATTACTAAACCATTTATTCAGGCACCTGTTTTCAGTTCATCTCGACATGTAACTACTCAGAAAGTTATTATGAAGTTTAAGTTTAAATTTATGTCTAATGACTTATAAAAATTTATGTATTTCCCAAAGTCTTACTCTGTTGCCTTGTTACGCTGAAAGAAACTACATAAACCACAGAACATGCAGTCAGAAGCACAAAATAAAGAAATATTGAATCCTCTCACTGCCTAACTTGATGATTTTCAGTAAACAGGTCTTATTTTTGTCTAATAGCAGATAACAAATTTTAATTTAAATGTACTAATATCCATATTATTGGTACTGCTAAGCTATTACTTCTTGTAAACTTCAACGGTTTGAAAAGAACAAAAGGAAAGAGAAAGAAATTAAAAGAGACTCTTCAATCCAAAAATATTACAAGCAGAACACTCTAAATGCATTAATGCCTTCAGGAAAATATTACATGTATCCCAAAGGGTATTATATATTTAAGTAAATACATATCTGTCCTCAAGTATCACCATTACCTGTCTCTTGGAAGAGCTGTCCAGGCAAGACTATGAGAGGTTCCTGCTGAAATTTGTTGAATTGAAACTCCATCTAAACCACTGACTTTCTTCGGTTTGGTAATGGGACCAGTAGAGTTGCCCTGACCACACTGTCCCATTGAATTGTTACCCCAAGCATAAACTTCATTATCTATAATTGCAAATAGAGCAGAAAACAGAGTCTGACATACAACTGCTTCTGATCAAAAAGGAAGATTACATATCTTCACGCTTAATTATTTTACCATGAGAAAGTGCCAAACAGTGACTGTCACCAATTGAAATATCAACTATTCTTGTAGCAGCCAGTTCCTCAATAAGTTTGGGTCTGAGAGCAGTCGCCTCAGAAGAGCCACAGCCAAGGCATGCACCACAGCCCCATGCATAAACCTAGGGCAAACAAACCACAAAATATCAGTGTCAAATTGGTATTATTGGCAATCATCACCAATGTACTGGATAACCACTTTCACAATAATTGAAATTATGTTTTCAAAAAAAAACCATGCAGAGTACTTTCATCGCTTACAGACATTTAATGTAATCTACATTTATTGTCCCCAAACATTCAGATTTCTGGCTACCAAGCAGATCAGCTGGGAAGGCTGTTGCAAGAGGAGAAACTACTACAGTAAACTTCAGCATTCTTGATCCATACTTCAAAAACACATTCACTTTGAATCACAGTGAGGTGGGAGTTCAGCTAGGTTAGAAGCGTAGAAAGGTTTATTGTATTACATGCATATACATCATGCCAGTGCAGGACCCCATTTACTACCTAACATTTATTTCCAGACTCTCCTGTGATTTTATGGATTAGAAATAAAACAGTTAACGTGTATTTTAAAATACACATTTTAAGATACTATTACATTATTTCATCACCTTAGTTGGTTAACACATCAAAAATTAAAATCATTTCACTGCTTTTTACTTCCTGAATCTCATTTGGTTTTGTGCCACTTACATTTCTTAATCTAAAATAATTATTTTCCGTGGCTAACGAAGACTCATGGAATGTGTACGTTTGCTTGACTCTGAAGAACTTTCTGAATAACTCTTGCCTCTTACAATCTCAGTACGTTTAGTCAGTCTCACGTCAGGAGCCTTACACCAGCATTCATGAACTAGCTGTATATTTTCTCAACAGACAAAATAATAAATGCTGAAATAAACCTAATCTGTCTTCTTAAATATCAAGTGCCATTGAGTGAAATCGTATTTTCACCTACCTGTCCTGTTGATGTTAAGGCAAGTGAAGACTGGCTCCCAGCACAAACTTTTCGAATAAACATTCCTTGCAAGGCTTCTATAACTTTAGGTTTATATACTCTATTTGTATCACCATGACCAAGTTTGCCTAAAAAAAGGAAAAATTATAAGTGGAAAGTATTTTCAATATACAAAAGGTGATAACTGGAAGTATCAAAAAAAAATTATTTTCAGATTTCCAAAAATGTCAGAGTATATTTTTAAAATCAACACATGCAACAGCTTTTATAAAATGTATTCTCTTTCAAATACAATAATTGCAGACTTTAGGAAATATGTATTTATTATGGTGTACTTATACCTACCATTATCTCCTCCTCCAAATGACCATACTGTTCTGCCATCTTTGGACAGAGCTATCGTGTGAGAACTGCCACAGGAAACCTCTCCTACATTGCTAATATCTTTTACTAAAGTCGGAATGTTGCGGCTGTTGCTGTCACCGTGACCTGGAGAAAGCAGAAAAAATTACTTTCTTTTTGTGAAAGTTCCTATTCTGGTCTGTAATTCCAGCAAAGTTTTGCAAAAGCCATATAACTGTAGTCATCACAGAAGACAATTTTTGCCCACTTTTTGGAAAGAGATTTGCAGTTAGGTTAACAAACATTTTTATAATACTGTACTACCACTACATCACAGAACTATTTTTTACCTACTTTGAAAAAATAAAAATTACTAGCATAACTGCCTTTAACATTAGTTGATTGGGTAGTTATACTTCCTAACACTGGGCAACAAGTGGCCAGAACAGCATAAGGAATCTAAAATAATGGCAGATTCTTTCTTCTGTATATACACTGCACAAATGAAATCAGTGGATAGCTTTAGATCATCTTTTCTGCAGAAGCCTAATACACTACAGTATCACCTTCTTTAGGAGATACTGCACGGTATCCCTAACTGATAGAATGTGAACAGGTTCCTATGACTTAACTGAATGCTACTTCTTAGCTGTGCACTGGAACCCATCACTGCATAGTTCAAACTACACTAAGAATGTAAAAAACACATTAAGCTAGAACTCTGTGAGACTTTTTCCCCTCTAACCTAACATCCTTTTCCTAAAAGCAGGGAAAGGCTCAGAACTTCTTCTGTTTCCCCTGAAAATCTGTGACAGTCTACACTGTAAAACAACATCCCCTCCATCTTTTGTCCCCAACACAGCTACTTGCTTTTACCTCTCCTCCAGGAGATCATGACATTCAAATCAAAAAGAACAGAAAGAACTAAAGCCCCACTTGGAAGCAATTTTCTGAGCAAAATCATCTGGTTTAAGACAACCTGTTTGAGAAGGGTGGTCTTATACTAGCCATGCAAGCTGCATAGCAAAGATAATGAAATAGACAAAAGAAAACCTAAAAAAAAAAAAAAATTAGAGATATTAACTTTATCATTTCAGTTAAATTTAACTTCTTAAGTGTATTAAGATAAAATGACAAAGTCATTTTGTTAAACTGAATGCCAATTTTCCTTACTGGTATCACATTATAATCGAAGACTTCACAACTTCTGCCAGTTATTCAACACTGTCCAAAGAACCATTCTACTATCTCTAGGTTACATCCATCTAGAATTCTGGTTTATTTTACATGTCTACTCTATACACTTAAGGGGCAACGACCGTGATATAGTCTTATAAATGAAAGGTAACTTTTCCTGGAAAAAGAATAACAGAAGATTTAAGAAATTATCTGCATTGATTTTTGCCTACATACACACACTTAGGTTCACATGTGCATATACAAGTGTATTTAGAAGGGATAATAAGAAAAAAGGGGAAAGATATGTATAGTATCATTACTACACGCAGGAATTCTCCCAAAAGCACTTCATGGTATTTTAGAATTACCTAATCTCCCGAAGTCTCCTTCTCCCCATGTATACAGCTCTCCATCTTCTGTAACAGCAGCACTATGTCTGTATCCAGCTGACACACACACAACAACCTACGTTACGTACAAAAAAATATGTTTTCATACAATTTGTCTAAGAATTTTGAAAGCTTATGCAAGTCTACTCTAGGAAGGGATATGTGTACATATCTCTCTTCACTTATGTAGAGCAAGTACACACTTAAATTTATCTTCACTAGCTTTATCATTTAGCACTTTATAAGCAGAAAACAATAGAGACAATATTATCTATAGAGACATTATCTATAAAATAGTCATGACTTATTTATCAAACAAATTTAACATAACAGCAGCAGAGAGAGAAGCAAAAGCAGATGTTAAAAACGTTGGCCAAAACATGGACAGAAAGAGAAACGAAAGCCTTTTAGGACAACACAACTGAAATCACTAAAAATGTGCATATGAGATTGTCATGATGTTACAGCTAACAAAAACTGTTCTTCTGGAATGTCGCTGCACTTCAGCACAAACATGTACACAAGATTTAAGAATGTAAGAAAGTTTTCAACAGTGGCATTGTTGGTAATCACGTGCCCAAAGGCAATCAACAAAATTCAGTGCTTTGCTGAAACAGATCCAACTCCAAAGAAAACTTAAAACACAGAATCTTAAGATCTTACATATTTCAAATATTACACAGTATCTTAACCAAGCAGACCAAAAAGAGACGTGCTTCTATAAAAGTCATACCTTTCCTTGCAGCGGGCCCTGAATAAGTTTGGGGTATTTCTGAGTTGAACTGTTTCCATGTCCCAGTTTTCCATAGTCACCATCACCCCAGCTGAAGACTTCCCCTTCTGTTGTAAACGCTAGAGTGTGCCCATCAGATCCTTTTGAAGATGACACTTTTTTAATGGATCTATGAGGCTCAAAAGTCAGTTTTTTCAAAGTGGACTGGTTATTGGAATCACCCAGCCCTAGTCTCCCATAGCTGCCTTTACCACAGGCTCTGACGGAGCCATCTGTAGAAATTACAAAAGTGCAATACTGTCCAGCTTCAATCTATAAACAGAAAGAAACATAAAAGGAGAAAACAGTATTTAGAAAAAATAAATCATCCATCTGTAGATCAAAAAGTATGTATTTTCAAACAGGATGTCATTTTTCTTTCTATAGCCCTTTCCAGTACGGCAATGTAAAAAATTAAGGAGAATTTGAGGAGTTCAGCAAGCAATAAAATCAAAATAACTGAAAAATATTTTATAGGGAAATCCTTTTCTTTATGTAAGGGATGTAAATGGTCATTAAGTCATCTTTTTTAATTGCATCTCTTTTACAGACTATAGAACTCAGGCTGCTTTCAGATCTCTAAAATTCATGAATGGTATTTGACAGTTTTGAAGATATATTTTCTTAAGATTAAAAAAACAAAAGTAACTGTCTGATGTCACTCATTTCCCTTCTGTGTATCAGTGTTCTGTTTAAGCAGTTTTTTTTTAAATGCACAAGTTTGCTTTATGATGCCCAGTCCTGCATTTAACTGGCATTAAACTGTGCAAGTAAAGTCCATGAAAACAATTTCAGAAAATGTATCTAAATTGTCTAGAGATCCCCCAAATGCTTTTACTTAAGTCAACACTGCTAAGTCAACAAAGCAACAGAAAAGCAAACTATCCTGTGTCATGCATCAATAGAAGTGCTAAGCTGCAACTGCAGAATCTGTGACTGAGAGCAGAAAGAGCATACTGTATATTGATTTTCAGAGAGCTAATTAAGGCTTCTGTGCTAGCAGCCAGCCCTGTTTGGACTTTTAAACTAGACATACTTGATGTGAAAAACACCAGTGGAAAAGACAATTGAGTATTTAAGGTATCTTCTAAACAATGAGAAGGAAAAAAAAACCTACAGCAAGCAAATTCCTCTCTACAAATGCATTTCATTGCAAGTTAGATAGTTCAGTCACTCTTGTTACATGATATCAATCCATGTGTATCATTTAAAAAAAACAAAACAAAACAATCCTTTTTCCAGGCAGCAATAAAAGTAGCGAAATACCTTCAGTATGTATGTGTAATTAGTTCTGAGAATCATACCCTCATTACAACCTTCAACTTGGCAATAAAGCAGTGTTTTCCAGTTCTGTACTATAACGATGAAGCTGTTGAGTCTTACATTATATAATGCTATAGATATCACCCACCGTCTGTGCATCAGAAAAACTTGGAGCAAGCTTGGGTTGCAGTATTTTCTCTTGAGTTCCTTCTACCAGTTGATGACTGCTGTTGCTACCCCAAACGTAAACTTCACAGGTTTCAGAAACAATGGGAGCATCACCCGTTTGAATGCTGTCAGGGCTGGCACATGTTCTTGAATAGTCTGATGCCATGCGACAAACCTGTTAAAAAGAGATCTATTACACAGCAGTATTTTCATTTATTTTCCTAGAACAGTAATGACTGATCCAAGTTAAATTCCCTCTCACTATGACTGCCTAAAACACAAGTTATCACCCTACATTGTTAACGTGTTCAAATAACTTTGTCTCTCTGCATTCTTCCTTTTCACCCTTTCCTTGCCCATCATTTCCATTCCAGAATAACTCAGCAGATTCTGTGCCAATACACATGCACACAACAGCCAGATGTAATGTATAATTTCCTTAAATTCAAGATTCATTTCATGACTTACCTCTTCAAATAAACATAGAGCTGCCTCGTAAAGAGAACATAAGCCATCAGATGTTCTAGTTGGCTCTCTCCATTGACTTCGATCAGCAGATGATCCCTACAGTTTTTAAACACGAGTGTGAGAAAAATACTTCCATAGAGCAATGGTGCAACTGTACAAAATACAGTAGTGATTTGTTCTTAGAGTACCAATGTTATCTGCATGCATTTCAGGGAAACAAAAATGTGCCAAACACTAGTTAAACATTCTTATTTTTGCTTTTTTTGTGAAAATAGATATCTGAGTTTACAGTTAATTTATCTTGACACCATTTTGTTCTAAAGCTTCACTTCATTTGTGTTCGTCTAGTTAAATCATAAATTACTAATCATTATTACTCTTCTTTTTACATAGACTCTGTATTTTGGTCTATAACTTTATACCCAGTGAAAAAAGAACCACACAAAAACAACAGCTAAAGTCGTTCATCAGGACATTTAATCCAGTGTAGATCCTGCTACCATCCGTTAGGCTGGGAAAATGCTGTACTGAATAAATAATTTGATCTGGCAGCTCGCTCCCTTCCTTCCATCACACAGAAGGCACACAGGCTATACATAAGCATAGGCACACTGCATGCAATGAATTTGTGATCTGCACATGACACTCCTTCACTGTTGCTGTACAGATGCTAGATGTCTTTCCTCAGTCAAAATAATGAAACTTACCTAACACAGAAGAAAAACTCCTTTCTTTAGAATGTTACTAACAACAGACCTTGTGCAAACAAAGGAGATAATCTGCTACTGGCTAATGTGAGAAGAAAATAGATTATATTTAATTTTAATGAGAATAAGTACTTTAAGGAGTTGGTCCAATCTAGAATTTCACAGAAGTCTTTCATTAAAATATTCGGCAGTAGTAAAACTACAAATAGCTCTACTCCTTCCTATAAATCTGAACATAAACTGAAACAAAAAAATATTACTTCTAACTTGCATTACTGTGTGCCCAGAATTTTTTTGTACTGTTTTCAAATTGGATTTCAATAATCTGTGCAAAGCACCTGATTTTATAACAACTTATGCATTCTCCATCATCAGCACTCTAAAAGTTGAATTTCCCACTACTTTAAAATCTTAAGTTTTTTAGATTTATATTCATTACTAAGTACTACAAATTTGAGGGAGAGTAGGAAATCACCAATTTGGAGAAAAAGTCCTTCCTTGTTACAGTCTGAACCTATCAGGCAGAAGCATACTACAGCTTTTGATTGCATATTAGGCAATAATGTCATAGTTTTAAAAACAACATTCACTGAGGATCAGAAGTAATCATTCAAAAGACAAAGCTATCAGTGTACCTTACTTACAAACAACTCAGCCCATTTTCTTAGGGTATTATTATTTTTTCGTTAGACATTAAAGATAACAACTACCATACACAGTATTCAGTGTTGAGCAACTGTATTTAAAGCTAAGAATGCATCTACATTTGCTATGTAGAAAACTCAAAGCTGGTATACCTACCAAAGATCGTCGCATCTGCATTAATATGCTCATAAAGCAATCAAAGCTGATCATTCCTTCTGGACTTTGTAGCAACTTGGTTTTCTCCATGGTGTTCACTACAGCTGAAGCATTTAATGCCATTTCTATCCACTCAAGAAGGTATCGCAGGGAACCTCGCTGGGCAGCCAAGCCAAGAAGCAATTCAGAAGCTAATCTACGACCTAAAGTGTCTGCCCCAGAGTTCGGAATCGTCACTCCCTTAAGAAATGTCGTCACTTGCGATAAACAGTCCAGCCCCATTGGTGGAATCTTGCTTTCGTTTGCCAAAGATAAAGGTGGTAAAGAGCTCACGACTTCTATTGCAGTGTGGATAACATCATTGCAAAGACTGAGGCCAGGTCCCGATGCTGGCATCATCCAACTTTGTCTCAGCAGTGCAAACAACAAGCTCAATCCAGTCCGAACGCCCATCTCTATGAGCGCATCCGTACTTGACCTGGGGCGCTCACTGACAGAATGCACATCAGTTGATCCAGAACTGCTTTCCGGCGAATGCTGCTGTTGCTTCACCTTACCCTTATCATGATATTTATTAGAAAGTGCATAGAAGACTCGCTGCAATACAAGGAGACGTTTTCGAAGCGCTCCAGCAAACGGAGAGTCTGAGCATACCATCTTAGCCAGTGCCAGCTGGCTGCTAAGAAGGGCATCCAAATAGTGGTCCTGTTCATCGCTACTTAGAGATTCCCGCTCAAAATCTGGTAGCTGAGGTCCTTTGAGGCACAGAACCTGCTGAGGCAATGGCACTACTTCTTTATTGCTAACTAACTTAGCATACAAGATAGAAACTCCCTCCCTCGTTGCAATAGATTCACTGTCTTCTGTGATCCAAGAGCTGTTCAGATGTTCAAGCCATTTCAGCTTCACGGGTGGGACCATAGCTGCCATGTTGGTTTACTCTTTTGCCATTAGTCCTAAAGATGAAAAAAAAATGTGAGCAGATGTGCAATAGTATCTACTGAATGTACTATTCACAGTAGACCAAACTCTATCAATTCTTCAGCAAAGCAAGCAGCAAAACTTTAATTCCCAATTTTACCAAAGTTGCACCATTTTACCCATATAAGTGTATACGGATCTGGAATTCAGATCCAATCCCAGTAGCATAAGGGGAGTATAAAAAGGCATTTTGCAGATTAATTCTGATCTTCATTTTAAACAAGTATATGGACATACAATTGCCTTAACATGCTATAAGAACTGTAGAGTGTATGTACATTATCTGAACTGATATGCATAGAAGTTCACACAAAGTAAACTTAATTCTGCTATATTCAGTGAAAGTACACTTTAATACTGCTTGAAGAAAATTAACCTTCTCTTTTTTGACAGCAAAACTAAAGGCAAAGACTTCAAAAAAATGCACAAGATTACATAAAACTGTACAGGAGTGAACAGAGCACCACTGTAAAGCTTCATTTGACAATAAATAAGACTACTAATTCAAGCTATTAACAAAACACTCGACCTTAGAAAGCTTATTTTAATTCCTGCAGCCACAAGTCATTCTCTCTCCTTTCTTAAGCAAGGTAGATATCTTAAAATCAATGTCAAAACATTAAAAGAGAACCAGGACAGGTGGTTGTAAGTTACATCAGGGTGGGCCGTTGAGTAACTCCTATTTATTCCGCGAATCGGATCTTCAGAGCCAAAGATACATTACTATTCCAAATAAATTTACTTCCAAAGAAAATTAACATGTATTATGTTACACCAAAGCATTTCATCAGGTATGACTTCAACAGTATTCAAAACTTCTACCATAGATTTTAAGAAAGGAAACACTAACAATATGGAGATAAGAGGAAAACTCAGAAGTGCACACTGCTTCACCAGGGCAGCTCAAGCTGGCTGCCAAACCAACTAGACAGCTTTTGTCATTCTTTCAAATCAAAGACATCAATGAATTTAAGAGATTTTTTTTTTTTTTAACTGGCAATTTTATGGGAAAGAAAGCAAAACAAATAATACACTCATGTGGCTCCAAACTCAATTAAACATTACAATGAAATTGCTACAAAATTTCTGGAAACCCTACCGTTAAAATGCAATCCTCTGCCTCATACTACAAAGCCTTTTTTGGCTAGCACCAGTCCTCAGGATAAACCTGTTGTCTTTCACACTGCCTGAGCCCAAATCAACATATATATCTGAATAGATAGATCCCTATTTTACTTTTTATTCCCTTGAGTGACACAGGAGGCACTGAGTTCTACATTAATGCTCAAACTTTTGTTACAAAACCCATATGTGAAACTCAAATGCTTTGGTATCAATCCACTTACAAGCTCAACAATTAGTTAGAAGGGATGGCATTTTTTTTATTCACTGTTTTAAAATTCAAATCCTAAAATAAATGATCAAATGGAAAAAATATACTTTAGTAAATTACAGAACCTCAGGCTTTTTTGAAATTTCAACCGAGTTTATCAACCTTCAAACTAAACTTGGCAAAAAGTCCTTTTTGATCACACTGTGTTGGAAAAGCAGATTATATTCTGTACACAGCCCTTGTCTGGGGAAGGCATGCCATAGGTGTGTTGCACAGGCAGGAGGGCAGGTCAGTGTGCATATATCATCTTGTAGCCTCCCAGTGCTCAGTCATAGCAAACATCTTAGCCCTGGTATCCAAAGTGAAAGTGCAAGCCCTTAAAACACATTGTTCATAAAGGCATACAGTATTCATTAGATAAACAACACTAATAAGCTACTTCCAAACATCAGGGTTGCGTAAATTTATTGAGAAACTGTATGATGTTGAACAAGCAATGTGGAAAAGACAAAATTTGGTGGAAAAAAAAAAAATCCAGTTAGCAACTAGTCATGCTTAGCAGACATCATTATGTTGAAACCAACAATTCAATGTTTTAATCAGTGAGTTGTTAAAATAACGACACCATGAAGCGCGAAGGCTCCTCTGTCACTGCGCACGAGAGAGAAAAGCAAGCAAATGAGAAATAATAAGACTGCAAGCTTGAAATGTAATAGCAAGACATGAAAGCTTATATAATTATAAAATAAAAATTTCTTATGCAAGTAGAGAACCTACCACTGGGAGACCCAAAAACCGGGAAGAATGAAGTGACTCACAAAGGGATTCTGAGTCATGATAGAGATCAGATACACGTCTGAGCAGAATTAATGAGCAATTCTAGAATGACTAGACAAGGTTAGGGTAAGGGAAACATTTTTACACAACTTTTAAAAATGCTAATTAATTGGAATTCATGGATATTATTTCTCTCACTGAGATCTTGAATGCAATAAAGGTTGACAATGGAACACACATAGACTATTCCTCCAGCCCACCTTTGCATAGAACCTAACCTGAAGTGAAGAACAGGATTCTGGCTTTTTAGCATAGCTAATTAAAAAAGAAAAACAACAAACCTACAAAAAGAAGGAGAAACCTGGTCTACAAATATAGCATAGAAAAGAAAGTAAGGGGAATGGCTAAGTATATTACAAAGGGAGACCACAGACAAATGGGTTTGAAACAATCACAGATGAACTAAATATGATGTTAACCAAACCCACACCCAATTGCCACTGGTACCCAAGCACAAGCTGCTGCAGAGACCAGTGTTTGCACGGTGTGCAAGTGCTGCCCTACGGAAAACACTCAAGGCTTGCATCACAACAGCACTTACTACAGCTAAATTCTAACATGTTAGAATTTCAACAAAAAATAATACAATATTCTGAATTAAGGAGAGGTTTATGCTCTTTGGCAACCTGAACCCTGCTTGATACCTTATTTACAACTAGATTTTAGGTGGATGGGGAAAAACCCTCTGCCATCTAGTGAGAGGACGTGCTTACTACAGCTGTAATGCCTGTAGTGCAATGCATTACAGAGCAGCTTAGCTATGTAAGGAGTTCCCTGAATCAACCCAGACATTTGCTTTGCATCATGTTTAGCAGCCAGCCTTCATTCAGAAATTCCAAAACGTGTTCACATAACTCAAAAGTGCAACTACTGCTCTTTTTCCTGAGTACTGAATTTTCTCTGAAAATGAAGACTGAAGCTTGAATTTCAGCTCTTGGTAGTAACCCGCTGTCCTACTGCAACTTTCAAAAGATGCTGGTCCATCTTGAAAACAGTATTTGGTTCATCTTGGAAACAGCAGGTGACATTTAGACAGATATACTGACAGCAGAGAACTGATCTGATGTGATTCTGAAAATGCTCTCTGAATATGAATGTAAGCTCTCTTGCAGCTAACATGGAAGTGCAATAATTACATATCACTGTAGTTAGTAACAAGGGCTAGCACAGCTTACTGGTAGGGTTTATTTTCTCCAGCTCATGCCTGGGGACTACACATATAAGGTTTACATTCGAAGTGTAGGCATCTCATTTCTTAGTGCAGGCAAAAAGAAATCTTTTGTCTTTGAAAGACCACGTGAACAGGCACACAAATGCTCTACTACCCATGGCTACACGGGCAGCTAATGGTGTGGGAGGTATCAATTCCACAGTGCAGGGCAGCATGCAGTCCTACCAACTACCTAAATAAGGTGATGACAGCTTTTCAAACAAGCTGCTGCCTGGCCGCAAAAGGAGAAGTCAGAGATGTGAGACAAGAAGTGGAGAAAGGAAGCACTTCTCTTTCATCAGCAGCACTACAAACAAAAACAGTTTAGTTCTACATCAAAGAGCTTCATTCAGGTATTCAAACACTGGAACACGTAATGTGCTCTTAATTCACAGTTGCCAAAACTTCCTGGGTGTTTCTTTTAAGTGCAACCAAATATCTGAAATTGCAACAAACAATCCTCAAAAACATCCCAGCTGCATTACAGTACAATTGCATTTACTTTTTTTTTTTTTTTTTTTGGTATTTTGAGTCTTCAAATAGAAAAAATACGACTTTCAGCAAGCTGAAAAAAAATAAACCTCCTCTCAAATCACTGACCAACATACTGATGTCCAGAACAGCTTTCCCTATCACATCTCCTAAGACCCCCAACCTGGAGCACTGAGCCCAGCTCTGGGCCTCCAGCACAAGGAGGACATGAAATTGTTGGACAGAGTACAAAGGGGCCATGAGGATGTGAGAGGGCTGGAGAACCTCTCCTGAGATGAGAGGCTGAGAGAGCTGGAGCTGTTCAGCCTGGAAAAGAGAAAGCTCTGGGGGACCTGAGAGGTTTGCCAGTACCTGCAGGTCTACAGGAGAGCTGTACAGGAGCTGTAGAGATAGGACAAGGTATGATTCAAGGATGGAAGATGTTGAAATGGGGATTGGGGTTGGACTCGATGATCTCTGGAGGTCCCTTCCAACCCCTACAATTCTGTGTGATTCTGTGTGTGTGACAAGGGATAATAGCTTCAAACCAAAAGAGGGCAGATTCAGATTAGTCATCAGAAAGCAAAACTCAGGTGGTGAGGAACTGGCACAGGCTCCCAGGGAAGCTGTGGATGCCCCAGCCCTGGAGGTGTTCAAGGTGGATGGGCTTTGGGCAACCTGATGGATTAGACTGGCAGAAGGACTGGAAGATGGTCTCTAAGGTCCCTTTAAACTTAAGCCATTCTTTGATTCTATATAAACAAGGCATTAACTAAAACCAAATATAGGAATTGCCACATGCTATTACCACTCAAATTTTACACTTAGGATGAAGCTTTGACCATTTTCAATAACTAGTAAGCATAAAAAGAAGATAAAAGGCAGCATTTCAAACTCAATTAAATCAAGTTAATAGGAATTTTGAATATTATGAAATTATAATTAAATGGCTGGCATACATTTCCACATGACCAAGAACTGAGAGAATGAAAGTTTACAATTAATGATATTTCTCCTTTTCCCACATATTTTTGTTCATCTATTTACTAGCATAGTAATTGAGTTTCTCTTTTAGAAGGTGCTACATCTAGGAAAAAACAAGCACAAAGCCATGAGCCTGCACGTGTTTGGCAGCAAGACAGAATAAGCACTAATAATAAATAATCAATTTAAGATCTTCCCTTCTGAGCTAAAACATAAAAGAAAGGCATCACATTTCTGGGGAGAAAAGAAAATGACATGTTAGCCACCTAGGGAGCTGAATTGAAAATATTCAGTCACTGAAGGGTCTCTTTTCCTTACACAGGAATGGATTCAGCCTGCAATCAGCCATCTCTAATGTGTTCATTTTTGCAATCTAAGCATCCCTAAATTAATTAATAGTTCACATAGGTTAAAATGTGAAAGGCTTGATACAGGCAATCATTAAGAATAACAAAAGTTTCAACAAATTTGCTTTCCATAAATACATTTCCTATCACTATGAGCACAGACCACATTTCCTAAAGAAATAAGGACCATCCTTCCATCCTCAATAAGAAATGAAAAAAATACCAGATGTGGACATGTGCATAAACTGAAGGGAAATCCACTACAAAGTGATAAACTATAAATACTGCTTGTTTCTTCTCCCCATCACTGCAGCAATTTAAACACTCGGAAAGTGAAACTTGACTTTGCAATTAATCCCAGCTTATTTTAGATATACAACCCCATGCCACCGACCGCATCGATGTATGAACAGTACTCAGTTGGCACATTCACTAGCAGACCAAACACAACAGGGATTTCGCTACAGACATAAAAACACGTTTGGTTTTGCTGGTATTTTTGTCCAGGATTTATAGTGTATTCTGTAAGTGTTTCATGTATATTATCTGAAGCATAAGGAACCTCTGTATAACACTTCTTTCTTTCCAAAGTGGACTAACTTTTCAAAATGCCACAGTCAACAACCAAATGAAACATACCATAGGGAATACGATGTCAAATCTGATTTTGAGTATTTGTGCCATACCAAAAAAAAAAAAAAGGTAAAATGAGAATAAAGAGTAAATTTTGTAGCAAAAGTACCACCACCTCCTAAATTACTAGAATGAGGAAACAAAAAAAACACAAATAATTAAAAGCTCTCATAAAAGCATTTGCCTGGCTGTAAGGACTGTCAGCTCTCAAAAATCTTTTTTAGGTTTTTATTACAGCTTCTGGAAAATAAGCAGGTCTTACGTCTTCTCACTTTGAGGTAAGTGGGACAGCTTTGATCAACCACAAATACAAAGAACTACTTACTAAAGGCAAAGAAAATCTGAAACTCTTTAATAATAGACAATCTCAACTTCAACACAGCCAAAGGACTTTGGAATTTTCAAAAACAACCCAGTAAATATCCCTTCACTTCAATACAGAAATGGGGTGGTGAGGATAACACTAATTCACTATGGGGCTGAAGGGCAAAGCTGAAAGGCTCCCTGGGCCCATGGACAGAGCACATACACAACTTCTCCAAAGGAATTTCTGCAGTTTTCCATTTCAACTTGGAAAAATATACACTTGAATTTGTCATCAAGGAACTGCCTCCACACAGATGAGCAAATTCATCCTAGCTAATACAAGTCAGCAGGAAGCTCCCTTCCAGCATTCAGATTTTAAAAAGATCACTAAGAAAGTGTTGTGTTTCCAAGAGAAAGATTAATGTGTAAAACTAAGGAAAGGTGGAGAAGCAACACAAAGTGATTATACTGTAGCTCCATTTTCAAGGAGGAAGAGGAAGGTAAGGAACCACTGTAGGCAACTCCAAAGAAATGGCCAATTTCCTGCAAGGAGAGATGAGAGCTGAAGCAAGAAGTGTGGTGGGTTTTTGTTGTGCTTTGTTTTTTATTTTCAAATGATGTTTTACAAAAGAACATAAATAAGTGGCAGACAAGATCTGACTGGTGTAAGCAGAGTCCATCATCTTTTCCCCTCTGCGGCAAGCACATTCAGCTTCCCAATGGAAAGGAACGACCCAAATGCATGGAGCAATTAATTATAGGGGTTTTGCTTTTCTTCTTCAATTATGATCTCCACACAGTGCTTCAACCTCCCTGCCAAATGCAAGTAGTTACTGGTACTCTATCAGGAATTTTCATCACAATAGAAGCCTACAGATACCCCAAAGAAGGTATAAACTGCTGCCCAGACCACTAAAAGGAAAACAGAAATTACACACAGCCAACTCAGAAATGGAACTACATCTTCAAACAGTGACTGTGATGCCTGTGTATGCTCCACGCTCAACTATCACTGCACAGCTCAGTGCTTTCCTCTCCCTGTGTGCAAGTACCAAACAAACAGGCACTGTAAGACAGGGATAAAAAGCACTACTACCCTTACATGAAGTGCAGTCAAATGCACACGGCAAACCATTTGGACACTGTCTTCAGATATCACTTGTCACAGCCTATAGAGATTTTCAAACCTGCAAAGTGGTTCTTCAGCTAACACAGTCACAAGTTTCAATGGTTTCTACAGCTCAAAGTCTTTCCCTCCATTACCTTTCTTTTACCTAGTAGTGAGATGTCCCAGTAAGCACACCTGATTGCACTTTTGCAAGCCTGCATTCAAACACAAATCAGAGCCCAAATATTTTTGCTGTTGTTTCCTTCAAAATTCCTACCAGATTTCAAGAGCTTCTGCAAATTTTTCTTGGCCAATCAAAAATACCAGAAACATTAAGGCTTGTAAGGTCAACCTCAGTTCCACAAGTACCTCGCAGTAAGACATACAACTGAAGGTAGGTTTAGGTATCTAGTCACCATCACAAACTCCTGCTATTATGAATGCATGCAAAAAAGAAAAGCTTCTTGCTTGAAGATGTGCAAGACACCACGTTATTCTGCTCAGACAAATCATGGCATGCTAGCCAGAGAAATAGAAGACTCCTATCTTCTGGGAAGCAATGATTCAACAGTAACTTAGTGCAATGCTGCTGGAGAGAAAAAAAAACATATTATCACTTATAAAAGGACTTGAGCACTTTTTGAACAGGAGAAAGAAATTCAATATTCTATCCAAATTCTACTTCAGCTAATTAGGTTTCTTTCTGCGGTGTCAACTGAGCAAAATGTATTATTATTCATTTTCTGCATAAATAATGCATTACATATAAAGCAATCAAGACCAGTTTCAACATCCTACCCCCCAGCAGCTGCAAGATAAGCTCAGCAAGGAAATTATTTTAGTGTTTATGAAAGGGTCATAATACCCCACAGCAAATAGAGTGGAAAAGTGAAAAGATGTACTGGAAGGGTAATGAAAAAAATATTTAACTACAAACCACAAGCTTCTACGGTCTGGAAAGACTAAGAGCCACTTGACCAACCACAGTCTGAGAATTATATGTATAAAATAAGATGCAGTATATTCATTCAGTACAAAGAAAAGACATCTTCTGAACCCACTGACAGCAGCAGGCACACAGGAGCAACTAGCATGGCCTGAATTCAACGCAGTCAAATATTACCAACTATCTGTTGTTAACTCAGGCTGCCTGCAGTAGGAGTAAAGCACAGATAAAAGCAGTTACTCTGGCAGAAACGAAGTGCTTGGACTCTCATGACAACTCAGAAGCAGCTGAGAGTCTTGACTGTCTGATTTGTCCTGAAAGCCCACCTGTACCTGGAAGGTTTCAAGCCTCCTCAGGATCCCAAGTTTTCAGTTTCAGAAGTGCTCACTCCCCTTCCTGCAATTAGCAATTTCAGCAACTCTCTAAGATGCTGACAACATTTAACTTAATTTTACAGGAGCCTAATTACAAAAGCTTGTAAGACAAGAAGCTGGAAGCCTGTGCAGCTGAATCAAAGGCAGCAAATACCAAAACTAAAGGACGTGCAAAGAAGTGGCCATGACACCCACATACCTGAGTTCTATTTACTGCCTTGCTGTAACAACACAGTGCCTTTCCCCAGCGGACAGGGAAAGTTATTTCTAAACTGAGCACAAAAAAAAAGCAGAGCTTTAACAGGCAAGCAGAGCTGTATCTATCTGAAGGATTATGCTTTGCAGCATGTGTTCACTGACACAATCTTTCTCCAGTTTGTAATTTCATTCACTATTTTCAATGTGAGAGCTCCCAGAGGAAACTGTGCTATGGGTCC
This sequence comes from Phasianus colchicus, assembly GCF_987193195.1. NCBI lineage: Eukaryota > Metazoa > Chordata > Aves > Galliformes > Phasianidae > Phasianus > Phasianus colchicus. The sequence goes on along the minus strand of NC_143447.1, from coordinate 4,257,228 downwards.
TTTGAGCACTGTGTCACCTGGGTGGTTTCTGAAAAGGATTAGAACATTTAGTGCTTAAACAGATGGCAGCCAGGGCGTACCACCACTTTCTGTGCTGGTAAGAGAAGTGCAACCTGTATTTGCAACAGTGAGAAATAATTCCTGTGGATGGCCCAGAAAAATCAAGCTGTAGTGTGCTCTATACAAAGCTCAGGAAGGATTTCACAATCAAAATAATCAAGTAATTCTACCAGCTCATCAGGAGAGTAACTCAGTTCATTCCCTGGCAGACTGACCATTCAACGGATGAGATTTATGTGTTGTTAATAAACACCTTTTCTCCAATGTTATTTTAGTTAAGCACTTGTGAAGGCAGAAGTTCTGTGTACACACCTGATTACATGTCTGGAACATATGAAGTCTTCTAAATATGACTGAAAAAAAATATATACATCATGCTTCTATTTCCTGCCTCACTGTGATGAGGATACAACTCCACCACAGAAGTGGAATCCCTTCAAACTTGGAACAGATTAGTTTGTAGCACAAGCACTTAGAATCCCTATAAACCATTTCATTAACTGAAATAAACGTAACATTCTTACCACAAAACCTAAGTCGTTATCTAAGTCTACTTAATTATTAGTTCAATATTCCATCAAGACTACGAGACATCAAACAACGTGGCTATTTCTCCCCTGTAGTGTCAGCAGAAGCAATGCATACCTCTAACCACTGCCACCAACTTCCCTCCTCCTACTTCCTCTATTCCTATATGATTGTTCACATAGACATAATGATGAACCTGCAGCTGTTTGTTGTATCAAACAGTGCAACTCTTTGTGTCTGTTGTAGGTCCCACAGAAATACAAAGGAGGCATCACTTTCAGAGTGAGTTACATACCTTATTATTTGTATGCTACTGCTTTAATCCCATCTGATTTAGCAGCAGATAGCAGTGCTCCAAACAAAACTTACATACCTTTTCTTAAGACGTTTATCTAGAAACGTATATACAAAATTAATTAAAATCCTACCTTCAGAAATTAACTAAATGTACAACTTCAAGCAAGAATCATTCCCAGACATGTGTGCACTTGCATTCAAAAAGCAGTATGAATTTAACTAAATCAACACAACTCTTACAAATCCTAACAAATGTTGACCTTCCCTTGAAGCTCCCAGTTTTTCCAGTTCTGAAACAACCTAGACAAAAAAAAAACCATCAATAATGCAAAGTGCTTTTTGAAATTCTAAACCAATGCAGCTATTAGATGTTTTTCAATCCATCAATTCAGAGGGCAGCAACGACATTAACACAAGCCAGTTTCACTCTGGTAGTGTTTGTAGACAGTTGTGGAAAGTTCTGAAGACTTTGCTTATCAGGACATAACTACAACTATCACTATGAGCAGAGATGCTAAGTTATCCCCATAGGAGTGTTTCAGAGCTCTGTTTCACTTGGTGGACCTCCACACCTGGGTTCTCTCAAACCACTGAAACAGTCAGAAGCATGAATCAATGACATTACACAGTTCCAGGATGAAGACCAGCACTTTCTTACGTACCATTAAGTAGACAACAGGCAGTTTCACTTCATGAACAACCTGCAGATCCCTCATTAAGAACAGAGTTCACCCAAGTCTTCTCATAGGCCAACAATGTAAAACCCACAAACAACACAAAATTTAGAAGATCCTCCACACTGCTCATGGCCAGGGCAAACTGCGACACTTAAAACTAATACTAACAGAACACGATGATGCCTATTGTTTGTATGATTTGTTCAGTATTTCAGAATCACTGAATGGTTTGGGCTGGAAGGGTCCTTAAAGATTATCTAGTTCCAATAGTTTGCTGCAGGCAGGGACACCTCTGTTTAGACCAGCTGCCTAAAGTCCCACCCAGCCCAGCCATAGTTCCTATGGTGAAACAAATCTTCATTTGTAACTTTGAAATGCTATTATTATTATTGTTGTTGTTTTGGGGTTGTTGGCTTTTTGGGGGGAGCACGCAAGGGAGACAGACTTGGACTCAGACTTCAGCAAAATGAACTACCTAGGAAATTTCTGCTCATGAAGTACCAGTTATGCTGTGATACAACTGTCAGTGTAACAAGTGTTCCTCTTTTCAGGGTCTGCAAAAGAAATAAAATAATTATTATTTGCTCTTTGCTTTAGGTTGTAAGAAGAACACTTTGCCAGAAAATTCTTCTTTACGAAGGAGATGTAGGCAAAAGCTGGAAAAATAATTCACCTCGAGTTTCTTGGGAGTGGTCTGGCAGCTGACTCACATGAAAACTTCCTTTTGCTTGGAAGAGCCATGATTAGAAGAGTGGCAGCTGTAACAGTGGTTTTCAGCACTTTCCCAGTCCTCTCTTCCTCAAACCATTGCAGTGTATTCTAGACACGAATGGAGATGCTGCTTTTCAGCTCTTCTTTTTTACTAACCACTTTTGATGATTCTATGGATTCTCTCATACTTTCTCAGCTTTTGTTTTAATACACTGCTATGTCTCTGAAGAAATAAACTGATTTCTATAAGCTTCTCTGCTGAATATTAACAACAGATTTTTCTCTCCCTTCTGCATTAGTGCATTTACAGCATCCAAGGATTTAGTAAGACTTGCATTCAAGGACCACATTGATTAGATTTTATTTATAAAGAGGGGGGAAAAAAGCAAATTGCTTTAATTTCTCATACACTTATCTTTCAGTTTGTCCTCTTTCCATCTGTCTTACAGAAGTTATTTGGACTGACCAGCTAAAAGCACAGGATTATATTGGTTTCAGTAGCAGGCCTGATGCTAAAGGAATGATTTGTCTTAGAACAACTGAAAATCTTCTAAGAGGAAAGACTAAAGCTGGAAAAATACCACTAGAAGCTCAGCACAGCTTAGCTGTTACACATCATGGAGCTACCTCTGCTTTACTGTTTGGACAGGACAGGTGATTGTCTGTTGCAGAAGTAACCTGAATTACAATATCAGTAATTTGGTTTCCAATTTCTGAGCATAAGGTGACAGCAAGAAAGGAGGAAAGACAGCAGATGCTGTGACCAGCAGAGAGACATCCATCACCTCTATTCATATCCGTGTGTATTTTATTGTAATGCTGCCAGATTTTTTTTTAATGAAGGAAGAACAATTTGCTGCAATGACTATTCATACTTACTCTTTCTCATTGAGGTCTTAGATCCTTGCTGTATTGTTGCTCCAGATTTGTAAGACACTTTTTTTTTTTTTTTTTGCTTTGTTCTACTGTCCATCTCCTATTATCTAGCATCTCTCCCTTCTTTTTTTTTTTTTTTTTTCCTACCTCTGGGCATTTGTTGTGTGTTTAGTTTCACTTCTCTATTCCTATGTAGTAATTTCTTTGCAGTGTCAGCATTTTCTAGCTTACCATTTTCTCCTTTTGTTCCCATGACTGTTATGTGTAGATTCCCATTCACCTCCTACCTGTCATTAACAGTGAAATCAGACTAAATATGCTGGCCAAGAAGACCATTTTAGGAGTATTCTTTCATATACTGGATTACAGTAATTTTGATGTGAGCAAAACACCATTGCCTGTACGCAATAAAACAAGGAGTAAAGTAAAAGAGATAGGTTTAGATTAGACACAAGGAAGAAATTCCTTTCTCAGAAGGTGGTGAGGCACTGCAACAGGCTGCCCACAGAAACTGAGGATGCCCCATCCTTGGAAGCATTCAAGGAATAGAGAAAACCCTCTACAGACCCCTCATAACTTGTCCCTGATTTAAAGCAGAGAGGTAGACTGTATGATCCCCAGAAGTTACTTATGACCTGAATTATTTGATCATCCTCTTATCACGTTTGTGATTAATTTTAATCTGTGGAAAACAGTGAACTATGTCATGTTATTCTATTTTTTAATATGAGGACTGCTCCTATTTTGTTACACTGGTGGTGTGGCAGTACAGGTTGACCCTTCTGCCCAGTATTCTCCTGCATTTTGTTGCCACATGAGAGATGCAGCAGAGGGGCACTCTGACAAAATGCTGTCTGACATGGAAGTGCAGGTGAAACAAAGGGGTGGAATCGAATTCCTCCACGTGGAAAAAATGGCACCCATTGACATTCATCCACACGTACTGAATACTTACAGAGACCAAACAGTGGATGTGAGCAAGTGACACAGTGGGTGATGCCTTTCAGCAGTGGTTGGTGACAGTGGGTCATCTCTGCTGAAGCAGACTTTTAAGCGTGGCATGCAGGCTCTTGTTCATCACTGATAATGATAACAGATCACGGCTGATCACAGAATATCCTGAGTTGGAAGGAACCCATAAAGACAATGAAGTCCAACTCTTGGCTCCCCACAGGCCCATCCAAAATTCAAACCTTATGTCTGAGAGCGTTGTCCAAAAGCTCTTTATACTCCAGCAACTTGAGGCCACGACCACCGCCCCAGGGAGCCTGTTCTAGTGCCCAGCCAAAGTACGATCATAAAAGGGCTTAGGTTGGAAGGGACCTTAAAGACCACTGAGCTCCAACCCCTTGTCACAGATAGGGCTGACATCCACCACACCAGGCAGGCCAGAACCCCATCTAACCTGGACTCAAATGCCTCCAGGAATGGGGCAGCCTGTGCCACTGCCTCACCACCCTCTGAGTAACGAACTGGAAACTAACATCCAACCTGAACTCTCCCTCTTTTAGTTTAAAGCCATTCCCCCTCGTCCTACCACTACCACACCATGTAAAAAGTCAGTCTTCCTTCCGCATATAAGCTTTCTTCAAGGACTGGAAGGCCACAATGAGGTCCCCAGAGCTTTCTCTTCTCCAAGCTAAACTAAGGCTGAGTGAGCTGGCCTTCTTCATAGGAGAGGTGCTCCAGCCCTTCGATCAGTAGTCTCAATCTAATCACACTTAAAAACCAACACAGCATAAACACATTTATTTCAGTTCTACACTGTCTACAATACTTTAAATTGAAATCTAGTAGTGTTATTGAGCTCTTTGGATCCGTTGTAGTTCCCATGGAAATAAATAAGAGGCACAACTTTCAGAGCAACCTAAGTACAATGGAGCCCATTTTTACTTCAATATTAAACAAAGAGCAAGAAAACGTACTCAAAAGTGAGACTGGAACTTAAATGCAAACGAGTAAGTTATTCACTTTGCATTAGTATATCCATTTCTTGACTCGGAGTACAACTAGTACTCAAAAATAAAGCTGTGTTATATAAATTTGTGCATTTGTAGGGAAATGTTTGAGGATAACATCTCCATGTTAAACCTTCCTGAAAGCAAAAGAAAATTAAAAAAAATTTTTTTAAGTTATCACCAGTAATGAAGACTCTAACTGTAGGCTGTTCTCTATGCAGCAAATTAATTCCAGCTCCCAGCAGAGAACACAATTGCTTTAGCCACCCGAATGCAGTCCCAATCAGCTTGATGTCATCAGGTCAATCACAACAGGCAATCAAGGCCAGAGAATATACCTGGCCAGTTCCCAGGCCACAATTACACTTGCTGTTGACTGGCAAATTCCACAGCCAGGGTTCCAGGCTCTTTTTTTTTTTATCCTTGGAAATTAATGGGTTACTGTGAAGTTACTGCGCCGCAAAATAAGCATCTGCAGCTTCTTCAGCAGCCTTTGCAGCTTCATTTTATGAGGTTTAGATGTTTCGAAGGAGAAGACACCTCCTGCATTTGAATATTTTATTATGAATGTCACCACTGTGAAGACAGAAGAGAACAAAACCTGCCAGCAACACCAGGGTTTGAGCACTTCTGAGAAATAATTACCAGAAAACAAATGGTGAGCACTGCGTTGCTTGTGTTTGTAAGATTACTCTGGCAACAGGAAGTTAAACCAGCAAGATACAAATACACCCTGTATGTAACCAAAATGTATCTGTGAAGATATCAAGTCAAATAAACAGAAGACTGAGCATCACCACAGTATCTGAATGAGGTCTGTTTTACTGGCAGGTAACGGCTTCATACCCACCTATGGTCACAACTCAAATGTCTGCTCTACCAAGTTCTTCTGAAAATCCATACAGTCCTTACACCTCCATCCCTTTTAAGTAAACAGGGATTAAAGCATTCTTCTACCCCACAATCTTATAAAAGTTACATGAGAAACTGCAAGAAAAAAAAAGAATACTGAAAGTGAACCCTAAAAAAAGTATTCAAATGTATATTCCTTTAATTTTAGCACCCCATGTATCATGACTAATTTCAGAGTTCATTCCATCTGTAACACCACTCCAGCTATCACTGATACTTTAAACCATGCAAGCCATGACTACACTGCTGTGTTGGTTTTTTTTTAAACCAATTACCTATCTGAAATAATGTCCAAATGACTTTTTAGGCCATTTAAAAGCTTTTCTTAATTAACTTATATCCATTTATTTCAGTTGTGGAATAAGAGAAAAGCTTTCACCAGTGAGCTACTGTTCAAGTCAAGGACTAAATGAAATTTAAAGAAACCAATTGTCCACCAAAAGCAAGCCAGAAGACTTTATATTCCTATAATTCTTAATTAACAACTAGACAGGCCTCTCAGTAACTGCACAAAGAAACATGGTAACCCTTAATACTAAGGCAATGAACAAGATATACGTGATACATTTAAACAAGAATGTATGAGCAGAGAGGGAAGTCTCAACCACGCACAGGTTTGTTTATAGTTGGAGCCCTGATGCTTCGTTCTAAAGGAAAGACAACTGCTGTGTGTAACAGCACAGGAGGCTGGCCATGCCCTTCATCCGTCCCACAGCATTTTAACATTGGACAACTTTTAATCTTCAATACTAAATCAACAGATTCCTCTTCGGATACTGGGAAGCAGTAACAGGCTGACCAGGTTCACAGCCTACCTTTCCAGATTAAATGCCTACTGTATTTTTCCCATAATTATGTGAGACTCAGTCCTGAGATCCACATCCTCTGCAGTCCCACATTCCTAAGCAATGAAGAAGATGTGGTTTCTATGGTACCTCCAAAGAGCAGCGCTAATTCAGGCCGTACAAACTTAGAGCTTTGGGTTCTGTTATAAAGTAACAGTATAGAACTATTGTTCAAATTGCTACCAGTTTGACCAGCATCACCACCCCGTGTGTGTATGTACATCAAATAGTCCCAGCTACTGCAAAGGGAGAAGTCCATAAAGCAACAAGCAGCAGAGATGTGGCACAAACAGGTCTGAAACAACATAAAAGATGCATTCACCAAGGCAACGTATGCACACATCCTGTGAAGGAGAGAGGTGAACAAAGGGGTTCCGCTCCTGACAAACACGGAGAGCCGCCTGCACAGAAAACACCTGAACGACTGCAAGCGAACCAAAGCATCCAGATTTAAAAACAAAACTGCCAGCACGCCGCGCCAGGCTACAAAATCCGTCAGCCCTCGCACACGAGCGATTTTTCAGCGCTGCCAATAGGAGCCAGCACGTACGGCACGGGGCGAGCACGGACCGGCGGAGCGCTCGGGAGATGCAGCACGGCTGCGGCCACGCGCGGCTCTCCAAGGCCGCTCCGCAGCCGCGGATGCCCGTCCCGCCGCGGGGAGCAGCGCAGCCCGCGCCGCAACCGCGCTGGCGGGGCCGGACGGAGCTCGGAGAAGCAGAAGGCGGCTTCCGCGCGTTCGGAGCGGGCCGAAGGGGGGCGAGAGCCCTCCCGCCCCCTCCCGCGAAGCACGGACGCTCCCCATCGCGGTGCGGTGCCACCCGCCCGGCCCCACCTGCCGCCCATCCCCGCCCAGCCCTCGGAGCCGCGGCCTCCTCCGCCCCCCGAGCTCCCCCATGGCCCCGAGCTCCCCGCGGCGGCTCCGAGGCCCGGTGAGGCGGCGCTGCCCCCCGGCCGCACCCCGCGAGGCGGCGCGTTCCGGTGCGGAGCGGCGCTGAGGAGAGAAGCCCCCTCCCCTCCCCCCGCGCCGCGCTCCCTCCGGGCCGCCCGCCCCCGGCGCCCCGCGGCCGAACGCTCACCGGGCAGAGGCGGGGAGGCGGCGGGGCTCGGTCCGGGTGTTCCGCGGGGCGGGGGCGTGCGACGAGCCCCCGCGGGGAGCCGCGTCCTTTCTGCGGCAGCGGCTTGTCAAAGAGAAAACATGACGCGGGCAGGGAGGGGGAAGGCGGCGCCGAGATCTCGCGGGGCCCGCGCGCGGCTCTCGCGAGACGCCGGCCGCTCCCCGCCCCCGCGCGCAGGGCCGCTCCCCGCCGCCCGATCGGCACCTGCTGACGGCGCGACCCCGAGCGGGAAACGCTGAGGGCGGGGCGGGCGGCGGCCACGGTGCTGAGCGGGTGTTACTGCGGAGTGAAAAGCTCGTGAGAGAAGCAATAGAGGAGATGGGGAACAGGCGCGCGCTGTCCCTTCCAGTAGGAGAGGCAGAGGTCAGCAAGTGGAACTGGGGTCGTGAGGTGTCCAAACAAGCGAGCAATCCTTTCTTCACACACATAACTAAGCTTTCAAACGCTGCGGCACAGAAGACCAAAAGAAAAGCAAGGAAGAAGCCCACCAGAGACTAGCAGAAACCAAGAGGTGCACTCAGAAATGCCCCATCTCACAGAACACCGGAGATTATTAGAGGAAACACTGCTACGTGCTTGCTGTTGAGTTTTCTTCCCTAGGCACGTGCTGACACTACGCTCGTGGACCAGTGTTCCCCTATTTTGTTCCCCTTTAAAAGCTTCTTAAGGATTCATAATTATTTGCAGCAGAAAGTGCAAATGTCTTGCTTTGGAAATAGAGTCTGAACCAAGCTAAGGAAACTCAGACAAAAAACACCTCTGTTAGCAACTTATCTGTGCGGTGTTGCTCCACTGAGAAATGGTAGAGAAAAATCTATTTTTGTTCAGGAAGTCTGCAGTTTCTTGAGTTTTATAGCTGTGAGTGTACTGGCTAATCTGTCTAAAACCATAGCCAGTCTCTGCTATGAATCAGCATTTTCTTGTTGATAAGACCACTTCACGAGCAAACATCACCAGAAGCAGAGTAAACCCAAAACATTTGAAAGCACTCTTGAAACATTTGAAATATGGATGCTTTGTGAGAAATAAGAAGTTCAGATACATCAAAATACATTCTACTCAGCAATGTCCTTTAGCTACCTCTACACAGATCTGCCATTCTGCACAACTGAAGTGGAAGGAAAGCAGACACTAAGCAGCACTCTTCAACATGCTAACGTGCCCCACGCCCACATGCTTACATGAACCACAGCATGGACACAAACCTTATCATTAACTGCAGGTTTTTATGGCTTGCAGGCTCGATCATCAGCTAAGTGCTGTACAGAACTCAAGTTGCTTCTTAAGGTTTGAAAATGCTTAAAAATATTTTCAAATCATGCATATGTCACGAGTTTTTTTTTGTTAGTGGTGGTGGTTTTTTGTTCATTTGTTAAGTTCTAACAGAGCTCTTCAACCATCTCACAATATTGAGAGCCTAGGACTTTTGTCTTGAAATTTGGCTATATGCAAATGCATCTCTTTTTCTACAGACTCACCCTGGTTGGAATCTGCAAAATTACAGTGGAGACACAATGCAGCCAATCTCCAGGTTGGGACCTGAAGTGCTGAGGACACAAAAGAACCAAGGGAGCAAAGTAACAGCAGCGTGTTCTAAATTGACCACCTTCCTATCATTGCAGAACGTATTTTTAAGTGTGTAGGATGACTCTAACACTATTCAAAGCACCTAATTCTCTAAAATGCCTTGAAAAACCATTTGCCTTGTACTTTGTGATCATTATTGTTTAGAAAGCATGCTGCCAAATAAAGAGGGGAGGAGTAAGAGGAGCAATAAAAATGAAGGATTTCCAGTTTAGCATTGATAAAGGTTTCATTCCCTTCCCAGTGCAAGGACCACTGCAATTTCTCCTTCTCTCATATGAAGCTAGATAGCAACTATTAAAATAATCTTGAAAGAAAAGCAATGCCATCATTCAAACCAAAAGAAACTAGCATGTTTCACTGGTTTAAAAGATGTGATTTATTTCCAGTCAACATTTTCTTATTTCAAATTCTTCAGTGATGGTATTTGATATTCCACTTTGTGCTGACAAGGACATCTTGGCTTTTTAATGGCATTTTTTCCCCATACCCGTCCAGGTGTTTCCCAAGAGCTGAGTGAGCAGAACACTGTTCAAGTACATCAGTATAGAGCTTAGAAATGCCTACAATAGACATGATGTGCCTGTGAAGAGTTTTCACATCTGGGACCTCCTAAACTGGTCCATACTCAGAGTACCACCTGACAACAATTCATGATGTTCCTCTGCTAGAAGCATTATCTATGAAAATTTATCTATTTTGGTAAAAATGCTTCCTCTTTTTCCACATGACTCACTCATTCAACAAGTTGAGCATGTCTTAAAATTTCACCGCATTTCCCCTACTCAGGTAAATCCTGCCATCATTTAAAGTGTTCTGTGATACAGACTATGTGCTGAAAAGTCTATGAACCTTCACAGACTTCTAAGCTTTATTTTCCTGTGCAACTCAAGCTGGTGAATGTACAAAATCACAAATATGTTATAGCTCTATGGCTAGAGAGAGAAACAGATGGGCAGACTGATCAAGTACCATCTTGGATTTAAGTTATGTTCTTTAGGATTGTAAGCATTGCCTCACCTTTAAGGAAGGCTGCATACAACTTCCTCACTGCCCACTCCCCACCTGCCAAAAAGTTTTAATACCCGATTTAAAAGCAATAGCAGTAAGCACAGTGACACTGTGAAATAATTATAATATTCTAGAAGTCTCAGACAGCATCTAGAAGTGACTTATACAGTTTCTCTGGGAATTCAGAAGGGCTCTTTTAGCACCCACCCACTGAAACACAGCCTGAGATACTGCCTGCACTTCCAGCCAGCTGGCACTCAGGACTTCTCTGACCCACAGAAATCCCAGGATGGCAAATGATACAAGGAGATTGATTAGGCCTCCTCATCCTGTAATAAGCAGGCAGGCATTTTCAGAATTCCTGAGAACCCAGCTGAAGCCAACAGGATCCATAGGTCTAAAAATAAGGATATAAAATAAGGGTAACGAGCTCTATGTTCTCCCTGGCTTTGCCTACGGTTGCCACTAGGTATCTGCTACCTCAATTGAGATTATATAGCATTTCTATCCTTTGGAAATCGAAAAGGTTCCTGAAACTCTTTAGAGCACATCAGAAGGAAGATTAGCCCTGCAGTCATCTGCGGCTTCAGATGCGAAGGGAAAAAATAAGGAAAAAGCTGGTAAGATTCCTTTATGGAAAAAACTCCAGATAGAGACCAAGAAGAATGGAATCACAGCTCCTCACTGGGAAACAGCATTTGTCCTCTCCCTCACAGCAAGATTAAGCAGATTAAGTCTTTGAAACCTATAGATTTCTACAATTCAACATTTAATTCTCTTGAATACAGGATATTCATGCTCAATTTCCACTTCCAAGACAACTTGATCTTAGCTTCAAAGAATAGAGGGAGACTGGGAGAAAACCCTCACGAGCGTGCAGCTTTCTAGGGACAGGAAACTGTACGTACTACCCTACAAGCTGCTCTACCACAGTTGATAAAATGGAAGCTCTCTTCAGATAACTGGAGGCCTCTCAAGTCTAAGTCCCCTGGCTTTCTCCCTTCCCAGCTTTGCTTGGTCGTTTTCTAGTGCTCAGGTCCACAAGACCTGTTTATTCTACCTATGATTTCCTATTATTACATTATTTATTTTAAAATAAATCTTAAATGCATCACTTTGTTACCCCATCAAATGTAATTTCATCCCAGACAATAATGAGAACAGTATGATAATGAGAGAACTATGTACGCTATAACATCTATTATTTTTTCTAAAACTAATTGTCCTTTGTTTAGCAGCCACATTTAACTCCTTATATTCTCTTCCAATGCAGACATGATACCAGGGCTATGACCACTGTCATTATTTTTGTAATTTTTTTTTTTGTAATGCAATGTCTAGGACTCATTACAGTGAACTATTTATACAGGGCTTGCTCTTAACCACTTCTTCACAGTACAAGGTTAACTATGGATCGTTACATAAAAATAGATTTATATCTGAAATCTCTCAGTTAACTGTTTTGCTTTTACTGACTTTTTTCTAGCAGACACTGCTAACATTGGCATGTCTTCCTGTTGTCATGGCAATGAAAGGAGTCTATATGTTTTTGGATGTGACTCAGAAATCATTTTATATAGAAATGGGCCAACAATTAGAAGAACAGATACTGGATTGTTCATTGGTAGCACTGAAACAACTGGTTTAGAGGGGGAAAAAAAGGAGAGCACCTGAACTGTGCAAGAGGCTGAACATGTGCTCCTCAATTAGATAGAAGATATCAAACTGCTGCTTGTGACCCCATCTTGCAATTAGGTCTGTGTGGGTAGAATTTTGTCAGCTGAAAGCATTACTGAAATCACAGTGATTTGCTTATGCAATTACATAACCAAACCAGGACCCAGATTTGTTGGAATAAATGCTGCTCTTATTGTTCAGAAATACATGAAAAGAGTCTTATTATATACTCCTCTCAATAAAGAAAGGTCATGACACAATCATTCTCTGTAAGGGCTCATTCACAGACAAGACATGTCTTGTCCAATGAATTCACAATTCACACAAGGCAAGAGAAAGAGAAACATATTTTAGAGGGTCAAGTTTACTGATGGAAGACAAAGGAAGGAAGGTGTCAGCCACTGCTCAGGTGTGCAAGAAGCAGTTGAACCATTAAGAAACATGCCTAAAGCCAGCCGACATCACTCTCTGAAGCGTTCAGAATCTGACTGCTAAACTAAAAATACCAGACACCCATGTCTTCTGTACGTTACTCATCACAACACTTGCTCTTTTACTGTGCATCCAAGGTATATGAAGGAAGCTGTTATGAGAACATCTTGCCTGTGCAGGCATGCCAGGAGTGGAGGCACTGATATATATGCATCTGTGTCACTCAGTAATTTCATTTTCTGACTCATATTTTGGAGTGTCAGTTCTTTCTCATGGCACTTCCTGTTCCTACCAAGCAGAGCCATACTAACTGCTATTTATCACAAAGTAGTCTACAGCCACATCCACACGGCCAGCTGGCCCTTGCTGCAGTACAAACCCATCACTGCCACGTTGTCAGCACTTCTCAGAGCTCGAGAACTCAGCTGGCTGTCTCACTTCTCTTGTTCTCCTAGGGATCCCAACGCACTGAAATTCAGAGTAGGAGCCACTCTGAAGTAACTCACATTTACGATCTGTCCATCACCATCTCTTCCTTTCTTTATCTGGTTGGTAACTTTTTCACACTGTTAAAAATCAGTTTCTGTGAGGACACTGTTCTGTGCGTTGGGCCAAAATGATAAAGTCAGAGAACAAATGGGAAAAACACACAGGAGTTTGCATTGGAAGATGATGAATGAGGATGTAAAAGGAAAAACAAAACTATATCTGAACAACTGAACAATATTAAAATTCATACACAGCACTAATTCCAAGCTAACGTATGCATGGATACATAGCACTTTGAGTGTATGTATTTAAATTACTAATTTGAAGTTTTAATAATAAGCTCAACACGACAGCATTCAGTGCACAGCCAAGATGTACCTTAACCACTTTGTGCTCGTAATTCTATGCATAAAGACAGCAGAAGGAGTCAAAGTACCACTCATAGGATTGCCTCTCCCCAGCTGCACTCTTATCAGTTCACAACATCTGAGGCCTTAGGAGCAAGATTTGGTTCTCCACTGTTATGAGCCCCCATTGCACAACACTGTAGCTGTGTCTCAACTTCATATCCCTTTAGCAATACAGTTACGAAAGATAACAGTACTTCTTAAAACTGCTTTTTTCTCCCCCCCCCCCCCATAGTCTCCCCTACACAGTGAGCAAGGCAAAGAAATCTCCAGGTGGAAATAAGATGCAAAACTGAGCTCTAAGTCACCAAAGTCTGGTGTCACGTGGATGTGAACAGACTGAGCCTAGCTGTCCCTTTGCATTCAAAGCCCAGAGAGGTTATCCAGCTACCATGGCCCTGGAGCACCAGAAGCAAACAGGCTCGTTAGCCTTGGCAGGACGCTGGGGGGACGAGGGGGAGGATTGCCAGCTGTAGTACGCAAGAGACGTGTGCCTGTACACATTAACTTAATGCACAGTAAACTCACTGCTGTTCCAAAAAGGAATAGCCACAGCATTTCATAAAGCTAATATTTACAGAGAATTGCATCACATGAAACTGGACTCGACATCGAAAAAAACAACAACAAATGCACATTTGTATGTTTTATCATAATTCTTTCATGAAAAGTACTGCGATTATTTCTTTCAGCAAGAGGTCATTTAGTTTTATAAGAACGTTTTATCAGAACATTTTTAATAAATATTATCATTAAGCCCAGGAAAATAAGCATTTCCCTATACTTGTGATTGCTGTTATTCATTGCTGAAAACTCATCATGAAAGCAGTAAAGCCACCCCTACAAGTAGCAGTGTTCAGACACCACCGTTTTGCCAAGACCCAGGTACCCACACCACATGGAACACGAAGGCCCAGCAGTTATTGTAACACATCTGTACAGCGTACTTCAGTACACTGGTTAGCAGCATTAAAAATTATGGCATCTCATTTTTCACTAGGAGGTCATTCCTCAAAAAAAATATTTCCCCAAAATATTACTCTATTTATATCTTTCATCCCAGAAATCCCTTTTGAACTCAGGCTACAAAAGCAATTCATTTATATCTGAGTACATCAATTTTCAGAACTCTGACAGCCAAGTCACTTCCTCACTTGTGCTCCATTTGTTTTCCTCTTTGCCTAAGCTACTTCCCTAGTCTCAAGGGAATTAGAATAAAAAAGAATAAGTTACTTCCTGACCCTTCTTTGGCTTCTGTCAGTCTTCTCGATTCATTTGTATTCTTCTAGTCTCTAAAAGAAAGTAAATAGTCTGTTCTAACTGTTGTCTGGAAGCTGCACAATGAGGAATTATTATCCTTCTGCTTTCAGGAATCAATGGCCGCTGTGTAAGGCTAAAAGCAGCTTTTCTCATCCCTTTGTTCTCGTATTTCCTTCCATTCCATTGTTCTTGCTTTCTTTTTTTTTCCAGGAAGCACCACAAACAATACCTTCCCCACCTTCACTTCAAGATGTCAAAATGTTTTCCAGCAGGAAAGAAACATCTTTCCCATAGATGGGGAAAATACAAGGTGCGAAGAGATTCATCTCATCCCAGCATATTTAGCATAGGCCATGTTGCAGCACGTTACCCAACCCTGTACTTTTACAAGAAAATTCTTGCTTATACTGGTCAGTCCAGAAGGAGATTGGTGAAGAAGTTCAAGCATAGTTTTTGTTTCTGTTCCACGGCACTTCCTGGGCTGCTACCACTGCCAGATCACACTGCTGCCGGGCAAATGAAGTTCCTGTTCACAGAAACTGGTATGGAAACTTAAAGGTCACCTTCAAAAGGAACAGTAAGGAGAAATCGTTCACATGGAACACTGCCAATATCTTCAGTTCAGGGAATGAAAAAGTGAGACCTAGACAGATGAAAACTTTCCCAAGGCTACTCCTGAGCCTGCATTAACTCCTGTCTCCATAACTCAATATCAGATTTGACCCAAGAGCTCAGAGGTGCTTCCCACGTCCACGTGCCTGAATTTGTACGAGCTGTGAAGCCTTGGGCTTTACCTTCAATCACTGAGCAACGTGCAGACATTTTCTTCCTTGCCATGGCTGTCATCCAGAAAACAGATGAGCCAAAACAGTTCTACTGTAAAATACTAATAAATAGCTCAGCCAATTAACAGCTCAGTAAGAGACCAATGTGGGTATGCGGGTAACCTTGCCTATCATAACCTAAGTATGTTGTTAAATGACTAGGATTGATACAATTTACATTAATAAAGAGGCACTTCTTTCCATCATCTGTTCTGGAACTATTGGCTACAGGCACTCTGCTCTCTTGATAACCGCATTTACTTACAACACTCCTGTAACCCCTGCCCTCAGAAATTAAAAACACCAAAAACTCAAGCACCAGAATCAGAGAAGCAACAATCTGACATCAACACAAACCTTAGCATGTACAACCTGAGGACAGCATAAAAGCACAGAATCACCAAGGTTGGAAAAGACCTCCAAGATCTTCCAGTCCAACCCCAATCATCTACCTACCGCCAATATTTCCACACTAAACCATGTCTCTTACTGCCACATCTAAGTTTCTTGAACACCCCCAGGGACAGTGACTCCAGCACTGCCCCAGGCAGCCCATTCCAGTTCCTGACCACTCTTTCAGAAAAGAAATTTTTCCAAATATCCAACCTGAGTTCATCTGAGTAGTTCACTCAGTTTATTTAAGCATGGAAGGAAAAAAAACAACAACAAAAAACACCACACCTCTCCCTCTGGTCTTCTGAAATCAGTTACATACCTACTTGCAGTCGTTTCTAATTTGTCTTGATCATGTGAATTAAAGAATTAACTGAACAATCATCTAGATGTGAAAGCGTTGGAACTGAGCCGGGAACCTGTCTATTGCTCCTCAAAAATGAGATGAAGAGATCCCATTCATTTATTTTAATAAAGGATTTCTGATCTTCTGTGTGTTACAGCTGAACAACAAATGCACACTTGAATAGCATATATTGATAGGTTTGGGACAGAAAAAGCCAATTTTCAGGGGATATGCCTTGAAAAAGAAGAATACGTGCACTGAAAGATGTATTCTGTCCACTTAGCTAGGGCTCCTGAACTGCAGTATGTGCAGTGATGAACAGCACTTTCTGAAACATATGACCAGAAAGGACACATGGCCTGCCAGTCCATAAGAGAGCAGAAAGTAGCAATAAGGAAGAGGAGAAAAGGCAACAAATGCAGTGCCAAATTTCTGTAGGCAGTCTATGTGATGGCTGAGACATTTTCTCCCAGTTTCTCTAGCTTCTTCACCAGAAAGGATTTGGTATAACTAATCCCCATGCCCAAATGCACTGAGGGGCACGTGGCTGGCTGTGTTCCATGTCATCCTCCTCCTCACCTCCCTGCCACCAGCATTCAGCTGATTACCAAACAGGTTTTTCTTGGTGTTATTTTTAATTCCCTCAAGCTGCCTATTTCCTTTCCCTCGCCAAACAGTAGGAGTTGCTTAGCTCCTCAAAGGTCTTAAATAGCTGCTGGATGCTGCTGGCTGGGACGCAGCTCCTGAAGGTGCCATCCCATCACTGAACAGGGCAAGGCGCAGCACAGTGCCCACCCACAGGCACTGCATTGCCTGAGATGCACAGCAGGCTCTGAGACAGGCAGGCCAGTGGGCCCAGCCTTCCCACACAGCCCATGTGAATGCCTGGTCATACATGCCTACATGCCATTTTATGGACAAGGTGCATACTGGCTCGCTTGCCTCCGACCTTACCCACTTCACTTGCTTCCAGGCAGGTTTCAGAGTCACATTTCTGAACAGTATGTAAAGCCCAGCAGGAACTATTTCTTGTGTCACTTTTTCTGTTGATTCACAGAAACAAGCTGCTTATTTCTGGAGGCTTCATGCACTCTCAGGTTTCCCTGCTTCATTTCAGAGAGAAATCCCAGAGACAGCACTGATGGGATTCAGTGTCTTAAAATCACAGTGGCAGTTTCATTTTCAGAGCCAGTCCCCTTCCACCAGATCTCACCAACAGCTGCAACAGCATACAGATGGTCAATATAGGTCAACAGCTTCCATCTGAAGAGTACAGCTGTGCTGGAATGTCTGATCCAATGTAAACTGAACACAGGTAGGAGAGGATCTTAATTTTGTACAGTATTTGGTTTAAAATGTTGCTATAAAATACAATAAAAACTAAGGAATGTACAGATTCCACAAGGAAAAAGAGGAAAAAACAGGTGCTGTAAAATTACTTGAAATACAATTAAAACACAAGGAACTCAGTGAAAAACAGAACTCTTCTAGGAAAACAGGTTGAAGGGACTTTCAGTGTACTTTTTTGTAAAGTGACATTTCCCTAGGAAATAAATGCCAGTCTTCAAGCAGCAGCTCCTACGATGTTCCAACAGTTCAAAATAGTATTTTAAAGTTTCCCTTCAGCTGTTTGTTCACCCTGTAGGAATGGTTCAGTATTTTGAAGCCCTCACCCTCAAGGAAATTGGTAAGACATCAGTACCAGACATTGTACCATTTGTATTCAGACTAGAAGAGTCGAGTTCTGCAGGCTGAAACTGCAGTTTTGATCACTGATTTAAGAGAAGTTATTACAAATAAAAATATTCACCAAACCCCAAACATGAGAACAAATCTGAAATTGTACCAGAAGACAACTGCTGGCACTAAGCTCAACAAGAGTTGTGATCTCTGCCACCTACTGGAGAGCACTGAATACCAGTACTTTGAGGTACACGCAGAACACAAGCCCAATCCAACAAGACAGTCATCAAAAGTTTCTCCTCTTTTAGTTCTCTGGATAGCTTCCTTTTTTAACTCTCTTTTTCATATCCCTTTTCCTAAAATAGCTTCAATGAATATTAGGCAAACCACATGAATTCTCAATTATTCAATGCCAAGCAAAGAACAGTCTGTAATTCCCATGGCTAGCCTAGTTTAATGTTATGAAGTACCAAATTTCTCTAAATACCTGAGAATCCATTCTGTACTACGTAGCACTCCCCCAACTTCAGTAAGGAAATGTAATTAGAGACATATTAACTCCTGGAGTTTTAAAGAAGATTCATTGTTGACCAACTGCTCAAGATATAAAGGAGCTCTTCAGAAAGATAAATAATACTGGCTAACATCCTTCACTGTTAATAAGTGACTATAGCATGTTATTTTCTGTCCTAATGAGCTACCCCAAATTTGGAGCTTTTGGTGCTATAATTAAATATGGCAGGTTTTTTTGTTGTTATTGGTTTTAGAACTAATCAGCACAGTACTTATGATTATGAAAACGCTCCCAGTTTAGTAGCAGGAGAGGCTGATTTTGACCTAGCTTAGATACGCCTCTCATAACTTGTGCTGTCAACTACAGACAACAGAAGAGAAAAAAAATAGGCAAATAGCATGGGAGAATCTATGGCTTCCAGTTACAGCCAACTGGCTCAATAACGTGGATAATATTCAAAATTATCTTTTCCTTTATTCCTTCCAAACAAAATAGCTGACGGTGCAATTTAATTTGTTCAGAATATGTTGCAAGTCAGTAGTTTTGCTTGTGCTCCTTATAAAAGCTTCCAGCATTAAATTGCTTCGTTTTATTAAAGATACACCTTCATTTTTAAGATAGAGCCCTGTTCATATTGCAAATAAGCCATCACAAATTATTACTGAGAAGCGTCTAGTGCAAAGCAGATAAATCAAAGACAACAACACAGTACTGATTGATGGTATTTTTCCTCCATCATTTAAATAACCAGCCAGAGTGACAAAAAAAAAAAGGAAATACTAAAAGGGTGAAAGAAGTACCAAGAGAAATGTTTTGAAAGGAGCATTTTTTTTGAGTGAAAGTTGAAATTCACTAGGTCAGTTATGGGGTTCTTCAGCTGGAAAAGTTAAGTTCATGGTCTCTGCTGTCACAGAGCTGTACAACCAGACACGTGGTGTACCAGCCACCTTCTCTAGTCCTGCTCTGTGTGATCTGAGGTGGGATGCTGAAGTCAGGGCATATATTAAGGAATATTAGTCAGCTTGTGAAAATCTTGTTTAGCTTATTTGCAATTCCACTGACTTCAATTTGGCTGTTTACAGCCACCAGAAGGAAAAACTATAGCTCTTGTACACAGTGTGTGACAACTGTCTGCTCAGCAGCTGGAAATCAGAAGTACTACAAAAACAAGTGTTTAACACTTACAGCCACTGACCTGAGGCCCATAGATATACCTGCTTGCTTTCAAATGCATATTTAATCAAAATGCAGGATTAGACAAACACTTTGTGTAGGTAGAAAAAAAATTATCCAGAGCGGTGTTTGAGGTACTTGTAGCTAACTATAAAATATCACATTGCTATAAGGACACTGGATAAACAGATAGCTCAGCTGGAATTGAATGTACAACCTTGTTGGTTTTTTTTTCCCCACAGCCACAAATGCTTACAGAAGGACAGATTCCAAGCAGGTAGGAAAAGAAAAGTAAAAAGACAGAAGTTGACCAAATAAGCTTTGATGTGGGGGAAGGAACACTAGAATTTGGGGGATAGTGGACATGCTCCAAAAATAAGTACAAACCTTCATGGTCACTACTAAAGATAAACAGATGCCCAGTAAAACAAATACACCACCAAGGACACAATCTGATAGGTGTGCCAGCACCGTAAGAGAAAGATACAGCAAGAGGAAATACAGCAGCACCAGATGTGGATGCAATGGTCACAATTAGGAAAATGCATTGATAAAATTTTTTTCATGAACATGCAACACAGGTACATGAAAAAAGACAATGTATCTTAAAATTTGAGAAGGGCTCAATAGACACAGCGTAGCAGCAACGAGAAACCATTCTGTTAGGCCACAGCATAGGAAAAGAAGGAAGATCATGATGAAACACACACTACCTTAGTAACTACTGAAAAATACTGACAGAGTTAAACATGGACTCCAAGAAAGAAGCAAACCATTTCTACAAGATGGGATGTCTGTCTTACAGCACATGATAACGCAGGCTGGAATGAAGCACAAATGATGGAAAATATTCATATTTCAGAGCGAGGTTGTGCAGCATATAATACAGGTGATAGGGTCAAAGCCCAAAGTATGGAATAAAGCGTACCAACAACTGCCAGTGCTCTAAGTACAAGCAGGGTGACGTGGCAATGACAGGAGGCATCTCACTGCTGGCACTATAGGCTGTCATGGAGGAGGAAATGCATGAAATGCACTGATACCCATTTTCTAGAAAACAGCTGTCTTAAGGAACACACCCCGGGAACTGAAGGAATTCAAGTCATCACCCTTCATATAGCAGCTAAATAAAACAATATAAATGTAATTCTATTCCTCATGTGACACTGGAAGGATAATTTCAAGTGCTCATGACTTTAAGAAAAAAAAAAGCACTTATCTTGGCTGCAGCTTCAAAAGGACACAGTGGTCATGACCCAACTAAGCCGAAGCAATATGCATGCTTCACTGCAGGGTGTACTCCTCGCAAGGAAGCTGACGTGCACTGTGAAAATTAGGAACCAGCCCTAGAGGAAAGTGCTTCAGAAGTCACATTTGTTGCAGCAGTTTTGCAGGAAGACAATCTGGGAGACACGGGTTGAAAATGCTCTCACCAACAGTTCTGCTCAGAAGATGCTTCTCACACTGCTACTGCTGCTCAGTGTCAGGAGCATCACCACTGCAGTAACAAATTGCAGGATTACTGCCTCACAGAAATACCTATCTGCAACTTCAGAGCATTAACCGAGGGAGGCTGCAGTTTGAAATGAGATGGCAGCCTGAAGAAGCACTCCTGTCAGTGACCCTGCCTCCAGGATTTCACAGGACAGGGCTAAAAAGGAGACATCTAGCACACAGTACTGTAACATGGACCAGCCTGAGAGGAGGCAGTGACCACCCACACCAAGCCCATCCAAAAGCAGAAGTTGAACTACAGATGTTTGGGCAACCTGGGAAAAGAGGAAGCACCCTGATGTAATGTGTGCTTCAACCTACGAGTATTATTGCTCTCACACAGCCCAGATCAGCTGCCTGGCCTGAGCTTAGACAGACTGACAGCCTTCAGTGATGGAGAGCACAGACAGGGGCTCAGCCCTTGGAACAGGACCCAGGGATGGATCTTCTGGCTTTGCACAGAAGTTTGGGGATTCTAAATGGAGAAGCAGAGCAGCACAAGCCAGGCATCTTTCAGAATAACATCTGAAATAGATGCAGGACACTTCAGAGATCTCAAGGTCAGGCTTTTCAATCAATTCTGAACCTGTCTGAAGACAATGTTTTGTTGCTGTTTTTTTTGTGTATGTTTTTTGTTTGTTTGTTTTTTACAGCATAAAGAATCCCAATAGCTTCTCGTACAAATGTGACATGGGAGCACAACTGAATGACAATGTAGGGCAGGAAGCAAAAGAAACACGGCACCCCACTGCAGCAGCAGGGCACAGCTCTGCCATGCCAGAAGCAATTAATGAGATGGGAAGGCAGCCAGCCTGCCCAGCTAACAGAACAGCCAAAGAGCACCAAGTCCACAGCTGCAGATCTCCACATTTAGTTAACTCCTCCTGAAGTTACAGGTCAATAGTAAGAACTGTAGGCTGTACTTGAAAAAAAAGCATGAATGCAATCTTTTCCTCTTTATGAGCAAGAACTCAGGTGATAAAAGTTGAGCTTTCTTGCTAATCCTTAGAGGACATTTCATGCTGTTACAAAACACGTCTGTGACTACAAGGTGCTCAGATGCCATGGTTACAGGCACAGTATGGGATTGTAAATAGCGCGCTGTGACAGACCTGCGCACTCCTCCATACTGCAGCTAGCTAAGGCTCTGGGAGACCAGGCAAGTTTCTGTTAACTTCTACCCACATTCCGCTGATCTTTAGCACTTGGGCAGATCACCATTAACATTCTGTCATCGTTGCATGCTCTGAAACAACTGCCCTTAAGATCACAGTCCTGTTTACATTTTTATTGACCAAAACTCAAAAGTAAATGTTGTGTCAAACAACGTTCATAAGAAGAGTTTAAATAACAAACCAATTCAACCTGGCACGTAGCAGTTCCAGCAGTTATCAGAGGGAACCAGAGGAGACAGCACCACTTCTTCATGTACTTACAGGGACATGATGCCAGTGACAGAACCTTTCCTTCGGCTGACTGCAGTTGTACGGTGCTATTAAGTACAGGGTAAGTCCACTGTACCCAAACATTATACAAGCTTGATTAAAAAAACAGCTGAATAATATTTTTATTTGGAGAGTACGCAGCATTTGCTGACCTTCTGCCATTTCATTTTTTTTTCTTTGCAAATTTAAGCTTTTCATGCGTGTGTGTATGTGGACAAATTCACCGTAATTTTTTGTTCTCTGCTTCCCTGAGGAGTCTGTGAAACAACATCCCTACAAACACCAAGTGCACTGAAAGCCAGGGAAATAAGTTGGAAAGAACATTTCAATATATTCTTAATTATTCTTGGTTAACAAATAAAATGTTTTAAGTTGATACTAAACGAGCATTGACACTGATATAAAATGGGAAACTGGCTCTTCATCTGATTCTAAGCTTCCCATGGGAATGCTGAAAACCTGTTTTGCTCCATTTCAAAACAGTTTCTATTTCTTCAGAGAAGATTTACTCTATATCCTGAAGAATTAGAGCATGTTTAAAAGATGTGGTGCCCACAGACCATGCAGAGCTTCAACACAATGTCACACTTGAGAAATAGGTAATTTAGCATTCACCGTAAGAAAAAATGTGTGCATACACAGCATGAGACTAATTGCTGCTAATCTTATTTTCTTCCTTCAGAGCGAGCAACACACACACAGATTCCCAAAGCAGAAGAGCAGCTTGGAATATTAGAAGTTTCTTCTAACTTCAGGGACCATTGCAAAATTATTTGGAGAATTCAAGAACATTCTAAACAATATCTTCTTGACCAGATAGGCCAAGAAAACTGGAACTCACCTATCGATATTGGCTTTGAACTTCAGGAGCAATTCATAGAAAGGGCTTTTCCTAATATTGCACATTACACAAAGACTAAAACCACTTTTGTTGGTCATATCCCCCCAAGCATACAAACAAGCCAGAAGAGCATTAAGCTGTGTCTTCTTTCAGGTGAAGATTATTCAAATGTATGCAAATGCACACATGGCAGTAGACAAATATGAAGACTAATAACAAAACGTTGTAATAAACCTGAATGAGGCTACTGTCCTTACTCTGCTTGGTGATCTGGAACAGACCAGCTTCCCATTGCCTTGATTTTTATGTAGTCCTTTAAAAACGTGAAGTGCTCTGTGATTATAAAACTCCATCAGGACAAAGAGGGAATAGCAGTCTGGGAGCACGTATTCTCACTTTGCACAAAGACAGCAATCAACTTCTGATTGTGATGTACACCCTAACTCTCCATTTATTCACTGACACCAATTTCAGGACAAGTTACCAAGCACAACTAGCACCTCTCCATCAGCGAGTGCTGTGAAGTACACTGTAGGCAATGTAGTTTTACCAGGCTTGGTATCAGGAAAAAAAAAAATGACCAAAGCAGATCTGCTGTCATTTGGGACGCCACAGTCCTAAAAGGTACGTGGAGATAGACACTGATATATGAGGCCAAAAGAAAGCCCAACCTTTAAACATTTTAAGCTACCTCTAAGTAATATTTATTATTCAATTTCTTAATACTATGCCTCTTCCCACGTCTGAAAAACAAAATGAAAACTGCTACCTACTGCCCTGCTTTATCATTATTAAATTAAGATGCTAAAGCCCAAATGGGAAAGCATCTGAGTACCCCTTATAATCCACTATCACATCATCTTAGTGCAGGTATAACACAAAGCATGGCAAGTGTAGCCATATGAGATATATTTATTCAAGCTGGTACCATCTGTGTTACTCGTGAGCAGTGGAGTGAAACAGAATCAGACTGATATGCAGTCATTCAGGGTCCTGTGTTCCCTCAGTTTTCCAGGAAAGCCTCACTAAGCTCATTTTAGATTAAACCAGGAGACACCAACAAGTACCAGCCACCTGTTTTGGAAGCTGCTTTTTGATTCCATACAACACACAAAGAAAGAAGGAAAGAAGAAAAAAGGGAAAACTTCTCACTTGCTTTTGAGCACCTTGTCCAGTGTTTCAGATCATTCTTATCACAATGCAGAAGGATTTACATAATTCCTCACTGCTCCTGGATGACTCTCGAAGGATGACAAGTGACCACCGCCCCCATCCTTTGAATTGAAGGTCACAGCTACCAGACGGAGAGGAAAAGCACAGATTAAAAGATTACAGCTGACAGTGCTTTCCTAAGGGGACTTCAGACTGAAGTGTGGTGACCATGGCAGCAGCTGTCCAGTGTATCTCTCTGATTACTTGTACATTAACTCTTCATACCAAAAATCAGCAAGCAAGAAGGAAAGGAAACTCCCTTCTCTCCCAGACATTCTCCTCTGCTCCAGCACAAAGACAAACCTTCCTCAGCACAGAGCTCTGTGGTTAAAGAGATCAGACCCTTCAGCAGCGTGGCACTGAGCTTTGCCACACTTGCACAAGCACTCATTACAAAAAGCCCTAACCCCATGGCTGGCTCCAGAGGAAGGTACTTCAGGATGTGGAAACGGAGGCAGATACCTCCAGATACCATTGCATAGTGCTTCTGTGTTGTGTACAGGACTTAAGGGGTTTCCTGGACCAAAGAGAGCATGTGTTGATCTCCTATCCCACGACTGGGGCTTTCCACTGGAAAAAAGTAAGGACTCCAGCTGCCACACAAGAATGATTTAAGTGTTACAGCTTAAAATGCTTATGTGTTGAGAGTGCCTGCCATGACAGGCCAAATGGTTTCCACTTTTAAAGAAACAAAAGGTCACAATTGCTTCAAACCATCGAGACTCAGGAAACCAGTTCTGCGATGCAGGTATCAGCTGAAGCAGGAAAAGAAACTGCAAGGAGAGAAGCACTCAGTGCTCCAGAGAGCAGCAGCTGGAAGGCAGGCCTGGCTCAACCTCGCTGCACGTGGCTGTGACATGTCCATTTGGGCACAGAGCTCCCATCCCCTCCTGTTGGAGCAGGCAGGCTGTTAACACCACGGACTGAATAAAGCTGTATTTATCAACTACGGCAAAAGCCAAGGTGCTTGTAGCTCCACAAGAGCTTATCTCTGCGTAAATAATGCCAGAATACTTTAGACAAGAAAATTATTGTCATTAATACTGTAATAGGGCATAAACTAAAGACCTAAGTCAATTCATACAGCCTGCCCTGCTCACTGATCAATCATTTCATTCACCACGGTCCCATTTAAAATGTAATTAAACTCCAGAAAAATGAGATGTTCTTTTGTGCGATACCTCTCTTGCAGCATCACACATGACACACAGACAGCTGCATTAATTCAGTCAGATAAAGACTACTACAACCACACATCTGCCTGCACCATACCTTCCCAGGTGTTTTCAAGAGCTTAGAATCAATCCCACTTCAAAATAAGACTGGACTTGTTACAAACACTGGAGAACTCACTTCTCCCTGCTGCAGCTTTCCAAGGTCTGTCAGGACCTGAGGACAGACTCAGGCTTAGTGCTGTGATCCAAACTGCATCCTTATGTTGCTGTCTGCCATTTGAACTGTGTAACTGGGTCTAAACTTAATGTAGTATTTTCCATCCTTTGTCAACTGAATGAGAGGCTTTAAGCTAAATATCTTAGACCTTAGAAAGATCTTCCCATGTTTGGAAGCAATCTAATGAAGTTCAGATTCCATACCAATACATTACAACACATTTTTGGCAAATAGCAAGAAAAATTTTTAAAGCAACAGAATTACAAGCTTCCCCCCGACCTCCCAATTAATTATCATATCACAATTTACATATACACCATTACAGAATACCTCCATCAGGCATTTTTAACAAAACATCCAATGTAGTTTATGCAGCTTATTGCTGGGGGGAGGTTAGGAAGTATTTTTGGAACTACTGACATGACACAGTATTATCTAATTTTCCTGACTAGATGCTTCCCACCCTGTGACTGAGCACAGTTCCACGTATGACAGGAAAATGTTACACCTCTGAGACTGATAGTCACACATTGTGACAAACTACTATATAAAACCAATGCTCAGCGATAGCCTCATCACCAGCACTAACAGCAAACTATTCAGAACTCACACCAAAAAAAACCCAGAGCCAGGCAGCTCTCCCACTTCTCCATCTCATCTCAGAGCCAGAGCTCACTCTCCATCCCATCCAGCCTCCCCCAGGCCATTCCTCCAACCACCCTTCTCCCAGCAAAGCTGCTCACTCTCACAAGAGCCACAAACTCTTACCCCTCTGAAGCCTCCATTGCTCTTTACACCTCCAGCTCCTCACAACTCTGCCTACGGACACAGCCTCTGCTTCCTAGTCTAGCTGGCTCCTGGGGCACAGCTGCAGCCATCCCATGAGCACTGGTTCGGCCATCCCCAGCTGGCTCTACTCATCTCATCAGCCCCACAGCCACCCCCAGCTGGCACTACTTACCTTCCCAGCCCCACAGCCACCCCCAGCTGGCACTACTCACCTCCTCAGCCCCACCAGGCTCAGCTCCTCGCTGCAGGGTTTGATGCTGCCTTGCACAAATTCTGAGGTTTATGCAAAGATGAGTGTTGAAATGAAAAACACAGAGAACATCAGCCAAGTCACAACGATCACATGCAAAGCTGAGATACAGAAAACAAAAAACCCTCTGCGTTCTCAACCATTTAGCACTGCTCTCCACAGAATGCTGTCAGAGATGTACGTGCTGCCACGTGCCCATATTTAAGCAGCATTCCCGACCCACATACAGACGTGACAGGAGCAGTATGTTTATGCAAACAGCCACTGATGTGAATCAGGCAGGACCCCCTGTGACAGCCGCTTCCATCTGAAGGGAACAGGTGTGAGGGCACGGCCTGGCCAGGCCAATCCCCTCAGGGCCGTGCAACCCACAGTCTCCCATTTGTAACCTGAAGATGCTGTGAAACACGGGGAATTCTGAAAAAGACCTCTGGCTCTGAGTTTATTTGGTTTTCCATAACCCAGGGAATGCACTGGTGCAGTGAGGGGAAGCCAGCAGGTGAACTGGGCAGCCCCTCACTGAACACACGTCGTTGTTTTGTTTGGGAGATTCCCTCCTGACACCAGAACAGCTTTTCCCATTGCTGCTCCCTCAGAACATGTTACTGCAGTGCTTTGCAAGCATTGAAGAATATTTTTTCTTTTCTGCTACTATATTTTAGATATATATACCAAAAGCAGCTAAGTGAATAATATAATGAAAATTTGTTCGCAATTCCTGCAGGACAATGAATGATATAAACAAGTTAAGCTCAAATTACAAGTATAATTGTCACAATTACAAAAAACATCACAAAAAAAGTGAAGTATAAATATGACAACAAGTATAGAGCCCGTTCCATTCAATCACACAATGTCAAGGAGAGCATGTAAAACATTTAACTAGACCACATAATTTATGAAAACCAAGGTTTAAACATTGGAACTGCTCCACTGAAGAAGCAGCTTGTTCTTCTCAGTCTGCTAAAATACAACATACTACATGGAAGCCTAACAGATGCTTCAACCAGTCCCTGTGATATTGGTTCACAGTGCAAAAGAATTTTAAGTCCAGCAACCTGCGTCCGGTTACCTCAACAGAAAAAGGGATTCAGGCCAGGATTTCAGAAGGCATGAAGAGTTCTGGAACTCTGAAAGCTCTGCGAATAATACACGCAGCTCAGAGTAATTTCAAGGACATATCATCAAGTGCTTCACAGAAATGAATACAAGACCAGATTTCCAAAACACTGAAACACACAACAAATGACCTAAATTAAAAAAAAACAAAAAACTTTAGCCTACTTAAAAGATCATTTAGCATTGTAGAAGTGTGTTGAAAACAAGAAAACAAACAAAAAAATGGTAGGAACACTGTCCCACAGTTAATGTTGCTGCATAATCCAAACCCAGCACTCTGCTCAGCCATGCTGATGCTGAAACAGGACAGGAGTGGCTGCCAACAAACCAGGTCATGCTGCAATGTGTTGACTTCACTGAAAAATGTCTCAAAGCTTAAATGATCAAAGAGAATTAATTTGGAAGGAAAAGAAAACAAACAAAAAACAACAGACGTACAACAGCTCAATGTCCTATGACTACTCCTTGTTTGTTTAATGCATTTTCTAATGCTTAATCTGGGGTATGGGTTGGTGGAGAGAACTACTGAGATAACCCCAGTTTGACAAAGTGATAACACAATCACTAAAAAACATCACACCTCCAAGCCTGGGAACAGGAAAGGGTGGGTTCAGTCTTACTTGGGGTGCAAAGAGCCACTCAAATTTGCTAAGGGGGAGAAAAAACATGGTAGCAGCAATAGAGCTGGTCCTCAACTCGTGTTAAACTGCCACAGCACTCAATTTAAAATAGAGTTCATAAAAATATCGGGCTGGCTGATGATCCATCTGAAACTTCTATCATCCAGCTGCCTGCAGTGAGGTACAGTTTATCAGAACAACCAAAACTATTGGGAAAAAAGGAAAAAAAAAGATGGCCAAAGATTCTGGAGCTGCACAGATCTCACACTCCCTTTTTTCACCAAAATGACCTCATCTTCAGTGGAGATGGGGGAAACAAACAAACAAATACCAATCAAACAAAAATACCCAAATTCCTCTACCTACTTTCTCCTTCCCTTCCTTCAACCTTCTCAATCCCAGTTCACACCTCCCTGCACACCAATTCCCTGCACACCTTCTCCTTTACCTATTTCCTTCCCACTGCTTTTGCCCCTTCTCTACTTCCTTCAATTTACATTACTGTTCTTCCCTCAGATCCTACCTTCTGCCTCTCTTCTGCAATGCTTCTTGCACATTTCCATCCTTTCACACAAGTACTTTCTTGTCAACTGCCTTTCAGCCTCTACCTAAGCAAGTATACAAAAATATAAATACAAGTAGCATAATTTTCCTTCTTCCTAAGAAACTGAAAGACAGGCAAAATTAACCCAATACCAGTTTTCAACACTGGTTTCCACCTTCAGCTCTAAAACCTGAACCTGAATGTGACCACCATAAAACCAAACAAAATTGGCTTCCCTATCAATCTACAGCTTTTTCTAGAAAGCTTGTTTTGCAATTTTTAGTTTACATATTAAAGGCAAAGTAAATATGGATTTTTAATAACTAGTATATTCCAACAAAAAAATAGCCTCATCAGTGCACATTTTTTGGTACCAACTGAATAATACTAGCATATTTGATATAAACTAACGTAGATAAAATGATGCAACTTACTAGCAGAAAGGAGCTAAATTAAAGTGCTTCTTCGCTCAGTTTTCAATGCAAACTCTTTGAATAAAACCCAAACGTATACAGTTTGGGTTATGTGTAAACGACACCTATGTAGCTAGGTGTTAATGAATCTCCAATTTGCTAACAAATTAAAATAATTAAAAAGTCTAATAAAGACTATTTTGGCCGTTCCTTAGGGCTTTTCTAAGTGCCCTGTTTTGGTGAAGGATCCCACCATCACTCTGTAAAAATGTTTTACTTGGTGTACAACAACCTCCAAGCCAGTACAGATTTTTTTTTTTTTTTGGCTGTGCTCATTATCCGTGGCAGCTGTGTTAGTCCTCTTTCAATCAGCCAGATGATGGCTTCAGAACAATTCTTATTGGAATAGAGAATTGCTGACTGCCAGGTTTGTGAAGGCAAAGTTATGGAGTGCAGTGGCACAATGGTTCTCTCTTCAACGACAGCAATAGCAGAGCGAGTACTGCCCACAGCAATCAATAGCTGCCATACCTGCTATCAAATATTTATGCTATTAACAAATACAAAAATCATAAGAAAATTCTTTAAGACTCGATAACAATTTCCCTGACTGAAATAATACACACAAATTTAATCACTGTGCAGAATGTGAACGATTCTGCAGTAAAAGTACATCAAGCAGAAAGCCCGCATCCTGAGTAAAGTTGATATCAGAAAGACTGAAATATCAACAGAAAGCTCAAAATATAAAAGCACTCCAGTAGAGCCTGTGCTGTGGCACTTCCCTGAAAATCTGGATCATCAATTTTCTAAAATGCTCAGAAGACAATGAATAACATTATCCAGCTGTCGGTGTCATTTCAGAAGTAAGAAGCATCATTCCAAGGATCCAGACGGTGAGGCAAGGGCTGCTGTCAGAGCTGCTTTTTTCAGAATGGATGAAAGTTTCCTCTGTTTCTTGCCTGTAGAATTCTCATTGCACTAGGATATACTGCTTTTCCTCTGATGAGCAGCTTCTCTTTGCAGAAGATCCTCGCTGTCACTTTCACTTTCACAGTT
Organism: Phasianus colchicus; assembly: GCF_987193195.1. Classification (NCBI taxonomy): domain Eukaryota; kingdom Metazoa; phylum Chordata; class Aves; order Galliformes; family Phasianidae; genus Phasianus; species Phasianus colchicus. The sequence continues at coordinate 4,226,275 of NC_143447.1, read as the reverse complement.
TCTCTGAAATAAAAAGGCCATGGTATTCCAGTCACATAAATGAGATACCATGCTGCTAAATAGTCTGATATAATCAGTGTATCATTTATAGAGAAAAGCAGAGGTACTAGAAACACCAGTTTCATTGCAGGTTATGCTCACTGAAGGGTCCCCCATCACACAGCTGGTCATGAGGGCTGTGCAGACTTTCTCCACACTTGCTCATTTCTCAGTTGGACAGGTCAGTCACTGCTGTCATATCCAAACAATGTGCAGCCTCCAAGCTGCTCTTATGTAAAATAAATGTGGCTAGCACCTGTAAGGTTTGCAGTCACTGTTTCTCCTTTCTCAGCATTTCTGGCATAACACAACTTACAGTAGCATTAACAGCATACAAAGGATGCCCAGTTTCTCACCCCAAACCATTAATGTCTTGCAAATTTCAATCCACAGTAAAATTTCATTTTTTTCCCTTTCAAGAATGTACCTACCAAACATTCATCCTGAATTAGAACCTTTTTCACCAGAGAACGAGATAAGTGGTTGCATAAGGAGACAATGCTGTAAGAAAGCTGTAAGTAAACAGAAGAAAGAATGAGAATATGAAAACACCAATACAGACACATCAAAATACATTTCATTCGTCTAAGACATCTTACAATTTTACATGTGTAAGCTCTGCCTTGCCTGCAGATCCCCATCAGCCCTACACAAGCAGGGTGAGAAGCTGCTTGCCATACCTTCCACCGCCTTCTGGCATACTGCCTTTTGAAGCTTTCCATGTTAACAACAGATTCTCGCCGTACCAAAGCTTGCTGCTTGTCCAATGGCTGGAAGATAAGAGATGGCAATTTTATTGCATGGCTCCCTTTGATGCATGAAATGCATAAGATTCTCCTTATTCCTTGAAGCTGGCTGAAAATAACGTTGGGAAAGCTGTGGATTCGTACAGGTATAAGCAGAAGAAAATATTAAATCAGATCCCACCCTGCCCATCCCTGTCCAGTCAAGGGATCCATACCCTTGATTTCAAACAAAACCCTAAAACTCCTTCACAGTCAGCAGTCTGCAGCTGCCCTGAGTGCTGTGCTCACTTCTAGCCCCTCAGCCTGGCACAAAGGGTGCAGTGCAGGGCACAGGCTTTGCTTCAGCTTCCACTTCTGCCTGCTGCTTCATTATGATCCCCAGAAAAACACAAGCAAACAGCCTGGAACAGCCTTAGCAGCCCAAGGACAGAATGCATGACAGCCAAGTAGAAGAGGGAGATAACTACAGTGACTAGAGGATGCTAAGGCAATGCTTTCGCTTTGCAAAGCCACTCACTGCAACACCTTGATTTCCTCTGACTGGAGCTCACTTCAGCTGGCCTTTATTCACATCATTCAGGAAGGCACTGAGAGAGTTAACAAAAAGCTCTACACGTGCCTATTGGAAAGGAGGTGGAGCTACTATGAGCACAGGAACAGCACTGCTGCCCAGAGCTTTCTCAGGGGTGATGGCAGAGTAGGACTAAACCCAGCACCATCACACTATTGGGTCTCATGCTACTTTCAGAATTTTCACTTCTTTTTTTCACATTTGACCCCCTACAAGGACGCTGTCCAAAGATATATTAGAGCCTTCTCCTAACGTCCAGTGTTGGGTATTTCAGTTTATCTAGAGACTATTTCTCAGATGATGCTTGCCCTGAACCATGTCTCACTCTGGTGTCAAAAGGTGGGGACTCACAGCCACTCTGGGCAACATATTCCAGTGTCTGACTTCTCTTACAGTAAACAAGTTTGTTTGATTTTTCAGTATTTACACGGAATTTCCTTATTTCAGTTTGTGCCCTTTGTCCTGTCACTGGATAACACCAGAGAAAGCCTGGCTCAGTCTCTTTTCTCCCACGAGGTAGTTGCACAGATTGATAAGCACTCCCCAGGCCTCCTCTTGATACCAAACAATCCCAGCTCTCTATTTGTCAGCTCCAATCCCTTCCACCAATCTCATTCCAAGATGTTTTGCTGAAAATATAAAAACTAAAAAGTTTAGCTGTCATTTAATATTAGTTACCAAGACATACACTCCAGCATATCTGAAGACAGCTTAGTCTTTGTGCTTTAACCATCCTCAGAATATGAGAGCACAAGTCCCTGGCACCTCATCAGTAAATGCATGAGGAAAAAACTGCAATATCTGGTTACATGGCAAGGGGCAGGAGAGGAGGAGGAAAGCAATTAAAGATGTATACACACAAGAATTCAGACATGTGTCCAGTATTTAGGGATGTCACCCTGGTGTTAACAAACAGATATTCTGCAGATGCTAAAAATGAAGTACCTTTCAAATCCAAAACCACATCAACGTATGCATAGGCCAGACAATTGTATTTGGGAATGACAAAAACAAAGTTCAATACTAGATCTGGTAAAAGAAAAGAGGATGGGAGACAGCTCTTCAACTGTTATGGAGTTTAGAGAGTCACCACCATTTTAGCAGATTTGATTTGCTTATGTAGGGAGCAGCAATCCAGAAATACTTACACTGAACTGGACTAGAATGCAATCAAGGCAGACAGCTGAAAGAGAAGGAGTACCAAAGGAGAGTGGAAAAAGGACCACTGAAAATTTTCCAGCAAAGCAGCGTTTATGAGACAACAAACTCACTTTTCTGCTCAGACGCTAAGGGTATAACATTTGTGCAAGTCAGAGCCAAGTAATCAGCTAGGCTCCTTTCCCATTTAGATGAACACAGCACTCCTGGGTGTCCCCCCACCACAGGGACACATAAGCACTGAGTGCATTTCCCCATGCTGCAAATAGCTAGCATGGTACAACAAAACCTTGTAGAATCAGTCTGAAGTGGAAAAAATGTCACAGTCTAAATGTCAGCTATATAACGGTTTTCTGAGTGCCCTTTTGGTAGCAGAGCCACCGCCAAATCGAAATAGCTTGCTTCACACTGCTCCCAGCTGTTAATAACTATCTCTCAATTGCTGAGCAGCATGCAAACAATGACCCTGTCATCTTCTCAATCATCAGAACACCTTCTCAAAAACAGTGTGTTATTTACCTCCTTCAGCCCAGAGAGCACTGACCTCAAGGACTGAGTCACAAAAATATTGACCTCACCCAAACGCTCAGGAACAGAGTGGCCTCATTTCATGTTCCTTCTCATCATGTCAGTGCATTTGTCCTCAAGAAAATCTACACAAATCAGAGGATGTGAGATGACAGCTGAGGGAAGGCAGACAGACTCTTCACTGAGGGTCTTTTATGCAGATACTCTCAGTAGTCTTTAAGTTACTTCTGAAGAGTTGAAACTCTTTAACAACAACAAAAGAAAGTCTGATGTTCCAGTTTGTCTGGACAGCATCTTCTGCGTCTTGTAGCTCCAAGGAGCCTGCAGAAATGATGACTGAAGCCTTCAGGGCCAATCAAAAGCTGAGACAGTTAATGTTTCCAATACTGCTTGGCACTCTGGAGTCCAAAAGTCCCTGGCCAACAGCATCAGCATGTGAGGGACATCTCCTGGCTATCTAAAATTTTACCTCTTGTGCAAAGCAAGATGCCACAGAGCATGCTCCATCCTCCAAGTACCATAACAGTGTCAGCATCACCCCTGTTGAGCAACTGTTTCCAGGACCCTTCATTTCCACCAGCCTCTGTATGTCTTCACAATGACAGTGACAGATTCAAAGTACCCTACACAAACTGGATCAAAGTATGCTTTTATCATTTTTATCTCAAAGTAGGTAACAATGTTATGAACAACAGCGGTTCAAATTCAGTAAGATCATTAAATTCTCCCCTTCTAATACATTTTGAGATGGACCTGAGCACGGATACAGGGAAGCCTGGCTACTACCTCTGTAATTCCTGTATCTGTGTAACAGTTATCTTGAAACAAATTCAAATAGCTAAGCAAAGAGGACATAAAGTAGCTGCCCAACAACTCTTCCCAGTACAAAAAAGCCCCACAGTTCCTTTTTTTGTCACTGACTACATAATCAAGGAAGAATTGCCATCTGCATAAAGAACAATTTACTGGGTCTAAAAAATGATTCAAAGTACATCTGTGAGTACACAGTATAATCAGTTGAAATCTTTGAAACACAAGTCAGGATTCAAGTTTGGGCCAACTTTTTTCTTACTTTCTAAAACTTAAAAAAAAAAAAAGCAACTTCACAGCAAGAACGTTAGTCGTCAATCCCACATGGCATATTAAATTAGTTGTGGTTCTGTCTCATTATCCTTAGCGTAGAAAGCAAATCAGACATGTATGTTACTGCTTATCATCACTCACATTTTAATATTGGCACTGCAAAATGATATACACGGTAATTTGATCAGTTCATTACAAACTCATAATTCTGTCTTTGGAGTAAGTTTCTTTGGTATGGGACATGAAACTTCACTGAATTTTGAACTGAAGAATTAATCATTAGCTAACACCTGATGGCAGAAGATCCCAATCTGAATTACAGGCCTAAAAACTTCATCTTGAAAAGCCTGATTTTAACTGTTCTTCAGCAGCAGCCATTCTCACAGAGAATTTCCACATACTAAACTGCTACTTCATTTACTTCATGTTACAGCACAAATTTAACCTTTGCAAATACTTCTCCCATCTGCTCTGTAGGACTGCCCACAGCAGCTCTACGTGACTATTTCTTTCATCCAAATGGAGATGCTATCATTCATTCTTTATTGGTTTCTAGGCACCCAGCCCAGTAAATACAGACTGAACTCTCTTCTCTGCATTCATTACTTAGAGAACTTCAGGAATTGTAATATATGATGAAGTATGACATAGGAAATGCAAAAGGATGCAGGGTTAGCTGTGGTCCATACTACAGTGATAACCCAGTTCCTGTAAGTTCAGACACCAAGCATGGGAAAGAACTTAACACTACAAACTTTAGCACTGGGAATTTATGGTTTTGGTCAGCAACTTGTGCAACGCATCAGAATTTCTGTTTCAGTTCTAGGTAATGTTTTTGTGTGTAGAGATTATGCACTGAAACATTATTATTTTTTTTTTTTTACTGTTGTACACTGAGAGAGGCAGCAAAGCCTGCATGAAACCTGATGTAGAACATTACTGATTTGATTCTGCTACACTAAGATTCAGCCCTGCAAGGAATTCTTCACAGCATGATCTGTTTAATAGGTCCGTTAGGGATTCGTTGATGTCTTTGTTGAAAACAGAGTCAAAGTTTCCATTCACACAGGCTTCATTTCCATTTTCCAGCTGAAAATTACTCATCAAATCCTGTATCCACTTAAGATCCTCAGAAAGCTCTTGACTGAGAGATTCATACTGACTCTGCAGAGCAGCATATTTCCCAGTTATGACTGTAAGACTGGCACCTACAGTCTTGATATCATCTTGTAGATGTCTTTTCAGGGATTCAGTTTTGCGGAATTCATACTTAAGCTGAGACAGCTTATGCCTCACACTTTCATTTTCTTCTTTATACCAAGCTTCTTTCTCATTATAAATGGAAACCAGAGCATCAATGTCCTCCTGCAGAGAATCATGGGATGCAGCCAAAGTGGTGACCTCTCGTTCCATAAATGAAATGTCTTCTACTACTTGGGCAAAGCGCTCAAAGTTGATGTAGGTGTTATTAGGAGGCATACTTGAATGGCATTTTATGGTGTACTCTCTCAGTCGTTTTGTCTTGAGCTGTGTGTTCTCAGCCTTCTTGTTTTCTTCGACTTTTGTTTCTTCCTTCAGCTGGTGAGTCTTCAGATAGAGGAACCAATATTACTGGACATTTACAAGACAGTGCAGTAATTCAAACTCTACACAAAGGATGCAGCCTGAATTTCCAATCTGTGGGAGATTCTTTTCTCCCACAGATTTTCCTTCACACGTTCAATTAAAAAAAAAACAAACCAACAAAACAACAGGAAAAAATGAATGTAGTAAGCAATGTGCATTCATTCCAACATGGTAAGTTGAAGTACCAGGGCCTCAGTTTCTTTTGTTGTTAATGTTTTAATCAGTCATTCTCAAAAATATCAATATTTGTAAGAGGAAAAACAACAGTCCTGAAAAGGGTCCACTCAGTGCTTTTTGCAGTGCGGAGCAAAAACTGGATCACTGTGCATGCTGAGATTATCCAAAGGTATTTTCTATATGAGATTTACGCATCCACAAACACAAGCAACATTTATGATGAAAAAATCCATTCAGACACAAAAGTCAGCAAATCAACACATGTGGTACACACAGTTACATTACATTCTGAGGTAAATTATATTTCCACACTGGCTGTGATCAACTCCCAACTCAAGAAAGCACTAAATCTGGGATATAGTGCTTACCATGCAAACAGAGAAGGATGAAAAAATGCAAAGCACAGTCTAATGTAGGACACTGTACATGCAACAAACATCAAAGCTTTGTTCTCCTCTTTTTGAAAACTACAATAATAAAAAGTCATGAGTAAGGTTTGCAGAAATCCCAAGATTCAGTCAGACCCAACCAATTTCCTCCCAGTACATCTCCTCTTTCAGATGTCAATGGTCTCTAGCTACACAGAGGTCAGATTTCCAATTAACACATCAATAAGAGTGAGAACATTATCTCTGCTCAGCTCACAGCAAAAAGCAAGATCTCCTTTTTTATCTGGTCTTACCGTTATCCACGGATGAGACAGAGCTTCCTGAATTGTAAGACGTTTCCTAAAAAAAATAAACAAAAAAAGAAATACAAAAAGTACAGATTTGAGTGAGAAATACCTTGCACACAAGTCCATTAGCCTTCTCTTTGCCTATGTATAAGCAGTAAAGCATTTATCAAGATAACTTCAGGCCTAATACTGAAATCTCAGCATTATGTTTTTCCCAAGGCATGCTGTTTGTGTGTTTACCAGTAAATGTTCAGTAAGAAGCCATCCCCATTCCAGACAATTTTAATTCCTTCTTGACTGAAATCTGTATTTTTGTGTACTCTCTTATAAAAAGTGATATTATTCATCCTACAGGCTTAGAGAATAAATTATTTCTATATACCTTTAATATGACTGTCTCTGAATCATGGTATACAATGTTAATTATATCAAAAGTGTCTTCTAGAGTGCAACAGGACATCATTCCTGCCATTTCCTGAAAATAGAATTTGAGAGGAATACTTCAAATCTTATCCAACATGATCGATCCTAACTTCTTCCTGCAGTGTAGCAGCCCAGTGAACAGCACCCTATCACCATTCAGAATCAAAGGCAGAAGCACCACATTGCTCAATAACATGTGACAAATATCAATGTGCCTGACTTGTCTTTTTTATAAGGAGGTTGCTAGACCTGTGCTAGCCTCTCATCAAACCCCACCTACTCTAACCTATTCTAAGACTGCTGCAATTCCTCGGGCTTGACCCAACAGCTTGCCTCTTTCTAATATCATTCTTTTATCCTAATGAAGCCACTAGAAAGAACTGCAACAGCCTGACTTCCCTCTGGGATGATCAGGGTTAAGGGGAAGGAGATGCTACTTCTGTGTGCCCTTTATTAAAAGAAAGAAACACATTTAAAAGACCGTGGTTCCCAAGGACTGAGAATAAAGCTCTGAATAGCTGTCATGCAAATCCTGGGTGATTGTAGTGGATGCATAGAGACAAAAAGAACTATGCCAGTAGGAGCAGATGTAAAAACAAAGTGTTCTTGGACCACAGGGAACATATTACAGGATTGTGTCATGTCCTTGCAGGCAGTTCACAGTAGATTGAAATACTGGAGTGGTAGTTACCTAGAACTAAAGATTTTGCATACCATTTTCAGCCCTTTACCTACACATTGTTGTACCATTTTGACTTTGGAGAAAATGCAGTCATGAAATTGAAATTTAACAAAGGAGATTTCGGTTCCTTTTGTTAGAGTTTGCGGATGCTGTGATTCACTGTGGGCACAGCAGCAGAACTCTGCCTACCATCTTGCCACTGAATGGCAACACACACTGCAGGGAAGGCTTTGCAGATTGCAACAGGAGGCTGTTTCACAGATTTATCTAAGACACCAATGAACAATTCTGAGTTTTCACTTACCGTGTATCTTTCACCAGGAGTTTCCGAATAAAATCTTTTGCCAGGTCACTGGTATTGCTGAAAAACTCTTCGTCGAATTCATAATTCACAGCTGTGATGTTAGCGAGCGTTTCTTGTTTAGTTTCTCCAAGGAAAGGTGATGCACCACTAAGCCTAGATAAACCATAAAAAAGAATCAGTAGGAAATAGGTCCCCTAATTCAATTACAGTGGCTGTGTACTATACCCTGAGGACATCTGTGGATCTCTGTATTGTAGCAGCCATGCCACTTGGGAAATAACAGGTCCAGCATCTGTGATTCTGAATCAGACTCATTCTGAAAGTCTCTAGGGCAGCACTGAGTGCTCAGATAGACATGCACAGATTCTCCCATTCTGAATATCTCACTGAAGTCACAGTTTGTCAAAACAGGAAAAGCTTCAGCTGAGGAGAGCATCTGTCACTATGACTCCACAAACACTACCAGCCAGAAGCTTCTGTCAGGTCAAGCAGACAAATTTGTATTTCCATTCATTTTCATCAGGTAGGAAAAATCCTGCCTGCAATTTTCTGTCTGCAAAGCTACTGACAAGTTCCCTGTGCAGTAAGTTCAGCCAGGAGATGTTTCTCAGATGGAATCACAATACAGTGTGTGACCAGAAATCAGGTGTGGCCTCGCTAGAGGTCAACCCTGTATGGAGGAATGGGCACACAGCTCATTAAAAGGAATTCACTATGGAACTTCAGTTGAGATAGAATCCAACCGTTTCTGATCAATGCAAGATTGCATTCTCTTGGCACTTTCCTCCAACTGTATGGATATAATAGAGGTATTATAATAAAATGGCATTCAGTAGCATTTATTTAGACAGAAAAAGCTTTCATTTTGATTTGTCTACTCTGTCTCTCTCAGCTGTGACTTGACAACTTTCATCTTTCATGACTATTAACCTTTTCTCCACAAAATTCAAATGTCAGAGCAGGTTCATTGCAGACTCCTCCTACCCTGCCTTCCACTCCTCTGAACATGAAGGCATGCAAATCTGGTTTATAGGAAATTTTATTTATAATGAGCAAATTTATTTCATTCCTGTTTAAAGTTGTCTGGACTATTAAACTCATCTCCTGTGCCTTGTTTTGATAGCAAAGCTTCAGGATGCAGCAGGCTCAAAATAGGACCATGGCAAACTCCTGTGATCTAAAGTGAGGGTTTGAATAAAAAACTGCTATACAGATCTTTTACTTTGTCTTTACTTTCACTATCAAGTTGACCAGGGATTCAGAGGTAAGCAGAAGAAGACATAGGATCATGTGTGTCATTCAACCCAGTCCCCAGCTACCACAGCTTCACTCACAGAATAAGCATTTGAGCACAGAAAAGTTTCCTCTCCTGCTTTAATCATATAATGACACTGACATTGCTGGCACAGTAAGGCAACACAAATGAAGCTCTCCAGCTGTTTTTGATGCTGTAAAGTCTGCCCCATAGGCACAGTCAATCTCATTTCTTAACAGGTTCTCCACCCTCCCTCTTAAGCTATTGCTCCGTTTCAGTTAGTCGAAAAGAAGGTGACAAGAACACAGCTTTCATAAACCACAGGAAACTTGTGAAAGAAGCAGTTCCACAAATTGTCAAGCTCCATCTTAAAACTGTCTCGACTACTTGCTTCCAATATGTCAATAGAATCTCATTTATTAGAGTTTACATGCGTTTCTCATAAGCATTTTTTCTTGTGCTTACTGACTGTGGTGATATTCCCAGCCAGCCTTTGCCCCTCTACCTTTAAGAAGCCCTTTTTAATGCTGCAGATGAGCAGCATTCCTACTTCCTGGATCAACCACCTCTGCTCCTATTTCAGCTTAAATTCTTCATTTTGAATATGGGTGACCATATTTATATAAACTAAACTGCTGCCTTTACAAGCAGTTTCAAACTTCTCTGTTTTCACCAGAAATAACTCTGCTTGTAAATGCTGCTATTATACTTTATGTTTCTATTCTCTCCACACACTGGTACTTCAACTACTCTATGTCCAACCAACATGCTCGGGCTTTTCTGTCCTCTATCAGATCGTACTGATGAGATCTTATAGGAACCTGAAATGCCCAACAACTTCAGAGCCAGTTGTTCTTCATCTGGTCATAATGTCCCTCTTAATTTTTTTTATGCTCTATTTTAAAATTTGAAAAAGCTGAGGAATAAGTTTTTCCATTAGAGTATGTGTGTGCAGCTCCTTTCTTGATTGACTGAAGGAAAAGCTGTTCTGTAGCATTAGTGCATTAGAGCTTTAGGAACACTTCTACATTAATGAATGAATTGTCTGTACTCACAGTATGTAGGTGATGACTCCTATGCTCCTGAAAAACAAAGGAGATTAATTGCAAAGCTTCTGCACTATCTGTATTCTTTTCAACATATACAATACAGAAATGGCTACAGTACTGCAATACAAGCAGGAAAGCTCTCATTATTTTAGATAACAGCCATTATCTAAAAGATACTTTCATTGAAAATGTGAATTTTACACCAATACTCATGTTTTGTGGATATCTGAAATCACTTATTTCTGGGAGATATTTACCACAGTACCTACCAGAAATACACAGAAACAGTAGGAAGGGTATTTTGTTTGGGGTGACTTCTTCTGGCTGCATTCTCAGCAGATCAGATTAGTACACAGGTCTCCTCTGCATGCAGTGCTCTTATAAATAAAGCTGTCACAGGCACTGCAGGAACATGTTTTCTTTTGAGAGTGCTCCACAGCAGTGGACAGTGGCGAACTGTTAACTCTATAATGGCCATTATTCAAATTTTTCACTGTAATTTTGAAGAAGTTAACCAGTTATCTTTTCAGTAAAAGTAATTCATAAAAAAATGGAATGACAGAACAAATAATATGTAATCATTACACTTAATTTTGTTTTGCTTAATTTGTTGCAGTAGAATAAGATTCCCTTCAGAGAAGAGTAGGAAAAATTGTCAGGAGAGCAACCTGGAAAAGAAGTTAGAAGCTTACCACATATCTGCAGCCAGCCCCAGTGGTTCATAGTTCACTATTTCTGGAGCTGTAGAAGATATTAGAAAGAAAAAAAAAAAGTAGGTGGGAACAGAAAAAGACCAAAAAATGGATGAGTGCTGTCTGTGTGAAATCCTATTATAAGAAAAAATTTCTTATTTCAAAGCATCACCATGTAAGACAGCATGCAAGGGAAAAGACCAAGGTAAGATACTGAGACAAAAAAAGGTGTCTCTAACAGCACTGAAATCATCTCAGGTCATATTACAGACATGCTTATATGGAATATGAATTATAATTCTCTATTTTCCCCATCACAACCCCCAAAATTCAAAATGAAACAAATGGAAAGTAGAGAGACAAATTAGAATGATGATCAATAAGCAATAACAATAAAATCAAGTGGAAAAATGGAAGGGAGAAACAATGGGAGGCACTTTGTCTAGAAAGAAAGAAAAGAGGAACCTGTGTAATTGTGCAGCAACGCACATAGCTTACCTGTCCCAGGCAACAGTAGAAAATTATAGAAAATTATAATTTGTACTGCAGTGTTTCGCAACCTCAGCCTTGAATTTGTCTCTAAACATTTATTTGGCAACAACTGACTCCCACAGGAGTAGCCCATCAAGCATACAGAAAGCCTAACAGAGAAAAATAAAGCAAATCTCTAGATTTAGGTCACCCTGATACAAACTGGTCACTCACCTACAAATTCTGGAGTTCCAAAAATGTTTTTAAATTCAACTCCATCTTCTATTTTGTGAGCCAGGCCAAAATCAATGAGTTTGATGTGTGGAATAGGAATATTCTTGTCGAGAAGCATAATGTTTTCAGGCTAAATAATAAAAGATAGATATTTGTTATTATATTATCTTAGAAAATAACAGATCTACACCTCCAGTTCTCAATTTTTTTTTTTCCTTCCCATATACAACACTACAGAACAAGAAACACATGCCCTTGCTTAATCATACACTCTTTTGGAAAAGGGATGACATCTCAAAAAATTTGACATCAATGAACAGACCAGAATTTTGCAATAGGAAAACAAAACTGATAATATAATAAAAATAAAAATAATAAAATAATTCATTCTTCCTCTTGCAGTCTTTATTCTCACCTCAAGCAAAATCTTTCTATCTTCCCATTAAGCTCATCTTAATGATGACTGTTGCCAGGATAGAAGCAACATATCCTTGTTTCCGCACTGCTGTATTTAGTTCCCTAATCTGATAAGATATATAACTATATTATTATCCCAGCAGCACTGTGATATAACATCAAGTGGCACTGCGGTGCATCTTGTCCTCTGTTAAATCAGAAAATATGTCCTTGTCCTGAAAGGCCTCCTAGGAAGATGCCAGGCCCTGATGCCATGGATTTGCCACTGTTCTAACATCAGTGCCTACTTAACAGCTAGAGGGCAGCTGAAGCAGTGCAACTACCTAGTACAAAGACAGCATGCACTTGCTCAATTCTGAAGGAGAGCTACACAACTGAGTATTTTGCTGCACTGTTCTTGGAATGTACACTGAGAAATCCCATTATTTCTGCCCAGCTGTTCCTAATGTACCATAGCCTACTGGACAATGTCTTAGTATATGACTCTTAACACATCTGAACATACTTAAGGAAGGTAAATAATCTTTTTTCCGGAATTAAATTCACACCTGCAACAAGAAAACCCAGAAAGATCTACAGGATTTGCTGCCTGAATAATCCTTAAAATGGAAAGTGTAGTGATTAGTGGTCCTATATCATGTATGACAACAAGCTATTAGAAGAACATGCAGCATTTCCTACAGATTCAGGGCAAGACTCTGAGCCAAAGCTAGAATAACTTTGATATTAGACCTATCTTTACCTCAGTCATAGACTTTGACTCTTTACTTTTTGCCAAATGCAATGGATATTTCTTTTTTTATTTTTTTCAATTAGGTTTCTCAGCATTAGTTACTCCTTGCCAGCACTTATTTCCCAGGTTTCAGAATAAACTGCAGATTCAATTATCTCCGATGAAGAGCTTCAATGCATTAATTTTTCATAACTTAATCATAAGCTCAAGAGCAATGGTGAGACAATTTGATTCACTGCTGGCAGCTGCCTGGCCTTTTCAAAGCAGATCCTAACGTGGAAGTGTCTCCTGCTAACATACACACTCACTCAGAGCTGTACTGGGAAAGAAAGCATATGAATAATTTATTGTCATAGCCTATTTTAGCCTCTGGCTAACAAGTCTGGTTTTCTTCCATGGATCTAGGGCATACATGCTCCCTGCAGATAAGTGATGTAAGTTTGTTTGGAGCACACAAAGCAGACTGAAATGGCAAGAAGTCACAGCCACAGCCCTGTTTTATTCCTTAAGGTGTGTAAGACACTGCAGCTCCACTGTAATTGATGGAGCCTTGATCAGTGATGAGATAAATATCAATTTTCTTCCGCCTGATCAGACCACTGCTTAAAAAAATACATGTCTAATTTAACACTAGTAAAACCCCAGGAAACAGTCCTATTAAATTCAAGAGACTTAATCTGTGAATATGTTTTAGATAACTTGATATCCTTCATCAGTGAAATGATTCCCCACTTATCCTTTCTCATTTCTATTTTGCTTTTTTTCTGTAACATCTCCACTGACCACCTGACATCACTAGCATTACATATCAAACGAGCTGCTAGAGATCAGTATGGAAAAAGTTACATTTATATTCACACAACTTCATGCCACTGGATATTATGCTGTTGTCTAGGATAAACAGTGAAAACCTTCATTCTTTGGCTTCTAGGTTCATGTAGTAATTCCAAAATCAAGTGTACTTCCCCTTATCCCCTCATACATCTCAAATTCATTTTCACATTCCCCCTGAAGATTTCAGTGGCAGTTTATTTGGTTAGATGTAATCTGCAACATTTGCAGTGACTGCATACGTGCCAGTGGCACTCACTTAAGACTAGGCACTTTAAAACATTAGGCACACATTTAGCAGAAGGAATCTGCATAACTATGTTGAAAACCTAGGAGGAGTCAACCTAGAGGACACATATCAGTATAGTAATTAGTACTAAACTAACGTGGATTTAAAGTCAGGACAAGGAACAGGTAAAGCAGTAGTACAGTTTTTCTTCCTTTTTCCTTTATTTTCAAACGCTTCCCTTTCTCTCCCATTCTTATTCAATCTTCTACTGATCAACAGTATTTGGAAAGTATTTCTGAAAGCAGTAATGTCTGAGGCAGCCAGTTCTGTATCAGTGGGTTTGCTACTGAGAAAGTACTTTATTCTAGCCTCAAGGATTCCATCCCCAAGGATGACAGACTTCAACCTTCAAATAAACATGTTCATCTTGGCAGGGCACAATCAAGTGTCAGACAGTCTGCTCTGCTTTGATTAGGCTAGGACCAAGGCTATGGATGCCACTTGACACAGTACACAGAGGGCTCTGTGTGATGTGCTTTCAAAGCCTTACATACTACTGAAGTCTTTTTGTTTAACCAAACTGCACTGGACAACACATACTTCACATTATTCTAAACACAGTGGAATCTACAAGCAGTAACACTTGTCTGTAGCTGGACCCTGCTCATCTCAAAAAAGGTACAGTCAGTCATCAAAAATTAACAATAATAGTAACTAAATCAGCCTCTTCACCTTTAAATCAAAGTGAGCAATTTTCTTAGAGTGAAGGTAATTCACACCATCCAAAATCTGCTTGATGAATCTGGTTGCTTCCTCCTCACTCAAAGATTCCTTCTGTGCCAGGAAGTCAAAAAGTTCTCCTCCAGACACCCTGCAAAACACACCAGGAAACTTCCCGTTATCAACTGTGTTCTAGGACATAAAATAAGTGTAATCAGAGAAAACGGAAGTAGCAGAACTTCCATATAGAAAAGTCCACCTTTACAGACAATCTGCAGCTCTGTGCTCTGGCCTAAGGTGTGCCAAAACTGCCTTTAGCTCCCTCCCCTCCAAATGAAGGATTATCTTTCCCTAATGCATTGATGCTGCAAGGTTTGATTCATCAAGGGTTATGAAGGACCAAAAAGAGGTGTGCTGTCTGATAAACCTGCAGACATATTGCAGTAGGTAGGCTTCCACATTAACTATTCTAACTGCAGTTTTCCAACATTTTTGCTTTGGATAAGACACGGGAAACAGAAAAATTGCAGTAGCCAACAACTGCTGAATAGCTGCTTACCAGCTGCCATCAGTAACATGAAGCAATGAGATCTGCCAGCAAACTTCTGTCTTCTTTCCAGAACAGCCATTACAATGGCTGTAGAACCAATACAAATTCTTGCCTGACATACACTGACAGGAAAGCATTTATTTTGTGCTAATTAGTAAGCAGATTGCAGCAGCTTGGAAGGTACCCAAAATTGTTGTTTCCAACCAAGGGAGTGCTACAAGTTAATATGAGTTCTCAAAAATGAAATTCCATATGTATTTAGTACATACAACTATTTCTTTTGTCTCATATTGAGAGCCTCAGTGCTACTTTTTCCATACATCATGAAACAGGATTATCTGGATAATGAATTGTGCATTGTTTGCAGTTGTTATTCACATTTACACTTACATTTCTTGCCTTCGGTTCACACTCATTGATAATCTATCGTAATTCAATTTTTCTCTTGGCGGTCGTTTCTCAAAATGGTTGTTTCTCTTGGGCTGAGATGTACCACTTACCTGCACTCACCACTCCAAGTCAAGAGCAAGACTTGAACAATCCAAATTGTTCCAAATTAGGAAAATTTAGCCCTGATGTCTAATGAGATAGCAGTAAAAGAACTCGCAGGTTCCAGTGCTTTGAGTTAACTGAGTGCTGTGACTCACAGGCAAGTTAGATCACACTGCCTGTGCTCTGCAGAGGTCTTTTATGCAATCAGTCATTCCTCTGACCCCAGGCTCCTTTCTAACACTGGTGGTGACAGACAATGATTCTCTACTCTGCCTCATTGCAAACAAACTACTGTGAATGGTCACAAAAATTGCAAGAAGTCAATAGCAAACCCCATGTCAATGCCAGTTTTTGGCTCAATTCTTAGCTTCCACTGGTGCTGTGGATGACAGCATACTACACCATTCTGTTTTGAAGGCACTGATTTACACAGTGCCTAATGACCTGCCTGCCAGTTATGGGACATTTTTCCACAGTTTCCACATTAGCAAGAAACCTTCTATGCAACATGAGGCAGGGCATTTCACCTACCCTTGATCTGTAATTGTTGCTACAAAGTGGGTGGCAAACAAAAATAAATGACTCAGGAATGTGGTACAATAGCTGCTCCAAAAGTAATGTCTCCTGCTTCATTATGTTGGCCCACAACATCAGAGGTGGATGTTGGTAGCATGGAAGTAGAATGTGAACCTTCCCCCAGATATTCCAACATTACTTCCAGAGTGGTTTACATACTTACTCTTACTAACTTTGTGTACAATTTATTCAAACCTCATGTTAATGAGAAATCATCACATCTCTTCTACTGAGTTTTCCTTTAGATTGGTCTCTTAAGATCTCTGCAGCTCAGGCTAATGTCTTAGACTTTACCACATGACACTGGAGATGTATGCTGAGCTCTGATCTTCAGAAAACGAAATGCTCATGTGTTTGTTTTAAGAAATAGCCCTTTGCTGGTAAAGTAGCAATGGGAATTCAGACTCTCTGAACCTTTTTTTTTAATTTTCCTTATTTGTTTTTCTGTTGTGTTTTGTACTTTGAAAGTTCCCTCTGCTAAATTTTCTGGCATTCCTTTGTACATATATTCTCTGACATCCTTAGTACAGTCCTCTGTGCCAAGGGAATGCAAAGGGAATGCCTTTCATAAAGTGCCTTGGGATCTGTGCTCTCCTTAAGCAGTATCTTCTTTTGCAAGTGCTGGTGGAGAGAAGGCTGAGCTGAAACATTGTTAGGCCCCTTCAGACAGAACTTATTATTAGTTCTCATTAAAAAGCCTGCCATGAGAAGCTTCTACAAAGCAAAAGGGAGAGAGAGTAGAGTGCCTTCATGGTTACATTCCAGAAGGGTAGCAGAAAGTATTCCAGTGCAGCTGGCTTCCTGCTGGCAGGGCCAGACTGCTGCAGGAGGTGACCGCTGGTGTGTAGTTTGAATAGAAATAATTAAGGAAACGAGAGTTGCCTGCTCTCTGTACACAGATTTCAGCAGAGACCAGCAGATCTCACTTACAGATTCCTTTAATAACTGGTCGCAGCTGCAGTCATTTTTTCAGCTAACTAACCCTACTACCACTTGGAATGCAGACAATGTTCTCTGGCTCCTGAAATGCACAGCGTAAAACAAAAGCATTAAAAAACTCATAACTCCACTGCAGGTTGCAACATCTGAACATCCAGACAAGTGTGTTTTCCAAATCAACACCACAAATGAAAGAGGGAGTGCTCCTTTCTTGGGGGACTTCATCTTACAAAAAATCCCTTCTTCCGGTCTCATCTCTTTCTCTCTTATCACGTCACCTTTATTTCTAAGGAAAAGAAAGAAGCAAGTGGATGACACTTTGCTCTTCCTGCGAAGTCCAATAAATGATAAAGCTGCCTTATTTCTTGGGAACGCTTCCTAGTAGACGAGTCTGATGTATGAATCAGAGCTGCCTTTAAGCCACTTTCGTTTTGGCAGAGCAGCTCAAGGCAGAAACCAAGAGACAGAGAACAGCAGCAAGGTCACCAAAAGGTGTGGGAAGCGTAACCCTGGGCAGCGTGCACACGGAAGGGCAAACTCAGGGCATGCCTAGGTGCACATTACAACAGTGAACTAGGCAGTGCTCCTTCTGCCCCTGAACAAACCAAACAGCATCTGTAGAATCTGTCCCCACATAAAAGATACCACTGTCAGTGGCAGCACAGTCTGATTTGGAGAGTGTGTCAACACTTAAGCCAAAGACTGTTTTAAACATCCAGGCAGCTTCTTCAATTAATAAGAACACTGGGAATAATCTTTTGAAGCTAAAGTCCACTGCAGCTTGTCATTAGATTAATTGGCCATGTGCTGAAAATGCTTATCTGAATAAACTGCAGTGAGTATGAGACTGATAACAGTATGTCAGGAGTAGAAATCATCTGCTTACCGAGAGAATCTATGTAGCTTTATTAGCAATTATCATCATCCTCAATTTGTGTGCAGCAGCAGAATGCAGTGGCCTTAATAAGTTCAAAGTACTGTTACACTCAGCCCTCTAAAAATGAAATGATGTGGATGTGGCTCTGGGCAGCCTGGTCTGGTGGTTGGGAACCCTGCACATAGCAGGGGGGTTGAAACTAGATGATTATTGTGGTCCTTTTCAACCCAGGCCATTCCATGATTCTATGATTCTCTGAAATAAGCTACTGCCTGACAAAAATACATACAAAATGTGCCAGGCCATGTGAGGACAGGAAGTAGAAGTTAATGAAATGGGAGGTTGCTTAGTAGCTGACAGTCAAAAAGAGCAAGCTTCTTTCCTGTCTTCTAAAGCAGAGACTTCTAGTTACAGAGATTAACATTTGATCATACACACATACTTAACAGATGCTCACCACCACTCACATGCCATCTGCCAGCAGTCCCATCAATTCCAGGCACATTCCCTGGCCTGAATGCTGGCTCTCTTGGAAGACTAGTGGTTATTCATACAGCCTCGTTGCCTGGATTCCATGCACAAGGCCAGGGCAGGTGCTCTGGGGAACAATCTGCATAATGTCAGTTATGGCGTTCCTATAATTCCTGCTTCATACACAAACTGCATAATTTACTAAGTACCTAAAAACTGCTGTAAGTAGAAGACCTCTGGATGCCTCCTTGTTTACTACAGCTTTAGTTCAGTGCCATGAATTTACAGACAAGGGGTATGTCACCTTCTGCACAGCTCCTCTAAAACTCAGGGATCTGTAAACTAGGTGATACCAACTCCACAAAAGAACAAAATATAGACCAAAAATGCTTTAACTGCTGTTTTCCTTTTTTCACTACATGGCAAATATTCATCCTGCTGGCCAAAATCATACTCCCTAAGCAGCAAAGCTCTGTTTGTTACAATAGCCACTTCCATTGCTGGCTCTGATGAATATGTGCATACAGTTCTGGTCTCTGGTTTGTGTGACAGTGTTCAGTTTTCTCCTGACAACTTTGTGTGTCTGGCTGTTCTAGCTCTGCAAAAGAAACTCTTCATTCTTTGGCAACTACTTCCTTTTCAGAAAAGCTTTACTTCAGCTTCACCAATATAAGTTGAGGTCACACAGAGAAAGTGATCACATAAACTCTACCCCATCCCCTTAAGATTAACATCCCTGCATGTAATCCCCAATACATAATGTCTCTGAAGCACTGCTAAAAATTATATGACTGCTTTTCAAAATATGGCCAGGCCTGTCTGTCCAACCCAGGGACTTTGAATCTCAAACCAAGCAGCAGAAACAGGCAGGACATACGTAAAACAAGTTAGATTACAAAACATTACAGTTTTAGTCTGTGTTCTGCACCTGTCTAAAATGTTTCATCTCAGTTTGCCATCACTGAACACATGGGAAGGACAGCAGAGTGCAAGAAAGAGCTAATGTCTTTGGGATGTAATATTTCTAGGCTGATAAAACAAACAGCGAAAAGAATTCACATAGGGAATTCCACAGCTATTGTGGAGAGACCAACAATTTTGATACTACTTCATATTCTAATCATCTGGCATTTCTCTGCATTGTGAACACGTACTAACCAGGTTTTCTCACTTCCTTACAGCCAGTGAGAGTATGTATAGACAAAAGGACCAAAGGTGACTCCTTGAAATGCAAAACTCACATCACATTCCAGCCAAGCAAAGGCTCCTTCACCATGTCCATGTTAAAATGATGCCTGACCACATCTCCAGCTTCCCTGGGATGGGCATCTATTCCTACACGCAGGGACGTGCACAGGTTCTACAGAAAAAGCCACTCTTCTCTCAGCCCAGACAGAGAAGCTGCTGTTAGCTGCTTCTGAATCTCTTCTTAAAACAGCACAAAGCTGACTATGTTTCACACCCAAATATGCATAATAATCATCCCAAACCAGCAGCCTGGCCACCCAGTCGGTCACAAAGCAAGAATGAGGCCATAATGGCCCACAAAAGTCCAGGTCAGGAGGTACACTTGTCAGCATGTCCTAAATGGCAAGAGTTTTCCCCCATCAGATTGCAAGACAAGAGGGGCAACCAGTTCTTCATTCCCACCCTGCTGCTATTCACTCTTAATAAGCAAAGTTTGGGGATCCCAAAAATTCTTCCCTACTTCCTCCTCCCTCCCTCCCTTTTTTCTCCTTGTCTCTTCCAAGTTTCCAAGTGAGGAAAATATGGGTTTAGTAGAACAGCTGAAAATACTGCAAGATTTTCGTGCACTGAAAGGGAAGACTGCAGGAAGTGCAAAAAAAAAAAAAAAAAAAAAAAGGGGAGTTCAGTGGCCATCTGTGATTCCTTAAAGGCTCAAGGCTCATGTCAGGGCAGAATCACAGCCTCAGACACTCTGTTGGCAAACTTTTTCTTTTTTTTTTTCTTTTTTTTTTTTTTTTTTAAGGCTGACAACAGAACCTGCTCAATAACAATGGCCTCAGGTGATTTAAGGTGCATCTATGACCCCAGGACACATGAATTGACCATGGGGCTGTTCATGAGCATCCTCATCCAGTTCTCCCGCCAAGACCTGCGAGGCCTGAAAAGACAACAGCTCCATTTTAACAGCACCCCTGTGCTCTGACAGCCTCATCCAGCCCCAGAGGAAAGCAAGTCCCTTACTCACAGCTCAAGGATGAGAACCACATCCGTCTTGTTCTCATAGATGTCGTGAAGCTTGATGATGTTGGCATGTAGGGTCTGCTGCAGAATGTCCACCTCCCGTTCTATTTCCTCACGCCTCACCCCACGACGGCTGGCCCGACTCTGACGCTTTTTAATGAACTTAGCAGCATACTCCAAACCGGTGCTTATTTCTCTACATTTCTTCACAATAGCAAATTGGCCACTGCAAGAACAAGAAGATAATAGGCTCTTAAAGCTTTCATACAAACCACTGGTAATATGCAATAGCTTCCTAAATATGCAAAGCTTGATCCTACAGCCCTTCTGAGATACACTGCTGAAGTTACACAAACTTGTTCGTGTTTCAATGATTAAGTTATGGCTCATGCTCAAATTATCCTTTGCTGGATAATGCTCAAGGCATTCTAGTCTGCAACACAACGCTGGGTGTTCTGAAAAGACATGAGTGCAAGTATTTCCCTCAAGAATAATCTCTCTGAAAAGAACATAAGGGATTGATGAGCCTTTGAAAATGCAGAATTGGGTCCAAGTAATCAGTTTTCAAAGAAAAGAATGGTTTATTCATGTTTCTGTACTTCACTTGATAATTTGGCTTTAAGAACAAGTACAGGTATCTCACTGCACTTCAAGGACAGAGAATTTCCCATCATATTAAACAGAAAGCAGTTGTGTTAAAGATAAAAACAAAAACATGTAGCTGCCATTTGTTAATAACATTTTCCTGATTTTGCCTCCTACAGTACAATATTTCACTTCAACTGTAATATTTCCCCTCTGTGTCCTGAAAGGGAAACACCTGGAGGTCAGATGACAAACTCAAACAATAGTAACCCTGCAGGTTGCAGCCTTATGTCAGTGATGTGAACTTCTCAAGAGGAGGCAATTGTTACCTTTTGTTGTTGTTCAGTAGTAAATAGGGGACTCCACTTTGCTCTCATTTCCATGAACTACTCTCCCTTCATCGTGACCTTGTGTGCACTGATAGAACTCAGAGAAGCAAAGCTTCCACAAAGCTGATGTCCCCTCCTTCTCATTTGTCCTTCAGAAAGTAATTGTAATCAAGCCAAGACATGTCTTCCCAAAATTAAGAAAGACAGGTGGTTTATAGCTGAAGATTAAAATGATATCAGTTCTGCATGAGACAAGAGTTTGGCAGGAAACAGTAAAAGTAATGGAGGAATTTTGCAGATCCGATTTCTGCCATGATTGTATTGGGTATATTCCTTAGCAAGCCATTTCCATCCCATCAACAAAAGAGGAAATGGCTTTCTTTTGTAACACACTACATGCCTATGGGTTCTTGTACACCACTTAAAGCATAAAGGTGTCTGTCTTATTTTGCTGCTATAATAACAGACATATATATAGGACAGCTAGTACTGTACCACTCAGTGTAACAGGCTCTTGTCCCAGCTGATTCTGGAAAGCAGACAAAAATCCCATTTAAAACAGTAATGTGTTTCTTCTTGTGATGGTTCATTTGTAGACTTAAATTAAACGTATCTGTACCTTTTATGCTTCATTTAAATTTATGAGACTGAAATTATGCAAAGAGCAGTGCATGTAAAGATTCAAATATCTACTGACTCCTGAGGCTGCTTAATGAAGATATTAAAATACTCATCAGTCTGAAACTATGTGAAACTTCTACAGCTTAAGGTTTCATCACGATCTTTAAATATCAAGTAGTCCTTATTAAAATCAAGATAAATATTTTTCACATAATTCATGCTAAATTGCCTCATCTGGACACAAACTCTCCAATTCTTAAGTTTTTCTTAGATCTTAAAAAAAGTAAACTCAAAAACTGACATATTTTAAGAAAAAAAAAAAAACAACCAAACCAACCAACCAACCCAGCTTCCAGATCAAGTAACAAAAAGAAATAAGAATATCTGGCTTCAAGATCAGCTTCAGTCAGCTGAAACAAACGAAGTCAGCTCCTCCACTGGGGATGGGTTTCATTCACTTACTGCTCTCTTTGCTCAATAGGAAGCCCAGCATTTTCACTGATACAGTGGATTCAATTAACTAAAGAAACTACACTCATTTTTAAGCAACTGTGACAAGTTTCTATCGAGCCTTCTTGGATCTAACGGTACTCCAGGATTATTCATTACTCTGCCTTTTCACAACCACCAACTCAGGAGCACAGACCTGGGCATAATGATGTATAAAGTAAATAAAAAAAACAGGTGGTTCAATTGGAGCAGCTGGAAAACAAGGAGCTGGTGGGGAGGTGTTATAATGGTGAGCTGTCAAGGAAAATTACTCTAATAGTAGTGTTTGTTGACTGCATTTGATAAGTCTGATGGCAAGCTGCTGCTGACAGGACAAGTCTTGTAGCAGCATCTCTTCAATACTACCTACAAGAGTCTGAATGGAAGGAAAAGTTGTCCACCTCTTCCATTTGGATACCAGTTAAATAACCTCACAGCCCATCTGCATACATTTGTGATTTCAAGCAGCCAGAAGAATTTACAACTAACTTGGGGAATTGCAGAAAACCTAAGCTGAAGGTTAGTTCTTGTTATTTATTTTTCCATTACTGAAACTTCCTTTTGACATTGGAAAGAAAAGGAAAAGACCACCGTATCCACCTTGCACGGGGCCATGGCTGTACTGTTAGAAACTTTACTGTGGTGGTAACACACCAAGTATCTTGCAGACTGAGCATATGCTTTGTTTAACTGTAAAATACATCATGTGATAACAGAGGTGAAAAATGAGCAAGCTGTGACAACAGAACAGGACTTTGGTTATATCAGCTTTTGATAAAACTGCTGCTTCATGGAAGCTGTATTTTATTTTGGCAACAGGAAGGGGGCAGGAAGAAGAGCCAGCTGGCCAATACCTGCAGAATCAAATCACTTGAAGGTAAGGAACCCCAGCTAAAAACCTTTGCCATGTTCACAATAACTAGAGCAAAAACTAAGGAAATGTCAAGTCTGCCATGTACACCTCATACCCTACCAAAAATTCCTTAGTCAGAAAAGGCTTGGGCTTTATCAATTAACGTTTGATAGATTCAGACTTTTGCTAAAAACATGCAAAATACATCTCCATTTTTCCACTATGGCATAGAAATGTACATCCAAGTTTTAGGAGGAAATAGAACACTTATGTTGCTATAGGAAGCCATGGTCTCTTACTGAGGAAGCCAAATAGCTACCCTTGCCTGAAACATATAAAGCATAATAGGTATGCAAGGTCCTACCACCAAAAGAGCCATCTGAGCTCAACCCTCATCTGCTCAGATTTACAAGAAGTCTCTGCTGATGATCAACCACTTTTCAAGCAGAAAAATAAGGCAGTGAGCTCCTCATCATACCCATCTGCAGCTCCTTTCTCTCCTGCCACAATACACTGTACCTGTCTCTGATAAGGCAATAATTGGTAGGTCTCCAGTGCCCGAATATAAGCACAGCACCATTTCTTTAGTCAGGGCATTATATCCAGGCCTGCAAGGAAAAGCTTTATCTTACAGATAATCTTCACCTTTTGCTACAGTAATTTTTATCAGCCAAGATTTTTTTGTAACAATCAAATACACTCCCTAAGTGCAACCTCCCACAGCTACACTGTAGAAGTACTGAGCTCTTATTGGTTTCAGTATGATTATATCCTTCACTACCTTGGCAAACAAGAGATTGCGAGTACAGTTGGAACTCAAATTATGCAGCACACACAGCAATTATACTCAGAAACCTTATAATTACACAATGCACTTAGTACTTCATTAACACAGACAGCTGGTTGGAGTCTGTCTTCAACCCACAGAATAAAAAAAATTAAAAATTAAAGCTGTCACTTGGCCCTCACTTGTTCTCACAAGCCAGCACTCCATGGCAGAAGCATCCTCCTCTTTCCGAGAGTTCAAGCAGTGACAGACAGCCTGAAGTACTTCTTTCTGGTTTTCATTTTCAGACATATCCTAAACACTTCTCAGGAGAGAGGTGGAAACATATGGGACAAGTGTACTTATCCCCTTAGGATTCAAACACAAGTGGAATCAACACTGCTACCATTTGTCAAATTCATTAATTAATATTTATGCTTCCTGATTTTGCTATTAGATGTAAACTCTAGAGAGCTTACGAGAATGAAATTCCTGCTACAAAATAAATCAGCCTTAAAACATTACCGTAAAAGGAATTCAATCTGTAGCTCTGAAAGCTATTTATGTAAAACATCATGAATTTCATGTTGGTTGCTGTTTGTTTTACAAGACACACACCCCAACTGGTCCAGGCCTTCTGAAGAGACACAGTACAGGTGCTGCTGTACTGACTTCCTTGACCAACTCTGCCTGCAGCTCATGGAAAAATATTACTTTATGACTGCTGATTATGGGAGTATATAGAGCTGCTTTTGCATTTAAAAAGCCCAGTGATACTGTAGGTTTCATACATTTATGTTTACCTAAAAGCTTACAAACGTAGTAGTGACACAGGACAGGAATTCTCATTTTCACCTTCAACATACATAACCTGGAGCAGCTGTTCATCACACCACTGCTTCCTTTGTAATCTGCAATTCCCTCTTGGTGCCATAAGCACGCATTCTGTCTCCTCCTGCCCCAATCTTTGTGTCATTGCCTCTATTTCTGAACAACAGGCTTTTTACTGCACCATTCTGTGACCACGTAGATGTTATAAACCACAAGGAAAAAGAAAAATAAATGGACGATTCTTGAGACTAGGATATCTAAGGCTGTTACCATGCAATTAAGCACCAAGCATACCCTACTTTATTTATTGCACAGCCGTTTGCTCCATCCATGCTCACATCTGAATTCCCAGGGTCTTTATTAAAGCATCACAGGGGAATGCTATTTCCAGACCACCACAAAGCAGCAGCTGCTTTATCCTTCCACATAAGTAGCCCAGTGCTTTGCCAGGCAATGATACATTATGGTATACTAAGAGCTGAAGGCTGGAGAAGGGACAAAGAAGGAGAAAAAGGTTTTAAATGTTATAGGGGCAGCACATTGCTCTACTTCTCTGTCAGACATACTACAATGAATAGCTCATGAGGAGCCCCAGATAGCTATGATGTCTCACCTGTACTTAACAATCAGTCAGACACACTCTAGATTGCTCAAGAAAAGATCTCCTAGAGGCAAGGACCAAGCATTTCTCTGCCATCTACTGCATTTGCATCCAGTGGTAAGAATCAGTGTTGACTTCCCAAAACTTGCAATCCAGCTAATGCGAAAGGTGGGAGAAAGGAAAGTATGTCTTCTTTGACAGAAGAATTGACAGCCCTGAGAAATTAAGTCATGTATTTGATTTCACACTGGGAGTTGGTGGCAGATCTTAGACGCTACAACAAATTTCACAGCTCAAGTGTCCAAATGTCAACTAAAATTTGCCCAAACGCCTGGTTTCTAGTATAGCACCAAAATGAAGATGACTACAGTCACCCTAAGAGCAGACAGGTATTTATTGTCACAATTCAGCACAGGCTATCCTCAGCTGTGCCAGCAGATCAGGAGCATAAACAATAGCTGCTGCAACCTGTCAGTCACAATACACAATACCTAATCAGGTATTAAAATTTGTCCATCATTAATATAGGAACTTGTCCTAGCAATGAAGATAATCTATATAATCTATTATTTGCATTGCTAATATCATTTAGGAGATTTGTGTCACTGAGTTAGAACACAAAGAGACAATATTACTGGGTGGCTTTAGTCTATTTTCACAAGCATGATTTACACGAGCACCAGCTCAACTCATGTTATTGTGCAGTTCAGGAGAAGAGTGGGGGAGAGAAAGTGGACAATCCAGAATAACTACATAACTTCTTGGTTTTTTTCCTCAAGGTTTATTTTTAATAGTGGTCCTGGAGGTAATGCTCTGGGGCAGAATCTGACTCGAGTGAATGACAGAAGCACACCCTGCCAGTTTTGCTCACCTCAATGTTAAGATTGATATTGTCACGGTGCATTAAAATAAGAAGAGCCTTTAAGCACCTCTATGTATATGCATGGGTTTATCTGTCTACCTCTGATATGCTAAAAGCACCACACTGCTGAGCTGCTATCATTAAATGCTGAAAATATGTAAACAAACCCCTGAGATGACAGTACAGGTTACCTGACTCCAGGCTGGCACTGGAGGGCAGTGCAGGAAGAAGTCAGGAAGCTGACCCTAAGTCACTTGAGAAGAGCAAACCGCTTCTTCCCCAAACACCAAACATATGTTCCCCTTCTGAAAGCACTCAGCTGGCCCTACATTTAATTTCATGTCTCTAGACATCATTAGAATTGCAATTATAATCATCACATTTTTTTTCTAGTAGGTGTTCCTGCACAAAAATACACTACCAGATGGAAAGTAAAATACAGCACCTCCACCTCTCACCTGCCAGCCTACGTGCATGCAGACTATCATAACCACGAGACAGTTCAACCCTCCTTCTCATAGAGGACCTGCAAACTCAGCTCAGCAACAGAGTCTTTAGTGAGAATTTGTTTGGTTTCCAGTCTGAGAGGCATTCATTTGAGGTGTTTTCATTGAATGGCCACTGAAGCTCAGCAACATCAGCAGGATGTGCTCACACTGTTGGAAGAATGCTACCCACAGGAGCAGCACAGAGAAAAAACATAACAATATTTTTCCACACAGGATTTATTTATTTATTTATTTTTACTTGCCTGCTGCCACAAATATCTATTACTCTATTTTGATGTTGTTTTTGAACTACAGCAGGTCAGAAAGGTGAAAAGCTTCCTCTTTCCATTTGAGAAAAACAGAACATCTCCAACTAAAGTACAGTACATCTCCGAGTACAGTGATGTGAGCATGGCAATACTGACACCGACACTTTTGGTATCACTATACCTGATGGAAAAGTCTCTTAAAATGCAGTGGACACTAAAAAATGCCTTTAAGGGAAATTGAGATGGCTTTCCAGTCTCTTTCTCCTTCCTCACGTGTTTTGCTGCAGTTGTCCATGTTTTAGCAAGGTTACACCAAGCTCGCTAACCTGCTTTAGTTCCTGCTCAGTTGTGCACTACTTTCAGGATCTAAGCAGAGGTAAAGTAACTGTGGTTGGTATGCCAGCCAGCTGATTTTAACAAGATAATTACATTCCAGACAAAGGGCCTCAAAGGAAACTTCCTACAGTGCAAGTTCCCAAGCCATGGAGAACCGAAAGCCCGACTGCAATGCAGAACAATGTTAGTGCAGCAAAAGACATATCAGAGAACTTCACACTTGTGAGTGGTCCTGTTTAAACTGCTTCCTCTCCACCTACTGAGGACAAGAGGAACATGAGGTGCTAAGCTCAGCTTGGGCAGAATGCTGGAGCTGCCTCAGGCACATCCTTTCCTCCACCTGCCTTGCCCTGCCATCCAGCAGAATGGCAGCCATACCCAGAGGCAGGGCTGGACCACTCTGACTTGTGTCCAAAAGGTGCCAAAAAACACCCTGCTATAAAAAGGAATCTAAATGAAAAACAAAACAAAACAACAACAACAACAAAAAAAAAAAAACAAGAAAAGAACTTTCATGAGATAATATGTGTTCACACTATGAACAAAAACACAAAACATCTATTTGTACTTGTGCCTTCATATTTAAAACATTCAGCTGTAGGAATGCAGGGTTAGTGGGGTTTATCTGCTGTTAGAAACCCTGTCTCAAACAAGGACAAATGACATCATTCAGCTATGTGATTGCATGCAGGAAGCCAAAACACAGCTTGGAGATCTAATTTTAGGTTTACTACGCTTTGTAAAGTTTGCCAGTTGCTGGCTCTCTTTTTCTAATTGAATGATAAATTACATTTGGTCCCTTGACAGCAAGAAAAAAAAAAAGTGACACCTTACCCAGCATTGCACATTCTCTGAGCTATGAGACAATGTGATATCTTTAACCCTGAAAAGTATTTACATTTACTGACAGCAACAGCCAACAAGAATCCATTGCTTTCCAGCGTACGTCATGAGCCAAGTCAGTTTCACCTTACGTAAGCACCTCATCTGGCAATTCCATGCTTTGAAATTCTGCACCTCAATATTCTCTATTTATTTTCATGCTTGCTTCTCTTTTTTTTTTTTTTTTTTCCCCTTGGAAAAATAGGTTCTAATAATTTTATAATTTCATAGTTATATTTTTGTTAATTTCCAAATCAAAACCCTTGGGCGCTTCTTAAAAACCACAAGGCTTTAAAACAGACTCCCTCCAAATTTAAATGATTAGAGCAATTAATCTACTGCATAAAATCATGCTGAATTTTCTCCTCCCTCTTTCCTTTCACTTCAGAGGCAAATTCTGTGAGTAGTCGCTGCACTGGCATGCTCTTATCAGCAAAGTGGACAGCAATTTGTTGGTGACTCCTACAGGCCATCCACATATGGAGCTCTCAGGAAACAGCCCAACCAAAGGCTGTGCAAGGTTCACAAAGCACAGAAGCACTTCACTGGAAGCTTTCAGTAGGAAATCTGAGATTACAGCCATAGAGAACTGGGAGCCTTCTGTAAATCAGTTTTTAGTGTGTGCTTTATTTTATAAAGACTTTATTATTATTTAATCTAAACCAGTATTTGGAATGACAGAAATTTAATCTATTTAGTGAACATGTATTATGTCCAACAGGACGGTATTTAGGAAGAAACTACAGTGGATATCTAAGCAGTGCAAGGTGACTCGTTCCCCTAGGACTTTATGGAACAAAATTCTAGAAGAACCCAAAATATGGATCTGTTTCATACCCTGCTGACACAGCTGTCACAGATGTCACTGTGCTTCTTGTGTTTGAGCTGCAAATAAAGTGTTGTATTTACTTATTTTAAAATGCAAACAATGCGGCTACCTCTCCTAGAACTCCACAGAACTCCACAGAAGCTGCACTGCAGCAGATGCCAGATGGTGCCAAAATGCTCTAAACCAAGAGAACATTTCATAGGAATTTTGACTACTAAAATTAGATAAATGGTTCAACGTGTGGAAGACTCGCAAGTAAATCCTATCCATAATAACCCTACAGCTCCCTTTCAGACCTTTTGCACAAGACCACAGATGTATTACTAGCTCTTATCACAGCCCCGTAGGGTTCCTACAGCCAGGTAGGAATACAAATGTTACGATACGAGAAATGACTAACATCATTTCATTTCAGGCTGATTTAGTGCTTGGGCAGTGCCAGGGTGCCTTCCAAGCACAGAAGTTTGTGACCCCAGAACACAGTGACTTTACAGGGCAGGTTTCAATGCTCGCAGCAGGAAAGCACTGAGCACCTCTGAACATAGGCTGTGTCTGATAACGTCACTGGCACCTTTCACCCACATCACATTACTGCTCAGACTATTGTAACCCATGTGTTCTAGGCAAAAGACAACAAGCCCACTGACAGAAAAGCACCACAACAGCGGAGAAATCTGGACTCAGCCAGAAGGACCCACTCTATTAGAGTAGTTATGAAGCAAAGCACCCGTTTGAATTCAAAACACTATTTAATAAATCTCATGTTCCTGAACAGTGACTTACTACTGGCTTAACAACTAATTAAGTGCCATGTTATCAATTAACATATATAATATCAACAACCAGTTAAAGAACGCTATCTGAATTACAGCCAATTAATGCCTTAGACACCATTTTGGGTCATTAACCCCAAATCACAAGAGACTGTGCCACCTCCTGACTCATCACCAGCATCTTCTGAAGCTGTTAGATTATTTTTTGGAAATTTCCCCATCATGCAGTGACAGCAGTGTGACCCTTATCAGCCCTGAGGTTGGAAAAGCAGAATCTGCATTGGAAGTTCCTGCCAGCCTGGCAAGCATCTCTTTAATCTGAAGCTGAAGAATAAAATGTGCATGATAGAAAAACTTCCCACTTAACACATGGAGGTCTCAGATTGAATATCAATTCTCAGAGTGCTAATGAACAGAGTCCAGAGACCCAGGGAAGGTCAAAGCTGACTCATGCTCAGCAGGAATAGCAGATTTGATAAGCTGTTCCTTCTGCTATGTGGAGCAACACCAGTGCATACATAACAGGCATGCAGAAGGTTAGCACACTGTACTTTTAGCACTTAAAGATCCACATCTAGTTAAATGTGATCTGGACACGAAATACCTGGAAATAACAAATTGTAAGAGGGGATCAATATTTTGATTAAATGGTTAAGCAATTTTTCCCCTTCCCTGTGTATGTAAGGGATGGAAATCATTCCTCATCTGTTTTAGTCTCAACTACACGAAATAAACAGAACCTCCTCCAGCAGCAGGACAGCACAAAAGCTATGTAATTTAATATGTCAGCACTCCCTACATAGGAAACAGATATACCAAAGGAAGTTCTTTCTGTGTGAGGATTATGTACCCACGAAACTCAGAGACTGAGTGTTATTATTCTAATTACAAAACAAAACAATTTCTCTCTGCACTTCGTGTAAGAAATAAAAGATTCTGGAAATAGTTGAAAGAGCATTGAAAACTAGCAACAAAATCTGTTAAAAAAGGAAAAAAAACCCTAAGATCACTGCTGGATGGAATAAGGCCTCTAAAAATAATGACTACCGGATGGCTGATGACAATGATAGTTACAGTGCTCAAGTATCAGATACTAAAACGTATATTGATTCTCCTGTTGAAACAAGCACATGACAAAGAAATATTAATAGCTGCTGGTTAATGCTCAATAATTAAAGTTACTTTTGCATTGAAAGTGAATTCTTGCTCTGCATTTACTGTAGGAAAAAAGTAATCCAAGTTTGTTTTAAAAAATCAGAGAACTCATTCAAAGTACGAATGAATCTAAGAAGAGTTGAAGTCTACGTCTGAGAAAGCCCAATACTGTATAATTTCTATAGACAGGAAATAAAATTCCTGGTAAGAAGACAATGTGTGATGTGTGTGAAGGGTAAATTTCCTAACTGTAATTACAACCTGCTGTTTGCCAGGGAGAGTCCATCTAACTGGATGACATGGCTTTTAATCACGGATTTCCAAGTTCCTCCCCTACAAAGAATACCTGAGTTATCTCTGCTTTTTGTTTTCATTTGCTAAGTAAATATTTGTTAGTTACGCTGTCGGAACAGATTATGTGCCAGGCTCTATTAACACAGGTTGAAGGTTATATCTGCTGCCCTCTTAAAAAAAAAACACGTTTACACCTGCCTCAGGGAAGCTGCAGGGAATGTGAGTGCAGGGAGTGAACTTGTGGCCAGAGATGGAGGACCACAAGAGATGACAGCACACTGATTAAAGATTTGGCTTGGCTTTTAACCACATCCCAAGTCAGCAGAGGCTGAGAAACTGGGAGCTGGTTTATGCCTACAATAATCAACAGAAATCACAGTCGTTACCTTTTGCATTAAAGAAGAAACTAAATCACCTGGGATTTCTTCCAAACCTGTTTAAAATGTAGAAAGAAACAACTTCAGCTGAAGTCCGTCCTGATGCATGCTCCTGTTCTGTTGTTCTCTAGAAGAGTAGCTACGTACAAGATAACTTTCATCATTGAAAGTGTGGTTATATAAAGAAATTAAGTACTCTATTCAAGAAGAAAAGAACTTCCAGCAATCCCTTTGAAATCCTGTGTGAATCAAAGTTTCATACACTTAGATGCCCAAAAAAACATTGGACAATTTACTTGTTCAGAAGTGGCCAAAAAGAATGTTACCATGAAATATTGAAGCATCCAACTATATATAATACATTATTATATCAATTACAAATTATGAATTAAATTACACATTACAATTTATACATTTTAGCTCATCCATGTGACAAAAATCAGTTTCTACGGTTGATCCACGAATTCTAACTCTCTTGCCCTGCCAAACCCCTACAGTGAAGACTTGTTGCTCCCTAAATCCAAAACACCTGTAAAACCAAACTGGATCATTCAAGGGGAGGAAGGAAAATTGAGTAGAGTAACTACTAGCTCCCCAAATTTCTCCTTCATTTAACACATCCATTGGAAGTACAATTGCTTCTTTCCTACTGCTCACCAGACACTTATAAATCCAAGCAACACTACAGAAATAGCCACAGAAATGTGGGCTTTCTTCTATATTATGAATAGCTTTTCTCATAGTAACCATTGATTCCAATGACCCAGGAACCACAGTGCTAAAAATACACATATTCAGACACAACCCATGTCCCTGAGAGCTTAGATTCAGCACAAAAAGCAATAGGAGAGATGGACACTAAGCAGTTTTACTTCAACACTTCCACAGGGAATAAAATGCAGAAGATCAAACGATATATATTCAGCTTACCTATAATTTTGAAACAAAGCTACCAGACAATGAAGTTTTGTTAGCGATTGAATTTGAGAGAATAGTAGATAGGACAGAAACAGTCCAAGTTATTAACAAAGTATTGCAAACATTGAAAGTACTCTTCTGCCTGCATTTCTTTGATTTGCCATTCATCAGTGTTCAAAAACAAGAGTGTGTCATTTTCTCCAAATGACAAGCTGTGCTTTTTCACTCATTTCAGTGAACAGAAAATCTTTATTAGATAGAGATATGCAGAAGGAATAATACTATGTTTGCAATAACATATCTAATCAGAAATATGAGGAAGGATTTTTATCATTTAAGCAAACAAAAAAGAAAGAAGTAGGAATTGATATTTAAAAATCCACAGCAGAAAACTCCTCAAGGTGAAATGCAAATCACTCCAACGTGCAGAATCACAGATTTTCTGTAAAATCATTTCCTGCAGGTAAAGCCTAGATCCACTCCTAGTTAGCTCACTTCTGGCACCAACCAGGCATTAACTTGGCAGTCTATAGCCTCTTCATGCAGAGAGCTTCACAAAAAACTGCCACCCCAGCACTTCAGCTTCCACAACTCCAGAGAGCCCTGCTTCTTTCTCTTGTCAAAAGAAAAGCTCTTAAAATCTTGAAGAGATGCTCAGCCACCTTCTTTGTAGGCCAGCACACTGCAACTGCAGCAAACCAAGTATATTTGCCAGCAGAGAGGATCGCAAACTACCAAGTGAACAACATGACTTTCCCCTTTCTCATGCTTATTCAAAGACTCGGTTTTGACTTGCTATAAAGACTGGCACATCAGACCACGCTTCTTCCATCCATAAAAGGTCTCCCACCTTCTATGGGAAAGACAAACAAAAGCTGGGGAGAGGAGAGAGTATAAGTGAGTGTAGCTTCCAGTGACGGAGACAAGCAAGAAACAAGCCTAGTCCCTTCCCTACACCCAAAGGCCAATAATGAAGGAAAGGAGATTTCCTCACCCAGCTATCAGTTGAGTTCCTCTGTTAAACGTGATCTAATCCTTGTAGGCTGTGGAGAGCTGAGCTGTGGTGAGCAGGACGCTCTCAGGGCACAGCAGTGCCAGCCCTGCACCACTCTGCAGGAACACAATTCCCAGTGGGCACTGCCATGAAAGGCGCTGCACACCCTCATCACACTTCAGCCCAGACACGTAGCAGTGACACTGCCCAGAAGGCACAAATGTCAGCAGTCCTCTGCAGGCTAGCTGATGACACATTGAGATTGATGAGTCTATGGTACAGCCTTTTATGAATTACGCTGCACAGCTAGACAGAGCTAAAACCTATCCAAATCACAACAGATGCTAAGACAGTTTTTGTTAGAAGGCCCACTGCTGAGCTCTGCTGCTGCCACCCCCCTGGGAAATGGACTGTGAGATGGGCAGGCCGGTTCTTCCTTCCTCTTGACCCACTTTGGTTTCAATTGAAGAATTTCCACTCTTGATCTCCTTTCTCTGCCTGTTTCCTTGCCTGAAAATCCAAGAGTCACTTGGCTTGCTGCGTGCTACCAAGGAAGTTAAGCTCACCTTCACTTTTGCACAGTTTTCAAGAAATGTTTCCATCATTTAGATATGCAGTTAGAGTCATCTGCTACCAACATTCCTGCAAACAGCTTATGCCAGGATCCCCTCACAACATTCATAACAGTGTTAATAGGTTTCTGACAGAGAAGTTTATTAAAATGAATGGTGAAAGGCATCGTTTCCTGTTACTTGAATAAAAGTGACATTTAGCAACACAGAACCACATCTGGGGAGGGATGAATCTTGAGAACATTCTGTGCAAAATAATTTTCAACATATCCATTTTTTATCAACTCAGACACAGAAAGAAACTATATTTGCCAGAAATCATGGTTTAATGCATTCAAAGAGTGACAGCATTAAATGCCTGAGAGTTCTGTATAATGTACCCCCAAACTGCAAAGCCTACTGCCTTTGAAAGAAGGAAAAAAGAGGAGAATCTTCTAATACCTCTCCAGATACTGAAAGCTTTAAACCCCACTGCATTCTAACTCTCCTAAGACTTCCAGACCAGCTGGTCTAACAGAGGACTTTTTAAACACTCCTCTGATGCACTCTTATATGACAATAAGGTATTGCCCTCCTTCAGTATAAGCCACACTAAACTTCCCAAGTGTCACTGCCAGAGCTACAGAAGCCCATTAGAAACTTCTTTTGTCTAATGCCATGTGCCCAATTTCTGGTTCCCTCTAGATACACTTCAGAGAAGTTAGGCAACAGAACCATAAGCCTAAGATCAATATTTGAAAGACTGTGGAAGCACTGGAGTTAGGCAGCTGGTTACAGCACACAGCTGCAGCTATGGAAAGCCTGCTCTCTGCTTTTGCAGACTTTTCCCTCGTACTGTGCTCTGGCACAACGAACAACATTTTCAGCATCCTTTGAACTGTCTCTAGCTCAGCACGATCCTGAAAATATCCTGGTTGAGGACTCTGCAAATGCACTGTTTGCAGAGTCCTGCACAGCTGGATTCAAACAGCCTCTGCTGCAGCTACCTTGAATGCTACACCATGCCAGAAAAGGTCCAACTTCATCTCCGGACCAAACACACTTGAGTCTTGCAAAGGAGCATTTACAGTACATACTGGGAGCCCCCTTTCCTAATTGCTGTGCAAAGGCTTTCAGATACAATGTCTGGCTCTAATGATGAGGTGCTTGTTTTTAACTTCTGATTGAACCCAACCTGGAATCTGTATTAATGACAAGTTCTGTCCTCAGGAAATCAGAAACTAATTTAGGAAGGCACGAACAGGACAGACGTTTCACAGACTTGGTTTAAAATCCTTTGCTTTGCAAGTGACTTTTCAGAATCACAAAAACCAAATCCTTTTACACTCCTGTACCTGTCAGCACCAACAACTTGTTGCAATTGTACTGAAGTAATAAAAAGAGGCACCTGCAGGCTCCAAGGGCATCAGTCAGCACTGGAAAAAGCTCTTGTGGTACAGCCATCACAACCTGTCTAGTTTATTATTTCACTTCCAACAAAACATGGTATCATTTGTCATTAGCCCTAATCAGTAGTTAGTGCTCAGAGACAGGTGACAACCTGGTAACACTACACATGTAACACAGTTGAAACAAGAAGTCTGTAGAGCTCTTCACAAAATCTGAAAGTGAAAATAAAGCCAGCAGAGACTACATGATGTTATATAACAAGGAGAGGTGTCACTGTTTGCCCTTTTCCTTTAGGGAACATTTTTTCCTTCCAACCTCAGTAACAAGTCAACTTGGATTTCTCATCTACAAGAAGCATTACAGTCATCACCTCAAAGAGGGGAGCAAGGGTCATCTCAAAAGGCACTGGATTTCCAAAACCAATTCAGAAATCAAAGTAAAAATACACTATTTAGCTTCCAGTTTCTATTTTCACTAACCTGGTTGTTACAGCACATAATAGTACCTCCTAGATTAAATAAGCACACCCTATACATACTGCAGATATGAACTGCATTTTGTGATTGCTCACTTCTGCCAAATTTTCACTTTCAGGCTGATATTCTCAGAACTAGTCAGTACTTGAAAGTAAGCAGCGATGGAAAATTTAAAAGCTGAGGTCTTCCTGGGATGGAATAAAATGGAAAAAAAATAAACATCCCCCACAAAAAGATTTGGCAGGAAAATAGCCTGAACTGAAGTGTTTTAATGTAACTAAATCATCAGCCCTTGAAAAGGAGTAATTGCACATACACAGTCATTTATCAAATCCAGCTGCCAGATGTTGGGAAAGAAGTCAACAAATATAGCCCTAATTTAGCAATTTGCATATTAAAATCATTGGAGGGTTCAACACTGAATAGGAATCACTCAGAGCCCTGTGTGCTTGTAAGTGACTGGGGAAGCCCCAAGTCATCCAGCCCACAAACCCACTACTGTGTTTAAGCAGGTGATCATGGTTAAGCTTAGCAACAGCCTATTAACTCACCTATAATTAATATCTGTAGATAATTCTTTATAGATTTAAAGCTGTATAAAGGCCTCAACCAGTCCTGCTGAGATGTTAATTGGTGGATCTTTTCAGGAATACATACACAGTGTTTTGCAGCAAGACCTGTCAGTGCTCTGAGCCCACCAGAGACTGTACAGCACTGTTAAAACACAGCAAGCAGAACTAAAGGGCTGCATCTGTGACTATGGTGGTGTGGCTTCCTGTTTCCTGCTCATTCACAGAGCAGACAGGTGAACCCAGTTTAAAGCACACACACAGATGACACCTATGCACAAAAGACAAATGCAAACATACCTTCTGTTGTCCTAGTTGCAAGAAAAGAAACAGGAAAAATAGTTAGCAAGTTAGCACATTTAACAAAACAAAATAATAAATGCCCAAGTGAATAAAAATAAAACAATAAATGCCAATTCCTCTTGAGGAATGTGTTCCTGTTGTAAATTGATTTAAACTATCATGCAGTGCATTGACTGAATCACTATTTTAAAATGCTGCCAATATCCCTGTGTGTCAGCTTTTACAACCATGTGGTGACTGTACAGACTTACCTTCCTAGTTCTTCCCCAATCTCGTAAACGTCCTCCACCTTCTGTTGCTTGAACAAAGCCATACTTGGACTCTTCATTGATGCACAGAGACGATGCAACTAGAATGTAAAGAAAGTATGACATTCATCATGACTTTTCAACAAGCAAAGAACAGATAAAATACATTTCTGATATTGTCACTTGGGATCCACTGCAACTTATCGTGGCTGGACTTATCATGGACAGGTTGAAGGATTTTATTTATTAGTCTCAGCTGAACAATGAAGATCCAATTGTATAAACTGGTGAGCAGTGCTAAGTGAAGCACCCTTACTGAAACAACCAAGCACATATGCATCCAACCAATAGTCAGACAAACTTGTGAGCATCGTGCATCTTCACACTATGCAAGAGAGAGCTAGCATGGATATCAGCATTGCAGGCTTCTTCATTACAAGCGTCAGCAGGCAGACCACAAACCAAGATGACCACATGACAGCACTTCCTTCTTCTCACCTGAGGCTGTGGTGCTAGAGCACACAGGCAGGGCAGCAAACAAAAGTCTGAACAACTGCTACAAAAAGGCACTATGATTCTGCCTACAGAATGCTCAATGCCATGTCTCTCAACCCACACCAGATGTTTTGAATGAGAACAAGAGCTGCACCATTTATTGCACGTGTTTCTCTGTGTAACAGTGCAAGTCTATGTTCAGTTTCCTGAACATAATTGTTTAAGTTCACTCTGTGACCAAGCCTCACTGGTGCAGCTGAGGACCTCCGCCGGGAATACATGACACAAAATTTGCTAACCAGAGAATGAGGCTGCTGGGGAAAGGAGGAAAGAACTTGCTACTTCTACCAGAGCCACTGGATTGAAATCCCGGAGGTGTTCCGACAGCAAGGATCAGTCCGAGGTCCCAAAATGGTGCTCTAAAGTTATGGGGACAGATTAAAACTGAGAAAGAATTCACTGTGACATGTTTAACCTCACTTTACTGTGCTACTCAGATACTTGTATACCACAATGCTAATGATACCACGAACTCTAAGGACTAACCAAAATCTGCCCCAAGTTTAGACTGCTGATAGAAGACTTAACAGAAATGAAGAGGCATTCAATGAAAATCACAAAGCATAGTCCAGCAAATGACATTCTTCTTACAAACTGTCACAATGGCAGAAAAAAATCATCAGGCCTGATACATAAGATGGATGACAAAAAAAAGCAGTGGATTCCTAAAGTGCTGCCCAGGTGTGCCTCCCTCCATAGCAATGCTGATCAGCTCAGTTTTCCACCTGTTCCCAGGTGTACTTTTTGTCACTTGTTTGCTTGAACCTTGCTCGTCCCCTCACATTTTGGGGTGGGTGATCCAGAAGCTGCTGCTTTTGGAAAAGGAGATCAGAGACATTACTCATCAGTCATACAGCTTCAGATGACATTGTAACACAGTAACCAAGCAAACACTTCACAACATGTTGATGTGTCCTGTGTAGATAAATACTCATATTACCTCTGATGTTACAAACAGCACTATTTCAATCAGAATGTGTAAGGTAGTGGTCAGACCTCTCAAATCATAACAAATCCAATTGCAGTGAGAAATAAGAGCTTCAGTAACTCTGGACTTCAGCACCACACTCATATCCCTCAGTCGATGCTTATTTCCATATGAACCCCAGATGCTGCTCGCTGCATATGCATCAGGGACTTCCAGGTTCCAGAACTCTATTTTGATCTAGAAACAGACATAATTCAATGTTGCAAGAAGCTCCATTTATTTTGACAGACCAACCGTCTTCCTATAAAATAGGACAAAGTACCAAACAGCAACTGCAGGGCTTCTGCCAAATTCACTTTCTTTTTTAAAGATTTTCTCCCCATCTCTGTAAGTGTACATTACAAGCAGCAAATGTGTTGTAAAAATTGAACAGACTTGTCAAAACAAACCCAGCTTTTGTCATGCACTCACCTCCCTAAACAGATCTTCTACTCTTTTTTTCTCTCTCTCCCTTTTAAGCTGTTGGCTTCTAAGAAACAGGAGGATGATTGAGCATCAATCAAATTCATTTCCAAAAGCATTCCTTCAAAGAGAGAGAGAGTCTCTCCTTGCTCTTCCACATACTTTTTTTGGCTGGTATTGGCAAAACCTACACAGTAGGACAAAAATGTTTTGATTTCTTCATCTCAACTGAAAGGGCAACTGCATCAACCATTATCTACGTTGGGAGCAACATTCAAGCTTTTACAAATCAATAAGGAGTACCAAGAAGAACGACACTCCCTCTGCCAGCACACAGCACCAGCACACAAGCCAAGAAGTGGTTACCTGCCTCCATCCTCCAGCACCATTTTGTGCAGCTTCTTATTGGCTGCCAATTGGTTTGGTATCTCTGTGCAGCATGTCCTTCTGGATTGACATTTCCACAGGGGGAGCCTGGTGAGCGTTCATTTCCCTTCACTCCTTTCTTGTCCACAACCCATTCATTAGCTGGGGAGCTCCTGACAGCCCAGGCCCAGCCTGCAGCCTGCCCTTATCGACACTCTTCCCCCAGAGAGGGGAGGAAGACCCAGGGCACGTGCAGTATTCCAGCAAGAGCCTCTCCTTTCCCCAAAGGGGCCACAGTATCACTCTTATCAGACAATGGCAAATACTTCAGCTCTCCTTGTGATGTCTGCACACGTCGTGGGATAGCACACGTGATGTGACATGACTGACATTCATCTGACACTCGACCAACACACATCCACTTTGGCCATGCTTTGGAAGAAGTTACCATTTTCACTGCATGAAGGACACACGCAGTAACCCCATGAAGGAGAGGCACAGAATGCCCCTAGCAATACCTTCCATGCCCCCAGCAGCAGCCTTGCTGGAAGTCTCCACCACAGATGTGATGGCTCAGCTGCAGACTGTGAGGCCTATTGCTTTCTTCTTAACAAATCTCTCCAAACCACTGCTTCAAAATCCTCCTTTAACTTTGCTCTAATTATGCTCTCTCTCATTCAGTTACCTAAGGCAAATGGTAGAAACTGCATAGGCTGTGACAGTGAAGGCCAGAATAACCACAGCACTGTACTGTGCAAACCAACACTTCCACCAGTAAGCCTGGACCAGTCACGTCTCGGGGGTGTTTCTCACTTCCACTTTCGATCCCCATATTTTCTGAGGCATCTTCTAGGCAATCCATACTTTTCTTCTATTTTCAGAGTATTGCAAGATGAAGACACATAAAACATGCTGCTGCTTTGTTCACTATTTCCCTTCCTCTTCCCAAAGCCACGTTAATGTCTGGGATAAAAACGCCTCTTTCCTCTCAGTCTAAATAAATAATTCAAATTCTGCTTTGTAAATTAAAACTGCAGTATTTCTGAAACACTCCGTTATAACTTCAAAGCAAGCCCGCTGATCAGTTGTGCTTAAGCCTTGAAATCACAGTAAATCAATGCCATAGTGGCATTTATCATAATTGGGATACCTGTGAGTTACTGGCCCCATCTTAACTTTATATGATCTCGTTTGCAGTTGTTCAGAGCAGCATTTTTTGAAGTGTTGGAGTGAACTTAAATCAACAATCAGACTTCAAAAAAAGCAAAGGACAAAACCAAGCTCTGCCAAAAACCTAAAACTTTTGCTCATTCTGATGAGCAAAAGATCAAGTTCTGAACCCATGAGAAAGTCAAGCAGAGGAAAATACTCATATATTAAGAGATAATACTAAGACTCGCCCAAAGGGATTTACTCAGATGGCCTACTCCCTTCATTAGAATTCAAGGTACGTGGCTATAAATGACATTAATTCAAACACACCTATAAAAAAAAAATAATAACATCTAACAACCAACCATCCCCATTGTCCTAGACTTACTGCCTTCCACCCTCTTCTCTTCTGTGGGTTTCTCTCCCTGGCTTCACCCAGCAGCTGCAGTTAGCAGGCATCCAAAA
Source organism: Phasianus colchicus (assembly GCF_987193195.1). NCBI lineage: Eukaryota > Metazoa > Chordata > Aves > Galliformes > Phasianidae > Phasianus > Phasianus colchicus. The sequence goes on along the minus strand of NC_143447.1, from coordinate 4,184,781 downwards.
TAGATTGTATACTAGATGACCTGAGACAATTGTACACTGCACAAGGAAGGTAAGATAATGACAGATTACCCTTATGCACTTAAATTTCAACCAAAATAAAAATTCTCCACACAGTCATAAACACAATCCTACCTAGGTGTTGCACATTGACCTTAGGAAACCAAGATAACATCACATCTCAAGGCTTAATCTACAAAGACTTTGCAGGACTCCATTGCATACATGAAGCGAAGCAGGAAGGAGGACCTGAACTTCTTCTTTACTCACACAGTGGTTTCCGTGGAGGCTGAGCAGTGACCAGAGCAGGGGGTTTACACACAGGTCTGCTCTTTCACAGAATATACCACATCTCCCCAGCCATCCCATGCTGGGCACGCTGAGCACTTCAATACAAAAGCATCTACTGGGCGTTCCTATTACTTGCTGCACTTCCACAATGATTCTTTGAAGCACAGTTTCACCTTTTACACACCCCGAATATTAGGAGGTGACAAAGTATTAATAGTACCACACAGCCGTGCAAGCAGAAACAGAACACAGAGCTCCCAACGTTCCAGTTTCTGCACTAAGAACATTTACTGCCAGTTCACTTCATGCTCCTAAGTTTCCTCATACCATAATATCAGAGCTTATTTACCCCAGGAAATCAAGGTTTACCAGAGGACCAAAGCATGGATTGCAATACATTCTTTCCTACCACTACACGTCCCATATGTAGGTGTTCCTGCTCCAGTGCAGTTCCCTGTGGGGAAAGGAAATGAATCTTCTAAAGAAAGCAGCAAACACACCTCAAGGGGAGCAGGATAAAGGTTTCCTTCTGTAGGTAAATTACGAAGCCTGCTATCAACGATTTGACAACTGATGGCTGATTTGTACACAATGACTGTGTGACAAACGCCTGCCCATCAGTAAGAGAGGACTTGGCCCATCAGCAGCTCTGCACCTTTCTCCTGAGCAGCCCCCTCCAGCCCTTTGGCAGAGCAGTTCTCCATGAGGGAAGAGCTGAACCACAGACCCTTGGCCGGACTCCACGCATCCATCCCGAGGCACAATTTATGCTGCAAAACAGTTACAGCAAAGCAAAACCCAAAGCAGGCATCAGAGCTGAGCACAGCGAGACAACTCTCCTTACACACGTAATACTCCTTACACACTCAGTACTATGAAGTGACCGCAGCACTTTAGAACTGCCCAAACCAGCGACTGACTTAATAAAACGAACTGATGTGGTGCTTTATGCTAAAACTAAGCAGGTGTTTATCAGCACTGACGGCTTTTCCTCTTTCACCCTTCTCATCTCCACGGACTTTTCTTCATTTTTCTCATCCTTCAGGTGGAAGAACTCAGAGGGCAGCAAAGGAGCGGCGCTCAATCCAACAGCCCCTGACCTGCGCCTGTTGTTTTCCTGTCAGACCCTGGCAGCACCGCTTCTAAGCGATCCCCGCGTTCCCGAGCGCTGAGCTCGGTGCCACCGCCGGTCGGGGGAAGCCCGCCGTGCCCGCCCCTCGGGCGCCTGTGGGATTAACGGCTCCACGCGAGTGACATCGCTGCCCCGAAGCGAGGCCCGCCCCGGGCCGCTCTTCTACACGCAAAGATGAAGGGCACAGAAAAGTTGGGAAACTACCGGACCCCCCCCACACCCAACTCTCAGGGAGGGTCAAAGCCGAGCCGCCCCGAGCAGCAGTGCGGGAACATCGCAGGGGGAGGGAAGGGGAGACCCGCGGAGCTCCCAGCGCCCACTTACCGCCGGGCTCCACGGCCGCCGCCGCCGAGCGCGCAGGTCCGCGGGGCTGAGGCGGGGGCTGAGGGGCGGCGCCGCTCACCGGGAGCAGCCGCGGGGCCTCGCCCCTGGGCGTGCGGGACGGGACGGGACGGGCGGGGAGGGGCGCGGGCGGCGCGCTGCCGCCGGGTGTTGTGGCGCCCCCTGGTGGGCAGCGAGAGCCGCTCCCACCTGCCCTGAGGGGTAACCGGCACAGGGAGCGGGAAGAACTGAGGGGTGCCCAGCTGCCGTGCTACAGCGATACAGACCGCTTGGGTTCTTCTGCTTTAATAGGTTCGGGATACGAGAAAGCAGTACAAAACAAATCGATTTGAAGGAAAGAAGGCTGAGGTGGTGAATCCATTAGAAACGCAGTTCATTCATACGAGCCTTGTTCTATATCGTGTGCAAGCCTAAATACAGGGGCTACTCTGAAATTGATGCCTCCTGTTTTGGTATGGAGGCAAATATTGATGGTACGGCAGTACAGGCTGCACCTTCCCACCACCATTCCACAGACAGAAGGGGCAGAAGGGCAGCCGACAGAACGGTGTGAGATATGGAAGCGTGGATGAAGAAAAGGCTCGTCACTGAATTCCTCCTCACAGAAAAAAACGGCACCGCTGACATTCACTGACACTCCCTGGCTGGTTATGGCGACCACAGAGCGGACGTGGAAACAAGCCATGTTCAGGAAGGCCATGTACAGCTGTCACACCATGAACTAATTTATTTATCTATTCTTACAAGTATGGCATGCAGGCTCTTTTGCAAACGCACAGCTAAGGGTGGTGATGCTGCTGCTGAAGGACAGTGTTGTGTGAGAATTTGTTCTAGCCAACAGCACTATTGTGCTCTTGGTACCTGTTGTAGTTTCCATAGGACAAAATAGAAGGCATTACTTTCGGAGTGACCTACACAGAAGTTTACATTATTTACTAGGTGGTCTGCAACTCAACATTGCCCAGTGCAATTTCCTGTTATTTCAGGGGACAGCACGGGTTTCCAGTCCTCACTGTGGATCTCCAAACAAATTAGTGAGTACTACTGGAAAAAAACACACCGTACTTTTCCCAAGTTGACCTGAACCAAATGTTGACTAACAAGAATTACATCTTTCATTTGTTTACTCTTAAAGATGTTCCCCAGACCAGTAAAACCAGATTTTTCTCCCCCTATGTGGCAGGCAGTAATTGTGATAAGTACTGTACGGTTTCCTTAAGTTTCTCCTGGGCAGGTTAATATCCAACATTTGTTAACGAAGACTGATGTGGCATTGTTCACACCTTACAAATTGAGTATAAATGCTAGGCTGCCTTCACTTTCAATTCCGCATGCAGTTAAGATAAAATAAAACAATAGGAAATTATGCAGAATCAGGCAGGCTGTTTCCATTATAACAAATTACTAAAATGTATTTCAAAATAATTTTATACTAGGCAAGAGCCTAAAGGCAATGCTGTTAATTATCAGAGATAAGAAGAAACTTGGCTTCAGATCTGCTTGAAGTGAACCAGACTCAACTGTGCTCCTGTTCCCCAGCCCAGGAGTTCCACCCAGCTCTCCCAACTCAAAAAATCAGTGGCTGCATCTGATAACTGAGAGGGTGGAGGACAGGAAATGGTAGAGGTTTCAAAGGCCACCAGTAGAATTCATAAACAGAAGAACCTTAATTCCTCATCTTTAGTTCCACAATGTGATATGATTACATTAAAGTTACATCAATACTTCTACAAAATTATCTGAGAAAGAGGCACACAAGGAAGGACGCAAATCATCCTGACAGGTGGAAATCACTTTTCAAGTCTCTACACCCTCATTTCAATTTAGTTTCTACTCGTCAGCCCTACAAAGTCTCCAAAAACACAAAGGCAGACTGAATCTCCTTCACAATCTACATCCATGGGATTTACAAGCCAAAAACACAGGTTCTGTACAAATAAGCAACTGCTCTTAGAAGTTGTTCGGACACCTTTAGAACATTTTAACTCAGATTTCTTTGCAATGTTTCTGGCAATCAAGGCAAAAGAGTAAGAAGGAAAATTCAAAGCTAAGTAGCTTTCAAAGCAGACAACACAAGCAACCTGGTAAGTCACTGAAAACTGCAGACAAACGCTGCAGTGTCTGCTAACCAGTCCTCTTCCACAAGTGATGGAGAAGGAAGCCCATACCTTAAGTTTCCAAGGGGAATTTTCATGGGTAAATACCAAAAATCACCACCTGCATTTATAAGAACAGCTCAATAGCCTACTTCACAATTTAAACAGAAATCATGGCACCTGAAGACATCGCTGAGTCAGTTTATCAGCTCAAACATGAAGTCTTAGTGGCAACTCACTGAAAAAACATGAAACTGCTTTATACTTACATAAAGTACTCCCTGCTTGAAACACACCGGCAGGATGCAGTCGTTCAAGACGGAGCATCTGAATTAAGGCCAAAGTCCCTGGATTTTCCCATCTGTATTGTAGTACTGAACGTTTAAATTACCTATTCACTTCTCTACAACAGCCTAGAATCGCACAGGGTAAAGAACAGCCAATCTTCTTATTAAATAGCTGGTTGTTCGTGGTTTTTATTGTTGGTTTTTGTTTTTTTTTTTTAATTTCACATTTATCATTTAGTTCTGAGTTTTGCTCTCATCTAATCCTTTATTTGAAAACCTAGTCATGTTGACAGAGCACTGTTGGCCATCAGTTAAACATATATAATTGGAGAGGAGTATAGCTTCTACTGCATTATATCACAACAGAAAACACCACTCTACTAACTTCTTTGTGACTGAACCTTTTGCCTTCTTTTCCAGGGGGAAAGCTTCCAAGGCAGAGCACACCCTTCCTTTTCATTATCTGAATGAATATATTTCGTCGCCTTCATGTGTGGGAAATCTCCAAGCATCAGCACTACTTGGACTCTGCTTCCAGTGAGGTCAAGGAGCTGAAGATAAGGAAGCTATGTTTAGCACTCCTGGAACTCCCCCAGAGCGAACACCTGATAGACTGTAATACAGCACCAGCAGACTTCAGCATGTTCTCTGCACTTCTGAGGGGCTCAGAACAGAGGGTGAGATTCTGCATATATGGACTCACTTCAGAGCAGACCAACTGTGTTTATCCTTTCTAATGAATTCGTTAGCAATAAGATATTTAACAACATTTAGCAGCTATATCCATCATCTGGACTCACATCTTTGTTGCAATTCCGCTGAGAACAAATGTGTTAACTCAGCTCCAAGGAGGAAACAGGAGCCTCAGCTGTTCTTTAACAGCTGCCTGTACAACATATTTAACATGAGTAGGTTGCATTAAGTGTCCAAGTGAGACCTTGTTCCCCATGCAGAATTTTCTCTTTATTCCTCAGACTTAAACCTTCAGTACAGAGGACAAGAGGTTCTTAGGCCACAGTCATAGTCTGCCTCAGCTGCCACTCTATCCTGCTTTGAAATCCTTAGATTTCCAGCTGTGCCAATATCTACTTGTAACTTGCCTGTAGAAGAGAGAGAGAACTGTATGAACTATTCACTTCTAATATGGAAGATCTCCTTCAACATGCAGTTAAAAATAATATCCCAAGTCTTATTTCCCATTTTTCAAGACAGCTGAAATTACACACTCAGCAACTGAAGGCTTTAGTAAGATGGGAACTGACATTCTGCTAAAGAGGCTGTGTCAGGAGATAGCATACAAATACTCAGATTTCTTAGAAAGTCTGTTCCCTGTAAGCACTCATGAGAATTTCATCTCCCCTCTTTCCCCCCCCACTTTCCCAAAGACACCAAGGGCACCAATCACAAATGTACCCAGTCAGCATCACCTGCATGCCATATCTTCTTGTTTCTCTATAGATTCTCTGAAATCACGTTATCAGACAAAAAGCCTTGCTTGGGATTTGTTCTGGTGGCACCTGCAATTATTTCCATCTGCCCGGGGAAAAGAAAAAAGAACTAGAACAAGCTGTAATGCAAAGTAAACTATTTATTTATTTTACATCAATCTTTATGAAAATAACATCACTCATGTTTTGTGATTCAAATTTCTTGTACCGCGTATTGCTCATTTTCAACATGGCACTTAAGGAAAGGTTCTCCAAAACAGCTATGCAATTTCAAAGTGACTCAACACTCATTTCTCACCTTAGTATGACTGAACATACAACTCAATTTATCAAATTTAGGACAATTCATTCATTCTTGATGTCATAATGAACAAAAATATTTCCCTTTCTGCTGAAATATCTCACCACGTTTACGAAGATTGAGGGCAAAAGAAGAATCTGTCACAAAAGACACCTAAAGGGCAACCAAATACTCTATTGATTACATACCTGGTAAAAAAAAAATAATCTGGTAACAGCTTATGATAGACACATATGCAGGTAAAGCTGAAATACTGTGCAGTCTTAACAGCTAGAGGTATTGTGCACCAACATTCTGGCTATTTAACAGAAGATAACAGAACATTTTAAAACAAGTAATCAGAATTTTCGCTGGAGAGTCATGTATAAGCATACAGAGATGGAGAAATATTCCACAGTATGCAAATGAGCAGTTTGGTTTACGTAACATACTGGGAATCATGCATAAGAAACTCAATGCACAGAAGTGCATGATCTTCAATTTAAAAAAAAAAAGAACAACAAAAACACATTCTCTACAGTCTTTATTTGCATTAACAAGTCCACTTTCTAAGTGGCTGCTAGGAATGTTAAATCCTCAGACTGTTTTGGAAGATTTCCCCTCTGTTGTGAACACTTCATATCTACACAACTCAGCTTCTGCAGGCTGACAAGTCTCACTGTACTTTTGCTCTGTTCATTTGGTTCAAATACTGGTTGTCTATCTTGTGTAGCCCCAACTGTAGCTACTGCTCAAAGCTGCCAGATTAAGCACAACTAGAAAACTAGGATTTGCCTGAAGTCATCTGTAACAGCAAGGTAAGCTTCCTGCTATATGCATTGCTTTTCTGTTCTATGTCGATTTCTAGCAGTCATTGCTTAGATGCATCTTTCAATTTTATTTTATTTTTTTTACATTTTAACTAAGGATTCTTAACCAGAGGAAGTCAATAGCTTGCTTGGCACTTCAGTAAATGAACACCAACTCATTTTATAATGCTAACACCAACTCATTTCAACAGCTAACAAAATACCCAGAGACAACATGATTTGCATCATTTCCTACTATTCAGGTAGGAGATTCACATAACGGAATAAGAAACAGAGCTACTTTGTTCCACCATACAATCCATTAATAATTTGTATAAAGAATCACAATAATACAATTTACAGTTCAGCACAAATGTGAAAAAGTGGCCCTGCAATACTGCAGGTCACATTTTGTCATCTGCAGAACCTCCTGAACAGTTCCCTAAAGTTAGTTTTAGCTTCACAGCCTGAAGACTTCAATGAATTCTGCATGAAAATGTCTTAAGCCATAGAACCAGTTCCTAGTGCAGATACACATCTAAAGTCTTCACCTCTGCATTTCAACTGTTGCCACTAGAAGGAAGATCTTCAGCTTAGAAAAAAATTCATTTAATACACGACAATAAGATGAAAACAGAAAAAAAATACTGGACATTACAGACTCATTTAGAGACCAGCTCTTTCCAAAAACAGTATAAGTAGAAAATTAGAAAAGCTGGTCCCATTTTTCTATTCAAATACTGATTGTAAGTAAAAAGAATACAGTACATGCAATAATAATATGAAAAAACCCTGCCTAACAAATTCAAGTAAACAACCAAGAGTAACTAGGAAAAAAGAAAACCTACCCTTTACAATAGACAAGACAAGGTAGGGGTCATTTTAGAAGACACATGACATACAAGTCAAGATGATTCTACCATGTGCCCTCACTGGCAAGGATTTGCTGGCTAATTGAAGTTATGTAGGAAGAGGCATACATTATCTGTCAAAGTAAAACCTGCAAGTTACGTTCACCTCGTTGATTAAATATTTCCCTCCCAGATAAACTGACTAATAATATGTTTTAGAGAAGGCTATAAATACATTCACAAGGAAAAAAAAAAGTGCTGTGAAACAGATGCAAGATTTCTCTCCAAACACGTTAAACTTTTTAGAATCATCACAAGAAGACACCTGCCAGAGAAATCCCACCTGCTCTCAGGAAACTGAAAGAGATGAAGCAGAAGCTTCATGCATTTGGACTGCTCCTGACCACTGGTTTTTGGTTTGTTTTGCCAATTAACCACTCCTTCCCAGAGCTGAGCAATTTGCTGGCTAGTGTTCGAATGATAGTTTTATCACAATCTATCCTGAGCCAACATCTAAGCCAATCTAACATTACTAAGATTCAACAGCTCAAGAAAGAGCACTGCAGGAGTACAGAGAAAAGCCAATTAAAAACAAACAACAAAACACACCAGAAAAACCCACACATCTACATAGGAACTCTTTCTCATTGTCAGAACCGTTTAAGAATACAGCTAGTGATGAAATGAGAAAGAATGGCCTCCAGTCACATTTTCACAGGTGCTCCAAATCCTTCTGAAGAGCTGTCTTAAAGCACGAGCACACAGTGCTCACAGAAAACCAGAGCAGATTAAGAAAATACTGCATTTTTTTGCTGGAAAAAAGTCTTGAATTTGTATGCACGTGCTGTGGCCTTTAGGGTTCTTTGATTAACACTTGTTTTTTGAATGCCATCTTTATCACTGTTACAGGTTGGTTATATGTTCATGCAGAAAGAATGCTGTGTCTCTTTAAAGATCATGACTCTGTCCTACTTTAAGACCTAAATAGAATGATTTAAATTCAAAATAATGAAAAAAATACTAATTCAGTATTAACAGATACTCCTGCAGAAAGCTCTGTTCTTCTTCCCTAATAGCTGGGTTTTGGTTGTGGCTTTGTTTTTTTTTTTGAAAGATAACAACCAGAAAAAAAGAGAATAGAAATCAAACTGAATAGAATTTGTTCAATTAAATCTTTTGTAATAACATTAATCTTCAGCAACACACCTGCTCAGAAAAGCATATATGATATTTCATATCACTCTGTAGTAGTATACATTGAACATTCAATGACAAATAAGGACTTATCTTACACTTAAGTACTTAAAGTCTTCTGCTGGATGATCCATTCCACGTCACTTCAGGAAAAGATAAAGGAACGTAAAAGTCCTTCTCATGCTTCAAGCCATTCTTTTCTAGTTGTGACCAAAAATTGTTTTTTTTTTTTTTGCCCAAGGACAAAACAATAGAAGTCATTTATTAAGCCAACCTGAAACTGAGAAATAAGATGTTTTCCCACATTGAACTCGCACTATAAAAAAACATGATTACAATCACACAAATGCAGAAGCCTAGCAGTGAACATAGTAAACACCATGCAGACTTTTCTTACTATTGTTTCACATACAGACAACTAAAAGGGTGCTGCAGGAAAACAACTGTCAACAGTTTCAACAAATTCAGCTATTTGACTAAATGAAGAAATACAATAAGTGCCCTACATACAATTCCATGAACATAAACGTAAACAAAAGTGTTTGGCCTCCATAAAACAACACATTTCTGAAAGTGCTGGGGCTTGGAAATCTGTCCTGCATATTTCCGAAAGCAATTAGTTTACATTCTGCTTGATAGGATTAATAAGAAGTTTTGGACGTTAACTCACTTGGCTCACGGATTCCAAAAAAAAAGTTTACATTGAGAAGTTTCAACTATCCTCCTCATCATCACTAATAAGGTCTCTTTTTTCTACGCAGGTCTCTCGTTCACGCAGAAAATCCTCACGAATGGCTTCAAGTTCATTGAGCTCAAGACGCACTTTCTCCAGGTGATAGGTCCTCCGGTTCCTGATCTGACGTAATGGAAAAGGATTCAGGTCTCCAAAAGCGATGCCAGTCAGTTTCCTGTGAGATTATGCAACATATAAGATAATCATTCATATTTACAATTTTTTAAAATCAGTTTTGTACTTCATTTGTATCCGTGCCGAGCATATAACTGCCATCTCTGCTTTCCTTCACATACCTCACAGATCTCAGATATTATCAGTATTGAAGGAAAGTTCAGGAAAGCACTCAGTTTTAAAGTTACTGCGGGTGGTAAAGTGTTCTCAAATGCTCATCGGTTCTCAAAGCCACCTACAAATTCTATGCAGTGCTACAGCAATAATAGCTCTTGACAACACTGAACAGATGTAAGCTTGGCTAATCAGAACTTCATCATCTGGGCTGAATATATAGCACATCCTGTCACTCAATTATAGGCTGGAAAGCTCATTCAACCCCAGGACAGTCAGCTCTCCAGCTATCCAGGATAAAGAAACAGTGAAGGAGATCTAATGAAGCCTGGAAACAGCAAAGATGAAAACAAGCATAGCACAAAACATGTTTAAGCCAAACTGTGATAGATCTCAGGAGTTACTCTTGCAGAGATCTCTGAGTCGCTGTCAGTCAAGCCTCACATGAAAATATGCACCTCTTTGTGTATCATGCCATCTCATCCCATCATTCAGCCCCAGAAAACTACTAACTGAACTGCCTAATCAGTCCAAACAGAGTTAACTTGGTCATTACTGTTGATCTGCAAATAAACAAGTTCTCAGTACTCTTACTGAGTTCTTCTTAGTTCTTACTGAGGGGAAAAAGAGCTGGTATTTCACTTACTCTAATTTAACCGTCAGCAGAATTTAATACTAAGAAAATTGGAGAGTTTAAGAGTAAGCTCTCCCTAGGCATGTATTTCTCAGTAAGCAAGAACTATTTTTCACTACCTATGAACAGAATGTACTCAACAGCTTGCCTGCCTTCTCAACGTGCTAAGGGACAACATGCAGTTGTAGAAAACCTAGGCAGATGCACAGCCCTCCCCCAGATGTGATGCCCTATCACTTTCAGTATGGTCACACACACTTTTGTGCAGTTTTTTCCACTAGAGACCTTAAACTTAGAAACACCATGCAAAATGATTTTCTAACTCATTGAGAACATACATTAATTCTACGTATAGAGGTCTTCCTGAATTTCAGGCCTACCATACCATTTTTTGTCCATCCCAGTATCAGCCAATTCTACATGTTTCTGGACTGTTTGAATTCTGATGCTGTAAAACTTGTACAAGAAACGGTAGAATAAGAAACCAGGTGGTTTGAGTCATGCCTTATTTTACAATAAGATCATACAAATCAGTTCAGGCAAGTTTATATCCCCTAGGTGGCACCACAGCACCAACAATTTAAAATCCCAAGAAGTTACACATTTACAGACTGGCATAGAGTGTATTGAGTGTATTTCTACCATAAACACTTCTGATGCACTGAATTCTGTCCTTACCTGAATCTGCCAGAAATTAGAATAGGGAAGGATTGCTTCAACTTGGTAATACCAGAGATCTCACATAGCAACATTAAAAATTCTTTAAATAAGATATTTTAACACATATTTTACACAGGAGAGATATATCATTAAGTGCTATACATAGTTGTATGAGGAAAGGAGAGCCAAATCTGAAGCTCTGATTAAGCATCTAAACATGGCTTCCTCCTTCTCATACCTTTTCCAACTTAAATTTCTCATGGTGCTGCTGCAGTACACATTATACACATGTTCTTAAAATATCAGAGGGGAAAAAAAAACAAAAACAGTTTCATTTATTGTTTTAAGAAAAAAAAGAAGAGTACATGCTCCCTCCTCCCAAAACCAAGCACATATTTGTCATTTCCAGATTTGCAATCACAGTCAACATTTTGCTAGTCACCAATGCCTGAGTACAGTGACTGCTCAGCATTTTTCACACCAAAGGGTGAATGTTAACATAGAAAGCACCATGCTACTTCTTGCAGGTGTTTCAGCAGAGAAAGCAGCAGTTCTTAATCCAGACTTTGACCATTTAAACCAGGTGGAGAACATTTTCCCTGCATCAGTCCCTGCAATCATTTTTCAGGATAGAATACAATTACTCCTTTTCAATTTGCCTCAAGAAAATAGCTCCAGCAAATAGTAAATAACTCTTGGAATAGGAGTTCAATTATAAGCCTAATTATATATGGAATTTATTACTGCAAAAACAAACAGCTCAGATTCAAATATATTAATTTTGTACAGAATTCAGAATCAGTCTGTCCCAATACCTATGCCAAATATACTTTCAGACATTAAATCAGCCCCAGTATAACTTAATCTGCTGCTCTGCAGTCTTGAAACGAGGAACTAAAAATGTTCAACCCTCATTTACATTCACCTTAGATCCCGTGCAAAGATTGAGATATAGCAGAGTATTTAACTTGTATTTCATCTCTGCTTCAAACTACATGCTAAAATTAGCTGAAGTCACATGGCATTAGCCTACACATTAGTACTTCTTGATTGATTTAGTTCTGGTAGAACCCAGCTCAGGTTTTTAAATACTTGTACAAAGGACAGGTTTTTATTTATTGTAAAACATTTTCTGACTTGAGTTGTGTCCATAATGCAAGGTGAGACATTTTGCTGACATATGAACTTCTTAAATTTTTCTACCATGCTACACCTGCTAAATAATACCTAATGTGGCAAAGTCATCACAATCATTCCCCCAAAAAACTACCATCCATCACTTCTAATTTTGCCTCCTCTCATTTCTGCAGCATGAAACAGTCATTCACACATTATCTTAATAAGATGCTAGATCAATTACTCATGAGAAATCTTAGTCATTAGCTGTCTCTCCAGTTCTCCGTATCAAAAGTAAGACATAGATTAAATAAATAAATTACACAGCAAACTTGTTCCATGCCCCACCACAAGCCTTTTGGTTGCACAGGTGTGAGTTACCCACCTAGCATCAACGACAGTACGTGTGAAATATCGAAGGTACTTGAAAATGGACATTGAGTCTTGCAATTTTAAGATTTCTTCTTCTTTGTACTTAAAAAATGCCAGGGCAAATCTGAATATTACCTGATAAAAACAAAGAGAACATTGAGAGCACTCCGTTATTTGAAACAACCAACTCTCATTGCTATCTATTATAAATTCCAAAGAAAAGTGTTACTTCTCCTACAGCCTGCATTTGAACTAACTGTCCATACTTGCCTGTCTCTCTTCCCTGTCATTTCCAAAAGCTGCCAAGGCACTTCTGTCGGTAGGCTGTAACCAATACAAGCTGTTCTGGAGTTCAACCCAAAATACAATATTGGATTTACAGTACACAAACTCTGTGAAGTTTTGATTTCCTAATTCACTTGTAGACCAAAGACTGCTGAACACACCTATAAAGTTACTTCACAGATAAAATTAAGTTTTGTCTATTATCTAACAGCTGTCATTTTCACAGCATGTAGGGAGACTGATGCTGGAAGAAGTTGATACCAGGTTGTCAACCAAATTAGGCATAAGGTGAAAAAGCATTACTTCATTCTAGAAAGACTTCCTAAGTTTGGAACTTTGTCAGTCTGTGCCTGGCTGCCTTCACAAAATGCCATGGTGCTTCAAACCTATTTGAACAAACACTCAACCCAAATCCCAAATCTAAGATGCATCTAACTGCATCTTAGAACACTCAGATGAAGTCAACAGTAAGAAACATGCATTTTTTGTCTACTTATTTGATATATCTGCTGCTGTATCCAACATCTGCTTTGATGCTCTTACTGCATTTGAATCCCACAATCTACCTGCACTGATTTCATTTCAGTGCAATTCCACAAGCACAAAACACGTGAAAGTTGTTACAACCTCATTCTCTCAATTTGTGCTCAGAGCTCAGACAGTAATTTACTGGTCAACAGTAATTTAGATCTCAGCAGAAACAAAGCAAATAGTTGCTGCAAAGAAAGCCTAATCATTAGCATTTGCTTACAGCTCATTTTCACATCTTTTGAATACTTCCAACTTACTGCTCCTTCACTTCAGCTTTCACAGAAATTCCCACTTTCACATAATCCCCATAAACTGATAACCAGTACTGTCTGAGGTTTTGTTCTTCAGTGGTACAAAGCAGTAGGTGGGCAAAGGAAATCTGCATTTAGAATCCCTCCGTGTATCTCAAGTAGAATTTGCAAAACTTAGGAAAAAAAAAGCATTTTGACTATTTATGCACATTTCCTCCCTTCTTCCTACAAGTGATTGTTAACCAACAGGATTCCTATGAAACCACCATCTTTCACACCCTATTCTTGGTTACAGGACAGTACCTTGTCACTATGTAGCAACTGAAAAACCCAGCTGGTTCAGCTCACCTTTGGTCCCTCATATAGGAATGAGTCCCAGATCTTGAAAAGGATGTCACTAACCACACTGTCCACGAATACCACAAGAAACCAGTTGAAAGTTATAAGAGTATAGTCAACTTTGTACTGTTCAAAATGAGCATGCAGACGTGGAAGTTTCTCACTCATTAAGTCCTTGAACACTCGCTGATCAACCTAAAAGAGTAGACAAACATGATGTTATTGACGCTATATTTATCAATGTACATGTGATTCAACACAAGGTCAGTTTTTCAAGAGCTCAACAGGAGCCCCAGGACTGTCTAAGCTATTTCCACCCAGTCCATACACTGCTGTCACAACATACACTTCCCTTGCTGATGCAACTTTTTGCTTCTTAATCCATCCCATCTCTCAGAGGATTCCTCACACTCATACCTTGTGTTGCCACCACAAGGCACCACTGCTGTGTTGGCACATAAGCACAAGAGCAGAGAAGAAGCTAGGAGAGATGGAGGAAGGAGGAAGTAACACTCAGAGCACCAACTGGAAGCAGAGGAGCACTACAGTACATGCTGCTCACAGTACTGTGCTACACAGTATTCTCACCCCCGAATCTCCTGGAAAGCCCACAGCTCCCCCCTAGTTCTAAGGAAAGAAACAATCAGTTTAGTTGACAATTAAAAGATGGGCTACAAACAAGAGCTCCAATCAAGTTAGTGTACAGTCACTTCAATGCTACTCTTGCACTTGGTGCCTAGAACTCACTTTTCAACTACTCACATCTCCCCTAGAAGGGGCATCAAACAGTTCTAGAACAGCTTCTGACTGGCAGCAGTCTACAGTCAGGTGTTATTTTGGTAGAGCACATACCTGAGATCCCAGCAGTGTCTTAGTATAATAATCACGAGGCATAAAGACTTCCACTATTGTTACCAGACACCAAAAAGCATCCTCCTGTTCCAAGTACAGAAGGGCAATTGCTACCAATCTGAAAATAGAGTTTATTTGGAGAAAATCATAATAAACACCAGAAAATCCATTAACAACAATTACACTACAGCCTTTCTTTCTGTTCAGCAGACATAAATGAATTAACTGGATTTAATGCAGTGTGAGATGAAGCAAGGAGATGTCTTCTCAGCCAAGCTAAGCACTTTTATTCAGTTCAGTAACAGAACCGAACTTTTTTCCAAGAACTAAGGCAAAGTAATTAGAAGTCTGAACGTCCTAAACCTTCTGTTCTGATCCACAGGCTTTATTTCCTTACTGAAGAAGAGAAGACAGGTCCCTACATTTCACACACAAAATTGATTTAAAATTTAGAACAATCATTTGTTGTAAGTTTACTTTATATCCGCCATGCTAAATTTAAATAATGTTTTCATCTTAAGACTTAATTTTCCAAGACTAAACTTTTTCTAAGAATTTCCTAAAGCATGAGAACAAAAGGACTGAAGAAAAGCAGCATCATTGGTTTCCTGTTTCCAGTGAGTACTATGACAGAAAAGAAGAAATCTATGGAAAGGCCTTGTGTTATGGATAGTTGTTTGAATATGAAACATTACCTCAAATGTATTTTACCAAGTCAACTTGTGTTACTGCTGCACACGAGAGGAACTGCAATACATATTGCTCCTGATGTTACACAGCTTAACAACAACATCACACACTTCCCAGTCTTAAGGGAATCAAGCAAGGAATTAATATGTAATTTGCTCTTAACTTCTTTAAGTATACCCAAGAGCTTAATTATTTTTCTTAATTTCTCTTTTCTGAAACATCCATAAATTAAATAAGTAGAGGGGAGGAAACAAAGCAAGTGCATCCACTGTTCTACAGTTTGCACGACTACTTTTGGGCAATGTTATACAAAAAGTAACAAAGCAGACCAGACAAACAGAGAAATGACTTAAAAAGTTCCATGGTGCAACTTGAAAACAGTTCCTCCAAAATAAAGTAAATAAATAAGAAATACCAAGTCCTAGGGCAGGGAGAGCAGCTTTTTAAATACTTTTCTTTGGGTCTGTAGTGTGTCTGAACCCTTCCTCAGTGCAAATCTCAAGCAATGCTGCCCTAGATAAAAAGTCTCTTACCCTACTCTGGAACAAATCAGTGCACAAGCTAACATCTGTGGAGTTATACCAAGGGGACGAGAGCAGCATGTTATACTAACATACCTGTTTCAATTAACACCTTCTCTCATTACAGATTTCAAAGTACCGAAACTATTTCAGCAAACTCCAATTGCAATGATGTTATGCTTCAAATATTTTCTAGCTTTCTAATACCAGAACTGCCCATAAAATGATTATTGCAAATTTAACTGAAGACATCCCACACTAAAGTAGCACATTTTCTATCAGTTAATACCAGTTCCAATTCTTTTGATTCTTTCTTTCTGATTTTTACAAATTTTGTGATCCAAGTCTTCTTTTTTTGTTTTGTTAAAAAAAACGTAATTGGTTTTTAAAATATTGCAAATCATGAACGTAGAAAGCACAAAGAAAACTGCTGTCCAAAAACCTCTTCCTATGCATGTGATTTGAAACTGCACGGCTAAGGAGCACTTTCATCACACACTGATAACTTCAAGTTCACAAAAACCTTACCTGTTGAGCCCTTGGCAATATCCTATATCAGGATTTCTCCAAGAAAAGGCCAGCAGCACATTTCGCAGCTTCTGGATCCCTTCAGATGTGGGAGAAGAATAATGTTTGTTGTTTGGCAAAGTTCTCAGTAGATCCAACTCGATCTGTTTAGATGCAGGATTCTGTTTTTCTAGGGCGCTTTGAAGCAAGGTTTGGAAGTACTCGGGAACAGTGCTGTCCTTGAATTTTTTAACATGGAGATTGACACACCATTTCCACACCTTGGAACGATGTTCGTGTGGAATTCCAGATCGAATAAGATTCTTCAGTTCTGCACAGCGCATCATCTCTCTGTTCATTGTACTTGCAAGATAGTTTTCCCATTTTACCCCTGTGGAGATCTCCCGATTTTCACTGAGAGAAAGAGATCTCAGGTCCAAAGCTCGAGATTTTGCTACTAATTTCTCTTCCTCATCATCCTCTGGGACTGTCTGGAAACCATATATGTCATACTCACTGAAAGGGAGGGAAAGAAAACAAAAAACAAACACAGAACGGCTCCTAAAGATGTGTTCAGCAGTCCCAAAACTCCCAAATTCCTACCCTAGTCTTATTTATATTACTTCTCATGCCGCTCCCCCAAGTTTTAAGAAGTTTTAATGAACAGCTATTATTTGAATATTTTCTAAAGGTCTATCTTTTATTTAATATTTTAAAATCCAAAACTAAAAAAGTTCCCATATTGCAATATATAGCACTACACAGATTAAGTAATTTAAGGACAGGGTCAAGTCCAAGTCAGTTCATCCCTCTAGCAGCTATACAACAGTCGAGTCTAAATTTCATACCTTATCTCAAATTAAGAAGAGAGTTTATTTATGTGTCCAAAAGGATTTAAATGATTAACTTATTATTTGTGATTGAAAATGCGTTAAAAATCCCAAATCCTGCAAACACACCCCTGCTTGTCTGTTCCCTAGTGTCTGAACCAGGCCCACTGGTCAAGATACAACCGTTTTCTGAGGTACAATATGTGACCCACGTAAGTGCAAGATGCTCTAGCTGCCAATGACAGTACTTCCTTTGTTAATACAAATGATAATGACATGGTCACAAAATAATTTTCATTCCTGTTCATAAACATTTCTTTTAGTAAAATTACCTGACCAGGTGTGGTTTGAAAAATGCTTGTTCTGGCTGTTCACTGGTTTCTGCTTTCAAGGCATCTTCTAGTAACTGGGTGATAACTTCACGAGCAGGGCTCTGCTCCTCAGAGCAAACAGGAGTTTTCACTTCTTGAAGCAAGATCAAGTATTTACTTTCTATCTGACAGAGTTTGGCCTCCAAGCTAGTATACTGCAGGGAACAACATGTAGTATTTAAGGCATGTCTTCTGGAATTCAGTTTGCGCTACATATCTTTTAAAATAAGTTTCTTCTGTTTGTTTATATGTTGCTTAGAAACTTTTAAGTCAAGAACAGTCATGGCTTCCTGAGAAACAGAAGCACATCCTACCAAACCTTAGCTACAGGTATCCTGTCTCAGCTATGGACACGTGCATGCTTTCTTATCTCTAGGCAGTGGAAAACTTTGTCATTTACATGCAGCTTCTCTACACTTAAATTCTGCTTCACAGAAACAGACTTCCAAAATTACTGTAACATTGATCCTGCATGCTCTGAAGGAGAAAGCTCTAGTTGGTGATGTATCATCAAAACGAAACACGTCAAACACAACCATGTTCTTTCATACATATTCTGCTTCTGCCATAATTGAAGTTACTGCTACTGTTTTAAGAAGTGCATGTGCTTGTGTGCATAAGTTATTAAAATGATGCACTTCTTAACACTGTTTTCAAGTCCACCACTTTTTTCAAGAATCCATTCAGAAAGATCGGTCTGTAAATCTGGGATTCTGTCACTTTAACACATTTGAACTGCTTCACTTCTTCTCTAGAAACATAACCATGTAACAGATTTACAACTAACTTTTTGAAAACTGCTTTAGACATCGCCAAAACGAGAACATGCTTTGTGAGTCTGACCTTTGCCTGCCATTCTCTCTCTCTTGCTTCTGCATTTCTTCGTAGAGCAGAAAGTTCCAAAATCTCCTTATTTAAAAATTTATTCTGGGTCTTATAACCCTGAAGACTGTCCTGTTGATAAAAGAAAGCAAACTGGATTTTTAATAAAGGTATCTTACAGATAGCAAATGCCTGCCAGAGAAAGCATACCTCAAAACAAAGATCAAACAGCTACTAATAGGTATACTAATAGCTACTAAAATCATTAGGATCAAATCAGCTGTTATCTTCAGTTTTCACAGAAGTCAAACACACAAGGCTAGATATGAGCATGGAGCCTTGCACAACAGAAGGCAGCTGGTGACTGCTTGCAGTCAAGAGGCAGGAGCAGCCCTGCCATGCTGCTCCACTGGGCAGGAGAACAGCAACATGCACATTGAGCATGCCAGGGGGTCATGGTGCTGCTTGTCAGCCAGAAGCACATGCAGTAGAAGAAACAGGGGCAAACATCCCTTGGGTTTTGGTTACCCTCACCAGTCCTCAGTCAAAGAACAAGTTTGATGTTTGCCTTCACATAGAAATATAAAACAATAAGAATTCCTCAGCTGACCCATGTGGCTCCAGGTTACAAATGTTACCTATGAAACTTGTGGCTATGGGATGAGGGACCATCTCAACACTGCACAGTATCTGAAAGCTCTGCTTCCCACTAACACTGATTTCTACAGTTTCCATTTTGTTTTCTAAAATTTCCCAGGCTCATATACAGGAATTAAGTCTTTTTACGTACTTTATGCCTCATATTCCAAATGACTTGGAACTTTAATCTATTTGGAACAGAACATTAACCCAAAGGCAAGTAAGCACATTAAAGCAAAATGAGTAACTTGAGTAACTCCATTAAGAACCTCTGATACATTCATTGAGGTTGGTTGGAGGAATAAAGTGCACGGGTAATACAATTAGCAGTACAGGTTCTTATGCTCTTCTCTTCTCTTTTACCCTCTTACGTACCACATGCTCTTTATTTCCTCACTTTTGATTCTTTTTGATGGTTTTCCTCCACGCTAGTATTTTCCTCTTACCCTTACTTCTTTTCCTGCTCCTTTGATTCTCACATCACTCCTCCTCCACACCAATGATTAATTACCAAAGTATGAGACATTGTACTACAGCTGTACAGACCAGCTCAAAGCATAGAAGTTGCCAGACAACAGTTCAAAGCGTAGATTCCAAGCAGAGAAAGCCTCAGGTGATGAGCATCTTGGAGAAATGCTGAAGTGAACTCCCCAAACCACACAGCAGACTAGCAAGTAGTTTGTATAGGCAGCAGAGATTTCCCTATCCATCAAGACAGAGACATTGCTCTTACTTTTAGCCTGTCCAGTTCCTGTAGTTCCTTATTAACACAAGTGGCCACGGGAGAATTTACTGATCCACTTGGGGAGGATGAATTGTCCTCACATTCGCTGAGTTGGCGAGACAGTTTCATGATGACTTCATCTTTAGCTTGAATCGTTTCCATCAGCATACCCAGCTGCTCATTGAGTTCTCCGACTTTACATTTCAGATTCTTTACTTCCTGCTGAAGACTATCTTTTTCCAAATTTAACTTTTCAAGCTGGTTGTTGAGACCCAAAATCTGGTCATCTTTTTGGTGCAACAGCTCTAATTTGTCTTTGGGAACCCCTTCACAAAGACGGCTTGCAAAGTATTTATCATATTGGGAAGATCGGACTGTTTGCTGCAGAAGGCGCACAAGCTCCTGAGAATAAAAACAGCAGCAACAAAACAAAATGAATTGAAAAAAACAAACAAACAAACAGAAAGCTGAATTTATAACAACTCAGAAATTTAATACCAAGCAAGAGAAATCTTTGAGATGTTTAGGTTCTTGGAGGTTTAACTACGGTACAGATATGGGAAAAATAACTAAAAGCTCGCTTCTCTACCACAGATGATTCGGAGAAGATATGAAGGAGGAAAAAAGCATGTGCTACTTGGCTAAATAGACAGTCTTGGCAGGTTTGTTTAGAAATACCTTGAACAAAACCAAGTAATTAACTCGTTTGCCACAAGGGAAAAAAAGAAACCTCTGTGGTCTTCACAGAAGACGGCACTGACACCTTGCAACTTTTAAATGTTTATTGCTTAGGTTTTTTTTTGTTTTTTAACGTACCCAATATTTCTACCATTTCTGTCTTCCATCCCATCATTAAAATTAAAAGTACAAGCATTGTTGTTCAGGGGAACACTCAGATCCAGGACCATTACAACATTTATTCACTACCACGAAAGATGCTCACAGATCCAGAGGTATACACACATAAAAGCAGTTATGCTGAAAACTCTGCTTGCACCCTTGTTGGCATGAAATTCTGCTAAGTCTTTCAAAAAAAATAACAGTTTTCTGTACACAAGATCTGATTATCTGCCAGGATCTTCCTAGACTCTGCAACAACTACATTCAGAGAGTAAGAGAGTAAGAGACATAAATAAAACAAGTTAATGAACACTGTACAAATGACAGATTTGTTCAGAGATCTAATCTTCAACAGATGTAAAACTTGGTCTTTGTTTAGGGCTTTCTGTAAACAAAGGTTCATTTAGCATCATTATTTTCTAACAACCAACTAGCTCTTTATGTATTTAGATGGCCATAAAGGGTAAGCTAACAATTACCAGCCAGATTCAATTGCATCTGAGCACTTTGTCTGAAAGCTTAATTACCTTTTGGCTCAGAAGATCTTTCTTCAGCTTTTCCAACTCTTCTTGCTGGCTCTGATACTTCAATTGCAGCTCAGAGACTAGTTTGTTGCCATTACCAGAATACCACTCAGTTGGAGAAGAGTCACTGCTGTTCCGGTTTTTGCTTGATCCAATCATGTCTTTCAAAGGGCGTCTCGTTTTTTGTGGAATGCGGCCAAAATCAAATGGGAAAGCTGAACTAGTCAGTCCTGCACAAAAGAATTCCTTCTAGTTCAGTTCACTTAATTAAAAGGCATTCCTAAGCATTCAAATTTCCTTTAAAAATACGTTCATTGAAATTAGACTCTTAACTACATTTAAATAGCTCAATACAACAGTGTTAAACTGCTTTCCCATTTGCTTCCTTCAGAAGGAAGAATGCATAACTCACTCTCCCAATTCTCTCAGAACAATTTCACTCAAATATATATTTGTGAAATAAAACATGAACAGAACTTTGCTTCATTACAGAAAATAAAAGGCACTCCCAACTGTAGCAAACTTAAATAATTATCTGCTTAGAAGTAATCACAGCCCATTGTTCTTTTAAGATGCATTCAGTGTAGTTTTGCCTCTCTTTGCAGAACCACACAAGAATTATTAGAGAGAAATATGCTTTCTAACGGATGAAATCAATTGGATTTCCTTAACAGCTGAAGTTCCCCTCAGGAACTGTACATACACCCTCACAACAAGACTCCAAACACTGGCAACATGCAAGAACCAGTTGTGATATTCATAAGCTACCAGTGCATCTATGCCCCTTTTCCCCACTTCATCAGCAGGTCAGTATCATAAACGTGTGTTAGGGTCTAAAAGTCAATCTACTTCAATGGGTGACAGAAATGAGTAACCAAAAGCCCCAACTTTTCCCTTTATCCTGCAATTCTGCACCCCAAGTGACAGAAGCAGAGAAAGAGCCTGAAACAACGGGAAACGAGTCCTTGTGTGTTCTGTTCTATCTGAATGGCTGGAGACTCCCAAATACATCATACCAAAGTTATTTTTAAAATACTTCACAGAACCCTGGATATGGTTTGTGAAGAAATGACAAGTTTTCACTTATTTTCTGGAGATACAGATACCACAATGAACTACACGAAAGGAGCAAAGGCATGAGCTCTTCTCCCTTCCTCCCACATTTACCTTTATTTCCTTCTGCCAGGTGCTTCCTCTTTTCTTCCAGGGCCATGGAGTCCTCCAAGTCTTTTGGAGTTGCATCCAGCAGCTCCCACTCTTCACTTGTATAAAATACGCTCCTGCGGTTTTCATTATTTCCTTTTCTTAAAGAGGACATGGAATTCCTGTGAAAAACACAGCAGAAAAAGTAGGAAAAGATTTCTCTACTATGTATTCATTTCATAAAGTGGTTTTTCAAGACAATCATTGCTGTTGAAACAATGCAAATGATAAATAAGCCCAGAGACATAATCAAAACCAAATAAAGGCTCAAAGAAAACAAAGCATATCCTGTTAAACAACACCTGCTACCAACTGCTGGACATTTCAAGACAGAATTTTTTTTTTTTTTTACTATAAGTTAATATTTTGGAAAGGTCTTTTGAATCATCCTCTGTTCTACCCTTGTTATGGCAGAGAGAAAAAAAAGATGAATTAAAGATTTAGAAGCAGCATCTCTTTTACTGATTGGTTATTTCAGCTCAGAATTTTAGGAAAATGGCCAAGTATTAAACAGACTAGCATGCAATCAAAATGCATGTATGTTATTGTATCATATTCTGTATTAACATCAAACTCAGGATCATCCAAGGGACCTGCTGTTGTAGCTGCTGATGACAGACTCCTTAGAAGTTTGCCTTCCTGAGGTGGAACGTTGCCAAGACATTCATCTGCAAGAACATTTCAGATTCAACCTCTAAATTCCAAACAAATAATTCCATATAAAGAACAATTTTTTCAGAAACAAGATGTGATTCCCCTACCCAGCTTCCCCCACAACAATCATGCTGTCAGAAACATCCACAATTATGTAAGAAACATAGTACTAGCACTGCATAGCATCATCATGTCTTTCTTCAATTAAAGAGGATTCCACATCAATCCACGTGAACCAGCCCAGTCTTTTAGATAAAAAGCCAGAAAGAGATATGTTTGGTATCTCCATGTTTGATACACAGCTGTTAGAGTCAGAACCCCACAAAGATGCTTTCACTTTGCCAGCCCCATTCTCTCCTCTTACTGTGCAAGCTGTAGGCAGAAAGTAAGCTGTACTGCACCTCTGTGATCAGTTTGTGATCCAGTCCCACCTGTGATCAGATGACAAATATTCTGCCAGGCCGAAAATGAACTCTAGGCTAATTGTTACACAGTGCCTAATTCCTACAGTCTGGTTAACTGATTAACTACCACGTACAAGTCAAAAAATAATTCTGAATTATTAGTTATTAATAAAATTATTTTAACAACAAATTTGAACAAGTGACAGACAGTGAGTGAAACAACACCTTCAATTTTCTTCCAGCCTTCTTAGCAAAAAAGATCACAATTTCTGTTAGGGGCAAGAATTCCCTTTTTATTGTTTACAGTCAATAGATCAAATTAGGTGATGATCAACATATAACCCAGGGCACCTTCAATTACAATCAGCTGGCATCTCTCCAGCTATTCTCTGAAGAGTGCTTACAGTGCAAGCCTCCAGCTGCCTGTTCCGCTCTTGGTCAGCTTCTGTATATAAAACATGTCCAAACACCACCTTTGAAAGAAGCTTGAAGAATCACAAGAAACAAGTCATATGACTCCCAGGAAACCTTCAAAAACTGCTGTTACACCCAGGAATAATCACAGCTGAAGCTGTAAAACTCTGGCACAGCTTCTGGCACAGCAGCAAACTGGCACAGCTTCATTGTGTTCTATTAAATTAAAGCTAATTGAATTTACAATAAGAAAACAACACACGTTTATATTCCTGTGCACACCATGACAAGTATAATCTATTTAAAACTTGAACATATGATCTACTGATTCTGTATTTCTAAATGTTTGGTTATAAGTTGTATTTTCTGATTATACAACTTGAGGTTATTACAGATCAGTATACTTTCAATTCTGTATTTTACACCAACAAGAGATGCAAGAAAGTGAGAGCTTTAAAATGAAAAAATGCAGAGTTGAATGTTTGTGTATGCCAATTAGTACTTGAAAAAAGATTCTTAAAAAGAAGAAAACCACCATTCAGCTTTAGGTACTGTAAGTATACATACAGCTTAACTCAAAGACACATCTCTCACCTTCTTCCAATTATTAGTTTATTGCTGCTACTTAGGATGTAAATGCTATAGCAATAGCTTCTCAAGCAAACACATCATAAATGCACTCAGGAGCAAAGGTAAGTCTGTCAGTAAGACACATATTAGGTACTTAAGTACACCCTCCTAGCAATGTAGGAAACTGGCTGTATCAGAGATGCCTCAATTCATTCTCTTATGCTGGGGTTAAAACTAGTGACTATCAATAGCATACACACATCTTCTGAAGGGGATTGGACAAAAAAAAAAATCAAAAGAAACAAACGACGCAGTATGAAAAAGCTTCAGTGGCATTTTCTGACATACTTATTTCCACAGATCTGCATGGACTCCAAACTGTTAGGATCACAGCCATACAGAAAAAGGCCAACACTTTGATGTTGTGCTAGAACATCTGCTGGGCCACTGCCATGATGAGCAACACCCTCCAAACAAAAGGGCTTCCCAACCCAACGTCTGCTGACAGCCTTTCTGTTGTGTTAAAAAGAAACAGCACAACACACCAACCAGGCAACACTGAAAAGCTTACCCTGACTCTGCCCTTCTAGCTAGACTTCCTCAAAGAATATCTGCAATTCAGAAAAAACAAAATCAAGAAGAAAGTTTCAAAATACCAGACATACTCTTAAAATTATCCTATCTAACAGAAATTGCTTCATGGAATTTTCCTTGTATAGTGATCAAATTTAAAGTTCTACCACAGCAAAGTGTCTATGCAAACCCAAGCAGACACACAAGACTATGAACTGAAACACTGAAGCAGGTCAAATAGTGACAGGTCATCTTTACTAGAACTTAAAGGGTGGTCTATACAGCCACTTAAAATTAAAAAAAAAAAAAAAAAGTGCACCACTTTATGACCTTTTAGATCTCCATGCTCAACAGGTAAGCTTCAAAAGGGCTTAACCCCACAACACCAATAAAGCAAACAACATTCCTGGGAGCTTAAGAGGAACATGGTCTAGTTACCAAAGCCACAGCTCAGCTTTATGAATTGCTCTGTAATACTACTGTAATGTCCTTTGAGTAGATGCAGAAGGCTCACCTGTGTTGGCAAAGCAAAGTGTAAAAACAATCAAGGAAGTCACAAGCAGGAGAGGTGAAAACCACTAGGACTGCTTTCCTTAGAACAATTAATAAAGATTGAACACTTAGAGTGAGAAGGTAAAATGTGCTTTTGCTGTTGTTCAGAAGGAACCTACCACACACTCAGGAATTCAAACTACATTCATTTAAAACTGATAGGATTTAAGAAAGAAAACTTCCTCTTTCAGCAACTATCATTCTCCCACATCATCAACTTACTTGAGTTCAGTGCTCCATTGTTTAAGTGAGAAATTGATGGCACTTGGTTGGACTGGCGCAGGCTGGGAAGCTGCTTGCTCCCCTACTAGGTCTGTAGGAGAAGTCTCCACAGCTAGGATATTTCTAGCTCTCTCTGCTGAAGCATTTTGGCTGGGGATACTCAAATCTATTAAAAAAGACAAAGAAAAAATGGGAAAAAAAAAAAGGAAAACTTTCAGTAAGTAGAAGAACAGCAGAAGTAATACATTACTGAATTATGAGCATAGAATCACTAGGGGTGGGGGAGAAGAAATCCAAAACCACATCACATGTCTGCAATGTTTCTTTCCTGAAACAGTCAAAATCAATGTAATCTATCACAAGCATAATAAGGCACATAAGATGAAATGAATGTAACCTAACAGGTAACTAACTTATTTGCCATCTTATCTGCTGCAGGCATTGAAGGCCAGGTTAGATGAGGTCCTGGGCAACTTGGTCTAGTTCCTGATCTAGTGGGTGCAAACCAGCCACGGCATGGGATTCAAACTGAATGATCTTCAAGATGACTTCCAACCCAAGTCATTCTCTAAGCCCAGCTCCTTTTCTTAAAAGCCACGTAACACAGCTAACACTGAGAGAACTTGACTAGTCTTCAGTTGTCTTTAAAAAAAAATTAAGCAGTCAGACACCTACCATTAGATTGTCATAAACAGCAGGTTCTGTTCTATAATCTGAGCTGGTGAAAAACAAAAGTACATTTGAAAAATATCAACTAAGCTCACCAATCACAGCACAGAAAGTCAGTTGAAACAGGAACAGAGAAAAGTGACGCTGAAGGAATACATCAATAAAAGTGACCCAGGATCTAACGATGGAGTTCAACAGCTTTAGTGGGTAAGAAAGCTGGAGAAAGTTCACACGCTTTCTATACTGTCAAAAACACACAGAGAGCAAGGCAAAAGGAAAAGGAAAAAAAAAAAAAGGAGTTAGTTCCATTATTTAAGCCATAATAGGAAGGGATGCAGCAAGAACCACCTTCCCAAAAAACTGCCTGTGAGGACATGCAGAGCAGTGCCAAGAGGGAAAAAAAAAAACAACCAAAAAGCCCCACATCATGCAGCAACTGGGTTTTGTTTTTAAATCATTGCCTGATATTACCCATGCCCATACCTCCTACAATGAGCAATGAGGGAAGATCATACACCTATTTGTGAACGTCTTAACAGGTATTTTAAGAATAACAACAGTTGAAAGATGAAAACTCAAGTCACAGCTCATCTTAACACTTTGATACCTGTGCTTTGGATGTTTACTTAAAATACAAAAGGACTAACTAATAACATTGCTACAGGCTCTTCTGCTAAGAAAGACAACAGACTAGATAATAAATCCAGTACTAGATAACAAAAAAAAAAATAGACAAAACTATAGTAAGCAATTTTATTTTTGGACTGAAGACAGACTTTTTCCCATTCAAAATGTTAGTAATAACACCTGTACTGAAGCACAAGCAAAAGAAACCAGCTCCAGTACTAGAGCATGAAGTACTGGATTCAATGACTGAAGTCACTGAATACACAAGGGACTTTGTTGTTGTTGCTGTTTTGTGGTTTTTTTTTTTTTTTTTTTTTTTTTTTTTAAACAAGACACACAGATTCATCATCAGGCCCTTAAAGAGATCCCAAACTTTACAGGAAACCTTTGCAGTACCTGTTTAAAAAGCAAAAAGAATCATTCGGGATTTTCCCACTCCCCCCAATAGAATCCTGACATTCAAGAGCTCCATTAATGTTAAAGTCATCACTGTGATCTGTCCTCAAAAATGAGATGCTACAGATGCAGTCAGAAACTAAATATAATGCAGCTTAACTGCCAGCTGTCCTCAGCCCATGCACCCCCAGACATTTCTTGCAGTGGATTTAATAAATTGGAAAAACCACAAAAAAAAAAACCTAACCAACAAACGCACACCACCCATCACAGTCCTATAACACACTGCTTAGTTTGCTGATTCAGCAAAGCCCAACCAACAGTTTGGTAGAAAGACATTAGGTCAGTGATCCAAAGTGATGGGTCTTTTTCACTTGCTTTTGCTGGACCCCAAGCAAAGCACGAATGAGGACACGGTATCTACACAAGCTGTGGAGACATCAGATGTGTTTCACACCACTTGAATGCTGAGGAAAGTAGCAGGAGAAACAGATTTGGTGTCAAACCATACTAATGTTTCTGATTCAATGGTCTGCTCCAGAAGAGGGCACTCCTGTCTCTGCTACTCTGACTTCCATCTTCAGCTGCTAAACCTTGCTCCCCACCAGCTCTGCAAGTCACCTGACTGTATAGTAAATATATTCCATTCAGTAATCCAGCTGGAAACAGAACAGAACAAAACCCAGCCCTGCCTCTTGGCTAAGTTTTGACTTGAATCAACTCAGCACAGCATCAAATACCTCAAACAATGCAAGAAAGCGCCTAGCAGAGTGAGAGGCTTTTGGCAGAACCAGAAAGGCTTAAAAGAACAAAACCGTGTGACCATTTCTGGCAGCAGCATCGAAGTTGTATGTATATTTTTGCAGCATATGGTTTAGCAAGCTGCTAATCAAATGGGCTGCCACCAGAAAGGAGATCTCAAACCATCTCACATTCCCACCAACTCTCCTATGCTAACCCCAGCTCTCGTTTGTCCCTGCAGTAAAATACTTCAGGAAGCTATGCTAGCTTCCTGAACAAAAAGCTGTTCTCTGCTGGGCAGCCCTTGAAGCAGTGGGCAGCTATTAGATCAGCACAACTGAATGAAAGGCTGAGCTCCTCAGGCCAGCTGTGCTTGAGCAAGCAGTCAGAAGCAACTGCTCTCGAATGAAAGCAATAAACTGGGTTAGAGGACAACACAGCCACATGGGATCTGACATGGGAGAGCACAGAACAGGGAGGGAACAAAGACATCTTAGCATTCTTTTGACAATATGAGCAAACTGAAATCAATAAAATATAACATTTGTTGATAAAGTATGTCCAACCTCAAATCAAAATCCAAACCCCAAGGAGCTTTACTAATATGCTTAACTTGGCAAAGAACAGGATTTCTTAATGTGATCTTATTTATTGGTAACAGAGATAAACAAGCAAGCCATTTTTTGTAACAATCCAGGAATCAAACAATTCAGAAATGTCTCAGCAATGAAGACAAAACACAGAATAATTCATACTACATTTTGTGTTTTACACTACTGTAAAATCTATTTTTAAAGAAATCAAGGGGTTTCAGAAGAGATAAAATCAAATTGCATTTATGCCAAATAATTTCAGCAGCACCAACACATGCAAAGTTCAACTAGTTACTTCAGAACAAGATATAACAAAGAACTTCCTCAGACTACCCCTCCATCTTTCCTCCACACTGTGTTTATTGCCCATTAACAGATACCAACCAGAAGCACACATCATTTTCACTCAGATCTTCCACCTACCAGGACTGTCTTTGGCAACAAGACCTTTGGAAAAGTCACTCGGTGTAGGAGAAGTCCGACTGTCCCTTTTGGCTGCATCAAGGTTGTTACAATATTCCCACCTCTTCTGCTGAAGTTCCTGAAGCCAGTAGGTCATATCCTGACGGGTTGCAGCCTACAGCACAGAGAAGCAGAGCACTAATGAGATCAGTCCATCTCTGGTATCTGAATTTGCTAATTCCAAGCACAATATAGAAAGCAACAACCCAGATCTCTTTGCTGATCTGCAAATCACGATTACCCCAATCAAGGATGATTTAAAGGAAATCATCACTAACGGACTCAACACATGCTGTGCTTGTACCCTGACTTCCATGCCAAACCCACCTTCCCTTAGAAGTAGTTGCAAGCACGTCTTTTTCCTCCAGTTTTAGACTCAAACATGAGAGAACACAGCAGTATGCTGTATTTCACACACAAAGCACTGTTCAGACACTACAATTCCACATCACAGGAAGAGCCCCATGCACAGAAAAATTCCTGTTTTCCTTACTTCATTTTCTTTGCTACCAGCAGAAACCAACAACATAAGAAGGTGCTGTGATGCCATCTACTTCCATAACTAAACCTACTCATTGTGTTAAGTTAATGGTACCATGAATTATCTTCTATACAGGGGGTGTATCAATAATATACACAAATATTTAATCTACAAGCCTACATTCATTATAATGACATAAGTCAAACTTTTTTAAACTTCAGTCCGAATCACAGCTGCAGGATTCATTTCAAAATATGTCAAATCATGGCCCACAGATATCAGCCAGAGACTAAATGATGGCTAATGGCACTGCAGGCTCTCCCTCAAGAGTTATTTCTGTTACAGAACATACACTCAACAGCCAATCTAGAACAAACACTTGGAACTGGTAACATGGCATGTTGAGGAGTACAAAGTTAACACTGTGAAAAGACACTCACCTGAGCCCTCAGGCCTGTAAGGGACATGGTAGAGTGGGGAAATAAATACTGGTGGTAGGTGGATGGTTGGACTGGATGATCCAGGGTTCTTCTCCAACCCTGGTGATCTTATGGCCCTAAGCACACACAGTGCTTTAGCTTTCAGCTAGTCTTTCTTCTAATTGCTCCCCAAGTGCCTGGTGGCATTACTAATACCAAAAACCCACTATTTGGACAAATGACTCTGTTTGCTCTTCAGACAAACTTAATTTCTAGAAGCTTCCTATTTTGTTCATGACAACTGAAGGGGATGCCTAGATAGGGCAGAGTTGCAAAAGCATGAAGATGCCATTTCCTCTGCACAGAAATACACTCAGTATTGCATAAAGCACACAAATGGCACAGACTCATCTTCATTGCTGATATGAGAACGCTTTCGGTCTAGTCAAATGGAAGATCCATTTACCACTGTATCTCAACCCAGAGCAGCTAATTTCAAGACAGAGCATTAGCAATACAGCAAGCAAGAAGCAATGCTCCCCCAGGCACTCTCTGCCTCAGCAATCTGCAATATTCGTTTTTAGCAAGCATAGAGACAGGTTTTTATTTTATAATTTGGACTTCTGTACCCACCCGAACTTTAAGATGTGAACACACATCCCATGGCAAATGGCTCCAAAGCACCATTCAAGCAAGCTGGTCAGAAAACCAAGACAGTCATTCCTGGAGCTGATGCTGCAGACCCTCTCAGCAGATCAAATGCATGACACAACACAAAACACGGGAATCTGAGCAAGCATAAATAATGCAAACCAAGCAGTGAACTAACCAAACAGTGACACACGAGGACACTGCAGGTTCACCTCCCTCAGTTGGTACGACACAGGTGTAAGCAACACACACCTGCTCCAAAATGCAAGTCTTGTCTATTTAGCCTTGCCTGCTCACAGGCACCTAGGGGAAAAAGTATTTGCCTTAAAGAAGAGAGGGGAAGAGACTAGTTTAAATGTGTCTGTGAGGTTTGTCAGAAAGTGTCAGAGAATTCATACACTGCAAAGCCAACCCACACAGCCATCACAGGCGCCTCAGGAACAACCAGCACAGTAGGGCCTACACAGCCTGCACACCCAGTCGCTCTCTGCAAGGCATATGTGCTTCCCTTCCACCTCCAGCACCAAAGGATTTCCTCTGGAGGCTTGCCCAGCAACAAGTGTCCATTTGCAGTACATCTGAGAACCTCTACTTCCTTTAGAAGTGCACACAGGCCTTGTCCAGTTACGTATTACCGTGCTCGAACTCGAGAAAACCACTGCGTCTTCAAAGAGCTTCCACTAACACAGGATGTAATATGTAGGTGGTTCTCTCTGCTACCACAACATCGCTAATGAGGCAATACAACATACACCTACAATTAGCTTCTGCCCATGACTGGTTCAACTTAACGAGTCCCGCTAACATCCTGCACTGTTACCCTCTTGCTAATGCTGCTTAGTAAGAACAAATTTGTTTTATTGGAGCTGCTGCTTGCTGTTGTTTTCCAAATCCCATTTACACCAGTTCTCTGCCAGGCAGCGAATACATAACCTCAGCTTTTAAGTGATGGCACTGACACGCAGGGGTCAGTAGTGCAGTCCTGCAGTGTAAAACAGGACCGCAGTGCACCCTGAGTCTCACCCTCCCTATTTTAAGTCATTTTCCCTAGGATTCCTCATCGCCCTGCTGCTGCAGCCCACTTGTTTGACCTTCATTCCTCCAAACACACAGCCTTCCTTTTCTTTTTTATGGAAATTTCCACTTCCTTTGAACATGGCTGAGTTTACGCAGGTATCTTAATTATTTACTTTACAAGTTAAAGAATTATAGGAGACCCCTTCCGTTAAGATGGCCTTTTGTTTCAACAAAACTGTCTTTAAAGATTGCGTTGTTTGAAATTGAGTGTGTTTTTTTTTTTTCCCCAAACATCTCATAGAACACAAGTTTCTCTCTTCCCCTACTCCTAAACAAACAACAGGGAAATGTGCAAACACTTAAAAACAGCCACTTCACCTGTAGGAGAAGGGAACTCTCCCATTACCTGCCCCATTTTCATGGCTTCTCTGAGTATTTGGCTGCTGGTCATCATCAGAGACAAATGTGCAACCAAGAGCTGCACCAATCAGCCTTGGCAAAGAACCTTCTGTTGTACTCAACTATTGCATGGCTCTTCAACAAGACAGAGCCACAGCAGGCCAGTGACATTTTAAGGGAGGCATCTTTTGCAGGAAGAAAGCCACCATAAATGGAATATTGGGAAGGATCTGTATCTGCAAGATGACATCCATTAGTTTTGACAGAGAGGCATTCTCACAACAGAACAGATCCTGAAACAATGTAAAGAGCATTCATGTCTTAGAGATGTACAAAGCCTCAGACTTACAAAGTCGTCATTTGAACTGGAATTGTCATCTGAACTGGGGCCTGACAAGGAACTGCCATTGCCAACCCACAGGTAGCAGCAGAAGATAAGGTAACTAAAGAGAGACACAGTTCTAGCTGTTTTTTCAACAGAAATGATGAAAAATGGTTATCATTTACTTAAAACTCTCCTCTCCACATTGTATGAAGGATGCTGTAGGACCTGCCTTTTTCCAATGCACATATAACATGAACAAAAAATTATCTGGAGGAATCTACTGCACAGTACCATCCCCTACCTGGACCACACATGCCAACATTACAGACTTGGAGGAAGAGCCTGAAGAAATGTCAATAAGCAGATGTTCCATTTTGAGAAAACATTTGCCACAATCCTTTTCCGAATGTAGAACTGTTGAAAGAAGAATCACCACCAAAAATGAGCATTTCTTAGGACTTACTAACCCTGCCGTGTGCAAACAGCAGGTGTTGAGCCAGATAAGCTCTCTGGAAGGCAGCCCAATTTTAGCTAAAGCACTGAAACCACTAACGAGCGAAGTCACAAGTCTGACCAGCTCTGGAAACAAACCACCTCTGTGACTGAGCTACTTCTAAGCTAGGACCTAATGAGGTTAGCTCCTAAACCAATGCTACCCTAGCTCTTAAATCACAAAAGGTGCACGAGCACTCTGTTATTAATCACTGCCACATCCTTAAACATTACAACAAATTGAAGTAAAAGGACTTGCTCCAAGTTCAATGACTTTGCTGTCAGATACTTTCAAGGACCTGGGCTCCAAAATGCAGTGCCTGGAATATTGACTACTTGGCCACTAACTCTCCAAAAGGTTGCTGGTTTATCTCTTTAATTAGTCTGTCATTGCCTCCAACTTACCCTTCTCCATACAGAAGTTAGCCATGTGAGCACACACAGAGCATCACTACAGGTCAGTGTTTTATTGCTTCAGGAGCAAGTGAACAGTGCCACAACCCACAACAGACACTACTTTAAAAACAAACTTAGGAACAACTCACTTCAATTGCTGTGAAGGCTGCAGTACAAGATGGTTTTTTTGGTCAGATTGCTATCAAACTGAGGAACAAACCACAAGTATATCACACTGTCCTCAGTTCCCACTAAATTACAAAGCCTGAGCAATCCAGATGATGAAATCATTACATTAACAAAAAAATGAGGCATTATGAAGAAATAATGCATTCCTGAACAGCACCATCACTGCAATCTGGAATTCCAGTTGCTTATTTCTTACTGCTCTTCTCAGCTGAGAAGTCTGAATGAGAAAGACCAGATCATGAGATCTGGAAATTCTGAACAAGCAGCAAATTGAGGAAAATAAGGCATGTGAGTTAGAGGGCGAAGGCAACATTTCATTTGATTTTCTTCCTCGTGCTCTGTGTGCAATGTTTTCTTCATAAATGAAACCACATTTCTTTTCAACGGGGTCTGGATCAGACAGTGGTTTGGTTTTCCTATCCTGAATTCATTCCTATTTCTACCTAATTTAGCTATGATGTATTTTCATAGGCCCTCAAGATCTACCACGACGGGTAGAAGAAAATTAATTCCAGCCCCAAAAGCCTTAACCCCTGGTGAACCACACAGCTGCCAAAGGCCAATTGGTCCCTAACATCTCTCATGTTTTCCACTTACTCCCTATTTATTACGTAAGTGCTTATGATGTTATACCATTTTTAAAGGCAATCACTTGGCTACTTTAAGGCGAGTGTTGAAACAACATAAGGGGTAGAAGATGCAAAATTACTTCTGCATGTTGCAGAATCGACCTTGGCTTTTCTCAGTCTCCATAAGGGAAACACAGAGAGCTCCAATTCACATCAGATCTTTCCCAAAGAGTACAGCAAGAAACGACTAAGGAAAGGAAGGGCAGAGTAATGTCACAGACTAAAAGGTACCAAGAGAAACATTAAAAAGGAAACCTCCTGTCGCTTACACTTGTGCACAGCAGCTGAGGCCAATGTGAGCCCTGTGCCTGGGGCTGCTGCTGCTGCACTGTTTGACACGAGTCACTCATGGCGCTGTGTGCTTTCTTGGAGGTTTCCACAGCAAAATAAGTAACAGAAATCACTCAATAGTAGCTAAAGAACAAACCAACCCCTACATTAACTCTGCCATTTTAACTTCTACAAGACGAATGCTCAGAGTGCTATGGTGGGTTCACAGAAAGTGCCGAGAACTTTGGTTATGGCTATGTAGGAAAAAAAAGTTGTTTTTACAAGTGATCACAAGCAGAACTGCTGACTGCATCGTCTTTAACCAGATATACTCACGATTACCACATTAGTTTTCCAGCTGGGTAACTTATTTACTCTTTAGCAAAGTATGTCAATGACTCCTAATTTTGATAAATGCTTACATTTTGGAAAAAAAAATAAAATAAAAAGCACGCAACCACATTGTGCAGTATCAGCATTTGTGATCACTGTTCGAATCGCTGCTGTTTCTCTGCTCTGTGTGTGTGTCTGAGCAACGAGAGGCGTCAGGCAGCCCGCTGTTTAGTCTGCAGCCCGCGGGACGCACACGATAACAGCCCGGCTATCAGAAAACGATCCTCCTTCCTCCTCCTTCCTCCCGAAGCGGAGATGAAGGCTGCTGCCACGCACCAGCTGTTCCAAACAAGCGGTGGGCTCCGGCCCACGGCCAGCCTGCGTTCACGGGACCGCTCCCCGACCCAGGCGGCAGGGCAGGGCGGAGAGAGCGAGCAGGGCAGGGCAGCGCTCGGAAAAAGGCTCGGCAAGGGAAATCTGACACAAACGCTCGGGGCACCGCGCATCGCCAAGCGTCGCTCCCGCTCCCGGAAAGCGGCGGCCGAAAGGCGGCGCGGGAAGCGCCGTCCGGAGCCGGGAGGGGCGGCTCGGAGCCGTTCCCAGCAGCGCCGGGAGCCCCGGCCCTCCGAGCGCCGCGGTGCCCGCGCAGGGCCGCCCGGCCCGGCCTACCTTCAGCACGGCCACGGCGCCGCCGGGCCCGTGCACCTCGAAGGCGGCCGCCTCGTCACCCGCGGCGGCGGCGGCGGCCTCGGGCTGGTGGTAGCTGAAGCAGGCGGAGGCGATGTCGATGTGCCCGAGGGGCAGCGCCTCCTGCGGCCCCTTGAAGTAGTAGAGGTAGCAGCGGCGCGGGTCGAAGACGAACCAGCGGCTGCGGAAGCCGCGCAGCGGGCCCTTCCCCGACAGCTTCTGCAGGTAGCCGCACAGCTTGGGGGCTCCGGGCCCGGCCTGCTCCCCCGCCGGGCCCTCGTCCCCCTCCGAGCCCGCCGCCGGCATCGCCTCTCCCCGCCGCCGCGCAGGGAGCGGCCGGGCCGCGCCGCCTCACGGGACTTGTAGTGCTCACAGCCCCCGCCCCGGCCGTGGCTGCGGGCGGAGCGGAAGGGCCGGGGCCGCCAGAGCTGCGCTGCGCTGCGGCACGGCTGGGAGCGGGGCTCGGCCCTGCGGCGGGAAACCAGCGCTCGCCTCGGCCGCCGTGCTGTGTGAGCGCTGGTTTCCTCGTGTATCTTCGTGTATCGTGACCGGGCTCGGCGGTTGTGCGACCGCATTAAAAGTATTTGCCGCAGACTGGTTTCGCCACAGCCAGCTCCAGCCCTTCTCTGGCTTTGCGTGGGGAGCAGTCGCACCTCGGGCTCTCCGCCTCCCGCACTTCTCTCTGCCCCAGCCGCTCACCTGGGGCTGCGGCTGCAGTGGAAGCACAAACCTCTGTGCTTCCATCACACCCAGCGAACCATCACCGCTCTGCCCATCCGCAGGCCTGTTGAATTCCATCCCAGCTGCTATTAGTTATGGCCAAACAAACAAACAAACAAAAACGACGACACTACAGAATACCCAATAGCAATAGGGAAGAAGCTGCAGCTCGCAGGTTTTAGACATGTCAGGATTCCAGGCTGAACTGCGGATGTTTTTCTCTGAACTCCTCGGCCCGTTTTGGACTGCAGGGAACTTCAACCCTTAATAAAAAACTTCTGTAACTGTCACAGTGAAGAGATCACAGCACACATTCCATGTAATACTTAAAGTTGAAACCGACGGCCTGAATATTCATGAATAAAAATATCAACATCGAACAAATAATTAAAGAAATTGACGTTGAGCTTTTGGAACAGGTTCCGAGGGGGTCACAAAGACACCTGGGGGGTTGAAGCATCTCTCCCATGAAGAAGGGTTGAGGGGGATGGCCTTGTTTAGCTTGAGAAGGGAAGATACCACAAGAGGTCTGGTGTCTACACAGTTGTTGCAATGGCTGGAGCTGATGTTTGCAATGGTGTTTTTGTAAGGACTACAGTCTGTGTGAACTGAATTCTGCTGGTTTGGAAGTCCTCAGACTATCCAGAAATCCTAAATTCTCAAAAGCTTCTTACTCTGTGTTTTTAAATCCCTTGACTTATTTTTTTTCAGTAAAAAGTAACTATGTCATATGCTAGACAACATTTTTATTCTCTACTATAGGGTATAAAGGATATAAAGAACCTGAATATTCAGCATGGTTGTCCTTGGGTTCCATTTTGATGTTGATGTAAGGGACTGCAGTTCTTCAAGTCCTCCTCTCTGGATTTCACCTCCTGATAAGAAATGTGTCAAGTGAGGAAACAGGCAGTATTCTGCTAGCAGATGAACCTGCTACAGAACTTGAGGCATGGAATTCTTCCCAGTCAATTCACATGACAAGAAGTGTGACGCACCAAAAGATTAAATGTTGCAAAGTAGGGCCAGGCACTTTTTTTTCTTTTTCTCAGACTAGAAAGACTGATTCTGTTCTGTTAACAGTTGAGAGCTTTTATGGAAACGTGGAAAATAGGAAGGGTTGATCCTGCTTAGGAGTGACCCTGACAAGTCAGATTTCTCTCTTACATACTGCACAGTATATTCTTCTCCAAACACAAAGTATTCCTGGTCTTCTCATAGCATCACACCTCTTCTCAGCACGTGCCATTTGCCAGAACACAAATTACAAGTGAAAACACTGAATCCCTGGCTATCAATACTTGCATCTCCCAACAACTCACAGAATCAATTCCTAAGCCCACAAAACTTTTGCTGTTAGTACTTCTCTTTTTTCAGTTTGCTGCTCAGCTTCCTTACAACACACAAAGCAGGAGAATCCCCTATTTTTACAGCTGATTCATGTAAACAAGTTCCCCTTCCTGGGGACATCAGTTCCTTATTTCGTGTGTAACCTTTTTCAAAACAGATCAGATGTGGGATGGTAAATGATAAGAGCATATCTCTAAATTGCTGCAGGAAACATACATGAAAACAATACTCTCCCTTCTTCTTCCTGTCATGTCTTCATGTTAGAATGCACAAGTGGGATAGGTGACATTCTGCTGCTAGCAAAAGTCTGGAAAACAAATATAGCTACATCTCAAAGATGGGATTTCTCTCCTGTTGAGAGTGGAGGCCCAGTGAACCTTTTGGTTTGAAGTAATCCCTAAGCATACTGCAATAGCCAAGTGAATTTCATTTATAGTGAAGTAGTGCTTACACTCCCAAGAGGACTAAGATGCTTGAAAATATTTGACTTTTTTTTCCTGGAATGTATTCCTCTCCTCAAAAATTTTCACCATTTTTTTAGTAAGTCTTTTTTGCTGGCAAAGATGGCCTTCAACATGGTGTACTACTCTTGTAAAGTGAAGCTGTATCTACTCTGAAAAGATGAGACTGGTCTAATGCATTACAATTATAACATTTTTATCCTACAGTGAATATAAGCACTCATAGTTCCTGAACAAATGTTGATTTTGGATGAAGGGAAGGGAAGGGAAGGGAAGGGAAGGGAAGGGAAGGGAAGGGAAGGGAAGGGAAGGGAAGGGAAGGGAAGGGTGACTATCATCATATACTGAGGTACAGAGGGTGTATCCTAGTATCATGCTATCATATTTATAGAAGCACAGGAACCTTCAGTAAATTACAAGCAGCACACATGTACCTTGCTTTTGATTATAGTGAGATCACAAGTCAAAAATACTGATTAAGAGCATATATTGTTTCCTTTCACAGAAGAGAAAGCAAGAATGGCTTTGTCTCTTGTCTGATAACATCCAAGGTGTGAGGATTTAGCTAAAGATAAAACCCAGAAGTATTTTTCAGAGCCTATACTAAACAACCACTCTTTTTGTTGGAACAAAGGAGCCACAGGTGATTGGCCCCCTCAAGCCCTGAATCACACAGTGTCAGTCCAAACATGCGTGCTGAGATATAGGTTAAATTATTATTTTTATTCTATAATAAAATATTTTTCCAGTTCTTTGTGACTGTTGATGCCAAGACGAATATTTTCAGTCTGCTATAGAGTGATTGAAGAACTTGCAAACAAGAGTACACTATTTCAAACAGTGAATGGTTTTGGCCTATTTTTATTTAAATTCTTTGGAGATCAGGAACCACAATCTTTCCTAAACTCTTTACTTTTTTTAAAGCCACGGGAGACAAACAGGCAAAAGATTCTCAAAGTACTGCTTCTGATACAGTCAGAACCATCCTCCTTCAGCTGCATCAGACATCATTCTAAATCCCCCGCCTCTCAGTCACCGCAGTGCCCACGAAGAACACCCTGTTACTGCATTTCCAGAACAATTTCTTTCCTTATATACAAACAAGTCAGCCAAGAATTGCACGGTCTGTACATTTTAACGGGCGGGTAGAATTTCACGCCATTCTCGTTCCCCAGTATCATTCTGTGACCAGTAGGTGGTGCTCCTTTCCCTTGTCACATTTTACCTTTGTGGTTCTTTGTCAAAATGGAAAAAAAGACACGAACCTTGAATAAGCAGGGAAGCTTATCTCTATTTTCTGATTCAGCTGGAAAGATCTACTTTAAGAGTCTCACACACTGAACATACAGAACACTGGATGCATTGCTTTTACTTACTGTTGCACTGCATCTTATTAAGAACTCTTCACTATGAAAAAGCAATAATTATACATTTCATTGAAGGGCAGTTTTGATTTCTAGTCACACATTTGTAACCTGACTCGTTAAGAAACCCACAGAAAATGGTATGCATGTAGAGGAGAGAGAGTCAATAGGGAGAGAGAGACCCTTAATGAATATAAAAGCCAGAAGTACCTTATTCTAGCAATGAACAGGACAATTCAAACACACAGAATTGTTGGCTTCATATAGATCCATCCTGGCTAGAGAACAGTGACAAAGTTTGATGGGAATGCTGAAGATGATAAGCAGATGAATTCATAGTACTGCTGATGGGGAAAAAAAAAAAAAGATTAATGGGCAAGAGACACAGAAACACTGAGGCTTCATTATTTCAGCTACTTACCGTGGAACTTCTTTCCCTGTGTAACTTATCTCTGCTTCCCAGTGCAGAACCTAGGAAAAAACAATAATGGAGTCTCAAAGAAGTGCCCAGTGAAATGAAAGATCAGAGTAGATCACGGGGCAGACTTTAACAGAAGACTTTATGTAATCCTTCTGCAATTTTTTTCATATTACATGGAAGCACTATGTGCTACAAGAATTAGGAAAAATCCAGTGAGGTAGAATGGATCAAAGAAGTTCCATATGCACTATCTTACAGAGTGAAACATAACACGGTAAGGACCTGCTTAAGGTTACTTTTCTTCTCTGCACAGGCAGCTTAAGTCACGTTGGAGTGAAGAGTTTAAAGATGAGCCCAGACATACATTGGAAGGATGTCAAAATCACTTTTGACGATCAATCGAATTTTCTTAGAACAAGGAAGGAAGTGTTGAAGAGTCATCCTGCAGAACAGGAGCAGAGAGAGAAAACAGAAGAGGTTAGTACAATCCATATTGGAATACTTCATAATTCATACACATTCCCTTGGGTCAAAAGCCTACCTTTGCACTGTCAGAGTGGAGGAAGGAGGATTCTCTGGAATTCTCAGCTGTAGTTGCATGCTCAGTTTAATCCACACATGGATTGTATGTCACAGCTGAAAAGTCTATTTGCTCCAGCTTCCTTCTTGCAGTAATGGCAGAACAGCAGGTGTTGATGTAGAGCAAATCTTCCAGTGTTCAAACTTTAGCTGCAAGAATTCCATCCTAAATGCTTAAGAAAAGACCTTTTCACCTGATGTGGACTATGTGAGGCTTGGTATGCTTATAGATATTAGTTAGAAGTTACAACAGATGGTTACATGAGCTCTTTGCTAATCAGTGTTGTTCAA
This sequence comes from Phasianus colchicus, assembly GCF_987193195.1. Lineage (NCBI taxonomy): Eukaryota > Metazoa > Chordata > Aves > Galliformes > Phasianidae > Phasianus > Phasianus colchicus. Next base: position 4,143,974 of record NC_143447.1, on the reverse strand, counting down.
ATCTTTTTCAATCTTAACTTACCACAGGTCCACCCACCCCTTTTCAAGAAAGAAATCAAGTAAAGGGAGAACACATTTCTCAAGGCCAAGTGGGATCAAAAGAAATCGAAGATGAGAAACTGAAAGACACTTACTGTGCTTTCAGTAAGAATCTGTAATTGAAAAGCTTATCTAAAAATATGCACTTAAGCAGACCATTTGGTGTAGGACACAGGCTTCATTTCCCGTAAGAAAATTATTTTGCAGGAAATGTATTTTGCTGCTTGTTTCTGTTCAAGACAAACATTTCCAGGGAAGCTTTTCCCGTAGGTTTCTGTTTTGGAACTTTTGGCTTTGGCTTTGGAAAGAGACAGGAAGCATGAGAAAAGTCAAGGGAATACGGAATGAAGAGTAAGTCACATCACTCACATCTGGACCCAAACAAAACTCAAGTGCTTTCTAAGACTAACAAAACACAATATGATCTGAGAAAATGCAAGGGGAAAATTATCCCATCATATGCAGACAGCTGGTCTCCAGTACCCAATTCTGCTAGCAATATGTGCCAAAGTTGGTTTTACATCAGGACATTGTCCATATTTGGTTTAGCTGGCCATGGCAAACAGTTTTTCTGGCCCTGTTATACTAGTATCAGTAGAAATTCAGCTTACCTATTCTCTTTCTTAGAAGAAGATATAAAATGTAGATGGTTGAGATATTGGGAACACTAGTCCTTAAAGACTAAGCTATGGTTTTACATTCAGAATTGCTCCAAGAATAATTTGGTTTATCAAAGACAAATGTTTTCCATTCTCTCCACCTCAAATCCTAACTACCTTTTGCAGCATCACCTTATACTAATACCAACAATACCAGATGTAAAACAATGCTTATGCTTCACAGAGCATACTGCATACTGATATGTCATCAGCCTGAGGGCAGCTGGCTTACAGCTAGCAATAATGCACTCTTAGAATGTATTCCTATTACCCTTTATGATATTTATGAACTCATCACAAAGTTTGTGGGATATGCAACTTATTGAAGCAGTGAATGGCTTTAGCAATCAAATTTATATCTGGAATCTTTTGATGGTTTACCTGAGTTAAGTGTAAGCAGTTATCAGATAGCTACTCCATCACAATGCTGCTGTGTAATGGCATAAATGAATTATTTGCTTAATGTGAGATGCAGACATATAAACTGCTCTTCCAAATGCTGTTTCATCAAGAATGGATTAATGAACAATTAATTTGTTCTGAGAAGTGAAAGAGTTTGGGGAAGTGCATGACATCATGATATTTATTAAAACAAATAACTTGGATTCTCCTTCTTAAAATTTCTGTCGTCAGAACATCTCACTGAAAATGGATGTATAATGCAACGTATTCTGCAAATACAGCAACCAAAAATGGATGAGGAGGACAACTAGGATGGTTTATTTATTGCCAGTGCATTCAGTGGTGATTCAGACTCTTCAGTTCCACAGTAGGCACAATCCTGAAGAAATGAGTGACAAACCTACTGGAGCAAAGAGTAAAGGGGCAGGATGTGGGGCAGTAATTGTAAAGAGATTTAGCATTCACTGCATTCAGATCCTGGCACAAGAAGCATTGGTTAAGAATAAGCCTTAGGAATACACTGAATATTGCAGTACAACACAGCAGCAGACCAGCACCAGCTATGTTGATGCAGTGTTTTGGCAGGAGAACTGTGTATATGAATATAGAGTTGTACTGGTATGCCTATATTACCCTTGGGACTGATGGCACCCTTGCTACAGTGTGCCATGCAGACATTTTGGCAATGATGGGAATTGGATCCAATTACTGCCAACATCAATGAATCTCATGGTCCAACACTTAAAAACTTAAAAGAGATTCAGGCCTTGTTTGCCAAACATATTGGTTTCTCATTTGTAGGAAGAATGATTCATTTATATGGGTGAAATTATCACAGGAAAATGCACTTCCTAATGGACTGCATCACAAATTTACCATTCCTATTTATTTTAAAACCATTTGCAAATGATAGAACAGAAGCATTTGTGCTCTTATGAAAAGTACAACCAACTGTAGTTAAACATAAATATTTCTATTCAGCTCGAAGTAAGAGATTTGTTCTAAAGCCACATGCAGCAAGCAACCCTCCTATTACCTTAAGAGGAGGATGGAAGACTGCAGGACTAGAAAGATCAGCTTTTACAAGACCACAAGAACTCTGATTGGAGCAGAGAGAGATGCAGTTAAATCCCCTTCTCTGGCTAGTGGTGAGCAGAAATCCAGTCCAGGCTAGTTTCTTGATAAATATGCATCTAGGGAGTTTTCTGCAGTCATGCATTACAGAACACATTTTACTAAACTGTGGAAATACATTGGAAATTAGGTTGTGACACAGTCATTTCAGGCTGAGCATCAAGCCACTAACCACTGCCAGTAGAATTACAGCTGAAAAACACTCTTCATCTGGCTTCTTAGGAAAAAAAAAATAATAAAGCTGTTTTGTTACCGAATCCTTCAGTAAGAAGATACATGCTGTGCTGCAGTTGGCCTTGATGTGATAAAAGAATAAACACTGCAAACATTCACTCCTTTACATGCATTTTCTGCAAGCCCATAAGAATATCAGGTAGTAAAGCTTCCAGGTAAAAGTTTGGGTCAGAAATACATGCTCTGCAACCAAAAGCCAACCATTCTGATCATGCATCATTGGACTCACAGACTGGAGCTGCATCTGCAAACAAAAGAGCTATCAATATTTGTTAGGCTAATTAGCTAACTTCTAAGCAGTGACTGGAAAATGAACAGATGTGTTCTGATTTCACGGGGTTTCTTGTAGACTACAACCTTTCCTTTTTGTCATACTTTCATTGGGAGCACTAAAAAGTGTAAATTAAGGACAGCTTAATGTGGATCCACAGACCAGCCAGGAACTCCTGCACATCACAGGTGGTTATAAGTCAAAGCTGGTAGAAGCAAAAATCTAGTCTTCCATTGAGAGCCAAGAAAAATCATTAAATGAAAATTAAAAAGGAGTCAACATAATTTAATTAACTCAAGAGGAAACATGGAGCCAGCAACATCACTACAGTATCACAATTAGCAAAAATATTAAAAGGATAGCACTAGATGGAAAGCAAATCACATACAAATCTTGATGAAAATGTTACCACCAGCATGGTCTTTTCCTCCTTGTCTTTGTAAAGGATTTCTAAGCTGAAAAAGAGGTTAGAAAATGGCTACCTCAGCAGTCACAGAGGTGACTGAAGGTCCTACTCAGGGCAGGATAAATCTATCAGTAGAAAACTGGGGAAGTGTTCTTAACTCTTTTTCCTCTGCTAAACTTCATTATCTTCCCCTTGTTAGTGGGACGTAAAATGGAGATCAGTAAGAACCAACGTCATGAAGAATCACAATTATTTATTTGTAAATAATTAGGTTCAATAGGGGTAGGTCAGCTACAAACTCAAAAAAGCTGTAACCTAACTTAGGGTAAATAGGAGAGGGAAAGCAGGGAGGTTTTGTAGGACACCGAGTCAGAATTTCTGAGTTTCACCACAGGATTCATAAGCCTCTCAGCTTCACTTTACTAAGGCAAGAATTTTTCTAGGATTTTTTAACACAACAGGTTTAATTTTCCCTGCACACTCTGCCTTGTTTCTGCACTAGTATTCACAGTACAGTAAATCAACCGCAGAAATACTCTGCTCTACCAACTCCCTGCTGAAAATTAGCAAAAATTAAGAAACAAACCCAAAAAACTATTCCTTCGTTGAATAATGACTCTGCTTCATTTCTGATGAAGGGACTGGCTGATGGCTGTGCATGGAAGATGAACAGCATGACCATCCTTTGTTACTCCAAAGGGCCCTTTCTATATGCTGCTCACTCACACTGAGGCACGCTAGTGGAGTCAATTCCCTGCATGAGAAAAAGCATTCCTTGCCCTGTGCTCTGTGGTTTCTGTCTGTTTATTGGCTGAGTAGATGGGAAGGAAGAACTGTTCTACTGTTCAGAGGTTTTGACAAAGACAAAGATTCAAAAATCCTCAACCTATTATAATAACATGTTGGAATTCACAGACAAGAGGTGAACTTCTCCTGAAGTGAAAGCAGTTAAAGCTATAGTGGGCATCAACGATACTTGCTTTAAACTGGAAATACCTGGTACAGTGGTCCTGCAGAGCATAGCAAGACCAAAGGTCAATTTTCATAAGCTGCTCAGAAATTCTTCCCTTCTCTCTCTTAATTTGGCAGCCGAAGGCTTGCTGCTCACAAACTTTGCTTTAAATCCCCTTTAAACCCTGCTCCAGCTCCAACACCACGGCACCTTGCTTGTCAAAGGAATGTGATGGAAGCTGCTGAGTACCATTTAGACTCTGTGCAAACCTGGAAATCCCTGTCTGTAAAGATGAAATCTGAGTCACAGGACACTCAGCTTTTGCCTGTTCTGTGCATGCTAACAGATTTCTAAATCCATTAACGAAAACTATCCAGCTTAGAGCACACTGCTCATTACAGAAGTTGTTACTACGTTTCCTTCAGCTCTCCTTGCCACTGTTATCAAACACTCTGCTGAAATCATCTCTCATAAGAATCTAAAATATTTTCTCTCATGTTGCATATTGCCTCAAAAGAAACAAGACAACAATAATACTTGCAGTAAATGTATTTTCCACCTCCTCTGATTGTGCCTGCTTGTTCATATTTCTTCAGAAATCATCGTTTGTTAACCACAGTCTATCTTGGATGTGACCTGAAGCCTGCCTATACTAAATCAGGAGGAGCACTCCTGTTGTTGAGATCAGGCCCTCAAGTTCAGAATCACCACAGCAAGTAAAACAAACATGCAATTCAAGCTGGACTTGCTGCACTAATAACCCAGTATGTAATTTTGTGAGTTTCCCAGCTGAAGGAAAAGACCTTAAGACTACACCAACTTTCTTAGATGCCAATTCTTCTCTCTTTGTCTTCTGCTTGTTTTTTCCAGCTGGAAGTGGAAAAGTACTGAAAGTCACATGGGATTGAGTCATTTCATCAGAAATATCTGCTATCCAATTCTGCAGAAAGCCAAAGTTTAGAGAACAACCTGAGGAGCAGCAAAGGCTGGCACTGCTGACACTCCTAGGATGTGCGAAATTGCAATGTGGAATATTTATATTTCCTTCTCGTGTCTGGTTTTATCACTGGAAGAAAGGTCACTGAAATCACCACAGAACAGAGGGAAACCTTAAAACATGGAAAGCTTCAGTGGATGTCCTGGAATTGAGTTTGTTTCTGAGAATACACACATTGCTTAACCCTCTTGTTTAGGCTGAGCTAATACAGCCTCTCAGTTTCAAATTTTTCCTACAGAGGGAATTCCCTCTGAATCTACATTTTTATAATTGCCATTATTTAATTTTCTTATGTGGAACCTTACTGTATAAAAAAGCTTCAGGAGCATTTCCCAAAAAACAAACTGAATGCTTTGGTTAAAACTCCCACATTCTTCTCTCTCAGGGTCTGCTGGGCCGCAGTGACACAGCTGAACAGGTTCCAAAGCAGAAAATAATTTTCTCTCAAGGGAAAGATGTCTGCTGAAAATGAATTTATTTCTAAGTGTCACCGAAGTAATGCAGAATATTAATTACTAAAGCCAGATTATTAATGGTTAGCATGAGCTTCTGCCAGCACTGCCTGCAGAGCGGTGTGAGGAGCAGCTCATAAGCACTGGGGATCAAAATTCTTTGAGAAGCCAAACCTGGTCCAGCAGGAACTGGGCTTTGAGGCTGAGCAGAAAAGCATTTCCTGCCATGTAAACAGACACTCTGTACCTGTGCTCTTCCTGAAGGATTTCAGTCTTCCTTAACACCTTCCATCAGCTGCCGTCCTGCCCAGCCCCTCCGCACAGCAGCAGCCAGAACCTCTCCCTGCTGGCAGGCTGCTAGCTCCACTGATTGCATCTGGGAGAAGTTACAGTAAGAGAGGAGGAGGTTGGACTGCTGCCCAGAATCCTCTAGCAGAATGAAAACATTCTGGCCTACGTTTTTAGGCACATACAGCCTCAACCCGTAGGTGCACAGAACTGGAGAAGAGGGAATACATCAGAGTTTGTACAGCAGGGTTTGTGAGCACACACTCAGCAGCATGCTACAAGACTCACCACATGTGTGCAAAACAGGTAAAGTCGCAGATTTAAATATATTTCCATCTCAGAAAATCTTAACTGAGGAAAGAACAAAGCAAATGAGTTATCTACTTTGCAGCCTAGCGAAACACAGGAGTCTGCTGTGGTTGGCTTGTATTTGGTCTTATAAATTAGGCAGCGAAGCAAAAAGGCAGCAGGAATTTCAGAGTTCAGACTCTAAAAGTCTCTTTACAGACAAGAATGGCAGAACTTCCAGTTAAACAAAGGCACTCTCATCTGCAATGCTGATGTTCTTTTATTTCTACCACCACCAGTCTCTTCTGATTCCCCACCAAAGAGAATCTGGTAGTCACTTTGCATCACCAACATGTCTGCAAGACACCCAGAGCTGCAAAATGAGACAGAGTAAGAAGCAAAGCATGTTTATGATATCCTTCACTGCTCTCTCAGACATGTCTTTCTAAGGACATCAGCCACCCAACTGCCATTAATGCCGCCTACATCTGATTCATTTCCAGTCTGTTCTGGCTAAGGTGCATTAAGCAATAACACAACAAGTTCCTTCCAATCCTACAACTATTTCAAGTCAGGGTCTTGAACTCGCAAGTGCAGTATTTCCCACTCTAGAAAAACTCTATGCTTAGCTTTTTTTTACATTACTTCAGAATCACAGAATCACAGAATGGCCAGGGTTGGAAGGGACCTCAAGGACCATGAATCTCCAACCCCCTGCCACATGCAGAGCCACCAACCTCTCCATTTAATGCTAGACCAGGCTGCCCAGGGCCCCATCCAACCTGGCCTTGAACACCTCCAGGGACGGGGCATCCACAACCTCTGGGCAGCTGTTCCAGCACCTCACCACTCTCTCTGTAAAGAACTTCCCCCTGACATCCCACCTAAATCTGCCTTCCCTCAACTCAAAACCATTTCCCCTTCCTGCAGTTATCTACCTTTTCAAAGAGCTGATTCCCCTCCTGTTTGTAGGCTCCCTTTAGGTACTGAAAGGCTGCAATGAGGTCACCCCGCAGCCTTCTTTTCTCCAGGCTGAACAAGCCCAGCTCCCTCAGCCTGTCTTCATAGGGGAGGTGCTCCAGTCCCCTGATCATCTTCGTGGCCCTCCTCTGGACCCTCTCCAACAGCTCCCTGTCTTTCTTGTACTGGGGGCTCCACACTTGGACGCAGTACTGCAGATGGGGCCTCACAAGAGCAGAGTAGAGGGGAACAATCACCTCCCTGTCCCTGCTGGCCACCCCTCTTTTGATGGAGCCCGGGATCCCATTTGCCTTCCGAGCCACAAGGGCACACTGCTGGCTCATGTTAAGTTTTTCATCCATCAGGACTCCCAGGTCCTTCTCTGCAGCGCTGCTCTCAGAAGAAAATTATCTGAATCTATTAAAGTTTCTAAAACACGTGTTTTTCTTATTTCTGCTAAGCGCATACCTGCTCAATATTTAATGGCCATTTCAATATTAAGACGTGCTGTAGCCACCGGACAATACAAGACGGATGGATGTGGAACCGGGCCGCGCTGCGAGGGCGCCGCCTGGCGGCGGTGCGGCACAAGTGCAGCCGCAGGGCGAACAAACGCGCACGGACAGCGCGGACGCGGCACGGAGATCCGACGCGGCTGTAATTATTGACAAAGGCCGGCACGCGGTAACCAGCCACCATGTAAGGTTACATCGAAGGGTATGAGAGGCAAGGAACTGCAGCAAAAGAGCTATTGCTTCCCTCAACGCAGATCCGCATACAGACGTGCGAGTCGCTCCCCCTGAAGTCGATCAAGTAGTTGAAAATAAATATGGAAGTAACAGAGTCGGGCTGCGACCTGCAGGCTGTCATTGTGAATCTCGCCTGACGGCATTCCTTTAAAACAACGTTAAATGAAAGCCTGTTACTAAGTGACTTCCTTGTGGCTCGCTTTTAGATGGTGATTTACTCACTTCCACCAGATCCCTTTTGCCCATAGAATGCTTTGTGTGTGCAGCAGCTGGAGATAACACACACACTACCTGGTTTATCAGGAGCTCTGGATAACTGCTCTTTTTCTTTGTCCGTTTTTGAAGGAGCAAATGGAAATCCCCAGTCACTTCTAAAAGCTTTTTTGCAACGTGAAATGTGTTCTTCCACTTTTAAAGTCCAACCCAAACTTCATCAACCAGAGATAAAGGACACTCAGGACTTCGCACCTGCTGCGTTCTGCAACGTTTCTCCTTACATGTGGACAGGTTACTCCACCACAGCATTCTCATTTGTTTTGCCCGTGGTGCCTCTGTTCACATGGATGGATGCTCAAGTTAAGCATCCGAATGCAAGACCAAGCATTTCTTCAGCTGTAATTACGTGACACTGAGGTCAGGGAGGACCTAAGAAATACACCGAGTACATTCCAAGGCAACAGAGGTGTTCCTTTAAGTGGAGACAGGGAATTAATTAATTGTGGAATGACACACAGCGTCAGAAAGAACTTTGGCTAATGTAAATTTTAAAATACAGAAAAAGAACATTGATGCCAAAGGAAACTGACCTCTGAAATCAATCAAGATTGTTTTAATAACCCAACCCCGTATCTTGCAACCTGTCATTTTATGGTACAGATTAGTAGGGACAGAAAAACACATCTTGCAAGGATTTAAAGATTAAACTTGTCTTGAAAGAAATAGGAAGTTATCAGGCTGATGTTTTGATGAATGGGCAGCAATTTTAACATAATTTCTCAATGCCCACATCTTGCCAACTGCTTGAATCAACTAATTCATCTCACTTAATCTACTTGAAATAAAGAAGATTGAGGCTTGAATCTCTTCTTACTCAATCAGAACTGAGTATCAGGATTGATTTATGTTCCTTTTTAACTTGGATAAGTAAATCAAAGGAACTTCAGTGTCCAAGTCCTTTATCTAAGCAGTTACCAGGAGGAGGATGCAGTAAAATACTATAAATACTACTGATTAAAAATACGAGCACTCTAAGAAATGTCCAAAATAAATATTACTACACATATAGAAGCTTCATTTTCATTATATTTAGGTTAAGTTGGTCTTTTGTATCTCAGATACTCAAAATTTCCACAGAGGCTTTTAACATCCAGCCCTACTGCTCAATAAATGTTTCTTGATGCATGCTGTGCATCCATACTTGCAAATCAAGCTTCAAGCTTAACATCCATTACAGGTTCCAAGGTAGAGAGCATTGCCATGCCTACAGAAATGGCAAAATGATGAATTTCTGTACTTTATCAATTATTTCAATGAGCAGAACATATTTCAGCCTTGAAAGACCTAAGTTTACAGTTATTGGAATGATGACTGGAATGGAAGTTAATGTGCTTAGCTCACAAATTCTCAAAGCACAACAAAATGCGTCAAAAGTTTTAATAGTTATGACTTTGATACAGAAGCCATGTAAGTGACAGAGCCCTTCTATTGACTGTTAGAACAGTAATACATGTGTGATTGTCTTCAGGCCCCAGTACCTAAACAGTACTGGAATTAAAAAAAAGAAGAAGAAATCTAGCTGATTTCCAGCTGGAGAGGAAAGAGAAATACTGAGCTGCATTCATGCACTTTATGGGAAAGATTGCATAGCTGGTTTAGATAGAAAATGTCTTTTTATGTCCTTAGTAATAGTGCTGTGCTTCTTTAATTTCTTCATGGATTATAGATGATTGTATTCTTCTATTCAACACTGTCAGACCACAGAATGAGTAAAATGCAAGACTCCCTCTGAAAATAAGGACACAGTTTCAAAGTTTCTCTAGGGAAGAAATGAATCACATATGCAGTAATCACATACAAAATGCAAATATTTCAAGTTTCATAAGGACGTGACAATCCATAAAATATTAGTTGAAGGTAAGCACCAAACCCAGCAACTGCCATTTCAGTGACTGAAGGGCAAGCCTGGGATGTGGTTGTCTTCAACACTGGGAATTGGATCTTGACTGTTCTTTCACGTAAGATAATTTCCATGCAAGATCCCCAGCTGTACAACACAGTGATAGAGGCATCTCATTATTTAAGGCCCATGCTTTTTTTTTTTTCTTGAAGTCACCCAAGCTAATTGCTTTTTTCTTTCTCTTTTTTGCTTGTAAGATCAGTATTAAATATTCATAAATATAAAAAATGTGTGGAAATACCTTTAGTAACATTCTGATTCTGTCTGTTAAAAAAAAAAAAAAGAAAAAAGAAAAAGAGTAACCACAACCCAGCAATCAGCCATCTTTGCCAGAATGCCAGCAGTGAAGATAAAAACGTGACTGTTCCAAACATCCTGTAGGTCAAATGATGCTTCTCTCTCTTTGCAGACCAGAATCATTTCAGTATTTTTTGAGTTCTAAGAAGCCACAAGGAGAGGACAGAAGCCCCCAGAGCGCCTGAGATTCAGATAGGCTGGACTGACAAACCATTCTGACAACACTGGCTCACACACAGTTCTTCAGATTCTTATGTGGAAAGTACTGCAAAGGAAGCAAAAATATTAAGAGATATATAAATATTTATCACTACGTGCAACATTCTCCTTAGAACACATAAAGAAAGGTGTTCTGTAAAGATTCGGGATCTCTGCTCTCTTGTTGTCTCTCCTAGTAAGGACATTGGAGAAAGCAAAAAAAACTGAAGTGCATTTCCATTGACACTGAAGTATTTCAAGACAAAATGCATTCCTAAACCTACTAAATTTTACTCCTAAAAGTACCATCATCCTTCTTACAGAATATCTAACATTTAGGAAGATCAAGCTTAAAAAAATAATTGGTATTACAATTATAATAAGATGAGGAGTGACAGCATTTAAAGGATTTCTCATTTTGAAAGCAGATCTAATAATTTCCAACTCTTGCTGTATTAAAGAGTCCCTGTCATTTGGACAGGGAGATATTTTTTAATTTTCAGTCATAAGTTGTTGATAAAGATACTAATGGACTGATAATAAAACCACGCCATTCCTTTTGAAATGCAGCTATACCATTTGATCTGCAGAAATTATTTTTTTGGACAGTTCTTAGTGTAAGAAATTACCTATGGAAGCTACTCCAAAGGCAAGGAATGCTAATATTCATACAGAGGTTGAACTCTTGACAATGACCCAAAAGTCAATTCTCAGGCCTGCATCTCAGCTTCTAGACTTCAACAGTGAAGAGACCTAATTAACCTGAAAATTACTACCATTTTGATGTTCTTATGCTTTGTTGTGATGGGAACATTCTCACTTTTATTCTGACATACAATATTACAATATTTAATTGAGGAAACGTCCAGAAAAGTGCCACTGATTTAGCCTCTGGTGCAACCTATTACAACATTAATAAAGGCCACTTACTATCTAACACAGGAAATCAGAATCTGACAGAGCAAGGTGTTGACTTAACATTAAGCAGAAGGCCAAACCAAGCAGCTGGGAAATTTGCAATAATGATGAGGATATAGGATGGTGATACCACTTTAAAAACAAAACTAAGGTAACCTTTTGGTCTTTCAGCATTATCATATCAGCAGTGTCACATCCACAATTTCAGCAACCAGCAGTAATTCAGCTCCTCATTTCACAATGTCATTTTACAGACTGTGTTTATGTTTTATTGCAGTTGAGCTGCAAGCATTTCTCAGATGCGCTGTCTTTATTTGCAAAGAATTGTACTGTGAATTAGATATTGTAATTAAAAGGACTTGAATTCTGGTTGCAGACTGAGAAGGCAAACTTAGTTAAGTCAGAATGCTTCCTTGAATCATGTAAAGTTCAATTAGCCTGTCAAAAAGAAAAAATCCTTTTAGAATAACCCTCTCTTTGTGTGTAAGAGAGTAATTACGGAAACTGAAAAGGTACTGATAATATTTCTTTTATATAAAAGAGTTTATTCTTCAACATTATATATGTACAATGAGATACTGATAACATCCTCAGAAAAATTCAGAGTTAGTGCAGGAAAGATGTAGACAAAAATTTGTGGTGCAGATCTCAAATCTGCAAATGTGCTCAGTTTTTAGAATGAACAAAAGCTAGACACTAGGGCTGGAAACCTCACATCTTTCTGTAATAGAATAAAGAATAAAACAAGAACGACTGCTCATTTTCTGATTCATATGTCAACTGTAGAATATAGATTTATCATTTACACTGCAAATTGTCTCCTTTTCTAGGACAGTTAAAATCCACACTTGGACAAGGCATTTCTGTTAACTACTTACCAGCACAGCAAGCCTTCTCTCAGGCTTTCAGGAAGATTTACATAAATGAAGAGAAACCTCCATCTTCTGAAATTATTTGATTAGAGGGCCAAGCAGAGCACTGGATTAAATCAAGTGTCAATTGACTTATTTATTGGACATACAGCAAAGCAAAATATTTCCCAATTGCCCTTAGGCTGTTGCACAGCACTTGGGTTCCTAAGCAGGTCAAACTAGGCAGATAAATCTGATGTTTCTCTTGCTAAGTCCAAGACTATTTTTGTATTTCTGGGTGTCATTCTGAAGTTTGAAAATTAAGCATTTTACTAATAAGAACACACTGATAAAAGTGATTTCTTGCTACTGTTTTCTCACTAATAGTATCTTGCCAATCCGTCATTAGCTCTGATTTTAGTCTTTAGGAACTAGATCACCTGCACTTTAGAAGAGGTCTTACAGAATGCACAGAATCTAAGACATAGTTGCTGTCCCTTCAGCTTTGGATAGGACAAGAGTCAGGATATCAGCTGTTACAGGAATAAAGGCCCACAGAGGTTTCAGAATAGCACATTTACAATGACATCTTTTTGTTTCATATGTTGTTTCTCTGCCTAGGTTTGCCACCTCCTAGTTGTTACTAATGCCATATTCTTCTCAAGCTCCATTTCAGATTGTTATGGTATGTTTCACCCTCAGGCCTTCGAATAAGCTTAAACTTCCAGGATGATTTATAAACCAATTTCCTGTGGAAAATGTAACCAGTCTTGTAGAACAGAACACTTAGCTAATGCCAGCTCAGAGTCCAAATGCTTCTATTACACTACAAGCAGCTTCTAAATGATAACAATTTTGAAACCTACTGAAATCAAATTTTCTGAACTAGCAACTATCACTTATTTATAACTTACTCAAGCTTCCAGAATAACAGTAAAAAATGCATATACCATCTTCTCTGGTCAACAATGAGCAGTGTTTTCTTCTAGTCTCTACAAAAAGTCATCAACATCAGCAAAAATAAAGCAACAAGCTTAAGTGCATTTTCATTTGCCTGACAGCAGCACAAAGCTTGCAAAGACTGTAAGAGATTAAACCTACATAATATCATACATAAAGGTTTGAGAAGGAGGTGGTGATATGAGGAAAAAGTCAGTCAACCTACAATGGGTGAACTTGAGCTCATATCAAGTACAAGCCTGGATCATGGTGTCAAAATTAATACCTGCTGCATGTATTAAGTATGTATAACTGTATTGCAGCTTAAAAAAAATTAATTGGTATTCTGAGCTCTGTGAAATAAGTGCTCCAAAAAAGGAGTATGCAAAGGAAGACCTCTGAAGATTCCTATCAGTAAGGCAAAGAAGATATTCTTCCTCAGTAATGAGATTTTACATTTGAATAGATCATATCACAAAAATTTTCCATGTTTGTCAAAAGTCAGGCAAGTAAGGGGCTCATTTAACAAAATAAAGAAGACAGAGTTGTATGACGTACGGTTTTGCAGAGAACACACGTTGAAGCAGTGGCAAAGTCACAGGTAAAACCTAACTACCTTGCATCCTAAGCTTCATACTCTTATGATGTGAAGAAGTGGCTTTTGGTAGAAAGGTAAAGAATAGAGAATAAAGAATTTCTTTACTGCCAACAGGAATAACGTGAGATCTGGAAAATTACTTAACATTTTCTGAAGAATCACATACTAGGCACCAATGTGGTATTCTAGGATACAGTATTCAGAAATGCTGACTGCCTACAGCTTCAAAACAAAGTCTCTGAATACTGTAGTTATCCAACATCTCCCATTGCTCATCAGCAATCAGTTCCTAAAAGCGATCACTGCTTTAATGCAGTGTGTCTGATTTTCAGAGCTGATGAGCAACTGAAAGTATTAATCAATAAGTACTTCCATTTCCTTGAAATTAAAGTTTGGAATGTATTCAGCTGGGCACAAAAAATGGAGATAGGCAAAAAAAGATGAAATTACAGCTGCCTCTGGACATGGATAGGTCAGTACTTCTCCCACTCATCTGCTAAAGACTTTCAAAAAGGACAATTTTACCAAGATGAAAAAAGATCTTCGTATCTTTTCATATCATAGCTTGCAAACTGCTTCTACAACACAGCAGTAGAATCGGTCATGGCACAGGAAACCTCTGAAACTACAGCTTCTGCTGACTCTTCCATCTGCCTTCTATTCTTCACATTTGATCTGTGCTATCTATCAGCTCTGCAGGTACAGCAAAGCCTTTTCACTGAATAAATGAAATTCTACCTGATCCCAGCAGCTTCTATACAGAAGAACATTCTGCAGAAAATGTTTGGGGTTTTTTGCTATAAATATGTGTTAACAAAATATTAGGTATACTCAGGCAAATCTCACCATAATGATGATATATATCTTGTTTCAAAAGAGTTCCTGTTGGTAAGTTTGATTAGTCAAGGAGTGCCTGATACATTTCTAATGTAGAAGACACTCACATTGACTTTGCAGCATATCATCTTCAGATGTTGATGTTTCCTAGGATCCACAGGGACCTCATACTTTACAGCAGAATTGTTGTCTCACAATGTTTTTTCTCAGAAATTTAATTTGTCATAGAAAAAAAACTCTCCTGTATTCTTCAGGACACATCAAAGTTCTTAATCACCATTAGCATTGAGATTATCAATCCAAATTTTAATCTACTTTAACTCAGTTCTAGCATTCAGACCTATTTCCTATGGAAACAATTTGTTCAGTCTATCCGACTGTGAGCTTTGCCAGTCCTCTCCAGAAGCAGCCATTACAGCTGTAATTTTGTTTAAAAATAAATAAATAAAAATCCTGGCACACTGGATGGGTTCCTATACAACGGGGACCCTTGGTTGAAACTGTATGTATTTGAGCTTCCAGAAGATGAAAATATTTTCCTGAAAAATTCACACAAATACAGACAGAAAAAAAGGAGGGGATAACTGAGTCATTGAGCTCTTAGTCTTAAGTTAGGAAAGAACTGGAATAGGCTCTGGAGAATTAAATTGAGTTAGGGTAAGAAGTCATCTTCCAGGTTCCTCAGCAAAACTCAGCTCTCTTATGCCTGATATTTCTTACACTACGCTACACAGCCAACAGCCAGAAAGAATGCCTGAAAATAGGCAAAGTGACAATCTTTGTCTTAATACCTGAGAAAGTCCGGTGCTTTGGAAATCATGTTTT
The DNA here is from genome assembly GCF_987193195.1 of Phasianus colchicus. Lineage (NCBI taxonomy): Eukaryota > Metazoa > Chordata > Aves > Galliformes > Phasianidae > Phasianus > Phasianus colchicus. Next base: position 4,128,504 of record NC_143447.1, on the reverse strand, counting down.
CAAAATCTGCAAATCCTAATTTGCCATCACCATCCATGTCAGCTTCTTCTATCACTTTCTCACAAACCAGAGTGATTTCTTCTGCTGTTAGCTCTTCTCGGGTCAGCTTATTGAGGGTTTTTTCCAGGTCTGCTTTACAAATGAAGTTATCTGTGTTAAAATCTGAATAGTAAAAGAAGCAAAGAAAAGATCACCGGCAACTCTCACATTTATTCTCAGCAAACACATACAAAACACATACAAAAGTATCTCAATACATTACCATAGATCTTAAAGGCATAGATAGCTTTGAGCTCTCTGGGAGCCATTTCACTGAGCACAGAGAACATGTCCACAAAATCATTGAAGCTGAGGCTCCCCTCTCCATCTTCTGAGAAAGATTCCACGATTCTTTCCCTAAAGGGATTCTCCTGCAAATACAAACTTTTTATTACTTAAAACAATATGTGCACGTGAATAAACAAAACAGTAACACCTGTTTGGAATATCAGTGCATACTCCTTGCAAACAATTAGTAGTTAGTTGTTTGAAATCTCTTCTTGCAGATAACTTTTTTCTTCCAAAATGCATCCAAGAATTTACATTTCCATGTCATGGCACAAAGTGTCAGTAAAGCATGCTGCTGCACACTACTGCTTCTTGCCTAGATCTTCTCAGCTCCATTGTTACTCATTTTCTCTATACTGGTGTTGACCTCATGTCTCTTGCGAATAGCACCTGCTTTATAAATGTTAGAATAAAGGTACTAAGAGTGTGAATATCATTTGCATAAAATTGGTTCCTGTCAAGCTGTCATACTGAAAAAGTCAAGAGAATTACTGTTCCTACATTAGGAATCTAGTAGATGCAGACTGGACTACAGTAGAAGAAACAAAGGGGAAAGTCAATAAAACAAATGGAGACTTTACACCTCTGCCAGCACCTGACCCAAAGCTGGAGGAATGATTACTATTTATGAAAGCATTTTAAGAAGTAAACATAGCTACCTATCTTCTTAATGCAGAACCATCAATCAAACCAAGCCTGTTTATTAAGAATGCAGAATCGCATCCCTAGTAGCATCTTGTAGAAAGTCTTTCATTTTCACTGCTATAAAAAATATCCAACTTCTGGTTGAAATGAATATGAATTCTAGAATTTTAAACTAAATTTCATCTCTTCACAGATGATTCTAAGATCCTATTCCAGCACCTTACCGATGCACTTGGTGACAAAGCCACTCTCAAAAGACTGTATCCTAAAACCATAAACACAAGAGCCAGCAAGCACAGAGAAGTTGCTTGACTGCTCTGAAATAAAAAATAAATGCTTTTACAGCAACAAAACAACATATTCCCCACAGCTGTATAAAAACTAAGAGGAATTGGCAGTTATTTCTATAAAACAGGTATAAATCAATTCAACTGAGTGGGAACAAAACCCACGAACGTGATCTGGACTGCGAGGAGCATCCGGACAAGGCTGTTCTACAGATCCTGTCTGAAGTCAAAGATGCCAATCAAAATACTGATCTCCTATACGTCCAGTCAGCTTCAGTTGTGGTATATCACACATGACTCGTAATATGCATGCAGCATTGGGTTTGATTTTTAAAAGAAGTGGTATTGAGAAATCTGAAGGGCTCACAAATATCCACTGCAGGTTTCCTCTCTCCTGAGTAGAAATGAATTAGAAACATGAGTTTTATTTACAGTTCTCTTAGAATATTTCAGTCCAGGTTGGAGCAGGTTCAGTTTCTATTTTCCATTTCCCTTATGAACTTGGCTTGACATTTTTGACAGATTAGAGCCATGTCAAAGTTTTCACTGTTAGAGGTTGTAGCAAAATATACTTTAAATGCTATCTCTGTGCAGGTGACAAAAGGCATTATGTTACCAAATTTCCTTTATGATTTCAATTGGACATCATTATCTTTAGCTCTTGTTTCAAGCTGCTGCACATCATTAAAAGTTGTTGAATTTAACTTCAGAGACAGCTGTGTATTAGTAGTACACAGCCCAATTCTTGTAAGGTACTTTGATATTTTACATTTACATAATCAATAGCACAAGCCTATTGTGTTTGAGGACACAGCCTGGTAGAATCTAAATGTCTAGATTCTGTGATATGTGTTCTAATGAAGAATTCTAGCTAAATTCCAGGAAAATCACCATTCCTTGAGAAACACTGCAAATGTGCCTGTTCATACTAAGTGGTCACATCACAGACTTCTTAGCTGCAGTAATGCCCATGAAAGTATGCCCCTGTGTCCTTCTTTGTGTGTCAGTTACATGCAACACACTGTTTACAGTCAATTTTAATTTTTAAGGATTCTTGTTAAAAGATCAGCATAACAAATGATAGTGAGTTGTGGCTGTGCACATAAATAACATTTCAAAGAACATCCAGTTCCTGGAAAGCAGCATTCCTTTCTTCTTCAGGTGATTGGTCATGTGTGGACTCACTACTGGATGACTCCTTGCAGTGTGTTCCAAGATGCAATTACAGAGAAATGGAGAGACATCTGGGTATAAGGCCTGGTTTGAAAAAGCCTGTCTTACATCTAAGTACATTTGGCAAGTCAAACCACCCTGGGAATGTAAGAACACATTTTGGCAGCCTTACTGGCTATCACTTTGAGATACTTGCATACAGAAGCTAAAAGGGTTATTCACATCCTCAGAGCATACCTGATTCATTAGGAGATTGCTACTTAATGGCAATATAGGTCTCAACATACATTAACTACCTAACGAGGTGCCCTTGAGCCTCGCAGTTTGCACTCCAGGACTCCCTTCCATGGTAGCAATTGGAGTCTGCCAAAAGGAAATCCAACAGCAAACAGCACAATTGTGTCTGTCAATCTTTTGTGGGTGGGTGAGTTCTCAGAAATCAAATTCAGAATTGTAATTTCTCAGAACAATCATGAAGACCAGAGATTTCAGCACTCCTAAATGTCAAGAGAACTCCAACCTTTCTGGCTGAGATAATGGTGAAGATTAAAGTTGTTTTAAAAGATAGCTGAAGTAGGAACCACAGAGTCATGGTCCCAAATGACAGACCATTAAGTCGGTCAATAATACATTAAAATTCTGCTGCATGGCTTACAGAGTGAACTAACTTCACAATAAGAAGCATTCCTACAGTTCTCAAAGGGTAAAGATTAACAACCTCACTGTGCTCTGAGCTTCATACATGAGCTGAACTCACTGTTCAGAGGGGAAAAAAAAAGGCCAAAGAAAAATGAAATGCATCAGTGGGTACTGAAAAGAGAATCTGACTTGAGAGCTTGGAAAGAGCTCTGTCCTGTGAATACGGATGTGGAGAGTTGCTCCAGAAAAAAATGATTGATTTTGTTGTTTCAGCTGTTTTTCAGTGGTCAGCTTATCACCAAGACAAAGCAGGACTCAATTTGTCCCACTTTCTTCCTCAAAGCACATAAATAGGAATGTATCTGTTAAATGCATAAATATTAGGGAATGCTCAGTCAACAACAAGTTAGAAATGCTATTGTTCTGATTTCTATAATGCTACATCACTCTCTTCAGAACCGACCCCATCAGAACTAAGCGACATGGCAACAGCAATAAACTGACATCTTAGAGGCAGCACTGAATTACAAACAAGGACTACACAGATGCAAATATCCCTATCAGCAGTGAATATCAAACCCAGGACCTCCTTGTTGCAAGTGCTACCCCTGATCTCACCTGTGGTTGCATAAGATGAATTAACTACTTGACATGTTAGAGGCCTTGAAAATACCAGCAATGAATTAAAAGGACCTGGGTATGTTTCTTAAGTGACTCTTTGCCAAATGTATCTCTAAAATCTAAATGAAAAATAAAATCTTTCCTCGTATTGATTCCTTTCCTTTAACTTTCTCATATTGTGTGTCTTCTGGCAGTATATCTGTAGTTTACACAATGGAAAGTATTAGTTTACCTTCACAGATACTTTTCACATCCTTTCTGTAATTTCATTACCTCTACTCTAAAGAGCACAGATTAAGGTTCCATCATATTTAAAGGAAAAGCCATGGGGGAAGGGAGCAATGGGGAAAATGATACTGTTCCTTCATAGATCGTTTTCCTTCAAGTACTAATTGTTTGAGAAAGAACACTTTTACAACAGAAAACCTACATTTGTCCTGTTAAGAAGCTGTTTCCATCCTCACAATAAAAATGAGGCAGAAACGATGAAGAACTATTACAGCTAAAACTCAGCTGTTTTGCAGATTGTTGCTGTTGAAGCCATGTAAAGCCATTCTTGTAAAAGAGCTATCTATTTTCTTGACCATTGTCTTTTCTACTTAGCTGTATTTCTACATGTTTTTAATTCACCATCACATCTATTCTGGTGTAAGGACTTAGAACACAATGTGATAAATCATGATGACTAGTTTTCTAACAAAAAAAAGCCAGGCTGGATGTGGCTCTGGGCAGCCTGGTCTGGTGGTTGGCGGCCCTGCACACAGCAGGGGGGTTGGAACCGGATGATCATTGTGGTCCTTTTCAACCCAGGCCATTCGATGATTCTATGAATACTATCACTGGCCTCATGCCAGGAGTTGCAGTCAAATCTTACCATGTCATTCGTTACTCACACCTTGCTCTCGTTTCCATCAGAGGTGTGAAAAAAACACACCATGAAAGCACTGTGTGTCCTCTTGCCTCACCCATTTTGCAATCATCTTGCAGCTTGACATTAATTTAAAGCACAATGTCCTTTTAGCACAAACTATGCCTTAGAAGTAAGATGTTGCAAATAAATCTGAAACAGTTCTCCTTAGGTTAAGGTAACTAAGCCAGAGAGGCTGAGCAGTCGTTACAAAATGCTTCTCAGTTTTACATCCACATAAACTGGCCTTTACTTGGGATTTCCAAGTGACACTAGCAGAGATGCCCAAACACATAAAGCAGTCTGCAAAGCACTGCTTAAAATCACAGGAAATGGTTTTATTTTATTGTGAAGCACCATGCATGCGTTCATGCTCAAACCTATAAAAAATAATTTTGAAAATGATTCTGAAAGGTGACCAATTCACTGTTCCCTGTGTGTCCTTTCTTCCTCCTGACTGATTCCTGTGCCTGCTGCTCACTCCGTTGCAGTCGTGTGTGGATTTATGAACTACCTCACTCACCACTGCAGTGAATGACAAGGCCTGTGAGGATCAATGAAGTCAGAGCATGAGACAAAAATGGAAACCAGCAGACTGTGAAGTGAGTGAAGCAAAAATCGTTCCCCTCCAGAAAGCCCTTTTATAACTTACTCTACTCTTGACACAAAGACTGCTGCATTACCATATACCAGCTTGAAGATTCTGACTACTAGGGATGCATACACCACAATGACGATGCCACACATGCACTTCTGCAGATCATATGCGACCTCTATGATCAGGCTACATTCCTACATCCAGCTATGAAAAAATGACAGAGATAAGGCAAGTGAAATCAGTTTTGTTTTGAAACAATCTTCCCTTTCTACATGGTTTCACACTGAGCAGCTCATACTGTTGCCACATATTTGCAGTATTAATTGCTGTAATCTCAGATATGCTTATACACTCTCATTAATTTAGTAGATATATTTGCCTGTGTAACCACAATGGTCAAAATTAGAGAACAGAGACTACAATGAAACAGTTGGAGTAAACTAGATCTGCTAACTTCAGTGTAATGGTAGACCTAATCAACTTAAAGTATCTGCCCCTTCTTTATTTATTTATCGCTTGCCCTGACTTTCAACTTAAGAACCATGAATTAGTGAAAAATTCATTACCAATTTAAGTAAGTTCTTCTTTGAAACACAGGTATCATATTTAAATTCACCCTGGCTCAAAACATTAATGCGTGAAGTAAAGATGTTTCTTTATACTAGCAGAATCTAATTTAGAAAAGTGCATTATTGATTCTATCCATTTGTCAGAATCTGCAGTGGTATTGAGCTGAACATTGCCAGTAACTAGAAGTGTAATGTGCATATGAAAAAAGCCAGGTGCATTGAAATTATCACTAATTTTATTAAAATTCAATAGACATTTAGTTTGTTTGTTTCTATTTTGAGATTCAGATATCAGTTTAGTCTTTGCCTTGATGAGAACTTACTCAAGAACCCACACTAACAATTTGTTTAGCAGTCTGGGAAAGTTGGAAAGGTTAAGGACTTTTTTTTTTTTTCCATATTAACTACAGTAAATACGCACATTGCTTGGAAAATGAACTCTGCATGAAAGACTTCTTTCTCCCCACCTGTATAGGAAGTAGTAAAATTCGTCATGACCACAGATGGTCCAGGTTTATGGCTGATATCCTTGCTGGCATTTTAAAATCCTGTACTGATAATATTTTGAAAGACACGTGGGGCAGGGGAGGGAAGTAAGGTCTGTTATCTTAATTTGACTGTTATTTTACTGGAAACAAGCTCACTATGAACTCTTATAAACTCTGTTCCTGAAATGAGTGGTTAATCAGCAATATTTCTAAAGTCTTCCATGTCTCTTGAGATTTGGGAGAGAATTATTAAATTTGACAGCAAATTCTGTCCTGTTGCTGGCATAAAATCAAGTTCAATTTCCCTCATGACGTATTCTAAAGCTGGATCAGAAAGCTTCACAGACTTGAAGGGATGCAAGAGGATCAATTTTGATCCACTTTAAATACACTTCTTTAATCTGCTCCCTTTACCACCTGTGTTTGCTATGGCAGTGAGATATGCTCTTGTATCTGAAAATCTAATTATGGTTCAAAACGAAACTTACATTTTATATCTCACTTTAAACATTCTGCTGTCCTGTAAAAATAGTAGTTAATCTCTTCATAGAAGCAACAGTTTCCTAAGCGCCTGATCCTACATCATTAAAGCCAATAAAACCACCATTAAAGCCAATAAAAAGTGTGATTATCACTATTCACTGTCTTTTCTGAACTGAAGGCTGAAATCAGCCTGTCTTGATTTCTCACAAAGCAAATTCTGGCCATCTGGCAGTTAAGGGCTTCATAAGAGCTACATAACCAGCCAGAGCAGTTCATATTGCATTACCAATATCCTAGAGATTCAGGCTCAGTAATAAAATAAAGAAACAGGATCTTCCACACCAGAAGCACCAGTACAAACACCTAAGATACTAAAGCAGTGAATAAGATGTGACCTGCTAAAGAGAGATAAAACTACTTGCAACAATGGATGAGTGAATCAAAACCCCTTAAGGAAGATGGATTTTAATTACAAAGATAAAAATGCAGTATTCATGTATAAGCAAAAATACTAGCTGGCTTAATACAACCAAGATACTCCCACAGTGATGTGAAGCACAGGCTATTTTATCCTGCCAGGTACTGAAAAATCCAATTACTTTACATTCATATAGGTAAGACCATTAGTGATTTGTGATATTGTATACTAATTTGCACTTTTATATATGTCTGCCCATCCAACATGTCAGCATTTCAGTAAATAATCCTATTTCAACAAAAATAATCTTCATTTTGTCCTAGCTGGTGAGCATCATATAATTGGCTCTTGCTTATTGCTAAGAGTAAGTCCTTTTAATTAAATAATCTCAGACAAATCTCATAGGGACATTAAAAATGAATTCATCTGGTCTACGGATTGCCTCTAAGGGAAAAAAAAAAAAAGTAGAACACAGCAACTATCATAATTATCAGTTCATCCAGACCACCAGCCTAATTCTAACGGGGAACCATAGCAGATAGGGAAACTATTTTCAAAAAGGTGAGTGCAATGGATATTTGGGGGCCTTCCAGAGTTAGAGATCACATACAAATCATAAAACTTATCAACAACTGCGGAATTCTGCTCCATAAAAGCACTTAGATTATTTTGATGACATTTTTGAATGTCTCGTGGTAAGGAGTTCCTCGATATTTTCATGTGCTGTGTCAGCCATCTCTCTGATAACTTCATGAAATATCTCCTTGTCCTTTTGAAAAGTAGTACATAATTGTTCTCTTTTTGTTCACCTGCTATTATTATTCAGCAGAACCTATGAGGAAAAAGAAGGCTTAGAGAAAGCCTTGTAATTCCCAACTTTTAGCTCCATTACCTATTCAATAATATGCATCATCTGAGAGCCTATGGGCCCAATTAAGTCTGCTTGTGCTAGAACTTAGCTCAGGCTACTGATTTAGATGTCTAATTATGTTTTAAACAATCTAATTCTGGATAATCAGCTTAGAAATTGGTGTTGCTATCCCCAGTTGGGATTCAGTTTGAGGTAAGTAAAATACAGGGCACTTTTGCAAAGTACTGTGGACTTTTCCAGATTTGCCTGATTTCTTTACTTGTATAAGAAAAAAAAGCAAGCAAACATTTGTGTTATATAAAATTTACATGAAATATTTATATGATATCTGAACAGTTAATGCTCAGAAAGATATTTTATGCATTGATGAACTGAAAAGAACATTTCAGCAAGATCTTTATACCATCTGTTTTCAAAGTCCGTAATTACTTTTCCAGATGTACTTTCTTCTTCATTAACTACACAGGCACATAACTTAGGGTCTTTAATAGATATTTCAACACATTTGCACACACAACGTTGAAAACAAATGGTTTATGGAATGCTGTTGCTGCTATTAACATCTCATTAATAAACAAACCTTGAATTACGCTACTTTCACATCCTGTTTCTACTTCACACAAAGCAGCATAATGGACAAAGCATAATTTTTGTTTAAACTCCAGTACCTCCATGATTTATTAAATGTCATTCATGTCATTACAGATGAGCTAGGAGGGTCAGCTTTGTAAGCTGCAGAGGACAGAATTACACTGATACCCCTGGCTGTCAAGGACACAGAGGATGCAAACAGCTGGTAAGAAACTAACCCAGAGCTGGACTGTTTAGCTTTAGGAGCTACATAGCTTTGGGGGTTCCAAAGCTGCACAGCTCTCAACCAGTTGATGAAAGAAACATTTTATAAATTCTAGGAAAAGCCTGTATCACATCATAGGTTTCATTTCTGTAACTATTTAAACAACAGAGAAGTACACACTCATTATATTCCTAATCTAAGCAATGCTGTTAAGGGAGTCATTAGAAAAACAACCCTGTCAAAGCCCAATAACTTCTAAAGGACACCATATACAAAGTGGAAAGAGTATAAAATTTACTTTTATTTCCTCCTCATTTCCTTTAAATTCTATTCCAGCTATCTATGCAAGAGAAACATCCACCTAAATATTTTCCTGTTTCTGTGCCTGGCTATGTCCTAGAACAGTAACAGCAAAGGAAAGACCTTGGCTGCCACACTGCTTCAAGGCACCAAACTTTCTTTGCAAAACCTCTGGCAGACAATTTACAGAGCTAACAAGGTGCAGTCTGTAAGCAGTTAGAAGCCTTACCTTTAGCTCAGGCATGTTTATTATAAGCTGCATAGGTAGTTTAACATCAGGATCCTTTGTGTAGTCCATGGGCACAACGTTTGGTGCCATTTCATGGTACCGGCCATGCAACCTGTAAGCAAGTAGAAAAAACAGTCAGCTTAAATAATCAATTCAATTCACATGGTATAGAATCATGGAATCATAGAGTAACGTGAGATGGAAGGGATCCATAAGGATCACCGACTCCTGGCTTCACACAGAACCACCCAAAATCCAACCATCTTTCTGAGAGCATCATCCAAACACTCCTCAAACCCCAGCAGGCTTGGTGCTGCAACTACTTCCCTAAAGAGCATGCTCCAGTGCCCAGCCACTCTCTTCATGAAGAACCATTTCCTAACATTCAGTCTCAGCAATCAGACACAAATCCAGTTAATTGTTATTTTTAAGTGTACAAGGCAAAACCTACCAAATTTCCATCTTTTTGAAAAGCTTTGATGCAGTATCCAGCATAACTCAATGTGGGTAACCAATAGAAAAACAATAGAAGTTCCTCAGCCTCTTTTGGAGTTCTAAGAAAAACATACATCATGTAGTGAAATATAGTGTTAGTCTAGAGCAGTGATACTCTAGCCTTCATGCAATCCATTGGTGATGCTGCTCTCACACTTGGATGGAGCAAATACCATGAGCAATATGGGAACCAGCCCCACCAGCCATCTCCCAGGAGCTGCACTGATAGGCACTGTGTGTATTACTGTTCTGACACATCTCTCAGTAACTTTAATTACTAACTGGAAATGGTTTGCCATTAAACCCCTGTGCCAACAGCTCTAATGTTTCTTCTGTTCTTACAGAAGCATAAAGCACTTCAAATGATGATCTGAATTCACAAGTAGTTGTGACCTAGCTGGGAAAGGCTTTTGCTCTTTCACTCAGCCTGTCCCTGAACAGAAAGCATATCTGATAAAAACAAAGTGGCTTTGGCTCTCTGCCCTAGTCATAGAAACAGTTACGTCTTATCAGAGGAGCAATGTAAGGTTTTGCAGTGCTATTTAAATACATATAGGTTTGGAAAGGCTGCCATTTACCATAAACAGACCGTTATGTATATTCATAGGCCCAGAGTCTGCAACCAGCCTCAGTGTCTTTGTGATGACTACAAGCTCTGCACTACCTGCTTCTAGGAATTCTTGTGGATGCCTGCATCATTACTTTCCCATTCCTGGATGTGCTCCCTTTGTTGTCAAGACATTGAGGATGCAGAGGAAGAGCTGGTAGCATTTACTAGTGTTTTCCTTCCCACAGATGAGAATAAGAAGAGATGTAGTAACAAATGTTTTAACAGGCAGATGATGCCCTGTTTCTTCAGATATTGGTGTATGTTTAAGCTTAATGTACTAAAGCCTGGAGTTAAAGCCATGATTCCCTAACAAACTGCTAACAAATTAATTCAGCCCAAACCCAAACTACTGATCTGTTCTTGCAGGCACTTCAGGTCTTCCCACTGACCCATCTCCCTAGCATAAGCACTTATGGAACACTTAGGAAACTACTCTAAGCTTCAAGGAATTGATGAAAATAGAGAAGTTTCATAGCTCCTTGAGGGAGCTCACAGAGTTGCAACACTAATGCTGCTTATGCATTTATATTAAATTAATTTGCTACTGAACTTGGAGAGAAAGTCTAATTGTCCCCAAGGTCACCACTGGGTGTGTTAAGGTACAGAGAAGCTACTTGTGTAATGAGAACTCTGTGCTGAAGTAGTGCTGAAAACAAAAGATAAAACCTTGTAATGGCTCACTGATTAGAAGGAAGTAAGCAGAGGCTTTAAAGTGGCCTTCAGGATCCAATGTGTTTAATGCAACATCTCACCAAATGTAGAGCTGCCTCCACAGTACTGACCACTTGATTTATGTCATGGAGAAGAAAGAATTTTATTCAGGAATGTATCTATCCCTATTTAATGCTAAACAACATGAATGTATTCAATGCACACTCAACTTTAATAATACCACCCAAAAGACTAATTTCTACATTGCTTTTGCGTATTCACAGAAAATAAATAGCAGTGCAGCTTCATTGGCACAATGAAACAGAGCCAAGAGTGCCAGCAGCCTGTCCAAGCAGCTCAGAGGAGTTGTGGGTTGACCTGGCCAGAAATCAACTGTAGAGAATGGAATAAAAAAAATTTCCACCAAAATCAAAGCTACTGCCTCTTGTTCAGATAGAAGGGTTACACAGAAGAGTTGTAGAACAGCTCCTGGTAATATGCAGGGAACTCAGTGCTTCAGAGACCAGAGCAGCACTGATGAGCCAGTCCATAGCCCTGGAGACAGGCCTGAGCACTCAGCCCCTCTGGAGACAACAGCAGCTATGAGCAAAAGCAACTGCATTTAAGACAGCATTGCACAGACTGCAGGGAAGAATGCATCATGCTGATGAAAAGACAGAGATGGGAACTTATTTACAATTGATGCCCTGGTGATGCAAATTGTCAGGATGCACGCACTAGCAGGCTGTTGCCTTGAAGCCTATGGACACCACACAGAGCAGATCTCCACAAGCAGCAGTGGATGAGCTCTGAAGGAGAACTCAGACCATGGAGAGCCTCTGCACAGGAGCAGGTCCTGGGTTGGAGCTGCAGTCCATGGAGAGGAGCCCACATTGGAGCATGAGGTCTGGGGGAGCTGCTGCCTGTGGGGATCCATGCTGGACCATACTGTTCCTGAAGAACGGGATCCACGGTACAGACCCATGTTAGAGAGCAGGGCATTAAAAGCTGTGGCCTATGGGCCACACAGGATCTTTTGGGGAAGGACAGCATCCCATGGGAAGGACCTAAGGAGCAGGGGAGGAGAATGAGAAGGAAGGAGCAGCAGAGAAGTGTTATAAACTGACTGCTGCCCCTGTTCCCCTTCACCGCTCAGTGGGAGGTAGGGGAGGATGGAAGTGGGTGAAGGTGTTTTCAGTTTGTTTTTATTATCTCTAATGGCCACAGTAGTAGTTGGCAATAAATTACATGAATCTCTGTTATGCTCACTGTTTCGCCCATGATGATAACTGGTGAGCCATGTCCCTGTCCTTATCTCAACCCTTGATACCTTTCCCACTGTATTTTCTCCCCTATTCCTTTGAGGAGAGGACATGAGTGAGCCACGTGGCACAGTTCAGCTACCCATCAAGGTGAAATCACACCATCACACATTCACTGGCTGCTTTTGCAATGACAATTACACACTGCATGCAGTAACTAGCACACAAATCTCCATGGTGCAACAATTCCTCAGAAAATTACTGCTTCCAAAGATTGCGAGGGGTTAAAGCACTCTCTTAGAGATAGGGGCTATATATAACTGAAACAAAACAATAGGAAACATGGTGCTGCATCTGAAGGCAGCAGAGAGGAACATCATAAAGGATCACTCAGACCCCAACTCAACAGATGGCCATGTGACAAATGGGTACAAAGAATAGTGAGAGATGTGTAGGAATAGCTGAAAGGGGAAACTGAAATGCTTTCTACCTTCTTCGCTTTCCAGTCAAAGTTATTTTCATTATTTGTATAGAATAAAAAACTGCACACCAAAATCTATAAAAAGGCAGCATAAGAGACAAGTTGGATAGATAAACCTTCTGCCAGCTTTTAGTTAATGTCAAGTGCTCTTTCATCTCTGCAATGCAAAATGAAGCAGTACAAATTCACTCAAGCCAATACTAAATAAATATCCTCCAAAAACACCTGCAGTAAAATAAAAAATTCTGCATGAGAAATGTCTTTGGTGCATAGTTTATACCAACAAATTTATTCTAAAAGATGTAGTCATTAGGAAGACTTTGTCTTTCAATACATGTAAGCATAAAAGCATTCACATAACTCCATAAAGCTCAGTGCTTCTTGTCCTGTCACTGAGCATCACAGGTTCTACTTTCTTTCCATCCTCTCCTCAAGTATTAGTACACATGGACAAGATTCTCCCCAAGCATCCTCTTGGCTAGCTGAAATGATCCTTGCTCTGACTTTCCTCAGAAGAGAGGCTCTCCAGTCCCTCCATCGTGCAGGAGGCACTTTGCCCAGCTGTCCTCAGTTTGTTCCACTCCTCTCCTGTGCTGGAGAGCCCAGAACTGATCACAGTGTTCCAGGCTCCATACAGGTCAGTACTGAAAATGAGTTGTTTTCACCTGTGCCTAACAAACCATGTGCAACGTGACTGAAGTATTATAAAAGAAAACTTTATGTAGGTCATAAAGAATGGCCTAGATGTCTTTCATTCAGGGAGCTAAACAAGCTTAACAACAGGAATAGAAACATAATAAGCAAGATCAACAGCAGCTTCAGGATTTATGTTCTTCCTGCATGCAGTTTCTTAGATACAATCAGAAGATTCCCAACGGGGTAAAGCCCCCCCAGACTTCATCCTCTTGGCAAACCCCACTTTCCCCAGAGCTGACAAAAGCACAGTTCACCCTTCTTTATGTAGGGCCCAAACTTCTTGAAAGACAGGATGTGTTAGGAAAGCATAAGCTGTGTTCCAGCCTCTCCCTCCATCTGCACAGCAGCCTGCTCCAAAGGGGAGATGCATTTCAAGCACTTTTTTGTACTTGCTCCCTTATAAGGAAGGCTTTGCAGACACTTGGAGGAAACCTCTGCTTATCTTCCCAACTTAACTGTCAGGCAGGTTTCAGATTTAAAATCCAGCAAATCTGGATGGGCCAGACTGGCTCCTCTGAACCTTATCTTTTTCTCTTCAAAGACACGCCAAGGAACAGGCAGACAGAACAATGCAACAGAATCACAGATGTTCTGCAAAACTGGCCAGCTGGTGCCCAACTTGGTGATTTAGTGCCATATTCCTCCAGCAGCTGTCTAGCTAGGATAAGTCAGTCTCAAATTATAAAACAACTCTAATTGACAGAATTTGTGCTTTTGGGCTAGAACAGACGTCCAAGAAATCAGGGTTTGAATGCCAAATTGTGCTGGTCTAGAGAGAGAGCAGGCAAGCATTAATACTGGAGTTAAAGGTTGGCTGCTAGAAAATCTGGTCCACAAAACTGAGGAAGAGAAACACTGCCTTGCAGGAGACAACTTAATCACTTGTTCCCATCTACAACCACAAGACAAGCATGTTAAGCAAACAGACTGTTGCTAGGAATATGATGTGGTGGGCTTTTTTGTTTGTTTGTTTTGGGATTTTTTTCCTAAGCCTCTTTCCACACACACCCCCCCTCCTCTAATGGATCTTTTCCAGTACAACAAATCTTTTTGGAACAGTAATGCCAACTACTGAGGTCCCAGTGATGCTGACTGGACTGGAATTTCTCCCCTCTCCTTATTTATTTTAAATGGTATGGGGGGGATATTTATTTTTAAAATTTACTAATACCAACTAATCCCATTGTCACATACCTTGAGTACAACTGGCAGTTACATTGCATTCCACATTTGCAACTTTTTCTCCTATCTATTGATAGCACTTTACTGCTTGAATATCAGTTCAGCTTGTTGCCAATTTTGCCTATATATATGATTTTGTAAGGCTGATCTTCAGTGTCTGATTCACTTCTGCTCAGTGTTCTTTAGGATTTTTTAAAAAATACATTCACATGTACCTTAGCCAAGAAGTTAGTGCATTTACATAACAGAGGCAGGAAAGGACTAACACATGCAGGAATATACAATCAGCCTTCACCACAATAAAGATATGTTGCATTTGTTTGTTCTCTCTTATCCACAAGAGTAGCCACTCATGAAGGAGATCTGCTTTCAGCAAATTCACAGTGGCTGCTTCTGAGCACGCATTATGTTCTAGGCATCCAGGAACTGAGCCGGTGTTCTGGAATCTGTCTGTATGCTGAAGTTGTGCCCTGAAGGTCTGGACTAATTTCCACATTCTGAGCAACAGAGGAGCATGTTTTCAAAGCCCTAGCATGTACCTATCAAAAAAATTAGTAAGGTTCTAAACGTTTATCAGCTGTCCTCTAAGTATTTTAGATAATACATTCTCAGTAGTGATACAAATATGGTCTACATTACCCACCAGTCTTTAGCATCCTTTTGTCCTGGGCTCACAAGTGCTATCTGATGGGTTGTGTGAAGCACTTCCCAGGGAGTATATTTAGATTTTCTGGTGATAAAAAGTCACCTGAAACACCAATAACAGTGTATGGCTTTTCTCTTCCACCAGCCACGTTTGCCTCTTCTGCAGTCCATACTGGGTTTTCTTCTCCTCCTAGATTGTTGTTCTGCTGTGCTTATTTCTTTCTCACCTTATATTCATGAGCTGTTCTATTTGCTGACAGTTTATAAACACACTTTCGTGCTTTGCTTTCCACACCTAGATTATCAATCAGGAGAACACATTCAGAGCCCCCCGACAGCATCCTGCATTTATATGGTCATAAGTTGATCACGGTACCAAAGTCCTACACTAAGTCAATCTAACATCTCTCTTGCACAGAAATGCAGAGTCCAGCTCTCCTTTCCTTCCCTCATTTTCAGCTGCGTTTTCTTGCTCCAGCACTCATCCATCAGAGACAGTTTCAGCTCATTAAATCAGCCAAGAATGAATAAATAAATAAATAAAGAGATTTATTGTTGTTTGGGTTTTCTCAGAGGCTATTTTTCCCCAGGGAGGAAAGGATAAAACCACTTAGCCTATTTCACCTAATTGCAATGTCATGCTGTTTTACATGAGATTAAATTCATCTAAATTGGAGCTGCAGCTTTTATTCCTTCTGTGTCCACAACTGTGTCCCTTCTTTTGGGTCATCACTAATACTCACAGGAATAGTTGGTGAGCCAGCCAGCCAGCCAGCCAGGAAGGCTCATTTCAGTCAAAAAAATCTATTAGCTTTTCTTTGGCAAGATCACTCCTTGCTGAATCAACTCACTGAACTCAGCAGCTGCACTAGAAATTCAGTTCAGACTAAACAACCTTGGATCTGCATTTCCTTCATGCCACATCTGAAAGCATTCTGCAATGCATAATGAGAGGCACAGCAGTACTTACTTGCTTTCTAAACTGCAGCAGATGACAAATCAGTAAGTGCCAATTATTGAGGGATTATAAACCCTTTTATTCCCACCCACAGAATTTAGCCCATGCTGAGAAACCTCTTGATTTTACTCCATCCCTTAGACAGCAAGCAACAGCTCATACTTAGCACAATAATACAGTCAGTTACAGTTATACCTGCTGTATCATAAACAGATCATGTATAGAGCTTCTCAATAAGTAGATACATCACTCTGTGAGGATTAAGGCAGAAGAGAAAACGATTCCAAGTGACTGTTCCTCCTACACCTTCATGCTTTTTCAGAATTCCTCCCATGACTTAATTCTTCTAAGCACTCTACATCAAACGTTAATATCCAGTTTGGTATGTGGTACTTTGGAAACAGAGCATCTGTTATCCACCATCCATGAACCTAATCTCTTACCCAAGAATATCTGTTTTTCACAGATAATACTCTGAGGTTGCACAGTTTCTCTTAAGCAGATTTTTTTTTTTCACTTTTTTTGCACAATATTGCACAATCATGCAGTCAAAGGCTCCCTTATCTCCCATACACAGTCCATAAGAAGGAGGGTTTTCTCTGCCCTAACAAAAATCACATAATTGAGTCTAAGTGCATGCTTTGTTCTCTTCCCAGGGAATAGATGTTTTCCTTACACTTTCACTTATACAATCTATTAGGCTTTCATGGTACTCAAGTCAAAGAGAGTTATATGTTCTTATTGGAAGAAGCTGCATTTGTATTCCACAATAAATTATGAGAGGGCATTATAATTTGTATCACTCACACTCTGGACATTAGTGAGTAGAGAAAAACAGCAGCACAAGGCTATTTATCTACATTTCTTTGCTTTTTAGAAAACCAGTGCTCATTGAAGCCTGTCAGGGTTATTTTAACTCAAACACCACTTGTCACAGTCAACACTTGACTGTACTTTAGCTGTCTATTTAAACGACCAGGTCTATCATGTGACAGTGACACCTCTCAGATACTGGGAGCCTCAGGAAGTATGCAGACCAGTGTTTGCACTGCAACAGGATGCAAAACCTACAACAAAGATCATATTTAGCATTCTGTAGGAAGAAATAGCTTCAGTTATCCTTACCAGGCAGAGCTTGCAACCTAAACAAAGGGAATATTCTCTTCACACTTAAAAGGCACTGAAATATGAAGTCTGGGTATGACAGACAAATTAAAGGGGCAATTTGTCAAGGTGCTTGGTTGCACACATAGACTAGTAGCAGAGTAAGAAAGTAAACAAAGACCTTTCAATTCCTTAGTCTCTATCTCACCCAGACAAGTTTTTTGAGATAAAAAAAAAAAAATCTTGTTCTTAAGTATCAGGAGAATCATTTTCTGTGTTGCTTCCCTCATCTGCAAGTCCTATGAATCAGCAACATCCTCTCCTCTGACACACTTGCAAGGCAAGGATCTAAAAAACAAAAATCACAAATTATCTATCTGTGAATGCTGATTCAAATCACACAGTTCTGAAGGAGATTCAGTCCAGAATACTACGACATCAACACCTGCAAATTCAGTTCATTTATACCTGCTATTTTTACAATGTCCTGAAACATTCAGTGCCTTGAGATCAAAGGTCAACGTGTTACCGTGCACCAAATTCCAGAATGCATGTAAAAAATTTATGCCATCTCCATAAGGAAATCTCTCTTCATTTCTGCCAGCTTTTACCTGCCTGTCAGAGCTGTGCAATGGTAACAAATATACTTTTTTAATCCATTGCAACCCAGAAAAAAAAAAAGGAAAATCAAAAAAAGTAATATTTCTGACTACTCAGTTCAAAGCCAGCTTTGGCCAATGCTATGAACTGCTGTTAGCCTATCATACAGTGACTTGTTCTATTTTCCTGCCTTTGGAACAACTTCTCCTGAAATCCACAGTGTTTCTTTCATACATAAAACACATACATAAAAGTACACTTTACATATTTTCTCAGCTGCTCACGATGGCTCAAATTTACAGTTTGGAAATGCAGTTTTCCAGATGTGACAAAGTCTGCCTGTTCAGATTCAGCAGTTTCCTAATTACATCTGCTAGGGAGATGCTTGATTCCTTACTTCCTCTCTATCATTATCATTTTACAGTTCTGCATCCATTCTCACCCTGACAACACCGCATTCTTGCTAGAAAATTAGTCATATTTTAAATCATATTCTTTAAATCAGGCCTGTGCTACACACACTCCAGATCTCCATCTGTGCAGATTTTCCTTCTCTAGATGTATGTTAGCTGTACAAATACCAAAAACTAATCTACTTCCTTGCAGCAGACATCAATTATACTTTCAGGGCATCCATTTCAATATTTCCCAAACAAGAAAAAGAACCATCCCTAAGCGAAAGATGGCACAGTGTCACACTTTGTTAATTGCTTCCCTTGGAAGGGTCCAAATGCCCTGACAGACCAAACACAAGTGCCAAATCTGAGCCAAACTGCTAAGATAAAATCCTTAGTTTGTAATTATTCCCCTCACTGGAACAGGGTATGAATACAAGTATTAATAACTGTTTGTTACACTCTGTTGGTTGTTGGTTTCTTTTCAGTTTAAACTTCAAAGGAAATTAGAGAAATGCAAAGCAATTTTTTTTTTTCATTTATTCAGTCCCAGTTAATTTCTTTCACAAGCTGTACAATGAGATGCTCACATGAAGCAGAAGAAGAGAATTTTCTGGTTTCTTTCAGAGCTTAGAAAGTGGCCAAAGGTTTGCTTTGCACAGAAAGCAAGACTAAACCATTTCTGCTTGGTTGGCTTTTTTTTTTTCCTGGCTGTATAACGTGTGTATCTGAGATGTGGTGGCTACACACGGACATCTTTTATTCAGTATCCAGCTACTGCAAGTAATGACACTTCTGGAACATCACTGACACACAACTGCTGTTTCAGACAACTATGATGACAAATTCTGCTGCTGACCAAGCTCAGCTCTGGCACTGCTATTTCCCTACTGCACACTGGTCTCACAGATGTTGTCCACCAACCAGAAGTGCTTCTTTGTGAGCAATGAGAACAAAATATGCAAGAAACTAACTCAAACATCACCTGTTTTTTTCTCCCCCATAAAAAATAATTCATCTCATCCAATACCATACCGTTACTTTTTGCCTTGACAGAATTACCGAATGACTTACTGAGGTTTATGCCAACAGAGCTAAGGCAGAGAACATTTCTCACATAGACCACATCTATTTTTGACTTGAGAGAAGAAGTTCCCAGTGTTTACAAAAACAAAAGCAGTTTCCCTGATACCTCTTACATCTCAGAAAAATCTTATTCATATCTGAGAGTCCTGGAACACTGTGAGCTCCTAGGTCTGGACACAAACCACAGATTCATCCTCCCTCCTTATTTGGGCAAAAATCCTCAGGGAAAGCAAAACTATGAGTGGATTGACAGGAAAAAAACCTATGTTGTACTTGCACAGATCCTTAGTCTGAGTGTTAGAAGATCAAGAATCTATGGCAGGCTCCAAGGCTAGAAGTCAGCACAGACAGACAGGAATGACTTTGGTTTGCCCCAGTCCATCACAACTGAAACAAAGCAATGCTATGTACTTCAAGCTCTGAGACCCACAACTGCTTCACTGCGATCCCAGCCTTAGCAGCTTACTGAAGAGAGGGTTCCTACAGAAACAAACCAGAGGACACATCTCAGTGTTTATGTTCCACCAGTTTTCCCCATGCTGGAGCCCATACCAAAGCCTCCCCTGACCCCTCACTTTACACCTGAGCAGAAGAGCAGTACATTCCTCTTGCATAGTCACAGCTTCTCTACTGATCCCTAGAAAAACCTATAGTGTGGACATTAACCTGGCATCTTTTTCCTTACATACATTTACATATTATGCATGCATCCCAAGTCCAATCCTACACTCATCCAGTTACCCAAAATAACCAGCTTCCTCACTAGTCAGAAAGCAAGATTTAGTTTTTTCCACATGGATTATGAAGAAAAATTTAATATAGCTCACTTACCGAAGGATTTCTTTCCTAGTGAAGAACGTGCAATCCTGTAAAACACAACAGGTGTTACTGTACGATACGAACACTGAAAGTAAGTGCAAATCATTACTTCTTAATAGTTTTGGAAGGAAACTAAGATCTGGCAGAAAAAAACATTAAAGATGCCATTTGTTTACCATCTAGTTTACCATCAGAAAGCATCATATGCTACGAAATCATGAAAATATTCTAAGAATGGGGCTGTCAGGAAAATTATATTCTTAGAGTGGAACTCCTGGAGAAAAAAACACGCAGTTTCTTTGCAATTGGTTGGACAACAAGATGATCTTTGAGATCCTTTTCAACCCAGGCCATTCTATGATTCTACAATTCAGTTTGCTGAAACGTTCCTCCGTGTGAAATGATCAGAAGGAAAATTAAAGTGAATAAAATATAGGTGAAAAATATTCAACAGACAGATCTAGGACACAATAAATAATGAACAGATTAAGAAAACTATCTCGTAACTTGGACTCTGCAATTCAGACTTGTTGAAATCACTCCTTATCAATGTCAGAGTTTTGCTGGGAGAACTGGCACTTCACAAGCGAATGGCAATTTGAGCACTGGGATATTTTGCACTTTGTGTATTTCTACACGTCACAAATCAGGTTATATTACCAGGTGTTGCAAAAGCACAGTAGTCAGACACATGCCATTAATGGAAGGAAATAGTCCCTAATTTCACTATATTGTTTACTAGATGTCTGGGGCAAATTCTGCCCTGCCTCCAAAACTAGGAACACTGTTGGCAATGAAATGTTGGGTGACCAGTTCAGCTTCCTGTTCAGGCTGTAGGTTTGGATAACATACAGCTCTGTGTCATAGAGCTACCAGCTGCTGGGGAAAGTGCATGTGAGCAAGTGCTCCAATGACAAAGGCATGCAATCCTCGATGACCAGTTGCTTCTCTCACAGGCCCAGGAGATGTGGCAGACACGTGCTCACGAATTCAGCCTTTCTCCTTTAATGTAAACATTTAAAATATATATTAAAAGGCAGTTTGTGACAAGATTAGGGCTGATCAGGCCTGCAGTTCTTCTGAAGAGTACATATAACTGTTATACCTTCACTCCTGTTCTGCACTACAGGCAATGAGAGAAAATTTCATTTCATTCCTAAGGTGAGAATTAATCTGGCTATAAATGCTTGCTGCTTCAAAAGAAGGGAAAAGCGAATGATCACAGCTATCTGAAGCAATCAACCAGCTTGTCTCAGGTGTCCAGGTAAGCTATCAGTCCTGCCTGGTATCAATTACTCAGTTTGCTTGTTCTCCTCTGTATGAAGCAGCAGGAGAAGAGCTTTCCCCTCCGTGTGTTGCACAGCAGAATAGTGTTACAAGGCAGCACAGGAAGGCACCTTGAAAGCTGCTAACAAAGATGTCACATTGTCTGGAACTGCATAAAGTGAAATAGGAGCCAGCTGGGAAAGTCTTCATTAATTCCAACGTGCTCACCACTTACAATCAAACTGCCACTTAAGGATGCATCATTTACTGGTGAAGGCAGGTACAATCTCACAAATGATTGTGATGCTCTGTGCAGCAATCATCCCGTAATTATACAGGCTTGACAAAACAGCAGGCACTGTTATTTAACTAGAAAGCTGTCAGGGAATTGATATGCAAATAAAGATGAAAAAGACAAGTTATCCTTCACCTCCCAGAATCTTGTGAAAACATCACTGAGAAACTTTCAAAACATCATCATCTTTTTTTGCTAAATTGTCTCCTTTTTGTGCCTTCCAACACAGCTTAACTTACACTAGCACTGACAGAAGGGACAGAGTTAAAGCAAGTATCTATCGGTGGCAGGAAAGAGGTATAGGGCTGCCCTTTCTGTTGTAAGCACAGCCCCAGGTTGGATTGGAGCCACCACGGAACACAGGTCTAAGCATAATTCCATTTTGTAGTTGCTGGAACAACAGCAACTTAATTCCGATTTAATTAAAAACCTTCGGCCAGAGAAGCACGGAGGTGATTCATCCAATTTTCTTCTGTCTACTTCATTCATACAGAAAAATACACAATGATGGACAGCGAGTAGTAAACTAACATGTTGAATTAACAAACGTCACGGAACACATCTGTTATCACATAGGCTGTATTTTAGTTAATCGTGGACTTAGAGCAACCTGCCTATTCTACTTGAGCACAGGCTAACTACTTAAAGAAATGGGAACACAGTTTTCATAATTTGTAGCAGTTCTAGATTTCTGACAAAAACTTACCCTGAAAATATAGGCTTTTCTTTCTAATTCTATGCAATGTCCAGAAACACTATAGCAGGCCCTTATGGCTTCAGGTTATTCAGAACAGAGGTCTTGCCTTGAAATGTTACCTCCTCCAGTGCCTGGGAGAAAAACCTGCTTCTCTTCTAAGACCTGCTATCCCACCTGCTCTGTCCTTGTGCCCTTAGAAGGGAGCTAATTGCAAGTCCAATATAAAGGATCACTAATGGTTGTTTGGAGATAAGATACTTCTTCAACAAATCAGCAATTATCCACTTAACGTCCTTATGTCTAGTAAAGACAGTGAATATCATAAAGCAAACAGAAGATTTCCTATTGATTTTAATGAGATCATTAGCTTGTATAATGGGACTCTATTTTCATATTTGGCATTTAGGTGGCTTAACTGCTTCTTAAAATATTCTGCAGATAAGAGACTCAGACAGCTGGTGCACTTGGGTCGTATAGAATCACTGAGTCATAGCATGGCCTCATTTGGAAGGAACCCTACAGCCCACCCAGTTCCAATCCCCTGCCATGAGCTGGTTGCCACCCAGCTGGTCAGGCAGCCAAGGGCCCCATCCAGCCTGGCCTTGGGCACCCCCAGGAATGGGGCTGGTACTGTGACATTCTGCCAGTCACTCTGCATTGCTTGCGAAGCAGAATTAGCCATCTCTGCTCTTAGAATTTCCTTTTAAAACCAACACAGCAACAGAAGAGTTTTGCAAAACCAGAACTGATGTGTGTTTTATCCTTTGACCTGCTGTGTCAGGGGAACGTGAGTTTAGATGAATGGTAACAGAGAAACAGCGGTCCACTACCTTCCTATTAGCCTTCAGGACTTCATCACAAACTCCTAGATTGGTTCTGCTTTATATTTAGGTCGACAGGATTTGAGCAAAAAACAGGAGTAGAGATAATGATACTGAGAGCACTGATTAACTAACCAACTTTAATCTCATGTAATATACATACAGAGCATAAGGTGAAGCATCCTTCCAGGATCAGAACACGTTATGATTTGTTCTGTGGCACCTGCTGCCAATCAAATAAAACTGATCTCATACAGAGAAGTATCATTTATCAGCACAGAAAAGAAGAAAAATTGAAGAATAGAATCGAACGAGAAAACAGCAATACTCAAGTGTGCAGAGGTATTTCTTGCACCTATTAAATGTATATTTCTCCTTTACAACAATACATGTATGATTATATGCATAATTTCAGGAGAGTAGGCTTATTCTGCTCCTGCAACAGCTACATCAGAAAGCTTTACAAGCAAATAAGTGCAGCCAAACAGTCCTTGCAATGCAAAAGTCAGCCCCAATTTGACAGTCTCAAACAAATGCCAACAGGCCACAGATAAAGCAAACCAGTGCCAAACAGGCACTCGGATAACATCCTCAGGCCAAGACAGATGAATCCCTTTTAGCCATCTCACTGAGCAGCTTTTAAGAAATGAGAGGTGCTCAGTGCTGTATTTCAAATATTAACATCGTACAGCAATATTTCAAGGTTTCATTGGGAAAATCCCAAGCAATCTTTAGCACTGTGGCAGAAGGACTCTGTGTCTAAGAATACTTCGATTGAAACACCATGAAAACATCATCATATTAAATAATCACCAATCAAAAGTTAAACAGTGCCAGATAAAATGAAATGAGTTTTCATGCAGTAGATGTATGATCATCTCCATTCTGTGCAGAAGTTCTGTTTTTGGATTCTAATTGCCATACAAGTAAGGCCAGTATAGAGCTGTTGTGTGAGACTGAATCACCAACACATTTATATGTATTTTCATCACTGTGCAGAAAAAACACACGCAGAAAACCCCTGCAGCCCCCACTGAGTTTCAGCAGGCCAAACCTGCAGCTGTGAGAAGCAGTGGGGCATGGAGTGAAAGCAGCCGGACATAAGCAAGTACTAACACAGAAACAGACTGTCAGCAAATGCAATTTTGCTCAATCCATAGATGCAGCAAACAGTAACCTGAAACCGGAATGGGGCTGCAGGATGATTTCAAAAAAGCCTTTCCTTCATTACTGTGCTGCTGGAAGTTTGCACATTAACAGCAGTACTTTATCAAAGGGAGAAGTGCTTTTTGTGCTTCTTGGACCTGTGATGAGTGCTTTTGGCACTCTTGCCCCCTAAGGAGAACATTTTCATGACAGATGCTGACTGAGCCAAGAACAGTTTTTTAAAACCAGCAGATATCTTTGTGATTTAGTTTCAACTTATATATGACATTTCTGTACATCTGATGTACCTGTTACTGGTTTTGCATATTCCGTATGAAGTATAGCTTAGTCTCACTCTGACATGTGTTTTAATAGAAGGAAAAGGCTAGCTCTGTAATAGGCAAATTCTCGTGGAAAAGACAGCACGGTGATTATTTGACATGATTGCTGCTGACTGCACTACTGCCTCCAAGACAACTGGAACAAACACCATCCTGTGTCGGTGCTGCATGGAGTAGCGTACAGGAAACGACCTAGCAATTAACAAATGCAAAAATGATCGACTTAGAATACAGAGAATTATCTGAAATAAAGTATTTGTGTCCTATATTCTCCAAGTTATGCCTATTAAGGGAACAATTAGAACTGAAATCGTATCAAATTCAGAGCACTTACTGAAACAACCACAGTGAAAGCAGTGAGGTTGCTCCAAGAGCTCCAAAGCCGAAACCCAAGCACAGCCTGGAGGCATTTCCTGTTCAATGTAATGCAGTGCACTGAGGCCAGTATATGGCTCTGATATTGCTTTTTTTTTTTTTTTTAATGCCCTTATTTCCCACTGCTTCAAGTATCCTCACACAGCACCACTCACAGTTAAATTCTCGGTTCACTACTTTTCTCATTACGGAACTTGGCACCCAGAAGCTGTCCCATATATTTTTACAAGTTTCATTTTGAAGTGTTATTTGATTGCACTGAAATACATCTTTCTTGCTAACACTTACCTTTTCTTCACCCAGACCTTGGGGAGATTTTGCATTTTATGTTAAAAACAAAACCACCAAAACAGTCAAGTACTCTAAGGGCACAGGAAGCAGAAACCACTGTCTGACATGGCTAACTTGGTGATGAGGTGAATTTCTAAGAGAAAACCAATGCTTGCAGAAGCCCAACTCCTTAGATTTCCCTGATGTTTCAGTAGGCTTATGTAAATGTGAAGAGCTGTCAGCCAGAACACCACCAGTTTAATAAGTTTCCAGATGATATGGCAAGGTGTTAGGGGATCTGCAACATGCCACTTTTTCTTCAGTCAATTGGCTTCTACCCATTCTGAGTATGAAAAAATAATAATAATAAAAGAATGATAAGAAGTTTAATGCCACAGAGTCATGTCAAGCACCTTCTCCACAAACAGCTTCAGCTGGCCCTCCCACCAGCACCTTACTGGGGACTAATTGAAGCAGCCATCTATTTGAAAACTCTGAGGTCATCTTGTGGGTGAACAGATTGGCAATTATTTCATTTAAATGTTGTGTTAAAAGCAGATCTTTCGATATGGTTACTGTTACACTAAGATGTTCATAAATGGGCATTTTTGAAAGTTTTAGATGAAAAGAGGATCTTTTCTTTCATCGATAACACACTGCTGGCCTGAAATCAGTGTATGCTAGCTCCTCATGCAGGTGATTTTGCTGCTGCTTAACCTTTAACTCCTGACATATAAAGCTGCTTACAGGTGAATTTGCCATACATTAAGCAAATGAACTTCTCACTTTTCCATCCTCCTTTTACCTATCAGAAGCAGTTCCGATGAAACAAGCTCTTCAAACATAACCTACAAGGTAAAAAAAAAACAAAACCTTTCTACTAAAATAACATTCAGGTGTTATAAAGCCAGAATAACTCATGTTTAAAAGATGGCAATGGCAAAAGTTAATTTATCTGTATATACTTGGCTGTGCACTGGGGTACCAACATGCACAATGGATTGTTGCAAAGCATGTTTTACTTCTCCTAGTGAGCCGTAAGTCCTCCTGTAACAGAGAAATGCACCAGCCTAACCACTGCGAGGCCCTGAGATCAATTACCCAGCATAAGGAAAGGCGGGGCTGCACAAGCCATTAGAGGAAGGCAATTTCTGGATGAAGAGTAATGAATTAGGGATGACATTTCGGCTCTTGCATTTGCCAGTTTATGTCAAGAAGATAACATTAATTACATTTAGATTTTGTTTTGTTTCGCTGCAGTTGGGCTCTGTTCTGTGTTCACTTTTGCAGATAGAAGGAAGACAGATAGTAGTGTTTCACAGGTCTGTGATTCCCCTTTTGCCTATCCAGCAAGGATGTAAAAAATAGCCTTTGGGGATCTATGACAGCCAAGCCTGAGACCAGTGCCTCAGACTAACACATTACAGTGACAGACTGCTGGTGAGGGTGAGATATGCGACAGAGTGGAAATTAAAGCAGCTCCATTTTCATGTTTCATACAATGATAGCGAGAACTGCACGTATATGAATCCATGAATCCCTGCTACCAGCAGGATTAAGAATTTAATAAGAACTTAATATGGAATTTAAAAAGAATTTAATGTATGCTTATCATCTCCCCCGGATAACAATTGATAGCACGCTCAGCACATGCCCCCAGGCTGACTCCATCTGAATAAATCTCTACACCTGTGAAAAGCCCATGCTAGCACTAACTGCAACAAAAATATATATATATTTAAAATCACAGTTTCTAATTCAGGGGTAGAAATCAAGGTTCATGAAGGTAAACATAAAGAGTTTTACTTTTGCGTGCCCTGAATCTGTCCCTTGATCGTCGGGAGAAATTAAACGCTGACTTCTCGAACTGTTAATTCAGCTGAATTTATCTGTATTTATCACTTCACAGAGCACAGCGATGCAAGCAGCCCTGCCTGCACCTTATAGCAGGCATTCACCTGCCTCCTTCTCCAGCAGACTTCTATTTCATCTGCTGCCCAACTTGTGTTTTCAGAAACTCTAGGTTTGGAGGTACACCGTGCAGAGACAGCATCCCTCAAACCACCTCAGTAAGGCCTGGGGCAATGCTAAAATGTGAATGAGACCGGAAATTATTCATCGCCTGGAGCGTGAAAAATGCAGCTGGTGTGACTGCCACAAATAAAGTACCACCAATAAACCATCCCCGGGCATTAAGTGAGTACGGCGTCTGGTAAGAAGAAGAAACGACCGCTCAGGAGTGGGTAAAAGCACAAGGATACCTATTTTGGGTTTACAGCAAGCACGTTTCTATGATTTACTGCCAGAAGTGAAATTAGGCATAGATTCAGACACGTGCTATTTTTTTCGCCGCTAATGACAGGGAAGTTAGCGCTGGTTATAAAAAGGTTACCGATGCACTTTCCCTTCTTTAGGAAACGCTCAGTAAAACGATCCCAGTAGAAAAGTGCCCTTGCCGAGCTGGCCACGAACCTTAGGCTGTTTCCTAGGCGAGGGATCCGACGCCCACCCTTCTAACACCGGGCACCCGAGCTGCCTTACCTGGTAGGCATCCAGCTGCTCGTCAGTGAATATTGTCTGCTTATTACCCATCTTAGAAGCCGAATTCTTCCTTTACGCAGATGCATCCCATAGGAAGCAGCCGGGCTGCGCTGTGCGGCGGGCATTTAGAGCACGGATCCCCTGCGAACGCGCCGGCAGAATCGCGAAGCCTGCATTGAAATGCTTTGGGCTGCGGAAGCAGGACCGGAAAACCTTTCACTCGAGCGCACCGAGGAGGCAGGCGCTGCAGTCACACGCAGGTGGCATCCGAAGGCGGCGATGCCATTCTCCGCCAGCTTCAGACGCGTCTCCACACAGAGCTCTCACGCCTCCCAACCCGCGGGGCTGTACGCTTACGAACGGCTTCGCAGCCGCCCGCCGCTCCGCTCCGTGCCTCAGCGCGCCCCGCGCAGCGCCGCCGCCTCACAGCGCCGCCTGGCGGCCCCTGCAGCGCCCGGCACCGCAGCGCTGCTGCGCACACGCGCAGAGCGAGCGAGCAAAAGGGCGCGAAGAGACGCGTGCACAGCACGAGCGAACTGCGGCACGTCGCGCCGCTCTCGGCTGAGCACAACTTTGCGGCTCGCGCTTCTTCACCCGTCCCGCTTGCATTTGTCGCTTTAATTCAACTGAGCGTTAAGCAATATTTACTCCTGGCGTAAGTAACTGCAACAGATCGATACTTTTCTGTGTGCACAGCCAGACTCTAACCCTAACGTTATCGGTGCCGGCTTTCATCGCTTCACACCCAATCACCTGCCGGGCAGAGCGCCGCAGGCTGAGTTCACACCGCGCTCTGCCCGCCCCGAGCAGCGCGAGCCGAGCGCCGCATCCCCGCTCAGCGCCTCAGCGACTAACGGGACGCGGCGCGAAACGCGCGCCCGCAGCACAAAGCACGGCGCATGCGCGCCTGAAGGCTCGGCTTCCCCCGCGGAGAAAATGGCGCATGCGCAGCTGTGCCGGGCGGTCAGACGCAGCCCTACGGCCCCGTTCCGCGGCCCCACTGTCAGTCACACGAACAGTGGTGTCAGTCACACGGACAGCGGCTGTCAGTCACACGGACACCGGCGGCTCGGCGTTCCTCGCTGCCGCGACCGCGGCGCCGACGTAGCCCGCCCGACGGCGCGGGCACGGATCTCGGGAGCGCGGACCCCGCAGCGCAGCGCGGGGCGGGGCCGTCAGCGCAGCGCGAGGCGCGGCAGCGGCCGCCTCCCGGGGGCGGGGCGGTAGCGCGCGGCCGCTCGGCGCCGGTTCCGGTCCGTCGGCGACTGCGGACGTTGCGGGGTCGGAGGAGCGCCGGGCGCGCCATGGCCGCAGCCGCGTGGATGCCCGCGGTAGGTGCGGCGCGGTGCGGCGCGATGCGGGGCGGTGCGGCGCCGCGCCGTTCCTTCGCGGGGTCCGGGCGCCGCGCCGGCCGCGTGACCTTGGCGCCGCGGTGCCGCGTGCGGAGCTCGGGGCCGCCTCGGAGCGGGGCGCGGCGGCGACTCGGCCCTCCCGTCGCGGCGGTGCCTCTCGCCGCGGGATTCGCCGTCTGTCTGTCGTTGCGGAGCTTCCGCGGGGAAAACCCGATCGTCCGGGCCTGCCGCGGGGCCTTCGCGACGCGCCGATCCCGAGCGGCTCGGGAAGGCCGCGGCCACCCACACGGGGCCGCCGCAGCGCGCCCGGCTGGCGGTCCCGGCTCGCGGTCCCGGCCCGCGCCTCCCGCTGCAGCGCTGCCCCGAGCGCGGGGCTCCCGGCGGCGCGCGCCCGCGGCCGTGCGATGACCTTGCGAGGCGAGGAGCCGTGCGCGGCGCTGCTGTCGCGGCGTTGCTCAGAGCGGACGCGGCGAGCTGTCTGTCCTTCCTGCCCGCGCCCGTCGGTGCCCGCAGCCCCGCTTACGGTGTGCGTCGCTGAAAGGCGGAGATCGCGGCCGCGGTGCTGAGGGCGAGCTGCCCTCCTGTCCCCGGCGTGGTGGGACGCCCCGAGCGCAGGAGACGTCATTCTGTGCCGGTGCTGTGCAGGCTGCGCTCCTCGTTGCGGTGCTGACTTCTGCCTTTCGTGCACCCCTGGGTTTTTAAAACCTGCCGAGTACAGACATAAATAAAGGCGAGAACAAAGTGCACCCTAGTTCAAATGGGAGAACTTCCACTGGTGGGACTCGGCTTCGCAAACGTGTCCTGAAAGGTGCAGATGTGCTGCCCGGGCGGCTGGTAGGAGAACAAACATCTCACTTTGCTTTTCTCCTCAGCCGGAGTTGCTGAGTTCCCTACCGGCCAGGGAGCGGCTGTCCTCAGCTCACCTTGTGCTAAGAATACCCCAGAGGTATCACACAGCAGCTCCCCGGCAGCTTGGCAAAGCCATGGTTACTCTTTTTCATTTTAATTTGTGTTAATCCGGGTTTAAAGCAGGAGGAAACTTGAAGGGATACCATTGTAAAAGTGTGATTGCTGCAGCGCTGAACTGTTTGAAGATCCATTGGTGTGATAAGATGGCATCTTTTTGTTTTATGTTCCTGCAGGTTTCTCGACTGCTAGGTGCTTTCAAAAACCAAAAACAGGTGACCAGAAGTTTTAGTAGTGCTGTGAGTATGATAGTCATATTTTTTTCTTTTAAGAAGTTTCTCAAGAAAAAGATAAGGCCTGAATGAGTGAACGTTCATGCTTTTAATGCCAAGCTGGATTTACACTGGTTAATGACTTTGCTAATAAAAAGACTTAAGAGGAAACCAGGCATGGCATGATAACTTGTCACAAAACATGGACATAAGCTTCTGAAACTTCTGCCCATTCTGAAATGGACAAATATGGACAAATGAGATTGTTGAGAAGCTTCTCATCCTCTTTCTTTTGCAGACATTCTGCTAAGCAATGCATTTACTTTAAATCCTGCTGCTTTCAGAGTACCTCACAGCTATGGTTCTGCCTTTTCACGGCCCTCTTTAATGTATTTCAAGCACTGGTGTAGGTGCTTTAGCACTGTGTGTGCCTGAGGTCCCTGCAGGCCTTTCTTCAGTGAAGGTGGCCTTGAAAACTGCAGTGGTGGAAGCAGAGCTCAGCACTGCTGCATGCACCCTTAGGCAGGACTTAAGGAAGAGTTGTGGTTTTTAATTCTAAGTTATGTAAAACTACTAGTGGAGAGAATCTGAAGTGAAGGTTGTGTCTTACAAGAAGGTGTAGGCGAGGCTCCTCCTGATCTGCTTGTACCTCATTGTACTGCATCAGGTGGAACCTTCTCTGCTGCAGGTGTAGTCCTGCTGTGCTGTGGAGCAGGAACCAATCCTGCATTCCATCGGTGACCTGCTCACTTAGCTGTGATCTCTTATCTGAAGCTCTGCTTCTTTAGCTTTGCACAATAAAATTCTTTGGCTCTGTTTAGTGGAAACAAAACAGCTAAGATACACTGAAATCCTGAGCGTTCCCATGGGAGAAGGCTGGGCACACATCTCATCACTTGATTATAATTGGGGTTTGGCATGTAGTGCTCTATACCTGCTTTTGTACAACAGGCAGCTTCCTTCCCCTGCTGTCCAGTGACTCCGGGCTGTGCAATTTAGTTCATGTGAGGATGATAAAAAAAACAAGATTGAGAATGTTATGGAAAGAAAGTAATCAGACATTATGAAAAATTGGCCTGAGATTTTTTTGAGAACCTTTTGAGAGGTTAAGATAGACTTGTTTTTTTTTGTTGTTTGTTTTTCTAAGCTTTTCATAAATTAAATCTTTTCTAGTGTGGGTCAGTATTACACAGCATGCAGATAATATGGGAGATGTATGGAAACAGAGCCGTAAGTAGGTAGTGTTGTCTCCTCTCTATTTTTCACAAAGAAAGCATTCTGAGATCACTTATTTCAAGGAGTACTGAGCAGGAACCTGCTGTTCAGGTTAAACGTGTGCTTTGAAACAAAAATAGTAAGCAGATTTTTAGACAGTTGTCTCAAGATGTTTGCACCTCCCTTTGAAAGCAAGCTATTCACTCTTGCTTCTGTCCACTGCTGCTGTTCTTCATAGTGATTTTTGGTAGCTCAAACTTTCTTTTCTAGTAGTTACTTGGTTCCTGCAACACATGAGAACGTTTCCTATGTGGAACACAGCATTCATTCCTTTTACCACTGATGCTTCCCTACCTAGGTACAAACAGTGACTTTAATCCCAGGAGATGGCATAGGACCTGAGATTTCTGCTGCTGTCATGAAGATCTTTGATGCTGCCAAAGTAAGTCACATTTGTCTTGCTGTGAGCATTGTAGCTTTAACTACAACAACAAATGTTAACCAGTTATAATCATGTTTGAGCTGCTGAAACTTTCTGGCAATACAAAGAGTCAGAAGCTTCCGATATTAAAAGACAGGATTGTGGTATCATGGCAGGGTCTGAAACTCTTAGCTGGATAGGAGTAATGAGTTGAAAGCAAATGTTGCATTTAAGTGCTGGAAATGTCAACTCAGTGTATCATGTGAAGCCACCTTGTTGACACAGCTACACTGAGTGACCGAAAGAAAAATGTTCTTTCATCCACAGTGACTTCTTAGTGCAGATCAAAGCACCTGTGAAGGGGACTGCCTTATTGTTAGAAAGCTAATGGCAATTATTCTGTTGTACCACATTCATCTCTGCGATGTGAAAACTGCATGTGTCCAAAGAGGACTGTGTTTCAGCATATCCAAGGAATTTCACAAGAATGTGTCCGGTTTGCTTGGAAGAAAACGCAGTTCTTCGGGAAGAATTACTGTCAAATTGTTCCCCTTCAATAACAGTATCAAAGCATATTCATTTTGTCTTACAACTGTCCAACTTAGATTTGTAAAAGGTGCTGTTCCTATGTAATCAAAGAGAAGCCTTGCAATAGCTTTGGCTGTCCCTGAGGACACAGGCAGGAGGTGCAGTGAGGTAAAACCTTTGCACAGAAGTGTATGTTTGCATACTTACTCTGATTTGTTTGTTTTATAGGGCATTTTGCTACTACGTTATACTTGGACTCGTTCCATTTGCTTATGAACAGCCTTAAGTCTTTTCATTGTGGCCCTTCCTGATGGACAAGGGGTAGTGAATGCAAATCCAGAAAGCACTGCAGGATGTGTAGATTTCCATTCAGATAACGGATGGATCTACTGTGCACTGTCTTCCATGCAGTTTGGAAGATCAGTTCTCAATGAGTTCAGTTTTTAAATGTCTTGTGTCTCTTGTCAGGAGGAATGTGACAGCTGTAGCAGGTGCAAGAAAGCAGTGTGTAAACACAATCCTAATGCTGTCTGTATGTTATGGCTAGGGAAGTGTCTTGTGGTGCTTAACTTTGTGCTGGTATAATATTGCTCAGACCATTTTGTTTTCAATTATTTACATTTTAATAGTTCACCTATATGTTCAACTTCAAGTATCTCATGCTTACTGTCACTCATTAGAGGAAAGGTGTTTAGGAAGGCTCAAACCTAATCTCTTTTTGTGAAAGAGGAGTTAAAATTGAGAGCAAAAGTCACGAGACTGAAGTTAACACAGAGCAAATGTGTTTAGGTTCCTATTCAGTGGGAAGAAAGGAATGTTACAGCTATCCAAGGACCAGGAGGAAAGTGGATGATACCTCCAGATGCCAAAGAATCCATGGATAAAAACAAAATGGGATTAAAAGGTACGTTGGGAGTTAATATATTGACATTAAATATTGTTTTTTTACGGGGACTTTGGTTTGAATCCAAAATCCTTCCTCAGTATCACAAAAAAAAAGGCAAATTATGGAGGACAGCCTATTAAGTAATCTTCTGTAATCTTTGCAATCTCTGTCATTTGTGTCAAAGCTGTAACTGTAACTGATGTTTAGGAAATACGTTACTAAATATCAGCTTTGGATTTGATACAGTATGCTTTTCCAAGGCAGTTGATACACAGCAGCTTGTAATAGCTCAGTTCCCAATGAACAGTAACTTCGTGTGTTGTTTGCACTGAAAATCGTTTTTTATAAACACCCATTCCACGTAAAATGAAGGCCACAATTTGGCCTTGGAACAGCTGATGAATATCACCGTGTGGTATTCCTGAGGGCACAGAGAATTCCCCTGGCATTTACCATTGGGGTTACATAAGAATTTGCAGTTCCTCTCTCGCAGCGCCACCTGCTGCTTCAACCACTTCAATCACTTCATGGTACTTATGAAGTGGTTTTTATCATCTCCATTATTATTTTTTTTCCTTCAGGGCCTTTAAAAACCCCAATTGCTGCAGGGCACCCATCGATGAATCTGCTGCTGCGTAAAACCTTTGACCTCTATGCAAACGTACGTCCCTGTGTCTCTATTGAGGGCTACAAAACCCCTTACACAGACGTAAATATTGTCACAATACGAGAGAACACAGAGGGTGAATACAGTGGAATTGAGCACGTGGTAAGTTGCTGGGAGTGTTTTTGGCTGAGTTGCTGGGTTTTGTTCACAACAACTTTGCTCATCTCGGTATTGAAAGGCAGAGCAGTGGGATTTTTTGTTTGTTGGATTTTAAGTTCATTCCCCACAAAAAAGGTTCCTACATTGTAGTGTGTGTTGTGGAGACTGCCCCACTCAGAATTCTGTGATTTTGTTGTTCAGAACATTGTTCAAAACTATTGATTGCACAAATAGGCTTCCACTTCTACTAGTAATGCTACTGTTGTCTTTCAGATTGTTGAAGGCGTTGTGCAAAGCATCAAGCTAATCACAGAGGAAGCTAGCAAGCGCATTGCAGAATTTGCTTTTGAGTATGCTAGAAATAATCAGAGAAGCCATGTTACTGCTGTGCACAAGGCAAACATTATGTATGTTGACATTTCTTTTAAAGAACAAGTGGTACTATACTTTTAATTGTAAATTGTTTTTAAATTTCTTCACGTCTGATGTGTGAATGCTAATGGGAGTAACATGGACAACACTGACCTTGTCTTGGCAGGGCTGCAGTCACTGTGTGCTAACGCTTCTCTTACTAACTCTGTGGTAGTGCTGTGACTTTCTTCCAAAAACTCTTAGTTTAAAAATAATCTTAACCCAGGAAAAATAGCTGATGTCTTCTTCAGCTGCCAAAGCACTTCACTGGCAATTAATCCACACTGTGTGTGATAGTTAGCATCATCACCCGCATAAACTCAGTCAATTTACTTCTTCAGTAAATGGAGTCAGTTGGGAGCAGTAGTTTAACCATCATGCATTAATTCCTGGAATTAATCTTAGGGGTAAATTTAAAAGATATAACTTTCTATTAAAATATTTACATAAAGGATTAATAGTTGTAATTAGGTTTTTGCAGTCTACTATTTTTTTTGCTATTTAATCCCGTTGCACGCAGTTCTCTTTATCTGAATATTGCTTGCTTTACAATAACTGCAGTATTCTTCCACTTAATTGCAGGAGAATGTCTGATGGGCTTTTCTTGAGAAAATGCAGGGAAGCAGCAGAAAACTGTAAAGATATTAAATTTAATGAAATGTATCTGGATACTGTGTGTCTGAATGTGAGTATCTATTTGTTGTAATTGTGGTTATTTTTTCAGTTTACAGTCTTAACCTTAATGAAAATATACTTCTTTCTAGATGGTTCAGGATCCTTCACAATTTGATGTGCTTGTTATGCCTAACTTGTATGGTGACATCCTCAGGTATGGAGATCTCAGTTTTAACTAGCCCAGCATGTATAACACTGTTAGTTTCCAGACAGTTATTCAGGTTACATGGTAGCCAGATGAATGACCATTTTCTCCCTCCAGAGTTTAAAACTTCACAAATCAGACTCTCAGAATGATAAGAAACAATGGTATTATCACACTACAGTTATCCATATGTTGTTGGGAGGGAAATTATGATGAGAACTTTCGTCTTAGTAAAAGGGAGTTTTTGCTGGTGGAGGCTGAGTGTTATTCCAATAGGGCTGGGTGGAGGATAAGTTATTCCAGAAGTGTGAAGAAGTTAATGGCTCAAATTGTAATACAGAGTGCTTGGATTAATAATGGGGAAAAACTTGCCACTCATCAGCACTGAAATAGAGTAAGATGTCTGTGGAACCACCACATTTAGAGTGAACTAGCCATATAGTTAAATGATTCTGAAGGTTGAAATGTATAGCCTCTCCATGTCCTACCATTGTTTGGGTTTTGTATTATATTATTTTCACCTTGGGATTAAATTTCCTATTTGGAAAAAAAACTTACTACAGCCAACCCAATATCCTAAAGGCAGAGTCCTTCAGCAGGCTTTCATACTTCAAGGAAGCTCCAATAAATTTGAAAAAATTCTTCTTTTGAAGAAGGGCACTCTCGTCACGGGGGAACCTCACTCACTGTGTTTTGTTCAAGTGTGAGCATAATGCCAGGGAGGTCTCTTGGCCTCAGTAGATGCAGAAGGAATTTCTGCTCTGAAGCACCGAGTATCTTAAGTGAAAAGCTTAAGAGTATCCATCTTCTTTCCCAAACAATTACAACTACAGCCGATCAATTTAACATAAAAGATTGTTGCACAAACTCCTGCTTTTTGCTTTTTAGTCCTCTGTTAGCTAACTTGTAGACAATGAAATGGTAGGCTAAAAAATGTAGATGGGAGAGCTTTATCAGTTCTTTCAGCTCTGAGAGGACAGTGTGAAAACTGTGGGCACAGTTCATTTGTCTTTCTCCATGTTTATTTTTGAGGAAACCAAATGCAAATTCCTGATGTCAGATCATCTACTGATGTCAGAATTATGACTTATGGGCAGTTCACTAAAGAGAGGAGTAAAGCCAATGTTGTGCCACTTGGAATGTCCCTTAAGTCACATACATTATTCCTAACCAGGAATTCTTTCACCTGAACAAATTTTTTCCATGATTTTTAGAAGGACTTTATATACAAAAAGGGTTGTGTGGCCTTTTCAAGGGAAATAAGACTTAAATGTATATAGGCTACACCATGTCTGAATTTTGGCTAGTTCTTGAGACTTCTAGAGGTATTCTGAGCTTTGAGTACCTTCTCTTGTACCTGTGTCTTAATTATGGTATTGTATGGAATCTCCATTTCTCAGTATTGAAATGGCTCTTGCTAGTAGTTCTGCAGATTCTCAGATGTTCCAGCAGTATAAGTGGCTAAAACAGCATCTGTTCTTTCTGAGTGCTATTCTTGTTGGTAGTTAGAGTAGGCTACTGTTGCAGTAAAATGAGAAACAAAGATGACTTAATACAGCTCTGAGAGGCAACTACATGGAAAAACATAAGGATTTTTTTTTTCCAGTGACTTGTGTGCTGGATTGATTGGTGGTCTTGGAGTAACACCAAGTGGAAATATTGGTGCTAACGGAGTTGCAATTTTTGAATCGGTAAGTCTTCTTAATCAAGATGTAGTAGTAATAACTACTTTGTCTCCACTCAAGAATCTAAAAACTTATCCAAGATGCACAATGTAGCTATTAAAAAGTAGGTTCTCTTTAAAGCTATGTTTTACTGATAAGATTTTGAAATGTTACTAAAAGAATAAAGCATGTGTTGCATGTAAGTTTTTGCACCTGCTTTTATTGGCACTTTCACTCTCTTTCTTAAACACTTCATGAAATAGAACTTAAGAGGCACAACTGAGAGACACTAGCTGAACTAGTTCCTCTTTTCTAATGCCTTTGGACTGAATTGTTCCACTCTTTCCTATCTTCTTTCCATTAAACATATCCCCTTGAAGTAAGTTCCATTTCAGCATGCTTGTGTGTGAGGATTATGTTTCAAATGTCCTCTGTTAATCACCATGTTAACTTTGTAACAGACAGGTTCACTTTTCTTTCTAGGTTCACGGAACAGCACCTGATATTGCAGGAAAAGACTTGGCAAATCCAACTGCTCTTCTCCTGAGTGCTGTAATGATGCTGCGTCATATGGGACTACACAAGCATGCCACAAAAATTGAGACAGCTTGCTTTGATACAATTAAAGATGGAAAGGTAACATAAGAGAATGCAAATACATAAAATTGATTCAAACGATACCCTGTGGTAACAAAAATTAACTTAGAACATTAACACTAAAACAAAAGATACCCTGCTTTGCTGACCTGAATCACACGAGCAGGACTGCTGGTGTTCTGTGATTGTTGTTATGTTACCTCTGGTGGTATTAAGTTTGCCCTCTTCAGCAACAGGGACGCTCTGTAGCTCTCCTCCTGTCTCAATTTCCACAGCTCTAAAATCTAGAACTGCAAATCTGTTTTCCATGAAAGGGATTGGAGATGTGAATAAATAGTGGTATTTCTCTTGTGAAGTTTATAGTGCATTAACATTTAAATCTAAACCTTAGAGCAAAGGACAATCATTTGCCTTATGCAGGCTTAATCACTCATCTAAGTTCTGACTCTTAATACTTCTGCTCCTGTTTTTCAGGTCACTTCTTTTTATTCTTTCCTCCTATTTACCTCAGTTCCTTTTTAATCACAAAATAAGTTATGGGCAAAATGATACCCAGTGTTTACTTTTTCTCTTAGCATTGTGTGCAGGCGTACCTGCCTGCATATTCAAGACTCAGATAGTATTGGTGGTGGGGAAGGAGTTGTGCTCTGAAACCTGACCTGAATTTCTGCTTGTAATGCTGCTGGTGGAAGTTAAAGTAGTTGAGTGCACCTTTCCAAAATATAATTGGAAAGATTCCAAAGATTGCCCTAAGGGAAAATTAGCGTTTAACTGCTGTGATTATCTGGGGCACAGGCATACAAAGCTGCTTTGTAATTAAAAAGAACAAGCATGCTTAAACAAAAGACTGTCATTATTTCATAAGTGGTCTGCTTACAGCTATCTTGCTGTGTGTAGGAGCCAGTTTAAAAAACAAACAAACCACTAAACTTACAAGTGAATAGAGAGATGCTTCTGTACAGTTCCCATTTACTGCTCTGGAAATGAAATCTTTCATCTGCAGGTTAGTAATTCTACAGAAGATAACAGCACAAGTTGTGTGACATGGCTACTTGTTTACTAGTTGCTTACCATGTTGTGACTACATGCTCCCAAGGGAGAGAATTTTTTCAAATTGAAAAAAGCATAATGCACTTAAAAATGACAAGTTCCTAAAATTGTAACCTTTATTGCCTTTCATGCTTGCCCTTTCTTTTCTTTGTCCCTGTCCCAAGCCATTTAATTAAGATCTGCATGGATGTGATAAAAGGGGAATACTAATAATTTTTAAATTACCTCTCAAAACTTTTTAATCTGTCCAGATTGGGCAAACAACATTGACTACTTCAATTTAAGAAGTCTTCATACTGCCAGAGAGGAGTTGTTCTTAATAAAAAAAAGTTTAACTACCTCTTTTTCAATCCCTTAACTCAACTAAGCAAACTTGGACAACCGTTAACATGCAGCATTTCAAGAGCTGTGTGCTTTTTCTGTGTGGGTTTCCTTTGTAAAACATATACCCAAAGCATTACTGAATGACACTCTCTTAATTAGTTGACATTGTACTGAGCCATCATGTATGAATTTTACTTCCAAAGGACAGACTTCTTAGGGAAGACTTAAGTCCATAACTCTTAAGTACATTATGATATGGCCAAGGGCCTTTGGATAGCTTTGTCCAAATTCACTTCTGTGGGTAGTTAAAAGAGAAAATCTCACTGAGATCTGAACACTCAGATAACAATGCTCAATGCTCCTACTCATTTTTCCCCACCTGCCTCAGTTTGCAGTGTTGCTGTTGATAAAGGCAGCAGAGAATGCAGAGAAACTCAGACTTGATGTATTCCTTCTCAGCTATATCCAATACCAATACAAAACACATAGATGATAGGACTGTGCAGTGGTATAACTGGCTCCATTAAACATTACAGTGATGGCATTTTTTCTTCCTTCAGGCTTTGACAAAAGACTTGGGAGGTAATGCCAAGTGTTCAGAGTTCACAGAAGAGATCTGCAGCAGAGTACGGGACACAGACTAAACTTCTCATGTGATTCGTATTAACTCTGAAAAGATGCATCACAAACATACAGTATGTAACCTGGTATCTATATGCGTATATTTTGCTCATCTCTTAAGAGAGCAAACTTCATAGGGAAGGCCTCTTCATTAATAAATTTAGTCCCCATGGCTACAGATGACGCTTGTGCCTGCTTTCAGTGGACTTTAAGTGCTGTCTTATTTATTTGTTTCTACTGGTAAGCATTTTTATGCAAGAGAAGTATTTTTTGCCACTGTAACTGTACCATTTGCTGTTTCAACTAGATGGTTTTTATTTTTCACAAAGAAAAATTATGTGAATATAACATAACCAGAACTAGTGAATTGCTACAGCACCTTAATGCTTAGAGCTATGTTATTGGTCTTACTGAAATTTAAAGGACAAGCTTTTGGCCTAACAAGAGCACAAGACAAACATTATAAAAAGAAACGGGTATAAACTAATTTCAAATAGCAATTTTGTGTTAATAGCAATGAAGGAACACTTCTAGGTGTCTGCTGATTGAGGAAATACAGCTTTGTCTTCAAAGGGCATGCAAAAAAGAAATGCAAAATCTTAGAAATTTAATCTGTTTATGTATATGGGAAAAAAAAGACAGCACACCAGCCAGATGTGAAAACTGATATTAACAAAGATATTTTTCAGATCTGTATCACAATAGTTCTTACAAGTTTTCCTTTCTGAAACACAGCTTAATTTACAAGATAGTTGTAACGAGAGTAAATTAGAAAAACTAATTCCTGCTCTGTATTATGAAGGGAAGTTATTAACTTCACCAGTTTATACAAAATATTTCATGGCTTCTGCTGGATTGCTTTTTGTGGTATACTTTGTTTTTATGAAGCCTGCTCAGTGTGTCTCACTGCCCTGACTAGTGATTTTATTCTATAATCTCTGAATGTAAAAGACTAGTCCTAATGGAACGAAGACAGATTGAAGGTCTGGCTCTGGTGCCTATGTTCCAGAAATACATTTCATCCCTATTCAAGGGATCAGAGACT
The DNA here is from genome assembly GCF_987193195.1 of Phasianus colchicus. NCBI lineage: Eukaryota > Metazoa > Chordata > Aves > Galliformes > Phasianidae > Phasianus > Phasianus colchicus. Next base: position 4,087,539 of record NC_143447.1, on the reverse strand, counting down.
TCTTTCTTCTCCTGCTTCCTAAGCCTAGTAAGCACCAAAGCACCTCTTTTTTTTCCCCTCCCTTCTTCATCACATACAGGTAATCATGAGCCATTCTGACCTGGATTTCTTAAGGGTATGCTCCTTTTAGTATATCCTTCAAGAAAATGCACATTTGTAAAACTCGTGACTAACACAAGTTTATACCTACTGCCAGAGCCAGATGTCTTAAAGCTTAATTGTATTTATAGGTATTATGCCTCTTAGTTACTTTCTAGTGAGGCTGTTCAGGCTGTTATTTCAGAATCAAAACTATTTTGAATAATGTCTTCTAGCAGAACTCTATGAAGTAAGCAACCCAGCTTTTTTGTACAGCCTAACAACGTGTTGGAGGAGGGACAGTAAGCTTTATTTCTTGTGCTCTCTGCGTTTGGTGAATAGGGTATCATTTCCTACTGTGTTTTACAAGCTGCTGCTTCCTTGTTTCCTCTAGATTAATCTTAAGACCTTCTGCAGTACCATTACGCACAAAGTGGGGAAAAAAATAAACTTTTTGAAGTCCTACTGCTTGTTGTCTTGATAATCCCAGGCTCCTACTTTGTCTGATGCATTAAGCTGATTGCTGATACTTGCAACAAACTTTTAAGTTTTTAGGATGTTTAAGACTGATCGTGAAACTTTCATTGAAACAATATTCTGCTCTGCATGATTAGTTGGTTTTAAATCAAGAAAGATGGCTGCAGACTCTAGTTGTTGTCCATTATAACTCTCTGCCACCACTGACTGAACTATCAGCAGCCCTTTTAACCCTTCATGATTTATATTTTCTAAGGGAAAGAAGAAATGCTTCAGTTGTCAGCATTAGTACAACATTGGTAGTGAAACATGCAAGTAGAGTTGCAATACTTTTACTTAAAAATGTGTTAATTGTGCTTTAAGGTGAGAGCTCCCATATTTCCTACTTTGTATCTTTCTGTTTTCAGGAACTGTTTTCCCAACTTTTAGTGTTTGGTTTTAGGAGAAATAATAATGCTTACTTCAACATGGATTTAAGAAATGATGATCTGCTGCTTTCAGAAAAGTCTGCAGTCTAGCTGGTATAGAAGCGGAAGAGGGCTCCAAAATGCTGAGCTAGTGAACAGAAATACACTTTTCCCTAGGATGAAAGAAAACAGGCCTTGGATTTTTTATTATTGTTATTTTAAAAACTAATCAGCTTCATATCCAGAGTGGTATAACAACTTTACTAAACAGGTACTGCTAACTACTCATTTACCACATAAGCTCCAGGCAACCTCCTGCAGAACAAACAAATTATAAGGGCAGATCACTGTTTTTTCTGTTTCAGTCTAGAGAACTTATACTCACTTCACATAACCTATGAGGATATCATTAATCTTGCTCATTTAGGGCATAATGTAAAATAGATACTATAAAATGGGCACGCTGTACAGAGCAGGACAAAGTATCAGGTGAGTATTGGGAGTAACTAAATTAACATAGCAGTTTTCTAGTGCATGATTCAACAGACTACAAAATAAAAACAAGCATAAGTTTTCCTTAATGATTTTGATTAGGAAATACTTGCTGTAGCTTACAAATCTTTCTTACTGCTCCGATGAAAGGCTTCTTACTCTTCATAAAAGGAGTCCACTTCATTTTTGTATTTCTTAAGCACAGTGAGCCGTTTTAACTTCATGGTGGGACCTTAAGAGAAGGAGTTAATCACAAAAGCAGAAATAGAAACAAGAATTCCTACCCTGTTTAAGCTTTGGTTTTGGATCTTCTGCTAAAGAGCCTTTGTTTGGAAGAACACCTACTTCATTAGTTTAGATCTCTGCCAAAATTGAGAAGCACTTGTGGCACATAGCTGCCTTTGTGTAATCATTAGCACTTCAAAAGCAGCTAAATAAGTAGGTGATTATTCACTATTACTGTTTTTATTTTTTTCTATTAAAGGACTAGTGGTTTTTAAAATTTGTTCCCAATTCCAGTAAATTCCCAATTTACTCAGAGGCAGACAACATGGCTTTGGGCTCTGCTGTCAATCTTTCATTTAGTCCCCTTTTTTTATTGCTGTTAATGATCACTTTTCAGAATTATTACAGGAAGTTATTAACACTTTAATGCATAAAAAATAATTAGAGTTGCATAATTACCCAAAGCAATCTCAAACTTAGCAACAGCGCTGTACTCACTTAAATGACCACATACTTCTACATGTGTGCATAGCAAAAACTCCAGATTTTGTATTCTGTAAACGCTGCTTAACTTTTCTTCCTTCAATCCAATGATCACATACAGAATTTGACAAATAGAACTGTATTTGGATACTCACAAATCAGCAGCCCCTCTACTGTGTGTACACCTTTAGTATAAATCATAGAATCATTTGAGTCAAAAGGGACCCTTAAAGGCCATCTAATCTGACTTCCCTGCAATGAACAGGGACGCTCACAGCTCTTACAGGTGCTCAGAGCCCCACAGCCTGACCTTGGGTAATGGACAGAGTATCCACCACCTCTGTGGGCAACCTGTGCCTGAGCCTCACCACCCTTATTGTAAAAAACTTCTTCCTGACATCCAACCTAAATCTCCCCTCCTTTAGTTTGAAACTATTTCCCATTGAACTGTCAAAACAGCCCCTGCTAAAGAGTCTGTCCCCTTCTTTCTTTTAGCCCCCTTTTAGATACTGAAAGACTGCTTTAAAAAAAAGCAGCAAGTCTTACCTAGTTCTCCCCCAGAAATAGAGAAGTCTCTTGGCAGCACTATCCATTTTTGAATGCAGTGAACCCTATTAGTGGCATTCATGTTGACTTTGTTGATTCCCTCCTGAATGGCCTGGTAGATCGCCTGATCCCTCGTAGCTACGATCTCTGATACTGTAGTGGCTTTACTACCGATCTTTTGGCAGAAATCTCTAGCTTGTTCAGTGAGGATGTCAGTAGGATCCGATGTATCTGGGTCCAGGATGCACTAAAATATCAGATGAAGATAATCATCAAATTCTTACTCCTACAAGGCATTATTAAATGATTATTTGATAAGGTTCTCCCTGTCTGGTGAGAATAAAAGTAGCCCAACATTAATACCCAAACATTCCATAAGCCTGAAAAAGCAGAAAGCTCTAGAGATGACAGTACTCAGGTTTTTTTTTCTACATAGCTAGCAAATGCAAAAATTTCTGGCTTATATGCAGATAATGTGAATGGACCAAAGATACATCAAGTAAAGTCCATCCAGCAACCTTAGATTTCTACCAGCTTTTCCAAATTAGTCCATTGTTGTAGGGGGACATTGAATTACTGTGATACAGTGTAAATAGGTTGAATAAGCAGCATTGTTTGAAGTTAGAACTTTTAAATATAAAATGTTTAGCCAATCACTTAACCGTAACAAGATCAGACCATCACGATTTGACCTGTAGTTGCCATACATTGCTTCCTTGAAATGAAGCCTTCCCATTTAATTCTTGGTCTTCCTTTTAACAGTTCAGAATCCTTCTCATTTTCTTAGGGTATAGGTGTGTAGTTTCACTGAAATCAGTATTAAAATTGGTATACCTTTAGGGTCAGCAACATGGACAAAAATTTCTTTTTATCTCCAATCACCATGGCGTTACTAACAATTGGGAGTTCTTTTTTAACAGCGTCTTCAATTGGGATGGGAGGCACATTTTCACCTCCAGCAGTAATAATCAAATCTAGACCAAAAGAAAAAGAAAGGCTATTACTTGAAATCGAATTTTAAAGAGCAGGCTAATTCCAGGATGGCTCTATCTTCCTTACTTTTATATGCAGAGAACGATAATTTTTCAAAGGGAAGCAAGCCTATTTTAAATTATTAGTTTGATTGTCTTCAAAATAACAGTTGTAGATATTGATGCTTTCCAAGGATGTGCTTAAATATTCATTTTTCCCTCTATATAACACATTTACCCCCATATACACACAGTGTGAGTTTTAAATAGCGTAATGTTTTCCATGTAATCCAGTAACAGGTTAGCAATCTGCATATATATATGCAGTGCAATATCCAATATATACATGCAGCATGTTGTATAATATGGACTTATTCTTTGAACAATCATCTCTTCCAGACTAACATAGGATTCACTCTCTAATTCACTATTAACTCACCAAAAAGCAGTTTGTGGTTAACATCATGATCAAAGCTAATTCTCAAAGCCACCAAGAGGGGTCAGACAAAAACAAGTTAATACTGTAGGAAAGCTGCACAGAAGCAATGCAGAAAGAAGAGGAGCATGGGGAGAGATGAGGGATAGGTGAGATTTTGGAGACGGAGTTCAGGATGGAAGCAGTCATTCCTGCCTACTTTTGACATGGTGTGTGTTTAATGACAGACTGACAACTTAATATTTTTAAGGTCTGTAAACAATAGTGACGCAACTTTACTGATAAGGGAATATTCAACTCTTTTTGAATGCATTAATTCTGAAGTATAATATGTATAATTATTGAAATCATTGTGAAATTGAGAATTATTTAAGCAAATTTCAATTCTGTTTTCGTTACACTGGTGGCTTCTTGGCTTCTCACTACCCTCAAATAATGATCTTGGCAGCAGTTCAGTAACATGCTTCAAGAAATAATGCAGAGCAATGGCAGACAAGTCCTGTCTGTAATAATTCATCTTACTGCATATATTAAGGAATGGGTTGGTTTCTCTTGGTTCCCTTGTCAGTGTAAAAGAATGTAGATGTAATCAAGGAAATATGGCACTCTTTCAGCACTCACACATTTAGTCCTTAACACCTCTACTGCTCTGTAAAGAGCAACCATGAGAAATAACTTCCAGTCTACACTCAGCATTCCTGTATGGAGTAGCCATTCATTTCACAGTTATGAATGATATTTCTCTCCCTAGTTAATACAGTGCATGCATCTGAGGAAGCATGCATAGTGTTTCTAGAGTAAGAGACTTCTGTCACACTACAAAAATACAGCAAAGTTATTGTGTACCCAAACTTCTGGGAGATCTTTTTACTTTATTTTCCTCTCCTTTTGTCTTAATCCAGTTTTTGTCCTAGATCTTCTCACAAGCTCCATGACACTTCATTTTTCAGTCTGAAATGCCAGCTTTGTCACAGCTGACAACAGAACTGTAATCACAGCAACTTTTTGCACATGCCTACAGATACTCCCTGTCTGGGCTTCTCTAGCAGTGTCTTTGTGCTTCGCAGCTTCTCTGGATCTCAGATACCAGGAAGCAGTTTCTACGGTTTCATGCTCAATATAACAAATCATAAAACTTGTAAGACCAAAGGAACTAAAGGAAGAAGTCCTGTTTCAGTTATTAGAAGAGAAGCTCCTTTACTACCTTCTATTGCATTTACCTTAGTAAGACATTAAAACTAAAAGTAAACTGGACAGGTGGTTCTTTTATCTCAGACGGTCTTCCTAACCTGAAAGTAGAGCAACAGTTGTTAGTTCAGCAGTCAAGGAAGATGCGAGTGCAACACAAACGTTAGGGCAGAAGACAACTAGGAGGTGCTAGCCACAAAATTAAGCAAAATTGAATTAGATAAGAAAGCAAATTAAAAATCAAAGTAACTGTATCTAGTGCAGCCTATTAATAGTACCTACTTAAGTCCTGGTGCCTAATAGAACACCATGTTACTCTCTGACAAATTCGTTCACTCATGTCATCCCCTTAATGATTCATCATGCATTCTATGATGATAGTTACTCAGTTTTTAGATCTCGACTTTACACATCTATGACAAATCTGACTCTATGAGCATATATTCTGAGAGAGTACTTCAGTAACCAACGACCAGTTTTATTCACGTGAGACTTCAAGCCATGCACTGTAAGAGCACCCAGCTTTATTTTCCTGTGCTCTCAAATTTCAATACTATTCTCTGTAAACGTATCACAAAAAAGCAGAGGAATCTAGCTCACATCTACAGCAATGACTGTTACATAATAGAGTTGCCTGCTGTTACCATCTTAACATTCTAGTGTGCAATTAAGACAACTGAGCAAGATCCAGAAGGAGACTGGACAGCTTAGAGGATCATTAGAATCAAAGACGACACACTAAGCCTGCATTATGATTTTATATTATTTGTGATTAATAATAAAAAGGTCTGGGAGATGGACAGCCTCACTGTAGGAACTGAGGTATCTGCACCTGTTAAAAACTAGAAGGAAACCTTTCCTGAGTAGGGAACACCATGGTTTCCTCATTGGAAAGCTTATTTTACTTTCTGTTAGATTAATGCAGCTGTGATTAAAAGACAGTCACTAAATGAGACACGCCACATCTGATATATGATTGAACAGTGCTGGATAGTTATTATAAATGTGATGCAAGATTTTCCTCATTACCTTTAATTCTTCCAGTGACATAGAGAAAGCCATCCTTGTCTAGTTTTCCTAAATCTCCAGAATGCAGCCACCCATCCTCATCAAAGGCTTCTTTTGTTTTGTCTTCCATGTTTAAATAACCCATGAAAACAGTCCTTCCCCAGAAACAGATTTCTCCATTGCCTTCTGTATCTTCATTCACTAATTTCACTCTGCAGCCAGGTACTGGTTTACCACAGCTTTTGGGGAAAAGAAGGAAAACACAAGGAGCACTGAAATACTTAATATTGATAGGATATCTACAATACCAACTGCCTGAGTCCATCAAAATGTAAGCGATAGTAAGTAACACCCTGCTATAACTGTTTGAAAGGAATGAAATAACAACTTACTGGGGCTAACACAATAGAATGTGTAGACACTTTTCAGCTATCTTGCTCATGCTTCCTGCTCTTTCCTTCTCTGTATCTTTGAGGTTTCATTTTGAAAGTTATCCTACCATAGGTCAGAGCTACACTGCACATTCCATTTAGTAACTGTTCTGCAGAAAAGGCTGTAGATAATTTTCATTGCTCTTGACTTGGCATGCTATGGAGGTTCAGTTTCTGACCTCAAAGTGATAACATCTTTGCTGAACTCAGTAGTACACTTCTCATAGATACAATGAAATATAATAATAACTGTAAAGTTACCTGTGTTGCCTGTAGTTATACGGCCCTGAGAGGCAATGTGGGCCTGTGGTCTCACTCATGCCATAGGCTTCATACAGGGTGATGTTCAGACCCAAAAAAAAATACAGTGTTTCTGTATTGAGAGGAGCAGCACCACAGAAGTGCTTCTGACAGCTAGAAAAACCCAATGCACTGCGTATTTTAGCAAGCACCAAGTAGTCTGCTAGCCTTGTCCAGAACTGTTTCAAGTCACTGCTGAGTAGAAAACAAGAAACAGGAAGAGACAGTAAGTTGGATGAAGTCATATAGTTAGCAAAACAAAATCAGAAGCAGGGCTTTTTTAGATATGTATTTGTCCTTAGTGTGTGGAAGTTGACAGACTCACATTAGTAATAACAGGTAACATTTCTTCATTTATTGTGTCTTTCACTGCAAGTGAACACCAACTCTTATAGCTTCTGAATACTGCTAATTCAGAAAGCATCTACAAAACCATATTGCATTAGACAATGCTTTTGTACTCCTGATTCTTCATCAGTTAAAATAATCTCTGAGAACCAATACCACCAAAATCAGAAATTTGCAAGACTCTTTCAAGAAGCTGAAAGATCAGACAAAAAAATTGCCATCAATGCACCACATATTTGGGAATCTCATATTCTGTAAGCCATTTCATACTTCACTGTGTCCCATCTTAAGAACTTTGGAACAGGAAGAATTGTGAATTCAATTCATTGTTGAATTTACAACATTCAGTCCCTATGCACTCTTACAGAGAAAAACAGAATAATGTGCTTATATAATAACATAGAGCTCAGAGAATTCAGGGGTTTGAGGTAGTCTGTGAGTTTTTGTCTGCATTAAGCATTACTGCTCCCATAGTGCATACTTGAAATTGTCATGAGGCACTTGATATCTGGGTGGCCCCAAAATTAAAATTTTCCCCTTTTCACACAGTTCACTCAAATTCATGCCCTTTACTTAAACCAGTAAGCAGCCAGGACCTCCCCCAGCTGAAAACCAGCCAGTTCAATTCCCAGTTAGGCAATAAGTTATCGGGGAAGATGGAGGTTGGTTTTATGATTAGTCTCCCGTAATTGATAACTGCACCTTCCCTCTTACATTGTATTTGCTCTCTTCCTAAGTCAAGTATTACTTATATATATGTAGAGAGTATCATTGATGCTTAAGAGCTTATTACAAACAGCTACTTTCAGGATGCTGGAGACTTCTCTCATGACAATACATACCTGCTTGAGCAGTTCAGGTTTCTCTCTAAGCTCACTGACATAGCCCATGACAGCATTTTCTTCTTCACAAATCCTGACTGAGCAGAAGCATCCTTTAATTTCTCCATGATTTTCTCCCATACTCTGGGAACTCCCATGTGAGATGTTGGTTGCACTTCTTTTAGTGTGTTGATCAAGCTGCCCTGTTAAAATCATTAAATCATTCCAAAGCATTGCAGAAGGTCCACATCACTGAATAGAAGGTTTGGTGATATAGTCTGCATTCTGCCTCCATTTCCCCCCAAAAATTGCTTACACTTCTTCCACAGTAGAGCCACATTTGTCTGCCTAAAATAGAAGCTTATTGATCTAGACTACAAATTTTACACACACATTCAGAATATTGTGAGCATAAATTAAGTTAGCTATTTAATCAGGGAAAATACTGGAACTGACTTCTTCTCAAGCTCCGTTGTGTCAGTTAGGAGTTTTATGTGGGGACAGGCAAGGAATCAGTTCCAGGCACACTCCTAACTGCAAAAAGAGACTCTTTCTACGCAATTTCACCACAGAAGTAAATGGAGTTTAGAGCACTGGATCGTGAGTCTAATGGATTTTATTGTTCTGTAATTCCTAAAATAACAGACTCTCGATCTTCATCTTCTGTGCCTCTTCTAAGATCACGTTTCCTCGTTCAGATGTTTTCCTAGATTGAAAAGCGCAGTCTTAATCAGGTGCAGTGCAAGGCAGATACCTTCAGAGCATCTGGCTCAGCAAAGTAAACTTGCTCTCCCCATTTGATTCCAGTCCACAGGTCATAGATTTGTGCAGCTATGTGGCTGAGTGGAAGATAACTGACAATGGACTCCTGTTGGACCTCTGCAGGTTGCATATCTCCTGCTCTGCTGCAATGTGCTGACGTCCAAGTTATCTATTTAAATAAAAAATAACATTTTTTTTTTCCTATTAACATAAACTAAGGATCTTCATGATATGCTAATACAGCTATGAAGAATCTGCTCACAGAACTTGAAGACATTGCCATCTTTGACAACACACCAGGTTGTTATTCCTCTGGTGCCACTCAGTCAAAAGCAACATGAACTCAACTAATAGCAACAAAGGTTTGCATATAACAGAAGTAAATGTGCTTGACTGGTTTATGAACACTACCAACTCCCCACACCTCTCTACCACAGTTAGGAAGGCAGCCATGGCCTAGATGGACAAGGAGAAAAAGTGATCAGCCTTCTGCAGATTTCCTCCTGTGCACACTTCCTATCACACTGGCACTTCTTCACTAGCATGCATCTAAATGCCTACCTGCTAAATAACAATATTTACTCAGTGATAAATGATCTCACAGGATAGTTAAGTAACTGCAACAAACTAATTGCCTTCTACTTGTCATAACATGGCTAAGCATCCTAAAACAAGGATGATAGCAGCAGTGTTCTGCTGCTCCAGAAGATTCACTGCAATGGTTCACAGAGGCCCTCCTCCACACATACAAGTAGAAGTGCATGTGTGAATAACGCTGAAGATTTCCTGCTTGACTTCTTAGTGAAACTGTATAGTGTTTCCCCCTTTTCTTTCTGATTCTTCTTAATTTATCTGAGAAGATAAATTAAGTTGAAGGATGCAACGTATACATATATTTGTTATCAGAATGTAGTGCATTCAAGACCCACATATACGCATGGATGTGAGGAAAAGAACATATGTCCATGACAGAAAGAAGGAAACAACTTTCTTAAAGGAGTCTAAATAATCTAAACTAGCGAGGCTGGGATGCTCAAAGGAAATTATTTCAACGTGGTAGGGGAAAAAATACAAATCACATGCAATGCTCGCTATCACAGTATATCCTTTTCTTCAAAATAAATGTGAAGTTTATCTTGAGAGTATGTTTTGCCTAAGAAAAGTCGAGATTCTCAAGAAAAGCTTTTAGTGAGCAGCATGCTGTCAGGACAGGCCACTCCAAATTTAGGCGACAGCATTGGTCAAGCAGCTATCAGACACTTAAACAAAGTAGGCAGAGTGGAATGTCCTTGAAACATGTCTGTACAGATTGCTCAGCTTCTTTATCCTCCAAAGCCTCACAGCACGCAGGCACACTCATAGCAGATCTGCATGAGTGCCCGTGACCGACTCAGCATTGGTTTTTACAGATGGACAGTGGCACACTTCTTTTGACTAAAGAAGGCAGCAACAGTTACAGGCAAGGCATGTTTTCCACTGTTGGTCAACATAAAAATAGCCTGTTTGTGATCATCAGCCAGGAATAGTTTGGCAGCTAATGTGGAAATGACACCAGACTCTTTTGAGACGGAAGAGCATAGAATTTGCAATGCCAGGTCAGCCTTTTTGTCTATCAAGTCCACTATGTTCTCCTTCAAGATATTTCTGTGCTGATTACATACATTGCTCGCTACCTGTAATTGCTTCTGCATTCTTTTAAGAGAAATGACAGTGGATAACAAAATGCATATTCATAATAAACTACACTCAAACTTGTGAAGTGTTACTTAGAATGGAGTTTCATTTTTCACCATGCTTATACATTATCAAAACCAGCTGATTGCATTTTCAATGTTGCTTTGTAATACACTGTGTTGCAAAACTAGACCCTTGAAAGTCTTCTGCTATGTAGCAGTCTTTTCAAAACACAAGAACATGTATCCTCATGCTTTGCTATTTTTTGTGCTCAAGGAAAAGTCTGAAGTACATACATTGTCATGACTCAGCATAGCTCCTTTTGGCTTCCCAGTTGTTCCTGATGTGTATATTAGTACACAGCATTGATTTGGCTTTTGGGAGTTAATAATGTCATCTAAAGTAGCATCAGATATGTCATCTCCCAGCTTCAGAAACTCTTCCATCTAGAACATGCAACAGAAAATACAGGATATAGGATATCAAAGTCAAAAGTCAAAAACATGAAGTTACTGAATCTGTCTAAAAAAAAAAATAAAAAAAAAAAAAGGCAGAAAATGTCAATGTCTTTCTCTGAACACAATTCCAGGGCAGGTTTCCCCAGAAGCTGTCTGCGTTAAGAATTCAGTGAGAACACTGTATAACTTTATGTGCAAGCCGCACACAGACTATCTGAAATTATGCTGCTATGAGACTTTTCATCATCTCCAAAAGACATTGTATTACTATTCCCTCATCCAAGATGCATACTATGTAGAAGTCATAGAGAATACAATTCAGTTACTATCTCACATCCAGAACGATAATGACTTATTCAAAAGAATCTGGGTTTACATTTTTAGAAGTACACTTACAACATTCCACTTATAATTCTCTGTCCATTACATAAACATATTAAGTAAAAGAATGAAAGCTTCTGGGCAAAAGCATCAGCTAGATGTATGAATGCTTACCCAAATTCCCTGTTGTTTAACAGCAAACAGAACATATGATGCTGATCACAGCTTCCATTCAAATTTGCTTCAGTCTGGAATGAACTAAACCTTTCATGATGTTGGACTTTTGTGCAGCACAAAGTGGTCTGAGAAGCACGATGAGCTTTGTCCTCTACACTTCATTAGTTGTTTCATTGGTTGTTCTAGGACACATCTATCATGTGTACCTAATATCCTGCTAGTTATGCTGTTGATCTCAGTGCTAACTGAAAACTAGTTTATAATAAAAATTAAGGAAGTCAGTAACAAAAGGTCAGTTTTCCATCGAGATCAGGTCATTCAAACAGTGCTACAGAACTATATTATCCAAGAGCAAGATAGAGCAGCATCTCCGTTCTTCACGATTTCTTTGAGGCCGTATCTAGGATCATAAAGTTGTACAGGGAATGACGTGAAGGACAGCAGAGGTCAAGATCTCTCCCTCTGCCTGAGGGGGAGTTCATTCTTTCCTTCAAACCTCTCCTTGCCATTGGCAGTGTGCTACTAAGGTTGCAATAACTTGCCTCTGTGGCAGCTAGACTTCCTCTTCTTGGGTAGCAATATTGTCCTAGGATGCTTCTAACCACCAGTCCCAAGTTTTATACTTTCTTCTACCAAATCAGCTATCTGGGAAGAAAGTAAGTACAAAGCACAGCTCCAGAGCAAGTAAAGGACTCATCACACATTATCTCTTCCCACAGAATTCTCTATTTATTTAACTAGCTTCTGGAAAGTTTGGTGTTGTCAAGGGTGTAATTGTTTCTGCATGACTTAGCAGTTGCTCCTACTTTCCTGACCTTACTGTCTTCTCATACCAGAACGTGTTAATCACTGTATATCTGTTGCCTAGGCTTTGTTTATGGAACAGTACCTGCAACAGTGAGTACTCCTGTTTCAGACTACGAAAGGTACAAACAACCACAAAGACTACTGACCACGTCTGCCTTCTAGAAACACATGCTAATAAGAGAACTAGAACTCTGTCCTTACTGCAGCAATTGCTCATTACATCTCAGCTGTCAAATGGCAGTCCCTTTTATCATATGCCATGTGGTTTAGGTACTTTAGATCAAAGATGCTAAATAATCATTTCTGCCTTTGGAAATTTGATCTCCAGTTTCTCCTTTGCACAATATAAACTATGGCAACTGTCAGACTTCCTCACAGCTACCCCTCTCTGCCGAGAAAATATGTCCAACACACCTGAACAGGGTTGATTTCAAACGTATCTTTCAGTAACAGAATAAACTGTGTTAATGTGTAACAGAATAACATGTGTTAATTCTCTCTTCCAAAAATCTCAAGCACTGAGGTTTCAGCAAGTGCAGTTCCAGAATTATCTGCCAGCCCTTACTTCTTTCACTAGGAAATATAAGCAGCAATATCTCCTTCTGTTTTTCTTGTACCAAACGTAGAAGTATTCCATATCAGTATGTACAGTATTGTAACATTGTGGATTATAAACAGCATGCTATGGGTGCAATAATGTAAGTAGTTTGATGCTGTTACAACATTTTTCAGGCTGGATTCTGATAATCTGTAGTGCACTTAAAAAGGGGATTTTTGTATTCTTATATAACTGTTTTCAATTACATTTTTAAAATATACTAAAAATATTTTTATAAAAATACGTTCTGCTTAGGGTAAAGGCTTCTACTACTCAATTTTCTGATCCTGAATTTGTCCCCTCTACTGCTTTATTTTCGCCATGTGATCTGAAGATTCTGCACATGCTAAGAAAATGTGACCTTCTTTATGTAGCCTGCAGTTCATTCTCTTCACGTGTTGCCTGACACCAGAAGTTTGGTGCAAATGAGATGTAAATGTCATCTGTAAAAGGACAGGTGTTATCATGTTCTTGCATCCAGTGCAACTACCACAGTTCAGATTTGAATAGAGCTGGCAGACAACTTTTTTAGAACGGTAAGAGCTCACTTTCTCACCTGAGAAGCCTACAGGTGTTCTGTTAATCAAAACTGAAAAACAAACAACAACAAACAAACCAACATTAACACAAAAGACAGCTAAGCAAGGTAGCTTTATTTGTCAAGCATCAAACATCAAGTTACATGTAAGCTAAACAGAATACACTCATGAAGCTTCTGAATACATTTGCTGGAAGACAGCAATGCATTCTGAATGGCAGACATTCCACAGATCAAAGATAGTAGAAATTCATCAACTAATTAATACCTTAAGAATAATAACTGTTCCAGCGTTCACATACCGTATACAAATTTGGATGTCTCTCCAAAACTGAATCCTTGTATAGCACAACAGCTTTCAAGTGTGGCAAACGATTCCAGATCTGTTAGATTTTAAAAAATAATTATTATAATTTGTTATTCATATCTTGTACTTTTCCCCACTGAAGTACTGCCAAAACAGTAATTGGGTTCACAGAAGAAACCTCCCACTTCCCTCCTCTGCCAAGTATTTCCCCCTAACTCCTAACCATCTCATTTAAAAAAAGATGAGAAGATACAGAGTCTGCTCTAGAAAAACTGTTCTCAGCCAGAAGATTTAACTATTAATTACACCAAAAAAGGCTCTTCAGCACGCTCTCTCTTACTGCATCAAGAGCACATATCAAGGCCCGGGCAAGGCCAAACTGAAGATTGACCATTGCTGCTGTGGTTACCCATGCCAGACGCCAGACTTCTGAACTTATTCTGCCATGAAAGGTTCCATGATACAGGTAGCAAATATGGGATTTGGGAACAATATAGCATCAACAAGGGTGGAAAGTATGGCTTATAAGTAACTGCTCAGCCACCTCATACCTGCATTATCTTGTCCAATTGTTTCCGATTTTCCACAACCATGATGTTGGTTTTGCTGTCATAAGCAATGTAGTGGCAGGCCTCTGGAGAATTGGTTGTATATATTCCTGTGACAATTCCTCTGGGTCCAAAATTTGTATATATATATTTATGCATATATTGAAACATTTATATTTATATGCATGCACACATAGATGTATTTAATATGCAGAAAGCAAATAATAAGATATCAGATGAAAGCTGAGAGGGGTATCAAGATGTAGAAGTACACATTATCACAGCTGTAATGCTTGTTTCAAGTTTTCAGATATACATGAACAATATATGCAAAACAAATCCCTGAACTCAATTCAGTAGAAGATGCTGTAGACTGGGATTCAGTATTTTTGCCTGATTAAGGCTACAGTGGAGTTAGCTCAGAAAGTGGTTAAAAAACACTTGTCCTCTTTCTGTTCTAGCTGCATGCAATTATCAGTTTGAATTTCACTGTCACAGGAACAAACTGAGAGGTAAAATCTAAATTGTATTAAAAAATATATCAGACAAGGAATTAGGCTAGTGAGTATTTCAGCTGTCGCTTTGCTCACTTGAAATTACATTGCAATATTTGCATTGTAGACAAATATCACAAAATGGGGAGTCTTATCTGTTTCCCACATTCTAGTGACAAAAGACTATGCAGCTGTCACAGGTTTCACTTACGACTAATCCAGATAACATTGAGAGCTATGAGACTCCAGGAGGTTGCTGAACATGCTCATCAGCTACAGCACAACCTCCAGGATATGGCACCAAGTGCTAATTTCCCAAATTTCTAAACCTAGCAAAACAGAAACCTTGACATTCCTACACAAAAGCAAAGTAAATAACCATACCCAGCAAACACAGCTCCAACAGCTGAGATGAACCACTCTGGAGAATTAAATCCAAGGATTGCTACGCTGTGGAATCTCTCAAGACCAAGCTTGAAGATAATATGCATAAGGTTATAAATATAGGCATGTTGGAGAGAAACATATATCACAAAAAATGAGAACACATACAAATAATGGAAAGTTGTATTATTCCAGCATTGACAAGACACGTCCACCCCCGGCTCTATGCCATGGCAAAACTGGAACCTGCCAATAACAAACATCATCCAAACTTTTCACCATCCCTCCTGCCTGCTTAAGCTCTGCTAGTGGGACAGGCCTGAAAAACAGACCTTTCCAATGTGGACAGAAGCATCACGAGAGCTAGCCTTAGCCTCTGCTCAGAGTGGTTTTGAATTGCTCTTCATCTTGACAAAGTGTTGTTTTTTTTTTTTTTCCACCTATCTTTCTCTTAACCTTAAAGCCCTATGCTGAGCATTGTACCTACACTTGAGTGAAACAGCAGCTTTACACTTACAATGGCAGCAATGTTGTTATCCCTTAGACCAAAACTATGTGTATCTTTATTATTTCAAAAAGAACATGTCTGCCAATCTTCAGTTAATAGAAGGCAAAAAAAAGAAAAAAGAAACCTCTGAAATTCGTTTTTTAAGGAGACAAAGAGAAAAGGGAATTGGTTTTGCTCTCTGTACCTACTTTCAAGAAGCTCTTGGCTGCTTTCCTCGAAAAGCAATAATACTCTGAAAAAGTTATCTTCTCCCACTTTCCATTCTTTCTGCTGGCCAAAGCATTAAGAGATCCGTATTTTTCGAGGCTCTCCTTGAACATCTGATGAACTGTTATGGGAGTCTGCGGACATGAGTTATCTATTCTCAGTCTGACTCTGCCATCAGCAAAGGAAGTCCACAAAGACTCTGGAAAGGAAAGCATTGTGAGGGTACATTACTGAAAAGTACTGCAGCAACAGTAGGTCACCTCCCCCCCACTGCAGACTTATACAAGCACGGCAGGCAGGCTCTTGTTCATCACTGGTGAAAATGCACAGCTAATGGAAGTGACTGTGCTGAAAAAGAGTGCTTTGTAGCTGAGAATTTGCTCCCACAAATAGTGTTATTGTGCTCTTTGTTTCTGTTGTAGCTTCCTATTTATTTCCATGGGAATATTACTTTTGGAGCAACCTACATATAGATCTTCATCTCCACTTAATACCATCTTGCCCTATTTCATATTTTGCCTCCTTCTCTTGTCTCCCTCATTCTAATTATCTTCCCAGTCATTTGCTCTTTTTTAATCCTTCTCCTGCTTCCTTGGCAGGACAGGACTCAAGCAGGGAGCACTACCTTATGTCACTTGGCTTTCATGGATGCGCCAAGGACTGTAGCAGTCCCTGGCATTCACAGCTAATGACTGCCTCAAAGACTTTGGCTTGCAACTTTGCTGCTGCAAACCCAGCAGGAAGCAGACTTAATACAAATACAATTCTAAGAGAATTTAGGGGCTAGTTAACTCGCAAAATTCAGGTGAATTCATAAAAAGAGAACCAAAACATAAAACCAACATAATTTCCCTGACAAATAGCTGCTAGTTCCCATTCTTCAGAAAGAAACAGTACAAGAACATTCTCCCCCTTAGATTTACTTTCCAAGTAAGAAATATTTTTCAACATAAACATTAAAAACATTCTACAGAGAAGTGGAATAAAAAAGAAAATCAGACAAAATAGCTCAGCTTTGTAAGAAGTAAACATAACAAAATACAACTTCTTGAAATTTCTGATTGTCTCAGCTTTAGCTGACACAGAATTGTTTTCCTCAGAGTGTCTGGTATGATGCTATGTTTTGGTTCTAGGAGAAAAACAATGTTGATAACACAGTGGTGTTGACAGTTGCTGCTAAGTGGTGCTGCACAGAGCCATGCCTATTCACAGGGAAGGGCCCAAGGAGCTGGGAGGGAACAGAATTAGGACAGCTGACTCAAACTGGCCACAGGGATATTCTGTACCATATGATATCATGCAGAAGGAGTTTTGGAGGGGGTGGGAATTCATCTCACTTTCTTCCACTGCTTGGAGGCTAGCTGGGCATCGGTCAGAGGGTGGTGAGCAACTGCTTGTGCATCACTTGTTATACACATTATATATATATAAAAAATATATATTGTATATACATTGTATATGTCCATCATATCTGGATCTGCTTTAGGACACACCTGCAGCCTCCCTCAAGTTAGGCCTATCTGCACAGATAATCAGAGGCATATGAAGCTACTGTAAGCTCTTAAATATTCACTTAGAAAACTTCTTTGCAGCAAAAAGTCTTGTAACTTGACAATAGAAAATCAGATTATTAATCAACTGAACAAGGTATAACTACCAAGGAGGAAAATAGCACAGCCAGTCTACTTTGCTTTCACAATTCTGTGAAACTGCTCCAAAAATTTCACTGCTCTCATTCTGTATCCCAGCATGTGGACATCATTTTGGAAAAAACAGTTGATTTACCTTTCTGATCCCTTCCCAGACAAGAGGATACAAGCCCTGATGCAGAAAGTGAAAGGAGTTATAAAAGCTGTGATTGTATCAATCTGAGATTACTGTTCCTGATTCATATTATGTTGCATTCAGATCCTGACACACAGTCTTGTATTTGTTCTGTTTGTCAGGAAATTAATAGTGACAGCAATAAACACAAATCTTAAGGCTTAATCTCAATTTGCCTTCATTTTCTCATGTATGAATTGCATATAACAATTTTAAAAGAGAGGTGTGGAGCCTTACCCAATATTGTCATGTGAATTAAGGTCAGTGGATAAAAGGCTCCATAAATCCAGGTATTTCAGAAAACAAACAGTAATAGAAGACGCTAAGTAATGGACAGAAAGACTTCCACAGTGTAAACAGTGGCACCCACCGAACGTTTTATAAGTGGAGAGGGCAAAGCAGGTATTTCTGCACTTAACCCCAGTCCTGGTGTGAAGAAGATAAAACAAACCTGTCAGAGAAGGAAGCTATTGCTAATACAAATACTTATTTTCCCACACTGTCACAAAGATGAAAAACTGTCTGATGTTCTGGCTTCTAAATCAACAAAGATGGGAGGGATCACAGGTGTAGGTGTGCACAGGTGGGCGAGTGCTCTGTTGAAAACAAAAATCACACCACAAAGAGCTAAATTACAACATTCTAGTCTCCATATTATTTAAATAAAATAATAAAAAAAACAACACTCTACAGCGTCTCTCCAAGTGAACTGAAAACATTAGTATTATTCCTCAAATAACATTACAGAAGTTGTATAATGACAGTCTTCTCAGTGCAGGCATTTGGTGGACAATGTATTTATATCCAGACTAAGAACAGAATTAGTGTCACAGAGACTCAGCAAGTCACCTTAATAACACACACTATATGCAGTAATGGAATATCCATTTACACATTCATTCAGTATCTGTACTCACATGAATTCGTGGGTAAAACTTACATCTAAAGATAGTTGTTAAATCTCGATAAAAAGCAAAAAAAAAAAAAAAAAAAAAAATCCTTAAGAATTCTCTCCCACAGATTTTGTAAAAACAGCAGAAAGTGAACAACATGCTCTGTTGTCACTATGCAAAGGGACATTAAGTGGAGGGCTCAAGTCTTTTCAGAAAGAGCCTGGGAAGGAATGCCTGGCTAAACACTGAATGGACCGATTATATACTTTGGGAAAAGCAAAATAGGTGTCCTGCCACACCAGCAGCTGAAAGCTAAACTGCAATGTCCAAGCTGGAAATGAACTCACCATCTGAAACCTAAGAGGAAATCAGAATAAGGATCTTTTAAATAAACTATGATACATTATATACCTGTAGATTTAGAGAGCATAATGAAAAAAAACCACAATAGAAGCAAGCAATCAGAGTGGACTATTTATCCCTTTCCTATTTCTTCCAGTAACTCTTCTACCTGCACTACACTTTGTACCCTCAAATGATTCTTTGTTCACTAATATTCAACCTTGGCTTATTTCCTCGGTAACTCACTTAGAGATGGTGAGAAGGTATTTGCTTCAAAACAAAAAAAAAAAACAACAAAAAACCCAAATCACAACACGTTTTATTAGATAAAATAAAATTAAAAAACAACACAGATTTTAATCAGGTACTCAATTTTGAATCCCCGAGACCCTTATCAGAAATATGGTCTGACTTTTGAGTTGTGCTTTGTGGAGCCAGGATCAATGATCTTTATGGGTCCCTTTCAATTTGGGATATTCTATACTTCTAAGTCCCATCCACTCCTGTCCCTGCAGCATAGAATCATGGAATCATAGAACTACTCAATGGAAAAAACATTAAAGATCAAATCCAACCACAACCTAACCATACCAGCCTTAGTAATTTGACCTCAGCTCAAATTGATAGGCCATAGATATGCCCTGAAAAGTAGAAACTATGATTTAATTTCTGCTTGAAACTCATTCAGTTTTTAACTCACACAACATTGTTTTGATTACATGCCACTTCCTACAAAATATCACTCTGCTCTAATGACTGGTGTAGGCATTCAGCTCTCTGCTGGAGGCATTTTTTTTAATAGACAGTCATCATCCCAGATTCCACAGCTGTGATGCCATTACATTCTGCTGACAATACAAACACATCATTCCTCCTCTTACCTTTCTTGTTTTTTGCGCTTTTTTTTTTTTCCCCTTCAGCATGTCTTCAGCCCTGAAAGCTAAACTTCTTTTCAGTGAAAACTGGAGATGAGTGTTTACACACAGGTTGGAGTCAGAAAACTTGGCATCTGCACCAAACTTCTCTCATGTCAATGAGCAGATTGAACTAAGAGGTACAGAGCTTCCTATGAGTCAGAATACATACAGAGTGTTTTGTTTGTTTGTTTGTTTCCAAAAGCAAACCAACATCTTTTCCTGCTGCTTACCTTACCCTCAGTTAGGGCAGGAAGATGAATCCTGCTATATTATCAATTTTCCATGATAAACCTGTAGCTTTAAACACTCTAATTTTTTTTTATTATTATTATTTTTTTTACATTGAATGAAATAGCTGGACTATTTTTAACTTACAAAAACAAACAAGCCATATTAATGTTTTAGTTCACAGATGTTTTCACCTTTTCCAGTAAATGAAAAGGGAACATTTTTCAGTCACAAGAAAATATATTGCACTGCAGATGTAGTAAACTGCTACCACAGTGAATCAGAGATATAAAATACCCTTCAAAAAAATGCTTCTGCAAACTGACACGAGGGAGTGGTGTAGTAGAACAAACAACTGGTTATAAAATAAGCTTCATAAACTGTGTATAAAATAAGCTTCATAACAACAATAATGCTCTTAAAACTGATTACGAAGCACCAAAATGCAGGTGTGTGGAGGGTGTAATCAAGAGAAGTATCACTACTGAGACATTGTCCAGGCATAGAGAGAAAGTTCAAATTCAGTTAAGTGAGGGACGAGAAAAGGGCTTCAACATGCACATCAAAAAACAAAGGAAGACCCGAGGATATAATGAGAAGCTTACTGACACAGGACTTGGAAAGGGATGACGTAATCAGTACCTTCTTTCCCTTGGTCTTTACTGAAAGGCTTCCTAAGGCTTCTGTGCCTAGTGGAAGGTGAAAAGTTCTACCCACAATAGCAGAGAAAGATCAAAGTAGGAACCTCACATGCAAACTGGACATATACAAAAATGTCCGTGGCCCCAGATGCATTTCTTCACAATCAGAGATCAGGTCCCATGTCATCCCAAGCCCATTCTCCACCACCTTTGAAAAAATATGGCAATCTGGTTGAGATTCCCAGTGACAGAAAAAAGGCAAACGCTACAATCATCTGCAAAACCAGAGAGAAAGAGTATTCAAGTAATTACAGGGCAATCTGGCTCGCCTCAGGGAAAACTATAGAACAAACCCTCCTAGAAATCACTGTGGGGCATAAAATGATGACTGAGACCAGCCAGAATGGATATACCAAGGCCTGGAGTCTGTCCAACCTAATTGACTTCCACCATGGCTGTGTAGATGGGAGGAAGAAAGAAGCGGCATGTCATTTGCTTTAACAAGGTCTTTAACCAGGCCTCCCATAGCAGTCAGACTTGGAGGGTTTGGACAAGATGAAGTTGGAGTATCAGGTGAATGAAAAACTGGCAAGATGATTAGTCTCAGAGAACAGTGGTCAGTATTTCCAAGTCTAACCAGCAGTCAATTAGAAGCAACATTCTTCAGGGGTTAGTCCTGGAAACGATACTGTTTTAATGACTGCATTGCTGTCTTGGACAATGGAATGCACCCTCACCAGCTTCAAAAATGACATCAAATATGGGGAATTGGTCAACATGCCAAAGGGTGAGGCTGCCTTTCTGATGGACTCAAGCAAACCGGAGCAATGGGCTGATGCAAGCCTCAAAGCTCAACAGTGATAAATGGTAAGTCAGCACACAGAACAAGCACCACTGGCTCAGCGGAAAAATCCCTGTGGTTCCTGGTGGCAATCAAGCTGTATGAGAGCCAGTATTACACTCTTGAAAGGCTAATTCCTGGGTTGCATTAGCAAGATCACAGCCAGCAGATCTAAGGAAGTGATTATGTCCCCCTACTCAGTACCTGTGAGCTAACACCTGGAGCAGCATGTAGCTTTGGAAGTCCCAAAGCAATAGGTTGTAACAAACTGACAGGAGCCCAGTGGAAGGACTCAGGTGTTCACAGTGCTTGAGCACAATACATAAGAGAAGCCTCTCAAGGAGTTCAGTGAATCTAACACAGATGGCAGGGGGTTATAGAAAAGATACTCTTCTCAGAGGCACACAGCAGAAGGACAAGAGACAACAGACAACAAGGGAACATCTTACTAGAGGAAGAAAATTAATTTCACAATGGAGGTGGCTAAGATCAAGATCAGGAAGTAAGAGAATGAAGAATCTCCATCTTCAGACATTTTCAAAACTCAGCTGAACAAAGCAAAGGTAGCTGAGCCTACCTTTGAGTAAAAAGCTAGACTATCTCCTCTCCAGATGTCTTTTCCAATAAATTATTTTGCAATTTCATCAGCATATAGCCAGCACAGAAGCTCTCATCTAATTTTACACTGATGTAAGGCCAATATAATGCTTGCTGCTCAGAATGACACTATTCTGGATTCATATGCACATTATCAGGAAAACCAAAACATGACCTGATTCCATAGGAATGAGTGGAAACCTACTGGAAAAGAATAGAGAAAAAAAAAAAATCCAAAACAACCTGAGGTCTTCATTAGACAAAATTACATCTGAAGTCAGAGAACATAAAAAAAGGACAGTTCACAACTAGAAAGCATTGCAATCTCCCTTCCATTCACATACACAACAGCATGGGTATTGCTAAATATATCACATTTTTGACATTTAGTCCTCTCCATACCAATCATCTGTGTAGTTGTGAGGTGCTTCCAAGTAGAACACCACTCCTCATTTAAATGGTTAGCAGGTAGTGCCACCGATTCTCAAAGTCAAATAAAAGATAAAGACTAACTTCAATTGTAAGCTCCTGATGCATCAATTTAGAAACGTATCTAAGATCAAAAAAAGGAACTGCTTAATTAAAATGAGCAGAGAGTGTCTTGTGATCACAAGAAAATTATGATGGAATAGCTGGAATGGCTTCCACCTTTAGCTGTTCACCCCACCTCCCTTACAGAGTCCATAGTAACCTACACAGGAGTGGCTGAAAGGCACATGCATTCTTTCCTGAGCACTGTGGTTTACAGACCAGCATATTACTGTAAACTCCTGCCAACAGTAACCTCTGGGAGACAAGCAAGGCAGATAGCTGGTGGCAGTAACCATTGTCCCAGATAAATGCCATTAGAAAAATAGGTCAGAATCTTCACGAGCATACAAATAAGTACTCTGTAGAATTACAGCCTCAGTAATAACCTACACATCCAATATGTTGTCAGATAACTCAATAAAACACTCTGAAACATCTGAAAATAAAAGGTAGTTGCCACCTTTGCCCATAAAAATTTCAAAGTGCAGATGCCTACTAGTTCTACTGTTAAAAAAGAGAACAACAACAAAAAACTCAAACACTCCAACTAAAATAAAATTCAAAAAAATCCAGCAAAAGAAAACAATTGTGAATCAAAGAATTGTATTTTTTGAAGACTATACACACATATGAATACAAGTGTGTGTGAATACACATGTAGATCTGCATATGATCTACCACATAGCTATCATTTCTTCAGGATCCAGTTGCAGTCACTACTCCACTTGTCTCATAGTACAAATACAACTTGTTTGAACAAGCAAATTCAGATAGCAGTAGCTGTCTCACCAAGGCAACGGGAGCTCCTTCAGGGCTGCAAACTTTCCAAAGAAGCTGGCTACGTTCTGCCTCTAAACTTCCCTTAAGCCACATAGAAACACTGCACTTTTTTTTTTTTTTTACTTAACACTGCTCTTGGTTTAAAGTTACATTAGTATGTATATGCCACAACACAGAGCAGGACTGATCAGAGGATAGATACTACTCTGCAGCCTCCAGTTATTGCACTCTATGCCAAATCCTTCATAGTTAAGAGTTGGCAAGCAGGCTGTCATACTAAAGCTAAGACCACAGTGAGTGCGAATTTGATGGAGATCAAGCTACTTTCTACTTTTGTCTAATAACTGTCACAAATACAGACAAAAACTAACTGAATTTATGCAAGTTTACAGAAAGCTCCTTGTCACCGACCCTGGAGGTGTTCAAGGAATGTTTGGATTTTGTGTTGAGGGACGTGGTTTAGGGAGTACTATTGGTGATAGGTGGATGGTTGGACTGGATGACCTTGTAGGTCTTTTCCAACCTTGGTGATTGTGACATTTTTTCACTTACCCTGATTCACCTGAGTTTATTTTCCAGCTGCATCCTCTTATCCCAGCCCTGAAAAACTGTCAGTCTGTTCGCTAGCATAGACATGAAGATTACAACTAAAAATTCTAAAAAAGAATTCAATTTCCAAAGATTTCCTTTCACATCTTACCTGTTTGTTCCTGGTCTTCAGAATGAGCCAACAAATCTCTGCAGACAGGTTGTCCATCAGCCATTCTTCTGAAAGAAGAGAGAATTGTTAAAAATGTAACTCCAGGAGTACTAAGAGGATCCACTGCAATCCACATACAATATATTCAAGGGGGGGGGGGGGGGTGGAACTACATCAGGAAAAAAGTAAGAAATACAAACAGGAAAACCAATATACAGCTCAGGTGAACAAAGAACACTTTGTCTCTCTTTTGCATGCTCTACAATCAGGTTAGACAGGGAAAAACTTTCAGTCAGTAAGGATGACATTTGTATTTTACTGAGAGGATGCTGGATTCCACATCATGGAACACACAAGATGGAGATGGTAAATGTGACTCTCAGAAGACATCAGCTGTGTGAGTATAAAGAATGGATGATCAGTCCTAACCTTGACCACATTACCAGCATATTCATATCACATTTGTTATCAACTATCACTGTTGATACCTGTGAAGGCATGAGATTAGGGTTTGGTGGTCTTTTCTTGTTTTGTTTTTAAAACTAGGAAAAGAATGAGATTTAGTTCATAACAACATATTTCTCAAAACCTGCATCAAGCAACTGATTATTGCATGGATTAAATTAACATTCCTTGGTTTAAATTTAAATAAAATTTTAAACAGATAATATCAACTCAAAGTTTGTAAAGTAACATGCTGCAAAGTATAGAAGCAAAAAATCTAAATAACAAAGGAATACATAAAAGTGAGTAAGTGCCTAAAGTAATGCACTACAGAATATTAAAAATCATATTGTTATTGATGAATAATCTGATGCATTAAAATAATATGACCCAGTGAAATGTATAAGTTTCTCAACGTCTATATTTAATAGTTAATAGCCATAGCTGATACTAGTAGTCTGAATGTATGGAAAGAACTTTTCCTTCAATGAAGGCTTCAGCCTGCAGACTTTGATTTGACTTTATTAAATAGAACAATGGGTGGGAATTAGCAGCCTTCAGAGGCTGAGAACAATTTTGGATCATCACTTCCTCCCTCAGAACAATGGAGGAGTCCTGAGTGAAGCTCAAGTTCTTATCCTCTTTAACACAGTAACTTCATGCAGAAAAAGAAAATCCAAACAATGCCCTTCCCAGCTGTCAAAAAAAAGTAACAAGCAACTTCCAAAGTGGTTGTTAAACACAGCACAGTCAAATAGCAAGCAGTGGGACCAAGCACTATGTCACACAGTATTTTGTATCTTGCATTAACAACTCCATCTTATAGAATATGGATATGTGGCACAATCCAAGAATTTATTACTATTTGTTATTCACAACAAAATCATATTTTAAGAAAGCCTCATCCAAGCCAGGCTCCTACAGAAGAACACAGCTGTTTTTGCAGTTCTTCACTCATCAGAAGTGGCAGTCCCTGCTCAGCTCTTCCCCGCTGTCTCAGAGCAAAGGCACAGGTTGCAAAAACAGCTGATGGAAAATAAGGCATCATCACTAAGCTTGCCTGTGAGGATGTTTCTCCTCTTGTTAATGGCATAATGGGGCAAAACATGAAAGAGCTTGTTCAATAAACAGAGACTTAGGCTCTGGAAATAGTCACTGGCTGGGCGGTGGCGGATGTTGATGAGAAACAGAGTAATTTAAATATAGAGGGGGATTAGACTGTATTTGAAAAGGTAAATCTGTTTGACGTGTGGGAGAATGGTGGCTTAAAGAAGTGTAACACACAGAGCAACAGTCCAAGAAGGTACATTTGATGATAAAAATAAATAAAAGCATCTAAAACCAATTAGAAGTATGTCTGTCAACTTGAAACACTTAACCCTCAAATGTGTTCCCATTTGAAAGAAAAACTGCATTTTGCGAGCAGAAACCTAGTGCAAACTTAACTATTTTTTGAATACTTTTCAATCCTTACTTTTTTAGTAAAGTAAGACAAATGAAGTCTTAGTTAAAAGATAACTGAATGTTATTTTTACCTATAATGGCAAAAAAGCCTTCAGAAGAAAATGGATATGATTGGTAGTTTAACAGAATAACCTCCTGTGAGACTACACAGAACTTGAAATAATCATAAGTAACCATTTCTCGCAAAGGAAAAATCCCTTATGGTCTTATTCCCACCCAGATAAGATCTAAGATACTGGTTTGGCTTATAATTTGCTCCATAAACATTAGCAGTGTAATGTGAAAAAAAAATCAACCAGCAAATTTGAACTTCTGGACTCACCCTGGTAGCATTTTAACATGCAAATGTCATCTGAGGAGCTCTACACATCAAACGTGTTCAGAAGCATCCAAGTTTGTAACACTGTGTGCAAAGCAGCTGTTACCTGCCTCAGCCAACTAAACAGTTTGAGAGACTTTTTGGAAGGTGCAAAATTCTCTTTTATCAACAATTTATTGCTCAGAACATCACTATTACACAGAACTGTCACTCCAGAGTGAAAGAATACAGTTCTTAATATCATTTGATACTTCAACTTTTTCTATGGTGCTAACCTTTTTAAAAAATTAGAGACTATAAAAATTATGTTATGTGGCATTCTTGGAGTAAAACTGAAACAACACTGTGGGACTACTTGAATCACAAGCTTGTTAATTATACTGCTGCAAGGAGAAAACGTGCTGCAGAACTATGTTTGGTGCTGTAACAGTTGGACAGATCAATATGATGGGAAAAGCCGTTTCACCAGAGTGGTAATGACAGAAGGATTGGCACAATAGAAAGGTGCTACGAAGGAAGGGAAGAAGATTGCTCACCTGTATCAGAAGATTCCAGGTTCGCAGGGGAAAACTCCACCAAGGAGGGATCCCCAGGAAGAGATCCTTCCCCAGTGCCAGTCAGCCCTTCAATGAGGTCTAAGAGACGTGCAGCCAGGCTCCACTCCTTCTGGACGCACAGCTGCATTGCCTTCACCTGTGCTTCCAGGGCTGACTGGTCCTTTCCCCAGGTGCTCAATCAGTGGTTCAGGCCAGGACTCAACATTTCCCATACAGGTGCTAAGATGCCCTATCACAACCAAGGTGCTTTTGAAATCTGGACTTTGGCTGTTACAGTTAAGACTGGCACCCTACATACATCATGTAAGGTTATGAGTGTAGGCATAGCACGTTCCCAAATTCATCCATCTATTTAAAAAATTATTTGTCTTTTGTTTGCTTAGGCAAACAAACAGAAGCATGATCCCAAAGCTAATACACAGAAACCTCTGCAGGGCACACACAGGAACTGATAGGTCACTTTGGCATGCCAGTTAGACCAAAATGAGTTCATGTTACACAGTGTTGTCCAGCTAGAGATAATCAAAACATACTTTTGCACAACTCCATTAGCAAGAACGTTTTCTGAACAGCATTTCCTGACATAATATGGGATTTAATTTGGAGGTACCATTCTATTGAAGAAGATCCCATCTGTAGCCTCAAGTCACAGATTTCATTGCCTTAGTCTTTCCCAATTGAAAATAAACCTTAGTTGAAATACACAAATGAGGCTGATTTGGAAAACATGGACTTTTTGCCATGGCAGAACCTTTCTGCCTTTTCAAGTCAGTGAGAATTTATTCCCCCCCAGCTTTTGTTACCTGATTTCCAGGACAACCAATCCTTATGCAATCCACCAACTTTAGCCTATGCCAGAGCTGCTTCTGGCAGTGTGTTTTGGGTCTGCATTTGCTTATTCCAAAGCACTTTCTACTGGGAGTCAGGCATTACTGGGCCATTTTCATTCAAGATAAAATCATTAAGTAATCACCCGATAATTATTTACTCAGCAAAAAAACAGGCAGTCACATTACCTACAGGTACTTCTGAAAACCTGAATGATCCTGGCACTTTGCTCAGAAACTTCAGCGACTAAACATCACCCAGATCCTGTTTTATGAGTAATCCTTTTCCATTTTCTCTTGTGTCTTGCAAGTGCTGAGTCCATCATTTTAAAACAGAACTCTGGGAAGGAGGTAGGAGGGAGCGCAAGAAAATAAATTAAGACTCACACATCTGTCAGAGATTGAGACAAAGATGGTGAAATCACTCCAATTTAAATCAACATTACACAGTGCCAAAGCTTTGATAGCTCATCAGATAAACAGAAACCTGTAAGCAACATAAATAGCTAAATAGGAAATTCTATATCTCCTGACTGAGATCTATTAATTATTACCCCAGACATTTAAGAAATATTTCCTTGTGTTCTGCTGCATAAGGAAAAGAAGGACAGTAACAGCACGTAACATTAGTTTCAAATCCTAATTTTGTATTACATGTAAAATTTTTCCTATCTTAAGCAGCTGAGAGGTCCTTGCAGTCCTTTACAGGGGCATCGCTGTCTATTATAACTGGTTTTATTTACCAATTAATCCTCTTTTTTAATTGGGGCAATATTGTAAGACTTTCCCTATTGTTCTATTTAAAATTTCCCTTTATTCTTAAAGAACTGGTTAGATTTGGGTTTTAATTAGTTTCAGTCTCCTTGTGAGACTTCAGAAGGGGGCCACAAATCAGTGCAAACATGCACCTACTCTTGCAAAAACATTCAGCTGATTTGACAATCAGATTGCACAAGATAACAGCCTCTCAAGTTATTAATATAGTTTCTTTTCACTTTTCAAGTATATTTAAAAGCAACACAAAAGTTTAATGAAGAACAAAGCACTGAAGAAAAAGATAACAGCTGAAAGGCATTTTGCTGTAAGCCACAGCTGGCACACACCTTAAGCAGATTTGTATTTGCAAAAAACAACAACAACAACAACAAAAAAACCAACAACTTGTATATTTTGATCTTTTGTTTTACAGACAGCTGAGAAGTATGCAGATGAAAGGGATTCCAGCAGTTAGGTCATGCTGAACTCATTACCTCCTCTCTCCCTCCTTTTTGAGGTCACACTGAATTTCAGCCTTACAAAAGCTCTTTCTAGCTCTGCCCATCTTGCTAGAATCTGATATTCTTTGTCTGGTTCTCCTCACCTGAAATCCTGCTTTCAGGAGGAAGACAGAAACTTCACCCAACTTCAAACTACTCCAGGCGGACTTAGAAAACAATAACTATGCACTGACTTCTTCAAGAAACAATGTATTTAAGGCAAGGAATTTGAATGCATGGAAAGCAGTCAGCGCTCTAGCCTCTGATCTTCTTTCCTTAGAATTTCAGGAACAAACCACACACCAGGCACATTTTTTATTGAATATAAAGAATATTCAAGAAACTTCAACATCCTATTTTGTAAACCTCTGTATGTTTCAACATTCTTTCTGTACTTTTGTTGTTGTTGTTGTTGTTTTAACAGTGAAAACCCAGAACACCATATTTGCAGTAAGCATGTGACAGGTAGGACCATGCATGGACTAAAACAGAAGCATTACTACTGATTTACTGACAATTCTAACTTTCACACATCAGAGTATACATACACCTTACTGATCACAAAGCAAACTGTCTTACAACTTTGAGGTGCATTAAAAATTGTCAATTTTAGTATTAAATACTTCAGCATTCCAGAAGCAAGAAATCCAATCACATCAAGCAAATCTTCCAAATGATGTAGCACGCAAACTCTTACCTGAATCAAGGTGAAGTTAGATTTAACAACTGAATGTGTGCCTGATATATTTGTGGGAATCAATAATTACTACTCAGCAATACTGACAAAATAAGTAGAAATTAAAACATTTCCTGTATCATTCATTCTTCTATAATTAAAATAAGTATTTTCAAAAACTCTGCTGCCATGGACAAAAAAAAGAGAGCAGCTGAGATGGTTTCTTTCACGTAAGAAAGTATTACCAACTTCAAAATAAACTCTTCTGAAACTAAGTTCCCCACTCCTTGATGTAAGAGATGGGTTATCTGTTTAAGTTCTGTTGCATTTGATGGGATGGTGTTCAATAACAAAGGCAAATTACCACCTAAAGTTTATCCCTTCCATTTTTGCAGGGAAGACTTACAGTCATAGCTGCAACAAGGATGGTTTTTTCCAGTCAATTCAGAGCACATGACATGAATGGTAGCATGTGCAGAGCAGACAGTTCTGAACATCTAGTTTTCAATACTGCTCTATCTTTGGAGACCTGTGAAGGGATGTCTCAGCAGCGTGAGTGTTCTCTTCTTGACTTTCAGAACTTTGCTATCTTCTGTTATTTGAGAAGGCCTGCAATCTCACATTAATAATTTAATTTGCTGGAGCACAGTACTCCAGCAGCTGGCTAGTATTTTCAACTAGTATTCCACGTTTTCATTGAGCACTGAGTAGCTGAGCCACAGGAATTAAGTACACTTTTTGTAAGAATTGCTGTGCACAAACTTCTGCTGAGCCTACTTCTGGGGGTAAGAGCCTCTGTGCTAGAAAATGAATACAATACAATTTGATATTTGCAGACAGGATGTAAGCAACACAGTTCATACTGAACTAAGATGTTAGGACTAATGCCAAACTAGGAGTCAGCATAGAATAAAACCATCTAGAATTTTCATTACCATTACATCTCATTCAAGAATAATTCCAATTTTGCATCAGAATGAGTCCCTATGAGGCATGTAAGGTCCTCATGGATCCACTGGATAATAGAAGAGAAAGTGAAGTTCCAAAAAATCCAAAAATCAGTGTGTTAACATAAATAATTAAGCTACTTTACCCATTTTCATCCTGTAGATTTTTCTTAAGAGTCTCCCCACTGTTAGGCATGTTGACACACCCTCTGAAGCTGGTCACAAATGTGCTGAAGAACTGTGTGGGTCAGGCATAAATAAGCAACTGGGACAATAGAAGAAACCAACGGTAACTGGTTATTTGTTGGAAAAAACAACACGTAATACAAGAGGAGGAGACTACAGTCACAAAAGCTGTTTCTTTCTGATTTTAACATGCTTGAAATGTCGCAGTGCTGTGAGCCGCTTACTGTTAAACTTTCCTTTTAATCCAGTTCTCTTTAATTATCCATGAGAAGAATTTTAATGAGTCTACAATGCTTTAAAATGCAAATCTATTCTTTTGACGAGATTTTTAACAATTTAGTTTACACAAGTTGAAGCAATTCTTATTTTTATTACCATGATTTCCAGAAAAGAACACTCAACAAAGTTGTTTTCTTGAGGAAAACACGGATTAATTACAGTAGGAAATTCCCTGAAGTCAGTTATACCTATGAAACCCAGTACAGCAACAGCCAAGCACCTCCTCCAGCATTACAACTACTAGCACTTCATTGCCTACACCAACACAGACCTGTTGAACACTGTCGGTGTTTCTACGTATAACTCCAGTTTCTTCCCAGGATGCAGTAAGCCCAGTTTGGCAACTCTGGCTACTTCTCTGCCAGTAAATAAATAAGACCCAGGAAATAACTCAACCCTCCCACTGGAAGCAGGTTCCCTTTGGGCTTAGCCCACTGATACTTCCCTACTCTACACCCACGGTTATAGGGGATAACTTCAGCCAGGGGCTGCTCCTGGAAGACTGTGTTAATGACTACACTTCTGAAAGGAGGAGAGAGGGATGTGAGCTGTGCCATGGCACTTGCTCTCAGAGCCACAAAACACGCTCCAGAATGTTGCTTAGTGGTACAAAGCCACATTGATTAGGAAAATGTAAGACCAGCAAACTTTCTTGAAGCTTTATAGAAAGAATCGTATTTTATTCCAAAGTATCTTGCATCATGCACAAATGCTTAATTGTGCACAACACAATCTGATATTAAAGTGTGCTACATACTGTTTAACAGAAAACTCTCATGACTGTGTCAAACTAAGTTTCCTGCAATTGTCAGCTACAAACAATCCTGTCATTACAACTACAGAACCATGAATGCTGTGCTGCAATAAAAAGTTCTACAGTTAAATTGTCTTTGCAGTCCCTCTACATTTCTAAGTACTCTTCAAGCTTCAAATTGTAAATCCTAGTAAACGATGCTAACTTGTAAGAGTTCAGTAAGGAATGATCTCACCTTCCAATGATTTTTACGTGCTGCAATTTATATGATGCTGTTAGCACAGCCACCTTTTTCTTTACTGCTGGCTTGCAACATGCACAAGACTGCACCAAATTCACAGCCTGAACTTCTGCAGTGGAATGGGCCTCTTTTTCCAGGCTATAGGTGAGCTTTCTGAACACAGGCAGGTTTACAAAGCTATGAAGGAAATCAAGAGGTGAATAAGGCTCACCTACTATGTATGTCCTTGACTCTACAATTATGGCTGGAATCTGCCAGGAATTAGGGACTGATACTTGCATTGTCACTGCAACTCTACACTGTCACAAGATGCCAAACAGAAATATTACAGAAGCCAGAACAAAGCAGTGTTGTTACTACAGCCAGTAACTCAACCACAGTGCAGAGATGAGCCTTAGAGCGGGTGCAGTGTATGGCACCCCATTCATGTCTGGAACAGGACATTTCAGGGTTAATTCACAGTGCTGCTATGGCAACATGAACCTGTCCAGAGCTGTGTGGTCTCATTTTTCTCCCTTAAAAGCAAACTTAAAATGAATGGAGGAATATACTAAATCTGGATGTTCTTTGCTGTTCATCCCAGATAGTTTAAGCAGGTTGTTGACTCACGCAATGTAACAACTGTGTGATTCACGCTTTTTTGATATCATGTAACTGGTAACAAACATCTTGGTGTAGATGTTTTTTTTGTTAGGGGCATGATG
Source organism: Phasianus colchicus (assembly GCF_987193195.1). Taxonomy (NCBI): domain Eukaryota; kingdom Metazoa; phylum Chordata; class Aves; order Galliformes; family Phasianidae; genus Phasianus; species Phasianus colchicus. The sequence continues at coordinate 4,054,597 of NC_143447.1, read as the reverse complement.
TTAACCTGCCAGTCTTACTGTTACTTCATGCTGCTGGTGGTGGGTCTAAAAACAACCAAAAAAACCTCCCTCAATAACCAGCAGAATGTCTATAATGCTTTACAGTTCCTACTGCCAAAGCTTTGTGACATTTACAAAAATGGCACTACTTCAAATCTTTCTTTCTTTATTTCAGATCAGCTCTCCTAAAGCCTGACAGGTTTTCACTTTGCTATTCATACCAACCCTCAGTCGGCTTTGTTACTGAATGGCTGATAACTGCATTTACTGTCATTAGACATGGCCTTTACACAAAATATGTTCATAATAAAAATAAATAAATGTATATGTATATAGAACAAAAAAAAAAAAGGCCTCAAAATTTTTAGCTAAAACACTTTAATCAGCTCAGCAATTACCTTTACATGCTAGCAGGTCTCAGAATTCTAAACCCAAACATCTTTCTAAACATGACTTTTCCTATTCTTCCATTAAGTCTTAAGCTGAGCCCCAAAATATACCAAAGATATGTACAAATTTTAGCTACTCAGAAATGTAACTAGCTGCCATGTATTCATATTTAGATAACTAAATTTTCCAATAGCACTAAATTTTCCAATAGCCATATCTGGAAAAATATTTTCTCTAATTGGCCATGCCACAGCAACCAGAATTGCATTTTGCTTTTCTGAACAACGCACACTGCATTCTAAGGAATTGTTCCACAGTTAGAAAAAGAAACAGATCAATTTGTGCAAAGCTTCTAGAGTCACAGCATCTATAACAAAAGCATCTGAGATTCGTTTTTAACTGCAGCTTGTAGAAATTAAGGGAGATAATTGAGAGAGAAAAAAAAAAGTAGGCATCAACGTACACAAGGAAAAGAGAGTTGTTTCTGAGCACATGGAGAGAACAGCCTTTAAGGTCAAAACAAGTTTTGGTCTGAGGACAAACGTATGTAGAAACAATTATATTGCTTCCTTCTGAGGAAAAGTGCAGATTGAACCACAGGTCACCTGCCATCTGATATTTTCTTACAAGTGTTCACTCATGCAGTTGTATGTGAGTCACATTTCCTATAGATACAAACCACCTCAAGATACATAGACTTTAATCAATCAAAGCAGTACTAAGGTAACAGCTCTGACTCTGTTGTATTGCAGTTACTTAAAATTAATTACGACAGGTTACGGTACACTTAATTAAAACCTAGCTCTGAAAAATCCTCTAAAGATGCTAGTCATTCGCTGTATGCTACCCTAACAACATAAAGCAGACACCGTCATTTCAATCTTTTATCTTTCACCAAGAGGAAAAGCATTTTTCTTCTTTCTGGCTTCTGCACAGACAGAATATCCTTTTCAACAACTCTATCTGTGCAAAGAATTCCAGCACCATCTAAGGTTATAACCACTGTTATTTTTTACATAGTCTTTCTAAAGTATATTTTAACTAAGAATGATTGGTTAGAAGTGTTATTTAAAGGTTATTTTCTTAATGCATTTGTAGAAATCCTGATACCTGCTTCAACATGGAAAAAAAATCCAGCTCAACAGGACAGAAATTTGTTATGATTCAGATTCCACCTTTGTGAGAGAGTACAGCAGCAAACTTTGGTGCACCTGAAAACAGAAATTTGAGGCCTCGGGCTCCTGATTTTTTAAAGGTCCTTTTGGGAACCTGTTTACAAAAATCAGCAGCGCTCAAAGAAACTGAACTTCAGTTAACAGACTGTATTCTTACTTGTGTCACCAGGAGACAGGACACTCTTTTCAGTAACAGTTTCACAGTTCAGAAGGCATGATTTACGACACACAGCATGGCTAGAAAACAAAGGGATTGTATGAGTATTTAATACAGTAGAGATTGAAAAATAAAATGCACACTTGTTGAGGCCTATAAAGATAATGAACGCCGCAAAGGCCAGATGGGAGGCGTTATTTTGACTGGTTTTGTGCTAGCAGGGAGAATATCCATTTCAAAAACCAAAGGAAGAGTCCTCTGGTGGTTAAACAAAACAGACAACAGGAGCCAATCGCTCCCCAGCTCCCAGTCCTGCCTTTTTGGAGAGAAGCAAGCTTCTGTGCTTTTTTTTTTTTACTGCTGTTCACACCTGCATGCAAACAAGTACTTTGTAAGTAAAAAGTGACAACGCGATTTGGAGCATTACATGCAGCAGGAAGGAAAGGAAGGGAAAGAGTAAGAGAGATCAGATATTCAACTGAAAAACAGGGAAGCAACTGCTAGCTTGGAGCAACAGATTTGAGGAGGCAGCAGCACCAGGAGGTACATTGGTTAGCTGAGCAGAGAGAGGAACAGCTGCTCCAATTGCTGAGAAACACACCTGCATGTTCGAGGCTGTACTACTTTTGTTATTGAGTACGGAGATAAGGATTCCCACTCTATTCCATAGCACAGAATTGGAAAAGAGGATGTGTTTGCTTTGCTTCAGAGGCAGAGCATTGTCCTCAATTATCAAGATAAGCATTCAAGGCCAGGTTGGATGTGGCTCTGGGCAGCCTGGTCTGGTGGTCGGCGACCCTGCACATAGCAGGGGGTTGGAACTAGGCGATCGTTGTGGTTCTTTTCAACCCAGGCCATTCTATGAAAGCAGCACAGGTAACGCACTCTGCGTTCGCTCTGCCTCAAAACACCAACTGCCTGCTCTGCTAATTCTTCCAATAAATAATGAGGTTCGTACACCAAACAGAAGCAAAGAGAGAGAAAATAAATATTTGAAAGCAAAGATGAAGTAAAGGTAAGCCAGTAGCTCACTCCGATTAAGGGAGAACACAAAACAGAGCCCCATCCATACTGCGCTTCTGGGACAGCGCTCGCTAACTGCTGCTTCTAGCAGCAAACGGGCTGCTCAGAGCCTCTGCCACATCCACCCGCACCAGAACGTCTCCTCACAGAACCGAGGCACCACCTCACAACTTGAATTAATCGCTTTGAGTTTTCAGCCCCGCCCCTCACGGCCCCGCCCACGCGCAGCCCCGCTCCGCCCGCCCCTTGCCACCTTCCCGCCCCTTCCCGCCCGCTGAGGCGCCGCCCGGCGCTCCGCTCCCGCGGTGACGTCACGCGCACGGGTTCCAGACCGTTCCAGCGCCGTGACGTAGCGCGGCGTCATTCCAGAAGATTCGGCCGGCGCCGCTATAAAAGCCGCGGAAGAGGCGGAGCGCCGGCCATCATTGGGGTCGCTGAGTGCCGCGGCGTTGCGGTGCGTGTGGTGGCGAGCGGCCGCGGCCTTAGACGCGCCGTAGGCTTTCCAGGCTTTGTAAGCGCGGCGCGTCCCCACGGAGCACCATGGTGAAGGAGACGGAGTACTACGACATCCTGCAGGTGAAACCCACCGCCTCCTCTGAGGAGATCAAGCGCGCGTACCGCAAGCTGGCGCTGAAGTACCACCCCGACAAGAACCCCAGCGAGGGCGAGCGGGTAGGTTGCGGGCCGGGCCGGGGGGGTGGCGGCCGTCCCCGTGCTGGCGGGCCCGCCTGGGCGCCGTGCTCGGCTGGGCGGCTCCGGGAGCGGCCTTTGTTAGAGCGCGGCCGGTGGCGGTGCTGAGGGCAGGGCTGCGCTGGGGCGCCGTCCTGCTGCGGAGGGTGAATCGCTGAGCGCGGCTCTTACTGCTCTGCTTGCGTTCGTCGGCCTGAGTCCCGTCCTAGGAGCGATGCTTTAGAAGCGGGCAGAGCCGGAAGAGCCCCCGGTGCCCTCGTGGTGCCGTGCTGCTGGGCGGCTTGCCCTGAGGTCAGCGCAGACTGATGGATGGGGTCACCGTCCAGTGGCTCTCGCCGTGAGCGCCCTGCTTGCAAACAGCAGAGCTGCCCCAGGCGCTCAGACAAACCCACCGAACTTAATTTCTTGTGTGAGAACGAGCATCGCGGCTGGAAGACTATGGAAAGCCAATCGGGCTTGGGTGATTGCTTCATCTGTCTGTGAATTGGTCTGATGATACCTCACTGCTGGAAAGGAAGCTTCCGTTTCTGTGTATCTAGTACACTAACTCAGAGTACTAAAACTAGTCAAGTAGTAATGTGGGCTCAGCTAACATCTGCTTTTAATTTTGGCCTGCCGATTCACCTGTCCATAAGTAAACGATGATCACACTGGAACTTGTCGTTTCAGTAATGGCAAATTGTGTTCAGAAATAGCTGGACTTTATTTGTCTACTATTTTAGTGACAGGAACCTTGGAATAGTTACTCAAAAATAATCCCTTTTTTATGAGGATGATGTTTTTATTTGTATTTTAAGTCTTTCCGTGTGTAATGAGTAGAACACCAGTGTCTTGTCAATTAAAGTCAATTAAAAGTACCTGCTTAATTCCAGCTGGCTGTAGGAGCTCAGCATCTATGAAGGATCTCCACTTAGCTCTAGAACGACTAGCACTGGCCAGTGACCATCGGGGAGCCACTCGGGACAGGGATAATATGATGCCCCTTTCTTAACAGATGTGTTAGGAGTATATAATGTCGGCAAGCAGTGATCACCAAGGGGGCAGTTAGCTTGTACCTGTAAGCTGGATGTGACTCACTTGCAACGTTTGGTGGGTGGGAGGGAGAAAGGAGCTGTTCTTTGTAGACTAAAGTGTGTTAGTAGGGTCTGTGACTTATTTGTTTAGGGAGTTTCCTCTTGGAAAAAGAATAAATGTTGTAAGTGTTACAGCGGCTCAGTCCGAAGATTCAGTTGCATATGAGAGGCTTATTTTTCCTCTTGGTCATAGTTGTTCAGAGCTTCTTTTTTCTTTTTAGTTTAAACTCATATCCCAGGCATATGAAGTTCTGTCGGACCCAAAGAAAAGGGACCTCTATGACCAGGGTGGGGAGCAGGCTATTAAAGAAGGAGGCCTGAGTGGCGGCAGCTTCTCTTCACCCATGGACATCTTTGACATGTTCTTTGGTGGTGGAGGCCGAATGAATAGAGAGAGAAGAGGTACACAGTTCTAAACAAGTTCTAGAAACTCTAACCATGCACTTAAGCATAAAACACCCGTGCTGTAGTACTGCTGTTCTGCTAAGTGCACATAGTATGGGTTTTACTAGTTAAAACAATAGATGAAGTAAACTATAATACTAGTTATTCTAGTAGCAAAATTAAGTAGATAACATGATGTAGCTATTAGCAATCTTTCTGATGAGTTGTGCTTTTTTTTTGTTAAAATGGGTGTGGGTAATCTTTAGGGGTGGGGGAAATGGTGGTTGAGATGGCTAGCAGATGGGTTTTAAGTTATCTTTCAAAATCTGTGCCTCACTTGCTCATGTGCTTTGGGCAACTTGCTTCAAAGGACACCATCAACTTAAGCTGAAGTTGTTCTAAATCTAAATGGAAAAGATTTGTGAGAAATTGTGATGCTGAGCATATAATGCTGCCAAAAGCACAATCACTTCTTTTCATTTCCAGTGTCTGCTGGAAGAGCGAGTAGTAACTTGCTATAAAGATTTTGAAACTATGCTATGAAGTGGCATGGAAATACGTAGGTAGGCCTAATAGCCATTTCTAAATTGAGTAGATCTGAAGCTGGTAGTGTCCTTGCATCTTTTTCCTTTCAGTTAAGCTTATAAAATCGGGGCGAGAGTAGGGATAGAGTGGTGTTAATGATGCTTTGCTTAACTACAGCTAAACTTTATGTTCTGACTTAAGTGGGCGCTGCTCAGTGGAAGCTGATAGCACCTGCTTTAAAGGGGCTGAGCTCTGTTCTGAGTCTGGAATTAACTTTGTTTCTTCAGTGAGACTGCATGTACGAACAAGTATAGAAGCCTTTAAATAAGTATTAGTCCTCTGAGTTGTTAAACCAGAATTAATCTGTTTTTTTTCCTCTTTCTCTAAGGCAAGAATGTTGTGCACCAGCTAGGTGTATCTCTTGAAGACTTATATAATGGTGCTACAAGGAAACTGGCACTGCAAAAAAATGTTATTTGTGGGAAATGTGAAGGTAAAATAAGTAGTGGTTTCTAACACCTTTTATTCCATGATTCTTTCAAAGATTGTTGTGGAAGACTAGCAACAAACTGGATTTTCTGTTTTTCTTGAATATTTATCAGTGTACTTGCTTCTTTGCATTGCTTTATGCCAGTGCTTAGCCAGGAGTAAGGCTGTCTTCCTAAACACAGGGGTGTTAAGCTATTGATCTAATGGTGGACTTGATTATAATTTTCAGGGAGTTTACGGGCACCTTAATTAAATACCTTAATTAGAAGCTTTAATAACTAGCTGGGTTTTTTTTCCTTGAATCAGTGTGAGTAGAAGGCTAGCTTCAGTTATGCAACTCATTTTACAGCTCTTAAGTATCATAATGTCTGGTCTTGAGGTTAATCTCAATGCGGTCTGGTGTTGTAGTACTTAATTAAATATTTTGTAAGCAAGTTCTTTCCAGGGTGTTTATGGAATATTTAACTCTGGAATGTTATATGTTGATAATTGAAAACAAAGATGTATTGAGGGATAGAGGGGAAAAGACTAGTAAAATAAGCTGTGCATAGGTAACTTGACTACTTCATGTAGAAATGTTTAATTTGTGAGGCATGTTTGTCATAGAAACTATATTGTAATTACACTGGAAATATGTTGCAGAAGGATTATCAGTTACTGTAAAGGTTCTCCTGAAGTTAGTGAGTTTTAGCTTGACTACTGTAGACTATTTCTGGTCTTTGACTGAAATATCTTTAACTTTTTTGCCATAGGTTATGGAGGAAAGAGAGGTGCGGTAGAAAAGTGCCCTGTATGTAAAGGAAGAGGAATGCAAGTTCTTGTTCAGCAGATAGGACCTGGCATGGTACAACAAATCCAAACTGTGTGTCCAGAATGCAAAGGCCAAGGTGAAAGAATAAATCCAAAGGACAGGTGTGACAACTGCAATGGCTGTAAGGTTGTAAGAGAGAAAAAGATTATAGAAGTTCACGTTGATAAAGGTGAGAACTGAGTATTTGTTGTGTATTCCCTACTCCCAGTCTGATAGCTCTGCAAGAGAATAAAGTGCTTTCTCTTCCTGTAGGTATGAAAGATGGTCAAAAGATAGTGTTTCATGGAGAAGGTGACCAGGAGCCTGATCTGGAGCCTGGTGATGTCATAATTGTGCTTGATCAAAAGGATCACGGTGTTTTTCAGAGACGAGGCCATGACTTAGTTACAAAAATGAGAATTCAACTCTCAGAGGCTTTATGTGGTTTCAAAAAGACTATTGAAACTCTAGATAACAGAGTCCTTGTCATATCATCTAGACCAGGTAGGTCTTCAGAATTGATGACATACAAAATGCTTGTTTGATTATGCTGTCTGTTCTTAATCACTGCTGCAACAAACCATAATTATGGTTGCAGTCATTTAATTCAGGATTGGAAAGAGTGACAACTAAATATTGCATGTGGAATTACAGCTAAAGATGTCAAATGCTGCTTATGAAATCTCTACTTCAATTATGGGATTTAAGTTTATAAACTGTATTAGATCATCTGCTTCTCTTAGCACAGCCACCAGGCTGAATTAGCTGACTTTATTTTTTTTTACTGTAGATGAAATACTCTTAAGGAGCTTATTTCAGTGTTCCTTTTATTCAGTTTGGTTTTAGTACTCTTCAATCCACAATTTTCACTTTTCTTTAGAAAACTAAAAATTGCTTTTGATAGCTGAACTTCTGTCACGTTAAACAACTCCCAACTTTTGTGTAGGTGAAGTGATAAAACATGGTGACCTGAAGTGTATCTACAATGAAGGGATGCCTATCTACAAATCTCCAATGGACAGAGGCAGCTTAATTATACAGTTTTTGGTAAGTGACTGCTTGCTTACTGCAGCAAATGAATTATTAGCATCAGAAATAACTTAGTTTTAAATAAATTGTAGGTCCAGTTTCCAGAGCAGCACTGGCTTCCAAGGGAGAAACTGAACATGCTGGAGGCTCTACTTCCTCCAAGAGAAGATGTTATGATTACAGATGAGATGGATCAAGTAGACCTTGAAGATTTTGATCCAAGTGAGCAAACCTACCGTAACAGTGGAGGAGAAGCATATGAAGAAGATGAGGATGGTCCAAGAACAGGTGTACAGTGTCAGACATCTTAAATTGAGGTGGAGTTGATATTGCCTAAAATGTAAATTTTCACAATGAAAACTGCATGGCTGTAATAGCCACTGCTTGTGGTCTTTGTGTTCAGCAAATTGAGTTGCTGCGCTGTCAGTATCACTTTTTTTTGTAACTAATTTATATTGTGTTCTTGTCTTATATATAAAGCAAGTGTCACACAGCTGAGAACCAACTGAGTTGGTATATGTTTCCTTGTGCTTTGAAGGTTCTCAATTTATTTCACTGATGCTATTTATATAAGACTCTCACAATACTGGTATAAGTTGAGTAGTGTCTTATGTAAATATTTTCATACTGAAAAAATAATTTCATAGAATAAAACATAGCAGAAGTTACTTCTAATAAATAGAACTTCACCTTTTGTTTTTTCTTGTACTTCTTGAGCCAATCTAGAATCTCTAAATAAATTCAAGTCCCCGCTCTCCTTTGTATACTTAACTTTGCATGTTGCAACCCTGTTAGCTGTATTCCTCATGTATATCAAATGTTCTTTCTGCATAATAATCTTTTTCCTCTTCTCTACAATAGGCTAGTATTCTTTTAATGCTTAGCTTTATGTAAGTGTAAGAACTTACAGATCGTACAACCTTAATCTGTATAGTGTCTATGTGCTGCAGAATGACATGCACTATAACACTTCCAAATAAAACTAGAACTTAGGTTTTTGAGAGATCATACCTCAGCCTTTTCTAGAAAGTGTTGTTTTCTCTTGGGCAGTAGGTACTTTAACTTTAAGATGAATATTATTACAAAACTACCTGCCTTGGCTATGCTGTTCCCTTTTCTAATACATGAAATAGCATAGTAAAACGATGACTTATCCCTCTGAGCTGTTTTTCTTGCAGCAGAATCACTGGAGTCAGAGTTGAAAAGCAATGTACTGCCCCTTACTGAGATTAAACTGTGATCAGGCACCTGTCACCATACAATTATTGGAACAGCTGTTCAACTTAGATGACCCTCTCTCACTTTCAGGAGCAACATGAAGATGAGCAAAGCCTATCCTAATGTCTGTCACTTTCCCTTCTCCTAAAATAAGTTTGACCAGCTTGAACAACAATTTCTAGCTCTCATCTATTTCTGTGAAGGCAGGGAACAAATACCAGTGGCAGATTAACTGAGCAGTTACTCTAGGTGACTATATCCTTCTAAAAACGTTTCTCTAAAAATCACAAATTAATTGCAGTGGTAGCTTTTATTTTTAAAAAAGTAAAGCTTTTTCCCATGCTAAACAGAATTGAAATTACAAATGATATCTCATTTCTTCAGCATTACTAAAATGCTTTTTTAATAAAAAAGTAATAATACATGAACTGCAGTATTTCTAAGAAATGCCACAGCAGAAAACCAAAGCATTTAACTCAAGACATTTAAACAGGACAGTCATAAATATGGATTTCTTGGTCGTCTCCAACAGATACAATTTTAGACCCACTTCCATTATATTTCACGCCCCAAACCTGCAAATAGGACATAAGGAAAGTTATCAGGGAAGACAGTAAGGCAAAAGTGTATTCGTCTTTGCAGCAAGTTCTATATACTGACTAGAAGAAACAAAAGAGGATCTTTTAAGAAAACCCCCTTGGTGCTGATTTGGTTATACCTCTTGCTTTTAATAGCAGTGTGCCCTCTAGTTGTCTGGGAAGATCTTACTTTCCTACTGACCACAGATCATGCATTCTCTATATATCTGAAAACTACCATTGTGTATTTGCCCCAGTTTGAAAATGTTAGGCTTGATTTATGTGTTCTTAGATTGTTCTCTTGAGGAGTCTAAAATAACAGTACAGGCATTTAAGGATAAAGTATCAAGGATGCTTATCAAGCTTTTATGATAATTCCCCCTTATGCATCTGTGCTGTTGGAAGTAATAAGACCACAGACAAAGATAAAACAATAGAGGTTGATAAGAATACCTTCAGCCATCTGGGACTGTCCTCATTTGAACCTCTAAAAATGAGTTGTGGAAGGCATCTATCTATACCCTTGAAATATTAGTTTGATATTAAGTATCTAAAAATTACTAACGATTCGAGGATTTCATTATAGCACGATGAAGACAAATCCCAAAGCTATAGTTCTCTATAGTTCTAATTTTAAACACAAATGCAGATAACTGCACACCTTAAGTATTCCTGTTAAGATAGAGACTTAATGCAACAGTAGACAGAACGGTTTTAAGTTGCTAATGTACCTGGTCTTGGTGGTCAAAGAAAGTATGAACACAGGTTCTTGTTCCAGCATCCCAAACTTTTACGCTTTTATCAGATGAACTGAAAAAGTAATATTGATCAACACCTAAATTAATAGATTAACTGTAGTTCAGTAACAAAGATACATGTCTTCCAGCAGGTTCCAGTGACCTATAAAATACATTCACTGGTCCTTTATATGCAACATAAAAATAAGGGTTCCCATTTTAGCCAGAAAATTCTTCCAAGATCCTTGATGCAAAGATAAAGAAGTGCATGTTATGTAAACCTGGGTCACCTTGTCTGAGCTGTCTGAAGAGTTGTTAATCTACTAGATCAACGTGTAATATTACATTACATTGTAATTATTTTTTTTTTAATAACAACTTCTCAAGCTCTCTAGAATTAAATTGCCCATTTAGAGGTTAAGATGTTTTTTACTTGGAGGGAACTACACTGCACTGGGATGACTTAGCCTGTTCACAATTGCTATTAGGTTGCAGATTATTTCTTGAGCCTTTTATTGGAATGTTTGAATGCAGCTACTTCGTGATCAATCTCTCTTTATAAATATAAAACTCTTTTTAAAATAAGCATAAAGGATTTTAAACTTGTTACTACCTGGAAACAAAGTGGGTATCATCAGGACAAAATGCTACATTTAATACCCAGGATCCATGACCGCTCAGTGTGCCAGCCAAGTTGGCATGCTGTCTGTAGAAAGAACAAATTTAGAAAACACAGAATTATAACATCAATATTTGCCTTCTAAATGCCAGGGAATCAGCAGTCAGATCATACTGTAGTTACTGTACTCCTAACAGTTCAATAGAAAGATGACAGAAGGCGACTTCTGGACATTTTTTCATCCAAGCAGAATGGTGTTGAAATAATTTTTTTTTTCCCATTTCAAGAGTTAAAAAGGGGCCACTATAAAGATGCATAGATGGAAGAAACAGTTGGACCTGAAAAACTTCTATGAAGAAGGCATAGTAATGCATGTGTAAGGAAGTGAAGATCACTGAGGTGGTTCCTTTTCTCCCCAACATCTTCCAGGTTTTGGCATAGTGCAAGAGAAAAAGGTCATAAACAATATCATTTCTTGGGTACAGATGTTTAAGATAATACACAGGACAGACACACAAAACAACCTGTTCCCTACAGGACTAAATATGAGAAAAGTCATTTGTTTGCAAGCTAATGCCGCCATTCACCTATGTGCTTTTTAAAAACTAGAGAATTTGTGTTTTAGTACTTAAGGTTATTTACTAGATAAAGCAATCTCCAAAAGCTCAACAGGATTACAGAGATTGGAGAGTTTGCTGTATTTATTACAGCATTGGCCTTTTAAAGTAGCATGTGTTGCAAAATGACAACTCACACATCGTAGATTTTGATGTAGCCGTCATCTGAAGCAGTTACAAGTAATTGAGAGTCTGGAGAAAATGTCAGTGAACGAATAGGCATCGCATGACCTGAAATTGAAGTATTCATGGCTTACAACATAGCTCTTCACTTACTAATGGCAGCAACAGTAATGAGTTACGCCAGAACAGCACTTCTAAAAGAAAGCAACCTCTCTGCTTTTGTTTTCTTCTTCATACAACATACAGTGGAAACTGTTGGTAGTTCAGAGCTTTGAATGCTGAAGTATGTCTACTCCAACACAAAAGTTACCCCCCTGTTTTCACAGCTGTGAATCTTAATCTGATCTCACACTGCTTTCTAATAGGATGAGCATCATACTTTCTAAAATGATTTCATCATGTTTGAAGTTGTTGGGTTCTTTATTATATACTGGACACAAACTGCATGAACATTAAAAGCACATTTATCTTAAAAATGTGCATTTTTACAACATAGTTGTTTTCTCTGACACCATAATGAGAAGAAAAACCACATGCACAGTAGCACAATTTGCCTCATTTATGCAATACACAACTGTGCAACACAAGAAGCAACTGCAGTTCTAAAAACTGGGTTAAGCATTACTGATACTTACATTTTAAGATAAGCATTTATACTGCAAGCCTGAGTTTATATTATGTGTTAGAGTACACTAAATAAATAAGATCTAATGGAAAAGAAACACTATTTATGCCATGGCTGTTCTATCTGATAACGACTTGTTAAACCCTTCAGTTTTCTTGAGTAAAACAATAACTTAGATCATGCAAATCATTACCTTCTAGCGTGTGCAAAAGTTTTCCAGTTGCAATATCAAAAATATTGATAATGCCATCTATTGCTCCACTGGCTAAATATTTTCCATCTGGGCTCTATAAGACAAGACAAGAAGCATGCATTTAACAACTGTAAGAATTCCTGCTGTGTACCTCCCCAGTGCTCTTGGCACGTTGTCACAAAGTATGGCTGACAATGTTACATAGAAATTAGCTGAAGGAAGAAGAAAATCTGATTGACAACATATTACAACATACTTCACTTAAGAAATTACAAATTGTGCTTCTTACATATGCAATGCTAAGGATGAACTTTCCTCTTGTGTCCAGAGAATATTCTTTTTTTCCAGTTTCAACACCGAAAATATTTACTTTTCCCACATGACTTCCTGTTGCAAGGAACTGGGAATCAGGTGAAAAAGCCAGGGACCAAGCATCAACTGTATTAAAAAAAAAAAAAAAAACAACAGCAAAACATTCAGTTATCTGAGTACTTTTGCTGGCCCTTATCCAATGCTGTCAGTACTGGATGCATGTTTGTACTATTCTTAATACTCCAAACTCCACTTAGTAACAGTGGACCAGTTCATTAATGTTAACTTCCTTCTACATAATTAATGCAGTACAGCACAAAACGTTTATTTCAGTTTAGTGAAAAATGCTATTTTCTTCCAGGATCTTGGCTTTAGTAGCTCCTCCTGTAACAAGAGGTTTAGAATTAAGACTGTATATGTGAAGTCTGAATTCTTTTCTCCTCATGACAAAAGATATTAAGCCAGTAAAAGAAAGAAATGCTAGCAGTTAGCAAAGTACTCGAGACACAGGAGAAGCATACAGATAAAAGAAAGTAACATGGCTCAACATGCCTTGTGAGTGAATTAAAAAACCTTTTGAGGGTAAGGTAATGTGTTTACCTGGCACAGTGTAACTCAGGCACTTCTACAGGCTTAATTACCTAAAGCACTCCAAAAATAAAATAAAGGATTTGCCCATGGATCAATGACATATTTAGAATAGGCAATAATGAAATAATCTGCATTTCAACTCAGAGAATGCAACATCAACAGACTTCAGCTTTCCTGTAATTTGACTTGCTCCCTTAGGCTTGGATGTACTGCATAAATGAGCATCACATATACAGCTCAAATTTAATGCACATCTAGATAGCATTAGCAAGTTCAGACTTTATAACCAATCTGAATTGTTTGTGATTTTTTTTTTTTTTACATATCCTTACATTATATATCTGTAAGAGCAAGGTAAAATGTAAAAGCATTTTGCTTTATGTATATGGGAAATGTTGAGTCCTGGCCTGAACCAGTGATTGAGCACCTGGGGAAAGGATGGTCAGCTCTGGAAGCACAGGTGAAGGCAATTCAGCTGTGTGACTGGAAGGGGTGGGGCCTGGCTGCACCTCTCCTAGACCTCATTGAAGGGCTGACTGCCATTGGGAAAGGATCTCTTCTTGGATATCTCCTTGGTGGAGCTTTCCCCTGTGAACCTGGAATCTTCTGATGTGGGTGAGCAATTTTCTTTCCTTCCTTTATAGCACCTTTCTATCGTGCTGATCCTTTGTCATTATACCTCTGTAAAACACTTTTTCCCCATCATATTGATCTGTCCAATTGTTACAGTATCTACCAAAAAGTGTATCCAAGTGTAAGCATTAATAGTGTGTAAATGTAAAACTGTCCAATACTACTTTGTGATGAGTTGGTAAAAATCATTAAAAGTTTAAGATTTTGCAAGCAAAGATTAGGAAAAAAATCTAGTCATCATCTAGTACTCTAATTAGACACTGTCCAATATTTACCACCTAGTGTTAGGACACATCTTATATACAGATAGCTTAACACTGGTATCTTACCAGGCCCAGCATCTATTGACTTGATCTGTTTGCCAGTTTCTAGATCCCAAAGGCGAATGTGGGCATCTAGGGAGCTAGATGCTGCAATGGAGCCTGTGTGGCTGATATCCACAGACACCACACCTAGCTGGTGACCCTCCAACGTCCATTGTAGATCCAATTTCTCATCATTCCTTTTGTGACAGGGAAAGAAAACAAAGTTATGAATAGCTGAGGGGTACTTTACCAATCTCAAACCTCAGACAGAACAAACAAACAAGATAACCCATAGTTCTCCATTTTGGTCAGCCAGGGGGTAATCTGAGTGAAAAGCATAGACAGAAGTGCACAAATTGTCTATGGTACTCAAAAGAAAGAACCAACAAATCAATTATTTACCATATTTATGCAAAGTACTTCACTTTACATTTTTAAGTATTCCCACAGAAATCACCATTCCACAGCAATATATGAGTACTTACACAACACACCTCATCTGCCACCATAAAATGAAACGACGACTAATATCTTTATAATATCATAACAGAGCAACTCAAGTAATTAAAGTGAAGCACATGCCTATCTTCCTCTGACTAAGGGAGAGAAAAAATTCTTTGCCAAAGTACACATCAGTACTACTTTATTAGGATTATGAGGATTTGTTCTTTTTATAAGAAAGGAAGATGACATTTTCTTTTTTATTTTCCTCCCATTATTCATTTCACAGTAGACACATTCCTTCCTAATGCATTACCTCAAAAAGTTGCATTTCTAATTCTTTGGCTTCAAAATGCAACAAGTCCTACCACTATCTGGTAAAAGACATGGAAAATATGATGCACATTTTCAAAAGGGTTTGTGTTCTTAAAAATGTAAAGCATCCCAGAATGCTACCACTCCAAGAGAAAAAGATAAGGTCTGCTCAAGAGAAGAGCTGTGTGCTATGCTACCCCTTCCCTGATGTAATTTCTAACATCCTTGCAGACGGTGCAAATTTAAGACTGCTGTAACTCTGTACCAACTACTTCCCAGGGACAAAACTGCTCATAGCATACAATACAAAGCACTTCACTTACCACTTCCAGACTTTTACAAGATCATCCAAAGAACCAGAGATCACTGTTTCAGAACCATCTTTTTTATTCTTTCCCCAGGCAACTGACCAGATTGCATCATCATGAGCTAAAAGAGAATGAAAGCATAGAAACTAAAAGTTAAAGTACTTTCTTTTGATGTAAGACAACAACCAGTTTTTACTTCCTGCAGAGCAGATAGGCCAATGAATATCTAGATGTGACACAGTTACATGCCTGAGGCAAACACATATACAGACTGTGCCTAGAAAAGGGAGAATTGCTATGCACGTGCGGAAGCAATATTATACACACAGAAAGCTCCAAATAAACAAGCCTAATACAAGAGGAGCATCATCTCAATGCAGAACCCTTCTTTATTACCATTCTCACATAGATATCTGTATCTTAATCAAGGAAATCAATTGTAATTATTACAATGAGTCAATTGTAATAAATCTGTGTTATCTAGTTTACAACAAAGCTTTCTATCTGACTGGTAGCTCTGGGAGGTCCCATCCCATTTTTCTGTTTTGTTTTTTGATTATTTTGTTTCCTTATACCCTAAATAACTTATGTATATGCCAACCTGCCATTGTTACTCATATTGCTTACTCTCCTTGTCATCTTGTTCTCTGACTCTCTCTCTCCCAGTTATGTGATACTGCTACTTCAGGGGCTGTCTCCTAATTATCATTAATTATCTTGTAAGTTGTTTAGTAGCCCTTAGGTGTACTGAAAGAGCTAAGATTATACTATCCATCTGCTGCAAGCTATCTGATGAAGACACAAGAATCATCCAGCAAAGACAAACTTTAAACGCGTTCAGAGTTAATTTTTACAGCAGCAAAAATTAGAAAGATTGGAAAATTACTAGATTGGATGCTCTACTTTGTTAAAAACAAAACAGACCCTTCCCCCCAGCAAGGAGATTAAAAGAGAAAATTGCTCTTTTTGTGTGTGTTGTTTTACCATTTTAAGACTGCTTGTCCAAACATCTGTATCCTAGTAGAAAATTTTATGGAAGGAAGTTTTATTAGGCAGAAATCATGGTGGCTTTGATCCTAAGTCTACTGCACGTGCTGCTGCAAGAACACACCACCACAGCCTCAGTGCCTTTATACCTTTCCCAGGACAGTTTCAGAATGCACGAGAGCCCAATCAGCAAAACAAGTCGCCCTGCTGCTGGTCAGGAAGAGCTGCCTGCTGTGCAGCAGCAGTAACACCCAGTTCTCATTGCCCTGAACACAACAGCTATTTTGTTTGCTGCTGAAAAACTGCTCTGATGTACACATAACACAGACACCCCGTTGATCTCAGTGGCACATCTGTTCTACGTCACCCGAGGAAGCCAGAATTAAGAAGTACAAGTTAGTGCCTTCTCACCTTGTTCTTGCTTGAAGAGAATACCATACTAGAAAGAAAAAATAATTGGCATTATGCATAAACAGCCTAAAAATCCATCCAAGTAGCGATCCGTCTGAGTAACGCTATGTTTTGATTTACCTGTGTGGTCATGTCTGCGAGGAAGCGACCTCAGCAGGAACGCTCTGGAAGGAGAACATCCATTAGGCGCGACACGCACGGATAAAGGCCCGAGGGACCCCCCTGCCACCCCCCGCCCGCCTCACCCCGTGCGGCCCTCCCGGACCCCATCGCCGCTGCCGCACTCACCCCCTTCACAGCGCGCCGTTACAGTACCGTGCCGTGCCCACACACACACAGCTTCCGGTCGCCACAGCTGTCGCCGCCGTCGCACACTGATGAGGTCACGTACCACAGAGAGCGCGGCAAGAGCGCCCCCTCCCGCGGCCTTCTTCTACGCCTCGACCATAGAGTGCCGCCGTGCGGTGCCGCTGAGCGCGGCTCTTCGCGCCCTAACGGTCACCGCGCGCCTCCCTCACGGGGCGGCTGTGGGAGCCGAGAGGCTGAGCGCGCGGGTCTGTGCTCAGCCGCTCGCGGTGCGCTGTGTGCTTCGCAAGTTCCTCGGCTGGTCGCATTGCGACAGCCAGCGTTATGTGAGGAACCAGCCGCTGGCCTTGTAGTTGCCCTAAAGCAGTCAGCATTTCTGGGCGGCGTGGACATAACTGTAGTACCTTCAGTGCCATCCCGGCTGTTTCTGTCAGCCCCAAACCCGCCTCTCACCGCCGGCTGCTGGCTCACCTCACCTCTGCCCCGCGCCCCGGAGCTGCGGTTGTATTTATATGTCCTACCAGGATTCTCCCCAGAATTCTTCCGTTTAAATTTGTGCTTAAAATATACCACTTCCACCTCATAGGCAGGACTGGGTTCTGCCGTCTGTATACAGTACTGTTATACAGCCTTTGAGAGTTGAAGTATTGCCAGTCCACGGAGAATCTTCACACCGTGCTGAACTCTCCTGAGCACCGATATTTATTTTGCACTCAGAACATCTCAGATCTGCACAGAAAAAAAAAAAATACTGTTCTCCTGCAAGCGCAGAGTGAGCTCGTGGGTTATTTCCTACATCAATTATGTCACAAATCGCTATTTGTTAGAGTGAAATCTGATTAGATGCTGCTTTGGTGCATCAAGAGGATGATCTGAAGCAGTGTTCCACGTGTTTGATTGTAGATAAACTGCCTGCTTGGAATGGTTGCTGAGAGCATGTCTATTTGCCCCTGTTCTGTTAGTGCTCCAACTAAAGTGCTTTGTGTCTGTATGGATACTTCAACCCTCATCAGAACAACACTTTATGAGCATATGCTGGTTTCATAGAACAGTGTTACAAAGGAAGACTGGAAGTATTTAAGAGCAGCACGATCACCCTGTTACTGTGAACGGTTAGAAGTGATTTAGGTTAAAACTGTTTTTCTTTGAGATGTCACACACAAATTGCAAAAGGAAGTTCCCAGCCTAAAGCACAGTTGAAGAGGACAAACAGAACAGCTAGTTTCAAAGATAATAGGCTGAGTGCTGTCATGGCCAGCTCATAACTCAGACCAGGATTCACCATTCAACATTTGCCCAGCCTTTCTTTCTCAAAAGCCAAATTTATCAAGATCTCAAGGTCACCCAAACCTTCCTACAGGATAAAGGTAATTAACTATGAGTTTCTGCTCTGCACTTAGATGAGTACTACAACATTCAAATGTTGTCAGCCACATTAGCTCCTCTCCCTCGTCCATAGTAAATAATCCATTAAGTAGTGGGGATGAGAAAAGTGATAGAGGTACTTGAAGTTATCTGCAGTAGGTAGTGGGAAAGTATAAGACAAGACTTGAGGACGGAACAATGTGGTCATTTTGGAAATGACCGTGTAACACCACTGGCACCATAGGGTTGGATTGGATGACAGGTGCCTTTCAGGGCTGATCCATGGATTTCAGGATGATTTTCCACAGTAGGGTTCTGTGTAGGGTTAGCCTGCAGGCACTGCGGAGACAAAGGGCTGCCTCACGCAGACCTCGGGGTCAGCATGTAGATTTACATCGTCTGCCCGTTGTGGGGCAGCAGCATCAAGATAATCACCGCTCCTTGTGGTAGCAAAGGGTTGGCACTCACAGTGTCACGTTAATCAGCTGAACACTTCTGTGTTAGGGACTGAGCAGTTGTGGCAGAATTCCTTTGCTTACATTGCCCAACGTGCCCCTAGGAAACTGCTGAGAGATTGTTTTCCTGGGAGTGAATTGGAATTATATTTGCAGTTTGCTCATGCATTTCAAGTACTTGTCCCCTTCATCAAGTTCCACAAAGACAGTTACACATAGAATGTACACTTTTTCCTTGAAAGACTGTTATATGGGAACTATTGAGTCCTGGCCTGAACCACTGATTGAGCACCTGGGGAAAGGACCCGGTCGGCCCTGGAAGCACAGGTGAAGGCAATGCAGCTGTGTGACCAGAAGGAGTAGAGCCTGGCTGCACGTCTCTTAGACCTCATTGAAGGGCTGACTGGTACTGGGGAAGAGTCTTTTCCTGGAGATCCCTCCTTGGTGGAGCTTTCCCCTGTGAATCTGGAATCTTCTGATATGGGTGCGTAATCTTCTTCCTTTATAGCACGTTTCTGTTGTGCTGGTCCTTGTGTCATCACACGTTTGTTGTAACGCCTTTCCCACTGTTTGATCTAATTGCTACAGACCATGTATGAGCGTGTATAATTCACCTATCAGCACCTATAATTCACCTATCAGTAGCATGTTACTGTTATGACAGTAGAGAGAAAAGCAAGAGCCACAGAAAATAAGATCTTAATTGCAAAATAAAAAAAAAAAAACAAAAAACTGCAAAAGCAGTTCTGCTTTTGAAAGGAGTCCATCTGTGTACCTACACGTTGACACTGCTTTAAGCTTGCACTTAAATACTGAATTGCTTCTCTAGCAAGGAAGGAAACATTTCTATATATTTATCCAACAAGCAGTGAGTTCTTTAGACAGACAAAAGAGGAAAAGAAAATCAAAGCTGTCATAGACTGAGCCAAACAGGAATGAAAATAATGCTTAGCAGGTACAAATCTCTCTGACTGGCACTCTGCTGTTCTTCCCCAAATTATCTGTGTAGGATAATGGCAAGAGGACAGCTTGGCCTGGAAAGCACTTTCCTTTAAAATGAATGAGGTGAGCAGTGAGATTGGAGTGACTAAACAGCTTCTTCTGGGAAGAGGAAAGTAAAACAGTTAATTAAGCCAATAAATCCTAAAAACTAGACTTCCTCCTCAGAAGCAACCTTATCCCTGCCACTGCCTGCAGAGCAGCCAGAATGTTTAGATGTAATTACAGGCCTTTCAGTCTCTAGGTTATAGCATTTATAGGTCAAGAGAAGCCTTTCAGAGCACGGCTATTTTGAAAGGAATGATTTAAAAAAGAATGCTTTTCATTGTAGACTTTCCAAGAGTTGATCTGTGCTTGGTGACAACTGACCCCAGCCATTGCTCTCACTTTGTCTTCTCTTTCTCCTTGTTGGGAAACTTCAGTCCTTCCTTCAAGTACTTGCATTTAATCAGGATTACTATATTTTATTCTTGATTTTGTTCTCTCTTGTAGCTTTTCTGTTGTTTTTGTTGTTTCTTTTGTTTGGGGAGAGGTGGGTCAGAGAGAGTTTCTTAGACATCTACATGAGCCTGAAATGTTGAATGAGTATATATAAAAATCAAGTATGATAAAAGAAACATCTGGTGTTCGTTTGTCAGGAGTGAACTGAGAGACAGGGAGAAGAGGATTTTCCTCACCTGCTGTGGAACATCCTCAATTCCATGAATTTGTTCTCTGCTTGACCAAGTTTTTCACAGTTGGTTACAGATAAAGACATGATGGTTCCAGTCTTAGGGTATTTGCTTGTAAAATGTTACTAATTTTATACTCCTTATGGATTCTCTTTATAAAGTAACAGTCCAGGTAGCTGCTTGAATTGGTTTGAAGCCTACTGTTTATTGGAGAGAGGAGCTGAAAACTAACCTGGCACTGTAACTTCTCTGTAGCTCTAACAATCTTTCTGATATGAAAAAAAAATTTCACAGCATCAAATGTGGAGAATGCAACTCTGACTGTTGAGAATAATTAGTAAGAAAACTCAAATCAGTACCCTTCATCTATTGGCAGCAACTTTGGAAAGCAGGTTTGAAGTAATTAGCTTAGATACTTTCAGAATATTTTCAGAAGCTGGACTTAGTGTTCATTCCTATATTTTTGTGTCACTGTCTAGAATGTATTTACATAAATGGACACTTGGATCTCCACATGCCTGGTATCCATTGGCATGGTTTACTAGCAGCCAGGCTACATGGACCCTCACTTGGCTCAACCAGCCAATTACTTTACCACTTATCATCATGTCACTGTCTCTCTTTGTTACTGCAGCCTTCAATGACACTTCTGTCTTCATCAACACTGTTCCATTCATGCTGTTTGCTTTGATGACTTTGCTGGGCAACCTCTTTTGTGTCCGAGCCTCCTTGAGAGAAAGCCTTATTTTTCCTCAGTTTGTTTGTCTGGCTACCAGACCCTTGTGAGTCAAACTGATGGTTTTAATCTTACGTAGAGGAGCTATACTGAAGGATAAATGCCAGTGCTCTGCATGCCCTGGCTCCTGTGGAAGTCTAAGAATGTGGAAGAACTAAGCATGGCACACCATCAAACATTACATTCAGCTACCGCTGGACAGGGTGCTTCAATGAGATAATGTACATTCATTAAATCTTTTTGTTGTTTGCATGCTGTGAAAGCCCGTTTTACAGTGGTGCTTCATCATATTATTTCTGTGCAGTGAGAGCAGGTTTTCTTGGCTTACAGATTTTACTAGGTCCTGAGCACAAGTTCATGTGCTCTATGCACTCCATTCTGTAAATACCTCATAGTATGCTGTGTGCTTTCCTCTAGTGTGAGCTCCCATCATGACTACTTTGTTCACACCTGACATTGTACCACCCATAGGTGCTTCATATAATGGAAAAAAAAATTCCAGAATTCCAGTGTGATGACCTGCTTGTGTTTAGTGATGTGTTAGTGAGAGAAGCAGAAGCATGGCATGGAGAAATCATAGATGTTATATATGAACTGATCACTGTGTAGGTCCCACATGATGTATCCCTTGTATAGTGTTAGCCCCATTGAATCTGCTAGCTCAGGAGCAGGCTTAGAGGTGCTAAGGGTGAAGAGTCCCTAGATGTGGTCACTGCAGCATGTTTGGCAAGTGTTAGCCAGGTGGTCTTTGCTTCTCTCAGGAGTTTGTACCTTCTGCATTTATTTGAAAGGGAGTTATGAGTCTGCTGCTGTACTGAGCTGTGTTTGGTTTGTGACCCAGCTAGCTACAGCTCTCAATGTTTCTTAATGGAGGGATGTACAGCATTTCTGTAACATCGCCTCAGCCAGGAAAATGTTTGCCAACTGACCTGAACTTCTGCAGTCAGGAACAAAGAAGGTGATCTTTTAGGCCCTTGCAATACAAATTTAGCCAAGTGCAGTCATTAGCTCTCATTTACTAATCCTAGATCCAGTTTTGGTTACTGGCAGTGATTGAAAGATCATTATTTGAAGTGCTAGAGCCACCATAAATACGGCTGGGATATTTCAAAAAAATCAAACATCACCTCTTGTTTCTACACGCTGCCTTCTGTGCCAGGTTTCAGCTTCCAGGGAAGGAAGTAATGTGCATAAAATGGGGGGTGGTGCACAAAAGCTGAAAATGCCATTTAATGTGAACTGCAGCCTGGCTTTGAAACTTTTAGTCCTGGAAAGCTAGAATGTAGTCATGCTCAGCCTAACTTTGGAAGTGACAATGTCAGCCTTGGCCAGTTATGCTGTGTGTGCATACACATCTCCTCCTGTGCAAATCACAGCAAGAACAGCTGCTGTTCTGGAGATGGGGTGTTCCTGGGCTTATTGCATGTGTTAACAGAAATGCTGTTATAGCATTGCTGGTAAGATGCTAATTTAAAGTGAAGCAGATTGTAATTATGGGTTTCAGTGGAACATATTGCCTAAGACTGAGGTGGAAGGTTTTTTGATTGTATTTAGCAAGCAGTATATTGAATTTGAGAGCTAGATTTCCTCCAAAAGCAGGACAGAATCCATTTGTTGTACAGTGAGTCTGTCTGTAAGGATTTCACAATTGATCTCCTTCAAGAAGATCTCAACTTGCTGAGTAAAGACAATCTGCTTTGCCATCTATGCACTGGTCTCTGCACAAATTCTTTTATTGTTGCTTTCTTTTTTTTTAAACATGAATTGGGTCACTTTCCAGTCTTCCTGCATTAGGGCACAGTGACAAAATCTAATGTGACAGCTGCCCAGTGTTCTGATGTTTCCAAGCAGGAGGTGTGAGGCACTGAAGAGAGGCTCTGCCCCTGGAGGAATTAAATCTCTTAGGAAAAAGTCTGAGATCCTTCCAAGTGTTTTGGTGGCTGACTTTCTAGCAAACTGCTATAAGCCTTGTTGGACTGCTTTGACTAGTAAAGCCGATCTGAACTTTCTCAGACTGCTACTGCTGTCTTCCTTTTGCCTGCTTCTCTGTGGTGAGGTCTAGCTGGTCCAGGTCTCATAGGTCACTTGTCTGAGATAAGAGGAGACAAGCTGGGCAGAATGTGCAAGCACTGAGCCCCAGGGAACCAACACTTGAGTGTGTTCAGTTGGAGAGGAGAGATGGGGCAGGGGAGACAGAGGGGAAAAACGCACAAGCGCAGAGCTCTCTGCTACCCATTACATGGCTGCACCTTGCCCTATGGGACCTGTGGTGACAGAGGGGAGCAGTCATCTTCAGGATCATAATTAGACACCTGTCTCTAAAGCTTGTGGAATCTAATTAAGCTACTACAATATTCATTTTTCTGCCTTGATGATTTGCTTTTGCTTATAACCATTCTTCTGACTCATTTGCCCAGACTCTTCTGTTTCACATCTTTATCATCTGAAGACAATTAACTTAACTCTGAAGACCTTTATAGCTAAGACACTAAGAAGTTTATAGCTAAGAACTCTGGCCCTTTTGTCACCTGTCACTCAGTATAACAGGTTCTGCAATAATCACAGTAGCAACAACTGAGTGCCAAAGTTTGCTTCTCTTTTTTCACATGCAGCACTGTGTTATTGCTGGAGTATTCTAGTTGGTTTCAGTGGGCAGATGTGAAAGTTTGCCTACGACCCATTCTGAGGAAGGGTAGGAAAATCTTTTCCGAATTATTACTGGATAATAAATCAATAATCTCCAGATGAAATTATTTCATCTTCATTTCAAAATCAGTTTCTTTTTGAAAGAGTAACAAGAACAGATGTATTGACATGTTAACATGCATTACAAGTAAATAGATGCCAGTGCATGAACACCCTGACTGCTGTAACATCCCTCAGCTCCTCCCTTAAAATAACCGGGGTAAGAAACTATGGGTAATTTGCATAATCAAATAACTCATAGCCAGTGACAACTACAACACTGCATCCCTAACTAATTTAGAAAGCTTTCACGTAGTTTTAATATGTCAAATAGCTCAATTTTCATAATGCTCCAGGTAAAACTCTGCCTTTTATCGACTTGTTTAACAGTGGAATCAGTCTTGTAGATAAAGTATGATTATTCTAGTTGTGTAGGACTGCACAGTTCTGTTTATTGTGGGGAAAATGGTGAGGAGGTGCTGTGTACAGGTACATATGAAAGGAATGTGCTTTTTGACAGGCTAAGTCCTCTGCTATCAGTGCAGCAGCATCTGTTCTCATGGGACATTTCTAGAACTGTTTGAAGTGGTAAAATTATAATAATAATAATGATTTCCTAAAGCAGCAGAACATATTAATATTTGCAGTGGAAGTCTATTTTCTGCCATGTTGCCCCTGCAGTGCTTTACACCACTGGTGTTTCTCTGAAACTGTGCAGGTGCATTAGTCCCCTTTATTTTCTATTCCTGACCAACAGACTTACTCTCAGCGTGCTTTCCTGCCAGGTTGGGGGTATCCAAAGGATTCTTACAATTTCATTTCTGGTGGTTGGTTGCTTTTCTTTATGACAAAGTTCCAAGTATGGCATCTCACATGAAACTTTCTTTCATGCTATCACTGTAAATATCTTCCCCCCACCCCCAGTGAGACGGAGCTGGCAATTTCAAGGAATAAGATGAATACAGAAATAGGTGCTGCATGGATTCTTCTTGCAGGTCTGTGCCTTTGCTACCACTTCTTACTTCTGAAAATTATCTTCTTTACATTGTAGCTCTAGTAAGGAAATAA
Source organism: Phasianus colchicus (assembly GCF_987193195.1). NCBI lineage: Eukaryota > Metazoa > Chordata > Aves > Galliformes > Phasianidae > Phasianus > Phasianus colchicus. The sequence continues at coordinate 4,029,574 of NC_143447.1, read as the reverse complement.
GATTGGAATATTTACGTTAAATGCTGTGACACTGTTACTACATGCTCATGGATGATCATAGGGGCCACGCACAGTCCTGGTTAAAACCTACAACTTTTCCCTTTCATCTCCAAACTGCAGCCAACACAGCAGAGCAGAGCTGGTTCCAAAGAGAATTTGAAGAAAATGTCAGAACATACTGGATACTAAAACCCACAGAATGAAGAAGTTGAAAAGTATGTAAAAGGAATGTATTTACTCCAATTCCTTACACTTCTAGGAATTTGTTAGACAGATATTTATTAGACAGTTAAGACAGATATGATTTGTCTCTTCTTTTCCTTTAAATTATATTGGTTTCATGTAAACATATTATTCAGCATATTTCATTTTTAAAGCATTAGATTCCTACAGTACCATTCTTTCTACTTTGCAGATTAGGGGAAGTGAATTTTCTTTATGTTCTTCTGATAAAATTCCAAGATCAATTTTTATCCTGTGAGTGAACCACTTAGCCTGGGGGAAACGCCAAGAACTTACAAATCCAATAGTTGGCTTGTTTGCCTGTGAGCTTGTAAATTAAGTTCTTCTATTATTCCCACCATCTTTCTGCACATGCACTCAGTGCTGTCCTCATTGTCTCATCTCTCACCACACCACATGCTGTGTACAGACAATGAAGAGTCAATCAAGCAGAGCTGCTCCAAAACAAGCAGTGATATCACAAATGAACAACCTCTCTTTTATTGCTACTTGTGCACAAGGCTGGTAAGCAAACAGAAATCAGTGTTGACCTGCTGCTGTTGGGCATTTGACAAGCAGCAGTAAATGGCCTTCTAGATACAACGTTCAGGATTGTCAATGTGTTTTATTAGGGCTATATGAGTTCTAGCTGCCTTACCTACTGTTATTTACCTTTCACTTTTGATACATCTTTACAATGGTGAGATCATGGTGTGGATTACCCCTCCCCCCCCCCCAATTTACTAATAGGTGTTATTGGTAAGAGCCAAGGTCTGTCCTGAGAATGAAGTTCCAGGTTCTGTATGCACTCTGGTTTGCTGCTTCAGGAAACATGCCTGCTTCAATGAGTTCCACATACATGCTCTATTGTCTATTTGTATTTTCAGTGTGTCACTTCTCCTTTCTGCTCCTATCTCTTTTTTCCTTGATACTTTGAGACTGTGTCATATTTAGCATGGTACCTACCTACTCTTCTTGTCAGATACAACTAATGTCACAGGGTCCACAGGAAGGAGTGACACTTCAGAGCTGGCTGTACAGACCTGTTCCCTCAGTACAGGGTAACTGGTTACATACTTCACCTCTTTCTTTGCCTAGCCTTTTCCAAGCTTGGGGACTCCATTTTAAATGAGTGCTAGCTGAAAGGACTATTTGAATCATTTTCATTGTGTGAGATGATAGCTTATGCCAGTAGTACATTACATATATTTATGGGCTTTCTACCAACCACAAGCAATTAGAGCTGTGCTGTACTGTATAAAGTCAGTGTCACGCTACATGCTGCATGTGTGTATGGTACAACTAAGCCCTTTAGAACTGTCAGACAAAACAGCATTTGAAATCTTTAGCCAGCAGCAAACCAGTCTGTCACAGTCATTAGACTAAAAACATGGGAAGTGCATTAGAGATTACTGTGAAAGTATATTCTGTCTAATCACAGCTGCAGGCAATGTCTTTCTTAAGCAATAAATAAATCAGCAAAATGAAGGTCTGTTTCAACAGCAGCAAGTCAGGAGCTTATACACAGTTTACCTTAAAAAGCATGGTTAATCTTGTTTTTGTTTTTTTTTCCATCCATAATAGCTCAGTGTAAATGTTTCCTTGTTAAGCTGTGCTTAGTCTACTTTCCAAAGGCAAATGCTGTTTCTGGAACTGTGATATCTTGAAATCATCAGCATACAAATAACAGTAGTAAAAATATTTGTTGCTGCTATCACAATCCGGCCATGAGCCCCTTACCAAGAGATGGCCATTCCCTGTGATTGAATCAAAATGCTGAATCTGATCCTATTCTTAGTTCCTTCCACTGATCAACACTCTTTCCTCTTGGCTTTTCATTTGCAGATGTGGCTCATACATCTGGCACCTGAAAGGAGTGTTTATTTGTTATCTCACAGGTCGATTGCCTTAGCACCATGCCACCTGTGCCACACCTCTATCAGTCCACTTGTGAGTCAAGTGCTTTGATATATTTTCTCCAGAACCTTTCTTGCTGAAAGATCATTGGTTCCAGTTATACCTTCAGCATCAGTAATCTGGCCATTGAGTCGCTGAAAAGGAATTTCTCAGCCGCACTTATTTTTTTCTTAACAGACAGTGAGTTCAGATTTTTGAAGCACAACAAGCTCCTGAACATGGTCTGCTGTCCTGATCTTTACCATCTATTCCCTCTTATTTTAGATCACAGACAGCCCTCCTAGCTATTTTGCTTCTGGAGCATTTCTTTCTTCTGGAAGGAAGTCTCTCCATATTTTGCTCAGTCCAAGCCTGTTTTTGTTACCATTACTCATGCAACAATGAATTTATACCATATAATTTCAGAAACCAGAAAAACACATGAGAGAGTGTCCATTAAAAATCAGTGGTATTATGGACAGAACTTCTCTCGTTAAAGAAAGTTATGTTCAACTTAATGACTTTGTCATAGCTCATTAAGGAAAATCAGAATTAATATACTTCTATTTGTTCATTTCCAACTGTGGTAAGTTATGTCCCTGGCATATAGGCTACATTTCTCTTTAGAAATTCTGCTTAGGTTTGTAGCCCAGATATTTACATTGATTTATTTGTGCCAAGAAAATATCATTCACAGTTATTTATGAGTGAAGAAAAGTAGGCAATTAGATCTATAGCACCTGGCATAACAGGACCTTAATCCTTGGACTGCCTTTTGAATGCAATATTAAAAAACAATACCTAGTTGAAAAAAAAGAGTGTTTTCTGTTTTATGACATAGTCTGTCTGTTTATATTGAATTATTGAACTTGTTTTGATGTAGTCTTAGTTTGGTATTTTTTGAAATGTTCATATAATGCCAGTTCTCATTTTATAAACTTCATATGCCTGAACACAGTCTATATGATAGAACAATGCCTTTTTTATATTAAAAAAGTATCACTTTGCATGAGTTGGAAAGCCATAGCCATCTGACACTGGTGGCAGATACTGAGTTCAGATGAGGAGAGTCTTTATTCACTGACACACAACAATTAATGGCAAAAGGGAAGATTTCAACTTTTTGTTCTGAGATGTGTGGCTTAGGATTGTTGTTTAGATTTATGATCTGGAAAGATGTTGGTCTATTTTGCAAGGAGAGGCAACATTATATTAAAATAAAAAATGAAACATTTGAAAGAAACTAAATGACTTAGGAGCCTAAATTTGCATTCTTGCAACTTCTTTGTGTCCTCTTTTTCTGTTGTCTCTGTCCAGAAAAAGAGAGGCTACATCAGCACAACCGAGTTCAAAGTTCAGCAATTCCCTTTAGCGCTGTGCCCTTTTAATATTGTTAATAATCTCTCTATTGGTTGTGTGTCAGCTTTTATGAAAACATCCCCCTCAACTTAGTTGCACTCTCTCTGCAATTACAGTAACTCCTACTTTGAGGGTTCATACCTCGAGATTACAAATGAAGGACAAAATATCTGTCCTCCTCCCATGTTTTTTCCATTTAACATTGTTGATGGATGTTGTCCATAGGAAACTGCTCAAGATTGAATGCATCTGTGATGCAGATGGAAGAGTTGCATGTTGCATGAAGCATGCTCTGCACTAGGTGGTGCTCATGGAAACTACAGTCTCCTTCATGCTCCAGTAAATTTACTCCCATTATCTTAAAAATAAGAGGAGTACAAAGGTATTTTGAGACATGCAGGATGGAGATTTCTTAGATTGTGAACGGGCTCTTTTGAGGAAGGGATTCTCGAGAAATGTGAGGCACATTCTGTTGAAAGTCACTTATTTTGACATTCATGTAATCTTTTAGCACAAATACGTCTGCTGCTTTAAAAGTCTGACACCCTTTGCAGCAAGGCCCTTTACCTCAGCTAGAATTTCTGGTTTTCCAGTAAAAAGATCTCTCAACCCTCACAACCACTCAGAACGTCAGACTTGCTATGTCTTACCTAAAGAAAATTGAAAGAATTTTCAAAAACAGGTATTTCTTCACAAACACCATTGTAAGTTTACATGTTAGAATCCATAATTTTTTCAAGTCTGAATACAGCACCTTCTTTTAAGAACTTTGTTCACCATGTGCAAATGTGATTGCATTCAGCTAGTCTTTTAAGTACATAGTGAGACTTGTAAATAAAAGCATTGCTATTCAGCTATGTGCTAAGCACTCTTCCACTGCAATCATGCAAGCTTAAACAATTATTAATTGTGAAGACGGTTTCTTTAATTTAGGTACCTTATACGGTTTCCTACAAACATCAGCATCCAGGTTTTAAAACTGTGGCTGTAACCACCTAGGTCCCCAGAGATGACCCTTCAAATCTTTAATGATGAGGAAGTGGTTCAAGTTATCTTGATGCTTCCCAGATAATGTGTAGACAAAGAATGTCTGCATTATTCCTTTTCAGTCTGAAATCCACAGATCTACTACTAGAGAGGAAGCCTGGGAAACAATGACCTCCTTGTCAGAGATGCTGGTTTCAGTTGGGAACAGTCACTTGGCCTGTTTAGTTAATAAGCCCCAGAAACCTCCTGAATTAGAAAGAGCAAATGATATTAGTTTAGAAGGTCAGAGGGTTAACAAAGGAAGGAGCAGTTGTTTTCTAAGCAAAGTTTAGCAGTACAAAACAAAGATGGAGGGGGAAAATGGATACTATAGAACACCTATAGCTTACATCTTACTGGACCTTGTCTTCTGACATAAACTGATGTATCTTCACTGGAACAGTTCCTTATACTGGTAAGGATCAGCTCCAAACCCTTAGACTTATGACTGTTTTGAGACAGGCTGATGGAAAACCTTTGATAACACATTTGGAATTCTAAATTGAATTAACAGATGAGATTCCTGTTTCCTGGTTCTAATTTACGTGGAATGCTAATTTTTTTTTTTTTTTTTGTCTGCCAGATGTAGTAAAAAGCTTTTGAATTTAACATATACACAAAGGTCAGAGCACCAGAGTAAAAACTGGGATTGTGCAAATGTTAGGGCCCCTATAGCTTCAGGACATGGCCCTGTTGGGAGTTCAGTCCAGACCTAAATGGAAATATGCTCCTTTGAATTCACTCATTCTTCTTCTGGACAGTCAGATAAAGAATAACATGGTCCTCTATCCCCAGAGACAAAGATCCTTTAAGAGACTCCAATATCTAAGGTAATCCATGCATCAGTTTGGTCCATCTGCCTGACTAAATCTTAATAGACCTGAGTCTTCTTTAGAGAGGAACTGACACAGTTTGATTGCTTTTATATTGACAGCTACAGCTTTACTAATACCTTTTGTTAAGCAAAAGAGAACTGCAGAGCTTCTGAAAGCCTCTGTGAACATCACCGATTTCCAATGCAATGGTAACTTCTTTATGAGAAAACAACAACTTCTCAGCATTAGTGATGATGGGGAGCATTTGCAGTCTAATGACCAAACTTCAACGGTGTCACAAGCTGAAATACATCAAGGCTACATAACATGCAGAGCACTGCTCTCACTTTCCTATCCTTGCTCAGTTATTTCTTGTGGCCACATACAGAAAGTACCTCAACATAGCTCAACAGGGAGGTTGGATTTTCAGAGTTACTTTGTCAGTATCTCTACCTATTTCCTGACTCAAGTGCACATTCAGAGGCTTCTATTTGAAACACCATACGAGTTTCTATTTAAAATGGGAACAGCAACCTTGTTTCTGACTGTGGTGCACACATACAGAACCTTACTTGATTTGAAGAAGGCTTGATTTTCTTTCTTAGAGAGTAATGCAGACCAGTATGACCCCACCTGGTGAGCCCAGGAGACAGATTTGGGCTTCAGAGCACTCCTGTTCATCAGCCTGTGCAAAAAGCTGCCACTCACAGCAGCCTCTGATCCTCTGCTCCGCTAGCCTAGTCTCTTCCTTATGTTGCCTGTGAGCAGGTAATAATGATTTTACTGCTTAAAGAGATTTTCATAATCTTTTTTGCAGTGGGTGTACTTGTCTGGACAGACGCATCCCCAAAACATCATTTGAAGCAGTCTGAAATCTCATGAGCATTTCAGTTGAAATTAGTGGGTATTCTTTCAACTGTTAATGAGAGTGCAGTAGAATATACAGGACACCACTGAATACATTCGTATTACATTTCACCTTTTGTCATGCTGGAGGTCCATGGTAAATTAATTTGGCAGATAAATTTACGATGGCAATTTGCCTTCCAGTTGCATAATTTATTCATGTCAGAAATAATTTATTATACTCTTCTTTAAGCCATTCTTTTTTTGGGGTACCACCTTAGTAAATAAAATTTATTGTTTACCCTGAGCCTTGTATGGCTTCACAGTGGTCAGTCAATAACCTCAAGGGGATAGTTTTGGTCACATTACTGGTCACTTATTTGGATGGATGATGAAGTGCCCTGGTCCCATCTGTACATATATTACTTTCTTTTGTCTTAGTGACACTGTTGGAGAGATTAATTAGGTCCATCTGCAGGGGAAGATCAGCCTTGGGGGATTCAGGTGAATAAAATAAATGCCAAGGGGAAAAAAACTGCTGACAGGGGTGTTTTGGAAATCAAACTGTTTTCCATAGCATGAATGAGGAAATTACATAAAGAAAGGGCTTGAAAGAAAAGTGTAACTACCATTTAGTTTGATTATTTCAGCATGACCTGATACGTATCTGCTATTGCTGCTGTAGGATAAGAATCTATGATGAGGGTTGAAGTCCACAGACAGTATTCCCAGCTGTGTAAATCAGTATAGCTTTCAGATCTTAGTGGAGCTGCACTCACTTTATGAGGGTACAGATTTGAGCTATTTCTGACATGGTGATATTCTCTGCTCTTCATTTGTATGATCCAAGATGTGAAGTAAGCTAATCAGAATTCCCATTCTGTCTCCTCTTTTTTTATTCTAACTATACTCATTGTAGCTCTTGCACCCCACCTCTATTTTTTTCCTTTCTCATGACTTCCTTTATGTTTTTCATAGTTCTTCCTTGTCTCCTTCTTCTTCTTTAAAAATAATAATAATAATAACCTAACAGCATTGATCTAACTGATATGATCAGAGCTTATAAAATAGAATCTCACCCCTTACTGACTTGAATATTAGTATATGTGTAATTAATTGGTTAACTGGTACATAAGCCATAAATTTGAAATTTATTGCAATTTAAATAATCTCTTTCTGTTTCTGTATCAATCTAAGAGAGGACTCATACAATCCCAATATTTTCATACAATGGAAAATAGAAAAGAAAAAAAATCCCACGTGTTTTACTCACTGAAAGTTCACTGTCTTAAGGACCTGGAATGTAAGAGTTGTTCTGCTTTTAAACTTCTGTTGGAGTGAAGTGAGGCTCTTTATGAGATTGCAATTCAACTCCTGCTGACTTTTTAAATGAATTAGTAAATGCAGAAGAATGAGGGAATATTTTTGAAATAGAATGGGAAAACAAACTATATAAAGAGAAGATGCATGCAGGAAGGATAACATGGAAGAATGTAGGTGATTAATTCAATTACTTCATATATATGAAGAACTTTTGATGACATACCTCAAGGAAAATATTTGCTCTGGAAATACGTGGTCCTGCCTCCAGCCCTGTGCTAACAGCAGTGACCCTGAGTCTCAGAGGCACAATTCTGTGCGCTTGAATTTTGGGGTCTAATTCTAAAGAGCTGCTGAACCCAGCCTGTAGCACTAGAAGGAAAGCTGCCCTATGTGTAATAAGGTGTGAACATGTGCATATTGTCAGACAACACCAGTTAGACACCCAAGAATGTACTGTGTCGGTGAGTTGGTAACTCATAGTCTTTAGACAAGATTGTAAACTAAATAAAAATGTAGTTTGACTTAGATGTACTTGAGCTGAGTAGCTCAATGTGCTGACCTTGCAGAAGAGAGCCTTTGCCACCTGCAGGCTTTTGTTCTTTCTAGCTTGCCACACTTTCTAAATGAAGGGTATTCTGAAGGTTCTCTCCTGGCCAACATGAGGCAGGTCGGTGGCCACAGTCCAACACCTTGAAAACTGGTCCTACCTCTGAGAAACACCTTCACAGCCAACGTCTCCTGGAATCCTCCTTGTTCAGATCAGCAGTGGAAATTAAGTGGTCCTTTAAAGACCAAAATGCTGCCCTTCAAATCTTCTGGACCAATTTATTTTCTTAGGTAGACACAGATGGCTCCTACTCAGTTTTGCTGCACTTGCTTATTATTATTATATCTCTGTCCTGCAGATGCTGCATTGCTTCCACTGGGGTCCACGTGTACTTATTTGTGGGGTTCTGGAAGCAAGCCTGGATTATGGCAGTATGCTTTCAGTGGTGTAACTGGCAAGCTGAAACTGAGGCACTCTGCAGGGGGTTTCAGCACTGCTTTTAGCAATACACAGATTTGGTGCCGGCTCATTGGGCCTGCAGCTTTTTGTTCATAAGATTTGAGCCCACCTGCCATGGAGATATCATTTCTGTGTCTGCTCTGTGACTTTTTTTTCCCTGCTGTTTTTATTATTATTATTATTACTGGTAATTGTGAGTCTTGTGTGGTTTGCTTTTTGTTTGTTTGTTGTTTTGTTTTGTTTTGCATTTCCTTTTTTGGGGGGTGGATGCATTTAATTTTGTTTTAATTTTGAGGTGACTGGAAATCTTCAAACAAATTTTTTCAGGTGGAGAATCTCTTCTCATTTACTACAAAACAAGAAGTGCCTTATGCCTGGATTTGGTTTGTTTCTTTGTTTTTCTAGAGGAAATTGATTTGGAAACAGATATTTCCCACCAAAATTTTCATTTTTTGGAAAAAAAGACATTTTTCCATTAGAATATGTCAGATACAGAGCTGTGCCAGGTCTCCAGGGTGTCCTAAAAAGATGAGGAAAAAATTCAGTAAAAAAAGAATGACTGCTAATAGAGAAATATTTGGTTCTGCCCTACAGTTCTGCCTTACTGGAGAAAAGCTTTTCCTGGGGTGGAAAATGAGAACAAATTTCACTCTGCAGAAACTGCAGAACCCTTCCTGCCAGATGGCTGCAGTAAGTCCCAGATCTGCACATTTTCCAGGGGTGAACACATTTTAGACATACCTCAAGGAACCAGCTCGTCATTTCACAGAGGCAGTGAAACAAGTGACGAATGGCTGTGAATGCAGCATGGAGCCAGCTCAGCAAAGGGCTTCCTATCATTAAAATACATCTGCCTCCGTTCTGAGTGGGAAATCACAGCCCTCTGAATCTTAGAGTATTTCCTTATGCACAATAGCAGCAGAACTGGTCCATGTGTCTTAACCCATCAAATCCTGCTCCTCTTAATCATGTGGATAAATCAGCTGCAGTGAGGAACTTCAGTCCAGCACCTCTGGCCCGAAACTGGGGGATTCCAAGCAATGGAACTGATCATGACAATGCAGCGAGGCGCAGATGGGTGCTCACAGCTACAGCATGCTGATGTTTATTTAGAACAGCGGGACGAGGCTTGGTGCGCTTCTCCACGAATCGCTGTGACCACAACATGCCCCGCTCCTCGGGATGCAGGTGGAACGCCATGCAGCCCCTCGGCTCTATCCTCTGCCTGCAGCCGGGCGATGCAGTGGCTCTGACTACAGAAGTGTACGGGCTTTGCACGTGTCGCTGTCCCTCGCCCTGCTCGGGCTCGGATCGGTGCGGGCACGGCTCCAACCGCCTGCCCTGCGCAGGGCCGTGCCCCCTCTGCACCCCTTTGGTGGAGCCGTCCGCGTTAGCGGTTCTGGGGACGCGCTCACCCCGGGTTCCAGAGCTGGCACAGGTGTGCCCGGACAGCTCGGGCACAGGGTGTGATGGTGTGCTTCGGCACCTCGGCCCAGCGAGGCTGGGAACGGTACACCCTGAGCCCCCAGATTCCTCTCCCATTTGCGTCGTTCTCCGTTTTCCCCCGGCTGCCTCTGGGCTCTGTCATCGAGTCCTCGGCGCCCAGCGGCTGGAAGAGTGGCAATCGGGCGGCCCAAGGAGGTCTGCGGAGGAGGGAGGGATGGAGGGATGGATGGATGGATGGATGGATGGATGGATGGATGGATGGATGGAAGGCTGCGAAGACGGACAGACGGAAGGCTGGGAGGAGGGACGGCAGCCTGGCGGCGTGCGCCGCTCCCAGGGGAAGGGCTGGGGGCCGGCTGGGGACCGGTGGGTGTGACCCGCTCTCCCCTCCACCGCCGCGGTCCGCCCCGCTCACACGGTGCCCGAGCCGCAGAGCGAGCAGCATCGTCGCGTCCTCGCCGCCCGCCCCGCCATGCCCAACTTCGCCGGCACCTGGAAGATGAGGAGCAGCGAGAATTTCGACGAGCTCCTTAAGGCGCTGGGTGAGCTCGGGGCTGGCGGGCGGGCTGGGGCGACGAAGCGACGGGAGGGAAGCGGGGCGGCCAGAGCGGCGCGGTGCCCGGTGCCCGGTGCCGCCCGGGAAGGCTCGGGGCTGCGGCGCGGGGAAAGCTGCGAGCCCTGCCCGGGGATCGCGGGGCGGTCTCACCTGCGAGAGCCGGCTGCCCTGCCCGGGGATCTGCCGCACCGCTCTGCCCGGAGCCGCGGCTTCTCCGCGCGGGGCTGCAGCGCTGCCTTTCGGCCCCCCGCCCCGAGCCGGACTGGTGCTGGGCGAGCTGGCGAACTCAAGTTCTGCTTCCTCCCCGCTTCGCCCAGGTGTCAACGCCATGCTCAGGAAGGTGGCGGTGGCGGCCGCCTCCAAACCCCACGTGGAGATCCGCCAGGACGGGGACCAGTTCTACATCAAAACTTCCACCACTGTCCGCACCACGGAGATCAACTTCAAAATCGGGGAGAGCTTTGAGGAGGAGACGGTGGATGGCCGAAAATGCAGGGTAAGAGGAGAGCTATGAGTACGGTGTGTGTGTGTGTGTGTGTGTGCGCACGCTGAGAGGTGCAGACCTGCTGCTCCGGCCGTGAGAGCCACTGTGTCTGCCCAGCTTCCGTACCAAACTCCTCTTAGATGGGATTAACACATCTGCTGTCCTCCACCTTCTTCCTCCTGGAAATGCTGAGGGGGGGTCTTGGTGATTGCAGCTCACCTCAGCCAACACCTGCACATGGCATGCAGGACAGAGCAAAGCTGAAATCTGAAGGTAACGGAGCATGACAGGTGTTGAGGGCATAGTTGAGTATCTGCTTGCCAGCTCCCAGCCAGCCAGGCTTTTGTCTAGCTCTCTTTGCCTCCATCTCTCTTAAAGACCTCATCCACAGTGAAGGCTCTCCCTGGTCCCCCCTCCTTGGTGTGGACATGGGGAGCACTGGAATGAGAGACACCTCAAGAGTCAGGATTTAGTGCACAAACTTGGCATAACTGTTTTCCAAAACTCAGTTGGACAAGTTCACAAGCAGTTCACATTGGTTATTTTGGGCTGAAATTATCTGTCATTCCTTTGCAAATTTACGTTTTCAGATTGCTGGTTGGATAAATCTTTAGCAATGTAGGACAGAATTCCAGACAGAGTTACACTAGCTACAGTTATGCCATCTCCTTATACAGAAGTGCACCAGAGGGAGTGTTTGGGGTTTGATTCTCTGTGTAAGCCCCTGAACCTGTACCCTTTGTAAGCCACTTCGATGGCTGTGGAGGGGATATAATATTGTTAAGTCAGCAGGATGTGATCCTGGCTTCGCCCAGGATCTGATGTAGGTGCATGGGATTGAGTGTACTGGAGAACTGGACTCTGATCAGTGCTGTCTTTCAAAAAAAAGTTAACAAATGATGAGTATGTAATCCTTTACCCAAGTACTTGACTCACTGACATTTATAAGACTGCCTGAGAAAGGTGTGTGAGTAAAGAGTAGAAATGTCCCAAATAAAGAATATGGTTTTTATAATAGGCTGTGGTGGTGCAACAGCCTATTAACCAAGCTGTAATCTCTGCTGATTCTTGGGCCAGCTGCTGAAGCTGTTTGAACAACTGAAAAATCAGAGTAAACTTCATATCTGCAGTGCAATTGTTGTGAATTTAAGATTTTGACAAAGAGAGGCAGATATTGGAAGATGGTGAATACTTAAATCAACACTCTTCATCTCCAGGATGAGTTATCATATATTTAACAGTTTGTTCAGGAAATGTTGCTGGCTGTTAATTTGTCTTGCTCAGCAAAAGTAGTTTTTTCATGTATAATTCATACACAATAAATGTGACCTGCTTTCTAGAGGAGGATTTATTGCTGCAGATGGAAAAACAATAATTATGGCTGTAAGCTTTGCAGGTTAGAAAAATCTGAAAGAAACGTTTTTTGTGAAGTGTAAATTTTTTCCATGTGTTGTGAAATTATTTATAGTTCAGACTCAGGAATTAGTTGTACTGTTGGATATATATAGCCAAGATGTGGCTGTGGAGCAGAAATTGACAAATAATACAAAATAATACTTCAGAATATAATTTGCAATACCTGGCAAAATTGCTAACTGGTGATAGGCTGTGATACACTTCATGGAGATGGAGGGTTTTGTTCTGCCAACTAACTTGATCCATTGTTCATAAAACAAAGAGGAGTCCAGTGCAGTTCAGTGAAAGGCATAGCTTCTATAACTGCCACTTGAGGAGGCTTGTTGGCTTAAAAACCTATTGTTTTGGAATAAATATATAAAGTGAACAGCTAATTTTAGATCAAAGGATGGGTTTTGTTTTTAAATGTTTTCTCCCTCAGAATGTCTGGGGAGTGTTAACTCCATTTTATGCCTACATATGTGCACACGTTTGTATATAATCATGGACTAATGAATGTCTCCCATGTGCTAGTTGTAAAGCAATTACTCACACATTCATTACAGGGCATCCTTCTGCACAGCTGTTCCATTGCCCCATAGAATAATAGTTCAGTGCTAGAATGAAAAGCAACAGAAAGTCAAGGCTTGCCTATTTGTGAAAGCTAAACAAAATCCTATATTTTCTTAACTTGTTTTTCTGTGGTTTCATAATCATTATTCAAATGCTTTGAAAAAAGCCCGAGGGTATTTTCAATCACCAGACCTAGAGCCTTAAAAAAGAAATATCACAAACACTGGAATTCTGACCAAGTTCCTGTAATGGAGCTGTAGCTGTGATTTATTCAGGGTTGTTAGTGCAATATCTGCTTAACATACAGTTAACTTGGCTCGGTGCCACACAGCATGGAAGGTTATAAGTGGCAAATGCTGCATTATTTATCACCACAAAATGATACACAGTGCTCTTGATGCTTTTACTCTGAGGGGACAAGTAATATGTCACATCAAACCACATGAGCCAAGGTATTTGGGCACTATATTATCACATGTTTCTAAACAATGGTTTTCAACATCAAGCCATTCATGAAAACGGCTTTTGAGTTTGGAAACAAGTGCTGATTTACACCGAAAAGACACATCTACAATTACTTTGCTATTATATATTTATTAAAATAAATCCTTACAACTTAATTTTGATTTCATCACTTTCCACTGATGTCTGTTTCCTTTGCCTTTATCTGTGTTGTACTCCTTTACAGCAGTTGTTCTCACTACTGCTCATTGTTGTCTCTCTGCTTCATGCTGCTGGAGAATATAATTAATGCTATTCCTAATGGTTTTCTTGCCTGCAGAGTTTGGCCACTTGGGAGAATGAAAACAAGATCTATTGCAAACAAACTCTTATTGAGGGAGATGGTCCTAAAACATACTGGACTCGAGAATTAGCTAATGATGAGCTGATTTTGGTAAGAACCTCTAACCCAACCAATGCATGCACCGTGTTAACAGCTTTTTGTTGCTTACTACTTTTTTAAATCTATCTGGAAAAAAACTGCCATTTTCATAATTCTCTGCAGTACGATTCACACATCAAATCTTTTCCTTTCTTTTTCGTATTTTTTTTCTTTAAGAAAAAATGCAAATTTATGCAGATTCTCTTGCATTTCGTTGCTATATCTTTCACCATGTTTTTACTGGTGGAATAATCATAAGTGGGCCACTTCTGCTCTCTATGTCCGCAGTAACACCAAAGAATTTGTTTGATTTATTGCAGATTTTCTCTGGTGAGAGCGAGATCAAAGCATTTGACCTCATTTCTGGAGAACCTCCTTTTTATAAGCATGTGTTTAATGTGATGCTTCTCATACACAGGCACATGGTGTACAGGAGACATGTGGCATGTTGTTGGTATGCTCTAATCTCATTCTGTTTATGAAGAACCACAATTCCTTCCCAATCTTTGCCACTACCCCCTGTTCCTTGACCATCTCTCAATCCAGTTCAGAGCTGCCCTCATGAGTTTGCTACAAATATGCACGTTTACACATTTGCTGTCAGCCAACATCCCCCCACTCCTTTGTGACCTTCCATATGGCAGCAGGGTTACTTCAAGCATTTGCAGTAGCACCTCTGCAACTGCCTCTCCATTCATGCCATGAATCACGAGCAGTTTCTTTATTTATATTGTACTTACTTCTGTTAGAGTTGAATTTGCTCTAATGTATATTTCCCTAGGAATCCATCTACATTGATTAATTAAATAACATCCAGAACTGAATATAGACACAATTTTTCTAAGTTACATGTAACACAGTTCACCTCAAGTTCAGAATCTTTTATTTTGCATATTCTTTCAAGTGAATTCTGGATAAATCAGTTGGCTGAGCAGTTGTGCCTCATTGGTTTGGGCATGGAAGAGATGCTGCTGGAGCAACAAGTAAGAAAACATCAAACAGGGAATTCTCATTTCAGGTTATCAGACTAATTAAACTCCTGCAATTTAAAAAACAAACAACCTCTCAAACGCTTCTCTAAAGCAGTTGGAGCTCTGTTTTTAGTAGTGCATATGAAACAAAAACAGGACCCAAACCTAGCCAAGTATAAATAGAAAGCTTTTAAAGTATTACTGTTATTCCTGACTTCTTGGAACTGTTCATCCATCCCTTATGAGAAAGAGTATGTTGGTAACGAGGTGGAACTGTTTTTTGCTGAAAGAATACTGTAATTCTGGACCATTTATTTTGAACTAATCACTGATATTCTTTATATCATCCCAAAAGTTAAGGAGGCAAAGTACTCTGATTCTGCTTCATCTTTAACGTACCAAATAAAATGAATTCTCACCTTTAACTTTTTCAGCTTTCTAAAACATTTTTGTAGTTTATTACTTTAACAATAAACTAGTGAGGCAGCTGTTAAGGAAAGTTCAAGCAAAAAAAGCAGTTCAAAGCAAAGCAGGAAAGGCAATCATAACACATTTCTCTCCTGGAATCAGCAACATGAACGTACCCAGCTGGGGTAGAAGAGTGAGGCTGGTCAAGAAAGCAGAGCAGTACAAAGATTACAAAGCCATCTAGCTTTTTTTTTTTTTCCTGCATATTCAGTCTGTTGAGCTTTTCTGAATTAATTCTTTTTCAGATTAGGATGTACATTAGAAAAAACTCCTCCTTATTAGTATTTTCAGTTATGGGACCACTAACAACTTCTGAGAAGTGATTTTTACTGGTTCATTTCATTGCGCATTCTTTCTAATCTGCATATATCTGTTTTCAACTTTCTGCCATTGTGTATTATCTATATTGAAGAATCTAAATAATATTCCTAACATTTATTTTTGCAAATATTGATGAAGCCACCTCTTAGAAGAACCTTCCTTTTGCTAGGCTAAGTCACTCGGGCCCTTCAACATCAAACAAGTTACCTTTGAATCATTCTTTCGGTGCTTCTAGAACCCCTTCTAATTTATCTATTTCCTTTCTAACCTATGGATGCCAGAATCACACGTGCTATTGTGCCATCAGTCATACTAGCACCTGATACTTCATCTCCCCATTCTTACCTAAAGACTTTCTTAATTAGTTTTTGGAAACTCATGCTCTGCTGATTGTGATCCCAGGTAATTTTCCTGCCTTTTGATTCCTCAGACTGATCCCTTTCTCCTTGCCTGCAAGCTGGGATTATGTTTTGGTAGGGTTTGGCCATTGTGAAAACATAATGTTTGCTTCCAAGTGGTTGAGATCATTCTCCCTGTTTTTCACTATTTAACGTGGTATGCAGTTCCAGTCTTCTGCCTCCTTTCTGAAGCGCAATGGCCTATTTTGCTTTGTTAAATATTAGGCCAATACTTAGTCCTCAAGACATAAAATTTCAAGTCCCTTAATGTCCAAATCTTTTAAATGCATGAGTCAGGATGATCAAAATCTTCTGACAGCCTGAAGCTCAGTAATGAGGTGTTCCTAAGAGTAATTATAGTGAGTGTGAGGTCTCTGCTTCATTTGGAGAAGTTAAGATCGCCAAAATGAATCCATGTGGGAAGCTTTGTGTTTGAAAGAAGACAGAAGGGGGTAAGGGAAGCTCAAGTTTTCTTTCCTGTAGCCCCAGTTTTGGAATATTCCATCCAGACCATTCTCTTTAAAGGCTAAACTGCTCATAGAGTTTGCATGAGGTGCGTCTCTTGGCTATGATGGGAAGCAAAGTAGGAGTGGGAGCTTTTAGTGGGAAATTTTGGGATCCCTTTTGAGCTTTTGTCTCTCAAGTGTGTTTGCATTCATCGTCTTTTCAGGGTTTAATTTAGATTATTTTATCTCATGCTGAGAAATCCTCCTTGTGTCTGAGTCTGTAGACTTGCTTCCTCCAAACTGAGATCACAGTGAGAAGAGATCTGTCATTGTATTCCACCCTCTTTCTCCTTTGATGATCCCAGCTATTTTAAGGATCCTTAGGGCCCAAAATTCACACTCATGCAGTTTGGCTCCCTGTATCAATTCAAATATTTAACAGTCCTCATCTTCACACTTCTCAAACCCTACTTACCTAAGAAATATTTTCTCATCCTTCACGGGGAGATCCTGTGATGTAGCAGTTTAATAACTCTGTAAAGCTCATACTTCTCACACCCTCTGCTCCTGCTTCTCCAGCCAAAGAATTCTTTCAAGAAGTCATCATTCTTCTTCCTAGCTATGAATGCATTTGCAGCAGAAATCAATAAAACTCATATGCTGTGTGCAAAAAGTTGCAGTAAGGAATCTAAACTGTGTTAGACTTCTCAGGCATTAATGCAAAATAGGCTTGAGGCAATGGGTAAGGAGTGAGGAATGAGTTTTACTCTGCTAATAGCAGCTGCATAAATCTTGGTGCTTTGCTGCATAATTTTTAGTCTAATGTGCTACATGGCTTAGGGGGTCCATTAGATAATGACATTTTCCAAGTGGATGTGTTTTTCTTTCCAACGCAGCGTGTTCAATAAAATGCATTTATTATCACATATTAAAAAAAAAAAAACAACAAACAAATCAGTGTTGAATTGTTATGACTACCATAGATCTAAAATAGAAACCTTATTACTGTGCAATTATCAGTCTTTTCTGGATTGAGTCAGAAGATTTTTCTTGGGTTCTTCAAAGATATTCCCCTGAAGCAGTATGATGGTCTTTCATGGCACATCATGTCCTCTGATACGTAGATGCTGGGAACAAACTATTCAGTTAGCAAAAGTTTCCTTTAATTTCAGGTGCCAGTTATGTTCACCTTTACTTCTCCTGAACTGCTTGCAGCATGGGGAATGAGATGACTCTTATTAGTACCATAAATAATATTTGGCTTGTAGTATGGGAGATGTAGATCTTAAGTCCCACTGGAAGAGTCCTCTTAGCAGAGTGAGGGATTTATGACCAAGCTCTGCTTTATAAAAAAGGTGCTGCAAACGTGCAAGAACATTGCAACTGCTTTCATCACTGATGTTAATGATAATCTCATCTGACGTACTTGCCAGGATGGCAGTGCTGCATTTTTAGAAGTAGCAAATAATCCAGGTTAAACAAGGAATATTCAGGCAAAGGAAGATGACAAGGATAGATCCCCATCAAAGTCCAGATTTGCTTGTTGTGACTGTATCTTTAGACTTCATTGGACGTCAGGTCTATAAAACATAGACATCCTTGTTTACAACTCAACTCGGAAGCAACTTCAATTAGCACTTGGGCAATCAAGACTGGAATCTAACACAAAAAGTATGTATTTCATTTTCCTGTCTGAAAAGTAAGATCTGGGATTTAGGCTATTCTAACATCTTTTTCCATCCCTTTTCTTTTATAGTCATTAATGTTTTTGCTCTTGCTGTGTGTTTTAATCAGGGATGCTAATGAGCTATCAATCACTTGTGTAAGTCAGAACAAAAGGTCTGCTCTTACAAAGTTAAAGGATGCTGCTTCTGAATGCTAGCTGTTCAAATGAGAAACATTTATATTTTTACTTTATCTGCTTCAGTGCTTTCATAGCTGCTCATGCCTCTGTAGATTTTAATTTAATCTATAACACAAACATTTTAAAGTGGATGGTTACTGAAGAGGATCTTTAAAAACGGCCTTAGACCACATTTGACACAGTTCATGTATCACACAGGGGTTCTCAGAATCAATTATAGCAAGGGTCAAAGATCAGCACATTAGGGGGAGTTCAAGCATGGTTTGTGTTCTCCTTTTCCTTCCCAGAACAAAACATGACATGGTTGATTAAAACTGGTGAACTGTGGAGCCTAGATGAGTGAGTGAACATTTTTAAATGATGTTGTTGGATTCTAAAGTTAAACATAGCAGGTGAGAGGTGCAGATTTGGATCTGTATTTTTCAGCTGAATGCTGAGATTTGTGATGTGCCTAAACCTTGTATCAAACAGTGTTAAACTCCCTCAGTAGTTTAAGCTGGTTTTTTTGGAAGTTTTGGAAGAATTATCTTAAACATAATCAGTTATCAAAAGGAGGGACACCTCATGGAGGTCACTGGGGGTTTTTGCTGCTGACCTCACTAAAAGCAGCCTTGGTAAAAGTTCTAAGACCTGTAATCATGCACACATATGTGTTGCATTTACCTAGTGCTTTACTCTAGTATTTACCCTGAGGAGATTTAGAAGGGGAACTTGCAGACCTGCAGCCCTTGCTCACTAGTTCAGCTTGATCTGAGGCATGTCCCAAACACACAAGCAGAGAAGCCATAGCTGTCTATATGGTGGATGCATCTGACCCTGTGGATAGCCTTGTGTAATATCAGCTGCAGCTTAGATGGTTGCTGGGAACTGACTTAAAAAACTATGTTCTTATCTGTGCCATTCATTTGCTGCATTACTCTGAGGCAACTGTATAATACAGCAGTTCTCAAATACAGATACCTTGATGAATGACCTGATTTTGCATAGTCTTGTCCTGCAGAAAGTGAAGTTGTATGCTGCGTAGCTTGTTAGTAGCATCCGAGCTTGAAAGTGAGGGCTGCATCTTCTGTGACTATGTTCCCAAAACAATCAATCTCCTTGAAAGACTATGGGACTCAAGAGGAGAAAGGAAATATACGATATGGCTTTCTTGTGAAGATTTATATTTTTATGCTGTATAACTTTAGTTTATCATCGTGGATGAAGTGTCATCATCTGGAGATTTATAGATACTTTCATCTTGTTAGGGAGCATTGCTTCTGTGAGTGTACACATGGAAGTCTGCATGTGCAAAGCCTTTTCTGGTGATGGAACGTGCTGTTCATTTGTGTAGCATCTTCTCCATTTATTTGCTGATGTTTTCCCTCTCTTTGTAAGAGGTGGCTCTGCAGATCGGTCAGGCATGAGCAGAGAATGGGATTTTTGCACACACACAGGCAGAAGTGATCTTTCCCAGGTGATTGCCCCAGTGGTTTTCCTGGTTGTACTGTCTGCTCCACGTATCACAAAGGTTCCACAGGAAATGTTTGAAAAGAAGGCCTTTACAAAGCAGATTGACTCGTACAATAATATACACTGCCCTGTAATTTTCATGTAGTCTCTAATGATGTCAGCACTCATGAAACCTTGAGTGAACTGGAACAGATGAATCTGTTGGATTATCCCCTTGTGCAGCACTTTCTTTGCAGTGCCCTTTTGGACTCTTTTAGCCACAAATTATGACAAGCTAAGTGAAGAAAACTTTTCTGTAATTTACAATCCTCTGTAAATTGCACATTTAAAATCCTGTTTTAGATATAGACAGAAGCCTTGTAGCATTTTGTAAGATTAGTGAGTTCTTTGCAATCTGATGGGAGTGAGGTGTTTGAAAATCCTGCATCTTCTCATTAGTTTGAATTTAGCTTGGTAGTGTTGCACTCCTTTGAGATGATCTGGTGAAATTTCACCACCAGTTAGTTAGGATTACTCTCTCTGCTTATTATGAAGTTCTACTCCTTTCAGTCATGGAAGTCCGTAAAGTCTGCTTGTTGTGACAGGAGCTAGTGCTTCATTCCACTCTAGAGTTGGACACATAAATACTAAGTTTACCCCTGAACAGAAGGATAGAAGTGTGAAGGATGTAAGAATAACAGCCTTTTGTTTTGGATCTTCCCCTGCACTTGGGCCCAGCTGTTCATTAGACTTTTCTGTGATTAACCACAAGAAAAGGAATGCAGCAAGTTTGAATATGTTCCTCTTTGCATGGCTTAGCAACATGGAGTTTTATCAACAATGCTTGCAAGTTACATTAAGATAGGGAAACTCCTTTTACATAAGTCTACATTTAAACCATGTACATAACAATGACAATCACAACCATTTCTTTATGCACTCCAGCATGGAAATAAGAGCAGTGAGGACCCAAACTTCACTATGCTTAGCAGTGCCTGATTGTACCACAGGAAGGCAATCACTGTCAGTGACTTTCTAGTCTACACAAAATCTCAAGCTCTGCATGGTCTTGATTCTGACTGCCTTTCTCTGGGAAAGCTCCTGCTAAAGTAGTTGCATGTTTGTGTATAATTTTGGAGATGCCAGAGGAAGCCAAAGTGAGGGTGTTTGCAGCTGCTGCTGTGGACAGTAGGGCACTGCTGCATCCTTTAGTGTTCATTTTCAGACATTTTCATGTGGAAGTTAAAAATGTATATAAAGATTAATATGATCAGCTCTTCTTATGCATGAAAACAAAGCCTGTATCTTTGTCATTTCTCACCATCCAAAATACTAAAAGGCTTTTTTCCTCAGTAAAGTGAATAAAATATGTGCCAGAGGCAGTTTCAAAGCCAAATCCTTGTGAAGAAATACTGGCCAAAGCAAGCATAGGAAGCATTAAAACAAATAAAGTCCAGCTGAATTTTCATAACACTCTGGGGTAGGTCTTAATTATATTTTTCAGTGAGACATTGGCAGTTATTACAGCCAAGCATCCCATCTCACAGCTTGTTAGCAGTGAGCTTGGAGCTGGCGATGTCAGTGTAGCTGAGCATTTATGCTTGTAGCTCTTTTGCAGGCAGTATTTCCTCATTCTTGGATGCTTATTTCCTTTATGTTTAATTGCTTGCTTTGATTCTAGCCTAAAGGCATGAAGTTACATAAAATGATTTTGTGTTTAGGTGGCTTTCTGAGGCAGCTGCCACAATCTCTGTCATGCCTAAATGTCCTAATAATCCGTAGTGCAAGATGACTGCTGTAGACTTACCTTCTAAGTGCAGTACTACAGAGTGATTTAAAAAAAAAAATAACACAGGCTTTCAGATGCATATCTAAAACTCTGTTTCTGATTCTATTACACCACATAGCACCAACTCTAGTAAGTGGAAAATCCAAGTATGCTGAGGCACTGAATCTGGCATGAGAATTAGGATGAACATAGAATCAGTGAATATCCCAAGTTAGAAGGGACCCATAAGGATCACTGAGTCCAACTCCTGGCTCCACACAGGACCACCCAAAAATCAGTCCATGTGTCTGAGAGCATTAAACAGACACTTCCTGAATTCTGGCAAGCTGGGTGCCATGACTGCTGCCCTGGGCAGCCTGTTCAGTCCCTGACTGCCCTCTCAGTGAAGAACATTTTCCTGATCCCCAACCTGACCCTCCCCTGTTGCAGCTTTATGCCGTTCCCTTGGGTTCTGTTGCTGGTCACTGAAGAGTAAATTAGCCCCTGCTCCAATGGGAATCAAGCATAGTCTGTATTAAGTCAACGACTCTCAGATATGTAGTGATCAAGCATTTGTGAGATTTCACAGTTTTTGTCACGTGAAATGAGTTCCATCTCCACTACATTTTTGTCCATCATATGGCCTCATTTCAGACCCCTACCTAGCTAACTAATTCACTGGTTAAAGTCAGTGTATCCTGGAAGGAGGCTGTGATTGACGCTGCCCACATTACATCTTGAGAGAGAAGGTTTCAGTAGCCAAGCATGGTGTGTCAACATCTCGCAGCAGTGCTACATTCACAGGTTGTTCTTATACACTCACCAACATTGCTTCACTGGCTTCATTTGAACTACTCTGATTTACACCTGCAAATATCATAGAATACCTTTTTAACGTGCCATCCAGTCTGATTGCACCCCCAGCATTTCCAGTTCAAAGCGTTGCAATTGTTTCTAAATATAACAGCAGTGCATTCCAAATTCTTTTTCTTTTCTCATGTTTATTTATGAACGCATGCCAAGAAACTATGGAAGGAGGGAATTTCTGAGTCATTTATCATTCTGACAAAATTCATGGTGCCTGGGAAAAGAGGTCACCTGCAGTGCATTTCTTGTCCAAAATGATTCCTTTCTTTAGTTTCATCTGTCAAAAGACATAGGAAATTGTATTTCTGTAGATGTACTATAGTAAAAGTAACTTTAAAAATGATGTTCAGTGTTTACTGGTTCCATTTGTTCTGATTGATTTCTTTTTCTTTTGCAGACCTTTGGTGCTGATGATGTTGTGTGCACAAGAATTTATGTAAGAGAGTAAAAACATCCATTTCCTTGTCACCTGGGATGAAGTGGAGAGCTGTGGAAAGCCCCAGTAGAATGAGTATTTGTGTGTGCTGTTACTAATGCGGTGTTGTATGTGACCGTGTGTGTTATATCTGAATCTGTATCCTGTTAAGTGTATTTTACTTTATTTTTCATCACAGATGTTACTCCTTTCTCACTTTTATGCGGTCATTTTTTTTTGCGTCTGCTTTGTATTCTGTAGTTGTCATTTGCAATGGTTTTACCAATTATTAAACTTATTGGGCATAACTCACAGCTGATTTGGGGTGTTTTTAATAGCAAACCCAGCAGTGCTTTGAAAAGGAATCATAGAATCATAGAATCATAGAAGCACAAAGTTGGAAACGACCTACAAAATCATCCAGTCCAACTGTCTTCTCATTACCATTGCTACCACAAGCACTAAACCAGATCTCGCAGCTCCTCATCCAGGCGCCTCTTGAACACTGCCAGGGATGGCGACTCCACCACCTCCCTGTGCAGCCATTCCAGTGCCTGACCACTCTCTGGGAGAAAAAGTTCTTCCTCATGTCTAACCTAAATCTCCTCTGGTACAACTTGCGGCCATTTCCCCGGGTCCTGTTTGTTGCCTGGGAAAAGAGGCCAAACCCCTCCTCACCACAACCTCCATTCAAGAAGTTGTAGAGTGCAGTCAGGTCTCCCCTGAATCTCCCCTTCTCCAGACTAAACAATCCCAGCTCCCTCAGCCGCTCCTCACAGGACTTGTGCTCCAGACCCCTCACCAGTTTCGTTGCCCTTCTCTGGACACGCTCCAGGGCCTCAATGTCTTTCCTGTAGTGAGCCCAAAACTGAACACAGCACTCGAGGTGCGGCCTCACCAGTGCTGAGCACAGGAGATGATCACCTCCCTGCTCCTGCTGGCCACGCTATTTCTAATGCAGGCCAGGATGGCATTGGCCCTTTTGGCCACCTGGGCACACTGCTGGCTCATGTTCAGCCGAGCATCAACCAGCACCCCCAGATCTCTTTCCTCTTCCCAGTCAACCAGCCACTCGTCCCCAAGCCTATAATGCTGCATGGGGTTGTTGTGGCCAAAGTGCAGGACCCGGTACTTGTCCTTGTTGAACCTCATCCCATTCACCTCAGCCCAGCAATCCAGCTTATCTAGATCCTTCTGAAGGGCCTCCCTACCCTCAGGCAGATCCGCATCACCTCCCAGCTTGGTGTCATCTGCAAACTTACTGAGGGTACACTCAATCCCTTCATCTAGGTCATCAATAAAGATATTAAACAAGATGGGCCCCAGCATCAACCCATGGGGGACACCACTTGAAACAGGTCGCCAGCTGGACTTCACTCCATTAACCACCACCCGTTGGGCACAGCCCTCCAGCCAGTTTCTTACCCAAAGCAGTGTGTACCTGTCCAGGCCACGGGCAGCCAGTTTCCCCAGAAGAATACTGTGAGAGACCGTGTCAAACGCTTTGCTGAAGTCTAGGTAGACAACATCAACAGCCTTTCCCTCATTTACCAGGCTGGTCACCCAGTCATAGAAGGAGATGAGGTTGGTCAAGCACGACCTGCCTTTCATGAACCCGTGCTGGCTGGGCCTGATCCCCTGGACACCACTCACATGCCGTGCGATCTCACCCAAGATGATTCACTCCATTACTTTCCCTGGTACCGAGGTCAGGCTGACAGGCCTATAGTTCCCCAGATCCTCCTTATGGTCCTTGAAGATCGGAGTCACATCAGCAAGCCTCCAATCCTCTGGGACCTCTCCAGTTAACCAGGAGCACTCACAGATGGCCAAGAGCGGCTCAGCAATCACCCCGCCAGCTCCCTCAGCACCCAAGGGTGTAGACCATCCGGTGCCATGGACTTGTGACAGTCCAGATGGAGGAGGAGCTCTCTGTCTGTCTCCACCTGAATCGCTGGGGGTGTTTTCTGAGTAGCGAAACACCAGATCAGGGCGTAAAATGCCCAGAGGATAACTGGTCTGGCTATTAAAGGCAGATGTAAAGAAGGCATTGAGGACCTCAGCCTTCTCCTTGTCCTCAGTGGCCACATTCCCTGCTGCATCAAGTATAGGATGAGAGTTATCCTTGGTTCTTCTCTTGCCATTGATATATTTATAAAAGGATTTTTTATTGTCTTTTACTGCAGTGGCCAATCTGAGTTCAAGTTGGGCTTTTGCCTTCCTAACTTCCTCCCTGCATACCTTAGCTACTCCCTTGTAATCTCCCCAACTAGCCTGTCCCTTCTTCCAGAGGACACAGACTCTCTTTTTCTCCCTGAGTCTCAACAGTAGTTCCCAGCTCATCCACACCGGTCGCCTACCCCTGCGGCTCACATTACGGCACTCAGGGACAGCCTGTTCTTGCGCCTTTGAGATTTCCATCCTGAGGAGCGTCCAGGCTTCCTGGACCCCTTTACCCTTAAGAAGTGACTCCCAAGGGACCCGTGCTACAAGCGCCCTGAACAGATCAAAATCCGCCCTCTGGAAGTTCAAGAAAGTAGTTTTGCTGGTCACTCTTTTGACACCCACAAGAATAGAGAATTCTACAATTGCATGGTCGCTCTGCCCAAGATGGTCCCCAACCTTCACATCTCCCACCAGTCCTTCTCTGTTAGCAAAGATCAGGTCCAGCAGGGCACCACCCCTGGTAGGCTCTCCTACCAGCTGCATAAGGAAGCTATCTTCCACACAGTCTAGAAACTGATTCAACTAGATTGAAACACTTTACCTTTTTGGAAGCCAGTGTGGAATTTCAATGCTGTTGGCCAGCCTTTTGCAAGGCCTTTCACAGAGCTGCAGGTTGATTTCTCAAACCCAGATGCCTGCTTCTTTCCTTCTTCTGACTGTCACTGTGCAAGGGGCATCGAGGAACAAGTCCTGTGATCACTGGGGCTGTGGTTCAGCAGAATGAGACAAGACCAGGAGAGCTCTTTGCTCTCTTTCTGGTTGCACCTCTGAAGGATGATCAAGGAGAGAAAGTGTTTTTACTTTGAACTGGGAGAGGTTTGCTTTCCTTGTAGAAATTCTCGCTAACCAAATACAAAGCACAGCTGTATTTACAGGACAAATAATGCCATGATCATAACTATTGCTTACTGTCATGACACCCAAACACATCAGACCTGATCAGAGAGCCAGAAGAATCTGGTAGACTTCACTCAGTTGGTCGTAAAAAAATATAAGGCTGGGGAAAGCTGCTTTTCTCCTGTCTTCTCACCTGTGACAGGGAAGACATTACTCTGATGGACCAGGAATTCGCCTGTTCTTTGGTGTTGAATATGTGCAGCTAGACAGTAGGAGCACTACTTATTGCAGTGCAGTCTCCAAGCTTATCTGACCAATTTTCAACTTTGCAAAAACCATTTATCTGCTTCACATCATTCAGTCGTAGCAGATTGTGAAATAGTTCAGAGACAGCACAATGTACATCCCATCCACTGAACTGCTAGATCCAAATCTCGATTGTCTTGGGACATTTATGGCAAACAAATGACTTTGCCTCTTCATGACTCACAAAGCTATGCAGAGGAATCCCCTCAACAGGATTCTTCAGTTGCTGTGGAGAAAATAGCTACCTGTTCTGTGTATCACATTGTGAGCTATAGCAGCACAACAGGAGAGAAACAGAGGATGTTTTCTGTCTCCTCTGCTCTCTGACAGTTCACACCTTTATCTAGGATTAGCATGCAGTGTATGATATTGCAGCTGAAAAGGAGGATCTCTTCCTTCCACACTTCAACCTTTAGCCAAACCCTATTTCCAAGATCTTGTCTCATTTGGTACCAATTAAAAGCACTGCATGACAGCTTGCACTGAAGCACGAAATGAAATTAGTTCACTTTGTTTTGGAATTAGGCGCTGCTACCCCCACTGATGAGAATGAAATCCTAAGGGGAATGACAGTGGTATATCTTTAATTTCTATCTTTGAAGAGTCACATTATTATTCCCCCTCCTCCCCCCTCCCAAAATATCAACGTCAGGAGTATCTGGACCTGTTTGTGCAAACAGCTGTGCCAAAGGGACTCCATAAAAAGCGCCAGGCAGAACTAGCTCAAACCTTCTCAGTGATGTGAACAAAACTGTTTATTGCCACATCAAGGCTCAGAAGAAAGGAGCTTTGTCTTGTAAAACATGCTGGCTCATGTCATACCCTTGCAGCAGCAACAGCAGCCCACCAACACTGCTGGATGATTTACTTCCAACTCCTGACTCTGGGGAGAGTCAGAAGGTGGTTGGTGGGTGTGGGACCAATTCAAGCAGAGGGGGCAATAGCAGACTCAAGGCTGGTGGGTAACACAACTGTTTTGCCATTCACAGAATCACAGAATGGCCAGGGTTGGAAGGGACCTCAAGGACCATGAATCTCCAACCCCCTGCCACATGCAGGGCCACCAACCTCCACATTTAATACTAGACATTCCAGAAAATTGCTGCTCTTGACAGCTAGCTTTTCTGCCCTGGCATATGGTCTGTGAGGATTTAGAAAGGTATTGGTATCAACTTCATTGGTTGTCTAGAGCAAGTGATGCACTTAATGGAAGCAGTGATGTTTATGTTTTATTTCTAGGAAGAGTTGTGCAAAGCTGTCATGCTGCTCCAGCAAATATCCTTCAGAAAACTTTCCCATCAACTAGAAAATACCAAGTTAGGTTTCCATCCAGTTGGCAACTGCTGTTCAAGTAGTAAAGCATGAGCTGTGAATCTGGGTTGTAGAGGTTATGATTGAAAACAGACTCTTGAGATATGAACTACTCAGCATAACTAAGAATTTTCTCCTTCCAGGATTTAAACTGTTCCCCCAAGCTTTGTTTACAGTCTGGCATGAACGAAGTTCCTTTCTTTAGTAATTTCAGTATGGAACCCTCATCACTTGATTACCTTACATTAGAGTTACTGGCACATGAGTAAATTCATGTGATGGGACTAGAGCTGGCCCAGGGTGTTAGTTTTATGGCTCATTCTTGAAATACTGCAAAGGCCAAATTGCATTTTGTGAGTCTTCCTGGATTTAAAAGCTCTTCAAATCTAGGCACAGAAGACTTGGAATGATTTTACTGGCCAGAGGCCTTGCAGTCATCTCCTGCCCTTCTTTTCTTTACTGAGATTGGGCCCCTCAGGGAGCGCGGAAGTTGAGCAATGCCAGGGTGACCAACTGAGACAGGTTTTTTTGCATTAAAAAAACCATGAGTGCACCTCTCCCCAGATGAGGTGATGGGAGCAGAGTAGAGCTGCTGTAGCCAGCATCTACAGAAACTTAGTGTCACAGTGTATGAACCTTAAACAGTTATTTGGCAGAGTAGGATCCTCAAAGCTGCCAGTAGCCATTCTGTGCACTTGGGAGTGAGGGGTTTTTATAGGCAGACTCCAGGACAATGGAGCACCTAAGGGTTATACAGAGGGTTTGCTGACTGCTTAATAGCATTTGGATGCTTGAGAAGGGCTCCAGTGCATTTATGGATCTTGTTTTCTAGATCCAATTCAAAGAGACTCTTTGAGAGGCCTGAGATGGAGCAACCAGTGGGGCTAGGGACAGAGCTAGGCTCACAGCTGTGTGTGTCAGCTGTGTTTCTCCTGAGATGCAGGAGTCTCCTTTCCCTTGAGCTTCTGTGTTCTAGACAGCACTTTGTCACTCAGCCTGGAAGCATTCGGTGGTCACAAGCATTTTGTGGTGACCGCTCACTGCATGGCTGCTGTCTTGCACATCTCTCTGCACAAGTGCCTGGGCTTCTGAGGTCTGCTAGTGACCAGTGGCAACAGCCAAATGGCCACAGGTCTTTGTTGCTATGAACTTCATGACCATACAAATGAATGCACATGAAACTCTTCCTTTATGGTTAAATAGAGTTGTATTTCTCCACACAAAGCCAGCAGGGTGCAGATAACTGAGAAGGTGGGAAGACTTCCTCCCTAGAAGACATAAAGGCCTTGTCTTGCAGCTGCCTCAGCAGTTCCGTTAGTTTAAGGTTACGGCACAAGTGAATATTCAGTTTCTTAAGCATAGGTGTCTGCAGTGATTTTAGATATCCTGAGTATTCATGACCCCTGCACAATACTAGCATATAAAACAGGCTGTGCATGAGATCTGTGCCTTTTTGGAGAGGCAGCGGCAGACCAGGGATGAAACCTGAGGGCATTACAACATAGGTGGCTGTGATTAGGCAGCTGACTTCCAGCCAACATGTCTGCAGGCTTGGGGCCGTGCTGCACAGTGCAGGACTGATGATAACTGCCTGCCCCAGTACGACGAAGCAGGGGTTATACAGATACCTGCTCCTATTTGGAGTATGCATAACATTTCAAGAAAACAGAACTTCTCTACACGTGTGGAACACTAGGAATACAGCAGCCATATTTTCTGCCCTAGGCAAGAAGAGTTCATTTTAGGATTCTCCTTTGATTTTCCATACTTTGTTCTTATGCCACTCTCATAAAATTTGTATTGTTTTTCTTTTCTACAGGAAAAATAAATATCCTAACCAGTAAACAGATCAGGCAGTGAAGCTCAATTCAAAAAAAAAAAAAAAAAAAAAATCTACTGTGGGAAACTCAATAATAATAAAAAGTTCTTAGCCAGAAATGTGGCATTACTTTGAATTATTCAGTTCACACATATCTGTACCACCAACTACTATTGTACAGAAACAGAGCTGTCCCCCTGCATGCTGCATGCCCTGGAGAGCTAGTGCTGCTGTAGTTCATTCTTAGTGCAAAGAGATCTATTTCTGCTGACAGGAAGCCCAAATGCCATGGGGCTACAGAATCCAGAGCCCTGTTAAAATATGGGCTGTCTGAATATCACCCTGTCAGAAGTGGAACAACGTATAGTTTTCTCTTTGATATTACAGATGACTGGCTGAGGAGTTTGGTGAAAAAATGCTGTTCGTAATAATGAAGGAATAGGTGGAAACAGATGCCATACCACTTATTGGTCATTCCTTCATTTCAGCAGTCCCCACGTTGCCTCCCAGAACACGAAGCCAGTTTGGATTTGAGGCATAAAATACCACCTGGATTCTTGAAATTTCAGTTCACTCTCACTTGACTTTTGCTGCACTCTGATAAATCAAAGTTTTGAGAGTTCTGAAGCTGGGAACTTGTCCTGTAACTCTCATGCTGTTTCCATTTGAGGGCCTGTAGTGGCAGTCCACCAACATGATCTATGGCAGGCACCCTGTTATCTTGCCATCTACTCAAAGCAAAAAGGAATCTGGCAGCTACTCGGGTTTACAGGCTTGAGTATAATTTCCTGTCAGAATCTGCTGTATGGTCACACGCTGTGACAAAGGAAAGGAAGGTGGTGATGCTTGCGATGGTTTCTGTGGCAGGGAATACCACAGTCTTGTAGCAGACACTGCTATCTCCTGCCCAAACCAGCTGCTCCTCACTGGGAGAGGCAGCTCAGTCGCTCAGGCAGGAAAGAGGTGAGATTCCAGGTGGCTGACTGAGCAACAGATCCTTAAAAGCTCTGTAGATATGTATCTCCATGTCATTCTTCACAAGATTTCTCCATAGGTCTGATGAGTTCACTCTGTTTTCAAAGGGCTAAAGCTTTCATGTCTAAGTAGCTGCCTCTGCTGGGAGATAAGGGGACAACTGGAAATCAAGTGATCGCCTGGAAACTGCAGGTAGGAAAAGCTGCAGTGGATCAGAGAAAAGAGTCTCTCTCCCCTCGTGTGCAGTGCCTCAGCCCTTCCCTGAGACCCCAGTGAGCCTGCACATCCCTTCAGCAGGCTGGCAGACACACAGCTGCTCTGCCTCATGTCTCAGAAACACCTCCATGTGCTTGAATCCCAGCCCTCACCTTCGTGTGTCTCTTACACAGGGAATAGCAGCACCCATCAAAAAGACAAAGGGAACTTCCACTGAAATCACCCCTTTAAATGCATTGAGAATTTTTGGCATCCCAGGATGGGCTGAGACAAACAGCATCACTAAAATCTACGGTAGTTTTAGCAGTCAAGGACTTGCAGATTCCACTTACTGTGAGTAAAATAAAACATTTGATATCCTTTTATATAGCTTCTACTCTGCCTGGTGACACAAGCCTGCAACACACACGTGCAGCATGAGAGCTTAGCTTAGCATCTCTGGAGAAAGATCAGTGATTTAAAGCAATCTTGATGGAAAGCAATGTTATCAGTGTTAGAGAGACCTGAGCACTGATTTATTGTCCATGTCAATGCTGAGATTCTGGTGCTATTAGGAGGTTGCTAGTGGCTGAAGTTATTTCTTTCCATTTCTCTTGCTGCAGCTGGGAGACTTTTAAAATGTTCCATATGTGGAAATTTATGTAAAATTGACACTGTGCAACTACGGTGCATAGTGAGTCTGGAACAACTGAATAATGATATTAATTTACAGATGATCCCACATAAGGTGTGCCAGGACATCAGTAATGACTGCAGTGAGAAGTCTGTGTGTCTGAAACAAGCACCTAATAACTCTCACAGCAGTTTTTAACAGTGAGCTTATGCAGTCTGTGGCAGGGCTAGAGACTGAGAACATATTGCAGTTATTACAGAGGCTGAAGTCCAAGTTCCTTTTCAGACACGTCACCAGTAATGTGTTTTAATCAAAAGTATTTTAGTGAAGTAAATTGGAATCATCTGGATCTGACTGGCATCATATTCTCTCAAGTGTGATTTATTTCCTCATTCCCTTAATGAACCGATAGGAATATTTTATGATGGACATGAAGAATATTAAAAAATCTGTAATGGACCCTGTTAGTACAGTCTAAACAGACATGTTATGGTCACTGGCTTTGTTGCAGCAGGTCGTGAAGCCACAGGGAAGCTGTGGGAATGGTCAGTGCTATGAAAAGGTCGTTTGCGGGGACTGAGCCACCCTTTGCCACTGCTGAAATTACAGCAAAGTGAATAAATGCACTGATTTATTGCTGGCATTTTGTCCTGCTGGAAAAATATCTAGGAAGATACTTTGGGATTTGGGAATGAATGCAATAATCCATTTTCAAGAAAGGTAAAAAGGAGGCAAGAGGGAAGTAGTGTGTGCCTGTATGTGTGTGTGAAGCAGCCATCACGCCAGAGGACCTTGTTCTCAAGACGAACTCAGTGCCCTCTTGCCTTTCTTTCAGCTCATTAGAAAGTGACCACATTCAGTGAAGTCATTCATTGCTGTCTGACTGAGAGACAGACATGGCATGACTGCACAGACCTCACTGCAACCCTGGGGAATGGGGCTGAGACAAAACACAGGGAGAGGTGCACACTGACACAGCTGCAGTAACTGATGGGAGCACTGTGCATCCTGTGGGCAGCGTGAGCACTGCTGTGCAATGGATTGTTCTGCTACCTTCCCAAAGCTTTTTGGTTTGACTGTGCGGATGACAATGCAGTGCACAAGGTTTTCTGTACAAAACTCAAACAGCTCTTTCCCCCCTCACCACAGTATCCTGCGTGTTACCTTCATTAGTACATAGAAGCAGAAAAAAATCAAAGGTGTAATAGGTGGAAGCATAGAATGACCTTAAAATAAAGCCCTAAATCTGTTCCAAGGTGGGGAGTAGGAGAGAGGGAGTTTATTATTTTTTCCACCATTTTTTTTTTTCTTCTTGATTTTGGCTGAGAAACAGAATTTAAGGAGGAATTTGAGTTCTCTGTTACAGTGAAAAGCCTGGAAAATCTTTTTGGTGTGCCTTTTGTATTGCACACGTCTGAACAAATTGCTGCAGGTTCCTGAACTGCTTGACGTGTGTTCTTGTTTGGATGAACAGTGGTTTCCTCTGCTGCTGACCCTGATGTCTTGTGAAAGAGTGATGTTCCTCTCTACCAAGTTTAAACAAATGCATATGCTAAATGCATGTAGTATGTGTAGTGCCTGTTAAATTAATCTTGAGAGTATTCAGAATTTGTTAATTTTATGAAATTTTTGAATAAGTAATCATCACTTTGCCTGAAGCCTATCATTTGGATGCTGCAATAATTAGGGTGCCCGTTCACCAGACTCTATCATCTACTAACACAAAGCAAATAGGTGAAAAATTGCTGGCTGAGGAGAATGAGGCTATGTCTTGAAGAAGATACCAGGTTAATAATTTCAAAGCCGTGTCTCCATAAGCAGACAGGAGTTACGTAAGGTTTTAGAGCTGATTGAGCTGTGACACAGTGACAGAGCTCAGACAGCAGCACTGCAGCTGGGGGTGGGAGGCAGAAGCAGGCAGTGGCCCCTGAGGACAGCTGAGAGCAGCCACTCTTTGCTTTGGATGGAGCAGAAGAATCTGATGGCAGCCCAGTGAAGTACAGCTTGTAAAGAGAACTGCTCACATAAACTGGTCATAGATAGATGAGATCAGCCTCAAAGAAACGATGAGAAAATACAAACATCCTGCTGATTGCTGTCTGGGAATGGCGTGAATCTCCCTGATGTTCACCCAGCTGTGGGAAGGGTACACTCTGAGATACTGAGATCTGGGCAGCAGATTCCTGCAAATCCGCACTGTGTCTTGCAAGGAGGTCATTCCCACTGTTACCCATATATACACCAAGGTGCTTTTTAAAATACACACTTTACTCTGGAGTTGTGCCTTATGTTCCCAGTGGAGCTCACTGAGTCTCTGCAGAAGATGGAAGGAAGCAGCTGGCTTTGGAGATATCCACAGTAATAACATGTGAGATGACATAAGTATCACACAAATGTGCAGCGCAGGTTAGGAATGCTATGCATGCAGCTATGTATCAGCAGACCAAAACCACTTCTTTGGCCAAGGAAGCAGCTCTTGTTTCTGCTCTGTCCCTGCTTGGCAAGCATCAGGACATGTCTTCACAGCTGAATGTAGGAATAAGTCACAACGGTGCATGAAATGACATGAAAGTGGGTGGTCAGGGGCTGTGGCATGAGTTACTAAAACGCTTGCATGGGACATGCTTTTATCCTTTGAAAATAGATCCAGAAATCTCCTTATATTTAGGGATGTCTTACATAGCCCATAATTTCCCCTAGTTAATGCCTCAGTCCTGCAATCAAGATGTCCAGGGCTGCTCACCTGAAAGCAATATAGCGACATGCTCAGAGGCTGCTCAGCATGTGTTGGCCATGCACATATTTCTGCACTGGGAGATCACGGTGCAAGGCTGTCACAGGAAACCACTGGTGTGGATATGAGGAATTTCTTTTAAGATTCATCTGTAAAGTGCCAATTGCATTTCTCACTATAGAAACAGAAATAGTGGTCTTTATACACGTGACTTCAAGGGCAGCATTTGTCTTTTATCAATATAGTAAGGACTGTCTTTGAATTGTTTATGTTGCAAGAATTGTCAGAAGGTGTCCAGCCTGCATGGAGATCTGAGGTGTTGTGTTCTCATAACATGTGGTAAAGTCCACTATTGTTTCTGGAGATCTCTGTAGTCTGACTTCATCATTTAGCTGCCTGATCATCTGTGTGTATGATAACCCGTGCCCTCTTGAATACTGCTTTATAGAACTGTAGCTATGAAAATGAAATGGCCTTTTGTTTGTGCAACAAAGTGAGTGATGAAAAGACACATCCATTTCCCTGCTGGGAGGTTAGTGGGAGCTTAAGGCACCTTTGCCATTGTTACTCACAGGAGGACCGAGCCCTCCTGTTGCCCTGGACTGCACAGTGCCAGGTGCTCTACAAAGGCAGTTTGAGGTTCCCTCAAGCTTCAGTGTATGGTGTTGCCCCAGTGAGGCACTGCTAGGCACAGGATGTCACGAGAAGAGACCCATAGGGTTCAGATGACCTATGTGCAGGTTATCACCTCTCATATTTCAATGGCAAGATGGAAGCACAGGAGGAGGATGAGAAGAGAAAATAAATTGCTCACACTGTCTTATTTATGTGCCTCCTCTCTTGGCTCTCCTCACAGCAAGGTCTTTCTCCAGAGCCACACCATTCACTGGGTTTTTGCTTCAATCTGGGCCTGAAGGAAGTGGCATGGAAACACTGCCCCATCTGTGCTGTATGCAGGATGGATCTCGGGGCGTTTGGTGTGAAATGAAGTTGTGCTCAGCATTCATCTGACGTTACAGCTGAGTGCATCCAACTCGGTTTGGGCAGCCGTGAGAGCTGATTGAGCCCACTGGGCTTCATCTGGTGAGGGGACATTACTGAAAGGATGAAAACGGGGCTTTTTAATTGCCAAGCCACTTGAATCAATAGGGAGCTCTGCATGCTACTCGGTGTGGTCTCCATGGACCCCATATGAAAGATAAAGGCAGCTGCGACCTCGTTTCACCACCCTTGCCTCAATCAATAGCTACCAGCTTTTAAAGTCCCAAAAGGTGTGATTAAGCCTCTGCTGCGTGAAGTTAGCGTTTCTTGCCATGCAGCCCATTGTCCCGAATGAAAGGACCTAAAAGCCCTTATACTGTGAGGGTTAATGACCAGATGTCCCTGGAAGGAAGCCCATCAGCTCTGGCCCCCTGTGCCAGGAATTGCTGCAGCTGATTTCATTCCTCTTTGCATCCGTATCTTAGCTTCAATGGACCCTCCACTTGGTTGAGCAAGTATAGTGTGCAGGTCTAAATCTTGGGATGTCCTGGGAGAGGGCTGAAAGAAGAGTTGTGTTGTTCATTACTGTGATATGGAGGACACTCTCAGACAGTGACAGGCAGGAAACTGAAACCCTTCCATATCTGGGAGTAGGACAGTGCACGTTTTTAGTCCATATACTCAGCACTTTCTCTGGACCAGTCCCTCTTATGAAGCGAGAGCTTGTAGTGCCAGTGATGCTTACATCAGGCCATCCCCTTGTAAGAGGGATAAGCTGTAATAATGCGTGAACAAGACAACAGTGATATCTGTGGGAAAATGGTAAGGACACGTTTGTGGTTTGCAACAGCAGATGCATCAGCACCTTTAACAGGAAGAGAAAGGGCAGCATAATATGCAGAAATTAATGGCCAAAGCACAAATTGCTTCATATGTGATGTATGTAAACTGTATATTTAACAGTGCTAGTATTGATACATCATTCTCAAAGGGCCATTTCAATGTTGCTGTTTTCATGTAGAAATCCACTGGTACATGCATCAACCTAACAGGGTTCTTTGAGCAGCTGGCCCTCCTGCTGCATTTTTCTTTCTCCCCGCTCTCATTATTGATCCCAGAGCTCAAGAGGCAGTGAGGACATCTCACTCCAAAGCCAATACTGGTATCTTGCTGTCCACATGGTGTATTATTGACTGCATGTCACTCCACTCAGGCAACACAATTGGATAGGGAATTTGCTTAGCACAATCCAACTGGGGTCTGTGGTGATTGCTGGGGTGTCATTATCACTCTTCTGGCATGTTTTGCAGTTGTTAATTAAGGCTTTTGTTTTCCTGCATCTATTTTGCATGCTAAAATTCTGGAGGCCTCTGAAAAATATGTAGAAATCTGTGGCACCTTTTGCCAGCAGCAGTTTTGCTTTCAGAGGAAGAAAAATCCTGCAACGCTTCTCTCTCCCTATGCTGAGCCTTTGCAAGTGAGTCTGTGTGTAAGAACAGGTCATTAAGATTTGCTGCTCCAGGACAGAGGTGAAAATAAACTTGCTCATGCACAGAGTACGGGGCATAGATGAATCTGCTCATAATTCACTCTGAGTGCAAGATTAGTTTCCTCTGAAATGCCATCAGAAAGCACTCGCTCACAATCTAGGTCAAAGCAAGGAAGGCTGCTGGAGGATTGACTGAAAACAATGGAGTG
The DNA here is from genome assembly GCF_987193195.1 of Phasianus colchicus. Classification (NCBI taxonomy): domain Eukaryota; kingdom Metazoa; phylum Chordata; class Aves; order Galliformes; family Phasianidae; genus Phasianus; species Phasianus colchicus. The sequence continues at coordinate 3,993,079 of NC_143447.1, read as the reverse complement.
AAGCTGAAATTACCTGTGTTCAACAGCAGTCTAAATCTCAGCCAGATGTTTGCAGTGATGAATATGCTGTGGGAACAGAGGTCTGTACCCCTGCAGACCCTGCAGCGGGAAGAAACTGAATTGCATGTTAATTTAAGTCCACACAATGACCTCAAAACTCTCTTACCTGTATCACTGCAAAAAATCTCTGCTTCTGATCATGCTAAAAGTATGCTAAACACCCATTTTCACAGCTAAATTTTTTTTCCTACAGCCTCACTTCCTTCCCCTCAATAACATAATTGTTCTTTGAGCTCAGTACCATGAACCAAACATTGATACAGATTAACATGAACAGCAGATGATGTGAAACAGAAAATCCAGCTAGACTCATTCAGCATAAACAAATATTTTGAGGTGCATTGCTCAGGCAGTGATTAGTTTGCCAGCTGTAAGTAGAGCTACAGAGGAAATGAAAAGGATGGAGTTTGCTGAAAGCAGTGGTGGGAAAAATATGACATCAAGACACATTAATTCATAATGCAGCAGGGTAGGAGTGGAGTTTAGACTGGGATCTGCTGGATTTTAAGATTCTTGCCTCTTTGTGAGTAGTCAGCCCATCTGTGAGATGCTTTTTACGCCCTTAAGACAGCAATGGAGTGGAAACTTTTTTTTCTTTTAAATAGTCAGGAGGATGGGGGAAAGCGCTGAATTAAAACCAAGCTCTCATGAGAGGAAAATACTGTATGTACCTTTACAAAATCCTTCAGGATACAGCTGCAGATATTGAAGACAAATGGTTGCATAAAGATGCCAATAAAGATAATAATGGAAACAAGCTATGCCTAGAGTTCACTTTAGCTTTTGGTTCTGATAGCAACAAAGATAACAGCATAATGGGGCTTATTAATGCAGCAGGAGGCAGAACTGTGCAACAGCTACAGGGATAAAGAGTTATTTAAAACCTCTACGTAGTGTGTACAAAAGTCTGAGGTGGCAAATGGCTGCTAAGATTGAGAAAGCAAGAACTGTACATGCTAAATAATGGAAGTACATGATGGCCTCGCTACCTTCACTTGCAGACAATATGAGTGGCATCTTAGAGCCCTCACCAAAATCAGATATCTCAGTGAGCAGTATTAGATGGAAAACAATGCTTGGCAGAAATACAGTTCTTTTTGCCAAGGAACACCAAATAGGCTTCAAACTCTGCTGTCAGTGCTGGAATAGTAGCCAGGACAACTTAGTAGGTTTAGCATAGGGTTTCAACTGAAAAAGCAACCTCTAACAGAAAGCAGCCCAGTAATTTCAGCACTCAACAGTGCTAGCTAAACTAATAGGAAGTTACTCTTCCTATTTTAGATAATGCCCTGAGCTTCCATATCTGATGATACGGAAGATGGCTGCTTATGGTAAGAGCTTTTGGTGGCCTGGAGATTCTCCTAGTCCCTCGAAATGAAGAAAAGATCTGAGAGAAAGAAGTCTAAACACTTCTATTGTGCCACTTCCTCTGATTTTGAAGAAACCTGGGGACACAAACAATGTGCAAAGGAATAGAAAGAATATATTTTGAGCCAGACGTTCCAGAGAGGGGAATGAGAAGAATGAAGGATGGAACAGGTGCAAAAATTGAAACTTGGTTCAGTTCTGTCAAACTCGTCACACGTTTCTTGGGTGCCAATGTGGGCATCTTGGGTGCCAATTGTGAGCCCTGAGCGTTCAGCCTGTGCTTTGCAGGACAGGCCTATTCTGTGTACAGCAAAAACCAGTGGTCACTAAGGTCTGTTGAGAGCAAGGTGTAAGCATGGGAGGCACACATACCATTGATACTTAAAGGTCAGGGCTGAAAGCATGGCTGGCAGCCTACATTGATTAGATTTAAACTGTCAACCACATGGCATATGAATATCATGGGAATATGTGACATTCCAATGGGAAACCAACTACTGCCTTCCCTAGGATGGCTTAGAAATGGCCTGAAGCCGTTCATGGCCTCTCCTCTACTGATATATCAGATGCTACTGAGAACCTTTCTCACATCTGCTTTTGAAACTTCAGCCTGCTCCTTTTGAACTTGCCATGGGAGCTCTCTTAGATTTTTTACCACACATATGTAAAAATCCCCATAGCCACACTGTTCTCCTCCTCAGAAAACCTACCTGTGCTGGGGGTTCTCTGGCACATAGGGCAGTGCTGCTGCAACAGAAGGGCTGTACCTCTGCTCCCAATGGTCACTAGGACTCTGGGTTCTCCTGCTGTCCATTGTCTCTCAGATGCTAAAGCTGTTGCAGCAGGAGCAGCCTCAGTTACACATCCATAGTACAGTGGGGCCTCTGACTGGAGGCAGCAGTGTATTACCTCTAAATAGAAAAATACCACTAAGAGAACAAAGACTTTCAGCTGAGATTAACATTTTATTGGATTGGCGGTAGGTATCAAAGGGCTTTATGGCTCTTTTGGAGGCACTTTCAGTCCAGTTGGATTAAAATCAGCACAGCTGTTCCCCAACTGGTTTTAAAAACGCTTCCAGCCATCGCCACTTCCTGCTGTCACCGTCCCTCCTCTGGAAGCTGCACCACCCCGTTCCACTCAGCTCAGAGCCTTTGCCCTTCCTTTTTTCCCCATCTGCCTCTTAACTGAGTGCCTGGTTCAGGCCGAGCAGCTTCCATCCACATCCTCCCTGCGTTCCCCAGCAGCTCCCTTCAGCACAGAACTGGAAAGCAGAGAGCCGGGTTTGGGGTTACCAGGACACAACATGAAGTTGCACCAAATGATGCTGTGAGCGTTGGACGTGTTGGGCTCCTCTTGCTCTTCTGTCCCCTTGACGTTGGGCTCGCAGCAAGCTGATGCCTCACCTGCCTTGGGACTGCTCAGCAGGGCAGCAGGTCAGGTGCTGCTTTGTGGAGGTGAGCTGGTAAGGACTGTACAGTGAGGGGAGTTGAGAAGCAGGCACAGAAGCAGGGCTCAGTGTTCATCCAAGCATCTGTGATCACTCTCTGACATGCTGCATCCAATGAGACTTGCTGTAGTCTAGCGTGGATTTTGCTCCATCTCCAGGAGGCAGATGCCATCTGCAGGAGCCACTCAAACCAGCCTCCTGGAGGCTACAATAGCTGTGGAGGGAAGATTTAATTCTAGCTGCCAAAGAGGCATCAGAGAGGACACAGCCTGCATCCCTGCCTGCATCTGAGAAGGAAGCACAGCCCTTGTTGGTGGCACCAGCTGCAGTGGTGGGGGACCTGAGAGACAAACTGGTTGGCCAGGTACCACTCCAGTTTTAGGGTGCAGACTGAAGGTCTCTCCTGGTAGAGCTTTTCAGCATTTAGATGGGAAGACTGGAATCCTCCATTGGACTCCCACCTCTACATGCCTCTTGGGTTCTCCTAAATTCACAAGTCTGGGGGACTCTTACATAGTCCCAGCTTGAGGAGCATTTGCTAAAACAATGATATAGTGTTCTCGTCTCAGGCTGATACTGGTCTCATTAGGTTAATGAGTTGGATTTTATCTTGCTAAAAACCTTGTTCAGTGCCAAAAAAAAAAAAAAAAAAAAGTCTTCAGCACACCTTAAGCATCCTCCTCTGTCCTTTGGGTTACAGTGCAGTTAATCAAATACTAAGACTGAGCAAAAAACAGAACTTGCTGTGAGCCAGGCCCCAACTCATCAGGAAACAAAATGCATGAAGTGGCTCATCCTGTTGTGAAGGTATTGGTGGATGACTAAAGACTGTTAGGTGGGCATAAGCTGCCTTCATACTAGATGCAATCTGCCTGTAATGCCCAGGTGCACTAGGGAATAACAGTGCCTGGTGCAGAAGTGTGCAACTGTGCAATCATTCTTGCCCACTTCTTCACTAAAGAGACCAGGTTCCTCTGTTGTGGATGCACAACATGTTTCCTGCTGCTGCCCTCTCCAGAGGCACGGAGCTGTGGCACTGCAGCATGGATGTGCCCAGCAGTGGCACCCAGCACTCAGCCCTCCTGGCTTTTTCCCTCCAGATGTGAGAAACGCAGAGAGCAGTACGTGCCATTAAGAGAACTCCTGCAGTGAGTGAGGAGGGCACACAGTGTGGCTCTCCAACACAGCTGTGAGCAGATGGCAGGTAAGCCCTCCCTTCCTGAGAGGGAAAATACTCGTTCCAGAGGTTTAGGGGTGAAAGCACTGCCAGCAATGTCCAGGCTTGCAGAAATCCTGATAGGAAAGCTGAACTGTGCCTCCCTCCACATCTTCCTGCAGCCTTCAGGAAAGAAGGCAACAGACGCCATCCATTTAAAACAAGCATGTCAGTAACAACTATAGCCTGAATCAAAACAGATGTCATCCCTGCGGCTGCTAAGCCTGATATTGCACAGACTGCCATGAGCTCTGGACAGTGTAGCTTGAGGTTCCCCAGTTGTTGTACTTCCGGCAGTGAAGACCTCACACTCAGGACTCAGTTGATCTGCACAAAATGCCCTTCTTCTTCCCGTTATCTCTGGGAACAGACTTTGTGTATGCGAAGACCTCACTGAGCAACTAGGAAAAGTGCTTGTTTGCAACCTGAAAATCGAGTGATTTTGCATTGTAGAGGTTTGCCATCTTATTATTATATGGTCTGCTTCGAATTAAGCATGTTTACTCTGCCGGACACCTTTGGTGTATAAACTAACCACGATGAGGCCACGCTCCCAAATACCATCTGGGCTATAAAACAATCTGAGCCCCAGAACTGAGTTCTGAAGTGCCTGAACCTCTCCTTACGAGAGGTCAGCCTGAACTCCAGAGCCACCTGCAGCTACCCGTAAGGCAGCATTAGCGCCTGATCCACCAGGCGCCCGCTGGCTGTCAGGGAGGGGCTGCGGGGCCGCCAGCGCTGTGCGCATCTGCGCGAACGGCAGCTCTCGTCCAGGATTAAAACGAACTTCATTTCCGGAGTGCCGACATTTTAGAGCAACAGGGACAACTGCAGTCGCCATCGCTGAACGAAGCACAAACGGCAGTCTGAGATCATTAATATCCCAGCGTTAATTCTCAGCGCATCCGTCACGCGCTGACGAACTCCACCGCCCGCCTCCCGCCGCAGCCCCGCCCCGCGGCCGACGTCATTAAACCCGCAGCTCTCGCGAGAGCGGGCTGCCTCCGTGCCCTCACTTGCCCGCTTCCGCCCGTCGCGCGAGATCTCGCGACACCTCGCGTTCCTCGCGTTCCTCGCGCAGCCGCACGACGGCGAATCTCGCGAGCGGCGAGGAGGCAGGTGGGAGCTGGGCGGGGGCGGTGTAATCTCGCGAGAGCTGAGCCGCCCCGCCCGGGCCCCGCTCCCCCCGGCGCCCCGCTCCCCTTCCCGCAGAGCTAATATGGTCGCCGGCGATGGACGCTCTCAGGCCAGGTCAGTGCGAGCGGGCCGGCCGCCGCCCGCGGGCCTCCCGCTCTCCCGAGGGCCGCGCCGCTCCCCCGGCGGGACCCCCGCGTCTCGCCTCGGCCCTTCGTCCGGCCGGCGGTGCGGCGGTCCCGGCCCGGCTGGAGCGCGGCCCCCGCTGAGGGGAGGAGGGGCGCGCGGCTCTCGGCTGGGATGGGGGGCGGCTGTGCGCCGCGCTGCCGCGGGACCCCCGGCGCCGCCCCGCACGAACCGCTTTGTTCGCCGCTGCTCGGCGCCGGCCTCCCGCCGCCCCGCTCGCCCTCCGTTATCCCTGCCCGCCGCCGTCCCTTCCCCGTTCTCAGGCGCCGCGTCGTTTGGCTGCCCGCGGCGCAGCCTTTGTCAGCTGTTGTTGTGGCCGCGGCGCGGTGCGGCCGGGCGGCAGACAAAGGGCGGTGTTGCGGAGCGCTGCGCTGTGCCGCTCTCGCGGTGCGGCCCCGCCATGGCGCAGCCGGGTCCATTTTCTCCCCGCTCTTTGTGATCCGGCTTTGAATTCCGTTAAGCTTCGAGGAAATTCTTCACGTTCGATGAGCTGTCATTGGTGCTGCCCGTTTAGTTTGTTAGCGGTTGAATTAAAGCGTTTGTTTTGCGAGCCGGCGGTCTTCTTGAAGAGGCATTTTTTGCTTAATATGTTGGGTCTGTTCTCGTCTGCCGCTTGTTGTCAGCCTGGCACGTCGTGATTTGTGCTTTGTAACGTGTCTATCCCTTATCTGAGTCATTAAGTCCGTTCTGTAGATGGTCAACGAAGACAATAAAGGTCAAACGTGTGTTAAGGCTTCTGACTATGCTGGTGATTTGCATGACCTGTGCATACCTGGTAATATTAACGTTCATCTTAATCACGCAGCTATCTCATCAAGCATCTTAATCAGTTTAAAACATCTCCATATGTAATTTACATAAAACCCCCAGAGGAGTATTATTTTTGGTAAAATCAGAAATGAAAACGTGGTGTTAAGAGCCTTCTATCATTGACCAGGCCTTCTGTGGTTGACACGCCCAAGGGCTGGGATGCCATCCAGAGAGACCTGGGCAGGCTGAGCTGTGGCTGGGAGAACCTCGTGAGGTTCAACAAAGCCAAGTGCAGGGTGTGCACCTGGGTACCAGTACAAGCTGGGGGATGTAAGGGTAGAACACAGGTATGCTGGCAGTGTGCCCTTGCAGCCCAGAAAACCAACCGTATCCTGGGTGCATCTGAAGCTGTGTGGCCAGCAGGGTGAGGGGAGGATCTGCCCCTCTGCACTGTGCTATGAGGTGTCACCTGGAGTGCTGCATCCAGATGTGGGGTCCTGAGCACGAGAGAGATGTGGACCTCTAGGAGTGCATCCAGAGGAGGGTCACTAAAATGACCTGAGTGATGGAACACCTTCAGGCTGAGAGCTGATGCTGTGCAGCCTAGGGGCTGTGAGGTGACCTGAGAGTGGTCTGTCAGTATCTAAAGAGGCTGTAAGAAAGAAGGGGACAGGCTCTTTAGCAGGATCTGTTGTGGTAGCACAAGGGGAAATGGTTTCTGAACTGAAAGAGGGGCTTTCTAGTTCGGATGTAAGGAAGAAGTTTTTTATGCTAAGGTTAGCAAGGCTCTGGCTCTCTGGTTGTCCTGTTATGTAATGGATGTCCCATTCCTGGAGGCGTTCAGAGTCAGGCTGGGGGAGCTCTGAGCACCTGATGGAGCTGTGGGTGTCCCTGTCCATTGCAGGGGAGTTGGACCAGGTAGTTTTTAATGGTCTTTTCCAACTCAAAAGATTCTATGATATCCATAACTCTGCTGTGTTTTCTTTTTCAGGAAGCCCTTACCAGCCCATAATTGAAGAACTAAGAAACTATCCACAAAAGAGGTTCTACAATGTCTCAAAGCTTGGAGGCACCAAGTATGGTAATGATAACTTCTACATTTGTAATGAGGGCAGTACCTGCAGCAAATGTGCACCACTTACTGCTGTGAAGTGGTAGGAGGTGCAACATGTGTGTGAGTTCTTAATACATGTATTTGAAAGCTTATAATTTTCTACCCTATTATTGTTTTATGAAGTTGATTGATAGCTCTTGCAGTTGCTGTGGAAGGGTGAGTTCTGGTGGTGTACAAACAAATCCTTAATCTCAGCATATCATTAGCAGGCAATATATCACTGATAGGTGCCAAAAAGATTTTTTTTACTGGGCTCTGTGTCTGGATGGCTCCTAAAAAATAAAAAGATTTGTGCAGTAATGTGGGACGGGACAGAAATGTAGGAGAGAGCTATGGGTTGTAATCAGCTGGAATGGGTTCTGCTCTTGAAGGTGATCAGAACATATTTTTGTTATTCTCTTAGCTTTCATGTTAAACTCCTAAGATACTTGAGGTATGTATTAGAGGTACTTGTATTAGAGGTACTTTCAGTTGTGCTGTTTGGTGAAGATACATTTCTTAACTAAAAATTACAGAGAGTATTTCACTTCGAGCCCATGTTTGACAGCAGTAATTATGTCCCTGTTTTTGTTTTGAAAGAGGGAGGAGCTCTTTCTAGTGCAACAATGGCTGCTGCAAATTTTGTGCAACAGCTGTGTGCTCCTGCAAATTTCTAATGTAGTACTGGAGTTAATCTTTCAAAATGAGCGTGAGAAGGGACAAAATGTTTCTGTTTGTTGCTTTGTCTGAGAAGAAGCAGTGGAGTGGTAGCAGCAAAACCAGCCCATTCTGTAGGTTTGTTTGGTTTTGTTTTTGTTTTTTTTTGAAGGGCCTGTAGTGAAAATTCAAGTAGAGGATACTGCTTTCTATCTAAGATGTCCAAATAAAGATTGGAGCAGCAGTGGAATTTGAAAATATTCACAGAATGAATCCAAGCAGAATAGGTTAAGATGGTCTTTCTCTTCCAATAGAAATTGATGGGCAGAAGTTGGAAGCTTTGTATTAACTGAATATTAGAAAAATATTGAATTTAGGTGCAATGTGGATGATTATGATAAGAAATCCATTACCTGGAATTGTTACTTGAATTTGTTGCTAGAGCATTAATTTTGGTTCTTGCCCTGTTTTCCCTTTGCCTTGGGGCTTCTGACCATGGTCTGACAATAAGTGCCTGTTCAAGTTAATCAGATTTCTAATGCAACTGTTAATTCATTTATTTGCTGATTTGTTTGGGAGGGGGAGGGCATCTGATTTTTTTTTTTTTTTTTCCTAGTATTGAAGATAGTAGTCTGTGGGTAAAATGGTAGCTGGGCCTGCATCACTGCTGGGACTGGGGCTGACCTGGACAGCCCTTCTCAATTTTGTCTCCAAGGATGGGGATTCCACATCTTTCATAATCCTGTGCCTACCCATCTTCCCTGTCACATCTTCTTTGTATCTGACTGTGGTATCTATTCCTGCACCTTGTGGCTGTTTTTGTGCTTTCAGCATGCACTTCTTAGTAGGCAGGCTTCACCTTCTCTGCAGTTCCCATTGAACTTTGAAAGACTACAATTAGTGCACTTAGCTTTTTCTCCTCAGGTTGAGCAAGTGCAGCTCTCTCACAGCTGTGTGACACATTCTGCAGCCCCATAACCATCTTAGAGGCCTTTCACTGGGTATGCTTTGATTTGTTGAGATGTCCCATGTTTTGGGAGGCCCAAAACCACGTGCAGTGCTTTGGATACTCTGCTAGTTTGATAGCCCCTGGTAGAGTGAAGTAATCCATCCTCCATTGCTGATGACTGCTATCTGTACAGTTAGCACAGGGTGCTGCTTTGTACTTGTAAGGAATAAGTCAAGCAGTTCTGTCCCGGTAATTTGACTTTTAAGTAAAATGGTGGTATTACAGCTGATTCAGATGTGGTTTTGATGATATTTCTATATTATTTTGAATGACTTGTCTAGTTAAACAACAGTAAATACCTTAGCAAGATGCATGATGAGAACAATAAATCTTTATTGGCAGCTTTTGGATGAACTTACTGATCAGCAAATATTTGTTTTCTTAAGCCTCAACTGAGTTGTTTAACTCCCTTCTTGCAACTAACTTGTTCATACTTCTCACTTTTATCAAATTATTTGCCTGCTTGAATTATGATGAAAAGAATGATACGTGGAGGAAAATGTGAATTCTTTGTTTGTTTGCAGTGATGCTTTTCCTCTTCTCCCAGTTTTTTTTTCTTTCTCAGTTCCAGTTCCCTCAGTTTTACCATGCCAGGAAGCTGTTTCTTCTCAGTACCTTAGCTCAGATCAGAGGCAAAGCACTGGAAGTTCTGTTTAGTGAAATGTTGTTCTTTGTATTTCATGAAATGTTTAATTTTATGGCACATATCAGAAGAGTTTCTGGTCCTGAAATCACAGTGTTTTGTTGTTTGTTTGTTTGTTTTTTTAAGAAGAAAACATCAGGCACTGGTTGCTTTTGGCTTTTTATCTCAAGTAATGAGATGGTGAAATGAGCAAACAAAAACTTCTTAGAATACTCTACAGGTGTTGCCTTTCTCCCATTCTGTTTGATTGGTAACCCCAATTCTACATGCCTCGTGTGCATCTCCTGCCAGCACAGCATACCTTCCTATCTGCTGCTGGCATAACACAGTGCAGTCAAACATTGGTATCTTCAGTTCAAATTCAATGTAACTCATCTTCTGTAATGTACATGCTGTACCATTCCTTATTTTATAGTGAAGATCAAACCCCAAAGCAACTAGACAGCTTGTTTCCCATAGCTCTGTTCCTTCTAATTTGTAGTGAAGTGGACCTCCTTAGAAATGTGAAATAGTAATTTATAAAGACGTAAATGAGTTGGGGGTGTTGTACTAATTAAGCCAGTTGTTTTGTTTTGCCCTAGATATTCTGCCTTATTCCATACGAGTGTTGTTTGAATCCAGCATCCGTAACTGTGATGGCTTCTTGGTGAAAGAAACAGATGCTATGAACATTTTAGACTGGAAAACAAAGCAGAACGATGTCGAAGTGCCCTTCTGTCCTGCCAGAGTTGTTCTTCAAGATTTTACGTAAGTAGAGTGTTTGCATATGTGAGCGTGTGGAAAAAAATGTCAAATAACCTGTGAGAACTCAGTGAGTAGCATGTGTACTTCAGCTTGGCAATAAACAGCACCTGGCTGTTGGATACAGAAGTTTCTCTCTTTCTCAGTAGAAATGTATACACTGCTTCTGCTGTTCAGCAGAGACATCATGATTGCATGTGGCACAAGAAGAGGAATTGTTCCTTAGGGTGCCTTGTTTTTACTGCGGGTTGGTGAAGGTGAAGCTGTTGGCCTACAGTGGGTGTTTCACAGGATTAATGCCAAAACACAAATGGAAATGGAGGCATTTTGATTGTAGCCAGATGGCTGACAGTTCACTGAAACACAGTTTGTGCTTCACACAACTGGAGATTAAATGTTGCATGCTCCACCAGTATGTGTAATCCAGTTGAAACAATGAATGATGCATATATTAGAGTCTCTGAAGACAATAGCTTGATGTGGTGTGAGTATAGCATAGCTGTAAGGACTGTCCTTCAGCAACTTGGGAATGTTAATTTTAAGATGTATTGGATTAATTTAAGATTAATTTAAGATTAATTGGATAAACTTAAGATTGTGTTGGATGATGTATTTATGTACAAGATGTATTTATGAACAAGAGAGTTTCAGAAGAAAAGTGATGGTAATAAAGTTATGGGATATCAGGCAAAATAAGAATGATTTAAGTAATGCTGTGTTCTCTCTTCAGATGTGTGCTTCAAGTATACTTACCAGTGTAGTAGTAACAAGAGTACTGATTCTGTAATATGTTGTGAGCTTCAGAAATGACTGGCTTTGTAAGAAGAGTAGTAATATATACTGAGATATTAAAGTACAGCTTGAGCGGTGTTCATATAAGTATTTATAAGGTAATAAGCATCTAAAAGTGGTTTTTTAAAGTGAAGAACATTATGCTTCAGAAACACAGCAAGGCAAGAGAGCAAATATAATTGTCTTCTTGAAGGTGTTGCTGTGTTTTTAGGTCTGTTACCTTAAAACATGCTGTTGCTTGTTGTGAATTAGTGCCAATTCATTCACTTCTAAAACTTGGAGAATAAAACAGTAGGGTTTTAATTTCTGAAAAAGAACTCAAATAGATCTTGGGCTTACAAAGAGGTTTGTGAGTTTAATGCACGTGTGTCCCATGTTATTGTGCTACTTTGCTTTTTTTTCTGTTAGTGGAATTCCAGCAATGGTGGATTTCGCTGCCATGAGAGAAGCAGTAAGAAATGCTGGAGGAGATCCTGTGAAAGTCAATCCTGCCTGCCCAACTGATCTCACTGTTGACCATTCTCTGCAGATTGATTTCAGCAAATGGTAACAAATCTCTTTTCTTCTCTTTTCATGATCTGTGGCATTTACCCTATACTAAACTGTCTGTTTACTCTGGTAAATCACTTCTCAAATCTGGATCCTTGAAAGTAGATCTGGAAGAGAACTGATGAAAGCGGAGAAAGTAACACTATAGAAGGAGAGAGAATGATTTTGAGGTGTTATACTTGGAATTGACTTGGTAACCCAAATTCTGGGCAAGAAATTTGCAGAAATAAACTGGATCCATCGTGATTTCCAGCAAATAGTATGCCTCAAGAGAATGAGGTGGAGTGGCTGTAATTTTTGCTTTACGCTGTTCCTACTGTTAAAACTTATTTTCTTGATTAGCACTGAATGCAAGTGCCTTCTCACAGCTCTGGAGAAATGGCTTGGCAGTCCTACTGGATGTACTGAAAGGTCGTAATTTCAGCTTCTAAGTTACGACTGTGACTTTATGTAGGCCTTGATTTTACTGCAAATGAAAAAAAGGGCTGTGGAGACAGCATACTTATAGGAGTCTGGATAAGTATTACATCTGGAAGACTGACAGCCTGGTTTTCTTCTCCTAACAGGCAGTAATGTGATGAGAACAGCCTGGGGCTGCCTTGCACTAGAAAGATAATGTGCAGAAGAAAATGTGAATTTTATTCCATGTTTGCTGAACGTTTCCTATAACGTAGTTCCCCTCCACCCCTACCCCATTCATCACAGAGCCTTCCCAGAGTCATGCAGAACTGTGTAAATTTCTTGAGCTTCTCCTGAATTTTTAGGAATTCAGGAGAAAAGCCTGTAGCAGCTGGGTATGGGTGTATGAGGCATCCTTCTAGTAGGATATCCAGGTACATGCAGAACTTCAGCTGGGTTAGTAGCTCCAAGTGAAAAGCAAGAAGGTATGAAGTGATGTTGCACGTGTGCTGTCGCAGTTCTGTCCATTCTTGTGTCTGGAGGGACAGCTGAGTCAATTTCAATGGGGCTAGCCTGAAATTATCAGCAGCACCAAGTGCTGGCAAGAGGTCTCCCAGTGTGCTGCTTTGTAATGATAAAGTGTGTCACTGTCCTTTGGCTTCTGGAAAGCTTGCAGGATCTCAGCAGCTGCTGACATATGATAAGAAACCCTTCTCCCCAGGGTGGTTTGTGCTGCTTTTATACAACTGCCATCTCCTGCTGATCATAGGCTCATGGAATTAAGACAAGGTATCCTCTGTGACCCTGCACTGTTCTACCATTAGATAACTAAGTATCTTTGTGTGCTAAAGCAGTAGAAAGCAGGGGATTCACTTAAAATCAATGATTTGTTTTAAACATTTGAGTGTTTGCTAAATAATTCACCTTTCACCACAATTACTTTCTTAGCTCTCAAGGGAAAACAGTGTTGCACAAATATAGGTAGCATATGGATGGACTTTATTTTAAAAATAAAACCAAATTTCTGTTTTCTGATTGAAATGATGTGAGCATCAAATGTATCTGAATCTTTGATAATTCAGATCGAAAGCCTCATTTCTTTCCTTGAGAAGTCTTTGTCTTGTGAATCATTCTGACATTAAATTCTTTTGTCCATTGCTGCAGTGCAATACAGAATGCCCCAAACCCTGGAGGTGGTGAGACGCAGAAGCCGACAGCAAAGCTTTCTCCGCTGAAGGGACAGCCGCGGAAACTGCCGTGCCGGGGTCAGAGCAGCTGCAAGGGGCCCTGCAGTGCTGGGGAGCTGAGCCGTGCCTCGGGGCAGTTCTCTGCACAGATAGAGAACACACCTATCCTCTGCCCTTTTCACCTTCAGCCAGTGCCTGAGTATGAAAACTTACTCCTTTGATTATTTGCATCGTTCTGTGTTGTTAAGCTCTGCTTGTGACAGTCTATAGAGATGTGGTTTGGTAAACAGTGCAAATGCTGTTTTTAATTGCATTTTGAGACTTCCCTTAATTACCAGATAAGCCTCAGTGAAGCACTGATTTTTTTTTTTTTATGGCTAAAAGTAACTTTTTTACTTGTGGGATCCTTATAGGAGTTTCTAGCCCTTATGGACTAGCCTAAACATCACTTCTGTCTAGCATTCCATCTATCACAGAATCAGAATCACAAAATGGCCAGCGTTAGAAGGGACCTCAAGGATCATCCATCTCCAACCCCATGGCACAGGCAGGGCCACCAACCTCCCTATTTAATACCAGACCAGGCTGCCCAGGGGCCCATCCAACCTGGCCTTGAACACCTCCAGGGACGGGGCATCCACAACCTCTCTGGGCAGCTGTTCCAGCACCTCACCACTCTCTCTGTAAAGAACTTTCCCCAGAAATCCAGCCTAAATCTTCCTTCCTCAACTTAAAACCATTTCCCCTTGTCCTGCCATTATCTACCCTTTCAGAGAGTTGAATTCAGTCACTCAGCTGAAATTCGCTGTACATTCTGCTTGTGTGTAATGGCATAAGGGATCCTCGTCTGTTTCTTCTCCAGATTTTCAATATTATTAACAGTTCATCGTGTCCATTCAATCTGTGACAATTACATGTAATCTTCTTTCAGCTGCCATTCATTTTCTCTCATAGGCTCTTCAAATATCTATCTCTTTGTGCCTGACTGGGGTAAAATTTAAAAGCTGGTGGTGTTTGTAATTTTACAGATATGCAAATGTTTCTGCTCAGTATAGGTGTGGGAATGCAGAATTAGTGATGTTTTTTGGCTGTACTGGCAGGAAACCAGCAGTATCATTTGTTAAGCTGCAGTTTAATGATGGCTGTCCTTTGGGACTCTGTAGAACACTACAGTGCTAACCTTCTGACACTTCATAGGTCATGGTGTGTAATAAAATACACCTCTGTAATACTGAGGGTTCTCCTTCTTTCTGCTGCAAGGCACATATATTCATAGTGCCTTGATATTCACAGAATCACCAAGTTTGGGTTGGGTTGGAAGGGACCTTGAAGATTGTATAGTTCCTACTCCCCTGCTATATTCCCTTCCTCGTTCTCTTTCTCAAAGCAGAGGTTACTCCTCTTTAATTGTGGGTTACTCCTTTGTAATGAATATCAGCATCTTAATGAATATCACTTAGGATATCAAAGTTCATGTTATTAGACTGTACTGTCTTTCATCACACAAGCAAAAACAACTGTTCTGTACTTTTGAAATATTTATGATAGTACTTGTAAACTTGCTCTTTCTAGGCCTGAGACAGTATTGAAAAATCAAGAGATGGAATTTGGCAGAAATAGAGAGAGGCTTCAGTTTTTTAAGGTATGTCTGTGCACCTGTGCATTTTGTATATTGCATGTTTTGGTGGGTGTGAGATCTTGTTTTGTTTGCCTCCTGGTGTTCAAGTTTACATAATGAATGTAGCTTGTCAGGCTGTAAATCTGAGTTCAGTGTGAGTATAAAATGGGCTAGTAACAGGTTTATGAATTTCATTTTAAAACTGCTAGACAGCAGAAGTTGTAAATCTAGGTTTCATGTAAAGGGGAAAGAAGATTTAAGTCTGATTTGAAAAAGCGTTTACTGTTTGGTTTGGTCTTGTCAGTGTGAAGGTACTGGACACAGTAAACACTTAGTAAACAGCAATCAAGACTGATATTTCATGAACTCTGTGCTGTAGATCACAATGGGCTTTTCAGATAATAAGTTTATTTATCCATGCTTGTGTTGCAAATCTTACTGAAACTAGAAATATTAAATGGAAGTTGATATTGAAGGATTGCTGCTCTCAAACTAGGCAGCAGTGCCAGCAGACTTGTTTTGAATGCAAATCTTGTGGTGAGTGTCAGCTTCCTTATAACCAGGGATCTGCAGCATTGGTGTTTGATCCTCACCCACTAATTTAGTGTGGTTTAGGAATCTGATCAAGTGATCTGAAAATCTTTTCATACAAGTACACTAGGAGACTGTCAGAAAAGCTGCAGGTCAGCTTGTATGTATGAAGAGGGAAACCACCAAGCTGGATTTTGTTACGAGCCTCCATGGCAGTTACTTTTGTAGCTATCTGGCATCCTGAGCTTGCATGTAGTAAGGTACTTGTACAGATTGCTTCCTTAGTCCCACACAGGTATGTAAAACCTAAACTGAAATCTGTGATTCTAATTCTGTTGTCTAAATATTAGTCTTGGCTGTGCCTGAAAATCAGTTGTGTGAGCTAGAAGTTAAGAGCCTTGTACAGCCCTGCATTTGGGAGTTAGGAACTATCAATTCAGTCTTCAACAGAATTGAATACATGGGTTTGTTAACCATTTAAGAATGCATAAGATCCAAGGAACTCATGTAACTGTTGGAATAATGAGCACGAGGCACATAAGTAGCAAATACTGTTGCATTGCATATCAGCTTCATTGTTTTAATTGTGTTCCAAAAAGAATTGAATAAATCCTTGAGACAAATCTCTCTTTTTTTTCCTCATTTTGGGAAAAAAAACAACAACAGTGGAGTTCAAAAGTTTTCAAGAATACTTCCATAATACCACCAGAGACTGGAATGGCACACCAGGTTAATTTGGAGTATCTATCAAGAGTTGTATTTGATGTGAAAGATTTCTTATATCCAGATAGCGTGGTTGGCACAGATTCTCATACAACCATGGTAAATGGCTTGGGTATCTTGGGCTGGGGTAAGTATGCTAACAGTAACTTGATAGCAATTTGAAAGGCTTACTGAAGCATTATTGAGAAATACTTTCTTCTTACTTCCTAGAGTTGTTTCAGGCTCAGTTGTGAGTCTTCAGAATGTGTTTTTTTGTCTCTACTGACACTTCTTACCGTAAAAACCTGCTTGATGCAATTTAAAGAAAATAGCAAAAAAGAAAACCAAAAACCTTTTGATATCCTAGTTGCTTTTTGTGCATGTACTATAAAATTTGGATTAAGATTTTCTTTATTGTGGAAAGTAAAACTTAGATATAGAATATCTTTCTAGTTAAATGTGAAGTCAAACAACTTCAGCAGTAGTCTTGTTTGTTTTTTCATGTGCAAATATTTAATAGAAAACACCTGTATTTCTTGCTGTGGCCTCTAGACTTATAGGAAGGGTTTTATTAGACTTTAGAACTTAGAAATATTTAGTGTCTGTTTACTTAGACTGATGAAAAACAAAGTAATATTTTCACTGCAGGTGTTGGGGGAATTGAAACAGAAGCTGTGATGCTGGGGATGCCGGTTACTCTCACTCTGCCTGAGGTGGTTGGGTGTGAACTGACAGGCACGGCCAGCCCACTTGCTACATCCATAGACATTGTTCTGGGCATTACAAAGGTAAGTTCAGTGCCTGCTCAGACAGTAATCTGTGGGTTTTGAGAAGTGAAATCCTGGCAGGATTTTTGGCATGCCTTTAGTTATAGTAATGCAGAAAGATTCCCACAATAACTAAGAGTTTTTACTTAATAGTCCTCTGGAGTGTTTGTCTTACATAGTGGATTACTTATAAGCTCTCTCAAAAAAAGGAAGCCCATTTGTAGGAGAGAGAGCGCACAGAATCCTTGTGTTCTATTTTTTTCTATTCTTCTGACAGCATGTAGGCTTCTCTTCTAGCTTAAACTTCTACCTTTCTTCCTGAAGCGTTGCAAGGCAAAAGGCCCATCTGTAGTTATGAACTGGTATAAGTAAAAAATGTACCTTCTGAAGCTGGCTTTGCCAGCATGGCACAAACCTCCCTTTTCTAGTTGGTTGAGAGCCAGTGTGAAAGCATTTAAGAGCTTTGATTGCTTTGAAAATGTTCTTTCTGGTGTGATGCTTTGAAAAGCATCTGTTTTTCCCTTGGACATATGAAAAACACCACTGCCAATAGAAGTGTGTTTTATGTCAACATCCAGCCTTGAATTTAGTATTCAGTATCATAGGTTGTAGGGTTTTTTGCTAATTGCAAGAGGCATTGCTTCCATTGTTTCTTAGCATACCAAATGTTGTGTTCTTCTAAACAGCATCTTCGGCAAGCTGAAGTCGCTGGAAAATTTGTTGAGTTCTTTGGGAGTGGAGTTTCCCAGCTGTCTGTGGCAGATCGAACCACAATAGCAAATATGTGTCCTGAATACGGTGCTATTCTGAGCTTTTTCCCTGTTGATAATGTGACGTTGAAGCACTTAAAGCATACAGGTAAAGATGAAATCCTAGGAAGTCATTTCCTGTAATAGTTTCAGATACGTAGCAGTGCAAAATCAAATGTCCCAACAAAGCCAAATCAAAATAATGAAACAGTGAATCAAAACACAGCGTGTTTCTGATTTTCACTGTGATTTCTTCAATTTGAAGACTTCTACTGACACCTTAAACTAAGGCAGAAGAATATCCATTTCTTCTCAAGCTAGAACTAATAGAGAAGAGCACAGGGTAACATAATAAGAAAGCTTACCTGAATTAGTAAGCCTTTCTGAAGCTGAAATCTGACATGTTTGAGTTAAGCATTTCTAATAACAAATATGCATGGGTTGGTCAGCACAGAGCAAACAAATGAGATTTCTTAACAGTAGCCAACAGTGCTGGATTTTACCAGCTAAACATGTGATCTGTCTTAAGTAAATCTTAATATAGGAGGATCTTCATAAACTTAAGGGGCAAATCTGTAAGGTTAATTAGCTACAATTTCTGATGTTTAAATAGCTTATTTTCATCCTTTATATGAAGAGGGAAAGTTAAATAAATAAAAAAATCAGACACCCCCCCCTTTCCCACCAGTATTTTAATTTCTGTATCATTCCTGAATAATTCCTTTGGGAGCGTAAAATGAAGTGGTATGCCTTGAAAAAGAAGTACTTTAAATGTTCAAGAACAATTTTCAATTAGAAGTGTTGATTTCTGAGAGCTGGTGGGGTTTTTATGCAACTTTATTATGTTTAAATTTACTAAGGTTTCGATGAGGCCAAGCTTGAGGTTATGGAAGCATATCTTAAAGCTGTGAAGCTATTTAGAAATGATGAGAGTTCTTCCAGAGAACCCGAGTATTCCCAGGTATGCTTGAAATGACTTATTGTTCTTTGTTTGGTTCTCATAACAAGTAACAGCTGTGGATTTAAGTTTTGTCTCATGCTGTGATTTTTAGTACTTTAATGAAGTAGTATTTATTAACTCACAGTTCTAAGCAGAGCATGCTTTCAAGGCATGGGCAGGCATGGGGGAAAGAAGAGAAGTAGAATAGTGTTCATTTGAACTAATAGATCTTGAATTTTTCATGTCACTCTCAAGTACGTATGCAAGTCTTAAGGATGATGGAAAAGTTAGGAGTAATGATAAAACGTTTTGACTAAGAACCTTTTGAGGGTTTGGCTGAATGGGCTGCTTTTACAATGGAAGGCTGGATTCCATCTCAGAGGTGCCCCCTAACCTGGGCTTTCCTGTGACCAACAGCCTGGTACAATGAAACAGGTTGGAACTGGAGGCTAGTTTTAATGTCTCAAAACACTGGCATTTTAAAATGGATTCTGAGCATCTCTACGGAGTGCATTCAATATAGTGTGAAACTGGGACTGACAATGCATGCTTTTCTCTTTTATTTCTCTTTTTTTTTTTTTAGGTAGTGCAAATTAGTTTAAGTTCTATAATTCCTCATGTCAGTGGTCCCAAGAGATCCCAAGATAGAGTGGCTGTCAATAACATGAAAAGTGACTTCCAAACCTGCTTAAACGAAAAGGTTTGTACAACTGCTGTACTCTTCAAAAGGTACTTCTTAAAATCCACATAAATGTTATTTATTCCCTGCACACCTGCTGAGCTCTAGTTATTACTGTATGAACAGATAATCTGATGAAAGTCTTCCATTGCTTGACAAGAGTCCCTAAGGTAGTAGCTGGTAAATCCTAGGTGTGCTTTTCATAAATGTGACATTGGAAAATCCTTACTTGGCCAGTTTAGGTTGCTAGGGAGAGAAAACATCAGAATTCACTAGTGCAAATTCGGGGAATATTTTATTTTTCTTAGTTTTTTTAAACGTTTTATTTATTTTCCCAAACATTACAAGAAGAAAAATCTTGTTAAGAGATGCAGAAATACTTCCAGGATTTGAAAGTACCTGCTGTTATAGGTTCTTAACTTCTCTTTCATCCACCTTAACTAGCAAGAGATTTTTGCTTGAAGCTTAACTTCACTTCAGAGAGCACTCTTAAACTCATTTTTTTTCTAAGTAATATGCATAGATATATGCATAGCCATCTAAGAATACAGCTGATGTAGGCATTAGTGGGCTTTTTTTAGTGTTCCTCTTTAAAATCGAAGTCTAGCAATAGCTTTAGATCAGAAATGTTTCCACTTAGTTTCAAAATTCTGTCTTGGCTTTAGCCTTTCTGGCTTGTAATGAGACATGATACAGAATGATCAGTTGTGGTGGGGACAGATCATAGCTGATGGTGGACGACAGTGCTGAGAAGCTGGAGGGTGCATTCTGCTTTTAGTTGCAATCCTGTTCCAAATAACACCTTGGGTATGGCTCTAATTCAGAAAAAATGTATGGAATCAGATGTATACTCTTAAGGACTTAATCTTGTGTTTGTAGCACGAAGTGTGTGTGAGATCAACCATGCTTTGACTGGCATTTATTTGCAATTGTTGTAGTTAACATAATTATGAAGAAAGAAAAACACTGTATATATGACAAGTGAGGTGAACTGAGGGCTTTTTAAAAAATCTCTTTAAGGCTTCCTAATGGGATAGCTGAATATTCCTCTAAAGTAAGATTTGCTTTGTCTACCTGCAGTATCATACTTTGGAGATTGGCAGCCCTGCCTGTGGCACAGGAGTTGGAGCTTGATTATCCTTAAGGTCCCTTCCAACACAAGCCATTCTGTGATTCTTTGAGCCTACGAATATTTGCTAATGCATGTTTTTGTTATCTAGGCTGGTGTGAAAGGGTTTCAGATTGCAGCTGAAAAACAGAATGACGTTGTACCTGTTCAGTATGAAGGAAACCAATACGAGCTCTCTCATGGCTGTGTTGTCATTGCTGCAGTAATCAGCTGTACAAATAACTGCAATCCATCTGTCATGCTCGCTGCAGGTATGTTATGTCTGATAGAAGCTAACTGGACCTTGTTGTTTTGCCATTATTTACCTTTACTTTTGTAGATGCTCTGTAATGACTTGACCTCAGGTTGTCACACAGTAGACTTGTAGTTTTAAACCTGTATGTTTTGGAGGTTGTGCAGTGCAAGTTTCTCTCCAATAATACAATCTCAAAGTTTGTGTCATAAGGCAGCATTAATAACAGTAATTCCAAAATTATTTGGTAGCATTTTTACTAATAAGTTTTAGGGCTGTCTTCAAATGGATGCACATGTGGACACAATTGTGGCAGGAGGCAGGCTTTAGCTTTGCCTTCATCCTGGATGATAATGGCTTGAACACTATGGTTAGCAGCAGTGTGGAAAGAAAATCCAGATTGCTGAAGAATTGCTCTTTGCCTTTCTTGCTAGCTTAGGAATTGGTGCCCTCCCACCATAAGCTGTGGCTAGTTTTCCCAGAATCTGCCCAGACTTTACTGTTGTCCTTCTGTGGCTCAGGCAAGCTTTCCTTTGAAGATGTGTGGCCTATGTTGGTAGATGAGCAGACAGTGCAGTACTGACTGCCAGCTAGAATGTGACAAAATTTTTGTTACAGAAAATGTAACAAAATATATAATAGGAGTGAGAACTGAAATCTGAATTATATTGCTATGAATTAAGTAACTCTATTCACACAAGTAGTTGCTTCAATTCAATAAACTGAAGGTCCCATGTTCTTTTTGCTTAGCTAAATAAGCTAGCATAATGTAGATGTTCTTTTAAGGGACATAAAAATATGAATTGTCTTTTTTTGTAGGACTCCTGGCCAAAAAGGCAGTTGAAGCTGGCCTAGAGGTGAAGCCCTACATAAGAACTAGTCTGTCACCAGGCAGCGGAATGGTTACACATTACCTCAGTTCCAGTGGAGTATTACCATACCTCAGTAAGCTTGGGTAAGTTTTGATTCCTATTTGGAACTCTAGAAAATAGTATATGTGGGTTTTGTACAGCTTGGTAAATACACTTGCTCTGTTTTTTGGGATGGCTAATTCATAAGTTTGCTAGTTTGTCCTTTTAATTTTGTGTTTGGTTGAAGTTAAGCTTCACTCCATTTTTATCCCTATCTTACAACTTTATGATGTGTACATCTTTACCTTAGCTGAACTCTGGCTTTCACTAACAAGCTGTGTGTGTAAGTGGCTTTCACAGAATGCACTTAGTCCTATATTGAAATTCCAGAAATGGAAGCTGGATGTGAATTCTTGAGGGCAGCCTGTTAGTGTTCAGCCTGTGTTGTTGTTGGGCATGCTTTTGGTTGCTCGGTAGCTGTAACAATTACACTGTCCATGCAGCTGTGCAGTGTTACAGGATTACTCTGTGAAGAATGTTACTGCCTCTGTGTCACCAGTACTTGCTGAACAGAAATATTTGACTTGGCTTAGGTTGGTAATTACAAGAATATCACCTTGTATCTTGCCTGCATTCATCAGATGCAGTGTCTGACATGCAATTCCTAGAAAGTCTAATTACCAAATGAGGAAAAGAAAAATTCCTCTTAGTGACTACTGCTTAAAAAAAAAAAGCTGACAAATTGCTCTTCATCTTTTAATGTGCTACTTTATTACTTTTTTCCAATGTAGGTTTGAGGTTGTTGGTTATGGATGTTCAACGTGTGTTGGAAATACTGCTCCTCTTCCAGAAGCCATCAGGAATGCAATAAAGCAGGTAGAGCTCTAAGGCTTGTGGAGTATAGAAACATATGTCTTACCCTGCTAACTGATCAAGAGATGCAGTATTCTGTGCAAAAAGCTCTTCATTCTTGGTTTGGACCATGGTGTGATGTTAGGCATCTGCTTTTCAGAGGGAGACAACAGTAATTATGTGAAATAGGTGTAACAAGTAGAGTCTGTGTGGCATGTAGATATAAACACTAACATGAATACATAGAACCTAATCTTAGAAAGGATGTAATGTGTAGGGATTTTCAAAACTTATGTCCTGGACTGGTTTGTATCAGCAGTGTGTAAACAGCTGCAGCATTTTTCCCCTATGAAATAGTGGAAGGATATAAGAACTAAGACAGGACTTCACTGAAGTGACTAGAGATCACATCAGTTAAGAGTTTCTAAACTCTTTATGGGAGACGGAAGGACAGCACCAGAGAACAAAACGCCTTTGTGTTGAAGGTTTAGGTTACATATTTAAAGCAGAATGCAAAAAGTGCATCTTAGTCAACAAAACCTAATGTGAGCTGTTGTGCTACCATGAGGTCCTAGACAAATAACCATGGGTCTGCCTTGCAGGGTGATATCATTGCCTGTGGAGTGCTGTCTGGAACAAAGAACTTTGAAGGACGTCTGTGTGACTGTGTCCGTGCCAACTACCTTGCTTCTCCCCCACTTGTAGTTGCATATGCTATTGCAGGCACTGTTAGAATAGACTTTGAGACTGAGCCTTTGGGTGAGTATTCTTTACCTCTCTCATTCCTGCTTCTAATGCATGCCTAGAAGGGGGTTACTTCGTGTGCGTTTCAGCATACATCAACACTGCATTTAAAGAGAAAGCACAGCAAGCTTTGGTATTGTAGTTTAAAAAAAAACAAACACATCCATTTAGATACAGTCCTCTGAAAAGCTGTGCGTGTCTGTATGTATGAATGTATGTATAATAGTCTTGAAGACTTTTCTTCATTAGCTTTCTGCTTAAAACCTTTCTCAGGCACTGGCTTTAATGGCAGAAGTATCTACTTAAGGGATATTTGGCCCACGCGGAAAGAACTACACACAGTGGAGGAAGAGTGTGTGATATCATCTATGTTTAAGGAATTGAAAGAAAAAATGGAGGTGAGAATGGTCTTTTATTCTAAATAAGAGTGCATTTCATCATTGCTTTATAATATTTTCCAGTTGAATATAATTGGATTGCCACTTATTTCCATTACACGAAATTAGAATTTGACTGATATGCATACAGTGTATTAATAATATCCAATAAGATAACTTGTAACATATAACAAGCTCAAAAGAAGATCACCAGTAAGTCTTCATTTTCAGAATGTAAGCAGGCCATAAATCAATATCTCTGGTTTTGGTCACTTCTGTGTAGAAAGGAAACAAACGATGGAATTCACTGGAAGCACCTGAGTCACCTTTATTTCCCTGGGACTTGAAATCCACTTATATCAGATGTCCTTCCTTCTTTGATAAACTTGTGAGTATGTTGGATCTATCCACTATGTACAAGTAAAGGAGCAGCTATTCCAGTAACGCTTCACCATATAAGTAATAGATTTTATCATCAGTAATATTTTTCAGTCCTCTAAATGCTCTTTGTATGTCTGGAATGAGTTGAGTCTTCAATGTATCTTAATATTTGCAGAAATATTTTTGTTTCTGAGGCTCTTAGTAGGAAAAAAATCTGTTCTGTTTCCCTTCCTGCCTAGGCCAAAGAACCGGTTTCCCCGCAGCTGATTGAAAATGCCCATGTCTTGCTCTATTTGGGAGATTCTGTAACCACAGATCACATATCTCCTGCTGGAAGCATTGCAAGGAGCAGTGCAGCTGCTAAGTACCTGACTAACAAAGGGTAAGGTCTGCCATGAGCCTCCTCTTCTCCAGGCTGACCCATCCCAGCTCCCTCAGCTGCTCCCCGTAACACCTGTGCTCCGGACTCCTCACAGCTCTGTTATTCTCTTCTGAACATGCTGTAGGGCCTCAATGCTCTTCTTGTAATGATGGGCCCAAGTCTGAACACAGATCTCAAGGTTTGGTCTCACCTCTGCTGAGTATGTTATAAAGGAGTATTATAATCAGTATCAATGGAGTGTGACAAAGCAATAGCCTGCAGCACAGACTGATTCTAACTTGTATGCATTTGAATGAGTAGTGTTACAAGAAAGGAAAAAATTATTAAAAAAAAAAAATTAATAAACCTTTACTCCAAGTTTGTAATGATTTGAGTAAAGCTGTGACTTTTGTTGGAATATTTATTGATACATATGCTGTTAGAGGATTAGTAAACACACTGCTTTACTGTGGCAACTCCTGAGCTGGAATGATTGCTGCATGATTCTTCTGTAAGTACTGTACTGTTGTTCATAATGTTTTATAATGAAGTAATAGATGATGCATTTAAAATTGCAGCTTTACTTATGAATAATCTAGCAATTATTTACATGTTTATGATTTATAGTGATTGTATTTGATAAGTAGTTCTTTACATCTTGTGCTGATAACCTCATGGTTTTGAGCGATGCTGCAGTACTTAGAGTAATCATAGTACTGTTTTAAAGCAAATGAAACAGTGGTTTCCTTTTTAAATGTTTTTATTTTAGACTCACACCTCGTGAATTCAACTCGTATGGGGCTCGACGGGGTAATGATGCTGTGATGACAAGGGGTACATTTGCTAATATCAAGCTTCTGAACAAGTTCATAGGAAAACCAGCTCCTAAAACAATTCACTTTCCATCAGGACAAACGGTAAGAACGCCTAGGAAGCTGCTTCAAAACTATGATATGGATTAAGATCTCACTCACTCAAACTGTTTAATGTTGTTGTTCCACAGCTAGATGTGTTTGAAGCAGCGGAATTGTACCAGAAAGAAGGCATTCCTGTAATTATTTTAGCAGGAAAGAAGTATGGACTGGGCAGCTCAAGAGACTGGGCAGCAAAAGGGCCTTTTCTACTGGTACTGTTAGTTTGGTTTTCAATATCTGTGGTTTTTGGTGTTGTGAGGTTTTTTATTATCTAAAAATATTTTTATAATTTGGGGCATAAACATTTAGAAACTGTATTCAAGGTTGAATGCAATCCTGCATTTTACTTAACAGTAATTTATGCTAAAGACTTCATGGAGGAGAATGACTGGTCAGAAGGGTAACTCTGAATTTGATGACCATGTGAGATCATTTCAGTCTCCAGACTTCTTGAGATAACTTAGACATCCAGTGCTGGATCCTGATTGGATTCTGCACAGTACTTAGAGGTTTTTAGAGTTTTTTTAATAATAAACTAATTTCCAGTAATATTCAGGATATGTTCTGAGTTAGCCAGTTATTTCTGTACAGCTCTGTAATAAAGGAAGCAGCTGTGTTCCAGCTGGGGCTTGCTCCCTGTCAGCTACAGCACAGTCACTATGCATTCTGAAACTGTTTCATAATGTATGGGTCCACTGAGGTTTATTTGCTGTTGTCAAGCAATACAGCTAGAAGCTATTTGCAGGCTTCATATAAAGTGTTTGTATGCCTGAATTGCAGGAC
Source organism: Phasianus colchicus (assembly GCF_987193195.1). NCBI lineage: Eukaryota > Metazoa > Chordata > Aves > Galliformes > Phasianidae > Phasianus > Phasianus colchicus. Next base: position 3,967,235 of record NC_143447.1, on the reverse strand, counting down.
TTCCTATGTAAAAATATTTGAAGCTCACTTTTGCATTTAACTTTGACTGTATTGAAATACAGAATTGCTTGTATCTTTGCAGGGTGTTAAAGCTGTCCTAGCTGAAAGCTATGAAAAGGTCCATAAAAGTCAATTGATTGGAATTGGCATAGCTCCACTTCAGTTTCTTCCTGGAGAAAATCCAAGTACTTTGGGTCTCACTGGCAGAGAGCAGTTCTCTATATTATTCCCTCCAGAGCTGTCGCCCAAAATGACTTTGGATATTAAGGTATATCTGCAGTATCTTTGAATTTCTTATTGAACATGCTTATGATTAACTTGTGCTTTCAGTCCTGATGATTGGAAGCAGGAAAAAATACTTAATCTTCTTAGAAAGTAAACTGATAGTTTGGCCTGAAGTTTGTACTGAAGTACAAATATGGGCACTGTATTAGAGTAGAATTAAGTCTCATCTCATTTGTGTTCTTCTAAAGACAAAAAGGCACAATTAGTTGAGGGAGGCTTCAGCTTTCTATCCTGTGTCAGGTATCTGTATGGTAGTATTTTGTGCCCTCTTAGGGAAATAGTTTTTTTCTTGCTAACACTAGGTGTGTAGCACAGTCCCAACTGGATCAAAACCATATGGTTGGATTAAGTCTTCATTCTGCTCCCAACAGTGTCTCTGTAGTGCAGTGGCAGATAATCAGATTGAATTAGTTTGTGTTAGCCAGAACGTGCTTCTAATGTGCTAACTGAAAGTAAGCAAAGGGAAGTGAAAGGAAAACTCCTAATGGGTGTCTCTGCTTTTGTTTTGAAGACAAGCACTGGAAAAGTGTTCAGCGTGTTTGCCTTGTTTGACAACGATGTGGAGATAACTTTATACAAAAATGGTGGAAGCCTAAACTTTGTGGCTCGAAGATTCTTATAGTAGCTACTGACTGTATGGGTACCTCGCACTAACTGGTAACTCTGAAAATGCCTTGTGTGAACCCAGGAATCTGTACTGTGGAACTGCAGACAGCCCTAGTGTGCTCTAAGTTACTTCGTCCATGGATGTAAAAGATTGTGAATCATTGTAACTGCAGCAAGATCCTTCCTGATTTTAAATAATATTCTAATGGTGCTATTAAACATTGCTAAAATCGACGTGTGTTGTGGCAGAGAGAGCTGTAAGTATGGAGGGGATGTTTTCTCAGACCATTTTTGTAAATAAACAGTGTGAAATCTCAAACTGATTGTGCTGAAGATTATTATGTAAGAAGGTTTTCTGCAGTTGTTTCCACATAGTTTTTGCACCTGTAAATCTGTCTACTGCTGTTGGTTTAAGGGTAGCAGATGGTATGGAAGGTTAAAGGCCAAACAGATGGGTGGTTTGCTTTTTTGGCATCCAGAGCTCAAAATAGATCTTCAGTTTTGAATGTCTTGCTTTTTAAATGATGGCCACATAAGGCCCATCCTGTCCCATTTTATTGTGTGGAATTATCTCTCTTCCGGATCCAGATGGAGAACTGATCAATCCATGAAGTGCTGTGGGCTATAGAAGTACGATGTTTTTGTGGGCAACATCTCTGCTTGTAAGAGAATGCCCACAGTACATGGCTGGTGTTGAAGTGCAGCCCCCTAGCGTACTGGTAAGCTGCAGTGTCCTTCAGTTGAGAACTCTGTCATATTTTCCTTAAGCTTGTCCTTTGTAGCGTTGGTTTTTACTGTATTGACTGATATCACCTGCCAGAGAACTTCCCTCAGTATTTTAACCTTTAAGAATTTGTATTAGAACTCTTTAATTACTCTGCTTTATGTGCAGCCTATGTCTAATCAGTTACACTTGTCACATGTTAAATTGCTGAGGTAGCCATGCTGCCTTTTAATGCTTTGGAATGTTTGGAAGAGCTGCAAACTAGAAAACAGGCATCAGATTCCCCTGCTGGAGATCGCAGAATACTGAACAGATTTGGTTCTTGGCCACTGCAGCTCCACTAAATCTAATTATGAGCATATTGCTTATAAAAACTGTTTTGTATTTAACATTAATGGAAGATGCACAGTTTCTGCAGAAATGCTTTTGTTTCACCACTTAGCTTAATCACTGAGAGCTTCTAATCTGTGCTGGTTTTCTTTACTGATAGCTTCAGGTATTTCTGTGCTCCTGTATCTTGAACAGCTTCACGATTCCACTCATGTTTATAGAGTGATGGATTGCTTTTGGAGGACAAAGCTGCAGAAACTTGCCTATGAATTGTCAAGATTTTGCTTTCAGATTTTTGATCTTGATAAATGTTGTCTTAAATGTCCTAACTTGCCAGAAGACTCCATTAGTTTTACTGTGTATGCCTTCAGTCTATAACCAGATGCTAAGCCAGCTGACGTGCAAACCAACATGTGCACCATTGGCATCCTGAAATAGTATGTTTATGACATGCCTAAAAATCTGAAAAATCCTGACACAGTTACATCAGTACAACATAATTTTGAGACAGTTCAGCTGCAAATTTCAGTTCCTTTGGCATAGTTCTGATACCTTTCTTCTTTTACTGGACAAAATTCCATACGGTTTGGAATTCTGTATAACCTGTTCCAATAATTTTGCTGTGTTTTTCTTTTAGCTGGGAAAAACTATTCCAGTGACTCATACCACTGATATGGGTAATAAATCAATGCGTTTTCTAATACTGTATTCAACTGAATGCTGAATGATTTTCTGTTCTGTGGTACAATCTGGTAATTTTATCAAGAATTGAGATTTTACTACTTGTCTAACAGCATCTAATACTTCTTTTCCAGCTCAAAGGTGTATTCATAATTGAAGAAAGTGCATGTTCATTACTAAGGAACAAATCTGACTTTAGAGCTGACGCATAATGATGCTTTGTGCAGGAGATCAGTGAAGTACAGCTGCAAGGCTATCTAAAATACTTGTGCAACTGCTAGAGCTTGAGTGGGGCACAGCCTCCTGCCCTCCCAGTGCAGTGACACTCCTTGCCTCAGAAGGAGACAGTGATCCAAGCCATGTCAAGGTAAACCAGTATTGTGAAGTGCAATTTCAAGGGCTGTGACTTAGAGTTATTGCCACCAATACTCATCTCTTAAGAAGTGTGACGGTTTCATTACCATAGCAACTACTTAAAGTCTGCTGCACTCCTATGCCTTAATATCAGTGAAAGACAGCTCCAAGTGCAGATGCTGTCAACCTGGAGGCTCCTGCTATTGTTGCTGCTTGGGTCATCTCCCAGCCACACCAACATCCATAGCATCTTTGTGACTTGTGCAGACTGACTCCCACCTTTAAGACATGTATGCCTGAAGGTGGTAGGTGCTGAGGGGAACAGCACTGCTTATGTACCCATCTCTTGCTTCTCACCCAGTAGTGAGCTGCCCTGATCCATGGTCGTGTGCCTGCCCCCCTCCCCTCGTGCAGCAGGGAGCGCCATCAGGTCGAGTCAGTAGCTTGACAGTGAAGGCAGGACGCTGAACTTTGAGCTCACTGCTAGGATTGTGTAAGCTTGAGATGGGCAGCAGTGAAGCCTGCTTCTGGCAGTGACAGGATACAATGCAGGCAGAGGATTGCTGTGATCACACACAAAAAGCATTGTTCAATTAGACTTTCTAGTATCTTAAAGCATAGGAGAAAATACTCCTGTTTGAAGAAGTGACTGTGTTAGATGTATTTAACCTAGAATTCTGTCTCCAGTTTGATTTGGAGAAGAATATTCCAGTTTTTCTAAACATTTACTCTTTGTGCCCTCCCAAATGACCAAGCTTTGGGATAGTGTTGATGTTTATACATTTTACACCTAAGTTTAAGGACATGAAATTCTGTATATTAATCGTATTTAAGCAACTGCAAATCAATGTCTGCTGTTCAAAGCCAACAAAAGAGTTGAAGTTTTAAGTTCAGTGTGTATTGTATAGATATCTTACCAGAAGTTCAGCTGATGACAATTGTGCATAAAATGTTACTGATACTGTAAATTATTTTTAATAAAGAAAATTGTATCACAGTTCTTGTTATGTCACCATGTATTTTGAATAGGAGGCATGGACTGATACTAGCATGGCACTGGTAAGAATGTATATGAAGTTGGGGGGGAACAAGGAAAAGGGTGCAATTGTGCATTCGTTGGATTTGCTCAGTAGGAGCATCTCTCTCATGGATTCCCAAGCGTGCTTTATTGGTTTAGAAGGAAACTTTCTGTGTTAGCTGAGCTCTGGATATTCTGTCAGTAATTTGTGTATTTTTCTTCAGCAAAATATCTGCTCTCATTTGGAATGTAGATCAGGCAGGCTCCTGGTTTGGGTTACATTTTATGGCAGGTAGTGGTAGGATCTGCAGAAATCGATGAGGGTTTGTCTGACAGCTGCCCATTCTCTACACCTCCCTTTTAGACCCGGCACAAGACTTGGATCCACCACATCTGCTCAATTATTTGTTTCCGTAGCGATAGGAGAGGCACAAACCACCCTCCCTGTGTCGGCCCACCACTGCGGCGCCGTGGCTCTGTAACACCGCAGCTGTGTGTCACGTTCTGCGCTGGCTGTAACCCGGGGCGCGTTTTAAGTCAGGCACGGCCAGAAAGCTGTTTTGTTTCAGACCGACTGAATGCAAGGAGCCGGAGGCGATGTCAGTAACCGCAGAGCCCTTTGCATCGCGGCTCAGCCCTGCTGTTTGCTCGCAGTTCTGCCCGCCCTTCGCTCCGAGCGTTCGGGGCTCGGCCCGTAGCAGCGGTGCCGGCAGCCCCGAGCCGGACTCGCTGCTGGCCGAAGGCAGCTTCGGTTAGGGTAAATAATCGAGGCAGAGGGGCCCGCTTTGTTCCGTGCTCGTACCGCACGCAGCCCTGTTGTGCGGCCGGTAGGCGCTTCGTTGCCGGCGGGAAGCCGCGCCGTTCCCTTCCCCGGGCTGCCGCCGAGCTCCGGCCGCCGCCGTTCCCCCGCTCGGGGCGGCTGTGCTCCGCTGGCTGCCCGCGGCCGGACGGCGACGCTCCGGCGGCTCCTGCGCAGTGCGGCCGCTCGCGGGGAGGGCCGGGCCGGGCGGCGGGGGCTCCGCCGGGCAGGGCAAAGGTCCGCGCGGCTCCGAGCGCTGGGGGAGAACGGGACCGGCTCGGTGGTTTGTTTGTTGCGACCGTCATCGATTGCCGCTGGTGTCCCGGCACGGCTCGCCTTTCTTGTCTCTTTCCCGCAGGGGCGCGATGGCTTCTGGAGACCGCCGCCAGCGGGCAGCCACCAAGCCGGCCTTCGGCGAGGAGGAGGTGGCCGAGCTGCTGGACGAAGTGTTCGGATTAAAGGCGGTGTGGGTCAGGTCCCTGCCCAGCTATGACGATCAGAACTTCCACGTGAGAGTCTCAAGCGGAGGTGAAGCCGAAGGGGTCGAGGAGTACGTCCTCAAAATCACCAACTCAGAAGACAGCCAGCAGCCCGCCCTCATCGAGGCGCAGACCCACGCCATGATGTTCCTCAGCGCCCACGGCTTCCCCTCGGCCACGCCGCGGCTCACGAAGGACGGCAGCATCATGTCTCTGCAGGCAGGTGAGCGGCGCCAGCACCGCGCCTGGCGGCAATGCGAGCGCCTCGTCACAGCGCAGGTGTCTGCATCGCCTCTGCATCCTGCCCTCTTGTGCTGGCACAAACGCGGAGTAATGCTGCGCACCTACGAACGAGCCCACGCAAGCTGCAGAAGGCGGGTGGCTTTCCCAGGCTCTGCAGCTCTGGCACTTCCTGTAGATCCCAACCCGTTGCACACCTCCCTTCCAGCTTCTGAGCCAGAATTTCTCAGATGAAGTAACTTTGGGGTGCACAGATACTGTGCTGAGAGTGCCAGAGCTGAGCTCCGTCAGATGCCCTGCGTAGTGCAGAAAAACCAGCAGAGATGCTGGACATCGAGCAGAGTAAGAGCAGCAGAGCTGGTGAGAGTTGTGCACTGCAGCACCTGTAGGTGTGGCTTGAGGTACGGTGCAAGATGGCTCGCTGCTGGTTTTGCTAGGGGGAAGATGGTTGTTTTAGTAAGAACTACAAGTATAGGGAAGGGTGGGTTATCCTGCAGCTGCTTTTTCAGTTCAATTGCCCTGATAGGTTCTCTGGGTCTGTTCGTTCAAGGTTGTTTTAGGTTGGCAGTTTAGATGTAGCGCTGGTTGCAGTCGTGACAAAATTGCACAGAAGGAGTCTCCAAAATTAAAATAAATGTGGCTATCAGAAGTAGAAGCTCAGGTTGCAGTGTAGCTGTTCGGGATGGATACGTGTCAGGTGACTGCCTGTTAAAGTCCAAACTTCACGTGCCAGCAGCCAAGCAAAGGAAGGAGAGGAATACTTAACTCTGAAAACAAGTTCCATGTACTTTGAAGAAACAGACATATCTGTGCACTTTAAAAAACCAACAAAGCCACATTGATTAAAACAGGATATAAATGATTTGCCTGTCTGTGCACAGAATGGTGTAAAATACAGTTCCAGCCCATCTGTGACCTGATGCCAGAATAAATCACTTAAACAGTGCTTGGAAGAAAATCTGTTAACACGTTGCTTTCATTTTCACTGTAACCAAGTGTTCAAGGCCAGGTTGGATGGGGCCCTGGGCAGCCTGGTCTGGCATTAAATGAGGAGGTTGGTGGCCCTGCGTGTGGCAGGGGGGTTGGAGATTCATGATCCTTGAGGTGGATCCTTTCCAACCCTGGCCATTCTGTGATTCTGTGATTCCTGAGGGCACCTACAGAGCTCTGTAGGTGAGGGGCTGGAGGCACTGAGTGAAAGCTGCTGTGTGCAGGGTCCATTCCAAGCACAAGGAGCAGGCAGGTGTGGCAAGGTTTGCACATCACCGTATCACGTTCTGGTAAATCAAGTCTTTGAGTGAGATCAGTTTTATCAGCCACATCTGAGAGTGAAAAAACCATTTGCTTCTTGCATTAACTAATACTCAGTAGACTGCTGAAGTGACTGACTGTATCTCTGCTTGTCAGGTAGCAGATCTGGAAACAAAAAGTACATGGTCAGACTGCTGACTTACCTGCCGGGCACACCTGTGGCTAAAATTGCTGCCCCTACTCAGCTTCTGTATGATATTGGTAAGCTAGCTGCCAGTTTGGATAAAGCTCTCACAGAGGTGAGTGAGTTTTTGTTGTTCTAGCTTCGCAGATTTCATTCACATTTCATTTCTTCTCTCTGTTTCTTACTGTTCTCTGTCAGCTTTCCTGATTTTAAATCAGAAGTTGGTGATTTCAGAGCTTAATTCAACTTTTGGATGCCACCCTCCATGCTGTAAAACTGGCTAAAACCTTGCCCCAAGTAACCTGACGAACCTGACCGCTCACTGCTTATGGCAGAGTGATCCTTTTGCAATGCATTTTTGTACCACAGTAAGGGAGACAGCTTTTATTTTTGCTCACACAGAACTCACCTGTTTGGCATTTGAAGCCTGGTAAATGAGGAGAGTGAACCCTCGCTGCCTGAATCAGAGCACACACAGCGTGGTTCCGAAGCTTTAAATGCTTGTGTTGGGTACTGCTGGCCCTTCTTTTCTTCTGAACTCATTTTGACTTGCTCTGTTCCTCCTGGCCATTGGAACAGTGACCTGCAGCAGCAGCAGTCATTTCCTTTTCTGTAATGCCAGCTGTGTTAATGGAGAGAGATGTGTGACACTTCTCTTAGTTCCACTGCTTTCAGTCAAATAACCTTAATGCATAGGAGATTATTTCTGTGCTCTGTAATTATACGGGATAATAAAACTGATAAATCATCCAGTAATTAAGTTTGATACATAAAAGAGTTCTTGCATTATTTATGGCCTTTCATTAACCTTTTCTTTTTGTGTTCTGGCTACCGCCTTCAGACAGTTATGAAATATGAATTGCTAGCTTTACTTACCACATTCTGAAATTACAACGGTGTTTTTCCATTGGGAAAGATAATTTACTATTGCCTTTTAATAGTCTGGTCATGCTCTGATAATGTGATTAAAATAATTTATATGGGCCAGCTAGTCTCAAAAGATGCCTGTGACTTGTCCTGCAAGGATTTAGTAGACAAGAAAGCAAATTTTGATGGAAAAGGCTCTTAAGCCATTAATATATGGATTATCATGTACCAAGATTTGTCATCTAAGGGAGAGAATACTACAGTTATTACCATCTAAACTTCTCAATGTCATTGACACCAAAACTAAAGCTAAGGCATTACATTTTCTGATGGCAGATGGGAATGTACAGCCCGTCTTTTCTATCCTGTCAGTTTGCTTTGTCAGCTTGGCAGCAAGGCAATGTGCCATGCGTTCTTTTGTGCACAAAATATTGTTGCATCTCTTCCTTTTTCTGATGTCTTTTTTTGTTTGGATGCATCTCACATCTCCTAGTGGAAATAAACAGCTGTTGATGACTTGACAGCAACAAAGGCTCATGCAATTGTTGAGATCTCTGCTTTATTACCTTTCCCACATCTGGTATCCCCTTTATAGTTCTGTGCTGATTTGTGCAGGGAAAATTGCAGTGGTTGCTCACCAGATGGCATTCTACCTACCAACGTTGTCTTCTGTACAGCATTAGGGATCCTCTGTTGTGATTTTTGTTTTGGGCTTGGTGTCGTTCCTTACTTATACATGAGTTCCAGTTTTAACGATCATTTGGCTATCTTTAACTAACAGCCTTAATTCTAAACCGGAGTTTCTCTTTGAGAGGAGCCAACTGCTCATGGGAAGTGAGAAGCACACATGGGGCTGTTTGCTGGGGTCTCTGTGTACTGTATGGATGTTTGAGAGCCTGTACACATTTTTATAAGAACAAAACTCCATCCAGCAGTTCTGCCAAGCACTTCTGTTCTAATGATATTACACGTACCAGATGATTCTCAGGCTCAACTCTTTAAATGCTTGTGTGGCAGTTTTTGTCTCTTCTGCTCCAACAGCTTCCGTACCACCAGCTGCAGAATCCAGCTGTGTGACTGCAGCCTTGGCAAGACCTGTGTGCAGCAGCATCCCTGTCATGCTGCAGGAAGTCACCATTGATTTTAAGTGATTCGGTGATGAAGGGTTTAGGATAATCTATATTGGAAGAATGAAGAAAAAACATTCAGGTTTTATGAAGATATTGATAGGCTTGCCTATCTTACTGTTCACTGGAACAGGTTGCCCAAGGAGGTTGTGGATGCCCCATCCCTGGAGGCATTCAAGGCCAGGCTGGATGTGGCTTTGGGCAGCCTGGTCTGCTGGTTGGTGACTCTGCACATAGCAGAGGGGTTTGAAACCAGATGAACATTGTGGTCCTTTTCAACCCAGGCCACTCTATGACGAAATAATCCTTCAGATTCTACTTTTACTTGTGAAGCATGAATTTTAATTTATGGCCTATTTTGTTCTCTTTCTGCAGGAATTCCATCATCCATCAGTAGGAAGTCTGCATCGAGATCAGTTCATCTGGAACCTGGCGAATGTCCCTCTTCTGGATCAGTACATGGATGCCTTGGGACAGAACGAGCACCGAGACGTTGTGCAATGGGTCATCCAGCAGTTCAAAGAGAAAGTCACACCCAAGATAAGCAGTTTTCGAGCTTGTGAGTGTTTTATTCTCAATCACATTGCAGTTTGTTCCAGGAAACAGACGCACCGACGCAGCTGGCTTACAGCTATTAAATACCATGGCAGTCAATACCAACACAATGCAGTTCTTAAATACCATTACAATCAATACCGATACAATGCAGTTCTTAAATACCGTTTCTTGTTCTGCATTTAGGTATCAACCACGGGGACCTCAACGACCACAACATCCTGGTGGTTCCTGGCTCCCCTCGTGGGGCAGCCCCGCAGTACCGCGTGTCGGGCGTGCTGGACTTCAGCGACATGAGCTACGGCCGCTACGTGTTCGAGGCGGCCATCGCCATCATGTACATGATGGTGGAGAGCACGGAGCCACTCCATGTGGGTGGACATGTCCTGGCAGGCTTTGAGAGTGTGCTGCCGCTGACGGGCGCGGAGCGGGCGGCGCTGTTCCTGCTGGTGAGCGGCCGCTTCGCGCAGTCGCTGGTCATGGCGGCGCACACGGCGCTGCTGCACCCGGAGAACACGGAGTATCTCATGGTCACGGCCAGGACGGGGTGGAGGCACCTGATGGCCATGTATGCGCTGGGCCAGGAGGCGGTGGAGAAGATGTGGTTTGAGACGGCCGCGCTGTATGCGAGGCGGCCCCGCGAGGCGGAGCTGCAATAGAATCGTAGAATAACAGAATCACAAGGTTGGAAACGACCTGTAAGATCATCCAGTCCAACTGTCTTCTCATTACCATTGCTACCACAAGCACTAAATCAGATCTCGCAGCTCCTCATCCAGGCGCCTCTTGAACACTGCCAGGGATGGCGACTCCACCACCTCCCTGTGCAGCCATTCCAGTGCCTGACCACTCTCTGGGAGAAAAAGTTCTTCCTCATGTCCAACCTAAACCTCCTCTGGTACAACTTGCGGCCACTTCCCCAGGTCCTGTTCATTGCCTGGGAGAAGAGGCCAAACCCCTCCTCACCACAACCTCCCTTCAGGAAGTTGTAGAGTGCAATGAGGTCTCTCCTGAGCCTCCTCTTCTCCAGATAAACAACCCCAGCTCCCTCAGCCGCTCCTCAGATTTGTGCTCCAGACCCCTCACCAGTTTCATTGCCTTTCTCTGGACACGCTCCAGGGCCTCAATGTCTTTCCTGTAGTGAGGGGCCCAAAACTGAACACAGCACTCGAGGTGCGGCCTCACCAGAGCTGAGTACAGGGGATGATCACCTCCCTGTTCCTGCTGGCCACACTATTTCTAATGCAGGCCAGGATGGCGTTGGCCCTTTTGGCCACCCGGGCACACCGGCAGCCGAGCATCAGCCACCACCCGCAGCTCCCTTTCCATAAAGATGGCGGAGCGCGGCGCGGCGCGGTCCTTCCAGCGAGCGGCGCGCGAGGGTCCGAGGCGGGAGCGGTCACGTGATGCGGTCACGTGGTAGGGACTCGCCCCGCCCCGGCCGGCTGACGCACCGCGCAGGCGCGGCGGCCATTTCCGGCGCCGCGGTGCAGCTGAGGGACTGGTTGTAACGGCCGGTGCTTCCCGCGGGCCGCACCTCAGCGCCCCTTCGGCACCTCGCGCGTTCCTCGGCACGCTGTGAGTGAGCGAGGGAAGGAGGGAGTGAGAGCAAGTGAGCGGGGGGTGGGGGTGGCGAGGCCTTCGTTCCCACTCTGTCCCTGTGAGGATGACTCCGCACTCCGGGCCCGGAGCGCCCCGTGCTGCAGGCGGGGGTCGGGCGGGTTCCTGTGGGGTGGGGGCCGTGTGGGTCGGCCCGCCTCGCCTTAACGCGCTGTGATGTTTTGCAGGCCCGCTCCCACGCCGCTCCGGCACCATGGTGAGTGGGCGCGATGCGGGGCTGCGGGCGGGGGGCGGCGGGCGGCGGGCGGGGCGGTACCGGCATTGCCCGCATGGATGGGGCCGTGCTGAGCTCTGCTCCTGTGGGGTGCTGTGCTCTGACGGACGGTGACGGTACTTAACGAGCTGTTGCTTCTTGCAGTCTCGAAGATATGACTCCAGAACCACCATATTTTCTCCAGAAGGTACTTTTTGACACTATGATTCTAATTAAACTGCACGCCTTCCATTCTGCTTCTCAAACGTGACCTGTTCAGCACTGGGCCGGTTGGCTGGGGGCACTGCGTGTCCGTCCCTGAATGAGTTCTTCTTTATTTATTTTATTCTTTACCGTGAGGGTGGTGGGGTGGTGGAACAGCTGCCCAGAGAGGCTGTGGATGCCCCGTCCCTGGAGGTCTTCAAGGCTGGGTTGGATGGGGCCCTGGGCAGCCTGGCAGCCTGGTCTGATACTGAATGTGGAGATTGGTGACCCTGCATGTGGCATGGGGTTGGAGATTCATGATCCTTGAGGTCCCTTCCAACCCTGGCCATTCTGTGATTCTGTATGAGGTGCACAAACCACATTCACCTGTCACAGTAGTTCTGTGTACAGCAGAGTCCCAGAGAGGAGGCTTTCCAGTTCTTGTAATCAGGTGTCAGCGTGACCATGTTCACATCTGTATATTTACACCAGATTCCACTGCTTTTTTTTTTTTTTCAAGTACCTTAATAAATCATCACCCTTCACCTTTCCTTTGAGTGTGGATGGATTTTGTTACTATTTTGTTACTGTTGCTGTGATCTTGTTACACCAGCACTTGCAAGTCATTTTTTTCTTTTTAAGAGACAAACTGTCCAGTATGATTGTTTTTTTTTTTTAAACCCATTTTGTCTCTCCTGAAGTAGCTCTACTCTTTAGATTATTTTTCCCCCACACTAACTATGCCCAAGATTGCCTTATCAAATCTGTGCACTTTTTCTGATTCCATTCTCTGTTTCAAAAGACTCATTTGCTTGCCCCAGCCTGAGTAACTAGTCCTAAACTGCAAAATGGGCATCTGTGTAAACTGCAAATTCACCTTTCCTCATTTGTGTTCTCATTCAGTGCTGCCTTATTGCAATTTAACTCGTTTCCTAGGCCGTCTGTACCAGGTTGAGTACGCCATGGAGGCAATTGGACACGCAGGTACCTGCTTGGGCATCCTGGCCAACGACGGCGTTCTGCTGGCTGCAGAGAGGCGCAACATTCATAAGCTCCTCGATGAAGTTTTCTTCTCAGAAAAAATCTACAGACTGAATGAGTAAGTTGAAATGCTGGTTGGGTGTCTGCTGATGCTACCCATGACAAAGTACTGTTGTTATCAAATGTTTTAGGGTTGAACCTGGATTTATTTTGTTTGGAGGGTTTCTATTAATTTTATGCGGCGTTCTGGACACGTGTGACTGTTTTGTTATTATTTGCTTCAGTGATTCTTCTGAAGAAGCATCACATTTTTATTTCCGAAGTGAACTTCCTAGGCGAAATAACCTGCTTTTACTTACCCATACGAAGTAACGTTATTGCATCGCTATGAAATTGGGAGCTTTTGGTTTACAAAATAACAAGAGGAGGGAAATACAGAATGCACAAATCCAAGCACTGTATCACAGAATCACAAAATGGCCCAGGTTGGAAGGGACCTCAAGGATCATTACTGGAGGCTTGCCAATGTGACTCCCATCTACAAGAAGGGCCGTAAAGAGGATCTGGGGAGCTACAGGCCTGTCAGCCTGACCTCGGTACCAGGGAAATTTATGGATCTCATCTTGGGTGAGATCACACGGCACGTGCGTGGCTTCCAAGCAGGGGATCAGGCCCAGCCAGCACGGGTTCGTGAAAGGCAGGTCATGCTTGACCAATCTCATCTCCTTCTATGACTGGGTGACCAGCCTGGTAAATGAGGGAAAGGCTGTTGATGTAGTATACCTAAACTTCAGCAAAGCCTTTGATGTGGTCTCTCACAGTATTCTTCTGGGGAAACTGGCTGCCTGTGGCCTGGACAGGTATACTCTTCTTTGGGTAAGAAACTGAAGAAACTGGCTAGAGGGCCATGCCCAGCGGGTACTGGTTAATGGAGCTAAGTCCAGCTGGTAACCCGTTACAAGTGGTTTCACCCATGGGTCGATGCTGGGGCCCATCTTGTTTAATATCTTTATTGATGACCTAGATGAAGGGATTGAGTGTACCCTCAGTAAGTTTGCAGGTGACACCAAGTTGGGAGGTGGTGTGGATCTGCCTGAGGGTAGGGAGGCCCTTCAGAAGGATCTAGATAAGCTGGATTACTGGGCTGAGGTGAATGGGATGAGGTTCAACAAGGCCAAGTGCCTGGTCCTGGCTCAGCATTCCCTTTTAAGTCTTTTTTTTTTCCTTGTGTGATTCAAAGAGACTGAAACAAATTGGATAAAACCTGCTTCAGCTTTCTTTGCCACCGTTGTAGCAGAGATGCTTATCTCACTGCTTTGACATTTTTAGCTTCTTCAGAAGTTCAGTGTTACACTGTCTTGCCTGTAGGGAAAGTAGAGTTTAAGCCTTGCTGTAAGGTGCGCTGTGAAACACGAGTAGGTTTTCATCTGTCAGTCTCACATTCTGTGTTATCCTGAAAGCAGCTGGAACTGTGGGAAGTACTGGATTTTCAAGGAGGTGATATAAAGTGTGCACTGGAGTGGCTGCCTAGGCCAGCTGTTTTGAGAAATGGTTAAGATAAAAATTCTGTGTACTGAAAGTTTTATAGCAATATCAGATTTGGCAAAATCTGCTAAATTAAGAGCTAATGAAATAATTAAAATGAAGATGAATTTTCAGCTAAAACAGTTACTTTTCTAATGGCTGGTATCACTAAGTTACGTTCATATGAATGCAGTGTGAGTCAGCAGATTGCACTGAGGGTCCGTGTGGGTTCTGACATGACCACGGGTGGCCTCTGCGTGGTCCTGCTGCGTAGCCAGTGCCTCTTGTGAGGCTGTCAGCACTGTTAATCATTTTGGTATGGTCCTCAGAATCGTGCCCATGATGTACTGACCTGCTCATTTCCTGCTGTCTGCCTCTGCTCTTGCAGTGTGGTTATGTCAGACTTAGGGTGTACTCTAGATGCAGGATCAATCTGTTCTACCCGGCAGCTGTGTAGTTTCGATCATAGAAGCCCAGCAGTAGGCATTCTGTTTGAAGTGTTGTATGAAGATGTGACTATTTCTTGGGGTCTGACAGGAATCCAATTCACATGTTCGTTTTGCAGGGATATGGCTTGCAGTGTTGCAGGAATAACTTCAGATGCCAATGTTTTAACAAATGAGCTGAGACTGATTGCACAGAGGTAGGTTGGCTGGTCGTTATGGGGGTTTGCTTAATTCTGGGGTTGGATTCAGTCTATGCATTAAATCACTATGAATATGCACTTACTACAAGTAGATTTTGTTTTAAAGTCTCTCTGATCTGTTTTATTTTAGCTTGGGAACTTGTTCTTTTGTTAAATGTGGTAGCAGGATACTGTCAACAAAAGATTTTGAGAACCCTTGTTCTTTCATACTATAGGTATTTGTTACAGTATCAAGAGCCCATTCCTTGTGAGCAATTGGTAACTGCACTGTGTGATATCAAGCAGGCTTACACGCAGTTTGGAGGTAAGGAAGTGTGATGAACCATAGTGTTTTTAAGTGTCTAAAAAAAGATTCTCATAGGTAATTCGAAGCATCCAAGTCTCTGAAGAAGGTATTCTTTTGTAACAAGTTACACTGAGAAACAACAGTAGCTAAACTTAAGAGAATAGTCAGTCATAATTATAAACTCTTGGTTTGCTGCTGAAATACTACTTCTTAGTGACTAAGGAATTGATAGCTGAGGTTCAGGCCCATTGCTTATAATGCTTTGAGTGCTCTAGGGTTCAGTGAATGCCTTCAGAAAGAAGCAAAGTATCAATACTGTAACACTTGAAAAAATAGTATTTCTGTGGATCAAATAAATAATTAGAAAATGATGTTGTGAGGAGTGTTCCTCAGTAAATGAATGGATGATTCTGGTATTTTGTATATGAGCATTGTGGAAGAATGACCTTTTAATATACTTGTGTTTGATTGACTCTCAGAAGTTAAATGCTTGAATAAGCATTACGTAGTTGAAATGCCGAGGTTTGATTTGAAGTCGTGGAATGATAAATTCCAATTTTTGGAGACGGAGATAAGCTGCTGCTGGGGTTAAATGAAAGAAATCTCTGCTAGTTCTTCCTGCCCCCCATCCCCCCAGCACTTAGAGAGAAATACTGTAATGCTTATCTCAAGTAACAGAAGCGCAGAATGGTCTGTTAAATCCTACTTCACAGGAATGGATTTGACAAAGGAAATCAAAGAAAGTAATTGTCACTCATGACCAATCTTGTTCCTGAATTTAGGTTACTAATGGCCTTCTTTCCAACAGGAAAACGTCCTTTTGGTGTTTCATTGCTGTATATCGGTTGGGATAAGCATTATGGATTTCAGCTGTATCAAAGTGATCCCAGTGGGAATTATGGAGGATGGAAAGCTACGTGCATCGGCAATAACAGTGCTGTAAGTTCTTTTTACTTTTCTCTCTCAGAGTAAAGCAAACCAAAACTATGTAAATGACACTGTAATAATTAAGCTGAGTTGTTGATTATGAATGCAGAGTAGAAATGCCTAACTGTAGAAACACTGTTCCTCATGTTCTGATATTATCTGGCAAAGAACTTAGCTTGATTGCCCAATGATACCATTTACATTTCTGTGGAATTCATAGGCAGCTGTGTCAATGCTGAAACAAGACTACAAAGAAGGCGAAATGACCTTAAAGACTGCACTTGCATTAGCCATTAAGGTTCTAAATAAGACCATGGATGTCAGCAAACTTTCTGCAGAGAAAGGTAAGCAGTTCTCTAATTCTGGATGACTATATATATATATATATATATATTCATATATATAGTCATATATATATAATAGAAAGTATGTTGAGAATTTATATACTTCAGCTGTGGTTTATTGGATTTTAGGGCTCCTGTAAGAAAATAATTTTGATGATCCTCATTAACTTTGCTAAGTGACATGCAGTTGACTTGGATGAGGATGATCATCTTTGGCCAGCTCCAGGTGTCTAACCATGGTTTGGCTAGGCTTCGGTGCAGCAGCAGAAGTGGTTCTGTGCCTGGTGGAAGAACCACTGGAGAGGTGTGAAGAAACTGGTGCATGTTGCTGCAGAAGAGAACTGCTGCCACCTGGCTTGCCAGTCAGACACTTTTTTAGATGGAGGCAGGACAAGAACCCTCTGCTTCCTTGTCAGTTGTAACAACTTGACCTTTCTGATGATTTTCTTTCAAAAGGATGGTATGTAATGCCGTTGTCTGTTCCCTGTGTTTCAGTCGAAATTGCAACACTGACAAGAGAGAATGGAAAAACAGTAATAAGGGTTCTGAAGCAAAAGGAGGTGGAGCAGTTGATAAAACAACATGAGGAGGAAGAAGCAAAAGCTGAACGTGAAAAGAAGGAAAAAGAGCAAAAAGAGAAGGATAAATAGAATTTGAAGTCAAGTGTTCTGAAAATAGCATAGGACCTGCTTCAGTTAAAGGTAATCTGGTTTTCTGTTTTGTAGAAGCCTACAAATATGCTGTGGGAGAACACAGAATTACTTTTGCTGAACCAGGTCCTTAATCATCATCAAGATAATTAGTTTTCTGTTCCTTATATTGACCAATAATTGCTTTAATTCTTGAACACCCTTTCTTTCATCTTCTATTTTTTATTATGGAATAAAATTTAAGAAGAATAGTGATGAGTGTCTTTATTTGCTCGGTAATGCCTGCTTATGTCTTGAGGGAACTGATTGCTTTAAAACATAACAACATGGCATATGCCAGTTGGTAGGCTCTGCGTGTGAACTGCAAGGCAGGAGGGTGCCTTTTCACACAGTGAAGGGGGCTTCAAAGTCTGGAATAGCATTTGTGGTCATTTCACAAATACCAAAATAGAATATACTGGCATGCCAAGTTTCAATTTTGGCCAGCTTCCTTCTTTAGCAGGCTGTATCAAACCCATGGTCATGCAAGCAGTAATGTGTTAATCATGCCCTGTAGCAAATGTGTTCCGTTTAGCATAACCTTGAATGAGTGCCTGCTTTCTAAGAAATCAATCATACAATGCTTGATTGTGCTATGTGCACACAAATTTAGGAAGACGTTTTACAAAGGCCACATTAAAATGATGCACTATCTTGTCTGAATGCAAACAGTTAAAGAAAATAGTATGCAGTTCTAAAGCTACACTGATTATTCTACATTTTATCCTGAAAGGCTCTAGGCATGTTTTATATTCTGTAGCTTAGTGTTGCTTACACTTCCCCAAAGAATTCAGTTCCCTTGTCTGTCAAACAACAGTGTAGAAAGCAAAGTAGTGAACCACATGAGAAATCATTGTACATGTACATGAATTAGAAATCAGAATAATTTCTGTTTGGTTTGTCCCTATGCTGAATGCAAAATAATGAAGATCTGAAAAAAGCAACATAAAGTTTGCAGAGGAAGTGTAAACAAGTAACTGATAATTCTTTTATGCTCTTGTATTAAAAAAAAAATAAACAACAGGATGAGAAGCCCTCTTGATTAACATTCTTAATTGGGAGGCTCTATATGCTGAAATTCAAACTGTGGGGATGATGATTCAGCCTCACTACTGGCTGGATTTTGTGGGAATGTGCACAAGCTTTTTGCCTTTCACTGTGAAAGATATCAGATGTTTGCAGGATTTAATAAGACTTTAAGGAACCAGAGTGCATCTATACTGTGTATCCTATTTTTAACTAACTCCAAACATTTTTGGCTGGTAAAATATACATTGCCACCATCAGTCTCAATAAAATCCATTTTTTTTAAATCTCACTGCTCTAAGATTCAAGTTGAGAATAGAGGAAGGAGTCTGGATTCAGGTGTCTGTGCTACAGCTTGTGTGGTTGTACTGCATTCATGTTGGCCATTGCTGTTTGTATAGCAAGGTGAGGGTGATGTGGTTCTATGCAGCCAGGACCTGCTTATAAATTCTCTAAGTCTCAGTGCAGAGCAGTTGTTTCAATTGCTTTAGTCTTAATTAGTACTTTGTCAGTATTCAAGTTTTGTAGCTAATAAGGCTAGAGTTTTTCTGCACCTCCTGCAATACTAGACCTTTTCTTTTAGGTCATACCCTAGGAACAATAGTGAAAAAAGTCCTGAATAGTTGCAGCCAACAGGCATTGAGTAAGATTTAATCTCCATAACAAAGGATTGTATAAATACCTCAAGCTCCATTTCTATGTGGAGAATTTAGCATGCAGTCTTCTTGTATTTCATTTAAGTATCAGAGAATACCAGCATCTTTTGCAAATTTCTGAATCACTGATATCCCTGGTGATGGTTGAGTCATAATGCTTGGAATACACCTGAAGAGTAGCAGTGCTGACACAGAGGTACTTTTCCACTTGTCAAAGATCACTTAAACTACAACAGACTCCAGCAGTGCTTTCTGTCTTCTAGAAATCCATTACAGCATTTAAGTCAGGGTTCATCAATGTGTGTAAATCACAGTAGTAGTAGGAGTATTACTTGTTTATAGATTTATGAAGATATTGTTTCTTAAATATTGCTGTTTCTAAGAAAGAGGTAAAAAGTACATATGGATCTTTATTTAAAGAATAAACAATGCTATTTCTTTGCCTAACTGCTTCATTCCCCAATGAAAGGGGAACTTCTCAGATTCTGCAATAATCAAAAGCTGGGATGTTTTATATTTTCTGATCTCTACTCCGTTACGTATGGAAGTGTTGTGCTAAGTGGTGTAGCTACACGTAACTCATAAGACCAGAAAATTAACTCTGGTGGTGCGTTTGAGTTATCTTTTCTAATCAGAATGATTTTCCTCTTTTATTTCTTTTATTTATGTATTATTTTGGGTGTGCTTGGTGCTAGCATGGAGTTTACCAGGTATTACAGTAGTATTTTAAATATTTAGCTATTACCATGGATTAGATGTTATTTTGACACCAGAGCTTCATGTGGTCACATTGAAGGTGACAGATCTTTCAGATTAGGTAAAAGTATTTACTTGCAATCGTTTGCCCAATATGATGTTAGTAAACTTAAAGACTGGAGAGTTTGTATCTCACTTGGATGCACAATAGAACTTGCTAGGACAAGTACTCACAAATAGGTTGTCCTAATAAATGGTCGTATGTTTTGTTATTCTAGGTAGCTTAGGAGATAATGAAAGTTAAAAAAAAATATAAAATCATTTTCTAATGACAATTCTGTTCAAATGAAGAAAGTTGTCTTCTAGGACTGTTACCTGTGTGATTTACCACACTGTGCACTGAAACACAGAAGGTTACTTCAGATGCAAGCAAGTCCCTACTCATCTCGTTTTGTTTTTTTTTGTTTTTTTTACATAAGAAAGCACACAAGGTGATAAAGGATGTGTTATATTTGGCTGCTGCTTCTGTTTTGTGATGTTCTCAAGTCACTTATTTATTCTTTCAGTTCAGATTCTTAAAACTGGGGATAATAGTTCTCTACTGTGTTGTACGAGTGAATATGCTAAGGATTGCATGTGTTTAAACATAAAGGTTTTGGAGGGCACAGAGCTGTATGTCGTGCATTGATAACACATCTAAGTATATGCAAGACATCCAAGTCTGTGGTGTTAATGCACTCAGGTACGTCACACAAAAGAGAAATGTACCTTCAGAACGCTGAGGTTGTGGGACTTCTTTAAATGTCTTCCATGTTCTTCAAGGAAGGCTTCCTATACAGCTTTTATGCAGTAAAAGTTGTCCTTGTTTTCATGTTCTAACTGTAGTCATTTCTATTACAATGAGAAAAACTGCTAGAATATTTCATCTGAGAGAACAGAGTGTACCCTTCAGTGGCTCTATAGCTCTCTGCTTTCAGCAGGAGAAAATTCAGCTTCTCAGACATTTTCCAAAATATTTTTTCAAAGAGAACTGAGCAGTTTGCTGTTTTTATCTGTGATTAATTTGGCATTTGATTTTCCAGTGAAAGCCAATTTGCTGGGGATTCACATACTTCAGTGGAGACCTTCAGCTGTCAGCTCCTGCTGAGAAGTGCCCAGGCAGTTCTCTTGTAATTGTTTCAGTCTCACTTAGCGATAAATATTAAGCTTAGCATGCTACTGTCAGTATTAACATTCTGCTCCAAGCCCAAATCAGAAGAAAAAAAAAAAGGTTCCTTGTTTATTAGTCTTTTCTGTACCAGTAATAATACAGCAAAATTGCCAGATGATCTACATAAAATATTTAGCCAAATTTTGGGCATGCAATGTAGGCAATTCAATCCTTTTATATCTTCCAGCATCTGTTTGGTCAGGCTGGGACGCAGCTGCAAACAAATTCACGGTTATGTAATAAATCCAGTTAGCTACGTCCTGCACATTGGACTGGCAGCTATGTTTAGCTCTGCTAACTGAATGTGGCTGTGAAATGCGTTTACCACCATGCTCATATGCTGATAATAGAAACACAGACTTGATGTGGTAACCTTAGGTCAGGAGCAGCAGGTGCAGTGCAGTGGGGGAGCACTCATCACAAACAATAGATTTGTAATTCCAGTTGAAGCAATGCCCAGTTTGGAGCACACAGAAAACATCCAAACTCCACTGCACCACAAAAGAAAACAACATCGGTGGGTTTGTTTGTTGGGAATGTTGCTTGTTTGATTTCCGTGCCACACTTTGGGCTTTTGTTTACTCTCCAATCTTGTGCTGAGCACTGCCTGTGCACCGAGCACTTCACAATAAGAGCCACACACTGGATGTTTTGATGGTGGACAGCGTGCAGCACACAGACAGATTCTCAATATGAGGAATGAGCGTGCTTACTGCAGAGCATTGCGATCAATGCTGTGTGCTGGGAGGAACCTCCTGTGTAAGCAGCCCTCCTTCCACAGTGACTGCAGTACGTCTGGCACACACAGCCCAGTGGCACACACAGCCCAATGGCACACACAGCCCAATGGCACACACAGCCCAGGTGTGGCTGCAGGACAGGCAATAAGAAATACAAGAGTTCAGCAACTCAGAGCGGGGCTGCTGCTGAGGTACCCGTGTTGGTCGTTGAACATAAATAGCCACACTGTTTTTCTACAGCATGTGAATGCTTGAAGGAGAGAATTTTGTTGTGGTTATACGTTACCACTCTGAGTAATTCTCGTTCCAGAACCTACAAATGCTGGTCATTGTTTTGGACTGGAGGAGGTCCCTCGTTGTGGGCAGTGCTGTGCAGGGCTGCTCAGCCCATTTCCCGCAGCTTTCCTCTCTAAATGTACAAATCTTAACGGTGTTTTCCATGTGAGCTCGTCTCGCTTCGTGCCGGCTGCCTCCAGTGCTGCTGATGCTGTGCGCACTCTGTGTATTAACATTGTGGTGCTTTAGGAAAAAAAGTCACTAATATTTCACAGTTGGTGCATTTAAAGTTATCCCTTCTCACAGCTTTTTGGTTACCGGGTATTGCAAATAGGTCCTGTAAGGAGCTTTCGTTATAGACGTTAGCTACCCGTGGCAGGTGGAATTATCCCAAGTCTTTTTTTTAGCTCGCATCAATTAATTTGTTTTGCGATTGAAAGTTCCAAACCGTTCTGACTTAGAAACTGTAATTCTGTGTGGAAGAGCGCTCAGACAGCGCCGGCTCGGAGCTCTCCCTCAGCAGCAGCCGAGAGCCGACCCTCCGAACCACAGCGGGGCTGCGGAGCGACTGGCCCGGGCCGCTGCCCTGAGGGAGGCGGTGAGGGAGCGAGGGCGGGCAGCCACAGCGGCTTCCGCCCCTCGGCCGCTCCGCGCGGGGCGTGGTCAGAGCCTCCCGCCGGCAGCGGCGCCCCGTGCCCGCCGCGGGGCTCGGAGGCGGCGGCGGGGCCATGGCCGAGCTGAGCGCCGGGCTGCGCTGCGGCCGCCCCCTGCTCCTCCTCGCCTGCCTCTTCGCGCCCGTCATCGGGAAGCCCGGAGCCGGCCCCGCCGTCCGCGTCTCTCAGGCGGGTAAGGCGCTCGGCGGGGAGCCGGGCGGGGGGTACCGCTCGGCTCTGGGGCCGCAGCCCGGCTGTGGGCTGAGGGGGGAGCGCTGCGGTCGCTCCGCGGTGCGGAGGGGCGCGGGGCAGCGCGTTGTCTCTCGGAGTTGAGGAGCGGCCGCCTCACGGCCCGCTGCGGGCGCAGCGCGGGCTGAGGGGTGCGAGGCAGGGCGTGAGGGCGGGAAACGAAGCTTGAAGGAGCAAAATCGATGTTCCTTCAAGGAATTATCGATCGGGAATTATTTCTGAGTGCTTTATGGGCGCGTCGCTAAGGCTTCTGCCAAAAAGAATGATAATCCGGGAGTCACAGCATACGAGCAGGAGGGAAATTAATGGAAAATAAAGTTGGCTTTTCTGAAAGCTCAAAGTTTAGGAAAGAGCCCTAGGTAGGGTGTAAAGGAACTCGATTGCATTGCCCTCTTGTTTTTAATTCAGCAATCACAATTGCTAAATGTGACCGAAAAGATTATTCTGTAACACAGTGTTTGGAAATGCAGCGTTTTCCATCCTCGCAGGAGATGGTGAAGATCTCTGATGGGACCCGTGCTTCTTCCTGACAGCAGGAAGCCACGCGCCTTCCCCTCCCAAAGGGCATCTTGGCATTTATTTGTTTATTTCCACCCTTCTTTTCCTCTTTTTGTTTTCTTTGGTGATTCTTAGAACGCTTACTTCTGCGATGCATAGCCTCTAGATTAGGTCTGTACGAGCAGTTTGGCTGTGAAGGTTCTGTGTACTTGCTCATCCTTGCACTTCTTGCAGATCGCAGAGGGCTGCCTGCCATCCCCGTGCTTTTGTGATACAATCCACAGTGCAGATGTTTGGAGCAAAAACAGGCAGCCTGAAGGTGATTGTATCTATTTCCTGATGAGCTGCAGGCTGCGTGACAGTATAGCATGCTGCTGTCGTATAAAATTTGTACATGCACTCATTAGTATGAGCAGTAATTATCCCTTGATGCTAAGCTCTTAGGTGGCGGTCTAGTTATACTTTCCAATTATCAAGCTGGAAACTTTGATCTTTTAAATTCAAGTGAGTGTAAGAACTGTTTTCCCTGCTTTCTACATGTAGATCTTGAGCCTTTGTTCGTACTGGTTAGGACTAAGCAGCGTTGCAGTTAGAAATCTCTGACAGTTTCATGTCTGCAATACGTCACTTTGTTCTGCTGCTGGCTGGCACGATACTGCTGTGCTGGGGGAGAGCAAACAGAAATGCTCCAAATGACTTGAACAGCCTGGAATAAGTGGAAATATGTACAAGTTCCCGCAACACATGTCTGTCTTGGTTGTACTCTTAACCTTGGAAGTATCTAGATATCCTCTGATGAAACCAAAGACCGTGCAGAAACTGTAACTTGTGATCATTTTAAGGAGTAGAGGGATTTGTTGTTATGTTACATATGTCTTCTGATTAATGAAGCAGTGGCAGGGGGTTCTCTCTCTGTGTTGAGCTTTCTTTATATTTTTTTCTTCATATTTTTCAGTTCTGTATAGTTCATACTGAAAATAGTCTGGCTCCACTTTTTCCTGTCTGCTGCAATAGTACTGTGGCTTGCACTTAAAACTGTCACCAGCTTCCAATGTAGTCTGATGTGACCAGATCTGCTCAGGGAATTCAGAGGATAATCACCAATGCTCGGTGTGGAAAATTTAGAGTTTATAGGAAAGATGGACATTTTAAATAGATTTCCTTTGAAATGACCATGGGACGGTTGTAGAATAAGATGTTAAATCTTTCCACTGCACTTTTAGCCTTCAAAGTGCTCCCTTTGTTATAAATTGTGTGATAGACACTGAAAATGAGAGTATTGTCTTAATAAAAGTGCAAGTGTACCCAAGCAGGTGTGCTGTGTTAATACAATTCCCAGGTATGCAGGCAAGCTGTTGGGTGTGCTGCAGTTTGTAGCAGGCATTTATGGATAGCAGGCTGTACACTACACTAGAATACCATTAAAGAAGCAAGTTTTAATTATAAAATATGGATATATGGCCGTGATGATTATCCTTCATAGTGTTCTTTCTCATTGTAATGGTATTAAATAAGAAATCTGTGCTAGAGATTCTAAATTATAATGTTAGACTTCTAAGAAGCCCCCTGCACCATGGATCTCTTCTCAAAAAGCTTCTACTTCTAAAGCACTACTTCTCACCAAGTAGTGATCCAGTTGTTTCTGTTACTAATTGCATTTCCTACTTAATTTTTAACCCATTGTAACCCTGTCAAAAGTATATTCGCACTGCATCCGTGTTCTTAAGGTAATGATACAAAAAATGAGTGCTCTTGTTTGTCTGTGATTGCAGAATGCAAATTTTGGCCGCTCTCTGATTTGATTTTTTTTATTTTGTCCTGTACCCAAAGTCACACCGAGGAAGTCTGAGTGGAGAGAGCTTTGGGTGCAAACAGAAGTGTTGCCTCTGGGATTTACCACTGTAGAGTGCAGCTACCTGTGGTTTAGGCTGCAGAATTTACTGATCTCCACCTGGCTGAAGCCACACTGGTACAGGCATGCTTAAAGTGGCCCTTCAGGAGCTGAAAATCCGCTTCAGCGTGAGGCTTGTTCTCCACTTTGCTAATCCTTTCCATAGGTTTAGCCTCTTCCTGCTCTTTTCCAGTGGTGTAGCCTCCTCCGAGTGCCTGCTGCCTTTTGCTAGCTGTATTTCCCCTCTTTTGCTCTCTTCTGTACTTTTTTTCTGCTAACCACCAGTTCTTCAGATTTTTTTAAATTAGTGCTGACACCAGTAAACAATGGTTACACACATGATAATTTTTAAAGCACGCAAATACACAAAGAAGAGTAATTGAACACATGCAGTCCATGCAATGGATGAGCTGTGTGGTCCTATTAAATAACATACAGAAAGATGAGAGGCTTGTTTTATTTTTGCCAATTCTTCAGACCTTGTTACTGCCTCCAACCTCCTTCTGGATATAACCTCCTCTTACAGCTTATTAGTAAGCAGAAAAGCGAGCTAGAAGCATGAAGTGTGGATATTTCCACGACAGAGTGGAAAATAGAGATAATTAGTTGAATTATGCTGTTAGTAAATATGGTAATCTCATTAAATCAGCGAGTATACTGTAGGTCTGAGTGTGAGGTGTTTGAAAACCTTGCTATTAAGCGTGGAAAAGTGGTAAGGGCACACATCCCCATTTAGCTCAGCATAAGAGAAGCTGCGTCTGCAAATGGTGTGTACCTGAAGGGTGCTGTGTTGGTGCACAGGAGGTCATCTTACAGGAGCACAGAGACTGTGACAGTGCAACTCTGCCTCTGCATTGCTTCAAGGTCAATTAACGCTCACAGATTGTTCACAAAATTCGGTAGCGTTGGAACTGTAAAAGGAAAATGCAATTAATGCTCATACAAAAATCATGTATTTATGAAACATAAGGCTGGAATGTACACAAAACTATTCATAATTGAGGAAATAGGGATATAGAAACAGAGAAATTAAGTTGTGTCTTCAGGAAGTGTTCTCTCAGATGTCTGTAATAAGCAGGGCTTTGTAAATCCATGTGCAGTTACAAACGGGAAAAAGCCCTTGGCTAAAGAGTTTGCTTTGAACTTAAATATCAGTAAGAATTTGTCATAGTGGTTCTGCTGCACTGTTCTGACCAGCAGCGCTGACCGAGGTGGAGAAATTCCCTCGTGGTCGGACCCTCACAGCACAGCAGAAGCTGCCACTGCCCGCAGAGCGCTGTGATGGGTGGGAGGAAACCAAAAGCTGCGGTGCTGCGCTGGTCTGGGCTGGGTGCAGCTGCAGGCAGGGAGCTTTGGTGCATTTCAGTTGGTGTCTTCAGTCTAGCCAAGTCTGCCACAAATGCAAGACCTCAAATTGTCGATCCAGACAACTCGTTTTGTGTTAAAACAAGTGACAGGCAAACATTGTGCTACCTGCGCTAACCACAGCCCTGCAATCTTAGGCAATTCTGGAATTTTAGTCCTCTGCTGTGTCTGATCATCGTGATTCGCTGAATATTTGTGATAATAAACTTTAAATAGAGATCTCTTATATTGCTTGTAATTGATCCTTCTGTTTCCTTTGTCTTCTTTCACGAGAATGGTTAAACAGAGTCATTTTTCTGCAAGCATCGTTCACTACTTCGTCATCTTCTGTGGCGTGCACAGAATTCACCTCCTTGCCAAGCAAAATAATATTAATCTTTTAAATCTCTCCTCGCGTGCATGTCTGCCTCTGGTTTTAATCTGTTTATGCCATTCTGTGGTGCTTTCCTATTTTCGCTGCATCTTTTTTTAGATGGATACTGTTAGTGAGCACATCATTTCTAGAGAGGTCGTGCCATAGCTTTATGTAATGGTGCATTAAAAAGAGATGTTTGTGAACATCTTTGGATTACTTTGCCCCTTAGACTGACTATAATAATTATGAAATCTTTCTTTTGAGTAGTTTCAGTCAGTTGAAATCCCATCAGTGAGCAGCAAGCCCCTTTTTTGAAGCAGGTTTTCATGAGTTCTGGTGGTCTGTGTGACCTCCTGGGTCATCGTTTGTTATTTTCCAAAGCTCTTCCAAACACTCCATTCTCCAGGGAGATGGGAGGAGACATTTAATTTGCTGTTCTTTTGTTAACTGTACAAAGACTTTGGCTGTTGTAGGTCATCAGTCAGTCTCCAGGCACTGAAATGGATCCCTGAGCACTCTGAAAATGAAGTGACTGACTGCATGCTATTACTTAAAAAGAGAGGTGCCTTCCTGTCTATAGAAAAATAGAGGATTTACTGGTAAACAGATTAGCACATGTATATAAAAAAGATGTGGGGAAAAGTACTTTACAAGTACTACAAAGCTTATGTGTCACATATGCACAAACATTAGAAGAAGCAAGGTGAAGATTGCTACATTTCAAACAAGAGCAGAAGCTCTTCACTGTACTGAAGGCCTATATGCTGGTTTTTAAAAGTACCACTGTGGTTTAGAACAATAGAACTTCAACTCCTCATAGATAAGTTTTGAGTTTTAGAGATTTCCATGGTTGCATGGCACCTGGCAAGTGCCACAAGTTAAATGACATGAGTGCATTTTGCCTTTGTTATTATTAGTAGTAAAAGCATCTTCATTTCTTCAGCAGTACTGAGGTGCTAATATAGCCAGGTCATTTTATAACGTTCTGACACAGCCTTGGCCATGCTTCTAGATGGAAGGGATGGGAAACTTACTACTACCTGAGCATATGCACACAGATGTACCCTATTTGTTTTAATCACTGTTAATAAGTTGCTTTTATTGTGCAGGCGTATCTGAACCTTCTTTTATTGCCAAGAGTGAAGATCGTTTGTTTAAACATTTATTTGAAGACTATCAAAGATGGGTTCGTCCAGTGGAACATTTGAATGATACAATAAAAATCAAGTTTGGTCTTGCAATCTCTCAGCTAGTAGATGTGGTATGTACAGTAAATAAGTTTGTGTATTTCATTTTACTTTTTTTCCCAAAACTTATTTTCTTCAAATTCTTCTCAAATTGAATCAGTTGGTTTTTCCACTTCGAGTTTTTCCTCCACAGGTTTCTTGTTCCATCTTGTTTCCATAGAAAAACAGTAAGAGTGCATGAAGTACAGTCAGATGAAAAAAAGGAAGAGAAGAAAGAGAATCACAGGAGGGGGAAAATACTGCTTTTTAAGCATTTCAATAATATAAGGACATAACCATTAAGTTTTAGAAGATCTCCTAAAAATGTATTAGCAAAGACTGGAATGGGTTAGGGGTGCTTTCTGTTTTGTACATCACAAACTTGCATCAACTGTAGCAGTGAGTTACTATGTGCAATGCAATTTTATTGTTTTAATAAAATACATTTTTATACATTTTCAGGATGAGAAGAATCAGCTGATGACCACAAATGTCTGGCTGAAACAGGTATGTGTAAAACAGCAATGAATTCTGAGGTTTCATAACTGCAAATCAAAACTTGGATGCAACTTTCCTAAATATTTGTTTGCTCAGATGCAGTAGTTCTTACTTTGCATAGTATGTTTACATTACATCACTGGTAATGCTTGAAAGGATGAATTGTTAAAAAATTCAGATAAAAAAAAAAAAAGAAATATGTTTTTAAAATGTACCTCCTAAAAAGAATTTTGAGACTGCATTGTATGGCTGCTGAATAGACCAAGGAGTGTGTTATCACCATGATGAAAATTACTGCCTCCATAAAACAAGTTTTCTTTCAAGATCTGTGTTAAGAGAAGTATGAAGGGTTTGTGTGTTTTTTTATATATTTGTTTTAAGATATTTTTCTTGTCAGGTGTTTAGTGAATAACTGCCACTGAAATTTTCAATTTCAAAGTTGTATGTACTTGTTATAAAAAGCTGATTTTCCTCATCACAGCATTTGTTTATGGGCAAGAGGAAGCTACAGGCTTGATAATAAGCCAAGTCCCATGCTAAACTTAGTGGCCACTATTAGCCTGGGAAATGCTTCTCACAAATCATTTTTAATTTAACTTAGAGAAGTGGTTGCAGGCTCTAATTGTATTTACTGGCTTACTAAATTATTTTTATTTTGGCTATTTTTTTTTTCTGGTTCTTTCCATTCTCTTCTCTCCAATAACTGTAAGTTTAGGCATTTGTTTTCAGGAAAACTTTATTATTACTTAGCAAGCAGAACTTACTGCAGTTAAGTCAGCTCAAATGAAATAACAACTGACCTGAATGTATTTACAATTCTCTCTGATGAAAAATGCAAGTTTCTGAGCATTTCCCCCTCCAGAGCTTTTAGTTCAAATATAAAATGCTATCTCTATTTATAATGCTTTTACATGTGTAAACATGCTCTGAAAAAAGATTTTAATATTATGAGGTCTGTATCAAAATACTGTCAAACGGCTCTTATAATAAAACACAAATCCTGGACAATGTTGTTAGTTATCTGTTCAGCAAATTCAGTGTTGTATGTGAATTTCAGAAAACTTACAGAAGTGTGATGCATTTGTTTATTTATTTTAAATTGCCGGTATGTCTGTTTTTATCTGATCATGTCCTGCTTAAATAAACTCCACCGTTATTATGATATCTACACTTCTTGCATCTACAGGAATGGATAGATGTAAAATTAAGATGGAACCCTGAAGAGTATGCTGGAATAACATCTATTCGTGTCCCATCGGATTCCATTTGGATCCCAGACATTGTGTTATATGACAAGTAAGATTTTAATCTTTTTATATAGAATACCTTTTCCTCTTTCTAACATTACTCTCCAATCTGCTTGCAGGAGGCTTCTTGAATGGATGCATGTACGTTTAGTACATTCAGAATTTGCCTCCAAATGCACATTGATTTTGTTGCTACATTAAATGCAAGTTTTATTTTGCTACTGTGTCTTTTTTAGTCTCTTCAAAACGTTTATTTTCATTTCTTCTTGTAAACCGTTGTCTAGAAGACGATGTCTCTCACAGCATTGGGTGCAAGCTAATAATGTAGAGGCAGTATGCAGCAGGAGGAGAGTAACAAATTCATAATGTTGTAACTCATATTTAGCATGGATTTAAAAAGAAATGCACTTAACAGAAAGTTTGTTTTTTTCAAGAATTGATGGAACCCAGAGGAAATAAGTTTCGAATGAACCTTTCTGATCAATTCAGGTGCATATGCAACACTTCTAACATTTTCTGGCTTGGTGAGTCAAGAGAGGCTGATTATAATTTCAAGCTTGGAAGTGGAGCACAAGTGGTGTGGTTGTTTTTTTTCCCCAATTATTGTGATTTCTCCAGATTTAGAAGTATTTGTGCTGTATTACCAATAGAAACATCAGGGTTTGGTCAGGCCGCTAAAGGTCAGGATTTCTACAATCCCTTGCTTGAGTTATCAGGGCTGCTGTAAGTTGTACAGATCTTGTAGTGACTTGGCAATGTTCTTCACTTTTGTGAAGGTAGTTAACTGTGTGAGATTCAGGTTAAAAAACAAAACCAAAACAAACCCCACCCCCCCCCCAAAAAAACCCCAAACCCATAAACCAACAAACCCCCCAAAAAACCAACCAACCACAAGAAGTAAACTGTGAACACAAAAT
The DNA here is from genome assembly GCF_987193195.1 of Phasianus colchicus. Taxonomy (NCBI): domain Eukaryota; kingdom Metazoa; phylum Chordata; class Aves; order Galliformes; family Phasianidae; genus Phasianus; species Phasianus colchicus. The sequence continues at coordinate 3,936,818 of NC_143447.1, read as the reverse complement.
TTTGGCAGTGAAAGGGGAGAAAGAAGGAGCAAACAGCTGAAACAACAGTAACAAAACATCTCTTCCTCCGTATATCTCTTTTTCTTTCAGTGCAGATGGACGTTTTGAGGGGACGTCTACTAAAACTGTGGTAAAATATGATGGCACCATTGCTTGGACTCCACCAGCAAATTATAAAAGTTCTTGTACTATTGATGTAACCTTCTTTCCCTTTGACCTCCAAAACTGCTCTATGAAATTTGGTTCCTGGACTTACGATGGCTCCCAGGTTGATATAATTTTAGAAGATTATGATGTTGACAAAAGAGACTTTTTTGATAATGGAGAATGGGAAATAGTGACTGCAACAGGGAGCAAAGGAAATAGAACTGATGGATGCTGCTGGTATCCCTTTGTTACATATTCATTTATAATTAGACGTTTACCGCTATTTTACACATTGTTTCTCATCATTCCTTGTATTGGACTTTCTTTTCTAACTGTCCTCGTCTTCTATCTTCCTTCAAATGAAGGTGAAAAAATTTCCCTTTGCACTTCAGTCCTGGTATCTCTGACTGTTTTTCTTCTCGTCATTGAAGAGATTATTCCATCGTCTTCTAAAGTTATTCCACTTATAGGAGAATACTTGGTGTTTACTATGATATTTGTGACATTGTCCATTGTGATAACTGTCTTTGCTATCAATATTCATCACCGTTCTTCATCTACGCACAATGCTATGGCACCTTGGGTTCGCAAGATATTTCTTCACAAACTTCCCAAGCTGCTTTGCATGAGAAGTCATGTAGATAGATACTTTGCTCAGAAGGAGGAAAAAGGAAATATGAGCGGATCAGAATCATCTAGAAACACCTTGGAAGCAGCTCTAGACTCTATCCGATATATCACAAGGCATGTTATGAAGGAAAATGAAGTTCGTGAGGTGGGTGTTTTAGTCGTGTTAAACTCATTTTGTTAAAAGTGGAAATTTAAAAAAAAAAAAAAAAAAAAAAAAAGGTCAAGCCAACTGAAACGAAGCACAGCAACAAGGAGGAATGGTTCACTATGTGATCGCATTCAATATGTGCTAGGTTTTCTAGTTTTTATACTTCACTGGAAGTCATATACTTGTTTCTGCTGGAAAGAAGTACGGGTATGTACTCCAGTACTGCTCCAGTACTGAGGTACCAGGTTGGTATAATGCCATACATGAACTCTTGACATATTTCTGCTTTCCTATAGAAGCCCATTTGGTTGTTAATCAAATATTTTCAGAGACACATGGCTGTTACAAGAGCATGTCCAGTAACTGCTACCTGCAGTGCTGCTGCATGTTGTTTTCATAATGAAAGAAGTAGGTATTTTTCATTTTAGTGTAGTACCTGCAGGCTACATGAAAAATACATTTGATTTACAATTCCAGAATAATTCCTGCTAAGCCCTTTTCTTGCACCTTTCATTTCCAAATATAGACAATTTTAAATTCCGTAATTTATATTAGTTTAAATACAGGTTGTCACCATGGATCAGTCATTTTGTGCTGAGATCAGACATTGACTGGATGACCTGCTGAGTGATCTCTTCTAGCCCTATTATCATTTCCCTTTTGATATAATTTAAAGGATTTTTCAGCCTGTGCGTTTGCACACTGAGCTATCTTCAGTGTGGGTGTTTATGCTATGCAGGTAAGATCATTACAAATTAGTTTTCCTTCCTTGCTTTAAGCTGGCACCTCTTGTAGACAGTTGCTGAGAGGTATGTACTCTTATGTTAGCCTTGGAGCAAATTAATTCTTCTAATGCAGCTTCTTGGGACTGTACCCTGATATTATCACAAGGGATCCAGTCTGGATTTTGAACACCTACTGTACTGTCAAAATAGGATTCTTGTATATACAATGCAGAGTATGTCCACATATATACAGCACAAATAGAATAGTTTGCTTAAATGTATAGTTTTGAGTAAATTGTGAGTTGATTCTCTTTATCAAATTACTTTATTCAATTGTTTGTGGCAAGAAAGTTGATAGGTTTTTTTTTTTTTGGTTGCTGCAACTCTAAACATCAGAACTGAACATACAGCTGACTGGGGGTTCACTTACATTTTGTTATTTGGCCTCTGGGGAATGCAGGCTTTGATTGCAGAAAGATTTTAGCCCTGGTTGTTGAAAGTAAAGTTTACACAGCTGGTGTTGTAGCCTTGCCTTGCAGGATGCAGTAGGCCTGGGAAATGCAGATAGCTCCAATTGAAATGAAAGTTGCTTTTTTGGCAGATTTAATTTGCTTGCACGATTATATCAGCTGTACTTGCAGAACTGTGTGTAGTTATAAATAATCCTATCAAAAAGGGAAACAGTCTTGAAAGCACTGTGAGTGTTCTACCTGGAGTGTAATTCCATGCACCAGTAACTGCACAGTTGTCAGATGTTGTGTGTAATGCTAGAGCTGCTGTCGGCTGTTAATTGTTTGCAACTCTAGCTTCTACCTGGGAGTCCTACTCTATGGTGAGGCTGTGGCATGAATCCTAAATCCTCCAGCATGTTATTAAATTGCATACTGATTTTCTCTCTGTATAACTGAAGATGTTCAATGCTCATCAGGGTCAACTGCTCCACTAAAATTTAGCATTTGAGCCGCATATCTTACTGGTCTACGTAGAGAGAAGTGTTTTCCTGCTGTGGGTCACAGTGTGATTTATTAATACATGTATATATTAAAAAGGAGGGGGTTATCAAATTGATCTGACTAGGAGGGGGAGAAAAATGTGAAGTGATTGATTATTACGGAGTCTGATGCTATATTTTCACCCGCTCTTGCACATACTGGACAGCTCTTATGTTCTTTGTTTTTTAGGTTGTTGAAGACTGGAAATTTATTGCTCAGGTGCTTGATCGAATGTTCTTATGGGCCTTTCTTCTGGTTTCAATAATTGGATCACTTGTGTTATTTATTCCTGTTATTCATAAATGGGCAAGTATAATAGTACCTGTGCATATAGGCAGTACAAATACATAAGATATTTTTGGATCTGTCTCCTGCTAACATCATTCTAAAAAGTTTTTGGAGTGTTAAATTTCCATGCATGTTCTTTGTAGGCATGTTTCTGATAGGAAAAAAAAAAAAATCCTAAACCTAAAAATTATGATGTTAAAGCATGACGTAGGACTCACAGAAATCAATTTGCTTAGTGCCAGTCTACTAAGATACTTGTACATCAGGTCAAAGTCAAAGACCTTTGCAAATATTTGCATGTGTATGTTAGAAGCAGTATATACTGACACCTACTGAGAAGGATTGAGATTTTTTTAATGAAGATCACTGTAGCCCCATTATTAAGTTACTATGGAAAATGTTATATTTATTATTAAATTTTTGCAGGTGCTTGCACAATAGAGTTGTATTTCAACTTATTATGTGAATGAGAACTTGTATCTACATAGTAAATGAAAAATTATAATAAAAACATCAATTGAACTTCCTTTTCAGCAGACCAATAAACAGAGCATTCTGACTGAGTTAAGCCTTTATAAATTGTCAGTGGAATTTGCTGCTAAACTTAAAATCTTGTTAATTATACCATACTAATGTGACCTTGTGATATATTGAGCCTTAAAATGCTTACAGGGTACGTGAGTATTGACATCTCTTTGTCAGCTATATCTCATATATGTATATTTAAAATTAATAATAATTATAAAATTATTTATTCTATCTCTAAACTATATTAATTAAATAATGGATGTTAATTTTTTAAATTGATTCCAGTGCTGCTATTCTTAAAAGTTTTATTTCTGGCAGAGACTCTAGAAGAGAATGTTTTTCCTACACTTTAGGTTTTGTCAGTTTCTTTGTTCCTTCATAACAGAGCTGTATCCTGCAGGGCTATCGTACAGCTTTTGAAGTCCCCTGCACAGGGAAATGCTGCCAACTAATCTGTAAAAACATGCTATTATTTTTTACCAAGTTATAAATAATTCTGGTTGAAAAAGAAATGACTCTTCCTCTTCAGTTACACAATTCCATCTGGCGTTAGATATCAGTATTTTCTGCATTCCCATCATAACTTATTTTAAAAGTGAATTTGCAATCTGATTTAATCCATTAGTTTTATAACTTTCTCAGTATTACTAATATTAATGCATCAGAAACTATGTTTGAAAACTACAGAAGTGCTTTGGACATCTTATTTCTGTTCCAAATGCAAAGTTTCTTTTTATAGTCCTCCTTAGCTTTAAATTACTTACTACAGTTTACCCTTATCAGAAAAGAAAACAAAGCAAGGATATTAGCCATGTATCTTTTTAGCTACCCTCCTGTACCTTGTTCAGTAATGTCTGAAGACTCTTAATTATATCATGGGGTAATTGGCAGCGTGGCCAACGGAGTTCCAGCCTTTATGCTAGTAACTAACAGTTTTTGCAAATGCATGAAGTTCTTTCAGTCATTTCTATAATCAGATCACGATATCTGTGGATGAAAAAGATATGCTGGAATCATTGGGGTTTTCAGCTCATCCTCAGGTGTGTGTGAAATGAAATTATTTTTAATAGACTCAGAAGCATGGGCCTTTACTTCTTTCTGAATGTGTTGAGATGTAACTAATATAGCTTTTGTCTCTTGGTCAAAATAAATGAAAGAAAATCACAATTTTCAACAGCTTGATTCTCTTTATTTTCACGAATGTTACCTCATTTGATACCACTGTTTCTAAAAAGTTTCCAGTTTGGTACAGAGAGAACAGTTTATATCTTTACAAAACATCTCATTACAGTATTTTTGTTGTATTGTTTATCCAAGCTCTCAAATCATTTTCAGTTATTGGTTTAGAAAAAGAAGACATATACCTAAGACATAATTTTAGCATACTTTACAGAAGTATCTACTTGCTTTCCCTTGTATAAAACCATCACCTATTACTCACTTATTATTCCTTTCCTAACAAACCTGCCCACGGACCTTTCTTCCCACAGTTTGAATGGATTTATACACTGGGTGGCAGTGTTCTGTAGCGTTTGGTATGTATGCTTCCCATTTTGTCCTTATCAAGGCATACATTAAATTAATATGAACTTATTTCCAAAGGTCCTATCATGTCTGGTGTTAAGTATCTTCCATTCAACTCTGGTAGCCTGAAGTACTCAACTTGTCTTGATTCTCTGAACATCTGTATAACTTTCAGTTTATCAGCAGCTTCTTAAAGAGTTTCTGTGAAGTTTAATATACAACCCACATCTTTTTCAGCTATTGTGAAAAGGAACTGGCAAGCACAGCACATAATACTTGGAGAGAAAGTTTTAAACATTTTTTTTTTCATGTTATCACATTTTTTAATAAAGCCTTCTATGTCAAGCAAAGTTGAAGCCAAGAGAGATCCTTATTCTACTACTGAAACACAGAAGAGCTATCAGGTGCTGGGGTAAAGAGTGCAGAGTTTGGTTGGCACAAGTCCTATCTGATTTCACAACGTGATGTTTTAAGGTTTTACGCGTCATCTCCAGTCATCAAAGGTTGTAAAAATAATCCTGCTGTTCCCAGAATGCATACCAGGATGAAAACCCATAGAAAAATACGATCAATTACCATGGCAACATATTTCCAGTCATCCTGAATCTGAAAAATAAATAAAATATTAAGTTGGCATGTTTATTAAATTAATAATTAGCATTAGCAATTAGGAATATTTCACATCGTGTGCAAATAATTTTTTTCAGCTTTCCTATGTTTTCATTGATGAAATCGTCTTGAAGCAGCTTTATTTGAATATGCTATTTGTGCTAAACCAAAAGCTGCTTCAGATACAAAAAGTTGTTCACCAATTCATCAAACTTTTTGGGATACTACTTCTGTATGCCAACACTGAAAGTAAAAAGCTTTATGTCCTTAAGTGATCAAGACTAGCCAAAAAAGCTTACTGAAATACACTACTGGTCTTTAAACAGTATGTTGCTGATGAATTGGTACACAGTTACCTTTACGTTTGGTATACATTTTGTAGGCAATGCTGAAATTTTATTACGTTCTCATGCAAGATGTGTTGTCAATAAAGAGAACGTTGTGCAAGGGGAGCTGCTCTCCAAAATTATCTACATTCAAAGCTGCATGTGTTTGTAATACAGCTTATGTAATTTACTTATACCAAACAGTGGTCTGTGTTGTTTGTTTGTTTTTTCTTCAAAGCAAATTGATCATAAATGCAGTTTGAGTAATAGTAAAATATATTCTTACCTCTTTTGCTTCATTCTGCATTTTCATATTTTCTGCAATGTATTTAACACTTTCAATAGCATCTCTCATTTCTGGTGACAGAACTGAAAATGAAAACAGAGGATCTACAGATTCAGAGCTGGAACTTCTTGTGAGATTGCCACTGAAATCGGAAAACTTCATTCGTTGATACTGGCAACAGCTGCATGTCACGTCTTGACATACAAAGCCATCTTTGCAGCATTTGATTTCAGAGCTGTTGAAGCAATTTAAGTTTGAAAACTCAGAAGTGTAAAATGGCTTTGGTTTCTGATTATTCTCTTCATCGCTCGTCGGCCTTGTCATAAACATGATCCTGGGAAGTAAGTTCAAGAAGATAGTTCTCACCCACACAGGCATGGTGTGTGTCTTGGGTGTTCTGTAGTGCACGTTTAGAACGAATACCGTAATGACAATAGACAGAGTTACAAATATCATAGTGAAAAGGAGGTATTCCCCAATAAGAGGGATCACCAGGGAAGTAGAAGGTATGGTTTCAGTGATAACAAGAAGAAACACCGTTAAAGACAGGAGGACTGATATACAGAGTGTCACCTTTTCACCACAGTCTGAGGGCAAATAGAAAACTAATACAGTCAGAAAAGAAATTAGCAGACATGGAATAATCATGTTGATAGTGTAAAATAAAGGTAAGCGTCTAATGTAAAGAGAGTATGTGATGTCTGTATAGATCTCTTCACAGCAGTTATATTTAATGTCATGTTTATACCCAGGAGCTTTAATAATGGCCCATTCTCCACTCTCCCAGTAATCTTTCAGGTTCATCGTAGAGCCGATTAAAACCAAGTCAATTTTGGCTTTATCATAAGACCAGGAACCAAACTTCATGGTGCAGTTCTGATAGTCAAATGGGAAGTAGGTTACATCTATTTTACATGAGCTTTTAAATATAGCTGGGGGTATCCAGGTCACATCACCCGTGTACTTCAGTAGAGCCTTTGTCTTGTCATCAACCTGGAAATCCCCAACTGCACTGCAAAGCAAATGAAAATAACATCAGGATGCAACTGATGCAGGTAGTTTTAGGTTGTCATTTCATTTGTGGAAGCCAGCAATTACATATGCAATTCAGCTCCATGTCAGCATGCAGGACTGTCAGTGGTTGTCATAAATTATCACAGTTAAAATAAACAGCTTCATAAATTTTGATGACTTGGAGAATTTGAAAAAAAAAAAAAAAGATTCTCTTTTACAGTAATAAGATAGTGCAGCCAATATACAAAACAGCAAAAGTTAGAACCCATGGGGCCAATATCAAGGGATATCTGCAGTACTGATATCTCCACCTCTTCTGTGGACCATGAAGGCAGTAAGTAGTGTTGGGGTGCATCTTTGCCTGAATTGTGTATTCAGTGAGGTTTTCATAAAGTTTTGTATTGCTCTCCTGGTCCCATCGATCATAATAAGATCCATGTGATAATTACATTTGTTTATACAAAAAATGAAAATGTAATTTTCATTTTTATGGCTGCAGTTAGAGAAGTACCAGTGTCACTGCTCTTCCACAGACTTAGGCTTTGGATCTATGTAGTTAAACACATCAAACTGAGAGCAGAGGGATCCATTTAATTATGGTTTTGCTCTTCATAATTTGACACCTGGTTATGGTTTTAGCTGTTACTTTTATATGCTGTAGGGAAGGTGTCAAATTATGAGTTTAGCGGATAGAAAGAACTAGCTTGTTTGTGTGTTTCAGTCTGACTCAGACAAGAAAAGTGCAGTCCAAGGGAACTTACTGTCATTTCTCTTATCAGCAGTGTTAAAAACAGTAGTAAAGTTGGGGTCTTGTGAAGGGAAAAAGTAAACCTTGCTTTGGCCTGCCCACCCCCAGTGCTTGCACCTTCAGGTTAGGACCTGGCTCGTGGCCAGTGATGCTGATGTAGATGGCATGTAAGTAGCAGAGAGATGGGACATTGCAAAGTAGGCTTTTTCAGCCAGTTCACTGAATTTGTTGGTATTTATTAGTTTTTAAAAAATCAGCAGCAGTTCCTCCTGTAGAATCACAGAATGGTTTGGGTTGGAATGGACCTTAAAGACCATCTTAAAGACCATGTGTGAAGACGTTTGGACTAGATGATCTTATAGGTCGTTTCCAACCTTGTGATTCCATGATTCTATGATTCTGTGATCTAGTTCCAAGCCCTTGCCGTGGGGCTCAGATAGCTTTCACTGGGTCAGGTTGCTCACAGCCCCGTTCAGCCTGGCCTGGAGCACTTCCAAGGATGGGGCACACACACTCTCTCTGGGAAACCTCCTCCAGCACCTCACCACCACCACAGCAAAGAATTCTTGCTTCCATCTCACATAGATCTTCTTTCTTTGAGTTTAGAACTGTTATGACTCAATTAAGAAAACGGGTATGTGGGAGTCTTACTTGTTATATAATACAATATCTGGCTTCCAGATCTGGCCAGAGGGCACTCGGATGAATTCAGCACCTCCATAATCCACTGGATTCCACCGAAGCTTGTAATCATTCCAGATCTAATTACAGAAGAAATGAGTCAATGCATTAAGTTTGCAAAGAAATCAAAATCCTGTGGACTAGAGTCAAAACAAGTGCTGTGGGATGGCTTTTAGGGTTGTTTTATTTTGGATACCACCAAGATCAGCTGTTTCTTAATCACACATCCGCGTCAGGCGTTTGTGTGGGTCTGGAGGTGACTCAGTCCCTGTACCAGTGGATGAAACAAGGTGAAAAAGGGAGTGTAGGACGGGAGTAATAACTTAGGTCTCAAAAAGCACTGTTAAACAGTGGAAATGGATTGATAGGTGGCTCTGTCGCTGTGTGAAAGCACTGAAGGACAGACCCATGTGGCGTTATTCAGTCAAGCAACTGTTCATTAGTGCTCATTAAAACCCAGCTCAGCCAAATCGATGATTAAGATGAAGCTGCCTATTAAGTTGGTTATGCTGACCAGCACAGTAAGTAATTGCCTTTGTAACCTATGAAGTTCCTTTTAAGCGCAGGCAGCATTGTTGTGCTCGCTGTGGGAGCGGCTGTGTGACCCGAGAGCCCCGTGCCGCCGTGACAACAGCCTAGGGCAAAACGTGGCTCTCAGGGACTACACTGAGCGTAGGAGGGTTACTGCTGCAGCTGTTCGCCCTCAGTTTAACAGCTGCACCTCGACGTATTTAAACGCTGTGCTGGTGTGAGGGGCTGGTGGCGGTTGTCGGTTGAGGCGCGCTCGCCCTAGCGGGGCTCTCACAGAGCCCGTGGCGGGAAGGAGCGCGCCGCGTGCTGAGGTGCTGCTACCGAGCGCCGCTGGGGGGCAGCAGAGCGCCGGGCAGCGAGGCGCTGCGGGCGGGAAAGCGGCGCTGAGGGGAACGGCGCGGAGGCTCCGCGTGTGAACCCCGCGACGCCCCGCCGGGCGGCCGCCTCATCCCGGGCTCGTCCCGCCGGGTTCGGGGAGCGCTACTCACGTGCTTCAGCCACAGGTTGGTCTCCATGATCTGGTTGACTTCGTCCTGTAAAACAAAGGCGTGTCGGGCGCGGGGCCGGCCCTCCCGCGGGCGCCAGGCGGGGTCGGATACTCACCACTTTGACCAGCTGGGACATGGACACCTCGAACTGGATGATGACGGGGTCCGAGATGTTCTTTACCGGGCGGACGAACTGGTTGTAGTTCTTGAAGAGAGCCGCGTACAGCCGGTGCTCGGGCTCGGAGCCGCCGCAGCCTGCGGGGCGAGGCGCAGGGCTCTGGTGTATCAGCGCTGCGATACCCCGAGCCGCACTCGTGTGCGGCAGCCTGCTGCTGTGGGACAGCTGTGTGCTGAGCTGTGTGCTAAGCTGTCCGGCAGCCCTTTGCTCTGAGCACCGCTTTGCTTTTAGGAGGCTCTTCCTTAAGGTCTCCCAGTGCTTCCAAACTGAAGGACCTGATTTGTGCTTCTGTCTGGGTGTTACAGCAAACTTGTCGAAGGCACAGAGCTAACAGCTGCTGAATGAACCCTGCAGCCCCTTTGGACCATCAATCAACAGATATTTGCAAGGACGTTTATGATTTTTTTCACCCTCCTGGCTAGTATCTTTCGTGAATGAAGCAGAGGTATCTGCAGGTGATGGAGCTGAGGTGTTTAACAGCAGGTGTTACTTTCTGGTCTTTGTAAGAGCTCTTATCTCCCTGAGACAAGGAAGTTCCCCTCATGTAGCTGTGTTCAGATCACACCTGGAAGGTGATTTCATTTCTCAGATTAGCGAAATCACTCAAGCAGAGTTGCTCATTGAAAAATGAGCATATTTCTTTGATACTTCTGAACTGCTAGCATTGCCCTGCTGGGTGTGTTGTTTTGTTTTTTTATTTATTTGTATTTCATCTCCCAAATCAAGGCTTCCTGGAATTCATACTCAATCTCTTAGATAAGTCTTGTTTAAGCTAAGTTATAGCGACTCTTTATGATGGCCAGTCCCAAACTGCCAGCCTTTAAGTGTGCCTGCAGCAGTTGGATTAAATCTGTTGCCCACTTTGTCTCCAGAATAAACGTATTAATGTTGGTTTTTTTTTTTTTTTTTTTTTTTTTTAATTTAAACGTTTTGCTGCTTTATTTGCAGAGGTAAGGCACTGTTCACAGCACGCATTTAAAACTTTTTAAGATTGTCTCTCTTCTAATCCTTAATTGCTCCACAATACATAAAACCAAGCCTTTACGTGTAAGGTGCTTTCTCTTCTCAACATTAATATGGCTTTGTGTGTCGTTTGGCATATTGAATCCAGATGACTTAATTACCTCACAAGGAAGAGTTAGAAGCAAGACAAGACAAAAAAGCCGAACAATGTAACAAACTGTGGTAGGATTCTGCACGTTTCATCCCTTAGTTTGGCATAAGCTTCCACACTTCTTAAAATAAATTGGCACCCGAGCCATCTCCTGCTCACCTGCCCAGTTCCTCCTCTACCAACAACAGATAAACAAATGAAGGATCACTCACCTTGAAAGAGGATGCAAACAGCAGCAGTTAAGAGGAGGGTGTGTATGCTCTGCATGGTGTTACGAATGACAGCCTGGTGACAGAGGCTGCTAGAGATGAGCTGAGCTGCTAGGATTGTCTGAGCACAGCCAGCGCAGGCAGCTCCGCTCCTGTGATGCGTGCAATGCCTGTGAGCAGCAGCACCCGGCACGGCGCTGCGCAGTGCGCTCCTGTCAGCTGGGCTGGGCTGCCTCCGACCCTGCTTCCCAGGCTGCCAGAGCAGGGAAAACAGAATGAATTGCAGATAAATACTGTGGACAATGAGCAGCGTCCCAGCGTGGGTAAAAGTCTGTGAAACGGTATGTAGGTGAACACGGTAACTTGACAGTGCTGAAGATTTTTTCAATCAGCTGCTGTACAAAATCCTTCTTTGTAAGAAGCTCGTGCCAAGTTAGTAGGAGAAGTCTAGTTATTAAAAATCTTATAATTGAATTGTGCCAAAATGAATATTGGTATTAGGGATGCTTGATTTAGCAGTGAACTGAGATCGTGAGATGCAAATTTCCAATTATGCTGTGAACATTGAAAGTTTTTTCTTGGCTGCATCTCATCCATGCAAACACAAGTGGTAGGTGCCTGACTGTAGCCTGCTTCTTCACTGTGAGAAAAGGATGGTGCTGTTCCAAGAAGTAATTCAGCCTGGAGCACCTCTGCTGTGAAGAAAGGTTGAGGGAACTGGGCTTGTTTAGCTTGGAGAAGACAAGGCTCCAGGGAGACCTCATTGTGGCCTTCCAGTACTTGAAGGGAGCATATAAACAGGAGGGGGAATGGCTGTTTACGAGAGTGGATAGTGATAGGACAAGGGGGAATGGTTTTAAACTGAGACAGGGGATGTTTAGGTTAGATATTAGGAGGAAGTTTTTCACCCAGAGGGTGGTGAGGCAGTGGAACAGGTTGCCCAAGGAGGCTGTGGATGCCCCATCTCTGGAGGCATTCAAGGCCAGGCTGGATGTGGCTCTGGGCAGCCTGGGCTGCTGGTTGGTGACCCTGCACGTAGCAGGGGGTTGGAACTAGATGAACATTGTGCTCCTTTTCAACCCAGGCCATTCTATGATTCTGTGATTCAGTTTGACATACATAACTTGCCAGGATCTAAGTGCAGAGTGATGGGATCAGTAAGAGCAGAGGTTGGAGCTGGAGGCCTAGCATGGGCAAAGTGTTTCAAAGTAACTGTCTTTGGACAGTTCTTTTTTTCGTGAGTTGGGAAGGTGGAATTTAGGAATGGTGTAGGATCCCAGCCTGATCCCAAAAGTATCTGTTGTCGAACCCTTTGGGGGAAAGAAGATGAGAGACAATGGGACATTCTATTTGGAGTTCTGGTGAAGGTTACTCTCTGTGCATTGTCCTTGTAGAGCTTCTTAAGACTTGTAGGTTCTCACTGCAGAAATAATGGTTTTAATCTTTTCTTACTCTCATAAAATAATCTGAAACTCTCATAACTCTGAAGTTAAAAAAGAAAAGATTCCCCCAAACAAAACAACAAAAAAACAACCAAAGCTCTTTGGGTAAGGGTCATCCTCTATCAACCTTTCAGAGCCCCAGCATTTGATTTGTCTTCCTTTCAGTCAAAATTGAGGTTTGCAGTGTGGCTCATTCCCCAGGTGCCCATCAGCTTCTGTGTTAAATTGTGTATTGCTTTTTGCCTCCCCTGGAACAGCCAGGTGGCGCAGGGCTCTGCTGCACACATCCAGCAGCAGCTGGTGTGGAGGGAGGAGGAGGGGAGAGAGCACAGTGGGACTGCACCCTTCTTTTGGGTAGTGGTGAGAGGGAAGCTGTGTGGCACATGGGACTGTGTCCACCAGGTGCTTCTCTCCCTGCTGCTAGGGAAGAATAAATGACAACCCTCTTTGGTGCTGTGCTAGGTAGCGCCAGGAGAATGAGCATCAGACTGGATTCAGCTGCTGTTGGCACAGAGCTTGTTTATCCTGTTTGCTCTATCTCTCAGAGCATCATTCACTGCGTCCCCAGACACATGCTCTTAGGATAATTTCTGTAATTCTATTAGCTTTGAGGAAATAGGCTTTACTGTCCATTTGATTTTATTTCTTTTTTTTTTTTTTTCAAGAGAACAGAGGCACTTGGTCTTGTAGCTTAACCCTTTATGGATATGTTTCCTTGTCCTTCCTCCTCATTTTGCCTTCATGCTCTCCATGAATGAGCAACATTATAACTGGGATTTTTGTTCATTTCTTTTTAGTTCCAGCTAGAAATGAGCTAAAGCATCAAAGGCCAGATCACAGCCTATGTTCCCAAAAATTCAGTGTCTAAACCAGAAGAGTTTAGAAATGGCTGATCTCTAGAGGCAGTGAAGAGCCATTGTATCCAGAAATACAGGTATTTTGTTTATTTGCCAAATTGCTGAAATGTCCAGCTGTGTTTGAATGCACAGATATTTTGTCGCTAACATCATATGATGGAGCTCCTCGTGAAATCAGCTCAGGTTTGTAGCAGGATTATTTTCTATGTCTGGGGAGAGTGATATGATAAGAACACGTCACCATGACTGCATTGCAGAACTACATAGAAGAAGGATTCTTACAGGCAAGGGAAACTTCATCCACCTAAGAATATCTGCAACAGCAAACTGCATTGCCAGTGCTTTTTAAAAACCACGTGTCATGTCATGCCCCTACTCCGTGTGTTTCTCTGTTAAGATTTGTTAAGATCAAATCATGACCAACTCATGTGATGAGGAAAAGATTATTCTCCTATTCTATTCTGCAGTATTGGTGCTTCTGCAATTAAAAGCTGTCCGTGATGGTCTTCATTTGCTTTCGCTGTGAGAGTGCAGAGACAATCTCAGATACACTCACCTTGAGGCAAATGGCACACATGTGGTGGTGCTGACAGTGCTGCACATTCCGAGGGCATGCAGGATGTTGTACTCAAGGCTTTTGTAATGGTAGGGAATGGAGATAGTGTCACCAGAGCCTTTTCCTCACTAGAAGGGAGGCAAAGGTTGGTTGTGTGCTTTCACGGAAAGAGTTTAGTGAAATGACCATGTTTTTTTTTTAATGGAAAACATTGCTGTAAAAACCTTGATTTGTTTGACGAACTCAAACCTTATATTTGTATTGGTTTGTAGTCTGACATTTTTAGTGCTTCCGTTTCTCCAGAAAATTTCTATTTTTGAAATTTTGTCAAGAAAACAAAATGGAAAACCCTGTGAGTGTCTGACAAGTTAAGCTGGGATGACTTTATTTTTACATAGGTGGAGCTGCTGAGAGGCAAATATAGCATTTCTGAGTTCCAAACTGCAATTTTATGAAGATAAAGTTCTTCAAAACTTTTACAACTTGGGTGAAATTTTCCATTCTAAAGTTTGCTGTGGATCAAACTACTTCTGAAAAATTTACAAAAATACAATCATTTTTCCAAAGCACAACTAGGGAAAAGTTTATTGCCTTACTCATGATTAAAAAGGTGTCAGGTGGCTCTAATATATGGAAAGCACCAGAGCTCACCATATCCTGAATGAGGAGCCCTAGCTCCTAAGGGATGCTCCTGGGGGTAGGGGTGTGCCTCTTGAGAGCCCTTTCTGTGTTTGTCAGGTCAGAGGCCTCCATTTCCTTGAGCTCTGGTGGCTGCCTGCTGAGATGCAAATCATTTCTGAAACTTTTGTCTTTGCAAGAGATTTGTCTGAAGGAGCAGTTATGGAGCCAAATGTTGTCAGCTGTGGCTGCTTGTGAAGAGTAAGACTGACTGTGAGGGAGAAGTTCTGGGGCCTTGGTTCAATTCCATTCAGGCAGCATCAAATGGAGAAGTGGAGAAGATGGGACTGGGGAGAGGGGTAATGATTGGTAGGAGACTGATGGCTGAGGGTGCAACAGAGACAGAAGTGCTGCTGTGGGGAGAGGAGCACAGAAAAGGGTCTGTGCTTCACGCAGATCCAGCAGCAGTTTGCAGGGTAGACTGCAGGGTTTGAGGCTGACTCACTGTGTCTCTGGATGCCCCTCTCCCCTTGAGAATGTGCAGTGGTTTCTGACAGCGCTGAAGTCTGCACTGAGGTCTGTGCTGCCTTGCTCAGATTTGCTGTTCAAGGTTCATGGAATCATGGAATGGCCTGGGTTGAAAAAGATCACAAGTCATCTAGGTCCAACCCCCTGCTATGTGCAGGGTTGCCAACCAGCAGACCAGGCTGCCCAGAGCCACATCCAGCCTGGCCTTGAATGCCTCCAGGGATGGGGCATCCACAGCCTCCTTGGGCAACCTGTTCCACTGCCTCACCACCCTCTGAGTGAAAAACTTCCTCCTAATATCCAACCTAAACCTCCCGTGTCTCAATTTAAGACCATACCCCCTTGTCCTATCACTATCCACTCTCATAAACAGCCATTCCCCCTCCTGTTTATATGCTCCCTTCAAGTACTGGAAGGCTCCCTGGAGCCTTGTCTTCTCCAAGCTAAACAAGCCCAGTTCCCTCAACCTTTCCTCATAGGAGCTCCAGCTCCAGCCCTCTGATCATTTTAGAGGCCCTCCTCTGGACCCGCTCCAAGAGCTCCACATCCTTGTTGGATGTGGAGGGTTGTTGTGGGATTTAAAGAAGCTCCACCTTTACACTGTCTGCGCAGCACCGGCAGCTGCTCTGGCTTCCCTCTGGCTTCTCTGTAAGCAGAAAGAACTACCTAGCAGCTGGGGCATTGTGTGCACATGTGCTTATGATATTCTATGCCATGGCAGC
This sequence comes from Phasianus colchicus, assembly GCF_987193195.1. Classification (NCBI taxonomy): domain Eukaryota; kingdom Metazoa; phylum Chordata; class Aves; order Galliformes; family Phasianidae; genus Phasianus; species Phasianus colchicus. The sequence continues at coordinate 3,920,929 of NC_143447.1, read as the reverse complement.
TGCTGGCAGATAACCTAACACAGAGGAGTCTCCTGGGATGGACAAAGTGCTCCTCCATTCCCTTGGGTTGTCTCTCATCTCACAGCCACTGTTTCTGTTGCTGCAGTAAAACAGCTGTGCTATTTAGGTTTAAGATTAGATATTTGAGGCGAGAGAAGCAGATTTAACCCCTTTTGAACTCCACCTTCATCCAGGCCCCGTGGGGTATGTCCAGAGCAGTTAATGTCTGGGAGAGGACAAAAGCATTGCCACCCCTAGGGGGAGGTGGGGAGAGAACACATGGGTCAGCAAAGGTCTTGGAATTTCTGTGAACGATTGGGAAGGTTTCTGTGGCACATGTATATCTGTGTTATTATCTGTAGCAGTGATCTAGATAGGGACATCACTAAGGTGAACTAAACTAAAGTTCTAATGAAAGCAAATCAGGTCAGAGCCTGCTGAAGAAGACAGCTTTAAGTGTCTGCTAATCCTCTCCCAGGACAGGTAAGCCAGATCCCCTGCTCAAGTAGTGAATTTTAAATTTGTTCACCAGTCATTTGTACCTGTCAGTGCTTGTAACATTGGTATGTGTCCTGATAACACCTCTAGGAGAAGCTGAGGTTGGTTTAGCTTGAAGAATATCAGGACTGCACTTCTCTTTGTGGAGGTTAAGAGGTAGGCTGAAACCGTGTTTGGTGGGATGCTCAGGCCCTCATCCATCCTTTGCCAAGACACTACCTGTGTTATGTACTTTTATAGCACTTATATGATTGTTTAGGATGGTATTTAAACCTGCTTTAACATCTCCTCAGCAAAACATGCAGGTTTGTTCTCAGGTGTCTTAGCCACTTTTCACAGCTGGTTTGTTCCCAGGATGCTTTCTTCTACTTTTAGCCTTAGATTCATGAAGGTGAATGTGAATGCCACTTATATGAGCTGTTAAAAATTGTAGGAATGTTTCAGGACTATATATAAGGGAGAATTTTTGCATTTTATTTACATTTTGTCACTGAACAGAGCATATAAATGTTAATATTACATATTAATTTGGCCTCTGTTGATTAACCTACTAGCAGGGACAGCACAATGAGAAACCAGGAGTATGGCTCTGTTTCTCAGTTCAGTCTTAAATATCACAGTCAACACAGTTAAACAATGATTCCACCTGCCACGCTCTGTATAAATCAGACACAAATCATTTTGATGCATTTGAGGAAATAAATGCCTCCTTTGTAGTATGGTAACTGCAGTATTCTAAGGAAAGAAAATGGCTTTCCTGAGGCAATGTATATAAAATACCCTTTTAATAAATAATCCTTGTGAGCCAAGCTGGCACATTATACAGGAAATGTCTTTCTCTAATATTCAGGCTTCAGAGAGTTGAAAAAAGAGCCATGAGATCACCAGAAGTACTGAACTCATTGGGAAAAATGATTTTTTTTTAAATATATTTTTTCCTATCAAAATAATGTTGCTGCTTTCCACATCCCTACCGTACATCCGATGGGAGAGCAACTCGTCTGACATCTCTCTGGATTTAGCAGAGGGAAACTGAGAGCAGGATGAGACCCAGCATCTGTGTAGGCATTGACAATTTTAGATAAGAGCTAAGGGTTCGTGGCAGCAATGTGGTTTTGAAAGAGTGGCTGCAGAAATAATCCAACAGTCCCCAGAACACAAACAAGGACAAATATCCAGAGAAACAGCCTGTCCACTACCATGGCAACATACTTCCAGTCTTCAATGACCTGGAAAAAAAAAGCCAGTTAAAGATATTAGCAATTTGTCATGTTATTTTGCTCTTCCTCTTGCTGATGCAGTCTTTGTTTATGAAAATAAAAGGAAATAAACCTCAAGGTCCAGAAGGATTTTTTCTCCTGCTATCATTCCCAGCAGTGGAGAAAAATACTGTAAATATTTCTTAGCTGTCTTTGATGTGTGAGGTACAGGGCATGGCTGCCTGGTGTTCCGGAAGGACCTACGGTGTAATCCAATTAAGGATTTTTTTTTCATTAATTTTAATTTGCAGCTGCTATTAATCTCTTTGGACAAAGAGAGAGAGTAATTATTGCTGCTAAACAAGGTTAGCCTCTGACTTTTCTTACCAGCAGTCTTCTTAATCAAGGGATTTAATGAATATTAATACTGTTGCTTTTTTAAAATCCCCTCGGCCTTACATGTGTTGTGTGTGAAACAGACAAAATAAGGCTAGTCTTGGATTCTATCTTCAAACTGAAGTGACTTCCTGGCTTTCATTGCAAAGGATGAATATATCAATCTTTGTTTGCATCTCAAGAATGATTATTTTTCCTCTGTCATTGATTCTCGTTAAACGTGGGACATTGTCACCTCAGTGACTTCAGCATGCTTGTCATTTGTCTTGTCTCTTCAATTAGAACAAGACAATTTTTTCCTTCAGCACACACTTCTAATTCCCACTGCTGCTAATGGAAATTTTGCACTTCTGAAATGAGGCTGTAGTAAATGCACACTAACAGTTATCAGACCGTGATCATGAAGGAAGGTAGCAGAAATTAAGGTTACGAATCCATAAAACAGTAATATGTGGTATCAGAGGACCCTGTGTGAAAAGCATCCTATTCATTTTTAATGTATGAAATACCCTTGAAAGTTGCTCCTAGTCTCAATTGGATCTTTTAAAATGCAACATATTCTTGCAAGGATTGCTGAGCTATTGGAAAACTTTTTGCCTGCTTTGTGAAGTGTGCTTCTTTTCAGTCAGTTTCAATGCGTGTAGGTCGTGTTGAATGTTAGCATCTGATCTTTATTTATATTGACAGTAATTTCAGTTAATAGAAAACATGAACTACTCAGCAGCATGTTCCTCAAGGGACTTCTGCAGTATCAGAAGCCAGGTTTCATTTAGTCTGCTTGGCAGGAATGAAGAACTTACAGTCCTACTGGGATCTGGGACTGAGCAGGATGAAGAGGGGATGCTTGGCAATTTTCCTTAACTGTGATCTACACAAAACTGAACCATCTGAGTATTTCTGAGCATTATCTGTGGTGTGTTTGCACCAGCTGTAATGTGCTGGCTAGTAGCTCAGGTATGGGAATGTGAACAGGACAGCAGCAGCACTACTTACAGGTGCCCCGAATCCTGTCCTTCTCATAGCCAATAGCAAGTGTGATTTAACTCAAATGGAAGAAGTATCAGTTCTGCTGGCATTTGAATTTTGATTCTACCCATTGTGTTTGCTGTAACAGAGCAACTTAAATAGCAGCTCATCTTGCTGAATTAGAGATCTTCAGGTGTTCACAAAGGTTGAGCTGCAGGTACATTGGTTAACATGAGCTGATGTGTTAAAGTCTGTCTAAATATGATGGGGAAAAATATTTTCAAATAGAGTTCTGTCTGACCTGGCAGTCAGCATTACTGTTTTCCCTGCCAAACACTACTTGAAGGTGACAAGACAGCTTTTTCAGGGGTGCTTCCTGACTTACTGATCAGCGTTCTCTTTTTGTGTGGTCATAGTAATTTACCAAATTAATATTCATTAAGGTTTTTTTTTTTTATCCTTTAGCTAGAATATCTTCAAAACCTTCAAGGTAACTAGAGAGTGCAAATCTCCTTCCTGCATGAAAACATGCTACAGAGGAGGACAAGGGAAGAAGTTTGGAGATTTACTTACACTCTGGTCGTTGTCATCACTTTTCATGTGCTCTGCTATAAAACTGACTCCATCAATTGCTTCTTGGACTTCAGGAGAAAATTTTGTGCCTGTTCTTAACCTAAAATCTCGATGGCTGCTGACATTGTCAAGAGTATCAGTGATTTTCATGTCATACTTTTTGGCAGAGGCTGTGTTCACAAAGTAAGTAGAGTTCTTGTAGAAGTTGGCTGGGTCCATGCAAAGATTCTCTGCTCTTGTCTTTTTGCAGTTGCAGGGCTTTTGCCGTGGAGAATTATTTTCTGGTCGCTTCATGAACAGGTAGGCTGGGAGTCTTTCAAGGAAAACCAACTTTACCCATGGAGGCATGGTGTGAGTACTTGGAGATCTATGGTGGACATTGAGTACGCAGACGCTAGTAACTATCGAGAAGGTCACCAGTACCATTGTAAACATGAGATACTTCCCAATCAGTGGCACGTCTAGAGATGTTGGAGGAACAATTTTGGAGATCAGCAGTAAGAACACGGTCAAAGCAAGCAACACAGATATGCATAAGGTCATTTTTTCACCGCAGTCTGAAGGCAAGTAGAACACCAGGATGGCTAAGGATGTAATTAGCACACAAGGAATTATAAGATTGATGGTATAAAAAAGAGGTTTCCTTTTAATAATGAAGTCATATGTCACATCAACATAATTGGGATCCAAAGGATTTACAGTTCTTCTTCCTGGGAGTGCTACAATATCCCATTCTCCACTTGGTGTAAAGTCATCCATGCTTGCCATGGAAGTTTTAAGTACCATATCAATTTCTGTATGATCATACGTCCAAGACCGGAACTTTAAGGTGCAGTTTTGTTGATCAAATGGGAAATGCTTAACCTCAATCTTGCAGGCACTCTTGTAAATTGCTGGAGGCAACCAGCGAATGCTTCCATTATTCTGTACAATTGCATTTGTGTATAGTGAAACTTCATACGTACCATCCGCACTAATGAAAGAAACAGGGCAGAAATAGGAGAGAAGACCAGCAAACATTAAGAGGAAAAGTTCAAGACAGAAAAACTTCATCATTCTTTGTCTTGTGGGCCTCAGCTGCTAGAGTTCAAGCTTAGTAAGATTTCAGTATTGAATTCTATATTGTAGGCAGCTATATCGTTTGACAGGGAGATTAATGTATGCATTTCTCCCAGGCAGAGAACTGATATTTTGTCCAGTAGTTACAGTAAACTATTTTTATAAAATGATCATTAAATAAAAAAAAATGTGCACATTTTATCCAAAGAACTCAAAGTATTTTTAAATATTTCTTAAAGTAATTAAGGCTTATAGCATCTTTGAAAGCTGGGTAAAAATGGGATCATTCAGCATGAAAATGGAGATACCTTTGATTAGGAACACAGCCACAGCCAGGAGCACACAGCAACGCTCCCAAATGACTTAGACAAGGAAATAGGGATGAGCAGTGTTAGCTGGAAATGCAGGGAGAGTGCAGGCAGAGAAAATGTAATTATGTGGTTTATAATTTATCACATAATTCCAGTTAATGTTTGCGTGTTACAAAACCAGGACAGACAAGCCCCGGAGTTCTTAATGCCCACAAATGATCTTGGCTTTGTATCTCCTCCAAATGCTGCACTTCCCCAGGAGAGTCTCCTGTGTTATGATGGGTCTTTTAGTTCAGGGAGAAAATCATTGTCAGTCAGCATTCAGAGTGGTTTCCTGTCCAGTATTTCTGGGCAAGCAACATGGGGTTTTTTAACCTACAAAGTGTCCCGAGGCAGTAATTCAAAGTGGTCAGTTGCTGAGAAATATTCTTGAAATCTAATGTTTCTTAGCATGTTCAGTGCTTTCTTCCAGGTGTGCTATGCATCACCTTTCAAACTCAGCCAGTCTTACTACCAAAGGAAATTATTACAGCAGGGAGGAGCAGCTGTCAGTGATTCTTTCTTGACAACTGAGGAAATGCAACTGCTTTTATTGACACTGGGTTAGCACTGTTAGACTGCAAAAAGGAGTCTAGGCTAGATACATCCCATCTCTTTTTGATAAACAAATACAGTTGTAAAGAAATGTGTATAACCTAGAGACAATATGTAAATAAATGTATATAATGTAGAGACAACATGTTGAGTGTAAAAAATAAAAGAGAAAAATCAAAGCATAAACCAGTGAATATCAACTGACTGTGATTAACTAGTACCCTATTACTCCAGTGGGACATTTGCTTCTTAGAAGTTAATAAAACAATGTCATTAAAATAGAGCTGTTTTGGTGCTAAGGCTGATTTTCCTAAGCAAGGAATTACTACAAGCATCCAAGGCTTGGCACCTGTGTTGCTGCTCTCCAGATCAGTTACGTTTAGCTGTGCAAAGGCTTCCTGCTGCTGGTGAGACCCTTGTAGCTGGCTCAGTAGGCAGTGGAACAACCAGATGCAGAAGCAAGTGGCAGCAGTGCTAGGAGTCTTTAGTTTTCTGCCATTCTGTGGGTTTTTGTTTGTTTGTTTTGGTGTTGTTTGTTTGTTTTTAGTAAATAAATGATATCTCTCTGGCATACTCTGTCTCCCTGAGTTAGATTTATAGTTAAGCCATATGACACAGTGGGTAGACTTCTGGGCTGACAGTATGTGTGAGCTTTTGCTGGCTGCCCTTGGCTCTGAGTCTGATGCCTATGAAACATTGCTTCTGCAGGAGGAAGTTGTAGGAAGGAGATGATCCTTTATCTATGGGTTTAATTTGAACTTTTGTACTGCTGTAAAAGTTTTGATATGGGGAGGCTTTAGCTTGTTTCTGTGCATTTAAGAAGCTTTCAAAAAGTGTTCCTTGCCCCTACAGTCCATTAAGCGTTACCATTTGGGGAATAAGGAAGAAAGAAGCCAGAGGGCAGTGTCACAATTTAGCAGAACAAGATTTGACCAGACAGAATACATCCTAATCCACTGGCTGAATTATTTTGTGACTAACGCAGTAGTTTTTAGTATTTAAATATTTCTCTAATCTCATCTCCAGCAGTAGGATTCCAGGGACTTAATTCAGATATATATAAACTTCCTACGTTTCCCATCTGTACATGTTAGTAAACCATTACGTATTCTTGAATTCATTGGTTTTCAAAGTATCATGAAATTGCATTATACATTTTAATTACTGTGTTTTTGCTTGTTGTTTGTTTTTGTTAAAGACTTGATATCATTTACTTCAGGGATCTGCTAGAGACTTAAAATAAACAGACACAAAAATTGGCACATATTTGTTTGTGGAAAAGCAGTATCGGATTCTTCTACTACCAAGCTTTTCTTTTTCTTAGTGCTGTGAAGCAACAGGGTCAAATGTTGACAGATTCATGATATGTTCTTATAATTGATTTTTGAATTGATTTTTGAATGCTTGATGAAAATAGAACATAATCTGGTTTTGAAAATGAATGTTAACTGTTGGAATTCTGGTGCCTGTGACTTTGTAACAGGTTTGTGTCCTGGAGTCTGTGTTGAAAGGACAGAAGAAGTGGGAGGCAAAAATGTAGCTGAGTGCCTAAGGTATGGGATAGAAATGTCTTTTTGGAAATGTGATCAGTGTGCAGCTGTGCTTGTACCTACAGTTCATGTTTACCATATAATCTAATCTGATAAAGACTTGTGTCTCAGCTGTAAGCCTTCTCATGCTGCAGACATGGCCCAGGTCTGCTGGAATCTCTAAGACTTTGTTTTGCTGAAATCTTTAAGGCCAATAACCTCAGTCAGATGTACTTGATACTAGCTATAAGTTACCAAATTTAGCTTTGGAATTTTATAAGACCTATTTCATTGGTTCTGATGCTTTTTTTCTTGATACATGATTATGATTTTGTTTGCTGTCTGCATGAACTACGGATGTTTTACTTACTTATTGTAAAGCACAATGTCTGGCAGCCAGATATGTTTTGCAGGTATTCTCAGCATATTTATTCCTTCGTAGTCAGAAGGCTTCCAAGCCAAACGATAATCAATCCACTCCTAAGAGAGGAATTGTACAGTTGTGATGGGAGTATCCAGACCAGACAAACAAAACAATCACTATGATGGAGTGAAAGCAGTTGTGTTTGTGGATTGCAAGAACATGCTTCTGTGGATTTTATTACCTGATTTAACCAGACATTTGTAGTCATGATCTGCTCTCGTTCATTCTGCAGGGAAAGACAGAGAAGAAAGTTGTTCAATATTATTGCAGCAGTATACTGTCAATATATAGTAACTCTCCATGTATATGGCTGCAAGTGGCTTTTGACAAAAACAGCTGTGACTGGTGTGAATGTTGCTACTTGGGAACAATTTCTTCCCACAAGCTGACTTTTTTTATTTTTTTTTTCCCCTGAGGATTTGATTCAAAACAGAAGGCACACTTTGGCCACCAGAAGCCCAGTAATTTGTGTAAAGTTTATGTAAGGTTTGTCATGAAAGCTCTTGGCTGGCAGGCTCTGCTTCATGGAACTGGTAGAAGTTTCTCTGCAGCAGATCTGTGCATCTGGGGTTCTACTGAATGAACAAGATAGGAGATCAGAGAATTGGGAAGATTTCTGCAGAAAAAGAAAATGCTTCACTGCTGAAGATGCTTGATATTCTTAGAGCCCATAAGATAATTTATTTTGCCTTCTGCCCGAAGAGTGAAGGCACAGGGAGACAGGGACTGAACTGCATCATTCTTGATCCCTGCCCATGCAGAGAACCAGCTGTCTGTGTCCTTTTTCACCCAGGGAAAGAGCAACAGAGCTGAAAGCCCCAATTCATGAAATCATTCCCACTTATGTGCTAGATTTTATTCACCCTGCTGTTAATGGCTAAACCTGTCTTGGCATCAGTAGTCCTTGGAAGGACTGTTAAACATATGCTAACTTGGAGTAAAAATGTCTTTCAGACCCTTTGAAGTCAATCTTTTTGAAGGTGAGGAGTTGCTTACATGAGGATTGATTTAATGTTTATGATTGATGTTTAATGATTGATTTAAGCTATTCCAGACAGAACTAGCATGTCTTTCTCTTGGTAGCATTTCACTGTGCTTTGCTGATATACTGTGGGATCTTAAGCTATCTTCCTGGCTTGTTTTCATGCCAGTAAACCACATTTTGCATTTTGTAACACAAAAGAAGGCTTAGTATTACATACACAGTACAGAATAGATCCTGACCTAGTGTAACTTATGTCAGCTGCACCGAGATGATTGAATGATTTTGATTTTTGATGAGTGGGATTTTATTGGGTGAAGATCTGGCTGCTCTCCTTATTGCTTAGGCATAGACTGATCTTGCTGTTGTAGATGAATTCTGAAGTAAAACCAGTAAATAGCATGTGTGGGCCCTGCCTACTAAATATTATGTAGATTATAAAATAATAGGGACAGGTAACAACAGTCTGACTTTTACTTAGTGTGCTGTGCAGATAGTAATGAATTAAAAAGGAACAGCTTAATTTGAGCTTACCACACTGATGAGCTGTGCCAGGGAAACCTGCAGTTCTATAGATACCAACTGGGATGAGTTGACAGCTGGGCGAATTAACTTGTTGTACCTGTCAGGACTCAGTAGGTGGTTCATTAGCTTTTCCTCAGCATCTGCTGCAGTGCTTCCTGTAAGACATCAGATATGGGGTTATAGAAGAGACACCAAGGGCCACGCCGTGGGGATCACAGAATTCCTGTGCATCACATCATTTTCATGAAATAATGAGGGCCTTTGATTTTCTAATGATTGTTGTAGGCTTGCATGAACAGAAGGAATGGTGCTTACACCAACATCCTGCTGAGCTGGGCTGTCTGTCACAGAGCACAGATTAAAGCAGGTAAATCAGGGTGCCGTGGGTTTCTTTCTACAGTATGAGGTAAAGCTCAGATTGACAAGTATTTCTGGGAACTCAGTTGCAAAGTGGAAGCAAACCCACGCTCTTATCAGAAGAGAAAGAGTGTTTCAAAGATCCCAGTGAAGGGAGTCTGGGTGTGACTTCTCTCTTCATTGTCATAGGAGGCAGAAAAATGATTGCAGTCAGTCTTAGAAACTGAAAGAGCTATCAATGTGGGTGAGCTGCAAAAATCATAGTGATAGCATGCTCTTTGGTAGCCTGCAATGTTTCTGTTTCAGAATGATTTTCTATGAAAATTAGAAGTGCTAATCTAAGCCTTATTTCATGTGGGGGGAAAAAAAACCTGATTTGGACTAGCAGAGATGTTTCAATCTTAGATGGCCAAGGCTGGAGTTCGGTAACTGCAAAATACAGGATCAGCAAGCTGCTATCAAACAAGCCTGAACATTTTGCATAGAGCAGAATGACTTATGGCACAACTCCAGAGCTAAATGCATCTGTTCCATGTTCTTACTTGTGCTTTTTGATGATACTCTTCAAACCTCTGTTGGCCACACAATAATAGTGATGCCTAAGGTCCTGGTGACATCCTGCTGACTGTATTGACCCCTTGCAGGGGAGCAGTTCTGTCTATGTAGAGTAATTCTGTGTTGTGTGATACACTTGATGGGGATAGACACAGGTATTTTTAAAAACAGATTCTAGTCCAGTGAAGGTTTGATTCTTCAGTAGGAAAGGGTACCGAGCTACCCCAAAAAGTGCAGAAATGAGAATAGTGTCTCTGCAGCATATTTGCTTAATTGTTCTCCAGAGTGGTTCCATGCAGTAAAACACCACATAGGAGTGTTTTAAATTTATTGTGCTTTTTATGCTGTAGCATATCCATGAGATCCCGAGAAAGGCAGATGTCAGAAGACCAGAATGCTGTATACAAGCAGCCAAGGTCTACGTGCATTTTAGTGTTTAGTTTCCACGTGAACTGGGCTCCAGGCTACTGGAGGGAGATGGATCTCTCTTGAAATTTGGTACTTCTGAATTCCACTCAGATTAATAAATACTATAAGAACTTCTTGTTTATGATTCAGTAAGCAGGTAGAGGGATGTGGAAGAGAGCTTTGTCAAACAGATCTTTCATTTTTCTAAGAGCAGCTTTTTCACTCAAGCTCTGGGGAAAGGAAGAGATAATCACCAGGCTCGTTTTAATTCTGTTAAAACCAGTATGTGCTATGGCACATTTGTGCCACACATGCTTAACCATAACAATGTCCTTCAGAGTAGGCTTCTCAAGTACATCCCAAGCCATCTGGGAGAATACCAGTGTTGTGTTGGTTTGTTGTCTGATTCTCACTTGCTTTGCACTTCTTTCTAAGTCATTATAAAAGCCCTTGTACCATGTAATATTTTAATATTATGTTCATTCTCAGTGTAAGCCTCCCTAATCAAAGGCTTATCAAGCTAGAGCTATGCTGATCCTTGCTAAGCTCCAGATTCTGTTGGTTTTTTTTTGCTTGTGTTTTGCAATTAAGATGGAGCTAAATTTGATACTGTGTAGAAAGTGGGGCTGCACCCCAGGAATGGATCATTTTATGTTTAGGAGGATAGCTGAAAAGCCTTGTGGTAGCTACAGAGAGAATCTTGGTTAGTTATTTTTATTGTTTGTGGTCTTTTTTCAACAAAAATCATGCTGCTGCATATGTAAATGATATAACAGACTGCTGAGGTTCAAATATAAATAGATTGTTGTTTGGTTTGTTTCATACAGTGCTCACTGAGTGCTGCTAGCAAAGAGTGAATTCTTGTTTGAATTGTTTTCACTGTCAATAAACTGTGCAGATGAATAATTGCCACGACATATTATAGAAATGGTTTGTTAAATAAGGAATCCCTTTGAGATACTCCTCTCTGTTCTTAGGGAAGGGACTCCCACAGTGAAGGATTATTCCTTTCAAAACTGCCACCTCATCCCAGCCTTTCAGTAACTTAATCATCAAGAATAAATATCAAAAGGGCTACTCTCATATTTCAATTAGATGCCTATATCCAATACCACTAGATGTCAGCAATGCACTGCTTTAAAGGTTGCTAGGTCCAATCTCCTGTAAATAAAGTATAAAAACAAATGGTTCTAGAATCATTTTTATCATCTATTTTCCGTTACCAATATTATTGTAACCAGATGTCACCTAATGAAAACAAAATTACCAGTCATTCAAGTTTGTCCTTTTCATGATGTTCATGACTGCACTGGAATACTTATGTTTTTCCCCTCAGAGTTGGAAAAAATGCAAGTGCACTTTTTTCTGCTCACTAATTCTTTTTTTTTTTTTTTTTTTTCAAAGTAGCAGTCATCACCAGAAATGTTACAGGGAGTGAAATGATGCTTTTGGACAGATGATCTTAACAAGAATGATGAAGCAGCCTTCATCTGGGGGTAGACTGTATTTGTGTACTGGAAACAGTAATTGGGAAAAAGTACTGGAGTGGATCCTAAGCTAAAGAAATTGTAGCCTCACTGAACATGCTGCACATCTGTTCCATGTCAAGGAGAGCCAATTGCCTATAGCTTGCAGTGCAGATTCTGCAGTAAGTTTGTGTTCTCTGTGGGAGTTATGACCATTAAAAAAATTGCTCCAGGATGCTTCCAGTTTCACAACAGAAGAAACAAAAACAGATCTCATTCATTACCCATTGTAATTTTTCCCATTTACATGGTCTAATTTATATATATAAAAAATGAAATATCTCTTCAGGCTGTGCTCCATTGCTTATTTTCATAGTGGCATTACAAATATGTTAGGCGTGAATGGAACAGAATATGGAGCAATGCTGATAGACACAGGCATGTGCACAGTTATCACTGTCTAAATGGTAACATTTAACATAAGGCATGCTTCCCCATATCCCTGACCAGACATTTTAATAACTGTTGAAGTAATATTTGCTTAGAAATAATACCTTGTACAACATATTTCTTTTTTGTTCTTTCCTCTATCACATATGATTTATGTCAACAGTGGTGACATACCAAATTCCCATCTGTAATTAGGAAATAGCAAGTGGGATGCAGCAACAAGATGACATTTATCTTCTCTGAAATCACTTAATGATGTTGTTACTTTTCAGTGGACTCAAGTAAAAAGGTTAATACAATATCTTACAGTAATGTACACTAATTTGGAATGCTTATTGTTCCAATAGTAGTAGCAGTGAATTTATTTTATTGTAAAGACTAATTTAATTTTCCTACTGCGATTAATGGGAATAAAAAGGAAATTCTAATGAGTTTAAAAATATGTAATCTAAGGTAGGCCCTCACTCTGCTCCCAAAGCAGATGTTTTCAAAAGTTGCCTTTCAGTAACTGAAGAAGGAAAAACATGGGCTGAATAGGTAAATATGAGAAAAATGTGATTTTGTCCTAATTCAGTTTCAGTTTTGCTCCAGACATTTCAGTGGAGTCGCCCTGTGGAAGATGCTCCCATGGTAAGTGTTCTGTGCTGCTACTGAGCTGTGCGTGTTGGCTTAAACAAATGCAAGAAATGCTGATGGGCTAAAAAAACTGGTCTTAATAGACACTTACATTTTTTAACATGTATTTATATATTACAACTTGATTTAATCACTAGTTACATACAAGTCAAACAATTAGGAAGTAAGAACTTGGCAAAATAAATGAACTTGGGTCAATAATTGTAGAGAAGATCTGTCTCATGGTTTATGTCTTAGTTCCATTTTTATTTTTTCACTGTCACTACTTGCTTTTCCTGTCACAGATGATCGTGGAAGAATCGAAAGGAGCATTCTTTAGTGATTATCACTGTAATCTCCTACTGCTCTGTCATTTTATCTCCAACTTACTGTCGGTACATATCCATAATAGTGGATTTGCTGCTATCTCATGAGCCATAAACAATACTAAAACAATATATTTCATGCATCTTCTTAAATTCTGCAAGCTACTGAAGTGGTAGAAACAGTTTGAGAGCTTATATCACTGTCCTACCTCCTAGCCACAAAAGCTATCACTGCTCTGCAAACTGTATCTGAAAGAAAAGATCACTTACCGTTGAAATAGAAGGAGCCCACTACAAAGAGAAAGAGAGTGTACGTATTCCTCATGGCAGTAACAGGAAGAGGTGGTTACTGCTCTTCAATTAAGACAGCTGGCAGTAGGCTCTGTTGTCAGGGTTGCACAAGCAAGAGATGTAAAAGCAATCCTGAATCTTGGAGGTATTAAATCCCTGGAAAGAGACAGACTGTAGGACCTGGCAGAAGCATTCTGCAAAGTGGAGTTTTCATAAGCATTGTGGTCCCTCCCCCTTTGCAGCTGTTTAAAGAGCTTTGTGTAGAGGAAAAGCACATAAGAAGAGGGAACATAATGTGATAATGTTGAATGAGAGGAAATGAAAGAGCGAGCTAAGGAACACGATCCGCAGAACAAAACTGCTTAATTTGTGCTACCAGATAACATTTGGAAGGCTTTCTGGTTAATAAATGCAGGAGCTGGGAACAGCAGCGTGAGAAGAGCTGGATATAACTTTGTGCTGTAGGACCTGTTAGTAAAAGTCACGTGAATAAATTATAGACCTAGCAGAGGTCATCTTCTACGTCAAGAGAAAAGGTTGATTGTCTGATTACAACACTCTAAGACCCACACGTATGTCCTGTGAACCAGAACTCCAAAAGGCTTTTTGGGAGCTGCAGAAGAGAAAGGGGGAATTTGTTGTCAGTAGCATTTGGCTGGATTTCATAAGGAAATAAATGCAGCCTGCTGATAAAAGGCTGTAGCCATGAAGATTCTCCAAAGCAATGATAGGGAAATTCTGTGGAAGTTGTCATTTACATCTGAGGAGTTCAGCAAAGTGTACAGTATTGTGTGTTTTGAAACTTGCCATGGAAATATACATGGAAGGAAGGAAAAAAAAAAGAACTTACCTGTCCTTTGCAAGCACCGTAGGACAGACTGAAGCTTCTTCACAGAAAAAAGATGTTAATCCTGTAATTACTATTTTATGCCCATACTGAGATTCCTCTCTGCTTAAGGTGATCGCAGGATGCAGTTCTGCTCTCGTCCCACCTCCCAGCAGTCAGACTCCCAGTGGAGACATCCCTGATTTACCAGCATAACCTTTGTATGCACTAGGCACTTTTTTTTTACTTCTGCATATAGCACAGTTGCTGCGTAACTGCAGCTTTTTGGAGAAGGTCAGCTGCTGCTGTTTTAAGACAAACTCTATGTTGCTTTGAGCAATTATTTATCTTCCCCCTCGGCACTTTAGCCACCTTTTTTCCACTAAATAGACCAGTATGTTCTTTTGCTGTCTTTAAGGGAGCTACTATGAACCTTACTCAGTTCTTTGTTGTTGTTATTGTAACTGTGCTGTCTACAACTATGTTACATCCCTGAGCAGTTCATCAGTTGTTTTGGGCTCATTTCTGTAGGTGGAGAAGATGAGTTCAGTGCGAAGAGTAGAAAAGCACTCTCTGCATGGATTTTTATTTCTTTAAAACAAGCTGGTTTGAGTCAGCTTTGATGAAGTATCTTGAACTATTGCCTTCCCTTTGAAAACTCAAGTTATATTAACCATACCACGTCCTCCACTGAGGCTTCTCAGTAGTCCTTCAAAAAACTTGCAACCTTCTGTCATGAGATGTATGATTTGTTCCTTCTCACCTTCACCACTCTCCTTTAATGTAGCACCCTCAGTTATAATTTCTCAAACTTTACAGTGTCGTTTTAACTGTTATTTACAAAAATGAAGGCCTTTGATTTCTTCTAACTACGGCTTGCTGTTGCCTCTTCACTAAGCATATGAACATAAATGTGTCGTTGTTGCTCACCTTAAAGATTAGGTTCAGCCTGGTATCAGAGGTCCCCTGTGCTAGCCCCTGCATGTTATTGCAGGTCTTTTTTTGTGCTTCTATTCCTGCCTTTTCTCTCTTATTCACTTTGTGTTAGCTGGAGTTGATTTACATGTGAGGTTAGAATTCTTTCAGAGTAGCGTGGGATCTGACTGGGGATGAGAACAAACAGAGCAGTCACTGTAGGGACAGTGCTTGGATGAAAAAAGTCAGTGGAATCCCAGTAACTGCATGTAAATGGACTAACTGTGGTAAAAATATAAGCTGAAATAAATCAGAGGAGTAATAAAGCACATGCAGAAATTGAGCTTTCCTGAAGAAAATGACTCTCTTTTAACAGTCAAAACTCTAGTATGTCCCAAGCAAAACATTTACACTGAATCCCCTGCTTATTGCTCCTCACCACCAGTACTTGGCTTGTACCTTGTCTGAGACCTGTGTCATCAGACCTCCTGTGTTTGCTAGGCAATGCTATCTTCCATAATGTTTGGAGAATTGCTCCCAAGTAGCTGCTCCTTCAGTTATTAAGAGTATTGTTGAGTAAATTACCAGTCTACTGGGGAAGAAAGACTGCATCTGTATCTCTATTTTTACTTTCTGATATATGACCTATTTCTCCTCAAAGGCAAATCTTCCATCTGCCAACCCGGACTCTATGCTTCAGCAGCAGTCACAGGAGTAACAGATGTATGGACCCTGAAGCCATTGAGCTTGCACCATCTACACTGCTTGATGCTTAAGAATTGAATAGCAGCTCAAGATAGAACAAAACTGACTAGGATATATTCATTCAGAGAGGAAATACTGGAGCTTCCAAAGCAAAAGCAGCATGGTTTGCAGTTTTTCACCGTAGTGAGACAGGTACAGATATAGGGATATCAATGGGAAGAACAACAGCACAAAAAAACTTCAAGGTGGAAGGCCACAGTTAGTTTCTAGCAGTTATGACATGTAAATGAATTTCAAGGCTTAACCCGTGTCTGAACTGGATGAATAAGGGACTTCAGATCATCTTGTAAAACACTGGCATTACGGAACAAATAAGATTGACTTAGATTTGTGCTTGCAGAATAGCTGTCACTTTCTGCTTGAAAGTTACTGCAGAAAATGTAAACTAATGGCAAATTCTGTATTTCTAGCATCTTATATCTGAATGAACTTCAGTGATAACTGCCAAGGTCCTGGCTCATCTCATCAGCATCAAGGCAGACTTGGCATTCTGATCAGCTGAAAGACTGAACTTTTTACAAGTAAGTTCTGTAAATATCCACTGTGTTCCACTTGCAGGTGAAATCATGGTTTTGCCCAATCAATGTTTTCTAAATGAGTTCACCAGAACAGATGTACTGGGACTAACATTCTGCATTTTTAAAATATTTTTTCCCCTATTAGCACACATACAGTTCTGCTAGAGATGAGATTACACCAAATTGGTACTTCAGCCATTCTAGTGCTGATTTGGGGGGGAAAAGTTGTACTGCTGTAGCCTCATTAAATCAAGTCATACTACAGCATTGCTAAGTCTACAAAGCAAAACAAAACTGGCACTACAGTTGGATGACAATAGCTGTGTCCTCATACCAGACAGTTAGACAGTTATTGTTAGGATGAAGGGGGAAGGGCATGGATGGATGGATGGATGTAACATGTTTGGTATGTTGTCATCTATTTTGTATTTATTTTTGGAATTTACTGAGGTGTTTTTTTTTTTTTTTTTTTTGTAAGAGGTTAGCAGATGCATTGTATGGGATAATGAGTTTTCATCCAGAGATAAACCATACATTGGTGGCCTATGTGTGAAATGAATTCATGAAGTCCACTTCCTACTGCATCAGTGTGTTAATATTTGCCTTCCAAATGGAATCTGACCAACATGGATGAGTATTTGTAATAAGCTGTCTTCAGAAAGAGTACAATTCCATCCCACTTCTGCAAATGATGGTACAAGACAGGGCTGTGGTTGCTACCAAATTATCAAATAACATTCCTTTAAGGTTTTGGACAATGGTGATACTGTATATAGATGCCTGATATGTCATCATGTTATTATCTGCCCCAAGCCCTCTCTGGGTCACTGAAGAGTTCCCCTGGATGTTCCACAATATCCTTGTTGTGAAACTTTGAAAGTGTGGCACAGATGAGTGGATGTTGAGGTGGATTGAGAACTGGCTGACTGTCAGAGCCCAGAGAGTTGTCATCAGTGGTGCATAATGGAGGATCTGATTAATTTTAATATCTAAAGGGAGGTGAGAGGCAAATGGATAAGGCCAGGCTCTTCTTAGTGGTGCATAGTGATAGGACAAGGAGCCATGTCTAAATCTTGAACATAGGAAGTTCCATACAAACGTGCAGAAGAACTTTTTGGTAAGGATGACAGAGCACTGGAACAGGCTGCCCAGAGAGGTGGTGGAATCTCCTTCTATGGAGATATTCAAGACCCATCTGGACGCCAACCTGTGAGGCTGCTATAGGGAGCTGCTTTAGCAGGGGGGTTGGACTCAATGACCTCTTGAGTTCCCTTCCAACCCCTGCAATTCTCTGATTCTGTGATTCCAGAGAATTACCAGTAATAACGCTGTGACTATGATAATAACACAAATGATGCATATAAATGATTCCATAGAACAGATATGGTTCTGGCTCTCACTGTCAAAATACAAATGATTCGGGATCAATGAAAAAGCCACCTTTTGACCTTGTAATATGTCTGATGGTAGATAAAACCACTCATGGAAAAAAATGGTTTCCTTTCCTGGTTGATTTTTTCTAGCTATTATTCTGTACGTTTTGTGAACTAGCAGGTGAGTTTTATTTGTACTTTCTTTAAGGCAGTAATAGTAAAGCATTTGACACTTAATATTGTCAGCATCATTGACCTTAAAAACTGCACAAATGTTAACAGTTCCAGACTGTTTTCTAAAGCACTGCAGAAGCTCTGCAGAAGCAGCAGCTGAGGGTGTGTTATGCTGTTTTGTAGATGATGCTTTTATTTTTATCAATCTTTTTTGCATCCTCTTATATACTTTGAGATTCATTGCAGCCTAGCCTGTTACTCACACATACAGTCCAACATTTCAGTTCTGTGCTGACCAGCATCAGTATAGTAATAAGCCATTTTAATGATGTCTAAATGTATCCACTGAAAGCCTAATTATTCAAGTAAACATTTATTCAAGTATTGCATTTTGAGATACATCTGAGATGTGCATTTGTTGGTATTCAGGAGATTTGAGGCTGGAAAGAACTAGTGCTTTATTGAAAAGGAACATTCTGCTGAGTACATCAGCTTGGACATGCCTGAGTAGGTTCAGGAGCTGGAAAAGGTTTGATGTAATGTTTGAGGATAGCCTGAATATTTAGCCTGCTAGCTTTCCTGTTTTGGGACAACATGGTAGAGTCTAATATCAGTTATTTGGTAAAGTCAGAGCTATATTTTTTTTCTCACTATGGTGATCTATCAATGTGGTAGAAATAAGAAGCCCATGTTCATTATTCACTCTTATAACCTAGGTTAATCAATGATTATGAGTCTTTTAATCTAAACTTTGTGATGCTGTAACTATTCACCTCCATTAAATCATATAAACTGACATATAAATCTCATATAAACCGTACCATGGCAGGGTTAAGCCCAGCTCATGAATTACATCATTAAGGGATAGCCTCATTGAAACACTCTCTACCAAACCCCTAAACAGTGTTACTGAGTTCATGCCAAGACACTGTTTGAAATGATCTCTATTCTGAAGCTGAGATCACATACTGAAAAACAAAACCCAAAATTTATAATGTATTTGCAGGCAGAACTTCATGTTGTATGACTGTGATGGCTCAGGAGTGTTGGATAAATGTTAGAAGGTAAAAATAGCTATAGGAACCATCCTCTGTATAGACTTTGATGGTTGGAAAGTGAAGACAGATACCTTATGGGGATTTAAGTCTAATAATATTTCCTAATTATCAAGCTGATGATTTAATGGAGGCTAAAAAAGGGAAGTGCAGTTGAATTCTATCACTGAGTTAATGAGAGGTTTTCCTTTGTGAAAAATCACAAATAAAATCTGAAAGAAACTCAGAGATATGGTTGAATTTTAGCTCAGTTTGTGTTACGCAAAATTCCAACTGATAAGAAAATAAGAACAGGATGAGGAATTTGTAAACTGAGTGTAAATTCTCTTCTTAATTTTAGAAAATAATGACTGAATGAAAATAGATTGATTCCTCTAGAGTGCATGTCACTCTTATGTCTCTGGTAGAAAAGATGTTCTCCAGATCTCTAGATTCTTCCTTGAAGTTTACTGAGGTGAATTCTCTTGGGATGAAAAATACAAAAATCTTTCAAGTGAGATTGTATAACATGATGAGGAGATGGGAAATAGACCTATGAAATGGCCACTGCAGAACAACATGGCCTAATAAAATAAAATAGATTTATGTAGCCAGCTCATGTAAAGCACTGGAGATCCTATTGATGTCTTTGAGAATGTACATATATAAAAGAGGGAGAGGAACTAAAATTCTAACTAGGGGAAAGTGCTTTTAAAGTTTCAGTAGATAAAGTACCTGTCAATGGAAAATGCAATGCTGGGGAATATTTCAAGCAAGATAGTCTCACCATGTCAGAATGCAGGAAAATGCCATGTTTTGCAGTGATTTACTGGACATTTCTCAGTCCACTTCGTGGTGCTCATCACGTTCTTTAAGATTTGTGATGGATTTAGGTTAGGTAACCATTTTTCCTTGTCTTATATGATAACAGCTGAAGTATCTTGGGAAGTTAATTCCCACCCACTGTGAACTCAGCCATTATCTTCCCTCCAGCTTCCTCTCTTCAAAGCTTTTGATTCATAGAGAGAAGAGAAAGTAGGTCTCAGTGTTTAACTTCACTTCCAAAACATCAGGTGCTATAGAAATATCTAAGATAATTGCATTGTTTTCTTCTAAGACTACATCTATGCTCATTTTAGTCCACAGATCACTTACAGCCTTTGTTCTTGCTGATCACAAGTTTTTGTTGATATTTCCTACAGCTCCTGCCTGAGTTTGAAATATGCTTATTTTAGTTCTCACCAGGATCTCATCCATGAGGTTTGGTCAGTTATTCTTTTCTGTTTCCTGATGAAATAACTCTCTTTCTTTCCGTTCCTAGACTGTGATTCAGAAAGAATTTGATGCTTGCTTCAGAAAGACACATTATCTCAGAAGCTCCTTCCTAACACAGATAGGAGTATCAGCTTGGTGGCAGTTATACGTTCTTTTAAAACATTGTAAATGAAGCCCAAGACATTCCTGTAATGCCTGCACTTTGTGTGGAATTAACAAAAAAAGAGCTAAGTATGTGCATGTTTAAGGACATAGCTAATATGAGGGTGTTCCTATGTGCGATGTAAGCATTTTTGTGTGCTCTCACTTTTTGAAGTAAAAAGTTTAAAAGTAAATTCCAAGAGTAGGAAGCTTCATGATTGTCTACCTTGCTACATTATTTGGGCTAAGAAGCTATGTTTCCTTGCCTGCCAAGCCTCTTTAATTCTTGCTAGTTTCCAGTGTTCCTATAAAAGCAGTGTTACATCCTTTGACAGAGCTTCTGTGAAAAGTTTTTTGTATTTATAACATGCTTTCTAGAATTAGAACAGTAGAATTGCCCCTTTTAATTCAAATTTATGTATTCTGCTTTATCAAACCAGCTTTTTCAGTATTTATACCTTTCCACTGAAACATCTGCAGCAGCCTGTAGTGAAATCCTACAGCAAACAACTGTTTACTATGACTGCCAAAAATTACAAAGTGTGCAACGTTGCAGTGCAATAAAACATAGGGGTCCCAAGGGTACAGACAGTAAAGAGTAAGCAGGCTGAGCAAAGGCAAACACACATTCAGTGACACAGATAGAAATTGTAAGGTGGCTTACTACTACTGTGTGCTCTGCACTAATTGGTGAGCTATTGAGACAAGCTCTACTGAATGGTAGAAGTAGATATTATGAATAAATCACATACAATATTTTCAAGCAGTTTGTGGAATTTAATGGTGCAATGCCAGACCTGCAGATCGTGCTCAGGATAGTGCAGTATGAGGTTTCTCTCTGAAGTTGGTGAATTTTACACAGGACAGAATTGTGTTAAAAAGATCACTGTTTACTTGGCAGTAAAATTGTTTATCTTTTCAGGATGCCTCTATATTCTGCAGGATGCTAAGAGCAATAGATAACTTTCTGGTGCATATGTGGCCATTTGGAAAACTCAGAAGTGCTATGGTGTAGAGCACATTGCTTAATGTGTGAAGAATTTCCCTTAATTTCTTTAAGTCATGCTTCTTCACTGAGGCAGAACTGCACGTTGCTCCATCCTTCCTTGCTTTCACTGTGCTGATCCTGTGCCAGTACAGTAATGGCTGGTTTGTGCGCTGAGGCTTTTAGGATAACACATTGACACATATGGGTTATTCCTCTGTCATTCATGTAAGGTGTCTGCCCGGAAAAAATACAGCTATCTGTAGTGAAGTCCAAAGGTTTCTGTCTCACATCCATGGTGGAGGGAATGGGAACATTCCCTGTCTGCAAATTCTAGCAGAAAAATAGAACAATGAAAGGTAATTGTACTGTTTGAGATTCACCTCTTTATTTGGAGCTACTGCTTTTCAAGAAGAGTGAAGGTGAGAAGTGCAGAAAATGGGCTCTGGAACACAAGTCTGAGAGCCAAAAGAGTTGGACTTTGTTCTCAACTTTATCATGAATCTCAAGATTCTAGATAAATACCAATCCTGTTTAGTGGTAGAGTTTCCCCAGTTGTAAAGCAAAGATGAGGACTTCCAAAGAATTAACTAATGTTTGTAAATGGCGTGGATAGCAAAGAATGAAAAGGAATCGTGAGAACATAAGAAAGCTCAGTATCACTGTGGCTTTTACACTTAAATTCTAATATCAGAGGATTTTGCTTCTTTTTGAACATCTGCACAGAACCACTGAAGGACGAGCTTTCAGAAGATCTTGCCTCACTCTCATAGATGCCTGCTCACCCCACGGCAGCTCTGAAGGTCAGAGGTGTGTTGGTCAGTCAGCATTCCAGAGGGCTCTCACAGATGTTCTTCCAGCAGCTCACATGGCTCTGTGAAATCGCTGTTGTCTGCTCTGGAGGGGCAGAATGCTAGATGTTCCCTGCTCCTTACCGAAGGGCACTTGAGTAGGGACCACCAAGAAGTCTTTCATCATTCATCTCCATTGTAAGCTACAGAGAGCTTTCTGCATTTGTTTCCACGTTGGTTTGAAGATCTTGAAGGGAATTCAAGTTCTGGAATTGATATTGGGTTTGTCTATTGTGAAGCTAACCTGGCAATACTGCTTCAATGGGGGGTAATAGTCATTCAAGTCCTTTTAGCTTTGTAATCCTTTTCTTTCTTCGTTCTCTTTCTCAAAGGCTGAAACCTGAATGTAGCTATAGCGATGAATACATCTTGAGCAGTAACTTGCATCTTCACTGCCTCAAAATGAGGGTTGTTGAGATTAGATGAAAGCAGTGGTAGAAGCCCATGAAAAAGCTGGAGACTGGTTGGACTTCCACTTCAACATCTCAGGCTTTTGCAGTTTTAAAGCACCCAGACACTCAGACTTGCAGTGCAGTATGGGAGGTGATTAGTGAGATTCCTTTTTATTTTAATCGCTTCAGAGGGACATACTTGAAAATAAACTCCAGTTTAAAGTTTAACAAAGTTTTGCTGGAAGTGAGACTTCTCATGGCTGCTGTCAGTGAGTGCTGGATCCTTGTTTGACGTCAGCTGAAACCTAGCAGAAAGGCCTGTCTTGTGTCTCTGCCATGAGACCTCCTGTGTTGTGCTCCTTGGATTGTGCAGAGTAGGGAGAATAAAGTTTGTGTAAGAGTGTTGAAACGTCTGCTGTTTCTGCCTCTGGGGAGATCTGGGATCGAAGGTGCAGGCAGTGGGAAGGATCTTGGAGGAGGGAGGAAATAACTCCTGCATAGTTGTCTACAAGGCCATAGAAACTCAAAGTAAGAAGCTCTTTTGTCCTGTTTCATAGGCTCATAGAATCATTTGAGTTGGAAGGGATCCTTAAAGCTCATTTAGTCCAAATCCCCTGCAATGAGCAGGGACAGCTGCAGCTACATGGGTTGCTCAGAGCCCAGTCCAGCCTGACTTTGAATGTGTCCAAGGATTGGGCACCCACCATTTCTCTGGGCAACCTGTGCCAATGCCTCATCACCTTTAGTCTAGAATTGTATGATGGATCACAGCTGAATGCTTACTGTGATTTTAATGCTGGACCTTCTTAGAAGCGCTGACAAAGCAGGTTATTGCTTGGCAAGTATTGAACATATGACAGGGATGTTTTTGATATCTCTCATCTCTTTAAAAATTAAACATGCTAAAAGTGAAGGAATATTGCTGGTAAAGATCTACAGGGCACGTGGTTCTGTGAATATGAGAGTGCAATAAGCTTAAAAGCTTCAATGAGTGACTTCTTCCAAGGTTACTTAAAAGGTGTTTGGGATTGTTTTGGGAGGGTGAGGGCACCACAGATTCTCTGTGTGAACAGGTGGGCAGCATTTCATTAAGAAAACTGCTCAGAATTTTTTTGATTGCCGAATTTGTTGGCATGTGGTCAGTGAAAGCAGCATTTCTGCCTCTTCCTAACAATTCTTCAGGACTCCTTGTTGTGGTCTGGCCTCACTAATCAAAGCGGTGAAATGTGAGCAAAGAAACAGCAGATGGCAACAAAGAGCTTGACTTCTGGTGCAAACTGCAATAATAAAATGCTCATAAGGGAAAATTATGCAGGAGAATAAAGTAATGCCTTGTTCTTGGATTTGCAAAAACAAACAAACAAACCACCAGTTTTGTAAAGCCATGTGGCTGTAAGACTGTTTTTAATTTTTTTCTGGTTCTATCGCTTGCTGTAGTGACAAAGGCTACCACCTCCTGCAAACCTTGCTGTGCATAGGCTTTGTGAACATTTCCTAAATACGTAACCTCTGGGATTTCCTCTGACCTCCTTCAACTTCAGTCTGTCAGGAAAATCTACAAGACTAGGAAGCCATCTAGAAGAACATTCAAAGTGAGTGATCAAAGTGAAAAAAAAAATTCTTTTTTTTTTCCAAGTCAAAAACAGAGCTCCAGAACTTCCTAACCAATAACCTCTTATCTCAGTGTTGCACATCAGTAGATACTTTTGGAAGCATTTCTATTGCTTTTGTTGATGTTGTTGTTATTTAGAATAGGAACACAAAGTTGATTTTTGATTTTGAAGTATGTAAGGCTTTGAAAGCTCTACCAGTATCCCAAATCATGTTTTTTTTTCCTTTGTCTTACCCAGCATGCCACAGCAAAATTTGTTATTTCCAAGTCAAAGGAAGCAGTTCCTTCTGTCTATTCAGATTTGGTTTCTGTAAGCTCCTTAGTGCCTCTGGTCCTGTCATCTATGCTGTGCAGAAAAGAGTAATCTGTGCTGACATCATATAATTGCCCTGAAGGAAAAATATACTGCGTACCACCAAGTAAAGGGAGAAATGTATCTATAATTTAGGACAATAATGGGGTTTAATTCACAGAGTCTCGTAGCATCTTGCATACTGACAGTTTCTACTATCATTAGCTATGTCTTGGGATTCTGTTATGTGGATGTAATAAGTTACGACTGAAAGGAAATCATTATGGGGACCTCAGTTTTGTAACCGTTTCTAAGGCTTATTATCCCTTGTGGCAGTTGTGCTTTTGAGAACTCAGAAATCATTTGTTTTTCCAAGTGAAAGACCCAGTAGAAATTCTTGATGTTTAAGGGGTGGTGCTGGTTTGGGATAGTTCTGATGAACAACAGGCAGGTCCACCACTATGACAGCAAGCCAGGGTGACCTTATTGAATCAGTGGACTCCTGGCAGTTATTCTCAGTCCCTTGGCCTGTCAAGCCAGTACTCATGGCCCTGCCTTCAGCACAGCACTGCACTGCTACAGAATTCTGCCTTGGCCATGGAACACTCACTCTTCCTTTTCAGGCCTGTGCAACGTCCCTAAGATGCACACAGAGCTGCCTGGGGAGCTCTGTCCTACAGCATGCTTATATGTGGTACAGTATGCCTGTGCAGATGCTTGTATGTACCAAGGAAGCATGCCAGAGCTGAGTTTTGGTGCAAACCACCTAAGGTGGTACCAAGAAAACACAGGAGGTTTGGATGAGCAATTTTGATGCTCCAAAGCCACAGCATAGTATCCTGTCTCTTTGGAGGACTGCTGAGAGTTTCATCCTGCAGCTGTGCTCTCCTCCCATGATTGTCATTCCTGGGCAATTACCAGAAAGGCAGCTTTTTGTGCAGTATCCCTCCACTCTGGGATATTATTCAGGTAGTAATCTGTGGGACATGGTTACAGATGTGCTTTTTAGTTTTAATTTGTATATCTGTTCCTTATGTTTAGCGCATTTCACAAGCATGTCTGTTTACTGGCTTTGCAGTGCTACATATAGTAACAGCTTTTCAAAGTGCTAGAGAAGGATGGATGCTGTCTCTAGGCTGGATTGCACAATAGCCATATATGCTTGGGGACAGACCTCTTCTTCCCCACTGCCAGTGCCTTGTGCAGGCTGAATAAATAACAATGATGTGTTTTGATTAGGCTTTTCAGTCCTGAAAAGCAGAGCCTTTTAAGCCCAGGGTGGCTGTTTCTGTGGATTTTGTGTCAAAAATCTCATATCCTTCTTTCATCATGTAGTTTATAGCTAGTGGTACTCGTGTGCCTTGGCTGTAGTAGTCAACAAGAGCTTTCCCTGTAAAGGCTTTACTTGTGGACACCAGAGCTTCCTATTGAATACGAACACAGCACATCTGGGGCACACATTTGCTAGGCAGCTCAAGTACAGCTAGTCCCAGATTAGGAGATAATGTAAAATGAGAGAGTGAAATTTAGGCAAATCATGTAGGAAATCAATTATAAGGTTAGGATTAGAACGTAGCTCTCAGTTCTCAAAAATTGTTATGTATCTGTGCTGCTTCCTTAGAGAACGGGATGGGTTTGTATCAAATGCAAACCTTCCCAGTTTTTTAGAGAGAAACTTCTTTGATTTTTTCCTCAGTCCTAGCAGGGGGCTGCATCTAGTTTCAGAAGAGCCTGCCAATAAATAAATGAAAGGTTTACTACCCTTTGCATGCTGCTTGCTGTAAGCTTCAGTATCTTCATGCACAGTAGATGGAACGATCGATGCTATTAGTTCTGCACGAGTTAATGTAGGCCCAGGAAAATTCGCTATGTAAGAATTTAAGAATTACATATTTATGTGACAACTGAGATATGTAGATTCTAAAACCAGAACACATTAGCTAGTGTCCTCCCTGCTACAGACCACAGGATTCTTACCTCTCACATCTAACTTTGAGCTAATCTGGAATGTAGTTGTTAAACTTCTGCTTCTTGAATTAGACTTCAGATAATGAAGAAAAATCACTGCTTTAAATGGCAGGGTTGTGATGGTTAATTAGTTTAATTGTTAGAAGTTTTCAACTTATTTCTAGGTTTCAGCTACAGTATAACATTCTGTCCTTGTCAAAGATCCACATGTACTCTGAAATCTCCCCTATTAGGTATATTTTAGACTCTTAGTCCCCTTTTGGTGTCTTTTTAATAAAGCAGAGTCCATTTCATTCTTGAAGTTCTTTTTGTAACTTGTCAAAGTGCTCACAGTTATTGTGTCTTTAGTGTCATGTGATGATCTCACTACACATTCAGTGTATTGCTTCCAATGTTGTTTGATTTTCCCTTGTTTATAAAGGATCATCTTTGTTCCTGTAGTTATTGGCTCCCAGTCTCTGTGTCCTGGGAAGTTGTCCTCAGGTAGTGTTGGTCAAGTGTAGATCATGATGCTGTATGACACATATATTGCCTCTGGTTTAGGAAATAACTTTGTGGACAAGATAGATCTGATTCTGCATGCAGTAGACCAGACTAACTGGGCTGATGAGTCATGCATATAAGGTACTAGCAAACTGTCTTAGTTGGTTAATAGCATACTTAGTACGTGATACGATTCTCCCGAGTAACTGACTTGTGTGTGTGAGATTTATCTGTAGCTGTCCTTATAATCTCTGTCAAATTGCTTTTGTAATATGTCTATCCCAGTGCTATCTATTGTTTATTGTCACATATAATACAGCAGCAATCCTTCAGAATGTGAATGTGAGTTAAATATAAACATATGATGTGTTTGCTTTTCAGTAAAGATAGTGCATTTACAGAATTCAACAGGAACATTACAACTTCTTATATGTAATTGAGAGTCTCTGGAGACTACTATGTCTTGAGTAGCTAAAAATCTGTTTTCAGTGCAGTCTACATTTCCATCTGCTACTTATTTGTTGAAGTAAGAAGCATGCCAGCACGCAAGAGAGCAAAATGAGTCCCATTTTCACTTGGGTAGAACTATATCTGACTTCTTTGGTGATGTCTAATTTGAGGCAATAGGAGTAGTTGGGTTAGAGGGATTGGCACAAAAATAGACAGATCTTTGGTTTGTTTGTTTTTTCATCATTCAAAATAAAATATTTTGATTTTGCATAGGATGTGAACATTGTAGTCACTGAACTGGAGATATTCTGAAGTGCAGTGCTTCCAGCCTCTCATCGCCACTGCTTTGCTTTCCCAAAGCTATTTAAATATTCATATCCTATTTCTAATTCCTCTACTTTGAATGATCACTTTCCAACAGGAGGAGCAGGAAAACTGCCTGGTTTAAGGCATGTGCAGTCATTTGAAATTGAGAGCTAGCTTAGATGTTTCTGCTTGTCCATAACTTGTGTCATAAAAACATGCCCTGCTTTGTAAGGATTTACAAGACTGTTTTTTTTTTTTCTGCCAAAAGAACCCTTGGTTAAGCTTTCAGTTACTTCTAAGTACAATCGGTTAGAGCTGCAAGAATTGGCAGCTGTCAAGGAGAGGTTATTTTTTATCTGAAGACAGCCACTGAATGTGAACATCTGAGAGAAAGGTGAATCTTTTGCAATTAGAGCTTTGTGGTTTGTCCAAAGGACCACATGCATCTTCTGAACTCTCCTGGTGATCTAAGTGCCTTCACTCCTTACAGTTCCAGCAAATGATGTGCTTGGGCTGCTGTCATTGAAATACATAGCTTAGAATGGGAGATAGAAGAGTTTGGAAATTAAGGTGTCAAGAAACAGTTTCTCCAAGGATCAGTTACATTGGCAGAGGGAGGAGGAGAAACTTCCCAGAGAATTTACAATGTGTGGTTCTTTATAAAGCCTAGATACGTCAGGAGGAAAAATAGAAAATGGCTTCAACATTAATGTTTAAAAGGAAAACGGAGCAAAAGACAGTTCAATCTGAATGTTCTCAACCATTTCATGTACAGGATTTTTAAGTATCCCCTAAAGAATGCTTTTATGTCAGCAAATACACACCACAGAAAACAATAGTACTGTATTGGTGATTTAATGCTAGCTATTTTCTTTTTTATAGTTCTGGAGATGGGAGAAAACAAATATTCCTTAATTAGTGATCAGTTGCAGTGAATTTCAGCACACTTACTGATGGATGTAATGAGCAGGCAGCAGCTTTTGCAGCTTCCATTTACATGAGAGGAATGGAGAGAAGCTGTTCTGTTGTGCACAGCTGCATCGCATGATCACCTTCAAGTGGCCCAGAGTAGCAGAGAAATACAACTCCCAGAGGCTGTGCTGGGAGGCTCTGCTTGGTCAGTAAGGGTGGGACTTACTGTGAGATGGACTGAAGAGTGTGATGGTGGTTAGAAAAATATTCTTTTTATTCCTCCTTTAAAGCTGAGTTTTGATACTGGTGACAACTTGGGGTTGTTGTGTTTTTTTTTTTTTTTCCTCAGTTAAGACATAAGCGTGTTGATCAATACAGCATCTTCTGTTAAACTTCCCATTTTGATGAAGGGGTTATGTTCTGTCAGAAAAGTGATTGCTGTTTATCAGTTAGTAAAAATAACTATACTGACATGAGTAGAACCCAGCGATCTGTTCTTTCTGTGTATGTGTCTAGCTTAAGGACATGTGGAGCTGGATTTGCTTCTGCTTCATGTAAAGGTGGGTAGAAAAGTATAAGGAACAAAATGCCTAGATTTTTGAAGCTGGGGGACTTCCTCTTGTTTCTAGATTAAATTTGATTCTCTTGTGTGTTATAAAACTGAAGAAGAAAGAGTAAATGTGAAATGAAGGAATCAGAAGCAAGATGGTATGGGGTTCTCTTTCTGGTCATTTAAAACTAGCATGGATTTCTTGAACTTGTTTGCATTTTTCCTGTATTTTGGAGAGAAGAGGTGGAGGCTTTGTTAGAGATTCATCATTACCTGCTAATTTAAGATGTGAGAAGAGCAAAGATGCTAAAGGCTTTCATAATGCCTGCAGCAACATCCAGGGAAGTGAGACTTGATCAGGAATGTTTTTCTGAATTGAAAAACTTATTTGAAACGCATCACTGAGGTTTTGCTGAGTTCTTGAGAGGGGGAAAAGAAAAAAAGAAATCCACACTAATTCTCACTCTTTATACATGAAAGTTATAATCAGTCTTTTATTTGCATGAAACTAATAGATATTTCTGTTGTTGAGCTACTGACACAGGGAGGCTGTAAAGGGACTGGTGTAGGAGAAGCGGAGCTTAAAGATTATGAATACCTGAGGTTGGGAGTGAAGTTAGGTTTTCAAGTCAACAGAACTCCCTCTCTGTTCTGAAAGCATAACTGTAGATCTTTGTCTGCTGGAGCCATGGAAGACCAAGGGAGATGCTGTTTCTTAGTGTGTGGTGGCTCTAAAGAGGGGCTTCCAGAAAGCTTGTATGCTGTGGAACTGGTCCCTGCTTACAGAGGAGTTACTCCAACCTTCCTGTGATGAAGTGCTTTTCTTGGTGAAACAGGTAGGTTTGGAAGAAAGTGGTAACAGGTGAGCCCAGGATATTAAGATATGTAGCAGCTTATTTTGACTTTTCTATCTCCTTCCTTACGCATATGACCTTATCTGAGGTCAGTTGCTGTGTGATGAGTGGAGAGAAATACCACATTCATAGCTTTCCCAAATTTTGTGCTTAGCTCTTGTACTCAAGGGTGCTGCTATCCTACTTCTCACTACCAGTCTCACACCTGTATGAACTGCTTTGCTGGGGATGCTTCAATGCTGCAGAAGTAGAACTGATGTGAGCATGTGCCCCAGTTAGAATGAAAAGCTGTTTCCAGTTAAAGTGAGAGCAGTGCTGATTATACTGAAGTTATATTATCTGAAGCACATTTGAAAGATGTCAGTCCATCCTGTTTGTCCTGGCCCTTGTGTAATGTCTGGGTATGGGGCAGCAAGACTGTGAGCCAGCAGGGAGCTGCTGATCCCACCAACTCTTCCTTCTAAGCCATTCCACCTGCCTTGAACTTCGGTGTGCAGCTGTGTTCTTCACATGCAGGTTCCTGTGGGTCTTGTTACTCTTTCAAATTATCTTTATAATACTCTTTATTACGTTAAGGGCACTTGCAAAATATTTCAATTGAGTTTTCAATTAAAGCAGGTCAGTGTTTTACTGATGCTGTTTTCAAGCAACTGCAATAAGAGAATCTCCAAGCAGGTGGTACTGAGGAGAAAGACTTCTGTTTGGAAAGGTCATACCTGGAACTTCTCTCTGTTTCATTTATCACAAAAGATAGCAAAACCTAGCAAGTGCCATACAAATAGTGGAAATATTCTGACATGTTGCTGATCTCAATTAATGTTTGGTAACTGCTGGAGACAATGCAGTGCTTTCAAGAACATTTGAAGGGCTGTCCCTGCCCTGTCCTTGAGTTTCAAAAGTTTTTGGGGGTCTCGATGCACAGAAATGTGTTGTGTAGAAGACTTGTTTCCTTGGGAAAAGCTGATTACGTCTTCTAAGTAAAAGACAAATAGTCTGGCTCCTAAGGTATGGCTTCAAAACCAGCTGTGTGTTCTGCTAGAAAGATTGCTGCCCCTATATAGTTTACAGGGGACACAGCATGGAATTGCTTTCTGATGCTTGCGTTGCAATTGACTCCTTGGAGTATGTATTTCTGGGGAGGTCATGTCATGCACTGCTTCCATTTGGCTCAGAGTTGAACAGTGTAATTTGAAGATTCTTTGATGCTGAAGCAGTTAAAAAAAGAAAAAGAAAAAGAAACCAAATTCATCTACCACCATAAGGTATGATGACCTGGCAATTGTTTACTGCTGATAGTTTAAGTCATCTAAAGAACAGGAAGATAGGCAGCCAGGATAGGTTCTGCTCTTTGTTTACAGGGATCAGACAAATGCACTTCAGTAAGCACACATCAGTAGAAGTCTGTAACTGTCACAGTCTCACAGTCAGGCAGTGGAGGAAGCCTGCTATATTGCAGTGGCAACTAATGCTGGAGCTCATGGGTAGCCTTCCTACCTCAGACAAAAAGGCAGGATAAGGTAACTGAACTGATTTTTATCTGCTTAGGAGTGAGTTGTGGAGATGGTGGTTACTTTGTCCGTTTCTCAGTAAAAGTTCAAAGCTTTTAACTTGATGCAGATCCAGATCTAAGATTAAAGGATAAGGAGATGTTAGACACGTTTTGTTTCTTTTTTTTCTGACCTCTATCACTTTATTACCAGCATAACCTGATAAAGGATTTGTGATCATTGTAATGCTCACTGTCTTCCTGGAGACACAGAAGCAAAGGTGGTGAGTGACTGAGCTAGCAGTGCTCTGCCCCTGGCTGCAATTAAAGTCATGTCATTCTGCTTTCTCTCCTCACAGAGGGAGCATACAAGCAAGTTCTCTGTTTTGTGTACAGTTGTCTATTCCTGCTGTGATAAGGAAGGAGAAATTGTGTACTGCACTGTTGGTATTCCCTTAAAGCCTCCTGCTGCTCTGCAGGGGGGAAAAAAAAGAAACCAAATTGAGTGGAAAATGCTTTTTGTCAGTACTGCTTATAATGTTTCAGGAGAGGATGGTTACTTCTCTTCTTGGGATTCTGAGCACAGCAGTAGAGCACGCACTCAATATCATGATCTCTAAATAAGGCCTAGATGCTATTGGTTTCAGGTTTAGGAAGTTCCAGACTCTGCTCTTTTGAGCTGTGCTTTCAAGTCTTGCATAGCTGGGTGTAGGCATTGTGGTACTGCTCTGATCTTTTTCAAAGTCTGCAGCAGCAGCATTTAGTGCTTTAAATCCCTGGCCCCTTTGGATGAAAACCTGCCTAAGAAATCTGTCACTTAGTTTATCTAGATGACTATACATCAAGTTTTGAAGCCTGTCTTGCTGGATTTGTCATCTCATACTGTGTTTGCTTGGGTAGACTGACAGATGTGTACATTAAGATAAATATTTTGGCATGTTTAGCAGCCAGTAAGGTAATTCTTGGTGGGGAGTAAAGAAAAGCATGTCATAGTGTTGTATACATAGTGAGGTGATGCAACTGGGCAAGTCCTATTTGTCTGTGCACAACTTTTTTGCTGCTTAAACATGACTTGTAACTGAAAACAAAATCAAGATATCCCTCCCCTAGAATTTTGTTTGGATTAATTTCTGGGCTTCCCATGCTCTAGAAGGACAAAGCCAGGGAGGCCTTTCTGGGCTTGTTCATGCTTCCAGCCCTACTTCTGCTAGGCTCTTCTGTTTCTACTGCTAACTGCACAGACTTCAAGTCATCAGCATGCTTTGCTTTGGATAAAATTATCACTGAGGTCAATGAAAAGATGAGCCTGGATTTCTGGAAATGTATTTTCTGTTCATCTTGCCTATATTAATTTCTTTCCCTTGCCATTGTCCATGACCTCACTCAAGAATGCTGTGGTTAATTTAGGACTATTCTAGGACGCTGGATTTGTGAAGCAGGTGCTATGGAAAATACATGTTGCTGGATTGCTTTTTTCCTAAACAGTGTGTATGTTAAATACTGGACTAAACCCTTACAGATCAGATGAGTGAGAGGAAGAGAGACTATTTCTAGATGGTATTTTCTTTCCACTGCCTCAGTTTTTGTGTACTTGCTATTTTGCTCTCAACTGGAATCAGAGCATTTGGCATGTTTGATCTTTTCAATCTATTCCAATTACAAAGATTTGAAGTAGCATCCAAAAAAAAGTGCTGATCCTTTCAGGATGGCTCTCAGCAGTCAGCACAGCACTTTGTCACAGCTCTGCTTGCCAGCGTGCTGGCTGCTATATATAGCTCTGCACATGCACGGATTGTGGGAGCCTTGGTGCACAAATAAAAGGAACAAAAATCAATATGTTGCTGACACTGGAAGGATAATGGTGGGTTATACATTTGGTGCTACAGTCAGCTCTCTAGTGTGCAGCAAGATATTTCTAATGCTTTGTAGCAGTAAAAAAGGATTAATATTTAAAATATATATGCCTTTTCTGTTCCGCTTTCCTGAAAGGCATGCAATTATATCTGCTGTTATCCCAGAAGCCTTTAAGAAAATGGGCATGCACTGAGTGTTATGCTGACCTCATTCTTTAAAAAAAATATATATATTCTTTTACTCCATCCGATCTCAGCGTTGCTGGTAGAACTGTCAGATTGTCCTTGTAAAGAGTTATGATGTGAAAGAACTGACATGAACAAAGATAGTGAATATTGGATAATGCCATCTCTAGATGTTCACTTTAAACAGAGTTCCCTGCCATCTGCGTTGGGAAGTTTATTTCTGTGTAGCAAATGCAGAGTCAAAGCAAAAGGATTTTGAAAGTATATTCCCATGGCTTTTGTGCTCCTTACTTGTTCTGATAATGGAATTCTTTAAGTAGTCATATCTGCTTTCAGGATGCTTAGGACTTAAAGGCTGTTGGATGACAAGTCAGTGAGTAATGGAAATAGTGAAATTTGCTCATGTGACTGATATGTTTAGGTCTGTGTTCCAGGCTGTAGGTAAATCACTGCAGCCCACTTAAAACAAACAGCATTAAACAGTTCAAGTCTACTTGTGAATTAAAATTACTTTTTGCTTGTAGTGATATGCAGCAGATACTTTCCTACAATGAAGTGGATGCTCCATGCAGTGTAAATCTTACTATGCTTGCTTCTTAAACTCAAAATCAATGAAGAAATGCCAGTGATTTGCCCTAATCTCTCTGTAACATGCAAATTCCAGTAGTTTACAGATGAAGGGCCAGTAAGTGGCCTTTAGGAGTAGGAACCATAGTTCTGCATGGCATGAGATGAAAGTGCATAGAAGTGGTCAAGGAACTGGAAGAATTCGTAAGCTCTCCTGGCAGAGCAGGGAAGCTGCAGTGGAAGCAGATGAATCACTTTGTAAGTGAAAGCTGGGGATGGTTACAGCACTTCTGAGGGCAGTGACTGAAGGGCATATGCTTAACCCTTGTCCAGAGACTACAGAAATCACTAGTAAGCCTTTGTTTGTCTTCAGGTATTTTCTGCCATGCATGGAGAGGGGTTTCTTAGTATACCAGTAGGACCTAAGCGCTGCATTCTGTCTCTTTTGTGATGTTTTCTCTTGGGGGTAGGTAGCCAGGAGCAAAGGTACTGATCTGGGCTCTCCTTACCCACATATTCATTCTATTGGGAATGCTGCAACTGCTGTTCCTTCGTGCCAGCTCAGTCCTGCCACGTCCATGCAGTCACCCAGTTGCTGTACTGTGAGTGTGCAGTGGTGGGAGGGAATGCTTAGCAAATGTCGCCTACTCTGCTGCTGTACTCAGGCAAGGCAGTTAGCTTGGCTCATTCTGAATCAAATGCATTTTTCTCTAGACAGTAATTGATTATTCTTCCTGAATCAGCAAGCCTTGTAAAAATTGTCCTTAATCTGAAAATTGAAGCAAAAATGCCGGTGTTCCAGATGTAAAGCAAAAAGGTTGCATTTCTTTAGCTATAAATTGATCTGACAGCTCTTTCTGTTCTCAAAGTCTTGAAGGTGTTCTCTCTGAACCAGCATTAGTCCCACTTTAATGCTTCTTTATCCTTTGGAGAAACTCTGCAAGCAGAGCAGTCTGAGCGCGGTGGCTGAGGAGCAGGTGGCAGGGTGTAAGTGGTCAGTGGTGCTGCGAGGCATTTGTGCAGAGCTGGGTGTTGGTTCCTCATGACTGTCAAGCCCAATGGGCATTGTAAGAAACAGCAATGACTGCTCAGAAGTTTCTGCTGTGACCTACCAGCTGGATTTAGGGATTTAAAAATAATGGCACATTGTTTCATCTTCATTAACCATAACCCCCCCCCCAAAAAAAAAAAATACAGGCAGGAAAAGGATATTAGTAGTTAATGTGGGGTTGGAAGAATTGTGCTTGAGCAACCAAAGGTCTTTACTCAGATATCGAATCTCTAGTGGTGTTTGGTAATACACAAGATGGTTAGGGAAGAATGTAAGAAATGTAATACCCAAAATACATGTATATCAGATATCTTTGTAAGGGAAGAACTCCTGTCTTCTGTTTTATTTAATTTTATTCTTAAAAATTCCAAGCATATCTGCCTTTTTTATGGGCTTTTATGGGTATCAAACTAAAATTTTCATGGGTTCATTAATGACAGCTCCCATAGTATTGTCTTCAGGGAGAGCAGTTCAGTCTATTGGTAAGCACACATTCATGTAGTCAGCATTGTTTTAGCCTTGAGTGCAGTACTATGTTTTAAGAATATTCAAATTGAATGCCTTGTATTCAGCATCCTTCTGAAAATCCTTGCAGTCAAACTGAGGGTTAATTATTACCAATTAACTTTACCAAAGCAATTGAGCAGGTGTCTTGTTTAAGTCACTGTAACTGCAAGGCTATCTAGCTTTGAGACACCTTGATTGCATACATACTTTGCACATAGTCACAGATACTTGTGCTGATACTATCCTGCTAGTGATAGTATGGCTTTGTTGAATTTTCTCTGGATTTCAGTGCCCAAATAATGATTGAGGCTAAGGTCCAGGATTTTAAAAATAAAACTTGATTACATCTGTGAATAGCAGATGAGAACCTCCTGTGCTTATTAGCAGATTTCATGTATGTGCACAGGGACAGTACAATCTACTTAAACTCCCTATTTCTATTCTTGTTAGTTAATGCTTTTCTGTGCATTTATAGAAGACTGCATATTTTATTGTGGAAAGTAGGAGGAAATACTGAAAGCTTACTTATGATGATGAGAAAGTGTAACCTTGCTTTTTACATTCAGGTGGCTGCAGTTCAGTATGAAGTGTAATCTTAATACTATGTAGTAGATAGTAGTAGATAATATAGTTGCTCTGTAATTGTTTGTACTGCTAAAATTGATCCAAAACTACTGAGAGGGCAACCAAAAACTAACTTCCTAGGGGCAAGCCTGGTATCTGTAAGGAGTTCTCAATCCTGCATGAATTTCAAAGAACAAAGAAGGCTTGATTGTATCTGTGGCTTTCAAAAGCAAGCATTCTTCTCTCTGTGAAGATGCAGTAAAATAAGAGCAAAACACTAGTGATACCAATTTGCTTATGGAGGTGGTAGAAATGATGTTATTAAGTACAAGATCTGGGTGAAAGAGATGAATTCTTTAGAGTATGAATTTCTTTAAAGGGAACTCAATGTTTTTACAGTAGAAAACAGATTTAAAAGAAAGCCATTTGGAAGGAAAGGTGACTTCTGTGGCCCCTAGCCAACTTAAGTGCAATTTATCATGGCAGCAACTATCCATCAAGCCTGTCTTTTCATGTTAAAAGTCCCTGAAGATATCACACCTCTTAACCCAAACTCCCACGTTTATTTGATACATAGCACTTAATGCTTTGCCATGAATGAAGTCTATTTAATATTTCATAAGTCATTTTGATAAATTATGGAGTCATAGAGTGGCTTAGATTGTAGGTCACCTTAAAGATCATCTCATTCCAACCCCCCTGCCATGGGCATTGTTGCCAGCCGCCACATCAGGCTGCCCAGGATCGCACCCAGCCTGGCCTTGAGTGCCTCTGGAGATGAGATATCCACCAAGCCCTCTGAACAACCTGATCCAGCACCTCACCATCCTGTGAGTAAATAATTTATTCTTAACATCTAACCTAAATCTCCCCTTAGTTAGTTTAAAGCCATTCCCCCTGTCCTATTCATATCAGATCATATAGAAAGTCAGCCCCTCTCCTGCTCATAAGCTCCCTTCAAGTACTGGAAGGCCATAATGAGGTACCTCCCTGGAGTCTTTTCTCCAAGCTAAACAAGCCCAACTCCCTCAGCCTTTCTTCATAGGAGAAGTGCTCCAAATCCGTTCTCATCTTTGTGAATCTCTCTGACTGTTCCAACAGCTCCCCATCCCTTCTGTATTGGGGGCCCCAGGCCTGCACACAGTAGTCCAGATGGAGCCTCATAAGGGCAGAATAGAGGACAATCCCCCTCCTCAGCCTGTTGTCCACCTCACTCTACACCACTGGCCTTCTGGGCTGCAAGAGCACACTGCTGGCTCATGTTAAGTTTTTCATCTTCCAGAACCCCCAAGTCCTTCTCCCCAGTATTGCTCTCAATGAGTTCTTCTCCCAGTCTGTTCTCAGATCTGTGATTGCCTTGATCTGAATGCAATACCTTCCAGCTGGCCGTGTTAAACCTCATTAGATTATTGTGTCCACTTTTTGAGCATGTCCAGATCCCTCTGGATGGTGTTCCTTCCTTCTACTGTATAAAATGTACCACTCAGCTTGTTGTCATTGGCAAACTCACTGAGAGTACACTCAATCCCACTGTCTAAACCCTCCTTTGTTGTTTTGTTCTTACCCAGAGAAGGCTGTATTTGAGGGATGTAAGCCTACTATGAGTCTGCTCATAGCTATTTGTAATGAGCTGCAACTATACATATTTTAAGCAGTGGTTTAACTCTTTTGCACATGTATTCATTACGAGTACAGCTTTACCAAGGACACTTCTAAATCATTCTAGGATATTTGGAAACTCTTCAAATATGGAGCTAGCTAACCTGATCTATTTTTTTAAATCACTTATTTTTAATGAAGTTGTCTATAAATGTGGTCCTTTTCTACCTCCATTTAAGGATGCAGGCAAGTATGTGGCAATACTGATGAGCATGTGCACTGTACTGGAAGTTCCCTCAACATGGAACTACTGTGCCTCAGTGCTGAGCAGCTCAATGGCAGAAAGCATGAGGTTATGGTCTGAGCCTGGGAGGGGTTGCATGAGACCACCAAGTGCCTGCTTGTTGTGAGAACAAATAATTTCCTAGGTTATAATGCTAGCTCATTAACCGTCTCTGCTTTATCCTTTTCAATTACCTAATTTGGAAGTCGATGGCTATGAAATAGGAATTTTCAGTATCTTTTTCAGTGTGTCTCTGGGGAAAATAATTTGAGGGACACAGAGGGAAGGATTCTTGGCAGCACTAATTCACCATTAGCTAACAGTTACATTTGTGGGTATTAATATCATACACAGAAATAATGTGGAGTGACTTAATTCTGTGCTTTATAGTGCTCATGACCTGCTCTGCTTTCTGGTCAGCCCGCATAAAAGCACTTGAAAGAAGAGAGGAAAATACTGGCTCATTTCAGTTGTTTTACCCTTTGAATGATTTACTTTATGAAGCAGAGGTTTGTTTTTCTTTCCTAGCACTGAAGCAGACCAGAGTCACTGCCTTGCTCAAGGCCTTTCAAGTCACATACAGAGCAAATCTGTGTTTCTCGAGCTGCTTTGTAGCTGGTGCCTTTGGCAGTGAAGGCAGATAGTAACAGTGAGGTGGGCAGACCTCAGTAGTATTATGCCCAAGGACCTCACCTGGCCTGTGCTCTGTTGTGGTGTGTGCAGTGCTGCTGGCAGCTAGGCTTAGTTTAGTAGCCAGTATAAATAAGGACAATGAAATTATTGCTGTGATGTGTCACTTGTCACAGTTTATTTTCATGGCTCAGTTGCAGTCTGTTTCATGTTAGCAAGCTCACAGGACTGGCTTGCATTTGACACTGCATTAAGTTACGAGGGACAAAGTCCTTATGACCCTGTGCCCTGTTCCTCCCTGTGCCAGAGAGCTGGATGGGCCATAAATCAGCACCTGAGGGGCTGTAACGTCTGCAATGTGAGAATGAGCCAAAGCTCAATGCTGTTTATCAGGCTGAAGAAGGCAGTGGTTTGGGAGTTCATGTGCTGGTCCCTGTGGGGAGCAGCAGTCCCCTTGGGCTGAGCAGGCAGCTGGGAGGAAATATATATTGAATGACAGCTTAATCCACTGCTGGTTGCTGTCATTTCATACTGCAGGCCATGGAGCTTCAATAGGAAAAAATTCTTACATACAGACCTGCATTTTCTTTATCTGAGGATAAAGAAGTGTTTCTACCTGCCTACGAAAAAATGTTAAGGGTTTTCAGCTGACTGCAGTGCAAAAATGCTCAATTCATCTAATTTATTGCAAAAGTTGTGGCGTGGGTGCTCACCCTAGAGCTCTGTTTTGTAGAGTAGTTGCTCTATAGTAGGAGTTACAAACAAGTGTTGTACTGTTCAGAATACTGCCAATAGATATGAACAAGCTGTCTTACTCATGATTGTATTTATAATACAAAACTTTCAGGTATATTTGGAAGAAGTTAGTTTTATGATGAGAGACTGCTTTTATTTCAGAAATGGCTTATAAGGTCTTTAGTTTAATCCACACACACATGACCAGCAGAAGAGGATTATGCAGTGAGTAATACCCTTTCAGGTCTGCTTGAACCAAGACTCAGGCTGTAAGTCAGGGTGCTGATTGTAGACCTTGCCCTGGTCTGCAGTGTGTTTGGTTCTTTCTTCTTTTTTTTGGGGAGCACCTCAGCCCATCAGCTTTCATTTCCCTTCAGATCGTGAGGAAATCTCATCAGGTTAGGATGCTGGTGCACTGGAAGTCAGATTCTCTTTGAAGTGTTTGTGCAATGCAATCATGATCTTTACTATTAAAATAAACTTTCATTAAATCTGTTGGAATGAGGGGCCTAACTGAGACTCCTCCTAATTTAGGAGCCATTGAAGATAAGCAGGTCCTTCCCCACTGGTGCCAATGATTTTTAATTGGAGCTGAATTTTCAATGCAGTCAGGAATTTTAATTTGCTTTGCTCTGTTGCCTCATTCTCATGGTACATTAGTGTTGCTGGTGTAACTTATCTTCAGGTTTTCCAGCCAAGAGCACTGAGTACTTCTCTTGGCCATGTCATCATAATGCTGGTATGAAATAACCCCTCTGTGCTTGTCAGGGGCTGTGACTCTGACCTTGCAATTGAGGAGTTCCCCCAGTCTAAGTCAGGCAGTAACTATGTGGGGTTTTGTGTCCTTCCCAAGGATTTCAGTTACTGCTCCCAATCAAATACTAAAGGGATGGCTTCAAAAAGAAAAGAAAAGAAAAAGACAAGTATCTTTTGAACATTGCTGTACTGGGTTTAGTCTGGGGCCAAAGAGAGGAAAAGGACTTACTAATGAACAGTGGAAGGAAAAGCAAACATAAGGTGCACTATTCTGTATTACAATGAGGTTCATCCTTGTTAGGCAGCATTTTCCTGTCACAGGAGCAGATAAATTCCAGCGCACTATGATTTTCTGAATATAGACTTGTGTTAGTTCTGTGGATATGAGTACCCATGCTGAACTGTATGCTTTTCTTTGTGCTAATGCTTGCCCAGCTCCTGTGCAGAATATTGAATGTTCTCTCTTTGGACAAGCTTACGACTTGCCTTCAATTTAGTCTCAAGCACTGCAGTCTCGATTAAGTTTTGCAGTAAGTATGTGTAAATTATGCTGTGGATGTTTCAGAGAGCATTTCCGTGCTTAGAGCTCTTGCCTGCTAATCAGTGTGCAGAAATAGCAATACAGCTAGCATCTAATGTTTCTCTTCGTGTCTATTTTGGTTGGCTTCTTTAAATATATGTAACTTTAA
Source organism: Phasianus colchicus (assembly GCF_987193195.1). NCBI lineage: Eukaryota > Metazoa > Chordata > Aves > Galliformes > Phasianidae > Phasianus > Phasianus colchicus. The sequence continues at coordinate 3,879,823 of NC_143447.1, read as the reverse complement.
ATAAACTTGTAATAGCAAGTCCTGCTGCTTTTGTATAAATCTCAGTTTTTGCCTTATTGTGAAAACTGGAAACATGGTGTAGCCTCTCTAGGTTTACCAAATATAAAATGGGGAGGGTTGTACAACATGCAAGTGCTTTCAGGTGTCAGTGTTTCTATGATACTTTTCCATTAGGAAGGGCTTTGGAGAAAAAAAAAAGTTTATTTTTAAGTCAAATACTGGGTCAGTTTTGCCTCAGAGCAGAATTGTGTATACAGAAACTTGTTGGTTGCTCACTTCAGTTTTCTAGTTATTTTTCTATTTATAAAGTGAACGTGCACCTGTGAAGACATTTAATTCTCAGATATCGTTCACTGCATGGATTAGCTTTGTTAATAAACTGTAAGAAACTTTAGAGAGTTTAGCAATGGCTGGAGTGTGGCTCATGAAGGGGGTTGCTAGACATCTAATTTCTGCCTTTGAGTTGTCAAGCATAATGAGCTGCTTTGGTGGGCACCTCTGTGCCTCTCTTAATTGTACAGAATGGTTGTTCAAAATCATTCTGTTCCCCAAGCAGACCGATACACTGGAAGTTAGTTTTCTGTCTTTGTTCTGTATTGTGTATCTCATAACACTGTGGCAGGTTTTCTTGCAACAAATATAGAAATAGTTTTTGCATCTGACTAATGATCCATTTTTCCTTTTCCTTTGCTCGTTCATAACACCACACCTTGAATTAGGTTCTCATAATTTGCATGGATACTGTGTAAATGAACTTTTTGTTAGCCCTATGATGATTAGTATGCGTGGCTTGTATGCTTTGCATGTTGAACTCAATTAAACTTCCCCTTTCTTATTCCTACTACAATCACCTAAGATCCCAAGCAGTGGCAATTCAGCCCAAGTAAGAAGGTGAGCAACACGGTGTCTACAGCAGGTATTGTGGAGGGGATGTCTCCTCAGAAGTCACAGCCCCTGAGCCTGTGCCCCAGCTGACTGTCAGTGGAGCTCTGTTACTCAGGGAAGGTAAATGTAGTTCAGAAAGTTCTCAGAGAGATTGTCTTTGTCTCCAAGACATACACAAACACAGCAATACACAAGTAAGACACACTATTTTCAATCTCTTTCCTCCTAGAGTTCCAGGATAATGAGAGAGTTTGCTATACTTACCCTCTTCTTAAACTGATGATCAAAATGAGGTCTAGATGATACTCCAGGACTCTTTGTAACTCATCTTCTGGCCCTTTAGTCTCTAAGAAGAGGATGTATTGTTTGTTTAAAAAAAAAAAAAAAAGCATTAAAAATTAGCCTCAAATATTTCATTGATCTCTTAATACCAATTGAAAAACCCTCTTGTTTTGTACACAACTCTCAGAAACCAAATCACAGAATCACCAAGGTTGGAAAAGACCTCCAAGATCATCCAGTCCAACCATCCAACCATCACCAATATTTCCCACTAAGCCATGCCTCTCAGTGCAACATCTGACCATCTACTGAGCACCTCCAGAGTCGGTGACTCCACCACCTCCCTGGGCAGCCCATTCCAGCATCTGACCACTCTTTCAGAGAAGTATTTCCTAATGTCCAATCTGAATCTCCCCTGGAGACCTGGGAGAAGAGGCCAACCTCCACCTCGCCAAAACCTCCTTTCAGATAGAGAGCGTCACCTCTGAAATTCCTCTTCTTCAGACTAATCAATCCCAGTTCCCTCAGCCACTTCTCATAAGACTTGTGTTCCAGACCCCTCACAGCTTCACTGCCCTTCTCTGAACATGTTCCAAGACCTCAATGCCTTTCTTGTGTTGAGGGACCCAAAACTGAACACAGTACTTGAGATGTGGCCTATGTCTGTTTTGCAGACGTATCTGTCCTTCAGACTTTCAAGATACCATCTTCCAGCTTTATTCACAACCGTCTTCATGCTCTGGTCCTCTTGGCCTTCTCTCTGAAGAAGGAACATAAATCTCTCTTGCCCTTACCTTGTGCCCTTTGGTGACATATGATCTCATACATCAGGTGCAAATAGAAAACTTTTTATTAACATGGCCAGCTTCAGAGAGGTGGAAAGCAGTTTTGCTGTAGTATGGTGTAACAATATAGCAGGTAGTTTTAATGATGGGGACTATATTAGAAAGACAGCAATCATTTTTCCCTTGCTGTCAAATAATTCAGTAATATATTTGACTTACACCAAGAGTTAACCTTCGTATACAATGACTTCAAATATATATAGGCTTAATAAAATTTCTGATTTGAAAATAGAAGGTAGCTGCCCATCAGCTTCTCACAGACATACACAGAAGAGATGGCAAGTAATTGAGTAGCAAATGTTTCCAGGATGGATACTAACTATCTGTCCATAATTAACTATGACTTTCAGTGTAGGGTCATGCAGTAGCAGCTTAAGTATGAGAATTATGTTGCTACTATTCATGGTAGCTTTTCTAAAAGCATTTCCCTCGAGTTACTGTTCCATTGTTCATTTGTTGCAGTGTCTTAATGAAGTATTTTGTACTCATGTTTATAAATGCATGTCTTAAAGCAGCCACATGAAAATAAGTAATATCAGAAGAGCACAGAGGCAGGAAGGAGTCTTTCTTTTGATAGCCTGTGGCTGAGAGCAGTTGAGGACATGGATTGCTCTTCACTGCACTGTTTGAAATGCAGCAGCATTTAGATGCCCTGGCCAAGGATCAGCTAAACCTGTGTGTGCCTGTGTAAAATGTGCAACTGCTTCTTTAGTCTTATCCTTAGAACATTCTGTCTTCCACTTCCAGAGTTCTTGTGGTGCTGCCTCTGTTTACTCCCACCAGTTTCTCAGGCACAACAGAGAATCACAAAAGCCCAAGCAGAGCCCAATTGATAGAAACTGCTACTGTTGTTATTGCATTTGATATTCAAAGTAACAGATTTATTGATACTGTGCCAGAGAGAAAGTGTTTTTCTGGCTCTCTTGAGTTTAAAATCCAAGTGCCACCTGAATGAGAGCTGCATAGCTCCTTACTGACCAGCTGGTGCATTCTGTTGGTTTATTTTGAAGTTTATTTAACAGCAAATACCATTTCAGAAACTGATCCTAGATTAGTAACTGCATGTTAATGTCCTGGAAAACTGAGGGAAAAGTTAATTTATGGACATGGTATTAAATCACTTTTTACTTTGGGGTTGATCTGAAAGCATTTTCTCTTAATAGATCAGAGGGAAGAGAGTAAAGAAATGGGTGAGATCTGGTGCATGGAGGGAGAAAGGAAGTGAATGATAAGGTGACAACTTTGGAAGAAAGCTGAAGGATGAGGACTGGTTGTAGTAGGTACTGCAGGACCTATAGGCAAGATCACAAGGTAAGGCAAAATATGGAAAATTAGTTGTTAATGGAGGGAGCTGGGTGGTTGTTTCTTGGCGCCTTTGAAATATATAGCTTCCCTCACAAGTATCTAGTTCCTTTCAGGAAGAACAATTCTGTTATCACCTTAAAGCCTCATTTTGGCCTCAGTCTGCATTTACTATGGTATCATGGAAGCCACAGTTAACCCTCCTGCCTCTTTTCTCACTGTTTTTCCAAAAGACTATCTCTGCAGTGGCAGCTCTTGTGCAGCATTCTTCCTTTTGGCTTTGGGGCATTCCCAGCAACACTATAAATAATGCATCAGGACTGTCTGTCTTAATCACAGAAGATAAATCAGAAAGTTATTGGAGGAAGTTCTAAGCTTTTATTTCTCTCTCTCTCTGTTCGTATCCTCTCAAGTCCTTCAGAGACCCATGTGGATATTTGTTTTTCTATGAGTACCTAATCACTAAAGCAGGATATCTTTTTTCTCAGTATTTTTGAATATGAGGAATGAAGTTTCTTGTGTTTCAACCTTTTTAGGAAAGGTCTAATCTGATTTCATCTGTGACTGAGAAGTGTTGATTTCTTTGTAGTTCTGTAAGGTGAAAACAGAATAAAGGAAGGATGGACTAGTTCCCAGGGCTGTAAGAACCTTTCATGGACTCCTAAGAGCTTGGTGAGAGGTTTTCTGCAGTGAAGTTCAGCCAAACTTTAAAACTTATGTTAGCAAATAATTTAGCTCCTTTATGATGCCTGTACTTGGAAGCCAGGTCCAAGTGCGCAGCTTCAGTAAATGCAGACTCCTAGTTATTCTAGGGAGATCGCTTTATGCATGCTTTTCTAAATCCTTCATTTGAATTGTGTTTTAGTATGGTTTATTTGATGAATAGTGTAAACCAAGATGGTTGAAGTAGATGGTATTAATTATACAATATGGGGAGAACTTGAAAAACTTAAGGATTGAGGACCCATACTACAATACTGGAGGGTCCATTCAGCTGTGAGTAAGACGGAAGCTCTTAATTGAATGCTGAGGAGAATCCTTGTTGTGCAGTGACCTCTACAGCTAGAGGGATGATAACAGCTGCTTTTAGCTTATTTGCTGCTCCGTGACTGGCTTCTGCAGTTGCAACCCACATGTCAAAATCAATCTATGTAACTGCTGTAGGAAGACCCAAGGGGGGTTCAAATAAAATAAAACTTGTACCAACCTGTCCCCATTTTGTTACTGAATGAGAATCACGAGATACTTTATATGATCTATTGACATCAGTGTTTTTAACAACAACAACAAAAAAAAAAACAATACAAAAGCATGGATTATTCATTTATGATTTAAAACTTGTTAGGGAAGACTTCCCACTGGCAAACTTTGGTATGTGAAATGTAGAGCTCGATATAGGCATAGTTCTTCCAGAAGTTTAGCTGTGAATTATTGTGCATTAAACTTTTCCTACTTACTGAATTTTGTCTTTCATGACTTCTTATTTTCAGTGCAGAGGTTTTGTGTTTCTCTTTTAATGATTAAAAAAAGTAATAAAATGATATGCTGTTAATATAGAGGAAAAAAGGAAATCAACCTCCCTGTGAGGCATTTATTCATCAATTAAAGATGAGATCTCAATTTGCAGATTATATATCTGTAGTGAGTGTGTGACACAGTGAGTATTCTGGATGGTGTACAATCCATTGACAGATCAGAATGCTGGATGGACTTGCCTAAAAAGCTCCAGCCCCTACTAGGTTGCTTCCCTGAGAGCAGGCCAGTAAGTATCCCGATAAACAGAATTGTAGGATGATATGAGGTGAGCCTGGTTTTTTTCCTTCCAAAACCAGAAGCAATTACTGTTTCAACATGCATACTTATTTTTTTCTTCCAGCAAATCTTGTTTAAGACATACAGAGAGAAATGGAGAAGTAGGAAAAGTATTTATCAAAGGTGCTGCTTGACATGCATCAAATGTTATCAACTTCAGCAGGGGTCCAGAGGTGCACAGTGCCTCATAGTTTAAGGCCACTCAGTTTTTCATTCCATAACTTATTATGGGGGGGAGGAAAAAACCAAACATTTTTCACCAAGTAAATATAACAAGTAAGCAAAAAGAGAATCTGGTGAAGCAGGTGTGTGATACTGTCAAGGGCTCAATTATGCATCAGTGGATTCAATTTATAGAGCAGAGAGGACCAGTTTTGGACTAAGTCAGTTTCCCATACAGAGCATTAAAGCATGCACTGATAGAATGAATTAAATGAAGTGCTAGCCAGAAGTCACTTCTTCCAAAAGTCTATGATAAATCTTTTCCAGCTGTGTTCTAAGTGGGCAGTTTGTGCATAACTTGCTGGATGGTGCAGATGATATAATGTATAGGACTTAAGAGCATCAAAAGCCATCTTTGTCTGCTTTTCTTAGTTACAGGACCAAGAAAATCAGTGAGCAAATGAGTGCTTCCCTTGCTCTTGGTGCCACACAAGTTGCTTTGATACACACTAAACTGTGAGAGAGGAAGTAAGTTTTGAGGATCCTGAATGAAGCCAATTGCATTCCTACTTGCTTTTGTGTGCCAGTAAAAGCTTTTAGGTAACTATGGTCTTCCTACTTACGACCCTATGATATCAACCCTTGTTGCAGACAGCCCAGTCTGGGCTCTCAATTACTCCTTTATGGGTTTGTATGTCTGCTTATGGTTGCTCCCTTACTCCTGTTGGAAGCTGAATTATCTTCCTCAACCACCTAACCAACTTGGAGTCTTTTGCTTTTCTATGGGAAAACCTCTTACAGAAGGTAAATGCAAGCAGATATCATTAGACTTCCCCCCCCCCCCCACTTAAAATATGTGCTGCAGGGGAGCAAAGAGTTGCAATCAAACTGTCTTGAGTGCTTAGGTTGGATTGAGGCCACATCTTAAGTCTTAGATTATTAAACAGTGATCTACTACCACAAGAAAGGAAGCAATATGCATTTATCTCTGGTGTGTTCTGCTTGGAAAGCTCCTATCAACTCGTATTAGCTGACATGAGATGAGCAGAGTTATGGTGAAGGGCCCTTTTCCATGGCCTTCTACAAAGCTCACCCAAAGTGTTGGGGCTTTGGATCTTTTTCCCACCTACTTCATCCCACTGAGTTCCCATTTCCATCAGAGGTTGATGGATGCTGGAAGATGTGTTAAAACTTTACTTTTTGTGCTGAGCAGCCTGTACTGCCTGTGATCTGAGGGTGAGGTTGATTGCAGTGTGTTCTGCAGATATTTTTCAGATGACTGTTAGCAGAGCTGCAGGCTGCCACGGCTCACTCCATTGACTCTCAGTTGCATTTCCAATTTTCTTTGCGTGAAGGCTCTATTTATCACAAGCAGCCATTCCACTGGCCATTAATTCTTACAGACTGGTTGATTGACTGATCTTCCTGTGCTGCGTCACTTAACGGGATTAGCAGAAAGGCAAGAAACTTCTCACATGCTGACTTAAAATAAATAAATAAAAAGCTGAGTTAAAAATACGAAAAAAAAAAAAGCCCAAACTGATATCCAGTTTGTCAGGACTTGCACAATGAGTTCACCTCTGAGTTACCTAAAATCATATTTGGCTGGTTGCCCCTTAACAGACCAATTGTCATTTTGATTGACAGCCCTACAGCAGAGCATAGCGGAGCTGCTGTAAATTTTATGAAGGTGCAGTGACAGGGCAGGCTGGCTCAGGGCTGTCGTCAGGGTACATCCTGACTGCACAGTGAGTGTGGGCCAAAGGCTGTGCTCCAGTCCGGCCCCATCAGAGACTGCATGCTCCCTGCACACGTCCATCTGAGATGGACTCAGGGCCATGCTGGGAGGCACTGTGAACTAAAATGCCAACCTGCCTGCAGTGCTGAACAGGGCAGATGTGTCATGTCTGCTGCCCCTAGCGCTGAGAGAGCACAAGCAAAATTAGCCTGAGTAAAGAAGGAAAGGGTCATGTTGTTAGTAAATTTGGATATGGCTAGAGACTGAAAAATCACACAGGAAAAGCTATAGAACTGTTTTGCAGAAATCTGATTCCTTGAATTTGAATAAAACTTAAAATTATTTTCACACTCCTGGCAGGAGAGTATTTCCATGTTTGTAGAATGGTGTAGCAGGTGTTCATGTGGCACTGGGTGCACAAGACCAAGAGATCCAGGAACCATACGAGCAGACGGAGGCAATGACCTTCTGTTTGAATGTAGAGAAGGTGACAAGTGGGAAAAGCCTCTCCAAGGAGGAAATGTATGAAACTGCAAAACAAATATTCTGAGATTTTTGAGGTAAATGATTGTTTTTCATGTCACTTGGGCTTCAACAAGTTTGTTCCTAACACTTCAGGTATTCAGAATACCCAAACATGGCGAATATGTGGTGGTCTTGTCCTTTTGGTAACATCAGCACTGAGGCCAAAGACAAAAGCAGAGAGGATTGCTGCCACCCAGAGGGGCTCTGTCTGTGTTAGGAGGCACTAAGTGAGCTTTTTGGGCAAGGGAAGCAGCCTCTGGGAATTTCATGATGTTCCTGTTTTCCTCACAGAAACACTCAATAGATTCAATTTTGCTTTCCTTTTTATCTTTCTTATGAAGATGAGAAAATATTTTCTTACACTTGACTATCAAGTGAAATGTTCTCTCAGCATTAGTTTTCTTTTTGCACCTTGAGTCTTGTTACCATCAGCTCCTAATCAGCAGGGCAGCTGTAATGCTTTCCTTTTGCTGATTTTGTGAAAACAGTTATGCTGTAACTCAGAAGGCAGCAGTGCTTGTGGGATTTCCCTTAGCCTTAAGGACAGAACCAGTTCTGAATTGGTCTTTTTTCATGTAACACTACGTGCCCATCCCAGAGTGGCTGTAATTGTGTACCCTCATATAGAACAAGAAAAACGTACATGAGGATGACAAGTGCAATCCTAAAATGTGTGTACAGATTCCTAAATTATCTCCTACCACCACCAGCCTTGGAACTGTTGAATAAATCCTTTCTCTCAAAGATGCTTCCAGACCTTGGCTGCATTCGTAGGTTTTTGTGCCAGTAGTAGAAAAGCAGTGTATCAGTGGAAAAAGTTTATATTTGTGAAAATGTATTTCAGTCTTACATAGCCATGCAATTCATAAGTCACCACTGAAATAGAATCAGTTACCTTTTATGTGCAGCAGTAAATCTGAGTTAGTACACATATGCCCCGAGACATGGGGACAGCAGTTTATCCTAACATTGCCAGGATAACAAAATCCTATGCTTGTGTGAGGCTAGGGCTCCATTTTGAATGCTTTCTTCTCCTCTCTTTAGTAGCACTGTTGCTAATCAGGAAGTTCTTGCTTGGATCCCTGCTGCATCTTTTGCCTCTTGGGTTTGTAAGTGAAAGCCCCAGAGCTGTGATGGAGTAGCAGTCAGAAAAGAGTCACATTTTTACAATGTGTAGCTCTAACAGGATCCTTACTTCTGAATGATTAGAGAATGCAGGATTTAGAAAAATAATCTCAAAGACTAAGTGAGAGTTAAAGTGCTGAAATGCCATTAATATTTTATTGGGAGAATGAGATTGCATGTGAAAGTTCACATAGTTTTAGTGCAAAACAAGACTGAAATGGTTTTCCGCAGAAAAAGGAGAGAGAGGGAAAGAAAGCCTCTAGTCTTACTAAGAGAACAGCTAAAGTGAGAGGAGAAGCCAAATCTTTACAGAGGCAGGCAGTTTGCATTTGCTGTCTGTGGGTACATACATGCATTAAGCTGAACAGGTGTTAAAGATAGTAGTCAGGCAGTAAAGAGCTACCACAGCTCTTCAGGTATTTAAAACTGCTGGTGGCTTGGAGTGATGCATTCCACTTGATTTTTCACGGCTGTATTTGAACAGGAGGAGAATTCACATGGACAAACCTAACTTCTTATGAAAGAAATTGAATGGTCCTTCCAAGACTCAAGTTACATACCTCAGAATGATGCATACAGATCTAAGTTAAGCTGCTTGTAAGATTTGGAGATCTGGAACTTGTGTCTGTACCAGACCTAGAGAACTCAGTGGTGAGAGTAAATACACCATCATGTAGCATACATATCTCCTGCAGTTCCAGCAGAATTTGCAGTGCAGCAGAGTCGTGTCAAATAAGCTGGTAGGTAGTGCTGGTAGTACAAGCAGTTTGACACAACTGTTGCAATGTGTTTCCACTCAGGAACAAGCAGCAATATAACTGCTGTATAGATGCTCTGGATAAGCACTGAAAAACTGTGCGCTGCAGACCTGATTCTTGTTTGACCATCATTGCTTTCCACTATTATATATTTAGTACTACACTTATGTTGTCTTGTAAAAACCTAATTTCACTGCCAAAAGAGATTGTCTGAGGAACCTTTTTACAATGGCCAGGATCAAAGGCATTTAGAGGAAAACGTTAATAGAAAGGCATGTGCTTGGCCAGTGTGCCTAACCTCTGTGCCTGGTCTGAAAGGGTTCACATCTTGATTTCTGAACCATTTGCATCCGAAAGATAGCTGGGTTTTGTTTGTTTTGAATTTTTGCTTGCTCATGCCCTTATGGTCCAAAAACAATTAGTCATTTCTACACCCCCCACACCCAATAAATAGAAGAAAGGAAACGGTAGCCCACTGTTTACCTTCTGTTTCTGTACGGGTGTCAGAGCAGCTGGAGATCCAGGTATAGTACTTTTGACTATGTTGGAAAGCCAGTTGAATTATGTCTGGATAGACGAGGCTTGTGAATTTGCTATCTGCAGAGCTTCTGGTAACATTCCAATCTAATGGCATTTTTATGGTTTTCTGTTTGTCTTGATGGTGTTTTACAACATATGCTAACAGTTCAAGGAGATTTTAAAAGCATCTTTACATACTACTTATAAAACATCTCTAAGGGCTATAGGAAAACGGTTTGCCTTGCAAATGAACGTAGCCTCTACCAAGTTAAGGCTTAATGGCTCTTCGAGCTGTCAGAATGATGTCTCAGTGCCTGATTTCTGAAGGTGAATTGAACTTTGTTGCTATGTGGCTGTATGTTTGTTTTGTTTTTCTGATTTTATTTGCATAACTCTCTTGGAGCTTTTCTGAAATTGAAGGACTGTTATATTGAGAATTGAATTTGTGTTTTTTCCTGGTTTTGTTTTTCTTTTTTTTTTAACTGTTATTTTTTATTTGGAGAAAACGTCCTGAACAACTGCTTTCTCTGTCAGATCTTGGAAATTTCTAATGTCATCCAAACTCTCCTCTCTCTGGAAACCAGAGCTACTGTGAAGAACCTCAACGTAAAAGAACAGCATAATAAGGGGAAGTTTGCAATTGTGACATATGCTAATGGTCACTTGTGTGTTTTATTTTTTGAGCAATTTCTCATGAGGTCCTGAGTCAGCTTTATAAAAACATCCATTGAGAAGAATGATACTCAGGTGCATGACTTCTATGAACCATCTGAATTAAGTGTCCAGCCTGAAGGTGTTCTGGAAGAGCTTGGCTTGGTAGGTGATAGGTCTTAAGAAACTTCTGTAGCCCATATGGAAAAGAAACTAACGCAAGCCAAATAACACCAAGTGCCTTGGCTGGACTTGGAGTTGCTGGAATGGTTCCTGCTGGCTCTTCTAATGGAAATAGTAGCCTTCAGGCCAATTATGCTCTCCACACTACTATTTTAAATCCAGAAGAACTTGGCATAGATGGGAGGAGAGAAGATGAGGCTTCAGTCAGCATCACTGATTGACAACTCTTCCTTTTCTTGCAGCATTAAAACCTAAGGTATAGTAACTGCCTTCAGACCACAGTCCTGCCTGTGAACTTCCCAGCAGCTGGTGTGTTTGCAATGGCAGCCTCACTCCCATTACTGCTGCTCTGAGTGTTGCAACTTTTGCCTCAGCAGTGCTTTCCTGGGTCACGTTTCTTATTCTGGTTCACACTGTTCAAGTCCTGGCTGTAAATACATGAGAGCTGTGCTACATGACTTTGAGAATGAGACACTGCCTGTGTTTTCTTGTAGCCTCGGGCAGAATCTACCAGCAGATAACTAGCAGCCAGTTGCTAATGAAAGAGGGACAAGAGAAGCAAAGCAAATGTAGATGCTCAAAATAAATTGTCAAAGGAAACAGTGCTTTTAAACCACTTTAAACTAATAACTAGCCAGCCGAGTCTCTTGGGAGATGCCATGTCTGCTCCTCGCCTCGTTTGGGGAGGACGGGAAAGAATGTCATTTCATTTTATTCATTCCTTTAATTGCCTTTGTTTTCATGTCCAGTACTTTTATGTGAGAAAACAACATTTGCTTCCTTTCCCTGCAGCAGCTCAGTTTGACTTCCTTCAGGGGGCTTTTTATTGCAGAAATAATTTTGATTTGCTGTTTTCACTGTAGACATCACACAGGTGAAAGATGATGTTTTTTGCATATCTGGAGTGAGACTTCAGTTTACTTCAAAAGTCTGACTCATTTACTTAAAGAAAATGCCAGATTCAGTCTTTGCTCCCTGTGTTAGCAATTACTAACATTAACAATGATATTTCCCTATGTATTACATTATAGCGTTTCAGTTGCATCTAATGTACTCTTTGCTATCTTACTTGATAATGTCTCTGGTGGATTAAAAAGGGGACAGGAGACTCTTGGCTGACTCTTGTGCTCAAGCAGAAGTTTTTAGTGCATGCATTCTCTCCCACCTGACCCTCTCACTCTTTCTTTGTGTGAATTGCAGCAGTACTGATGATTTCACTTCTAGCAAAGGCAATAAAAATACAACTGTTGGCCTTGCTTGAGAGCACAGGGTAGTAATAGCTTCTCACCTTTCACAAATTTTTCAGACTGGTGTTTCATTGGATCAGTCTCTTTTTTGCCTGATTTTTACAGCCGAGTACCACTATCAGCATCTCCATATGGGTAGTCTGTGGCCATGTCAGGTGATTGTGTCCTGATATGCTTCTCTGTGGCTCCAGTGACTCCTGAACACTTCTACTCTCGTCCCTCCCTTTCTCACATCCAAACAAGAAGCTTCAAAGCACTTACAGAGTTCCTCCTGTGTATTAAGAAATGGGTCAGGTGTATTTAAGGCCCATTAGTCCAAGAGCAGCCAAGCTCAGCGTGGGAGGTGGGAGTTTTCTGGGAGACCTTCAGTGCATTGGGTCAGCAAAGATCTTAGTGCCATCAGCCTGCACCATGCTGAGGGAAGGGAATACTATTAGCTGTAGTGTTTTATGGGGGGTCCTCAATACTAGGACTCTGCTATCAAATTAAATGGCAGATTGTTCTTTTGCTGGTGAGAACTGTAGGACTCCTGTGCGAGAAATTTTTGAGAAACGTTCAGAGAAAAGCAAGAAGTAAAAGGGTATATATCTGTAGTCTTGGTATTTGCAACCCTTTTATTACTAGTGTAGCACAGAGACTAGACCATGATTGTGAATGTGTTGCTTTTTTGTTGGTTTGTTTTGTCATGCCATGTTTCTGTAATACTTCCCAAGTTTCCTCTCTTGAATATAAGCTCAGTCTGCTCAGAACGTATTCCTCTACATCTCTATTGACTTCACTAAAGCTGTTCTTGGCCCTCGTCACTTGTGAGGATGGAGCTCAGTGGGGCCAGAAATACTTCAGCCATGTCAATGGACTTCTTTCTGAGACTGGGGACAGAACAACATGACCAGAACTCTTCTATCATGTAATGACACTTAACCTGCTGCTTTCTGTAACTGCAGCATTGGCAGGCAGAGTCATTGCTCATCTTTCTAGTATTCAGACTCATTTCCGAGTAAGGTTTGCTTCTCTGAAATAGCCCTTTTTGTCAGAGGTAGCTACTATAACCTGGGTGTCCTTGACTGATTGGAGAAATGATCTTGTTCCCATTTTGCTCTTTTCCATATCCTGCTGCCATGTATTCTTTCCTGATTTCTTTTGCTGACATCTTCCCTACTTCTGTTCTGAACACTCTGATTGAAAAACACTATTCTTCAACTTCTTAGTTTTTTTTTTAATTGAGCAGTTCCAAACACTGCAGTAGAGCATTTTGTGTATCAAAAATAGACAGTCAGGAGTATTAGCAATAAATAGCTCTGCTCATTAATGCTATGTTTTTCTACCATGTGAATTCTTTCCCCTAATTATTTTTCCTTCTTTAGAGCCAATTAGTTTAATGTGGTAACAGGAATTTGCATTGGGGCTGCCAAGCCATATGTCTCTAAATCTCCATGGATTCCCAGCCTGACTTTTTGTTATGCACTGTGACAGATGCAAGACCCTGAAAGCATTATTTAAATGTGTTCTGTTTTTCTGTAGCTTTGCACCAGAATCAGGTTTAGAAAAATGGGTTACCAGTAGCACTGTATATTTTGAGTGTCTCTCGCTCCTACAGATTGATGCATACATTGGGGTTCAGATGCAAACAGGTCTTCTGAACGTATCTGGTCTGTTTGCAGAGAGAAGAGTGAGCTGGGAAGTAAATCATGTAGAATTTGAACCCTAAACCATGAGCAGAGCTTAAGGCTACAGCAACTGCAGCACAGTCTGCAGGGTGCTTTGTAGAAAAGCATGAAACATCTGTGATGCTCCTTGTTCCTCTGTGCTGTCAGTATTTCTGTATTGAGAGATTTTTCCTAGCCTCTTTCTGCCCTGGATTCTACTAACCAGTATCTGCTATTGAGGATGAGGATTACCAAAGAAATACTACTCCCATTGTAGCTTGCTAGGCTGTGATACTGATAGCCATTTTATTTGGCAATACTGCACTGTCAGCATTTACCATGCCACACATTTTTGTATGCATTCTGATCAAGATGTGAGGTACCAGCTGAAAGTGTTGGCACTTGGGTGATGGCTGTGAATTGGGACTGGGTTTGATCATTCCAGCTGATCCTCTCAGTGAAGAAGTCAGCCGTGACACGATTTCCCATTATAACCTTTCCATTTCCATTGGAATATTCCTTGCTTGTTGAGATGAAGTGGCAACTGTTTGGGCTGCTCGGGACTCGTGTGCAAAGCTATCTGGGAAGATAGCACTGAATGTGGTGACTCATGGGATTCATGGTAAAAACTACACTTGAGTAACCTTGACATCCAGAAAGTGCCTTATTTAGCAGTCCTTGCAAACTGTACAGTCATGCACATGGCTTGGGATTTGTTGGGCAGGTAATCTTTAAAGCTCAAAATATAATTCTGGCCTCCATCATGGCTGCAGTAATCCACAGCAGCACACCATACCATTGGTGCATTGTGTGAAGGCACAAGTTTCTTTGTGTGGTATGGGATGGAAAGTTACAGATCTGATCTAGACATCAGTAACTTGATTTTCTGTTAGCTCTATCAGTGATTGTATGCTGCCCTTTCTATTTAAACACCTATTTTTCTTACAATTAATTTTAAAGAATTTCTGGACTAGCACTAATGAAGCAAGCTATTTAAGTTGGTGATATACCTGAAGCATCTCTTTGGATAGCTGAACTCACCCTTATGTATCTTGTTGGATTATGTTTTAAGCATCTACTATATGCATATAGCAATATTATTTCCAGGAGTTGTTTGGAAGAAAAAAACCTGTAGTTCTGGAACAATGATTCAAGCTTCAGTTATATTTTCTATCCACATATCTGCTGTATATGTTCATCTGAAAATACAGTGCATTTTCTTAGCAGTGTTCACAGTGAAGCTCTTTCAGACTTTTACTGATATTCCTTATCTTTACTGATGATGCTACATCTGGGCACAAGTTGTTTTTTAGGCTTATCTGAGCATTTGTTTTTCCACACAAATTAAGCGTGTAATCAGTGCAATGAATGTAGCTCCTACAGCTTTGTGTTCACTACCTCTGCCTCTTCATAGCATTTCAAATAACAGATGGAGCTAGACCACTTCTGCTATATTTAAGGCCACTTAAGTGGAAGTTCCTATTGCAATAATTGGAATATGGAGTAAGATCAAATAGAGAGAGAACAATTAGGCTTGTCTTGAACTCTGTGTGTCCAATCCTGCCCTCTGCAATGGCAGTATCCAGTAGTGTGGGCTTTGTTTTTCAAAAAGGTGAAATTCAAGACACATATAGAATAGACACAGGCTGAGGTTTATCTTAAGATCACTCCAGAGTTTACTAAACTGAAGAGGAGAGTGTATTTGTTCAAAGATTAGTCAAGAGGTGAAGGCTTGGCAAAAGGAAATCTATGATGAATATCAGAAAAGCAGTCACCCTTTGGTAGTGAAATAGAGAGGAAGTAGAAGCAATACTGACTGGGTTATCTCAGAAATGATAAGAAAAACATAACAATCTTTTCTTGGTTACACGACACCAATGTTATTTGGCTTTCTCAAGTTGATGTAATTTTTTCCTGTGACGCTCCTGGAAAGAAGAGTTTGGGAAAAATTGATTCTCTCCATCATCCAAATCTTCTGGAGTCACTGGGAGATGGTAGAAGTGCATGGGAAAGTAATGAAGGCATAGGAGTAAGGTAAGCCTCATTAGGTATGAGTATCCTGTAGAGCCTGTCTGTTGGTCAGTGCAATACTGAAATCATCTGGCTTTATAATGTTTTCAATCTATCTTGTCAAGGTCACAACATGCTGTAGGATGGTGAAGGATTGCAGAAGAACGTGCAAGTTCTTGGAATAAGGTCCTCAAAGCAAGAAGTTCTAGTCTCCTTTGCAGTAGGATAACTTAAATAGAGAGAGCTGAGCATAAGAGAATTTGTTTTTCAAAAAGGTGGAAAGGAGTAACAGGAAGGAAAGTGAAAACTAGCTCTAATGGGACCAAGAACCTGGATGTACCTCGACAGTGGCTGTGCAGAACAACACAAAGAACAGGAATCTTTCTTTTGCGTTGTGTTAGGCTGTGCATCGTATTACAGAAGCAGAACCTGTTAAGTGATTCTCAGAAGAGACTGGATTATTCACAAAATGCTTTAGTTCAACAAGACAATGTCCATCTCAAGAGCATTGCTTTTGATTTCAGTGGAACCAGGGTTGATCTTGTGTTATGTCAACATTTTTTTTAATGAATTTTAAGCAGAACAGATGCGTCACCAGACTAAATTGTCATTAAGCTCCTATGTTAACTCAGTCTGCTGAAACATCACAGTCCAGATATAAACAATGCTGATGGAAATATAGCTGCTATAACTGCATTAAAATGTTTACTGCTTCTAACTCAATATTTTAATGGAGGGCTATGGAAATATTACAGGATTGGAAAGTTTAATTAGTTATTCTGAGGCTTGTAATGGTTTAAATTAAAATGCTTGAGTTTCACCATGGTTTTTGAGCAGACAGTTTTAATCAGTGTACAGACATTCGATTCTGCAAGATGACAGAAATTAGTCAAACTGCAGTGTGAGCATCACTTGTGCAGTTAGGCTGCAGATGTTTCTTACCTGAATTACAGACTCTAGCAGAAGTCATTTTCCATGACATCTAGTTTTGCTGAAGATGTGATAAATGAATTCCTGTTCACTTGTCTGATGTTCTTGTCAAACCACCCGTGGTGATAATACTCAGCTTCCCTGGACTTTACTGGGAAAGTTAAAAAAAAACAAAAACAAAACAGCAACAACAAACAAACCCACAGCTTTGCAAATGCAGTATGACTGTTCAAGAAATCTCACTTCATCTTCAGAGGAGGGAGGCTGCCACATTTATTTTCTGTTGCTATTTCACACTGAGAGGGTCATCAGTGGGTCTCTGCTGCATTGTTCTGAAGTTGTTTTCCTTTTATAACAATGGGATCTTAATGACTTCTCTAATAGACATTCATGATGCAAATTGACCAGTTTTTAATTTTATAATGGTTTTCCTTAGAAGGAGCAACATAATAGAATCATTAAGGGAGTTGCAAAAAGTTTTTTCCCCAGTTGTTGTGCTCTGGTAATGTCATCTGTGTGTTGCATTAACATCATGAGATCACTGAGACAATATTAGGAAATTGGACTCAGTGCCATTTTGGAACAAAACAAACAAACACCACCAAATCCATGGAATTATGCATGCTTGTGAGCTTTCAAGATGATGCATTTAATAATGGAGACTGGTTTTATTTAATCTTCTATTCTTTGTGGTTGAAGCTACAAAGAGTTGCAAGCAGGCTTTAAAATTCAATGGAATATTTTCTGTCAGGGAATATACAAGCTTGCTAGTGATCAGTAATGGAGAATTGATGCTATCCTGTTTTGTGTTAGGCTAAATACAAGAGTTACAGGTAGAAGGTAAGTACAGCCAGAAGACCTGTTAGAAAAATAATATTATGAAGTACTCAGAGTGCCTAGGGCATGGTAGCACCCAGGCTTTAGAATGCTGAATATACATATTGTATGTATAGGTAAAGATGTTTCTCTGGCATGTACAGGGCCTATGTGCTCTGTTATACCTGTAAGGTAGATTAAATCTCTAATTTATGCTTTCTCAAATTAGCCATTTCTGTAAGGAACTCTCACAGCCATTAACTGATAATCATCTTTAAAATTTCAGTGGAAATTTCCTATAGCCATTTCTGTGTAAAAGCTGTATATTTGATTTTCTTGGAAGTTCAGTGCTTGCTGCTTTAGAGTTCGTGTTTTCTTTTCTCTTCTGCTTATACCTCATCAACTTCAATTCCCAGTGGCTGAGAAGAGCAACTGCCATTTCTTTGTTTCTAGAAGTGTATTCAGGTGGAAAAAACAAAGTTGTGCTTTTAGTTCCTGTCATGTCATATGACTTTCCCACAGTTACGAGGACTTCCAGAGGGATTTTTTCTTCCATTTCGTCTTCTTAGACCACAGACTAAAGAGGTGAGTGCAAGTTCTCTCTTGGATGGCATCTTTTTATTTATTGTGGGTTTACAGCCCACATGGGAGTTTCTAATACTTCCTTCTGATTCCAGCAGTGTTGGTCCAAGGCTCTGAGATGTGCTAAGTCTGGCAAGTGAATAAATGCAGCTCTCTCAGGCTGTCAAATCTTCAACTGATAGAGCTACAAATTCCCTTTTTATTTTTGGCAGGAAATCATGGACTGTTCTTAATGCTTCATTATCTACTTTCTATCCTGTTGCACAGAGATTCACCTTTGCATTTAGTAGCAAACTCCCCCTGATTCCAAATGCTGCTGTGTTCAGAGTTACGTGGCCAAACTTCAGATTTTTACATAGCAAGGATTTCTGAGCTTGGACATTATCCAGTGAGTTATTACATTAGTATCACTCCTTGCCACTTGAGAAGGCCCCCACAAACTTTCTTGATAACTGCTTTGGTTATTTGCTTTCTTTCTCCCTGGGTTTCCTGCCTTGCAGTTTATGTTCCTATAGTCCTAATGTCTGCCTCTTCTTTCCATCTTAGTGGGATGCCTGTGTCATCACAGCACTTTCCCGGAAAGAAACCCAAAACCAGGTAACAGATAAAATTATATATGCTTTAATGAGCTCTTATTTCCAAGTCAGATAAAAGCAGTGTTAGCAGTCCAGACTTTATAATCCACTCCAACATTTTGTTTTCCTTGCTTATTCAGCCTCGCTTATATACTGAGTGTCCCCCTGCAAGACCAGGGGGGATCTCATTTTTGTCCTTGAAATTTATCAGAAAAGTGAGCAGGTCTGACAAGACTATCAGCAGCACTCAATCCCTTTCCAGAAATGGAGTCACGTCAGCTTTTTTGAGGTCTGCTACTGCTTTCTGTTGAGAGTGGGAGTTAGAAAATTTAAGAAATCAAGTGGATGTCAAATCCATTTCTTTCATACGCAATCCATAATCAACCAAGTGATGATTTTGGAAAAGCAGTTTGCATAGAATACTTCAAGTGAAGGAAGCAACAAAGCTCAAATGCAGAGGGTACAAAAGGAGAAGGAGCAAAGGGAAAAACAGCAGGAATCAGATGTCAGTACTGGGTGTCAGATCCAACACCTACTCTGTGAGGTAGGGGAAAAGGAAGGAGAGGTTTGAAATTCTTCCCATAAGAAACTAAGGAGAGGAAACTGAGGAGGAAGATTTGACTGACTGGCAGTAAGGACAGACTGGCTGAGGCTGAGAACTAGAAAAGAATTTGGCTTGTGCAGAGAATTAGGATGAAGAGTAGAGAACAGAGAATTAAATGATGAATTGAGGAAAAAAAATGAGGTTTATGCAGACAGAGAGAAAATACAGAGCAGAAAGAGTTGGGACTAAACAGCAAGAGAAGCAGAAAAATCTGTTGTTGCTGATGTGTGCTTTCCTCCAGGATGCAGAGGTGCATGTGAATTTCCCAGGTCTCACTTTGCCTTTTCTGCTGGAATTTTCCAACAGAATCAGTAGAATCCATTGTAAGTGTATCTTTATCTCTGTGTAGTATTACTTGCATGTACAATTTCTTAGAATGCTTGTTCAAATGCTTGATGTTAGAGTTTAGAAAGATGGGGAAACCTATGTTCTTGATGGCTGGGAGAAGAATTTTCTGCTTTGGATAAGAGTGAGGTGTCTTCCCAAGTACAGCAAAAAAGACCTTTTCCTGTATGCCCTAGATCAGCAAAAGCTTAGGCAATACTTGCATTTAATCTTTGAAGCAGGTTTTTCTTTTAAAAACAAGACAAAATGAAAACATCCATCATTTGTGCACTTACATGGCCACATTGCATTCTTTCATCCTGGCTTATCAATGAACAAATACAGCGTGTTTGGTGAAGTTAAGACTGGTGTACTGCCCTGTGCTCTTTCCTTCCTCTAATTAAGATGTGATATTGTGAAGACATGATCACTGCTGTGGCCAGATTGCAGTGACAATGCATGGGGTCTGTAGTATGCTTGTGCTTATTGCTTGGCCTTTCAACAAAGGTCTGAACCTGAAAATCATCATTCCAGTGTGTCCTGCATTTCCAATAAGCTAAACCAACTGTTTTGTCAGTCTGAGTTAATGCCTGCAGCACTAGGTACCAAACCATTTAACTAACTGCTTGCAATTGTAATAGATAAGTTAGAACTGCTGACATGTTTCAGTGAATTTCAAACTACTGTCATGAGGTATAAAAGCACTTATTTCTTTCCCATATGAAGTAGGCCATCTGTGCATTGCTCAACATAATACTATTTTCCCACTCTTTAAAATACTTGAATGGTGTCACAGATGAGTCATAAAAGTGAGTCAGTACAAGCACTCTGATTATATGTGGTGTATTAGCACTCAGGGTTTTCTTAATATTTCTGCAGCCTGAAAATGGAGATGCATGAGTTTCAGCTGAGCTATCAGTCAAGCAAATGCTCTCACCCTGGTGTAATGATAAACTTGTTCATAAAACTGAAATATTTCAGAAAGAAAATAAGCAAATAATACAAGTTTGAGTTCACTACCTGCACAGCACGAGAGAAATTGGGTGTAAGTATTTGTGCATTATATGACTTGCAATTGTGGAAATGGTTGTGCTTATGCTGCAGGCTGCTCTGTACCCTGTTAGGTCTGCCGAAGAGCACAGACACTTGAGCAAGATATGGAAAGAGGTGGATCTCTCCTTAAGGGAACATCAAACCGTGCCTAAGTAGATAACAAGAAGTGAGCAGCCAGCACTCAGCGAGGCAGCTTTTGGGAATAGATTCAAAGGAACCAAAGGGGCAGCAAAAACCACTGGGAATCAGAATTGTGTGAGTTGGAAGGGACCTTTTAAAGGATCATATGATCCAAACCCACTGCAATGAACAGGGACATCTATATCTAGATTAGATTGCTCAGAATCCTGTTCAACCTAATCCCAAACATCAACCTGGGGATACAACCAAAGCTTCATGATCCAGTTCCATTCTCTGCCAGTTTGGAAATTGTGTGGTCTGGGCCCCAAAACATCTCTCTATAGGCCTATCCCAAGTTTGGCTTTCAGCATATTCCTTTGGTTTGTGGTAGGACTCAAAACTGGCATCTCAGAGATCCTTAGGTTGTTTGCAGCTTAAGCAGGGCTCCATACTGCCTTGGGCACAGAGCTAGGTCCTCTGTATCTAGATGGGAAAACTGTACTGCAGGGTGGGGGTACCCCATGGAACACACACACACTCAGCAGCGTGGGACGTGGTTGTGCCAGGTCAGAAATGGCTGTATATTTCTGTCTAAAAATGAACAGTGCTGATTCAGGGCGGTCTTGTGAAACCTGGCAGGTGTATGTAAAGAGCTGGGAATAAGCATAATGACGCTAATGGGTTTTGTCATTTTGCTCTTGTCCTGGAGAAATGATGTGGAATGCGAGGGCAAGGCTAATTGTCCTGGAGGTAAAAGGTCACTCACACAACTGCAGGAGCAACTCGCTTTGAGTTTTATGTGGCAGAGTGTTTTCTTTAGCATTCAAATCTTATTGCAGGTATTCTTCTGTGCAGTAGGATTAATTCTTCTTTTTCAGTTATTTTGGTGATCTTGCTCATTTGTTCTTTTTATTCTTTTCTCCTCCAATTTCTTTGTCTTTTTGTTTGACTTCAAAAGAAAACTGAGTTCCAAAAGCAGTCCCTAGATAAGGGGACAAACTGAAGCTTGTTTTCTGGTAGAACAAGGCTGGACAGAATGATGAAACACCACCACTTAGTAAATTTTGCCAAATGGAGCCCTTGTGCAAAATATATCTACATATTAATAACCTTCTACACAATAAAAGAATACAAGTTTTAATCAATATATTCTGCAGCATGATGGCTTACTTTTGGATACAAGTCAGCAAAGCTCTTTATCCTTTTTTAATTAAAACAAACAAAACAACAACAAAATAGACCACCTTATTAAGTTACCAGATTGAAAACCAGGGAACTTGAGGTTGTCCTTGACTTTGTTGCTGTCACTGTGTGTGGTTTTGGGAAATCTTGATCATTTTTGTATCTCAGTTTTTCATCAGTAGCATTGGTTTGATGCTCCCTTCTTTATCTTTGTCCTGTATATAATCCTGAGCCTCTATTCATATTTAGACAACCTAAACTGGAAGCTCCATGGGATACTTAAAATTATGTTCATATGTTGTCTTCATGCTAAGATATTCAAAAGCAGTTAATGTGTGTAACTGATGAGCCCAGCTAACAGCAATGAAGAACATGTGGTATGTTGACTCCTGCTCCTAGAACAGGAGCATTTCACTGGGGAAGGGAAAGAGTGGAAATGAGGCTTTATTGCCTCCTGACTGGAAAGTCAGAATCTAGGCTAATCTGATCTGATCCATGGTAGGAAGTTTAATCTTTGAGGTGCAACGTGCCTCTTTTTACAGCTGAAACATGATTTAGATGTTCCTAGAAAGTATGTGCGTAGCAAATTACTTCTCACTAATTTCTGTACCGCAAGCAGACAGTCTGGTAGCCAGCTTAATTATGAATCTATTCTATTTTATGTTCCTTGATTAGTATCTCAAGAATGCTGTATCAAGGATGTTGTTGGAGTGCTCCGTATATTTATAACTTAAAGCTGGGTTAAATGATGAGATTGGATTTTATCTAAGCTGAATTCCATTGGCTAGGCAGGTATCATCCCTCAGTCACATAGGGGAAAGCAGAGCCACGTAGAGCTGTACAATTACACACAGACTTTCCTCCTTTTGCCTGGCCTGAGGACAATTCAGTTTTAATATCTTACTGTGTGACCTCAAACTAAAAATAACAGTTCTGAATAGCAGGGCTTCTACTGCAAAATCTGAGTGAAGGGCTGTCATCTTACATTAAGAGCACAGTTACTGAATCTGATTACTTCATGTAGTATATTTGCCAGTCTGTCTCCTGTGTAATCATGAGGAATGCACTGACTTAAGAATAGCTGTGCATAAATAAGTTGTTGAAAAGTCTGGGAGACAGCTGGAAGTCCCTGCCACGACTGATAGGGGGGAGAAGTATGCCAGAGCCATCAGAAAGATGATATTTTGCATTATGTACTTCAGAAACTATGGGCAAGAATCTCAATAATTCTTCAAAATAGGCAGAAAGTTGACACAAGTAGTAACACTAGTGCTTAAGCCTAAAGGGCAGATATATACCAGTATATGTTGTTCACTGAAAGTTATCGTGTTTTCTTGTAGAAAATAATTGAGGAAATAGATATTTGGGCTTGCTGTGGTCATTAAATACTTTGCTTCAGAGTATTCCGTGTTTGTCTATTAAGACAACTCTTCTGAAGACAGAGTCTACCGAATATGTACTGCTGGGTTTTCTTACAGAGCAAAGCACTTCAGTTTTGTCCAGAGTCCTGAAGTATGTTATGTTTGTGATTGGCTTCCTCTGTTCTGGTTCGATAAAACCCAACCATATAATCTTCAGCGAATTTAAGCAGTTTGGAATTGCATCAGAAAAAGAGCAACAGCTGCTTAGCTTGTCTTAGCTTGTATATCTACATCAGTGCCAAGGTCCTGTACCACCTCCCATGGAGCCTGGTGGCAGATGTGATGCTGCTTCTACAGGAATTTGTCCTTAAAATCTTCCTGTTTCTTCCTCTCTGCCATATCTGATTTTCTATCTTTTTAAGTCATCTTACTGCCAAGGGTTTCCTTACCTTTTCTCTCCTGTCATCAGTTGGCATTTTGATTTCTTAGAGGATTTTCAGAAGGTTTGCTTGTATTATTTTAGCAAAGATTTGGTTTTGCCAAAGATTGGTTTAGTTCTTTAATAAAAAATTGCTTTCCATTTTGCTGTCAGATTTCTATCAAAGATAGTGAAGGGAAATATTCAGAACTCCACTGTTAATAATTTTTCTTTAAAAATTGTGATTTGTAATGAAAACTCGAAACATCTCACAGGAAGTTTTGTATTTGTGTATGTTTTGTCGATTTTTTTTCTCCAAGTCTTTAAGTTGAATATTCTAGGAACATCCTTTCCACCTTGATTACTAAATCGTTAGTGCAGAAGTATAGTGTCCATCCTCCCTCAGCTATTTCTCTGAAAGAGAGATCATGGTGCAGTAGCACTGTGGCATTAGCAGTTGGATTTCTATGGAGGATTAGAATAGAGTTGGAGGCTTGTTTCTAAGTTTGTTTGTATTTGTTCCAGACTAGCTATGAGCTACAGAATTTGTTGTTTAGTGATTTAACAGCTGCCTATCTGCTAGGGTGCAACATCATCCTCCTTGTAGCAGCAACGTTGGAGCTCTTCATCCAGACTTGTCTGGGTGTTTCTAAGAAGTCTGCTCATTCTTACTCCCCTTCTATACCAGGTAAAGCCAAGCTGTAGAGATGCTGTGTTTTGTCCTGTATCTTGTGATTGATTGGTGCCAGCAACACATGGAATTTTCAGAACAGGGAAAAGAGTATAATGGCTATTGCAACATGCAGTTAAGCTGTAGAACTTCTTTAGGATTGCAGATGCTAAACATTTCCATTAATTTTTGTGAAGGAGGTATTCATATTATGTAGGCAATACTAAATACTTAGAAATGAGGAAGTCTCTAAGCTGCAGTCTGTGGGAGGGTGTTCAGGACCACTGCATCTCTTTCATGTTCTTCCCTCTGCATCTAGTTTGGTCACTGTGACAGGCAGGCCAGAGGACAAGGCTGACAAAGGCCAGAGGAATACTTAGTCCAAGCCTGTATGGCTGAACATAGTGTGTTCTCAGCTAGAAGAAATCAGAAATTGGTTTGTAAACATAGTTACCTGGTCACTAGAGACTGCCCCTTGCAAAAAGGGCCTAGGCACATCATCAGGTCAGTGTCCTGCGACTTAAGTGCCTGTTGTTCAGACAGTCCCTGCTCTGTGGGTGAGCGTCTGGCTGCAGTTCTGTGTTCTGGTTGCCTGGCACCTTTTGTGAACACCAAATTAAATTTTCAAGTGCACCATTGCCAAGAAGTTACGAGGCTGGAAGAGATGCATGAGACACAGGAGGAAGCTGCACAGAAAGAGCACTAAGTGAGAGGTTTTTCTGGACAAGATCTGTGCTCTGAGCTGTATGTAACTGCACTCAACTGGAACATGTTAAATGATTGATAGGAGATGCAGGCTATCTCCAAGCAGCACAGAGACCCTGGAGACTGGTAAATAATGAATACAATTCTGCTGTTAGTGGTATGACTCACGGCTTGCTGTCTGTTGTTAGGGGCCAGAGGAGGACTGGGCATTGTCTCTAACATGGATTGCAAGAAAAAACAGCTGGGTTTCAAGCTCTCACTGCTGCCTGGTTATTCCGTATCTGCCTGGGTATGGAAGACAGCAACAGCAGCTACTGGCAGAGGTGTGGTCTATGCAGGCAGGACACAGTTGTGTTGGGTAGTAGAGAACCTGGACACAGAGGTTGTTTGTCTTCCTTGGCTCTGCTAGAAACCAGGGGAACAAATTCCAAGGATCTCTCCCTATACAGAAGTCTGGGAAAGAGCTAGGGAAAGCCCTTCCAAGCAGCTGGGTATTTGGATCAGTGGTGTGCACATCAGTATTGTCAAGGCAAAAAATCTGATGCGATGCTTTATCCCTTTGTTCTACACATTTGATCAGGCCCAAAACAAATAGAAAAGGAAATTGTCCATTTTTCTCCTCCAGCATAACATTTAGAAAACCAGGAGTCACTTCTGCCTGATGTTTCCAATGGTAATGCTACTGCCAAATCTGTGCCAGTTGCACTGAATGGTGTTAGGGGCAGCTTAAAGCTTTTGAACAATGTGAGTAAAACAGCTGTGGTAGCAAGGGAAAGGTGCTGCAAGATACCAAGACCAAGGAACAGATGTACAGCATCTCATTACTCATGCACCATTTTCTCTTCTTTCTTTGCCTGTTTCTGGCTGGCTAGCTTTGCTCCCAAATGGGCATGGTGAGCAAATGTAGGTCCATTGCTGTGTTTTTTATTTCAGATGGGTAAGTCATGTTAGCGATGTGAAATGGGAGAAGTTAGTCCAATATTTGTAAGGTCACAGTATTGAGAGACTAAACTGAAAACAGCCAAAGCAGTTCAACAGAAGCCCAAGGGCTGCATGACTTCATTTATTCTATTGGTGCCTTTGCATTTTTAGCTCTTTGACGTTTCTGTGCAAATAAATAACTCCTGGATTTTATTCTGCAATAAACGGTAAAGAGGAAAGAGCACCAAAATTCAGAAGTTAGCCTGTTCTTTTACTGCATAATAGAAAAGCAGTATTTAGGATTATGTGGCTATTTGGCAGGTAGTGTACTGCTCTGGCTAATGAGGTTAGGCTTAGTTACGTTAATGACTTCTGAGTCATTGACATAAATTGATTAACATTCATATCACACAGATCTTCTCTTTGTAGTAATACCGTAAATACTGTAGAAGGGAACAGTGGGGCAGAAGCAGGAGAAAAGAGGCAGGAGGAATAGAGGAGGAAGAAGGATAAGGACTGAATAAGCTCAAGCAAGAAAAAATACTCAGGGGAAAAAGATGAAAAAGATGCCAGACAGCACATCTCTTGTTAGAGGGATTGTGCTTGAACATGTTCCTAGAGCTGCATTTAATGGACTTGTGACAAGAGAGACTGAGGTCACAGCAGATTTGGATGTTCTTCTAGCACAGAAACCTTCCCAGGTGAAAGAAATTTCCTAAAAATTCAGAGCCAGCAACTGGAAGCAACAGCTTTTGCTGCTGTGTCTTAATTGCTGAGGTAGTCTAAACCTTCCTTTTGGTAATTGGACTACTCTCATGTTAATGCCCCTCATCATCTTCCACGGGCTGTTTTGAGTGCTTTATTGATGGAGAATCTGGCAGCTGAGGAGTGAAAGGTCAGTTTGATATTTTCTCAACTGAAGCTCTCAATCTCAGCTCCTGTCTCCTTGGCACATATAGACCAGGCAGCTCCTGGAAGGATCAGCTCAACCTCACAAGTAATCTAACAGTGCAGTGTGGCTGCAAATCACAGTGGTACAAACATTTGTTAGCCCATGAAAAATTATCAGGAATAAATGTATAATCTGTGGAGCCTTTAAAATGGGTTCACTTAACTTTTGTTATCTTTTGTCAAGGGCAGTAAAGGCTGAGAAATAGCAGACTTATCAGCAGTGATGCATCTAATTCTGCAAAGTACAAGATTATACCCAGAGGCAATGCTTTCAGGGAAGGCAGCATTGAAGTTCTAGGAAGGGTGCTTGTGGCAATGAAATAACCTGTCTCTGGAACACACTGTTCCTTTTACTTCACAGGGTCTCAGCAAGGATGGCTCAAGTAGGAAACACATGGATCCTCATCCTCTTTAGGTGCCCACCTCTGTAAGGCTAGAGCAGGACCGAACAAGCACAGCTGGAGAAGGCAAAATCCATTGGAAACCTTGCTCTAAGAAAAAGGAGCCTTGTTTATAAATTGGGCAAAAGGTTGGTTTTCTACTCTGAGATGTGAGAAGCTTAATTTACAAAAACTTTTTTTCTCACAATATCGACCAAGACATAGCCAGCATCTGGTAAGGAACTGGGTGCTAAGTATTTGATAGCCTGATAGGGGGAAAGGTACTGTAGGAAGGAAACCAGAGTAGGTTGACTGGAAAGAACCGCATTATTCCTTTGGAAAGGTTTTTCCTGATATCATTCAGCAGGGTTTGTTAGTGCATAAAACAGCACCTATCCTAAATCTAGTAAAAAGTGTTTTGTTACCTTTCCATTGTTTTGATGTGCTGTAAACCAGATTTAACATCAAAGTAAGTGTTTGCAAAGAAGTACATATCAGTGGCTGCAATAAAAGCAAGTGGGACAGGATTACTTAGCACTAAGTTTAAGGTGTTATCCACTTAGAGACTGCGATAAGGGAGGAAGTGCTTAGTGCAAACTGCAAGGGTGCACTCTTGTGGCTAGGAGGTGCCATACAGGGAATAGATGGAGTTGAAATAACATTGTTTGCTAGGACAATAAATGCTTTTGCACTCAAACAGAAGAGAGATCAGCTCTACCAGAAGACTTTCATGTCAGCATCAATATATTGTACTAGTTTCCAGTTGCTGAAGCTTTGGTTTGTTCTGATGCGAGGTGCTTTTCTACTCCTGTTTCTCTGAACAAAAGGGCACATGCTGTTTGGCATTTGCTTCTCTTGTTAAATGTACATAGCTGCATCCTGGACAGCTGTTTCTCTGTATGATTGCAGGAGGGGAGCCGTCACAGGGCAGAAGTGAGTGGAGGCAGCCAGCTGTCTCCCTGAGGCATGCTGCATGCTTTAGTGAGCCTTGAAAACCATGAAACTCTGAGAGACAGGGTCCTTCTGCTATTCTGAGACTGAAAAGTATTTAGCATGAATCTCCCATCTCACTTCTGCCTTTTAGGGGCCCCTGTGCTATAAATATGTGCTGCAAGTTTTCTTGTGGAGGAAGACGAGGATATTTGTAGACATTATGTAAAAACTTTTGAGGCTGTGTGTAATTAGGTTGCTGGCAGGGTCTTTTTCAAACATTTCTTATCATGTTTGCAAAAGAAACAGTAGTCAGCTGACAGCTGTCAGTAAGCAATGTAAAAAGTCAGGATGGAATAAATATGGAGAATGTTACAGCAATCTACCAGCAGTTGGCTTGATTACACCTGTAACAGAAGAATCCCAGGCACCAAAGCCAGCTTCTGATGTGCAGAGGAAAACATTGTAATGCTGCCTGCACTTGACATACAGTCTCCTTCTGTTACTTGGAGCAATACTCTTCAATATTCTCAATCAGGAAGCATCATTCCAAAGTGACCAACAGGTTGAGAACAATCCAGTGCAGACAGTACAAAGGAGGGAGATTGCAGGGAGTGCTGGACTAGTTTCTCCTTAGAGCTGAGTACCTTCTCACCTGTGTGGCCTCTGGTGTTGTGTACATAGCCATGTGATACTGAGTATGAGGTCTGGGCTGAAGGCATGATGGATGGCTAAAAAGCCTGGAAGGAAAAGCAGTGCCATTGGAGCTTGAGTGAGTAACTGGAAGGAGTGCCTCGGAAGGTCACGATTTAACAGTAATGTTAAACAGAATTATTATAAAATTCTTTGTTTTGAATATTTATCATATTAGCAAATGAACTAGGGACATAGGTTTGATCAAGACAAATCTGAATGGTTTCCAGGAGTCCTTGTTGAAAATAGCTGGGAAAAAGTGAAATAAATTGAATATTAAAAAGGGGAAGAAGTAATGGAAAATTAATGACTGCTCCTCAAAACTGCATTTTTCCAATGTGAAAATGTAGTAGTTTAATCAAATGAAATAGATTTAGAACATAAATATGAACATATTTTCCTCTTACTGTGCTAAATTGTAACCATTGCCAGTGGCTCTGCAATGGAAGCTGTGTGTCAGACTGCCATATGCTGCATTCACATGATGAAATTCTTGGCAGATAGAATCCTCATTGACTGTAAAAAGGGAAATATTACTCCCATTATTAAGAAAGTGAGAAAGGAAGACCTGGGGAACTACAGACTGCTGGAGAACTACAGATTGGTGAGCCTTACCTTTGTACCTGGGAAGACTATAGAACAGATCCTCCTGGAAAAGATGTTAAGGTTAGTGTGGCTTAACCAAGGGCAGATTGTGTTTCACCAATCTGGTGCTCTTCTGTGATGGAGTGGTGGACAAAGGAACTGATGTTGTCTACCTGATCTTGTGCAAGGTCTTTGATATGGTCCCACACCACATCCTTACCTGTAAAGTGGAGAAATTCAGTTTTTATGGTGTCCATATAGGGCTGGACCATAGGACCCTATGGCTCTATGTCCAGGTAAAGGCAGTTTTGCTGATGACACCAAGCCAAGTAGCACAGTTGATACAACAGAAGGAAGGGATTTCATCCTGAGGAATCTGGACATGCTTGAAAAGTGAGTCCATGTGAACTTCATGAGGTTCAACAAGGCCAAGTGCAAAGTGTTGCTATTTGGTCAGGGTAATTCCAGATACACATACAGTCTGAGAGAAGAACTCACTGAGAGCAGCCCTGGGGAGAAGGACTTGGCAGTTCTGGGAGATCAAAAACTTAACAAGTGTGCTCTTAAAGCCTGAAAGTAACCTGGGTTGCATCAACAGAGGAGTGTCCAGCAGGACAAGAGAGATGATTGTCTCCCTCTACGGTGCCCTTTTAAGACGCCATCTGAAGTACTGCATCTAGATCTGGGGTCCCCAGCTCAAGAAAGATGGAAAGCTTTTGGAATAGGTCCGGAGGAGGGTCATGAAGATGGTCAGAGGGCTGGAGCACCCCTCCTATAAAGACAGGCTGAGGGAGCTAGGCTTCTTCAGTCTGGAGAAGAAAAGGCTCCAGGGAGACTTCACTGGGGCTTTCCAGTACTTGAAGGGAGCTTGTAAACAGGAAGGAAATCAAGTTTTCACACAGATGATAGATTAAGGAGGATCAGTTTTAACCAAAAAAGAGAGGAGATTTAGCTTAGATATCAAGGGAAAAATATTCACTGGGAGGGTGTTGAGGTGCTGGAACAATCCGCCCAGAAAAGCTGCAGATGCCCCATTCCTGGAGGTGTTGAAGGCCAGGTTGAATGGGGCCCTGGGCAACCTCATCTAGTGCCTGACTTAGTGGTTGGCAACCTTTTCTGTGGCAGTGGGGTGTTGAAACTAGATAATCTTTGAGTCCCTTCCAACCCAAAGAGGTTCCGTGGCGCAGCTCAGCATAGCAGTTGTAAAAAATTAATTCCTTAGCCCACAAAAGATGGAGCCAAAGCAAATACTGGAAAGCAAGTGAAAGCTGTATGGACAACAGAAAGAATAAATATTTATTTTGTAACACTTTGAACAACAAAATAGATGTGATTAAAATTAATAGTTGTTGTCTAGAAATAGTACTCTTTGCTTGAACTTTACAGTGTAATTTGAAGTGTAGTACCAGAATTAACACATCTGCTTGGTAGGAGAAAACAACCTTTGCATCCTTTGTAAGGAATTGTCTTTGAAGATCCAGGCTTTCTTCTGGAGGAGTACAGAGCCTTGATAGCTGTGATTACATGATGAGAATGCTCCATGTTTACCTCCTTGTCTCTGACTTGTGCTGAGATACCTTCCAAGAAACATGCTGCTTCATGATCTTCTGAAAACCAACACTGATGTCTTAATATTTTAATGTTTTTAAAGGTTATTCTTTCCACTCCTCTCCAAATAGGTTTTCAGTTGTTTTGTTGTGGGTTTTTTTTTTTTTTTTGTTTTTTGTTTTTTTTTTTTTTGTGGATTCATATTTTATAGACTTCCAAAGCAAATCTGATCTGAGGAGTAAAAATAACCTCTTAAATCAGCTAGCTAAATCCAACACGAGCCCCTGTCTGCCACTCCTCTGCATCACCTCTGCTTTCAAGGCCAGTTTCAACCCTCTGAGAGTCACTGAGCACGACTGAGAGGCAGCATCCCACTGTGGCAGACTGAGCTGCGGTCAGCAGGCCCCAGGTGATGATTTTCTTTGAAATCTGTTCCTCTCACGCCATCTCCTGGTCAGCTCTTCGAGGTTAACTGTGCTTAGATCTGAAAGATCCTTCTCCTAACCCTTCTCTGGTCGGTTCCCCGCAGGAAGATGTCCTTGTTTGTTGAGAATATTACCATACTCTTTCCATGTTGTTCCTGTTGCTTTCCTCTGGTGTGTGATGAACAGCAGACATGTTGCTGATGGCACTTGCTTGTGAATAGATGTGTTGCAGAAAGTTGCCTGTATTAAGCATGGTCTGCTGACAGCTATACATGTCACACCATGAGCTCCATCCTCATTTAGATACATTAGCAGTTCTGCATAACCAGAAGTCACCTTGATGAGCACAAGGAGTCAGTGATCTAATCAATGCACCCATTCATCATTTATGAATAGAGAAGAAATTGTTTCTTCAACAGACTTTGGAATTCCACAGAAGTGATTGTCTGAGAAGTCTGGATATAAGGAAAAAGTCTTTTACAGAGGGGGTGGTGAGGCACTGGAACAGGTTGCCCAGAGACGTGGTGGATGTTCTGTCCCTGGAGAATTTCAAGGCGAGGTTGGATCAGGCCCTGAGCAACCTGCTCTGGCTATGGATGTCCCTGTCCATTGCAGGGGAGTTGGACTAAATGACCTTTAAAGGCTCCTCCCAACTCCAAGGATTCTGAGATTCTATGAACTTGAACTCTTCTGCTCCAGAAAGAGTCTGTCTTCTGTAGCTAAGAAGGAAGAGTGAAAATAATGATTATATTTCAAATTTAAAGAAGCTGGAGGAGTTCTTGGTAATACACATTTCCCCACCCTTCAGGCTGTTTTATGTGGGTTATAATCATGCTTTCTTTATTTTTGTTTTTATCTTGTGTGGTGTGTGGGGGAAAAAAAAAAAAGCAACAGGAACAACTGGTAGCTCTTGGTAGCTCCTGTATTGCTCTATTGCTTGGTATGTGGCCCTCTGCAGCTGACACCCAGAGGAGACTGAGGAGTTGCAGTTTGGGCTGTGAAGTTCTCATGCAATTCTATGGGCACCAGGCCATTTAGAATGCTCATCTGTAGCTGTTGGATAAGCTGTATTTCCAGAATGTGCCAAATACATGAAATCAAAGGGTTGGTTTCAGAAAGGAGATACGTGAATCAGTCTGAAGTTTAAGCCTTTGGCCTCATAGAAGATTAACAAAGCTTTTAAAAAGCTTTGTAGTTTTTGAGTTTTTGCTTCTAGCCAACAACAGAAGCTCCAGCCCCTGAGAAATAAACATGTGTGAGCTTTCCTCCCATGCCATTCTTCCCCTTAAGCAGGGCAGTGAAGGGCTGACTTCAGATTTGGTTCTTCTGGATGTGCAGTAAAGTCAGGTGTTTAGAGATATTTTGTGTGACTAATCAATCTCAAAAACAACAGGAACCTGATGACTGGAGCTATGGCTGCTCCCCTTGAAGAAGAATGCAGCTCAGCTGTGCTAGGAACTGCACATCTGTTGACACCTGAAGCAGTGGGCAATGCCACTGAACAAGGAGGGATATAAGAGACCCAGGGCACATTGAATGATAGCCATCAGATCAACGTGACTGACACTGGTCATGGCAGTGCTGCTCTGGATTAAGAGATTACTGTATTTCACTGCTTTTCTTCCATCTCTCTTGGTAAGTTGTGCTCTGCCAAAATAACCACACGTGTAGGCACTCCCTAACCTAGTTCTGTCAAAATGATGCAGGTTAGGTGGTGGTGATGTTTTTTTGTTTCTTCTTAACAGGGGATAAGGAGCTTCAAGGCCAGGTTCCCTCTTTTGGCCCTTTCTGAACTTCTATTAGAATAATAGCAGGTGACATTCATATTATACTCTGTTGAAGTGTGTGTGATCAGTTCTTGATTGGAATGCCTCTGTAAGTAAAAGAAATGGAACAAAGAGCGTGAGATCTTATAAGCAAACACTCCCTCAGAAATCTGCCAGTTCCTGGAAGAGTTAACTCATTTAAAAACCTTTTAGTGAGAGATATCAGTGACGTGGATGTGTTTGCAGCAGCTGTGGATGTTGCAGTAACAATGAGTGGAGGCAGTTTATCGGCACATCAGTTATTTTCCTGGTATAGAAAGGAGCTTTAATTGGACTACCGATGATGGTTTTTGATCTAATGATGAAGCTATCTGGCCATCACAAAATTATCTTTCAATGAGCTCATCTGTTTTGCAAGGAAGAAACTCATAATCTCATAGAAAGGAAAATGTGCTGGCTATTTTTAGTCACTGATTTTATTTGTGAGGAGTATCATGACTTCACAAGCGCAGTGGCACCAATCTCCCTGGTAAAGCATTTATCTTAATCTAAAGGGAGCTGTTTGCTGCAAAGCCAGCTCCATGCTTAAAAGGGCCATTGAACAAATTTGCAGTGCTGCCTCTCATTTGCTTGTAAAAGCACCCGGTGATTCAGCCTGTCCTGAATGCACAGCAGCCCAAGGGCCAGGCCACTCTGAAACCTATCAGCAGCAGAGACAAATGGAAAATGAGTTAATCAGAAAGCAGAGGTGGCTAGTGAGCCAGATCTAGGAAACCAGACCTGCTTGTTAGTAATTCCAGTCATTCAAAGCCTCAGGTGTGGGTTTGATGCGACACAGATCTTCAGCCAGACGTGGAGCCAACCTTGTAGGATGCATGCATCCATGAAATGGCATCAGGGCCATGAGGGCTCTGCAGGAAGGGTGCGTGGATGCACAGCATCTGCACTGCTGCTCTACCTGGCTCTGGGCTTCCTTCCTTGCAGCTGCAGCATCAACTGTTAGCTAGCTCAAGGGCTGCAGCTGTTTGGGAAACGATAATTCAGCCTTGAATCATGCAGGAACAGAAAGAGGAGCAGTGCTCCCTTTTCTCACTCTTTGCTTGCTTTCAGCCTGTGCTACTGTGGCCTCCCCTTTTGGACCCTGGGCTCAGTGACTCTAAAAAGATAAGCAGATTGGTACAGGAGGATAAGCTATGACTGTGTCAGCTGGAAAGGCCAGATGTAATAGCGTTCCTTTAAATCATAATCCTTCATGTAGTATCACACTTGGTTGTCATAGAAACTGTGACATCACTGAGATTTACAGCTCTGATCCAGCAGAACGGTGGAGCATTTGCTTTTAATATAAAGAATGTGCTTAAATCCCAGTTATTTTTATGGCATTGCTTGTCTGTCTAGGGGAAAAAAAAAAAAGCAAAAAAAAAGCCTGCACTTGATTTTTTTTTTTTTCCCCTAGATGAGAGTGATGTGACACAGTAAAACGTTCTGGTTGCTTTAGTTAAGCCAAATCAGTGTGCGTGTGTTACAGTCATCAAAATTACCAATACAGGGCAGATCCAGAGATAGTACAAACATGGCATTTCTTAAGTGAATATGTTGGAAATTGAATATTTGATTAGATCTCATCACCGTCTCTGCTTCTGCGACCTGAAAAAGCATTAGAACAAGCTGTGTTATTTTCATAACTACCTCCAACACTTAAGATGGAAATATTAGTTTTCTTGATCATATGGAGAAAAGAGTTTTTAAAAGAATCCAGAAAATGTAGAAGTTTGGTCATCATTTCAGTCTAACACGAGCACCGTACTGTCAAGTTAAGTAACTATTTGGACATGGTATCTTACATTTTTCTTTTCAAACTTGGTTTCTGGGTTAAGTGTTTAAGAATGGCTGTTCTCATTTTTAAGGTATTTTTTAGCACTCTAACCTGCTGAGAACACATTCCCCTGCCTCCAGGAAAGCAAACAAATTGGTGCAAAGGTGAGGTGTTGTTCTACCAATGTTGGGTAGGCAGAAGTGGTGGTAATAACTTCACAATTAATGCAGCGCACTTCGACACTTTCTGACAGCACAGAAACAAGATCCTAAAGCTTCTATGGGAAAAAGCCAGCTGGATCACAAGTCGCTTTCAATTCAGTTCTTGTAGCTTGTAGGCAGGTCTTTCTGCTTGCTAAGATCCACCAGCTGTAGATCACTGGTCCTAAAACCTCCGCCTACAAAAAGCCTGAATGCGTGTGAATGGGAAAAAGACTTGAAAACACTACCAGCTAATCTCCGTGCTTGCAGGGGAAGCTGTCCATCATCCTATGACCGTACAAAGATAAATCACTAAGTAGCCTCCTCCTGAAGGTAAGGGCGAATGTCTGGCGCTGTGAGACCGCCTTCGGGGAACGCCTGCTTCCATCCCTGCGTGCAGCACAGCCGCTCGGCGCCGGGTGGCAGTGCGCGCTCGCTGCATTGCGCCGCGTTACCAACAGGAGCGGACGGGTCGCCCGGGCACGGCCATGCCAGGGCTGGTAGGGTAGGGTTGCCACAGCTGGGCCACGAGCTGACACGGGGTTGCCGGTGTTGTGAGGCTGAGTGAGACATTTAGCTCGTGTTTTCTTTGTTTTTCTCATTTAAATGTTCAGCTTTCTAGATATGAGTGCTGAATAAACTGTCACGGAATCGCAGGGTTTGGAAGGGAATTCAAGAGGTCATTGAGTCCAACCTCCCTGCTAAAGCAGTTCCCTACAGATTGGCATCCAGGTGGGTCTTGAATATCTCCATAGAAGGAGACTTCACCACCCACCACCTCTCTGGGCAGCCTGTTCCACTGCTCCGTCACCCTTACCATAAAGAAGTTCTTCTGCAAGTTTGTGTGGAACTTCTGTGTTCAAATTTTAGGCCATTACTCCTTGTTCTATCACTACACACCACTGAGAAGAGCATGGCCTCATCCCTTTGCCCCCCATCTCTCTTTAGGCATTTATTACCATTAACCAGTCTTCCCCAGCCTGGACAGACCCAGGTTACTCATCCTTTCCTCACATGGAAGATGCTCCAGGTCCTGTATCATCTTTGTGGCCCTCCATTGGACTCCTTCTGGGAGATCCCTGTCTTTTTGGAACTGGGAAGCGCCAGATCTGAGCACAGTATTCTAAACGTGGCCTCACCAGGGCAGAGTAAAGGGGAGGATCACCTCCCTTAAACTGCTGGCCGTGCTCTTTTTGATGCACCTCAGGATACCACTGGCCTTCTTGGCCACCAGGGCGCACTGCTGGCTCACGGCCAACCTGTTGTCCACCAGGACCCCCAGGTCCTTCTCCACAGAGCTCTTCTCCAGCAGGTTCCTCCCCTAATCTGTACTTATGCGTGCAGTTATTCCCCCCCAGGTGCAAGACTCTACACTTGCCCTTGTTAAACCTCATCAGTTTCCTCCACACCCGACTGGGAAAGGGTGAGGGGATTTACAGCGTGACACCAAGCAAGATGCGGTGTAATGGTGATACACAATCATAAATCAATAGGAAACCAGCATTTAATAGGCTTGTGGCTAAAGATCAAGGGATTATTTTTTTACTTCCGATTTTTACAATTTTCCATACCTCTTGGAATTATTTCCTTGTATTCCCTTGTATTATTCAAAATGCCTCTCTGATAATGTCACTCGTCTGTCTCTGCTAGATCACTACGAAAGTCTCAAGAACAGCTCTGACACAGCAGCACTGTCATCTGTTTTAAACATGCAAAATACCTTTCTCTGCTCAGTAACTTGCTGTTTTTATTCCTTCTGCACAATTAAGCCAGTTGTCAAGCTATGTGGTTACTGTGATATCAAAAGTAATGTAAATTAGTATATTTTCACAGACTGTTATGATTTAGTCTTTTATTTAAAGCCAAATATATTGTTTCGTTAGGTCACTTTTATTGAATGATTCTGATTTGCACACTTTTATCCTACAGGAACTTCCTTTCTTTATAAACTCTGGGGCAAATATGACTACTTATGTGTCCACTGTCCTTCTGCTTTAATGTTTTTTTTTAGCTCAGATATTGTACCTGGAGGAAAAGTCAGATTTACAGAGTTGTAATTGCTAGGTTTGTTCTTCTCTGTGTGTCATCTTGTGATTTATTCTGAGACTGCTGCTTTATGAGATGTTTTCTGTCACTTTTTCTCAGTAATTGTATAACTTTTCTTATAGCAAGTCATCTTTATGACAGAGAAAACTCTCGTCTGTCCTTTTTCCCTTGAAGTTAAGAGGGTTAGTTTTTAAAAATGTACTTCACTACTTTTTTTTAGTGCTCTCTACCAAGCTCGATTTTTTTGTGTATTGGATATTTAAGGGTTACTGGATGCAGGGTATGTAAAAGATCCTATACCAGCACTTTGCACATCTTGAATTGTTGTTTACGGACCCCTGTGACTTCCAAATCAGAGACTGATTGAAAATCACTAGCCTAGCTCACCAGTGTTTTAATTCCAATGGATAGTGTATGAACTTGGGTAAAGCATGGCCTGCCCTGTTGTGATTATAGTGAGAAAAAATGCTTATGCAGTGCACTAGGGAGCAACTTATGAACTCACATTAACTCTTTTCTATAAAAAACCTTCAGAATGAGCTCAATTGGATGTGCTTCTCCAGGGGCCCCAGGCCTAGAGCCCCCTTCAAGCCTCTCTGCTCCATGTTCCCTGTAACCATTCCCAGCACTCAGGGGTGGACAACATTCCAAGTGTGGACACTGACAGCTCCAATGGTGCTTTCTATGCTCCCCTTCAGCAAGGAGGGTGCAAGGGTTGGAATATGGCCAGAGACAGTGCAGATGGGACTGCTCCAGGTTTGTAACAAAGCTGCTGTAGTGTAAGCTCCAGACTTGGGGACTTGGGGTATCTTGCCAACTCAGATGCCTTGTACTGATATTTTGAGTACTGATAGATTTAACTATTACCCTGCTTATCAAAATAAGGAAAAAGAAAGGGAAATGTTGTTGCATGTTTAACTGCTCTTAAGGTTGCATCTTAGCAATTTTAGTCCTCTATCTGACGATCTGCTCATTTACCTGCCTCCCCCTCCTCCTAAAGAGGCATTCAGCAGGACTGAGACTGGCATCTGACCTCTGCTTCTGTCCATCCCTTTTAAGCTGCTGTGCTGACAAGGGAAGATAAGCTTGCTGAGCCCCTTAAGGCTTACGTTTCTGTGTGGATTGCAAAGAAGGGTTGTGAGTCCCAGGGAGTCCAGGGAAGTTGTTCTGTTCTTATGCTCTGAATAATGCTGCATGCAGCCACCTCTCCTCTCAACCAGATGGGGTTTTGGAATTATGATAACAAGTTTTCCTTTTTTTTTCATGGCTCATTCTGCTTTGTTATTAAATGGCAAGCTTCAGATACAGCTGCATGATTCCTTACTGCTTTCAGAGATGTGTTTTTAATCTGCTTTTAAGAGGCTACATGAGCAATAAAGAACACAAGTTGCAGTCCCTCACAGTGCATTTTGAAATACTTGCATGCCAAAAGTTTGGTTTTGGATATGCTTGTACAGCGGATTCTAATCCCCATCTGCAGCACTGCAAGACTGTGATTAACATGGCTTTGCTTTCTTCAGATACTTTTTACCAATAAATCAATTCCTGCCACTTTTACATGGGACAAAATCATACTCACTTGCTTTGCAGACATTATTTAGCTTTTGAATGTTCTGAAATATATACTGCTTAGCTATATATATGTATAAATGCAGCTGGAATGACAAATCTACAAACAGTAAAGAAGTCTGCAGAAAGATCATTGCTGTTTTCTATACAGGTTTGCAAATGCTTTTTACTGGCTAAACAACACACTCCGGGGAGGAACCTATTGGATTCAGTTGTCAGCAACCACGGGGATGGACTCAGAATTGGGACTGGAATCTACTTCAGCAGTCTGAGACCGTTCTGGGTAAAGCTGTGTTACGTTGCTAGGGTCTGTTTAATATTAAAGCTTGTGGCTGTAAAATAAGTGCTTGTTGACATGCGCTTGCCACCTACCCCTGTCAAAATCTGGGCTCTATTTGTCTAAAGCTGCTTTAGGGTGGGTTGATGTCAAAAGGATATTCTTTAGCTGTTGCAGCCTTTAAAATTCAAGGAGGTATTTGAGGAACTAAGCAATCTTGGTTCCATTGCTTACTGTGTTTCTTGAAGCCGTATTGTACAGCAGTGTTTTTAACTTTCATGCACTGACATACTGTTTTCCTAAAATACTTTGAAAGCAACTTCATTATTGAAGCTATGACTTGGTTGCTCAGAACTCAGGAGTTGACATGAAGGTGTGGTTTTAGTGACTGAGGCAGCTTGGACTGTATCTTGGAAAAGCCAGATCTTGTTGACTCACTGTTTCTGCCTTGTCTGAGGTTCCAGCTGAGCTTTCCTGCTTCATTTTTCTCCATATGAGGACATCCACTATTATTTACCTTTTCTGGGTCTGCATTCTGTTGCTGCCTGTGAAAAAATTGTTTATTCAACACCAAGATCAACTATTATCAAATTGCCTAATATAATTGTACTGTATGCCCAGGCTGGATGTGGCTCTGGGCAGCCTGGTCTGCTGGTTGGTGACCCTGCACATAGCAGGGGGGTTGAAGCTAGATGATCATTGTGATCCTTTTCAATCCAGGCCATTCTATGATTGTCCTTCACTAAAAACAACTTAGACTTCTCTCCCATCTCATTATCTTTGTTTTTTTCTTCTTCTTCTTCTGCTAAGGTTTGGGGTTACAAAAGATTGGGATCTTACTTCTAAAATGCCACTTCCTTCTTTGGTGCTTGCTATTTATTTCAGATAAGTGAGATTAGAATTAAACAAAGGCCTTTTCTAAGGGCTAAGCTGTAAGTGACAGAAATGAAACAAACAAAAAACCAACCCGCAAACACAGAACCATAAACTATTCTCAGAGGGTTTAATCAGTCCTCTGATAGGCACAGACACTCACCTGAGTGTGCAAATGCTTCAGTCAGGGGTCAAGCTGGAAACACAGCGCACCTGAAAGAGGCATTCACAAGAACAATAGGACTAAAATACACTGAGATCCATCTGTGCTCTTTTAAGGTCCTTTCTATGAGTCCTAGACAGCTTCTGGCGCTTCCATCAAAGCTCATCCATCCTACATCATCATTCGTTTCCTCCTTACTGGCTCATCCTGGACTCATCCTCACTTCTCTTCATCCATTGCTGCTTGGCTCTCTGTCCCACCAGGGATGTGACTAGCTGATATGTTGGAGACAGGACTAGCAGTAAATGCTAATGGAAAAAATAATTTTGGTCCAAACTGTTTTGTTTTTTTTTTTCTTGCCAGTTCTGTTTAAGAAAGCAATGAGGAATCTTCCTTTTTCTGAAAGTTTCAGTCGAGGGCTCTTAGGACTTGTTCTAGATAAAGAAATAAAAGAAACAGAGGACTATGAAGGCATGTCCTCTTCCTAACAGAGAGATTTGGTCGAAGTGCAGACCGATGGAAGGGGAAATCTAGTTCTGTAATAAATAGAGGGAGGTGCCCATGATGTCAAAGATGTACAGATAGGAAGAAAGGCAGAAGATGATGGTGCTTACAGGCAGTATCGATCAGGGGAACTTGAGAGTGTCTGTAATCACTGGAATTTAATGCAGTGCTCCCGGGGCTCTTTATCAAGATTTATTTCCTTTATTACCTAGAAATGTCAGGTCTTTTCCCATGTGCATTCATTTTGGTCTCGGGGAAAGTCAGGATTTCCTAAGTCATCCTGTGACCAGCATAGCATTCATGTCAAAGCCCTGGGCAAGTCCCCAAAGGAAGGACTGAGTCAGACATGATGAACAGCTCTCTACACCTCTGAAGCAGTTTCTGTGTTGCAGAGAACAAGGCATCCCCAGTGTGTGTTCTCAAGGACTTTAACACAAATGAATTCCCAGGCAGAGATGCAGTGTCACAGCATTGCACAATGCCTACTAAATATGGAGGAGTGCAACAGAATGTAGGGGAGTGGTGGCTGTGCAGCTGCATGTTGCTTCTTGAAGCCTGCAACGAAAAGGCAGACTGAAGGAACAGGGGAATGTTTTGCCAGACTTAAACAGCATATGGCTTGCAGGCTGTGCTTGGCCAATGTAGCAGTTTGTTTGGCCTGCCAGATGGCCGGGAGACGCCATGCTGCTTGCATGGCTGGGTGCCTTCCACCAGCTGGGCAGCCAGCACAGGCATGGCACCTCCCAGCCAGCCGGCATGTCCTCACCCTGCAGCTGCCCAAAACCTGGGTGTCACAGGCAGCGAGAGGCAGCAGGGAGAGCAGGCGGGTGGGAACCCTGCAGGAGGACGGGGAGAATGGGAGACCAGAGGTAGGAATACAGACAGTTCTGGAAAGGGTGTGACAGAACAGTCGCTTGAACTTGCTGAGCCTACCTACCTCTCTGCTGCAGTGAGGCATTCTAGGCCAAAATCCCATTGCGTGAGTGAAATAGGGCTGAGTCACCAGATTCATTCCTCTGCTGTTTCATGCATCGCATCGTGTAACGCATAACAAGGTCTGGTTGGTTTGGTTTTGTCTCCAGTGTTCCCACAGAAAGGCTCTTCCAGGTCCTCCCTTTCTGATAGGTAGACTTGGAATTTTCTCTGTTTGTTTATGGCTTATTTGCCCTTACACTTAAATCTTCTTTGTGATGATACCTCGACGGACAACTGTCATATTTGCTCCGCTCCC
This sequence comes from Phasianus colchicus, assembly GCF_987193195.1. Classification (NCBI taxonomy): domain Eukaryota; kingdom Metazoa; phylum Chordata; class Aves; order Galliformes; family Phasianidae; genus Phasianus; species Phasianus colchicus. The sequence continues at coordinate 3,837,915 of NC_143447.1, read as the reverse complement.
ACTTTGCAGGTTCCACAGTCAGAGCCAAAGCAGTTCAGCCCTTCTAGGAAAGCTGAGTCGCACTTACTTTACAAAAGGCATCTTTCAAATGATACTTGGGGGAGAAAAAATAATAAAACCGTATCTTTCTACTCTCCTTATTTTTCCTGGCTTCTTTCATGCAGAGCTTTTAGCTACTGTCACTCCTTCCTGGCCTCTGTGGTAGCAAAGCATGGTTTCCATGGGGAAGGACAGGCGCTGTCAAGCCCGCAGGTGCAGGTGCTTGGAGCTGGGCTGTGCCCGACTGTTTTTCTGGATTGAGATTGGAGTTGTCACCACTTGAAAAGATTCAGGTTGTGGTTTGAGAAGTGCTGCCAGTTCCTCTGGAGTTTTATACAGAATATTAATTTTAAAAAGGCAAAAGAAAAAAACAACAGGTGTGTGCATGCGTGTGTGTAGTACATTAACTAAAAGCTGATTGGAAAACAAGAATACTCTGCAGTGATGTGACTTTATTGCAGCCACCCCTTTGTGCCATTTGAGAGACAGTCCTCATCCCAAACACACGGCTGTCAGTGGATAAAGCAGTGATGGAAAGCGTTGGAGGAGGAGGGAGGATACAGGGGGGACTTGACCTGAAGAGGCAGAGCTAAGGGCAGCCTCCGTCCCTCAGTGTTGTGAGCATTCACTTTCCTCTGCTCTCAGACTTTGGGGGAGGGGAGAGGATAGAAATACACGAACTGTTGCAGAGGAACTAGTAGGCGTGTTTTTTTTTTTTTAAATTGGCCTCTATATCTTCTTGGAGCCGGACGCGGAGTTCCGTTCGTACGAATCCTTCGGGACGGGCGCCGACTTCTCGGAGCGGCTGCGGACGACGGGACCGCGCGTGGTGCGGAGCGCAGGTACGTGATGGCGGGCAGCGGGAGGCGGGGCGGGGCGGGGCACAGCCCGGGGGCGGCGGCGGGGCGGAGCGGGGACGGGCCCGGCCAGCCCTGCTGCGTGCGTCCCGGGCCGCGGGGCCGGCCTTGCGCGGGGAGGGCGGGGCGGGCCCGGCCTGGCCCAGCCCGCCGGGAGGAAAGGGAAGGGGGAACGGGCAGGGGAGCGAGCCGCGCCGTCGCCCTTCGGAGAGAGCGCGGGGTGCGGGAGGCCGCGCGAAGGGCCGCCGCTCGCCGTCCCCCGCCGCCGGGGCTGCCCCGGGCCCCCGCCCTCCGCCATCTTCCGCCCCGCAGGCGCGGCCGGGGCCGGGCCGAGGCGAGGCGGCGCAGGCCCGGGCCCGGAGATGAGGCCAGGATGTCGGTGTCAGGGCTGAAGGCCGAGCTGAAGTTCCTCGAGTCCATCTTCGACAAGGACCACGAGCGCTTCCGCATCGTCTCCTGGAAGCTGGACGAGCTGCACTGCCAGTTCGTGCTCCTGCCGCCGCCGCCGGGCTCCGGCCCTCCGCCGCCGCCGCCGCTCACCATCCACTGCAACATCACGGTGCGGGCCGGGGGCTCGGCGCCGTCCCGGGGGGCGCGGGGCGACCGGGGGTCGGGGGGGGGGTTCCGGCCTGCGCCGCCTCGGGGCCGCTCGGGCTGCGCGCTGCCCGGGGCCGCGCCGCGCTTCCTTCTGCCGAGCCCGCGAACAAAAGTTCGGGAGCGGGCGGTCCGCCTCGGGCCGGAACAAAGGGCGCGGGGAGAGCCCTCCGGCCGGGCCGGGTGCGCCGAGCGCTGCCGGGCCGGGCGGCGTCCCGCGGGTCTTCGTTCCGCGCGTTGGAGGCGGGCGGCGCGGCGGCCGTCCCCAGCCGGGGCTCCTCGCTGCGGTGGCGGCGTTTAAAGTTGTGCCGGCGGCGCTGTCAGACGTGAGGGAATCTGTCGTTCTCTGCTTTTTCTTCGTTGTTTGTTCTTAACGAGTAGGAGGGATGCGAGATAAAACGTTCCGTGTTCTAAGTCTTTAAACGTTCACGGTTAGGGCCTGAGTCTGCCCTGTGGTTTGCGTGGATCGGTGTCTGACTCGCACACAAGTGCTGAAGGTCTCCGTGTCGCAGCGGTAAGCGGACCTAAATGCCCTATCACCGTTCAGCTTAGGGGCAGAGCACTGAAAAGTTCTGGCTGGGTGGGCATGCAGTCGGGCTGTGCGTTTGAGGGAGGTGAGCTCCACAGCTCTTCTGTCCTTTGCCTATAAAAGTATGCGATTTCCAAGCAGTGTGGGGTGGAAACTTGTGTGCGAGTCCAAACATCTGAGTGCTCAAAAGATAGAAATGTGTGTGCAGATCAGGCGGGGCTGGCCGTCTTGGCAGGATGTTCGCTTGTCTTAAAGTTACTTTATTAAATAGAAAGAGACGCATTAAGAGAGTTATAGGGTTTCACAGCTGACAGCCTGGAAGTGAGTTCTGTGATCTGCTTGCTTTACCCCATACTGGTGCACGCTTGCGAAGCCTGAGATGTCATTTAATAGTAAAATCAGCAAGATACATCCATGTTCTTGTGTTTAGGTACGCTGCATCAGACAAGTGGTTGTGCAACTTTCCTCAAGTATTATTTATGTAATAGAAAGTGTTTCGTTAGGGAGCAGCCTGTCTGTTTTCTCCCCACAGCGTGATCTTTTTTCTAACTCTCTTCCTTAAGAAGTAAAGGGAAGGTCTGATAACTGTGTCCTCAGCTGGCAGCTGAGTTCAGTGCGTTATTCCTTGTCAGGTGACAGCTGACAGGAAAGCCTAGGAGGGAGGCCTGAAGGGCTTGGTGCCTTGGATTTGTGCTGTGGTGCTTTTCTGCTTCTGACCCAAAGTATTTTCAGTAGTAATTCTCTTGCTCTGCATAGAACTCTGCCCTCTTGCTTATAGCCTTGGTTTGAGGTGTGCCCCAGCCAGTGAGATACAGGCTGAGGTCACTCCTGGCCTTGTGTCTTATTGAGGAAACTGCACCTGCAGTTGGCTGTGTAGTCTTTTGCCCTAGAAATCAGGAGACTTTCTGTGTGCTGTCACAACTGTGACATCTGCTTCCAAAAAGAGCAGGAAAAGATTTGTTTCAAACTATAGAGAGAAGACTTCTGCTTTAAAAAGAAGTTGTGCCTGAACTTCTTGGAACTCGTGTTTCACAGTTGCCTGTAAGCAGCTTGGTTCTTCCAGTGTTGACTAATTTTTGGCTCTTTGAGGTAGGTGGCTACTTACCTATCTGCTAAAAATAAGTGGGAGAGGGCAGCTTCCGATGCAAGGGTGGCTCTCAAGAGGCAAGTGAGAAGCTCCTGAGGGAGTCAAAAAGAAAGATAAGCGCCGGACTTGTGTCCTGGGCCTTGGACTAAGGTGTTAGAGCTCACTATGAAGTTTTCCCTTCCCTCTCCTCCCCCTGCCACTGAATCTGTTGGCCCAGGCTCCTGCTTGCCTCCGGTTTATTTCTGTAGGTACTGTAAACTGCAAAGGTGTAACTCTAGTTTGCTGTGCTTCAGCTGATCTGCAGAGCTTCTGGAGAGCTGAATCAAGTTACCATGGGAGCTATAACTTGAAATTATGGTGCTAAAAAAAGCTGGTAAGGCTATAAAGATACTGGTAAATGTTTTCTTTGGGGAGGAGACTCACCCTCTGCAGCAGAAGCTGCTATCTTAACGGTTTACATTTGCAGTGCACATAGGTAACTTCAGTTATTTGTTGCTTCCTAAAAGTTTAACCTCTACAATAATGATGAAATTCTCGAGGCTATTTCTTGTACTCACCAAGAGCTTACATGGGTTGGAACATCCGGACACTTAGGGATGCTGTTAAGGGGGAAAGATGCACAAGACTCAATAATTCCTTTTTTTGTTGTTGGTTTTATTCAGGCACCTCAGTATTTCAGCTGAAGTGAAAGCTGTCTAGCAGTGTGTACAGGCGCTGAAGTTGGTGGATAGAGAATAATCTGGTAGGGAAGGGAGCTTCCAGCAGCTTCTACACCATGGCTGAAAAGAGACCTGGTTACTCAGCTGCTCCAGTTCTCACAATGGATCCTTTTATTTTCTTGGATCTAGAGAGAGAAGGCAGAGGAAAGAGCAAACAGTCTCCTAGAGAGGTGAGGGAGAATCTGTTTAGGAACTGCATAGGTCTCTTCCATCAGTGCCCTAGACTGAATTCCACAGCTCGACTAGAAGTCGGCTCTGGGATTTCTAAGATGATATTCTGACTGTCTGCAGTATGAGTTTGTGGAACTGCCACGGTTAAGCATTTGCTGCAGCGCCCTGGGAGTGCTCTACCTGTGCTACTGAGCAGTGCTTGACTGTACAGGGAGATGTGTTTTGCTTGATAGCTCTTCTACTTAATAAAGTGACAAACTAACATTTTCTAAATCTGCCTGTCCTTTCTGTTAGCTGCCCGTGTTGGAATGTAAATGGTTAATTTGATTATTTTAAGAGACACTGTAGGGTGGAGTCATCTGTCAGAAACATTGCTTCTTATGGCTCAGAACTGTCTAATTATTGAACTTGTTCAGGCTGTGCACCTTCACATTCCCTTTCTGTTGTGCCAGCAGTGGTGTCTCTGTTCTGGAGTCTGATTTCTGGTTGTTTTTTTTCTTTTTTCTTTTTTCTTTTTTTTTCTTTTCAGGCTCTTTTCACATAGCAATAGTATTCCATTTGAATTTGGTAAGGAAGTGTCCTTGCCAAGTGTATATATTGTATTTTTTGAGGTAGTATCAAATCAGTGGTGTTATTCACAGTAGTGTGTTACTTACTGATCATTTAGGTAAGTTTTTTTACAATTTGCAGTCTCAGTTTGGTACCTTATGAAACTTAAGTCGCAGTATTCCAAGATGTGGTACAGCTCAATCTTTAACTACTTCTCCCCCCTGCTCAATAGCAAGACTGCTTTGGACTCTAAAAAACAAAGGACTACGTTTTTGGTTTTCTTTCCCCCAGAAAAAGAATATTGGTTTTTAAATATATGCTGCGGAGAACCTCAACAATAGTATCACTCCAGTTGCACACACAACTTCCACTGGAATTCTGAGTACCTCTTGTAGGTAGGCATAGGGTTTGTGCCAGCTCTCTGTGGGAGCAGATTTTGCACCCAAACAGATACAGGGCTGTGACATGTAATCATATCCTTCACACATCAGCAAATTCAGTCCATGTGAGCAGGCTGACTCTGCTATATACTTGCTTCCCCGCTGGAGAGAAAAATCTCCTGCTTTACTGAAAAAATACCCTGCTGTTAAATCAGTTAGAAGATAGTTAGAAACATTCCTGTCTATAGATTACTGCAATTGAGGGGAGAAAACTTTTTTTTCCCCTTCTAATCAAGAATGGATGAGAAGATGTCACCTTTGAAGCTTTTGGCAAGTTATATACTGAAAGTGAGTAGATTAGAACATCGTATAATTCTTAAAAGGCACAAGGTTTTAATATTAAACACTCCTAGCTAATGCCTGGGCAGCTGACAGACGTTTAAGGAGGTTATTTATTTGTATGCAGAACTAACCACATAATGAATGAGGTTTCCAATTCAAACCACAGATATGTTTTTAAATGTGACTAGGCACTCCATAGCAAGGCTGAAGCCTTTGTCTTGCAGCGTGTGGATGCAAGGATTAAATAAAAGCACACACAACTCTACCTGGATAACACATATTCCTCTAACTAGGATTAATTAGACGTACTTTGAATTCTAAGGAAGGCACTCAAGTAACTTAGGAAAGATAATGCTTGTACAATAGAAATTGTCCAGTCTTGTTTTACTTATCAAAACAAAATGCAAAGACTGGGTGTTCTTCTCTTTCTATACCAAGGCTGTAATTGGAAAAGAAATACTGTGAGGAGGAGGAGGAATGGTTTGTCTCTAGAAGACGTAGGACTTAACTCTCTGATGCTACAGCTTAGCTGTTCTATGTGTGAAAAGCTGTAGCCAGCACTGCAGGCTTTGCAGGCCGGTTGCACTCTTCCCTGTATAAGGTGTGAAGTGTGCCTAAAATATCCTAGAATGCCACAGTGGTGGGCTTCACATATCAATGCTAGCATATGTTGAAGCTTTTAGAAATAGCTCTTACTCCAAATAGGCTACTTATATGAATTACTTATGTAATTGTTTCAAAACTGGGACCATTTGTTGTCCTCACAGGAGCTCTCTCTGCCTTTCGATAATTGGAAGAAGTTTTATGGGAAAGAATTACATTCTCTTTACTCAGCACGCTTCTTTGTTAACTGTTTGAAAGGCTTTTGTCCAAGACAGAAAAATACCTGGTAATTTTCATGATTTTTTCTGATTTTTCTCTAACTTTAAAGAAGCTGCAGCTTTGACTGGGGTTGCTCATTCACTTCTTAAGAGTCATCTCACGGTTTGTGTTGATTTGATTTGTGTTGCCACCAATTTTTAGTTGGCATCTGTCACGGCTTTATGATTTTTGTTATTGGATAGTGTCAAAATTGAAGTGTTAGTAATTGGCATTACCTGTTAATCTTCTTATGCCACAAGAATGAAGAGTATGCGCTGTTACAATTGATTTTTTTTAGTTTTTTTCTCACTAGTTTTTTTATTGAAGGGATAAAATTCTGCCTTTTCTGTCAAAGCTTTCTGTCACTGCAGTGTGAATAAGGGAGTAATGTGAAAAGTGTGTCCTATTCTCAAAATAAAGTTGCAGTTCCAGATCCTTTATGGCAATCTATCTGCAGTGGAACGCTGTGAAATCAGGAGTTATCAATGGAGCCGATCGTTTGTGCTCACATTCAGGAACTTCTTCCTGTGAGACATGGATGAAAATAAATCTGTGGGCATTTGGTCTATATTCTACCATGGATACTGCTCACTGATAGGTTGGTACCCTCAACATGTATTAAAAATCAGAGCTGATAGGAAGAATGAAGTATGATTGTGTCCTGTGCGCTTGGTAATCCTGTTGCCAGCAGACAGCAAAGGCTATGTAAATTGTGAGGTGGCCAGAACTGACTTTGCTGGGTGAAGGACCTGGCTGGCACATGGAAATTCTTTACTGGGTCATTGTTGATCTGGATAATTTCCCAGTCTGGTTCACTGTGTGGCTGCACAGACAGCTGTACCAGCATAACAGAGGGCAAAGGAACGAGTGAATGCTGGGGAGGACTGCTGAAGCCAGCACTGCTGATGGGGAGCTGCTTGCCAAGCACTGTCTGGGCTTTCATTGGTGCTCAGGGGTGCTTGTGTGTGGAATTCCTGAGCCAGCATTGATCCAGTGGGCTTATGCCAGTGTCTGATCTGCTACAGCAACAACTAAACTGAGAGAAGCAGACTCCAGCAGTCTAACTGGAGTGAAAGCTCATCTGTAAAATCAGTTCCTATCAGGAGGATGGAAGATAGAAACGTGGAGAAATTCTCTGGATAGGATTTGAATCATTTGAAAAGCAGCAACAAAACTTCTGAATAGGAACAGATGTTTGTAGAGGCTGATAAACAGAAATAGCTGCTATTTCAGGTTTGCCTCAGCGTGAACTGCTGTTGGGCAGTGTCAGGTTGTTTGTCTCTATATAGCATTAAAAGGTTATGAAACCCTGAATTCCTGGCTCGAGTTCATTTATTTATTTTGGATTATGAATGGTAATAGAGCATTTTTAATGCACTTGATAGTTTACGATTTAAGAAATGTTCTGTATTTCTCTAGCTGTAAGCTCTGCAGAAGTGAAAATGACTGTCACCTGCTCCCAGAAGACAGCTGGAAAACTAAATGGCTGCTTACAGTAAGGAGATGCTGTGTAACGTTCAGATGTCACGTCAGCCAGCATTCAGTGTGGTTGGAACTGCTGGGAACAGAGCAGCTCTCAGCTGATCCTTGCAGAAAATGAGCAAACTCGTTAGCCTATGTGGTGCCAGCTTCCTGTTTCCAGCTGTAATCTTTGAGCATGGTATTAAAGTCATGATTCTACATGCTTTACCTTTCTCATTATCTCATGCACACAAGACATTCTGAGTGGTGTTTGAAGTTACTGCAGAGAAACAAGCGCAGGATTTCTTCAAGTTTAGTATTTTTCTTCACCCCAGAGCTCTGAGTTTTAACCCCTCTGAGAGAGAGTGTTTCACAACTGCAGATTTTCTGATAGCTTCCGAGTATTCAGAAAGGGAGGAAGGTACTGTTGGAACTTGCATAGTGACATTGGAAGAAAATTGAGGTGTTCCTTTGCAGTGGTATTCAAGGTGCCAAGGGTTTCCTTGAATTTTGAGCTAGGTAAGAGTGAATTGTTTAGCTTCTTAATGGTTAATGTTGGTGGAACTCCACAATACTGGAAATGTGCATTCAAAGGAGAGAACAAGTGACTGTAAATGACAGTAACCTGAAGGTGGGTGGCTCAGCAGCAGTCACAGCAGCTGTGAGAGCTTGGAGCCTGGTGTGGGGCTGCAGGAAAGAGGAAGGCTCTTGAATTGTGAGGGGAAAAGGGCACCCTGCCTTCAGTGGTACGGAGTGGGTTGACTGAATGCTTGAAAGACCTACGCTTCTGAAGATAAAGAGACTGGAGAGAAGGAAGGGTAGGCCAGGGTTTTTGGGTGGCAGTAGAAGTGTCATCGGGCTTTGCATGTCCACAGTGCTAAAGGCAAGAGCACAGCTGCTGGGAAGAGTCAGGCAGGGGGAGAGCATGGCATGTTGGAACTTAGCTGTAACTGCTGCTTCTAACCTCATTAGAAGCTTGCCTTGATAGTGCCTATATATACATTCTGAAGAGGTATCATTGCAGGAACAGCTGATTAACAACTCTTGATTTTAAGTTGACAGTTTCCACTAACTGGAATTCCTTCAGAAATTCTGTACGTAAGGTACTCTGCTAGCGGTGGAAGAAGAGTATTGCAGAATCAGATTGTCAGAGCATCCTTCTCATCAGTGCATGTGTCCAGCTACTTATTGGGTTAACCACTGCCAGTTTGAATGCTTGTGTAATACACTGGGACTGTGAGCTCTCAAACACCCATTCCCTGACAGCTGTTAGGTGAGAAGACAGGCACACAGGGATATGTCTGTCAATGATACTGACAAAAGAGTGTTAGTTAGCTCACTCTCTGGGCTGGTCCTGAACAGCAGCTTCCATCTGTGGAGACCTCACACTGCTCCTCCACAGCTGTCATGTGCAGTGCACTCAACAAAACCACGTGTAGTGTTAGCTTCAGGGCTGAGCAGAGACCTGCTGCGTTTTACTTTGGGTGCATGCAGAAGTGTTAACAGCATTTCCTGTGAATTTGTGTGGGTGAATCGACGGCATATTGTATTATGGTGTGACCTGAAAACAGAGCATTTACTCAAAATAAAGATAAGTAACTGTGCTTTTATCAGAGAAGTGACCGTTTTGCATTTATGCTTTCAGTTGATATTTTAATAGTGTGTGGATGTGGACAGCATACAGCCTGCTGCCTTCATGGGGTGAGCAGCTGGTAAAGCAGTCCACTAAGGCTCATTTCCCAAAGGTATTGTGCAGTTCCACACGTGAGAATCAGCTGGTGGGACATCTTGTAGACAAAATAGCTTGAAGAATTGACTAGGTGTGAAGACTTGTTCCTAAGAAGCGTATGAGCTGTGATGCCACATCTGCATTCATATTTATAACCATTTAAAGTAAAGTTTTGTCTTTGCTGCTTTGCTTGTGTTGTTATGGCTTCTTGTAAGGCAATGATGTATTTGTGAGCTGTGTGTGTGCCTAAATAGAGCCATGGGTGTAACACAGACATAGCTTGGGTCGTGTCACAGGCTTTTTGATTGTTGTATGTGCTGGATGGAAAGCAGCATTTGGTGAAGCCTTTCCTGGGGATCTTCACTGTCTTCTCCCTACTCCTGTTCTTCTTTGGTAGCCTTCTGCAATTTACAGGACTTGTTTGTGTAGCAAACTGTACTTACTTTTGCTAGGAACACTTTGTGATTGTTCCAGGTACCTCCATGGAGATGCAGTTTGTGGTGGCCTTTCCCTCTGCCAGGCACGTGCCTTTGATGCTGACTGACTCCTCTGGTGTGGCTGTATTTAATAACATAAACAATTCTGAAGCAGCACACTCTGTTACATTTGCATCCTTCCCTGGAGAATGTTTTGGAGAGGAAAGCTATGAGTGTGTTAGCTGTGTAATGATGTACTTCTGAAGGTATTCAGTGATGTAGTGATGAATGTATGAGCAGAACCTGCATAGGATACAGGCTGTGGCATTGTCACTTACCTCCTGTGAAGATGTTTGAGCTTTCCCAGTGTCTGGAGCTCTGAGCAGAGCACTCAGTATTGTCTGGGATTGTCTGGTTTTAGCATAGGCTGCTGCTGCCAAGGCAGTCAGTGAGCTGCAAGGTGGTATTGAATGATTTTCTGTGTTTAAAAGATGTATGCTTTTTAGTCAGTTGATGTAGGTTCTTTTCAAAGTGCATGGTTTGGTACACGTGTTGGTCTGTGGCTTCAGGAAGACTGTAAGAATTAAAGCTAACAGAATGCTTTCTGTGGCTCTGGGATAGGTAAGGATCTCTGCTTAGCTGAACTCCAGTGAATAAAGTGTGTCCTGCTGTTTATATGCACTTAGCCATTCAGCAAGTAATAGCATGTCCTATGCAGTGTTTTCAAGTCCACAAAGAAATGAAAGTGCAGGTCTTCTGCTGATCAAAGGCAGGTGGGTAAGGGGCTTTGCTCTCTTCACCGTGCCCATCCACACCCTCATTAAATTTGACTTTTAAACCTCCCACTGCACATACTTATTTTATGTAAAACAGCATTGCTGCTCTGGTAGTTTATTGAGGAAATTAGAATTCTTTCATATGTAGGAGTGCAATTTTTTCCCTAAATGTGAAAATGGAGTGTCAGAATACCGTAATGTGTTCAGTGTCCTTTGGGCTGCATCTTAAATGGTGATTTCTGAATGTCTTAATAAGAAAAGAGATTCCCAGAAAATCCTTAATTAAAACACAGGAAAATTTGTAATTAAGTTCTAAAATGATGTAAAAAGAATGGTACTGATTTCTGTCAATGATAGAGATTTTGCCAAAGCTTAGGAAATGGAATCCAGTTGGCTGACTTTTATTTAACCAGTTTACTAAGGAGATTTCAAAGCAGAAAAAAAAATAGCACTCAAAGGTTATCTGAAAATCAAAGAAAATTAAGAAGAGGCGGTGAGTAACAGTTATTTTAAGCCATGATGCTCAAGATGTAGGTTTAAGTGGATTTTCTGACTATTTGTCATAATAAAATGTGTGGGCATGTTGTGTTCCTGGGTTACATGTGGCAGCTGTTGTGTACAGGTTGTGGTAGACCAGGGATGTGAGCAAGGTGTTGTGGTGTTGGGTTGGCCAGGGGAAGGTTGTGGGTTTGGGGTTTGCTTTTTAATTTAGTAACTTCACACTTGAAACAGTGTTGTAGAAACAGAGAAACAGCCTAAGTCTCATACTGATATCAGGACAGTATTGCTGGAGGTTTGTAAAACTAGATGAAGATTATTGAGCATTGCAAGTAAAACAGCCTTTTTGGGTAGTTAATGGTAATGCCACTTGTTCCAGTGGCAGGAATGTGGAGCTTTTCTTTCTTTGTTTTTATTTTGTGGTATATTTATTATTAAACTCAATCCTTTTGCTGTGTTCTGCAACAGAAGCACCAGAAGTGTTGGTGTTGACAAAGCTCCCAGTCTGTCCTGCTGTGGATACAAAGACTCTGTAGAAGTGATGAGCCCATGAATTGTAATTCTATCTGGCTTGGGTGTAAACATCCAGCCTTTGTCCTCAGGCCTCAGTGTATGCTAGGTGTGATGTCATCCCAGCATGTCATGGCTTACTGAGCAATTGCATTAGCTTTGCAAGCTGTACAGCGTGCATTAGCTTGAGAAAGCTGCCCAAATCTGAACATTTTGCCTTTCTCTGTTATGATGAATTTTTGCGTTTAATTGTAGAGAACAGGAAAATGCCATGTTATAGCAGTGGCCTAGAAGAGCTTAACAACTTAGTATGGATAATAATGTGGTTGATACTTGTGCAGCTAAGCTTGACACACAGCGGAGGTCAGCTGTGCAGTCATAGGACCAAAATAATCTTGTTTTTAGTCACTGAGAAATAATAATTAGTATTTAGAACAGCAGGTATCTAGTACAAAAAAAGAATTGTTCTTCTAGGTTAGTTCTCTTGAATTATATCTTCATGTTTGGGGAAACTTGTGTTTCTTACATGATAAATATTAAATCCATCTCTCCTTTCTGTAGGACGCAGACACAGGAAAGAGCTGAGTTAACTCTCAACAAAACTGGCTGTAGTGCAGTTCAGTTCTTTGACCTCCCAAACCACAAGCTCCGCTTTTTGTTGCACGCTGGGATTACAAACTCATCAGCCTGTTTGTATCTCAGAGTCAGGATGTTTGTTTGAAGTTTGTGTGTGAATTCTCGATTTCAAAATACAGTGACTCATAGCTGAGTGAGGCTCAGCTTTTCCACAGATATGTGTTACTTAAAGAAGGAAAAACTTGGTGCCATTTATGTTAAGGTAAAAGAACGTAATGGCAAATCTGCAGAGTTAAAAAGTGTTGCAGTGAGCTGGAAGTTAGACTTATGACTTTTCTGATACATATGGATGTGCTTAAGAGAAGCCTTTCAGATCAATTCATGGCTTCTGTTTGTGTTTCAAAAGCTAAAACAGGCTGAAAATGAATGTTTAATTTGTTTGGGGGACTTACAGTAATTTATATATGCCATACATTCATAAGGCAGACAGCATCAAATCCTGCTATGTTTCCTCGCATGTGGCTGGACTTGGGATGAAATGGAATGAGGAGGATTGTCATTCATTGAGGAGGCATCAGCGTGTTCAAGTAGCCTCTGTGGTGTGATAAAACACAGTGGGATTTCTTGCTCGTCAGACCTGAGCTGCAAGTCTTGTCCTCATCTGAGGAAAGATTTGCTGTAAGTGTTTTTGAAGATTATTCGATGGGCCCTCCAGACAACGAACAGATAAGGTCTGCAGACAACAAACAACTGATCCTAGGTTTGCCCCTGGTCTCCTGCTGGTGGAGAAAGGAGCAATGAGGGTCTTGCTAGCTGTCTGTTGTGCCTGTTTAGTGACAGAAAAGCTGCTTGTCATGGATTGCAGATGGTTGTGGACCACATCTGTTCTGTGTTGTATGTGCTCTGACCATGGCTGCCTGTGTAAAATGAGATGCATTTCTAGTCCTATGAACCCACTTGTGCTCACTGTCAGTAGGATGCACTTTGGTGCTTGCCAAACAACTGCAGGGACCTGTTGATGTGTGTAGTACCTATTGATGTGTGCAGTACATACATTGGTTTGAGATGTCCTTCAACAATAGCAAGGTATGGTCCTTTGCTGCTTGATGGTGCAAAGAAAAAAATGCATTTTTGGCTTTGTCATTTGCCTGCCTTAAAGGCAGGAAATTTGAACTGTGTTGCTCTGATCTGAGAGTCGACGCTGTTTGAGCTGAACGGTTTGAGTAATCCAGAGGAGATCTTTAGCCTCCATGTGTTGTTGCTTTCATAGGTACTGTTTGGAGGAATCTGTATTCTTGTGGAAAAAATAGCATGGATATAGTTTTATTCTCTGATATGTGCTAGTTGTAATTCTATAATTTTTTATATAATCATCGCCTCTACTGAATTTCTATATTTCTTCTTTCTGCTCTACTTGCCCTCTGGACTTTAAACTTTTCAGTACTTTCATAAGAAAGTCCACTGTTTGATCCAGATGAAAACAGTGTAATACTAGAAGAACCAGTTATCTGGAATTCTTTTGACTTCTCTTGAGTTGCCTCAAGTTACTGTGTTACTTTTCTTCCATGTTACCCAGCTTAGGGTAGGATGAGGAGATGATACTGCACTGTCAAAGTTTGGATGTGAATGAGCTTTGAAAGCGTTGAACTTTTTTGTTCATTCGTTGTTATTTTTTAAAAACAGGAATCTTACCCCTCTTCATCACCAATATGGTTTGTAGAATCAGATGACCCAAACCTGACTTCAGTCTTGGAGCGCCTAGAAGATATTAAGAAGAGCAATACTCTGGTGAGTTCTGGTTGCTTTAGATGTTTTTTTGGTTCAATTTTTTTTCACATTAATAAGCAATGGGTTCAATTTAGAGTCGTATTTGGGGATCTTTGCAAGCATGAGTTTCCTCTTCGAAAAAAGTACAAACAAAAAGCAATCCAAGAGATTTGAAACAAAAAGAGGAAGATGACTTAAAAATGCTTGTTTTTTCACTGTAGTCATGTTTCAGCCCCAAAAAGTCTAAGGCTTTCTGGGAATAATTAGTGAAATGCATCAGAACTCAATGAGGAAAAATAGCACTTTTAGTGTTTTCTTTGCCTGGAAACTACATCAGCTACAGAGGCAAGAGGACAGCTAAGGAAATGTTAAAGGTTTTTAGTCTGTGACCTCTGCCTATGGAGATGTAGGGCAGTTTAATAGTGGAATGCTCAGCCAAATCAGCTTTCTTCAGAGGTTCCTTTCTACAGAAAGGGATCAGCGTGAAGCTGATGTGACTGTTAGCTTCAAATTAAAGCTTACCTGTATACAAGATTGCTTGTGGAAAACGTTTATCTCAAGTATGTGGGACTTGCTGCACTGAGTTGGATGCAGACATAGGCCATTGATGTTTGTTGTAACAAAACAGCTTCTGATATCAGAGGTGTTCTTGCCCGTTTAAAAACTGGTGGGTTGATGTAGCACCTGTGGGTGGCCCATTGGCTTCTCAGGAATCAACCCCACATCATGTAATGCCAAAATGAAGACAAAATAGAGACGATTACTCTACAAAATCAGACTTCGGAGTCAAAAGGCTTGAGTTTTGTGAGTACTGACGTGTTTTTTCTCCCTTCCAACTTTACCCTTTACACCCTCATCAAGGAAGTTTGAGCAGCTTGCACACACCCTTCCTGTGGTAGGGTAGAAAGGATAAGAAACTGCCTGCAGAAATGAATGCCAAAACTAATTTATATCAACTTAGTGTTTTGGATTTTTTTTTAAAGCTGTAAACCAGTTTTCACTTAACGTCAGCTAAAAATCCATTGTTTCATGTTGCTTCAAACTCATAATAAAGGTTACTGCTAAAATGCTGAATGAGAAATGGCATTAAGCTCTGCAGGAGCTCAGCAGAGCAAATGTGCTAGATGCATTTCACCAGATCTCTGAAATCCTTTGGTATTATTCTGCCCTTTCTGCTTGCTTTACAACTTCTGATGATTATCAGCTGTTTGGGAAACTGAAAAGCATGCTCTTCAGACAGGCATTAGACAGGCTGTGTATGTTGAAGCTTTTCACTTGACATAGTAGATTTTGATGTGGTAAAAATTCTCCTACGATACTTGCATGTTAGCCAAGCATGTTAAGTTAGCCAGGAAATGCATTTAAATTATTAATACAAGACAGAAATCTGCTACCCCTTTTGATATGTCTCTTTGTTTACCACTGACACATACAAAATCATGCTAGGCACTGCTTAGAGCGTGGGGTTGACTCCCAGATGTGCTTTCTGGCCCAAATTGTCCTATAATTCTTTCATACATAAGAACAAAGCATAAAGGATAACAATTCAGGTGATCCATGGCCGAAGGAGCAAGGGTGTGAAATGAATTCCTTTGAGGGGGAAAAATGTAACAGGGAGGAAGACTGGTATCAAGTATTTTGCTTTAGAAATTAAACTGCAATTTTTCAGTTGCATTGAGCTAACCCTGCACTGCAGATCTCTGCCAAGGAAGGGGATCCCTCCTCTCAGCTGCACGTTCCTGCCTCCCTGTTTATGATGAAATTTGTTCTTTTGTGCTGCAGTGCATTAGGAATTGGTCTATCTGGAAGCTTGCTGCATTGCTGTGTGATTACTGTGTGCCAGTGTTTCTAGGTTTGCTTGTGGAGCTGCCTTGCTGTGCCCTGAAGAGGGATCCAGGATGTGGTGTGTGGGTTTTGATGGATTTTGTTTTTAAAACATTGCTCTTTAAACTAGGAAAGTGGAT
Source organism: Phasianus colchicus (assembly GCF_987193195.1). Classification (NCBI taxonomy): domain Eukaryota; kingdom Metazoa; phylum Chordata; class Aves; order Galliformes; family Phasianidae; genus Phasianus; species Phasianus colchicus. The sequence goes on along the minus strand of NC_143447.1, from coordinate 3,822,090 downwards.
TGCACCAGCATGTCCTGAGAAATACAGCCCTTTGATTATTCCCAAGTGATTTGTGGCTCTGAGATCTGTGCCTGCAATGAACTATACTGCCAGAGCAGATAATGCTTTTGCTCACTGCTTTTTTTTCAGCTTGATGCGAGAAGAAAGAGAGAAGCCATCTTTAACTTGCTGTGTCTTTGGTATCCCATTGTGGTGGCTTTTATTATGAGAACTGCAGAAAAAAGAGGTGTTTTTGTTCTAGTACCTGCAGACTTAAATGCTGTAGGCTGACTGAAAGTTAATACCAACTTACAAAGGTACTTTAAAATGTGTTCTTCTGTGGCTTGGTTTAAATAGATGCTTTCATGTTTTCTTTTTTTATAGCTTCTCCAGCAGCTGAAGCGATTAATATGTGACCTCTGCAGATTGTATAATCTTCCTCAGCATCCAGATGTTGAAATGTTAGATCAGCCATTACCAGCTGGACAGGCAAGTTAAAACTGAGGACACCTTATGGAAATCAAGGAGTTATTTTTTCAACTCTAAGAAAGATGACAGTGGAATGCTTATAACTTTTGTGTGAGCCAGAACTTAGATGAGATGCAATGCAGGCAGGGTTGCCAACCACTAGACCAGGCTGCCCAGTGCCACATCCAGCCTTGCCTTGAATGCCTCATACAACAAAACACTGTATGCTGCTTTATGAAGAGTATACATTTTACAACGTGCACTGGAATTAATTTACTACTGATGCTTTCCTTCCTTTTCAGCCCCTTGCAGAGATATAGGATATCAGGACCTGCTTTGGGCAGAAAGTATCTGCTTGAGGTGTCTTGTTTACTTCTCGTGCACTTGACAAATTAAGAGTTGTGTAGGGCTGCTAAATGTTCTGGTTAACTAAAATGCTTTGTGCTGAAAACAGAACTGGTAGCTGACAGTGAGCATGTTCTTTTTGTATTTTTAATAGGATTTTTATCTGCTTTTGCTTGTACATGTTAAGATGACAATTTCTAAAGACTCTTCTAGTGTAACAGATGGTTTTCCTGTGGTGACCGTACTATAATAATGACAAATAACTTGCTTGATTTTTGGTGTTCTGCCAAACAGTAATACTATAGTTCTTCTGCCTTGGCCACCCACATAGCAGTGCAACTCCAAGGTCTGTAACATTAGGAAGTAGCTTCATTGAAGAGTCTTGTTTATGCTCTGAAACTCTAAAATTAACTCATGAAAGAATTTCACAGCTGGAAATTTTGGATAATTTTCAAGTTAAATAAGAGGCTTTGATAAGTCAGACAGAAGATCCATCCAGTACCTTGCATTGTGTACAGTAGGGGCATTTCTTACTTGTCAAAAAAAAAGGTAAATAGAGGACAAGGGTATAATGCTTCCAACTATTTCTGCAGCTCAAACTTCCTGAGTTTGAAGTGGTATCCTGAAATGGAAAGCTCTGAAAAACCAACCCATTGTACTGTTTCACTGTGTCATCAGATAATGTAATAACAGTGGCTATATAATGTTAGTTGTTGTGGCAGTAGTTTTCCAGGTAGTGTGACCAAGAACCATTAATTTATAGAGCTTTAGCATGTATATGCTTTCTAGTCAGAGACATGAGCTGATTTTCATGGTTTAAGATATCATGAGTTATAATCCACTTCTTTATTGTGTTTGTCACTGTTGTCTCAAAAATAGGATGTCTTTACCTGGATTTTAAGTTTCCATTTAGAACTTAATGTGAATTTGTACATTCTATTTATTCTTTGTTTCATTCAAATATTTCTTCGTTGTCATGTTCCAGGAAAGCATCTTTGTTTATCCTTCCATTTAAACTTCAACCTTGTGTAGACCTTGATAAATGTAACTTTCATATTTACTGTTTGCTAGAAGATTTCCTGATTTTTGAAAGAAAGGAACGTGTGCATTCAGTGCAGTGACCTCACTGTTACATTGCAGAATGGAACGACAGAAGAAGTTACGTCAGAGGAGGAGGAGGAGGAAGATATGGGTGAAGTATGTATGCATATGAGATTGTTATCCTAATCTAGTAGAATACTGGCATTATGCTCTGTGGTGACTGGCTAATTATTAAACCAAAACTGTGAAATATTATCTCCCTAAACTTCAACAGAAAAGATTATTAAAAATTTTAGGACTGTTTCAGAACTGAAACATTGGGTCGTATGCTCGGGATACTTGGAGGTATGAAATTGTCTTGTCTTGTATTTCCCAAGCTGCTCCATCTAATCATCAGCCAGAATGTTCACCTTGAATAAAACTCAAGTTGTTTTCTGCTATTTAACTTTCTTGGAGGGTTGCTGTAGCCCTGCCAGGTGTGTTCATCACTCTTTGCCAGAAGTATAAAATAGCTAGGATTCTAAAATGAAAAACAAGTCTGTTTTTTATAAGCATTTTGAAGGTACCCTAAGTTTGTATACTTTTGGAATGGGCTTAAGAATTCCTTAGCTTCCAGTTTTCTATCTACCTCCCACTTTAATAGGCTAATTTACTACAATCTTCATTTCTCATGCAGGTTTAATAGTGCTTGTTTCTATGACCAGAAACAGGTTGTGAATCTGGCTCTCATTTGTATTGTAAGGGTTCCTTATGCTTCCCTTGAATGCTGTTGGCTGAATGAATTAGGTCAGAGCAAAACAGAAATGGCATCCAGCAATCACTGCAATCACTAATACTTAGTGCTGTGCAGCGTACTGACTGAACTCATAAATGCCCTTAAAGAGTTTTCTTGAGTGAAGAGCGTAGTTGTTAACAGTGAATCTTTGTCCTGTAGGACATTGAAGATCTGGATCACTATGATATGAAGGAGGAGGAACCAGTTGACGGGAAGAAATCCGAGGATGAAGGCATTGAAAAAGAGAACCTTGCAATCTTAGAAAAAATCAGAAAAAATCAAAGGCAAGATCACTTAAATGTGAGTTAATGGAGTATTTTTTCCTTTGCAGTATTCCTGGCCTTAGAACAGAAATGATTTTCAGCAAATAAAGCCTGTGCTACACGCCTAAAGATAAATTAACATATAGACAACTTCTAGCACATATAGGACAAAAATCTGGACTCATCTTTTATCAAAATCTTTGGCGTATGAAGTTAGGTAATAATTAGCATTCCACAAAGGTAGAAAAACTGTTTCAAAGCACTCTTTTGTCCAATCTGTGAAAATGCTAGTGTAACTTCAGATGTCAAACTGGATTAGGGTGGCATTGGCCTTTTGGAGAAAGAAGCATCTTCTGTCTTTTCATGAGTGTCAACCATTATATGCGAATCCATATTTCACTCTTGTTAATGGTATTTAACTGCACATCCAGTTTCCAGAGGCATCTGTTTGGCTGCCCTTATGTTTCTTGCTTGATGCTTGTTGTTACGAACAGTAATTCTCCTTGCAGATGAGATCTTGAAAGTTTCCGCTGGGAAAGTGCTGAAAGTTCTTTTACCATAAATAAAGCAAGCTTTATCATTGCAGTGATCCTGCAGACATGAAACTGTAAACAGTGACTTGTGTGGATTTGAAGTTACTGTCGATAGGCTTAGAAACACCATGTCATTAATGTTGAGTTCAAGGGAAGCTTTTAGATCTCAAAGATGCACATAAGAAAGAATGTCATACAACATTTGTTACTTAGGCTGGCTTCCAGAAACGGAAAACTTCTGTTTCACAGAGGCTTATTATGTATAAAAGACATGAAACTCAATACTTCTGCTCATGACCAACTTCAACTAAAGGTAAGAGTTCTATAGTTGTTTGTTTTTTTTTTTGTCACCTTCAGAAAGAATATGCTTGAAGTAGTGACCCCCACTGTTTGAGCTCTTCCATATATATCTTTTTTATTGCTATTAGGCAAGTTAGGAGATGTGTAGATCCTGTCCAGACACTAGATGTGCTGTTTCTCTTCAAGGTAATAGTTGAGAATGTGGGTAGCAGTCAGGTGTAAGCTGTGGTCCTGTCCGTGTTCAGGAAAGGAATAGGATTTAGGATTGGTATCTAGGGAACACCTGATTAATTTTTTTTTCCCCTGAATAATTAGCTTTGTTAGTTCTGCTTCCAAAACTTTGTTATTTTTCCAGTAATTCTTATCTAAAACTGTTCTTAAAAATTAGACTTGAGGAAACTACTGTTGTAAAGTTCTTTTCATCTGTAGCAGAAACTATGTACATTCTAAGTGTTCAGTGGCAGCTGAGCCAGTCTACTAGATCTCTCTGAGTTAGCAGAATCTTGTCTGTTTTTTGTCATGAACTACTGGCACTAAATAACTTCACATAGTATAGGAAAGACTTCTTCCTCTCTTACTGATGCTTTAACTTGGGGAAGAGATTCAGTTTGCAGCTTTGCAGCGAAAATAAAACAGCAATATTCCTTTTGGAGTTAGTCAAATACTGATCTTCTGTTCCTGTCCCACTGCTAACCTAAAAAAAAAACAAAACCCAAACAGCACATAACTCTATGTTCTGCACAACATTCAGTATTTAAGAGCTGGTATGCATGACACCAAACTGATCTTGCCATACAGAATGATTTTAAGACACAACTAACCATAAGCAATATGGTCACATACTGTTTCTGTTCAAACGTATTAGGTTTATTCAGACTTTGAGCAAATGCCTTTTGAAATTGTCTGTTTTTCTGTATTTATTACTTGGATGTATTTGTAAAGACTCCTTAATCAAGAAATGAGAACTCTTGCAGCCTGAATGGCATTGGCTGCTTATGTTTCCTAAATTTCAGTGAAACTGAGAAAGATTTTTATAGTATCAGCTTTCTTCCTTGGTGTGGAAAGCCCCCTAAAGCTGCAGATTTCCTTTTGCTGTCTTCTCTTTTCCATCTAGCAACCATTGCATTTCCTTTTGATTTTTTTTTTTCCTCATCTAATGGAACTGAAATGAACACCACTGGTTTCTTTTGTTTGACAACAGCAGATTCAACTTACATAATAGCTGATTCTCATGCCAACACACTCTTGCTGATGGTGGTGCATAAATAAGGTCAGCTGAGAACAGGGAACAGTGTATTAAACTGCTGCTGGGGAGCTGTGATATTTTTGTGGGTCACCAGAAATAGCTGCTCTGGTTAAATTATTTCTCAATGGACTTGTGAAGCTTTACTCTTAGTGCTTAAGAGCTGGCAACTGTGGTTGCACTGCTGACCCAGGAAAGAACTAATCCAGTAGCATTAAAATGTGCTTTTGCACTGCAGAAACGTGGAACTTCTAATGGAACCCAATCTGTAAGACAGCAGCATCCTGCTTAGCATCCTAAGGTAAAGCAGTTATGTCTGCATAGTTCTTCCATGGGTTTTCTTAAAGAGTTTTCTTAGCATGACTTTCAGCAACAGAAATAATGCCAAAGCATTGTCTGTTTTCCACGCTGACTACAGCTCTTTTAATATACTTCATTTCCTCAGTAGAGGGAAGTGAACCAAAACCCATGCCATTTATGTGCTTTTTTTGGAAGAGGGAATGTTTAAAGCTTATTGGACAGCTCTGACTTATGCCAAATGCAACCAGAAGACTTGTAAATTTCTTTATATATTTTTTGGCCCAAGTCCATGGGTTTTCCTCTCTCCTTGGTTGATGTGAAGGTTGCAGATAGTGATTGTACTAAAGATTCCCATAGGAAAGTAACACATGCAGTTCCAGTAGCAGCTCCTAGCAGGTTAAAAACAGAATTCTGTGGCTCACAGCTCATTTTTAGGAGCTTTTAGGGTTTGTGATTTTTATATAAGTTCAAAATACTTATCTGCCTATTTTGTAAATTAGCTTTTTTCCTTGGTAGTATCTATAATCCTGTTCTTGTTTGTATCAGGAAATAGCCCTAAATATATATAAGGTGAAGCAAGAATTAACCCTCCTGAGTATTGTGGTAGCTCTAAGAACAAACTACTTGCTTACTGGGAATTAAAAGAAGTCCCTGAACTAGAGTCATTAACTGAAATCTGTAATGACTTGCTGGTGCTTGCTTTGCAGAGGTCTCTCTCCATGCAATGTACACTTCTCCACAAGTACTGAGAGCACCAAATGATGACAGAGGAAACTTGTCTTCTGTAGTGCTTTTGGAGTCACTTTAGACTTAATTTCATTACTTTGTGTGAATTTCCTTCTTTTGTTGCTGTTTTACCAAATAATTTTTGGTATTGCAGCCGAGTTATTGGAAATGTGTTGGTGGGGCAATTTACTGCACTGTAGTGAGGTGTGACGATGTCCCTCTGATCAGAGGGACGACAGGCAGTCTGGTATTTGTGTTTTAAAACTGCAGTGAACTGTGTCTGCTGCCTTGGATAACTCAAGCAACAGCCTATAGTTGTGTTATGGGGGAGTGGGAAGGCCATAATAGAGCGTGCAAAGGAGGAAAGCTGAGGCTGCATGAGTGATCATTAGAGACGTAGTGCAGCAGGCAGCTAAAGCAGTGGTGTTTGCTGTGAGCTCTGCTGACTTCCAAGTGCTCAGTTCTGAATTTGCAGCTTTCCTGAAGTTGTTTATCTGTTTCAGAATGATTTTTATTCATAAGTGCATATACTGTCACTGAAATATCAATGAAGGTTAGAAGTGCTTCTGTAAAATGTAATACCTATATTGGCTTGGGCTGAAGTTTTCCATTGCTGGTAATGAAGGCTTTGTTTCAAAGCAGTGGCATTTAGTATTAAGGCTACCATCAGGTGTAACATTGAATCTTCCTATGCTTCCTCTTCAATGCTTCCTCTTCAGTGTCCTCCAAGAGCAGTTCAGAGGATGTAAATTAAGCTCTTACACTAAATTTCTTCAGTTAAGCTTGTTAGGCTCCCTTCTCTTGGTCACATATTACTGATTTGTGGTCTATGGATTCTTGAGAGGATCGAGACTAACTTTAATATTGCTCTATAAGCAATGGGCAGCACAGTGGGAAGCCACTCCAAGGAAAAAGGGTCACAATGGTTATAGACAGTGTACTGAGACTACTTAACTTATTAAATACCGATTCTGTTTAGCAGCAGTTAGAGTGGAAGTCCAGAAGTGTGTAGGTGTGCTATGTTTTGCTTTGTAAATCACTACAGCACAGAAGATGCTTACATTTCATGTGGTTACATGAGCTGCCAACATTATATCCAGAAATTCAGTAGCTTAATTTGGTGGAAATAAAAATGCTGGGAAGAAACTAGTATTCCGGAGGTTGTGTTTGACAAGCTAAGTTGCTTTTACATTATTTATATTTAAGGGCTGTTATTCTGTGAAGAGCTAAAGCAAATTCCCTTTTTCAGAAAGTAATATAGCAGATGAGGCAAAGGAACTGCTCAGCTCTGCAGTGAAAAAAGCCCAAATCCTGACAGTTCTGTGTGAAGTTGCACTCCTTTGAACTCGACATGTTCATGACAGTACCATAACCATAACACAGGTTTGAAAGAGCACAGAAATTTTATGTAGAGTGGTAGTTAATGCTGCATTGTTTTTCCTCTTTAAGTGTAATTCTTCCTTTTTCAGCAAATAATGTGCATAAACAGTGTTAATTTGCTTTATAGGAGAGGCTCACTAATACATATGTGCAGGCTGTAACCATATACACTAAGGCTGCTGTTGCAAAGAATAACCTGTATGTAAACATCCACTGTTTTATCATAGAACTGTATTCACTTCCAGTTAAAGGAAGGAGTAATTCCTTCCTTTTCAGGCTGATTCTACAGTGTATGCAGGGCCTTCAGCAAACTGAGCTTCTCTTGAGCCCTGTCTTTACGTAGATTTTGTGAAGTCAGTTGAGGAGTTGGCTTTATTTGCATATTTAATTATGAAACACATTCTTCCTGCTTACCCTTTAAGAAAAACTAGTGGGATTTAGGCAGTCTATGTAATTAAATAGTGTAATATGAAAATGTATAGCCTGAAAGGACAGTCTATAGATTACAGTATGAACCTGACCATACTATATGATGTTACTGAACAGCAAAAACAAAGGAGTACATGGAGGCTTTAGAACCAATTAACTGGCTTTACTATTAAGAGTAATTGATGATTAATCCTTACTAAGAACTAATTTGATCCTACAAGTAAGGTATACATATAGCTGTTGATTCCAGGCAAACAGGGATGACATTTCAGAGGTAAGGCCAATGGTTCTAGCAGGATCAGATTCTTCCACAAATAATTCTAACTTCTGTCTAAAAATAATTTGTTTGTGGATGTTCACTGTATCTGAAAGGAAATGCTGGGAACTAATTACTTCTTTTCCTACTTGGAGTAGGAAAACAGACCAGTCACTCAGGACTTCATATAGAGGCTGAACTTTATTCTGTTTTTTTTTTTCTTAAACATGAAACAACACTGATGAGCCATATGTGTTAGTCTGTCTTCCAGAGGAAGTGCCTGAAGTCCAAGCAGAGCAGAGAATTGCATGGATCTCATGGAATAATGTTCCTTTGGAAAACTGACTATTAGTGAAAGCCAGGAAAAGCAAACAACTTCAAAACTTAATAGGGTTGGGTTTGATATTTTTTTTCACCTTGTTTGGAGGTTTTTTCCATGTTTTAAATCCTGTGATGCTATTTTTTTGCCTTGGCATTTATGTCAGAAGTCTTGAATGTGAAGTGGTCATACAGGAGAAATGTAGAAGCAGAGTAATTATGTAGCATGTAAGATTTAGTGTCAAAAGCTTTCCCATTAGCTTTAGAATTGAATCAGAAAGAGTAGGTATCTTTGATCATTGTGTTCTTCTAAAGAAACACATGAATTTCTTAAGAGGAAAAAGTACAATCTCCCTTTAGAGCTCATGGCATTGAGACAGAATGGCTGATACTAAGGTCACAAATGTCAGTGTTCAGCATGCATGCAAAATGTATGCGATCCAGCAGTTGTAGATATGAGAGGACACGAGTTACCTGATAGCTGATGTGTTTGTTAATTTGTGAATTGCTGGCATATTTTAGTGCCTGTTGTGTTTTGTATGCAGGTCACTTAAAGGTTGTTTCACTTTAGTGGTATATCTTCTGTTGCAGACTGAGGAGAGAAGATATGTGCTTAATTCTCAATGGGATGTGAAGTAATTCTAAACTGAGCTCTAAAAGAGCAGAGAGCATTTGTGCTCTGTTTGCATAAACCTCACTGTGACATATCATGACAAAATATTTGGTATTTTAAAATTTGCTTTCCTTTTCCTCTGCACTGCTGTTGATTTCTTTTCTCTTTACTGCAAATAATAATATTTTACGTTTTCTGAAATATTCAGGTTGATCTTACTTCTTACAAAAGCTGGTGTTCTGTAGTAGATAATTCCCACCTCCTGTACCTTGTTCTCTTACCAAATGAAAATAAAACTCTGAGAAAACAGTAAAACCTTACGTGCAGAAGCTTTAATTAAGATTAACCTTAGCCTTCCTTCAGTGTGTAAGAGATGAAGCCAGAAGTAAATTCTGTGTGTATTGTGGATCTGTCTTGGAAATGAAAATGCCAAAGAGGTTAAATTCTTTATGGAAAAATATACCTGTCATTTTACCTTGATGAAAAGTTTTTACTATACCACCTCTACCATGAACTGTTAAAATGCTACTCTTAGGGGAGTGTCTTGTTTCTTTGCTCACTGGAGTACTCAGCTTCTAAAAACGAAATACTAGTAAAGAAATTAATGTGTTGTTACTAACATCGAAGTAATGCAATGTCTTATCCAAGTAAAGCTGTTTGTCAATATTATTTTTTGCTTATATGAGTCTCTTGTTTGTTTCAGGGTGCAGTCTCTGGGTCAGTTCAGGCTTCAGATCGACTTATGAAGGAACTCAGGGATATATATAGATCACAGAGTTATAAAACAGGTAAAATACTTCAGATTCTTAAAGTGTTCTTTGAAAGATTTATCCGAGCATCTACTTCCTATTAATCTTTTTCTGTTCTGTATTTGTATCTGTGTATCTATAGATAATTAAAAAAAAAAAATACATACATTGTGTACTTATTATATAAAACAATGTGTTTATGAAGTAAAAGGAAGTCAGGATGTATATCCTCTAATATGTTCTTTTTTGTTATGCAAACCTTTATAACACAATTAACAACAGGATTGTAACTATGGGAGTACTCTTAGGGTGAGATGGCTACAAGGAACTTGTCTTAAGATGTCTACTGTGGGAGTTGTTGAGTTCTCAGAACTAACTGAAATTCAGCTCTCCTGGAGTATAGGGCAAAAGCTGTGAGCATGTCTCAACAGGTGACACTCACACTATACTTTGAGGAGCAGGAATTTGTTTTCAGTATCAAAAGGCTTTGTTATTACACAAGATTTAATTTCAATTACACTCCTGTTTTATTATTTTGTGATAGTGCTTATCTGATCCTGAGCTCCATATGTTCTTTGAAATAGGGATACAAATGAAGAGAAAATTTTGTCTTTTAAGTTTGTTTGGATAAGAAGCATTGATTAGCTTTTAGGTAGGTGGTTGGCTGTACTCTTTGCTCCATATAAGGGCTTTGTCTAAATTAGCTCAGCAAAAGAAACTGCTTATTGAATTATCTGCATATTATTGTACAGTAAGGAGAACTTACATGTGTTTCAATTAAGTTGTGTTCCTCTAGGTCAGTTCAATAGCCTGCTCCATCATAGCAGCCAAGAATGAGAGGCATCTGGTGCAGGCCAGGATGTGAACAGGAGGAGTGCTAGGGTTAGAAAGTCAGCCTAAACTTTAATCCTCTATCTTCTACCTGTCTGATTTGCTTCCCAAGTTTGTTTCTAGTTGGCTTAAGTCTCATTCGGTGGCCACTAAAATGCCACCAAATGTGTATGTAGTTTTTATGTGTATATGTAAGGACAGATTTGAAGAAGTAGTAGGCCTCTGTTTTGATCAGTGATGTTCACTTCTTACATAAACAGTTCTAGGTGCTAAGGTACTGTAGATGGTGGTAAAATGTTCGAGCTCTAAACACAGCTGTAACCTCCTGTTGATCTGTTGTAGCCTAATACTGTCAGGTTTCATCACTACTCCTTGCCAGTAAACCCTAATCACTGTCTATCCAGTAGAGAGTGGATTAAAAGGATTAAGGAAGAGCCTAGAAATGGTTCTTCACTAAATCATGGGGGATACTTTGCTGCCTGTATGTGGTCTTCAGAGGTTGCTTTTAGGGGCAGAACAAGGATGGTGTATAAGAAGTCTGTTTGACTGTAAAAAAAACTGTATGGCCCTTAATAGCACAGATACTGCTGGAGAGGCAGCCAGGAGCCCTGTAGTACAGAATGGCTTAGTTTGGACAGGGCCTTTAAAGATCATCTAGTTCCAACCCCTGTGCTGTAGACGGGGTTGCCTCCCAACATACCAAGTTGCTCAGGGCCCTGTCTAGCCTGGCCTTGAATGAGTGCAAGAAAAGAAAGTTGATGTACTGAATGATGAGTACAGTTGCTTATTAGTTTATGACTTAGGAATGTCTAAAAAGATTGCAACTGAACACTTTGTGTGAATCTCTAAAAGTTGTAGAAGTCAAGTGGGAGAATTCCCAAGTCCAAGAAATTAACAAAGCTGTCTAGACTGACAAATAATCAGTGTAATGAATCCTTCAAACACCTTGTATGGCGTTTTTGAATCACTATTTCAACTATTTATTTAATTCTAATATTTCTTACAGGTTGTGATGTTATTTATGGCAAGAGGCATTATTGCCCTCTCTGGTAAAAATCTGTGCATTTATAAGGAGCTAAATGACATACTTTTTTCTCTAACAGTATAATTCCATACCACTTCTCTAGCAGTCTGAACAGAACCAAGTAAGAATATCTTGTAACTGCACTATGTCCCAGTCAAGGAACTGTCTTGTTTGCCTGAAGTTGTGCAACTCCTCCTGCTCTTCAAATCTTCCTGTATAAATAAGTGCCTGATAAGAATATTTGTTTCCCTGAGCAAACTGGAAATATCTAACTGAAGTGGAGGTTGATAGTATAAAACTGAGGGTGTTTCAAAGCATGATCACTATCCTACTTAATCCATTTATTAATTTTTTCAGTAAATGATGCTATTTGTTATAAAACACACCTGGATTCCTTCCCTATGGCTTCACTTAGTTGTGGGGCTCCTGTGAATTTAAGTGTCAGTTTCTTCTTTTGTGCATAACTCCTGTCTCTGTAGCCTTGTTCTGTGCTCTGTTGTGAGATAGTTGTCACCATCTTAGCAGGGACATGATTAGATAACGTGATCTTGGTTCTGAGTACTTGTTTCTGTGGTCATTTTCCCCATAATTTAAACTTCCTTGCTATGTGCATATAAGGGGGATCACTGTGAAACTTACAGGTTCAGGGGACTGTTGTGAGGAAACATTACACCATTTTCTTTCTTTCTTTCTTTCTTTGCAACATAAGCCAGAAAATCAAAGGTTGCTTTTAAGTTGCATGGAGTTCACTTCAGTGGCTCTGACATTATGTACTTTCAGGATTGACAGTAGAGAGAGGAAAAAAAAAAAGGTAATTGAAAATTTGACTGTGCTTTTTTTTTTTTTGCTAAGAGTATCTATTCAAGGTGATGTCCATTTTAAAACTGAAGTTCCTTTAGTGGTCGAAATACTGCTGTTGGAGTTCAAGCAAAAGCTAAATAGAACTACAGATTTGCTGTCAACAAGAGAGTTGCTGACCTGCCTGGAAAGTCTAGTTGAAAACTATTCTTGAAGACAAATAGAAAACCTTTCTTTCATAAGCTAACATTAGCAAAATAAATAAATAAATGCAGCAAATTAAAACACTCAGCTGTACTTCAGGCAGTGTCATTCATCTTTTGGATAACAGGAGTCATAAGTCCTCCAAACTAAGAATTCTCTTGTTTCTAAATACAAAATTGGGGATTTGATCAGTTCACAGAGAAAAAAATTCTTAAAGGTGTCAAATATTTTTAGAGGATGGGGAGGGAAAAGGAAACACACTTTGTTTATACTTAAGTGAAATCATTTCTGTTTGTCTTTCGTGGTTTTGTTGTTCATATAATTGCTTTTATCCAGAGATTGCCTGGGATTTATTTGTAGTTAGTCAAGTTGCTGTAAGCAAGAAATGGTCTCCTTTCAAAGGGGCTGTTTTTCTTATCTTTTTGTCTCCTCATTTCTGGCTTGTTTCATGGGTCCTTGTGCTTGTTTTTTTACTTGATTGCCTCTATGGTTATGGATAGCCTCTTAGTGGAATAAACAAAAAAACCTCATGTTTAAGTGAGGGGAATCTATCTTGATTCCTTCTCCTTCTTGAAGAACTATCAGAAACCAGTATGTAGAAGTTAATCAGGTTAGATTTATTGATCTTGAGTAATTTTTTTTCCCTCTTACTGCCTCAAATAAGGAAAAGTATCTGAGCTGGTTGCAAATAACACATCTTGACCATTTAAAAACAAAATAAGGACAACAAAACTCAACTGTTTAAAATCTCCTATATCAAAGCAGCGAGCAACTGTGTCACTGTTGCTGTTCATGAGCACACACAAATACTACTCAGCTCCAAAGCTGGATGATTAAAAGGTTGACCAAGTAGCTTATTTTTCTCTTAGTACCATCTTCACATCTGTCCTGAGCTGTCTTTAAAGCACCATTTTACAACTGCTGACTTTGGTACAGTACAGCTCTTTATGACCAGCAGAAGTTACTCCTTCAGGGTGGTTACAGTCCATGGTAACCAGTTGAAGGACCAGTGCATGAGTTCTGGGTGGCAGTAGGGCAGCTATTCTTCCAGTGCATCTTTCAAGTTTTCTGACTGCTCTGTTCAGCTGTTGGGAGTGTGCTTCATCCAGTGCAATGTCATCTTCTTGGGTTTCCACTCCATACACTGGCTTGGGTGCTGTCCCTGTTTGCCAATGCTGTTAAGAGGATCTGTGAAATATAATGCTGCATGCTTGAACTGTGTGTTAAGTGTTTTTAAAAAGCGTGTTGGTTGTGTACTAGGTTTAAAATATACTGGGTTCTAAGCAAGCTGAAGTTCTACAGCTATGTAAAGTTTGAAAGGAAACTGGACTGGGGGGAAATGGTTTTGGAACCAGAGAACTATATTTACTTGAGCAGGCTTTTTTTTCCTTTTCCATATAGAAATGAAAGAACTGTTCCCTTGTGGCTGCTCAGTAGTGCTTTTACTATTGAGGAAAAGATGTGACTCAGTATCTTACTCATTGCTTACATCTACTGACAGTATTTGTACTTAAAGAATGAGCTTATACTACATTTTGCCTTTTAAGAATTGTAGTGCATAGCTAATTCTATCTAATATTTCCACAGGGATATATTCAGTGGAACTGGTAAATGACAGCTTGTATGAATGGCATGTTAAGCTTCTAAAGTAAGTTCTTAAACTTCTTTCATTTTTGTGAAGAATCTACTAAAATTGCTGCAGAAAATCTGGTTTGGAATGAGAACCTATAGTCAGAACCTATAAAATGGTGTGTGGCTACAACTTGGCTAGATGGAAATGCATACAGATATTGAACTGTAGTAATTAAGCAGGTAACAAAAAATGCAAAAAAAAACCCAAACCTTCAGACACTCCTTGCACAGCCAACTCTCTGTGTATTACCTCAACTTTTATTTCTATTTAAGCTTTCTTCCAAAGCTACTCCAAAATATGAAACATCAAATGATGAAATCAGTTGACCAGAAGTCTGGGTGGACTTGTTTGTTTTTAATTTCAAGAAAATACAAATTCTAGTTTCCTTTAAGACATAAGAAGGAACTGTTTTAGTGGGATTAGTTTAGCAGGCACGTAGGACTGAAATCTTGAGGCATAACATTATGATGACTTATTACATGACTTTTTTTTCCTAATATACTGCTTTTCACTTGTTTGTTCTGGATATGGATGATTTCCAAACCAATTTAGAAGAAAGTGACAGCTCATATTGCTATGTCCAAAGTGTAATACTTTAATTCTAAAGGCATTATACTGAATTTAGTCCCAGTAACAGGATTATCTGCCATCATCCTATGAGGTAACCTGTAGGAAGAAAAAGCCTATGAAAACTAGGTTGGGTGGCTGCAAAAGATGAAGAGATGAGAAAAATTCCTTCTATTCAGCTACATTGTGGTGCATAGATATAGAGACTTAAGTTTTATCAGCACAATAGCTGACTTTAGGAATTGTTGTCTTGTCCTGGTGTTAAAATCTCTATGACTTTGTCACCAGCTGCTGAGTTTTATTTCCATCTTAGTGCCATCAGAAGCATGTGAATGTTTTGAAGCTGAAACTAGCAGGAAAAGAAATCATTCCCTTGTTACAGAAGGACTTCTTGATCAAGTGCTTAGACAGCCAAATAATTGTGCAGCACGTGAAATTTCTTCTCAAGTACAGTGAACAGGTTTGGTTTTCTGAGGAAGGAGAAGCAGTGGAATGCATGTAAGAGATGACCTCCAGAATGACTGGGAAAAGAGATCCAGGGCAAGGGGTAATGGCTTTAAACTGAAAGAGGAGATGCAGATTAGACATGGAGAAGGGATTCTTTACTCAGAGGGAGATGAGGCCCTGACACAGGCTGTGCAGGAAAGCTTTGTGTTTTCCATCCCTGGAGGTGCTGAAGGCCAGGCTGGATGGGGCTTTGCTTAACCTGATAGTGGTGGAAGATGTTCCTGCCCATAGCTGGGGGTGGAACTGGATGGACTTTAAGGGCTCTCTCTTCCAAGGCAAACCATTCTGTGAAGACATCAAGAATTGTATTTATTCACTCCAGCAAAAAGTGTCTGTAAACAAATCACCTGTGTGTGCAGACCACTTGAGGGTGTAAATGTCACAGAGATGAACTCTTTTGCAGACAGAATGTTGTTACTAGAACAAGTAATTCTGAACTGGTCTGGTGCTGGTTATGGCTGGAACTGGTAGGTTGCTCAGCACTGAAAAATGTATATTTTTTTCTCTGAAATAGCTTTTTAATTGTGAGATAGAGATGTAGGGCTCAGGTAACTTTGAAATGGGTTCTCAAGTTTGTGGCTTCATATGAATTAGAGGATTGGACTCTTGTAGTCCCTTTAACAACATCTGCTGTCTTGTTTACAGCCTTTTTTTGACTAGTCTCTTTAAAAAATTCTGGGGTGGCAGTGCTTGGGTTGGATTAATCCAGCAGTGTCTGAATTAACACCCAGAGTGCTTGCCACCAGTATTTTGCAACAAGTGATGAAATTCTGCTGAGAGCAGACACTGCTGACTTCAGTGCTTTCGCAGATGCAGATCACGTTTAACATCTGATACAGAGCTGCAGTCATGTACTCATGAAGGGTTCACTAACTGTGCTGACAGCAGATCACTACAGCCTTTCTCTTACTGTATTTTCTTCTCTTGGGACATAAATCTTCAGTGAGCTGAAGAGAGTTAAAATGACTGATTTTCAAATAAAAGCTTATTTATTTGCTATCCATGTTCAATTAACATCTGGTAGTGGTGGGAGTGTAGTGCACTGCAACAAGCTTTCATGGAGATCTCATGGCAAAGTGTTCTCTTGCTCAAGAGAGCAAACATTTTCTTGTGTTTAACTTCAAATTACCATTTGTAATCTATAAATGCATGAAGGAGCTAAGAGTGATTACTGTTTACAGGTAGTGAAAATATTAACTTAATCTGGGATTCACCACCCCTTCTTTTATAGGGTTGATCCTGACAGCCCTCTGCATAGTGATCTTCAGGTCTTGAAAGAAAAAGAAGGCGTGGAATACATTTTACTCAACTTCTCTTTTAAGGTATGTGTCTATGGGAAGAAATGCAGGGGTTAAATTTGTAGCCAACTATAGAAACTGACTAAGGTACCCTTAGCTGTTACCTGGGTAAAGATAGAGTAAAGTAAAGTGTAACATTTTAAGGAGGAAAAAAAAAAATATGTAGCTATCAGTGTGGCACTAAAACTTCCCATAGGCTTCTTGTGAGCCAGCGCTGTGGAAAGGTGGTTTTTACAGAACTGAAAAATGTTACTGCTTTAAATCTAATTTGCCAAATAAGGCTACAGAAATAGCTCCTGGTTA
Source organism: Phasianus colchicus (assembly GCF_987193195.1). Taxonomy (NCBI): domain Eukaryota; kingdom Metazoa; phylum Chordata; class Aves; order Galliformes; family Phasianidae; genus Phasianus; species Phasianus colchicus. Next base: position 3,805,207 of record NC_143447.1, on the reverse strand, counting down.
GGAAAAAAAACAGTGTCACAGCATGGTTCTTAACCTGTTCTTTGTTTATGTATTTCAGGATAACTTCCCTTTTGATCCTCCCTTTGTGCGAGTAGTATCTCCTGTGCTCACAGGAGGGTAAGTTGGAGTTGCTTTATAGAAGTCTTACTTTGTGGTAAAACGTTATAACTTGAGATTGGTTGTCTGGGTTTGCAGGGAACGTTTTGAGACCAGCAGGTGGACTTGGAGATATTTTCCCAAAATAGCAGTCATGAGCTGCTGTACTCCTTGAGTTTGGTGAAAGGCTCAGGATGATAAGGAGATGTGCTTCTCAAGTAGCAGAAACTAACAGTGGGCAAACAGCTGAGTGCTTTTTTCAGCTTGATGCAGTTCCTTAATTTGAATTGTAAGCTTAGAATCGCTTAAGATGGGTCCAGCTTTGAAAGTCTCCATCAGCCATAATATTTGATAGCTGATCTCTGAAACTTCTAACACAGTCTTACTTCTCCTGTTGTTCCACATAGCAGTGTGCTTTGAGTTGTTGTTTTGAAGGGGTCTTTCTTGTCTGTATTGGTAATGCTGCTGTAAACTTATGTCTAAAAACTTCAAATGCTAATCTGAAAGTATTGAATTTAATTGGCACTGTGCTTCAAGTTATCTAAACCTTGGTTGAAACTGTGTGCGGTGTCTCCTGCAGTGCAGCCTCTCCTCTGACAGCTGGTGCTGGTTTTGATTTGGCTTTAATTGCTCTTCTTTTTATTTCCTTATAAATTACATATAAATGAATGTTGCTTAAATGCATTGATCATAGCAGAGACCACCTTAGGAGTGGTAAATTCAGCCTCCTAAGTCAGGTTTTGTTACAGCCTACACAGGCATGCTATGCTGACTGCTGAATTCTATAACCACAGAACATTAAGTGTTATTGAAATATGTTTTAGAGGAAAAAGAGCAAGTGAAGATTAGCCTTAACTTGTTTGCAGCTAAATCTTGGTTAATAGTTGCACTTACATTGTTTGAAATTGTGTCAGTATCCCTAACAGAAGTGGTTTGGATTTTTTTGAACTGCATCAGCACATCCATAGTGTGGTGACAAAATGCAGCATTCCTCTTTCATGGTCTGGCTCCTATGTAAGCAATTGTGCAGAATAGCTGCATTGCTGATTTTAACTGTGTATGTGGCCAAGGAAAGCAGTTTCTTTTGTCTCGTTGCACTAATTGATCTTCCCTATGCTATGGCTAACTAGATGCCATAGTATATTACTGCTGAAGGGCATCTCAGTTGTATGTGGAAAAATCAAATTGGCCTGAAAGAACTTGTGCTGTGAATGGTTTCATATCTTACCGATTGATATCAAATATAATTTTCTTCTCAAATTTATTTCTAGATATGTCCTAGGTGGAGGTGCGTTATGCATGGAACTTCTTACTAAACAGGTGAATGCCAACTCTTCCTCTCACTACAGAAGTGCCACAAATAACAGTGAAGGGTGCACTTTTCAGTAGAAGGGCACTTGACGGTAGTAGCTTTGATTCTCTGTGTGGAATAATTTCCATACAAAACATGTGTTCCAAAGCAGATTTGCAAAATGAGCACAAGAAGCGAGTATGTGTCATTTATTTTCTTCCTCCTGCAGGGCTGGAGCAGTGCCTATTCAATAGAATCAGTCATCATGCAGATCAATGCCACTTTAGTCAAAGGAAAAGCCAGAGTTCAGTTTGGAGCCAATAAGGTAAATGCACTGCATGTATCAATTACACAGATCGTTGTTAGGCTTCTTCCATTGCTTTGCTGACTTGTGTAGGAGATGCTTCATGACAGACTTGTCATTGCAAGTATATCTGCATTTTGATTCGTCTCAGTCACACATGTCTGGTGCATGTGTGATTACTTTCTTGGCTGTTAAGTATGATTTTAAAGAAAGATAAACATTTGAGGAGGGCAAGCATTGGATGGCCAGGGTATTTAAGTAGATGTGTGCCTGGGGAAGAGAAGGGTAGATTCACAATTGGAAATCAGAAAGATTTGGGAGTCCTGGCTGTGAGAAGGACTACAGATAGCCTTGCTGCCAGGCTTGCATATGCTGATGTTAGGAAGTTCTCCCGTGTTGGATAAAGTATTTGCCAGTTTTCCAGAGAGGATGAAAAATACTGCCATGCAAATACTCCTGAACTTGAGCCCTTCGGAACTGATCTAAATCATAATTCAGTTCCAATGTGCATGTTGCTAACAGACTGCAACTTGTTCTGAAGTTCTAAATGCTGTTTTCAGAAGAGGTGTAAATATGTCAGTGAAATTGTGACTCGCTTGCTGGTGTTTTAAGTGCTGATTCAAGAGTTGTTTGGATTTTTTTCCTTTCAGAATCAATATAACCTAGCAAGAGCACAGCAGTCCTATAAGTCACTAGTACAAATACATGAGAAAAATGGTATGTATGCCTTGCACTTTTGTTCTTGTATGCAGAGCATCCTAGGATTTTGATATTTGGCAGCAATCAAACTTGAAGTGCTGGAATGCCTTAGGTTGGGTTGGGAAGGCTGGGGATGGTGTTTCTGCTTCTCATCTTTAAGGGCTTGTAGTCTTTCTAATTAAAGTAACTTGACTGATCATCTTTGCAACTTCTCCAGCTTACATGGAAGTAACAGTGCTCTGTATGTTCCTATTGCTTTTCCAAAAGGAGTTGAGCTTCCTTTTCAACTAGTTGACCTAGTGGCTTTGTTGTTACTGTAGCTGTTGGAGTGTCTGTGTGTTAGTGAAGTGCTGGATGGAAGGTTGTCTGCCTCTTTGTTTCCACGTGCAAGCGCTGAGAAATAGTAACCATTAAAGATGATGGTTGCTGGCTTGTCTTTCCACTTCAAAAGAATAGAAAAAGCCCAAGTGAGGTGCGCTGCCTGGGGAATGGGAGATGGATTTTTTTTCTTCTGCTTAAAGCCAGTTAATGTTCTCGTGGCTGCTTAAAGCAAATATTAACATGCTTGAGGTATAATCGCATTTCTTGTGGCAGGACGAGAAGGCTGGAAACGACCATTTAGATGGTTTGAGTGAGTTATGTGCTGTACAAAAGCAGTCAGCAGAGTTGGTGCCCTGCTCTCCTGATGAGGGAATTAGTCCCACCTCTGACTTCAGAGATACACAGTGTCCTTTGGGAACTCATGTTGCTGTGAACGTGACGTGAGCGTATTTTGGTGTGATGAGCACCTTGGTTTTCCCACTTCTAAAACAAACATAATGTCTTCTGGACTGCTAGGAAGAACACCACAGAAGATTTTAAGATGCTTTCCAATTTCATGACATGTTGATCTTGCCATTAACTGAGTCCCTTGCTTTTTTAGTTTGCAACAAAAGCCAGCATGGCTGTTGACTTGTAGCTGCATGCTGGCCATGACTGCAGTGTTTGCTGCTACAACAGGAGCTGTACACACAACATTCACAGCATTTTACTGCTGCTGCAAAAGGCATCTTTGTTAGCTTACTGCTGCTACCAGTTCTCTGGGACAATATAAGTAGGGCCTCTACTCACTGTACTAAAACCAAGAGGAATTTTTACCATAGTGGCTGGGAGACTTGAGATTGGAGATCTGGAGGCGGTCAGAAAAGGCCATGTACGCTTGATGTGATATGATTCAACATGCCAGATGCTATCAGGAGCCAGAGTTACTCACCTGACATTTCTGCCACCCATTCAGAAGGCAGCTGGTAAGCTCCTCTGAGCAGAGCCAGGGCAGTGCCTAATGCATTTCTCTGTTCTCCATAGGCTGGTACACTCCTCCAAAAGAAGACGGTTAATACTGAGGACTGTTGTATACCTGGACCAATGCCAACAAAAAGAGCTCTTTTTAACGTTTTCCAACACAGAGACTCGAGCTATGAGTGCCCCTATAACAGCCGTACTGAAGACTTTAGCTATTAGATAAGTTAGTGGATAATCTGTCAACTGACACGTCGAGTATAAGTTGCAGCCTTACCATTCCGCTCTTCTTAGGCATCTTGGACTGAGCAGTCTGGGCCTTTGCTGTATTTGTTCTTCATGGATTAAGCATATTTGGGCCACTCCCTCCTTTCTCCCTTTTTTAATTTGGAAGTGTAATGCTGCAGTGGGCTGCTGCGTTCCCCAGGAGCGTTCAGCAGGAGTTGGTCACACTTCTTACCTTTTGCAGGATGCAGAGCGCCGAGAGTTGAGTTGTGTCGTTTCATTTAAAGTCAGGAGGTTTAATATGTTGTTTAATACTGTTATAGGAAATGTCAGACCTTGCAAATCACGGTAGTTTTTCTGGTCTAAAATGACAGCGTTTGTAGTATTTCCAAATTAATGATATAGGAAAAGCACATGTATGTTAAGTCATTAAACATTTTCATGGCTGGATGAGAATACGAACTATTTTTTGGAAGAGATGCTCACGGTCAGATGGTTTTGCCCTCCTCCTCCTCTCCTCTCAGCAGTGCAGGCGGTGCCGCTGCAGCCCGTCAGCTCCGCCGTGCTCCGCTGCTGCGGGCGGCTCCCTGTGCTGAGGCTGCGCGGCCGCGGGCTGAAGCTCGAAGTTATTTAAATTACTAAACAAAAAACAAAAAACCTTTTTAGGCGTTCCATTTTATTAACGGGTTGTTGCAATCATTTGTAAACTAACGAACTGATATAGCGAGCGATGGGCACGAGGCGAGGCGGAATCCGGGAATGAATTCTTTTCCGCAGAAGCTCCGTGGGCGGCCCGACGCGGAGCAGCGCCGCAGCGGAGGACGGACGGCGCCTCCCGCGGCAATCCCGGCTCGGGGCCGAGGGCGCGTCCCGCCTCGCTGAGCCCTTCCGGCTGTGCCTGCAGCCGCCGCCCCGAGGCCGCCGCCGCCGCTTCCCCCCCTTCTCGCCCGGCGGGCGCGCCGCGATTTGTAAACTTGCATCAAGTTGAATAAAGGCCGTTTTGAGAACCGCTGTGCCGTGCCGCTTCCGGGGCGGGGCCGGAAGGGATGCGGGCGGAAGTGCCGAGGGCGGAAGTGCCGCCGCCGGAACCGGAAGCGTGTAGGCACCGGGCGGTGTCGGCGTCGCGTCCGGCGGCGGGGAAGGGCGCGGCTCCGCGGCCATGGAGGCGCCGGGGAAGGGCGGCCTCGTCCTCGGCAACCTGGCCGAGGTGGTGGAGCGCGTGCTCGGCTTCCTGCCCACCAAAGCGCTGCTGCGCGCCGCCTGGTAAGCGCCGGGGGGAGCGGGGGGGCGGCGGGCGGAGGTCGACGCCGTTTCTGAGGTAACGTGGGCGGGGCGGGCCGGCTGTGTTGCAGCGTGTGCCGGCTGTGGAGGGAGTGCGCGCGGCGGATCCTGCGCACGCGGCAGCGCCTCGCTTGGGTGTCGGCGCTGGAGCCCGGCCCGCCCGGTGGACACGCGCTGGTGCAGGCCTTGGCACGAGAGCTCGAGGTGGGTCCGCGTGCGCTGCGGGGCCGCTTCCCCCCTCTCGCCCCCACGGTCCCGGTTCGCGCCTCGCGCTACAGGGCGGTGCCGGTACCGGGCCGGCGTTACCAGCGCGCCCGCGCCTCGCGTCTTCTTGTAGAGGGTGCACGTCCTGCCCCAGACCGTGCTCTACATCGCCGACGCGGAGACGTTCAGCGGGCACGAGGAGTGTCACGAGCACAAGAAAGGTACCCGCGGGGCGCGGAGCCGCCCGGGCTGCGGCCGGGGGAGGGACCGCTGGGCGGAGCGCTCCGAGTCTGAACGTAAAAGGAAACGCGGCTCCGGATGGCGGCTGCGCCGTGTGGGAGCGAAGCGCTTTACCCCGTGCTGTTGGTGGCGCGGGGCTCTTGCGTCGGTAACGGCAGTGGGGTGAGAAGGCTGCGGGCTTCGGTCGGTCAGGTTTGCGACAGTTCGCTTCCCCTTCTCTGCACCGTTTTTGTCTCCTTTTCAATAGCCAGAAAAAGAAACAGTAAAGAAACAGCCGTTGCCATTGAGAAACTGTTGCCAAAGCGATGTCAGGTCCTTGGATTGCTCACCCCGGGGATCGTAGGTAGGAGCCTCCTTTAAGTGCTGTGCTTCCTACTTGTGCCTTCCCTCTCACCTTCAGTTCTCATCCCACACTACACAAAGGGGAAACCTTTCTGCTCGTTTCTGTGATTTCAGGGCATAACTCGTGCCGTGCATCTCAGCAGCAAGCTTTTAGATGTTAAAACATTTTCCAGGCATTTGCTGAGCGTTTGCTTCCAGTCTCTGTCACCGCAGCCATGACCAACAAGAGCAGGTCTATAGCATGAAGGAGTAGAGAGCTGCATAAACTACTTTGTGAAGGCACTAAGAGCCATAAACATTGATTCTGTGCCTACAAAAGGCTGTTTGAGTACTTGTGTTTAGAGTAAGGAAAATTTCTGTATTTATCTGTGTTTCCTCATGCAAAGTGACTTTAGTATCTTTTTTGGGCAGTGAAACTCTTACGCATTTCATCTTTCACATCAACAGCAAAAAAAAATTCACACCAGTTACCAATCAGATGTGTTGTGATGGGAATGAGCTGCCATGTTCTATACTGCATACACTGCTCTGCTTCTTTTAGCCTGAGTTGCAGACAAAGGTGTCAGAGTCACTAATCTTTTTTTGTGTGTGTGTTATTGTAGTTACCCCTATGGGTTCAAGCAGCAATCAGCCTCAAGAAATTGAAGATGGTGAAGCTGGGTTTGCTCTTTTGTTTCCCAAAATTGATGGGGTTAAAATCCAAACCTTCCATTTTCCTAAAGAAGTAAAGAATAGAGTCATTGACGAAAACAAATTTGCCGAAGCAGGTACGTCCTTGTTCTCCCTTTGATCTGGGCTTTTCTCAAGTTTTTTGCTGCTCTTTGAGGCTCCAGTGTGAAACTGCATGTGGGACCAGCAGCTCCTGTGCTGTGTTCACAGAGCACTGAGGCTCTGCATGGCTGCTCTGGTAACCACCCATCTCTTTCCACTCATTCTCAGGAGTACTGAGGTTGTTGTCCTGAGTTTGTCTCAAACTTCTTCATTCGTGTTGCAGGCAGAGCTGCTAAGAGGGAGCTCTTAGGTTTGAAGTAAGCCAGTAATTGATTAAAAGTAACAGTAAATGAGTTTTGTGCCATTGGGAATTATTCTGATCACCTCTGTTTAGAAAGGAGTGGGAAGGAACTGCTGCTTTTCTTCTATAAAGTAACTTTGTTTTTAGATGCTAAGTCAGGTGTTGTAGTAAGGAAAGGTATAAAGAAAAACAATGTATTTTAATACAGTTTACATTCCTCACGTTGTATTTATGAAGAGTCATATGAGAGCTCTGTGAGTCTTTCTGTGAGTCTTCCTGGAACTTGGAAGTTTCTTTCTTAGGATGAGCAACAGGTTGATGCACATGTTTTAATATTTCTTAATTTCTTAAGTAAAGCTATTTACTCCATTGTGGTTCTTGTTGGATAACATATATGCTCAGTTCAAATCTGTAAAAAGACAATTGAGAGACTGTGAAGTAGGCCAAAGAACTGTGCCACTCAAATGCTCTGGGAGAGAAGCTGAAAGCAGGAGGAAGCAGATACAATATACTTTTCATCACTCAGATCGTTTCTGAAATTCTCATGCGTGTAGAGAATGCAGCTCAGCTGCCTTGTGTCTAGTTTTTCAGATGCAGAAACAGAAAGTCCTTGCTGGAGGCATTAGGTGTTATTTAAGGAGGGAGTGAAGAGTGTATGTAGAACTCTTAGGCTTCAGGGGAAGTCAAAATAAAGGGACTGAAGTTCTTGTTTTTGTAGGCCTGAAGAATAATCCAGATCTTCGCGTGGTTCTTTTGTTCGGCTACAACTCCTGGAAGTCTGGAGCTACTCGTTTTCTTCATCAAATAGTCAATCCTTTGAATGAAAAAAGTATCATCCTAGCTGGGGGACAAGTGGAGAGTTTTACATCGCTGATCTCTGAGAAGTAGGTATATTTTTCAAGGTAAATTGTGAAAAAGATTTAAAATGGGAAAAACATTGCAGAAGCTGTAACATTTTAGCTATGCCATATGCCAATCAAGAGTTGTAAAGTGTTACATGTTGTTGAAGGGAACAAAATCCAGCTGCTGCACTGTGATCCAGCAGGAGAAGCTGGAAGCTTTTGTGTGAGTGTTACACATTGGGTTCTGGAAACCCAGCTAGGAGAACAACTAGAGAATGCTTTCAGCTTCAGAAACCCTACATTTGTTCATTGTAGTACGTGCTTGCTCTCTGGCTTTCAGGTAAATTGTCACTCACTGTAACAGAGACTATTTATGTGACTGTTCTGGTTTTATGTCAGTCTTGTTTTGGGGCACATTAGAGAGTTGAATGTGCAACCAGAGCTGTGCTCCGTGAGCACGACTAGCTCCACAAGGATGTTGCACTCCAAGGGCTGGGCTGGATCTGACCCACTTAACCCCAATCCTTCCACTAAGAGCCCTGCAGGGAAGATTTGGGCTGCTTTGCTCCAAGTGCTCTGCTGATCTGCTGTTGCATCCTGAAGCATCCTGTGCTGGGGAGCATTCTGCAGACGTGCCTGCGGGCTCCTCTCATGCAGTGTTGGTCTGGACTCCATAGTGATAGGAGTTGGTTTTTTTTTTTTGGTTTATTTTTTCCCATCTAATTTATGCCATCTGCACCATTATTCCAGATCAGAGAGCTGTCTCTATTAAACTATTACCAAGAGAACATGAATAGGTAACCACTAAAACCAACGTGAATCTGGCCAACCAACGTGCACAGACCCATAGCAACAGGAATCTGAAGTCTGGAACAGCTTCTAGACTACTGCCCTGGTTTCATACATAAATGCTGCTTATCTTTGGTTAAGTTTAACTTACAGTTCAGCTGGAATTACAGAGCTGTGATATGCACCAACTGCTGAATTTGGCAAGTGTTTGAAAGACAGGCTTATGATTAATCCTGGGTAACGGATGTGAAAGGTTTTCATCAGGAAAGGTTGCTGGAAAAAGAGGGTAAAAAGGAAAGCTGGAAGAGTTTGTTTAGTTATTAACTGTGGTGGCTTTCAAAATCCCCAGGATGTTGGTCTGTTTGTGCAGCCCACTTCTGCTGCAGCAGAGCGTGTTCAGGTCTGAAATGGTCGCGCTGGGCTGCTCTCTAACTGAGGCCTGTTGCCTTTCAGTAATAACGCCCAGCCCAGTGATGCCTGTGGGGTGGTCGGGCTGGCTTTCAGCGGTCCCCAGATCCAGAGTGCCACAGTGCTGTTAGACCAGGACGTCGCTGATGAGAGGACAGCAGAAGCCGCCATGCAGCGTCTCAAAGCAGCAAACATCCCTGAGTGTAACACCATTGGCTTCATGTTTGCGTGTGTTGGCCGAGGATATCGGCATTACAAAACCAAACAGAACATGGAGGCGGATGCCTTTAGGAAGTTTTTTCCAAATGTTCCCCTATTTGGCTTTTTTGGACACGGGGAAATAGGATGTGATCGGATAGTTACTGGGAATTTCGTATTGAGAGAATGTAATGATGTAAAGGATGACCTGCTTCATGGTTACACTACTGTTATGACTCTCATTCATCTTGGTTCAACTAAAGCAAACCAGGTGTGAATGTGTTTGCAGTGCATCAGTGAGCTGCTTCGTCCTGAAGAGCCAACATCCTGCAGTCAGAGCACTTCCCAAAGCATAAACACCATTTTCCTAACATTATCAAATCCTGTAGTTGGAACAGTTGAATGTAATAGCTGTGAGGAAGCCTTGCCTTTCACGTAACCTCCTGCACATGCTGAAATTGCAGGGAAATGATACTGAATGGAGTTCTGCAATCGAAGAAAGCCTTTTTTTTTTCTCTAAAATGAGAACAGTTTGCACAAGTGGCAGTCAGAGGCCAAGCAATCACCGTGTAGAGACAATACTTTGATGTGCTCTATTTATGTATGCAGAACAGTCCAGAAGAACTACCTGCGTGTGCTGAAATATTGGTGCAGGAAATCCACCACTTTGTGGGTTTAAGAGTGGTGCACAGCCTGCCCAAACTTGGGTCCTATTTACAGACTGAGTCTTTTACTGGGTAGAACTCAAAGGAATCTTTAGGAAAAAAAAACCAAGAAAGTGCTCATTAAATAAAGACAACATTATGTCATTGCACCTGGCCTTCTGTTCTTAGAGAAAAAAGCTCCGATCTGGTGAGGTGCTCTCAGCTTTGAAGCTCAACTCAATTCATTATCTTGAACTACATTTCAGTCATCTTAAATTTGATTTAGAACAATACCTGATACGTTGTGTCTACCAGCACTCTTAGCCTCTGTGTACAAAAGTTTACACAATCTTAGAGTGGACTGCTTAGCCTTCCTTTTAGATTCTCTTGTAGCACGATCTTCCCTGTTACAAACTTTTAAATCCACAGTACAAAAAAAAAGATTCTCCCTGGTATCTTTAAGAAGTTTTTTGCTTTTTAATATGAAATTCTGGGCTGCACAAGATCTGATGATGTTCATTTTGTCTTAAGCCCAACGACTTGGGCTTTTGCGTGTTTTGTGAACTGAAGCTTTTACATCAGTCATCTACTTTGGGTGCTGCAACTGAAGGTAGTGTTACAGGGTTCACGTAGGTACTTTCATCATATTCTCAGCGTAGCTCATAATATATCTGCTCACTCATAAATTCCTTCTTTGCTTTTGCTTTCACTTGGCAACAGAATGACAAGAAAGTAAGATTTGTTTTGGACCATTTTATCATGTTTTGAAATCCCTCACTGGGCATCTGCCCTGTTCTCAGTTTAGTAAGAGGAAAATGCTTCGCTGTATATTGTACAACACTATCTCTTTTGCTGCCCAGGTGAGAGCTAAGACTTCATTTGGCCACTTCCAGTCAATGTCTCCCAGCTTGGCGCTGGGAGAGGCCTCATGAGTGGGGAGAGGTGTGCCTGTCCTGAGAGCAGAACTGCTGTCATTGGGTGCAGAGCACAGGCCGTTCTTTCCCACGGCTCTGTTGTCGGTGAGGTTTCTTATCTCAGTGACAGAGGATGTGAAACCCATGTGGCCTTCTTGCCAGGGACAGGAGGTCAGTAACTGTGGGTGTGACTTGGAACAGCCTTAGTTGCTACATTTGGAAAAAAAGTTGGCAAATCAGTGTGCTTGAATTGAAGTGGAGGACAGGGAGATGCGTGTTTTCTCTTTTCAGCATAATGTCACGCTTGGCCCTTTCTCACCATGTAGCATCATATACCTAACAGTAGGCAAAGAATATGTTTTGTTTCTGTAATGCAGACAGGACTTCTGTAGTAGTTACCACGAGTTCCGTGAGTTTGGTCTAGTCAGCAGCACAGCTGCTAGCGTAAGCCTGTCAACTTCAACCGACTTTTTGCTGCAGTGGAAATAAAGGAAGTATAATCAACCACACATCTGGATCAAGAGTGCAGGCACATCCTTAAGTGCCCAAAGAAGCAGCTCATGAGCTTCAGCCAAGGCACGACAAAGCAGAAAATGAGAACGCAGTTTGAAGGAGCTCATTTCTGGGGAGGTGTCCTCAGCTCGGTCCTTCAGCTAAAGGTGCTTGTGAGTGCTGGAAGTAACCACAGCATGAAGAAGGCTCTGGTGGGCATCCAGGATCATCACCACTGGGGAAGGGGAAAGAGCCCAGAGGACACCAGAAGCATACGCTGCCCTGCTGGCATTGCTGCACTGCCTCCTCTGGACTGCATCGTCTCTCCCGTGTGCCAGGGCAGTGGTGTGGTACATAATATTGCTACATATTTGATTAAAGTGTTTTGGTATCCAGATTCCTTTTGCCTCCAAATTGTCATTTACTCTTAAACTGTGACAAAACTCCTGAGTCAGACCAATTGTATTTGCTTAGCAGGTATCATGTGCCACCTGTGTGGCTCATCAGTCCCCAAGACAGGGCACATTCTGAGCTGCTACAAAGAGCTGCAGTGCAGTCATTCAAACCTCTGTCACCCCAAAAGTGGACAAAGTTACATGAATATTTGGTAATTGGGTCAGATGTGGATGGCAGTGCCTCTCACACAGCATATGACAACACAGAAGGACTTCTCTGATGATCATTACCTGCATGGTTACAGCGGTGGTGGTAGTTTCCTGCAAGAGTATGTAAATCGTAAGGGACTACAACAGGATTTTGTTTTGGTGAAGAAAAGAGAGCCTTTCAAATGAGGTCTGCAGAGAGGAGTGGGGATTTTTGCTGACAGAAGGTAAAAGGCATTATTTTTCCCCATGTTTTGAATATGTGCTATGAAGCATTATTCATTTCCACTTAATGCTTATTTCAATTAAGTAAGTGAACTGAGGGTGTAAAAAAATATGACACAAGGCAAGTGGCATGATATATAACCTCTTATTTGCACCACCAAAACAGCAATACAAAAAAAGCATCAAACTATTAACTAGAACTTTTATTTTAAAATTACTGCTGCAAAAATTCTCTTAGTATGGATTTTTCTGTAGTGTACAGTTGCAAGGAAGCAAGAATAGCTTGATAGAGAGAAGCCAAATTATGCTAAATTGTCACAACTGTGCTGTTGGAAAGCAGTTTCGCTTAAAAACTGCAGAAAACTGCAAAGAGGGTGAATTTGTTTCTTGTTACTGGCAGTTTCAGAAGGTTTGTTTGGGCCCAGGTTAATATTGGAACGAGCCTTATTTTAACAGAGGAATGACTCATCCTGAATCATGCCCCCTTGGCAGCCAACAGTAAACACAGAGATGTAAACGATACAGCCAAACTTTGACTTTTAGCACGATTGAGAAGGCTGGTTAGAGCATTAAACCTCAAACTCAGTTTTAATAAAGTCAAGTGGTTACATGTGATTCTGATTTAATTCAAAGTCTACCTGAGCATGGTGATAACATTAAGAAAATAATTATTTCTCCCTGACAGCTGATTATTTTTCAAGATTATATTATGGAGGAGATTAAAAAAAAATGGAGGTTCAGACATTGCAGGTGGCTGACAGTGATGCTGGCACACCTAGCAGCAGTTCATAACAAGGTAGGGTGTTTTTCTACACAGGTAACACATAGTGACATCAGAAAATTGGAAACTTTTCAAAAGAAAGGTATAAGATGGGTTTGGATTATTTGGAAATTATATGACCTGGATAATTACGTTAGAATTATTAACAGAAATAGCTACTTGGAAAAAGTTTTGAAGTCCTTTGATAGTTTAAGAGCAAAAATTCTATTTCCAAATAGATTTATTCCCAAATCTATAGGATTTATGCTTAAAAAAACAATGTATAAATCTTCACTGTTACATTTCACAGCTAGAGCATCACTGAGATTAGCAGGTAGCACATAGATGTTTCAGAGTGATTAATGTCACCTTTTCAGGGTAACTTTTCACAGCTCCAGGAGTTAGCAACAGCTTTTTTAAATTAAGTTCATCTTTGTTGTCAGTGTGACAAGTGAGAGTGAACACAAATTCCCTCAAAACAGGAACTCCAGAGCTGGCAGAAATGACTCTAAGTAGTTTGAGACCACAGGGAATGCAGTGATGGAGAAAAGAATAGGAGCTACAACGTAAGCTCATATTACAGAGCCCTGCTAATAAAATGCCAGTGGATGGTCAGCTACATCTTTATAGCCCAGAGGAAGCCTGTACAGAAATAGGTAAGTTAAAAGCATTCTCTTCTAATTACACTCAAAACACATATATGAAATAGAGGTGAATTTAGAAGTGATAGAAACTGGTTTTAGTGTTTGTTTGGGGAATGGAAACAGCACTGTCTTGATATTATTGCAGGTTCTGTATCTCTCACACAGCCTTAGCTAGCTATAGGAATAATTATTGGTGAAAGCCTTTCTGGAGTACCAAACACAGAACGGAGCTGCAGCCTGTAAGTACTTCAGAGAACGTGCATTTAGTACTTTGCTAAACTGCTCTCTGGTATCAGAGCACAGATTACGTTGAACAGGTTAAAAACAAAGCAGCCAACCAGACTCTGGATAAGCACAAATGGGTTATGTTACATACAGTAACGGAAAAACTGCATTGCCCTTCTTAGAGAGAAGAAAAAAGCAGATGGTTTATGTTGGGGATTCTTCTGATTATTCCATATAATCAGACAGTGAATGTGTGCATCCCAGCTATCTAAATAACCTTGCCAGAGAATCATCACACAGTTCAGTTCTAAGGCTTTTTCCAAACTCAGCAGATACATTTAATATTGCTGTGTTTGAAGATGGCCATACTACAGGGGAAAAGTCCTACCCAAACTAATCCACAGTCCTTTTAGTATTTATGTAAGTTGTGTGATCCCATTTAATCTGATGGAGGAGCAGTTTCAAAGATAGGAGATGTTATATTTCTTGAAAACAGCAGTGAAGCAGAGAAGAGACCTCTTTGCCCATCCCTATGCAGACACACAGCATTTTTCTGCAGGCCCCTGGCTCCAAGAACAGCATCTGATTGGAACCAGTGTTTTCTGTAGCTTTCTTGCTCGCAGGACTACTTAATTTTTAAACAAGCACTGCTTGACAGCATTGTACAAGTTTATTAAATCAGGGGTAATGTGGGCTACCCTGTGCTTCCTTTGGTGTTTGGCCAGCTTAAAATGAATTTATAGCCTAATCTCCTTGTGACCTGAGAGGCAAATTCAGTAAGCTTATGAATGGAAATGATTAATTTTAGAAGCTGAAACATTCTCAGTTGCAATGGATGTGAAGCAATGTGGACCACTAATAAGATTTCATTCAGAATAACATTGTTTCATAGATGGACTTGTTTGCATTTAAACACCCATTTGATTTATTCATTCTCACTTTTTGTACAAATTGTTTCCCAAATAATGCAAATGTGAGTGGTAATACTGAAGAATTACTCCATGTCTGTCTAGAAAGCTGGGAGGGTTTTAACAGTTTACAGAATACAACGTCAGTCCATTCGTTTTCCACATCCTGTAGTAAGATTTCCTCCCTCAGTTTCCATTTCAGATGACCATAAGCCTTTTCTTCTTCAGTGAAAACAGTGTGCTGAATGTTAGTGTTAGTCAGTCTGAATGTCTCATGATCAGTAATGCACAGAGGTTACCTGACAGCAGTCGTCTCTGACTAAATTCCACGGAGGCTGTGCAGAATATTTCAGCTACCTCTGATTCTGATGTAGCTGTCAGTATTGTTGCACATCTCAAGAACTCTGAATCTAACAGTGACATGTCAGTGTGCGATGAAGAATCACTTTGTTCTTTCCTATTTCCTATTAACAATGTCCTCCTGAGTAACTGAGAAAAGTTTGGGGTCCCAAAACCAGCATGTAAGCTGGTTAATTTGAGGAGGAAGCTATGCTTTATCTAACTGGAACATTTCTGGTTCAGGATCTCTGGTTGATTGGCTGTTTTCCTGCAGATGCTGAGCTTTCACTCGAACTCCAGCTTCTTTGACATGAGTCCTCAGAAAGTAATACATTTTTCTCTGTTGTTTTCTAATAGCTGTTAGATTTTCTCCTTGACTTCTTACTGTGTGCACTGTAACACTTTGCCTTTTCTTCTTTGTCTTGCTGTATTTGCATCGACATGTGTGTAAAATACACACTATCTTTTCTGATGCCAGAGCATGTAGTACACGCCCCAGGAACTGGCTCTTATTCACATTTTCCTTTCCACCTTCGCTTTTACACATCTTTTTTTCCCTTATTTCAGAGATGAGAAATCTGCGTTCTGCATTTTCTTCTCTTTCACTTCCTGAAATTTTCTCAAGCTTTTTCTTCAGTACAACATGATAGATCCCACGTAGTGAGCTGCTAGGTGATGTGCTGCTGTATAAATACATATTGTTTTTCCTAGTCACAACCTCCAGTGGTAGAAACGAGATGAAAGTAGGACTGTTCAATTCATGTTTTCTATGCCTCTCAGTACCCAGCCATTCTCTTTGTGTCATCAGGGGAGAAAGAGAGACAGACCATGTCACTTGACTTCTCTTTGCTCGAGTAACATAACCCTGTAAGGAACCAGAGAGTGATACAGATATTGGTGTGCAAGTGGTGATGGGGATAAAACAAACGTATCGTTACAGAGGGCAGCACTTGTCTAACCAAGACCTCTGGCTGCAAATTGCTTTGTTTCTGGGATGGACACAATGAATAAAATTCCTGACATCTATCCTCCATAAAATAGAAGCTGGGATTCCTCGTTAGTGAGATTTTCAGAAGGCAAGACAAAAATATCAAGGAAGGTTCCTTGCTTAGCAATAGAAACGTATACCAAACAAAGGGTAAATAGTCCAAACTAAACTCCTTTTAACCATTACCAATCTGTTCTCTCAGTATTTTCTTTGAATTAAAATCTTGCACCAGGAAGCTGACCTATACACCAGTAGTGGTACCTCACCCTCTGTTAATAAAAGCCTAACTATTGCCTTGAGAAAAGTAATTATTTTCCTCACGTTTGTAAGTGTATTCTGAAGCAGGCCAAATCCTGGACATGTGACATGAGTACAAGTTTTGAAGCTTCTGAATCGAGGCAGTCCTCAAATTCTCCAGGACAAAAGTTCACGGTGTAGCCTCATGCTGAAAAATCCAATGGTTGCCTCATATTCTCTTGTAGAGAAGGATAATTATTTTATACTTCTCATACAGAAATATATGTATGTATGTATGTATGTATGTATGTATGTATCTATCTATCTATCTATCTATCTATCTAATGCCTTATCTGTGCATTACTAAAAACAGTAGCTTGTCATGGAAAATCTCACAAAATTCAAACGTAGGTTATATTGATTTCTGAATAATCTGATGCACTTGTAAAAACACATAGAAACTCTACTAAATGCAGCAGATTTTCTTCATTTATTAATTGCAGTCTTCTCTAAGATAAAAGCAGGCCTCCTATTAGTGTGCTTTCTTTTCTTAACCCCCTTACCATATCAACCTCTACAACTGTTAGGGTTGCTCTGCACATCCCATTCTTCCACTCTAATGCTTTACTCCATTATTATTTCTGAAAAACAAACAAGGCAGATGCTTTTCACTAAATAAATCTTTCCCTGCTTTCATCACTTCATTTTAAATGCACTCACTGTTGCAGCCATTGCTGCTTGTAGTCTCAACCAGGTGGGCACCACACTCTGACGAACCTGTCCTTGCAATGGTGGCTTTCCTGACCATAGGAGAAAAAAAAATGGAGAAAAAACAACACAGAATGAAAAGTTACCAGAGAAAATAAACATTAATTGTGTGATACTTCCACTAGAAAAAAAAAAAAAAAGAGAGCAACATAGCTCTTCTGCAGTTACTTCGTAATTAAAACTCAACATTTCTGAGAAGATGTATTTGAGGGAGAGCAACAGAGATCAGAGGCAGGACAAAGCACTTGGACCTACAAGGCTTCTCTCTTGAAGCTAATGTTCTTGTTCCAGTCTGATTTGTCAGGATTTTATTAAACAGTGAGTGGATAACACAAAATTGTTCAATTTATCTTTACCTCTCTTAGCATTTAGAAGGGAAATTTCAATAGTGTGGTGTTTTCCACATTTGAGGAGAAACAGATCCTTTAGACAGATCTTTCTCTTGCTTTCTCTTGCTTTCTCTTGCTTTCTCTTCTTTCTTTTAATAGTAATTAGACATCTGCTCTCTTCAGAAGAGTCATGAGCTGTTCTCCTTTCTGTCCAGTTTGTGTCCTGTGGAGGTACAACTCCTCCACAAAATCTGCTGTCTTGGATAGCTCCGATGGCTTTATTCCTAGACCTGTGGTTTTGGCTGGCAGAGTTCCCATTCATCAATATAAGCTTATCATATAGGTAATTTGGCATTTTAATATGGTCTTATAATATAGTATATAAATAAATTGCTGTTATTCTAGTATTCCATGGGGTTTTCTCTACCCCTCTAAGTGTGGCACTCCGTCCTTTGCATATTTTTTCTTGTTATAAATCTGTGTTAGTGGAATATATGCTAATCAGCTACATAATCAGATCCACCTGGACACCTACCTGTGCAACCTGGTCTAGGGAGCCTGCTTTGCCAGGAGGTTGGACTAGATGATCTCTAGAGGTCCCTTCCAGCCCCTACAATTCTGTGATTCTTTCTTAATTGTCTCCCTTGTACAATATGTTTCTGGAGAAGGAAGGGCCAGATGGACCTCTGCTGACCTGTGAACTGCTTGTAGCAAAACATGCCATTTGTTACCTGAGGAACAATGTAATAGCAGGGATTTTGAATGCTTTCCTGTTTTTCTCAGAACACAACTGCAGACTTGTCCTGAACCAGCCTTCTGTAGAGAAGTTAATCATGATTTTGAGATTTCCCAAGATAGGCTGGTATGAAAGCTAGATCCATGGGCAGCTAAGTCATCAGACTGAGTTGCTGTCCTTGTTTCTCTGAGAGGCTCTACTGCTTGTTCTGCCTAAGTAAACTGATTTCTATAAAGAAATGCAGTTTTTGAGGTTAACCTTCCAACTATGTAAAATAGGAGCTGTGCAGACCTGTAATTGCTGTTATGCTAAGTTTCTGTACGTCGGTATGTAAGGGTCTTTGACCATAAAACTTAGTAAATTGGCTCCAGCCTTCCCTAATTTTACTGTATGCAAGAGGAAAAAGCTTCTATAATGGATTAGTCTTTTTTTTTCCTCTTTTTTTGCCTCTGTAGAAACAGTTATATGAGACATTGTGTTATTTATGTTACGTAAAGCCATGCTTCCAAGATCACACCAAAGAAGAGATGTCGTATTGGCTTCATAAGGGAAAGTTAGAGCTTCACAACATATCTGGGGGTATTTCTCAATGGAGATACTTTTCATCTCCCAGAGATTTTCAGCAAACGTTTTCTGTCTCCAGAGCAACACTGCTACATTAGCAGAGATCACACAGAGTCTCCATGCATCTCTACAGGAGAGCTGGGCTTCTGCCTTTTCTGCCACAGCTACCAACACAGGGAGCAATTAGTGCCCCACTGCAAATTGCTCTCAGTTGGATCCAGAATGATAACACCAGCAAGAAGTCTGCGGGCTTCTGTACACAGATGGGTGATGGTATTTGAATAGCACTGTGTTTGATGAGCACTGGTTTGGGTGGTGGTCCAAACACATGCACACGTGGCTGCAGTCAGCTTTGCTTTTCAGTTCATTTTTCAATGCACCATCATGGGCGTGAGGTGAGGTTAAGGCTTCTGCTTGCCAGGGTGAGCTGGGAACAGCTGTGGGTGCTTTGGGAGTGCCCAGGGAACCCTGTTCTACATTCTCTACTGGGCTCCTCTTGCCTCTTATTGTATTGCTGATGGCACGTGATGGACACAATGAACCTTCTGCCAAAGAAGAGAAATTTGACAGCATCTTTGGCTTCTGGAACACTGGAGTGCTTTTCTAGGTTGAAATACCCACCTAACTCAGAAAGTTGTTGAGACAGTGAGAAAAGCAGTGTTCAAGGAGTACCAAGTGCTCCAAGTTCTCCCTTTCTGGCTTTCTTGAGAAGAGAAAAAAACCAAAACCTAGCTCATGGATGAAAACAACTGCCTTCATCAAAGACCAGGTATCAGCAAAGAAGATAAGGATGAGCTTGTTTGCCCAAACAAATTTGGTGAGGCACTGGCACAGGCTGCCCAGAGAGGGTGGTGGATCCCCCTTGGAGACATGCTCTGAGCACCTGATTGAGCTGTAGGTGTACCTGTTCTGTGCAGGAGAGTTGGACTAGCTGACCTTTGGGGGTTTCTTCCAACTCAAATGATTCTATGACTTGTATGAATTTTTGAAGTTATTTAAAGCTCTGTTCTATTCTAATAACTTTATAATAATTTGTAAATACTTTTTTTTTGCTAACTACCAATATAGGGCTGCACTGCTGATAAAATAGGAATAATTTAATTTAAATGTCTAAGGGAAGGGAGGGATATCCTCTACTTTTTTTAATACTGTTTTATCAACTACTCTGAATCTCTTCTCAGTGTACTCAGCTATAGGAAAATGGCACTTGGTTTCTATTACGGCAGCTGGGGTGAAACTAGACTGGCTCTTCAGAAGTTGCTTATTGAAAGGTGCTGATCAGAGGGGTTGATTTGGCAATCTGATTATGGAAAAGTGAGGAACAGAACTGCAAGAAGGACATCATAGCCAGAGAGAAATGCAGCATAGAAGCACTGAGAGGCTTCATGTGTGCGATGGCTAATAATTACAGGGCCTACTAAGTTGTCCTATAAAGGCATAAATATATATAGTACCTCAAAAACAAGGGAGGACATAAGAGATTGACTTGTTTGCACAAATAGGAACTGTGTAAAGGCACCAGTTACTTTGGCTGCCAACTGCAGTGAAGCTGCACTTTGGTAATTACCACTGCTTCTTAAACTTTGGACAATGTAAGAGTTTACTAATATTTTAAAATATTAATGGTAACTCCAGGTGTAATGTGCAATTTCTCCAAAACTGGCCTTTTGGAAAGCAACTAGAAGTAGTATTTTAGAAAAGACATTTAGAAGGAAGTAAAACATTATAAGCAACAAGTTGAGACATCCACATTAATTATGCTAAATAACCACACAAACCTTATGGATAATGCATTACATACTTTTATATTCAAATAATTAGTACATGATTACCAGAAGCAATTTCTACTTGATTAAATAGCTTCAGCACTCAGAAGTGCTTTTACCTGCAAAGGAAGTAGAATGTTCCAATTAAAAGAACTCCGAGAAGGAGAAGTGAAGCCAAGAGAACTGCAAACAGGTCACCTTTTGTTTGAGACTTGATGCTGGGCAGCAAAACTTCTTCACAGCGTGCTCCTGTGTAATTCTCAATACACCTGGAAAGCCAAGTTGTATATGAATGAGAGCATTAGATGTCATCTAACATAAAAAGTCTTTTTGTCTTAAGTGGGGTGAGCGTGGGGAGAAGTTTACATTTCTTTCATAGCACTTTCTTAGGGCATTTCCACTTGCCTCATATTTCTGGAATAATGGGAATTAGGCATGTTGGGCATTGCATTTATATTCTGATTCATACAGTTGTTCCCTAAAATTGTTAAATTGTGTATTTCTCAATATGTTTATTGGATTAACAATATATCACACAGTTAAATCTGCCTCTTTTATAGGTAGATTAAATTAAATCCAGCTTTTTAGTGTTAACCGGGTTATCCCACAGGATCTTATCTTGCACATTGTAGTCGTACTTTCTTTTCTTCCTACTGTGTAACTTGTTCCTATTCTTTGTTGAAGAGCTCCTTGTGAATTCATCTAAGACACCTGAATAGCTAAGACACTTAAATTGCAAAGGTAGTTTATTTCAGTGAAATAATTTGTTCCAAAAAATAATTCGTGCTCAGTGAATGACTCTGAGAGACTTAATTGAAGGTTTCCCTCCTATGCTTATTTCACATAGTGAGCTTCTGAAAACTTCTTCCAAAGAGAGGATTCCCAATACATCAGAAGCTACAAAAGAAGCAGAAAGTTTTGCACAGTGCAGAAAAACATCTTGAACTCTTACGTTTCTTCCAGACAAAACTTGTTTGCACATCTAGGCAGTTAGCTTAGGCACCCTAGGGAACAAGGCTTCTGAAGAGCTGCAGTGAGCCAGCTTAAACTATTTGTTATGCAGAAATTAGGCTTGTCTTATGAAATGACTACAGCCTGAACAAGTGCTCTGGGACTTCCTTCTGCCTCGTTATTGAGACATTATTAGGAAAGAAAGGAACACATCAAACCTCCTCCATTTGAAAAATAACCCCACACAGTCTGAAAATCTGGTGTTTAATGGGAAGATTCAAACAGAACTTCCTTCCTTGCTGGTAAGTAATACATCTTAGAAAAAAGAAATTCCATCCATAAGATAGCCTCCTTTGTGACAACAATGTTGAAGACAATCCTGTTGCATCTAATTGTTCTTAGGTAGTTTGCAGGGATGAAGAAATGAAGTATAGCCTTAAAATATGGATTTTCTATTTATCTTTCATTGTGTATAGAAATGAGCAGGCATTAAATGGCAGCTTGGGAGGGTAGTGGTGTCTATATGTAAAATGAAGATAGAGAAGACTGACTTAAATAAGGCTGAAGCTTGGCCTGCTACTTTTGGAAGATGTCTGCAAGAAGCACAACAGCAAAACCCTTAGAGCTCCCAGAACAACCTCCTGACAGAGCAATTAGAATCAGTGCCTCCAGTAGCCTGATGTCTATAAGCAGCAGAAACAGAAACATAACCAGAGACACAAACCAAAATGTGACTATGGTCCAGAGCTAAATGTGATGGGTTGCATGGGGGAACTATGTGGGGTTTCTTATGGTCTATTTTAGTAGTAGTAGTAGTAATAACATTGTTATTAATACTATTTGTAGCGTTAATATGATTAATAATATTATTAATAACACTGTTATTTTTTATTGCACTGCTTATACAAGCTGGGCTAGCCATTGCCAGAGCTACTGTTAGAGATGATGACTGGGAATAAACTAAAGCAGCTAGACTGCTGTGAATGTTTCCAGGTGTGTAGGTTGAAAGAGAGCTCTGAGGACAAGACAGCAGCTTCTGTAAAGGCATTTACATCATATAGTGATGCTAAGTGTAGGTCAGGAACTGAAACAGAGACATGGAAGATGCCTTACTGCTTGTCATTAGCTATGAGGGGAAGAATTACCATACCAAGCAAGTTCTTGTTGCATGTTGGGCATGTAGGCTAAGTTGACCAAAATGGGTTTTGTGCACAAAAAGTAAGCATATCTACCAAGGAAGACTACAAAGGAAACACTGGAGGTATGTATAGATGGTGCCCCACAGTGCTGATTATTATTTAATGAGGCTTCCAACATGTTTGTATCTCTCTGAGAATGAGCAATAACTTGTCACCCAAGGGAGATTCCGACCTACCTCTGAGCTTACACCTGGATGACAGCTGAGCCCTCTGCCAGGCCAGGTATGCTGTAAACCCAAGGGTTGTGGTGGCAGCAGCAATGGCTCAGTTATTACAAGGAAAAGCACTGGGGTATGTCAAAGAAAACAGCAAAGGAAGTAACTGATAGAGCTGTGTTGTTTAAGAGATTGCTATGGCTCTTCAGTATTCTCCACTTTGATTTCTTCTTATTGTGTTTGGTTTTAAAAAAAATGTGGTATGTGGGGGGAGGAAGGCATCTAAAACTCTGAGATGTCTCAAGACTAAAACTGCAGTAACCCATTAAATAAAGCAGGTAACCTAAAAGCTGTTACCATTTAATACCATGCGACCTAATTCAAGTAATGTCAATAAACATTCTGAAAACATGGAAGTGAAATTTGATTTGCACTCCTCATGACATATTTAATTTATAGTCTGTTTCCACTCCAGCCTGGATTTACTGTAAAGCTGAGGGATTAAAGAGCATGCAGCTTCCTTGGTACGTCACAGTGTAGCACTTAAACTTGTCTGGTTGGGTGCCAACTGGTTGCTGACCTTAAGGCCTACCTTATTTTGAAAGGCTTTGTATGCTGTACTCACAAAATCTAGAACCAAACTAATTATAAAATGCTATTTTGTTATTAAAACAAACTTGCTAAGTGGCTTAGTAATTCATATTGATCAAAATTATGTAGGCTGAAGTTAAACTATGCTTCATTTTTCTTGTTTTTAGCTTTTATTCTGCAAAATTTTCTTAAGGAATTTACTGCATCACAGAAAGTGGAAAGCACTTTACTTAGTGACTACATTCTGTACGTATCTTTGTGTGTTTGTGCTCCTCTCTGTTTCTATTACTGAAGGTCTCGCTTCTTGCTATTTCTGGCACTGAAGTCATAATAATCTGTGACATGGGCAACTTCAGGCTCTATCTGAGGAAAACGGGCTGAGCTCCATAACGTATTTAGTGATCTGAATTGCCTCTGGCAGCTGCAAGGTATGATTTCAGATAAGAGATTAACAAGGGGTTAAGGGGGAAGGAACAGCCAAGAAGGAAAAATGTCAAGCATATCTAAATCCAACAAATAGATTGCTGTCAGCATATCACCACGCTCACTTGGTATGGCTCCCAGCACCAATTTTCTGTGACTTATGGACTACTAGTTCAGTACTAAAGGTCTTCAGTACAGGTCTAAACTATGACATGAAGAACTACCAGCATTTCTTTGAATTCTTTGTATTCAAAAATAAAATTGAAGTCTTGTACAGATGACTGGAGGGTAGAAAAAATAATCCCACAGGTATCATCACTTATTAAAGCTCTGCCACTGATCAAACAGTCACCATTTACTTAAGGACAATGTGAGACTTCTCAGAATTACTGCACTCAGCTGCTGGGAGAAGGAAAGATAGGCAGACTGCTCTGATTGCTTGAGATAATGCTCCAGATATTTATTGTAAGTATAGTGGCATTTCAGGAGCCTATTCCTGAGAACCTGTGGCATAACTTAAGAATAGAAATGCAGCTTGAGTAGGGCATTGTTCCCTAGCAAGTGAGAGAGAAATGCTTTGTAGAACTGAATAAAGTAACAGGAATAGAGAAGGGAATATAATATTCATAGAAGCATTCTTGAATAGCAATGAAAACTGTCAGATAATGCTAGGCTAATGTGATATATGAAGAACAAATAAATAGGCTTTGGTGTAAACTGAGGCTAATGGAAAAGTTCTAGAGAATGTGTGTAAAGGGAGCTAAGTCAGTGGTCCAAAGGAAAAATGAAGCAGGAGGAAATAAAGTTGATCCTTCTAGCTAAAGGAAGTTGCATAGATAGATAGGATTAGGTTAAAATCACAGGGTTAGAGATCTGTTGAGATATAGTAGACTGAGCTGACATAAATCATCCATGGAAGCCATATTCATGCTCTGCTTAAAGATAAACATGGGGAGAAAAAACTAACAAACAAAAGGAATGCAATGGTGGAGTTGCAAACAGGTCATTGAGACTTAGCAACTTTCTCCTAAATAGAAGACAGAACCAGATCTTTAAGGCAGTCCTTCAAGAGGAAAAGGAGCCACGAGGCCTAGGACTCTAAGGAGTAAATTTATTCATATTTATTCAATATGTGAATATAACATTATAGCAAAGGGAAAAATATCTGCACTAAAGAAAAGCACGTGCAAAACTTAAACATCCTGAATGCTAAATGTATTAATTCTTCCTGGATGCAAATTTTAGAAATGTTTCACTTGTCTTGGCAATTTGATAGTATCTGCTTGGCAGTGTGCAATGGATCGAGGATCACAAAGCTTCCTATCTGTGCTTTCTCTGGGCTGACTTGTTGACACCTTCACCAAAAGAGATTCCTTCCTGCATAAAAAAACATTGTCTTAAAACCCCAAAATGATGGAAGCTTTTGTAGAAACAGAAAAAATAATGTTGGGTATCTCTTGGTTGCATTTACATAAACAAACATAGCTAATGTGATCCTACCAGTAGGCTATTCTGTTGTGCATTTTCAAAAATGCCTTAACTGAACATGTTCAAATACTGGCTTGCATGAGTTTTTAAGAAGGCACTGGTGCTGACATGCAAACCAGTGAAGGGCTATGTTAAATACACAAGCAACTGATGCTTTAAGATAACCAAGAAAGGTAAGGGTTTCTGTGTCAAGTCTTTTCCTAAAATTGGTGGGAAAGAAAGTAAGTGGACATCAAGTGAGCAGCAAAACTTACTCAAAAGATGATCTTACACTGTTGCATCAGTAGAGTGCTAAAAATTGCAGTGGAGTTGCACACTCAGTGGCTGCAAGCAAGACAGAAAAGCAACCTCTAACAAGCATGTGGTTTAGGAACAGAATCCAGACTCGTGGGTATCTATAGTGTCTTTTAGAAGCAGTCAGGTTTAATAGACACAACTTTAAAAGTCAGTGACAGCTCTAGGTTGATCTTGTTTATAATGGATACCTTAAAGCAGAACATGGAAAAAGTTAAGCGTGACATATTTAGAGTTGTTAATATGGCAGGTGCTTGAATGCATGAGTACAAAGGACATAAAAGCCTGCTTCTGGGCTACATACAATATGAGGGGGTTATAACAATTACTTGTGGTCACCTGGCTGGGTGTTGCTGTTGCACAACGACATTTGTCTGTTGGCTCAAAATGGTCCTGTGTAGCATTCCAAAGTTGATTTTTTTTAAATGGGGAAAAAAAAAATTTCTTCTCTAAGAAATGATAATTTCTAATGCAATCAGATTTGAAAGACGGCTGCCTTCAGATGTTTGAGAACAGTTGAGACTAGACACTCCTCTTTCACAGAGCATCCAGGCTTCTGCTTTCCTTGATGCCAACACACACCCACGTACACACCTGCACCTCTTGTCAGATCAGATGAGCAGCTCTTATATATGAACTTAATATAGCACCCGTGCTGGAGATGAAACACTGACATAATACTTTAATCAGAACTACCCACGGCAGCATCAATAAAAGGGTGGAAGGAAATAGATTGCATTGAATTAGATGACAGGACATGACTAGCAGGTCTAGAATTACAGTTAGAGATCGGATCAGAAAGCATCAATAAAAAAATAAACACAGCAGCTTTTCAGTAACACAAAGCATTACTGCAGTCTCATTTGCAGACACACTGCCTGTCTGATTTAATTGAGAAGGCAGGGTTTCCTTCTCTTCCAGACTCTAAGGTGGGCAGCACAAGCAATATCTGACAGATTAATCATTGGAAGTAAGATTTGATTCAGATGCACACACAGATGTCCCATTGCTTATTATTATACAACGAGTGTTGATTTTAGTTTTCCTTTAGTCTTCTTTTAGTGAGGAAAAAACTGCATGTTACCTGGTAGAAAAATTACTTGCACGTACAAAAAGCTCTAAGTAGTAAAAGACATCTGAAAAATAAGCTGTGTGCCAATGTAATCGAGATTTTGAAGATTGACAGCTTCAAAATCACTGTAATCTTTGGTCTGTAGAAGTCTTTAACTAATTCATACACTATAAGGGCATCTAGTAAATATGAAAAAGACTTCAAAGCCTAAGTCAATGAGCAATGGCAAAGTTACCTGGAAGTTTTTAAATGGCTTTAAAAAAAATTCTGTATCCACAGGATTTTCCAAACTGCTACTCTGAAGCTGCATTCGTGTCCATAGAGAGTAAAATAAATCACATGCTACTACTGGAAATAAGTGGAAAGAATGGATTATTTTCCCTTAGCATGCCATATGTGATGTGCTTTGCCATAATATCTGGTGAGTCTTATCACTAATATGTCTCAAGCTCATGAGATAACGTAGTAATTTCTATTTTATGTCCCATTAAAAATGAAGTGTAATAATTAACTTTTTGGTTATACATTCGGTGTGTATTCTAACCTCTGTTTGTAGCTTTCAAGCAAAAAGCAGAATTGGAAAATACTGACTGGATACTTTTTTCAAAACAGTTGTTTTCAAACGAGATTAGGGTATGCAGAAGCATGGTTTTGAAGGCAAGGAAAGTAGCAAAGCTCAGTAGTCTTCAGCAAGATGTAAATTCTGAAGCAGCAAGTGTATCACATGTGGGGACATTCGACAGTGAATGAAGGTCCCACTTAAGAAAGAACCAGACAAGGATAAGGTGTACAGAAATATCCCGATGGCTTGTAAAGTCATACATCCTAAAGCATGCATTAACTGTGTGTTCTGCTCTGAAAATGTTGAGTGGAAAGGGGGGGAAACAAACAAACAAACAAACCAGCAAACAACAGCCTGTATCTTCTCTGAAATGAGAAAGAAGGTTCTCAGGGATGTCCTGTGTAAGACAACACAGAAACAGCAGAACTTCACCTCACAATGAAATCTTAACTTAATTCTGCACTGCTTTAATTAATGATGATGGGACAGCTGCACATCAGCTGCTGAGGCAAACATCTTTCAGCCCAGCATTTTGTGATACACCTGAGGCAGCTGCTTTCACAGCCTTCTCTGTTCTGCTGTGTGTTTGTTTATTTAGTACAGCTGAGCATTCCCAGGTTTGAAGCTCATTTTGCATATGGTGACAGATGTGCCTTTTGATGCTGAGGTCATTAACTCAGTGTTAGAAAAGGAACAAAGGAAGATGGCAGCTGAGCAACCTCATGTTTTAACATAATCAGCTGTATTTAAAATCTGCTCTGTTGTGCTGTGGGAGGAAAAGAAGGTCAACTATTGTTTTATTTATATGACATCTCTACAATGTATATATATCCAATTCTGAATGGATATTTCAGTTCTTTATGCTGAAATATCCAGAAATAAACAGTGTCTCTTAATTTGCTAGGATGCAAGGAAATGTCTTTCTAAAGAATGATGCAGTTTTCCCATTTATGTTGTGAAATTACTTCCAGTGACATCACATCAGGTAAGCTGGACTATGTTTAGCTCAACGCATGTGTCCAGATGAATAACTTTGCCATGGCAAATGTGTTTTAAGGTATTTTGACAGTTTGCTGGTCCATTCTTATTCCATTTGGCTCTTTTAATCAACACTGTGCTAACAATGAAGCAGCTTTTGAGTCTAAAAATCTGCTTCAGTTTTTGTGTTGGTGGGAGAGATCATCTGAGAGCACCTGGAAGCTGTCGGTGGGGTCTGCAAGAAATCTGTATTAAAGAAACTCAGAGCAACTGTGTGATGCTGTGATTCTGTGATGCTGACAGTCCTGAAATTCCAGGGTGCAGAATATTTTTCTGAATTCTGCTGAATAGCGATGCGTTTTTTTCTGTCGTTTCTATTCACATCACTGCTGATTACTAAGATATCTGTGTGTAAACAAAACCTTTCTCATCTATAATTAGCTTTCTCTGACTGATTAAGGGACATGCTTAGAATGAGGACATGCTTAAATAGAATGCTTCTATTTAAACCCTTATAACTCCATAATCAACCATTAGGTACAGAGGAAAAATACTTGATAATTTAAATGCAATAAGATTGCCTGAGTGTAACAGAAATGTTCTTAAGATGGTACTTTTCTGCTTCAGCAGATTATAAAATCTTCTAGCACGTGAATTACAAATGACTTCATTTGGAGCTTTTTTGAAGTGGAACTTATCTATGCTGACTAGCTTGTGCTCCTGAAGAATGACTTCTGAATATTTGTTACTTATCTACAGTTACTTCATCAAATATGCCTTCCTTATAATGCAGTCCACCAACAGTCGAGACTGAGTGCTTTGAAACCATATAACTATGTTCAGCCTACTTTTTTCCACATAAGCATTTAAATATTAATAACAAGGGATTCCTTCTAGAAAAAAACACGCATCAGTGAAGGTACATGAAATGCATGTTTTACTTTGTGTGTGCGTGTCGTATGTGTTTTACATCACAGGAGTTTGTGAGGTTTATCAGCTATAATTACATCACTCTTGAGCTTTATCCTTGTTTCTGGATTGGATTCATTGTATGACACTGGACAATACACATGGCAGTGATATGTTGTGCTTGTTTTTTAGTTAGCATTTACTGCAAAATTTCCTTTTCTCTCCTCATCTACTAGGTGAGCTTGCATGCCTGAGCTTGTTTCTTTAGATTGAACTGTCCCCCACAAAACAGAAGAAATTCTTGAATTAGGCATGTTAGAAAACATTCTGTTTCTTTCTTCTGTTTCACCCGATTGCTGTTACTTATAACTCAAGACTGAAGAGGGAGCAGAAGCAGAAGGAAAGAGGTGGCATCCACAACTATAGGCAGTAGGTGTCCGAATGTCTATTATTATGGTATGTAAACTATAAAATTAACCATAATTTATCTCGATGAACAATAATTCAGAATTAGTAAATGCAGAGCCATGAAAATTAAAATTTAATATGGCATCATTTGATGTATTGGTGAAAAAGAAAATAAAAGGATAGGTCTGTATTTACACAGGGAATCCAAAAGCAGGACTGCAGTCAACAAATGCAAAAGCAGGAGATGGACTCTGAAGGGAAGAATGGCCCAATAAACTAGTGGCCTAACAAATATCTATATTTACCTGACTTTATTTTACATTTCCTAGATGCTTCTTCACCAAGTGGTCTTTGGCTGTCACTGCAAATCTGCCCTTTGAGCATCTCCTTGTGATTCAGAGAACATGGTAAGTCTTGGCTTATATTCATGGGGTTTTTTTTTGCCTTAAAAAATAATATTCTTTTTTGTGCCTTCCATTTTTCTTTATGTCAGGCCATTTTTGCATGATCAGAATTTTTGCAGTATAAATCACCTGGAAGAAAAACTAGGAAGGTACTTTGCCACTCCATATACTTTGACTTACACTTTATTCTCCATTCAGCAAAGGGTATTTGTTGTATTGTAATGAGGGGAGGAAACATGGCTCTAAATATAGAAGCCATCCTGAATGCATACATAACTGAGTGCTGTTGCATCCATCAAACAAGTATACCCCAGGTATACTCATTTGGTTTTCCTCACTGTCATCTCTGTGGGCTTGGTAAGTTATGTGAGTGTGAACTACTGAGTTTCAGACAGCTATAAGTAACAGTTATTTTCTTTCACTCAGTGGTTTAACAGTGCATTCTTAAAGCAGCAAAATGGAGAAACTGTTTTGAGACAGCTACCATCCAGTATTTAAACACAATTTTACATTTAAACACAAATTTTAGTTTCACTGACCTGCAGAATGGACTGGGTACAGTAGGAATCATATAGCAAATGCCTCCATTTAGACAAAAAGATCCATAACTGGTGCCACAGAGTTCTTCATGATCTTAAAAATAAGACCAAAATAAAGAGTGAAAAATTGAGATTTCTGTATTTTCATCAATAATTACACTTAATATATATATATATATATATATATATAAAACATGTGTGTTTCAGGGATGAGTTGTGGTGCAGCTTCATTTTAAGAAAAACAAACCAGGACAAAAAAAAACACACTAAGAACAAATACAGACTCAGTCTTGCTTCTCAGGCCAGCAGTGTAGGCACCATTTATCTTGCAGAATTGTTTTAGGTAACTGTGACTATATGCAAAAAAGTTGCAAATCTGTCATCATTATGAATGAATGCAGGAACTTTCTTGTGCATGGAGAGAAGCTTTTGATTCTCCATTGCCTTTCCTGACCACCAGCCATACAGTGAAGGGGTACACATGACATGAAGTCCAGTTTGTCCTGCTCTAGTGGCATAAACCATTTTGAACTTAACTAGCTTCTGTGAGAGAAAGAGAGTCAGTACAGATAATCCCAGAATATTTCCAGCTGTGGTTCAGCTGTATTAGGTACTGAATTATAGCAGCTGGACACCACCAGTTTTAACAAATAAAAATAAAACTACAATATCTTGATCAAAAGAAAAATAGAACAGTCTTCTGACATTGGAAGCCTGAGAATCGTGTGTTACTTCACGCTTTAGGTGTTGTTTTTGCTGCTGTTTCTCCCAGAAGTTGTGAAAATCAAAATTTGCTGTCTCACTATTTATGTATAGAAGACATGCTCTGTACACAATATGGCATTGTTTAGAAGGAATCAAAACTTTCATTTGTTTTTCAGGAAACTAATAGAGTTGTGGTTCTCCTTTGTTCCTGCAGGAAAAAGTGAGAAAGTGTGGTCAAAGGCATTCTGCCTGAGAAGGAGCTTCTGTATATAAAACTTTGTGTATGGAATAAATCTGGCTTTTCTAAGAATACTGGAAAACGTTAGCCACTCCTTATGCTGTGCAGCAACCACACCTGGCATGCACTGGACCATCTTCAGTAATTCCACTCTCCTCATCTTTTCTTATATTTTTTCCATTTTAGCAATGTCATCTGGTCATGGAGTGTAAATGAAGTCCATATATCATTTTAAGACCAAGGCAGTTATAGCACAGAGATCAACAGGGTTGAAGTTTCATGTTCATGCTATCCAAGTGCTACCATCCAAATGGTAACTGAACCTTTTGGCACGTGTGCAGATAAATTAGGGACCTGGAGGGGAGACGTAAGCCTGGAAAGATTGTTTGTGTTTGACCTTATTGCACTGGTTCAGGATGTGATATAACAGAAACATGTGCTCCACCTCATGTCATTAGGAGGGAAATGGAAATTTATTTTAACTCTGACGCTTTCTGTGCTCATCTATTGGCAAACAATTTGCTGCAAGTTCACCATGGAAATAAACTAGATGCCTCAGTCATTCAGAACTCAGAATATTTAGGAAAAAGAGTTATTTTGCATGGGTAACTGTCTGACTGCAAAATGGCAACAGAAAACATGAACTACAAATTGTTTCATTTCAGTCTACTCAAACATAAGAGTGAAACTTCTGTGGCAGTGTAATTGAATTGAAGGCCAAACTCTTCCTAAAATGAAAAGAGAGAATACTGAATACATTAGTACTGTATCAAGATATAAGCACCAAGTGAGAAAAAGCAAAACTCTCAGCCTAGACCTGGTCTCAGCTCCATTTAGTGTCTGAGGGAGTAAAGTGTTGAGATTCTACCAGTTGGAAATGTGAGACAGGGTAGGCCCTGCAGAAAAAGGATTTCAGATAGCTCAAGAAAAGCCTTCAAAAAAATTCTTGTGAGAATTAATGGGAATATATTAACTGCCTTATAATCCTGCTTTACAGCTGTATGCTTTTTCTTTTTGCAGAGATAGGCCTGTCTGACTGTCTCATACTGGTGTAGCAGTGGAGCACTGAAACAAACTAGATGCCTCAGTCATTCAGAACTCAGAGTATTTAGG
Organism: Phasianus colchicus; assembly: GCF_987193195.1. Lineage (NCBI taxonomy): Eukaryota > Metazoa > Chordata > Aves > Galliformes > Phasianidae > Phasianus > Phasianus colchicus. Next base: position 3,772,828 of record NC_143447.1, on the reverse strand, counting down.
AAAAAGATCGTCTCACTATTACAGTGTGATCCATGTATTGAGGATCCAATTGGACATTTTTGTTCTGGAAAAACACCTCAGGTACTCTGTTTTATAAAAAGCGAGGGAGAGAGAACAAGAAGTGCCTAGGAGGCCCTCAAAACCTTTTCGACTGCAATTACAGACAATTTCTCTACAGGCTGTTTCTTTCTAGAGCTATGCTTCATTTTAATGCTAAGGGGAAAATTGTAACCTTAATTCTAGCAATAATGGGATGCATGAACAAACATCTACATCCATGTAGGTCAGGTGCCCCGGTTTCCAAGTAAGTGTGCTTTTCATTAATACCAAATTACATCCTTTGCTACTACTTAAGTACTCAAGTAAAACAGTATTAAGTAGACCACACAATTATGAAGGAGAAGAAAAGAAAATTCAGGATACTCTAACAGTAAATAAATAAATAAAAATTGGTTTCTACTAGTAGAGGATTTTTTACTATTCAAAAATGCGTATGATTGTATTCAGTACCCACTGCACCAAAATACTGTCGTTTGGATCTAATTTGATAGCTATAGCTCTGTATTTGTAGGCAGGAGTGTATAAAAGTAACACTTTAACCCTTTGAATTTATAGTCAATGATGCAGAAGAATATAACAGAGAATCAGAGGAGGTTCGCTGCAAGGAAAACTCAATTACAATAACATTGGGGAATATGTTACAATTTGTCATGTGAAAATGCTAATTGTACGTTTTGAAAGTCAAATAGATGCTACATTCAGACTAGTATTATCAAGATAGAGAAGTTTAACAAGTCAAGTGGTGATGAGAAGTTAAATTTTTTGCATTTTTAATTGCCCAATTAATATGATTGCAGAAATGCTATCAAAAAGAAATGCTACGTTCTACACAATGTTTATCTGCATTCTGATATATCCTTCTACATGAGAGATTAAAGAAAAGTAAGATACAAAAGTTATTTTTTAAAAAATGTCTGGTTTTGCTGAAAGGGGAGATAGAAAAGAATGAAGCAAGATTGTTCCTTACAAAGCTAGACTGATTATTTAAAACTGGCAGAGGTTACAGCAGCCTCCAAATACACTGACGCACAATTTCTCTTTTCAAGGACGTTCATGAACACTTGACACTCAACTATCTTGCCTATTCCCATTTAATTTATTTTTTTAAATTAACTTGACCATCCTATCTATTAAAAAGAAAAGCAAATGAAGGCTCAACACCACCTTAACCCTCAGAGAACCAAATTAGCCTTGCTAATCCACATGCTGACTCAAGTGTAGTGCCTGGTCCGGAGGATAAAAGTCTACGGACCGCCCAGGCCTGAAGTCTGACAAAACAAAAGGGGCAATGGTGGGAAATGTTGACCAAGAACAAAGGAGTTATAGCAATTTTCCTCACTTATAAGTGAGGAAAACCACTTATAAGTGATCACAAACCATTACATTCTAGGACTGAACAAAGCAAACTTTGAGCATGTGTTCCATTGACGTGTTGTAAGTGAAGACATTCCCATGCAGCAGTTATGATGATCCCACAGGCAGCTGTCAAAATCAATGCAAATTTAATGAACTCTAATTATATATATATGCAAGTAAGGAGCTGGAAGAAATTACCTGTTCGCATATTATTCCAACAATTCTAATTCTTGGGCAGAAGCTATTCTTCTAAAACGGCACCTAAAGAGAAACGTGTAAATGTAGCATGTCATTATTCATCCTAGTGACCTTTTCCCCTGAGGAAGCAGCTACTGGAATGCATCTTGCAGTGTTGCTGCTACGACATTTGTTGTACTTTGGCAGCAACGTTACATGTAAATTCCACTAACTCAACCTTAATGGCAAGCATTTAAGCACACCGTTAATTTCTAAGGGCAAGGCTACAGAGTGAAAACAAATTCACACCAAAGCATGCTTAAATACCTTAAAGTATTGGATTTTAAAGTGTGGACAATCATTCATAAAATATGGAATAGAAGCTGTCTGTCTGCACTGAAGCCAATCTTCACATTGCTGAAAAGCAACTTATTCTGCCAACTACAAGCATCTACTGTTGTTATATTGTTTTCTTTGCAGGCATACTCAAGGTTTACCAACCAAGTAAGTTACTAAACAAGCCTCGTGTGGAAGTTCTTATTTTTCAATGTTTTCTTTTTTTTTCTTTCTCTTTTTCTTTTTTTTTTTTTCTCCTAACTATATGTTAAAGTGAGAATAAAATAATCAGACAAATTGTCTCGTATTGGAAGAAATGCTGAGAGGCACCTAGCAGTAAAATAATCCTTATTTCTCTTTCACATTTAAAGATGTAGTATTTGTTCTCCTTGAACCTGAAAGTTCTCTCTCAATTAAATGTTTTATTCCCACTACATGATGAAGTGCAATAAAATCCCAACTTTACCAGAAATAGCTTCAGTTCCTAGTGCTACAAAGGAGACTTTCTGTAGAAGCCCATCTCAAAACATATGTTTTCTGTATTTACAACAAGTCTGTGCATCACCTGAACAATCCAAGGTGATATACGTGTGGACATACATTTCTATTTTGTGTTTAAGCTTTAATAAAGTATTGCAGCTTCAGGTTAAAGATCACTTTTAAGAGAGATGCTGCTGACAGCATTCATAGTTGTGGTGTGGTGCTTTGTTGTTTGTTTAAGACTTTAAAGTAAATCATTAGGTAGTCATGCATTTATAGGTAAATGTGTTCCTCTTCATTGCTTGTTTCAGTCTTACCAGAGTTGAAGTATCAGAGTCCTAATCAGAGCAAACCAGGCTCTCCACCTCGTTAGAAAAATACACTGATCTATTGCTATACAGGTAAACAAATTGTTATAGCTGAAATTGTTGCTAAGCCTGATTCTAACTTGTTTACATCTGTGGCACGAGCTAGTATGTGCAACATAAGGGATCATTTGTTCATCTACTCTACAGCTTCCAAACTCAAAGTCTTCTTTTGAGACACAACTATATCTTATGCACACAGAAACCAGGAATGTAAGTCTGTGCAGGTTTAAAAGTTTATCTTGCATGCACCTTGGGAGCTTTTTGAAAGATTACTTTGTGTACCAAATTAGAGTATTTTAAGCTGAAGTTTCAAATATAGTCTGTTCTGCTTTTCACCAGTTTAATTCATTGAAAATAATTCAGGTCAGTTCTACCTTTTTTCCTACATCTTTGTCATCTAAACTGGTATTAACAATGATAGTAACACTGTATTGCTTGAAAGATTACTGTTTATACATTAAAGTTAGCTCACCAATGCCCACAGAGATAAATATGGATACTGTTTTAGCCTCTTCAATTACCTCAAAGTTCTGTTTATAGTCTGATGCTGTTACTAAGGGCTACAGTTTAGGAAAGGATTTAAATTGTGTTTAGAGTTAACAACATCCTGGTCCTCTGTAAATCACTAAGTTAAAGCATGCGTACGTCCTTTGCTGAACTGTGCTCTGAATCAGTAACTCAGCAAACATGTAATCCCTGCTGAATGCTGCAGAAGTGACAGAAATACCAGGTTACTATTTTAAAGCAGAGAAATCACAGATTAAAGTGAAGCACGTGGGAAAAAAAAAAAAAAAAGATGCACTTCTGTGTTTCTTGGGCAATGAAACACTGGGGGAAAGGACTACAGATTTTTTTCTTGTTGGGAACTGCTACTGGATTTCTGGGCAGACTGAGGACTCAGACACAAAACTGTAATGGGTTCAGGGCTGGCAAAACTATGTGCTAATACATGGCTGTACTGGAGGCTGGGAAAAGCCTTTGGAAGTCATTGGATTTGTCTTTAAATGAACCCGTGCGCTTTGCTCCCATTACACTGAGAACAGTGAGCTGTAATTATCACTTACTTTTGTGTACTTTTAATGGTTAACTATTCTAAGTATTCATGGGTTGTGGTATTCCCAGCAGGTGGTAGCTGGAAATCTTAAGGAGCACTGAGAGATATAAAAAAAACCCCACACTGAACAAGGATCTGGATTGTGCTTTATGGTCCTTTGTTATCCAAGCATTCTTAAAATTAATTTCTAGTGAAGCTCTCCCCCTAAAATTAAGATCATTTCAGTCAAATGACCATTTCACACATACACTGTCCCTTCATTTATATTAAGGTGTATCTGAATAGGATTTTACTGCATTATGTATTCATTCTAAGGGGAAAAAAAAAAAAAAAAAAGTAAAATATCACTCAGTTCAAGCTGAAATATTTGAGTACTGGAAAGAAAGAAGGGGGAAGTGCTGGGAATTGTGTCAATCTGCTCGTGGGCTCCTGGCTTACATTCTGAGATGTGTCTCGGTGTCTCCCGAGGCAGCGAGTGACCCGCAGCCCTTATTTCCTCCAAACGCTGCCTCAAAGTCTCGCTAAAACGACTTTATCTTCTTAATTAGGTGGCAACCCCTAATTACCCTTATTACACGAGGGCTGCAACTGATGTCAGCACAGCGGTGAGGCACCAGAAGAAAACCCAGCAGCAAACGAGGATCTCGGTAAGGAACGCCTCGAGATACGTGACGGCACGTTTGCAGCCAAGCTCACGGTCCAAAACCTCCTCGCGAGGACACGGAGGAGCCGTAGGAACGTGAGGCGGAGGTAAGGCAGCGCTCTGGGACGCATCCCGCGGTTGTGGCCCGCAGCTCGCTGTGCGCAGCCCCGCTTACCGCACGGCCGCGCTGCCCCTCACACGCGCGCAGGGCGATCTGCCGAATCGACGCCGCCGCTCATCTGCATCGCGTAACCGCGGCCGCTCTCCGTACGCGGTTATGTAATGCCGCTGTCTGTGAAAACAGAACAAAACAAACCGCAGGCGGAACGTTAGCAGCGAACTATTCCAAGCCCCGGCGCGGCGGCCGCCCTGACAGAGCCCGGCCCGGCCCGGCCCAACCCCGCCGCCGCAGCCCGGCGGCCCCTCAGCCCGGGCCCGCAGACGCAGCCCGCCGCCCCGCCGGCCTCACCTGCCCGCGGACAGCGACCGCGCGGCGCCTCCCGCCCTGCGGGGACCCAGCGGAGGGGGCGGGGCCGCCGCCCCTGAGGGGAGGACGCCGCCGCCGCCCCGCCCCGCGCTCTCGCGCCTCGCCTTCCCCGGGCCGTAGTACTACGGCGCCCGCCGTCCGCCGTCGCCCATTGGTTCGGCGGCGCCCACGTGACGCGGGGCGAGCACACGCGCGCGCGCCCCCTTTAAACCGCCTCCTCCTCCTCCCCCTCTTCGCGCCGCGCGCCGTTTCCAAGGCGACCCGGGAGGAAGGGCGGCTGAGCGCGCGCGCGGCGTTCCCCTCCGCTCTCCCCTCGCGGTGCCGCTCACGCGCGAGGCGCGCGCCGAGCCCCCGCCGGAGCGGAGCTACGCGGTGCGGGGGGCAGCAGCAGCAGCAGCAGCAGCAGGTACGTGCCGTGCTGTGCCGTGCCGTGCCGTGCCGTGCTCCGACGCGGCCGTGCGCGACGCTGGGCGCAGCGGGGCCGCCGCCGCCGCCGTGGGTCCTGAGGGGCGGGCCGGCTCTGTGCGGAGGGGCCGCGCGGGCGGACGGCGCGCCAGGAGCATCTCCGCGGCGGGGAAAGTTTGGAGGCGGCGCCGCCCCACGCCAACTTCCCGCGGCGGGATGAGCGGCGCCGTCCCGGGGCGGGCGGCCGGGCCGCCGCGTTCCGTTGTGCCGCTCGGGCCGCGCGGGGCCCCGGACGGCTGAAGGCGCTCCGCTGTTCGCGCAGCGGCGCCGTCGTGCGGGGCAGGGCGAGCTCCGCGCTGCGCTGTGACACGTTCTCGGCTCCGTAGGCCGCTTCTGCTGTGAGAGTTGCGGGGAGCCCTGCTACAGCGCGGCACGGAAAGGTTGTGTGCGAACGGCGAGTGCGTGGGCTTCGAGTTTGCCGTGCGCCGGGTTCAGGACGAGGGCTCGTTAGGGGTCCCCTGTGGGGTTTCTCGGTTGGTGCTTGCAGCAGGCTGACCGACGAGTTGTGTCTGAAACCACCGTAACAGCCGTAAGCGATCGCTTACAGAAGGAGCGGCAGGGGCAGCAGCTCGGCGCGCGCACAGCTGCCTGCACTACAGGTAATCAGCAGAGCTGCGGGCAGCCTCGCGGCCCCGGTGTGGGAACCTGCTGTGCTGCGGGCTCTGCTCAGCAGCCGCTGCCTGGTGGTGTGGTGCCCGCAGGCTGGGATCTGCCCAGAGCGAGGTGAGTGACCCGCGCATCTTTGGTGTGTTATAAAGCCTTACTGCCTCAGCCGGGCTCCTGTGGGGTGCTGATGGCCAGCGGTTCTCTGGTGGCTCCTGCAGGCGGGATGTTTGTAAGCGGGCTGGTGGTGGTCAGGAGCACCACAGGTGTTGGGCTGCACGTGGCTGTGCAACGAGGCTTTGTGGTTAACGCTGTGCAGCTGTTGCCTCGTGGGGGAAACGACTGTGACTTGATCCTGTGAATGAGGTCTGTGCTGTGAGGAGAGAAAGCAAGGAGTGCCTCTCACTCGTGGAGGGTGCTGGATGAGAAGCATATGCGTGCTGCTCCCAACGTGCTGTGCTTCCCAAGCGCTGCTCAGGGAATGCTGTCAGCAAAGAGGCACTGCAAGCGGGGAGCCCGTGTTCCTGAAGCAATGTGTGTGCACGCTAGTTCCTGTGTGCTTTGGAACAAAGCAGGGTTCCTGCAGCCCTGTCCTGATCTGGGTGTGAAGTCGCTGTCCCCTGTTGTGCGTAAGGTGTGTTCTTTCTTGGAAGGCTGGGAAGAGGTTTGAGTTAAGGGAAAAGTTGGGTGCTGTCAGCGTGCTGTGAGCACGCTGTGCACAAGAGCAGGCAATGAGAATGGCTCACAGGGGAGAGCACTGTCAGTTCTGAGTGCAGACTGGGGACAGTGGGTGAGAGGAAGACCTTGATTCCAACTGTGCCATGAGAAGGTCAGTAAGAAATCAAGACATGAGCTATGTAAGCTTGCAGTGCAAGTGCCAACAAAAGCTGCTGCTCAGCTGAAGTGCTTCCAGACCATGGCTGACTGCAAATGCAGAACACAGCGCACAGTGTAACTGTTGTCCCCATCGCTGTGTTCTCAAAGGTCAGTCGGGTGTGAGTTCTGAAGGTTCTCTGTGGCAGGCACGAGCAGCTTTTTGCCTTGTCTCTGGTTGCTCCAGGTGCTGCTGTGCACTGCCCTAGGTTGGGTCCAGCAGGGGCTCCACAGCCGGGCTGGCCAGCAGCCTGCTGACAGCTCCATCTCCGGCAGGCTGCACGCTGCAGCTGCTGACTCTGCAGCAGTATTGCATCACAGGTTGCTGCTTCTATTGCTCTGTGCTGGAAGTGAGATTTCAAGCATGGTCAGGAATGTGGTTTCACTGTAATTAATGTGATTTCCTCCAGACTGGGAGAAAATGGATTGCCCTATGAGACCCTGGTAAGACTGAAGTTTACCTCTAATTTATTATCAGTATTCATTTAGATTATTGTGTTACCTGTCAATAGAACAGTAATGAACTAAATCATGTTACCTAGTATAACACCAATCTGCGTGCACTCTCTATACATGCAACAAATGATGTGTTCTGTCTGTATAGTACTCAACTCATCTGCTGGACACTGTGTTCCTTAACGGACAATACTTCATCCTTATGAACACTGCAGAACCACTGTTGCTGTAAGAGAGTGAGCTGGAGTCCTTTTTGCCTCGTATTACTGTCAAAGTGGCAACGCAGTGCTATTTGCAGAGCCTTTGTTGCTGGCTCATGCATGGAGAACGAAGTTGTGGCCTCCCTCCCTTCTGTCCCTGCAGGTCCTATCTGGATTTTGCACACTTAGATTGGTGACAGTAATCCTGGTAGGTGTAATAACGTGAGGAGTGAGCCTGTGCTCTGTAGGGTTGGAAAACAGAGCGGGTTTCATTGTTGTGTAGTGGGGTGGACATCATCATGCTTGGTGAACTTCCAGCTTCAAGTGGAGTACAATAAACCTCAGTTCATCACCATATGGAATAACTTGTCCTGTGACTTTGTTTGGCTCCAGAGGCTCCCAGTGGTGAGCTTAAAGCCTTTTTTTCCCCCAGCAAAGTCTTCAGTGGGGGCTAAGGCAGAGTGGGACAGTGGGAGGTTTCCTTTAGTCCACCTATTGCCTGCAGGTGGGATTTGGCAAGGCAAGCCCTGTGTGTTAGGGTTTAATTACATATGGGTGATTCTGTCCGAGTCACTGGTGCTGTGTGAGTGATGGAAGGCAGGCTCTTGTGAACCCAAAGCAAGAAGGGAGTTTGAATGGTACTTATCTAAGCAGGATAACATGCATTAGCTTAGTTTTTTATTCAAAACTGTATTTTAAGCATGAATTAAAACTACACTTCAAAACATTCAGGTACTTGGATTGCTAAACCTAAGGCCTGTCTGTCAGCAAATGTCTGGCTGAGGGTTGCAGAAGCTTAGTTCTGCCTGTGTGAGCCATTCTGTGCACTGAATGAGCCAATGATTTGCAGGAAAATTAGTATGCAAACGTAACTGTTAACCTCCATTTGCATTAATCATCTTTTTAAGTCATATGCTGTTCTAAATATGATGCTTCCTAATTTTCCAGAGTTGAACTCTAAACCAAAATAACTGCTTTGCAAATTAGTTTCTGACATGGAACCTCTTCGTATTGTTTGTGTTCTTAAAAGGATATTGTACAGATGTTAAGGTGAACCACAAGTGGGATTCAAGTCCTCAGCATTGACTGTAACTCATGCAGTTGCCTCCTTGGGTAAGGCGGTGCTATTTTGTGGGTGAGGTTGGTGCTCTGTCCAACCTGTTTCCCCATCCCTCTGCTGCTTTGTGTGTCTGCTTCAGCAGCCCTGCAATGTTTCATGGCCCCTTTTGCTCCTGCTCTGCCCAAAGCATGGGGTTTCCATGGGTTCCATGTCCAGTGGGTACTTTGAGGGGCTGCCAAATAATTAAGAAAAGCAAGCAGCCATAGGAAAACAGTTCAGTTTTGCTTGAATGGATTGCCATGAGACAGCGTCTGTGCTGTTCAGGGAACTTCAAAGGCTGCCTGCAAACCAGGGAAGTGTCAGAGCTTGTCAAAAAGCTGCGGCTCTCGTGCTTACAGTGACTTAACAGTGTTATGTGACTGTTAGTAAAGTGTACCTACCACCTTTTGCCACTAAGATGATGAGAATTTATATAGCAAAATAGCAAAACTCAGATTTTATTAAAGTGAGTGTGACTTGCGCTGCTGACTTGTTTTAGTACTTCTGTACACCCCTATCAGATTTCTCATAGAAAATGCATCACCGTGGAGGTGGTGATATGAATTTCAAACAGGCTGCCTGATTGTGAACTGCAGGGCTCCTGTGTGTGTAAATGAGTGTTACCAAACAGCCTGGATGTGAGCGTGAGGTGTGTGATGTCTCAGCAGTGCACAGCCCGTGGCTTCTGGTGTGTAAGAGCTGCCTGGGTTTTACAGCTCGTGTCTAATAAATTGTCACTTTTTATCAGGAATGATAAAATTAGCTTTGAAACCAGCGTTTGAAGAGGAAAGTGAGATATGGGGCACAGTTTGTTTGCTAACTCATACAAAGGTCTTAAAGGCAACTTGGAAGATTTTCCTTGCATGTATTTATTACTTTATTTTTCTCTTACCAGCCGCCACTTCTAGCAATATGAGCGCTCTGTTTTCTTTGATTTTTAAGAAGTCAATCCTGAGCAGGGAGCAGTAATGTAATTCAATAGACGTTGTTAGCTTTGGAGGCTGTTATTTTTGGGACCAGTTCAAAGGGCAGGTACTCCTCGGAGACACGATGTGGCTGGCTGGTTTCCTTTGACTGAGGAGCAATGCAGCACTTAAGTAGCATCCAAGGTTTGCTTAAAAGCTTTTGACACATTATCTCTGGGCAAAAAGAAATGTGGAGGAGGCTGTGGAGTGGGCACAGCTGAACCTCTTGGCAGTGCATTGGGAAAAGCCTCTGCTTCTCTGGGGTTGACCCTACATACAGTGCTGGCTTTGTTCCCTTCCCTATCGCTTAGGGCCATGTGAGGCAGGTTCTTTTCCCCGTGCTTGTGTGAGGGCTCTTGGTAGGAACACAGCACTGCTGCATACAGTGCAGGCACATTACCTGCTTAGCAAGGGCTGTGCTGGAGCTGATGCTGTCTGCAGCTGCCCCACTCATTGTCCTCACTTCTTGCAGTTCTGATCCCACGATGCAAATAATAGAAGAATGTGCTTTCGGGAGGAAAAAGTGTGTGCGTGAATTAATGGGTATGCTATAGAGGTATTTGTTTCCACACTCTCCTTTCTTTTTTTTTTTTTTCTGTCTCGTATTTGCTTCTTCTTGACCTTTTGGCAAGGGGGAGCATATGGTGATGTGCTGTCCATCTGGTTGCTGCTTACTGTGAACTCACGATGCAGGCAAACTTGGCCCCATCTTCATTTCATAGGGAGGTAAAGCTGCTAATAGAGTGACAGCTGAAGTGTTTATTCTGAACTGCAAGAGGGAACTGAGTGAGAAGTGGATACAAAGGGCATTCTGTGAACACGTTCAGTCTTGTGTCTTCAATACTCGTGCTACTCTTGTATTTAAAGCAAAGGAGAGTGGAACTTTGTTGTGCCCTGGGCTGTTCAAGTACAGATAAGACAAGTTCTTTCCCAAGGGATTTACAAGCAAAATAAATTTTCATGAGGGCCGTGTGAATGATGATAGATACGTTTGGAAAAAAACCCACAGAAACCCCACTTTGTTATGTAGGTAATGCTATACACGTGCCACTAAGAATTCTGCTGATGCTTCTCCAATGTAGCACGAGCTTGTAGCAGTCTTTCAAAACACATAACTGAATTCTTCAGTAGTTACTTTTCTTTTTAAATGATCAGGTGCAACGCTGGTAAGAATCTATGTTGATTTGGGAGTTTGGGTACATTCAGTCTGTCCCATTTGTGGCCTATGTTAAGGAGTGATGCTGTAAGGTAAGGAGAAGCTGTCTCACCTCTGTCAGTGTGTGCCTATGTACCTTTCTTTTACCACCCAAGTCCAATAACTGACACCAAAGCCATAATAACCAAACTTTCTTCTTATCTAAAGGAATGCTGCTGAGAAATCAGCTAGGCTGTATTCATACCATAAGTGATTATTGAATGCCATTTATTTTATAAACACAATAGTTCACCTTTCATTGTCTGTGTCTTTGCTCTGTAGTGATTTTTTTTTTTTCCACACCATCACATGGAAAACCCTGCTTGTTTGCTAACTGGAAGAGGTGATTATAAAAGCAGAAAGTAGGTGGGAGGGTCAGATGCTGTAATTTACCTGAAACAACCTCGCTTGCTGTTTAGATCAGGGATCCTCATTTCTGGTAGTTCCATGCGTATTTATTATGTAGGACGGCACTGCAGTGACCCTGCTGTGATGTGAAACTGCTTGCAGGCTGCTAAGAATAGTTTGGGTTTCGGTGGGGGATTGTTACTAGAGTTCAAGTTCACAACATTCTTGCATTCTTTAAGGTTTTTATTCTGCCTTGAACAGAAGTTCAGACAAGCTTTTAATACGGCATTGGTGATTTTGGCTTTTGTTTTGTGTTTTTTTTTTTTCCCTGCAAGTGTCAGCTTTTAAAGCTGGAGGTTGTTCTTTGAAAAAGCTTCTGCCCCATACTGTGAGATGCTGAAGATCTCTGCTCTGTGTCGTTCTTTCACTTCAAAAATGGGAAGAAATAAAGAAAAGGACGTAACCCAGTGATTTGCTTCTGATGTCCAAAACAGAACTTCAGAGGCCAGGTAGTTTGTGATAGTGGTTGGGCTGTTTAAATGCTTCAGGCTGTAAAGTGAAGTCTTCTCCATTGTATTGCTTCAATATTCAGGTTAAATCCATGATGGATGTAATGGTGACGTGCTCACGTTTGTGAACATTTCCAACAAACTTGGCTCCCTGCTGCTGGTTTCAAAGGTGAATTTATTCCAAACTGCTGCTTTTAGTCTCGTGCCCAGATTCAGGTATTGCCAGAAAGCAGAGGAATCTTGATGTGTGAGTGAAAGCATTGGAAATTCTGGGGAGGCCTGGAGTGCTGGGCTGAGGGCTGCCCCTAAAGCACCCTAAAGCAGGAGGGATAGGAACTCAAGGACTCTTACAGTCCCTTGGATATTAAGAGGCTGTAAGGAGGCAGGAGGCAGTGGGGGAGATGCACTCTCAAGTTTTAATTCTTGTGCACGTGTGATTTCCACTGTGGTTAAATATTCTTCAGCAACTTGTACTCTTCTGAAGTTTGGGAGCTGTGGAAGGAATTTCCCTCCTCCATCCTTTGGAGGCTGTGTGCTGAATAGGATCGAGGTGTCTGCTGTAAGCTTACCTGTGTGTTGTTTTGAAGGAGCTTCAAGCTGTCTAAAATGATTGCATTCAAAGTTGCTGGTAACCTGCCAATCTGTGAATATGAAAGAGCTGGATGCAACGAAGGGGCAAACAAAGCTAAGGGGTTAGTCAGCTGCTTTGCAGGCTTGGGAATGGGGACTGTTCTCACTGAGGAGGTGAGCAGCATCAGCTGGTGTCTGGTTGATATTTCCTGGATCGTTTTTACTCATCTGCTGAGAAATGATCCACGTCATCATCTGAAAAAGATTGCTGAGGAGCTGTTTGATAGATGGCCTTTATGAAGAGGTTTCCCAGAGTGAAGGTGTGAAATGAGCTTTGTTCTGAATTGCACCTTGCAATGAGGATAAAGGCGTGTTGGACAAATGGACTGCGAAGTATAGGCTTGTAACACTCATTCTGTTGAGAGTGGGAGGACTTTGTGCTCTAGTGCCTCTAAGTTTTTGCAGGCTTTAAAAACCACCTTGCAGTGTGTTTGCTTGTTACGTGTTAGCTGTGTGCTCCAGGAGCTTTCCCTCCAGGTAATGTCTGGTGTAATGAAATCCTTATCTTGATTATGATGCTGTTGTAATGCAATACAGATTGCTTTATGATAGAACCAGAGTTCAAAATGTTGAATTACATAATGGAGAACTTGGTTCTGGAGAAAAACAGGTAGTGGGGTGGTATTTTCCTTCCCAAGGACACCGGCTTTGTTTAAATGGTTTGATAGAGTGCTTAGCAAGCTGAGATAGGCTGCTTCACTGGGTCTGTAAAGCAGCTCCAGCAGCACGCATTTGGAGGAGAATAATGTGATGCATCAGAAACCTTTAATTACATGTTGTAGTCAGCTCTGTCTAGGTCAAAAGATGTTATATTATCAATAATGTATTATAAACATTTCGTAGTAACTTGGATATGCGTTGAATAATTGGTCTTTGTTAAGCAGACACTGGCAATGTTTGCATTCAGAGCCTTTTTTGAAATAAACAGCATATTTAGTATCATCTGATATCTAGTTGATGGAACAACTGAATAGATCAGAGTTGAGTAGAAGCTTATACAATGCAAAATATGGACTGTTTTACTATGTCTGTCACACTTTCTTCTCTCTGAATGGTACTAGCAGTACTGAAAGCATTTCTTGGTTTATTAAATTTAATTTTGTATGTGTTTGCTTGCAGCAGTGCTTAGGACCATAGAGCCTTTTTAAACATACTGTATTAAAGTAACAACCACCGCCCACCCTGAAGATTAAAACTGCTTAGAAGCTTACCAAGCTGCTTGAGGGGAGAAAGGGAGGAAAACAGTGAAGGAAAGCAAGCTTCTGATTAAGGCACGTGAATGGGAGTTTGGGGGACAAATGGTCTTTCTGTCACACATTACCTTATTTTCCTTACCTGTAGAAGAGTTAGATTTCTACCTTACAAATAATTTATTTTTTTTTTTAATTCTTTGATTTTAAAGCTAACTAGGAAGTTTACTGCAATGCCAATAGCTGATAGTTTTTGCATTGTGTCATGTTGTGATCTAAAGTAAGATTGTGAGTTCATCTGTGGGTTCCTGACTGAGTGTGCTTATCTGCTCAACAACATCCCCATATGCTTCAGTGGCCTTTCCCAGAAGGGCTGGGAAACAAGTGGTGGTGGACAGACCTTTTTTCTGAATTTTATCCTGCCGAAAAGTCGAGCATCTCTACCCCACCTCCCCAAGCTGTTGCTTAAAGGAAAAGCAACAAAGTGACATAATTATTGCCTAAAAAGATAACAGAAGTGATCAAGCCTGGTCAAAGTGGTGTGATTTTTATGGTATGAGGTCCAGTGTACTCAGTTAATCAGCTGCATGTTCTCAGTCTCACTGTGCAGCCAGCAAAAGATCAGTCCGCCTTGCAGTAGAGAAGTTGTATTTTCAGTATGAACGATTTCTCTGTTTGAGCTGTGCTCAGCACTTCTTGCCTTCCCTAAGGAGATGGCAGTGATTGTAGCATTTGTCATACATAAAGGAATCTGTCTTTCTGTGTGTAGCTGCCAGAACTTATGTGAAAAATGGGGACAAAGGAGGCAGCGTCCACACTCGATGACCCTTCAGCCAGCAACCCTGGTGGTAAACCAAGGAAATCTTCCTGAATTCATACCTGCACCCCATCCTCAACAACAGCAATAGAGGAGTTGAACAGATTTGGCAGCATGTCTCCAAATGAATCCACTTGCAAAATCTTGTCTGAAATGCAGATCTAGTGGTCTGCATGTGAAGCTCTTGACCTGTACTGTGAAAACCTGAACCTCTTTGTTGAAACAGCTTCACGTTCTCTCCAAATACTAAGGTAAAATGCTGTTGCTTGCATTAAAAATGGTTGTTTGAAAACATTATGGAATGGACAAGAGTTCGAATTGTTGGTGTTAAGGGAAAATCCTGAAGCATACTGGTGTTAGTAAGAGCAGAGTTGGTCTGGATTATTTAGAACTGAAGATGAGCACATGCTACATTCTGTCCTCAGCCAAGGGCAAATGTTGTCCTTCTCAGGGGAAAGAAATGGAGCAGACTGAAGTAGCAGAGCGAAGGAAAACACTGGAAATTTGAACTTGGCTTTAGCTCTCTGTGCTTCGTAACTTGTAGAGGTGATGACAGATCAGTGATTCTTCTGAGTTGACAAAAATTCACTGCTTTCTGAGAAATGCTGCAAAAGGGCCTCTGAGTCTTCCCTGGGGGTGCTTATGGATTTGTGCTCATATGGTAAGTGCACATCTTTGGTAAAAAGGGAGAAGGAAAGAACTTTCTTGTCGAGATCAAAATAAGTGATATATGGAAGCATTACTTTTAGAGCAACCTACTATTTATTTCCATGGAAACTACAACAGCTACAAACTGCATAATAACACTGTTTTATAGTGCAAATTCTCAACTACAAAACATTTTTCAACACGGTCACCACCACGAGCTGTGCATTTTTGGCAGCACTGGACAAGAGCCTGCACACAGCGCTTGTAAACAAGCGCACCAATTGAGGTTACCCGCAGTTACCACTCCTGAAATGCACCACCCACCACCTCACTGGGCTCACGTCCTCTGTTTGGTTTCCAGAAATGCTCCCAAGTGTTGCTGAATGTCAGCGGGTGCCGTTTTTCCCTGATGGAGGAATTCAGTTCCACGCCTTTGCTCCATCTGTACTTCCATGGCAGACGCCGTTCTGACAGAGTGCCCCTCTGCTGCCGTCTGTCTCATGGCAGCAAAATGTAATGATGTTGTTGGGAAGGTTCAATCTCTACTGCCACAGCACCAGCATCCTCTGACATTGACTAGAACAGGAGGTATTACTTGTGCAGCAGCCATTCTCTCACCCCTAACTGTCCATAACTAGCGTGTGTGCCCCCTGCATAAGGGAGATGACAGCCTTGATTCCAAGTTTGGTGCTAGTGCTGTGTGTTTATTTTAGTGCACGGAGAAATACACGTTTAAACCAGTTCTTGTATTTTCCCCAAGGTATGGTTTTGCATGTTTGTCATCATTTATAACTGAAGTGTTGGAAGAAAGCTTTCAGACGTGAATATATAATAAATTAAGGTCTAGTAACAGTTTGCCTTTGCAGTCCATTTGCCTAGAAAATCCTGCAGGGTGTTTTCTTTATATAAGCAAGTAAGACCTCTTGCTCTTCTTCAGTTTTACACAAGTTTTAATGCTATCTACTGAAAAAAAAAAAAAAATGCATAAGCCAGGTTAGGGACATCATTTGCTATCTGAAGTTGTTGTTGCTATCTAGAGTCCTGGTGCTGTGGTTGTGTATTTGGAGCTTTTGTTAAGGTCATTTCGCTGCAGCGGTGCGGGTTGATTTGTGCTTGATATCAAGTTGTCTTTGAAACAACTTCATCTCACCAATTAGTTGCGACAATTTTATGCTAACTGTAACAAAAGGAAATATTTAAGGGGGAATATTTTCAATTGCAAGCATGCTTCTCACCTTTTGAGCGCGCGCTGCAATAGCAGAAGGAACAGAAGTCAGCATACTGCGACTGGTCTACTCCATCAGTTTTCCACAGAGAGCAGTTTGAGAACATCTGGGCTGCAAAGCACACCTCGTGAACTTCCATTGATTGGTTCCTTGGGCTGCCAGCCATCAGGTGTATTTTTAGATACTTACAGCAAATCTTATCGCCTGCTAAAGAATGCCAAGTCTGTAGTTCTAGTCAGCTGCTGTTTTTCTGTAGGGAAATTACTGGGGGGCGGGGAGGGATCCTGGTTTACGTGGTTACTTTGCTGCAGTGCTGCAGGCTGCCATTGTGCAGCAATACCTGAGTTAGCCTTCAACTCGCCAGCTGGTGACGGGTATCAAAGTCCGGCTGTGGCAGTGCCAGCTCAGCGTGACCTGCTCTAGTTTCTCTCTAATCCTGAGAGGAAAACTGTTGGCCTGGACACAGTAAGATGGTTCTTTTCCTTCAGTAAAACCATCTCTAAAAGCAGAGGGGGCGGGGAGAAGCACATAAGGCATTTTGTTCCCATTCTTAATGGCTTAGGCTTTATCGTTCCATTTTACAAGAACAAAGGGATGCATGGTAATTTAATGTAAAGTGAATAGGCTGGCTCCTTATCTGGGTAAAAGCTTGATGCGTACTACAGTTGGATATCACTATAGTAGAGGTACTTCTTTGGGCTTTTGGAATGTGCACATCCTTTTTGGACGGAGGAATAGTTTTGCTCTACGCGTGCTGTCTGCCATCTGCAGCTATATGTGAGTTAGTGGTAAAAGTGCTTCCCAAGAGTGCAGCTGCCTCAGCAGGTGTAAGCTCCTCATCTTAGTCCTATAGGAGTCAGAAGTGCTCTGCTCCCAGATGAGGGTGCACGGTGTTTCTGGCTGTTTGTACTGGCAGATGTGTCTTCCAGCCCTTTGGGTGCTGCCTATCACCTCTCTCTGAAGCTCTTTATATTTAGGGTTGGCCACCTGTCTGTTCTGTGCTTGATTGGAATTCCTGTATTACCACAGCTGTTAAAGGTGGGTAGTGTGCATTAAAAAAAATGACTTGTTAACAGAATATTTTTCAAAAGAGCGTTTACCATTTTTGACTTGAGACAAATCTTCCCCTCCTGAAGCATACAATATTTCTCATGTTGTCGGTTCTTCAGCTTTTCTAAAAGCTCCCATCTTCAGCATCACCAACCATCTCAGGCCCTGTAACCCAAGCTGTGTTTGTAAGCCCTTGAGTATGTATGTCTTCAAAACTGATCTTATTACTGCAAGCATTGTCTCCAATTAGATTAAAATCCTTTGGAGTAGGGCTTATGTCACTTGGGGGGGAAAAAAAAACACCTTGTGAAGTACCTAACATGTTTCTAAGTAGCATAGGAATAATAAAAATATGGGCTAATTTTTCTTGCCCTGGCAGACTGTTCACTTCTAGGATACTAAAGTGGAAGTTCTGATCCTCATCTTTGGTATGTCTGCCTCCCTCATCCTGCAGCGGGTGCCTCAGGCAGCTCTCACTGATGGCAGATGCTTGGTATCATCTGAAAACTGTCCTGTGTTGTTTGTTTTTTTTTTTTTCCTAATGTTGTAAACCCTGAACAGGTCGTGAACTGTCAGCTGTTAACAATAGTGTATTGAGTGAGAGCCATAATGCAAGGAAGTTAGTTTTATTCATTTTACAATGTTGTTATTAGAGGCATGAAGAGTAAAACAAGCACAAGATGCTGCGTCTTTAAGCTCCTGGCTGGTCTTCGCAGCAAGCAGTTTCATTTCTAGTGCTTGTTGTACAGGGTCAAGTGCAGTAAATCTGTGACCTGAGGCCAGTGTAATCTTAATTCCTTGCAGATACGCTTGTTTTGTTGAAGCTGTATTGATTTTTGCAGTACTTCATACTGCTAATTCACATAAGAATTGAAAACAAAATTACATACATAAAATCTCCAAAAATCAAAGTACTAAACAACCCCCACTACTAATACTGGGGGCTTTGCTGTCTATTGGGAAGTGGCATCTTCCACCGATTAAGTACCAGAGCAAAAGTCAGAACAATGAATTCTAATCTCTTTGGCACCAATTTGCTATGTGCTGTTGGGTGTGGAACTGAGTTGGGGAGTATGCTTTCATTACAGATTCCTTGGATTGTGTGCAAATTGCTGTTGTGCCTGTGTCTGGAGACTGGCAACTTATTTAGCAAGTAGTGATTGCCTGAGAGGTTATGAAGTACTGATGTTAAAATAGTTTTGAAGAATACCTCCTAGAAGTGTTGATGATTCTCTCCTGGTGAAGTTGTTTTTCTAATTTTTTCTTTTAATTATAATAAAGCTTAGTTGATGAATCTTAACAAAAGTCTGTTAGCAGCTGTAACAGACATTGTTCATTCCCAAGCAGAAGGCTAATGTCTTAGATTTAAGAGCAAGGATAGGTTTTATTTCACTTAACATTCGTTCAGTGTTTGAGAGTTTGTGTTGCAGTGTGCATCCCTTGCATAACCACTGCTTGAAAGCATCCTTTTATCTGATCAGTGTATTACACAGAACCTCTTTATTGGATATGGGTCATGAGACTTGAAGTACTAAATCAGATGGTGCTAAAATAGAGCCATAGAGGGTGGCAGGAGGGCTGCCACGTTGAGTCACAGAGTTGTGGCCAAAGCTCTTCTGGCTGTGCAGTGCTGCAAGAAGCAGGCTGCCCTTGACTTGCTCTAGTGGATGTTTGGGAACCACAGCCTAGAGTGATGAAGGGGGAAGAGAATTTTCCCGTGGATCAGTATGGTTGGGTTGTGGCCTGTTTTCTTGTATTCAGTTTTAATGAAAATAGTGAGCAAATGAGCCTTTTCAAGTACATCTGCTTTGCTTATTCCCTGAACTGAGTGCCAGGGTAGCAATCTGTTGCACAGACTTGCCAGTTATACCACATTGTCTCCAGCAGATTGCCATGTGTGAGGTAAGTGTTCACCCAAATTTATTATATCACCTCAAGTAAGTGTTTGTTACTACTGCTGAATACACAGGAAAAAGCAGCTATAACTATGCTTTGGTTCAGAGTGAGTGGCAATAAATGAGAATAACTTTTCTCAGTCAGCACGTTTCCAGAACTTTTTTTTATTCATTGGGAGTGACTTAAAGATATTTAGAGTGGCCTAGGAATTAGCATATATGATTTACAGTTGAAAACATGTGCAGTCTTTACATGCTTTTCTGCATGTGATGTTAGCATCCTGAGCTCAGTTAAAAGTCAGGGGGAAAGTTGCAGGTTTGGCTGCTAAACCTGGAATTGCTGGCCAATGAATATGTGCATTGTGAGGGCTGTTTACTCCAGATCATAGTCTGGCAGGGTTGAGTGTCCTTGCAGCTCAGGCTGAATCCCTCTCCATCTGTTTGTGGCAGGAACCTGGCTTACTGTATGTAGTAAGTGCATGCCATTACCTGCTGAGGGACCCAGGGTTATACAGTTGAATGCATTAACTGTATATTAAAATAATTGTTCCTTATGGTATACTTTATAAGGTGGTCCTTTGTTTGGGTTCAGTGTGGTCAGCAAAGCTTTTTCCTGACCACGAGCAGGACGACTGGTGTGACCATGTGCACTGTGTGAAAGTGCTTTCTTTTGAAGTACCAGGCAGGACATGAAATTAAGACTGCAATCAGCAGTCTGATCCAACACAGTGAACTTCATCCTCAAGGCATCATTGCAATGAAATGCTACAGCTATTTGTTGCCTGAAGCCAAATTACAAAGCCTAGCTTTGTGTGTGGGAGAAGAGCAAAGGATTTCACACAAGTGGACTGGCTGTTATATGGTTGCTTTTAAGATACACAGTGAAGCCATATTGTCATATATTTATAATGTTTTGTCTGGAAGGATGCTTATAACACCAGAAATGGCAGAGTCTAGATATTCCTCAGACATATTTGTAGTATAGTTGATTCTAGATGCTGATTATAGTTTGTCTGATAGCATGACCACGTTTAGAATCATAGAATGGCCTGGGTTGAAAAGGACCACGATGCTCATCGAGTTCCAACCCCCTGCTATGTGCAGGGTTGCCAACCAGCAGCCCAGGCTGCCCTGAGCCACATCCAGCCTGGCCTTGAACCCCTCCAGGGATGGGGCATCCACAGCCTCCTTGTAGTACTCATCTGCTGTCTACTTCACTGGGGCTATCCATGTCTCTGGATAGTGACTCTTCTCTGTAGTTGTGGGGAGTCAGAAAAAAAAGAAGTGGAAATGAAAGCCAAGAGTTTGGTTTGCTTGTATCTGTACAGGCATCTGCTCAAACATCTTTGAGGCTGAATGGGTGCTCGGTTTGCTTCTACTGGTAATATATCTGTCTTTCTGGGCCTTGGCTAGGTTAGTGCCAAACCCAAGCATGTGAAATTCTGAAATGGGGTTGTGGCACACGAATATAAGCCTGACTGTTTCCTGGGTTTGTGATTCTTAATATTTTAATATTTAAGGGAGATATAACTTTTATTTTTTTCCTTTTGGGAACCATGATTTGTGGCACAAAATACTTCGAGTATTGGGGATGAGTGGGTGAGGAAGGAGATGCAGAGGTGTGCCAGAGTGCCTTTGTCGTGGAGTTTGTCCAAGTTAGCTTCTACCCATGTGCTGACTGAGCCCAGAGCTGTTTAGTTCCTCAGGCTGG
This sequence comes from Phasianus colchicus, assembly GCF_987193195.1. NCBI lineage: Eukaryota > Metazoa > Chordata > Aves > Galliformes > Phasianidae > Phasianus > Phasianus colchicus. Next base: position 3,751,987 of record NC_143447.1, on the reverse strand, counting down.
AAAACAAACAGGTGTTTTCAGTCCAGTGGAGCTGTTGATTCTAGGCTCATTCCCATCAACATGTGCAGTGGCACGTGTAAAGCTCAGTATTAGCTCTTGCTAACCATGAGCCCAGAAGCAGTGTCAACACTGCATTGGGCCTGAGCTGCTTACATTGTGCTGGACTGTAAGGAGACCATCTCACTAGAACCCTGGTCTGAGTGGTGTAGCTTTGTATGCGTGGCTGTGTCCTCACCCATTTCTCAGATGGAAGTATCTCCAGCAGTGGGACACGTAAATAGAGCAGGAGGTGTTGAGGTGTGCAGTGAAATAGTGTAAACTGGCAGCCTCGTGCCTAATGCTCATGTCTGAGATACCAAGCTTTTTTGTGTGGTTTTCCTTCTTATTAAGCAGGCCCAAACCTTCAAATGCTAGATGAATTTATATGTGAGTGGTCTCTTCTTCCATGTCTGGGCTTGAGAGCCCTATGGTATGTTGGTATGGTTTTGGTTTTTTTTTCTTTCTGCTTAAGCCACCCAGGGAAGCTATAAGGAACAACAGAAAAGAATTTATTACAGCTAGATGGGGACAGTGTGTAGCTTGGAGAAAGAGCAATCCTGGAGAGTTAATGCAGAGTAAGAGGCCAAATGAGTACTCTCTTTACTAAATGAATGTGTGCCTGATGTTAGGGAGCAGCTTTCTGTGTGAGTAGCCCTAGTAGTTACACGGTTATTCCAGGACTTTGAGATGCTTCATTAATTGTTATTTGCTGTGAGCTGTTAAAACTGAACTAGCAGATGGCTGCTTGTCTGGAGCAGAGCCTTTCCATCCTGGTGTCTTCAGATTTAGGTACACTGTGGCTTGCTCAAGCAGTTGCCGGGCTTTGTGCTTTTTCTGAGAGGCACTGGTAATTTATCTGAACCACTGAACAGAACCACTTCAGCAGTACCACGTGTAGCCCATAGCTATGCAGATGAGAATGAGGACCTGTAGGAGCTGTCAGGGCAGCATGGACATGTGTGGAAAGAATGTTGGGGCTGGAATGCTGACATGTCACAGACCTCTATGTGGTTTCCTCCTGCTCTCTCCAGTTCCTTGGAGAAGAAGTGGTAGAGGAAAGGAGTGCATGTGCTTTGCCATCCCAAACAGAGCACCACCTCCTGTTTGTCTGGAAGTAGCATGTGCTGTGCATCTATGAGTGCCTTGGAAGGGGCTGGGCTGGTCTATCCTGGCAGTTTGTATTTGTTCAGTCTTCTCTACAGGATTTTAATGAGTTCTGAAGTCCAAGTTTGCAGTACTGAAAGCTCAAGATTCAATCAGCTCTCATAATGTTTTGTGGGGAAGACTATGGTTATGCAAAAGATCTTTTTTCTCTTTTTTTTTTTATGGCCTGTCTAAACTTTTCTAGGAAATATGAACTACGCTTACAAATAGCGAGGCGATTTTTAGTTACAGGATTACATGCTTCCTACTCCACCCCCAGCATTCTGCTTAATTTCAGCATACAGGGTGATCCCATAAGGGGGTAGAATTATGGCTGCATGAGCAAGTTCAAATCTGCCATTTCCTGATTTCTGAATGTCTGATTTTTTTTCCAACTCTAAATACCTTTACTGTGATGGAGGGTTTTTTTCCTTCATTTTTTTTAATGATGTATATAAAAGTTTGACTGTAGATCATCGACGAAGATTCAAAATTCAGTGTCCCTTTTTCCTGTGGAATGAAAAGTTCTGCCTTTTGTACTTGTCTCTTCTGGGTGCTGTATAGGAATGTTAAAGCTATGACTGGCATTGGGAACCTGCGATGTTAAAACATGTATCTAATGTACTCGATTTATAGAGGAAGTTAATTTACGTTGTTTTGTAACATTCTGCATTTGTAATCTTCTGATAAATCTCATTCAGTTATTTTTGGAAAATAAAGGAAGTATTATGGATCTACCTATTAAAGCCATGTAAACAAATACTTTCTGAAAATGCTGGCTGGCTGAAAGAGGATTTGGGGGAGGGTCTGTTTAATCAATCTCTTGTATCTTCTATCTCAGTGAACCTCTTCAATTTTGTTCAACCTGAAGTGAAGCAAGGGGGTGTTGCTACCTTTCCTGAATTTGCATTTCCCCTTCAGAAAGAAGAGCGAGTTGCTGGATTTCTGAAGGAAACAATTTGGACATTGTATGACCAGCCATCATCTTTCTTCTTTCCCTCTCCCTAAATCTGTGAAGCATTTTCAGGTTGGGTGCTTGCTCCAGTTTAATATCACCAATGACGAGGGCTTGGCACATTATTTTAGGTGTAAGTCTTTCTGATATAAGCTGACTTCAGTATTTCTCTACCATGCCATTTGTTCCCACGGCTGTGGCCATGTGTGCTGCCCTAACCCCCTGGTGCTGACACAACTGTTTTTGGAGCTGTGCTTTTCCCTGCATTGGAGAAGCACTTTTTTTTTTTTTTAAAGGGAAATCTATTGTTATTACATGCCTTACAATCTTACTGATTGTAAACTTACATAGTAATGTGTGTAAATGGTTCATTTAGTGTGTGACTAGGGGAGCTTACAGCATCATGATAATATTCCATGGAGAACATGAGCAAATGCAACAAGTAAGTGAACACCATGGTCTTGACTTTAACTTAATTGAAAAGGGTCCAGTACAAGTTAGAAGGGACTTTGGTGCAAAAAGCTTAAATTAGATGTTTTCTTTCTTCTTTCTGGTCAATGTTTTTTTGTTTGTTTCAGGCTTTTAAATTAACTTATTTATTGCCACACTGTGACACAAATTGTGGGGGACTGTTGAAACCAGTGCTAGAAATCATAATTTTTATGCAGATGTAGAGTCCAGATTTCTTTTGAAGTTCCCCTTGGGTGGTGTTCTTGTTGCTTTTCTTAAAGGTTTGGAAAATATATATATATTCTCTAAGGCCCCATCTGCAGTATTGCATCCAGGCCTGGGGCTCCCAGTACAGGAAGGATGTTGATCTCTTGGACCAGGTCCAGAGGAGGGCCACTAAGATGATCAGAGGGCTGGAGCACCTCTGCTGTGAGGAAAGGTTGAGGGAACTGGGATTTGTTTAGCTTGCAGAGGAGAAGGCTCTGGAGAGAACTCATTGTGGCCTTCCAGTGCTTGAAGGGAGCGTATAAGCAGGAGGGGGAACGGCTGTTTGTGAGGGTGGATAGTGATAGGACGAGGGGGAATGGTTTTAAACTGAAACCGGGGAGGTTTAGGTTGGATATTAGGAGGAAGTTTTTCACTCAGAGGGTGGTGAGGCACTGGAACAGGTTGCCCAAGGAGGCTGTGGATGCCCCATCCCTGCAGGCATTCAAGGCCAGGCTGGATGTGGCTCTGGGCAGCCTGGGCTGCTGGTTGGCGATCTGCACACAGCAGGGGGTTTGAAACCAGATGAATATTGTGCTCCTTTCCAACCCAGGCCATTCTCTTTTTCTGTGATACATGCACAGAGCATATGCCACTGTGCATTTGCTCTGATTTTATGTAAACTCAAATTGCTTTCTACTTTGCATTGTTTCAGCTGAACTCTGTGTATTAACAAGCTACGCTACAGTGACTAGCAGTGAAAGGTTGATCTAAACATTAACACATTAACCATGAGAGGTTGTGCATTGGGTGCAGGCAGCATCATCAACCTTTGCTCAAGTGCTATAGAGCATAACGCTGCTTTTCAACCTGCGTGCTTCTGACAGTAATGCATGAAGAGTGGGAACAGCTGCATGCCTGTGCACCACAAATGAGAGGGAAAAAGAAATAATTAAGCAAAAGGTGTGTCACAGAAGTGTTGAGATCACTGGTGTGTGTAATATCTGTGCAAAGAACAGGAAGGCAGAAGGGCTGGGGAGGCAAGCAAAGCATTTTTAAGCATTTCAAAGGTCTTGCCTCAAAAAGAACTCAGCGAATTGTGCGCGGCTTCACTTACTGCAGGGGTGTGAAGAGCTGAGTCAGCTTTGCTGAGTTCTGAACTGTGTATCCACACATTTTTAGTTAGGCAATGAATCTACAAACTCAACTCTACGCAGAAAACCAGTTACAGAAATATGCTTCCCATCAGGTTGCATTGCCCTCTTGGCTCACCTGACTGCTATCCTGGTCGTTCAGCTCAGTGACTATTTCTGGGTTTTACAGCACTTCAAAACTTGCACAAGAAACCTTCTGGGGGCAATTCGTTCATTTCTGCTCTGTCTCCTCTTAAAATGAATTCTGTTTAGTTTGAGGAACTTTGCTCTTTCCACGGTCATCTCACCTTGAAAATACTTATGCCACGGAACAAATGGAACTGCTGAATTCTCACAAAATGGGCAATGCTCATAGCTATGTGGGAACTCAGCATGAACCATGTGCTGCCTTGGCCTCAGTTCCAAGAAGTTAAAATAAAAACGAAAAATATAAATGAGCAAAAAACAAAGAAAGAGCACAAAACCTACCCTGAAAGTGCCAACTAATCTCCTCCCATGAGATCAAGGTGTTTTTATCTACCAAGCCTTGAGTGGGCTAGGTACAGAAAGGGCAGCTTGGAAAAATTTCCACTCTTGGATGGCGGATGGGATACCCATAGGGTGCCTGCATAATGCTCACATCATTGCCCTTTGCCTGTACTGTGTCCTGTAGGAATGCAAGAGATTAAATATAGGGAAATGATTTCTCCTCTCTGTTCATTGTTGCCTTTAAACACTACTCAGTTGCACAGAAATTTCCTGTGGAACTTGGAGGTGCTGTATGTTCCTATAAACCAGCTTTAAGGAAGGTAGCAAATAGATGGGATGGAGCTGTTAGATGCTTGAGTGTGGCCTAGAAAGAAGCAGGAGTCCTTGTAGTCTGTTTACATTACATATACAACATGTTGAGTCTCTTTTGAAGGCTTCAGTTGTGCTGTCCTCCAGGTGTGCTCAGAAACCACTTTTTGATCCATTAAATCAAGTACTAAATTAGTAATTCTGGGTGCCAATGACTTATGCTTTCCTTCTGAGGAAAGCTCCATTGATTCCTTTGGAGACTTGACTCTCTCCCTTTGAGACTTGAAACCCTCCCAGGTTTCTTTCCACATTACTCATCTCACCTCTGTGAGTGCATTATGCCACGGTAGCAATCTGTTCAGTGAGGGCAGGTTGGACTCTGCTCCCAGCAGAGCCCTCAGAGCTATCAGAAGAGCTTGCTGCCCAGCCATGAATTGCTCTTTCACTCTTGGTAGTGAGTGAATGTTTCCCCGTAGAGCTGCCTGCTCCAGTAAGAGGCAGCAGATCTGGCTTATTGCTGTTGCCACTGCTATGGCTGAACAGAGAATCAAAGTTCTGGGTGAATATGAACGTGCTTCTAGCTTAAAAAAAGAAAAGTATAAGTCTTGGAGCAGCAAACGTTCCTTGTTCAAGTGTTTGCAGTATTGTTGGTCTCCCTTTTGGGGCTTCAGTTCCCTTAAAATCTTTAGATAATACTTTTAAAAATCTGGCTGTACATTTGTAGTGTTCTTGTTGGGTGGAGTATTAGCACTGAGCTGTCTCCCAAACAAACAGTGGCTTTTCAACTACATGAAGAAATTTCCCTTCCTACATCTCTCAGAGGCCAGTTTCTCTCAGCTGCATTCATTATCGCCATTTACCTCTTATTCTCCAGGCTTGCAGACATGATTACAGAAGGATTTTCAATTTCCATCTCAGTCTATAAGGGTAGGTGCAGAGCACCTTGTGCCTTTACCATTTTCCCAGCCCGTATGCTTACAACAAGAAGTTTAGCTAAAATACTTGAGTGAAAACATATGTGTTTTTGTGAAAAGCATAGTAAAATCTAAACCCCAAATGGGATGTTAGGGAGCTGACACTGCAAGGCAAGACTTCTAGTGACATTTCAGTTTTATTCTGCTGCTAAGTGGAATGGTTGCTATTATAAAACTATCTTAGGCATAAGATATTCTTACTGCATCCTTTCAGTATGTGATTTAAACAGACTTTTAATTTTAGGCATTTGCTTTAGTATCTTACTGTCTGGGGAATATAATCAATAAAAGACCAAGAATAGAAGGGAAGAGATTTGCATTGATATCAAACGAATATTGGATCAAGATTGTGCTATATCTGAGAAAGTATATCTAAAAAATAGTTGGTTTGTTACTCTGATGTTATAAGTATTTAAAGCTTACAGAAAAAATGGAGTATAGTTTTTTCTGAAAGATGTATGTTTTCTGTTTTAAAGTCAATTGTATTTCTTCTTGTATTATGAATATAATATGATTATGAATATAATATGAATATATTATGAATAATTCTTTTTGGCTAGCTTGTCTGTCTGAGGAAGCTGATCATAATCCAGATCCTTTCTTTTTGTATATGCAGGTGTATTATCTGAAAAATCTGAGAATGGATTGACTACATTTTACATTATTACAAGTTTACAGTATGTTAAATAAAGCCTTGGAAATGGCTCTACAATTGATGTAAGTTCAGTTTTATGTGGCATCAAGTGACTACCATAGATAATGCAGTTGTTGTATATCTCTGTCGTAAATGCTTGACTGATACTAACAGTGCAGCCTGTTAATGACTCTGGTTTAGTATAAGAATTATTTTTCATCACTGTGAAAATTGCTTGATGTTGGTAATATGCTAGTTTACCAACCAGTGTATTTCTGCTTAAACAAAGAGCGTGGTTTTGTATTTTAGTTACTGGTTTCAATTAGTGAGTTATAATCCTGACAGTAGCTTTACAGGATTTCTTACAATGTAATTGTCTATGAATTTGTATTTCTTATGTGGTATTTTCCAGGTTATATTTTCCAGCTATTAAAACCTATATACTGATAAGTTTTCTTCTCATCTGATTGCTGTTTTCCATTCTGGTTCCCATGCATTGGTTCAGGTACACCACAAGTTAAGATTTTGCCATAGGCAAATGTGTGTCACCTTTTCCAAATGTTAGTGGACTGTTGATCAGAATATTGTCTTGGTAGCAACCTGTCCAGAATGTTTGACAACAAACCCCCAGACTTTGTAGACAAAACTAGCACTCGTCTCAATATTAAATTAAATATTAAATTGTATTTTTTTAAAAAAGAAAACATTAATTGGCTTTCAATAGCATTTGTGTTCCTGAGACTCCAAGCTTTCTTTGAAAATCCTCCCTGCCTTATTATTTCTCTAAGTGAACCAGAAATTTAAAGCAAGATGTGTTGTTATGGAAGTATATAATGAGCAGTACCTATCTACAGCTTTACACCTCCCATAAAATGGAGGAATCAATCCAGAACAAAATGCCTAGAAAAAGAATCATAAAGGGAAATAAGATAATTAAGTGAACTGATAACATAACAAAAATTGTCAGTGCGGCCCTTTGGAGTTCTTTTAACTGTTTTAGATAACTTTGTTTTGCCTCTTGCAGAAGCCTCATTTTGGGTGTCTAGAACATCTGTGCAAGCAGCTGGAATTAGTTGAATACAATAAGCACTGCTGATTGAGTTGCATCCTCCAACATGACCAGTCCTCAGTAAGTACCATATAAGGATAATTATAACTTTTTTTTATTACCCAAGAACAATTCCTGCTTGTAGGAGAATATTGTTGTGATGTTAGAAGGAAAAGTTGCTATTTTGAGAAGGAATAGTGGGATTTTGTCAGTTGTCTAAAGTGTGAATTAACAGAAAAAGCAAGAATGCTTTAAGTTTTGGATGTATACTGACAGCCAGTGGCTAAAAATTACTGTGTCTCATTTTCATATCCATTTGCCTTTTCCCTTCCCTTTCACCAAAACTGTCTGTTGGCTGCTTACCAACACCAGTCTATTGGTTGGTTTGGTTTTCTTTTCAGTCACATCACAGAATGGTCTGGGTTGGGGTTGGAAGGGACCTCAAGGATCACGAATCTCCAATCCCCCTGCCCTGTGCAGGGCCATCAACCTCCACATTTAATACTAGACCAGGTTGCCCAGAGCCCCATCCAACCTGGACTTGAACACTTCTAGGGATGGGGCATCCACAGCCTCTCTGGGCAGCTGTTCCAGCACCTCAACACTCTCACAGTAAAGAACTTCCCTCTGATATCCAACCTAAATCTTCCCTCCCTCAACTTAAAACCATTTCCCCTTCTTCTGCAGTTATCTACCCTTTCACATCAGACCCTGCCTATAATGTTTCTTCTGTCTAAGAAACACAAAAGATAAATTCTGTTGTGAGGAGGAAGGCTGCACGCATCCATTTTCCTTGTTTCCCTTATAATACTAGAAATGGGATCTCTGCATGGTCTTCATGCAAAACTGAATCAGTTTATCTTAGACTTGTAAGGGTAAAGGTTCACAGATTGTCACTAAAGCTAAAATTAGCTTGTGCCTCTGATTTCACTTGACAGGTAAATACAGTTCTGTTGGAAATGACATGAATCTCAATACTTTCAATCATTGGTTAGGCAAAGAGTAAAATAAAATGAGCTTTTGGGTTGTACATATAGCAGTGTCTCCCTTTACTTTCTGCATGGTGTGATGGTATGACTCACTGTCAGTCTTACTTCAGTACCTGATAAAATTATTTTGGGAGTTGTAGGAAAACACCTGAAAGATAATGCAGTCACTGGTTGCAACCGACGTGGGCTTACAAGGGGGAAAGTTCTGTTTATGAACTTAATCTCCATTTATGACAAAGTTACCCACCTGCATGACTAAGGGAAGCCAGCTGATGTAATTTTAGTAAAGCTTTTGATATTGTTACGCAGAGTGTTATTCTGGACAAAATGTCCAGCACATATATAGCGAGAAAGGAGGGGGGGAAAAAAATGTGGTAGGTGAAAAAGTGGCTGATGGGTCAGGCTCTGGGGTGTATCAGACCTGGTACTGTCAGCTGAGTGAGGGAGGGGATTGTCCTACTCTGCTCTGTGCTGTGCAGCTTCATTTCAAGCGCTGTGAGCAGGTTTGGGTGCTGCTGTTTGGTAGGGTTTGGGTGGTTCTGTGTGGAGCTGGGCATTGGACTTGATAATCCTTGGGGGTCCTTTCCAACTCGGGATATTCTGATTCTGTGATACAGGCACAGCCTTTCTTTGACAAATGCTTGAGTTATAAAAGCTTTTTCAGGTTTTTCAAATGACTTTTTTGTGTAATGCTGGTAGCGATTAGCTCCTTTAAATCTGGATGAATGTTTTCCATCCAAAAGGGTTAGTCTGATGTTCTGGCTCTGAGCAATAGGTTTTTCTTTCCCTTTCATCTAGAATTCTAGCTTCTTCACTCACATCTTCAGATTTACAAGATACACGAGTTAAGAACTCTGCTAAATAATTCATTTTTGTCTGAAAAAAAAAAAAAAACAAAACAAAACCCTGCATATTAGTTTGCCTGAATAGCTGGAATATTTTAATAAACTTCTTTAAAGCAAAGTCACCCATGCAACTTTTGCAATCAATAAGAGATGAGGTGGGTGCAATATGCTTTTTAACTGTATCTCAAAGGAAAAAGACCTTCATACCTGCCGTTTAAAGCTTCTGAAAACTAGCATGAGATTTCTGAGAAGTTAATAAAATCCCAAGGATAAATGCCAGAGCAGATTGTTTACACTCTACTCTGAATCATGTGAGGCAAGGAGCTCTCACTGGGAAGTGCAAAGGATCAGTCCCTACTGGGACTTCTCATACAAGCTTTCTCGTACAATGAATTCATCCTTCATGTGCAGGAAGGTATGCTAGCTGACAAAGTTTGAGTTCCAGGTAAGTAGTACTTTAAACGTGGAGGACACGGATATAGTCAGATGCTGTTTTTGCTTGCATGCAGTTCTCATTAATGTTGCTGGAGTGGTAGAAAAGTGCGTCCAGACTTAAAAGCTGTACAAATGTCTGCTTAAGATAAGCTTTATAGAGGAGTTCATAATTCTTCTGAGTCTTTGTTCTCCTTTCAGAATTGTTTTGAAGTAACATGTAACCAAGTAATCTTCTGTGGTTGAATGAAATCAAGTCACCATCTCTCAAAGGCTCTTTGATAGTAGTGATCCACAGTAAGGGGGTCAAAATGCATCCATTAAATACTGATTTGTGTAATAATTAATAGCTTAACTATTCGTTGTTCACTTGTCCAAGTTACAAAGCAGTGAGTTTTTAGATGGTGTAGTTGCATGCCTTCTTTCTGTTGTTCTCGACTGTTTTGCACAAATATTTTGCTTTTGGTTTCATACACTGTTTCCACATTTGTTTGTTCATAACACGTTTGTTTATATTTAGTGCTTTTGAAGCGGAGTGTAACATGCTGTTCTCTTTTATCTGTGAGATTTCTGTTGCTCTCTGTGACATCTACTGAAGACAAGTTTGGAGACATTTGATGTGGCCCCCCTTACTGTGGATACCTCTCTGAATGACCTGGCCTTATAATTTGTCATCTTCTTAGGGTTCTGCAAAGTTCTTGTCTCCAACTTATTTTTATTTGCTAGGGTTTTTTTTTATATTTGTTCATATAGGTTAGATGTATATATGTGTGTGTGCCTCTATAGAGAGAGGATTTTATTTTGCTAATTATGTTTTCAGGCCTGCAATAGAAGGCGGTGTTTCTGAAGTTGAGATAATTTCGCAGCAAGTTGAAGAAGAGACCAAAAGCATTGCCCCTGTACAGCTTGTTAATTTTGCTTATCGAGATCTGCCCTTAGCTGCACTTGATCTGTCTGTGGCTGGGTCCCAGCTGTTGTCAAATTTGGATGAGGAGTACCAAAGAGAAGGGTAAGTACAAAGGACAGAATTTTATTTTCTAATTTTATGTTACAGGAATTCCTCTGCCTGTAATTAAAAAATAAAAATAAAAAATAATTAAAAAAAATCCACCCTGAGTTGGAAAAGAGCAGCCCATTGATCTCAAACTCATTTCAAAATCACTGTCACAGGATGGAAATGACTTTTCCTAATATAACTAATCAGGGCTGGTTTGGGGCTCTTTGAGATTTGAGTAATGAATTGAGTAATTCATACCTACTATTTGACCCAGTCTGGAAGATATCTGTCAGATGGGGAAAGCTAGACCAAGTCTCTAGCCTGTCACGTGTGCAGAGTAGCCTGATGAATGCTCTTCATTGGTGGTATTTCAGGATAACAGAGGGTTAGCTACTGAGATTCTTTTTCATGGTTGTAGATCCCCTCACTGAAAGGTGATGACAGTACTGTTGATTCCTGAACAGATCATTGGTTTTCCTAGCATAGTTTGTATTGTGTAGTTTGTTTATGTGAAAATATTGACTTTGATACATGCATGGTATTGCTGTTTTAGAACTACTGCTCCACTTCTATTGGAATAAAAGATCTTGATCAATTTATAACACTTGCTGAAACATAACCCAGTGTCAGTTTATATAGAGTTGTTCTACAGAACATAAGTTATCCTTATGCCTGATTCAGGCCTCAAGTGGCTGTAAGTGGACTCTTGTGCTATGGTTTTCATGAAAGTTTTGTGTCAACTTGAAAGCGTAAAGAGGGAGGCAGTGAGAATGATGAGAAGTGCAGAAAACCTGCCATTGGAGGAAATAGCCTGCTACTGATGGAAATAACTTTCCATTTCACATGAAGAGACTTTGGGGAAATTACAAGGGATTTCACAGTGAGGAAGAGAATGGTCTGTTCCATCTCCATGGTATTTAGGACAGAAAGTAAAGAGACTTGAATAACAGTAAAGAGTGAGGACAGCAAAGTGCTTGGATAGACTACTGGTGCGTGGGAGGAAGTGGGGAGTAGAACTGCAGTCATTAGATGCCTTTAAGAAGACGCAGTTATCTGAAATGATGACAGTACAGCTTAATATTCCCTGGGACGGAGATGAGGTGAGACACGTGCTTAACCCCTCTGACTCTGTGGTTGCTATTCCTCTGTATGTTGCACTGAACATGTATATATACTCCATGCCAGTAAGATCTGTCTAAAAACACTTAACAGTAGGTTATACAGAACTCTCAAGATGAAGCCATTAAAAGGCTTAATATATAAGCCTCAAAAATATTAACAACTGAGTGTGTTTTAACCTGTGCTCAGAAATCAGCAGAGACCTGCTTGATCTCTGCTCAGCAGGTATTCTGCGTGCTACTCAGGAAGGAGTACTGAGGAAAGACTCTTGCCTTTAATTTCTTTCCAAATCAGACTTTGTGACGTCTGCAGAAAGCTGTTGCTCCAAACAAGGGGAAATACGTTTCAAGTAGGTTATGTAAGTGTGGTATAACTGTAACACAAAATACTCTGCATAGCAGAAGAGGCACTTGAAAATTAATTTGAGTATGCAGGTGTAACCCTCAGGCTATTTTGGTGCTGAGTCGATACCAGTTTTGTTCAAATACGGATTTTAATAGATTTTTATGATCTGAAACTCCATTCTTCACTGTGCCAAAGTGCACACGTCTCTGATTGTGACTGTTTGAACAGTTTTGCAGTCTAAGTGTAGAAATAGACTTGTTCTTTTCCTCAGCACAGATCCCTTGCTTCACACAGATGACTTCAGTTGCTTTGTCATTCTGAATGGAAATAAGTAGGTGCCATCCAGACTTCCCAGCTGCAGAGGGGATTCTGTGAAGAAAGTTCAGACCTTTAGCTTGTATGTCTTAGTGCATTTTGGCTGAATATGTTCAGCTACGTCCCAAGGCTGCATCTTCCTCGTGAGAATGGCTCCTTCCTTTCAGAAGCACTGTTTGCAGTTGCTGTCCTGTGAAATTTAAAAGCTGAGCTGAGATCAAGGAGGCTGACAGCCCAAGTGAAAATCTACCCCCATTCCACCTTGTGGCTTGTTTGGGAATGTGTCTGGTTTTATGGGCATGCTCTGCTTCCTCTCTCATGGCCTTTTTAGTTGTCTGACTCACTTCTCCACCTGAGTAAGAAGGATCTGTGGAGGATCAGATCACATCGGTACAGAAACTACCAGCTACTTCTCCCTCATAGATGAGGAGGATGATGTGGAAAGGTCAGCACAGGAAGCAATAGAAAATGTCTGAGTCCCTGTATTTTCTGCCAGCATCCGTATTCATAACTGTGAAGCTCTACATCCCCACTGCTTCTGCACAGGTTGCAAGTGGTGATACTGAAAGATAGTGCAAATGCCACAGAGTACTAAATGGGGATGGAGGCCTTGTTTTTCCACTCTGTGGCAGTCTGCCTTGATTGCAAACCTCCAGATGTTCACTTCTACTCTTTTTTTCCCTGAAAATTTCAGGGAACTTGCCAATCTATATGACCTGTATGGTCATCTATATGTTCTGTAGGAATCTAATGGTCTAGACAAACAATGCTTGCTGTAATTGCAAGGCACTGCAGCAGGGAGCTGTGCCCACTTCTTGGAAGGTTATAATAGGAATATGGCAAGGGATTTGGAAAGTAGTGAATTATTGACATAAGCTGCATCTGTCTGGGACCTTACTGGGGTTTGCAACACCTTGCTGTCCACAGTATTGTGCCAACCCATTTTAGGAGCTAGGAACTCTTTGTCACTAGTAAGTGTCTGGCTCCATGCACAGAGCAACAAGAGAGACATCAGGCTAGAGATGAGTGAGTGGGCAGTAAAGTAATCTTCTGATGTAATTATTTGGTTATGTGGTCCCCAAGGCTTTCCTTTAGCTTTCTTTATTTAAGGCCAGATTGCACTAGTCCAAGCAAATATAACCTGGTCGGTGAAGGATAGTGTGGTGCTAACTAGGGGACATTTTTGTTGTTTCTCTCAGTACACCTGATATTAATAGGCTACCAGGAACAGGTGGGTAATAGCTCAGCCCACAGACTCAGCATCAGCCTAACTACTCTTCTCACCAGAAATGGGGGGGGGGGGGAAGGAAAAACAGAAAGAAAGGGAAGTTATGATCTATTTTTTGCTAGAAAGATGATACGTAACCTGACATCTATGTGGCTTTAAAGATGCAGGAGTAAAAAGTTTATTTTGTGGAGATTGATGGGGCTCGGCTCTATTATACCAAATTCTCAGAGCAGTCAGTTCCTGTCTCTTAATGTTATTGAAGGAATTATGTTGAAAGTTTGAGTTATTTTTGTCAGAAATTGTTTACAATACTAGTTCCTGCATTAAACACCAAAGAAAGGAGTGCAGATTTGCTGGCATGCTATGCTAGTCCCTGAAGTACACCTGTAAGTAGTAGAAGTGTAATTAGGCAGTAAGATACCTTTTTCTGCTCCTTCAGAAACCCCTAGACAAACCACAAACTGTGGCTTCTTCTAATGCGTGTTAGGCAAGAATTACTTATTTTCTTTCTGTAGAATTCTCAAACGGGGAAAGTCCAAAGATTTACATGATGGTAGAAGATTAAGATGGATGAAATATGCTTTGAAGATATTAATTATAAATCATGTGGATGGGCTGGCATTGCCTTCTTTGCATTTAAAAACAGCAAGGTGCTTGCGGTCTCTGCACATCAATGTGTGGGATAGGAGGGATTGCTGAATCAGGCTTGCTTCCTAGCTGCAATGAGGCTGATGTGCCTGGTGTTAATGAAACTATGGATCTGTTTTTTCAGAAAACGAAAATTTCTGGTAAATGCCAACGATCTGCAACTGAAGCACTTTGATTTTTATGTGACTGTAGAAATAGGTATTTAAAAAGTAGCACGTTCTCCACCCAGTGGAGCACTGTGAGTAAACAGTAGCTTGGTTCTCAGAGCCAGTGAGTTCATTACTTCCTAGTGCTGCTTGTCTGCCCTGCAGTTAATTTTAGGATATCTTTACTCCGTGCTGCATTCTATTCTGCAATAGACATTGCAGAAATGATTGACTGGAGACATGTAGATAAGAAATGAGTTCATGCAAAAAATGTGCCGTGGGTTCCATAATTCCAGAGCACATAATGCACATTTCTAACAGATAAGGTGATGCTTGTGTACCAAAAGCAGCTGCAAAGCTGATGATTTTCTTCATGTCTGTGAATTTATAGGAGAATCTATGTCTGCATAGAACTCGGTTTGCATGAAAATAATGTTTCTCTGAGGAGATTAATCACACAGAAGCTCAGGAGCTTTTAAAATGTTAACATTAACTTTAATTTTTTTTGTCCAATTGAGTGTTCTGTTTTCTAAAAAAAAAAAAAAAAAAAAAAGCCTTCTATTTCTACATTAGTGATCAATAAAAATGATGGAGAACAGTTCAGAAACTGTCTACAAGCAGAAAATGGTGTGTGCTATGAACAAGCAGGGATTGGGACCGTCTCTCCTTCCCATATTTTCTTTAATCTCCAATTAGGAGGTATCACTCATAATAAACTGTAACAGATGTTACAGCCAGTTGCATAATAGACTGTATTTTGGAGAAGTAATATGCAGTCAGTGAACCTGTCTCAGTAAAGATCTGTGCTTGGTGGTGGCTGGGAAGCAAGCAGAGATACGCCAACTTGAAATTATGAAGGTTGCTCTGGAAGTAATGCCTCCTATTTAGTTCCATGGAAATTACAACAACTACAAAGAGCATGATAACACTTTTCAATAGAGCAAGTTGTCAGCTACAAAGTACTATTTTTCAACATAACTATCCACCATTAGCTATGCATTTTTGCATAGTCTAAGATTTATTTGGTCCCAGGCCAGCTGGAAAGGAAGCAGTCAGCATATCTGAGAAAAGAGTGAGATGTGAAGTGATAGACAGGGAAATAGAAGGAAAGCCAAATATGAACGAAGAATACAGATACAGAGACTCAGAAGTTAACATAAGCTCACAGGATTCTTTTCCCTATCATTTGAGATTGGTTGAAAGTCTTTCCTGATTGAGGGTATTCACCCATCCTGATGTCTGATGTATTCACCCAACGGATGTCTGTTCCTTGTGTCTGTCTTCTGTAATTGTGTTCAGTGAACGCTGTTATTTCTGTCTTTCATATTCACGTTCCAGTTTTTATTTTCATCTTTGGTTTTTTTTTTTTTTACTTACAGCTTCTGCAAGGCTTGAAGGTTTGTTTGTTTTCTAACCAAATGGACTAAATTCCCATTTTTCTTTTGTTTTCTACCCTTTTTTGTTTGTTTTTCATTTGGCAGCATACTTAAAATATAGGGCCTTTTGTGAAAGGTTCTGTGCAGGTCATGCAAATCCTGAAGCGTATGTGATGAATGATCAGGTCAAGGTTAGAGGTAAGGTTCTGGATGTCAGGGCTATTTCCTACACTTTGCTAATTCTTTGTATTTGTAAAAGTGATTTGTTTAACTTCCTTTACATGCTAGTCATGGTCTGAATCCAGAGAGATGATGCAAAATCCTATCAGTAAATACAGGAAGCGAGGCTGTAGTGCTGATTTGTTCTTTGTATGGTACTATATCACTACTGCTGCACATAGCTTGTCCAGTCCAAAACTAAGACCTGCAGAGCAGCACCAAATGAGTGTTCAGTGCTTCAGAATCTGAGAGGTGACCAGCTCTTTGCTAAAGAACACGTGAAATGTCAGACTACGTTACAAGGAAGTTCAATGATTTAAAAACTTCTTTTTCTAATATCCTTTTGAGCTTTTCTCTTTGCAAATGTTGTTTTCTAGAGTAGCTTGTTATTGCGTTTATCCTAGAACCTAAATTCCTCCACTGTGTCCATCTTGTATCTTCTATCTGAAACACCAATTGATAGAGGGAGCACCAACAATAAGTGGAAAAAAAAATCCACACACACGTGTAAATCAGTGGTGTTCAAGCTTTTTTGATTCATAGATCTTTTTTTTCACCCCCCTTGGGTTTTTTTTTTTTTTTTACAATAGAACTTTTCCTAGGTATCTTTTGTGGCTAGAAATGGAGTGTCCCACACTCTGTTTGCAGAGGACTTTTTTTGTAGAGAGGAAATAATGCAGATCTGACTTACCTGGCTTAACATTGGAATAACTGTCTAAATTGGAGGTGATGTGGCTTGCTGCAACAACTGAAAGATACATAACCAGTAGGATAAAGGAGAAATATGGAAAAGAGAAATACTTAGCTCAAAGAAGAGTCCATTAAAAGGTCAGCTAAACTTTGAGTGGCAGTCTAAAAGCTAATGAAATATTAGGATTTTTTAGGAAAGGAATAACGAATAAAACACAGTTCATATTGTGCCTCTCTGTAAATCCAAGCTTTGCCCACATCTTGAGTGTGAGCATGTAGTACTGGCCCCTGTCAGAAAGGCTATGGTAGACAAAAAAGAACCAGAAGACACTCGAGAACAGTGATCTAAGATGTAGAACTACATACGTTAGGATTGTTCAATCTGGAAAGAAGGTTAATATGAGATTTGAGATTACAAAACTGGTGACAAAGAGTTTTTAAAATGAGGTTTGACACCTCCCTCCTGAATCCAAGTTCCAGGTGTGTTAATAAAGGCCAATTGAAAACAAGCAAAGAGTGCTACTTCACCCCAAGGGCAGTAAATGTGTGAAGCTACCTGTTAAAGAATGAGTGGCTTCTAATAGCTTTTGTGACCTAACAGGAAATTGGACAAGTCTGTGGAAAAGTGTTGTTTGGGTTTTTTTTGCCTTTTTTTTTTCTTTTTAAAGCCTTGAAGGTTACTAAGTAGAATCCTTGAACCCACATCTGGCTCAGAAAGTACTCTAGCTGAAAATGTTTCAGTGCTGGGAGAGTTTTAATGGGAAGTATTTACCGTGTTCTTGTGCATCCTGAAACATCTCCTCCTAGATGCTATTGGAAGCAGGATATCAAGCCATTGTTCCAGTCCAGTATGGCTCTACATATGTTTCTTAAAGGTTGATTTTTAGGTTTAATGTTAACTTTAGCATAAAATGTAGAAGCCTAATTAAAAAAAAAAAAATACCTAATGAGAGGAATCATGTACAAGATAATCACATTATGTCGTATAGTCTGATAGATATACCTGTGAGGAAGGCAAAAATGAGCTTAGAAAGCATCAGCTAAGGTACTTCAGATAGAGCTGAAAAGCACTGATGTAATTAAACCTATTCCAAAATACTATGTACGGTTCATATTGTCTGTGTTCATAGAATCACCAAAATTGGAAAAGACCTCCAAAATCCTCCAGTCCAACAGTCCACATGTGTTTCCCTCTAAAACATGTCCTTCAGTACATCTAAACATTTTCTGAGCACCTCTAGGGTTGGTGACTCCACCACCTCCCTGTGCAGCCCGTTCCACTGCCTGACCACTCTTCTGCAGAAGAACATCTAACTTCAATCTCCCCTCTGTCATTCATTACGTGAGGGAAGAGGCTGACCCTCACCTTGCCACTGCCTTCCTTCAGGAGTTGTAGAGAGTGATAAAATCTCCCCTGAGAGCCTCCTCTTCCCCAGACTAACCAGTCCCAGCTCCATCAGGTGTTCTCCTCATAAGTCTTGTGTTCTGGACTCCTTACCAGCTTTGTTGCCCTTTTCTGCACATGTTCCAGGGCTTCAATGTCCTTCTTGTAGCGAGGAGCCCAAAACTGAACACTATTTGAGCCTCACCAGTGCTGAGTATAGAGGGATGATCGCTTCCTGCTCCTGCTAGATTTGCATTTCTGACACAAGCCAGGATGCCATTGGCCTCCTTGGCCACCTGGGTGCACTGCTGGCTCGTGTTCAGCTGACCATTGACCAATACCTCCAGCTCCTTTTCCTCTACACAATCTTACGGCCACTCTGCCCCAAGCCTATAGTGTTGCCTGGGGTTGTTGTGACCAAAGTGCAGGACCTGGTACTTGGTTTTGTTCAACTTCATCCTGTTGTCCTCAGCCCAGTGATCCAGCCCTGTGTAGGGCCTTCCTACCCCCAAAACAGATTGACAATTCCTCCCGACTGCACTTCTTTGACTAAAATAAATAAGGAAATGTCACTGCTGTGTATGAATGCGTCATGGACAAAATGCCAGCAAGGGAAAAGAGCTAATCAGCCAAAGAACAGGACTGACACAAGTACTGGCTGTATTGGGTTTGGGTTTAGGATGAAGTCAGGAGGACTTTCTTGTCATTAGAACAACAAAGTTTTGCAGCAGTCCTTTAAGAACTGTAGCTGGCTTAGAAACTGTAAGGCTTCTAGTGGAAAAAATATGAGGCTGCCCTCAGTAGTTAAACTATTCTTATAGGAAAAGCCTGGGAGAGGGATGCAGAGCTCTATTTGTTCATTACAATTGCTGAAGGCCTCCTGCTGCTAGCTGTAGCCTCCTGTGGGGCTCCTGTCTGTTTAGTCTCAGACAGATTTTGTATTATTGAAACTTTCTGTCTTTCAGTTACTTCCTGACAATGGCTTTTTTTTCTCTTCAGTTAGTGATTTGGATCTCGTCCATCCTTCTGGTTGCTAATCATATCCATCTTGTGAGATGCAAACACTTGCTGCTAAGCCAAGAGGAAAAAAAAAAAAAGGCAGGGTAAAGTATAATACAGATTTGGGATATTTGTTTGCTAGATCAGAAAATAGAAACAGTGACAGCTGTTAACAGCTTGAACAAATTGTTTGTAGTTGTTCCTTACCAAAGAAATATGTTAAACCTTTCCCAGTTTTGCCTTATGCTCTTTTTTTTCCAAGCTGTTTATTAATAAAACTAGCAGTGATGATAACAGATTGGTTTTCCACACAGCCATGTGTGAAAGTATCTTTAAAAAGACTTACCCCAGTAAAATTCCACAGTGTACTTAAATTTCTCATAACCCTGCATGACTATCAGCCAATATATTCCTGTTGTAGTGCATTTATTTATTTCATCTAGGCACTGTAAGGTAGGTAGATGTTAATTCTACTGAATAGAGGAGCAGCGGCCAGGATTTGGAAGGTAGATTTAAACCCACTCTAGTTCTGGTATGGATTTGTTTTTTTCAAATTCTAGACTTCTCATCTACTGAATGGATGAGCCCTTATATATCATGAGAAAGAGTTAATCTACTAAGACAGTTTAGAGCATTGAAGGAGATGAAGAGATTGTTTATTAGGATCTGGTGTGGTTAGTGTGTCAATAGATTTATCTGCATAAAACATATTTCTAGTTGTAGTTCATTTTCTTATTTATGTCCCTTCTTTACAGAAGATATGTAGGAAAAAGGAAAAAAAAAAAAAGACCAAGGGAAAATCAGGACTCTGTAATACAGTTGTGTCAAATTAACATGGTAAGTGAACTAAATTTTCAGCTTCCAAGAAAAAAACTGTCCAGTGCACCATTTTTTAGAGCTCAGTATAAGTATTGGTGTCAGTGGATTCAGAGGACTTGAAGATCTGCGAAGAGCTTGTCTACCAGGTGAAGGTGCTAATCACTGTCTGCTCATAGGACACGTGTTAAACAAATGCACCTTGGTTTAGTTAATTAAGATAGGAAACTGAAGATAGGCTTCCAGGGCTTAATTTTCAAACACTTTACATACTTGAAATCAATTTATATGAGTGATATATAGGAGCAAACATGCAGATGATCTGCACTTCACCCTTAATGTTATTGTTCTTCCAGACATAAGCTGGTAATTTCTTTCCGAAGCATTTTGGGTTTGGGAGAATATTGATACTGGATAGATAGAAGAATAAGTCTGCATTCCTTAACGTTTCTTTAAGTAATGATTAACTTGAATAAAGATTATCACGTCTGTAGGTAATGCATGCTGAGTATCACAGATTATTTAGTGATACACTTGAAGTATTTGAAAATCTTAACTGGGTAGAATTTTTAAAAGAGTGTATTTAGGCCCTCTACTGATCATTCTGAGAATAGGAAATAAGAAAAGCAACCCTGCAATGCTAAAATGCTGGCAAAGCTGGTCTTTTTGGAAACGGGAAGATAAAGATAAGATGAGAATAGAACTAAAACCTGTACTAAATAGACAAAACCAGTCTCTAGTGTTATTTTGGGAAGATCTTGGAAAACAAACAAACAAAAATAGCAGCTGTGGTAAGAACAGGTTATCCTGTTTTGAGATGGAGGCAAACAAAATCCATTAAAAAAAATGACAAGTTTGCCGAAAGGCCTTATTGGAATGCTCTTTTTTCCTTAGATTAAAAAAAATGTATTTAAAATCCAGTGCCTTCTGTATTTTTTAGTGCATTATGATTATTTTATGTATTTCTTTTCAGGCAGTGATTGAGAAAAAACTGGTTTGGATTGCTGCTTCAGGCTGGAATACTTGTATTCTGTAGTACTTTGGGTTAGACCCAAGGGCAAATCCCAAGTAGTGATACTTGTCAAATCTTTGAGCTTTTGAGATCCAACTGAGAATGTCTTTTGTGGCCAGGTAATCAGGCAGCTCTGAGTACGAGCTGATACATATTCTGAGTATATCAGATTATATATGCTATGTTTGGAAAAGCTGCTTGAAAGTGCTGAGTCTCTGAGCACTGCTTAGCATCTCTTTCTCCTCTAAACTCAAAAATAGGTGTATCAGGAAATGTTTTGTTTTTAGTGTTTGATTGTAACATGAATTACTGTGTCTAGAGCTATTTATTTGAAATTATTTGCTATCTTTTCTTATTGTACACCATTAATTTCTATACATTGACGTCATAGCTCCTTCAGTGCAATTCCTGCACCACACCTCGTGTGCTTTCAGCTTCCTAAAGCTGAGCTAGTAAGTCACATCAGGTCTTTATTAACTAATGTGTAATTACAGTGCTTTGAAAATGCAGTGTCAGGCAAGCATTAGAACTTTCAGAGGTGGGCCAATGTAGGAACATTACAAAATGCTATGAGGAGAAAATGATACAATAAATACTGTATCAGTATTAAACTATGGGAGAATTTTAGAAGGAAAAAAATTATCAGGATGGTTTTTTTTTTTATTTCTGAACAGCATGCTACTGTGATTCCTGATAGAAGTATTTTCAAGAGAAAAAGCAGGAAGTGTCAACAAGCCATTTTAAAATGTGTATCTGTATTAGGAAAGTGCTGGTAAAACATTTATTGATTCATCAGCTTCCTTCCAGAGCTCTCATCCTCACAGATGTACTCAGCAGGAATTCTTCCAGTTTATTGCAGGGAGAAAAACAAGTTTTCTTTTGAAATCCAGCTACTGGTTTTGGTTGGAGCCGAAAGTTCTGACAACCCTGCACAGGATGGTGACTGCCAGCTACTTATGGAAGTGGGAACCAGGATAGTAATAGTTTTCTGTGAAGATTTAAAGCTGCTCTAGCAACTGGAACTTGGGTGTTGCAGTGAATGAGCTGCGCTCTTAGCTGGGTGGTGGTTATTAGCTGATGCTGAAACCAATTATAGCAGATTTGGTACCGATCCAAGTGATGTCTTGAATTTCATCACTCCTGAAAACACACATTGGGTAGTAGGGAGTTGTTGTGGACTGTAATTTCAGCAAGTAGTATTACTTGTTGTTGAAGTAATAGCTATGTGTTTGTGTTTTTTCTTTTTTTTTAATTTCTTCTCATGGTTCATTTGAACCTTAGAACTCATAGTCTGTATCTGTACTACTAAGTAAGCCATCGAGGGCTCTCTGACCCTTAAAACCAGTGGCATAGCGCAGCTCCCTTCACTTCGCCTGATCCTTCTTTTTCCTCCAAAACAAGGTGACCTCTGTTTAGCCTGGTGCACAAACAGATTGCTGGCTTAGACAAAATAGGTGAGCTAGCCAGCACCAGCCAGTTGCTTGACACTTTGGCCGTCTACTGTTTGCTAGTATAGGCTGAGATACGGAGTATCTGAACTACTCTTTGGTGCTTTCCAAAATCCTGTTTTTCTTTTCCATAATGTGCAACTGATTGCTGCTCTTGTCTGATTTGTCTCATTCCTGAGAAGGGATAAGGTGCAAGACCATAACATTGAATACCAGATAATCTGTTATAAAACATCATTACCTTCTAACTGAACAGCTGAGCCCTTTTGTGTCTTGGTTACCACAGATAAGTGACTGCAGCATGTATATCAAAATCAAGGTGCATGAAAAATAGTGAGACAGGAAGAAAGTGGAAAAGCATTATATGATAATCAGTGTTGCATTACTCAGTCCATTGGAAGACACTTGAGTACCAGTGTACTCAAGAGGGTTGGGGAAACTCATTAAAGCTGAGACACAACTGATCCCCAGGGTGAAGTTTTGCCTGTGTAACACTTGCAATTAGCCATGCTTACTAAAGTGGATCGTGCAATTGACAAATGCAAACAGGATTTAACACTGTAATCATTTGGAAAATGGCCCAACCTTAGTAAAGAAACCAGTGAGTGAGTCTAACAGTCTACGTACAGTATTGATGAGTATCCATAATAGCAGAACTTATTGTTTTGAGTCCACTGCTCTGTAGCTCTCTTCCTTTTTCACTTCTTTTCTTTTCTTTTTTTTTCCCCTCTTAATTTTCTTTTCTTAGATCTAACTGGCTAAAACCGTGCTGTGGGAGACGAGCAGCTGTGTGGCAGGTATTTTTGCTCAGTGCAAGTCTCAACAGTTTCCTGGTAGCCTGTGTAGTGTTGGTGGTGATTCTTCTGACTCTGGAACTCCTAATAGATATAAAGCTTCTCCAGTGTGAGTAGGAGGATTTATTTTTTTTTATTTTTTTATTTTAATGAAATAAGGGCTTAACGTGCTGGGAGGCTTTTGAAGGGGTGGGTTGGAGTGGAGATTGGTGAGGATTTCTTTTTCCCTACTGTGTAAATGGTTAGTAGGCTAGGCAAGAACTGTGTGTTTGTGGAACCCTGGTATAGTGAAGTCAGTCCCTTCTCCATCTTGCTGACCAAATTGATATAGGACACATTTTCAGAGGATATGAGCAGAGTGTACATGCAGGTATCTGCATGTTGGTACCCAAAAAGGTCTGTCCTTTAGGTCAGAAATACTCCATAACAAAGGAGAAAAGTCATATGTATTGTTAATCTCCTTGATACTTGTTGTATGCATATGGATGGACAGATATGACGAACATGCTAGGTTATTTCATGGCATTTCCTTACTTATTTACTTCTATTGAGGTAGGTAGGAATTGAAATTATGGTTTTCTATCTTGTGGCATGCTGAAGTGTTACAGATTATTATTCTACTCTAATATACAGTGATTCCAATAACTTCCTAAGTGGAGTTTTGCTTTATCTGAATTCACTCTACACAGGTTCCACAGTGCAATTTTTCATGTTGATTTTTTTCCTACTGCTGTTTTCTTCCATTCTTTTTTTTTTTTTTTTTTTTTTGCTTTTGCAATACATACCTGTTGTGAACACAAATGCCAGCTACATCTTTCCCTCTAATTGTTGTAGAGCAGCCTTTAGCACCTCCCTGCAAATATGTTGAAATGTCAGTAATGAGGTTCAGGCAGTTCCATGAATGCAAGAATGCACAGCATGAAAGAAGCACAGTCTGGTATCCTCTATGGCAACTTCAAAGTAGGCAAGCATAGTTTTCATTCTGTCATTCTGCTATTTTCATGATTTTTCTGTTGATATTAGTGAAGTTAGCTTTCAGTGTAAGACTGAACTGCATTGTAATAAGATTACTTTAGAGGACTTGGTTGATAATTGCAATGATTTTGTAAACCCTTCTAGAGGAATCGGTAATTGAGCCATCTTTCCACAACGTTGCCCAGGTTTACCCCCACCCCTCTTTACAGCCCTGTCTGTCCAGGCTGCACACACAGTTACCAGCATGACCATTTCATTACATTTGTTGTTTTCAGCAAAAATCTCTTGGAACTTACCATTTTGAATGGGGAAACCCGTAATTTGGACAAACCTGTAGCTTTCAGATGAGTCAGGAATGCTAATTATGGGTATAAGTCCTTAAAAATTGAATGAGGAACTGCATTTACTGAGGTACCCAGTAGATACTGAGATGTATCTTCATGTTTATGTATAGATTTGTCTCTTTGTGTGGAGCCCAAGAGTTTAAAAGCTGTTTCTGTTGATTTGTTTTAGACTTCTAATACAGTTCTGGAGACTTTCTTCTGGAAGCACCTGCTTTCTTACCATTCATTTTTCCAAAAAGGCAACTATTTTTCAGGGCCCACTTCTCCTCTTTGTATCTGGTGCATGTCATACCCTTAAAAACTCCACAGTTGCACCTTGTATGTGACCTACAGGTGCTTGGTCAGGCCAGGTGATTTTACTGTTAGGCTGCTGTCCCTGCCCTGTCTGTGTGGATTCTCTCAGCACCTGAGAGGATGTAGCTCTGTGTTGCTACTTTGCATTGCAACTCATCACATTTCTTGCCTTTGTTAAGCTGAACTCTTTCTATTTTGATTAAAATCAGATGAAGGTTATCTTGATGATGCTTGGTATTGCTGTTGTGTTGTACAAGGAATGTACATTGCTTACCTTGAAGTGGTAAAGAGCATTTAGGGCATAATTGTGCTTTTTAAAAATATATATAATTTGAATTTATAATGATTCCTTATTCTATATGAAGTTGAGCAGTGCATTAGGATACATTATGGCAGTTTTGTTTGTAATAACAAATGCTAACCCACATTGTAGTTTATAACTATTTAGCAAGTCTTTTTTCTCTTTCGAATGAGATTTTAATGCGCTTTGAGTTTTTTTTGTGAAAAACTATTCCAGGAAAAGTCCAGTTTTCTGGCTGTGTGATTTTGAAAGTACCTTTCTCTCTCTTTTTTTTTTTTTTTGCAGTCCTTGGTTGCACTTTTCCCACACACAAAACTGTCAGTATCGGTGATGGAGACCAGGTCTGCAAATGTGTAGGACATGCATTAATAAAATAATGTCTTATCACATGATGCAAGTATTTTGAACTTGTCAAGTTTCAACCCCTACTCCTGTACTCAGGAAAACAGACCATGCTGTCCCTTCTCTGTCTTTGGTATTTTTGGGGGAGAGCAAGTCAGGCAGTCATCTTAGTCCTCCTGCAGTCAACTGCAGCAGATGTTTCTGTAGAAGGCATCTGGTCTTCCTGAAAACCGTGGAGCTGAAAGGCTGCACATAATTCTACCTGGTTGCTGGATCAGGGTCCTGTCTGACTGTGTGTGTAGCTGTCCAAGGAAAATGAGCACTGAGATGCAGTGATGTCTCTGCATGAATGGGTTGAGGGCTTGCCCAAACCATGCAGGGAGCAGCTGCTGTCTACTCCTGGCAGAAACTTGTTTGTATCTACCAAGAAACCATCATCAACGACAACATCAATCACAAGCAAGGGCTGGTAGTACAAGCTTCTATAATGGCCACTCACCATTTGTCAGGATGCATTCTTCATTCCTGTCCTCCAGATATGCATTTTGAGTATAAATGAAAGGAGGAGGAGTTGGACTGAAGCTAGCTATACTTAACTTTTATACTGAATGGTAGTCTTCCTGACTAAACAGCTGGGTTTGTATTCACGTTGTCCTCATAGCACCAGACAAGCAAAATGTGAAATAAAGCAAAACTATTTGGCTTTTAGCTGGTTGTTTGTTTGTTTGTTTAATTTTAATAGGTAACAGGTAAAATAAATGTGGGATGCTGTTTTGATTAAGGTAGCAACTGAACAGCTTTTAGATGCTTTGCCTCAAACCAAATCCCAGGGATGTATCCAAGCTGCCAAAGAGTGGAAGATGAGCACCTCTTGGAGAAGAGCCTTCTCTCTTTTTGTAGGCCTTTCACAAAGGGGAATCTTTTGGAAGAAGCAAATATACAAAGCCAGAGTATGGCTTAGTGATTCAGCTCTTTAACAAAAGCTTCTGGCTTGGAAGACTTTTACAGATGTACTGTTTTACTGGCAATTTGATTGCACGCTGTCTGGCCATGGATCCAGCACTCTCCTCCAGCAGAAATTGATTTTCTTACAAAATTCTTCCTGCTATATATTTTTTGTCCACTAAGGGGCAGCTGGAGCCTTATATGTCAATTGGCAGCTCTGAAAAATAGCTTACAGGTGGTTTCTATTTCTTGTTCTTTATGCCAACCTATAAAGACAGTGCCTTGGGTTAGGTATATATACTACATTTTCCTGTTGTTTCATCTCTAAGTAGTTCCTCTGCTGCACTGCAGAAAACCCTCTTGCATCAAGTCCCCATGAGCTTCAGCTGTGTAAGTTCCAGCAGCAGCCCATCAGTGTTTTTCTTCGTATTTCATTTCTTTCTACACTCCTTTCCTCTTCTTTCCATTTTAATTAGTTTTAACTTTTTGAAATAAGATGCCTGGTTTAGTGCATGCCATACATGTTCTTGGGAGTTAGTTAATTCTGCAATAATCTTGCATTTCTATGCACACAAAGTCACTAATTACCTTTAGCTTTGCTGTTACATGACTCTCTGAAACAGCAGGGCTGCACAGAGCATTGTAACCTATCTGCTGTACGAAAGGTAGACTCACTAATGCCCAAAAGAAAGAAGGTTATTTTTCTTTGTTGTTTTAATTCAGAGTATGTGACCTCCAGAGTAAGAGCTGTCAGTGCTTCAGATATTGGACTCTCTGGGCTTTCAGCAATGAAGGGCACTTTGAATGTAGAATTTCAGTAAACTTCCTTGAAATTCTCCATGTTTCAAGACGTTGACTTAACCCCATAAAGACAATCTCTGCTGTAAAGAGAGCCTTAGTTATATGATTAGAAATAGGCTTTAAAGATCTAGTTTTTAATGACCTGGTCCAGACGGTTACGGGTCTTCTGAGCTTAATTACCAAAGAATGAATACAAGGAGTAATGTGGGAATAATGCAGCATTGTTTCCTTAAACATTCTAATTGAACTTGCAGGTAGGCAGGATTTAGTCACACATTTTATACTAACACAATGCATGGAGTGAGAGTGTGCAGCAGTAACAGACCTAAAACATGTATGTCCTGCTTACCAGCAGTCTGTGTGAATGATCCAATGCAAAGCTGCTGCAGCTGCTAACGTGCTGATTTGGATTAGAGTGAACAGCTGACAGGTCTGGAATTACATGTCCCATTACATCCTGCTTCTTTTCTGGTTTTTCCATTATGAAATTTAGAGAAGAAAGCTTAATCCACATGTAAGTTGTAGCAGTACTAATGATATTAAGCTCAAGTTGCATTCTGCTACTAAAATGATGCTTCATTGTATTGTGTTAATTGCAGTTTCAAGTGCTTCACAGTTTGCAGGAGTAATTCACTGGATCAGCCTAGTCATCCTGTCTGTTTTCTTTTCAGAGGTATGTATGATCAAAGACTTTCACCACGCACAGAACTGCAAGGTATTTTTATGATCTCACTTGAATTAACAAGAATTTAACACTGGTTTGATTGTGAATAAATGTAACAGAGTGCACTTAAGGAAAGAGAATTAAAAAAAGTCTAACAATTGCTGCTCTTAGCAAACTAAAAGATCTTGTTTGTACTAGTGCTGTTGTCAGTTGCCTAGAATTGGCAAGAAAGGCAAGTTACAGTTGAACAGTGACAAAAAGAGATAATCATCTCTGGATCACCACAGACATGGAAGAGACCTATTTCATGCATTTTTGTCTCACAGAAATCTTACTGGTGTCACTGGGAATAAGGAATTAATTCAAGATTACAGATCTGATCTTATAAAAAGACCTGTTTTAAGAGTGGAACAATCTTCTCTCGTAGTTTATGTGGGTAGTTTAGACATTCTGGGTTGCTGCATGTAAAAGTAAGAGAATGAAACAAATGGTGAATTTCTTTGCAAATATTTTAATGAATATATTTTTGGAAACTGGAGGAGAATGCTTTAGTTGCGATATAACAAATGACCAAATTGGGATAATCTATTAGAGTTTCCAACTTCATTCTAAAGAGAAGTCATTGATGTGGAGACATTTAGACTACACCTGAAAATTCCCATGTTATCAAGGCTGTTTTTCCAGGTATACTATGATGTATTAGTTGTCACCAAAAAAAAGTGGGGTTTTTTTTGTCACTTGATGCCAACTAGTATGATGGAAGAGAACCTGAGCTTATGTATTTAAAAATACACCTAGTTTTGTAGGAGAAAACATTTTTATCCAAAAAGAAAAGTTCTTCACTCTGTGGTACGTTTTGATGAAGATTACAAAGATAATAATAATAAAAAAAAAAACAAAACAGGGAGCTGTGATATCTGTAAATGATTGGTAGATTACTTATGTTGGACTCATACTTAACATATTATACCATTGCTTCTTTCTGTGGTTCTATTTAATGAAATTTATTTACATGTGTCATTTTGTATTTCTGCTTTCTATTTCTGCTCATTATGGGGGTTTTCTAGCTAGTGTGTTCAGACTGCTTTAGGGCACTTTCAGAAGGGATTCCCTGTTTCCAGGCAGGGTTCTCAGCATGGCTTTGCATCTCAGTCTTCTCTGGTGCTGCAGCTACACAAATGCATATAATTCTTTTGTGCATTTCCCATCATTTGATAGTGACTGTGGATTGTAGATTACATGTAATCTGCCTGAAAAAGAACCTGGAAACCATTGAGAAGTTTTACAGAATCCTTTCTTTGTGCATTGCATATCCTAATTCCCAAAGGCTCAGGTTTGCTAGATAAAGTCCTTTCCCTGTAAATAAATACTTTCCCCTCTCCTTGAGAATCTTTCTTTTCTCCTGTGGGAATCAGCACCCTGGAGGTACCTCATGACTGCACTAACATGCTCACCTCATCTTTGTTGCTGTCTTGAGCTTGTCTCACAGCAAGTTTTCCTGTGTTCCTTGATTTTCTTCTGCTGGATGTAGTCTAAAGTTCTGTGTTAATTCATTTTTACCCCTTTCCCCGAAGCTTGATGCAGTGTCTTGTTCCTGTATCCCCTCTGTAGTTCAGTTCACATGCAGGCAGTTTTTGGTAGGTTGCTCGTGGCAGCACAGACACATCCACCAGACCAGTTCTCAGCTATGTCAAGGCAGAAAGAAAGCTTTAGTCCTGCTGAAACAGTACTGCACAAATGGCTGGACTGGTTTGGAAATGCTTTGTAGTAAAACAGTAACAGAAATACTTCACAGTTAGAGCTGATTGCCTTACTCACCATTCTCATTTTGAATTTGTGTTTTGGATACTTCCTTTCTTTCTGCATTGCATATTTGACATTACTTTTCTTTGCTTTCTGTCCTAGCTTTTTGTACACCCCTTACTACTTGTACTGCCTCTTACACCTCTTACTACTTACTACTTTTTTTTTCTTTTCTGTTTCTGTCTTTCAAAACATCTTCCTTTGCCTACTTGACTGTGGGTTGGATTTACACCAGTGAAAAATGTGATCACAAAACAGCCATGTAATGAGCACGAAGGAGGGTAGGATTTTTTGGATGTTGGTTCATCAAATGCATTTGTAGCTGCTCAGAATCCTTGACTTGGTTAAAGCAACAGAGGTGGACTCCACTAAGTATCTGGATATCCTCAAAGACCTCAGATCTGAAAGAGAATGAAGGTGTAACTTTGCCATTGGGTTTGCTGGAGTTGGTCTTGTGCAAGGCTCATTTAATGAACGACAGCACATCTGTTTGTATTGAGATGTGTTTCCTCAGAAGAAAAACAGAAAGTCTATTTTTTTTTCTCACCTAAATCAAAAGCTTTGAATTTCAAGAGATTATGAAATGTTGTAAAAACTGCATATCAAAGAAATATATTTTTCATCCATCTTTGTTTTATGCTCCTTCAGAGGTGTTTTTCCTCCTCAATTCCCAATACCATGAGTCAGCGGGCTTTGTTATTTCTTGAGAAGGTTGTGAGTTACAATGAGTGCATTCTGTGAGTGTTGATGCCAAGGAATGGTTTCCAGATTTGAGCAGGCTTAATTGATTTGCTAGGATGTAGCAGGCAACTGATGCTTCAGATGGCGTTTCTTTCCCCAAACCAAAGACTGAGAGTTTCTGGTGTACAAAAAAAGGTTTTCTCCTTTGCAAGTATCATGTCCCATGTTGGGTGTTTATTACTTTTTTCTGTGGTTTGGTTCCCATTTGTTATAAAGGTAGATATGTCAGAGAGACTTCAAATTAGATGTAAAGAACAAGTAATAGAAACTTCTCAAAAACAACAACACCTTGTTGAAGAATAGGAAACTTCCAGCAGAAAATCTGACTGTTTTGGAAAAGCATGACTGGTAAAAAGCAAGTGCTGTAAAGACATTGCAAGGACTTACAGTCTCATCATGGTGGAGTTAAACAGGCACTGGCTTTCTGCTTGGTTAAAGCGAAGGGGGCAAACATGCCAGCAGCTAGAAACTGCCAGCAGAACATTTGCCAACAAAATTAAGTAGCTGGGCTTGGAGCATTTTCCAGCTCTCTATACGCTTGTGTTATCGCTGTGAATCTTAAAGGAATTTATTGCTTTCTGACTATTTTATATTTTCTGTCACTGTCTGTGACTTTTCCAACGTAAATTCAAATGAAGAGCACATCAACTCTTCTTGCTTTCTCCCAAGTACTTTGAATAGAATTTATTAGTGGTGATGATTGTGTATGTTTGTCTCTGTTTACATACATCACTATAATTTGTGCACTGAATGTTACCCCGATGTTAAGACAGAAGAGAAGACTTTTGAGGGGGGAACACCAGTGCCAACAGCAAAGCAAGGCTGGGGTTGCACCATAACAAGAGGGCATGTTCAGCCGTGGTAAGAGTTGGCTGAGAAAAGAAAGATGGGGAAAGTCAGAGTATTTTGGTAAATGGATTGGAGTCTGTATTTAACAGCCTTATTGCATTGCCACAAGTATCTGATTCTGAGCTGTTGTTCAGTTCTGTTTTTTCTACTGAGACCACTTGCGTGCAAGAATCAGATTCTTTGATGTTGGCTGTTTGCATTGCTCTGTGTATGCCTTAGTCAGCCAAGCATTCAGGCATTCTGCTAGCTTTCAGCACTTGGGTGTTTCCCAGGGAGAAACCAAGTTTTCTGACGTGCTTGAAGTTAGGCAGTCATCGCACTGCAACTTTTTTCCTATGTCCAAGAAACAAGTTCTTGAATCGGGTAGAGTACATCTGGGGTACTGGTTGATAAAGGGTTTGTTTAATTAATCCTGGCTCACAAATGTGTTTTCATTGTAGGAGGAAAAAAAATGCTATCTTGTGTGTTAGAAGGAAGATCTTAGTACTCACTGTGATGTTTTACATCTAGCAGTTCTTGGAAATAATAAAACCTCCCGAGAATGGCGTTCCTATTAATGTTCTATAGAAAACTTCTAGAAAGAAACAAATCCCAAATGACGAATCTAAGCAAATCACGTCTGTCCCATACAGATTATTCATTACAGTTCCTGAAGAATTTTTCATTACAGAAATTGGCTGTTTCTTTTGTTAGATTTTTTTGGTCGTGCTTCTAACAGCCAAGCAGAAAGATAATCTACTATTAGTTCTGAAATTCTTCCACAAGCTGGGACTTATTTTCTGAGTGGTTACTTTCATTCCATATGCACATGGCTTTTTTCATGGTGCACAAGTGGTCCGCATTGCTGACTGTTTACAGTTTGGCTTTTGTTTAAGGTGATTGACAAGGGGAGATCTAGTTACGAAGATAAAGATTTGTATATATTATTACAATTGTAAAGATAAATGTAAGCTACTATGTTTGGTCTTTTTTTAGAGTTTTTAGTATACTGTGACATTCCTTTTCTAGGCACTTTTCTTACTTCACAAAAAAATAGTTTTTTGTAGAGGCCTAAGTGATTTAGCTTGAGACACTCCTGAAATGTGAAGCTTGCCCATTTCTTTTCCAAGGACATATAATTTGCATGGTGTGCTCTATCAGTGCTTCATCTGTGCTTTCATCTTTGATAGCCACAAGGCCAACACCTTCTACACTATGCACTATGAAGATAAGAATTAATGCTAGTGTGATCATGCCAAGAGGGAACTTCTGAAGCAAGGTTGCTGATGACAAATTTTCTGTTCAGTCTGCATTTACCTTATGGTAATGTGCTGCATCTCTAGTAAACCATTTCTATTCCTGTAAAACCCTTTCAAATCATTCCAGGGTTTTCATTATAAAATTAATTATTTTTCTCCACATTCTAAGAATGACTATTGCAGAACAACAAGTGAACTGCAGTGCAGTACTCATGCAAAGATGCATCTGAGCACTCAGTGATACCCTGATGGAGTATTAGTGGTAGGCAGTGAGAAAAATGCACTGCATTCATGTTTCCTAAGTGTTGCCAAGCTTTTGCAGTTATTTATTTCTATGTGACTAGCTGTGCTAATAGATCCACGGTGTTACAGAGCACAGTAAGTCAGGGGTGTTTTGTGCTCTGTGAGGTGAGGTCAGTAGTTATCCTCTTCATTTCAGAGCTTTGGTTAAAGAAAAACCCTGTGAGGAGGATGCCTATGCCCTGCAAGCAGGAGGACGTGTCATTTAAAGATGCCAATGTGTTTCTTCATATTCTGCAGGCTGGGGCAGAGCATATACCAGAACAAGTAATGCATTATCTCAGGACAGGCACACCAAGAGGTGACACAAAGAGATTCTTTTAAGTAGTGAATGAGCTCAGGCCTCTGCAACGTGACCCAAGCCAGAGATTATAAGGAGTGGGTACAAGGTATTCTTTCTGGGAAATGTGTCAATTAATATTTGATGTTACAAGATGCATCCAGGAGACAGAAGCTTGATCTTACGGTTTCTGCCAAACTTTTGTGGCAGTGGAAGGAGGGAAGCACTCTGCTAAAGACCCTTTTCACCCTCCTCCCTCCACTGTTCAGCTCTTGTGCAAATCCCTGCCTCATTTTGAAATGCAAAGTTGTCCTGCTTTGCTGTTAGCTAAGCTGGTGGGCCAGCATCGCCTCTGTGCTGCCTCCTTTGGGTTTCTTTGTGCTGTGGATGATAACGGCACAGCAAATCACTGGGTACTAAATGGTGTGTTACCAACGCAAGCAGTGAAGTACTTTAAAAATACTGAATGTGCTGTGCAGTCAGCTAACAAATGTGGCCAGCTCACGCAGACTGAGGGAATGCACACAGCTGGCTCAGCAAAGGACTTGGCCAGGTTTCCCTGCCAAATTGGGGGGAGAACCTGCAGCATCACAGTTCTTTACAAGCTACACTACAGTGTCGTGCAAGCAACTGTGTCAGCAGTGAACAATGTCAACTTCAAAAGTGCCTTTCTTTTTGAAAATTATGGTTTATTTTTCTTTAATCTGTCCTTACTCCATCTAAAATAAGTCCAAAGAAGTGTCTAGTCTTTTATTTTTATTAGTATACTGGGCAGACTTCTATGTAATAATTTAGCTTTCCTCAGAAAGCAAAAAGTATTTGATATATCAATATCTGTCTTATCAATATACGCACATGTACATATCAACATACATAAGGACTTTCTAATTAAAAGCTATCTGGTCAAGAAATGTCAAAGCATTTTTTTTTCAGCTTAAAAAAAAAGAAAACACTGGCAGTGGCCTTTAACAAAAAAATAAATACTCAGTGATGTCAAATGTTTGCATTCAAACCTATGCACCCCAAAATGCAGAACTGTGTGTATGCGTTTGCTGCAATGCTGGAAAATGCCCATGAATCAGAAGAAAACAGTGGTGCTTCTCTATTTTTTTCCTTATTTTTTTTGTATTTTCTTGTTAGCCCTACATAAGAGAAGAGTCACAACTATTGTTTCTGTTTCATCTTAATGTTTTAGTTGCTGTACTCTTCTAATACCTTTGATCCATGCATGGTGCCTAAAAACTTTGCTCGAATTTTGTCTCTGACTTTTTTAGGTTCTGCTCCAGATTCTTATTTTTAA
Source organism: Phasianus colchicus (assembly GCF_987193195.1). Classification (NCBI taxonomy): domain Eukaryota; kingdom Metazoa; phylum Chordata; class Aves; order Galliformes; family Phasianidae; genus Phasianus; species Phasianus colchicus. The sequence continues at coordinate 3,717,630 of NC_143447.1, read as the reverse complement.
GTTCAGTATAGAGAAAGTACACAGTCAAGTGCAGTATGCATTCATTTGGAGGATGCTTGTGGCTGTTTAGAACTGAAATGTAAGTAACACCAGCGCTTTCATTTCAGTCAAAGTATTTATTGTGCTGAACAGGAAAACATGCCTAGAGAAGTCCCACTTTATTTGGTTCAGACTCCTGTGGGTAAGCGTTACAACAGCATCACTGATCACATGGTTTGTGCAGAGAGGGCAGAGAAAGCAAAAGAGGTTGGAGCTGCCAGTGGTAAAGAGTCACCAGGAAAACATGGCATACCACAGCTGTACCACTGGGTGCAAGTGCTGTGAGACTCGTGCATCTAAGGTGCTTTTTTGGAGCACCCATTTCCTTCAGGGCACCAAAGGCAGAGCTGCCCTACGTGGCTTTTGAAACTTCTGTGGCGACGCACTTTGTTTTGTTAAAAACAACACGCTGGTGGATCATGCCAGTGGATAGCTTCAAGACCTTGCATGCAAAACAAAATGTTTTTCAAGCTTATCCTGTGCCCTCAATTGTTTGTTCTAAAGATGATGTCTGTCAGGTGGGGAGCAGGGTTTGTTCTGCACTTGTGCTCTCCCTTCCTTTAATTTGCTTGCTCTAGTTTTAAGCAGAGATGTTTGTCATTGAGACATTTGTTGTGAGGAAGCCTGTCTTCTAGATGTGGCACCAGGAAATATTGCTGTCTGCAAGACAGACTTCCCATCATTGCTGGCTTGTGCTGATTCACACCAGCAGGCTGGAAATGAAAATGTTTGTGCTAGCAACCAGCCCTTAGAACTTCTCAAGCCTGCAAATGTGACAGCAGTGCCTTAAACACCGCAGTCAGGAATTAAAAAGGAAGAAAAGAAAAATCCCAATTTATGTTCCCTCAGCAGTTCCGTGTTAAATCTCACTTAAGAGTTGTGCAACAGTGCTTCAGTTTTCTTTGAGTGCTTCTGCCCTATCACTGTAAAGAAAAGATCTTTGTGTGCTCCTATCCAAAAGAAGAAAGGTTTTCACCATCAATCACTGTAAACATCTGCAGTGTTCAACCATCCTTTAGTTGCTCATTGATAGAGTGCTTCATAAATGATGTCTAAGCACAGAAGAAAATGGCCTGGATGTTTCTATGCTGTCAACAGGGTTGTTGTAAAGGCAGCACCACATGCTTTTGGGAAGGCACTGCTTTTCCTCATTCATTTCCCAGTGGCTTTGGGCTGTGGACCCCAGGTTAACTGTGTGCTCTTGAGTAACTTGTATTTTGTGCAGCTTTTCAGTGGGAAGTGAGGGAGTTCCTTTCAGAGGAGCTAGGGTACTGAGGCTGCAGGAGAATCTTGGTCATACAGCAGCATGTGTACTTACACACTGTGCTCACATCACACCACAACAGCAAATTTGGAGTGGTGAGGGGTTTCACAGAGCTGCCACTGTCTGTTTCTTCTTCCCTATCTAAAGCCCCTGTGCATACAGATTCATAATGAAACTGTTCCTGTACTTTATTTGTGAAATACTTTGGAATTAAAATGTTCTTTTTGGAGCAGAGACCAGCAGCATTAGCAGTTCTTGGTGTCTGCATAGAGTCTCATCATTTTTTGTAGAGGGAAGAGAGTGCTACATTTGCTCTGCTGGCTAGCAACTCCCTTTCTCAGCTAGACCTGGACAGTGCTTCACATACAGCATTCCTGAGTGAATTCTGGCTGGCTGACTTTTTTCATTATCTGTGATACGAGACAAGATTTGAAAGCAACGTATGTCTCACAGCAGTGTCTTCCTCTGCAAAACAAGTTAAGGTTTGGAGTGCCAAGGTAGAGCTCAGCGTGGTCATCCTGGACCAAGTGAGGCAATTGGGCTCATGGGGTTTGGCAAAGCAGTAATGTTCAGAAAAATCTAGTATTGATACACAGTTAGGTAACGCTGCTGTGTGTGGTGTAAATTCAGAGTTGGTTGGGATTTGAAGATGTTTGCATTTTTAATGAAGAGGTGATACGTATATTCATGTAGGTGTATATATATTCATCATACAGTCATTTAGATTCTTCAGCACAGTTCTTGGCACGGTGACCATTCACACGTAGGCCTGCTGAGCTCTCTGTCACTGTACTGGTCTTTAATGGAGAAGAAATTGATTCTTCTTCATAAGTCATAGAGCTGCAGTTAGAATCTTCACGCCTGTCGTGTCTGCTTTCCTTTTATGTGAATTCAATTTCAATCACCAGATTTATTTTCATTTAATTGTCTCCTATAGGCCAGTTAAAAAAAAAAAAGGGGGGGGGGAATAACACCATTAGATTTTTAATTGGAATTCACCATTGGTTCATTCTGTGTTCCTTCTTTATTTCTGTTTTCTAGTTACTGATGTTACTTACAGCTGTTTGATTAGTGGGGAGAATCATAAATATCTTTTTCTCTCTTATCCTATGACTTTCTGGGATTTCACAGTAAGGCAAGGACTCTGCAATCAGGACAGGCAAGGGGAAAATAAGGGCTCTTCAAATTGATGAAATACCATCAGTTTTGGGCATAAAGAGAGACAGTGGCTCTTTATTTTCATTAGGAGATAGTAAGCACTAACATATCAAAGATGGCAAGAAATCAGAATCTTCTTACATTCCAACACAACAGAGGGAGCCCAAGAGTGGATCTTTAGAAGGTTCGGGTTTGTTTGGGCTTGTTTCTTGTGTGTTTGTTTGGTTTATTTATTTTTTGGGGGCTTTTTCTGTGGTGATTTGAATCTCACGTGTCTAAAAGAAACTTGAGAAGGTTGGAAAGATGGAACATTTGAATTTGGAACTTGTTTATGAAGTTTCACTGAGTTAATATAGTGGTTGGAATACAGTACTTTATTCTACTATCCGAAGGTATAGCTATTTCTAGCTCCTTATTATTTAAAAGGGAAACAAAATGCTTAGATAAGACAAAAACACGCCCTTAAATAGGTAAAAGACTAATGTTTATATAAAATTATAGTAATATTAATCTTTTTTTTCCCTAATTTAATTTGCTAGACTGTTTTGAGGATTGTGGTCCTTGGCATATGGGATTACATTGAAAACAAAATAGAGGTAAGCAGTCTTACTCTTTGCTCTGATTTCCAGGCAGACCATGTGTCTTAATATTCTTAACAATATTAAGAACTGCTTTGTTACAGATCTGATGCAGATACCTTTTAATTCAGACAAGTATGCATATTCCTCTCATTGTTTACATGAATGCAAAGCTGTATAATGCAGTTTCCTTTTCTGTACGCCTCTCAAGGAGTGTGATATTTGGATTTTATTACAGGAGGAGGAGAGGATTGTGGAGTTTTTGCTGTGTGTGCCTATGGATTTTATTGGTAGAGCTGTGCTAGTCCAACAGTTGTTATTGCTACCCTGAGATAATGAGCAATAGGAGTAAAAAATTTAATGTGACTTGTGTACATACCTCAACTTCGTTACAGGAATGTTAGAACTGATTGAAAATTGGTGTATGGCTTTCTGATAGAAAGTACTCATTTGGCAAAAACCCCAGTTCTAACATAAAGCTATTTTCTTTCTTAAATCTGACTTTTGATGAATACAGTTGCCTTTTCTGATCTAACCCACAATGAAAGTAGCATCATACAAGTTCTGAACAGTCCACATTGTCCAAATCCTTGAAAATTTTGCTGCCCAATAACAGTGAGAGCAGAGAATCTTTCTGTCTGGATGCACAGACGTTCCCACACGTTATGTAGTCAGGACATGGCCAAGAGCCATTAACTCACTTTGCACCATCTTTTTCTACTTACATTCTTGATCTTTTCCTTCAGGCAATAAGATGTATGGGCAGGGACTTGATTTTGAGGGCGGGGGGGGGGAGGCAAATAATCATGCCAAAAAATAAGTGATAAATATCAATGATAATGAAGGTCTTCGGTTGTAATAGCATTTAGTCTATCATTTCTACATGGAGATTCTGGCCAGTAGGTCCAAATACCTTTCTCTCTTCCTGCCCTCCCACCAGTTTCTCTCCTCACCTCATAAAATGTGGGTGAAGCAGTAAAGAATTCTGTCATGCTGCCTTAAAAGGATGCAGTCTTTGTGGGGCTTGGCCACTCTCATATCCCTTTCAGATGCATATCCTAATTTCACTTCTTTTAGGGGAAATGGGAGCCCTTCGTGTCCTCAAACAGAAAAGGCATGGCTTGTGATCCTCAGGATGGGTTTGAAAACAGTCTTTTTTTTCTCTAGGTGTTTGATGGTGCTGTTATAATCTTGTCCTTGGCACCAATGGTGGCCTCAACAGTGGCTAATGGCCCCAATAGCCCGTGGGATGCTATCAGCCTTATTATCACACTACGAATATGGAGAGTGAAGAGGATCATTGATGGTGAGTGGTGATTCAGTTTCTGACTCCTAGAATTACCTGACAGGCTGGAAAAACAAACAAACAAAAAAGGTATTAAATACACGAGACGATTGCTTTCCACTGCTTTTCCTTTCATTCCCCTTCCTCTGACATGTTAGAAGTACCAAAGAGGAGAGAGTTATTGCTCCTGTGGAGGAGAGTATGGCTCAATTTCATGGCTGTTTCTTCTGTTCCATTTGAGCCTTTATAATTGATTGGTTTAGTTTTTTGTGAGACGCTTTCACATCTCCACACATTTCAAGTAAATACATCTGACCTGACGTGCTTCCTGTCTCTCACCATCAAGCACCATTCCTGATTCTATGAAATAATTGCTTCCAGTATGCTTTTCCAATATTTGCCACACCATCCGTATGTTTGTGCAGCTGTATCTGTCTTGTTCCTTTCTTTTCCATTCTGTTTTTGGTGCAACTTTTATGTCAGATTCTGGGAGCATTTTGTTATGGTAGTTCTGAGCTGAAGGTGCTCTGAGGCACTACTGTGCTGCATGGCACAATAACCAAGGCATCTACTGGTAATGTACCTAAGAACTCTGTCAGGAAACACCATGAGAGATGAGAACTCCATAGCAAGACAAAGCTGTGGAGAGCAGAACCAGTGGCTGTGCCTGGAAGCAAGGAGTCAAACTGTTATTTCTCTGCATACAGAATTGAGGAAAGGTCTTAGCCCTGTGACTGAAGTGTCCAAGAAAAGTTCAGGATCTGGTGGAGATAGACAAAATGTCAAAAATCTCCTTTGTCTGCTGTTGCCATCAAGGACTTCTGTCGTACCTCCAAGTCTAGGAATTTAATGCTGTGGGCTCTGAGGTTGTTCTTTTCCAAAAGAAGCCATGCTGTTCAGGTTTAGAGGGGAAGGCACCAGCTCCAAGCAGAAAATCTTACCTAGCAATTCAGGAAATCTGCTCTAAACACTAGGAAATGTCTGTATTAGCAAAAAGCTAGGAAGAGAATGGAGGATGCATTTCAGCTCAGCCAGGCAACTGGAGATCTGACCAAGCAAAATCTAGACCCTGCTTATGACCTTTCATGTGTTAGAAATCCTTCCTCAGAAGAAATACTTCAATTCATTTGCTGTAAGTGAAAGTGGTGATTTTTTTGTTGTCGTTGTTATGAAGCTATGTAAAGGATTTCCCTCTGACTTAATTAAAAAAAGAATCACAGTTGGGTTAATTTGAAGTGCTTGTGTTTTCCAGCATATGTCCTTCCAGTGAAAGTGGAGATGGAGATGATGATTCAGCAGTATGAGAAAGCAAAGGTTATTCAGGATGAACAGCTGGAAAGACTAACCCAGATCTGCCAAGAACAAGGGGTAAAGTTCAATTGTGTCTTTATTTACACACAGCTTGTCATAGAAAATCATACAGTGTATGTACTTTGCTATAATTGAAGGCTTGTAAAGTATCATTAGGCTTTCTGTTGCGAAGTGACAGATTTCAACATTAAAGAAATACTGGCTGCAGCCAGGATATTTTTATGCATGGTATTTGTCAAATAGCAATTGCCTCTATCTGCTGCTATGCGTGTGTTCTTAAGGTGAGGAAAACAAATGTGAGGAATAGAAAAGGAGTGCTTCCAGTATTTGATTTATTGAATAAGTGCAGTTTGACATAATGTTCAGAGCATGCAAAATTCATTGCCATTATTGGACACTGCAGCTGTATTAAAGCCTTATTCCTTGGAAAAGTACATGCATTTGCATGAAAGCTAATGAATCTCCCTGCTTTAAATGCAGGACGCTGCTTCCTTTAAGTCAGTCTGAGAGTCTTGGCAGACTCAAGAAGTTGCACCAGAAACTAGAAGCTTCTGGTGCAGCATTTTTTTTTTTTTTTTTAGACTCTTCCCAAGACTGCAAATATTCAGTGGCTTGGTCTTTTGAGATAAGGGAAGGTGAAATTTAAAGTGGACAGATGTGGGGAAAAAAGTGTAAAACAGCCATTGTGACGATAAGCCAGGCATTTTGAATTACACAGTCTTATTTAAATGAGTTTGTAAGTCTGCTTTGGCAAAGTGGAGCATTCAGATGACTACCAAACCACAACAGAATGATCCTCCAACTGACCTAATTCTCATTTTAATTGCTAGGATAACTAGGAGATGTCCAAATAAAGGCAGGAAGTTTCCAGCATCAGTTCCCATTCCCTACTCCTGGCTGGTGTTTTTCAAATACAAAATGAGGGTTAAGTTGGAGTGGGTCAATCAGTCAAAAAAGCTGAAGGGCTTGAATAGACAGGAGGAGAGGCAACTCATCCCAGTACAGGACAGCTGTGGAACAGGTACTTAATCTGAATCAGGGATTTATGTGCCCATCTCTCTATTAGGAATCTAGAACCCATCGACAATCCTATTCACGACAACTTTGTGCAGTGATATTGGTAGATTCATGCTTCTGTTACAATCATGAAATGAACAAGAAATGGCATATACCCGGTTTTATAGAGGAGAGAATCTCTTTAGACCAAATGCAGTAGGCAAATCAGCAGTTTCTTGAGTCCCACAGCAGTATTTTGTCTGTCAGCCCATTCTGTTAGGTTAAAGTTCTTGACAGTCATAAATTTGAAAACATTTTTAGGAACTTCGTTATGGAGCTAAGTAATCCTACTCCCTAAGCAGTTTTTGATGTTGTTCTTTCATAGTCTAAGTGAAGGTAGGGTCATTATAGCAAGCAGGGTTTGGGAGCACTTTTGCCACCCTCCATTCTGCATGCCTGACTTGCAAGATGTCTAACCTGAGTTCTGATGGTTACAGCATAGCTGTATGTCATGTACAAAGAATTACTGCTTTGGTAGATGAGTAAATCTGTGAAAACAGAGTAGGTTCTCTCCTCGCTTTCAAGTGTCATCAGCTATGGAAAAATATGGACTGTAGAAAAATGACAGTATACTAATCTCTCATGTTTTACTGTCCTGAGTTCCTGCCAAACAAATGTTTCAGCTGTATAATATGAGGTAAATGTACTAATTTGCTGCAGTTAGCAACAGAAGACATTGACACAAGTACTGCATTCTCCGTAAATTAATAGATGCATAATTCAGTCAAGAACAAGTTGTCAGCATTATAATATTCACATTGGCATTGTACACAGTGTCTGGTGGGGAAAAAAAGAGTCTCCTAATGATATTTGATGTCTAAAATTCTGCCAGGTTTTTGCTTTTTCATTTGATTACCTGTCCCAGCCTCTTGAAGGATTGCTTGGGATTTGAGTGAGCAAGTCTATGCTTTTGCATCCAGGGGTTGCCTACAGCAGTCTGGCTGCTCTTAAATCTGGAGGTCCAGCAGGTAGGGATTGCAGGCTGCCTTGTCTGTAAGGTACCTACTGTGTCTATCACAGGCAAATGGGATAGCAGGGAGCTGCCTAGAGCCTGTAGGGGGCTGACCTGGTGCCTCTAACACATGCAGGGCCCCATGCTTCTGTGTTTTGAAGCTGGTACTTAACACTTGACAGGCAAGTAGCCTTCCTGTCACAAATGAGGTTTTTAACTTGTATTTGTGAGCTGTGTTATTTTCCTTGTGCTGAGCTGTGTGATTTAAGTTCTTGTTGAGCACGTACACAAAGGGGAGGAATTTAAGTCACGAAAGCAGCCTCCATCTGACATTTCTCTCCATGTAGGTTTGTTGAGTGGACTGTGTCTTGTAATTGACTTAAACATAGCCAACCGTGCATCTTAACAACGTGGTCAATTTAAATTGGCTTGAGTTAGTATGGCTGACTGTGTTAGGGGCATTTCCCTTGTCCTCTTTCTGCCAACCTGCCTTTTTTTGTTTATTTGAACAAATGCACGTGGGGAAACAGATCTGGAGAATGATTGGGTTGTAATTAATGTAACAGATTTGATGGGTTTTGTAGGAATTGTATCTAGAGCCTAGTTCACACCACATTGCAGAATTGGTTCTGTTGATCAAAGGTAGAAAATAAGGAAGGGAAGATGAGTGCATAGGAGTGAAAGGAAGGCAAAACCTGTTTCTCAGTTTATACTAGTTTGTACTAGTAGTGGCTTTTGTGTGCATGTTTGTATTGTTTATTGTTGTTGTTTTTAATCTGTCTAGTTTTATGTGTTAGCTGTATATATTTTTTGGCCAGTGATAGGGTATCACAACTGCAAAGTATTATTCCATTCCTGAGTTGGAGACATATTCTGCAAATATGAAAACTCCTTCCAGATGTTGATTTTTGGCTAGCCATACTTCTGAAAAACAGAATATATTTTATAAATTATAGATGCATGGGCTACAACTTTGGTCTCTGCAGAGTCCTGCTGAAACTGTTTCAATAGTTTGCTGTCTTATTTATTCTCTGGCCAAGAAAGACATCAAAAAGGAGTGGAGCATGAGGGTGGTTAAGAGAGAAAATACTAAAGGATTTGAGAAACTTTGCCCATCACAGTAACAAGGATTTCTAAAAATGGGTGAGAGATTAGAAAGTCTCACTGCAATCACTATCAAAAATATAGAAAGAGTATTTTCCTGATGGTGTCATTTTTTTATCAGTTTCATTACTAAGTTTTATTAATTTAATAAATTAAATTATGAAAGAAATACATATATACACAAAATGTCATTAGCAATGCAAATTCCAGTTCAAATTTATTTTAAAATCATCTGTAAAGGAACTTCCATTTCTGATGATAAATCTGTTTACCTGATCTTTTCTGTTAAATTTTCATGTCATTCAGCTGAGTACAGTCCAGCCCAGACTGTGTACTACAAAAGCTCCTTTTCTGTCAGCTCTTGTAGTATAGGGATTTTCATCATTCTCAAAACTGTAAGAACTATGGAAGCTGTAATTTCTTCTTTATCTTGGAATATAATTTGTACTTCAGCTGCTAGTTTAATGACAGGGCTATTTAGCTGGTAAAATTACCTATTGGAGAAATAACTTATGTTATCTTTTTGCAATAATTCTAATTCATGTCTAACTACCAGTCATTTTCTTGGTAAGTGGAAGGCAGCCAAGGTCATCCCATGTTTCATTTTGCCCATAAATCATTTGTTTGCAAACGTCTCCTGATTTTTATTGTTACCAACAATGACTAAACTAATGGAAGTAAACATTGGATTGCATCCCAATGGCAGATAAGTTTCAGGGCAGGGCATTCTATACAGACAGCACTCATAGAATGGAACAAAATTATTATGCCTGCATTAGACACAAGTAAGCTTTTGACTAAAATGCTCATTGATTTCTCTGAAATTGTCAGTCATCCTCTGTTGCGAAACCATTAAAGGGAAGTGCTATGAGACTCACTGCTAAGTCTGTCCCTTTTTGAGTCTTGTGCATGTGTAAAACATCAGATGGGAGGAGTGGAACTTTTTATACAACCAGCCATATAAAGTGAGTTGTTACATAGAGCTCTAAGTAGGTCTCTGTCATTTTACCTGCTTATAAATAATTACCTAATGTGTTTGTGAAGTGAGGAGGCACGCAACCATGCCCCATAGTTCTTTCTGGTTTGTTTCCTGTCAAAAGATTGCTAATTTTGACAACAGCAAGTCAGTTTAAATTTGCAGTCAATTAGCTTTCTCATCCAGCCTGACAATGTAGTTACTTATTCTTACATGAAATGATCTTTATTTCCCTTCATCTTAATAGTAAATATATTTTCACGTAAGCTGTGTGTATCACACCTTTGTATTGCACATCTCATTCCATATAATTATAAAAGTCTACTCCAGCAGCAGTACACATAAAAGACTGATCATTAACATACACACACACACAAAATCCATAGTTTTAGCATAGTCTTATTTTGCCTGCTCTGAAGAAATTGTGACTTTATTTCTGCATCCTCCCAAGTCTGGATTTAAGAAATGTAGCCCAGGTGTGAGATCACACCAGGAGTGCTGTGACCTGTGTGGGCTCTGCAATATAAGAAAAATACTTGAACACAGTGACAGCAGTGATGCTCAGGGCTGAAGCACACAGTGTAGGAGAATAGGCTGCAGGAGCTTCCTTCACTTCCTTCAGCCTTAGGAAGAGAAGATGAAGCAGGGCCTTACTGCTGCCTTTGGCTCCCTCATGGGTGGTGCAGCCAGGTTTGCTTGGAGGTTCACAGAGACAAGCTGGAATGTGGAAAATTCCTAGTAAATATAAGAACAAGTATTTGCACTAGGAGGATGGCCAGGTACTGGAGCAAATTGAGAGGAAGGTTGAGAGGAATACACGTCCATAGAGATAATTAAAGCTTGACAGCACAAGCTTGTAGCAGTCTGAGCTAAATGGCCTTGCTTTGAGCAAGATTTTGGACTAGTTGATTCTCATCTCAGCCTGAATTATGCTGTGATCTGTGAAGTTTTCAGATATGTTTTTTCCATTGTAAAGTATGTTAAGGAGCTTATTGATGAAGGAACCCATGAAAAGCTACCAAGTATGTGTAATTAAAGATGATGAATATTATAGGTGTGCTGGTAAATAACATCAGTAGCAGCCTTAAATGGACTAATGCTCAGTTTTTTATTATCTTAATTTGGAAGATAGTTTACCTGAGCCTCCTTGACCCCAGCAGGTTATCTTCCACACAACAAAGCTGTTTGCCCAGGTGCTCAGTGTGGTTTACAAAGTTCTGAGCACCCAGCTGATACCTATGAGCAAGTCTTAACTGAAACAAATCAAACCATATGAATAAGTGCCTATGCTTTTGCCTTTTCCCTTATATATCTTTCAAACAGTTAAGCCTGTATAGGTTGCCTCAAAATCCAAAAAATAACTTCCTCAGTGCAGCTTTCTTGCAGCTGTGTTCATGTTGCCCAGGTCTACATTTCAGATAGCTGCATCAGCTCCTGCTGCAAATAGAAATTTCATGTGTTTAGCTTTGGCCCAGAATTTTCAGTTAAAAAGATAATTATATTTTACACCCTCTGCTGATTTATTTAACCTGCCCTGGCCTGCGTGGTATGGACTCAGAGCAATCTCATTAGCTCTTTTATACATTAGAGCTGCCCCAGGTCAGTGTTCAATATAATGTTCAGTAGATATAAGCACCTACCAGGTAATTTGCTCATGCAGTGTTTCATTGAATCACACCCATAAGGAACACACGCTTCTTTCAGACTTAACCTTTGTTTTGTTGGGTTGCTTTTAGTGGTCAAATCTGCATACCAGCTTCAGCATAACTTGGGATAATTTTTAATAGTTGTGAACAATCAGCATTGAAATGATTTCCTGAGTATGTGCACAGCTTCCATGAGCTAAAAGCTTTTCTGTGTGATTTTTCTTAGGTATTTTAACACTTACTTGAATCAATCTGGATGGCAAGTGGTGATTTTTTGAACGTGCTACCTTTAAAGTGAGAGTTTTGGTTTGGATTCGTGAGCAGTGTACTGAAATGGGTTTTGGCATTGTCTTATGCTCCATAATCTGCTAACAGAGTTTTGGCTCTGCATCTCTGTGGAATATATGTGTGTGTGTATATATGTATGTCTGTGTATAGATCACTTGGCAGCAGTCACAGTAAATGTGGGAGTGCAGCAGGCACTGTTATTACAATGAATACCCTTTTCTAACAAATAAAAATACATCTACATGCATGATAGTATTTAATTCTGCCTTCTCACTGTTTTAATGGCTGCACAGACATCAGGGCAGACCTGAGCCCTGGAAGCTGTCTGTCTGAAATACAGCAAAAGAGGAAGAGAGAGCCCTTGTTAAGCAGCTGAAGCTGTGCAATTTGGTAGGCAACGCTGGTTTCTGCTGTTATCTGACTGAATAGCTGTTTGTTATTCACACGATGATGAAGTCCAGAGCAGTGTGCTGCTTTACTGTGCCTGTGGATTTCATCCTCGTGTCTGTGCTTACCAATCTCCTGTGGATGAGGGAAGCACTGTGTCAGCCAAGGTACCCATCCCGGGTTTCAGCTTCTGGAACATAACATCATGAGCAGGTGCATCCTCTGCTGCGGGAGTCACAGGCATGTATTTCTGTCCTTTAAACATAAGATGGCAGCAAAGCCCCTTCTGTTGTTGATGCTGCCAGAGTGCCTGTTCACCTGGATAGCGGTGATCGTTCTCCCTGTGGATTCCAGTTTCTTTACTTACTATTTCTATAGGGAAAATGAATTGCTTGTACAAAGTGGAATTGCCTAGTGGGGCCATCACAGGCAATGCTTACCAAGTGCTTCTTGGTCTGTGTGCCAGGCTGAGTGGTTCATAGCTTGTTGACAAAGCCCAAGTAAAAATGTCCAGATTTATGAGGGAGAATCTGAAAGGGTGTCTTTCTCCCTTTGAAGGTGAAATACAAAGTATTTATGGTTTCTATTTCTTTCTAAGACTCAAGAACAGAACCTGAAATTACCTGGGAAAGGAGTATTTCCCCGCTTACTACTTCCCAGCTGATAGACAGAGACCACGGATGGGAGCTGCTGCAGAGATTTCCTTGCAGGGACTGAGTAGCAGAACAGCTTTTTGACATTTGTTGATGCTACCTGACTGCTACTGCCAGTTGACCTTTGATTAAGAGCAGTGAACATTTCACACTGTCTGCATCTGCCAGACCTCTTCCTGCTGATTTAAGGAGAGAAAGATCTGCTTTTTTTTGTTTGATCTCTGCAGCAGGTAGTTTGAATGTGATCCAGAGAGCTTAAACTGCCCTTTTGCTCTCTGGATTTGAGTCTCTCACTGGGCCTTCTCATTCCTGTAAGCTCCTTTCTTTATGCTTTGGAAAGCAGATAGTTTCCAGATACGGCAATTTGAATTCCTTTTTCTTTTTCCTCCCTTCTTTTTTAAGTCTGGGGAAACTTTGTCTTGTTTCCCCTCAAGCTGCTTGCCCAGGTCAGAGGAGCTGCTGGTGCTCTGCAGTGTGCCTGGCATGCACGCTCTGTCTCATGTGGACAGCAGTCAAGTAAACTAGGTCTGCTGACAGTCCCAAAATCTGATGGCACGGCAGACTAGAATCAGCATCTGAGAAGCAAGAGCCAGACCCAGATTCATTTAGCCTACATGCTGTTACACACTGGTTTTCAAGCATGGAGGTGCTAATTCCATCTCTGTTGTAAACACGGAGTGACAGGTGCACTGTGGCTTGCTGGAGCAAGCGTCACACTCTGATGGCTTCTCAGGCCTTGAACTAAGGGAGTCCAGCAATGCTATGCTTTAAATGCCTTAGCCTGTTACTTGTCTCATTTGCTTTATAGATTCTCTATAGATTCTCCATAGTTATGCATGACTTTGCACTGCCGTATTAATGATCTTAAAAAGAGTTTGGAAAGGAGAAATCTGTTGTAATGTGGCTGCGCTGAATAAGGGGAGGGATGGTGTGATTTTGTGGTGCTTATATGAAAGATTGAATTGTCTGCACTTTGGAAAAATGATTTTCCTTCTTGCATTATGGAAGACCTGTGGCTATCAGAAATATGCTGTGTCTGTCAAACTGCACCGGGTAACTTGTGTCATCTTAACTGTATTTGCTTTTTGGACAAATCCTATCCTGACTGCAGAATGTCAATAAGTGCTGTAGCTCCTGTATTTGAGAGGAGTGGACAGAAAAGTAGCAACCTGCCCCAGAAGACTTCAGGCTGGAAGGAGACCGCGGTGTCCCCTTGCCTAAAGTTAGTGTGGGAGGACCAATTCACATGGTCCCTGTTAGAGTCTAGCAGATTAGAGATGTTTGTCAGGAATGTAAATACCGAAATGCTTACAAAGGATGCTCTTCTGTAAAGATTTCTTTCAGTTTGACACTTACATCTGTAAGAAGTTGTCCAAAAGCATATCTCCAGGAGGGAGATGTATACAAAATGGAAGACCACACGACATGGTGATTATTTTTTAGGTTATGTGGACAATAATCCAACTCACCTGAGCTGCAGGATAGCATCAGTAACTTGGACTCAAATGCTAGCATAGTCACGTTGTGTTTGCTGTTAGCAGTCTGTAGTAGTTGGGTGGTAAACTGAATAATTGGTACCAAACTGTAAAATATGGGCTTCTAGCCACAATCATGTGACATCCTGTTGTTTTTTCTTCTAGTTTGAGATCAGGCAGCTGAGGGCCCACCTTGCTCAGCAGGATTTGGACCTGGCTGCAGAGAGAGAGGCTGCGCTGCAGGTCCCACACGTGCTGAACAAGCAGAGCAGCAACAGGTACAAGGTGGTTGCCACTGAAGACTCAGATGATGAAGCCACTGAGACCATCACTGAGTTGCAGTCTCCACGAGGTGAGTGCTGCCTGTGTGCTGCTATCCACGGCACTGTTGTTCCCTTTCATGGAGTGACTGAACCTACTACATTCCCTCTGCTAGTGAATTTATTCATTTCCCTGGAGACTGCATTTGCCCATTTTTGTAAAGAAGCTGTATCTGCTCCAACGTGGCAGAAGCTGTTGCATTTTCGAGCAGATTTTTTACCAGAGCCAATGAAACAACTCTGGATGAAAATGACAGCAATATACCTTCCCAATGTCCTCGTGATTGTAACCCTCAAACACTAAAGCAGCAGCAGCCAAATCAGAATTGGCAAAGCAGTAATCACTCAGAGTTAAAAGTAGGGAAATTGAGAAGAACTGAAAAACAATTTCAGACTTTGGTTGCTTGCAATTCTGTGGTTAAGGGAGGACTTAGGGCTGTTCTAAATTGATGTCATGTCTCTCAGCTTTTACTTTGTCTGCTCAGAAGCCTGATGCATAAGTCAGCTACTGGTATTCATAGTGTTGTCTTTTTTCATGCTGGTTTTAAAAGTATCGGGTTAAATGTATTAGGCCGGATTACGCTTGCCTGTAAATCTATTGACAGGACAGATTGTCTACATTAGGAGTTAATTTGGACTGTTTTTTATCTTTTTTTTTGGCCATCATCACCCAAAAGTCTGGTGTCTGCTGGGAGATACTCAAGTTCTTGTGTTCAGTAAATGTTTAAATGTTGTACTAAGGGACGTGGTTTAGTGGGGAAATGGTAGTGGTAGTTGGGCTGGATGATCTTGGGG
Organism: Phasianus colchicus; assembly: GCF_987193195.1. Classification (NCBI taxonomy): domain Eukaryota; kingdom Metazoa; phylum Chordata; class Aves; order Galliformes; family Phasianidae; genus Phasianus; species Phasianus colchicus. The sequence continues at coordinate 3,702,343 of NC_143447.1, read as the reverse complement.
GTCTTTTCCAACATTGGTGATTCTATGACTCTAAGTGTTATGTGTATGGATTAGAAATATAAGCATCAATGGATAACTGCAGATGTGCAAATCCACAGAAACCAGCGTATTGTATTTTATTCTGTGTTCTGTGTAATATTTTGTGAATTGCTGGAAACAAGACTATCTCTCTTCTACTAGTTCCAGCCATCCTGCTGACTGCACCACGTCCCAGCCTGCCTTCCAGGTGGCTGCCCACGTACCAGCTGTGCAGTTTGCCTTGGTTGGAGGCTTACATTCTCACTAAGTGGTTTAAAACTGCCAATGCTGGACAGCTCAGCTGTGTTTAGACTGGGGGGCTGCAGTGCAAGGAAAGGAGATTTGCACACTGTAGGCAGCTCCTGTGCCTGTGCTGAGGAACAGTCCTGTGGGTTGTCTTTTAGGTGAGATGTGTAGTTCAGGGGAATACTAACAGCTAGATTTACCTACACCCTTTTTTTCATTATCACTGAAGTGCTAGACCAGAAGGCTTTATTGGACAGGATGTAGCTTCTCTACCTGTGTTTCCCAATGCTCATGGTGGGGGAGAGAACGTGCCACTATCTCACTGATGATTAATGTAATATTTCATGTAGTAATTTTTTTTATCATGATGATACCCAAGCCTTCCATGGAATCCCAATTTTCTTGTTTCAGTGGATGGAGCAGTGTGTGAATACACCTGAATTAGATGTTTAGTTGGGACCTTTATTTGGTTTAAGGCATAGAAATATTTTAATCAAAATACTTATTTTAATCAAAAGCAGTAGGAGAAAAAGCTTATCAGATTCTTTCAAACTATTTTTTTTCATTCTCTACACAGTAATGAAAGTGTGTAGAAATTGCTTCTGTTTTGTCCTCTGTAGTAATGTCTGAGCACTAGCCACAATTCAGCCATTAATTATTCCTGATTTGAAATTGTATTTAAAAGCAGGCAGTTGAGCAGACTGTCCCCTAAAATGCATTTCCCCCTTTTTTGTAGGATTTCAGAGGTTTCCCCAGTGGATATATTATAATTTATGCATGCGTTCCTTGAGGGTTACATTTGGAACTGGAGAGTGTTGTGCACAATTAGGAGGAGACTTGCTGAAATTACAGTGCTGTGGAGCTTTATCTGATTTTTTTTTTTCTGTCCAAAGTATTTGTTCCAGATTAACGCAAGTACTCATGGTGAGTTTCTCACTGTAAAATGCTGGCTCCACGTGCAACAGAGTAGACACATAATCTTGTTTCTATATTGTTAGGTTACATGATTAATTAGAGCAAGTCATGCTTTTCACTGGAAAAAAAAAATGCATCCAGCAAATAAGAAAGCATGCACTACTTCACATATGAGGTAAGGTGCAGTTATCTTATGTTTAAACAGTCGAACCGAGAATATAGAATTAATTTTTGGTTCCCAGAAGTCAACTCAAAACATAAGGAAATATTTTTTGTGTGTATCATACCATGTATTATATACAAAGCTTTTGCAGATGAATTCTCATGAGCTAAGTTTAACAAGCTAAATTTAGGTGACTCCATGTTTTACAATTGAACAGAAAGAGTGTCCTATGCTACCTTACAGCAAGGGACAGCCACCTGTGATCTGCCATTATGGTGGAGTACTGACAAGGGGGACCAAGATCAAACTGCATGAGAAACCACACTCCCAGCAATAATATTGAGTGTTTTAATCCATAATCCAGAGAACAGTCAACTGAGGCAGAGGATTTTGCATGTAGTTGTCTACATTATTTTGCAGAGAAAAGAAATAATAATGTAACGCATCCATTACACAAGGCTTTGAATACTATTGTAGCAGTGCTGACTGAGAAATTGCTTCTGTGTAAGCTACAGGACTTCTAAACCTTAGCTAACAGCTTGATAAGGCAGTTACCCCAGAAAAGAAAGTCCAGCCCTGCCTGCTTCTTTTACCTCCTCACCTCAATGGGGTCTTTGCTCTCCAGTAACATGCTGGCTGTTGTTGCAGTAGCTTTCACTGGTACCACTTTGGCATCCTATAAGTATTTACAACCATGGCCAATTCTCACCGACACACGCATTGGATAACCTGGATGTGATGCACCACATAGAGGAAGAGCATGTCGTCAGCTCAAGAGTCCTTCATTTGCACAGCATGGAATGGGTATGTGGATGATGTAGGATCTCCTACGTTGAGGGCTTTCCCACCACTTCTACCTGGAGCTGTAAGCCACCAGTGTTTTCACCTCTACTTTTTAGGTCAAGGGTTATGTATTGCAAGTTACCCTCTCTTATCAGACCACAGTAGGAATTCCACTTTAGCATCCACTTTAACTGTGGTTTTTTTCTTTCTTTAATACTCCAAAGTGACTACTGCAGTTAATCATTCTGTGGGCCACGTGGCATTTGTGAGCTTTGAGAAACATCTGCAATTGCCTACTGCAGTTTGAGGAGAAGTAAGGGACCGGTTTGCTAACACTGCTAAAAGAAAAGCTGCAATTCAAAGTCAGAATTCAGCTGTCGGGCAAAACAGGCTCAAGAGAGGCTCTTCTTTTCTGCTCTGGCAGAACATGAGCCTTACATACAACACCTGAGGGTAGGGTATGGCATAGAATGTATATGTTTGTGCCAAACTTAACTTTGTCAGCCTTCAAAAAGAATTGCCATCTTTGGAGAGCTCTGGATTCTGCCAAACCAGCAAGCTTTAGTTGGCTGGAGAACATACTGCACGCAAAAATGGGATATTCCATCTCAAGCTAATCTTATTTCCCCCGTCTACACTGAACAATGGAAACATTCAGTGCAGAATACTTCATCACGGAGGGGTTACGGAATAAGAAAGCATTCAGTCTTTTTATTCATTTCCATACCTGGGAGTTTTATGGCATAGTGCATAAGTTAAAGCTCCTTGGGGGCAGCTGTAGCTTGTACTCTGGTATTTACACTGGATTTTGTGCAACAATTTACTACAGCATTCAATAAGGTAAGTCGAATAACCCCAGCATCACGTGGTACACAGAGCACCTCTGGGAATTTGTGCAGACACACACAGCATGGCCAGCACCAGGAGCGTACTGCGTGTGCTGCTCTGTAGCTTCCTACACATGTCCTTGCCCAGGAGGGTGGGCATGGTCAAACTCTCAGGGTTTGGATTTGGGGTGGTCCTTTATGGAGCCTGGGGTTGGACTCAATCCCTTCCAACTCGGGTTATCCTATGATTCTAGTCAGATGGTCAGCAGGCTCTGAAAGTGTCCCATAACTCCCTCACTGATACTGTTCTTGATATACTGCTTCTTCAGACACTGAAGAAGAATCCTAAGACAGTAGGAATAACTGTGGAAAAAGCATGGATATATGCTAATTACTACTTAATTTGGCTAAGAGGCAGGAAATGTTTCAACTTTATTTTCTTTGAATGGAGGTTTTATTTGTCCAGCCAACAAACTGCACTCCAGAGTAGGCTGACACACAGGTGTCAGCATGCAGGTCAAAGGCTGTCGTTGTCACTGCCAGGGAAGGTGATGGCCTTGAGAGAAGGGAGGACTCTGGAAGCCACAAGCCTGGTGCATCACTGTGACGTTTGCTGCTCTGTAAGCATCTTATTTGGCTTCACTGCCTCAGTTTCTATAGCGTGACCTGAATGATGATGGTACTCACAGGTTTCAAAATAGCACTGTGGGGTTTGTAAAGAGCTGAGGATGAATGCCATTGCATGTGGGTACTACAGAATCACAGAATGGCCAGGGTTGGAAGGGACCTCAATCATGAATCTCCAACCCCCTGCCACATGCAGGGCCACCAACCTCCTCATTTAATGCTAGACCAGGCTGCCCAGGGCCCCATCCAACCTGGCCTTGAACACCTCCAGGGACGGGGCATCCACAGCCTCTCTGGGCAGCTGTTCCAGCACCTCACCACTCTCTCTGTAAAGAATTTCCCCCTGACGTCCAACCTCAATCTTCCCTCCCTCAACTTCAAACCATTTCCCCTCGTCCTGCAGTTATCTACCCTTTCAAAGAGTTGATTCCCCTCCTGTCTGTAGGCTCCCTTTAGGTACTGAAAGGCTGCAATGAGGTCACCCCGCAGCCTTCTTTTCTCCAGGCTGAACAAGCCCAGCTCCCTCAGCCTGTCCTCATAGGGGACTATATGTGCCTCCTATTTTATTATGTTGGCTCACGATGTCAGAGGCAGATGTTGGTGGTATGGCAGTAGAGGTTGATCATTCCTGCCAATGCTCCATTGCATTTGGTATAGCTGGGAATTTGCTCTATCAAACGATGTTACTGTGCTCTTTGTAGCTGTTATAATTTCTATGGAAACAAATAGGAGGCATTACTTTTGGATGTATCCTATCTGCTTATCTCTAAATGATGAAGAAGGGTTTTTTTTTCTTCCTGAATTCCTGCAGCATACAACGTGGAACCAGTTATGGTCAGAATAAAATCCAACACTTTCTGCTCCTGCACAAATCATTTTTACTGTTCAGTTTACAAACCTCCAGCTCCAGGGAATGCTGGGTTCACAGTACCCCATCCAGCCATTAATACTTCCTTCCAAAATTTATTATTCTTTAATCTCCCTCATAATATATGAATTACAGCCCCTAGAGGAAATTCCTCATTTTCCTGCATGTGTCATTGCAGTTTGGGAAATTCTACAGCACTGCCATAGTTTAAAAGCAGTATGGCACCCTTGTACTTATCTGAGCAAGAACTGGATCCCATATTCTGTTACTTCCCATGGCAGAACAGTGATTTTAGCTATTCAGAGTGGAATTTCTGTTTCTGGGGGATTAGCAGAGTATTTCTTTGGGGGACTGCTGCAATTTATGGTTGTTCTTAGAGAACAGAAAGCTTGCTCTCCCCGTAGGCACTAACGTGTTCTGCAAGTGAAGAAAGTGGGATTTTTGGGAGAGGAAAATGACCAATTCTGCAGCTCCAGAAGGCTTCCCTTAAGATTATTCATTCGCCTTCTCAGATAGCAAAGTGGGCACTGCAAAGGATTCTGTCAGTTGTTGCTTGCAAGGCAGTGTGAGCTGGTTAAACACTTGGGATTGTTGCACACTTAAGCCAGTTCCTGAGGTGATCCTCTGTTAGTGGTGTGAGGAGAGCCCTGTCACTGCAGGACAGAGGATAATAAATAGGGTTTTTTTCTAATGTTGGGATGTATCTGCTTTGAAGCCTACTGCTATTAATGGTTATATCTTCAGAGCACTCCACTTCCTGGTCAAATTCTATGTATCTTGGTAAGACTGAGGATTTAGCTTCTCTATAGGTACCCATTTTAGGCTTTTTTGTTTCTCTGCACTGATTGTCCAAGCAGGAATCATAGGAATTAGACATCAAGTAACACTTACTTAAGGGTATTTGTAGTTGGTGAAGTGAGGCTCTTGGATTTCATGTTCACCAAATGGGCAGGGTAGAAACTTTCCACTTCCAGAAGTGGTGACGGTGCAATCGTGCACATGATGGCAGACAACTTCAACCTCATTAATACACGGGGATGTGAAGATTTTACTGGCAGTTAAAGGAGCACAGCTGGGACGCTTCCACTGCCCAAGCAGGTAATCCCTTCTGTAATAATCCTTTTCACAAATGGGTTGTTCTCCAGTGTGAAAGCAGGGAGATACGGTGCCCTGTGATGGCATTACAACACTGTTCCTGCACCTCGCCCTCCTCAAGCATTAGAAGCTTTCCCTAACCCCTACTCTGCCCTCATTCATAGCCAGTTCATAAGTTTGTTCTTGACTCCTCCTACTTAAATTATCCTTCTCTGTCCCTGCTGATGACCCTGATGGTTATTTTGTTGATATCCATATTTTTTCCTCAACGTTTGTTTTTCTAGATGCAGCAAACAGCTGTTTTGCAGAGATAGGCCCAACCTCCTCTGTGTTTGATCCACACTGACTGTCACAAGCCAGCTCAGATACAGATCTGCTGCTCCCTACTCACAGAGAACAAGGCTGGAAAAAGAGCACACAGAGGTCCCCCAGGCCATCCCACACCTACAGCCATTGGCTGTGCCCACACACAGGTGTTCTGCATCTCAGCCCTTCAGCTTAGCACAGCGTGCTGTTGCAGCATGACCTGCTGCACTGATCTTCCATGTCTTCAGTTTCCCCTTCTCCACAATGACGTTTCATCTCAGGTTAGAAGCGGGCTGAATCTGCGGCTCTGCTTTCCGTGCAAGGTAACTGCAACAGTTCCTCTCATGGTGGATTATCCCACGTGCTCAGGCAGCCATCCAACCTGTGCTGGCTGGACACGTATGTGGATGGAAGCCATGTGAGCACAGCAGCTCGCACTGCATGGCAATCTGCCTTTGTGTGAACGTCTCCTGGAAGGGATGAGCTGGCTGCTGGTATTTCCTGTTGGCACAAACTTTCCATGTTGCTGGAGGGAAATGTAGAGACACCTTTTGAGGCCAGCAAAAAAGAGGGGAAAACATTCTTCTTGGGTCATCTTACTCGAGACCAGGAAGGTGAAGGAGGCACAGCTCAGAGTGTTTGGATGCCCTACTAAATGAAGGTACAAGTGAGCAGTGCTATGGGCTGTCGGAGCAGTGTAGCTGTCATCACTGCTCCTGTTTCTGCAAGTAACTTCTGCTTTGAAAAAACTTTCCTGCTCAGTGTCTTAGTGGCTTTTATTGGGAAGTGTATTTTATCCTATGCTTCCCTCCTAACTGCTTCTAGATGGTGGTACTTGGAGGAAAAGAATCCAGTGTCAGGTAGGCAGCAAGGAGGTGGAAGAGCTCCTTTAGAAGCCTCTCTGTGCAGATCACTGCCTTCTGGAGGAAGGTGCAGCCAGGGATTGCTCTGCTCAGTGAGAGATTGCTTAGCAGAAGGAACCCTGTGGTTCAGAACGTGCAACTTTGGGATGGAAGGCAGTAAAACCAATGGCAATACAAATATGAAGTAAAATATTTTAATGATTGTATGGGAAATGTAGAGTCCTGCCCTGAACCACTGATGGAGCACCAGTGGAAAGGACCTGGTCAGCCCTGGGAGCACAGGTGAAGAAGGCAGTTCAGCTGTGTGATGGGAAGGGGTGGAGCCTGGCTGCACCTCTCCTGGACCTCATTTAAGGGTTGATTGCCACTGGGGAAGCATCTCTGGTTGGAGATCCCTCCCTTGTGGGGTTTTCCCTGCAAGCTTGGATCTTCAGAGAAGGGTGAGCACTTTCCCTTTTCCTTTGTAACACCTTTCCATCGCTACAGTCCCATTGTCACTACACCTCCTGTATTAATCTCTCTGATTGTTACAATAACTAATTCTGGTTTTTAAAACATTATTTTTTTAAGGCCTCTAATCATCTAGATGTGCAAATGGTATTTATTGTGTACGGAGGTTTTGCAGTCATTGATGAAACAACTGAAGGTCGCTGTTGGGAGATTACAGAACTAAAAAAGAGATCTGCCTTGGTCAGGATGTCATTTATGTGCTTCACCAAATTTATGAGGTTTTTACAGGGCCAAGAGAGATTACAGTGTTTTCTCTCGGGTCAGATGAGATTATTTGGGACTGTACTCCAAATGGTTTATTGCTCCCTAAACCATTTGTGGTGGAGGAGATGTAATCTGAATCTCGCAGGGAAAGAAGATAAAATCCTGTAGCTTTCAGGCAGATCCCAACCAAGGGCTGCACGTTGTTTCAGTAACAGAGATTTGGTTGGCAAGCAAAAAGAGAGGGCTTACTGCCCTTCTTGATTGGGCTTTGCTGCACTTTTACAGCCTCACAGAGGTGCTTGGCTGCAGCACCAGGGAGAGCTGTTCTGGATCTGTAAGGTAGGCAGGAGTCTGCACGGCCCTCCTGGCCATGCTCCCTTCTGTCCAGTGGGGCTCCTGGCCCTGCTGGAGGCAGCAGGCAGATGTGGCACTGAAGGGATGCATTGATGGTGGGGCTCCCAAAATCCTGAGCTGCCAGAAATTTTAAAAACAGAAAATGAAATGTAGCTGGAGCTCAAGTATCCCGAGAACAGAGAACACTCCATGCTAGGAGCAGTCTCGTCCTCTTGCAGGGGCTGTTCTCCCTCACTCACACCCACCTCCTCCTGCCACTGTGCTCCTGATCCTTCTGGCTGCTCACAGCAGGGACTTCATGGTAAATCACCACGAAGTTCTGAAGCAGTTCCCCAGTAAAGATGCAGTACTGTACTTGGTGCGTATGCACAAGTGGTTGCTTTCAGTTTTGTCTCGGTGGCATTCTTAGGCTCCCAGCTTTCAGCAGAGTTGGGGTATCATCAGAGTTAAGTGGTATTGTTTATAGCCTCTTATGGCCCCAAACAGCTGTGACTCCCTGTGGCCAAGACGAGTTTGTTAGTTGTCAGTTTGCCTTAATGTAATTGTTCAGAAACCTAATCTGTTGCTGAAATATTTATCCTGCTGTTGTTATTCCAATACTCTGTATTGTTTTTTATTCATAAGAAACTCCTCCAGGTTAGAAAAAGTAGTATTTCATATTTTATACATGCACGTGCATGTTTATATTATTTCCACAGAGAGATGCACACATCTATTAAAAAAAAAAAAGAAGATCCCAATGAGGATAAGGAGGCCATTGCATGCTGACATGGCAGCAGGCAGTTGTGCAGGCAGTGAGGCAGAGCAGTGGCTGTGCTGTGCTGAAGGAGTGAGTGCTTGCACTGCTGCAGTTCCTTTGCAGCTGCTTGGCATTGATTTGAAGTAATGAATTGTCTGTAATTCTGTTGGAAGCTCTGTTGAAGCTCTGTGACTTGGTTGGAAGGCACTGGATGTCACGGTAGCAGAGCAGGACGCACACTGAGGTGGGTGGCAGGCAATGCATGGGATCATACAGAAGGTTTAATTGGGGTCATGACACAGAAAGCAGGTAAACCCCATTTCCAAGCTTCTTGCTTGCTTCAACACAAAGCATTGTTGTGTTTGGGACAGATTTCCATGAGAGCTGAAGGGGATGGAGGTCTGCATGTATCCGAAGGTTCCCTGCCTGTCCAAGAACCCATATCTGCACAGGCTGGTGGGTCTGCTAGCATTCATAGTGTGAATTATGTATGATTGAAATGAAGTGTGTTAGAGTAGCGGATAGCTGAAGAGCTTTGCAATGTACCTTCATCCTGCAGCACTGCCTTGAGCTACTCGGAGGCCTCTTTTTTAAACTTGGACATTAGCACAAAGCACACCTCTGACTGCAGGCATTTAAAGATCAACAGGGGCCAAGAAAGCTTTTAGGAGCCAACGAAACCAGGAAAACAACCACATTCCCTTTCAGTGTCAGGTTCGATTGCCTTCTTACGAGTGCAGCTATTTCAGGTACAGAGTGCTCGGTGGTTTGGGTCTTGTTGTGTGGGCAAAGTGCTCCCCAGAAAACATCTGTTTCTTTCACCTGCAAACCGCAGAGTGCTGTGAAAGGCAGCGCAGCGGCCGCAGGGACCCGGGGGGCGAAGGGAATCTGCCCCACAGGGATGAGCACGCTTCTCTGAAACACGGTATCAAAAAGAGCACTTAAAAGGAGAGAATGCTTTTAGAGCACAGCACGCAGCACTGCTGGGCAGCTCTGATCCCATGGAGCTCTGATGAAGAATCCTGCTCCTACCAGCCTGTGGGTGCCACAGCTACCAGGTGTGCAGTGTGGGGTTGGGGTCTGAGCATCACACCTGGCCCTGGAAGGGCAGAGGAAGCCACGGGGCTGTGAGCAGGCTGTGCCATGTCAGCCACTTACTCACACGCTGCCTTCTTGTTGTTTCAGAGGATGACATGAACAATTACATCAGCCGGTACTACAATGAGCCCAGCAGTGGTAAGTTTTGCTTGAAAAAGTGAGTGTGAAGCAGATGTTTGCACTGCATTGTGTGCTGTAACCCCAGTGAGGCTGAGCAATGGCAGAGTCTGCTCTGGGAATGGAACCCAACACCCACAGCTGGTGGTGGTCTCCATAAGAGCCAAAGCAGCAGCTCTCCAAGGGTGAGGGGCACCATGTGCACACGGAGGCTGGAGGACTGAGTGCCCTGCAGAGGTTAATGCCCTGCTGGGTCTGCAGGGAGGTGAAAAGCAGGAGCAAGGAATGGGAATGGAACAGGGCAGTGAGCTCAGTGCAGCACCGTATTTACATTCATATAGGTATGGGGGTGTGTATCCATACAGCTGGGGAAATATAGATGGGTACACATAGCCAATGCAGACACACACACAGACACAACCACACAGAACTAAACATAACTGCATAGCTTTTTATCATACGCACATAATAAAAAAAGGTAGGTGGGTGTACATATATTTCCAGGGAGGCACAGATGTGGATATCCACATATAAAACATAAATTATGTATGTACAAATACACATTGATGTTCTTGTCAAGGTATGTGTCAGATAATGTATAAATTATTCACATGCATTGTACATTAAATATAAAATATGCATGTGTGGATAGAGATGATTATGTATAATGCATTATAGATTTATATTCCCATCTATACATTCCACCACCTACAGCCCCACCCCCACAAGCCCAGGGTTACACTGCTACTCCTATGTGTGTGTGTTATGTATGGATGGGCATACATGCAAGTAGGTTGCTCTGAAAGTAATGCCTCCTATTTATTTGCATGGAAACTACAAAGACCACAGTAACACCATGAGATAGAGCAAATCCTCAGCTGCAAAACACTAGCTTTCAACACAGTCAACACTGTTAGATGTTCATTTTCATCAGCAATTCAGTTCTACCCTCATGCTTCACCTTCACTTACATGACAAATGCTATTTTAATAGAGAGCCTCCCTGATGCCAGCTGTCACCAGGCAACAAAACGTAATGGAGCATTGGTGGGAAGGTTCAAGCTCTGTAGCTGTACCACCACCATCTGCCACTCATGTTGTGAGCCAACAGAGTAAGGTAGGAGGCATTACTTTTGGATCAGCCATCATATTTATGTGTGTTTGTACAAAGGTATGTAATGTAGATAGCTATTATATATGTACAGCCAAACATTTATACATCATATAACTGTGCACACACACAATCTTTATGTTTTATATATGTGTGTATATGTATTTATCTATATAATGTGTATAATGGAGCTCAGGTCTATGCATACGTGTGTATATAAAATGTACAGGACTGAAAATATATAGTAATACAAATATATATGTGTGCATATATGTACAGTCATATGTACATCTACCAACCCACACAGATGCCTACATATCTATTAAAAATGTATGCATTAAAAACATAGGTGTGACTGTATGTAGTTATTAAATGCAATGTGTTTGTTATATCCATGCTTATTTGCTTATAAAAGGAAATAATTTTTGTGTGTATATATAACATTTTATATATATGTATAAAATAGGAATGTATAGATTGATAATACACCATATGCATGTTTATATAAATATGTATGCACACGTGTACATATATACATGTATGTATAGATATGTGCATGTATATACGTACTTATGCAAATATGTACATTTACATAGATATGTATATAAATACATCTGTAGTTTGGGGTGTGTGCAAGACTATATTTAAGTATTTGATATACATATATAAGTACCAAGGTGTACTAAGAAGGTGCACATTCCCATTATTTGTAGATGAAGACACACACCCCTATATATATACATGTATATACATATATGTGTGTGTGTGTATATACATACACACATATATAGGTGTGACTGTACATATGTAAGAGATATATCTATATATCCATACATAATTATAGATAGATAATGGTGTGTGCAAGAACATATAGGTTTATTTCCTTGCCTGCACATCAGTCCCTATGTAGAGATGAACAGAACACACATGAGGACGTAGAAATCACAGACTTGGGGAGCTCTTTTACTTTTAGATATAGGAGTGTGTTTGTTACATATTTAGAAATACAACACAGGTATTTGAGAAACACCATCTATACCTTTTTTAATTAAAGGGTGGCTACATAAACATTAGTTGGGGGGAAGAGCAGGAGGGAGTGTTTGGTACATTTCATAACATGTCTATACGTGGTGTAAAACGTGTCTATGCAGACATATGTTTAGCTGTACTTACGGTATTCTGCCATGTTTTACTTCCCCATTTCTGTATCTATACAGATATAAATTCATGTATGCATTCACTTGTGACTATTTAATTTACCTAAGTATGAAATGAGTAACAGGGGAAAGGAGAGGGATCCTATCATTTTTACAGATATCAGGCTGTAGTGTGCAGCTGTCTGTCTGCCCACCCATCCCTCAGAGAGCTGCCGTGGTCTTTGAGCTCTGCTACTTTGTTTTAACTAACCAGCTCCTCCCTGTGCTGTGCTCTCACTCTCTGCTGTTCTTGCCTGCAGACAGCGGTGTTCCTGAGGCTGCCATCTGCGTGGTCACCACGGCCGCCATCGACGTCCATCGCCCCAACATCTCCTCTGAGCTGTTCACAGTGGAGGTGCCGCTGCGGCTGAGCAGCACCGGGACGTCCGCCAGCATCACTTCGGGCAGCGCCTCCCGCTCCACCGTCAGCTCTGGCACACAGGCGTGCAGTGAGAGCAGCCAGACGCTGGGCTCCTCCCCAGACTGCAGCGCAGCCTGCGAGGATGCGGCCGGCGCCAGCCCCCAGGCAGACCTCGTGTCCAGCCAGCAGCGGGTGGCACAAGCCATGGTCCAGGAGCTGCTCTCTTCCCTGTCTGAAGAGGCACGCCTGGTGCAGAAGGGGCTGGACCCTGTTAACCTGAAGCTGCCCAGCCCAGCGAGCTCAGTGAGGGCCAGCCCTGACCTCGGCCACCGCCTCAGCGTCTACAACCGCAGGAATCAGGAGAACCTTGAGGTCTTCCAGCTCAAGCCGCTCATTGACTCTCCACAGGGCCCCTCGGTGATTGATGACAAATATGGGGCCCTGGGACCCCCCGAGCCACGGCTGAGCAAGGTACCTGAGGCGTAAGGACGGCTGTGGTGCACACCCACTGTGCTGGGTCACCAGGCTGCCCCGGGCAAGGCAGCAGCAGCGGAGGCCACCTACGGCACCTCCTGCAATGGCCACCAGCGCAGAGCTGGACCAGCACCACCCACCTGGCCCCCAGCAGGCCTGCCCTGCCACCAGCTCTGGGCCAGCCGCTACCTATGGTGTCCTCTGAGGCACAGGAGACCTTCAGCCAACAGGATTGGACACACAGCGCCCAGTGGCAGGGAAAAAAGACTTGTGGCCGTGTCCTGCCACCAGCCTGGGGTTAGCCCCAAGGTGCACAGACCTTCCACCAGCACCAAGCTACAGTGTCCAGGGACAGACAGAGCTGCTGGCCAGCCTGCTCCCAGCCTGGCCTCCCAGCTCCCCATGTCCTCTGCCCAGGGGCTGAGCACAGCTGGGAGGGGAGTGAGGTTGGGAATAAACACTGACAACCACTGCTGCCTCCCTTGTTCCTGTCTTCCATCCCTCTTCCTTCCTTCCCTCCACCTCTCCCTTCCCTTACCTTTCCTGCCTTTATTCCTTTTCCTGATAGCTTTTCTTCACCTTCCCCTCTACAACCACCACTTGATGTCCCAGCCCCTTGCCACCCACAAAAAGAAACTTTAAAAAAAAAACAACACACCCACTGTTACCTCTCTTTCCACTACAATCCTTTATTACTGTTATTCCTTCATACCACCTCTGTCCCCACCTCCACCCATAACAAACACTGCCCAGCACGAACATACACTGACACCAGTGCTCTCCAGTAATCTTGGGGTTGTGCTGTCATAACTGCCCAGCCCAACTGCAGCCATTGCAGTTGCTCACTTCTTCTTCAGGAGCTCCGTCATCTCAGGCACTGCCTGCAAACAGCAGTGCCAGGGTAGCACCCTCTCCTCCTCCACCCCCACAAAGTTTTTTTATGTGTGGTCCCAACCCCCCATCACCCCCCAGCCCCCTGCTCACAACTCCAGGGGTTGTGGGTCACCCCAGCTCACAGCACTCCCCACTTCCCTCCTGCTGAATAAAGCCTCTTAATTATTTAAGAGCGCTACATTTCCATTAGGTGGAAATAATGCATTCGTACAAAATTTATTAAGGAAATTGTCTACATGGTGTTTCTTCAGAATGTGACTTTGTCTCTGCCTAACGCAAAGGCCCGTGCTCACCGCTGAGCCAACGGGCATTAGTTCAGGAATGGCATTAAGTGCTGGCACAGTTTCTGCCCATGACTGCATGCAGCTGCTGTGAGCTCACACCGCTGCCATGTATGGCCGTGTGGGCAGCCCACGTGTGAGTTCTCCAGAAAACTGCCAGCTGCCCCTCAGTGTCAGTAAAGCAGCAAGCCCACTCAGAAGGAGAACTGCTGCAGTCTGAAGACAATGTCAACTCTGTACGTTCATACTTTATGAAGCTCAAAATCTCCTTTCAGTACCTATGTGCAGTTTTTTTTTCTCAGAACGGCTCACATTCAGGAAATGTGAACACAGGCAGGCTGATGCAAAACCCACCCTTCTCAACTTAATGTTTGTGGGGACTGAGTTTTGAGACTGAAAATAATGAAGTTGTAAAGCCAACTCTTGTGCAAAACAGTCCAAAGCAAACACTCCATTAGATTCTATTACCTATCTAAACTGTCATTGGATCTGCCAGCTTTCTCTCTCCCGTGCCCAAGGCTGAGCCTCACCTGAAATAAGTCTGCCACCAATCCATAGTCTGCCACTTGGAAAATTGGAGCTTCTGGATCCTTGTTAATAGCAACAATGGTCTGCAACAAGAGGAAAGCACCACGTGAACACTGTGATCACCGTGTAGGGCAGATGGCAGAGACAGGCCTGTCCTGAGGAAACGGGCTGACATTGCTCCTAGCTCTAGAGGCAGCAGGTAATAGATTGCAGCATTTAACAGACATCTTCCCATTCTGCTTTTAAAACCAAACCCAACCCCCACCACCTCTAAAAGCCCACCATCACAGGAGTCTCCAACACTGAGCCAAGCAAGTCCTAAAAGCAACAGCAAAGTATATTCCTGCAAAATCCCTTCCTCGCTCACATTATGCAGGGGCTTTTCTCCCTTGGTGAAATTAAGTCTGGAAAAAAAAAACTACAACAGATTACCTGCAATATTTAAGCCATAACATTACAGAAATAAATCAGAGGTAGCACTTACTAAAATAAATGTAACACAGCCATGCCAAAGGCCCCCATACTTACAGCAGGCCGTGTAATTTATTGTGTCACACAGCAGAAAAATGCACGTGATCTAAATCCCAACACAGCAGTCCAGAAAATGCCTTCCCCAATTTGAACTCTTTCATAAAAGGTAAATCCCATCGTAAATGTCTGTGACAGTTTCCAGCAAAATAAGTATGGGTGTCCAAAGCTGAATCTCCAACAGGATGGGGAGACTCCATGAAGGAGGAAAAAAATTAATTCAAACTAAGCAACAGCTCGTAAAACGATCCTAACACCCGTTGGCCTAAACCACAGCAATCTGCCATTGCCTCTCCACCTCAGTGCTACCACTCAGATTCGAGGCAACAGATTCCCCAGGACAGCTCTAACCAACATTTCCTCTGCACACCTACCTGCCATTCCCAGGTAGCCACAGTTCATGGTTCTCATATGCTTTGCTCCCTCCACCGTACTTGCCTGACAAAATTAATGGCTCAGTAGCATACATCAGTGGCAATAACTCAGAGATAAAAGTTCACAAATCCCGTGTTTTTAAGCCTACAGAAACCACCTTCTTTCACAGCTCATTTGTATCCCATGACTTGCTGTAAAGGAGAACCACATGGTTTACACAACAAGGCAGTACCTACAGCAGAGCCCTGCTGCTGCCTTCTCGCCAGCTCACGAGCGCAGAGCTGTACTACCTGCCCCCGACACGTTCCTCTCAAAGCTTTTCATTTTCTATTTCTGTTACTCCTTTTCCAAATGCAGCCTTTGCTAACAGCTCTACAGCGCAGGAAGCAAAATCCAGGTTGTGATAGCCAAGGATATTAATTCAAAAGACTTCAGCTGTGCTCTGAGGCCCCACCATGCGTTCCCAGAGCTGCTCCTGGGGATACAAGAACTCATACCCTGCCTGCAGTGGGCAGGACAGTCTGGCTGAGGTGGCAGAGAACACAGCTGGCTGTGCATCCCCAGCTAGCACTGCTGTGGGCAGGCAGCTGGCCCAAGCACCTGCCTCACCAGGCACAAGGGAGAGGTGTGCAGGAACTGCAACTCTCAGAGCTTGTCACTTCACCACGCAGCACACCTCCAGCCACAAAGCCTGCAGACTCAGCTCTCTGCCCTTCTCTCTTCAGGCCCACAGCCCTGGAAGGCTCAATAGGAAAGGCTGTGTCACACTGACGAAAACAAAGTAGCAACAGTTGCTTGAAAAGCATCTGCCTTCAGCTGCAGTTGGCAGCCCAGGCCCTCCTCTGCCTCCTCTTGCTGAAGGGACTTTTTTAAGATCTGGTTCTCTACCTCATCTCCGCAGTCAGACTTCCCACGCTAAGAAGAAAACGCATCACTTCGCTTGCGACAACTGCAACAAACTTTTTTAAGTTCCATCTCTTAGAAAGAAAAGATACTGTAACTACCTCAGGAGGGAATTAAAATATGTAAAGAAAGCAGCAAGGACTTGCCAGGCCTCCTCCAAAGCTGCATTTTCTACCTTGCTGTAAGAGGACAAAAATTATTCGCTTCACTCTGTATAAAGCACCAGAACACTTGGGAAAGCATATCCTGAAGTGTGTGAGTTCACAGTGCCAGACAGTGCACAGTGCCAAGAGGAGGATGGGGGACAATCCAGGGGCAGTTTCCACAGCTGCAAAACTCCTGTTTGTATAAATGGGAACTTTTCAGTAACTCCAACACCTGCACTCAGGCTAAAAGGAAAGCAGGATCCACTTCGAACACGTGGAAGTAAAACTGAATTTCAGAATGCAGCTATTTGTTTACTACAGAAAAAGTGTTATCTCTGGGTGAAAATAAACCTAAGTACGCTTCTCCTATTGACCAACTTTATCTTATTTGATACGAAAACAGCTCAAAATATCAAACATGGCACTGGAAAGGCAAAAACAGCAGAGGTTTTGCTGTGACAGCACTGCACCAGCACTGCTCCTGCCCATGCTCCAGGCTGACTCTCTGCTCCTGATGTCTCCCCTGTTGCTGCACAGCACGGAGGGGAGGCTGCACTGACCCTATTTCCACTAAGGCCACTGAGAACACACTGCTGCAGATGCCATTATCCACACCTCTATCTCTTCTCAGCAGTGACCTTCAGCTCTGCCCATCAACAATCCTTAATTTTGGCTGTTTCCTCCTCAACTGAGGAGATGAGTGAGAATAGCTTGCGTCCATTTTAGAAGGGGAAGACCCAAAAAAGGCTGCTGCACCCACATTTCCCCCCAAAAAACATTTGATTTAAATATTATGTGCAAAAAGAACAAAAAAGCAGCACGGATCACCCTATTACGTAGATTGGCTACATACAGTCACGTGAGCTCACTGCAGTCTATCACTGCACAGACACAAAAGATGATTTTAGGGATCTGTCTGCAAAGTTCTGCCCATTTTTTCCTCTGTTTGCGATGGTTTCACAAGCTACTCCAATTCCTGGCTGCCAGAAAGCAAAACCCAACCCAGCAAAGCTTCTGAAAAGTTCCCTGGAAGTAGAAAACTAAATCAATCCTTTTTCTCTACAGCAGCTCCTCAGCAGGAGGCAGGACAGCTTTTATTTTATTTTGGTTTGGTTTTAAGTGTTTGGCACCTGACAGTGGGACGCAGCAAGTAATTCTGCTGTTCTTTCTAAACATTGCACTGTGGACCAAACTGGCAATTCCAGTTGCAGATTATTTGCTTCAGCAACTAATGAGTTAAACCTTTTAAAGTTTTACTGCCATTTTATAATAGGTTTCCATTTGAATAGCTAAATGCAGGAATGTCAGAGACATCTTTTACTTTATGGAATAGTAAGTTCATAATTCAAATTACACATTGTTATGCATGAATTAATATGTCATACTCTGAAATAAATGCAAATGCATCTATTGTATAGAATTCAGGCACGTGTGCGTTGTCTTTTGTTGCTGTTCTTTAAATAAATAACTGAATTAGCTCTTGCTTAATACTTCAGGCTTAGTGCAGCAGTTCTACTGCATTAGGTGTTCCACCACAACCTCACTCAGCAAGGCTTAGTGAGGCACGTTTTAAGGCAGCAGACAAAGTGACAATTGTAACATTGGAAAAAGTGGAAAGAAGTAAACTCTCCTCCTTCCTCAAACATCTCTTCCAGCACACCCAGCTCTGACACACCTTGCTGTCCTTCATCCCGGCCAAGTGTTGGATTGCTCCAGATATTCCCACAGCAATATAGAGTTCCTAAAAGAAAACAAAAAGGACACGCTGTCAGTATTCACGACAGTTTTGGTCAGCTCTCACAAGCCTTGCTCAGGATCAATTACATACAGCAGATTTTATATGACAGCGGTTGTCTATATTAAATGCGGCTCACGATTGGTTCCCTTTCCCACTTCGGGATGCAGTTGTAAAAGGAGAATCCCAAAGGAGCATCCAGCAAAGACAGATTAGAAAAAACAGAGATCTGCATCAAATGGAAGGGCACTGTTCAGACAGAGGAGAGGGCAATCAGTGCTACTCATGACCCTAGGGATGGCCAAAACAAATACTGAGCAAGATAACCTACAAATGGATAATGCAGGTCCTAAAGAGAAATACAAGATTTTTTGGTCGGAGGCCTCCACGACCCTCCCAGGGTAAGACAGAACACACAAAGCTGGAATTCAGGTGCTTACACCTTCAAAAAGTTTCCTGTATGGCAGGATAAAGCATTTCAGGCACAGAAGTGGGCTACCACAATTTCCACTTGCAGTGACAGTTTCTATTACTCAGTCCAAACCTCAACATATACATGCCTTAAAGCTTTTCTCCCTCCCCATTCACTACCAGCTTCTGTGGTGGACGAGCGAAGAAGTGCTCAGGTAGGCACCACACCACGCAGGAAATTGTTAGACTCTGCCACTGCCAACCTGGCATCTCCAAAGAAACTTAAAACAGGTGAAGATTTATAAGCAAATCGCTCTGCATTGACATGAATTCATAGCAGGAAAGCAGCTTTCAGCTTGGGCTGAAAATTAGCCCACCCAAAACCATACATATGTTCAGCTCAGTGACAGGTCTTCCACCAGCCAAAGTCCAAGCAGCACTCAGACCCACAGCACTCAGCTACCTGATATTACAGAAGAAAAACAAAGGAATTACTTCTCGTGCTCTCAGTCACAGAAGAGGCAACTGGAGCACACGAAACCAGCTGGGGATCCTCTGTCAAACCAATTCAAACGTTGTATTTGTATGTCCTTATGAAGACACAAACTTAAATATTTAACAGAATTTGTTTTTCATCACCACCACAGTTAGCTGGCATTTAAGAACATACAGACCTAAACCAAGAAGAGATCTTTGGAGTCAGATGGAGCAAGTGGGAGAAAAGAGATCCTGTTCCTCCACAACTTAGGATGTGCACTACAGTTAAGCAGCTTTTAACAGACCAAAGCACAGCTGTAAGACAGTCACCAACTCCAGAAGTGGCTGGAAACGAAGATGTTCCAATGCAGAGAGAAGGCAGCCTGCATTTTCCATACAGGCTGATAGCTGTCATATCAACTGCAGTACAGAGATGACTGCTTTCTGACACGTCTACAGCTACAGACTCTACCTACTGCATTCGCTTTTAAACAGGGACAGGTAAATGAAGAATAGCTTGTGCAGAAAAGCATGGGAGATCTCCTGTAACAACTAAGTGGGAGGCAGACAGCAGGAATCAAAATATCTCCTATTAGAACGGTCTGCTTTGAAACTAAAGCACAGGATCTGGTCTGCACTAAAGCATCACAGCTGTTGAAGAGACTCAACAATTTGAGTCTCCACTGCTTCTCAGTGCATAGTTTGGTACTGGAGGTCAACTCACTTTAACCACAGCTGCGCTGTAATACAATATGTACATATAAGACCTCATAGTAAGAATGCAATATTTTAATTATACCAAATAAAAGAACAGATGTTACAGAAGAAATCGCTGTAACATCATATAGTCCTTAATATAAGCTCTTTTCAAAAGCACATTACTGTAATATGATTTTTTTTAGAGCAATTCATTAAATGCCAGTCATCCAGACTACCAGACACTCTTATCACTCTGTTTAACATCATAAGGTTCAGTCCTTGGAAGGAATCCAGCTAACCAGGAGCCAGATGCCTATGTATATATTTGACTAAAATATCTGGAAAAGACAAAGATGCTTCATTAAAAAAGACATTTATAAATTACCAGGCTCATCTCAAAAGCCTTCGTTATGCCTTTAAGCCGTGCCCTTCCAGGTTACGTGCTCTTGGCTCTCCAGCAAAAACAACTGGATGCTCACTGCCTTCCAGCACCAATGGTGGAACACCTCAGTAACGTTTTCACACAGGTAACATGTGACAGTATGCTGCCTAACAATAGTCCAAAGCTGTACCACAGACATGATGGCTTAAATCTTGATTTATATTTATTCTACTGTCTTTTAAAAGGGAAAAACGAGACCTGAATGATAAGGATTTGAGACTGCTCAGGTCCCTCCGAGGAAAAAACTCAATTACACATCTGGAGAGGTCAAGAAGGCCTCCAAAATTCTGATCTCTTTCAGTCCCTCTCAGGGTAATCCCCTAGTTTTGATGTTTCCCCTGAAATCACTGACCTCTATCCTGGCTTTAGCTGAGTCCTAGCACTTGTGCTGTGGTAGTGCTCACAGTCCCAGGCACCATAAAGAAGAAGAGGGAGGAAGCTGGAGAGCAGAGCAGTGCCACAGAGCAGCCACAGGGCAGTGGGACTCCAATTACCAGCACGTGATCATCGAAGCAGAGAGCACATGGGGTCTGGAAGAAGATCTCAGCTCTTCAGGGCTCATCTATGGGAACACAGGCCAGGGAACAAAGCAGCACGGTACGCTGTGCATCACATCTCTCAGGTGCCAACAAAGATGGCTTTACAGCAGCTTCACATTCCTGCTTTTCAGAGCCCTGGAAGCTGCTCTAATTACTGCTGTCAGGTGATTGATCTGCAGCCAGCAATTAGAGGCACTTATGCCAAAGTCCAGTGTGTGGAGAGGCATTTCTGCACTCCCTGGTGCTTGCACATGGGCAGGCTCACACTGCTGCCAGCACTGTGCTGCACAAGGAAAACAACACAGGAAACAGACACGGCACCAAAGGGCTCCCTGCCCTGTCTGAGATGAAGCTTCATTAGTAATTTAAGTGGAAAAAAGGGAGAAAGCATAGTTTTGGTTGTACAGGGACGTGCCAGAGAGAACTGCCTTCCCTCACAGTAACTTAATTTCACATAGAAAATATTTATTACAAATATGTCAGTGTCACACCACGAATCTTTTTATGCCACTGTGCATGAAGTAGAAAGCAAGCAGCCAGGAAGTTGAACAGACCAAACAGCTCAGAAACATATGGAGCAGAAGGTGAGGAGGCACAATCAGGAACTACCTACACTAAATACATGCTGCTGCAGAAAAGGCTTCTTGTGTCAGTACCAAGACAGCGTGAAGGCAGGAGCACCAGCACACAACATCCCCTTAAGCTTCTCACAAGGACTACAGACAAAGCTGATTCTGCCAGCAAACCTGCACACAGCAGCAGTGCTTGACTGTGTCTTGCCACACTGCATCCCACAGGGCACTACTGGGAGGCAGGGCCTGAATGGTCTTGCCCATATCAAAGGCAAGATTCCAAATCAAGAACCCAACTTCTCTCATTTGCCATATTAATTATTAATCTAGCACAGTTTTGTGGGTTTTTTCCTTCCACAAACTCTCACAAACATGACCCCAGTATATCTTGTAGGGAGAGGCAGTGTATGTTAACCATTTAGCCATCCTAATTCCCATTTCTGGTGGCATATAACATTACTTCACTTTTACTGATGAGAATATTTTAAGACACCTTAGGCTGCCTCGAGGCAGCTGGGGCTACATTTGTGTAGGAGAATGACAAGTACAGCTTTTAGCTGCAACTTACAGTGATTTTGAATGCTGTAGGGTACAACAGTGCATCTTTCACAGGTGCAGCACAAGAAGAGGTGGTTACGCAGCAAGAAGGCTGTCAGCTGCTATAGATTTGTGTGTCAACCTTTGAATTACACTGAAAACCTTCAGTGTACATCAGCTGATCACCCTATCAGTGGCACGCATTTAAACAAGCTGCTCTGATAAACTCCTTAGGCACACGTCCTCTTTTTAAAGGCAGCTCATTTTATTTCCTTTGCAAGAGTGAAAGGACAAAGGAATGAGAAGCTGCTGTAAGAACTGCTTCATACACGAGATTCCTTCCAATTGCAAGCTATTAACCAAATAAAACGTAATTTTATGTGATTACACACAGTTATTTTTTGTAAATCCAAACGTAACTGGAATAAAACGTGAGCTAGCTTGACACAAGTTCTGATATCACACTGTACATCAAACAACATCCTGCACTCAGCAGCAATGCTGTCCAATATGCCCCGTTCAAGAAGGGCACGTTACTAAACTGCACTCCAGCTACAGGCTCTTCTTCACTGCGAGTGCCTCTGATGAGACAAGCTGTGTAATTACTCTTAAGCGTGGTTAGGGTGTCTGCTGGAGTGCAGGGCCATACAGCAATTTCTTTTTGCTCTCGAGGGAAAAGCACATCAATTGCTTTCAGCTAAATGCACTCACATATGAATATTTTAGTACAATTTAATGTTTCTGCACCAACCCCCAAGGAGCAGTGCATCAATTTGTGAACATAGTTTCCTTGGAGTTAAAAGCTACACTGGATAATGCAGGATGAAAGGGGTTGTCAATCCTTGGCTTTTTAGCAAGTCAGAGAAAGGTAGTCTGTAAATTCAGTCCCAGCTGCATACAAAGTTTGCCACTATAAAGCTACTTTTCAACACTAGCGAATTATGAGATATTCCTACAACTTCCCAAGCCCTGTCAGTTTTCCCAATGTTCTTTCCACCTGCTCACTACCGACAGCCCAGCCATTATACAACCAAATGTGCACCTGCTGGACCATTCATGACACACAAATTTAATGCACAAACACCACGTTCCCACAAAGAAGCCAGCTGAAGGTGTGAGAAACTAAATAACGTATCACACATCTGAAACGTGTGTGTGCAACAAATTAGGAAGTAATGAACATCTTATCATTAAAGCAAGAAGTCAGTACCAGCAAGATGACAGGGGCTATGCTTTTCATGGACCTGAAAGAATGAATTTGCTCACTGCTTTGTTAGAGACTTTATGTAAGAGTCAGAGACCAAAAATGAAGTTAAATAATGGAATAAAACACACCTTGCTTCAGTTACCCCACACTGCAAGAAGTCTGTAGCTACCTACTAAGCAATAAAATCATACTAAGCAATAAAAAAGCCATAGAGCCTGGCTAGGTGAACTACTTTGTCTTTTGTGGCAAAGCAACCAAGAAGTAAGAAATACAATAATAATGTCAATAATGCAATAATGTGATGCTGCCTTCCCCTTTCCAACTACTCCCAAAGCAAGAAGATGACTATCAACTGCTAAAAAGCCACTTGCTGTACTTGCTTTAGAGCCTTCTAAGATACTGGAGTATACATGAGCTCAGAAAGCATCCCATTGCTTTGTAAGAGAAGTGGAACATGAGGATTTCCACCGACCACTCTGAGGCTTCATGTACCTCACTGCCAGGAAGTGCTCCCTTGTTATTCTGCTTTTCTTTTCCATCCATCCCACTCCATCATTTTCTACCTAACATAACACACTAAGTTGTAAACCTACCACCCTTTCAATGCTCCTGCAATTTATAATGCCTAAGGAGAGCCTCTGGTATGAAGCTGAAGCATAAGCACTGAAGCTGAGGAGGTCAGCAAGCTTCCTCCCAGTGATCATACCAGAACTGCACTGACACTGAACTCCCACGTGCCTCCCTCACCTGAGATTTCTCAGCACATGCAATGTCCAAGAGCAGCTGCCTTCTGTGCAATCACACCATGCTTCTAGCACAACCATCTCATCTGCTGTCAATTATTACTACAGCATACATTTCCTCACTCCTGCCTTCCCAACTTTTCCATCTCAGTTTCTTGTTACCCCTTGCTGGAACAGTATGCTGTGCTCAGCTTTGAAAGTAACAACTGCAAGTGAACACCTAACTGAATGGATCTCTGGCTGGCTGGGTGGCTCCTCTGCACTGCACTGCACCCTCCTTGCCAAAAACCTGGGACAGTGAAGTCAGGCCTTCCAGCTGTGGCCCACAATGGCTAACCCTGGATGGACACCTTTACACTTATAATTGTGAAAGAATGGTGTGGCCACGTCTTCCTCACTGCCAGCTAGCACACGTGTAAGGAAAGCTGAAGCAGTTAGAGAGCTGAACCCTGAAAGGACTCTGACTTGGAACACTGAAGAGATTCAACTAGAAGGATGCACTTCCAGAGAGGAGATCCTTCTGAAGTCCAGAGGATAACAGCCTGAAATGACAACACTTTACAGAAACAAAAAAACCAAGAGAGAGGATCCCATTATGATCCCACCTTTGAAAGCTGAAGAGAGACTATAATTCCACATACTAGCACTTCGTAGTAAGGCGTTCACAAGAAGGAAATCTTCATCCCAAACCAGCTAAGCTGCACATCCTTACAAGCTCCTTTTTACTTTGATAGAAACTGCATACAGCACTGAATCTGAGAACTGAATTTTCTTTTTTATGCACAACTGCATATAGAAAATAGCAGAAAACAAATGGTTTCTCATCTTTTAAAAGCACACTCTTGAAATGCTTGTCACTGATTAAAGTCACTGAATATACTATTTTTTAATAAAGTAACACTTTACAAATTAGTATACTCACTTATGCTGAAATGTCCTTATTTCCATCTCACCAAGTAATGCACAGCCTTCCCTTTTCATAAGACAAAATGCTCAGAGAGCTGCAATCATCTAAAAATTAGCAGGTCAAACCAAGAAAAAGCTATTAACAGAAACAAATGTAATACACTCACTGCTTTAGGAGCTGGAATAAAATTATACAAAAGAAATATTACCAAAAATCCAGGCTAAACCAACAACAAAAAGCATAAATCCCAACATAAACGAGAAGCTTACAGAGACTTGTGGCTGTTCTGGAAGTGGACACGTACTGTAATAGGACTAACTCTCAAACAGAAAGACAGTGAAACTTCCCTCCTTAATCAACTGCGTTCTATCATTATTTTAAGCAGAACAACCTGAGGCATTTCCCTCCTGGCAGTTTGTTCATGTGTTATAAAGTGAGAATTTGAGGACAGCTGCTGCAAGGTTTTCATGTCCTGTGATACATTACCAAAACTGTGCTCTTCAAAACCAAAGTCTGTTAGGGAATTACTGAAGGACCAACAACCAAAATTATTCTTCCTTCACCAAAGTCCCAACAAAAGCAGAAGGGAAGCAAGCACATCTTGTAGATGATTACCTTCTTAAGCAGAGATCAGACCAGCAATGCTCCGCACACTCTCCCAGCAAAAGGCAGCAGCAAAGCACCTCCCCTCCTCCTGAATTCCTAACCAACTCTTTTTGCTCCTGGGCTCAAAAACAACCCATTTCCAGTCCTATAAAAACAATGCATTCCAGTCCTCCATTGAGCCTGGGCCAGAGGCTATTAATAGAAGAGCATACACTGCCATACTTTCCCAACAGAAACCAACAGCTGCAGGGGAGAGCAAACACATCTCTAACTCCAACTGCTCCTCATATCCAAGATTCTTTCCCTGCTTAAAACTCACGTGCCCAGACGTGTAAATCAGAAATCAAAACTAACCACAAAAACTCAGGACTCTGTTAATACAGCTGATCAACACGCAAAGCTGCTTTGTTGTTTTCCAGACAAAACGTCACAAGTTCTCTCAGAACTCTTCTAGGAGGAGGAAGCAGTCATTTTCTAGAGGATTGGTAGAGCAGCCCAGATAACCTTCAGCTGACCAAGAAAGTTCCGTTCTACTTCAAGTGAACTCTCTTCCACTGCACAGACTTTTATTCTAGCTAAAGAACCAAAAGGACTGTGAAGGAACACTGGGAATGTGAAGTCAACAATTTGCAGCTTTAAATCTTCTCACGATTATGATACTGATTCTTCACACTGAAAAAAAATCATAATCTACTCAACAACTCTGAGGGCTTAGTATCAATTCAACCTGCCATTCCATTCCCACGTTGCATTATCACATGTCCAAGTCACTGTGAGCTGTCCCTGCAGGTATTTCTAGCTACAGGTAATACCCAACAATTGGAAACAAGGAGCACGTCATTTTCAGCACTTCAGATAACTCACTGCTTAATAGTTATTAAGGATATGGGAAGATGAGAGAGTAATGCATCAAACTGCTGACAGAAAGGCAGAGCACCTTGTAATAGTAACAGTTAGGATTACTTACTGACACAACAGTGAAATACACATTCATTAGTCTGGGAGGTTTCTGACAACACTGATGTGGTCCTGTGATGTGGCTGTGTATTCTTCTGACTTTCACACATTGCTATGATCTATCTGTGGTAAGCTTTAGCATTATTTCTTCATCAAAAATTAGCCTTTCTTTAAATTTCAGCATAACTGTTTATGTGCCTTCAGCTCTAGAAAAAACATTCACCTATAAGCCTTGACACAACTCACAGCTGAGCTACGTTCAGATTAGCATTTCCCCCTTTATCAGTGGAAATTTAGGTAGTGAAAAAACTAAGGACATTCAGTTTCAAGCCCTTTCAAAATATGCAGTTAAATGACACACAGCATACTGCCTTGGTCTTCAAAAGTTTTGGTATGTGACAGCTCACTGCCTTTTGTGGAATCTACAATTCCGTATACGTTGCTGTTATATTTTCTGTGCTAGTGTTGATATGATTAACTGGATAAACTCAGTTTGCTGAGACCAAGGTGCAGTTGTATACTCAACCCAATGCCCAGCGTGTGATCTAAGAAAGAAGATCACATTTAAATACAAAATTCTTTTAGCAAAGAGAAAGTATTATGCTGGGGATTAGAGATAGATTGTGCTATGGTCAGGCAGTGGAATGGGCTGCTCAGGGAGGTGATGGAGTCACTGACCCTGGAGGTGTTCAAGGAATGGATGTTGTGTTGAGGGACACGTTCAGTAAGAACTATAGGTGATAGGTGGATGGTTGGACTGGGTGATCCTGTGGCTCTTTTCCAGCCTTGGTGATTCTATGATGCTATGGATTCTACATTCGATACCCAAAGAAAAACATCAGAAAGAAGAGTTAGGGTTGTATATGAAACTGATACAGCTTCACAGACGTTGATATCACAGCTACCAAGATTTTGGAAGAACACAACATGCAAACAAACTGCAAACTTTTATGTTTTCCTTAACTCTCATGTTTTACATCTGTTCTTCAGATCCTGTTTACCTTGTTTTGTTTTTAAAGTTGGTTATCATACAGATTCACAGCTTAATCACTTCTC
Organism: Phasianus colchicus; assembly: GCF_987193195.1. Lineage (NCBI taxonomy): Eukaryota > Metazoa > Chordata > Aves > Galliformes > Phasianidae > Phasianus > Phasianus colchicus. Next base: position 3,674,926 of record NC_143447.1, on the reverse strand, counting down.
TGCCTAGAAATGTCTCCATTAAGCCCTTCGGCAGAACTATCATTGGAAGGCCTCCATCTTGATGAGGACTTAACTAAAAAAATCAACAAGAATCACTGTTCACATTTCAAGACAGAAGAGCTGAGAGGCACAAAGTACCCTGATCAAGAAAACCCAGCGGGAAGAAGTGACAACAGACTGCAGGAAGCCCAAATTCCTGTCTTTGAGATTTCCAAGTACAGCTCTATCTTGTCTGATGTATTACTGGAAAAATAATAGTCACAGTTTGGTTTGACACGGTCTTACTAAACCATTAACAAGTAAGAAGTTGCTCACTGGAACCTTCTGCTGCCATAAACACCCATGAGACAACTGCTTACTGAAGGACTTTTTGCTTACTAGGTTATCAGCACATGCATCTGATATTCACATGGGCCCACGCTGTTGGCCACTCAGCATCTCCTCATTTCAGGACATGCTAGCATTCATTCTATCACACACTGAGATGAGCTCCACTTGCACTTTCCTGTTTTACAAATGCTCAATTGTGTTTTTATCTGTATTCTCCACATTTCACTGGTTCATAAGGAACAAAGAAAGTGTCTCAGACTTCTATAAGAGAGCAAGCCACCCCTTCCCTCCACTGACCCAAAAAGACACATGGGGACAGAAACCACTCCTCCATGATATCTGGATGCACAGCAGGAAAGAATTACTGCAGGTAGTTCTCCAAACTTAAGATACTTACTAGAGTATGCTTCTCCTGATCCCACCTCACAGCAGCCAACTTGCAGATTACTTCTGCCACAGGTGCCTTGCATTTTTATCTTGTACAAAAATTTTGCTTAGAATGTAATGCAACAACAAAGTTATAGCTATCAAAACTTAAAAATGAAGCCATCTTCTAAACAACCTGTAAGAAGGTTTTCCAGAGACCACACCACACACCAATATAATTGAAAGTTTATGCTGGCAATGACACCTTTTGGCTCATTTATGATGGCTGTCAGAAAACTAAAAAGAGATTAGCATAGGCCACTATAAAAAAAAATCTCGCTTGCAAAACCTCTATCAAAACTGTCTGCAGAAAACTTGGACTACAGTGGAGACTTACATCACAGCTTGCTGCTGTAGTTCTTGCAAATGCATGTTTATATGACAGTATCATGCCAGACACACAAAGGTTTTCCTGTTAGGTTCAGTAGAGACTTAGTTCATCGCTTTGAAGGAACATGTATACTAGAAAACACCACACTTCTCTTATGAACTATATTTCCATACTTACTGGTGCTACTATTTTACCCGTCTGTCCAACTTGCATGTCATTAGGAACAAAGCCAGCATCTACAGCTGCACGGGAAGCTCCAACTAGTTGAAAGAAAATATTTCCAGTGTTTTCTTTTAAAATATTAGCAACTCAAATTCATACCACCATAAAAGCATATGTACTTTACTGAAGAGTCCCACACATTAAGGGCACATATTTAGAAAGTTCCCTCTAAAGAGCTCTTAAAGTAATCCCTCTCCATAACAGTGGCAGAAATTTCCAAATACTAAATGCTAATGCACTTCATAAGCAACAGGAAATCCTTACTCCCAGCACCAAAAGGCCATATATTTAAAACTGAGGATTTCAGTCTGGCATATTTCCATTATTTTTTCTTGTTGCTATGTCAGAAGAGGATTTTCCCATATATGCCTTCCCATAACATTCCAGCAAGTTTTAATAGAACACGTTATTCCATCTTATATCTTATCACTTACATCAAGTTCAGAAGTCAGACACAGTAAAGCAAAATATCAAACTAAACTCAAAAACACCACGTGGATATTTAGTTGGTGAAGCCAACAATTAGAAAACAAAGCCACTCATGTAAAAATTCTACTGATTTCTAAATGTAAAATCTAATGCAGTTAGCACAAGCAGCTCCTCCTCCTCCCCCAACCTTTAAGTAGCACATTTTGCTGAAACATTGCATGCAGTTGGTTTTCTCCAACTAAAGGAAAATCGTGGCAAAAAGAACCACTCAAACCATAAGAACTGTGATTCTGTACAGTTCTAAAAATCTAAAAAGGGGGATGAGTTTACCTGCAGCGTTCAATTGGTCCGCAAGATCATAGAGCAACTTAAAATTTTCACCACTCTTTAAGCCTCTTCCTTAAAAGTTAAAAAACAAAAAGATGATGAAGAAAGAGTATAATATGCTCTAGGATTTTTTGTTACACACATAAACATTGTTTTATCATCTACACTTGCAAAGGCACAAAGATATGTTTGCATTGGTTATCCTTGGATACAAAATTAAGTAGTGTCTGACACTGTGAGATTTAGCTCTTTTCTTTGTGATAAATATTTCATATACAAACCAACACTACTCTCACTGTTTATTAGCATCATCAAGCTCCTCCTTTGAAATTAGGCAGACAGGATTTTTGTGCTCCCCCTGCTGGCTTTAGGCATAAAGCTCTGCAGTAGGGTAACTAAGGGCTTTTATTATCTTTCTGCATGCACTAAGTAAGAACAAACCAACAAAAGATATAAGCCTAAAGAGCAGACTACAAAAATAACAGCTTTTAAAATTATTAAAATCATTATATCATGTTTGGGCTGCCTGCAATCATTAGGAGTAATTTTAAACCAAATAAACTTTCATCTAAAAACACTTCACTCTGTAATTTTAGAGAGGCTCCCCAATTATGACAATGATCTCAAAATGCCTATTAGCATATAACAAACTTTCCTGTTTTGCCACTTTATGATATATAGATGTTGGGTGTCTTCCCACTGTCTTCTAGGTCCTATTTCAAAAATGCACCAAGTCAGTGTTTCCCTATAAAATGGCCTGGGTTGAAAAGGCCCACAATGCTCATCTGGTTCCAACCCCCTGCTATGTGCAGGTCACCAACCAGCAGACCAGGCTGCCCAGAGCCACATCCAGCCTGGCCTTGAATGCCTGCAGGGATGGGGCATCCACAGCCTCCTTGGGCAACCTGTTCCACTGCCTCACCACCCTCTGAGTGGAAAACTTCCTCCTAATATCTAACCTAAACCTCCTCTGTCTCAGTTTAAAACCATTCCCCCTTGTCCTATTATTTAGTTGAGCTGTACCATCACAGAAATGCACACTACTTACCACCTGATACAACCACTCTTGCACTCGTAAGCTCAGGCCGGTCACTTTTTGACAGCTTCTGCTCAATCCATTCCGACAGACCAACAGGTGCTGGAGGGGTCACTGTTTTAAGCAAGTTAAAAAAGGATCCACAAGAAAAAGGATAAAGCACGTGCTTTCAAACCTTCCGAACTTCAGTTTAAACTTCATGCACAAGTTCACTGTGGAGCCAGATCTACCACAAGATTTTAATTGCCATGGATAATTGCTCTACGATTCTGAGTTTCAAGCCTGCCTTATTATTTGTGGTTATTTATCCTGCAGTACAAGACTATTTTATGAAGTTTTATGTACATCGGATCGTGCTAAATGAAGGTCTGCTGTATAAGCAACATACTGATATCAACCCAAAATAATAACCATGGCTCTTTTAAAAGACAGGCAATCAAGCCAACCACGTAGGTTGCTCCGAAAGTAATGCCTCCTGTTTATTTCCTTCGAAACTACAGTAGCTACAAAGAGCACAATAACATCATTTGATAGAGCAAATTGTCAGCTACAAAAGTCTTTCTCTCAGCAACATTAGTTGTGTCCTTTTACCAGCAATGAACAAGAGCCTTTATGCTGCACTCGTGAAAACCTGCACCAGCAGAGGCAACCCATTGTCACTGTTGCCACTGCTGGAACACACCACCCACTCCTCACTGTGCTCACATCCACTGTCTGGTCTCCAAAAACATTCAGCAAGAAGCATCAATGGGTGCCTTTTTTTTTTTTTTTTTCACATGGAGGAATTCAGTTCCACTCCTTTGCTTCCCATGCACTTCCACATCAGGAGTCGTTCTGTCAGGGTGCCCCTCTGCTGCCATCTGTCATGTGGCAACAAAACATAATGGAATACTGGTGGGAAGGTACAACCTCTGCTGCCATACCACCAAAATCCACCTCTGATTTGCAGACCAACATTATCAAACAGGAGGCATTACTTTTGGAGCAACCCTTGCAAACAATGCAAAGACAGCACAGTATGCCAATGTCAGATCTCAAGCAGCATGTCTACTAACTTCTATGCAAGTCAGGAAACACACGATGGTTCTGGGGCACGTACTCATGGCTCCCAGACAAAGGTGAGGACTGCGAAGGTGACGTATGGGACACACAGCACGTTACTAATGATTGCTTCTGCTGGACTTACAGCACTGTCATAAAAGGGCCCACACTGAAAAACAGCAGAGGTGATCAAACCCTGGGACAGGAAGCCCAGAGCAGCTGCTGCCAGTTTCCACCTGTGGAAGTATTCAAAACCCAGTTGGATGCAGCCCTGGTGAACTTGCTCCAATGTCGCTGCCTGAGCAGAGGGGTCTCCAGAGGTCCTTTCCAACCTAAACAATTTCATGACCCTGAGATTGTGGATTTCTCTACGATCCAAACTACAGAGATTTCATTAAAATAACCATTTAAACTGATATAAAACAACAATGGAGTGTTCTCAATCCAATTTCAACTACCACTAATTTAGCTCAATGCTATAACGAACTATCTCAACTGCAATACGACCAAACAAACCAAAGCTGTGGGCTGCCAGCAACTGCAACTTGTGCCCAATTCTGCTGTGAAAAACCAACCCAGCTATTCAAACAGCACTAACTTCATAAGGAATAGCTTCGAGATTGCCATGGATGAGATTTAGGCAGTGATTGAAACAGGCACAAATAATCTGTGCAGAATCTGACTGCTTCAGGACGAAGAGAAAGTGAAACGACAACTCTTATCTTCCCCTACCAGATAACAACAACCAAGTACCAATATTTAAAAGCAAAAGGCTAAGATTATTAAATTACTATCAATTTGCTCTGACAAATACTTGTGTGGAACATCAGCCCTCAGAAGAGAACCAAACTCTAAGTAACAAAACACAAGAACAAATGCTCACCTTTCTCCACGCTTGCGCTGCCGCCGCTCGTTGGTGCAGCCTCAAAAGATGTTCCCCGTACAGAAAACACTTTAACTGCTTCATCACACTGGACAGTGCAAAGAACATTTCCTAGTGAAGAACGATCATGTTTTTACAGAAGACATCACAAACATGATATAAAGTTCCTGCCAAAAATAAAACTTTTAGATGATGAGAACTGGGAACCCAAGCGCTCCATAAGCGTTCATTTCCAGTGTTTTGGTTTACTTTTAACCCCATGTTTCTGCAGTATGACAAAAGTTACTTCATTTTTAAAGCATACAGCACATTTAAATCACCCTCTGCAAATGGTTTCACATTTCATAAGGAAAAACACACCTTTGAAAGCACTGTTCTTAAGCATAAGAAAGATCTGTAATAATAATAATATATAATACTGTTGCATGACTTTGTGTTTTCTGTCAGACTGCATAAGGTGGTTATTTTCACAGGCTGCAGAGAAAACTAAACTCAAGAAGTGCTAAAATATCAGGTATTAATAAACAAAATCATCTTGAAACTGTCAATTACTGAGAAGTAGCTAAAAAACAACACGAAACCACCAGCTGATAATATAACTCAAAATACTACTTTGGTACAGCCTTGTACAGTAGCATTAAGAAACACAAGCTAAGGAGTCCATCTCTGAATTAAAACCAAGGGGCAGAACAGAGTTACAAAAAAAAAAAGGCTGATAAAAGAATTACAAATTACATCAATTAAATATTATAAATAATCAGTGCAATGTCTTCATAATTAGAGAAAATAACCCTGTGGCAGCTCAAATCAGAGCTAATGGAAGTCATATTAAATAATGCCAGGCAATTAACTTAATGTTTTATGTTTTACAAAATCAAATCAAAAATACATTAAACAAAAAAATTGAGTATGTATAAAGGATATTGAATTCTACTAATTAAAGTGAAAGAACTGGCTTCCATCTAAAATCCTACCAAAGTTACCAGTGCTTGGATTCTCACAAAGAGAGCATGATGTTGGATTTTTAAGCAATTTGGATTGTAAGGTGAAAATTCCTAAAATATTCCAGTGTTCTAACAACTGGACTATAAAAAGTTACCAGTATTAGGTACTTTACTGCATGAGCACCACAGAGCAGTTGTTACTGCTTACCTGCATAGATAGTTCTCACAAAAGTGTTGGGTGATTTAATCTCAACGATGTCAGAAACAGGAGCAACATCCAGCTTAGCAGCCACTCTGGGAATAAGATTCTGCAAGTCAAAGATTAAAAGTCAGCAACGTAAATGCTGGTATCTGCACACTGCACATGAGAAAATGCAAAGGAAATAAGGTGAAATGCACAGAATATTTAAATAAAGGAACCTTTGCTGACCTGATTTTAAGCTCACAGATTGCTGTCTGTGATTAAGAAGGCACATACAACTGTAACATGACTGCTACTCACACAGCTTTAGCAGCCAAATAAGAACCCAGTGCTGTAATAACATTAGGAATGTTATGATCCTTACAGTAAGTAACCCCCTAATTGAATATCTTAAATGAGGAGGCTTGTTTGCTTCAATAATTTAGAACTGAATATAGATGCAATTTACTCGGAAAATTGACAATTATGGATGGCTGAGTTCTTCTAACAGCACTTCAAGAGAAAAACAAAAAGTATCTTGCAAGCCATTTATCAGAGACAACAGCAGGAGGAAAACTCTACTCTCCTACCCAAAAAAGCCAAAAATTTACTATTTAAAAATTACTATTAGAATATATATCCCTTTATTCTGAAATTAGCTTAGAGAATTATTTAGAACCTTTGGGCATGGGGAAAAGGATAAAAAGAGCAACAGAAGGCATTGAGAAATTAAGGACAGCAAGAGCTTAACTTGGTCTCTCTCCCTCTCCTAACCTGAGCCCTGCTCAGTCATCTTTACAACAGCCACTGCTTCACTCCTCTAGTAAAGCACTACTTGATGATGGGAGCATAAGCTTTAAAGCAAGATATTAACCTTTACTAAGACACTGCAGATCACAAATAAATGAAAAATGAAACGACTACGATTTAGGGCATGTAAGGATTTCTCTTAGCAAAATTACAATTATGTGGATTGATATTGATTGGAAGTAAAAATAGAAGGAGGGCTGATGTCATTATTCATTCCACGCTGGCAAGGTTTCTAAAATGTCCTTTTTTCTCTAATTCAGCTGCACCACAACATTACCTGATGTCAGTAACTGAGGCTCTCCATATATTTAAGCACATTTTTAAGTACGTACTTGACAAAAAGTTCTGAAAAATCCTATTTTCTTCACAAAACATCTTGGCTAGATCTTGGATCTGTATTATTTATATATATTTACAGACATTTTAATCTACACGACCTACATCACTGGTGCAATTCCTCTCCAAGAAGAATTTGCTGCCAATAGGTCTGCACGCTTTCATTTCAACATGAAAACTACATAACAATCCTAACAATATTAGAAGTGAAACAAAAGTCACCGAAAACAGTTTACCAGGTTTTCATCCCCAATTACTGCATTTTCATACTGCTTTCAGACACCTTTAAGTACTTTGTGTTCTTACACATTTCATACGCTTTGCCCTACGCACATACAATTAGCTGGCTACTGCTAACGAGCCTCTCCACTGCCCCTCAGTTCATCTCATAAGAGAACTCAGAAGCAGCTACTGGCTTCTTCAGTGCACTGCTGACACGTTTTTAGGAAACTCTGAATTGTCCAGGGCTGATCTACAGACCCCCTCTCAGGCACACATGCAAAAATGCCTCTATCTCTGTTTGCAAGAATTGTTTGATGCGTTTTGATTTACTCACCTTCCCAAAGGCAGACGCTCCAGCACAAATGTGAGTGTATTTAAACTGTTTCTGAGTTTCCAAAACCAAGGGAGTCAGCTCCTCTGAGAATAAAAATACAAGTTTACAACTATTTTATCATCAGCCACAAATCCCAATGCTGCTTCTTTGGTCAACAGATAAGAACGAGTCTCACCTGCTAGAAATCCCTTGTATACGTCGTGCTGAGCCACAAGGACTTTTGCAACACCCTGCACCTTGCTGAGTTCTTGTGCTACCTGTGATTACAAACCAATCATTATTAGATGATACAAGAGCACATGGAGGCTTCAGCCAGACTCAGAGCTCCACGGTGGCAAGTGTCACAGACAGACAGCAGGAGATAGTTCCTAATTAGTCCCTAATGCAAACTGCTCGCTGTCTATAGATTAGTTCAAACTGGAACACAAAAGCACATCGTTTCAGAGTTAGAACAAACCTTACAGAAAGAGCTGCAGATCTTCTGACTCACAGCACAGCGCCTTACAGGGCAGTGCAAACCAATCCTGGCAATAAGAGAACCACAAAGCAACACAAACCTAGCAAAGATTGCCCCATACAAGAGGCTACACAGCCAATAATTATCTCACTCCAAGATAATTACTAAGCATTCTAACATAATCAAAGACAACAATCCTATATTCTTTTTACAGTCAGTATCTACTTACAGAGGCACACCATGCAAATAAGAACGTACAGCAGTGTTATAATCTTTGCCCAAATTTCAGCAACAATCCTTTGCAGCTGACTGCCCATTGATGTGATGTCTATTTTCAATGCTATCTTTATCCAATTTTGTCCTTTGTATTTGCAGAAGTGAAGTTTAAATGATGAAAGGGCTGTTACAGATCAGAGAAAAGACTGACAGCAATGTCTGGAGGCCACATGCATCACCACCAAACTAATGCAGTTTTACTAAGTTTGCTGAGAATCAGCTTTAGCCTTAAAATTTAACCAGAGGAAACAAACAAATAGTCTGTAGCAGTTGCTACAGACTATCTGAGTAACTGGCTCTTTTGTCCTACTAACACAGACTCTTATAAAGCTTAAAAAAATAATCAATTTCATTTTCTGTGAAGAACTTTTTCCCCAGCATGACATATATTGCCAAACAGACACCACATACTTTGGTATTGAACCCCAAACAAATGAAACATTCCCAGTCATTGTTCTACTACCTAAGTACCAAAAAAATCAAATAAGGAAATCCACAGACAGAGAAATCAAGCTTATTTTTGTTGTTGCTGTTGTTTTTAACTTTCTTAATCTAGATAAATATGTCTCCAGCCTCAACCTTGAGCATCTGAGTCTCAGTTTAGAATCAGCCTGCAACAGTGAGTAAGGTTTGTTCAGTTACTTGTGAATTAACTGCTATGACTGTGCCTCGTGCACAAGATGGTCTGTGGCCCTTTCAGAATCACAGTTCCTAAGCAATAGCCTGATATTAAAAAATTAGGCTTAGTTATACTTACTTTTCTTGTTCATGTCAGACTAGATCATGCTGGGCTAAGAGTGCCTCTTACAAACTAATGGTACACTGTCTCCAGATTTTGCCCTTCACAAAAATCAGACTAACAACACAACAGCTAATACACGACTAACTCTTACTTTAGACTTGAGCTATATGATAAAGTCAAGAAACACTGATTTCAGATTTTTGGATTGCAGACACTCTTGTTACACTACCAGCAGTGACCATTAAAAGGCTCAGAAGCCTCTCCTGACATTGTGCCCTTTCATTTCTGCTGATCTCTCCTTGCACAGTGCAAGGTTTTTTCTCCCAGGTTCCCAGCGCTGCATTATTTACCTTTCAAACTTTACAGGAGAATATTGTTTTAAGAGTTAATTGTCCTACAGTCTTATAAAAACGTGCTTGCTTAACTTGTAACAGCTTATTCTGATATTCTCCCTTGTGAAATGAAAACAATACCCACATTTCCACTTCAGAAGAGAAGCAGCTCAAGCGCAGCACATTTCCTGTAGATTAGCAATTCATGGCACAGCTCCTTTTCACCAGATTATTATTCAAGCTAGCCAAGATGCTACCACATAGAATTCCACTGCATTCATTAATTCAGTCAAATGGAAACAGAATTTCCCACCTTGTCACAACTGGTCCCAGCAACCAAACAGGAAACTTCACCTCCGAGACGTTTTGCTGCAGTGACCGCATTGAGTGTAACGGGTGTAAGAGTCTCATTGTTGTGTTCTGCTATGACCAACGTGCTCTGAAACCTCTGAAACTGGTGCAGCAGCGATGCCTTCAAAGAGAGAAAGAGAGAGGAGTTGAATACTTTGCATTTAAATAAATAAAACGTTCCTAGGAGCATTCAATGCTTTCAGAAAGCTATCAGCTATACAGATCGTCAGCTGCTGCTGTCAAATAAAACAGAGTACATCTAGATCATTTCTATTAAGTAGGCAGAATATTTCAGTACTATTTAATAGTTATAAGGAATGTACAGGCTTGGTTGATTTCAGCACAGCTATAGCATGCAGCTTTTCAACTAAAACCTTCACAGGAAAAGAGTGAACAGAATTCAATGTGAGCGTAACATTCAGATATTTCATGGCTGTAGACTGATACCCACATGAGGATTAGACAGGTGAGCATAAGATCCCAGGAAATCAGGAGTAAGCAGTAGTTACTTGTCTTACTGATTTATTTCCCCATATGTTTTAGGCAAACTCCCTGTTGTAATCAGTTATCTGCAACAACAAAACAGGAGGTAGTATGTAGCAGGATAGCAATAAGCATCAAGGGCTCCCAGTCTAAAAACAAACATGCTAATAATCCTGCTGAACAGCACCAGGTTCAGATGTAGATAATCTGTTTTCCTTCACAACATAAGATGCTACTGACCACTCAGCTACCACCACAAAACACGGGTGCTTAAACAATCCTTTTCACCAACTCACTGTCCAGACTAACACTAAGGTAGGGATAAAGCAGGGAGATAAATACTAACAAAAACTGAAGACTGGACAGCACTACTTCAAACCTATTTTCTAAGGGCATTTCCACTCACAACAAATACGTGCACACCAAACATTTAAAGCAGAAAATAAAGCTTCAGAAAACCTGAGAGCTGAAATGTGGACATGGACTTCAGCCATGCAAGGCGTGTATCATCGGCACAACAGACCTCACAAAGAGAAAGCAAACCCAAGGACTTCCTTAGGACTCTTAGGATAAAGATATAAATAAAAAGGTACATTTCCACAGAATAAAGACCATAATTTGTCTTTTTTTTTTTAAACCAATAAGGATTCTTGTAGAAGTACTCTGCATTTCATCTCCTACGCTTAAGGCTACTTGTTATGATTAAAGATTCTAAGAACACTTGAAGCCAATTGCCAGTAACAAAGTATTTATTGCCAATACAGATCAGACAGCATATTTTTGATTAGATTTTGTACATCATTTGCAATAAAAGAGATGAGGTTTGGTCACCATTTGAAGAATAAATCCATGCTTCTGTGGCAAACAGCTCACTTTTTCAACAACTTACAGTCACGTCACAACTAATTACAATTAAACCTGGGCAATCGAGTGCCTTCTCACAAGCACACCAGCTTACCATGAAGAACAGGACAGTAACCACATGAGAGTAGGACCAGGAATTTATTTGGACACGGATGGACACCAGGCACCCATGCTCCCTCTACAGTGAAAACATCCACGTTTCCTTTCTGTGGGCAACTCCAGACAGCAATTCAGTCTGCAGTAAAATAAACACCTACGAAGGAAAAACATCTGGAGTTCTCAGCTCCTTCCCTCCTCCATTTACTGTAGAGCAAACCTGGCCTCTGGCTTCCAGATGTTTGAAAGATGGTGAGATTAACCCAAACCTTGGTGCAGGGTACCAAAGGATTCAGTGAATCCATCATCTTCTCAAATCACCCCAAGGCATCTTTCTGCCCCCCCCCACTTGAGAAACGCAGCAATGATTTCCAAGCAGAATACAAAAACCTTAAATATAATCACAGGAATTGCAGACTTTGTGCAAATAACCAGGACTACTCACTGCTCCTGTCCCAGCCAAACGTTAGAGATCCAGAGCACACCTGCACAAACCCATGCCTAAGGCCTACAAGCCACACACCCACAGTGCTCATCCAATTTGCACAGGTGTTCATAGAATACAGAACAGCTGAGCTTGGAAGGAATCTTAAAGATCAACCAGTTCCAACCCCCAGCTGTGAGCAGCTGCCACCCACTACATCAGGCTGCCCAGGATCCAACCCAACCTGTTCTTGGCACCTCCAGAGATGGGGCACCCACAGCTCTCTGGAAGGCTGTTCCACTGCCTCATCGCCCTCTGAGTAACAAATGTCTTCCTAATATCTAACTTAGATCTACCCTTCTTTACTTCAAAGCCATTCCCCCTTGTCCTGTTACCATCAGACCGTGTAAATAGTCAGTGCTCCCCCTGCTTGTAAGCTCCCTTCAAGTACTGGAAGGCCACGATGAGGTCTCCCTGGAGCTTTCTCTTCTTCAAGCTAAACAAGCCCAGCTCCCTCAACCTTTCCTCATAGGAGAGGTGCTCCAGCCCTCTGATCATCTCAGTGCCCTGCTCTGGACCCGCTCCAACAGCTCCACATCCCTCCTGCACTGGGACCCCAGGGCTGGACACACAACTCCAGATGGAGCCTCAGAAGGGCAGAGCAGAGGAAGAGAATCCCTTCCCTCTCCCTGCTGCCACCCCTCTGTTGGTGCAGCCCAGGATACTGTTGGCCTACAGGCTGCAGGAGCACACTGCTGGCTTGTGTCCAGGACTCAATTTAGGACACTGTTGCTCTCAATGAATTCTTCTCCCAGCCTGTACTCCTACCTGGGACTGTCCCGACCCAAGTGCAACACCTTGCAGTTGACCTTGTTGTACTTCATTAGGTTCCACTTTTCAAACCTTTCCAGGTCCCTCTGGATGGCTTCCATTCCTTCTGTCATATCAACTGCACCACTCAGCTCAGTGCCATCAGCAAACTCACTGTGTGTGTGCTCAATCCCACTGTCTATGCCATTTATGAAGATGTTGAAGAGCTCCCATCCTAAGACAGAGCACTGGGGGTCAGCCCTCATCACCAGCCTCCACCTGGGAGCCACTGCCAACCCTCTGGCTGGAACCACTCAACCAACTCTTTATCCACCAAACAGTCCAGCCTTCAAATCCATGTTTCTCCAATTTAGAGATAAGGATGTGGTGCAGAACCATGTCAAAAGCTCTGCAGCCTGCTCACAGCAATGCTAATAAAATCAAACACATGTTGGACTTTTAGATCACCCATGCAGCACACAGAGGTCCAGCACTTCTTAAATACAAATGTATTTTATAGTATACAAGCACTACATGTACTAACCACAAAAAGAAATCATAAACAAGAGTGTCATAAATCTTTCCTTACTGCTTGGTAGGATTGGTGACTCAACTGCCTCCACAGTCAACACTGAACTGCCCACATTCAGTCTACAGATAACATCTTCTCAGCTGTAAGAGCAAACTAGCCAGAGAATAACACTTTAAAATTGCTTAATAGGAATCGGGTATCTCATACAGACCCATTAGCACTGGAAAGAAAAGAATCCTAAAAACAGACTCAAGAGGCAAAGGTTTGGGGTGGCTGCATTCCCGTATAACAAAATAATGCCTAATTCAATTAAAAGACACTCCCACAGCTGAAAAGCTTAAATAAATACATATATACATAGTTGGCAAGCTCAATACAATGATGGAGACCTGGCAATAAAGTCGATACTTGTAGAGCTTCTGTAACCATCTGGCAACAGAAGAGGTCTGAGACACAGCTACTGAACTCCAAGGAACACTAGCTGGAAAAATAACACTGAAGTCACCTGAGCTGAAAAGGAGCTGTAACTGCAAGAGAGAACAGCAAAAGAAATTAAGAAAATACTTAAAGATTTATTTAGGAATCATAATCAAGACGTGACTGCAAAGGAATTGAAGCAGCAAAAGAAAGCCAAAGTAAAGAAGTTTTCCCAGATGCACCCCACACAAACTGTTAATAAAAATCAAAGCAAAGCTATCTGCAAATACAGACAAAGCTACTGAAAGTAAACTCAAGATAAATGACCTCGCTAAAAAAGGCAGCCACCTCTCTGAGCCACAAGTGACAACTGAAGGACAGATACAAACTGTTCTACAACCTACAAACGCAACCCAGCACTTCTCCTGCAAGGTCATCATTTGTTGGAGCGTTCCAGGCTATTAAATTCCATTTACCTGAATTCCCTCAGGCCAAAAACAAAAATAAAAACCCATCTGTTCATCACAATATAAGCACACACACACATACGTATGAAATAAAACGCACTGTCTTCAGAAAAATCAGGGAGTTGCGAGCTCTGAATGAATGAAGAGAAACCAAAAGACTCAGCAGCAGTGAAAACTGGGTCAGCGTCCCCTAAAATACTGTAAAATGGTATTCTTAAATGGAGAGCCACAGCGCCCTTCACTGTCACTTTTTTTTCTTTTTTGAGGAGCATGGAATCGAGGGTGATTGATTCACTTCAGTCTTGAAGCAGCCAAGACTAACACTGCTTGCTTGCCCTTGGATGGCCTACCTGCACAGGCTGAGTGACAACCAGGCACAGATTTAGAAGGTGATGGCCTCAAACTGCTGTGTGATGTCATGTGAGGAAGAGGAAAAAAGACTGGAGGGACACATATGTGTTTACAGTGGTAAAAAAAAAAATAAAGAATAATTTTAAGTGAATACATAATCTGCTATTTTATAGAGGTGGGAACCTAAAGATGTGACCTCAAGACAATTCTGATCACCGCAGTTTAATATCATGACAAGCTGACATTTCAGTATCCCATACAATGCTATTTGCCATCAGATAACAAGCACTTGTATCTATGGTAGTTCCAACACACATCTAGTTTGCCAACAGCACATTCCAATGACTTTTGGGCAAAACATTCCAAAAAATGACTATGCTTTCTACTAGAAATGATTTCTTAATGTCTATCTTTGCTCTTCCCAACTATCTGCCTTGTAATTTAAGCCCACTAATATAACTTTATTTGCACGTACCACTGAAATGGCTTTCTCCCACATCTGCACCAACTATTCCTGTACTTGTGGACCTGTACCTCTCAGTCCTCCTTTCATTAAGGATGTGCAGCTCTGACCTCTTCTTACTGCCTACACCTTACAGACCTCAATGATTGTGTAGTTCCAACCCCCTGCTGTGTGCAGGTCGCCAACCAGCAGCCCAGAGCCACATCCAGCCTGGCCCTGAATGCCTGCAGGGATGGGGGGCACCCACAGCCTCCTTGGGCAACCTGTTCCAGCGTGTCTCTGTGTGAAAAACTTCCTCCTAATATCCAACCTACACCTCCCCTGTCTCAGTTTAAAACCATCCCCCTCATCCTATCACTACAACCCTCACAAGCAGCCCTTCCCCTCCTGTTCACACGCTCCCTTCAAGCGCTGGAAGGCCGCAGCGATGCCTCCCAGAGCCTTGCCTTTCCCAAGCTAAACACCCCCATTATATACGTATATAAGTACACAAGCACACGACTCCAGGTGCACCCAGCCGAGCTCACGCCTCCAGGATCCACAGCCCTGCGCACCACCCGCGGGCGGCAGCGCCAGCAGCTCCCTAACGGAGCGCAGCTGCTCCTCACGACGACCTTTGCTCCAGCGGGCGCGGGGCCGAACTCCATGACCAACAGCTGCGCCCTCAGCGCCGCGCACCGCCGGCGCTTTTCGCCCTTGCTTTAACACCCGCTGTGCTTCAAAGCGAGTAACGCTGCTTCACGGCGGACCGCAAAGCCGCCCCTGCGCTCACCTCGCCGTTCCGTTCGGTAACGCGAGCGGTGTGACGGCGCGGCGAAGGGCGGCAGGGCGATTAACTGCGGCTCGCGGGGCTCCCGGCGCCACAGCCTCCCCCAGCCGCACGGCAGGCACCGAGCGGCCGCGAGGACCCCCGCACGCACCCCGCCCTCCGGGTTCTGCCCTCAGCTCAGCAGCCGGCCGCGCCGCGCCGACCCCCGCCCTCACTCACCGCCCTCCTCACGCCGCGCGCCGCCGCCGCCGCCCGCAACATGGCTCCGCCGCCCCGCTCGGCCGCCGTTCTCGCGAGAGCCGCCGCGCCGCACCGCTTCCTCATTGGTCGCGGCGCGAGGCCAATGGGCGGCGGAAGAGAGCGCCCCCCCCCGGCGGCGGGACGGGTCGAAGCGGCGGCACGGGGAGGCGGGGAGCTGAGCGTCCCGAGCCCGAGCTCCGCGCTGCACCTTATCCCGAGCCAACGGAACAACGCACAGCGGAAGCCTTTACACGTGAAGTTCGTCCAGATCCCTCCTACTGCGCCCTGCGTGGCCTAAAAGAAAAGGAACTGCAGCAAAACGAGGATGCGAGGAGCATCCCGAGCAGCACCGCCTGCCCTGCTCTTCTTTTTCAACGTGTCTCATTCATTAAAGCCGTGTTAACGCGTTTCATTCATTGCACGGTGTGTTCAGCTCCAAAAATGAGCTTCCAGCTTATAGAAGGAAAGGGACAGCGCGTGTTGGGGGAGAGGAGAGCAGCCGCCTGCACCTGAGCCCAGCGCAGCACCACGCACTGGAACAGGTTGCACAAGGAGGCTGTGGATGCCCCATCCCTGCAGGCATTCAAGGCCAGGCTGGATGTGGCTCTGTGCAGCCCGGTCTGCTGGTTGGTGACCTGCACACAGCAGGGGGTTGGAAATCAGATGAGCATCGTGGTCCTTTTCAACCCAGGTCATTCTATGGTTCTGTGACTCTATGATCTCCTCTGAGCTCGTGCTTGTTGCCTTGGTGCTGTGAGGTTTTCTAGAGCAAACAACCAGGAGCATCTCCATCCAAACTGACCCGCTTGCATCAGAGCCCAGAATGAACTGATTGCTCTGCAGTGGATGGGCACAGTGGTGCAGGCAGCCCCCAGCCCAGGTTTCTGGGCGTAGTGTCAGCAGCCTGGAGGCACATCAGGCTCCTGGTTGTATTTTCTGTCTATAATTTTAATTTAAAGCCCTCAGCAACGCTTCAGATGTGTGTAATCTTTATTGAACCTGGCTTGATGCGGATTATTCCCTGAAGCACAAAGGAAGTCTTTATCACGTATGGCCACTGTTGGAGGAGCTTATAACTGTAATCAGCTGGGGATTATATCAGCACGATCCATATTAGCTGAACGGTGGCAAAAAAAAAAAAAAAAAAAGCTCTTTTTTTTATTATTATTATTAATTTGGCCTTCCCACCTCCAGCACGACAACAATAAAAATACTAAAACTGCAACAGGTAGGTGCTGCCAGCACCAGACTCATCATCCTGCCACTGGGCAGAGGATATGACTCTATTTGGAAAGAAAAATGAGCCCTTAATTAGTGGAAGCAGATCCATTTATAGTGCATTGTTATCCAGGATTATTTCATTAGTATCTGCTGACCCAATTTCTGTATTTGAAAGGGAATTACATTTTTTCACACTCTCGGGGTGGGAGTTAGTATAGTAGTTGTTCTATAATAATGCAGTTGTTCTAACTTAGAACAAAAGGCTTGCAAAGGTGTCCCTGCCCTGGGGCCTCTGACAGAAGGAACGTGGAACAAGAGCCATCACAAAAGTGTTGCCACATCTCCATCAGAATCGGATTTTGGTTCCCTTCAAATACATAATTCCTAATTAAAACATATGGGATCCAGCTAATACAGCCTCACAGCTATGGGATTTAGTGAAGGGGAGGAATTTATTATTATTCTTATTTTTATTACTGCTATGATGGTCCCCTCTGGCAGGGGTCATCCTCAGCTTACTCCTCCCACCACCACCAGGCAGAGCTGACTCAGGTAAATTAGAAGAGCTTCATTTGGGAGGCTTCTCCACCACACGAAAGGATTCGCCTCCTAATCTGTCAAAATCCAATAAGGTTAAAGCAACTGCAACCTGCTTAGGGCTCAGAGTGCAGGATCTGCAGCCCAAGGCCAGGCAGGTGCCTGTGGGGGGTGGGAGACAGGGTGACAACCTGTGTTGGGAGAGCTCTGCTGCTGAAATACTCTGTGCCTGAGTGCTGCAAAGCCCTTCCCCATAAAGGTGGGGCCATTGGCATGGGATGGCACTGCTCCCCACCCACCTGCCACAGACACAAGCCTGACATTCTTGGGTTCCTTTGGGGTAAAACCTCAGCACAGGTGTAGCTTAGTGCTCTGCCCAGATCACCTTACAGCCACCCACCCACATCTGCCACCAGCACTTTGTCTTACAAGTCCCTCCGTGAGCCCTCAGGTGAGCACAGCACCACCAGCCTTACCTCCAACACAGGGTGCAGGGAGGAGCATTCCATCAGCAACACCCCAGCAACCATCCATCCCTGCAAAGCCACTGCTGACAGGTGTTTCCCCTTCTCTGCCACCTCTCACTAACCATTTCCAGGTGCTGAGCAGGTAACAAGGGCGCGGTGATAAGCCTGCAAGCTGGCAGTGCTCCCCAAGTGCGAGTCAGTGAGTGAGCAAGAGACAGCCCTCCTGCCAAGGACAGGCAAGGAGGGATGTATACAGGCACCTACAGAACATAGGGTGGGCTCTCAGAGCAGGCAGCTCCTGCTGCACCATCCTGCATGGATGGATGGATAGATGGAGGGAGGGAGGGAGGGGTCCCCTGCATAGCACTCCTCTCCACCCTGCACAGTGCCCACTGTGATGCCCTGCATCCCTCCTCCTGCCTCACCTCCTTGCTAATGGCAGATGTGTGTAAAATGCACCGTTGGGCTGTATGGCATTATTTTTTAAGCAGGAGCTGCTTTCTCTGCCCGTCGTGCTGCTGGGGAGGAACCTGGACGGGGTGCTGGCAGCAGCACAGCACTCCTGCAGCAGCACCTGGGGGAATGGCAGCATAGAAAAAGGAAAGTTGCTTTTCCTTTCTTTTCCTTCAATCCAGCCTCAATAAACCTGCTCTCAGAGCTTTGAGACCTGCTTGACTGCGGGCACCTCTGTGAGCGACCTGCTGCCCATCCCACCTGGTGCCAACGCTCCTCTCAGCCCCATTTCTCAACTCCCACATCACAGCCACCGCCCTTCACCCGGCGGAAAATGGCACAAGATCCCAAAAATGTGAACTCAATTTGCACTTCAGTGAAAGTAGGGAGGCAGCAGGACGGCCTCGCAGGGATCTGGGCAGCCTCTCCCATGCTGGCAGGCTGCATCCAGACCAGACGCATCTCTGAGGTCGCCCAGAAATCAATGGGCTCAGTGTGAGGGGAGGAAGAATAACACCAGGCCGAGTGCAGGGCCTGGTGCAAAGGGAGTCAGACGAGGTGGTGGGATGAGCCCACGAGCTTTTTCTGCATCCCTCTTAGCCAGAGGGGACGGGGTGGCAAGGACTCCCTTTGCCATTCTACCACGGCTGATTCTTAATCAATAGCAGGGCTGGCAGCGGCTCTTGTGCAATACCACTTTCTGCAGAGCTGGGCCCTCTTCCCCTGCAATGCTCCCAACCCCTGCTGGTCTCAGAAGAATTGAGCCCAAAGCTCCACATAGCAATTCAAATGCATCACCAGACATTGGGCCACCGGGTTAACCGCTGTTTAATTTCGTCACATTTGTTTGTGAGTTATGTACGTGCCTTTCTTTTGTCAACATCTCCTTTTGAAAAGGATATTGATTTTGTTTTCAAAGGCCCTCGAAAATAAAATGAATGGCTACATTCTAAGGAAGAGTCATTTTCTCAACAGCTGTAAATAATTTATTGTTCGCAACCCACCCAGATCAAAAGATACTTCATCAACTGATGTGGCAAAATCTGGTGCAAGCTGCATTTCTATTATCTCAGATCCAATTAACCATTTGGAGCAGACTAAAACATAACTAGATCAATCCAGAATCAGATTAATAACCAATCCATAATCACATTAATCACAATCTGTCCATAATTAGCCATCAGATAATCCCATCGGACAGGAGGTGACATGCAGTATCCCATTATCTCATTAATTATCTATTTTCAGTATCAGACATTGTCCCCAAACCCGAGGAAATGTTTTTAAAGGAAGAAAGCCCAGGGAATATTTTGGCACGTCCTCCCCACCGAAGACCCAAAGAGTTCAATGCTGAAGTTTTAGCACCTTTGCTTCAGCGTATCCTGCCAGAGCCAAAGCCAGGGCTGAGAGACGTCGTGTTTTTAAATAAAATATCATAATCCTAGGGAGATGGATAAAGAAAACATTTGTTTCATGCGGACAAGTTTCCGAAAGAAAAGAAAACCCTTCTTCAAAGGTTTTAATGGTAACATGATAACAATAGCTCTGCAATGCTAAATCTTACTGCAGATGGTTCCTGTCCTTTTTTGTAATGTAAGTGAAATTGCGTTCCATCTGTTTTAATTTTATAATGGACTTAATCCACGGCTGGCTCGGAAAGAATCGCCATTCACTGCCTTTGCAATCTGCTGCAAACAACAAAATTGTCACCGTTTCCCCTTTCTAGAGGCAACTCGTGTTTGTATGTGGCAGCACAACCCGGAGAGCTGTTATACAGAGAGCAGCTGTGATGCCAACCCCCCGCACGACGGCCGGCCCCAGCTGCCCCCAGAGCTGCAGAGGGGAACCGGGGGCAGCAGGGAGCGTCATCCCGAGGGAGGGCATCGGGCTTCCACTCACGGCTCCCCAGCAATGCCAGCCAACCTGTTTTCCAAGCCATCAGCCCCTGTTCGGGGCCGTGAGGTGCTGCTTTTGTGCCTCTTGGCGTTACCTGCACTCGCTGCACACCTCTGCAGGAGGTCCGGGGCTTTTGGTGTTTTGGTGTTTCCGCGGCAATTGAATTCTCGGGGTTTTCCAGCGCGCTGCCCCTACCTGCTCCCTGCCCAAACCCCGCCTGCCTGACCACAGCCCCTCCTGGGCTCTGCCTGGTGCACGCTGGCACAGGTGAGCCTGGCAGGGCAGGGGCGCTGGGCTGGCCCTGCTGTAACCTCTCCTGCTCTCCAGACGGTGGGAGGTTTGGGTGAGCATAGAGAACCTTGCCCTCGAGTGGGGAAAGGAGCGATGCAACACGCACCGTGCCTGCAGAGCCGCCGTATCCTTACATGCGCCTCGTTCTCCTATAACCCCGACATTTCATGTCTGCATTTTGCCAATAACACGCAGATACTGACTCACTCCGGCCCCCGACACCTGCCCCTCGGGGAATGCCGCAGTGAAAAGCCGGCAGCTCGCCGTCAGAGCCCTCCGCACCACCCGGCTCTGCTCAGCACCCCGGTGACGGGCAGCAATCAGCTGCGAACCCCACGGTGCCGCTGCCATGCGGCCGGGGGATGCGCGAGCACCGGCGGATCGCTGCTGGAGGCGGGCAGGGATGCCCAAATCCCCCGGCTGGAGGATGACCTCAAACACCGCTGCTCTTCCCCCCGCAACTCCCGCACAAACGCACGACGCGGCCGCTTTCAGCATCTCGAAGCGGGGGGTGCGGGTCAAACAGACGGCCTCGGTTAGCCGAGTCCTCCTCTCCCGCTCCTCTGCGGTGCCACAGCCGAGGGGTGCCGGACCCACAGAGTCGCTCTCAGGTCGGAGAACCCATCTGCTCGCTCCGCAGCCTGGCCTCTCCGAGCCGCATCCTTCCGCACCCGCGCAGGTGGACCCGCGCCCGTCACACGGCCCGCAACGCACGGAGCGATGGGGAGACGACGGCACGGCGGGGCGGGCGGGCGCGGAGCCCCCGGGGCGGCAGCGATTCCGCCGTGCCGGGGTTCTCAAGGAGCCGCTCCTGCCGCCGTGCCGTAAAGTCTGC
This sequence comes from Phasianus colchicus, assembly GCF_987193195.1. Taxonomy (NCBI): domain Eukaryota; kingdom Metazoa; phylum Chordata; class Aves; order Galliformes; family Phasianidae; genus Phasianus; species Phasianus colchicus. The sequence goes on along the minus strand of NC_143447.1, from coordinate 3,653,300 downwards.
GGGAATTTAAAACCGAGTCAGAGGCCGCTGGAGTGCTCTGCTTATTGCTCCGCTAATGCACAGAGAGCCCGTGGAGACTGGGGGAGGGGGGATGAGTAGAACGGAGGAAAAAAAAAAAAGAAACGCGGGAGGTTTCTCTGCCGGAGCACGGCGGGATCAGGTGCACGGAGCCGCCGCAACGCGCGGCTGTTCCCGCTGATCCCGGGCGGCCGCTGTCGGGAACGGCCGCCCCGACGGGGCCGACGGCCGCGAACGCGAACGTCGGGGCGGCCGCCGGTGTCCGGCTCCCGACAGCATCGCCCCGCAGCGAAACCTGGAGCGGCGGCAACGAAAACGGGGACGGGAGGCGGGCGGCGAAGTGGAGCGCGAAGAAGAGAGAATTAAATTCACGGCGACAGCGAGGACGGGGAATAGTGCGGGAAAGAGGGAAACGGGGCACGCGGGGAACGCGACGCCACCGCCCGTCCCCCGGGGCCGCCGCCGCCGCGCCCTCCGCGCTCCGTGACGGGTTCGCGATGCCGGTGCCCGGCGGAGCTCCGGGGAGATCCGCGCCGCTCCGCGCCCCGCCGCGCGCCCATTGTTCGGCGCGGCCAATCCGCGCCCGCCCTCCCCGCGGCCGCCAATCGCCTCCGGGGGCCGCGCGGTGAGGTCAGCGCCGCCCCCACCCCCCCCTCCATTCCACCTCCCCCGCGGCCGGTGCGCGCTGACATCACGGCGCTGCCCGGCGGGGCGGGCCCGGGGGGGCGGGCGCGGCCCCCGCCCCGCGCGGCGCGGGTAGTGGTGGAGCGGCGGCGCCGCGTCCCGCATCGCGCATCGCCGCCGGTGCGCACGGGGCCGCCCGCATGGTGGACATCCTCCTGCCGCGGCCGCTCCCGAGCGCCATGGGGGAGCCCGCTAAGAGTAAGTGCCGGGGCGGGAGGGCCGCGGGGCGCCGCGGTGCCGTCGGGCGGGCGTCTCGCTGACAGCGCCGGGAAGGGCCCCGCGGGCGGCTGCGGGCTGGGCGCCACGGCTTTGCGGCGTCTCCCCGCTGCCCCTCCGGCCGCGCCGCCGCCGCGCTCCCCGCGCCCGCTCCGTCCTTCCTTCTCGCGTCGTTCTTTCGTTCCCTCTTTCTCTTTCCGCGTTTCGGTTTTCTTTTTTTGTTTCTCTTTCCGTTTTCCTTTCTTTCTTTCTCTTTCTGTTCTTCCGTTTTTGTTTGGGGTTCTTTCTCTCTGTCTGCCCGATGTCCCTTTCCGTTTTCGTTTGTCCGCTTTCCTGCCTTCGTTCTCTCTTTCCGTTTTTTTTTTTTTCCCTTTGCGCTTCTTTCTCTTTCTGTCGTTCCGTCGTTAGTTCTTTTCTATTCGTTCTTTCTTTCCGCCTCCCTCTCGTTCTGTATTGGTCTTTTTGCGTTTCTGCGTTTATTTCCACTTCCGAGATTCCACTTTTCTATCTTTTTCTGGGTTGATTTCCTACGATTTCCCCCAGTCAACTTTCTCCTCGGAATTCCCACCGCTATTTTCTCTCCCGTCGTGGTTCTTTTCTTTCTTTCCCCGTTCCCGTCCGTATTTCTCTCTTTCTTTCAATTTTTGTTTAAAAAAAAAAAAACACCCAAAAAACCCACACAACCCAAACCCCAAACCTCCAAAAGAACAAAGCCCCGCAGCCTCCCCCCGCCGCCCGCTGACGCCGCGGGTCCCGCAGGACGGCCGGGGCTGGCGCTGTGCGCGGGCTGCGGGGGCCGCATCCAGGACCCGTTTCTGCTGCGGGTGTCTCCGGACCTGGAGTGGCACGTCGCCTGCCTCAAGTGCGCCGAGTGCGGGCAGCCGCTGGACGAGACCTGCACGTGCTTCCTGCGGGACGGCAAGGCCTACTGCAAGCGGGACTACGGCAGGTGACCCGCTCGTTCTAAAACGAAACGAAACGAACCCGAACCGAGCTCGGAGCCCCTCGCGGCCCCGCGCTCCCCGGGCGCTGACGGCGCGCCGCCGCCCCGCAGGCTCTTCGGCATCAAGTGCGCGCAGTGCCGGGCGGCGTTCAGCAGCAGCGACCTGGTGATGCGCGCCCGCGACCACGTCTATCACCTGGAGTGCTTCCGCTGCGCCGCCTGCGGCCGCCAGCTGCTGCCCGGGGATCAGTTCTGCCTCCGGGAGCGCGACCTGCTCTGCCGCGCCGACCACGGGCCGCCCCCCGACGGCACCGCCGCCCGCGGGCCCCGCAGCCCCGCGCCGCCGCCCGCGCACCTCGCAGGTACCGGCACGCAGCTCCGCTGCCGCTCCTCGGGGCTGGCGGACGGGCTGAGAGCCGCGGGCGGCCGTCGGCGGCGGCGCTGACGATGCGCGCCCTCCTTCCCTCCCTCCTTCCCTCTCTCCGCCGCGCAGAGCCGGTGCCCGGACGGCCGCCCGGCCCGCGGCCGCAGTCGCACAAAGCGGCCGAGAAGACCACCCGCGTGCGGACGGTGCTGAACGAGAAGCAGCTGCACACGCTGCGGACCTGCTACGCCGCCAACCCGAGACCCGACGCCCTGATGAAGGAGCAGCTGGTGGAGATGACGGGGCTCAGCCCGCGCGTCATCCGCGTCTGGTTCCAGAACAAGCGCTGCAAGGACAAGAAGAAGTCCATCCTCATGAAGCAGCTCCAGCAGCAGCAGCACAACGACAAGACGGTGAGCGGCCGAGCGGGGGGTCGGGAGGGGACCGAGGGGGAGGGGGGGAGTCGGGGCGCCGCGCTGAAGCGCCGCGTGCCCGCAGAGCCTGCAGGGCCTCACCGGGACGCCGCTGGTGGCCGGCAGCCCCGTCCGGCACGAGAGCGCCGTGCAGGGCAGCGCGGTGGAGGTGCAGACCTACCAGCCGCCCTGGAAGGCGCTCAGCGACTTCGCGCTGCAGAGCGACCTGGAGCCGCCCGCCGCCTTCCAGCAGCTGGTGAGCCCCGGGCGCGGCGGGGAGCGGTGCGGGGCGGGGACGGGCGGGCCGCCGCGGGGCTCATCGCCGCTGCTCCCCCAGGTCTCGTTCTCCGAGTCCGGCTCTTTGGGCACGTCCTCCGGCAGCGACGTGACCTCGCTGTCCTCCCAGCTCCCCGACACCCCGAACAGCATGGTGCCCAGCCCGGCCGAGACGTGAGGCCGCCCGGCCCCCGCCGCCGCGGGACCTCCGCATGCCGCGCTCCCTGCATGAGACACCCGGCCCCGCGCCGCGCCCAGCGCGCCGGACGAGCGCCTTTGTCTTTTAATTATCCCTATTTAAAACCAAACCGAACGTACCTTGCCGACGGCCGAAAAGAGCCGGGATTCTCGCTGCCTTCACCGAAACGGAGAGAGAAAGAGAGAGGAGAGCCCCCGCCCCGCTTATTTCGTTGCGCGGAGGTTCGGCGCTGCGGATTTCGATGTTTCTTTTTCCCGATGAAAGCGGATTGCCCGGCGCGGCGCCGGCGCTTCTTCCTGGCCTGGAACAGAAACGAAAACTCGAATCGAAGCGAACGGAGGACGGAACCCCGCGGCCGTCGGGGCCGCCTCACGCCGGTGCCTCCCGCAGCGCCGCGGAGCGGAGACGGGGCGGTGCGGCGGGACAGAGCTGCCGGCGTTAGCGACGGACGGAGGACGGATTGTTTGAGCCTTTAAACGAACAAAAGTAAGTTATTGCTATTTATTGTCAGAGTCAGCGGTTGAATAGTGGGATTAAATATTTTGGACTTAATAAAAACAAACGAACAAAACAAAACAAAAAAAGAGGAAAACGAAAAGGAAGGAAAGATATTGCAACGGAACGGAGCTCCGGGCGGGGCGGGCTCAGCCCGCAGCGCGGCTCTGCGGCATCGCCACCCGCACCGCTAATCGGCTCCGACCGCAGCCCGTTTATTTATAGCCGGGAGGCGGAGCGCGGCTTTCCCTTTCGGGCAGCGCCCGGGGCCGGCCCGCACCTGCCGCGATGCGGGGCTTTGCCGCGGGGCTCCCCTTCGCACACTACGTTCCGTTCTCGCCGGTAGCGGCTCCTCGCCGTCCTTCCTCCTCCCGCACGCTCCGGCTCCCCGCCTCTCCCTCCCCTCTCTCAGCCCGGCCGGCCCTCCGCGGCCCCGACCTTTCGCGTTCCCGGAGCCGCCGCGGTGCGGTGGGGCGGTGCGGTGCGGAGCTCCGGCCGCGCGGGGACGGCCGCTGCGGGGCCGTCGGGCTCACGGGGCGGCCCGGGTTGCGAGGGGAAGAGGGGGGCTGCGGTAGGGCCGCCGGCCCGGGGCGGGTGGGAGGGATCCTCGCTTAACAGCGGGGCTCGGAGTGACCAGCGGGGAGCTTCGGCTGCCCGCAGACCGGACGGAAAATCGGGGCGGCCGAACGCCGTCAGCCCCGGGCCGGGCCGCTGAGCGCACAGCGGGCACCAGGGCGGCTCGGGGCGGGCAGCGCGTGGAAGAAAGCTCGAGGAGACGGCGGCTGCTTCACAGGCTTTAATTGCGGTTCGTGGAGATTTTACCCCGTTAAGAGAACAGCACAAGGTTGAAAGGAGCGTTATTAAAGTCTTATCGAAACGTTGAAAATGTGCGTGGTTTACAAAATCCGCGTTACGCCGCCACGAGTCGCCACTCAACTACAACCGAAGGTTCCCCACGGCCCGTTCTGACCCCGGTTCCCCCCCCCCCCCCCCCCCAGAGCCTTTGCTCACAGCAATTCAGAGCCCAGCACACCACAGCCAGAATAAGTTACTTTATTACAGATGTACAGAAGGCATTTCTGCTTGCAGTCTCCTCTCCGCAGCTCCAATGCCTGCACACCGCACCGTAGGAAGGATCCGGGACGTTGGGACACACGACTGAAATCAACTCCAATTATCAAAATTACAAAACAGGACTTGAAAGTATCTACATTGCTGGGGATATAAATAGTGCAAATTCCACGTATGTACAGCAGCGGTGGCGGTGTGTCGGCGCGGCCGTCAGCGCCGCAGGAAGAACTGCCGGGCCTCCTCCCAGCACTGCCGGGGGAAGCGGTTGGGCAGCTCGAGGGAGTCCTGAGCGCAGAACCGCTTCTCTGTGGGAGACAGAAGGTAAAATTACCCGGTTATTCCCTCTTCAGAATGATGGCAATAAAACAAGAATAATGAACAGGCGGCCAACTCCGGCCAAGTCACGTCCTCACCCCTCCCCGGTCCTCACGCCACGCAGGGAGGTGAGCGCAGGGCTCTGAGCCCACGGCGTTCGGTGCGTGCGCCCATCCTGCCCTGCATCCTCCTCAGCAGCTGCTCCTCAGCCCCCAGACCCACAGCTTTCCCATGAGGACAGCAGGCTGCACACACGTGCCAAGGTTTGCGAGGCCCAACCCCGCACCGAGCAGTGGAGAACTCCCAAGTTCTCTTTTAATCATGGAATGGCCTGGGTTGAAAAAGATCCCAATGTTCATCTGGTTCCAACCCCCTGCTATGTGCAGGTTGCCAACCAGCAGACCAGGCTGCCCAGAGCCACATCCAGCCTGGCCTTGAATGCCTGCAGGGATGGGGCATCCACAGCCTCCTTGGGCAACCTGTTCCACTGCCTCACCACCCTCTGGGTGAAGAACTTCCTCCTAATATCCAACCTGAACCTCCCCTGTCTCAGTTTAAAACCATTCCCCCTCGTCCTATCACTATCCACCCTCACAAACAGCCGTTCCCCTCCTGTTTATAAGCAGTGTTTTTGCTCCCCTTTGCATTTTGGGGGGATGCTGCCCTTCACACTGGCATGACAAAATAGATAAAAATAATCCTGCCTATGCTGCTATTATTATCTCTGCTTTTTGCATCTGGGGAATGTTTAAGAAATCACACTCTCATGTCACCACGTAGTCATCTTTGTTTAAAAGCTCATTCCATTTGAATAATGAAAATAAAAAGCAGTTCCCTGCTTGGACTTTAGCTGTTTCTCAAGCAGATTCTCATGCAAACACATTAATTCTGGAAAGTTTGTTTTGCAGACATTGCACGAGGCTGCCTCAGACTGGAAGGGAGAATGCTGACAATAAAAATCACACCATACCTACCTTTATTTTGCGATGTATTTTTAAAAAAGCTTATGACTTAGAGCTACAACCATTCCTCCCCTGCCAACACCACCCCAGCAGTGCAGTGGTGAAACTCTGCCCACTATAAGGGAAAAACAGGAGATGCACTTCATGCAAAACGTGGGTGACTCCAGATGATTTTCCCACCAGCATACTGCAATTTCCCATCTGTTTAACGAGCAAAGAGCTGCCTTAGCTGAGCGCCTCCCAACCGGCCAGCATAGGTGGGTTAGCTGTGTTTTATGCAATATTTACAAGTGAGAAAATAATGCAACTCTTCTGCAGACTGAAAAACTTTGTGGAATAATTACAGGGCAGTATTTTACTGATTTCTGGCTCCTCGGGTGGGTTGGGATGGCTGCACGGCCGCTGTAACCTAAGACTTTTGAAAGCAGCCTTTGTGACAGCTAATTAAATACGTGCACATACAGTATCACGTTTTAAGACAGAAGACCACGTAGCGTTTAATAAAGATTAACAGCCCAGATTCCTGATACCGTGAGCAAAGACTGGAAGTCACATATTTTCGGGTCAGATTTTAAGCTAGAGAGCCTCTCCCAAGAGTGGAAAATCATTTTGCAGTTTACTGTATTCCTTTTTATGGTGATGCAGATTCAAAAAATATCCAAATCGCAGCAAAACACAGTATGTACACATTTTGTTACCCAGTTGTACTCCGTTACATTCAATGGAGACATACCCCTCTGCTGAGATAACAGATTATCCATTTGGCCTGAGCTCTGTGCAAAATCCTATGGGAAAGAAAAAGAGCATCAGATTTTCAGATCTCGCATTTGAGGAATTAAAACCATTTTGTAAAGTCTTTAAAGTCGGCCAAGAAAACGACTGCTTTATGAAATCTGCATGTTAACAAAGCGCTTTGTTTGCTGCGCGTTGTAACAGAACGCTGCCAGCACTTCAATTCTACAGCTCAGAGCGGATTTTACACAATTTAAAAATACATATATTTTTAATTTACAACAGAGAAATAGCAGTTTTATTACCTTCCTCAGAAATAATTATTCTCACTATTTTCAATTTGAGACAGTGACTACGGCCGTATTTCTTTCCAACGCGTTTTGGATTTAGGCTGTGAATTCCAAATATGCTCTCACTCCGTTGCTGACCGACCCAATTCCACCCTGCAGCTCGAAATCTCCATTCCCTGAGAGCAGGCAAAGTTCTCCCAAGGCCGTGATCAGCTCCAGAGAGCACAGCAAGCCCTGCTCCCTCAGGCTGCTCCAGTACCGAGCGCTCTGAGCACCGCCTTTTGTTCCTGCACTCCCTAAGCAGGGCTGGGGTTGTTTGACATGAGACACAATTTAACAGATAGTGGCTATTTCTGAATATTTTTTTTTTTTACAATTGTTCCAGCGCATCCAGAGACAAGAAGTAAGAGAAAGGATGATGCAACCTTCAGAGGATGGCAACAGATCTGCTGGCAGGGAGGTGCAACGCTGATAGTTGTAAAATCCAGCAATCATTTTCCTTTGATTGATGCTGCACACATTTAACACACTATATTTAAGTGTTATATTTGTACACACCACCAAACTCTTACATAAACAGGGCTTCTTTTTGCATTCCCTGGCACAGGAAGAATCTCATTTTCTGGTCCCAGGGAAATATTTTGCAGACTTTACCAAAACTTCCACGGAAGGGAGTGAGGGATTTGCCTGACAAAAAAGCAGCGGGTTGAAACCGAAGCAGAGGGGCAGGGCTCTGCTGTGTGCACAGCTATCTGAGTGCTCCTCTGTGGATTCGCTCTCTACGCGTGTTCAACATTTGGGGTTTGATTTTCAAAGGGGTGTAAGAGTGAAGTAGTGGGGAGGTGAGCAGTGACACGGCAGTAAGATCACACACACACACACAGATCTATATATTAATGCAACACTTCTTCTAAAAGCCTGAAAGAACAATATGAGGACTTGGCATCTGAGACAGAAATACAGCTCTAATTGGAAGTGAAACTAACAACACCGACCCTTGCAAATATGTTTTGCTGCAGCTAGCGTAGATTTAAATGCCACAGTTTATATTAGAGAAAAGGAATCAAGGTAAATAAAGCTAATTATTTGATGGGGGACTCTTCCCTACCATTCTCTATATTTTTAAACTGGAACACAAATCCAGCCTGCTGTGTTTTCTCATACTGATGAAGGTACTTTTTGCCACCGCAGCTTCTACAGTGGTATCTGTAGCTCCCATATTAAAATGTGTCCATATGAAAAAAGTCAAGGTGCAGCATGAATTATAGCTTCGTATTTCAACAGAAGCTCCACGGCAAATTCTGCTAAGCTCAAAAGTTTTCTTTCTTCCTTAAGCTGCTACTATTTGAGCGTTCAAAGAATGAAAAGCAGTCGTGCTCAGAAGCTCAGTAACTCAGGAGTTACGCTGAAACTTGCAGTAAATATTTAGTTCTCGCGTCCTTTCCCCTCAATTGGTGCAGCCTGCCTCAGGACTGGCTGTAAAGCAATAGGGAAGAGCTGCAGGACCGTTTCTGTACCAACAACAGGAACTTCTATGTGATCAAGGCATGTTATTTTGTGATAGTGCTGATGAAAACAGCATTTGCTTATTTAAAAACAGGCAGTAAAATATATAGAAAACATGAAACACGCTTGGTAAGCACAGCACAGCGTATAGATTGGCACAAAGGGAACAAAGCTGCTGTAAAACCTTATTCAGAGCAGTATTTGTAACGACCTCAGTGGCTTACTGTCACAAGTAAAGACTGCACGATTAGACCAGTAACATATGTTGTGTGCCTTCTGCATCAAATATATACACTGCCGTTCTGTTCTCTGTAAATCTGTTGTGTGCAGTATACAGCCATACATTTAGATGTAAACACATCAATATACAGATTTCAGATACGCTGCGTAAGCAGTAGCTTAAAAAAAAAGTTAAGGATTTTAAGGATCGCCTTGTAATAGTATGACCCACACTGCATCTTTCTGGCACATCAACAACTTCAGTGAAAGCAGGATTCTGCACGCGACAGTGAGAACCTGAACTGCTCGGGTAACCTTTCAGTGCTATAAGATATCTCAAGTACAGGCATAATCTGTGGTTTGAAAAGAGCTGCAGAGAATCTTCAAGTACTTCAGTGCTGTTTACTTGCTTTACGTAAGGCAAATAATTTCCATGCACACAGCAAAGGCGAGAAAAAGGGCCGCAGTCATCCTGCGAGCGCTGCCGCACGGCGCTGCTACCTGAATGAACGTGGCGAGGAGCACACAGCTCATCTCCTGCTCCAGAATGAGCTTGTTCTGAGGGTTGTTGTAACAAGCAGCTATCAGCGAAGGGAAGAGCACTTTGATCAACCGAGGATCACTGAAATACTGGAAAGGCAACTGGCACAGCTTCTGCAGCACGGTGGGGTGACGGCCAGACTGCACGATGATCTGAAAGGCAAACGTAAGAGAATGAGGACACGTGCTCTATCTGGTCTTCCTGTGGATCAACCAGAGTGCTGAAGTCATGCTGAAAATATGAGCGCGGATGAGAAGAAAACATCTTAGTAAATACTAAAAATACGTCTTAGAACATTTAGTCCAAATAACTCCTGTTTTAGTGTGCAAGGATTGTATTTACTGCAGAGGAACACCAAGGCTGAAAACTGCTTTTGCTTCTAATACCAAAAAAGACAATTAAAAAAAAAACAAGAAACAGATTAATCTGAAGATTACGATACTTTCACTTAAGACAAAGAACGAAAGCAAAGGGACTGCTGTGAGTTAGAACTGCAGAACAACTCTCCCAACTGCAGCCATTTAAACACAGTGAGCACGTCTTTATTAAAAAAAGAAAAAGGAAAAAAAGTCAAGAGCAAGATCTGAGATCACTAGGACTGTAAAAACCCACATGCAGCTCGCTCATCCTTTACCCAAGTGCTCTCTGGCAGCCAGAGAGGACTCTGTTTCATCGTGGATGTCTGCTATGCGTTCTCAGGCACTGAAAAGAAAAGGTGATTGTAAGCTGCACAGCTACGAGTTTCAGTGGAGAGGCTGAAAGACCCTCCCATCTGTATTTCTTATCTCAGTTTCTATCAGTGCCATTGACTCTAAAAGGAGAATTGTTTAGATAAATGGGACTGTTGTCATGAAGCAGGCTAAGTTTACAACTGTGTACATCTGAAGAAATCAGGCAATGCTATACTGGTCTCTCGCAAAGGAACCTTTCCCATTTGCTTGATATTCTTATACAGCCTTTGTGATACACTACAAAACGGCAGAGTCGGATCTGTTCCAAGGAACCTCGATTAGACAATTATAATATGAAAGAGCTGTCTGACCCACAGTTGGCTTTTCGGCATAGGAGGAAGCTCCTATAGGGCTGAGCACTGTAAAACTTAGGGTCACGACTGTAAATTGTACTTGGAAAAACACAATTTTACAGGTACACACCCAGACAAGACTGCGTTCAAATTAAAACCAGAAGGACAGAAAGAAGCAGTCGAGACCACAGGAACATAAATTACAGGGATTTACAAGTTTTCAAAGCACTTTTAACAATACCTTAAGAACACACTGAGTCGATAATGCAGCTCAGTTTAAAAACAAGATCAACAAAGTAATCGTTTGCGTTTTTGCAGTTCACCAGCCTAAAATACACTGAAAACCTTTCAAAACACTGGTAGAAACGTCTTAATGACCTTAAAGCCGGGAGGAATTTTTAAGAGGCAGACAAATATGTGACAATTAAGCACTGCTCTTTTGAGGAAAGTATCTAGCAGCCCACCACCGAAGCATCTGGGTGATGCTACACTTCACTGCTGGCTACCATTCTTGGTGATTACTGCTGGGGTTCTTTATTTATTGTTATAATAAATATTATTAATAATAATAATTTCGCTGTAGGTTTTTCTACGGTAAGTCTTCCAATCAGAAAAGCACTTTTAATCATTTACAATTTTACTCCAACAGCTACAACTGGTATTTGTGATGGGATGGAAACCCATTTCTTTGTTGCTGTCCCCTGGACTTGCTGAGCAGGCACAGGGCAAGCAGTTCTGAGCTCTTTTTCATTTCACACTTCACCCCCTTACCCGCTCCAAAAGCATCACAGGTAATTAGAGTTCTCTTCTCAAATAAGCAATATGCACACAACATTACCATTTTGGTTCCCCTTCCCCCCCCCAACTTTTTAACTACAACGTTATTGACATTAAAGATAGGAAAGTTCGATTTGAGAGCTGTTCATTGTTTTAATCTGGTATTTATCACATGTGGAATCAATTTAATGAGTTCAGCTCACTGTACTAATGCAGCTACTAAACCTGATACACTACAGTACGTACCCTGAAAAAAAAAAAGTCATCAAACAACTCCTATCTGGAAAAAAACCTGCAGACATACAAACCTCCAACAGAGCAGAAAGTCCAGAACTCGACTTAGCAGATGAGCAACAAAGAAAACAAATGAACGCCTCACCTATAACTTCTTTTCAGTTGAAAAGGACTCTTCTCTATTTTTATTTTTATTTTTATTTTAAACAGTGATTTCTGTCTCCTTGCTGAATGATCCCAGGGAGTTTTGCAGGCCTGCAATACTCATCTCATAAAATGCTCCAATATGAGATACAAACTGCTTACTGAAAGGCAGCACAGGAGCTCACGCCACGTGCTGGAATCCTAGAATTAGCTTTTCTTGATGCTCCCTCTCCAGCCTGAAAGTCAGATGTGCCTGTCAGACGTAACAAGATCCTAATTAAATCTCTGCATTTCTGTACAGCCAAGCATTTCAGCACCTGCCTAACTTCAGATAGGTGCCGAGGTCCCATTAATATTTGCTTGCTGTTTTCTTTTCCTGAATTGAGACCTGTCTATCAAATTACTAAAAGCTATGTATTTTTAATTGATCCTCAGAGCAGGCAATTCCATGTTGTTGTTTTCTGTATTTTATTTCAAATGTTGCCTCCTGCTGAAATTAAGGTATTCATACCACCTTACTGTTTTTGTCTGAGCTTTGCTTAAATAGCACACTTTGCTCTCCATGTAGAAGCTTGCTGAAAAGGAGCTGGAACATCTCAGATGCTCTACTGGGCTGTACTCAAGCAGCTTCTCCACTACATAAACTGTCAGGAAGGCTGCACAATGTATACCACTCTAACATCCAACTGTGTTAGCAGGTGCTCACCCCTTCCCTAGCAGGCAGCCCCTGCTCCCATTTGCCCCTCAAGCACAATGACTGCCCTGATCCATGGAAAGAATGATTCCTAATGTCTCTAAATGAAATCCACCTTTTTTCTCAAGTTTATTTGGACCAATATTGACTATGCAGTATGTTGCTTACCCATTAGCTGCAATTCTTCTAGCTGTGAAAGTCTGAAGCAGAATAAAAGTCAGTCTTTCAAAACAGGCTACAGTGACAAAAGCCAGCAATATGCCACACAGCACTTGAGCAATAAAAAAAGAACAATCAATCAAAAAATTAAAAGCTCCTTGTAGCACTGGGGACGCAATAAAGTTGTGAAGAGAACTCATCATTCTGCTGGGAAATCAGGTTTATCCTGCCACTGAAATAAGGCTTCTGGCTATGCATCCGAGGTGACTGCTGCAAGGGTATTCCATCCTGCATCCCACTGTCCTTCCCTGTGTCACACCACAACAGGTCCAGCAGTCTTCCACAGAATCACAGAATGGCCAGGGTTGGAAGGGACCTCAAGGATCACGAATCTCCAACCCCCTGCCACACGCAGGGCCACCAACCTCATTTAATGCCAGCCCAGGCTGCCCAGGGCCCCATCCAACCTGGCCTTGAACACCTCCAGGGATGGACGGGGCATCCACAGCCTCTCTGGGCAGCTGTTCCAGCACCTCACCACTCTCTCTGTAAAGAACTTCCCCCTGACATCCAACCTAAATCTCCCCTCCCTCAACTTCAAACCATTTCCCCTTGTCCTGCAGTTATCTACCCTTTCAAAGAGTTGATTCCCCTCCTCTTTGTAGGCTCCCTTTAGGTACTGAAAGGCTGCAATGAGGTCACCCCGCAGCCTTCTTTTCTCCAGGCTGAACAAGCCCAGCTCCCTCAGCCTGTCCTCATAGGGGAGGTGCTCCAGTCCCCTGATCATCTTCGTGGCCCTCCTCTGGACCCTCTCCAACAGCTCCCAGTCTTTCTTGTACTGGGGGCTCCACACTGTGATAATTCTGTCTCACTTTTAATTTGATGTAAGACGCAGTACTGCAGATGGGGCCTCACAAGAGCAGAGTAGAGGGGAACAATCACCTCCCTGTCCCTGCTGGCCACCCCTCTTCTGATGGAGCCCAGGATACCATTTGCCTTCCGAGCCTTCCCTTGCTTCCTGGCACCTTGCAAAGCAGATCTTCACAGGACTGACAAACGAATAAACCATGAGGGCCTAAATAACTTAGATTTGACTCTCTCCATGTAGTGGAAGGAATATGCAGCTCTTTCCTTTTCTCGGAAGCTCCAGAGACCCCAAATGAACTTTCTGTAGATCCCAGAGAATGAGAATCTGAATTCTGCTGCTCCCTTCCTTGCTCACAAGGACAGGCAGACAGCTGCTCACACACACTGTGGCAACACTTGCACGACAGCTACCAACAGAAAGATGTTTTAGCAAACATCTCACAATCCTGTGTACCACATACAGCACGTAAAACGTGCATTTGAATCAATCTTTCCCTATATTCCTTTTACTGTGAGCAAAAGACACAGCCACTTACCTGTGTGTGTACGAACACTGTTCAAAGCTGTGCTGTAAATCTCCCTAGCTAACAGGATTCTGCTTGGCTGATTGATAGGCACCAGCAGGTACATGTCAAATTAGTCAAACCTTACCAAGTCAATGGCTAATTTTACAAGAACATTAAAGAATCATCTAGTCTTTGAACCACACCTGGGTAGGGTAGTTGATTTTATAAGCATCCTACAGGTAACAATCAGAATTTTCACTGAGAAATCTCAAACGTCACTCAGAAAGTTGAAAGAATGATTGCGTGTAAAAATACTGAACAAATATCACCCAAATCAGGGTAAACTGCTGATCCACATACTCCTCAGACCTCTAATAGCCTAGAGATGTAAGTTGAGACACACACAACTCATTTTTCAAGAGCTAGCAGTTCAATCAAATTGCCCTGTGAAGATTTACATTTTTTTAACCCGTGAAGAAGTATTTTTGGTGACAATCCAAATTTCTGTTTCCAGCTTGTAACAGCATACTTTTCAGATGTCAAGTGTTTGAAAAAAAGAGAAACTGAATTAAAAATTCACCAGCAGCTCTCCAGAGATTGAAAGATTAAGATCCTAGGATGGTTTTTAATGCTTCCAGGCAAATATGCTAAATATTGTCAGATATTTAACTACAAGTAACCAACCAAAAAAAAAAAAAAAAGGTTTAGCCTTACATCATCTTTTCACTCTTGTGTGCTATCCAAGGTCAGCCCAGGATTACTGGAGAGCGGAAGCGTGATTTTTGGAGCGGAATTTTGTTGAGTTCTACTGATGGTTTCAGGTTTTATTTACTGAGTACCTTTGGAAAGCCGCAAGGCATCATCAGCTGACCTAGAAAGCACGCCTAAAATCTGCAGGAGCATTTCCCATCTATCCAATTATTTCCTCTGAGGTTGCTGACATTGTTTAGTAATTGGCCCAAGTACTAGAGGTTGTAGTTCTTACATCAAATTAAAAGTGAGACAGAATTATCACACCAACGTGTGAACTGCAAACAGGAAAATGTGCTTGAATCTCAACTGCGTGAAGTTTAAAACTTCCTGAACTGAAACCTTTCTCAGCTCTTGGAAAGAAAAACTACTCATGAAAAGGTGTATTCCGTAGCTGCCGAGTAACAAATACAGCCGTTGTAACTGAAAGCTGAATTACATTTCTAGAAATAGATCCTTCTCAATAAAATGTCGGGGGTTTATGAAGCAAAGCACTAACACGTGTGCTTGCACTTGACTGTGGCATTCTGCTGCAGCCAATTCCATGTTCAGATGCAATTTTCTGAGAGCAACGTGGACGAGGAGCTAACAGCTCTCTGAGGGGCACTGCTGGTGTTTCCACAATCCAGTGTGACCCTCTGTTCCAAACTTGGACGCGGCCACTGTAAACATTTGGATCTTAAAACTGCACTGTTGGTATGGGAACTATTAATGTTTCTTCTCTATTTATCATTTATATCAAAGTCAATTCTAATTTGTACAAACAACTAAACGTTATTGAACTGGAACTGAAACGCCGTGCATCTATTCTTTGTAACTACACAGAATACATCAAGCAGTTAAAGGCTTTTGTTTGATGTAAGGTTATTTATAACTTGGTAAAAGAAATAAATCTTTATATTAGTAGTCCAGAGTTTCTCTTCAAAGTTAGATCTGCATTATTTCTTTGCTTCTATATAAACAGATCCCATACTGCTAGCATTCAATCAGTGGAATATGTCACCACTTAGACTCTTCTTCTGTTTTAAGGTCAAGCTCTTCTCTTTCCATTTTGCAAACTCCACTATTGGCAAGGCTCTGAGCAAAGAATGTTCTAAATTCCTTCTAACATCTTATCAGGAGCCAGAGCACCATTTCTATGCAAAAATAACACGCCAAAATGTTACATTCAAATTTTAAAATAAGAATTTGGCCTGTTTGAACAATGTCAATGTTTATTTTCTTAGCATCACACGTAAGCTTCCAGAGAGAAGCGATGCAGATAACAGAGGTCAGAATTAATGTTTTTCTCCCTACAAACCATACTATGAGCAGTGTCCTCCTAGAGCTAGCTCTATGGGTTAAGAATGGAGATGCTCTGTGTGTACATGAGAAAAAAAATAATCACCTGAGCTATTTTCATGTAATCACCCAAAAACATCTGAGCATTTCAGCTAGGAAAATGGCAAATGCAAGAACAATGATGGATTTTAAAATGTTATAAAATTTATCAATGGTGTTGCTTGGGGAAAGCCTGGAAAAAGTGTAAAATTCCTGAAAAAATGCCACTCGAAATAACAACAAGGCACCTTAGATAAAAGATAACAAAGATTAAATTCAGCAAAAAGCAAATAATTTTAAAATGTTCTTGTAGAAGATCAGCTCCATTACAATGTGATGAGAGAAGAATGGAAACAATTCTAATATGCATTGAGGCTGCTTGGGCATTTAGCAGGCTGCAGGATGAACTAGTAACCAAACACCT
The DNA here is from genome assembly GCF_987193195.1 of Phasianus colchicus. NCBI lineage: Eukaryota > Metazoa > Chordata > Aves > Galliformes > Phasianidae > Phasianus > Phasianus colchicus. The sequence goes on along the minus strand of NC_143447.1, from coordinate 3,637,157 downwards.
GAACCAGAAAGAGGAGTAAGGAAAAGCTTAACTCTAAAAATAATAGCATTCTAGCATTTAACATACTGATATAAAAGCAAACACTTACCTGTGAGGGTGCAATCACGCTTAATGTTAAACATATATTAAGTACCTTGTTAAATTCCAGGGTATCATTAGTTTCTAGAAAATAGTTTCCAAATAGTTTCCAAAATACCCTAACAGTAGATTTATACATTTAAGTGTTGGACTAATCATTTTTTATTAGAAGACCTTGTTATTACGCATCAAATCTATTGAGCAATACATTCATTCTGTAAGCTTAAATCTATCATACCTGGTTTAGGTTGGATATTAGGAGGAAGTTTTTCACTCAGAGGGTGGTGAGGCACTGGAACAGGTTGCCCAAGGAGGCTGTGGATGCCCCATCTCTGGAGGCATTCAAGGCCAGGCTGGATGTGGCTCTGTGCAGCCTGGTCTGCTGGTCGGCGACCTGCACATAGCAGGGGGTTGAACCTAGATGATCATTGTGGTCTTTTCAACCCAGGCCATTCTATGATTCTATGTCTCAGATCCTGAAACGTGATTCTGAACATGAAAATGATCAGAACTGGGCCTTGCAGTCCTGCTTTACTTACTCATTTAGAATCATACAAGTGTTTGAGGTGGAAGGGACTTTAAAAGACCATCTGGTCCAACTCCCCTGCAATGAGCAGAGACACCCACAGCTCCATCAGGTGCTCAGAGTCCAGTCCAATGTTAGAGGTGAAACTATGCTGATGTGAATGAAGAATTCTTGAATTAAAGCCTACAGAGAACTGGGCTTTAGCTGTAAGAAGTTCAAGATGACTATTCAAAGAGCTTTTTGCCATCATCCCTGAAAGCAGAACTAGCTGGGTAAGAATCCCCAGAAGGTGTGAGTAATTAAAAATTACAGTCTAAAATGCTGCCTCTGAACATTCTCCCTCTTCAAATGCAACAAGCTTCTTCTGTCACACTCCAACAACCTACTTGCAAACGCAGTCTTAGATTTTTTAATTACCAGTACATCTTGCTCTTTGGCTTTCACAATAAATGCAGAGTCTTTGTAAAAATACCCAACTGACAATAAAGACTGTGAAACACGCCGTGCCATTTGACATGCTGAGCTAGCTGAGAAAAAGCTTCAAAGGGCAAGAAAATGTTCTCTTCCATTTACCCATAACTAAGAGCAGAGGAAGACAGGCCAGATTTTCCATAGCATTCACTTATGCAAGACTTAATGCATTTTATTTTCTTTATATTTCAGCATCACTTCAACCAAGTGATACTCATTTTTTGAACTAAATATGGTGATGTAGGTTTCTGAGACTTCTCTGGGTCTCTTGCAGGCTCCCTCCCTTAGAGCAGCAATTGTCAGCTGCTGGAGCCCAAAGCTGTGAACAGAGAGCAGGCTGATGTCCTCTCTGTGTGGGGCACAGTCACTGGGGGTCCGCAGAGACTTAGAGAACTAGTGTATGGGAGAAGAACAGGGAGTTCCTTCACACATGGGGCAAGACAGACAATAGCTCACAAGGCCTGATTAAAGATTTGCAGATTCAGACTTCGTGTTAAGTTTTGGTGTGAAATTTAATTTCCATGGAAAGGAGAGACTGGCACGCTCGGTTAGAAAGAGGCAGAGGACAAGCATTGTGCAAGCCTGTGCAGCCATCGCTGCCAATGCATCTCCACTGGCCAAAGCCAAAATACGCCAGGCCTAGGCCTCTGCTGAAAGAAACTGCTTATTACACAGGACTGTGCCAAACTCTGCGGTGTGTTTCTGACGTGGACAAAGATCTGCTGGGGATTAAGCTGAGACCACCAAGCTCTCTCTCTTTCTGACCCAAGATTAGCATGGAGGTTGTCACAGGCTGTGACGTGGGACAGTCACTCTCTCCAGGCCTCTCCATCTTGAAGCTTTACTTAGGGACTGTGCTTGAAGGCTGTGGAAGTACTGCTTTCGATGACATTGGGAGCCAAGCTTATTCTTTGTTTTTTTTTTGCAGTTTAAAACAAGACAATAAGATAAATCCAACTGCTTTCATTTCTCCTACCAACTCCTGTAAACTCCCTCCTGCTCCTACAGGAATCAGCCATTACAAACTGAAACCAAATACGACCAATTTCATTGCCAGTCTTTGCTCACATTACATTTCCTTCCCTACAGCCTCTCAGAACACCAAACCAAAAAGAGGTATGAGATGTGTTTCAGAGCAATAGAAATACAATTAAACACAAAGTGTGAAATATGCAGTCCCTTGTGTTCACCTTGTATTTTATTTGCATTGTCACTGATTGCTCTGAAAAGATTGGTGCTTATCAGGAAGCTCAAATAACAGCGGAGGTGTCTGGCAAATCACCCAAGAGGCATTTCCACTTTTCTCTGTCTTGTGAGGAATGCCAGCTTTTCTGAAAACATCCCTTCACTTAAGTGAATTGATGTGGGCTGACTGTGCTAGATTGATAGGAAAAAAAGCACACGTTACTGAGTTGTTTAATTTACTGCATTTTAAGATGCTGAGTTTAATCCTCAGGGTTTTTATTGCTCACAAGCTGCAGTGCTCCTAAATGGCAGTCCAGGCTACAACTTCACATGAACTGTTCACTGAAATCAGCTATTCCACAAGTATTATTCTTATTTTTAATTCAAACTCAAAGTTTTCAAGGGCTTTTTTGGAAAGACTTAACTTCAACATCAATTCCATACCCTTAAAGATACTTTCTTACTGTTTACTTTCACGTATGGCCATTTACTACACAGTAACTACCAACTCCTGCACCTTTACTCCTGTTCTACTTTCAGAAACCCCATTTGCCAGATTAAAATCATTCCAGTCCCGGCGCAGCCCCCAAAGAACACAAATAATGGCAGTTTAATGGTGGTAGCCAGCAAACAACTCCCATGGAATCTCTGAATAGTGTTTTTTATGAACTATTCTTCTAAGTTTCCCTGTTTCTCCAATTTCCAAGTTTGCGATCTCTACGTTTTAAAACTACTTTTCCTTCTTCATGCTAACACTCAGCCAAACTGGCCACACACTGAAGTCAGTGAAAGCAAACACTGTCAACTGCGCAGAGTAATTTCCCTAAAGGTGGCAGTTTGTAATCTGAAGTCATTCTGTAGGTGTCCCTTACAGCCGGGCAGTTCTTGTAACCACACTTACAGCACATCTCATACACACATACATGTGATGTGTTAATCAACTTCGGGTTCATACACACCCTACTTAATGAGGAATAAAATGTTCTCCTGTTTTGTGATAGAAATAATATTTGTAACAGAAAAGAAATGCTAAGAAGTCAGAAAACGTAACGATAAATCAGTCATTTAAATTAAAAAAGAGGGAAGACACTCTGTAAGAAGCACTTCTTGGGATCTTCTATTGGGTTTTCTTTGTGATGCAAATCAGTAATAAACTCCGTGAACGTTTCCAAATTGTGCCTTCCATGCAACTCCATTTCTTTGAACGTTATATTTATACCTGTGACGCTACTTTGTGACATTACATATTTTTAAGACAGGAGAAATTGCCTTCCCCAAGTACCCCATAATCTCACTGTTCCTTATGCCTTTAAGTGAAGCAAGATGGCATGCCTGAAATAGGCTCTACAACACGCTCTCTATGGCTGTACAACACAGATAAATCCTCCATGAGTGAACAACTATTGAATTCAACTGCGTGCACTTCTGTTTTCAAAGATCAAGTCAATATTAACATTCCAATTATTCCCAAATTCACAATAAGAATCGTGTACTGTTCCTATGGGCACAGCTGTCTGGAAATAAAAGGTTTGGAAGGACAGACAAATAAGTTAGTTAAACTAATGCAATTGCAAGACAAACATTCTGGGATAAAAACCCCTTCCTCAAAGCCATATGGTTTGCATATCTCTTTTTTTCCAATTGCATTTATTACCTCAGCAAAAATTCTTAACTGTATCTGCAATTCCTACTTTGGTTAAAAAAAAAAAAAAGAATAAAATGAGAAATGTAAAGCTGCATACACCTCTCCTGAGCTCTTTGACAGAAGCGTTACTTTCTGCGATGCACTAAAAATACTTATTTTTAGTTCAACAATTCAGAAGCATAATGTCCCGTTCCACACAAATCCCAGAAGCTGGTGAGATTCTGCACTCTATAAATACATCGTCTGTCAAACAGGAAAAGAAAAAAAAAAAAAGAAAAAAAAAAAAAAGAAAAAAAAAAAAAGAAAAAAAAAAAAAGAAAAAAGCTCTTTTTATTTAAATAAGTTGCACAATCGAGCACTGCAAACAATGCAACTTCCTTCAGAGCCTGCCAGACGAGGTCCCGAGTCGGAGGATCTGATTTGTGATGACTTTTCAAATGAAAAATATTTGCTAAGTGCAATGAATATGGAAAGATCTCTATTCCCAGTACAGCAATGTAAAAGCAGCCAAATCGTCTGTCATTCATGTTAATTTAATTACGGGACCACATTCAATTATCCAATATAATATGTAAATGAAACGAGTTGACAGCACATGCTAATTATAGTCATTGCCATAATTAAATCGAAGAAAGGGAATAAAAATGTAATGGGATAGGATATTTTTAATTAACAAGAACATTTTAATTAGCATCTGTAGTCCTACAGCGTGGCATAGCGCGACGGCTGTTATTCTTATGATGGTTGGGCTGTCCAGCCCTACCCCTGGCACCATGGGACCCGTTTCGGATGCTAATAGATGAAGGGGCAGCCAGCAGAGCAGGCGCCTACCACAGCCCAGCTCCCCGTCCTGCAAAACAAGGGCTGTCTATCGCTATCGTAAACAGAAGTTCACGTGCCGAGACAAAACAGACAGCGCCGTTTAGGCATGACTAATGAGGCCGAAGCATTTAAAAATATTAAAGGAACACTTTGCTTTCTGAAATTTTCAGTTTCATAACTGATTTATTTCTCCAGCGACGGCAGCTGCCTTTGGATGTTAAAACAAAATACAAAAAAAAAAAAAAAAGGGAAGGAGTATCGCCGATATGTTGTATGTGGGCAGTCAGCAAAATCGAAGTCTTGCTAAAATAAACAGAGCAAGCACTATCGAAACGCTATGGAATGCATTCCTTTGCAATCCTCACTGCTCCTCGTCGACAGAACCATTTGGGCTTGGGCTGATGGTAGGACGTGGGAGCCCAGCCACAGACTGGCACACATCTGCAGGAGCCACTGCGGGGCTCCTGCCAGCTGCACAGAGTGCTGAGAAAAGAATCTGACTTGTGCATTTACCTCTCAACTAACTGTAAAGAGCAGCACAGACCCTGTACTGCTCACTGAATATATGATGCTCTTGGACGATTTTACTCTATGAGCGTGAAATATTTTGGAAATTGTCCTTTTGTTTGACTCCATAGTAGTAAGAATTAACTTAAAATCACAGCACTACTTCAGAAAATCTATGTTCAGGTTTGCAGACTGTAAAATCTCTTAAAGTTTTCTTTTTTCAAAGAAATCTATTTTCTAAATTGCACGCTTCTGAATAATGAATGCTCTTTTTTTCTTTATCTCAGTTTTCCTTTTGGAGTACTTTACCTGTTCATGTGGTTGGACAGCAGAAGCTGTAAATAACAGGTTTTTTTAATGAATTCAAAGGAATGAAAACTTACACAGCTGTGTAATAAGGGATAGAAATTTAGAGAGGAAAAGACCTATTTAAACAGCAAACAATTCAAACAAACGCATTTGGCTTCAAGAATAATGCAAGTTTGCTGTGAAATACATTAGTTATCGACTTTTTAAAAGTCTGTTCCAGTAGTAAATAAAAGGAGCTACCAGGCACTACGAAAGTTTGGCTTCATCGCTCAAGTCCCGCAGATCTATTTTTACGATGCAGTTCTTTCCAGGATTTCAAGTCTGCTACGTGAAAGCTTTCACTGTGAGACCCATTTTTTATTTTTAGTAGCACTCTGTGAATGATCCACAATGAAAGAAAAAAAAAACGGGAAGCTGAAAACGTAGTAAAAAATTAAACCATGAGGGAATTAATAGGAAGCACTTCCCATTTCAGTCAGGGCATCCTATCTTTATTGGAAGTCACAACACTAACAGCACCTGAGAATGATGACCTGCTTAGTAGCAAATGATGGCGTGCTCAGCAGTAAAAGTAAAAATACTGTTGTATAATCTTCCCTAGATTTTATGAGTACCTGATTGAGTAAGATTCTGCCTTTTTGGAACGTTAGCAATGCTGTCGGGAACAGCACAATCACTCCAATAGGAATAAGGGGAGAAATACGGAGAGTCTGAGATTACCAGTGGGAAGGAGGCCTGCAGAACGACACACGATGCACACACTCTGTCTCTTGACTGCAGCCACATGGGCAGCTGCTGCCATGGCACTGTGCCGGGCTCCTGCTGCTGGACCTCTGCCCCAGGTCAGAGCGCAGAGCAGTGACAGACACTGCAGTGTGCTCCACAGGCACTGCTGGTAGGAAATCCCTCTGCTGTGCTACTCCTGGCACATTTATAGCTGCATGTCCTCTTGGCAATAAATCACTGCTGTTTATACTTATGTGCCAGAAAAGAGATTTTGAAACTGTGGAGAAAAACCAACACTGTATGCTGGCACCCCCGGATGCCAGCATGACTGCTGGTGCAGCACTGAGGATGAGAAAACTGCAGTGGTGTCACGTGGATTTTCAAAATGACCAGACTGAGGAGTACTGCCTACAGGCAACCCCTGTTCCTGAGAGACTCCAGGCTGTACTTTGAGCTTTGGGCCCTGACAGTCTGTGTGCTGGTAGCAGTGCCTCTGTACCCTGAAGTGGGATTTGGCTCCACCAGGAAGGAAGGCTGCAGGATCCTCCCTCAGGTTCTGTGGCCAAAACCACAGAAATGTTACTATATATTATGTGATTACAGAATATTTTTGACAGCATTTTCAACTTTAGGATATTTGAATGTTCCAATTACGGTCAAAAACTGCAGACAGCTTTTCTCTAACCTCTGTAGACAAGTTGAGCCACTTCTTTCTTCTGCTGTCCCATTTAACTGGTGGAACTAAGCTGCTCATCCTGCACCCCCGCCCAAAGGCTGAACAAAAATGGGAACCAACTATTACACGTGTGGTGAGAGAGAAAAAAAAAAAACCACAAATAACTTCACAATATTGAATCATACCAAAGATGTAGGCACCATATCACACCTTCCACATATCCAGAGTCAGGGTCACATAAGTAAAGAGCAAGTGCCTACATCCACTGTGCCAGTACCCCTGAGACGTTGTGTGTGATCCGAGGAAACTGGGAGTCTTTTAAAACCAAAACATTCAAAATCATTTTGAAGATTTGCACCTGGGTTATTGTATAAGCTATTTTCATTAGTATGAGAAGTCTCAGAGTCCATTAACAGAAGTGAACAATAATGAAGGAAGCTAGACGGGGATTTCCACTGTCTGTTCGACAGTATTTGCTTTACTTCTGGAAAGATACAAAAAAGCTTAAATTTAAAAGAGCTCTCTGGGTACCCAGGCACACGACTGCATTGGCTTTTGAGGACATGCCTTCACAGCAGACTAGCTTTGCTGTCTTTACAAGGTTGTACTTGGGCACCACGGCTGCCCAATCAAGCTGACAAGAAGTTAACTTGGAATTAAAAATATTATTTGCTGAGTATATCTTGGCAGAGAGTGAGTTTAATTATGATCAACACGAGGTCACCATTGTTGTCTGTGTAAGAATACAGAACTTGCTCATGGCCATATAAAACTGCAGTATTTTTCCTAAGATGTAACCTCAGCTAATATTTTGTAAATGCACACATTCGTGTTCACAGGAATCCCAACTCTTCAAAACAGTGTTGAGGGGGTTTGTTATTTTTGAGGGATCCGTGACTAAACATACACTTGATAACTTTTGATCCCATTTTCCACTTGCCTTACCTGGTTATCTGTGTTGTTTACAGTAAAATAGCCCACACAAATAATGACTTCATGTAGCAATCCCTCACAGGTATGCTGGGAACAGTACCACAGCAACGAGCTGATAATATGGCGGAAGGCAAGGGACAGTCCTTCAGCTCCAACGATGGACTGAAAAAAAGGTAAAGAAACAGCAGTTACAGCCCAGCAGTATGTTATAGAAATTACATGCATCACAATGCATCAGTGACACAAATTTGGGGGGGAAGTACTGACTACATTCTTGGCTGCAATGAGATTTCTTGGACGACAGAATCAGATCTCTTGTTTCATTCAGTAGCTTGCACTTACAACTGAACTGTAACATTAAAAGCCAGACAAATGAGAGTAAATTCAAACTCTGAAGGGACACAGGAAAACTGGATTCTGCTTAGTTGACATGCAGTGTAGCATTAAGTTGACTGTTCCATTTGACTTACATTATACGTTCCAGGAAAACTTAATGCTAATGATATTTCCTAGTAAGCAGCAAAGAAAAAAAGCACATCATTTTTGCAGAAGAGCAAAATGCATTTTGCATTAATAACTCCTGCTCTGAATGGAATACAAAGATTAATAAGTAATTGCTTTGCAAACATGAAAAACGTTAGAAACATCCAAAAGGAGAGAACATTCAGCTGTACAGCTTTTTGGGGGTGCTTTTAAAAAGTAGTCAAATTGCTGTAATGTGGAGATTCTGAATTAGATTTTATCTGCACAGCCTACAGCCTCTATTTAATAAACATGTCAAACAGACAGAACGACACAAGGTCAAAGGGGAAAACTAAAGCACAAAGAATGAGCATGACAGTCTACTAACTCTAATGAAATAGCAATGCAGGCCTGTGAGAAAATTTCTTTCATTTGGGAGTTTTCTTCTTTTCATATCTCGCAGTCTGCATTAACTACATCTCCATAAATCCCAGTCTGCAGTATAGTTTAGTTTCGGCATACTGAAAATGTCTACCCAGGAAAAGCAGAATCCTTGAGAATTAAACCAGACTCAGCTGTTTCTCCATCTTGAAGCTCAAGCATCTCCCTAGCTCAGCGTATTTTCAAATCCTACCACACAACTGTTTACCACCACCACGTAAATGCCACGTTCATATGCCACCCTTCTTCAGTTAAGGCAGTCCATGCATGCTGTGACCTGGCACTCTGGGCTAAACCCTCCCCGATAACAACAGGTCAAAGGGCACCTGAGTTTGTGTATAGAAGTTAAACTAATTTTTCAAGGAAACTACGCTTCCTTTTTAGCTAGAATTAATATCAGCTCAGGACCCTGTGTTGTTTCTCACTACCATCTTTCAATTGTTTAGACTGTCAAATTAAATTAAATATATACCCACGAGCCATCTGTGCTAATACAAACTCAAGAATACCAGAGCTCTTCTATTCATCAGAAAACCCCACTCCACAGCCCTACTATTACACGATAAAACTATTCCTTCACGATAACAATCTGACTGCATAAGCTACGCTCCTTCCCTCCGCTGCCTGCTCCTGCCCACAGGGTCAGGACAGGCACTAATTGGCCTCAGGTGTACACTGAGTTTTAATGCTACAGAAACAAACCCTGTTACTACAGAGGAATGGATGGCTGCTGACACTACACTGTGCCCACCGTGCCATAAGGCAGCTAAGCATGAACTTCCCCGGGTGCACGTCTGCATCAGCGCACTGAAGGAAATCACTCACACTGGTTTGTTCCCTACGACGTTGTTATGCAGCAACAAACAAACCTTCCATCCCAAACCAAGAGCTACGGGGCCTGCTGTACAAATGAACTGCTTTGATTTACAGAAAGAAATGGGAGTTAATGGTGCATGTAAGAGTTGTTTCACGTGGAACTCCAATAAACAGTTTGTGTCCCATAAAAGAAAAAGTACTGACTACATGGATCCCCCAGCTGCATCTATACAGATGTATGCAGTTAGATGCAAGCCTGCAGCTAAATGGACTAAAAATTAGAAATACAAACTTAAGGAGACACGAAATTCTCCACTCCTGCAAAGCTCTTGCTGGTTTTACCGCATTTCAGATGAAGGCTGTGGTGCAGTCTATGCACAGATTACACAACAAATGAAACAGAAACCTGTCTGATGAATGGTATGAAAATGATGTTATTGTGTTTAGCAAAGCAATGCTTTCTGCCAGGTGCTTTGCATTAACAAAATAAAAGCTCTGCCGATTCATCTGAGAAGTGTTTTACAGATTCTTAGTACGGCTAAATGATTTCTTTACCTGTAATAGGTAAGACAAGACTCCTTCAATTTCAATGAATAATAAATTATGAATTCTTTTTTCCATTTTTTGTCAGTAAAACTTTGCTTTGAGAAAAAGTTTAGATACTAAGTGATTTTCAGCTTGAGATATACAGTGCAAGCAGCCACTGAAAACACTCAGAAATGAGAATTATAGTTATAATACAAGCCCTTTCTCATCAGAAGAATTCACTTCTTGTTCCTGAACGAAATTTTAATAAATAAATAAATAAATAAATAATTTCTAAGAAAGCCCCCAAAAGCAAAATATTATGCTGCAAAATAGGCTTTCCTTTTTATGAATACAAGCAGTAACGGATTGGATTCAGCATTTCATGTACTGCAAACTTTCACACTTTGGTTATGCCCATTAACCATAGGGTAGAAATAATTTTGTGCACAAGAAAACAGACAATTCACAAAGACCCTGGAGAAGGAAGTCAGCCCAAAAGCACAATCATTAATATTTTCACACAAAGCAAAAGCTGTAAAACATCTGTTACCTGGAAAGCAGGCAGGTCGAGAACCGCAAAGCTATTGAAGAAACGTAAACTCTGAATGGCAACCTGGATTGTGTTCTCTGCATAGCTGTCTTTAGGGCTGGCTGTGTTTGGATCTGAAATTGTGCCGTGGAAAAGAACACAGTACAGCATATGCAAGACTCCAACCAGATCTGTAGCCTGAAGAACCGCCGTTAGTCCTGTGGGATCCTGACGTGTGCTGTCAAATATGTTCCAAGATCTGTCAAAGAAACATTAAACCATCTGAAAAGAGGAGCTGCACACACTTGCTCAGGGTGAAGCAGTTATAAGGGAAATGTTAGAGCACAAGCAAACTGCTAAAAAGGAAAACAGCCCGATGTCTAACATGTCAAGAATCCACAATATTTCCACAAAATTATTTCAATAATCTGGGCACGGTCTCTTGCTCTCCTTAATTACAGCGCTGCTATACTCTTTAAATATCTTTCTCCACATCCTGGTGTCTTTGTTTCCAAACTGGGTTGATGATGCCAATGAGAGACCATGCAGAAGTCGGCCAGCTCTCAGGTCAGAGAGCTGGGGGCACTTCTGGGGGATCCACGCAGGCCAGCAGCCCACAGCCATCCTTCCTCTCCCCACAGAGAGGTGGGAGCACAGCCTGTGCCTCTCCTGCCTTAGGGATGGGCAGTGGGGATGGCAGCAGACGTGCTGCTGATGAAGCAAAAGCAGTTACCCGGACCAGACAATCTTAATCAAATCGTTCTGCAGGAATCTGAGAATGAAGTGGTTGAGCAGTTAGCAAAACGCTGCCACTTATTTCCATCAGATGCTATTATGGAAGACTGTACGGGAGCAAGAGAGAAGTCTGAAGTGCTTGATGCAAGAAAGTCACAAGTAGTGAAATCTACGACTATTGTTTCTTTAGATGTTAAATGCAAATACAAAAAGCACACAAAATAATCCAACAAGGTTTCACAAGGTGTCATAGAATCACAGAACTGCAGGGGTTGGAAGGGACCTCTACACATCATCAAGTCCAGCGCCCTACTAATGCAGGTTCCCTGCAGCAGGTCACACAGGTAGGTATCCAGACAGGTCTTGAATATCTCTTGGAGAAGGAGATATGTATTTCAAGTCCTAATCTGAACTACCATGTAAACCAGCTGAACTTCACCGTGGAAGCACAATAGGCCTGTGTAAATATTCACAGGAAATACTGGGACACAACAAGCAGTGACATTGAATATATGGTGCATCAACCTTCCATCTTTACCTCATATACTGTGTTTGCATCTTAAATAAGAAAAAGAGAGAAAGAGAAAAGAAATAAAGAAATGTCAATATCAGAACCAACTATTTTTTTTTTTCTGTTATTAAGGGAAAATACCACAGGCAATACGATACAAGATAAAAGGGCAAACTGGGTGAGGGTATCTTTCCCACTTATAAAAACTGAAAGAAAAGGGAGAACAGAGAATAAGAGACAAACTGGAAACAAGATCCACCTAACACCATCTGCAACTCTGAAGACCTTGGGTTACTACAGAAAGGACTGGACCTGAGAGGACTGAGAGCACTCCTGATGACCAGGATCAGCAAGCTTTCCTTGACCAGAAGAGCTCAATGCAGCCCTTTCAGTACTTGTCTCAGAAGCAGCTCGTATCTGTCTGGACACCAACCTGGGTGAATGGTCTGGCAGTGTTTGAGCTGCACACAGCTCATTCTGTTGGCACACATCTGCTTTCATCACTGCTGTCTTACAGCTCCACATTTAGAAAGCAGATGAATGCTATCACTTTGTATCAGTTAGGTCACCTGCATAGGGAATTTTATCAGAAAAAAGCATGTAGGGGTGCCATTTCTTCTAAATCACTTTCTATTTACAGTCTGTGCGTGGCTGATGTTACTGAAAAGCTCCACGTGCAGCATCCTCTGCTGATGTGCCACGATTTCATTCATGTCCCAGTCCTACTTCAGTGATACCTATGCTGTACAAACATCCCATCAAAGCAATGTCTGAAAGAAACAACCAGATCTTCAGGTAAGATAAAGAAAGAACACAAGGAGGTACCACATCTGCCCTCCCAGCAGCATCTGGGTGCTATGTGGGTGCTCCATCTTTGCCAGTCAGCATCAGCCAAGCACCCTGACCACTGCAGACCTCAGCTAGAGCTCTGTGCAGCTAAGTTCATGCCAGTTTCCAAAACCTGGTATGACTACTTAATGCTGGCTGCCTTTAATAACCAACTCAGACTCACAAGGATCCCCTAAAGGGGCTCTGCCACAAACCCAGCCACAGCAGTGCTTCAGAAGGCCCCGGCACAGGATTTGCTCAGAATACACTCAGTAACATTCAAAACACAGCGTAAAGTACAGTCAAATGATTAAAATAATGATTTAACGTCACTTACCTCCTGCAACAGCAGCACAAATAGCTTGTGGTTTGTAACACTCAACACTCCTAGCATCTATGCTGCGAAGAATGACAAAAAGAAAAAAGGAAGAGTCCTGGAGCTCTAAGTTTGCTTTGAGCGGAGCCACGCAGCACAGCGATTTGCAATGTGAAGCTCCTTTTTCCACGCCTGGAAGCTGCAGGGTCCTCAGGTGAGCGTGTCAGACTGCAGAGCTGGGAACAGGCAGCAGGCCTGCTGCACCAGGAAGGCAGTCAGCAGCTCAGGGCCACCTCCACGCACTCCCAGGACGTGTGCTGTGTCTGAGCTGCTCGGTGCTGCCCACCAAGAGGCACTGCTGGCTGCCCAACTATGCACTCAGAGCGTGCCAACCGCTGCAACAGGCAGGCTGTTTGTTTCCACAGTATCACATGAGCACGGCTCCCTTTGCAACCGGTATTTTATTTCCATCTTAGCTTCAACCACCGCAGCAAACAGAAAAACTATCAGCTGAAAAACGGCCGTGTTCAAACGACAGCCCCAAATTCATTACTGGACATGACACCTCCTGCAGCTTTTTGTGACTCTGCGCAATGAGAAGGTTGTCTGATTTTACTCAAGGTTAAAGTTAGCTTGCTTTCAGCTCTCACTCCATCATTACATTTAAACAACTCCATATGAGAAAGCTTATAGAGCTGGATGAAATCCTTTTGCCATTTTGAGCTGCTCCGGAGCAGTGAATGAATCAAAATATACATAAAAAAGTCAATTGTAAAAATGACTCTAAATGCACGCTCTCTTTTTTTCTTACCCCCAACCCCCCCAGAAGAGACCAAGAATTTTACAGTCCCACCGCAGGACAAAGCTGTTAAAAAGTCATTTTGTCTGTGAGGTTTGGTGGGCTGAAGGAACTGTTGAAAATGTTTATTTTTGATTTTGCCTGTATTACAGTTAATTTGTGTATGAACAGGCTACCGGCTCCTGTTGGTTTTAACTGTCAGTTATAATCACTTTAAGCCTAAATGTTTACAATAAAAAGGTAAAAGACGTTATTCATACTGGTTGTGGGCTTTAAAGCAGGAAAAAAAAAACACATGTGAGAAGTGGGAAAATGGAAGGCGAAGCTTTGTGTGTGCTGCTTTGAGCTGCTCTGGTCAAGCCCGTAAAACAGCGGATTCCATACGTTTAGCAGATTTTAAAAACCCTTTTAGCCCACCTCAAATGTAAGCCCAAGGAAAGCTCTGATAACTGGCAGCTTATACAGGCTGAGGGGAAGGGAAACAAACAAAACCCACGGCAGTAAGAGGCGACTCTGTCACACACACGAAACTGAAGTCTGTATGTAAGTAAAGCTTTGAGTCCCATGGAGGCATCTCCTTGTAATTTCAAGAAGCCTACACATTAACCATGTTGCTAAGAGCTGCCAAAGCAAAGCAGAATGGACAACCCCCCCCAATTGCTCTTACACTGGCTATTCTAGGCTGGGGAAAGGGAAAGGAAAGGCTTCCAAACTTTACCAAGTCTTTATATTTAGCACAGAAAAACAAGCAAATATTTATATTAGGGTTAAACAACCTGTGGGAGTAAAATAAAGTAAAAAAAATACAACAGAAATTAAGTGCAGGATGTTTCATGATGGGCTGCCATTATGATTATCAGATTCTGCCATAAGAGGCTCCTCCCCCATTGGCAGAGGGTTCATGATTTACGAAAAAGGTTTCAGAATTAAAAAGCATGGATATATGCATCCCAGCAAAAAGATATTAAACAGTAGGACTGCATTGCTTAAAGTACACCACTATTTATTAAAAACAGGAATTTAATGCAGCTTGATGAGAAACAGCAGACTCTGCAGAACAAGTATAAAACTACAACTTCTCCAAACTTCAATATGAGCAAACTGTTTATATCTGAAAATATATTGTTTTAAAAACGGACTGAGCTAACAAGCAGACAAGACCCTCTAAGGCTATACATTATAATGTTTGTATATTTGAAATATATACTCCTGATTAAAAACAGGGAGCCAAATGGAAACATGAGTTTTTAAGAGGCTTAGAATATGTTTGTTTTTTTTTAATATTCGGATTTAAAAACCATCATCTGTACTTTTTCCTTCTACATTCTATTACTGAGAAAGAAATGTCCAAAAAAGAGGCAAAACAATAATAAAATAGCTATAAGGAGGACTTAGCACCTGCCAAACCTTATTATAAATCCCATTATCAAGCTACAAATCATTGTATTGTGCAATAGGTGGTCTGAAAGTCTGCAGTAATTTCCAGAAGAAATTTCAATTAGCCTGCAGTCCTTGCTGCATTTGCTGTCTGCTGGAAGCAGTGGGAAGCACACCCAGAATTCAAACAGACTTGCATATGATTTGCTATCCAGCAGCCAAAACAAGCATTATCTTAATTACTGTAATAAAACTGAAAAGAAACTATCCCACTTCCTTGCATGTCTGTGACGTGACAGTCTCTACGTTCCTATATATCTGCAGCTTTCTGTTGCTGCAGCTCGTAAAGCAGATCCATCAGCTGCTGCCTTGGATTCAGATGCACCTCAGCACTGCCCTGGGATAACATACAACGGTAACAACTTTGCTACTGCATTGCTAAGACGTACCATTTGCCTGCACTACTCAGGGAGCTTGCACATGTCGGCTGCGTCATGAAAGCAGCAAAACTTTGTCCAAGTTGCTATCCCAGGAAGCTTCTTGATTTGAGGATCTCTCCATGCACAACTCGCTGCCCTCATGGTGTCTGTTACTGCTGTGCTGCTCTTAGGGAGAACATTCCCTCTCAGTGGTTATTATTATTACCCGGTGTAGGGAAGCTGCTTTGGCAGGGGGGTTGGACTTGCTGATCTCTGGAGGTCCCTTCCAACCCCTACGATTCTGTGATTATTATGGATTGACCCTTATGCTGAGCCACTGCTGCT
Source organism: Phasianus colchicus (assembly GCF_987193195.1). Lineage (NCBI taxonomy): Eukaryota > Metazoa > Chordata > Aves > Galliformes > Phasianidae > Phasianus > Phasianus colchicus. Next base: position 3,621,173 of record NC_143447.1, on the reverse strand, counting down.
ATTTTTCTACTGTTGTTTGCATTAAATCTGTAGCTTAGTGTTCTGTTAAGAGCTCTCACACAACAAATCAATTTGTTTACTGGGAGTTCCACGAATTCTTGACTTGCTTTGTGATCTCTGCTTTACCAGTGTGGAGCATCACGTACCACAGCAACACAATGCCCCTGGGTGGAGGTGTCAGCACGTATGGTCACAGGTGAAAGGAGACATTGGCAACAGCCCTCCTCAGAGTAAAAACTGAACAGCTAGGACACAAGTCTTACTTCCAGTCATTTGCAGGGGAAGGAGGGGTAAAATCTGATGAAGACTGGGAGTACAGAAGGGACAGGAACATAAACAAGATCCTTGCTACGAGGGGAAAGATCTACAACATACTCTGTTGCTCAGTTTTCACTCCAATTTTTGGGAATGGTCAGCCAGGCCAGCATGGCAATATATTTGTTCATGCTCCCCATGTTCTCTGCTTGCTCACTGTTCTCTGCCTTGTATCAACAAGTCAAGCATGCTACCACGTGTGTATGCAGGACTCAGGGCCCACAGATAAGCCTAGTAGTGCAGGGGTACAATGATGAACTCCTCTAGAACACCAGGCAATCATCCTGACCACTGCTGCTGTTCATCTGCAGTTGAACACAGACTGCAAGGCAGATTTGTAAGTCTGCACATACCACTCTTATATGCATTCAGTCAACTTAATGTTTTGCTCAGCTTCATTTTAATAAAAACATCTTTCTTTATTCTTAATGGTAAGCAGAAAAGAGCTAAGCATTATCATGGCCACAATTTTTAAGTGTCACTTAAAACACTATCAAACTCACTGCAAAACTTCAGTTGAAACAATCACTCTAGCATTTATTAGTCAGTACCAAAAATTTATATTGATCTTTTCAAGTATGAAAGTTAAACCTTTTTAAAGACCTTGACCACAAATGAAAAGAAAATCCTCCTCTTATTATAACATATGTTCAGAATGGATTCCCTCATTTCAATAACTTTTTATGATGCTAAATTTGAGAACCCTCCGCTTTATGTTTCTACATTACTAAGATTTTCCTTTACTGTATCTTACACCATGATTTTGAATTTATTTTTTTTAAAGTCTACCAGGGGAATAAAAACGTATTGTGGTTTATGTCTCAAAATTCTATCTTCTACTTTATTTAACATTTAACATTTCATGCTCACATACACGTCTGATGCGATTTGAAGATATTCTATAACTATCATTATTGATGTGATGTTTCCTAAAACCAATCCAGCCTGGAGATCTCCACGAATTAATGGAAACAAACAGAACAGTGAAGGTCCTAATTCCTTTAAAACAAGGAGGAGGACTGTCTGTCACAAAGGTCCTGATCAAGACCTGCAGGTGGGCACTGACAGAACAGCTTGCCACAAAGCCAGCATCCAAGCAAACACCAGGTCTCAATTTAGAGTTTGGTTTAGAAACATTTTGCTCAACCGTGGAATGGTTTTGAAGTCAGTCCTGTAGAGAAGACAGTAAAGTCTGCATCAACAGCACTTCCTACATCTGAGCTCCAGAAATGTGTACTTCTTGTCCTGAGGACAGGCTCTGTTAATTGTTTAGAACGTGTGTCACAGTGTTCAACTCGTAGCCTTCTGGGAATAGCCCTGATTAGAGCTGCAGAACAGACCCTTCCAGCAGCCTGGTGCTGTCTGAACCCAGCAAGGAGGGCTACCCAGCAATTGGGCAGCTCATGAGTTCCAGCTCATGAAGGATTATTGCTGCTGCAGGCACTGTGAAAGATTTGACAGTTTGGTGGTCCTGGTTCGAGCACCTTCCTTCTGACCAAGTCCTGTCAGCTTCCCACCATGCCCACTCAGGGGCACAACGCGCCCTCTAAAAACCACATGCAGCACAAAGAGCACATACAGCCTCATGCATTTAGCACAGAATCACAACATTTTATATAAGAACCAACACAGGCTGTTGTTTCTATCAGAAAAACAAAATAAACGACATACTTCCACCATCATCAAAGGGCTCCAATAAGTTCCTTACCTTGAGAAATCACTTTAGGAGATGAATCTCAAATTGCTCTTACAACAATGGGGAAAGCCTGGAACACTAATACCTATTTTTCAAAGCTTTTTGTGCTACAGTGACACAGAAGTGATACTAGATTTTTTTTTTCCTCTGGATAAGAACTCCAAATGCATTAAGAACAGGGTGGTTAGTTTGGTGCTTAGGCATGGAGAATCAGAAATACTGGATTCTGACAGAACAGGGTGCCCTGCTTCCTGCTGCTAGGTAGCACAAATGAAAGAGCCATCTGTATTTCTCACAAAGAGAGGCTGCCTTTAGTGCTGCCGATCACGTATCACACAAAATGTATTACAGCATTGTGGCATATTTAAGAATTCAATAAATTTTAACTCTGTTTCTGCCATCTCGATGTGTGTTTGGCAGCAGCTTTTTCCATTTAAATCACCTTGAATACTAAGGAACTCCTTGTGTACGTTATGTAACATGGCAGAATCACACTGCATTCAGTTCTTCAACAAGCATGCTGAGGTGATTAAAGGCATTTAAACTGCCTGTCTAATCAGTTACAGTATAACTCCTATCTAAAAGTGAGAGACAACAGTTTCAGAATCCGCAAGTTCATTTCTCTCATTTCCTTTCATGCTCAAAGGAACAATCTACCATGAACACAGAGCAATCAGCACCTTTGGATAAACTCACCAGCACTGCTGTTTATAAGATCAGATACTTCTTGGTGTGACTGTGAAGAAAAATGCTCAACTCTCCAAAATTCATATTTTGCTACAGAACACAGATGTTCTTGAGAGAAGTACCTGCATAGCACAATACTGCATTACTTTGGGGAGCAAATATCTTCAGTGTTTTGGGTGAGATGTATGCCCGCTTCAGAAATGGCACATATTATATTACTCAGACTTGTAGCTAGAATTATTATTCTACTAAGAGAAAGGTGAATTTTTTCAGTACACATTTAACTTTTGGCAGAGCGGTCCTGGAATGTAAAATGCCAAGTTGGCAGCTTTCATACAGGGAAATTTCAGTAAGTTGGGATGGTCTCTTTGGGCTCATATTTCTTGCAGTTCTTTTTCCATGTGCCCGTGTCCTGGAGTTACCAGCAACAGCTCTTACCTGCAGCCTTGTTTAATTTATGTTTTCTTAACTCTTGCTCTTCAACATTAGCATCCCTTCAGGCATTCCCTGTCAAGTTCTGGCAGCACTGTCTTACTCTGAAACACGCAGCAGTCTAATGGCAGTAGGTTTTAGCACGTGGCCCCTGAAACTCTGAAATTTTGACTTTGACACTTCGGCCATTTGAGGCTATAGACAGAGCAGTCTAGATTTGCCAACAGAGATATGCCACATGCTCATCCCCCTCAGCCCTGGTTAGGTTGCAGAAATGAGGTTTTTGCATTAGAAAAATCCCCTGACAAATCCAGTAATACTTTATATTTATATAAAGTATTCCCTTACTGATAACAGTATCTTAAAGAACAAAGAACTGAATTCAGCTATCTAAAAGACAAAATCAATTAAGAGTTGATTTCAGCTGATAGTAAAATACTTCTTCAAGTCCTTAGTACTGTACACTTAAGTTCAGTACTGATAAAACCCTCTCTGTAATGATGAGTGAAAGAGATCCAGCTTGCAGTTCTGATCAATGACCTACAAGAATTGAGACTCAGTGCAGGCAACTAATTATAATTCAGTGGTGAAGGGGTGAGCAGAGCTTCTCTACCAGCTTTCACTGTGTCACTAAGAACTGGGTGCCACTTAATAACCTTACCTCAGTGCTCGCTTACAACCACAGATGCAGTGTTGGCTACAAGTTCCGCTGGCTGCTGCCTGGTGAACATAACAGAGATGACAGACCAAGTGCACCTACCTTCCACTGACAGCAAAGCAGAGCTGACATATTCCATGCAACAGTGCCGTGGCATTTTGTAGAAAAGTTGCTATTTTGGGATTCTCATCAACAGGGCCTTGAACGGACAGGAAACAGCAACACAACTTGTCTATCAATCCTATGTTCACCACGTAACTGGAAACAGATGAAAAACTGTATTAAAAAATAGTCCTGTGACAGTTTTGATGACTTTACAAAGAACGGAATTTCTGCTTCTCTGCTATCAAACCATATAAAATAGAGTTTGTGGCTTCTTAAAGGGTTCAATAAAGCAGTTCAAATTACAACAACTTCAGGTCTGCAGCTCTGTAACTATCAGTAGTTCTTGTTAAGATAACTGTCTGTTGCACGATAATTTGTATTATACTGTACAAAGAAAGATGAATTAAGTGTTTATTTTACCATACTGCTAGAGGACAATGGAATTTTGCCATAGTTAAATGATTTATAACAGTCTTGATAGCTCTGCAGCAGCACAATTTCTCTTTAGCATGAAGAGACAAACTTCGTAGAACACACAAGTTCAAGATGACAATGATGTTACCCAGATAACCTTTTATTGCAATACGTATATCATAACAACCACTGCACAGCTTTTTTTTTTTTTTTTAAAAAAAAACAAAACTTATGTGCAACAATTAAGAGACTACAAGAACATGCAGGTCACAACCTCCTGCTATCAGGAAGCCTCATCAGGAACTCAACCAGGACTCAATGCAGAGAAACCGATACTAATGATTTGATTTTTAAGCCAAAAGGCTACTCTTTTTTTGTTGTTTTTATCAAACATGAGTAGATCACATCACCATCCTCCCTATTGCTGAGGATTCTTAGAATTTCTAAGAGCTTGGAAACTCCCACCAAAAGCCTTCTGTTTGCTCCTGCACGCTGACACCAACCTCCCTCTGTCTGCACCAGTTTCTCTCACACTTCAATCATTACCAATTCCAACTGAACTGTGCAGACAGGTCTTTTTTTCCCCCATGTCATTTTACTGCTATCACCTAACTTTATGCACTTCTCCTTTTTACCACAAACACGCAGTTTCTCAGACTTCATCTCTTTGGTTCATTCTCCTATGTCAGGTCAGCTTTGTTTGTGGAGATAAACTTCCAGCTTCAATCAACTCCTTGGTCTTTTTCCTCAGTTTTCTTGGTACTTTCCCCTGCTCTACTCACATCAACTGGAAGAAACCTCTTGTCAAAATCAGAAGAATTGTTATTACGTTCTGTGATACAACCTGACTTAGGAAATGAAATTGCTTTCAAACATCATCACCCCATTCACTGTTTTTACACTTGACTGTCTGCCCTAAGCCATTATTTTTACCATTATTCCATCCCACCAGCTGTTCTGCCTACCTGCTTGTCAAGCCCACTTGTTAGAGATCACACTTTAGAGTGAGGCTCAAGATGGGATCAGCACTATGTATGTTTCTACAACACCAAGTGCATCTTGACTTGACTGAAGTGTGGAACATTACTAAATAATGATGGCTGTAGTAAAAAAAAACAACAACCTAGTAAATAATTAATATTGATTAGATAATGACTGCCTCAGGAGCTGTATAAACATCTATTAAAAATAATTTCCTCCCCTATCTTGCAGTCTGATTTTGAAAAATTAGGGACTATTAAGACTGGGGAAGAAAGTCTTCATTTTCCAAACAGCCTTCCTGCCCAAAGACTAACTTCTCCTCAGGGCCAGAAACTAGAGTTTCTGCCAAAGCTTAACCTGCTGACACAAAGCTTTTAGAAACAATGAAAGTAATTAAGAATAAAAATACATTGTGTATAAAGCAAGATGTCAGACTGCAATAATGAAAGACTGTGATGTGCTGAAATACAGCAGCAAAAAACACCTAAGGATGCATAAAGGTTATTAGTTGCAAACTAATTGCTCAGGTCAGTTTGATTTGTCTGCTCTGTTAGCAACATGAGAGGCTACCAGCATGTTTTCCTGCAGATTTTGATCTAAGCAACCCACTTGATCACACAAGTGATAAACAAGCTCTCCAGTATTAGCAGAGTAATTCCAGGAACAGAGCTGGGTGTTAGATACATCACAGTCGCAGAGAAATGCTGAGTGCTGGAAATCTCACCATGATATAGGAAGGAAGAGGAAGAAGGAGAAAATAAAACACTGCTAATACTGATAGATGATTACTCACTAAAAGACAGAAGTACTCTGGGCAATGGTCTTTTTGTTTTTTTTCCCTAGGAGGAATGTCTGACTGACACCTACAAGATGTGTTGTCACCTTCCTTTACACCCACACCTGGATACCAAAGGGTGTCAGCAGCTGCTTGTTTCAGCAGAGAAGAAATAGATGAGTTTTCAGTCTACTGGAACTATTCTTTAAGGTCATCTGGAGACAATGAAAGGACAAATGAAGCACTCCCTCCCTTGAAGCTGAGCCTACAGACAAGTGGAATGTCAAAGCTCTAATCTAACGTCTCCATCTCTCACTCTTTTCACCCATGGAAGTACAGCTCCAGTAACTCAGTTACCCTTCTGACAGCGTGCAAACACCTGCTGCTTATGCATCAGGTCTATTTTTCCCAAACAGGAAAAAAAAAAGTAAAAAAAGTTATTCCTTCTTTCCAAATCTCCCTAAAACTCATTTAGTCAACTCCACGAGGACATACGATAGAATGACCTGGAGGTGAAAGGTTCTCATTAATAATATAATTTGTCTGGTTTTGACTAGTTTGAAATGCCCACTCTCTTTTTTCCTAATTGCTGCATTACCTTGTCATCGTGCCTTTCTTTCTCCATTTATAACCAGATCCCTTAAAGTGCCTCAGGTGAAGGACCTAGCTGGATTCTCATGTGTCTTCTTAGCTTAAGGGTATATCTGTGCTCAGCCCAGCCAGTGTCAGATGTCTGCTCAGCACAAATATCAATAAGCAGACCTCCCACCCTCCCATTCCTAAACGAGAAGAATACAACATCCTGAAATTTCACACTCTTTCAAAACCTGTTTGGGGAGAAGGTGGGTTACATGAGAACAATTAACTTTTAGAGGTCACCGGTACCTATGGCAACTATTTGTTTTGCTTTTCTCCTCCAGCTATCTGGCTTTGTGTCCATCAGCATCCTATCAGACTTGGAGAAGTGGGAAGATGTGCAGATGCTCACTGTGCCAGTTTCAGCAGCATACCATTAGCATTTCATTCCTCACAGTGATGTACTGATGACATAATTTACTAGTGAAACTACACACCTTTAGTGAACAATACAGTTTAGGATAATCTGTTTCTTATTTCAATTAAAAGACATTAATGGCAAGCAGAAGGATTCTTCTTTAGCTTTACAGCACCTATACTGCTTAATAAAATAAAAACAAAGCCTAAAACATACAACCACAAATTAGACTGAAAGAGAAAAAGAATGATCTGTTGGGTTAATGGCAGCACACGCACACACTGCACATGCAATGAATGGGAACTTCATCTGAAGCTGCTGTGAGCAGTTAAGCTTTCATAAGGCTGGATGTAACCACAGGACTTTAAAGCTGTGCTCCATGGATTATCAGTAGAGAGAATACAGGCAGCCTTAGAAATGCATTCTGAGTATCTGCTAGCAAGTACAGGATATTTTAAGAGTTATCAGAATAGCTATTGGCACTGAGAATTTAAGGAAATTCAGGATACATGAAATGCCACAACAAAAATGTCCAAGTCTGTAAAAAAGTATTTCATCAAAATATCTTTTTCCTCAAAAAAACAAAACAAAACTATATGAAGGAATCTACCAAAGGTTACAGAAGGGTACTGTCAGTTGGTGGAATCTGATGCCACATGAAGTCATTCAGTTCAGCAATGCAGGTGAGGTTAAAAATAAATCAGTTGGCTAATCATACAGCTTTGGGGTATCTAAGTCATGCTTACAATCAACATCTTAAGGTAGTATATATTAGGCTACATAAATGAAATGTAATTCATTGGTTTAAGATCATCAAGTTTAAGTATCAGAACAAAAAACTCTCATGGCGGTCAGACTTGTGAAAAGCATCAGCTATGTCCCAGATTTTTTCATTTTCCTCTAAATGCATTTACTCAAAATGCTTATGAAACAAATGAGATTCCTCATTAAACAGAATAGATTGGCACATTTCATTTATGCAGTCTAATATACTACCTTAAGATGCTGATTGTAAGCATGACTTAGATACCCCAAAGCTGTATGATTAAAGAGAGATATGAAGGAGGAAATAAAAATTACATACATTATGGAATCACACAAAAGCTGACAGAATGTCTTAAGGCTTAGCAACTGGAGAGAGATAGAATTCAGGAGAATAAGCATCCAGAGGAGTGTGCAAAACCTCTGTGCAACTGGTGAGAAAGGAATAGGGGTTTGTTCATCCAGCACTTCAAGACTACAACACCTGAAACCTTCCCAGACATGAAGGAGTTCATTTTTGTAACATCCCTGTATTCTGAGGAGCTGGTATGAGCTGCATTTTCCTTGACAGAAACAGAAGCATGGACACATAAATTCACTTACATCTTATTTTGTGTACTTGATCTGAGAGACCTATGATCTTGTTTTAACGGTATTTGGCATTACATAGCACATTATATACTCCAAAGTAAAGCTCCCACTGACTCGCTGCTCAATGTGCTCAGCACCATTGTAAATCAAACCCAGCTTCCAAGCAAGGACTCAAATTAATGACTGCAAATAAGAAGTCCAAGCGATGCTGTGTAGCACTGCCTAGGAATGCTGTGTCACAGCAAGGACCACAATCCTGTTGTTAAACTCAGCCTTCTGATGGTCAAACAGAAGTCTACACTCTTCCTTTCTACCGCTGTCACCCTATCTGCTAGGTACCTTCCTATGTTTGCAACAAAAAATGCAGTGGTTCTTAAATCTGACTCCTTAATTACATATAAGTTTTCTCCTCCTCAAGAGCACAGAACAAAAACAGAAGGAAAAGCTGTGTTCTGAGAACTATCTGGAAGCAGCACCTAAAATCTTGTCTCACTGTTAATCTAATAAGAGATACTTTCTCTACCTACAAAGCCTGGGGGGAAATTCCTTTTCAAATCAGGCAGATCATCATTGAAACACATCAGAATTCTCTGCAAAGTAAGCCGTTACGTTTTATGAACGTTTCACTTGCAAATTTTAACACATCAAATTAGACAGTAACCACAGGGACGCTTAGCCACAACTTACATTCAAGTCATTTTACTGAAGACCTAGAATGTTTCAAGCAAAAATGACTGAAGTAATGTGTTTCCCCTTATCCTGCTAATAGAACTTATGGAGTTATTTTGATCAAAATTTCACTCAAAGCATATCTACATATATATATCAAGTATATAGAAAGGAAAGCTGCTACTAAAATACAGCTATGTTATAAGAGTTAAAGTCAAATTATAGAAGTTACTGGGTGATCTTTACAAGAGAAAGTATTTATTGTATAGAAAAATTCTGTGAATGCATGCATGGTATTCAGGACCACAAGTGCAAAGGGCATATGCAGCTGGCATAGAGAATGGAGAGAAAACGTAGAAGGAAGAAAGCTGACTTCAAAGAAATCAGGGGAAGAAACTGATAGGAAGGTAACAAAAAAAGGTGGAGAAACCTAGATTATGAAGATGCTACACAAGGCATACAGCAATTAAAGATGTTAGGATTAAAAAAGTCTATGGGGATCAATGAGGAGTGCAGACAATATGGAAGACTAACATTAGGGCTCATTGTAACTGTCCAGTGGTTTAGATGAAAGTATGTGATTAAGGCAATATTTGCTATAGGGATTAACTGAAAACATCACATGGACAAACCATATAGATGGATGCACAAAGCCACCGTAAATAAAACTTAATCTATAAAAGATAACAAAAAAGCCAAAGCAATTTACCTGCCACAGATATACACTAACCCAGAGACAGATAAATACAGAAACACATTTCAACCTCTGAATGAGTGCAAGAGAGTGCACAATTAAAAGACATTTGGTTTTCTGCATTTGTGTCTGCATTTCTCTTAAAGAATCTTCCTGCTTGAGAGTATAGCACTTCAGTAGTCTTCTAACTAGACATATATACTACTTTTACTACATAAAGAGTTAGAGAAGTTTGTCTCTTTAAGTCACAGTAATTTTCTTTCTCTGTAATAAAGGAGGATTAGAGACATTTCAAGATTTAATTTTTTTTTTTAACCTGATCAAGTCTTGGATTCTGCTGTTGAAGGCTTCCACTTGTGAGGATTTGCTTTTCACTTCCTGTATTATCTTCAGTGTTGTAGAGTGGTTGTTTCCATCTGGGAAGCTGGAGATTAGGCACCTGAAAATCACAGCTGTTATCCTCAGGAGCCCCGTTGTCAGACCTTCAAACACCTGCTTATTTGCACTTCTTCCTGAAGTAGCATTATGGTCATCTGGAACATTAACCTAAGTAAAGGGGGGAAAAAAAAAAAGAATAACATCTATAATTCAGTAAGAATTGTAGAGAAACACATATGAGCACAGCAAAATACAACAGTGAAGCCTAGCAGTGCTGAGAGACATTTAAGTATTTCAGATATAAGAAAGGATCTATATACTCCTATACAGATATCTTCATTTAAAACTGAATAAATCAAGTCAAAACTGAATTTAGTGTTTAAGAACTGAAGGAAGCTCTACAGCAGCAGGGTATGTCATCAATATGGTTCTTGTGTAACACACACACTGATTTTTTGATGAGCCACTAGCAAAAAAATGAACTTTTCTTTAAAAAAAACTGTGAATAAACTAATTTGGATTTTGATTTTTCAACCCTTTCATCACAAAGACAGAGTACATACCTAGGATACACCAAGCACTGAGTAACAAAGTGCAACAACAGCTCGTTTCTGTGGAAGGAATAGCCTTTAGTGTTGCACAGTAATCCTCTACTTGACTTTGGACAAATGCAATGTATGTGCATCTAAAACAGGACTAGGCTGTCCTCAGGAAACAGTACACTGAAATACCTGACTGTAGGTACAGAGTACCCATGGGAAGGCCACAGGAGGTATCACTGGGTAGTGATAACAAGGTACAGTGAGGAATGCAGGCTTTTTTTTCCCAGTCTGCAGGGAGGTAGCTTTTCCATGGCTGAATTCAAGAACAAATTGCAGTAACTGTGCAGGCAAACTAAGAGGGTAACACATAGCTGCCTGAAGCCGGTAAAAGAGGGCAACCTTAACTGCATCCAAGCAGATGAATTACAGGGGATCCACATCACAACTGAACACAAGTCCTGACAAATTCTCTTCTAGCAAGTATCAAAACTTCTAGCAGTTTGCTACTGCAGTTAACACCCCAAGTAGGCAAGTATTTCAAAGACTGAAGTACTCCTCAAAGGCAAGACCACCTCCCTGAAAAAACTGAAAAAGTAAAAAGAAAACTAAGGAAGTATCCTGGGAAGACGGAAGGAGTTGCACAAATTCCAGGCATAACCCAACACAGCAGGAACATCAGAATGGCCAACGTGGACTAACACAGTTCTAAAACACACAACGGGCTGCAGGAAATTTTCTTCTCATTCCAGGTTAAAATCATTGACAGCCAGTATAAGCAAGTGAGGTCACAGTAAATTGCTTCCCCCTGTATAGGTATCAGGAGGGATTTGGTAACACTTGGTGACAAAGAACAACATGCACATTTTTTCATTATTCATGAGCTCCGAGCCTTGTGCCGGTACTTAAAACTCAGTGCAATAGTCTGCTTCTGGTGGTGAGCCAAGAGAGCAAGTGAGAAGCCTTTAGCAGCTTATTCAAGTTCAATAGGAAAAATAATATTATGTTGCTTCAGTAACTTCTGCTGACTAAAACAATTCAGGCCTAATGATTCTAATTGCCTGCTGAATAGATGGATTAAGCTTTGTAATGTATAAATTAATTCAAATGTGTCAACTTTGTACGAGGAACATCAGGTTTTAAAACATGGCTAACAAATGCTACTCAGTGCTTTTTCACCTAGGATGAAAAAAAAGAAAAAAGATGTATAATCTCTCTTAAAAGATTTAACAATATATTGTAGCAAAGCCTTCCAGCTGCTGTGATGAATAGTATTATATAAACAGATGTCTATTTTTCTCTTCTAGTTAAATATATTTACATAGAACATACCGTTCTCGTATATATAAGTATGGAGTCCTTAGTTATACAATTCATGCCTCACTATAAAACCATTCTTACTAATTTGAAGAATAAATACATCTGACACTCTTAACACAATCTAGCATTTCTCACAGAGCTGATTTTTTACTTTTCATTTGTTGGGAAAAATGTATAGGTGGATTAACACAAAGTGAGAACAAATGTGGTTCTTACCCAGTCTATGACATAGAGGGGATAAAAGGAAACACTGCTTTAAAGAAAACGGGTAAATTCGAACCTTCTTCCTACCTTATTTTCCTTTGGTATGAACTCAGTGAGTGAGAAAAGATCAACTCTTTTATTGTAGAAGTAATTGACAGAATAGTGTGAAAGCATGTTTAGATTTATGTACAACATTAACTGGGATGCTTGCAAAAACGAGGTACTGCTGCATGTTGATCATTATATCACATAAGGGGGTAGGAAATCTTAAGATTTAATAGTATAATTGTGAAACCTTTCAAGCTCTGCCTTCTGTGTTTGATTACAACAGAAATTAAGATGTTCATAGAAACCATTGTTTGTTGAGCATAGGCTTTGGATAAGCAAGTATTACAGAACTTCCTATTTTTATTTGTGAGGTCTAAGAGGCCTAATAGTTTAACTGCCCAAAATCTACAAGTAATATCACCTACCTAAAGCGACCTGTCAAGTGATTGGTATCATACATGTTTCAATTAGAAAGGAAGAGCAGGAAAAATGCCTTCAGTTATCTGACAGATCCAACACCTCATTACTATTTTAATGTTCACGATGACTGTTGATGCCAGTCGTCATCAAAACTCTTACTTGCTTTAAAGCAGTTCTTGAACCAAGATGGTCTAACGACCAGATTTCCAGCTCTGGCAGTCTCCATAAAAGCAATCCAGTAGAGAATTCCCCTTGTGTAAGGGAATCCCTTGCTTGTGTAGAGCTGCTATAAGCTCTTCAGCTGTGCCCAGCATCTAGGATTTAATCCTGCAAGATGCTGAACAACATGGCCCCAATCCAGTAAAGCACTTAGGCACACAGTCAATAGAGCTGAAAGTGCTATTCGGTTCTGACTCATGCCACTGCAAGTACCCCTGTATATCAATGTGCATTTCTTTGTGCTAACAAAAATATACAGTTTCCAGTTAGCAACAAGGAGCTACCACTGAAAACTCATTTGTGTTTTTATTTTTCTCGTAAAAAGTATAATCCTTCACAGCCATGAGCTGCTTCAAATATCGAGCTGTTAAACCTAAATGGAAAGATCTCCCAGCCTTGTAAAACACTCCATTTCTAGTCATCACTGGGCTTGCTTCTAAAAACACTCTGGAAAATGTATACTTTCAAAACAGTATAGAATATTGGATTTTCAATGTAACAATTATTGAACTAAAGAAATGGAACCTGCCCAAGAGAAAAAATATATAATTTTTAATATATATATATGTATATATTTAATGTAATTATTTCTTTTATCCTAGCCCTATTTTCAACATATGCTATGGGACTCATGTACTAGCTTCCCAACTGAAGCAAATGAACAGAAACCAAATTTTTGGTCTTTTCGAAGTTACATTATTAAAAGGACAGAGAGTTTTTGTTCTTTTTTACACTGCCAGCATTGTCTGGATTGCTTTAGAAACAGCCCAACATGCAGAGCTGACATCCAGCTGAGGCACTTCTCTGACAATCTCGATACTGCTAGGTGCTGGTCCTTGGATCTCCAACAGAGGGACAAGAGGGTTTTTCAACCTCTTGGTGATCTGGCAGCTAGAAACCCTCCACGCAGACAAAGGGAACTGTCAGTACCACTGTGCCCAAGTGCTATGGAAACAGAATGGAATTTGAGAATGGACCGGAAGGGTTGAGCAGCACATCTCAGTGCCTGGGAGTTCACAATTCTGGTCACAGTCAGAACTTATTTGCTGCAGAATACAAGAGGGAAATGTGCAAATGAAGAAATAGAACATTAAAACATATATATATAACAACACAATAATAACAATTAAAAACAACTCCATTTCCTCATTAGTTTAGATTCATATTACAGCTTAACAACAGATATGCTAGGATGGAAAAGATCTGAGCGAACCAGCAATAACTTCTAAGCATTTTTACTGGCTAAGATGCTCTCAAAAGCTTCTGGACATTTCCCTTTGATCTACCTGAGAGCACAGCTAACAAACTGTCACACCTTTCATGGATCATCAGAAAACCATGAAAGTACAGGTATCTGAAATAGACAAAACCCCAAAGTGCTTACTAAACCATCATTTACAGATGTATGTACAGAAACATGTGGTTACACAGATGGCTTTTCCAGATAGCTGTGTGGAAAAGAACTTGCCTAGTAAAAAACCCAACCAAAATAAGAAGGTAACTGTACACATCTACAGTTCCACGTAACTATTTGTCTCTAACAGAGTACAGTCTTCCAAAATACACAATTAGAAAAGGTTTTCATTATTTTGCAGCTATCATCTATGTTCGGGAGACAAGGAAGAGCAGAGATAGCAAGTCTGCAGAGAAGTGAAGTTATTCTTGACCATCAGCCTCCCAAGAACATAGACAGGAAGGTTTGATGCAGTAGCCTTTCAGAGTTGGAGTCTGGCTGCTACTGACCTCAGCTGGCACTGACTTACACATTACCTGTGCTGATAAGAAGGCTCAGAAAGGCAAAATGATAAGTCATGTCTATAGGAGGTTTAGGAATGAGGTAAATTGCAGGAAGAAAGGTCTAATAGCTTTTAATAACTAGCTTGAGCAGGCTGAAGGTCACAAAAAAAAAAACCCTAAAAACAAAACCCACCCTAAACCCACAAATCTCTACAGTTGATTTCCTATCAGTTTCCTTTTGGTTGCTCAGCTCACATTGGGAGGAAAAACAAAAACAACCAAACAAAAATGAAACAAAACCAAAACTCCACAACTTCTCCAGAGGATAAATATATATTACACTTCCATAAAGGAAGTGACCATCTTAAATTTGAATATCTGAAATGGATAGCTTTGAGTTTTAGGTAAAACGAAGCTGACATTGCATTACATTTTGAGGTTTAAAAACAAAACTAAAATCTAATTATATTACATCACAGCAAGGTTGATATTTGCTGCATTTAAGAATATTTTTAAAGCTTTTTCAAAACTCAAACCTTTCTGTACACAGCAGATATTAGCACGTATTCAATAATTTGTTAAAATCTTGCAGTAATATGCTTTTTTTTTTTTAATGGAGTATTACTTGGGGTTTTTTATGGGAATATACACGTGACAGGAAGCACAACCATCACACAGCTCACCAAAGCACTTAAATTCTTTGGAGGGCTGGCCTTTATATCCTGGCATTCAGAACCTGATCCAATTAAAAGAAGTGCTCTCCATGTGGCCTTTTTTTCTTAAAAAAGGAAAACTGAAATTTGACCTGACTTGGTGTATTTTTGAGAGACAAGAATCAGGGTTAGGGAGGCAGTGCTGTACTTATTTACTTTTACTTAAATACATATTGCATGGAATGAAGAAGATTTCTCAGTTCCAGGGCCAATTTTGCCTGAAGAGAACATAGAAGACTTTGTGCACAGGAAAGAAAAGTCCACTGTAGGTCAAGGGGAATTTTGTGCTTCAGTTCCAGTTTTGTTGCAATCCAATAGCAGTATTTGGAGGCAGGCTGGGAATACATCTGTGCATTGTAAATTTCTTTTATGCAGTATTTCTGATCTCTAGGTGGCCGACAGTCTAAGAAATACCCTCCGTATTTATTCAGAAGAGGTTCAGGCCATTTGCACAGAGCTGTGCTGATAAAAGGGAAGGTGTCTGGCATCAGAATGAATCTTGTCACTTGCAAAGTGCTGAAGGATTTCATCTCTTTGTAATTAAGCAGGGAGCCTGTGTTCTGGCTCGCTCTGCAGACAGGGAGCAGTGTTGTGACTGGCCCAGCACAATACATGCACCTTTCACTAAGTATATTTGAAATCTAATACCTGGAATCCTCTTGGAAAGATTTGGTGGAGAACAATGAGCTGGCAGCTACTTAGAGGACAACATACAGGTTGCATTCCTGTTTTCTTTGTTTGTACCAAAGGCCTTTGGACCATCTTTTTTTAAGTGTTCATCAGCAGTCCTATGGCTTGTTGAGTCTAACAGCGTCATTTGAATTATTTAAAGTACGTACATAACTTTTCAATTAACAAACTGCTTGGCTCATGAAAATACATACACACGATTTATAAGTAGAAAACCAGGACTAAATATCTTATGATGAGCAGGTCACTATGAATTAAAAATGAGTTTTCAAATAAAATATTTAATGACATTTCAAATTAAATGAAACATTGGAAAATTAAAACCTTCACTGTCAGAGAGTCCTGCTACTGAAACACCTCTGCAAATGCAGTTAACAGCAACATACTGAACTGCACTGTGTTTTTCATATTGAAACACATAAGAACACAGCACACATGAACAACTCATAGCATTCTATACTTTAACTATTGCCACAGGCTGCATTAAAGAAGGAGGCCCCAGAATGGGTTAAGATTGACACACTGTCCACTCACCAGAGTTCCTAGTGTGTATGCTTCTGCAGAATTTATTAGCAGCAGGGAGTGTATCCATTTGTATAGAAGTATAGTACATGTAGTTTACCAGATACATACTACAGAAGAACCTTACTCTTCTAATTGGAGCTTTATGATCATTATGGTCCTTTTCAACCCAGGCCATTCTATGATTTTATGATCTCTTGGAGCTCTTACACTGCAAATACTCTAATAAGTTTGTGACAAATTTCTACATTAAATGTGTTTTACATACCGTAAACTGGTGCATCAACAAGTCCATTAAAAAGGTGATCTTGTTAGTAAAAAGAATATAGGTGCAGTTTTCTGTGCAGTTATTGCAGGTGAGTCCATAAGCATTTACTGTACTGCAGAGAGACCTAAAAGATCAGGAGGAGAGAAGGAAAAATAAACAGAAGAACATGACAAAACAGTATTTCAGTAATTCACAATTGTTCTTCTGAACTTGGAACTAAATATTTAAATGAAATTAGGGGAAAAAAATAACACCTTAAATGTTATGAAGCCATATTTGGCAGAACTCCCACAGTGTGTGACTACTGGACTCTTCTGTATTCATGGTTTACATCTTAATAACGTGCCATGGAACATACAGTTTGAAAAGCTTGAACTGCCTCGTGATATCTGTTAACTTCTTTTTATTAAGAATAGTTATGCACATGCATTCTCAGCAAATGCACACGTGCATTCATAGTACAAATCTAACACAAATTATGGCCATCCTGCAAAGCCATAGCGAAGGTAAAGAAATTAGCTGATATGCTGTGTAATTGGGATAGGCAATATTCTTTTCTTCTGGCTTATTGGGAATTGGGGTACAAGGCCCCTCTCTTAACACAACCTTCAGGAGAAAAGGCCCATCTGGAGCAATTCATGGTATCCTGGGACCAGCTTTACAGAGAAGCGTTTCTGCAGCACCTAAGAAGAAATGCAAGGAACAGGGAGCACTGAGTTGCTTGAACCAAGCAAGCAAAACTCAGCAGGTGAAATGCCCGTCCAAAGCTTCTACTGACATACTGTGAACTGCACAAGCTTTAAGCATCAGTGTGCAACTACAACAGCACCATTTGATCTACACCTCTGGCTGCAGGAGGAGGTAACAGGTTTGCCATAGAAAGAACCAAGTGTGAAACACAACAAGCCACTGCAAGCTCCGAGTACAGCAGACAAGTCCTGCTACTCTCCCTCCCCACCACGTGTGCTATTTACATCTACACAGACCCAGCGTTCCCAGAACAGGACGTGTAGGGAAGCTGGGACCAGTCCTACAAAATACACTCAGAGAGAAGAGGAATGTGACCAAGGATAACACTGTTCCAGAATAAACACAGAATCAATCTGTGGAAGTCTGCTTACCACAGAAGCAATCACTGTTCTTATACAAATACGCACACGGACACACCACACAAAAGCATCATAAATATATACAATAATAAATAAAGATGGTGAGCAACTCAAGTTGTTTGTCTAAAGGAAACTGAAAAGTATCATCAGTATTCTGGCATCATCTTTTCTTCAGCTTGAGAAACAATTCTGGACTTACAAACGCATTACCTCCCTTTGGTTTCAGCTGGGAAAGTTCAAGAACACCAACACCTTTCCTATGTCAGTATGCCAATTATCACCACATTACCAACTCTGTATGTTTTACTGTAGGGGTAATTAATTTTCCTGTTCTGCCTAATTAAATCAGTTACAATCTGCAGTTCACACGATATGAACACAACGTTAAACCATTATTTATTTATAAGAGTGGTTAATTTTTGCCCATTTCACCTGATTTTCACCTTGTAATGATAACATTCAAAAATTCAATTAGCATGCTTTATACACTTTTTTTTTTTTTTTAACTTCTATCTTATCCTAATTACATAAAGATATTTATTTCACCTTCCTCAACGATAGTGAAAAAACATGAATCGACTCATAGACTTTTTATGGATGATTATTCCCTGGGTGGGTGGCTGTTTGCATGGGGCAGAGAGAGATGAAACCATATCAGTATATCAGTTGTTTGGTTTTTTTTTTCCAGTTAAAATGAAAGGTGATTTTCTTTTCATCAGCTATTCTGATTTAAAAAATGATTAATTCAATTTAAATATACACATTAAAGGATCAGGTGGGGCCTTGGTAGGTTAACTCCTCGTTTTGGCAGCGCTGCAGGGTTTGTGACATGATGCAGTTAATTCACAACAACGTTTGTTATATGGGATTTTCAGAACTGTACAGACGAGCACTTATTTTCCATTTGAACACAGAAACTTCCCACTTACTGAACAAAATCAACTGCGATAATGCATCGTGCTTTTGTATTTCCCAAATGAATCCTATGTCAGAAAAAGTATTTGAAATTTCAGAGGCTTAAATAATGGTTTTGAAAAGGTGCTTTAAGCAAATGGATGTCAAATTAATTTTTCACAACAATAAAGAAGGTTCTTTTAATTGGTAACATAAGCTTGCTAACTGCGTTTCGTTTAAATGCATTCTGCTCATGGCACGTTCTGAACTGTGACTCAGTTCCACTGTTTTCTCCAAATTCAAAATTGGAAGTGTCAGCACAGAAGCTGTCCCCAGGTGGTTTGCAGTGTTAAATGGCAGATTACAGACAGCACAACTAATTTCTTTACTTTAATCTTATTAAGGGCACAACAGCTGTCAACTGTCACCATTTCTGCACAAGGCCTCCGAGACGAGCACTGAGTGCTGCGAATGTCAAGCAAGAACTTTATTTAACCACCAGCTCAGTTCTCTGGGATGGACAACTAAAAGCAGCTCGGCTGTTTTTGCTTTTTTCTCCTTTTCCTGTCTGAAGCTCTGACTGCTCCTCAGTACAAATCTCGTATCTCAAGTGATGGGCATTGCACTGACATGGAAGAGTGTGAGCCTCACGCACAACGCAGCTGTTTGTCGATCACTGATGTTGCACTAAACTTTGTACCTCACCCACAAATCAGCTTTACAGCCGTGTCAGACAGCACGCACACTCCAACTGCATAATAAGTCTACCCTCTGATGTAGGGCTTTCCTCCTGAGTAAATCCAATTATAGAAACACCCCTCCTTCTGGTACACAAACTTTGATCCAATAGAGAAATCTGTCTTAAAACTAGACAAAAAAAAAAACATGCATCCGTGTACTATATCCATTTCACATGAATACAAAGAGGACTCATTTTACCCAATATCTTCAAGCTAGATCCCAACAGTTTGTGTGTACCTATGTGAATTTCCTCTCTGCCAGTGCACCTTCACTTTCCCAAATGCACCCCATTATAAACAAGCTGACAAAGGCTACCTTTCATTCCAAACCCTGAGGCAGCAATAGTACCCAGCCACACAGCACTGAGCCACCCTCCTGCACCACTAGATAAGGGCAAGGAGTCACAACTTCTGCTTGAGAGAAATATCAGCACTCTGACTCTTTTCTTTACAAAGCCATCAGCTGAGAGCAGTGGGAGGAGAGCTGCTGCTGAAAAAAACAGTGAGCAGAATGACTCCATGATGCACCACGGTAAGAATTTGGATTGAAACAAAAATAAGTAAAAATTGAAGACAAAAAGCCCAACTTTAGGTTGGTACTTTACTCTTGGGGCCTATGATATCAATAGGAACCCTCAAAGGCTTTGGAGGTTCATGATCAATAACTGTTTTGTCCGTATTTTACATTATTCAAGGCTTCAGCTGCAATGTCTCATCACAATTAGCAGAGAAGGCAAAGCTCAACAACAGTTCTCCTTTAAGACACTTCCAAAAACTCATTAGATTTGTCCTGAAATGGTACTCTATTTATGAAAAACAAAACCAACACCCCAAGCAACTACAACTTAGTTATCACACAACAAGGAATAGTCAAGCCATTCCTCTCCCCGAGTGTTTAGAAGTGTGACAGAATCTGAAAGACCTTCACAAAAATTCTCCTGTCCTGGTTTATCAGTTACTTCATTACAAGATTTGGATCTCAAGCCAAAACCTACCTAACAGTTCGCTACTTTTGGCAATAAAGCTTGTTTCTGTATTGTGTGGTAGGGCAGTAATGTCTTGGTTTTGAGTGCTGCGAGTGAGACGTCCAGCCCTGAGACAGACAGCAACAAGATACAGCAGAAAGAGCCAGATGCTGCAGCTTTCAGATGCTGATCTTGCAGAGAGGTCCCTCTTCTACATGCCCCTATACTTTTAGTTCAGTGATTGTTTAGAGGGAATAACAGCAGGAAGATACAGAAGTGTGTTTTCCTGTTTGGATTGAAAGATTTGTGAACAATTCTATAGAAAAGCAGGAATAGTGAGTATTCATAAAAGTAAAAATTACAAAGAACAAACTAGAAACAGTTCTCAGCTCTGTATCATTTTTTCTTGAAAAATCCCAACAGAATCACAACTGCTTGTGTCAATGCCATCTACAGTACTATGCAGGTACTGTTTCTTACCTACTACACAGTTACACCTTCTACCACGACAGCATCCACTTTAAACAAGTATTAAGAGAATCTGTATGCATAGAGAACATAATAAAGACAGTTTCCACCATGCCTTAAATAGTAAACAGTCCCCCTTTGTTCATTAGGACAGCTACTAATTTGTATGCAAAGTGCTGGCTACCCAAGGAACTCAAAATACTTTGCAAGCATGAATGAAACAAATCCTACAAACCTTGTTTGGTGGCAGATTTGTTCCAATTGTCAAGGGCAGTAAGGAGGCACAGCACAAAGGGGATGAGTTGCCCACAGTATACATGAAAGGCAACGCAGGGATGTGAATCGTGTTCTGGTTTTGATCTTAAGTCATGAAATTGCTTTATGGAGTTCCTACTTGCTTTTCCATACAAGCATAAGGAAAATACCATAAAACTCTGAAACCACTTGAAATTCTGCTGAGCGTGCTGAACGTGAGCAAACTCAGGAAGATTACAAAATGCTACTTTAAGAAATAAGGCAGCTGAACACTAATTTGTATGTTAACATCAGTAATAAAATCAACTGTAATCCATTGCTTTCCCTTTTCTTTCTTCGGTGCTTTATTTGAAGGTAGGAATACTGTTGGGACACCACATGTATTATCTGTCTCATAAATGTCACATCTTTTCACAGCATTTGCTGCCCTGTAAGTCTAACTACCAATCTGGACAGCGGTACAAAACAACAGGCATATTGTTAAATCTTTGATAATAAAGCTTTATCCTGTAGACATGGGATTAAAGTTCTGAGCTGCACCATACTGCCAGGATTTTGGAGAAAGAGAGATGTAGATAATAGCCCATGTAATCTCCTCACCTACTTGTAAATAGCTTAACCTCAGCACAAAAAAACAGACACATCCCCAGTTTGAGTACCAATGGTTAAATGTACACGAGCATGCAAACAATCATAAGGCCAGCAGCGTCCTTCAGCAGAGCATAGCTGGCCAAAGGAAGACAGGAAGGCAATTAATGAAAGGTCTTAATTTAAGTTGCCTCCACAAGGCTGTTTCACCTCTACGCAGAGATAACTGCTGCTCCATTAGATTCAAAATATGTTCTTCTATATGAGAAAGAACATCACTGAAATCAACCACAGAGGGTCTGCACTATGTGCAGCAACACCAAGTTCACTGTGATGCCCCCAGCATATGTTATGCTTTCCATCTCAGTTTTTAATGGATGTAAAAAAATAACATTTTTTGCTAAAACAGTTTATCCTTAGAAACAACATGGAGTATTTTACTGCTATTTTGCATCATGCCATCTTGAGAAGCGCTAATGATAGAATGCAGTAGAAGTCTAGCAAATATGAGCAGCAATCACATGAGTGGGAAAGTTTACTAGCAGTAATTAGACCCACAAAAGCATGAATCACACACTGCATGACACTGAGAACAGGTTTTGTTGAAGAATTAAGATGACCTGAAATCCTACTAGTAAGTTTGAAAACTTTGATTTCCTTGTCATTTAAACATCTTCACCCTATCGTTAGAGCAGCACAAGGAGATGAACAGCAATATATCTTTGCATTTAATAGTAAGCTCTACAATGCACATTAGGTACAACATTAAAATCCCTCACATGGGGAACTGGATTGACTCTGACTTCAGCAATTGTTTCTTAGAAGAAATGTGACTCACTGAAAAATCATGATTACAGCTGAAAGTGTGCTGCACTGCATATAGAAGCCCTAACAGTAGGCTAGCTGTACCTATATATACCTCTCCCATATGTTTGTTAGCATAGAAACAACTGAAGTTTGACACCGTGGCTTAGTGTTTTATGAGAACTGTATTTGGAAAAGTTAGAAGTCTGCTCCTTTTATTTACATGTGTCAAAGGCCCAAGAAGCAAGTGCCATTTATTTAACAGTCTGAACAAAATCTGCCACACGTCTAGCTACTTCATCTACAACTCTGCCAACAGAGAAACACAAACTTCCCAACTATAAAAGCAAAAACTAATAATAACTAGCAATGCTCATTCACAACCAAGCCTGTGGGCTGAATGACCCAGCTGGTGAGTGGGCTTTGTGCTCCTGGCCTCAGCAGCAGTGGCACTGACTTACAACATGGCTGGAGAAGGGCACAAGGTTGCTAATGGGCTTTGCAGCTACAACTCCGAGAGCTGGAAGCTCTCTGAGCACCAACACAACATATGAAGATGATCTAGAAATGGAAGCTGGCTCCTTGTGACATAAGAGATAGCACAAGTTTTAGGAGGCCAGAGAGGTCTCTGCAATTTGTGTTTTGTTTTGTTTTTTTTTTTTAAAGAAAATTTGTTACATATTCTTGGAACCTTGAAAAACAGCAGACTTGTTGTGCTTAAGGAAAAGGTAAAATTTTTCAAGTGCTTTAGTCATTCACACTAACAAACAAGGTATTAAACTGGAAGGATGCTGTCTGAACATTTAACTCACTCCCAGCAGCGAGTGGAACTTCGAGAACGTTTTCCAATAGTTCATAAAAAGGCAGGCTTTGTATCTGAGTCATGAATGGAGCAAAGCAAAGGTGCTCCATAGCCCTAAGAAAGCAGGAAATGGAATATAACAGCATTAGCTCTACTACTTTCCTTCTTTAGGAAACAGAAGTCAATTTAAGCTCATGTTGTACTTGTTCCTATATAATATCTGTAAGGAACTGCTCTTCTAGCAGGAATGAATGAATGAAACCATATCAACTGCATTCCCCAAATGCAAGCAGTTCTGCTTAAAACAATTTTATTTCTGTTTGTATTAAATTTCACACAGAGCTTAACAGAATACATTGTTAATTGAAAATACAGTATGTCCCACAATGAGTAAACAGTGATCTTAATTTGAGCTCTGAGCACTGGCACAAGATCGTCATTTGGTAGCCCTCCAGGTCACAAACACTTTGGTCAAGAGGTCAGTACAATTACATTGTTTTTTAAATGCTTCCTTACAGATTGAGTATGATTTTTCATTCTCCCAGCTGCTGCTGAGCACTGTAACACCAATTCAGGATCAGAGGAACTGGGTGGACTTGCAGGAGGTGAATTCTGCATGAATTACAGGGAATGTAGGAATTTTATTCTTTCTGAAGAGTAAAGTTAGGATATTAAAAGCACATTTTTTTTCCTAGGTGCTCTTTCCTAGCACTTCATATCTGGCCCATAATATATTAATGGTCATTAAAGATCCAAAACCACACAACGCAGCGCTTACATTCAAATTATGAGAATATCAACATAAATCTACAAAGGAACTACAACAATGGTACACAACAGAACATTCTTGGTTGCTCTTGTACAAAAAGCATCCTTAACTCTCCTATAGCACAAATGGAATTTTTAGGGATTAGACATTTCAACCCTTCTACTCTTATGCGCTATGAAGAGTAATTCCTCTAATCCACAAGAATTTGGATTTACTTGTTTGTAGAAGCCCTTTTAGCTAGCACTATCTCAGAACAACTGCTTCACTTTAAAAGTCTCATGGTACAGTGAATGAGAAGCCCTAGACTGAAAACCAGAGGTTGAGTGGAAGCATCTTCCACCTTTCATGGCAGCACAAAATAGAGCGTGACTTTTTTTTCTTTGAACACTGTAAGAAGGAAGCAGAAGCAGTGAAGCAGATGTTAAATGAATATTCCAGTGATACTAAGTGACAATGGAAGGACCAATCATACTTACTTAAAAGGAATCCGTGAAGCTGTGTTCAGATTGGTGGGAGCAGTCATTGCTTGAAGAACGTGCTCCAGGGCAGTCAGTCCTCCTGCAGCCCGAAATGCTATTTGGTCTGCTGTGTTCTGCAGAAACACAATCACAGAAGAGAACCAACAGAAACGTTTAGAAAATTCATGCATAAGCCAGATGCCTAGAAGACAGTTGCCCTCAGATTGTGTGTCAACACAGGAAATCTTTAATACATGCATTTATCAGGATGAACACCTCTGAAAAAGAGCAGTGAAATGCCAGTACACAGGGAAGAACATTTTCCAGAAGGCACAGGAACAGAAATTCTCATATTATGGTCTCAAAGGCAATACATATGCACCACATACTATATTTTAGGTAACACCTATAGACTAATACCGTAAATATTTTCCATAAAATATATTGTTGTAGGGAATTCATAGAAGTCAATCTTCACCTATTGCTGTTATCTTTGTAGTTATACTGCAATGCTTTTTCATATGATTAAGTAAACGTGGACGTTCTCTAGATGGGTATTTCCTCTTTCTTACATACTTTTCCAAAAGGAAACTACCTCCAGGCTCGTTCCCCGATGCGGCTTATGTATACATAAAATTGCTTATGCAGATCACTTTAAAACACGAGTGCCATCGTTATGTTGATGAAATCCAGTTAGGTATTTCAAAGCATGGGAACCCCGCAAATTCAGTCCCTTGTCTGGAAGAAAGCCTGGCAGCATCACCAGGCAGAGTGCCAGTTACTAGAAATGCTCTCTGACAGATGCTGTTGAGGATACGAGCTGCTTAGCTCTTCTGCCTTCTCAAATTAATTGCTTGGAGTTTGGGAATCAGGCTTTTTTTTTTAAAAAAAAAAAAAAGGACATCATATTGGTAATGTTTCAGTTATGGGAAACTACCTAAGATTGAAAATGTCACTTAAAAGATTGGTGCAGGTTCTTTCTTTCCAGTCAGGTGCTTGGCAAGTGACAGCAACTCAAAATTATTACCCTTCCAGATCTTTTGTCACATCCACTGCTTGCACCTTATCGAAAAGGCACCTGAATTAATCAGTGCTCTTGGATTTGAAGTATCACATTTGCTTTTGGTTTGTTCTGCATTCATCATGCTATGGTGTTGCTTTTAAACAGATTCCTTGTAAACTAATTCTCTATGTAGCCTTGGCATTACAGATTAGGTTCTTATTCTAGGGGTCCCCTTTGTGCTTCCACTTAATGGGATTTTACACCAAAATGCCATTCTGCCATCATTCTTACAGTCTGTAAGTGTTAGTAACTGATGCTCATCTATTGCTGTCTTACCTTGTATTACCACTGTATGATTAAATACAACACTGTGTTTGTGTTTGCATGCAAGACCTACTGGGATCATTACAGCTTTCACTTTTGTAGCACCAAAGGCACAGAGCAGATCAAGCACCATCTCAGTATGAAAAATGACAGACCCTGTTGGGAGATAACATGAAGTCCCTATTTGGGAAAAGCACAAACCAGTATGGCACACCTCTGCTGCCTGAAAGAATGCTGCAGACTACTAACTTCATCTCTGGAATTACTTAGCTAGACGCTCAGGAAAACTGTCTCAATTTCACTAAAGAAACAGCTCTTTGAGAATGCCTGCATACTTCTGTGGGAGGTTTATTTAGCAAAGCAAATCAATGCAATGGGGTTCGTGTTTGTTGAACAGAAGAAAACCCCACACGTTTGTTGATTTTTTAACAGTGGAACTTTTTCGCCTTGCATATTTTCAGAAATATAACTCTTTCTAAAACCACTTTCAGACATCTCAATCATAGGTACAGACGGGTGTCAAAGCTCTCACGTTGCCCAATAACATGCAGGAGATGAGGCAGAAAAACCACACGGAAAAATTATTATTGCTGTCATTCAGGCATTTCTTAACAGAGAGAGGAAGAGGTACAAAAGATGCCACCTACATTTGTTTGACACATTACAGAAATAACAACAGAGATGAGGCCTTCAGAACCAATGATGTAGCACTCAAAACTACCGTAAGAAAAAGAAATCTTGTTTTCCTTGTACTTCAGAAGTCTCTATCAGCGTGAAATACAGCAGCCTGGTTTGTACAGGAAGAAAGCTGACACAGCTGAAGCGATGGGAAGTATGAATCTGTAATTTTTTGGATCATCATGCACTTGACATTTAAAGCACGTGGCAACCAACTTCGACACGACAGCATACTCATCATGCATCTCTTCAGCAGAACACATGCACACTACAGCACAGGTGGCAAACTGAACAGAAATAACCACGAACACATCATGTAACAATCTTTGGGATTAACTAATAACTAAGCATTCCAGCAAACTTCTAAAATTCATCTTTGTTTTTTAATGTTGTCAGACAATCAGGAAAGCTCCCTGCATACCAAGCAAGCATGGCTTATTTTCCTACCTGTTACAACACCTTAATGGATTTGAATTCCTCTTCTCCTCTCCCATGGCTTGAGTGACAACTGACTAATAGGATTACAGGCTCCGTTCCAATAATACAGCTCAGCAACATGCCAGCAAAAAATGACAGCCTAAACCTGAATTACATGGCCTGGGAATCCATCCAATTATTAACTAAAGTAACTGTTATTACCTAACCTAATCAAAGGAGAAGCAGCTGTTAATCTTTGGTGGCCTGCAGTGTAGCAGCGGTCAGGCTGGATGAACCGTCTTTGTACTTGACTCCTCTACAGACAATAATTATGTCCTTTGTGATCACGAAGGAAGGGTTTCCTAACCTTTCAGACAGAGGCAGCAGATGGGGAACAACTAACTGTGTTCATTAGCAAGACGGGGCAGATTTTATCAGGGTCTGGCATCCGTGGCTCCTTTGGAAGCACCACTTACCCAATGATACTGGCAGGTTTGGCAAATTTGAAAATGAGCAGGCTAAATACAAAGTTCAAAATAATAACTTCATCTTGCTATCTGATGTTTGGTAAAGAAAAATAAACACAGCTAAACCAAGTTGTTGACATATATATATACTCCTCATCACACCCAACCACCCTGCTCAGATACAGGCAATATAGAAATACACAACAGGGCCAAGCAACCCATGCTGGTACTTTGAGTTTGGCCTCATACATCAAAGAAGCTAGATAATATAAACTGCACGGCTCTGAAATAAAATCAAAATGGGAGAAATCTCTGAGTTACTT
Source organism: Phasianus colchicus (assembly GCF_987193195.1). Lineage (NCBI taxonomy): Eukaryota > Metazoa > Chordata > Aves > Galliformes > Phasianidae > Phasianus > Phasianus colchicus. The sequence continues at coordinate 3,593,278 of NC_143447.1, read as the reverse complement.
ACAAAAACAGGCAGGCTGCCGACTGACATACAGGGAGCATCATCCACCAACACTTGTTGATGCCTACATACAGAAGCAGGGTCAGAGCTGCCCCACTCCTGCTTTACCTGGGCTGCTGGGCAAACTGGAAAGTTCGTCAAAGAAGCCTGGAGGTCAGAGCAACCTGCCTCAGTGCGAGGCACTTGTGCAGAAGCACAAGTCGGTGCACGGCAGGGAAAGCAAAAACACAACTGGATCTCAGGATGGAAGCACCTGAAGGGAAAGACGGTTTCTCATGACACGCAGAAGCTGAGAAGGCATGAATTCAGGTAAGAAGGTGATTTTTGTAATGCCGAGAGTAATTAATGACTACCATAATATACTAAGGATATAGTCGACACTCAATCATTTGAAGTTTTTAAATCAAACTTGATTATCTCCTAGAAAAATACGATCCTAGTTAGAGCATAATTTATTAATTTGGTGCAAGAGTTATTGGGTGAAATCCAATGTCCTGCACCAAAGTACTCACTTCCATACATTTCTCCTGTTAAAGCACTCCTACTATTTAATACATAGTGGAGAATCAGAAATGGTGAAGAGCTTTAATGATTTCACGTCAGCTTTAACATCTCCGTTCTATGTAACTGCAGCACTTTGCAGTGTGAACAGCAGCACTCGCATGGCAAACTGTCCTGAACTAACTACAAAAACACTGCTGTGTAAACCAACTCCTCTTAGACAAACCTCCACAATCAACATTCTGACACAGATTAATATTTTCCTTCCCCAGCTATGAGAATGTGTTCTGCCAGCCCCACCAGCTAGGTTTGAACGCAAAGCTGAATGGAGAAAATGGAAAAGCCTTTTTGAAGAGAGAGATCACGAGCTAAAATTGTTAGGTAGGAAGTATTTCTGAATCAAACCCAAACCCTTTGATACTTTCTCTGAAAGAACACATTGAACTTGCGTGATTACTCTGCACTTGTTGAACCGTTCACTCAAGGGAGAAGTAATAACTAATTAGTAAAATATAATTCAAATCCATCTTCAGAATGCTCTTTGCTTTTATCTAGTGTTCGAAGATTCTATCTAAAATGCCAGAGGCTAAGAAATGCAGTTCAAAGCTGCCTTCAAAAAATAAACTTGACAACTGAAGCTTGGGTGGGATATCCCCTCTTTTTTTCCCCTTCCCTTTATATAAATGCCTAACAATGCACCCACATACAAATCACTGACATGATGATATGAATATAAAAAGTATACTCTCTCATATTTGCCCTCCAGACACAAAAAATGATGCACAATCATTGGAGGTAAACAGTTCTGTTCCTCATAATTCTTCTCTCTAGTGACGTTAATACTATAATAATACCTCATTCCTCCTGAAAACCTGTTTTTCAAACAAGTGACTCAACCTACAACAGAGTATCAAACACTGCATGTCAGTGGGAAAATGCTATAAAACAAACCAGATGCAGGATTCAACATGAGTGGCTTAGTGTCATTTGCAAACCATTGGGGAGCAGCATTCAATCACGTTAAGGACATATCTGTTGTGCATTTGTACCAACTCCTCTCTCATGAATTGCCCACACGTTAAGGGATTCAAGCTCTTCAGGTAGCACCAAGCAAGGCCACAGTAAGGATGGCTTGAGTAATGCTCCTTCATACCTTATCCCACAAAGCTAAGCTGATTCTGAAGCCTTACAGATGAGGCAGCTCCTCTGGTTTCTGTGTTTACATTCCATACAAACCGATCACAGTGGCTTCATCTGGGTAAGGATGCTCAGCTACCATCTGCCTGAGATGATAGGTAGATAAATGGGTGGTACTTTGCAGAAGGGGTTTCACTCCCTGCAAGATGCTCAGCACTTGCACGCTTCCCCTGTAGAATTTACCCTCCACTCTCTAAGCCTTTTTTTTTCTTTCCATTGATAAGTTATATTATCTGCAACAACTCTGCATACATTTAGAATAATAGAATGGCTTAGGTTGGGGGAGGGGACCTTTAAAGATCATCTGGTTCCAACCCCCATTATGGACAGGGCTGCCAGCTACCAGATCAGGCTGCCCAGGATCCCATCCAACCTGGCCTCCAAGGATGGGACATTCACAACCTCTCTGGGCAGCCTGTGCCAGAGCCTTTCAACCTCCGAGTAAAATATTTCTTCCTAATATAAATCACTTTGAAGCCATTCTCCTTTGTCCTATCACTGTCAAGCAGTGTAAAAAGTCAGTCTCTCTGCTGCTTGTAAGCTCCCTTCAAGTACTGGAAGGCCACAATGAGGCCTCCCTGGAGCCTTCTCTTCTCCAAGCTAAACAGGCCCAGCTCCCTCAGCCTTTCCACATAGGAGAGGTGTTCCAGTCCTCTGAGCATCTTTGTAGCCCTCCTCTGGACCCACTCCAACAGCTCCACATTGTTCTTGAGCTGGGGGCCCCAGGCCTGGACACACAACTCCAGATGGGGCCTTAAAAGGGCAGAGCAGAGGGGGACAATCACCTCCTTCTTCCTGCTGCCACCCCTGTGTTGGTGCAGCCAGGATATCCAGGCTGCAGGAGCACACTGCTGGCTCGTGTCCATCAGGACCCCCAAGTCCTTCTCCACAGGACATATGTGCACATGACATGCCATTTGACTTGTGCCTATGGACATTCTTTAATTCACACTTGTGTTTCCAAACATCCCCCCACACTGTAAGGTAAACCATAGCATGAATCTTACCAAACAATTCTCCGTGTGCTGCAATGCCTTTTCAGCTTAATAGTAACATCTCGGTGAGGCACTCTATTAATAACAGTTGACATTAAGGGCAGGACCCTCACAGTCCTGTTTGTGAACTTTCAGAGCTCAGTGAAAGCCTTAAAGCAGGCAGGTAAATGCAAAGCAGGCAGCTCCACATCATCTGCTTAGCTGCTTTTGCTCATTTCAAGTAGTCTTAACAGGAAGACGATGTTGTTTGTGAAAATAAGACATGTCCTTGTAAATATTAAGACAGTACTAAGCATTACACCACTTGTCCTTACTAAAAAAAAAGTTATAAATAACCAGACACCTCATATGTGCATCAATTTAAAAAAACCCACAAGGATAAGGGTTTAATTCTGTAAAGCCAGTGACAATCCTGGATCATATCTTCATCAGCTGAGACTATTTTGACTTTTTCAGAATAACTTCACAAACTGAAGTTCCTAAACAAATATACTAAAAGTACCACTACACGATTTTGTCCTGTTCTCTGCCAGCAGCTTTTTGGAAAAGAAGCAGTGAAGGGAACAGAAAGGCTGCAGATCCCTTGAATCATGGATTCATTGTTAAATCCTGGCTGATGTTTCACTATTGAAAGCTTTTAGCCACAAGATAGCAGCACTGATTTCAGCTGAACTTAAAACTGTGAAAACTGGCACAATCCAGCAGAACTAAAGATATTAAAATTACAGGGGAGATGATATATAGAGAGGGAGCTATGGCAGTTCGTTGGAAGACCTGCAGGGCAGTCAAGAACACTTGAATTCTAAACACAGCTTTCACAATGATTGCCTTGGGTACTCTCTTGTAACCTCTTGGACTATTTGCTCATTACCCCGTCCACAAGACAGTAATAAAAGACTGCTGTGTAGATGTGGCTTTGAAAAGTATTTCAAGCGTGAGCATACAACAAAGGACACCTCTAAGAGATATGGTTTCATGTCAGAAGTGGAATTTTAAAAATATTGACAAATGTGAACATACACCAGCCAATTAAATAAAACAAAACCTTCAAAACCTATAACAAGAAAAAAAATTATTATTTTACTATGACCTTCACCTAAATTGGCACCTGCTCATTAGCAGAAATGTGCCTGCATTGGGCATTTTCTTACTACCATTTGCTTACTGCAATGCCTGCACTTTGCAACTGGACTGGGTGCCAACATAAAGAAAAATACAACATGAAGAACCACATGAACTGTGATTATTTACTCTGCTTTTGTAGTATCAAAAATATCTCTCTTGTCCTGTAAGTGCTTAATGAAGAACTGGCTTTGCATAGCTTGGAACGTATATATATCCATTGTATTTGCTCTAATAGAAACTGATGTGCAAGGAAAAAAAAATCCAGACTGGACAGCAAAAGGCCACAACTAGTGCAGCTAAGTGTGCTGGCACCTAACAACTTCAACTGCATCCCACAGAACCAGAAATCAACATAGCAGTTTTAGAGGCACGCTGTGCACAGTAAATTTCCCTCCCAATGATCTTGGAATAAGAACACTGCAGAGCTTATCTGTGAACTGAACTTGCCTTGTAATACCATTTCCAGCCAACATGTTAAAAAATAGTCTGTGGCTGACCTCTAGTAACAAGTTCCTATTCATATGCTCATCTTGAGAAAAAGGTTAATCCACAGATTACAGAAACTCCGGGCAAACAAATTATTGATGATATAAAGCTGCCTGGTCCAACTTGCACAAGGCAGCACACATCTGACCTATTGACTTTCTCCTGGCAGTGACAGGGAATGCCTGTTTGGGTAGAAACAGCCTGGGTGTCCAAAGAGCACCTCCTGTGTTTGCACACAGCTTGCTCTTGAACCGACAGCCACTGTGGCATTGCTCCCCTGCCCACCCCCAGCTGGAGAAGGGGACCTTCCTAACTGCAGCAGTGGTTTGTGCCAGGTGGAATGAAGACAGTCAGTGAGGGACAGCATGCCATGCACCAGTCTCTGAACACCTTCCACTCTTTCCATGCCATGTTTCACAGCAGTGTGCATCACCGGCACTCAGGACCAAAGATGCATACATTAAAAAAAACCCTAATTTCCCAATTAAAGGGTCTACAGCACCTGATTAGTTTTGAGCAGGGTTGTTACACCTCAGGTTTTCCATATGTTTGATCAGTTCCTGAGTTCGTGCTTCCAGCTCAGGTTCTGTACTTTATAAGGACAGTTATAATCTTGATTAACACTCCTAGCAAAGGAAGCATACATACAGAATTCCTTGTGTTCTGTATTCACACTATTATTAGATTTTTTGGTGGTACAATACAGAGAGCCAAAGACCTAAATCCTAATTTGAGCCACTAAAAAAGACCTGTGTTTAAACTTTAAAATTTTATAAACTTCATAAACTTCAGATTTTGACTTTAAATAATTTTTAAACTCTTGCAGTTCAGCTTTAAATATGATTAATGGCTTCCCCTTCCCCTGACATCCCAGCACGCTGGAACTGGCTACTGCAGTAGTGTCCAAAGTTAATATGAAGGCTTTACAACCCACGGCCACAGACACGCACACCATGCAAAGTATGGGGCACACTGCTGCTCAGTGCTCCCTTAACCAGCCCAGCACCATGCTAGGAACCTATTTTGTGTTTTGAAGAGACAAACAGAGCTAAATATTCTCTTTGTTAAATACCTGCAGTCAAGCAAACACTCACAGGTTTCAAGAACTGACATTTCAGGATCAGCAAATAGAGCCATGTCTGCTTGGGAATTTTGTAACAATAAAATTAAAGGCAACTCTCAGTACTTCCTTCCTCCTCACCAATACAAATCCAAAACCTAATGAACTTCCCCTTATGTTGAGCAATTGCTATCGCTGTGGTTTTGGTGAATGCCTGTGGGACAGAAAGGAAGATCCTACTTACAGAGAGTGACATAAAAAGCACTGTTCAGACAAATCAGAATCAAGAAACACGTCTCTTTCAGAGCCATTAAGAGTTAACATTAATTTAGTGTGACCTCGATCAGAGCACCAACAACTTTGGTGTCCATCATAAAAAGACAGAAAGAGGCAGAGGGAGAAGAGCCAACTGCTTTTCTATCCGATGACACCACAAAATAATGTGATGCTCTGGGTTTCTAAGCTCATCCTTGCTTCGATTGCTGCAGTTTGCTACTTCTCACAAACATAACATTCCAGTAAGTTCAGCTCCCAAAAACACTACCCAAAGAGAATATCTGGATGCTACAAATAATACAATTATCAATTGGACAAAAAAAGCTGTTACAGATATTTGATCTGTGCTGTTAGTTTTTATTAAAAAAAAAAGAAAAAACTTAATCCATTCTCTCTGCAGAACACATCATACGTTTAGCCAAAATGAAGCTTAATGTTTTAACTCCTGATTATCTATAAAAGCAAGGATAGCTACTACCTCCAGTAAGAGCAAAGCTCCGTAACTTGAAAGAAAGCAAAGAAAAAATTAAGGTAGCATTTATTTTTTAAACATGGTGGCCACTAAACGCTCACTGCTCAGTATAACAGAAGGCTTTTATCTGAAAACAAAGAACCAAATATTAAAATCTTCATAATGCTCACAGCCAGCAGACACCCATTACAGCTGTAAGGTTAGGACACAACAGCCATACTGCAGTGCTGTGCAGTTGGAAGAGAAGAGGCCCAGGAGTGGGGCTGAGGGCAGCAGAGGCTCCCAGCCTGGGCACAAGCCTGGCCAGCCAGAGGTCAGCCTGCTGCAGCCCTGTGCTGCATGAGTTCAGCTTACCATATTGCTAACTCAGCCAACAGCAGCTCTAAATATATGTTTAACTGTGGGCATGTCCACGTTCGTGCATTACATTTATAATATGCATACACTGCACACATCAGTAATCATTTTTTTGTATGAACACTCGATAGAGTTGATGGCACGTTTACATCTTCACAGGCTAGATACTGCTTACCTATATAAACACCCTACACATCAAACCCAGGAGACCTGGTACTACAAACAGCAGGAGGGGGGGAGCTGTGGAATTCTGAGCCCACCTGTGCACAACATGCAGCAGAAGCAGTGGGGGCTGCTGCAGTGCAGTTGGGGTTTGCTGCTGTGAGGGGACCCAGCTGTCTGACACTGATGGCACGGTGCTGGATCTCCTGTTTTGAAGATAGCCATAGGGAAAGACAAAGCGCTTCCAAAATTAACAGACAATTCAGCTCAGCAGGTTTCATACACCTTTGGTCCCAGAGGTATCATCAGTATTAACAGAATTAAAATCTCAGGTATGTATTTTTAATTCCAAACCAGAATGCAGTTTCTAAACAGTGCTGCATTACTTGCAGGGATTGAAAGGACACGTTGTTCTTTCTGCCAGTACTGTCCTCTAGTGGAGAAATGGGAAATATTAAGTAAGCTGGAAAACAGTGCTCTGCATCAAACAGATTGCCCCCTCAAGGAAAACACAAATACCTCAATCACAGAAGCACCTATAAAATTTCAACACTTTGACCAAGCTTTATGTTACTGCAGTAATGTTCAAACATGGAAGTTTGAGTAACTTCTGCAGCCTTCATTTAGACTGAGAGACAAAGCAATTACGAGGCAGACAGCAGCTGGCTGAGCAAGTGCTTGTGCATGGGTGGCACTGAGCCCCTGCCTGTGGTGTACATGGGTTTGAGACCACCAAACAGTGACAGGGATTTGGGACTACAAGCTGGGGAAATCTGTGACTTCCCCAGGAGAGCAGCCTTCACCCTTTTCCATATGCAATGTCTTATAAGGCTTTTTCTGATTTATTAAGAAGGTGACTGACAAGCTGCCAGCTCCCGTGATTTCTCTGAAACCAGAGACTCTGCTCTCCCAGAGGTGCAGGTGCTCTTACCTTAACCTTGATACATAATGGGTGACTGTGGCCTGTCTATAGAAACGCCATGCCTTGAAATGAGCCATCTGTAATCCTATTCTACTTACCCAACTCCAAAACTCATCATTATCGTCCTTCTTCATCTTTCTTTTTCACTAACCAAAACATTTTCATGCAGAAAAAAAAAATAATCACAATTTATTTTAGGACCACTGATTTTATTCCCACCATTTTAATCCTGCTTGACCCTCCGATGCTTCAAAGACAAGAATTATTAATTCTGTAGAGATTAATGAATCATTGCTTCCTCTTCTAACACTGCTTTTTTTCAAAGATATAATTCATCCTTGCCTCTATGCAGTCTAACAGAACTAAGCTAAATCCCAATCATTTCATTTCAAGTAAAATATTGAATTTACGATTTGCTACTTCCAAATCACACTTGACAGTTTTCCTCAATGATGGCACAGAAGTGACAAACACCACACTACAGCCCATGTGCTCTAAAGCTAGGCTGATTTTCCAACCACATCATCTTGCACAGAATACATACACTCATGATGTTACCCCTGCTCAAACCAGGAATTTCACTGTTTTTCAAGAACCTGCCATCAAATTACAGTACCTTGTCTAATGCTCATTCAGTGATTGAATATGGTATGATTACCCCACGTAGTTTGGATATAATCAATAGTTAAGAAAAGCTTCAACATGCATCTTTTCCACCCGTCCAGACTTTTATACTTCTGAAAAATAAAATTCACCCATTAAATTCAGTGTCTTCTAATTCTCTCTTTGATGGCTACACTACTCTCCTAGACTAGAAACAGGCAGCAGTCTTGGTGCTGGAGCACTTCACTGTAGCATCGCCAGAATCAGAGGTGCAAGAGACTGGGAATCCCAGTTCCCACTGTGGTGTTGTGCTCTACCCCACACATGAAACATTTTGGAGTATTTTTTTTCTAAAGTCTGTTTCATCTATACACACACAGAGACATTTCAAGTAATTTATCTGAAATCGTAAAAAAGCTTGCACGTGTTCCACCTCACATTGCTTTTGCTCCTCACATCTATTCTCCACAGCAGCTTTTCATTTTACTGTTTCAGTTTCTGGTGATTCAGAGTTTATTGGGAGGGAGAAAAAAACACCACAAGAGGACTAGCTAGATGGGCAGTTCAATGTACCTTCCAGAAACTGGTCTGTGAATCTTCACGCTGGTGATGGTCACCATCCCCAGTGGTCCTGACAGTTTAGAGAACCAAACATAAACAGGCAGCCTGCATTGCTAAAGCCAGCCATTTCTGACAGCCTTTACAAGGGCATAAACACCGTCTGCCTACAGTCCCCTTGTATTTGAAACTTATGACAAACATTTTGCTGAAATGTAAATAACTGACATCATGACTGCTGAAGGAGGAGGCTGAAAAATCTATCTGAAATTTGCAAAAAGTAAATGTTGCCTGGCACTAAGCAAACCATGAATGGTCACCACGAGAGCACTTCTTTCAGATGTTGTATGAGGGCTTTTTTATTATTATTATTATCAACATGGATTCACATATCTTTCACTTAAAAAATAATAGCTTTCCTAAGAAAAATATTTTTTTCTCTTTTCAATAAGTAAGACTAAATATCTTGAAATGTAGCCTACTGAAAAGCAGCTACGTTCAGATACATGTGAAGACAGATGATAAATAAATACAAGCACCATGACTGTGGCCCCATTTGTTATAAGCCACCTCTTCTATTCATTCCAGTTCCGTAGCTCAGTTTCAGTTCTATGCTTTGATGACCTAATTTCAGCATTACTTACTGGGATTTCTACAGCACGTAGGGAGCCTGAATGAAATCAGGAATACCTATGCTCAAAACAGCACAAAATCACTGATTTTATAAAATCAAAACCAGGACAGTTTTCTTTGTTAGAGCTTTGTGCCAAGCAACGAATGCGTGAGCTTCAGCTTTAACATCTGCTTCAGTTGAGACATTAATAGAACCTCTGAACTTCTCCTGCAGCTCTTCCCTCAGAAGCACATCTGTAGGGTCTTGGTCAAATCTCTTAGTTAAAGGAATAAACTGTGCTGTGGTGTTACATCAGCAGATGTACAAAGACCATCTGAATGGCAGCCACCTCTGACCCAGGTCAGGTCCACAATCCCAGACATAAATATACATCCTTTTGAAATTATTTTTTAATAATTACAATCACTGGTAAAGCCCACCTCTTCACAATGAAGAAAAGAATGACAGAAGCATTAGTAACTTAACACCGTCCGTGTGGTCACAATTATAGGATACACAGATTTCAACCTACTGGTTTCTGAAATCTATCACAGGACATTTTAGTACGAGTGCCCAACTTGAGCAGTTGATGCTGGTTTCCCAGCACACCTGAAACACAGAGGAGTATCTGGAAGATACGTCAATGCAAAAACCCTTCAGTTGACACTAAGCACCAGCTCTTCTGCTGAGATCATTTGGCCCCAAGTGCATCAGCTGCTCCTGCCCAGGAAGGGACGTGGAACAAAAGTATCACCGTGGTAATCATGCTGAATGCCCTCATATTATGGGAAATGAGAAAAAGCATGATTCATTCTTATGGAATACAACAGATGAAGACTAATTTCAAAAAGGAATTGTTAGTCAGCCTCAAATGCACCCCTAGCAGTATTGCCTAGGACAGGGCCAGCAATCTTTCACTCGTGGCTCTGAGATTGGAGTTTGCATAAAGAATAAACAAACTAATCCTTACCATTCAGTGCATGCTTTAGCACAGCCAAGCAATTTCTAAAGAAGTAATTCTTTTCTTCTCAACAAATTTCATGGTATTTCATTTTCTTTACCGTTATCAACAGCAGCTCAGCATTTTATTTCGCTAATTGTAAAACAAGTCTTTATTTCCCTGGTGAGACTGTATGAATACATTTTTTCTCAGTCAATGTGCACTAATGACAAAAGAAAACTTCAGTGTTTCAGAGTATGACTGGAAACTGCTGTTTTTTTTAAATCAATTTTATTTTACAGTACTTCTGCATAAGTTTGTCTGCATCTGAAGAATTTCTAGTAAGTGGCAAGGATCTATTGTAGTGAACTCTGTCCTCCCTTAGGGCAATTCTTTATTCAACCCAGGCCATTAGCAAGGGTAAATCAATGTTATCAGCTCACACACACTGACAGCTTGTGTGGTTCCTAGTCCCTCATTCCTCCCCCTACATTATGCTATATTTTTGTGCTCTCCAGGGAAATTCAATTAACAGTGTCAGTCTCCTCCTCTCCGTCAATGACTGACACCATCAAGGCTCCGTTCACCACCCACTGACATGTAAGATGTGTCTGCTGATTTCTCGACTCACGAGTTAACAGGAGAATTACTATCCACTTCCACAAATGACTACGTACGATCTGCGCCGTAAACACAGCGACAGCTTTGCAATCAATCTTTCTTTGACCTTATTGATTAGGACACTCAGATATAATAAGAATTCTCCAGCGTTAGAGTAACGATTTGGGGGGGTAACAATCCAAATCAACAACAAAATAATGCATGCCTGTCATCAAATTTATCTTCTGTTTCCTGACCGCAGGCTCAACAAGCAGTAATGTTATGAACAATTGACAATTAACATTGAGCTGCAATTCATGCCTCATTTAAGAGTCCTGGGAAACTACTGATGAAAGGCTGTGTACAACACCACTTTCCAACAATATATAACACCATAAATAAGTCTTTCTATATTCCTCACACAACACCATTTCAATAGGTTGGAATAAATAATAATTGAGTTTTTCCATAAGTAAAATGAACACTGCAGAATTCAATGAATTTAATGATATCTTCATTTAAAAAAAGGAGTTTGGTCAGATCTGTTCTTTCAGTTAAATCAAACTGATAACAAATGGCAACTTCTGTGTCACTGTTAACCTGTGAACAAGCACAGAGGTGTCCCATGTACTCTCAACTACCATTGCTCCCTAAATGGCACAAGGCATTTAAGCTGCAGGAAGTGAGATGAGCACAGAAAAAGGCAACTAACCAGCATGGGTTGCAGCAAGATTCAAAATACCTTTAATAAACCACAGCAAAAGCTGTTCTAATCAGTGTAAGAAGAACAGGGTCAGCCTCAGAATTAGAAGGCTGGAAGTTTTCTGCTGTCTCCTTTGGTTGCACCAAGGGAAAACAGCACAGGATAAACAAGTGCTTATCCTCAGTTTATCAGCTTTACTTTATTCTTAAGTGCAACTCCAGTTATTAACGTAGGTCAGCATGTGTGACAGCCAAACTGTGAAATAAACACCACATGCTTCATTTTGAAGGCATGACTTTTGCATCACGTGCATGTTTCCATTGTGGCCTCTAATCTCCAGTGTACGTAAAATAAAGGGTTATTTCTCACAGTTTAATACAAGGTTATATTTCATTGTAGCCATCACAGAAATCGTCAAGCTTTGATCAGCTTTCCTACTTTCACAAATACCAAATCACTTACCTGCTCTCAGAAAAATTAGTAGCTGAAATTCTATGTAAATACGACATTCTTCTAAAACATTAGAGAATACAAGTGGAAAACAGTCCATGTCAAATCCATTTGTTTAATGTTGTTTACTTGTGGCAAAAGCATGGACCAATCTAAAGTTACCAACTGATCCGAAATAGCCAGACTAGAGATTTTGTTTAACCAGGCCAGAAAGCCCACACAGTCCTACTGCTATTTGAAGTTAAAAGCCAATATTCACCTCCTAGTATTGAGAAGAACACATCTATCTACTAAAAACACATGACTTTGAGGGGGAAAAAAAGAAAAAAGATGTACCGGTTTTCATTCCAGAGTCTCCTTGTCATTATTTTAAATGTTTAAACAAAAATATTGGATTGTGAATCATTAGCTGTTATTAACACAGAAAGCATCAATGTACAAGAGAGCACTCTATTTGCAGCACTGTGTCACAGCCTGTTCTTTTAGGCAGTTTAACTCTCTTCAAGAGAGCTCCTTTCAGATACGCTCTGAAACCTGAAAGCTTCTACTACAGTATTCAATACACATCTAAAACTTCCCCAAAACCAGATGGGTATCTGTTTATAGATTAATTGTAAGTTACACAGTAAATAGTCACAATACCTCTTTTTCCAGAATGCGAGAGATCTCTCCTAAAGTCCTGTCCAGAGCAGAAACCTTGTTGTTGCCCAGTGAACAGCCATCGTGCATTTGGAGGTGCTTTGAAAGGTCTTTTGCTAATCTCTGTAACCTTCAATGTGAAACAGAAGACAGGGCAGTTAAAGCAAAACATCTCCAAACTGTGTAAACTTTCATCTTTGTAATTATATTCTTCTAACTGAATTTCAACAAAACAATGAAAATTGGTGTCAAAATGTTATCATCTATACTGAAATGCAACTAAAATGCACAATACAACATAGAGTCTCTAAGATCTTCCAATACCTGCTTATTCAGAGGAACAGCACCAAAGTAGTGTGATCAGTATAGCCCTATTATTCCCCTGCAGTTTGTCCTGCTAGCTTTGTCATGTTCATTTTCAAGATGCTTTTGTCCCCCTCTTCCATCTCTCAGTTCTTTCCACTCACTCAGCTGAGCAGTTCACTCTTGAGATGAGTAAGGGAAACAGAATAGCAGACTACTTGGCTAAATTCTTATAGGCATCATAAAAGAAATTGCTCTTCCCTTATTCAAATAACCCTGAAAAGTAGTGACTTTGCAGGCTACCTCAGAAAGGGCATTCCATTAATGAGGGTCAGTAATGAAGCCAAAATGCAGAGGAAGGAGAGATGTAGATACACACGGGTTAGGACTCATTTCAATTTTACACATCTACCTCTGGGCTATTCACCTATGCTCTCTTGCTACGTAGAGACTGGAGAAAATGCAGTTTCAAGGCACCACGCATCTGATCCTAAAGTCTGAAATGAAGCAGTAGAAGCTCACTCGCAGGGTATCCTCTGTCCTGAGTGCAAAAATCAGTGACCTGCTCACATGTAGATTTCCACTTCTGTAGATGCATTAGAGCCTGGTGATAAAAATGCTAAGCAGGGTCCCCTACCACAGGGCTGCAAGAAGCACTGAGGAAGCATCATTCAGTACTTCCATGAATTTGTGAATTTGAAATCTCTTCTGATGAGACAAAAGTTATTTCACCTATCAGGCATCCGCATACAAAACATGTAAGGCTGACGAAGGCACCACTCAAAAGAACTCAAATGAAAAGAAAAAAAAAACATTACATTTCCACTTCTATTGAGATGTTTCCTTCCCCTTCAGTCAGAAAAGACCCTTCGTACATATCAAAATGCTTGGTATTTTGTCATGGATGCTCATGTATCCTTGTGAGATTCAGTACTTAATGATGCATCACATCCAAGTTCATGTTAGAAAAGTGAGAACGTATCTGCTCTTTTGCAAAAGAATTCTGTTGATTTCTCAAGCATTTCACTTTTCTCCAAATTAAGATATGTTAAATCAGTTTTTTCTTCTAGAATGATCTTCTTTTGCAGAATTGGCACACTTGAGCACTAATTGCAAACTACATTATTAGTAGAACATCCCTTCCTTCCAGGTGCTACATTCAATTTTCTCTGACCCTGACACCAAGATTTGCTTACAGTATAAGAGCAAAAAATCTAAATTTCTTAAATGATTCAATACATACATTTTGAAAGCCCATCTCATCAGTGAAGTAAAATTGAGTACGCTCTTGATTCCTTGGCTGAAAAGTTTTTACCAAAGGATAAACTTCTGAAGTGCATTTTCAGCATCACACAGTAAGAAACATGAAGAATAAGATTTTCAGTTTGATAACGTCAGAGTTACCTCTTACATCCTCTTACCATGCTGTATGTTGGTCTTCTACTAAGAAAAGTCAAGTATGCTATGTGACCATATGAGGAAGAAAGATAAGAGCAATTAAAAAAAAAACCTTTCACTGAGTGAGCCTTGGAGAACTCAATCTAATATTCCTTATACTGTCTTCCTGGCAGCATCAGAGAGAAATAATTTTATTTAGAACTGTGTTTGAGAAGTAGAAATCTATGCAAGATGTTTTTTGCTTGGATACAGAATTCATCATTCCTACAGCAACCCTAAAAAAGAGAACCCTTTGTACGTATAGTAGATGTATATGGCGTGGCACTGACACAGCAACTGTGTGGAAATATTGCTGAGTCGAAATCCAAACATTTCAAAATAATGATTTAATCTTCATTCCATCCCAGAATTTGCATTCCTCCAAGGCTTACTATGTCATACAGGGGACAATAAATAACTGAAAGTTTACTGGGTTAAATAAAAGACATAAATGTCTTTTTATCTGAAGTTATTTACATCTCACTAATTAAAATTTTAGTATTGCTCACAAAGAGATAACTCAGAATGCAGAAGAAATACCAAAAAGAACATAAGGCACTGATTGGAATGATACCATAATGTAAACTCCAATAAATGGTGTGTTCAGCAAATACAAATACATTATCTGGTCTTTTTTGCACCACAAATCGGAGAATGAGGGATAGACAAATTAAAGGTTTATATAGCAAATGTATAAATAAAATTGAAAAAAAATGTATTGCACAAATTAAAGGTTGGTTTGGTTTTAGTGCGGTCTAAATATTTCTAGCAATTTAATATATTTTGCAGACTAAAGAATAAACAGCTGCCAGTGTTTATAGGCTGTATTTCATCTGCATACAAAAATCCCTGAAATAGTAACATCAATATATTTCAGCACTTCCACATTTAAACCCACGATTTCTTGGCTGCATTCTCAATGTATGTACAGAAGGATTTTGTGCGAGGCAGAGCAGCAGATTCTGGGCAGCTCCTGCACAGGAAGAGCAGTTATTTCTTCTGGGCACTCCTGCTGAGGGCAGTCAGATGCCAGCCGGACACACAGCATCAATTCTTGCCCATGCAGCCCATGTCTGGAGAGAACTGAGAAAGTCTGTGGAAGTTCCTGCCCCAAACAGAGAGTTATGCTGTATCCTCTCAGAGCAGCATACAGCCCTGCACTATTCTGTATCACTGCTGCAGTAAAATTAATATACTCCACGTCGCACCTGGCACATTCCAATTGCTTGAGGATGTAGTGGAAAACACCATGCTACAAATCAACACAGCTAGATACTAAATACCTAAAGCAGCAGCTTCATACATCTTTGGTTTTGGAAATGGAAGCTATCTGAAAACTGCTAAAAAACTGCTATGAGGATTATTTTCTAAGTTAACTGGTTTGCAATCAGGCTGATGCAGCAATTCTCTGAGAAGAAAACCAACTGGACATACAATCATAAAGTTGGTATTTATGAATTTAACTGAATTTTGTGTTATTTACACTTCAGCTCTCCTATAGTCTACACAGCTGTCTGAATTTTGCACAAATACTTCCAGTTTCAGATATTACTTGATTGTTTTCCCTGGTAATCACTATCTTGGTATAGCATTTCAGAATTGGCCTACCTGGAAACCAGCCTACTACTCCAAGAAAACCTACGTGGTACCTCTGTCTTGTGAACATGCTGATACAGCACACAAATGAAGAACTGTATCATTAAAGACATTTAGCTTTGAGCCTCTCCAAAAACAAACTTCACCTGACATTCCCATCCTTCCACTGCTGACACAAAGGACAAAAACTTTCCACTTCCCGACTCTCAGCTTTTTGTCTTGCAGTCCTTTCTCAGGACAGCCGCTCTCGTTTCAGTACTATCTGAAGTTGCAACTTTACAGTTTGAGAAAGAACTGGAAAAAAAGTGAAAAAAAATCAATTTCATGCATGAGAGGAGAGTGGCTAAACTATTAAACCAGGTGTATCATTTTTATTTATTTACTTATTTTAAAGTTTTCTTGCAATTCTGATAACTCCCTTGAGGCATATGGCAATCTTTCACTGTTTTACTTTACTGCATGTATTAAAGGACAACAATGACACTTTCCCACCCTCAGACTGATTTAACAGTGATCCACCCAGCTTTTGGCTTACTAAACAAACACAAGCAGCACTCTGACTTTGCAAAAGCTTTTTCCTTCCCTTTAAAAAACCTGCTGTGATGGACACCAAACAGAAAGAGCCATCGCCAACTCACATTTTGAGAGGTGACTTCACAGGCTAGACACTAAATAATCACATTCAGATCAGCTCCCAGAGAACCCAAATCAATACTACAGATACAGAAGTCCTGTGGTTTTTATAGAATGACTCGAGTGCCACTGATGACCAACTGGTTAATAACAGATGAGAAAGGCCAGGAAGCAGCAGACTGGCTGTTCCCAATTGAGAATGAACACATTGCTTTGCTGAAAGAACTTTCTGCAGGAACTGTTCAGAGAGCAGAACAGCCAGCAAGTAACACGTTGTCTGGATTTGTTTCTTTCCCCCCCCCCCCCTACATTAAGAAGCATTGTTTTAGATAGATTCTAAACCCAAAACAATAAACAAACATCTGTTTCAACCAATCTGTTTCAATTTTTTAAAACTGTTTCTAGAATAGGACAGCACCAAGACACCCTGATAGTCCCACTCTAACTGGAAAAGGTGCACATCCTATGTCTACCAAAGCCAGATAAACACCATCCTCCTTTTGATATTTGTATTACCAAGGTTTACAAAGCACGTGAATCAGTGCTTCCTGAGTGAGTTTTTACAAACCTGCAAATCATAAGCTAACAAGAATTACTGAAACATCTGTGAGCTGCAGTGGAAAATCAGCGCTCTCATAATATTAAGGTGGCTTAAAATGAAAGGTGATCTAAAAAGGCTTTTTACCTGCCAAAGTCTAATTCTGGGTTCTGTCTTTCTTCTTTAACAACTGCCAACATGACTAACAACTGAAATCAGATAAGAAATTGCATTCCATAAATGGTTTTAGTGTTTATGAAGACACAGCTGGAGGCAGGGGGGTTAAAGAAATGTGACATAGGCAAGGAAGCATGTAAGTTGTCTTATTATTTCAATGTAAAATTTGCTTCTATTAAGTGAATAAACAAAATCTACCAGTTGTGTCATGTTTTAAATTTAATGTTTAAAAATGCTTTTTTTTTTGTTTTTTTGTTTTTTTCCAAATTCCACAGTGCACTGTTAAAAAGCATGCTCTGCTCATTAGTATATTTCTGCCTCAAACCTTCCTTCTAAATAAGCAAGATGCACCAGCATTTGTTTTGATGCAACACATTTTGCATCCTCAGTTTTTATGCCCTTCATTCTGTGGCATGATTTCTCCTATTGACTTCACAGTTCTAAGAGCACGTGCTGAATATCTGTTATAAATCCTGGCATTGGCAGGGACTTGTGTTCTTTCAGCCAGGTACAGCAGCAGTTAATATTGGCTCATAGGAATACATTGTATTCTAGCTGAAAAGACAACTGTCTAACTATTTTTTGGCTTCTCAATGCAATCACGTTTTAGTGGAGATCTGCTACTGTTTGTTCCAGCTAAATCTTTATGCTACTGCTCTGTTAAAAAGAAAAACCCCATTATTTTTTCCTATATAAATTTGTTTCTCCATGTAAACAGATACAGTCTGGGCTGAAATTCAAGCCTCATAAAATTTCTTGCCCTTTCATCCTAACCTTTATAGAAAGAGATAAAACTATCCTAATTCCACTTTATATTATGTATCGCATAAAGTAAACTGATTTCAGTAGTGATAAACTGTGCTTCTGGTCAACTTATAGACAGTTCTTCATTTCTTCTTACAAAGTTAGTTCAGACCCGAGTTCCCACTGCTACCCGCTTGACTTGAATGAAGATTGCAAACATCTGAGCCATGGTGGTCAGCAGAAGTGAGTAATTTCAAAAGCAACAAAAAAAAATGTAGATGGCAATATCTGCTAGATAAGTAGATTTGCACACAAAACCTACAAAAGATCTCCCAGCTTTGTGATGAAAGTGAGCTACACAGCTGCCACTTGAGTTCACTTCACACAGGGCGCTACCCTCCCAGATGCTGGTGCAGCACCAGGCACACAGTGCTACAAGCAGCCAATGCTTTGACCATCTGGAACTGCTGGTGATTCTGCTGTACCTTCCCTGGGATCATTACTTGGAAAGAGCTTGAAACTCCAGTCTCAGAGGGCCCACACACTCAGAACAAGGCCAGAACTATAAACATGCTAGGAATCTGTAAGATGGTGCCTGCTTACCTTTACCTTGCTACCATTCAGAGGCAGGATATATCTAGCCATGTAATATTCAAACTCCAGTTTAAAAAGAAATGAAGATCTACAGAAATGACCACGACATACGTTATGGTTGCAGAATGCTGCAAGAAATCACTGCATGGGAATGCGTGCTCAGAGTGCAACATGCAGATTAAGTCTTTAGTTGTCACTAAATTTCAGATCCCATCGTTCTGATTCTTTAGGTTAGGTCAGAATAATTCTGACACTGGTTTCAAAATAGACAGATCAATCTGCTGACTGATATAATAAGAAAAATTAAGAGGCAGCAAAAGCAAGGATCCATCGATGTATTCAAAACCACCCCGCGTTAGAACATCAATCTGAGATCATCCAGGAAAGCAGATGAGGGTGCTGGTTTATGTTCCAAGAGCAGAGACAATAGAGGAAGGAAATAAGAAAGTTGATGAAACAAGATTCTGCCCGAGAGAGCATTAGCATATCAGTAAGAGAAATTAAAACTGAAAAATTCAGGGTCAGACAACAGAGGTAACAAAAACATTAAAAAAAAAAAATCACATCTGCTTGAGTTTCTGTTGCACTGCAATTGAGACAACTGACCAAAGTGCATCACTGATGATAATCAGAAAGGAACTAACACAGAAAACCCCATCACTACTTTCAGTTGCTTAAACACTCCACATTTCTGCTGACCGCTAGACCCTAATTTTTTATTTTCTGGTAGCAGAGAAAAGCAAAACACAGAAGCTACAAATCTAGAAGTCCTAATCTGCCATAACATTAATCTTGAAAATTGAAGTGCTGATAATTGAAAAACGAAGCCAACAGAACCTTTTTCCCCAGTGTGTTTATGCAGGTGTGCCGTCTGGTGGAGATGTTTCATTTTCTTATGTCAAACCTCAGTGATGGATTATTATTATTTTAAAATACATACCAAGATTCAGTGGCAGGTTTTCAAACTCCTGAAAAGACTATGTGAAAGATACTGCCTACAGATCAGTTATGCAAACAACCAGGGAAGCCCAACAGCAAGGATCTGAACATCTCAAACAATACCAACTTCATAAAGAAAGTTACCTTCAAGTGTATCATCAATTTATGATCGATGGAAGCAACCACAAAACATACAGTATCTGGTACAAGTTATAGCTGAAAATAAATATCTCCAACTGGGAAAGTGAGATGTAATTTTAGGATGAAGGAATTTGCATCTGACTGTTGAGACGTTAACAGTCTCTTGACTGACCTGCAACAGACTTCTGGAGATCACCTGCAGGAGTGCTATACCACCCTCCCTCTACCCTAACAAAGAACTGTAAATGGACTCCTGAGGAAAACTAAGAATGGGGAAAGCATGTAAATCCTCTCTACTAATCCTCTTCTTGCCCCTGTTTTCATCTTAGGAATCTAGTGAGATGGATTTCATTTCCTTGAACTACTGTGCATGCAAGATAACCTTCTAGCACAGTTCTGTCAGTGATTTCATCCAACTCATTACATACAGCACTAAGCAGCACTGATCTTCATTCTATGCTCCCTCGTTCTGGCTCTAGGGAGGACAGCACATGATCAATCACCCTCCATCTTTTCCACACTATTTATGACCTTGTACATCTCTGTGACAAAGTTGCCGTGTAACTTCCTTCCACCAACACATTTTTCTCCAGAATGAGAAGTATCAGCTTACTCAGTCCTTAATAAGAAGTTATACCAGAAGTTAGTATGCAGTTTCCTTTATTGCCCTCTGTGAACCTTTAACAATTCTAGCATCCTTTTTTGGATGAAGAACTGGAAATGCATGTAGCATTCAAAAGACAGAGATGACCCAGACACCAGTACATAATATGCCATTCTTTGTTCTGCTTTTGTTTGTTTCTAAACAGTTCTAACAAAGGATTTGCTTTAGCTGCTCTTAGTGCTCTTACACCTGAGCTGCTATTTTCTTGGAACTATCTATCACTTATGTAAGTTCAAAGCCCATTAGTTCATGCGTGAAGATAACATTGCTTTATACCTCCTCTTGACATCTGTGAAGCACTTAGTGTACACTGAATCTTATCTGCTACTTTACTGCTTTGTCACTGTCTCTCTTAAAAATTATCATTCAGTGGATCAGCTCTTGTCCCTCCTGCTCTGAATATCTTCGTATAGCTGTCAAAACTTTGCCACCTCACTGCTTGTCCTCTGCTGCAAATCACAAGTGATTATGCTGAACATCATAGAACTGTGGTACTCTACTGGTAGCATCCCATTTGGTAAGGACCAGCCACATACTGCACTTTTTGTTTTTTAAACTCATTGCCACTTATGCTACAGCTATATGGATTTCTTTAAAACCTCTGGTGAGAGATCTTGTCAAAAACATTTTAGAATTGAAACATTCTACATCATACAACAAGCAGTTTCAATGGGAGCAGACAAAAAGCTGATTAATTTTCAGTTTCAAACAAAGTAGGAAAAATTTACCAATGATAATTGCTTGTTTTAATCTTACCATCCACCGCTTTCACCTGTGCCTTGACCTAGGCAATAGAAGGGCACTCTTCACAAAACTCAATGCCAGATTAAGACATTTGTGCGTTAAAATATATGTGGCTTCCCTCTATGAATCTTTATTTCTGATCAAAGGGAAGCAACACATACACTTTTCAGTCCTTTAATTCCAGAATTTTCACAATCGATCTTGAAATACAAAGCTGGAACCTTCTTGCTCCCAGGCAAAGAAATAGATAAGCTTACATTCTCTTTTTATTGCATCTTACATGGTTTAAGAGATGCAACGGTTTCAGAAAAAAAAGGCATTTGTAAGGTCTGACCTTTTGTATTAGGAACTGATCTGTAATTCAAGATGACAGTATGCCCTGCACTGAGCAGCCTTACCACACCTGCTCCACTGGAAATTTCAGAAGCATTTCTGCTACAGAAAGAAAAAATTCTAAAAAACTAAAAAAAAAATATTAAATGCTTACTTGGCTTTAAACGGGGAATCGGAGATGGTATTTTTTGCTTCCATCAAACTCTCGTATTCCTTTGCCCTGGAGGAAAAAATAGTAATCACTTATCAGTTGTTGTCTTAAGCATACATTATGCAATACCAGCAAGATAATTCTAACCTTTGCATTTTTTTCTGTTTCATAGTAGGTTATGCCATTTTTGACAACTCTGCTTTGTCGTAATCCATTCAGATGTTTAGCTACTGGCCACTATTACCTCATTATTATTATTATTTTAGTGTAACATCAGTACACAAACAGTGAATTTAACTGACTTTCAAAACAGTGAGAAATGTTACAAGCAATGTATATGATAAAGAACTGTAAAAACTGTAAGAACTGTAACAGAAAAAGAACTGTACAAGCATATCTCACTGTAAAATTACCTTATTTGATGAAAACATTAGTAATTTAGACAGGTGGTGCATATCATAAGAGTACAAGACATAATGTGTATGGAGTATTTTGTTCATCTACAAATACAGGAGTATTTTTAATGAAACTAATAACTGTTTTGTGACATTGTGAGTCCTGCTAAGCTTACAGCACAGAACGTAAGTACTTCCACTAACAGCTGTTGGAAACAAAAATAGGACCTTCTAAACACGTTGCCTATTTAGATGCTTGAAAGTATTTATACTGGCCATACACCAAGGAGCAGGAAGACAGAGACAAGACTGCTTTTTCACCACTTGTTCTGATTGCAACCAGTTTAATTTAGCAGGTGAAAGTTATCTCTAGCTCATCAACCAGTACTGGATTTGACTGGTAGTCCTGTCAGGTTTTCTAACATTTGGCTATACCCAAAGGAAAGCCAAACCACGCACTCCAGTGCAACAGAAAAATTAAATCCTCAGAGACAGAGCCCTGTGAAGAAATATTCAGCAGACAGCAAAATCACCTGGCTTTTAAATATACACGGCCTGTTAAAGTTGCTCTCTCACTTCCTAAAGGAAGGCCTCAAAGACGCAACACAGACTGAGAGGGACTTCATGGAGATGCACTGTTCCATTCCCTTGAGGTTCTGGTGATGAACAAGTACCACCCCACTCATGGCTAGAAAGCTATTCACAAGTGCTGAACTTCAAGCATGCTGGATGAACCCCTGATTAAATACATGATTTGTCTCTATCAGTAGTGCCTATAGGAAGCCCCAAAGGAAGGTGCCAAAAGTCCCTCAAGACAGAAGTAGAAAACATTTGTCTCGGGGCAACTTTTACCCACAGTGTTTCGTGCTGATTTCCAAAGCTCCTGCATACTGGCTGCTGTTATTTGGTATTTCTGTTTTTACAAATGTCCTACTGTTCATTCCTCAAATGTAACGTTTTGATCATGGATTCCAATGGGAAATGTGTTCTACTGCTGCGCTGCAAAAACAATTCAGTAAAGCTTTAATTTCCACCAATTCCAAAGCCTTAATTACTATCTTATTACTTCATTTACTATCTTAATAGTAAATATCTATAATAATATCTCACATCTTCCTAAACAGCCCCATTCTTTTAAACTTCTCTTCATGACAGCTTTTTGTAGTTTTTACTCTTGTAATCTTTTCCTGTGTTCAACCCAAGGTCCTTTGAGCTACAATGTTCTAAGTTATTAAAAATAAAATCAAGGTAACAAAGTGAAATTGTAATTGTGATTGTAAACACAACTGTTAAAGGTCTTTACTAGCCTGTAAATAACACTCCTTTTCTTTCTAGAGTTTAGATATCTTGTGTAAAGCCTGAAAGTTTCAGTATTTCCCTCAAATGCATCTACTCCACATTTCTCTGCTTTTTCTTCACCCAAGTGGATCACGTTTCTCAAAGCTCTAAGATTTTCCCTCAGCTTGCTTAACCAAAACAAGTTGTGCCACATACAAATATCGTTACATCAGTACTTGTTCTGATTTGTGGATCATTAATAAAGCCATTAATCACAACTGAATTTAGTATTAAACATGAAGGTGAGATTCCCTTATTAACCTTTTGCCTTCTTCCCTGTCTCTTAGCCAGAAACAACATATTTTAGCTTTGAGTTTCCTACAGATGAGTCAGTCAAACGTGAATAATCACCTGCAATATCTGTTACTAAATGAACATGACTGGAGCGCCTTCAATCCATTGCAAAGCACATCTCAACCGTGTGTACCTTCCTCCTTGGTAACCACAGCTCTGTTGCTGGAGGTTAGCTTTCATCAGGCCTGTTTGCCACGTGAAGCATTCTCACAGCAGCACACACAGCAGCGTGTTCAACGGAGATAATTTATTTAGCCATATATCACGGGTTACTACAGCACCAGTTTAACAGCGAAAGGTTATAAATATTATTAATAAGACTAACAAAACTTCTCAACATATCTAATAACCCACTGATCACAATCCGTCCCCTCATTCACCTTTGCCCCTCGTAGCTTTCATATTGTTACACTGATTTAGGAGCCAGGAGCTCAGGGGAGCAGCAGGAACCTATTTTAATGCAGTTACTTATTTCTTTCCCTTTCAAATATCACAGCTTCCTAGAAACTGAAATGAATGCATGAATGTGTAATTTTAAGTCTTCAGATAGAGCAGAGTTTAGTACCACTATTTCTTGTATTTCAGAGAAGAGGGACAGTTGCAAATACGTGCTAAAACACAGCTTTATGGATAACTGCTCCCAATAAATTAATTACTAGAGACTTCCAGTTTTGAGCTGAATCTGTGCTGTAACTCCCAACTATGTGGTGGCATCACTGTTCAGATTGTTGAGAAGAAACATAGCAGACAGAGCTTAAGTATTTCACTCAGCATTTCATATCATAATTCTGAGATTATTACTTTAATCACTTTAACAATCACAGAAAATTCCAAGATAGCATGCGCCCACAGAGACCATTGAGTCCAACTCCCATCTCCAACACAGGATCATCCAAAATTCCAGCTGTACATCTAAAAACCTGGCAGCTCAGGGCAGCCCATTCCATGCCCTCCATCCTGTGGGGCAAAGCCTTTCCCTAACCCTCACCTGGCCCTGCCCTGGCACAGCTCCATGCCATTCCCTCATTCTGCTCTGGGCTGAGCAAACTGGGATCTCTACTCCTCACATCTTCCCCTATATCCTTCACCATCTCCATTGCCCTCCTTTGGAAACCCACTATTAGTTTCACATCCTCACACTGTGGTGTCCAAAACTGCACGCTGTGCTTGGAGTGAGGCCACACCAACTTATCATAACCTCCCATCATTCTCTTTTTATGGAAAACCATCCACCCCACCATTAATAAAGCTACAATTCGGGTTGTCCAGGCAGTAGCTGCCCTTACCACACCTATCACTCAACTGTAGAAGGCAGCCAAGTTATGCATAGCTAAAACTCACCTCCTAAATGGAATTTTTTCCCCTCATCAGCTTTTTGTTTGAAATTCCCCAGAACAACCTTTGTTTCTTTCTAGCATTGCACATCCTTATTAGCAAGCCTCTTGGGTTAACACCAGAAGTTTCAAGTGAAATTGTGAATTTAGCTTCCATTACCTTCTTGGACAGCAATCTCAACAAAATGTTTTGTCGCCCCTTTTTTTATTTAATTATTTTGTAACTCAACTAAAAACAATCTTAAGTGTGCATTTCATGTGTTTCCAATTCAACTCCTCCTAGATTTTGAAACTTCCACCATTTTTCATTAGTATATCACTTCTGTAAAATCACAGAATCACGGAATGGCCAGGGTTGGAAGGGACCTCAAGGACCATGAATCTCCAACCCCCTGCCACACGCAGGGCCACCAACCTTCCCACCTAATGCCAGCCCAGGCTGCCCAGGGCCCCATCCAACCTGGCCTTGAACACCTCCAGGGATGGGGACGGGGCATCCACAGCCTCTCTGGGCAGCTGTTCCAGCACCTCACCACTCTCTCTGTAAAGAATTTCCCCCTGACGTCCAACCTAAATCTCCTTTCTTTCAACTTCAAACCATTTCCCCTCGTCCTGCAGTTATCTACCCTTTCAAAGAGTTGATTCCCCTCCTGTTTGTAGGCTCCCTTTAGGTACTGAAAGGCTGCAATGAGGTCACCCCACAGCCTTCTTTTCTCCAGGCTGAACAAGCCCAGCTCCCTCAGCCTGTCCTCATAGGGGAGGTGCTCCAGTCCCCTGATCATCTTCGTGGCCCTCCTCTGGACCCTCTCCAGCAGCTCTCTGTCTTTCTTGTACTGGGGGCTCCAGACCTGGATGCAGTACTGCAGATGGGGCCTCACAAGAGCAGAGTAGAGGGGAACAATCACCTCCCTGTCCCTGCTGGCCACCCCTCTTTTGATGGAGCCCAGGATACCATTTGCCTTCCAAGCAAATGATGCTCCCGTTACTCTGCTTTAATTAGAATTCTTGATGACGGCTTTGCTGACTCACCCAGCAGTCTGAAACACCAGAATTCAAAACGTTCTGAAAAACCTTTTCATCAATTAAGTGCCAGCGACAAGTTATTATTTTATATAATACCCTTAGCTCTAACAAACCTCAGACTAAATTCAGCAGAAGGAGCTCTTGAGACAGGATTAAAATCAGACCCAGTAACTGCATTAATTCAACAGGTAACATGAATAAAAATCCATCCTGACCAATCAGAAGCTTGGGAGTTTCCCAATTTCAGTGTCCTCCTATGCAATGTTCAGACAGTGGATTTGCTCATCCGTGGAACAAGAAGAAATGATTAAAATTGTAAAATTGTCTTTTTGAAGACTAATGTGCCATTATTATTAACAGTTAATATTATTAACAAGCTAATACAAAATCTCACTTTCACTGTGGATGTAAAAATGTAGCCAGCTGTTTTTCCTCTAATCTGCAGCCCTTCTTTAATTAAAAAATATGACAAAAAAAAACCAGTTTATTTCAGCATCTGAGAAGTATTTTTAAGAGATAAATGTAAAAATACATTATAACGTTAAGTAGTAGCTTCAGCCAGGATCTATTCAGCTATCAAGACTGACGCTGCAGTTCATGATATAATGCCACCTTGCATATGTCACCGATTTGGAGATGTCACTTTTTCAGCTAATAACAAATTGCAAGTTTAACAACTCACTTTCCATTCTGAGATATTTTAATCTTTCTTCTTGTTGTGACAGGCAACAAAAAAAAAAAAA
Organism: Phasianus colchicus; assembly: GCF_987193195.1. Taxonomy (NCBI): domain Eukaryota; kingdom Metazoa; phylum Chordata; class Aves; order Galliformes; family Phasianidae; genus Phasianus; species Phasianus colchicus. The sequence goes on along the minus strand of NC_143447.1, from coordinate 3,566,499 downwards.
GATTAAATTTAGTCAGGAGATTTGACACCACGGCAGGCTGACTTCTATTTGTTGATTACTATTGATTTTCTTTGATACTTCATTTAAAAATCAATAGCCCGAAAGAAAAATAGGCAAGGTTTACACAAATTTAAACATGCTATTGTATGCTAGAAGAGGCTACAGTTTTGGCAGGGCACTGGCATCCAATTATGAGAAAAGCTCTTAACAGGTGAAACCAAGGGCTCCAGATCGATATTCAGTTTTCTTTCTCAATCAGAGAAAGTGGCCATAAATTAGGCTCATCAGTATTATTTTCAAGACACACTCAAAGCAAATAATTTAAATTTGGTTTCAGCCTTCTGTGGCATTCATAGTAAAGGACAAAAAGTACAGTTCAGAACAAAATTTAAAACAAGCAAACAAACAAAAAACAACCCCAAACAAAGCTTTACTACCTGGAGTTCATCCGTGCTTTTAACTTTTTGGCTTTCTTTTTAGTTTTTTGCTTCTCCTCTCCGTCTTTTAATGGCTCCACAGGAACAGAAGTCTCAACCACAATATCCACAATGTACTTTTTTAATGACAGGTGCTCCTGCAGAAAATTGAAATAATATTTCATCTTACTGCGGATCAAGCGGCCTGCAGATTATCTTCCCAGAAAACCACAGTGGAAAACATTAAAAATGCTACGAAAACGAATAAAAATTTTAGAATAAATGTTAGTTTAAATATTAGCTGCATTCCCTCTATTTATACTGTAGAAAAATAACATGAGTAAATGCACTTGAGAAAATTAGTAGCTAACCACAAAAACATGGTGGTGCCTATGTTGAAAATCAGTATTTTGTAGCTGAGAATTTGCTTTATCAAATACTGTTATTGTGCTCTGTTGAAGTTTCCATCTAAATACATGGGAGTCATTACTATTGAAGCAACCTATGTATTTTACATCACGATTGAAGTTGTAACTATCAGTTAAATGAAAGTGCCCTTCACCTACTGAAAAGAGAAAGTAACAGGCAAAGTAAACGTGAAGCTATTGGTCAAAGGAAAAATCTCTATTGCTAGGAAAAGTCCCACATGCTTAAGAGATCACTAAAGGTTTTAGACGGCTAAAACAATTTATCCTGCAAACAGTAAGAGACAAGATGCTAATTACACAACTAATGTGCATTCTGACACAAAATTAGACAACTTGAGACCAGATGAAGTCGTTAGATATTTAAAAGGTTTCCAAGAACACTCATTGTGTGGGTTAGAATGGAGTATCATTTTTTTGTTATTATTTTTTCCCTCCAGCAGCTTGTGTGCCTCAGTCCTGGAACTCATTCTTTTTTCTATTCTACTTCTTTTGCTCCATTCCTATAACACACTGTTCAGAAAACACAAAGGATTCAACCACCAGGAAATAGATTATCTCACACCAGAGATCATGGCTATTATAAAGAGAAACTGAAGAATTATTAGAAGTAGGATAGGAGAATAAATGTTGTCCCTCATGCTCAAGAAACTGTTATTTAACATATGAACTCCCAGTCAACATGCCCAGCCTTCTCCAAGTTGCCTTTTACAGCTACATGAAACCAGTGCCCAGATCTATCAGTGTAATTCAGTGCATTAAGTGAAATACCATTACTTTTCCTCTCATTAATGGATGTACACTTAAAGAACAGGTAAAAACTCAGTTGTCCATAGAAGATAAGTTTTAATTACAGTCCAGGTTTTACTTAATGCCATTCAAGAGAAAAGTCTATGTCATCACAGCAAGTGATTTTAAGTACACATTCTGTTTTGAGCTTTTAAAGATGTTATTAAAAAAAAATAGTTTCCTCCCGTATTAGATCAACCACAATGCAGTTCAAAATATGCATTTAAGATAAATATCATTTAGAGGTGAATAACTTAAAAGGTCATTCCCTCAAAGCTGTCCATAATTTGCACAGACATGCATGTTCCAAGAAGGAACATGGGATGCCTGCTGCACACAGTACTTTGCTCAGTTCTCTCAAGCCACAATTTATATCAGGTTCATTTTTACAAATAACAGTAAGCAAATAGTTTAATGCCAGTTATTAGAATATATTTGCTACATTTTTAATATAGGAAGGCTTATGTTTGTTTTCTAATAGAAAACTGAACGCATTATGAAGTATAATTCACTGCTTACTAGGATGATTTATCTGTTAAAATGATTAGTGTCACAATGAGAAGCTGTTATTCCTCTTTATTTATTATATATTCTTTAAATTCTATGGAAAAGGTGAAGTGTAACAAATCTAAAAACAATATTTTGCAGAAAACCTGTATTTTCTCTCGCTCATTCTTTCAGGGATTCAGGAAGATATTATGCCTCTTGAAAACAAAATAAATCTTGGTGAAACTCCCTGCAAGAAGATCATTTGGTGTTTGTAAAGCATTAGAACATGATATAACCTAGCAATACATACTTGGTCAAAACAGTAATAGAAATTTCTATCTTAAATCATACCAATGTAAAGTGAATGCTGAATTAATATCACACATAAGAAATCAAACACAAAAATCTAAGCAATTTCTGAAAATGCCAGTGCCTTTAACTTGGCTACACTGCCTTCTCTGTGTGGCTCCCAGCATACGTGAGCATTCTTCCTCAAAATATTGTTCTAGTGAACTGAAACTGTTTTAGTTATATGTGACAGCAATCTGAACAGCTTCTACAAGCATGCTTCCCAGTACTCAGATCAAATATTGCCTCCCCACTAATTATATGAATTAAATTTTAGCAGGAAATCCTTAAGGAAAAAAGCTCAAGGTACTTCAGAAGGCTGTCAGTTCCCTTAGTGCATAATTCAGTAGAACAAGAGTAAAACACACCAGCATCCAACAGGTCAGTTTGTAACCAGTTCAGAGTAGCATACAACATGAACCAGCACTGGGCTGGCTATGAAATTCCAGCTCACTTTTGTCTCCTCACAGAGATCATCCCTCAGCATCTACTCAAATAGCAGTCACTGGCTTTTCTCTTAACTTTCTTTTGTCGTAAGGCTCAAACTCCAGAGGGAATCAATGGCTTCAAGATTTTCAGTGCTAAGAAAATAAAGGACTCTCTTCTCAGAACAAGGTATCAATCGTCAGGGTACTTAGCTGTAGGCATCTAGAGGGTGCTCCCTTATTTTAATAAGGATTGTCTGATTGGATTGATACATACACCCCTAAACTAGCATCCCTTTGCATTGCTGTTTCCCATTAGTTTACATACATCACATCCTATGAGCAATACAAAGAACTGAGAAAAAGTATCAGGGACTAAAAAAAAAAATAAATAAATAAATTAAGGACTATTATTTGAATAAATGTTCTACATCCTTATTCAACACTGAAACTTTATATTTTTTTTTCCTTCCGTTATACTTCCAAACTATCTGCTATATCCTTCAAAGTGACTGTAAGAGCAAAAGGAAGAAAGTGCCCTTTGAAATGGACACCATATTAGAAACGGGGCACATCGTCTTCATTCAGGTGCAGTCAACCCAGCGTTCTACATGAGGGCAACAGCAAAGCCACCATCCAGCTTTGGACAGGTAGCACCAAGAGAGACAAAGAACGATGTCCCCTCTGCAGACACTCATTTTTTCCCCAATCTGCTCTGGGGCTTAACAGAAGATTTAGGGGAACTGCAGGGTTCAACAAGCACATTCATTTGTCAGCCTGTGGGGGCCAGCACAGGTCTGGCTGTCAGTGGCATGAAGGATGGCTACAAACAGTTTCGTTCACGTGAACTCAAGCACTTACATGAGGATATTTCTCAGAGTTCTCAGCTTTCAAGTGTGGCAGTTAGGATTAATATCAGACTTCATAGTTAAAGCTCATTCAAGTCAGACTAGAGTATTAGCATCTCGTGTCACAAAACCCATCACTTTCTGAGCGCACAGATCAAAGAGCAGGACATCACTGCGGGCAGATCACCGCTCAGGTGTGAAACAATAACGAAAAGCTCAGGATGCAGTGGCTGTTTAAGTCTGGGAAGATGGCTGCTGCCAAGAATGTGCTTCAGAGCAGTGCAGAAAAGTTTAATCCTATGGATTATTAAGCTCCTAACAGTTATCTGAAAAAAAAAAAACAACAACCACCCAACCCAAAATCTTTTAATCCACTGAGCCATGCTGAAGAACTCTGTCTGATCCTTCAAATAATAAAGTTCTTAAGTCATTTTACTCACACAACCATTGGTTAGAGAGGTTAACATACCAAAAAAAGTAATTGCTCTAAGTGTATTGAAGTGAGTCTAGCCAACACGCAGCCTGAACTGCAAACTTATTTCATCTCTTGAATGCTTTAAGCAACAATTTCATCAGTGAATTTCAGTTTTTTTCCCCTCATTTCCAATAAAGGCAATGCAGAGTAACTGGGTAATCCATTCACTTCTACCTGAAAGCCTTTTTAAATTTTTTACAATTATTACTATACAAGTCAACGCTAAACACATTAAGACTAATTTACCTTCTCCATAGATGCAACCTGGGGTTTGTTTCATGACAGTGAAGACACGTTACTGACCTGATTCTGCACTATACTGAACATCTTACATAGAGAATTACTCCACACCCTCAGATACTAGCAAATCTCATACTAGCAAACCTGGAGACTCAGGCCATTGTAAATGCAAAGCATTAAGTGAAGGCAATTCTCTAGTGAAAGCTTGCTATTAAGATCTGTATTCTTACCTACCAGAAATGTTGCTTTCATTGTAGTTTCCCAGTTTCTACACCAGCAACCTCAATTCTAGTTGTGCAGATTCTCAAGAGCTTCGTTTTTAGAAGTGATGTAGAATATAGGACTAAACCAGCAAAAATATTAACTTTTTTTTTTTTAATCCCAGGATTATAATAAAGCCAGCTGTGATGGTCATTAAGCATCAGATTTCTGCCATCATTTCTCATTCTTGATAACTCATGCTCTAATGTGCACAATTAACATCATTTCTATGGAAGAGCAAGGTATTAACTTCCATGACAGTGGCAGAACCTATGCCACAAAGAACAGGTGAGCTCAATGTACAGCTGCAAAATAGGAGAACAGGAACTGAATGTAGATATATGTCTTCACGATCATCTGTACACATTCCTCTATGCATTCATGCATGGCAATGGCTCAATAATGCAGTAGAGTAGAAATACTCCCTCCAATGTTATTTACATGCAATCATCTCAATAAAAGCTTATTTAAAAAAATCCCTGGGTATACAGCACCTTTTTCTCAGGGGGAGAGTGTCTATAGCTGAGAAAGCATATGAAACATAAGATGGTTAATAGAAACAACTTGATATTTAATGGCATTCTGTATATAGATGACATCATTTAAGAATGTCATTTTAAACTTGAGTTTCACAGACCTCTAGTATTTTTAATGTAACGTTGAAGACCATTTAAAAACAATCAAAAGAATCTCCTGTACAAACATCACTACTTCATTTACAAAGAAGGTGATATAAAATGACATTAAATGTGCATGTACAACTGCAGCCTCAACACAGCAGATGATAAGATTATTAACAGGAGTCTTTGCTTTTCCTCTCTTTTTCTCGTGTCTCAGCCATTTTGATTTCTGCTCACTGAGAATCCTGAAACTTTCCAAAATGCAACAGATGGACCTCAAATACCAACTCTATGAGAAACTGAGTTGCCAAAACCAGTATAGCTAAAACTCATAAGGACGCCCATGAAGTCACATTCTTGCTGGTTATTGCTCTGTCCCATTCAACTGTCTGAAACAGGGAAAACTACCTAGATCTCTTGTTACCTTAAAGTTTATCGTTTCATTTGACAAAGCACTTCTTATAATCAAGTTTTCCTCTATATGCCAAATTAAGTCTCTTGATCTTGTATGATATTTCTGTATCACAAAGATTACATCAACATTGTCTGAAATAACTACATTTTTCAGATTCTAAAATAAAGGTAACTGCAACATTTTCTGTTAACTATGCATTGGAGCCCCCAGTACAAGAAAGACAGGGAGCTGTTGGAGAGGGTCCAGAGGAGGGCCACGAAGATGATCAGGGGACTGGAGCACCTCCCCTATGAGGACAGGCTGAGGGAGCTGGGCTTGTTCAGCCTGGAGAAAAGAAGGCTGCGGGGTGACCTCATTGCAGCCTTTCAGTACCTAAAGGGAGCCTACAAACAGGAGGGGAATCAACTCTTTGAAAGGGTAGATAACTGCAGGACAAGGGGAAATGGCTTTAAGTTTAGGGAGGGGAGATTTAGGTTGGATGTCAGGGGGAAGTTCTTTACAGAGAGAGTGGTGAGGTGCTGGAACAGCTGCCCAGAGAGGCTGTGGATGCCCCGTCCCTGGAGGTGTTCAAGGCCAGGTTGGATGGGGCCCTGGGCAGCCTGGTCTGGCATTAAATGAGGAGGTTGGTGGCCCTGCGTGTGGCAGGGGGTTGGAGATTCGTGATCCTTGAGGTCCCTTCCAACCCTGGCCGTTCTGTGATTCTGTACTGAATCTATGAAATGCTGAGGTGACACAGTTGAGTACAGTTTGTAAGCTCTATACTTGAGAAATATTTCAGCATCAATAGATTACAATATAATTCATTACAAGAAAAAAAAAACAACACAACTGCTCTCAGCTCAAGGACAAGATTAACACAGAAACACCACTGAGGTGAGGACACAGTAGTTTTCATTAAGAGATATCAAACAGATGAATGCAAAGAACACTTTCTAACAACCCCATCTTAAGTTGGAATATTTCAATTAGTGGTAAAACTTGAAGAACAGCAGCAAAACCAAAATACGAACTTCAGAAATCTTTATAATAGCACTATTAAGTTGTGATGGAAGATTTGCCAAAAGAAATGATTCCTAACAAAGTTTCCTCGTTCTAAAATTAGGACTGAATGCAACACCAATACTTATTTCCATTTCCTTTCTCTTTAAAGAGTTGTCTTGTTATGAATTCTGCCTGGGGCAAGATTGCATAGGAAGAACAACATTGCAGAAAAGCATCTGTATTCGCTCAAGCTGAGAAAAAAGCAACAACCTGGCATTTGTTGCCGTGGGGCAGTCATAAGTTAAGATCCTGTGTTTTCAAGTGCATATCACTCCACAGTAGCTTTCATGAAGCACTTTATTCCTCCTAATACATAGCAGGAGCAGCCAGGGAAAAAAGGCCCTGGAAATCCTTCCCTCGGAAGCCAGTCAGTCACAGGCAGGAGCTGCCAGGATCATCAGGCTGTATATCAACCTCTTTCTGCTGGTTTCTGTAAGCTCTGAAGGAACCTGAGCTGCCACAAACCAGCACTGAGTTCCATCCTGCTGTACAGCAATGGGTGCGTGAAGGCCTGACCTTTCATACACAGTCTATCTCATAAAGCACACGATACAGCACTTCACTAGCTGTGCTGCAATTTTGTGGAAGCTACGCAATTCATGGAAGCAGGAAACTCTTTCAGCTATTGGACTTTCACCCAAAACATTGAGCCAAAATGACCATCCTGAAACCTGAGCTTCTTTCTCTATTATTCTTCATACCCGTTCCTTTCTGCGTTTCTGATGGAAACAGAAGTGACAGAATACCCCAAGACTGGTTATTCTTATTATTGTTGTATTCCTTCCAACCTTGAATCTCCAAGTTTGGAAAGAAAAGGCATTCTTCTAAGTTTCCCAACCCAGTTCTGCAGGCCAAGGCAACTTGAAAAATATCTGACACCGGCTATTTATTGAAACTCAATCTTCAGCATCTCCCAGCGCTTGTTTTTACTTTCCTATCAAGATTAAAATAATAGAAATGAGGAAGATCATAAATACTTGCAGAGACTTAGATCGTATTGCAAAAGATGTTACTAATCTGCCACTTCTTTTATTTAAGAAGTCAATAGTAAACCAAGTATTTTGTATAAATATAAGGTAATAAGGCAAATCTGTTGAAGCCCAGGTATGTGGGCTTTTGGATATACACGTAGAGGATCTTTACTTGTTTCAAAATAAGCAATATTCTGTAATGGTAGGATATAATTAAAAAAAAAAGGCCTTTGATATTTATTACCAAGGTCAGGAATTACAGTTTCTCGCTTGCATATTACCACCTAAAGGATGTATTTGCCAAACTGTGAAAAGATTTTTAAGGTTTGATTCTAAATCATATTACCGCAGGAATATTCGTTCATGATTTTATTACATGCTTCAACAAAACTCCTCAGTATTCTGATTTTTTTCCTCACAGCTTAGGACAGTATTTAATATAGAAAACAGATGCCCAAGTAGACTGTATCAAATGTAGAATTCAGTCTTCAATGTTACAGCCAATGACAGCCTGAAACACAAATGGCCATTAATTCTCAATCCTAAATTAGAGATCCAATGTTGTTATAAAACCACGAGCCATGACACACCTCAAAAAACAGGGAAGATTCAAGATAATGAAGTTAATTACCTATTATCATTAATAAGAATTATAACAAGTACTTTGTATGTGACGAAACACATTAAACGAAGTAACAGATAATGAAATATTTTCTCAAAATCACAATTTTAAATATCCAGTCAATTTTTACGTAAGAATATACTTCAGAAAGTGAGTACAGAGCACTAAAAACCTTTAATTCTACATTCAAAACCAAAGGCTGACCTCTCATGCAAAGTATTCTTTCATTCACTTCTTGAAGTGGTTTTTTCATTCTCTCAATGAGGGACTGTTTTTTTTAAGCACGTACAAACTAAACAGTGTTTTCACTGCAAATACTGACTGTGCTTTCAGCCACCTTGCTTGCCCATAAATTCAATGATACGACAGGCGTGCCACAAAGATATATGGCAAACAATATTCCGAATAGTAGGTTCAGATATTCCTTGTGATTTTTAATATCATTTCCTTTTCTACTCATCACTGCAAACTGCAGGAGCAGAAGGCAAAGGAAAGCTGTTTCTTCTGCTGCAGACTGGGGAGAAAAGCTGGAAGGCACTGACGTTGTTATAGGGCTGCAAGGGCAAGAATGAGAAAGGGGGAAACACGAGTACAGCCAGCCCTGCCAGCAGCAGCTTCTCTTGCTGGCTGTGAGTGTTTGAGATATCAAAGCCAAAAGGAGGAAGGGTGCAGATGTTGGCCATGATCTATGACAGTTAAAGACACACCCAATAAACAATTAATCACATTTTGGCCAAGAAAAGCCCAGCTTTATAATCTATTAAATGGAAGAAGCTGTTGCTGCACAAACTACAAAAAAAAATATAATTGATCCACACTGAGAGATATTCTGAAGGCAGCATCTTGGATTAAACTTCACAACTGCAGGATGGTTTTTGGCCACTTCTTGCAAGCAGTGCATTCACAGCAGAATGACAAAGCCTGTGCTGAAATGATTCCAGGTAGGCAACAGGTATGAAACATCCACAAAAATGGGCTACAGATGCTTGGCCTAATTCTGTTCCTGTGCTACACAAAGCCCTCTAAAGAACTGTTCCTTCCTTGAGAGAGGAAACAAAACTGAGCAACAGAGAAAAACTGAGGAGAAAAAAAGATAGGCTACTGTCAATGCAGCTTTGCAAATATCTTGTCTGGGCTAAGGCTAAATGCAACAGCACCCCATGCATGGGGCTGTTCAAAGCTCACACCTGCTGCTATTCTCTACTATGTGTGAGTACAAATACATCTTGCAGAGCACTGTTCCCCAACAGTTTGGTGTATGTAGCCTTACGTTTAACATGCAGCTATGCCTAATTTTGCCCTTTCAAATAAAACAAAAGAGAAAGTTAAATAGTAAATGGTAGTTGGATAACTATGATCAGATGCCAAGAAAGTGAATTTACAATGGAGTCTATATTCTGTCGGGGTAAAAGAAACAGGAATATTGACCAAACTATCTACCAGAAATGATTTAAGTGTTACAGAACATGAGGTCTGAGTCTGGACTGCTTCCTTGCATAGCAATGGTCACAACTGATAAACAGTACAACACAGGCATCATCAACTCTCTGAACAAGAAAACTTGTAAATAAGAAAAAAGAGAACATGTCAGGTACGAAAACATTGCCATAATTCTTTCCCTTATTAACTTCCTCAGTAAAAATAATGGAAACAGCATGGAATTTTGAGAAAGCGGTTTGACTTTTTAAAGGAAAGCATCCACCACTCATACACTTCTTACAGTTCCTAAGAACATCAGCTTCTCCTGTGTGCTGTACAGGCCATAAACCTTACAAGGCTAGAACAGAATTTGGAGCAGCACAGCTCTGCTTTTCCAGGCAGCCTCTCACCACATCCTGGCAAAAGAGCAATCTTGCCAGGGTAATAGCATCTGTACCAGGGGAACTTGCCAGCACAGCTATGCACGTTGTAAATCAGACCCCTCTACAATCTAGCCTTGCACCAGAACTGCTTGCACTGCAACCCCAGCCAACTTGACAACCCACATGACAGATCGAGCTATTGCTTGTCCGTCTGATTTTTTCTTAAAGGGAATGTGGGTGGGCTTAATCAACCATGTCTTCCTATAAATCCTCACATTTTAACACTGTCAATCTTCAGACAACAGGAACTGCTTCTCTCCATCACCAGATTGTGTTCTCATTTGAACTAAATATATCCCTAAGAAGTTATTTCATTTAGATTATGACCGAAAAGTCTGTTTCCTTCTCTGATTAAAAAAACATTCTTCACATTTGCAAATAAAGGGCTGTTAATATTCCTCCATCTTTTTTTTCTTTTGAATACATGAGTACATACTTTATATATATATTAACCAACTTCCTCTCCTGCCAAGCTATTCATTTCATATGTTTTTTCAGGAGTACCTTTCATGGAGTAGAAGCATTCATAGATGGCATGGAATTACATGGCTTATATTCCACACATCCCTTTATTCAACACTATTTGAAGTGCCATAGGAGATAGGACAACAAGTTGAAAGAAGGAAGCTAGAATTATAACGTAATAATTCTCAAAGCAAATGAGGACAGACAAGACAAGAAAAAAATAGAAAGCAGAGGAACAAAACCAAACACCCCCAGAGCTACAGGTGGAAGGAAAAGCATAGAAAGTCCCTGTAGAGATCTCAGCCTAACGAGATCACAGTATGCTGCCTTAGGGCGTTTACATGGGCACTGTTTTGGTCATGTCAGTGGCCTCTATATGAGAAGTCCTTTGTAGCACATCCGCTCTGATTCAGCAAAAGAAGTCATAACTTCAACCTGACTAATCAGTTCCAGTGACACTGAAACCAAATGCATGCTTCGTTTACCTGTTTTGCTGAACTGAAAGCAATATGAATGTTAAGGCAGGGGACAGGAAATCAATAGCACAGAAAATAGCAACATAGAAAGAAGGTAAAGCTGTAAGCTTGATGGAAGAAAAACTGCACTTCATCAGCAGGCACAATCTCCATAGGGAGGGAACACAGGCAGGACACTGTAATGCACTGAAGATCCCAGTGAGATGGCATGGGACAAAGATACCATTGCACATTTCTGAAACGTGACAGAAGAAAGACAAAATCCACCCTGTTGGAAGAGCTTTGCCAGCTATGCTAATAAACGTATTCATATGAGTCTGAACAAAAAAGGAATTAAAAAGAAGCAAAAAAAAGTGAACAGAGCTTAATTTGCTTTCACATGATAACCAGATTTTCAAAAGCAATAGAATTTTCTCTAAGAGGAATCTACACTCTTTTCAGTTTCAGACATGATGATGATGAATCCCCCTAAAAGGAAAGTCCAAAAGTTGGAGATGAAACAAAGCTGTCATATTATCTCAGAAATAACTTCATGTTTTTAGTACCTTTCTTCATAACAAAACTTTCCTTTCCAAGTTTCACCACATAATCACATTTACAAGTGAATTCATCTTCTTAATTAAAAGTCCAATACTACTGTCAGAAACTGCACAATAGATGTTTAATTCCAGAACAATGGAAAAATGCTACAGTTCAAAGTATACTCTCCTCTGAAGATGTTAAAGAACCCACAGATATTAGAGCAAAATCTGAAGTAATTATTTCTTTTTTATATCTGGTGAGATCAACCAGCATGCATGCACCCAGCCCACAGGAATCAGTGCCAGTGCTTCTGTGATGCAGCTTCTAGCTTTTTACTTACAGTCAAATCAACTAAAAAAAAATCCTCACTGTGTGAAAACATATTATACAACACACACTTAACTTCCAAAGTCTGAAGGACCTCTTTAAGTCTTACCTTCTGTAATGCTAATACGGACAAAACAAATACATTTAAATTCCTTCTGTGATTTCTCAATTAATAACAAAAAAATTCTATGGCCAGATTGCAATTATAAAAAAAAGAAAAAAGATTTCTTTCTAGACAGCTACCTATTACACTTAACAAGCTTAAAACAAAATGAGTCAAAGATCAAGAGTAACTTATCTGAGGTGTCAAGTGCATAAGGTTAAAGGTGAAATTTTATTAGGTCAGAGGTGATATAAATAAAATCTTTTATGTCAAAGAAGAAGGGTCGCAGATGAGATGTATATAATCTAAAGGCATCACAGATGACAAGTAATAACTTTAAGTAGTACAAGTGTGTTCTCATTGCAGATATCTTCACTGATTAAAAAATTGAAAACAGTGATGAATAACTAAAGATATTGCAGTGCTTCTCTGGACTACAGCTTTACTTCTACATGACATTCTGCATGTCTGCTCTCAGATACTCCAGAACTTACCTGAAGTTACTGCATTTCTTGTGGGGTAAGGCAAGGTTTGGCATTAACTGCCCACACTGAATAGAAAGGTACACAAAGTAGACTGCTTTCATACATAAAGTGATATTTCTACTTTACAGTAACCAGGCATCTAGCACATGTATCTATTGCTGCTCTCTAAAAAGACAAAACTGGAGTGGGGCCTCAGGCCAAGCAAACTTCAGATTACAATAGCACAGCTTAGAATTTTATACTCAGGCTATTTAAAATACAGATAAAAATAATGTAGTATAACGTATTGTTAAATTGCCAATAGATCAAATATAATGCATCACCTCAATTAAGAATACTTAAATCTGCTTTTGTAACCAGTTATAGTACATACTCCTTTTCCTTCTGGACTAACTCAAGAAATCCCATGTATTTACTCCAATCCAATGTTTTGATGAAAAGCAGGGGATTTAAGCACACGATGCTGGACACAATAAAATCAAGATATCTGTGCCCTCTAGTGGAATTTCTTTTTCACCAGCTGGGGCACAAAAACAGCTGACAATGCGATCCCCCTTTCTGGAGGACACAAGTGTTAAGCTACCAACCAAATGTTGTGCACAGTGTGTAACTACTCTCAGACCAAACAACATCTAATTCACTTTTTGCTCCATATTGCTCTGAGGCAGTGGCACAGCAAGAACCAATCAGCTGTGGCTAGCTAGAAGCAAATGAAGGCTAAAAAGGAAGGAAAGGCTAAAAAGTAAAGGGAAATTCAGTGCTACAGGCTGCCCACTCTTTGGTGCATGTAGTGATATGATGGAATTCTGGGAAGTCTCACAGCTCACATGTATTTCTAAGCATCTGGATGCAGTAAGAAGGCTTCTCCCTTATATGGAACTACAGAAACCCGCTATTTAAAATCTAATTCAAAACAACTCTCACAAGCCACTGTAAGAGAGCAGGAAAGAAAGAGACAAGAAACTGCATACTTTTGTTGCAGTTTGGAAAGGGCAAACTGCAACTCAGCAGAAAACGTTGCATCTTCCAGTGGCAGACACTTCTGGAGACTGGAGCACCTCAATGACTTAACTCACCAAAGCTTTTTACAAAGGGAAAGACAGTATCTGTGGCAATGATGAGCTGTAAAAAGAACAGTTCAACCAGTAACCACAGTAACAAGAACCACGCAGGAAAGAAACATCAGGATTACTAAGCACTAACATCTGAATAGCTTTGGCTGGAAAGCTGCTGCAAAAAGATGCTGCAAGATTCTTCAGCTCTTCATCAAAAGCTACTTGGAAGAAGCAAGAGATAAAGGAACAACTAAGGGATTGCCAAAGCTGCTAGTAAGTCAAAGTAAGATAATTTAAAATAGCATTTGAGTTTAAAAGGGGAATTTTATTTGTCCATTCTAAATATCTTGAAGGATCATCCTTGTGGGGAAGCTATTTAACAGATATACAGAAGAAGCCTTTAATAAATGCAGTGAAGAATGCTTATTATTTGGAAAGGAAAGGAGAGAAAATTAAAACTCACAGGACATGAAATATGATGATAGGAAGAACACCTTTGGATTAGCAGGAGAGCAATTAGTCACATTTCTATATACAACCTTAAATTGCCTTATGTATCTGAAGCCCTGGTTTCTTTCATTCCTTTCCATAAGTATTCTGTACTCAAAAAGGCACTGATATTCCCATGCTAACACAAATATCTTTGGTTCCTTTCATTTCTAGGAATCTTCATGACTTTCTCAGGATAAGAAAAGGAAATTAAAATAGAAAAAGGTTATTGAAAAAAAACATACCACTTCTTCATCTGAAAGCTCTCGTCCTTGTATGCTACTGTTCTCTCTCACAGCTTGTTGGTGTTTTTTCCCTTTAATGTGGCTAAAAAGGTACACTTCTGATGAAATCTGCAATGACAGTGAGTTATCAGTTATTTTTTACCCTTAATAATCAATACTGAACATAGAAATAACACTATTTTTAATATAACATATGCCAGTTTCTCAGAAGTTCAGAATCTGTCACCTAATAAAGTAACATCAGTTACTGTAAACAGCATTAACATTGTGTTTATTTTTACTAAAAAGAGCATTTGTGCTTTTGTCACACACAATTTCACACAGACATTTCAACATCACAAGGATATCTACAGAGGAACGTACTGTTAACTGCAACTGAAGATTACCTGAAAACACTTACCTGACAAGAGAGCAATATTCTGTCATCAACAGAAAACAAATGCATATTGATCATGAAAAAAAAAAAGGTGGCTTTTCCCCCCCTCATTTTTAAAGAATATTTTAGGTTATTGTTTCAGCAGACTATTTCCACAGCTGTGTTACTGATCCCAACCCCAAACCACCCCATGTTCTTCATGCTAACTCATTCCTACTCAAAGGCTGGCACAGCTGCCTATGTGACCACAAGGATCGCTTCTGTGATACAAATGCTGCATCCTGAATGCTGATAATGCAGCACACAGAGCAGATTTCAAAGAATATATATGCAGTGGTTTTTCATTTTCACATCTCGAGCACAGAACTGAATCCCTCAACCTAGCTGACGTGAACATCTTTTGTGCAGATCTTTAGAGCAAATGACACAATGATTTCCTAGCCAGCAGAGGAATGTTAAAATACGTTGCCTTCTCATCTCATTCTGATTTTACTCTAATTTCACCAATTAATAACAGTTACATTCTGAAAGACATGAATGAATGTGTAGGAGTCCAGCCTGCTGAACCAAGGGTTTCTGTTCCAGCACTACCTGAAGTGGTCGTATGCACTCTTAAATCAATGAATGAAGAGTAATCATAGAATGACAGAATCATAGAATGGCTTGGGCTCAAGGATCATCAAAGCTCCAATCCCGCTGCCACCCTCCACATTTAATATCATGTGGGACAGAAGGCTTTGCAAGTCAATGAAAGCAGTTATCAACAAGAACTGACCTCCCTGTTTCCTACTCAGTGATTGTATGGCTCCCTCTTCTCTACCATTCCTCTGGCACGTAGAATGGTACACATAAGAAGAGATAGCCTGTCGAGAGTGAAGGTCTGCCAAGCCAGAACCTGGCTTCTGATATGACCATGAAGTAGATATTCAATGGAAAGTAAAAGAACATCAATTGTTCTCTTCAACACTAAAAGCCTCCAATTAAACTCAGCTTGAGAACTTCCTGGGCTCACTGTGTTTTGTCCTTCAGGGAATTTCAGTCCAATGAAACTTGTTCAGTCATCCCCTGAACACATATTAAAATCAAGTCTCTGCAGGATCTTGTAAGAAGGCTTTCACAGCTCAGCAAACAGCTATGTAATGAATCTCATTCTTTGTATCTAGATTTTTTTATCTAGCTTCATTTGATGATCCCTCATTTTTTATAAGACAGAGCTAACAACTGAGTACAGTCCAGACCATTACACCTCTGTTTCTACATGTACTTCAGATCTGCTGTAAACCACCCTGTTTATAGACAGAAAAAGCTGAAGTAAGGGGCACTTGACAAATGCATAAGGACACAGCACACGTACAGTGCTCTTATCTGGGAATGAAACACCATTTGTAGCTGCAAGACTCAGGCTGGCCTTGCAACTCTGACAGCAGCCCTCTGACTTACCATTACATTGCATAATGAGCACTGTTTTTTGCGCTCATACGGTGTGAGTTTCGGTGCGTAATCAGTATTAGCATGTCTTCCACTACTCAATTCAGCTGCCTTCTCTTTTCTTTGTTCAATTTGTTCCATGTGCCTTCTAATACTTTCATCATGCTGAATGCAAAGTAACAGAAGCAAAGGAAAAAAAGGGTATGAAATAAATGGTATAGAAATACTGAGAACTATTGAGAAGTTTGTACAGCTAGGATGAATGTATGTTAAACTGAAACTTTTTTTTCCCTGTAAGGCATTAGAAGTCACCACACAACACAGAGACTTTAACACCTGCTGTATCTGCAGTAGCAGGTACAGCTCTCTGGATTCTTTCTAGGGGTTTCACACCTAACTTGCATGGAAATGGAACAAACTCTTATTTAAAATCAGAGACCGAGGTTAAAAAAAAAGGTATCTCAGGACACATTTTAACATACTGTGAAATCTTTACTAAAGATACAGAACTTGTTCTAGAGAATTTCTGTATTGCTAATGTGTTTTTTCAACTAAAGTTTTTATTTTTACTTTTTATTTTTACCTTCAGCTGTATCTTTTTCTGCAGCTCTTCCATGGCTTCTTGTTGAGCTGCAGTAAGAGCTGCCAATCTCTCTTCTCGATCTCTAACAAAAAGATGATGAATGCAGAGGGAAACTTTTAGTAATATAGTGAGGCTGAAAAATAATGATAACGTCATAGTTTGCCTCTATTAACATTCTGCAGTCAACGACCATTTTCACTGAACCACAGGGAAGGCATACAATGGCAAATCAAAGAAAAACCATGAAGCAAAAAGGGAAATACATTTCATAATGAATATTTAAAGACACAGATAAAACTTTGACCAACAACAAACAAAACCAGTTACAAATGACAAGTGTTAAACCGATGCTCTAAAAAGTCACAATTCTAAATTTTCAAGTTGCCAAAGGGCAGCAAAACAATTAAGCATTTACTTTAATATTATTTCCTGCACAAAACTGCAGAGCCAGGAACTATTTTTGTTTCCTGTGTCTACAACCCTCTTCCAATAATGGAATCATGCCTTAAAGATCAGTCAAAGCTCCTTCCCAGTCTTTGCTACTGGCAGCTTTTAAGGAAAGATTCCAAAAGTATCACATCTATTGTTAGTGGACATCTGATATACATACAGGAAAATGAGATTTAAGTTGAAGTCATAAATAAAACCCAAGATTAATGGAAGATGCAAAGGGAATCCCCTGAGCACCACCCTACTGAAGAAAGCAAAAAAACCCACCAAAGTAACCACAGTAAAAATAGAAGGCTCAGATAATGTCACTTTTTGAAACGAAAAGTCACAGAAAGTATAAAAGCAGACAGGAGAGACAACAGGACAGGAAACAAGTTTAACAATAAACACTAAGAATACTTGGTCATTCAGAAATAAGCAAACTCTTCCAAATACCATGGACATAGACAGGAGAGTGAGAAAGAAATGATGGATTGGAAGCATTACAAACTTCAAACTGTTTCCCATGGAATATACAGAAAGACTGAACTAGTCTTTGATTTTGCTTTAAAAAAGAAAAACAACTTCTGACTTACACCATGAGCTGAAACAAATCATAACTAACACAATCCAAATCCAAAGTGTAGTTACTTCTTTCAGTCCACATTTTAAAATATTTGTTTAATCCTACAGACTAGGACAAATCAATATGGTTGCATACTTGGATTAACAGTGTTTGAAACAAAACTCTCAAGTTCCCACTTATAAAGCATCAATGTTATCCCTCTCTGGGCCCTCCTGAAATGCATACTTTTTACATTATTAGGTCACATTTTACAGTTGTTTTATGATTTCTATTGATAAGAACAAAATTTTCCACATAAGGGATTATAATCCTCAGGAATATAAAATCCACAGAAATGACATCTAAAACTTTACTGGAACATTATCATAAGGGCAGAAGGGTTTTAAAGTCAGTTCTAAACACACTAACCCTTTCATACATGTGCTTTAATCACCACCAGAAGCACATACACATAAAGCTTACACTGAAGCAGCTTTAAGAAGGTATTCCAAAAATGACTCATTGAAGGAAGCATCCTGCCTTTGGGGTGAGTCAAATCCTAGCAGAATCTGATCAAGTTGAAGGCAAAGACAGGAGGAGCAGTGCAGACAGTTTGCTGTCACACTCATCTCTCAGCTTTTGAACCACAATGCTTTGAATCCTGCTCTGCTATGTTAGAGAAATATCAGAACTCTTTATTAAGAGACAAGATTGAGGCCAGAGATAACAATACCAGATTGTAAGGCACCAAATGCACATCCTTTCCTACTCTCTGAGAAACAGAAGAATAAAGAGAGAAAAGGAGGGGAAACTCAATCTATTTCATTTAACCAGCACTTGTCAAAGAAAAAGAACTGCAAGTATCAAATACAAAGCAACTGAAAACTGAGTGTTACAGAATCAAATAAGAGGAAATTTGCTGAAATAGTGCTAACAGAGGGCAAATAGAAACTGCAACTCTTCTCATCACAATGAAAGAAGTAGGGGGCAATAAAGGCAAGAAGCAGTTATAAAACTGATTCAATAAGAAGAGTACAGGATTGTATACCTTAAGCCTTTAGACAAGTTCTAATTGTAGAGTACCACAGAAGGCTTGTTGTTCATCATCTTAAATAAACTAAAACCACGTCACAGCCTTTTGTCTGTGTAAAATATTAAAGTTTTGTTCCTCAATTTTCCAGCTTTCAAGAAAACCACCTTGTTTTTTCCAGATAAGCTCACAGGTATTCCATTACCTCAACAGCTACACAGACAGATGCCTGACAGAAGGTAGAAGAGGGCATACAATTTCAGAAAGATGTGGAAGTTTCACACATGCACACACTGTCATCTTGAAACAGCATAACCAGAAGTTTCCTCTCTGCCAGCCCTCACCTACCTCAAGAGAGTCAGATACTGAAAGAGGCCTTCCCTCTCACTCTCACTGTGACTGCAAGCCAAAACATTCAGGAGAAGTCCATGAAGTCCTGAGCAAGGCCACGGATCCAATTCACCATTACATGTAAACATCCCACTGAAAATGAACTCTTCATGATATCAAGCTATAATTGCCCATGATTTTTGAACATTAATCACTTTTTTCCATTTCAGAATATTTTATTTGGAGAAGAAAAACAATTCAGGATGATTTCATATAAAACAAGCTCAGACAATCAGAATGTTTAAACAACCACCATTGAATGCTTCATGCCATAAAACCTAAACAGAAGTTGTATTCTTCTTATGAAACGTTTGTGGTAGTGGAACTATAAGGAAAAAGTGAATAAAATCCAAATAGAACTAGGCAAATAAAACAACAAAGAGAAAGAAGCTTTTTCTGAATCAGACTTGTAAGTAAACCTTCCTTACACACCACACTGTCACACCCTACACCCAAGGGTGTACTTTCAATACTTTATTCTCTTTGCACTACACTTTGTCGCAAATGAAGGAGAGAGAAAAGCCCACCTGAAAACCCCTTTATGAACTTCTGATCATGGGTAAAAACATAAAACAAGTACTTCACAGGCAGTGGAATTAATTAAGCCTGGTTTCCCGGCTTTGTGCTTCACAAATGAAGTCTCTGGTGTCTACAGAAAAGGTGAAGTCAAATTGATGCCAGTAAGTCCAAAAGTTACTGGAGAGCAAAGGAAATAGCGAACACAGAGACATTAATCTTGCTTCCTTTGAAAACTAAGCTAAAATATAAAAAAGGCAAATTATTAAAAGGTCTCGTTAGCAATAAAAGTAAGATGAAGTAATGTTAACAATATATAATAAAATACAGCATTGCACGTTGCAGCACGCATGTACCTAAGGAATACAAAAATCTATTATAGAACTTATGAATTTTCTTCTTTCAAACCATCCATCAAGAACATTTATTAATGCTAATTTAAAAATACTAAGCCTGAAGACACTTATTAGTACACAGAAGACGCAGTCTGCCTGAAAGGATAATGATGTAATAGAGGAAACAAGAAAAAGATGGCAAAGTTACCTGGCCCTTTCTCGTGCTGCATCTTCCCGTGCTTTCTCTTTCTCTTGCCTCTGCTGTTCAATCCGTGCTTCTTGTTCTTTCCTTTTCAACAGCAGCTCTTCAACCCGAGCCTGGCGTTCTGCTTCCAGAGCTCTCTTCCGCTCCTAGTTAAAGAAAAATAAATTCTAACTCCTCTTTTAGAAAAATAAAATCCCTTCATATAATTCTTCCTTACTTTCATGATGTTACTCCATCATGCACTTCTGTTAGATGAAGAACTGATGCGTATATTCAAAAGAACATAAATTGAAAGCACCAATTGAGGTCAGTATCACATCACATTTTTCAACAAGGAGATAGTACCACCGTTACCAGCTGATTCTAAGCTCAGAAGGACTCTCAGACAAACTATAGCTTTGATGATCTGAGGCACATGTATACTGGAAGGAGGGAGTTCACATGAAAAAGCTTGCTTGTATTCTAGCATAGAGAACAGTGTCAAAAAGTGGATGTGTGAGGTTGGAGAACTTTGTATTGAAATTCTACAGTCAAAAAAAGACTGTCAAGGATTTCAGGACCGTAAACACATTTCTGTTATGGTTTTCAATGATCTCGAAAAATGTATGATAATGAGAGTATATGAACATAAGGAACAATTTTTTGTTTCTTCTTTAAGTTTCATGCGTTATTAAAATATTGATACTCCATTAGAAGATAAACATAAAAAGCTTAAGACAGGCAACAATCATCTACCCATCATCTATATTCTGGTCTAGAGGGAGGTGTCCTTGCCTACAGCAGGGGGGTTGGAGCTACATGATCTTGAAGGTCCCCTTCCAACCCAAACCATTCTATGATTCTATATGACCTCAGTCATATTCAGATTCCTCTCTTGGTGCTGAAACATGGCAGGGGAAACGCATTAGGCTACACTCTCTTGAAGCTGAACTATTAAGATGGAAAGCAACAAAAAACTGCGCAGTCAAAAACATATATTTCATTGCCATCCTGCAATTACCGGTATCTTGTACCTGAACAGCTTCATCGCGTGCTTGCTTTTCCTCTTGCCTTCGTTGACGCTCCTCTTGTAATTCATTTAAGCGCTGTTCATATTCTTTTAATTTATTCAGCACATCGTGACGTTTGTTCTGAGCTTCTAAGGTGTTTATAAAAGCAATTTCATTTACCTGCAAAGATCACAAAGTGCGAGAAAAGATCAGCGAAGCTGAAGCTTTATTTTTAGTGAATTCCATCCACTTATTGATTATCCATTTGATAATTAATTTGGTGAGATATTTCTACAGAATCTGTTGGAAACCAATGCTTGACAAAATTGGTCCGTTTCCAATGTTACTGAAGAAAATCATGAATATTTATCAGCACTAAGCCATACTAAAAACCTACGGTTGAAATAGAAATTATTCTTCTATACTCAGAGTTTATGCTCTGTTTGAATCCACAAAATAAATCAGTGGTGAGGAAAATGGACAAACAGTAACACATCCATCACATAGAAGTTGGTACTTGTCTGGTTTACTAATCAGTGCTTATTTACAGAATAGATTTCATAACACAATAAGCAAGTAATCATTAGGAATTCAGATAAGAAAATGGGCTGCAACAGCTATCACATCCTTTCAGCTTTACTTATCAACTACTGTTTCTCATTAAATAATGCTCATTAAATAATTTGGCCCTAAGGAGATGTATGTATCTTGGGAAAGATATGTTCAAAGAATATGAATTAAGTCAACCAACAAAACAAAAAGCAGCCAGTGCTCATTTTCTGAATCTAGGTATTCAAGTCCGAAGTGTACCTGCAGAATGCTTGGGTTTCAGTAACTGTCGTGTTATCAACAGGTCCAGCTTTTTAACAATATTAGTAGTACAAGCCACAGCAACAGAAATATATGTATAGAAGAACACAATGTGTAAGGACATTGAATCCAGCATGGCTGTTCAATGAAGTGCAATGTTCTCTCCCTTCTTTGCGTTCTGCTGGAGTACAGAGAATTTATGAGATCTCCTTTCCTTCCAGGAGCACTGTCCCCCAAAATGCTGCTACGTTCTCTCCGAAGAATGAGAGTTCTTATTTGAATCTATCTTCTCTTCTAGTTCAGCCCACCATAACGTCTAATAACAGACTAATTCAAAATTCAATTTAGAGGGGAAAAAAATGCAGTTTTAGAGATTGGCATTTATCTGCTTCACAGGTGATACGTGTCCTTTCCCGTCTAACTTACATTATCCTTCACAACACATGCCAGAATGCTCTGTGGTACAGAACATACACAAACATGGCAGTTGAATATTTGCCCTTTAAAACAAAACAGCTTACCTTAGCTTCCTCCTCTTGTGCTTTTTTCACAATTGCTTGTAGCTGCACTTCACGTTTGAACTCTGCATGGAGCAATTTTTCCTCCATCATCCTGCGCCTTTGATCTAATAGTTCTTCTTTCCATTTCCGTACATCTTTCTCCTGTATAGAATTAGAGAATTCATTACTAACAAAGTAGCTGAAAGTAGGACCAGAATTTTCCTCAGAATTTTCTTTGTCCTGAAGCTTTAATTACAGGAATAAAATATTGTGAAGCCTTGCACAAATCCTGCATGTTTAACCATGCTGTTAAATCATGTTTAACTGCAAGTACACTGATTTGCTAACTGTTTCACTATCCTCTGCAAAATCCATTTCAATAAACTCTCATCCTCCAGAAGTAAAGTAGGTAAATAATTGTAAGTTTGGATCACAAGATAATCAAGTCACCTAGTCCAACGCCTTGCTCTAAACAAGTTCAGCTATAAGATCACGTTGGCTGGTTGCTGAGGACCAGTGAGGATGTTAACCAGTTGGTTCTTGAAAACCTCCAAATATGAAGCAGCTACAACCTCTAAGTAGTCTGTTCCAGTACTTGGTTGTCCTCACAGTGAGAAACTTTCTCCACGTACCTGGCTGGGACCTCTTATTTAAAAACAAAATAATTATGTCCATCATCTCTCAGCCTACTGCCATAAAGCACTGTGAAGAGCCTAGTTCCAGTCCATTAATAATCACCTGCAAAGCTTTGGAAGGCTGCCACCAAGTTCTAATCTATCCTTCCACACAACTGGGTGGATAAGTGAGGAAAAAAAAAATACAGTATACACCTTTCATTATTCTACTTGGAACACATTTCTTCACTATTTCTAATCATTTTCGACTGCAACCTTTGGCAAATCATTCATATCTTCCAAGACATATATACATCTCATGTCACAACAGGAGAATTAACTGTCACTGAAGTCTTCTCATTTTGTTATTAGCAATATCCTTACTGTAGATCAGAAGCTCTTTTTGTGATGCACGAGTCACCCATGAAAACCACGTGAATTGACACTCAGGAAATTTTGTTTTACTGCAAGTTTTAACCTCCAGCATTCTGAGACAACATGGAGGAAGAGAAAAAAGGTTTTCTGGAAAGCAGCAAACTGGCTACTTTGTACCATAGGAAGCTTACCCTCTCCATTAGTTTCTGAAGTTTCAGTGCCTTTTCTTCACGTAACTTTTCTCTCAGCTGTTGAGCTTTCATTTGTTTTTCTTCATGTTTCTTCTTGGATTCTGCTATTGTTCTTTTAATAAAGAAAGCAGAGCAAAAGTCAGTGAAACATCATCACGTGACAGCACTGCAAACATTTCTATGACATTTTCAGCAAGAAAACACAAACAGGCCACTGCAATTATTTCCCTTAAATGTAAATATTGTTCTTCAAGTCTTCAAATATTTACTTAATGGTCAATGCAGCACGAACCTCACTCATCATGAAAATAACACACTCATTTCTTTAAAACTTTCCACCCACAGACCTAGAGAATGTAAGTTTATGAGCAGTTTCATAGAGCCATGAGCTTGGTTGCTTGTTTCCACTGCGCGATCAAGACATGAAACAACTCTGACACCTTTTGCGTGAGGGCGATGACAGTTTCTCATGCATGTGTATTCCGTGGCCAGGCGGGCGTGCAGGCTCTTCTTCCACTCTGTCTCCCCAAGAATTACTCTGGCGCCACGATTCACGGGCTGTACATTAAGAAAACATACTTTTATAATTGAAACACTGTGTTCTAGGAGAAGTTCTCCCTCAAATGGGTCCTCTACAACCTAAGTAAGGTGCCAGCTCTGACCGAAGCATCTCTATTCTCTGTGCATTTTCAATGCCTAATTATTTAATTGGACTTCTAATTAAATGTTAAGATAAAACTGGAAAACAAATATTAAAATCCTAATAAAGACGTGGTGGTAGAGACATAATACACAATAGAGATAGTTTGAATACACAAGTCCATCTTCCCTAAGAAAGTAACATCAAATTTAACAAAACCTGGAATAATAGTTAGATGTTAGGAAGATCTCTCAAATTCTTATGCAGGCATACATAAAACGGGCATTTTTCTAACTTCTGCTGCCATTGCAAGTTAAGCACAGTAATATACAAAAGTTTTACCTTCGTAATCTGCCAAGACATCGTTCCAGTCCATAGATATACCGCAAAAAGATATGCTTCCATTGCCCATACATGCCTGAAATTTAACGTGATCCACAGTCAAAACAAAATTTAACATGGATAGACACATGCATTAAACAGGTGCTAACTCAGTGATTTCCAACAGTGTTCCCAAATTCAACTAGCCATCCCTAAAATTGATGCTGTTCCTGCTGATTTTGAGAGAAGGCAATGGAGATTACTGCCTCAGCTGTAGCAGCTCCTGTCTAGTAGCAGCAAAAATAAAAGAGCCCAGTTTTCCCAGTTTATCACACAGAAGCAAACAGAAGGACACAATGACTGCAACAACAGACGCAGCAGCACAACACTGTTGAATTTACTAAGACTAAATACTCCTTAAGATAGTACCCTATCATTACTCCATGACATTATTTACCTCATTTGCACATAAAAGTTGCATTAATGTAAAAAGGAACACTAAAATTCTGGATGTCAGCAAAGCATTAATACAAGGCAGTATAAAGTTAACTATTTTAAAATAAATCCAACACTCACAGAGAAATCGCTATCATTGTCAGTTTCTATATTAATGTCATTGTTTTCCTCTGCTTCTATCTCTCTAGTTAATTGCTCCTCTTCTGCAATAGCACTAGCAATAGCTTCTTCATTTGCCTTCTCCAGGCGATCTGCCAACTCTTCCTTCTTAGCAAGGACTTCTGCCATAGACTGCATAGGAAATATGAAACCAAGTGTCAGATCTGGACACAAAAAAAGTAGTTTCTGTGTAGTTAATATGAATGGTATTACAAACAAAATTGTATTTTGTTCAACTTCTAATTGCTTTTACATCCTTCCTATGTTTTCTGAATGCAGCAAACAAAAATCTAAAGTTGCTCAATTATCAACTAGTTCAAAGATCGTGTAAAGTCACTTCAAAATTATCATTCACATAATCCCTTCTTATACATTCTATACGTTTTATACAAATGTTGTCATTAAAACAACTAAGATAGTTCTTCTCTAATGACTGTCTTTTCAATACCTGACTTTAGGAACTAAGCAATGCATTGTCTGAAACATTAATAACATGCCTTGCTCTATCTTCAGAAAAGGAATCATGCTCCAAAGCAGTATTTAGAATATGACAAAGGATCAGTAGATGAACTGTACCTGGAAACTTGACCGTGATTAGTACTACTTAATCTCTGGCTATACCTATTTTTCAACAAGAATGGCAAGATAGCTGGGCAAGAACATAAGCCTGAACATGCTAATTGTTGTTGTCTTCTCAAATGACCAGTATTAACTGGTTCATTTCCACTCCAGCAATGAAGCCTCGTGCCAAAACACACAAATCTGAGCTCAATGCAGTCTAATCAGGAGCAGGGAAATGCTTCCAAGAGACACGGATCCCACTAAACTGTCAGTCTTCTGAACTGTTAATAATTGAGAATGTGAAACAATGTCACAGCATTGCATTGCACAGAATTGTAGCATAAGGATGCTACAAATAAGCTCTTTCTAAAAACAACCATATACATGACTTGGAAACTTCCCAGTCCAGTTTGATAACGATGCTAAAGGAAAGGTGATATACAGGGAAATTTCTGTAAGTTGGAATATTAATCTAGTTTCTGGGGAGGACAAAAAACAAACAAACTGGATTTTATGCTGCACTACTGCAATTCTCTACTCTCAGAAAACTAACAGACACCTTGAAATCTGTAGAATTCAACAGACAAAAAAGGATATTCTTCATAGGAAGTGTGTAAAAGGAGAACGTTGACTTGACATTTGTTATTTGAGAATGGCATCTGTCAACATTTCGAGTTGTATCAGAAGACCCAAGAGAGCAGTTCAGTTAGTTTTAAAAAGTTGAGAAGTCTACATTTATTTGCATGAGAATTATGATATTCTATGAGTTTCCAGTTTGGATATTTAACAAAACTGGAGTAAGAATTTAATAAGAATCTTAATTTAAATGAATAGTAATAGAAGGAAATAAAATGATAATAATCATTTATGTTAAAGAAAATAAAGCAATTAGAGCATTCTTTTTATTATTCCAAATAATACTTTTAGATATTTCTAGTTTCAACTTTGAATTTCAGTAGAATTGCACTCTTTTCCTGCTAAGTACCTGTTCAGCACTGATTCTGTTCTGGATCTTTTCCTACAAGAAGTCTTCTATAGACTTTCGTACAGCTTAAACAGCAAGCTAACACTAAACACTTTGCAATATAGAATGAAAACACTAAGGCATACACTTATTATTTACTCCAAAATCTTTTAGTATTTCTTACCAATCTGGCAGCACTCACATTTGAAATATCTGAGGGATCCATTTCAGTTTCAGTCTTAGCTTTTTCAGTTGGATGCTGGTCCACACTGTCAGCGATTGCAGAGGAAGCTTCATTCACCTGCACAGCTGCTGGAGGGCAGTCAGTATTTGTGAGAACCGGAGGCACCTCAGAAATTGTTTGTAAGGAATCTTCTTGCAGTGGTGCTCTAGTGCTCACACAGCCTTCTGATGCGTGTGCTGTGAACTAATAAGAGACATTTGCAAAATTAACTTAAGGTAACATGCTGACTTTTAAAGTCTCCAAAGTGTTTTAAGAAAATATCAGGTGAATGATATAAATAACTCCAATTACACATATTTCCAGTTGGTTGTAACTTTGCAAAAGCAGGATCTTTATCTGACCGTTCCTATATAGGAGCTGTACCTAAAGATCAGTTTTTGGAGAACACTGCAAGCCTGTGAATAATATGGTTCATATCATGGTTCATATTATGATACACATGGTTCATATTATGATTTTTACTTTGCCAACACCTTAATGCACTCCCACAAATATAAATTTAAACACTCTCCCACAATCTGTTCAGTGAATACAAGCTCCTGCACTTCCTCAAGAAAATTCTCCAAAGAGAAAGCTGCAAGACTTCTTAAGGTTAGAAAAATGGCCCAAAATTTTACTGACCTGAGTCCTCTCGATAAGAGGATGTTCAGACTGATGTACAGGATCTTTCTGTACAAGCTCTGTGCTTTTGGGTGCACCATCACTCGTGAGCGAATTCTCAGGCTTATTCTCCGATGGTGGTGAAACGACGTTTTCTTTGTCACTGTCACCTCTGGACTTGAGTGATTCTGCAACTACAGGAGCTTTTGTTGCCAATGCAATAGTGGATCGAGATCGAACAGGCCTCCCACGCTGAACTGTTTCCCAGCCCTCTGCATCCTTTCGATCTACATTGAGAAAAAAAGAAAAGGAGAATAATAAATAGAGGTATCATAAACAACTGTTTTATTACAGCATTGCACAAGTTGTACAGCAAAAACATTCCCTTAAAAAATTAGAACCAAAACCTCAATGGAATATTATTTGGCAAAGCTTGTGACTTCAAGGAGAGCTGCCAGTTTCATAAACACTAAACAAGTCTCTTCCTGGATGGGATTCACCAAGCTGAATTACCCATATGCAGAACCAGGCAAAAATGCACCTTGTACCTAGGCATCTCATATCTGTTTCTATTTCACCAGATGGTACATGCGATAACAGCAGCATTAGAGGCCTTTGTGAAAGCACAGACCTCAGCAAGCACAGCTGTAACTACAGATCTAAGTGAGGTCCGAAAGGAGGTCTAAGGACCACCCAAAATATGGTCTACAATTCTTTCAGAAGTGTTTACTTCCTTCCCCTCTCTTTTTCATTCTGATATTTAAAAAACAAACAAAAACAGTAACTGGTGTCAGCTTTGAGAAAATTTGTTTTTCCTACATTCCTAGAAACAGCCAAATACTGCTACAGCTGGATTGCAGTTTGAAGGAGCACTTGGAGAGGCAGCTTTCTCCCATTTACTTTGATGGTTAAAAGCTGTAAGGTACAACACGCCGACCAACATTTCTGATATCCACTCTCAACACACACTTGAAAAACCACCAAAATTTCATTTGTTTGCCTGAATGAGCAGGTCTTACATTCTAGGGTTTCTAGCAAATTAAGGTAAATCTCTTCTCTATAGATAACATTCTCTCATGGCCTCCCATTAATACCACTGTGTCATTTCCCATACATCCTTAAATAGCTGATTCTTCTGAGTTGATGATGCAAAAGGCAAGCTCACAAGTATCTATGTGCAGAAGAGCTTAAATGAGCTATACCACAAAATGAAGCCTCATTTAAGGCATTTGATTCAGGCTCAGTTTCAAGAAATACAATTTTTTTCGTAACCCCCCCAATACTCCCTTCCATCAAGAGCATACATTCATAACATACCTTAAAATTTAGCACTTGATGAAACAGTATGGCAAAATAAATCATGAAGAGAAATGCTCTGTAAAGAACTCTCATTTTTACAACATGAAGCTCTATCTTCTATGTAAAGCATGATATGGAATCCAAATACCCAACAGTAAACGGTTTTCTTCTGAGGAAAAGAAAATGCTATGCCATTATAGAACTTTACATTAAAACAAATTGATTCTTAGGGTATTCCTAAAGCTTTTAGAAACTAAGATGGTCCTGCAGCTCAAGCATAATGATCAGAGCCCTAACATTAAAATTTAACATAAACATAAATATGAATGAGTCTATTTAGTTGTCAAAAACTGTAACTTGAAACACCTGAGGGTGGCTGGAAAACAGAAATGATTGATGTATTATGATGAATTTCACATTACTAACCTAAAGAATGCCTTGCTGCATTTCTATTGAAAACATCGTCTAATTTAAAACATAAAAAAAAGTGTGATGCTCTCTAAGATTACCACACTCTTTTAGATGTCTATGTAAGTACCACAGAATAAGTGCCAACTTTGCAGACTGCCACTAACAACGTCACACAGGCCAACACACCTCGGGGAAGATCAGAGACCAAAATTCTTTACTTGCTTCCATAGCACGTCTTTTTACTTTAATGCAATTCACAATACATAAAGACCAGTCTTAACGTTCGTTCACATAATAAAACATTCCAAAACTGTGCATGAATCACAGAATAGTTTAGGTTGGAAGGGGCCTCCAAGATCATCCAGCCCCAACCCCCACCACAGGGAGGGACACCCCCACCAGACCAGGCAGCTCAGAGCCCTGCCAATGCAGTGATCTCTTCAGATTACCCATGGTAACCAGACATGTCTCCCCAAGGTCTTTCTTTCATTCTTCTTATGTGCACTTCAACGTGTAACAGTTGGAACGGGCAAACAGGGTTTTAAATATGCAAGAATCATAGAATGGCCTGGGTTGAAAAGAACCACAATGATAGTCTAGTTTCAACCCCTTGCTACGTGCAGGAACCACAAGCAGATTTACAACAGAAAGCTCCAGGCACAGAGTGCACGAAGCACAGCCCTGTACTACATCTGCACTTTCTTCACTGACCCCTACACTTAGTATGACCACAAAGATGTTGCTCATGATAGATAGTGGCAGAAGAACTTCCCCTGCATGGCAAGCAAAACAAACAATGAAGAGACTTTTCAGAAGACTGCTGAAATCCACCCAACCCCTGCTGTTTTCTTGCAGCAGGTCCTTTCCAAAATGAGATTGTTGCAAGATTTCACTTCTACTTGTTCTAAGAGATGTCTTCAGTTACTAGATGTGCCATCTTCTCTACACTAAACAAGCTCAGGAGATATCCCCAGACAATTCCAGTATCTACTGATAATTTTACTAATATGGATAAGGGTATTCTCTGTTTATCTTAATCATAATTGCACCAATACCTGTTAGTATCTTTCCCTAAAATCTACTGAAGTTAATTCTACCAAAAAGTAAATTCATGCCTGCCTTACCTAGTTGATTCCTTGCTTCGTAATGTATTTTTTAGTACCCTCAAACAGTGAAGTACAAATTACTAAAAGCATGGCAATGGGAAAATTTTACTCAGAGGGTGGTGAGGTGCTGGCACTGCTGCCCAAAGCTGTGGGTGCCCCATTCCTGGAAGTGCCCAAGGCCATGGATGGGCTCTGGGTAGCCTGAGCTGGGGGGCAGCCACCCTTGGGAGGGGGTGGGGTTGGGTGGGCTTTAAGGTCCCTTCCAGCTCACATCATTACATGCAACATCATACTCATAATTACCACATGAATTAATCTTTTATTAGAAGCCATACATGCACAGTTTTTAATTTGCACTTCTTTCCTGCCAGATCTTTTACTCAGGACTTCCAGCTAAATATTCAGCAGTGCATAGATACATCTTTTCCATTGTAAATAATATTATTTGGTGAATTCTTTAAATACAAAACACTTTTTAATGCAAACATGCATTCAGAGTGCAAGAACAGTCAGTATCAGTTTCAGTTCTATGCCATCTGACAACCAGCTGTGAAAGTTACTCTTTCATTTCCATTCTCTCAGCAGTTTTGCTCTTGCTCACTTCCAGGACTGTTTTTAACAACGAACTGAAAAGCTAATTCATTTATTGACATTAGATCACACAACTAATCCGAAGCAAGGGCAATACTCATTAGGGCATTATTCTTCCATTCTTCACATAAACCTGGAACTTTTCATACAGCCCAGTAGCCTTCTCCACATGCTAAGTATCACATACTGGGTTTGATTACTTGATGAGTTTTGTTAATGAATAATTCATCTGACTACCTTGATCACTCTCCAGTTTCACTAGAACCTCTCTGTCCCTGCTTGCTCTTGTATTACATGGATATGACAAGCCATCTGTTACCTTGAGGCCCTCACAGCCACCAGGGCCTTGTTCTTTCCATCTTGCTCCATCTGGAAGAACTGGCCGAGCAGCCTTATTGGCACCATCCATAAAATAAATATAGCCAATAAAGTGCAACATCCTCAGGAGTTCTACCTCAGGAGATACGTGTCCCTTCTTAAAAACTTACTGGCAAGCAACGTACTACCAGAGCCTTTCTGACCCTGCTCACTCATATTAAAACTCCTGGGGGGGTTGGAGGGCTGGAGGTGGAGTTAGGAGAGAGAGAGGATGGAAATTTTCAATAGAAATTGTGCTTAAGAATTTGAGCACCCAGTCAGGAACAAGCTGCCCCTTGCTGTCTGTGATGACATCTGTGCAATTTGTTCTCCACGTGCAGAAGTTAGAGTGCTTCCTAAGCCCAGATCAGGACTGTTCAGAGCACTGCACAGCCTACTGATCAGAAGTCTAAGCTACATTACAAAGAGTATTACTTTGCAACTGTGTACAAGAGCAATTAAAATAGAAAAAACGATTACACCTGTATTATCCATCTCACCTCTTACAAACGACACCTGGGAATTATTTCCATGCTAGGCTATTGTCTCTGCACATTGCTGTGACCAAACCAAGCCTCTCTCTTGCCATCACCTGACCTGAGAAGGACGCTGCTCAGAAATAAGGCCAGATTAGGTTCTGTATTGCAAAAAGCACTCAAGACTGAAATTATTCTTTTTTAATTACAAAAATAATGAGGGTAGCAGTGAGCTTAAAGAGGGAAATCAGGTAACAATTTAACATCATTTAATTGTGTATCCAGAAAAAATCATTTACAGAAATACCTGGAAAAACCAAGCGTTTTCTCACTCCAGTTAAATTTGTAAGTTCTATCAATGCATCACACCACTGCATAAGAACATGGTGAGGCTTAACGCTGTCTGAAACCACTGGAGAAAAAGTGTTTTCAGGAGACCTTGCCACTGTAACCCCAGCTGGGCTTCAGAGCAGGCAAGATAACATTATAGGATGGTAGGAAGAATCTTCCCCCAAGCCTGAGTGCATCTAACAGTTGTGCAGAGTGCATTAGCTGTGAACAGGCAGAGCAGATGATACACAAGACTCACATCTGCTTCAATAATGCATGTGAAGAGCCTCTGTAATTCCCTTTGCATAAACTTCACAAATCCTCTTGTACTCCAATCGGCAAAATCAATTTGATTTTACAAAAGTGATACTACTCCTCATGAGAGATAATGTGCTCCAAGAAAAGTATTCAATTTTTTTTTAATTTAAAAATTGGAATTCAGTCATGAGAGAAATCACTGAAGTTGTCCTATACTGGACGTTAAAGAGAATAAACAAAGTCTCTGCAAGGAATGACTTAATTCTAAACATGAAATGTCTGAAGTCTGAATCTTACAGTATGTCTGACACTAAAAGTTACTGAAAATGTAATAGGTCAGTTCTACATGACCTAAATGGAATGGCTCTTTTTGGAGCTCATCAGTATCAGGTAATGGGCAAGAACACACCAATTCTTCAGACCTTAAAGACTGTAAAGCTAACATAAGAATAGGGCCTTTTTCCTTCTAGCATCCCAGACAGACGTTACCTATATGAAAGTGCAGATCAGTTTTATTTTCTGTGAAGTTGATAAAGTCGCCCTTACCATGAATCCCTAATAAAGATAAAACAGCTTGAAGTCTGTCATGGTAACGTGCGAGAGAATCAACAGAAGAAAGTTTCTCTATGAAGAGTTTTACCTACTCACAAAAATTAAAGGTGGAATTACTCTTTCACTTACAGTGCTGATAACTCAGCCAGCTGCTACTGTACTCAAACTTATAAACTGAGGAGTTCCATTACACAAACAGCATCCATCAATCCTCATGCAAACAACTACTTCAGGAGTATGGTTTTGATTCTTCTTTTCCAGGCATAAAGATCTGCATGCTACTGAATTCAGTTATATTAAACTGCAAGACACTTGGACATGTTATTTTAGATCTCTGATACATCGTGTTTCTGAACCACCATAAAGGATTTCTATTACCACTGGCATAAAAGTACAACTACACTAAATTAATACGATCTGCTGCAGTGATTTTTAAACAATACTTCCAAATTTTATTAGAACATTGATCCTAGCCCGCTGTTTTTGCAATGTCAATTGAGTACGCATTTCAAAAACCCAACCAAAAAAAAAAAAAAAAGAATCTCTAAATTCTGTGAATGCCAGCGTGTGCAAAAAAACCTAACTTTATACACCAAGAGGCAAAGATTTTCATGTCTCCATCTAAGCACATCTGTTCTAGAACAAAAGACCCCAGCATCAAGCATTCTCCACAAAACATCTTCAGAGAAAAACTCATTACTAAGGTAACCTTGGTATTCAAGTAAAGAAAAGAGCACTGTTTTCAACTTCAGTACAGTTCTGATGATATCAGCACTTCAGCTATTTTAGAGAATCCTAGGCACATATTGCTCTTTGGAGATTATTTGAAACCCTTTTTTAGAATTTTATTTTAGAGAATCCTAGGCACATATTGTTCTTTGGAGATTATTTGAAACCCCTTTTTAAAATTCAATTTATTTGGCCTGAAAGTCACAACCCTTTTTTCCCCTACTGTGATTCTGGACGCGAATGACGGCATACAGAAACCATACAGACAGACTTTTCCTCGAAAGAAATTGTGTTAAACCTTACCCTCACCTTGCTCTCAGTTTGCTTATCAGCTTGCAGCCAAAAGATCTTTCCTGGGGTGATGTGTAATGAAATTTTCACTGATCAATTTATAGCTACTGGAAATACAGTGGAACATTACCTGCCCTTGAAAACACACCACTGTCTAAAACTTACCCATTACAGTGATAAAGTGAAGCTATAGTAATCTTTCCCCTCCGTCTGTGATTTAGATTTTAACATCATACAAGGCAAAACGAGACATTTTCATTTGAAGACAGGTCACACTTTGAACCAACAGCGCATTTTGCAAAAATAACTTCAGCCATTTAAAAAGACTTGCCATTTTTTCGGGATGACTTCTGTATTGGGGCTGGCAGACAGCTTTGTGTAGTTGCTAACTCAGGACCGGCCGCTTTTCCATGGTTGGCTTTTACCTTATCAGCCCAACTTACACCAGAAGGAGCCAGGCGTGTCGCAGAAATTGCCACAGATGGGTTCCTAAACGAAAATCATAGCTCTTATTAGCATCTAATCAAAGAACAGAACGGATCATTAGAAAACTCAAATTCAACTCACTAACAAAGCACGTGGAAACACAGCAAGTTGAGTTGTCAGGTACTACCCTAACAGCCTTTTGCATCTGTCCAGGCACAGAGAGGACAGAAGAACACACCAAGCAGTGCTACAGGCTGGAGAAAAATCTCCGTGTAAGATTCCTTGTACATAGAAGTCAGTGAAGCAAACGAACAGGAAGCTCAATTCCCAGGTTGAAATTTAAAAAAATGCCTAATGGTGAAAGAAAGATTCAACATTGTAGCAATGCATAAACAGTTCCCACAAGAAACACTCTCTAATAGCAAGTTTTTTTTTTAAATGATAACAATAAACACATGGTGAGTATTTGCAGCCAAATAGAACAGCCCTTCTCTTGCATCTTCCTGGCTCCTGCCCAACTGCACCAATGAACTGCAGAGATCCGGCTGCAGACACCACGTGTACGAGGAGTCCTGTATGTACAGGAAGTCCATTAAAGTGCAAGTTTAGCTGTAAACGTAGACCACACAAATCCATAACATGCTGTGTTTTGCTGGACAGTTGAGTAAACAAACTAATACATCCGTTTTCCACTACCTGTTCCACAGAAAGAAATCCAAAAGGCCAT
Organism: Phasianus colchicus; assembly: GCF_987193195.1. Taxonomy (NCBI): domain Eukaryota; kingdom Metazoa; phylum Chordata; class Aves; order Galliformes; family Phasianidae; genus Phasianus; species Phasianus colchicus. The sequence goes on along the minus strand of NC_143447.1, from coordinate 3,531,251 downwards.
CTTCCCAACTTGTGGAAAGATGCACTGACTGCCTCAACGTGGCACTTCTGGGACTGTAGTGCTCTACCAAATATTTTGGTTTGCCTGCTGTAAAAAGTGACCATTTTCAATACAAACTGCCAGGTTTTATTTATATGAATGCAACCAACAGTTTTTTCTTTTTTAAAATATTTGAAAATGGTAACATCCACTCTGTCCAATTCTTCAGTAGCAAGAATCATTATATCTGCAATCACACAAGTGATTTCTCTTCCAAGCTTACAACACTGAGTAAACTGGTCCAAGAAATCCAGCTGCCCCACTAGCTAAAGCAAAGTAGGGACAAAGAAATAGAGATCTCACAAGTTTCAAACAAATACATAGAAAAGCCCTACATAACAGGACTGTTCAATATCTTAAGGCCAGTGGGACAACAAGAGGTTTATCAAGGCAGCCACCAAAAAAGAGCAATGTCATAAATACCTGACTAGTGTTTACAGTCCTCATCTGTTCTAAGGGGATGCAATAGGATGTGAGAATCCAGAAAGAAAGGCTGACCAAAGCCCTCAGAATGCACTAGGATATGAACACAGCTACAAACCACGGCAGATATTTACAAAGCAAGGCATATACAAAGGAACAACAAAAGTGTCAGACCAGACTCATTTCCACAAGCACTCCAAGATGAGGTCCCCCCTCAGTTCCTGCACTCTATCTCACGTAGTTCCATACAGCTCAGCAAAGAGAAAATCAGAACAGCAAGCACTGAGTGACACCTCCTTCACCTTACTCCCACATTACAGCAATTTACAGTGAAAAACTTATTAAGCACATTTTTGTGTTTCATAACCACAGATATAATTGAATCCTTACGATATTAATTTCAGGATTTTTAAAATAAAAAGGAAGAACTTTTATTTCCTCCATATTCAGTTTCTTCATGCGATTGCTTGTGCATGTTTTCCTCCAATCATCATGCATTTAAGCAGACAATTTTGCTCTCTAATTTTGTTTCACATAGTCACTTAAAGTGAAAGATGCATTATTCTATCATATATTGTTTTACATTTAAACCTGTATCAATTTTGCTGCTCATTATCATCTCACTACATTCAGTCTTTTTGATCAATGTTTACTTCAACATACTCAGATGGACACTTGCACAGCACACAATTTTAAAATGCACACATTTTGACCTTAGTTTTGTAGCAGGAAAAGAGTATTAAACAGAAAACACAAAATATGAATATAATTGTATTTTAAGCTCAGGTCTTTGTATCAACCAATAATCAAATACATAATGAAATAGGCAAAAATTAAGTACTTGACAGGTTTTTCTTTTATAGAGCATTTGTGCATGAAAAGCATATGCAAATGTGTATATACAATTTAATAACATAAAAGTCATTATTATGGAAGAATAGCATACTCATTTTATCTGTTTCAAATGAATCCTTACGTTAGCTTTAATAGAAAAATCTGTTCTCATACCCAAAATTCAAACTTCTCCGAGCGTTTGATGTCACACTGATTCTATCTGATGAGGGACTTGGGATCACGTGGCGTCCTGGAGACATTTTCTTTACTTCCCAGGCTAATGAAGTAGGCCTGCAAATGGAGGAAAGAAGAGGTTAAAAATGAGGAGTCCACAAGTTGTCCTCTATCTGCATCTGTAAATGCTATGCAGCATTATGGAGTATTGCTGAATGCAATCAGACACCTTTGCAATTGTTTCTATCACAGAATCACAGAATGGCCAGGGTTGGAAGGGACCTCGAGGATCACGAATCTCCAACCCCCTGCCACATGCAGGGCCACCAACCTCCTCATTTAATGCTAGACCAGGCTGCCCAGGGCCCCATCCAACCTGGCCTTGAACACCTCCAGGGACGGGGCATCCACAGCCTCTCTGGGCAGCTGTTCCAGCACCTCACCACTCTCTCTGTAAAGAACTTCCCCCTGACATCCAACCTCAATCTTCCCTCCCTCAACTTCAAACCATTTCCCCTCATCCTGCAGTTATCTACCCTTTCAAAGAGTTGATTCCCCTCCTCTTTGTAGGCTCCCTTTAGGTACTGAAAGGCTGCAATGAGGTCACCCCGCAGCCTTCTTTTCTCCATGCTGAACAAGCCCAGCTCCCTCAGCCTGTCCTCATAGGGGAGGTGCTCCAGTCCCCTGATCATCTTTGTGGCCCTCCTCTGGACCCTCTCCAACAGCTCCCTGTCATTCTTGTACTGGGGGCTCCAGACCTGGATGCAGTACTGCAGATGGGGCCTCACAAGAGCAGAGTAGAGGGGAACAATCACCTCCCTGTCCCAAACCATATTACACAGAATCAGATTAAAAAAAAGTTATTCAGTCTTGCAAACTACAGTGCCTACTTAAAACAGTTTTACTTTTCAAATACTTTATTTCCAAATTCTCTTCCATTTTCAGCACAACTAACCCCCAGTAACACAATGAGGGAGGAAAGAACTCCCACTAAGTCCTCACACCAAGCCTGTCCAAAAGAAAAGTTTTTCTCCTGGTTCCCCACAACAGTTATTACAATTTTCCCAATTTGTTCAATGTTTGCTACAGACAAAATTTTATCAAGAGTCAGCATGGGGATATAAGTGAAAGGAAAAAAACCCAGCAGCTGATTACCTGCTTTGAGCATCAGCCTTCTCTAGCTTCTCCTGAAGCTGTATCCAGTCAATCAGTGCTTTGAAGTCCCTCACATAGTTATCGAGCATCATCAGGACTTCCTGAAAAGCAACCATTACATCAATCTCTGTATTTAAAAAACAATCCTCTCAGCTCCCAAAAGTGACTTGCTAGAAAGGAAATCTACTGCTCTGCATCTTTCCTGACAAAAATAAAAACAAGAAAAACCCTGAAAGCAAGAAATCTCAAATTTCGATGTGAACCTACATTAAAACATGTACTCTATAAAAAAAGGCATATTTTTTAAGACTTCTGCAAGATCTAATGTTTAAGGACAACAGAGCAAAATTTGTCTAGAAACTTATACCTAGCAAACATAGGTATCACTGCTCTGTTTTGGTTTTGCTTTGTCAGTCATCATCCCCAGAAATATACTAGGCATACTTCATGAAACATGCAGAAAAGATATAAATCCTTGTAGCAGAAAAGTAAAAACTCATTGCAAATGATTGATCTGTTTGCAGAGACAGTTACACCAAGGTAACTTATCAGACAGAGGGAGTTCCTTTTGGAGAATCCCAGATGGCTGCAGTATAGTACTTAACAGAGCTTGAGCCTGCTGCTCTGCCCATATCTTGTTCCTGAGGGCTTCCAAAGGATGCAAGGATGAATGACTGCTTGTACCCATCTAGGTTCGTGACAGATACCCTACTGTCACAAATTATCAGCACAATCACACTGATGAGGATCTTTTAAAGGAATCTTATGGTGATACTTGGAGAAGCAACATGAGAAAGCATTAAATTTCATTTATGGAAAGATTGCCTTTGACATAAACTTACCAAGAAACAAACATGACCTGCAAAATACAAAGCTTATATTCTCCCCTTTGATTAGTACACTTTAACAAGTGAGGAAGAAGTCACCAACTGTGAATTTGCCAGCAAAGAGTGATTACCTGTCCAGACCTTACAACTTCAGTGATCAGATTATACTTTTTAACCACTAGAAACCAGTTTATTTCCTATTTTAAAAGTCGCTTTTAAACTACAAGGAGTTGCTGAAGAATTTGTGCATTTTTATGTTACCTGATCACTGAAAGCTGCATTTGTGAACACATCTTACAGCATGAAAGATTTACATATTGTCATAAAATAGCACAACTGGAAGAGATCTTAAGAGCAAACTAATCCATCCCATAAGTCCAGGTAGATTTAAACACACTGCCAGAAATCACATGGACATGCTGCAGTTTCATTTGAACGCTGTAAAATCTTGGTTAAGAAGTTAGAGGAAGGCTGCAAATGATGCGTTGCTCTCCAACACATAAAATGAACTGTTGTGAAAAGACAAAATTAACTCCACGTTACATCAGGAAGAAATTCAGTAATAAAATGTCAACAGCTGAGCAGTACAGAACTGAATGACTCGTTTCCAACACAAATATCCTCATGTTTAACTTCCATCTTTCCAGTTTGGACAAATGTGTCACTGCAGTAAATACTGAAAGATCAGATTCCGTACTGAAACAATCAAAAATTAAAAGTAAGATGGGATGCTGCAGCCCTTACTCAGCACTGACATCTTCCCACAGCAAAGCAATGTTCCCTGAGCAACCTGTGGCTCTCAGCTCCAACATGGCCAAGAAGGGAGCCATTTTTACAAGGCATGCAGGCAAGAAATCACTCACATTCCACGTACATAGTCAAAGTGTCATTTCCTGAACATGACAAAAAGCACACACACCATCAGCCCACAGACCTGACGATCACCCACAGCGTATTAATGCATTTCCAAAGCAGCTGCTTCAAGATCACATCCATCAGAAACAAAAGTTTTCACAAACCAGAAGAATTGCACGCAGCACTGCTCTCTGAAAACACGTTGGAAATAACGATCCATAAGTGAAGCTTGGATTCTGTGATTACAATAAAAGGAAAAAATATGACACTCTCCTGATTTGCAGATTCTTTTCTATATCGAAGTCTTCATTGTTCCATTAAGAGAAATGTTCTTTTCAAAGTTATTAGAGGGAAATATTTGGGGAGTGATCTCAAATGTGTAAGTTCCTAAGGGCAAAACAATAAACATTTCAGTACTGCCCAGTGTAGCTACAGTGCCCCAGCAAAGCTGGCTAATGCCTGCTTTTGTAGCATCACATCCTACCCAGCTTTACCTGTAACACAAGAAGGATCTTAACACACAGTCTTCTGTGTAACATTTAACGATGATTATTCCTTTTGTTTAATAAATGCAAGTTTGAAAGTCAGCTTCAGCTTGCACTTAAGTATTCACTAGTAGGGATGACAGAGCATGTGCCATCTGTTATATCAAAAAAGTGACACAAAGTCAAACAATACCATTGCTGACCTACAAGTTGCTCTTTGTTTTGAAATCCTCCATAAGAAAGCAAACAAAAATCTTTCTTACAAGGCAGTTAGTTTACAACACGAGAATAATTCATAAGTAAGGTCTGCTCCAAGGCATGAACGAGGCGAGTGTTTGAAGCAGCTCTTTTTTCCAGTTTCACTAATAAAATTTCAGCTTTCTAATTCAATTCACATCCATTTCAGCTAGCCTATGCTAAGTTGTGCTGACTGTTATTAACAATGAGGGCATAGAAAGCAAAATTTAATTCTGAATCACTTACTTTTCAAGTCTGTCACTGAGAGATTCCTCAAAAAAAAAAAAAAAGAATCCATCTGAACATAAGTTACATTTCTGAATTTAGTTGGCACATGAAAAAGAGACAATAAATGGCTTAACCTATTTTAAGGAATGTTTAGCTACACATTATCAGAAATGATCAGAGCAGAGCCATGCAGCTGTAATCCGAGCCATGTTCTACGAACAAGGGAATACAAACAAGACAAGCAGCTGGAGCTGCCCCGCATTCACTGATGCACATCTTTCTCCCTAAAGCTATGAGGGCCATTTTGTCAAGCAGGATGAAGCAGAACAAAAGTGGCTCTGAAAGCGCCGTTACAGGCTTCCAGATAACTACATATAGATGTACAGCTAAAATTACCAATTAGTTTACCAATTGGCTGCAACGGATTCGATTGGTTTGTAATTAATTCGAGTTAGCGGCGCACACGGCAGGCCGGTCGGCGCCATCCCTTTGTCCTGCTGACACACAATCCCAGTGCAGGGCTCCAGGGTCCCGGACATCAATACAGCCCTGTGCCTTACCTACGGCACTGAGGAGAGCAGATATACCCTGCGGTGCTGAAGCAGTGGAAACTCGTAGCACTTGAGAAGGTGCTGACAAAAAAAGAACCTTGATGGGGTAGACTGTGGCTGCGCTAGAGTCAAAACAATTTTAAATCCCATTATTTTTCAAGGTCATAACCATCCCGCGTGGTTTTTAAAGAGCCAGTTCAAACTGAAAAAGAAAGCAATGCTGTTAAAAAAAATAGACTAGAGGAAAACCACTGGCATAAAACTAAAAACACTCACAATGCAGCTCCTGTTTCTCCCTCTCCTCCATCATTCGGATGCACAGTCCTGCACGTTACAAGGAACTTTCTGGGCTTTTCCTTCTTTTCTGAATTTCCTGGAGGCATTCAAGGCCAGGCTGGATGTGGCTCTGGGCAGCCTGGTCTGCTGGTTGGAGACCCTGCACATAGCAGGGGGTTGGAACTACATGAGCATTGTGGTCCTTTTCAACCCAGGCCATTCTATGATTCTCTAGCTCTCAGCAACTGGTACCCTCTTTATGCACGTATTTAAGTTGTGCTTCTGTCCTCCTCACTTGGGTGACCACGTTAACTACTTTCCAAACAAGAAGGATCTCTATAAATAGAACAGCTGTATCAGGATAATCCTATATTCCTGAATCAGAACTGTCTTGACTCGGGCCCTAGACAGGTTGATTATAATCTCTGCAAACAGAGGCTCACTGTTTGGAAGTCATGTCACTGTTTGAAACATCATCTTCTCCATTTATTCTCCCATGCTCAAGTAAGGAGAAGAAAAAAAGAAATGCAGAGAGGAAAAAAAAAAAAAGAGGGAAGCACAGGAGATTGCATGATCTTAAGGTCACTACAATTCAAAACTGCAGAATGTGGTGGAGAAATGAACTACATCACTACATCTGTATTGTCATTTATTCTTAAGGCTAGAAATGTATTATAACATTTTACAAATTATGCACGCTTTGTTTTGTTTAATTATCTCTAGTTAATAGGTTAGACTACGGTTTTTTTGAGCAAGTTATTTTCATGCACTGCAGCACACTTTGAAAAGCAGCCCACGTTCCTCCTACCTTCAGCTTTTAAGTTTAATCATATACTTTAGTAAGTTAGCACAGAAGTTGGGGGACGCACATAAGGACTTCCACACACACAACTTATTTATCCCCCAAAATGGTACACATGCTGTCAAACACAAAGGGCCAGGAATGGGATCAGTCAGATGGCCAATCAGAAAATACGCTGGTTTTTCAATAGTTGGCTATCCATCCTGAACCTACTGTAAAAGAGAAATTGTCATTCTGAAAGATGTCAGCTATTTCCAGCAGTGAGGCTGGATGGACACTCACTGCTCCATTCTCTCTACTGCTAGTTCTGGTGATTTTGATTCAGCTGCAGAAGATGACAACAGTAAAAACGTACACATCCCAAAAGAGGCAGGAATGCTCACAGATGAGATGCTCTCTTGGCATTGACTGCTGCAATACAGTCACATGTGTTTATTTAAAAAGAGACATACACATAACTCCTCCTAAATAACTTCACTCTCAGAAACAGAACACTTTTTTTTTTTTTTAATAAAGTGAGAAGCAGCAGCCTGTCATTCTCCTCACATATCCCAGCTGCAGAGTTAGCCCTTGTCTAACAATTTGAGAACGTTTCAAAACGTGTATTCTATTAAACTTCACTGAGCTGGAAAATTCTGCCTTGTGAGAAAGACAGCAAAAGAATTATAAACGTTCTAATCTTTAAATTGTTGTCTTGGGTTTTTAGGGATAGCCAGAATCACCTTGGTTTTATTGAGTTAAGAAGACATGCCATCATACAGAATACAATTCAGTTCATGCTGAAGTTTTCCTAACTGGAAATGTTCTTCTAGGGGGTTCCAAGATAGAAGACATCTGTACAAAGAAGTACATCAATGCCCAAAACAGTTATGGAATTGACAGAAATACACTGAACAGATGACTCTGATAGACAAATAACAATCAATGATAAGAATTCAGGTGAATTCTTAGACAAGCAAGAGACACTAAAGAAATCTCAATTAAAAAAATCACTTAGATTTTGCACAGCTTTAGTTGTTTTTTAATTTCTTTGTAAAGTCAGAGGAAACCAGGACACTAGAACAAGAATAATGCATCCAAACAGAATACTCTGAGGCCTTTGTTGAGGAAATAAGTTATTTCAGAAGCCCTCCTGGGATGCTTTCAGGATTTGCATCACCACAAGGAAAAAGAACTGAAACTCACATATAACAAATTGTTTCCCTCTGAAAGTCAGAAGTATCTAGCTCAGATTCTGTACTTTTTTTCCCCTCCCTGGAATCAGATACATGCAGCTATAAAACTGAAGTGTATTAATAACAAAACCAAACTTCGTATCTCCCAGAAAGTGAAATAGAGAGAATAGAACAGGCTCTCACATCATCAGTGAAAATGCACTCAGGATCCTGTTTGGATCAACGTGACCATTGTACTGAATCACTGGAGGTTTCCTTTTCAAAGTTAGGAAAGCCTTCAGTTTTTCCTACCTTTGGCTTCAACGTATCTAGAAACAGTTTTATTTCCTTGGCTGCCTCATAAGCCAGTAATCAGCATGGATGTCTGCGGGTCTCAGCCTGCACGCAGAGACGGGAATTGTAACAATTAGCATATCCTGAACTAAAAACAGCCCCCACAAGGCATTCCCAGCAAGAAACCCTAATGAAGCAAGTTCCTCTCCCCTTCAGGGAGGCCTTCAATCAACTGAAACGATTGTAAATCACTCCCAGAGATCTCTCTGCTTGGAAGTCCTGGAATGAAGCCGTTTCAGCTGGTTCTTTTGCAGAACACCACCATACAATAGGTCAAATCTCTTAAGAGAGAGGCTTTACCCACCTCTTCACAGCATCTCATGTTTTCCTTTTTTCTTTTTAGAGGGAATAAACAAGGAGAATGAAGCTGTTTGCACTAAGCTGTTCTCAAGGTGGCTATCTGCAAGCATTACAAAGGTGGAAATTGTCCTTGTCAAAATCTGGTGAGAATATATCAATTAATAAGTGTTAGGTAAAAAGATAAAAGCTTGTGCAAGTATTAAGCAAAGCCAAACAGAAACCTAAAAATAAATGAGCTTTTTTTTTTTTTTTTTTTTTTTTGCATCATAAAATCCAACCTTTCCAAAACAAAAGCAGCTGAAGTCATGAACTCATCCCAAGGAGCAGTAAAAATACACCCATTAAAGTTCAGGTCGTCTGAGAATCTTCTGGGTCCAGTTGGTGGATCCAGTTACTCAAACTCCATCAATAAGAAGTGGGGGTTTTTTTGTTGTTAAATATTTTTATCTCCTCTAACCCAGCTCCTGAGATACTAAAAACCATAAAACAACTGCAGCAGAAATTTCTCTCCTGCATTAACCAAGACTCACCTGGCTATCTGGCCCTGAAACCTGCCTTCTTCCATCCACAAAAAATTTCAGACTCAACTCCCTTTAGGATACAGAAAGCAATGCAAAGGATCCTTGGCATGACAACTTTTATGGGCCTAGGCTCAACACTCAAACCCAAAAAATACTGGGCAGTACAAAATTCACATAAATATAAGATACACGCCTAGCTAATATATAAAAACAGCCGTATTTCAAGGTTCAAGGTTACAGAGCTGTTACATCTAATCTCTAAGCAGCACCACCAGGCAAAGTGATTCACATACATTAAGATGATCCATAAATTTGAGAATCCATTCTTTCTTTTATGTATATTTCGAGCATCTTCATTGTATCTTCATGTGGAGCAGAGCCATATCTACCTACATGGTTTGAGAGTTCTGTGTCAAATCAATAGCAAAATACCACCTACAGCAGTGCCCAAAGTTGAGAGAAAATATACACGACCGATCTTCTTACACACATCTCCACTGTTTGTACCCTCACCACAAACCTTCGTCTGCAGTTTCAACCACAAGCAGCCACAAGAGCCCTTTCCCATTTGGGAGCATCAAACATTATCTTCAGTGACAACATAATCAATAAAACGATACCAACTTGTAAGTCTACAGGAGAGCAAAAGGTGCAAAATCAAAACTAAACACCTGAGGTAAGACAAAAGTTTTGGGTGCCTGAATTTTCATTTTTACAAAAGGGCCTCTTTTAAAGTAATCTTTGCACAGCTAGAATGTTTAAGTAGAACAGCATCCCCCCTTTGACCAATGCACAGGTTTGAGGTATCGTTTAAAATGCTGACTTGTGAATTAAGTTATCCATAATAGACATTTATCTCAGTACAAATGATTTTTCAAATTCCTTTAAAAAACCCAACAGATAAAACAATTTTACCATCTTGGACCCTTATTTAATGTTGTTCTCTATATATCTCATGTAGTAAAACTAAAACAAATATTGAGCTGGTTTGTCTGTCAGTATCTTGCATATCATTTTAAGTAACACACACTTTCCTACATAGTATAAAAAGTCAGCAAAAGTAGAACTAAAAGAAAAGCTACCCCATTCCTATTCTAGCAGCCTTAGAAAAATACAGAGTGAAATTTCCTTAAAATATTCTAATACTGAATACTTCTGTGGAAAAAGGTAAGAATGAGTTTACCTCCTGTTGTTCAAAGAGGAAAAAAAAAAAAGAGTGATGACTCACATTTAATAGTAACCTTTATAAGAAAATTTCACAAACACAAGACTGAAGCACAAATGCACGTTCCACCTGCTAAAGTAAGGAACTTTTTTAAAGCTGAAAAGAAAGCATTTTAAAAGTAAAAGCAACATGAATGTGACATAAGTTTTAATGACACACGATGCTGAACATCCTTGTTTACTCAGTCTTTGCTTTTTCCACCCATGTTCTGCAAACAAGTAATCTGATGCCTGTGGATACATACATCACTGTCAAGCATCTATGAAAATGAAGACTTTCCACTTGGGCCGTAGAGTATTTCCATCTGAGAGCAGATCAAGTAGCGTGATTAAAATGCTGAATGATATCTAACCCCTAAAATATGTGATAATGATACAAATATGCTACTGTTCTTTAGGGCACAGAAGTTTAAAATGGTAATCTAATTACCATGCAAGGCTGGCTGATTTTCTTAGACCAAGAAATTCTTCAGAGTTTCCTGAGCAGGAAGACAGCTCAGTATCAACATGGTAAATTGTGTTAGAGCAACCCACCATTTGGAAGTCCCCAGCTACTGTTCAGCTTTCCAATCTGCTTTCAATGAAATGTATTTGTACACTAATCTTAAAGTCAATTTGGCAGTGTCTGATTACAACAGAGAACTAGATACATATGATAAGAAAATTGTTTACTTAAATTGATACCTATGATTTTTATACAGTGATTGGATAATCAGTTCCAGAACACATTGAGTTTTCGGCTATATTTAACAGGAATACTGAAAAAAATGCATCTTTCACTTTTCTTTGAAAATGCATTCTTCTGGCTTCTCTTAGTGCTTGAAATTAACTCCATTTCTAAAGAGCAAATTACTCTGTCAAATGACAATGGGTTTTCTGTGGATCTACAAAAAAAAAAACCATCGTAGCTTGGGCAGCATAGTTTTACATCTTATTACAAATACAGCTTACCTGAATCACAGAATGGCCAGAGTTGGAAAGGATATTAGGGAAAACAATCCCAACCATACATTGTTTATGCTTGACTATCCATCACTCTCTTATCACCACAGAGTATCAGAAGAGTGATAAGTAATTACCAAAAAAGTGAACAATGTGTAATTTTGGCATTTAACAATAGCCAAAGAATGGGAAAAGGGCTGAATCACAACAGTGCCACCTACAGTAAGGTACATGATAGGGAAAAAAAAAAAAATCAATGTTCTATTTGACAATTAATTAAATTAGAGCTTAATAGAAAAGACCTAACGACATTATAAAAATCACTTACTTCAAAATTAGTCACAACCTAAAACGTTTTTATCTTGTTAAATCTGAATGAACACGCCACTATGTTTCTATTCACTAGCCTCCACTAAACACAAAGGCATGAAAGCACAAACACACTTCTGAGGCTCTAATTCCTTATTTGCTGCACAGATCAAAAAAAAAAAAAAAAAGCAATAAGAATCACATGGCAGCAGGAAGAAAAAATGCTGAGCTCTTACCTTGCATTCTACCACGCTCTGATCCGATTCACACGTAACGTAGATTTCATCAACTGCCCGTCTCAGGTTGTCAAAAAGGAACGCCCAGTACCGAGCTCTCAGATCAACTTTTCGAGGCTGCCGTGCTTTTGTTGGGCTTTTGTCAAAAGTTTTGTCTCCTGCTGCTGTTAACTTACAGTCTAGGGAAGTGTTCTAAAGAAAACAAGACAAAGGAAAACAACAAAGAGAAGTACAGTAAGGGGTTGTGCTTCTGTGCAACACGTTTTTTCCCCAATGCATTTAAGCGTTTTTTCCCCAATGCATTTAAACTTTTGTAAGCAAGGAGTTTCTCCCTGAAGACTATGCAATTCCACTGACTGCTTTTTTAAAAAACACTTTTTAAAACGTGCTTTCTTGCCTTAAACAAATGCAACCAATATACAGAACCAATTTCTGATTCTTTGACAATTGTAACTCAACATTTACTTTGCACAGTGCATGATATTCTGTCTCTTACACACATTACAGCATTCCATTTTCTGACTATGCATCCCACTCTGATAAGTACGTGCACCCAAAGATGAAAATAAAATTTTACTAGTAATCATACCACTAGTGTTTCAACACAGTTCAACTCTTAATACCAGGACAACACATACAACTTTGTTTCTAAACTCTCCTACTGATCTGTGAGCATTAAGGTCAGCAAAACACTGTTGTGATGCTATGAAGCTAGTTCCCAGATCCATGCATTATGATCACACTTCAGAGAAGATGCAAGTGCTGGGTGAGTTACAAAAGAATCTCTCCTACTTGAGAAGACCATTTGCAGGAAGATTTCCACTCACCATTTGGTTAACACTGCAAGCTCAGTTCAACCCAGCCTAAGTGCTGAGCTGCTGAATCAAGCTGATGCCAAGTCTGAAAGTGTTCTCGTGCTGTTCTAGCTTGTAATGAACAGCTTTCAACTGCAACAAATCTGCTGTCTGATTCTCAGTGCTAATATGCTCACTAATTGCTTTAGTGCTACTTTGCTGCACAGATACAGAGGGCTGCCAACATGCTAAATGTGATGAAAACAGAGGGAAACATTCAACTGCCTGCATGAATGCTGGCACAGAGAGGAACCACAAACACCTTCTTGGAGGTACATCGTGTATTTGTCAACCCTGTGTGTTCAGATCAGTCATGTGGGGACAGTTACTGGACAGATATGAACTGTCACCTACCTATAAATGCACTCTTCTGTCTGAGGATTGAGGAATATCTCCTCTTCACTCTCCTTGTAGTTAGATTTCTGCAACTATCTTATTAACCACCAGTTTTGTTTAGGGTATATGAAGAAATTGGTGTGAATGACTGAAGTGATGTTAAAGCAGTTAAAACAATTTGTTTTCCAAAACAGATTCAGTAACATGCCCTGGAGTTGTGAAAAGTATGAGGTGTGTATTTATGCTCAGAAAGATGAGCATAAGGAGAGGAAGATGAGGATAGGACCACACGAGTGAGTTTTCATCAGTCTATTTCCTTGAGATTTGCATCCCATTTATAGGCAGAGGAAAATTATGCTTAAATTGCAGTAGGAAAAAAAAAGTTGAATGTCAAAGTGCCAAGGCACACAGGCATTCAGCAGTCCATTTCAAACCTTCATGAGTGTGTGGAAAGAACCTGATGTGACAATCACGAGGCCAGCTTTACTGCTCTGAATAATGTGTTCAATTTGCCCAGATTGGTGTTGGATGCCCTGTCCCTGGAGATGCCAAGTCAGGCAGGACCAGCCTCTGAGCACTTGGATTTATCCCTGTTCATTGCAGGGAGTTGGACTACATGGCCTTTAAGTGTCCTTTCCAACTAGAATCATTGAATTGTTTGATGATTCAGTAGGAATGCTCTGTTTCTGCAATGTAGTCTCAGCACAGCAGTCCCACACAGAGTAGTCACCAAATAACAATAAAGTATTCTTCTTCTGAAAACACAGTATTTACACAATTCCAAATGACAAGAACAGACAGAACCCCAACTATGGAGCACATTACTCCCATCCAAAATGTTCTGTGAGGCTAAACCAGCTTACAGGGCACCCCAACTGTTTCAATAAAATCTTTCCCAGAACAAGTAAACTAGAGCACAGTGTTTGGAACATCCTAGGGAGCAAGGAGAGAATAGCAGGATAAGAGAGGCTGAACCACATTGTGAAATTAACATGCCTGTATTTTAAAGATGTAAGCACATTCCTATAGGAGCAGAACATCTTGTTCATAGAAAAAAACACGTTCCACGTGCTACACTGTCAAAATCTGACAGGCTGTCTGTAAATGTTAGATGGCTAAAGACATACAGTCAAGGCCACTAATCAATGCAAAGCAATGGTTAAAAATATTAAACATTAATAAATACTGCAGTATTGCTATATTAAAAGCAAAACAATTCTATCACTCACATAGGAAAAACATGACTAAGTGGAGTATCTCCTAGATGCTTGACAATGAGATTTGTTTTCTGGTTGTGACTCTCTGCAATATTATTGATCTGGAATGACTTTTTATTTTTATTTTTTTTTCCAAAATAAGATGTACTGAAGTTTTAAACTGAAATTTCTCAGCCATTAGCAAGTGAGGTCAGTAAATACAGCATTTTCTTAAATCAGAAATTTGGCAAAGGTAGCCTCTGCATAAGCAGCAAGCTTATAGGAAAAATCTCCTATATGACTTCATTGTTGAGCTGCACTGCCCTTAAAATAACCTTAATGCCAAGAAGTCATGAATCCAGAGATTAAGAAATGACAAAAAGAGAAGCTGAGGAATACAGACTAAATTGTGGCATTCTTAAACTCCATTTTGAAGCCTGTATCCTTTACAAATACAACACAGGTATACTGTTATACAAATATTCTTCAGCATATAATGCATCAATAGCACTGCAAAACATCTTTATGTGGCAAATTTTAAGACAAAAATGAGTAGATACCTGTTTTGCAGCCTTGTGTTTCCCTTGAGACACCGTCTTTGCTTTTCCACCAGCTTGCCATTTGGATTTCCCTGCGGGAGAAGCATTTTAATAAAAGCATAATGCTTCTGATTAGATTCAGCACTTTAAAAATCACATATCCAATCTCGCTATGCACTGATATGGGCACAATTAATGAGTTAAGAGGTTAATAAAATTTTACATTCAACAGTTTGGTATAAGGATGATGCCAGAAGACACACAGAAAAAGAAATTACAAAGAAAGTTGAAAACTACAGGCTTCCTTCAGCACAGAAGAAGTACCTGCAAACGGGCAGTGCCTCTGAAAATCAGACTGTTACAACTGAGATGTCAAATATGACACTATTTTTCTATGTCAGCTTTAAAATATCTTCAATAACTGTTCCACAGTATCATGTATCATTACAGAATTAAAAGGAGGAACATGTTTCTCAGAATATTCAGGTATGACCACTTGTAACTACGGCAAGAGTACTGCCTAGCACAGATACATACCCAAGTAAAAAGTTTCAACATATTTATCTTGATGAAGCCATGCAAATAAATGTATTAATTGCATACAGCTCCCTCACAGAGCAGGGAGATGGCTCTTAAATTTCAGAACTGCTCAGTTCAGTCTTTAGTAGTACTTAGGCCAAATTTGCTAACGCAGCCCAGCTGTTCTACATTGCTCTGGTTATGTAGAGCAGCTGTAAGCCTGCCTTAATCAAGCAGTTGTACAGCTGGTTTGCATCACTGCCTGTTGGAGGGAACAAGACCTTTAATTTTAAGGCAAATTTAAAAGTATTTGCTAGATAATTCATTTTTAAAATGTTACATTAGCCAAAACAACAGGTACAAATTAATATATTGGAATCAATTTAGCAGCGTTCCAGAGAAAAGCTGATTCAGCTACCAGATGTATTAAAACTTCCTATCTACCAAAAAGCTTTAACTGTGCATCAGTTTTGTCACAGTCATGGCAATATTTCGGTCACCAAGGTCTACAACCTAAGATTTTACATTCTGAAAAAAGAAGATTTCAAGTGCAGTAGTACACAGAACTTGCCCAGGGAAAAGAGATACAAACCAGCACACTGGAACAGAAAAAGGGTAGATGATGGGTGAAAGAAGGTTGCTATCTCTAGATTCTCCAAAACACAAAATACCAATCCACACCTCAGAACTGGGAACTTTCTGAGCAAGTCACCTGCAAGGATAAGAGCAGCTTTCAGATGCTCCTACGTGAGACAGACACAGAGACAAGAAAACTCACATAAGCACTGTGTGTTGCAGAAAAGTAAATACTGGATGGTAATGACCATTTTTTAATCAACAATGCCTTTAGTGATTGGGCCAAAAAGTTTTGCCTTTCCTCAGCAGTCCCATTTTCAAGCTTTTCTCATTTTCTTCCTGCTTCCTTCCTGCTTCTGTGCTGTGCTGACGAGCACTGACAAACCACTGCTCCATGGTGATGCACGTGTAGCACCACAACACTGACACTGCATTGGGGCACAGCAATGGCACACGAAGGGCACTACCTGGTGGCATTTACTGAGTTTTATGGAAACAACAGCGACAAAAGATGACCATCCTGTTAGCTATTAAGTTGTCAATATGAAATATAGAAAGCAGCAAAGTTTTGAAGCATTCAGGGAGCCAGTCATATTTTATTCTTGAAGTCCATTTCCTCCGTGTCTGGTAATGAGATATGAAACACGCTGGATTTGTGATTTGTGAAGACTTCCTGTCTCAAAATGCTGAAGCATTCAGATCTCCAAGAAAAAAAAGCTACTGATAAACTATTTTCAGCAGCTTTCTTTTACACTAACTATCTGAAAAACTCTCAGCCAACATCCCACACAGCTCTCTCCTCAGGTAGTTCTACTGATGAGAGAAATGCCACTACCAACATATTGTATCTGCTGCCAAAGAGCAGCAGTCACTTCTCTTCCCACTAAGGCAGGTCCCAACCTTGGTTATGTATCCTGGGCTCCGATTATCGCCTGATCTTCAGCTGAAATGATAAGGTTCAATTGAATTTGTTTTCACCTCTCTGAAGGAATCTGAGGACACCATCATGGTTCTTTGATTCCCCCCAGCTCTTACAGACACCATGAGAAGCAGGCTTTGTCACCTCCACTCTCTCACAAACCTACAGAAGGCTGTCTCTGCTGCAGAGCCTATTTTACTAGCTCCAGTGCTGCATCTGCCTGTCTTAAGCAACATTCCTGCACAGATGGGGAGTTTACATCAAGAAAGGCAAAGATGTTTGCTCAGAGGAAGCACTAGACTGGACTGCCACGCAGGTCAATGAAATACAAGTATTGTAACTTACAAGTCTTCAAGAATAGCTTTCCCTTTGTACCATATTGTGCCAGCTACACTCAGGTCTGTGCTGCTCAAGCTTACTCATGGTGTTTTCAGTCATGACTCTTACACCTCCTCACTTGCCACAGAGAGCCAAGTTCCATCTCCTTCACACATACTGCAAAACCCATTTATTCACCAAGCTCTTGCTAAAGGAACAGAATACTCTGCAGGCTTGCTCAAGTATGCCAGCGACCTTTCAACCAATAAATTGTGTTTCCTTATGCTGAGATTCTCAATCTATTGAGTGAATTTTATGTGGCTAGAAACCAAATGACTTTAAACAAACAAGAAATACAAAGGGAACGGTTACAAACAAGATCTTCCAATTTTTGACATACCTCAAAGTTATAAAGCAGTTTAATTCTGAAGACAGAATATCAGACTGCTGCATTAACTCACAATTAAAACACCCTCTCTCTTCCTAGCACGCAGTCAACTGTACTGTTAGCCTATCCCAAAACACAGAACCTGCTGCATGTTAATGAATTCTGTGGAGGGATACCATATTTGCAACAAATTAAATGTATCATCAATCAATGCCTCTTCTAAATAGTTGCCACTGTGTTTTGCTCCAGGTAGATTTTCTCATGTTGTTGTTCTGCACTCACAAGCAGAATCTCAGATCTGACATAACAAGGGCACATACCACACCAAAGCCTGTATCAGAACTGCTACCTACCATTCCAGAAACTGCTCTCCTTTTTATGGTAGTATTTCTTATTGACAGGAAACAGGTATTTCCCTTAAGGAATTAGAAAGTTTGGACTGCAATTCATATCATGATTGCTTTCTTATGGCTTCTGCATAAAATACATGAGTCTTCCAGTGGAAAAGTTAAATGGTAAGGAAAAAAAGAAAAAAGGAAAAGCAAAGATGCATAGATTGAAAAAAATGAATCCAATATTTTAAATTTAACAGCTCTCTATACCACTAATACTACGGAATGTCCACATGCTCACTGTTTCTGCAGAAAAATATTCTCATGACGAGTAACAGTTCCTAATATAAAGTGTTAAATCACACACTACTGCTGCCAGTGCAAAACCTCTGCATGTTATGAGCAGGAAAAAAGTGCACGAAGACAGAACACTGCTTGTACAAATGGGATGCAAGATTGGCTCAGGCAACCTGAACCTTTGGCCTGATTTACACAGCCCCTGAACAAGTACAAACTGTCCTAATTCATAATATTGCTGTATTGTTCCTCAGGGACGAAATACATATTGAAAGATCAGCAAAAAATGAATCACAGCTCACTGACATACAAACCCTCTGAGCCAAGACAAGGGTCAAGAGATAAAGGATGTGGCTCTGCCAGACTCCCATCAGCCAGAAGTTCCTTTCTACAGGGCATGTTTCCACTGAGCTGTTAGCACCAGATCCTTTGTGAAAAAAAAGAAAAAAAAAAGACCAACCAGCTCACCATTTACTGAGAGGTTTTGGAAAGAAGAACACTTCACTGGCAAAAAGTGTTACAATTACAGCAGGGCCTTTTAGGCCCCAAAAAAGGAAGTGACCACAGCCACCTGGGTTTCAGTATCACACGTAACAACTACTTAAAGGCAACGATCAAACAAAAGACAATGATTCATTTCTACATTCATTTTTCATGCTTTGGAAGAATACTCAATGACAACTCTAATTCACTCATTTTCCAGGAAAATGTCACACACAAAGCTTTGTAAAATAACATTACAAGCAAAACAGAGCTAAAAAGGAACAGACTTGAAATAAAAATTGAACCGACTCACCAGTAGCTCAAATACACTCTATGTTCCTGTCCCATACACACCCCTTCATTGCCCAAAAATACAATTCTCAATCTTTTCTGCTTACATGTCATGTACTAAGTGCAATAATACCAGTGGATCTACCAACATACTCAAGAACATACAGGCAACTGCAAGACTAGTAAATAGATAAATGCACCCTCTGGAGACAGATACAAATGAAGCTGCCAAAAAAATGCAAAACTGGCCCTCTTAAAAATCCATGTACTCATGATAATAAGCAGACTAGCTGCTGTATGTTATCCCAAACTGTTCTATTGTGTGTGCTTCACTTGAGCAGGTTATGGTTGTGTCTTAAACTATTACCTTTTTCTTCTCACATTCTACCTTTCTATTAAAACAAAAGCACAGTACCTTATTTGCCCTTTGATCCCCTCAATCAAAGATAAGAAACCAGTCACATACTGCTCGACTGCTTCGGGCTCCTCACAAGAAGGGCATCAAGGCTTTAAGGGTGTTCAGAGAAGGGCAAGGGAGCTGTGAGGAGTCTGAGCACAGGAGTTCTGAGGAGCAGCTGAGGGAAGTGGGATGGGTCAGTCTGAAGAAGAGGAGGCTTGGGGCAGACCTTACTGCTCTCTACAACTGCCTGAAAGGAGGTTGTGGTGAGGTGAGGGTCAGCCTAGCCTCTTCTCCCATGTAACTAGCAATAAGAAGAGAGGAAATGGTCTCAAGTTGTACCAGAGGATTCAGGTTGGATGTCAGGAAATACTTCTCCAAGAGAAAAGAGTCAGGTTCTGGAACAGGCTGCCCATGGAGGTGCTGGTGCTGTAACACAACAGAAAGCACAGCAGTAACAGTGGGGTAGCAAAGTCCTAGGCTGCAGCAAGCAAAGATACATTCAAATGCAGCAGCTATGGACACAGAAACAAAGGAAAAAAAATCTGCTTATCCTTGGAAGGTCTCAGGTACATAGGAATCTCCTTGCCTCCACTGCCAACCCCTAAATGAGGTCTGGGAGGGGGTGGATCTTGGCTCTAGCCCTTCCAGTCACTCAGTTGTATTGCATACACTTGAGCTCCCCTAGGTTGGCCCTGCCTTCCCACCAGGTGCTCAATCACTGTTTCAAGCTATGACTTGCATTTCTGCTACACTGACCCTGGAGGTGCTCAAGAAACACAGAGATGTGGCTCAATGGGAAATACTGGTGCTGGGTGGACAGTTGGACTGGATGATCTTGGAGGTCTTTTCCAACCATGGTGATTCTTTGACAACTGGCTGCTGTTTCATTTTTCCTTCTTACACGTACCTATCAAAGATTCACAGCACATCTTTCACTGCTGACCACTCAGAGCTTAAAAATACCACTACACAAAACTTCTGTTTTGGAAAAGCAATCTAACAAATTAAGACAGCTGGGACAATGCTGATGATTACTTTGGAGTCAGAACGTGAATCCAAAGCTTCTGAATACTTAGTTATTCAATATAATCTTTCTACCATTCCACTTGTCATTGTTAACAGAAGAACAGGTACATGCTCTGAACAGAATGAGTTTTCCTTGATGAAACCTATACATGCACAAACAGCTACGTCGCTTTTCACGTACCTCATTCTCTTCTGTGACTTCAGACATTTCCATTTTAAAATGAAAGAAAATTCACAGATACACCTCAGTGCATAGTGCAACCCAAGAAGGCAGTTCAAGCTTTGCTGCAGCTTACTTTAGGAAGAGGTGATCTTCTAAAATAGCCATAACTGTTCGTAGAAACACCATCTCCACTGGCAAAGCCACAGAACAGCTGGGGTTGGAATGAGCCTCTGGAGATGTGGTCCAACCTTTCTGCTCAAAGCAGAATCAATGACAGAAGGCTGCCCAGGACTACACGCAGTGAGGTTCTGAGCATCTCCACAGCTTCACTGGGGAACCCATCCTGGTGCTCAACCACCCTCACATTCAAAAAACCAGAACAAACCAAAAACTTTTAGACACTCCTGCCCAAATCTTAAAAGCAGCAGCAGCTCCACAAGGACAAGTGAGCTACAAAAGCATGTGAGATGAGGTCCTCACAAAGACAGCAGTCTGACATCTGGAACAGCTTGAGCAGTATGAAAACTGAAAGTCCATTCCTGGCTTCTGAAGTCCAAAAGAGAGTATCACAACAGTAACAAAACAGTTCTAAGGATTCACGTTAAGAAAGGGGATACATTGGGACCAGCTTTAAGATTCTTTGCAGATGTTTAATACAGACTGAGGTGATACTACAAGAAACTGCCAAACGTGCTTGTTTTAGAGTACATGGAAGTACTTTGTGGGGTGGCACTAAGACAGACATCCCTTCCAATCTTAAACCCCAAGTTATGTAAGACTTGTTTTTAACAACATTCTCAAAGCTCAATATCTTAAGATTATTGTATTACACTGCTATCTTGGTGATATCAGCAAGACAGGATAAACTTACATGCCTCTTTTCAGAACAAAAAATAATTTCGTTTTATCTGTCACTGCTCTGTTTTATGCAATGATCAGCCAATGGAAGGTTGTGCATTTTGAAAAAAAACAGATTTAAAAATGATACCATGGACACTAAATATTATCTTTTCTATAAACAGAGAAATCCCATGACAAGAACATGATTCCATGGAAGTAGTTCCAGTAAACTGCTGAAAGGGCCAAGTGCAAAACAAGTTTGGAGAAGACAGCTAAAAACATACCATCATCATCCTTGTTTTCCAGAGGGACGCTCCATGCAATCAGGTTCCTTGCTGTACGTCCCTCTTCTGCAACTATCTTCCTCACTTTGTCATGGCTGTTGGAGCGCTGGAAAGAAGCCTGAAAACAAGAAATGCAGGAATGGAAAATACGTATATATGTGTGTACATATATGTGTATATATATATATATAGTTTTGACACATGGGCATTTTATCCAACATATAGTTAAACCCAAGTGGGTTCACAGTTAATATATTTCTACCAGCTATTCAGAACACATATACATTTTCACAACCATTTATCTACATGGCAGGCAAAGTGATGGGCCAGTATGACACAGGAGTTTCTACCCAGTCCTCAGAACAGGTATGCCTACACCACACTTATTTTAACTTTCATTTAATTGAGGTCTGTCCAGCAAGAGCATCACATTAGACTTTAAAACGTTTGACAGTCTTTCAGTTAATTAGAACTAAGGACAAAAGCTATGTGAGACTAAAATGCACGTGCTGAGTAGCTGAGAAGAACCTGAAGAACGGTCACCTCCACTGGTACAGATGTTTTTCATGAGAGTGGCATACGGTGGTGACTATGCTGAAAAACAGTGAGAATTTCCCTTATCAAAATAGCATTATTGTGCTCTTTGTATATGTTGTAGTTCCATGAAAATAAATAGGAGGCATTACTTTCACCTACATATATTTAAAAAACAAACACTTCTGTTTCATTGAGAAGGCAAGAAGCTAGAAAGCACATCCTGGCAACTACAGCCAGTTCTTACTAGAAAGCTGCAGCTGTTCACAGACAACATGAGAAGCACTGAGGATGAACTTTTTTCACCTAGGAAATACAGAATTACAGAATCACAGAATTGCCAGGGTTGGAAGGGACCTCAAGGATCATGAATCTCCAACCCCCCTGCCACAGCCAGGGCTACCAATCATCCCACCTAATGCTAGACCAGGCTGCCCAGGGCCCCATCCAATCTGGCCTTGAACACCTCTTGCACTGACAAAAGATAACATCACCAGATCTTAGAAACCAAACATATTAAGAAATAGATGTATCAGCTGACAGACATCAACGAGATGCAGTCGTTCCTCTTCTAAACTGACTGAAGTTATTCCTCAGAAAGCCAAGTTACACACAGTAATGCAAACTCTATATACAATGGTGGTGCAAAAACACTTCAACACTGACAAACATAACCTCAAATAAGTTATGTAGATGTAAACATGCCTTTAGCACCGATACGCTGATTTTCTGTAGCAACAGTCAGAAGACACGTTTTTCCTCTTTTCACCCTCACCATCAAGCCTGCAACCTTTGTGTTGTGCTACTAGCACATCTTCAGAAAGAAAATACAGTGAAAATGAGAACAGCAGAGGAGTGGCTGTAATTCCTCAGGGTGGTAGGAAATGCAGTAGAAACAACAAGCTGCAATTACTTGACTGCTTGTATCATAACTATGAACCAAAGTTTCTCTCATTTGGGTGTCCTTGAATGCTTGTTTCAAAGCCACAGTGTGCCATCTAGTGCTCCACTGACCACCTGGAGACCACACCATGCGATACACTGAGAGCAAACAACCAAAACCACAGCAGAACTATGGGAGAGAGCTGTCTAAAAACATGATTATTTAAAAACAAAATCAAAACACCCAAGTAATGCAGTTTGATACAGAGAAATCAACAGGATCTATACTAAACTGGTTGTAGTCTATTCTTATTCAATATAATAGCTCATTCTCTTTAGAAAATTTTACTGATTGTCCATTGCTGTTGAATAAAGTTTGTTTTTTCTCTCCTTGTTGCTTAACAATGAAACACGTCCTGGACCTAAGAGTTAAAGACTCACAAATCTCACATAATTAATTGTTTTAAAATCAACTTAAACTGCTGCATAAACCAGTGATGCAAATGCTTATGGAACCTTCACAAGTGAGTTAAATGGTTTTGATTTATCTGAACTGTCTCTGAAATGTGGCTACATTTTGTATTCATGTATCCTCAAACCGTAGCAACCTTATCTAGAAGCAGATCTCATCTTTCACAACTTGCTGTCAAAAAGGGATAAGTAGACAAATCTTTAATGGATTCTCAATCCAGATAACATTCACTCTGCACAATCCATGCAACACTGAACCACAGCTTTCCTACAACGTGAGCCTGCTCATTCCTGCCATACACAGAGGACTTTGAAAACCCATTTGAATTCTTTTTCCCATTTTTTTTTTTTTTATGCTGGCATTCCACTTCATTTCATCCTCCATTGGCCCTCTCATTTTCCAAGCTGACCACCCTTCAGTCTTCTTTCTCAGATTTTCCACACCGCAGATTACATATTCACTGAATCTGAGCGTTGAGGGGTTTCTCTTCAAGATTGTCTTCAACTGGTTCCTATCTTTCTTTGAGATACAGTGCCCAAGAGCAGATACAAACACTTCAAAGAAGTCATTTTACATGCTAATTAATATTATTTGTATCTTACAGATGATGCTAATCCCATTTAAACATCTCAAAATGACAAATGGGTTTTACTTCCTTGCAATATGCTATCTTTTCACTATTTGGGATAGAATCATAACAAATATGTCATAACATCACACAGAAATCACCACTCTTTCCATAGGCAGAGAACAGCAGACTTCCACAGGCCTAATCCAATCCACAAATGTCTGCACCCAAAAGCAGACATACCCAGAATTTCTTGTGTTGCACCCAGGACCCTCCGTAATACCACGGCTGTTCTTTACACTTATTTCTGCAGACCAGACCAAAACAATCCTGCACTAACATACACTGGGACAATTTCCAAACAAAAGTTAGGAACTTTGGAACTTGCAGTTTTGTTTTCACTGAAACGGAATTTGGTCTGAACAGCAGTTTTCCCTTAAAAGTTCTAATGAAAAGAAAACATTCATGATTGCAATACTCCTCTTCATTGTACAGCAGTCCTTTAAGGCAGGTATCAAAACCCATGATTTCACAGTACAAAGGTTTTTGCATCTCTTCTGTTTCAAGGTTTTCTGCCCCACTGCTCACATCACAGTCCATGACTAACAAGCTCACATGTATGGGGCAAGTGTGAGAGGGAGGATGGTATGCATGAAAATCAGCAGGAAGTCCTAATTTTGGAACACTCCAGGGGTGCCAGAGGACTCGAGAGTATTTTTTAACAGGATTCATTTCTTTATTCCATGTACAGTGTAGAACTCTCACGGGATGTGTAAAGAAGTAGCAAGGGGAAAGCAGAGGATATTTCAGCATTTTCAAGAATTCACATAACGGTGTTGACAGAATCAGTTTCTAGAATCAGTAACTTCAGAGAAGGTACAAATGAATACTCATTAACGAATCCCAACGCAAAAAAGTATTTTTCTTGCAGCAGGAAAATCTTCAGTACAGTGTTACAGTATCTGAACAACTTACCATCACGTTATAGCCTTCTTCTGCATCGGCAGGCTCATTTATTGCATTTTTGGACGACCCCATTGAGCTTTCATGCCTGTGTCAAAACAGACACAGTTAGTTTTAGCTTCCTAGCAACATTTATGTCAAGGACATCTGATGAACGTGGTAACGTTTTCAGAGTTATATTTGTAAAGTGCTTATGTGGCTCCATATTAAAAGCAGCTCAAGAAGAAAATCAAGAGGCTGACCCTTTAGAAAAAAAAAAAACAACCTCGAAGTAGAAGAGACCCTTAAAGTCCATCAGTGCAACCCCTGCAATGCACAGGGGGACACACACAGCACATCAGAGCCCCCAGCCTGACCTTGATGTCTGCAAGGACTGGGCACCGCCGCCTCTCCAGGCAGCCCTTGGTGTACAAAACTTCTTCCTTACATCCAATCTGAATCACCCCTCTTCTAATTTGAAACCATTTCCCCTTGTGCTGTCACAACACACCCTGCTGGTGTCCGTATCCTTCCTTCTTACAGCCCAGCCCCTTTAGGCACTGAAGGCTGCTCTCAGCTCTCCTCACAGCCTTCTCCCCTGGGTGCTGCACAGCCCAGCTCTCAACCTCCCCCTCTCACAGGGAGGTGCTCCAGTGATGAGTGTACAACGAGCAGAGTTCACCCAAAGGAGCACATTTTGACACATATGAAAGCAGTACGAAGCATACTGCTCCAGAACAGGGGAAGGCACCAAGAGCAACGTTTCTTGTGTCTGTACCGGGCAAATCTGTCAAAACGAATCAGAGGTGCTGAAAATCTCCGCGGGATAATTAGTTAGGTCATTAAAAAAAAAAAAAGGGGGGTTGTGCAGGAGACAGCTATGATAAAATACATGTTTTTAATCAAGTGCTGGACTGGGGACCGGCAGCCAAAAGCGGGTGTTAAATATTTATAGGTTCACCGAAACCTTTCAGCATTACTGCAGCCACGCAGGAGTAAAACGAAACGCGTGCTTTCAGGGCCGGCAGCGCTCAGAGCCGCCTCACACACAGCCGGGCGCACAGCGCTGGGGAGGGGGCGGCGGCGCGGAGCCTCGCAGCTCGGCCGGAACGCGGCACGGGCTGACTGACACCCGGCTTCACGGTTGCCACTGGCAACCAAGCTCCCGGCCCCGCTCGGCACACGGCCGCCGGGCCAGGCCGCGGGCCCCGCTGGGCGGCCAGGAGCAGCGCCCGGGGCCCGGCGCCGCGGGGCGTGAGGGGAGGGCTGGCCCGCCGCCATCTTGCCCCGCCGCCGCGCCCCGCGCCGCCCGCCGCCTCCGCCGCGCCCCTCCCCCCGCGCCGAGGGGGCACTCACGCTCTCCGTCGCGCCGCTCCGTCCCGCCCGCGCGCGTCCCGCCGCGGTGATGTCATCGCATCCCGCCGCCTGCGCCCGTCCGCCCGCCGCCGCGCGCCGCGCCCTCCCCCCCCCCCCCTTTCGCAGCCGGCAGCCGCGCATGCGCCGCTCGCACCGGTGAAGGCATTGCCCTCACCTTGCCCACCCGCGGCGCGCTGCGGCCGCCGCCCGTGCAGCACCTGCCGCTCCGCCTGCCGCCGGGGGGCGCTGCCGAGCCCTGAGGCGCGTTGCGTGGCGCGGCGCCCCGTTCCTCGCGGGGAAAGACCGGGCGGCTCCGTGCCGCCTCGGAACGGGAGCGGGGAGCGTTCCTCGTCCTTCGGGCACCGACAGCTGGGCGCCAGGGGTAGAAAAATAGGTCTGCCGCGTCTGCAGAGCCCGGAATGCCGCAGGGCGATCTGTGCCGGGGCTTGTGACAGAAACACACTCTTCTCCCGGGGAGAAGCGTCAAACCCGTCGGCAGCCCCAGGCAATTAACCGCTATCGGTGATTAATCGGACCTGCGCGGGCGCACTGCCGGGCACGTTTTCAGCTCTCCCGAGCGGCAGACGAAGCCCCGCTCGTTTTGCAGCCCGTGTTCCCCCCACGTGCTCCGTTCAGCCGTACCGCCCGCTCACACAGCACCGCTCGGCAGCGCTGTTCGGGAGCCCCGTCCCGCACGGCACAGCTCTGCTGCAGCGAGACGCTCCATTCCAGCCACGGACGGCTGGAATCCCCCGGACTGCCGGCACGGCACGACGGGAGCGCCGGACACGAGGGGGAGCACGCGGTCCTCCCGGCCCGAGCCGCGCGCAGGCGGCGTTGCGGACCCCCGCCGCGCCCCTTTCCCATTCCCTTTTCCTTTCCCTTTCCCTTTCCCCGCCCCTCGGCGCGCTCCCCTCCTCGGCGGCGCGATGCGGCGGCGGCCGCTGCTGGCGCTGGGCCTGGCCGCGGTCCTGGCGACGCTGCGCGCGGCGTCCGGGCAGCACCGAGCCGATTACGACCGGGAGGCGTTGCTCGGAGGGCAGGTGAGCGGCGGGGCCGGGGGTCGAACCGAGCGATTCGGGAGGCGGTTTTGATGCTCGGTTCCTCTCCCGCAGGAGGAGGCGGAGGAGTACGCGCGGCTCAGCCCGGAAGAGCAGCAGCGGCGGCTGAAGGCCATCGTGCGGAGGATCGACGCGGATAACGACGGCCTGCTCAGCAAGGGTAACGGCGGGGCGAGCGGGCGGGTCCGGGCTTTGTGCGCATCCCGGGGCCTGCGAGCGGCGGCTCCTCCGGGGACCTTCCGCTAAAAAGAACATCCCGAGAGAAACGGCGTGCCGGAACGTGCCGCAAATGGCAGAACGTGTGGCTTTTGTGCACGGCACGACTCCGCACCGAGAGTCGGATCCGAGCCCAGAGCCGCGCTGTGACACCGCGGTGACACGGGGCGGCAAACCGCCTTGCTGGGGGGAGAAGCTGTGGCGTGAGACGAGG
The DNA here is from genome assembly GCF_987193195.1 of Phasianus colchicus. Lineage (NCBI taxonomy): Eukaryota > Metazoa > Chordata > Aves > Galliformes > Phasianidae > Phasianus > Phasianus colchicus. Next base: position 3,503,319 of record NC_143447.1, on the reverse strand, counting down.
GCAGCATCGCGCAGATGCCTTCCGAAAGGTGACCTGCAGCTGCTGGTCTCCGGGCACGCACAGCAGGAAGGGCTTTGATACTGTGCAGTGTATCAGTGCCATCGGTGCGCTGCCCTGATAAAACGCATCGCATCTGGTGCTGAGTCTGGAAGGTGCTGAGACTGGAAGGAGAGGTCCTTGAGAGCAGCCCTGTGGAGAAGGACCTGGGGGTCTTGGTAGACGAAAAACTGAACATGAGCCAGCAGTGTGCCCTTGTGTCTCGGAAGGCAATGGGATCCTGGGCTCCATCAAAAGAGGGATGGCCAGCAGGGACAGAGAGATGATTTTGTTCCCCTCTACTCTGCTCTTGTGAGGCCCCATCTGCAGTACTGCATCCAAGTGTGGAGCCCCCAGTACAAGAAAGACAGGGAGCTGTTGGAGAGGGTCCAGAGGAGGGCCACGAAGATGATCAGGGGACTGGAGCACCTCCCCTATGAGGACAGGCTGAGGGAGCTGGGCTTGTTCAGCCTGGAGAAAAAAAGGCTGCGGGGTGACCTCATTGCAGCCTTCAGTACCTAAAGGGAGCCTACAAAGAGGAGGGGAATCAACTCTTTGAAAGGGTGAGTGACAGCAGGACGAGGGGAAATGGTTTTAAGCTGAGGGAAGGGAGATTTAGGTTGGACATCAGGGGGAAATTCTTTACGGAGAGAGCGGTGAGGTGCTGGAACAGCTGCCCAGGGAGGTTGTGGATGCCCCGTCCCTGGAGGTGTTCGAGGCCAGATTGGATGGGGCCCTGGGCAGCCTGGTCCAGCATTAGGTGGAATGGTTGGTGGCCCTGCGTGTGGCAGGGGGGTTGAAGATTCGTGATCCTTGAGGTCCCTTCCAACCCTGGCCATTCTGTGATTCTGTGAGTCTGATGAAAACTTGCTTTCCCTTCCCGAAGTCCCAGTGGAATGCCTTTTTACACCGAGAAGCATAAGGGGATGGAGCTTTCCCAGCTGTTCTTTCTTAGCGTACAACTTGAGATCTTTCTGCTTATCACCGCACTTCATTTGCAGGCAGACAGAGGTGTGAGCCCAGGAGCTGGACCTGATGATCCTTATGGGTCCCTTCCAACGCAGGGTATTCCATGATTCTGTAGGCAGCAGTATGTCTGATGAACGGCACTGGACTCAGTGCTCAAAGCTGGGAAATAACCACCTACCCTATAAGTAATGCCACCGTCTGTGATAAATTGCTTTGCAGTTTCTCCATTGTAGGCAGCGGTGGTTTTGTGCACTTGGCATCCATTCCTCCCCGTGTTTAATCAATTCAGACAATCTTTGACAAAGTTGTTTCCTTTGGTACCACGCATTTAGGATGTAGAATATAGTTGCAGAATCTCTTGTTGCTGTTCGAAGATGCTTAAATAAACCTAAATAAAGATGTATTGGCATTCCAACTGAGGAGGATACAGTAATACATTCCAGCCATCCCCTTCTGGGCACCTGAAAATAGCTGCTTGAGACCAAGAAAATACTTTCTTCCAATCTTCATACAATCAAGAACTTTAATGTATTTGTGTGAAACTATCTGCTAAGCTTACTTTGTTTTAGCCACGTTTCTATTAAATCAAGTAGCTTCAAAGCATTCCCAAGATATGTAAGGTTTGATTCCAGCTCCTAGTAAAAGAAAAATCCTTGTTAATATTTTTGGGTCAAGCTGACCTAACTCCAGCAGCCACCAAAAGGGTCAGGATTGTGTTGTTCAGGCCCAGTGAGCCTGAAGTCAGGGCACTGACTCGGTTGAAAACAAAGAACCTTCCTTATAGGATAAGTTTTAGTGATGTAGTTGGCTGTGCACTCACAATCATTTCTTGCTGCCACTTCCCATGTGTGTCAGATGGGTGCATCAAACTTCCTCTGGCAGCACCAGCGTGATCCAGTGTGAAGTAACCATGTCACTGTCCTCTGTGGGTATCAGTAGGGAAACAGTCCTGCAGTCAGAAGAAGCTGAAAGGGGTAGCTGTCACCTGTTCTCTCACTCAGTGAACTCAAAAAAAAGCCACAGCCCAGAGGAATCAGGTTGTTTTGCTTTCGCCAGCCTCTTGCCTTGCATCTGAACTGTATTCCAGAGCAGATAGACCTGTGTTATCTTTGCAGGTTTTGTAAGATAAGTTATTCTGATTTTTTGTTCATTCTAATGATTTTTGACAGATGAGCTGAGCTCCTGGATACAGCAGTCATTTAAACACTACGTTACACAAGAAGCTAAGCAACACTTCCACGACTATGACAAAAATGGTGATGGATTGGTGTCTTGGAAGGAGTACAACTTACAAATGTATGATCGTGTAATTGATTTTGATGAGAATACTGTCCTGGAGGATCAAGAAGAAGAATCATTTCGACAGGTAAAATGTTTCAACATCAGTTTCTGAAAGCTGCTGGCAAAAGGAAACAATATTTGTTTATTGTGATGGAACAAGATGGGTAGAGGAACCGTAGCAGCTGGCACATGTTTTAACACTTTCATTTATCTGAGGTAGGGGAGTAATTAAAGGAAAGTAATGGAGTATTAAACCTGCTACCAACAGAACACAGAACGAAATCATGGCTCATGAATATATTCTGCCAGCTGAGCGGAGTATCAGCCTACACAGAGCAGAGGCACCAGCAAACTGCTTAAAACAGGATGGCAACCTGTTAAATGAGGTCTGTAGCCTAACCAGTGTCCCCTATAGCTTGTTAGAGTCAAAGGGAGCCTTGTACTCCCTCACCCCCTCACTGCACTCTATTATCCACTGTCATTCATTTCCAAAGCGCGTACTCTGGGGTATTTATACTGCATATGCTTTTCAGCTTTTCTGTCTGCTAGAGAGCCAGAGAGAAAGCAATAGCAATTTGGGCCTTCTGATCAATCAAAATGCAACCCTGGTAGATAAAACTGGTGAATAAGCAATAGAAGTTACAGATTAAACTCATATATGCAAATTAATACTTAAGAATGAACAGGAAAGTCGCAAAAGAGGGAAGATTCACTAAGAGTCTTCTGTAGCAAAACTTGTTTAAGTTGCTTTTGTAAGTACGTCTGTATGTTTCCCCAAAGAGAATGAGTGAGTCTGTAGGCTAGCCTGGCCTGAGTTTTTGGGACTACTTTTACTAAAGCAGTAGTCATGCATATACTGTTGACAGAAGTGAAGTTGAAATAGACAGGAAGCAACAGATTTTATACAGTGAAAGCAAACTGTAAAGCTTTGGAGGTCGCTTAATCACATAGCTTTAAAATAAAACAAGATTTTGAATGGAACTTCCCATCAAAATATTGACCCTGTGTTTGAAATGTTGCCATCATACTATGCTGAGATAGAAGTCCTGGTTACTTACTTATGCTGTATTTCGTGGCGATTGCTGGCAAGGTTTTCCTGCTTGCTGACTTCTTCTACTGATAGTGGCAAAAGCAAAATCATCAGCATTGCACCTGCATTGTGTATCAGCTGTCTTTGCCTGTACTTTTGAAAATTAGAGATTCTGCTGCAGTTACAATGGAAAATTAGACAATTCCTGATTTAGAGCTGACATCAGGTAAAATAAACATATGAATTCACCAGAAGGTGGCAGACTTGTTTGTCACTTCTCAAAAAAGCCCTGGAAACAGACTTTTTCCATCAGTAGTTCAAGTTGATTTTGAAGCTTTTAAAGTGCAAGCTTAACATCATCTCCCAGGGAAACTCTTAAAGCTGGCTCTAGCCCAATTCACCATACCAGGAAGCCCCATGCTCTTTCTTAGCCTACAGCCTGGCTCAAAACAACAATTTCTTGACATAACTCCATGCCCTCAGTGCCCTGCAAAGGGTTTAAACCTTTAGGAAAAGCACTAGTCAAGGTACGTTTACTAAAGCAAGCCTATTAAGTGGTCATCTGGGGAGACATAAAGTTCCCAAGTTGAAATGGTGCCTTCCTACTGTCATTGTCAGTGATGGAGTGGAACGACTGACCATTGTATTCCTTTGAAATTCATGTTTGAAAGTCACTTTGTCTCTGATTTTTGTCAGTATGCCCTTGTTTATGTTTGGCCCTTCTCTTCATCACATGATTTCTTTGACCATTAGTCAGGTGTCTGGTGGATTTTGATTTTGATGGTCTTAGCTGTGGTAATGGCCTTCGATAATTACCCAACTATATATGGTTTTTTTGGATGCCTGTTTCAAATAGCCACAGTCATCACAACTCTCAGCTATGAAGAATATTAACCCACTTTTCTGTTTATAGGATGTGGGTGTTCTGGAGGCCAGCAGGTTGCCTGTGAGCCAGCAGTGTGCCATTGTGGCCGAGAAGGCCAATGGGATCATAGGGTCCTTTAAAAAGAGCGTGGCCAGCAGGTCGAGGGAGGTGATCCTCCCCTCTTTTCTGCCCAAGTGAGGCCACGTCTGGAGCCCCATGTCCAGTTCTGGGCTTCCCAGTTGAAGGCAGGCAGAGAAGTGCTGGAGGATGTCCAATGGAGAGCCACAAGGATGGCTGGGGGCTTGGAACATCTCCCTTGGGAGGAAAGGCTGAGGAGTTCAGCCCAACAAAGAAAGAGCTAGGGGGCGTTTTATCAGTGCTCCATGGGCAGGAGTCAAGCAGATGGGGTGAGGCTCTTTTTAGTGGTGCCCAGCAACAGGAGAAGGGACAAAGGCACGAATTGGAACACAGGGAGTTCCATACAATTGTAAGAAAGATATTCTGTACTTTCAGAGTGACAGAGCACTGGCACAGGCTGCCCAGAGGTGGTGGACTCCCCTTCTCTGGAGAAATTCAAAACCCACACGGATGCTTTCCTTTGGAACCCATTGTAGGGAACCTGCTTTAGCAGGGATTGGCCTGGACAATCTCCAGAGGTCCCTTCCAACCCTTACAATTCTGTGATTCTATTCTATATATTAACTCTCGGCTAATGTCAGCTTTTCTTTAAAAATTCAGTTAATTATTATGCAGACTAGGTATGCTCTTCCACTTTGTTAAATCTGCTCTTTATGAATCACATTAGCCTCACTGTGAGGAACAAAAAAAAAAAAGTCAATAAATAGGATGGAAACTAAAAAGTGTGACTTAAAATGGTTACTTTGAAAGTACTTGTGATCTGCAGCTTGGTGACCACTGCCTTATCCCTTATCCAGAAAGTGACACTGGGAGCACAGTACACTTGCTCAAGAGATTCCAACATTTTCACAGCTCGCAACACACACATTTTGACCAGGGATTTATTATCACTGATTTGGGTCTTTATTTTGTCTGAAGAGAGTGTATGGAACGGAACAAGCAAAAAGAAGGAAGTCTTTGCACATTTAGAGTACAGAAAAAGGAGGTGTGAGGCATTCAGAAATAGTAATTTGCCTGTTTATGGTGGGTAGTGTTTCTTTTTAGAGGGTGTGCTAATATTTATAGTTACTAACTGTAGTTTTGAGAAGTATCTTTGCTTTGTAGTAAGTTGATGACATGGACAACAGTCTTGTGTTAAAGCAGTCTCTCTCATCCTTCTGCACTTAAAATGGCTTCAGAAAATTCAGTTTATATATATGCTGTTTCAAGAACCACGAACTGCCTTGATATAAATGAGATATAAATTCAGAAAGTTAAATGTCCTTAAATGCAAGTGTTAGAATTTGTGATGGTTGCTGTAACATCATTGTACTCCACTAGGTTAGTTTGGGAAGTGGTGACTTGAAGAAGAGGAAACATATAAAGGCAAGGTCTTCTCATTATCTCTCTTTAATGTTCTGGGAGCCTTGGCTGAGCGCGTTTCAAATGTCTCAAACTGCAAAGAAAAAGATCTTACTAAATTCTTAAAACAGAACCCCCTCAATTAAAAGTGCAGTTCTCACTGCTTTGGATACGCTCTTTTTAGTGAAATTTAACATCATTGTAATACAAAGTAGGTAATGTGAAACAATTAATATTCTGATGAGTTTACAGACAGCTACGATAATGTTTTTCCTTTTCATTAAGCACTCTAACTAAATCTCTTTTCTAAGCTTCATTTAAAGGAGAAAAAGCGTTTTGAAAAAGCTAATAGGGACGATGATCCTGATCTAAATGTGGATGAATTTATCGCTTTTGAGCATCCTGAAGAAGTGGAGTATATGATGGTAAGATGTAGAAGGAAATCTTTATTCCCTGCATGTTTAGAGGCAATGCCTTTCTGATGCCCCAGTACTACAGGAAGCTGCTTTTCAGCAGCTGTGCATATTGTTTTGCCAGACCAAATGAAAAATCAGGTGGATTCAGTGCTGGAGTTCAGCAGCAGCAGTTCAGCATTTCTCCTGAAAATCTATTTCAAGAACTGGTGCTGCACAACTGGCCCAAACTTTTGGAGTCAGTCTGACGTGGCCATCTCTAAAACTGCTAGGTTAGAAATAGATCAGTAAGATTTCAGCTTGAAGAAGTTTCAGGCCCAGGTCAGAGTTAAAAAGTAAAGTTAGAGGAGCTTAAAATAAACCTTTTTTTGGTGCAGGAAAAGTGCAGGTGCTGGACATTCATACCTTGCTTAGAGGGAAACAGTGCACTTGGGCACTGATCGCACATTTCATCACTGTTGCGACTGCTGGTGTCATTCCAGCCCATACCCACAGCTGACCCCAGTTAGAAGCACGTTGATGCTTTGCTGCTCCTTCAGTTCTGCCTGTCCCATGCTGCACAGCTTCAGGCCAGGAGGAGCTCCGTGCAAACACAGCTTCAGTTTGTGTTGGCACAACCCTTGATTGTGAGCAAACAAAAGCAACTACAAGAGCAGGCATGCTGACCTCACTGGGATACAAAGCACTAAGAGAATAAACATTTTTTCCAACATCTTCAAACATTTCAGTACTGCAAAAAACCAAATTGAAGGAAAAAAAGAAAAGAGAAATGAGATAATACAGATTTGTGCAAATTAATGGTTTTAGTTTCTGGAATTGTTTTGAATTGTGTTGAAGGATTCCAATTCAATGTACATCCTGCACGCTTAACATCCTAACTAAGAACGGACCTGTTTTGTTGCACAGGACCAATTACTTGCACTGGTCTGTGTAGAACAGAGAAGCAGATTCAAAATGACTGCCTCTTTAGTTTAAAGGCATCATTATAGCTCTAAAATGATTGATTGCTTTTTCTCTTGATTGCAAGACTGATCAATTGGTGCTTTGCTTTTTGTCTGTATGTACGCAAAAGGACTTTGTCACTGAGGAGGCTTTAGAAGAACATGATAAAGATGGTGATGGATTTGTGAGCCTGGAAGAATTCCTTGGTGATTACAGAAGAGACCCAAGTAAGGAAAAGGGGTGGGGTTGAACAAAAGCTTTTGGCATGGGATGAATTGTATGCATCTTTGTTTCCAGCTGTTAGTACCTCCACCTACAGGCTCTGAGTTACATTACCCCCTCTTTCAGAGTAACTCAATTTCCTGTACTGTGCATAGTCAGGAATTATTTTAGTCTATTTTGTGAGTATTTGGCAGAAGTTTGTTTGCAGCCCATTGTTTCCTCGTAGGTTACTTCTTTTCTCAAAGACTTAAGCATAAAATCCTTATCACTAGGTAGGTAACTAAAATAAACTGCAGTTCTGCTAACTGAATGCATCTGGGGAGCCAGCTGGCATGAATGTAAGGTTAGCTGTTTCTGGTCTGGAGTTTATCACTGCTTTTCTCTAGGTGTACTGTTAATAGATAAATATTTATATTCTGTCTTTGACTTCAGACAAGATATGTCAAAAACCTCCTCTGGTTTCAAAAAGATGAGCAATTAGATGGGGAAAGATGCATGGACCTTCAGAGTCCTAATTCTGAACTGATGGTTTTCCTGTGTTATTTTTGTTTGTTTATTTGGGTTGGTTGGTTGTCTTTTTAATCTTTTTCATGCTCTGACTTGAAAAAAACTTTTCCAAGCCTGTCTGTCTAAAATTGTTAGATAGGAGTGAAATCAATGCTTGGGTCCTTGCAGTTACAGAGAAGATACGATCACATTGCCATTATTATTTTTAAATCAAGGCTTCAGACCCAGCTGAAGCTGTAGCAACTCGTTCAGCTTTCCTCCAGGTGAGCACCTCTTCTGCAGGCAGTGCTCCTTGCCTGCCTGTCCTATCAGCTAACTTTGATTTTGTGGTGTTTAGGAGTATTTGTCCACAGTGTTCATCAGTGATGAATGCTCAGTTTGATGAACGGCTTCTTAATTTCTTGGAAGAGTTTGAGACAAGTTTAAAACAATTGGCTAGGTTTCAGGATGCAGTGTAAGCTCATGGGGTAAATATGAAACAGGAATACAAATAAATAAATACAAATAAAGAAAAGCAGTAATTCAAACTGTTTTGAATACATTCCAAGTATTTTAGGAAAAAAAACAAAAAACAAAAAGTGAACTATTTTGAAAGCCTGCACTGTTGTCCCAGGTCTATTGAGCCTGCACTAATTAAGAGCTTTGCCTCTTTGCTGGCTGTCACAGATGAAAAAGCAGATGTAAAAGCAGGGGACCAGAATGTTATCAAAAACTTGGTATAGCCATACAAGTTTTGTAATCATATACACTGCACAACACCAGTTCTCTACCTGTTTTGGGGACACTTGTTGATTTAAAGCTTTTCCCTACTTTCCTCCATCTGTTGAGTGCTGAGATGACCAATGTGCTGCCCATAGTGTTGTCGTGTGATGCTATTCACATGGCATTTGTGATTGCTCTGCAATAAGAGAGTAATCTTAACCCAATCAAAGTAAATCATGTAAATAATGTTTCTCCATCATCCACTTTCACTTTTTCCTATTGACTTGTTGGATTTCCCACTAAGTAGGAGACAATCAATTTAGCAGCAGGCTCTCTATGTAGTATGCTTTCTCTGCTCTCAATTTGGGTGACTATGGAGATGCTAGACAGCTCAGCTGATGTAACTATGACTTTAATGTCCCTGATATAGGCTGGTTCAGCTGTAGTTTTATTGTCTTAATGTTACTTTAGCTTTAAATGATGAATCTGTTGGGGAGAGATTATGTGTAGGCAGATGCATTTCTTACATATTTATTAAATATACTGGGACTGGTCTGTAAGGCTTGTCTTTGTTTAGTGAAGTCACATCTATGTTATGTTTTATGAGACTAAATTCACTTGATCTGCCTAGTAGAAGAGGTGAACACGCTGATTTTGAGGAAAATAGTGGATTTAAACTTAACAAATGTCTCTCACTAGCTGCCAAGGAAGATCCAGAATGGATACTTGTTGAGAAGGATCGATTTGTGAATGACTATGACAAGGATAACGATGGGAAACTCAACCCTCAAGAGCTGTTATCCTGGATAGTACCCAATAACCAGGGTATTGCACAAGAGGAGGTATGCATTTGGACTGGTTTAATAATTGCTGCTTGGAAGTTATTTAGTGCATAGTATTCTGAAGGTATCACGAGGTGATGGTACATCAAAGTGATGGATAAATTCAAATTTACAGTACCTTAGTAGTTGAGAAAGAATGCTTGGTAGATCTTTGCATAGATTCTTTTAACCTGATTTTCCAGTTTGGCAAAGAGTGTTGGTCCCTGAACTGGATAAGGCAAATGTGAAGTTCCTATCGATTGTATGATGTTTGTAAATTAACAAATTTACAAATTCTACGTGTTTAAATAGTTTACCTGGTTTGACTTAAGAACTCAGCATTTAAAACAGTCGTTTTGAAGTTAGCAGAGGTAAAACTAATGAAGTACACAAAGAAAAGAAGCTGTTACATGCAGCATAATTTTGAAAACAAAAATTGATCATTCTTCTAACTTGTTAAATTGCCATAATTAGTACAAAAGTTGTATAAAAGCTTGTATTTATATAAGAAAATAGAAGTATTGTATGTTTCAAGAGGCTGAAATGCAAACTTTCATAATGATAATTTAAAGAGTTTAATCAGCAGTAGAACACCATAATAGGTTTAAGTGGATTCTCATTTTAATCATCTGTTTTGCTTGTAGCAGGCAGTAGAAGCACTGAGTGTTCCCAGGCAGCCTCTTTTAGTGAATAGACTTCATAGTTACTGACTGCAGTAGAGGGGGTGTCTGCCCTTCTGCTACAAACTTTGTATCTTAATTTGTGCTGGTCCGTTTCCTTTGCACGGAAAGATTTTGGTGTTCTAAATGGCAGAAACAACAATCAGGTCCTCCTGTACCTCCAAAATCACTCTTAGAGTCAGGAGGTGCTTTGTATTGAACAGCATGGCTCACCTTCTGGGTTGGGACATGTTCATTTACTGATGTCCCACCTCCTTCTATTTTAGTTCTGCTGATGACAGAAAACCAACTTAGCAGGCAGCGCTGGCTGCTCACGTACCTCGCTTTGCAGGAAGCTACACTATGAAACTGCACAAGCACTATTTTTGTCAGTGTGGATCTGTAAGCTTTTGTGCTGACTTGTTTCGGCATCTGACTCTTGAGGGGGACTGCAAGGAAGGCTGTCACATATGAGTATCTCACAGAATCACCAAGGTTGGAAAAGACCTTCAAGATCATCCAGTCCAACCATCCACCCATCACCAATAGCTCTCACTACACCATGTCCCTCAATGCAAAATCCAGTCGTTCCTTGAACACCTCCAGGGTTGGTGACTCCACCACCTCCCTGTGCAGCCCATTGCAGTGCCTGACCACTCTTTCAGAGAAGTAGTATCTCCTAACATCCAGCCTAAATCTCCCCTGGTGCAGCTTGAAGCCATTCCCTCTAGTTCTATCACCAGTGACACGAGAGAAGAAGCTGACCCCCAGCTCACTACAACCTCCCTTCAGGTAGTTATGGAGAGCAGTAAGGTCTCTCCTGCCTTGTTTGATTGTTTCTCTAATGTGCTGTTTTTTTTCTTCAGTTAATGTAAGGGCTAACAAAGTCACCTATCCTAAACAGAAGGAAGTGTTGTCTTTAGCCATAAACTGCTGGTTATCACAGAATCACAGAATGGCCAGGGTTGGAAGGGACCTCAAGGATCACGAATCTCCAACCCCTGCCACATGTAGGGCCACCAACCTTCCCACCTAATGCTAGACCAGGCTGCCCAGGGCCCCATCCAATCTGGCCTTGAACATTTCCAGGGACGGGGCATCCACAGCCTCTCTGGGCAGCTGTTCCAACACCTCACCACTCTCTCTGTAAAGAACTTCCCCCTGACGTCCAACCTAAATCTCCCTTCCCTCAGCTTAAAACCATTTCCCCTTGTCCTGCTGTCACTCACCCTTTCAAAGAGTTGATTCCCCTCCTGTTTGTAGGCTCCCTTTAGGTACTGAAAGGCTGCAATGAGGTCACTCTACAGCCTTCTTTTCTCCAGGCTGAACAAGCCCAGCTCCCTCAGCCTGTCCTCATAGGGGAGGTGCTCCAGTCCCCTGATCATCTTTGTGGCCCTCCTCTGGACCCTCTCCAACAGCTCCCTGTCTTTCTTGTACTGGGGGCTCCAGACCTGGACGCAGTGCTGCAGATGGGGCCTCACAAGAGCAGAGTAGAGGGGAACAATCACCTCCCTGTCCCTGCTGGCCACCCCTCTTTTGATGGAGCCCAGGATCCCATTTGCCTTCCAAGCCACAAGGGCACACTGCTGGCTCATGTTAAGTTTTTCATCTATCAAGACCCCCAGGTCCTTCTCCATTACCGTTTAGTTTTGGCATTTCAAACTGGCTTGAGAAATCAGCCAGTTTTCTGGCTAAATAACAGGAAAAATACAAACCTATATACTCTATTTCATAGAATTGCAGAATAGTTAGGTGGGAAGGGACCTCCATGGCTCCCCAGCCCCTTCTGCTGCAGGCTGCCTGCCCCCCAGCTCAGGCTGCCAGGGCCCATCCAAGGCCTTGGGCACCTGCAGGGATGGAGCAACCACAGCTGGAAGGACCCTGGCTGTGTTCAAGAAGTGTTCAGATGTTGTACTGAGGGACGTGGTTTAGAGGTGGACGGTTGGACTGGGTGATCTGGGAGGTTTTTTCCAACCTTGGTGATTCTGTGATTCTATATGGAGCCAAACTAATCAGAAAAAATAGAAATGGAAAGATTCTCTAAATGACTGTCTTTGTAGATATTTAGCAAATAAAACCAAAACCCATTTCAGACTAGGAATTCCTCCACTGCTCAGAACTAACAGGTGCCTTAGATCTGCTGGACTAGCTTGTTAGCTTTGAGCTATGAAATTCCTGTGAATATGATATAACTAAAATACTCTGCATTTCTTGTTTTACTGCTGAATTTCCCTCCTTCTATAATACAAAAGCAAGCAAAAAATTGAAAACTGTTTTAATGCGCAGTTTGGTTTGACATTATTGTGATTTCAAGTTTTGTTGGATTTTTTTTTCTCCCAAAAAGCAAGCTTTTTGCTTTCAGGAAGTGAGGGAAAGCTTCTTGCTATCCAAAGTTGATGTTTCTACATATGGATGGCATATCTCATCCGTTGTTGAAGGTATTAAACCTCTTTCATAGTAGACATCAAAGACTTTCCAGCTAAATATTAACCATAAATTACAGTTACAGAGCTGTTCTTGCAAGTCATAGGTACAGGAGATCTAGATGAAAACCTCTACCCTACTCTTTTTATTTTAAATATGTATGTACAGATGGTGGAGAAGCAAGTCTCCTTAGGATCAGGATATAAAAAACGGTGAGCACAGCAGACAGCACCAGAGCTGAAAGCAACAGTGCCTAGAGCTGAAACTGAGAGCTGAAAAAGAGGTGTATCTTGTCAGACACGGGGCAAAAGTGTGACTGAGACAGAACTGGCACACACCTGTGAAAGAGGATGCTCAGCAGATCCTAGCTGGGGTCCTGCACACCCAGCACTTCCTCCTGCAGCTGCCTACCTGTGGTTGAATGCCCAGGAGCTGTGTGACAGCTGTTCTCTAGCTGAACTTCTGGGCTCAGTGAATTGACAGCCAGGTTAGAGATTTCAGACTTTGCCACTGAATAAAAAGAGCAAAGGGAGACAAACTGAGGAAAGACAGGTTCTTTTCTGAATGTTAGATCGTGTCCAGCTTGTAAGAAATGAGTAGGTAGTGGCAAGGCTTTGACAAAGCCATTCCAAAAATGTATTCATAAATGCTCATATCTGTTAACTCAGTGTTCTGTTTATTTTAAGGCTCTTCACCTGATTGAAGAGATGGATCTGAACGACGATAAAAAGCTTTCTGAGGCAGAAATCCTTAAGAACCAGGATTTGTTTCTTAACAGCGAAGCCACCGATTATGGCAGGCAGCTTCACGATGAACGCTTCTACCACGAAGAACTTTAGATTATTTATTTTGTAATCTGTTTTTCTTCCCTTCCTTTCATTGGGAGCCTTTGTTAAATGCACTCACTTTTCAGCTTTGTTGGAAGTTTTACGCTGTAATTACAATAGAATAACATTTGTGTAAATACTTGGCGTACAAAATTAAATTGCCTTCCTGCAGGCTTCCCTAGGCCTCTTCCCACCTTCAAAATTAATCTTAAATACTTATTCCAAAATTACATAGCAATGGGAAAGAAATTAGTTAAGGTAGTACAGTAAATAGTACTGTGCAGGGCTGTGTGACTACACTTCAAATAAATGGGTAATCTAAATGGTTGTGAAGAAATTCAAAACAGAAGATGAGACTACTATTTTTTCTAATCAGTTTAATTAGGGAGGAGAGCAGAGAAGATAGAGGGAAGAAGTTTAGAGTGAGTATTAACTGTGTTTTATTTAATACGTTTGGAGAAACACTTAGGTTAAATGCCTCAATTGTTTAAGAGGTTTCTACTTAACGTTAAATGGTTCCTATAATGTGTTTTACTGTATTACAAGAAGAAAAACCTGCTATTTTTACATCTACAGACAATAATTGTTTTTACGTACAGTTCTACAACACTGGCAATACGATGGTATTTTACATTGTCAAGAACTTCTTCATTTGTTGGATTAAAACAAAAAAAATTCCACCTTTCTGTGTTTTGTGCATTTATTACATACTGTGGGTCACCTGCAGCAGCTCCTTGAAGTGTGAGCAATGTGCAGTGTACTGAATCATGGAGTGGCCTGGGTTGCAAAGGACCACAGTGCTCATCCAGTTCCAACCCCCTGCTGTGTGCAGGTCTCCAACCAGCAGCCCAGGCTGCCCAGAGCCACATCCAGCCTGGCCTCGAATGCCTGCAGGGATGGGGCATCCACAACCTCCTTGGGCAACCTGTTCCAGTGCCTCACCACCCTCTGGGTGAAAAACTTCCTCTTAAACTTGATTAGGGAATGATCAGCTCCTCCTAATTGATTTGGGAATGATGCCTGAACGCTGCTTGGAATACTGAGGGCAACTCCACTACACCATGTGAAGGCAGCATTGTGCATTCCCTGGCAGCGTTCATAGGTTTTTATACTAAAGGAATATTATCAGATCTAGATGCCAAAAAAACCCCTAAGTTTGTAGTTAGCATTTTCTGAACATGTTTGCAAAAGTAGCGTGGCGGTGGTTTGGTTTTTTTTTTTTCCCTTTAAATTTGGGATAGAGGGACATCTAAACCACTGAGACACTGCACAACAGTTGTAGTAATAATCTCAAAAAAATCAACTTCAGCTGAAATCCCCACCCTTGTCATTCATAAAAGTGAGTACCGTTCTGTTATGTGATTACTTGAAATAAGCCAGAAGTTTTATAGCATGACAGATTCGGTTTAGGAAAGCACATATGTTCACTTCTCATCCCCTAGGAAGTCACTGGAATTAGCTGAGTGCTCTGAACAGAGCCTAGCAGAATAGACTGGAATTTTGAGACAAGTCTAAACCAATTCAACTTCACACTCAATAACCAGCTTGAAAACTCAGCTCCCAAAGGGGGGAGATAAAGGGTGCCTCTATGGTTGGCTCCTGGTCACAGCTCGGAGTCATTTGTTGGGTTGCAATCACTTGCAAAATTGGGAATAGGAGGAAGTTGTAGCAAGATACCAGTAAAACACCAAAGACCACACAATTCATAGAGCTCACATCTCAGAATCTGTGCCAAACACCCAATTTAGTGCTCATTTCAGTCTTTCTGAAAGCAAGTCATGTTAGGTATTATTAGAGCTTAGCTCACTGTGTGCTGGGAAGAGAGCTGCAGCCTTCCCAAATTTGTAGCTCTTAATCTAATTTTATGGACATACAAAACCAGTCCTTCAAAAGGAGACAATGTAATTGTTAATAAACTGTGATGTGGATTCGGAGAAGCGCTAAGCTCAGCCCTTTAACACCGAACGTTTCAGTAATTCCTAGAATAAATTAATGCAGACTTCTTTTGATTTCTGATAATGGCTTCAAAATTGGACTTCTTTAAGAAAGAAAGCCTAATAGTGCTTCACAAACCGAAAGAGATTTGTGGCTTTTGATAATTTAATCTAGCACCTAGCTTGGCCAAAGCGAACATGCACCGCTTCTGTTCACCCAGCCAAAGCAGAAGCAATGGGAAAGCAGCTCCACTGTGCCTGGGGAGAAGCTTGTCCCTCACCCAGCACATCCCCCTGCCAGGTCTTACAGAAGGTTCTACACAGCGTTTTAGCTTTAGAAGTGATCACGTGAGCTCAATCATGGAGACAAAAGTGTGTTTCTCTTGTGCCATTGCTCCGGCAGGTGCAGCTGATGCTTTGTTTTGGAGAAGCCTCCACGTGGGGCATCCTGCAGGTGAGCAGACCTCCAAAAGGCACACTGAACTATCCCCTCCTCCTTACACATCTCTGTGCCTACTCCAGCAATGCATGGAGAAAGACAGAAAAAAAAAAGGGGGGGGGGGGATGACTCTTGTCTGCTTTCTTAGGGCCACAATATCAGCACTCTGTGTTTCTGCCTGTCTTGCCCGCTTTTCTCTTTTTCTCTCCAATCACAAACCTCACCAGACAAAACTGAGCTATTGTGGAAGCTGAGAGCAGTCAGCTGTGTTTCACTCCAGGATCCCCTTCTAAAGACTCAGAGCAGATCTGATCGAACTGCTGCACGACTTCTGCCAGCACAACTTCTAGGGGTCTGGTTCAGGCTGTGGTCAGATGGGATAGCTCCAAACAATGGACCAAAAGAAAAACACACACAAAACCACAAGAATTCAGTCCACAAAGCAGAATCTCTTATGCTGCATAAAAGCTACTTGCATGGATGTGTGCTGCAACCCCTCTGAATGCTGCTGGCGTGCAGGCATAAGGAAAGGCTTGCTCACAAAGAGTATTATTTTACTGGCCTATCTGATCTATGAAAGCAAAAATGAAGATACTGAGAAAACAATCCACAAGGAAGGCATTGCAAATAATTGTTTGGAGAAAGCTCGTCATGATCTTTTAAATTTTAACAACAGCAGAAAAACAAGAGGGAGCAGTGCTAAGTATTAGGCATAACCACTGACAGAGCTGACCTGTGATCCACCTGATCAGGATTTCTGGCACATTTCTAAGTGAGAAAATATACAGAAGATTTGCTAGACGTGCCAAAGGAGCCTTACCTAGTGCTTCTCATTATACTAAACAACTCAGTGTATTACGTATTATTTAGAGCCCCTAACACTTTCTGTTTACAAGGCACTTAGCACCAAGCATCTCCAGCAGATGCCGTGGTTACAGAGCACAACAAGTGCTTTGTTCTGCGTTCAACACAATGAAAAAGGAGCATCAGGTATAAAATTCCAACCAGTAAGCATATACTGGAGGCTTTCTTCTCCACAAATAGTGCTCATCCAATCTCCGTGTCCCTAAAAAGGATGATCAGATCACTCCAGCTTCCTAAATGTTAGGGATTCCCCCAGGAAAACATACTGACAGGACCAAAGCACAAGGAGTCACAGCCCTTCTCAGAGGCAGCACTCCAGCATCTCCCTGAGAGTGATCTGTGTATACCCACGTTGTGCTGGAATAAGTGCTGTGTGATGAAGGGCTTTTCAGCCAGACAGGCTCTGATTTGTCTTAACTGCAGACGTATCATCGTTGTGCTGAAAGATCCATTCTAGCAGGCTTTTCATTTTTTTAAGAGGATCTTTGTTTTCTGAAGCCTATGTAGCTTCTCGTTTCTCCATTACCACTCCTATCGCTCTCTAAATGAAAAGATGAGTAAGAAAGGCTCAAACCTCCATCCACCACAGCACAGAGGATCTCACTGGCTGCCACAGGACTTGGGCTCCGAGGCACCCAGCACTTCCATGCAGCTCAGGCCCTTTGGGTCAAGCTGAACTAAACACAACTAGCAAGCAGCTAACGTCTTGGATGGCCAAAATGCTTTTTTTTTTTTTTTTCTTTTTTTCCCCTTCACTGGATGCATATTTCATGAACTCCAACAGCAGCAAAGCTATCAACTTCAAAAGCTGTAATTTGGAAATAAGAAAGATGAGATTCCATCTTCGATAGACTGAGATAAAACATTCTTTAAAAGACTTTTTTCTAACACATCAAGTGCGCTGCCCTCAAAACGAGTTTTTTTCAGGCAATTATCACTTGTGAAAGAAACCTCTGCTCATTCCTCCTCAGTGCCCCTGCAGGGAATCCTTGCATTTCTCCATCTCCCTGAGTTATGAAGAAATTTTCCTGCCATTCACAACAATCAAAGAGGTTCCCAGCTCCGGCCCTGCACACTCTCTGTTCTGCCCTCTCCTGCCTGCATGCATTTCGATTTCCCTTTCTGTGTGTGTGTGATCCCTGCACCCTGCATTGCTTACCTTCAGGCCCTCAGGAAGTAGAAGTGCCAGTTCTACCTTCTAGCAGCCCGTCAGGACAAGTCACTAGCCAGGTGACCACAGAAAACTCCAGCCACACACTGCTGCAGGTCCTTGTGCACATCTCAGTGCCCCACTGGAGCTCAACAGAGCTGAGACTTCCTGCCCTAGGACTGCTGCTGGGGAGCAGTAGGAGAGCTGGCAGAGCTGGGCATCACCTAATTAGTTACAGCTGTTAGCCCAGGTATGCTCTTGGTGTTGGAAGGACACATTTTTGCATAGGTAACTAGAGTGGGAGCTTTTTCCTTTTACCTACTCCTTAAAAATATCAGCGAGTGTTTTAAGATACAGAATTCCTAACACATCCCAGGGAGGTGGACAGGGACAACTGGACTTGTAGGAAAGGTATTTTGCTGAGGGTTTCACGTAAGCATCAGACATGAGTGTTAATTACCTGCAGCTGCAGTGCAATAAAGCCTTTCCCTGATGTGGCTGCTTGCAGGTCTCTGTCTCAGTGCAGTGCTGGGTGTGGGCATGCTGGTGGTTCACAGATGCACTTGTTCTGCTTCACTTCAGGTCCTTCTGCTAATAAACTCTTACGTCTTTTACCACAAGTGTTTCTAGAGTTTGGATTTTACTTCTACATTTCACATATCCTGCTTATTCATAGCAGCATTTACATAAGGGAGGCAAATCTCTTTGAAAGGGTGAGTGACTGCAGGACAAGGGGAAATGGTTTTAAGCTGAGGGAAGGGAGATTTAGGTTGGACGTCAGGGGGAAATTCTTTACAGAGAGAGTGGTGAGGTGCTGGAACAGCTGCCCAGAGAGGCTGTGGATGCCCCGTCCATCCCTGGAGGTGTTCAAGGCCAGGTTGGATGGGGCCCTGGGCAGCCTGGCCTAGCATTAAGTGGGAAGGTTGGTGGCCCTGCGTGTGGCAGGGGGTTGGAGATTCATGATCCTTGAGGTCCCTTCCAACCCTGGCCATTCTGTGATCCTGTGAAATCAGAGCCCTTCTCCATATGCACACGTAGGTATCTCTACACATGTGCTCAGACACCTGCACAACTGCAACATCCTCACTTCAACCAGTCTTGAAAAGCATTCTCATTTGCAAAACAGAGTTTTGCAGCTCCAGTTCCCATGCACAAATATATGGGTCTCTGCCAGCCCCAGGAGGTGTGAGAGAAACGTGGCACGCACATCCATTTCTTTCATTTCTTTTGCTTTGTTATCCCGTGCGAGCCCATATCGTTACACGACGGTGTGACTCTGGTTTCCTCCCCAGTTTCTCTCTCTGCATGGTGCTGGCTTTCTTTGCGTTTTAATTGCTCTCTCTCCTCCCGCGGCTGATCAAAATCACATCGCTGAATTCTGCTTTCTTCTTTTTTTCTTTCTGCCAGCCGCTCACATGCACACATGGCACGGAGCAGACTGACATCACTTGACATCTCCGTGCTTCCTCATTTCAATATTAACTGTTTACCAGAAGAGAAACTGGTTTGGCGCGGGGTTGCTACGTTCACGCGTGCCTCTGTGTGTGAGCAAGAGCTTTTTTTTCCCCTCGCTGTCCCTTCACAGCTATAGGTCATTACACCGAGCTGCCTGAAACTGCCTGATGCTATTTTTCACCAGCGTGACTTTAGAAGAGACAGCTGTGTGGATGTGCTCCCCTTTCTGCCTTGGCTGGGGCATAAGAACAACTGCAAAGCCCGCTGCTGCTGCTGCCATCTGAGAGCCAACCTGCTGAAGGACCTTTGCCCTCCCCAGGCCGATAATAATGACACAGATGCAGTTTAAAGATGCATTTTGGGTAAGTGAGCGTTTCTGCCACGTTTCCTCTACTAAATACGTGCGTATTTAAAACATTTTGTTAATACAGCTTGGCTCTGACTACAGTTTCAAGCTGACTTTATCCTAATTCTGTGTTTTAAATTCAATTTATTAAAAAAAAAAAAAAGGAAATTTGTCTCCAAGCAAAAGCATTCAAGTGTGGGGTAGTAGGCCAGTGGAATCACTTGCACAGCATCAGCTAAGCCAGCAAGGTGCAAAGTGCTGCTGCTCACCCTCCTGGGGAGCCCACGGCTGCTGCTATGTGCCATAGGCATGCACAGAACTCCAGCAGCACGGGGCAAAGGACCAGCAGTGGAGCTTGAGAACTAAGCCTCAGTGCTCACAGCTGCTTCTGGAGTTAAGGAGAAAACCAGAAAAAAAGAACCCCAAAGACATAAACCCAAAACATTGCCAGGTTGGGTGAAGAGCACGTTCAGTAGTTCCTCCTGTCCAGGCAAACGTTTTTCCAGCACCTGGTATTGACTTAAGACACGAAGGCAGATGAAATCCTCCTGCCATTCTCCTGTCAAGCTAAGTAGAACTGGCCCTTCGCCGTGTGTTTGCTTTCCGTGCTTTCTTTCTATCCCCCTTTCCTGCAGGGTAAAACCCCTCCTGGTCTGCAGTAGCGGGGCAGATGGCTGTGGGCACTGCTTTCCTCCAGGCACCCCCAGCCCCAACTCGATCAGATTTAACCAGTTAAAAAAAAAAATTGTAATGAGGAAATACAAATGTTCCTTTTGATGTTAACCCAAACTGTGCCAGGGCACACCCACACAGGGCTCTCCCTTACTCTTCTTTATGCAGTTAACTAACTGCGTGCTCAGATGCACAAAGTATGGCACAACCACAGCCCCGTGCAACTGCAGGAAATTCAGCTTTTGCATTTCTCGACGTCCTTCCACAAAGTGCAATCTGACTTTTAGAACCAATACATTTGGTGTATTTACTTTCTAGGATCTTGGTCTTTAGCTGGAATAAATCAGGCACGTCCCATGGGCTCAGCAGGTGATTAATGCCACTCACCAATCTGGCCAGGCCAGTTCTTTGTGGCTCCTCTTCCCCAAGCTTCTCTCCTGGCCTTAGTCATGCTAGCATGAATGTCATCCTGGCTTGGCTTTGAAGCTACCATCTGCTTTAAAGGAAAGTATCTTTGTTTTTAATATTGTTTGGCTTGAACATAATACCGCCAAGCTTGATTAATCGGACTGAACTACATCTGGATATCATGTAGTTTTAGCTGTGCAATAATAAGTCTTTTAAAAAGAAAACTTAGAGGATATTGCACAATGTAGCAAAAGAGCACAGCTTGCCCCCAAAATCACAAGATCAGCAATTATTTTTTGCATTCATAACGTTCTGCTGTGCCCGTTAAAGGAACGGAAATATATTCTCTCAGTTTGCCTCAGCGAGCAACTATCTGCTTTGTTCACTATTGCTATGAACTGAGACAGCCCTCATGGTTTAAACCCAAGAACTGTTACATTGCAGCCATACCAGTCCTGATCTCCAAGACCTGTCTAAAGGCATCGCTGCACCCTTCCCCTGGAATTTAACATCTCTGCTCTTTCCATCAGAAGCTTTTGGCCAGGCAGGAGTTCCTTCAGTAGCTACTGCACTGTGAAATACTTACACAATCCCCTGCAACAACACATCTTCCTCAACCAGAACAGGAAGAACACCATCCATTCTGCTGCAAAGTCCCTCCACCTTCCTAGGCTGTGCTGTGCTTCAGGAATATGCAAACTCTTCCTCATAGCTCATCTCATTTTTATCCTTGCTTTTTGCCTATTAAATGTGGCAGTGCCAGGGCTATGCTAAAAGTTTCCTACTTCTGCTGTTTTTTTTAATTGTCTGTGTACCACAGCCTGGGCTAAAACCACTCTGCTTTTGGTTACTCTGTTTGGTTTGACACCTTCCACACACGCTGGTTTAATGGTTTAAAAGAGAGTTGCTTAAAGCCCCCACTAAGATGCAGTCCTTTGTAATAATTTCCTATCCTCAGACAATACTTTTCGGAAAATATTAATAAGAAGAAAAGACAAATCAGTTTTGATAGTAGGCAATTGCTCAAGGCATTAATATTCTTTCTGTCCCATTGTACGAATGCAAGAGATGTTACCTGTCTAATCACATCAGGTGGGCAGGTAAATTCCCTGCTAATGGGGAGCACGCCTCTGCTTCCACCTGAATTTCACATTAACAGGATTATATCAATAGGAGAGATCTGAGCAACATTCAATTTTTGTTATAACAACCCATTTACCCGAAGGGAAAATCTTTCCCCTTTTCTTTCTTGATCTCCTTCTATGTTCTTGTACTCATTTGATGCTCCACCAGAATTCCCACTCTTGCCTTTTCCTTCAATTTAGATTTTCTCTGCCACGCTGCTCCGCAGCAGCCTGGTGAGACATGGCCATTCCTGGCCATGAGGAACGGGCACTCAGCAGCATCACAGCATCACTCTGCCTGCAGAATTCTCTACCTACAAAACACTCAAGGCTATGATCAGATGCTGCAGCACTGGGAGCCACGTAGGTGCTTAAAACAAGCCTGATATAGGCAAAGATCTTTTAAAATCTTTCTTGTTTGGCTTTAGACTGTAGTCTGTGCTGGGTTTAAAGCAAAAATCTACCTCATACGTGAGGCTCTCACCTGCTGCCACAGATTTCTCACATAACATTATATGCCCAAACAGAAGTAATCAGTTTCATAAATAATTTTACTTCTTGTGAGCACTTACCCTATGAAATGACTATAAAAGATACATTATGTGTCACAGCAGGACTATTTTCTGGACTTACTCGACAACATACCCAAGAAATGCTATATCACTATTTCCCTATCACTATTTCCCCTTAGGATGCCTTTTTTAGACCAGGTGCTACCTTTCCTGCAGAGGCTGTTACACCCTGTGGAGCTGCTTTCTGAAATAGGTTTGGAGGAGGGACAGAGCCACCAAACGTTCTGTGCTGGCATCTCAGCTCCACAAGTGGGCTCCCCCAGCTTCCATTTGGATGGGAGTGGATTGTACTGGTTGTAGCTGTCTTTACAGACACGAGGCACACCAAAATAATTAATCTCACTGCACACTGTAAAGCAGGCAAGCTCCACCGTCAGTACATCCTGCAACTTTCTGCATTACAAAAGTGACTAGAGGCAGACTTATGGTCACATCCCTGTGCTGACAGCAGCCCTGCTTACAGCCAGCACAAGTCCATATTGGTGGATGTGAGCAGAAATGGGGAACAAAACGAGAACCAGCCTGGAGAAGTCAGACTGACTGGCCAGCTGAATGCCTGTGTTTGTTGTGAGGTCAGCTTCATCTCCATGGAAGGTGCTGCTCTATTCCCCTTCTATGTGTTATTTCTCCCTGTATTCCTCCATAGTTTCCACTGTGGCCAAGATGCTTTACTCACTGAGGCGACAAGAAGCACCCTGGGGAGGGGGGGTTGCAGTCTCAGAACAGTCACTGAAACCACAAGAAATCACAAGAAGAATACTTGCTTACTCGCGGCTGTGGAAATATTGATGTTCCAGGAAACGCTTTGAAGCAGAGCACAACAATTAAAATGAAACTCATATGAACTGATACTGATGGCGACGCAAACACATTCACAGCTTCTTCCACCTCCCACATTCCTGGTACACTACCTAGGGGCTGCACGAGGAGCCACTGACAGCACATTCAGGGCGGTTCATTTCCTTGGCGATGAGCTGGAGATGAAGGACTGTGGGATTATTTCTGCAGATTTTGCTTGTGTGCTCTGTCAGCTATGGCCCGAACGTGGTACACCAGGCTTGAGCATCTTTCTGCAAGGACAAAGGGTACCTGGGCAAGAGCTAAGTGCAGCACTAAGGCCTTGGAAGAGTTTCTAGAGTAGGTATGATGAATGGGTTGGTGGAAGGCTCATTTTAGATCAAGTAAGTTCAGTAATTTCTAATTAAAAACAATTAGACCTTTAATGGTTACACTTTATTATTTTTTTCTGATGATCGTGCTGCAACTGAATGCAGCATCTAGAAGGTTGGATGGTTTAAAATGGCTGATGGATGAAGTCACAATGATAATTTAGTTCATATTCTTACAGAGGTATGTCCACTTCGATTTGATCTCTCCTGCTCTGCAAAAGTGGTTTGGTTTGGACACAGGGAAATGGGGGGTTCTTATTTATGCTGACTTTAATTGTGGCACTGCTATGTGTTATAGATACAGAAAAGGTGACTCAGACTCTTTTCACTCTCATTTACTTAGATATGTCTGATGAACACAACAGAGATCTAAAAGTATTTGTCGCACATGCCTTGAAACAGAGGCTGCAGATTGGAGCAGCACTTCAAGCAGAGATCAAAGCAGGAGCCCTCAGGTTTGCCAAAGTAGGCAGCAGAGGTGAACAGCATGTCCAAATCCTCCTCTCTGCCAGGACTGGGTGGTTCATTACCCATCCCATCCCTCCCTTGAGACATGCACTGCCCACTATGCACTGAGCAGCTGCACCACGTGTCTCCAAAATTTACACTCCCTGACCAGGGACACTGATCCTGTCTTCCTTTGCAGGCATGAATTTCAATCCACTTCTGATTATTGCATACTTGTATGGAAGGCAAATTAGGCTGCTTCATAAAGAGATTGTTTTTTGATATTCGTCAGCTCCTCTGAGCTCAAAAAGAGCTCCATATTTTGCTTTCATGCCATACTGCAGCAAGGTAGATTCTGGCTGGCAGATGGCACATTAAGCACTTGTTTAATCTCCTGTTTAATCTAGGTTTTATAATAAAACATTTCTCAGCAACCACAGTTCAGTAACTTACAAAGTTCCCCATGTTGTTCAGTAGGAATGTGGGGGTTTGAGGTGACAGCTCAGGTCATAGCTCTGTGCTGAGGGCATCAAGGACAAGAAAAGAGGAAAAAAAAAGATACTGAAAATGTGCATCCAGATCCCAACAGCATCTCAGTTCCCTAAAGAATTGCTCCTTTATTAAAAATGGAGTTCAGTACCTCTTCAACAGGGTGAGGAAATGTCCCTGCACATGACTAAGGAATTGAAGAGTCTCCTGGCTCTTTTGGTGCAAGTTCATTTTGCTTGAGATGGAAACCAGCAGTTGAGATGGAAACAGCAATGTAAGTCTTCAGCATTAGGTAGAAGCCAAGCAGCAAGGGGATCTGTTCAGGCAGGTTAGAGCTTCTGTTGCATAGAATCATAGAATGGCCTGGGTTGAAAAGGCCCACAGTGTTCATTTGGTTCCAACCCCCTGCTATGTGCAGGGTCACCAACCAGCAGCCCAGGCTGCCCAGAGCCACATCCAGCCTGGCCTTGAATGCCTGCAGGGATGGGGCATCCACAGCCTCCTTGTGCAACCTGTTCCAGTGCCTCACCACCCTCTGTGTGAAAAACTTCCTCCTGATATCCAACCTAAACCTCCCCTGTCTCAGTTTAAAACCATTCCCCCTTGTCCTATCACTACCCACTCTTACAAACAGCCGTTCCCCCTCCTGCTTATACACTCTCCTGGAAGGTCACAGTGAGGTCTCCAAATGTTCCTCTATTCAGTGACAACAACAAATAAATAATTAACTCAAACTTTTTTTTTTAAATTTAAAGTAGCAAATTTACAAAGGATAAAGATATTTTGGTGCTGCTCTCAATTTGCCCTAAGTAATTCCTAAAAAGGAAGGAGGAAAAAAAAAAAAAAAAGGTGGAGATGAGGGGGGAAAAGGGGGAAAAAAAAAAAAAAGGTAGATGAAGGTACTGGGGAAAGAGACAAAATGGGAAGCCAAGTTGTGAAGTCACATCCTCCCCTCACTCCGCACCTCCTCCATCAGTGCCAGCAGCTGCTGTGGCAGCTCTGAGGTGCTTCAATCTAGTAGCTAGAGGAAGGAGGGACTGAGATGGAATTCCTAATCCCTCTGTAGGCAGTGTGGATAGTGTGCTGGCACAGGCTGTGGCATGTCTCTGGCTGAGCTGACCCACAAACACGGTAGAATTTAGTTAAAGGAAGCCCTCTTTTAGGTGTTTCTGTGAGCCCAGAGTTGGTTTGCATCTGTCATATCGCGAAATTCCCCAAGTCTTTGTGAGAATGTGCGACATCATATTGAGTAACAGGATATGTTGAAAATGACTATTTAAGTGGTAAAGATCTCTCGTAAGTGGAAATGACAATCTGTGGATATTGCAATGGCGCTCAGTAGGAAATGAATTGGTACAGCAACACTGCAGGTAGATTTCCTGAAGCTCTGCCCCGCTCTATGCTGTGAAAACCCCCCAGCAAAATGCCCAGCTCCTCTTATAAGGGCTGCTGAGAGCATCGGTACGACAGCATATTGTCCTTAATGCCTTTTCCAGAACTACCAGGAAACAAATCAAAGACGAGGAAGAGAAGGAGTTTTTAACCTAAGTTCCAAACTAAGCAGGCCTGTACCAGGGGCTGTGTGCGAGCTCCTGAACAGCTGTGCTGCACCCGAGCAAGGCAGGGCTGTTCCACATCATCCTCTCCTACACCGTGTTTGCAGAAGGAAAGGAGCTCCCATCATAAAAGAGACCTGGAAGCAGAACTAAAGCGGAATAGAAACAAAAATAAACTCCGATCACTGTTCTGTATAAAACAGAAGTGCTCTCTATTTTAATATTCTATTTCTCCTTATTTTACTTCCAGTTTCTCTTGTGTACCAATCATTAGTTAAGGCACTGAACCAACGTCTGATTTCAGCATTGAAATGCTTATCTGCCTGGCTGCAGGGGGCACCTTGGCCAGCAGGGCTGTGCCTCCAAACCTGCCTGTGACAGCAACCTGCAATGCCTGCTGCAGGCCTCCCTCTTGGCTCCCATGGCAGCCAATGTCTAAAGTCACCACGTGAAAAGGAAAGGAAGGTCACTGTGTCTAGCCTGTGTCACATAGAATGGAATCATTCAATGGCCTGGGTTGAAAAGGACCTTAAAGACCATCTAGTTTCAATCCACCTGCCACAGGCAGGGTCGCCAACCACCAGACCAGGCCACATCCAGCTCTGGTTTCAAACCAGGAGGGATTTTGTTATCTCCTGTCCCATTTCTCACTTCAGCTACATGATTTCTTCCCCAGGAAACTGTGCACTCTCAGAACATCATTAAAGAGTTAAAGAGGAAGGCTAGAATGGAGGTAACAGCACAAGCAGAGTCCTCTCAATGGACAGGAAGCCCTCAATGTGCAGCATCAGTCTGCCAGTCAGACCACCTGCAAAAGTTAAGAAGGCTTTTGTGCAGCAATCGCTTTGTGGGCATGCAAATAATGGCACAGCATGACTGCAGGAACACCTTACCCAGGGCACAAGTGAGAAGGGCAAGGGCACAGGAAGCTGAGGAGCGAATTCCTCTTGTCAGCAGAACAGCCATTTCCTTCTCTGCAAAAATCTACAGTGTCATAGGGAGCAAAACACAACTGAGAAGCAACTAGTTGCTCAATGCCACCACTTGTGCAATGCTGCTGCAGAGTTTGTGAAATATCAATTTCAATTTATTGTTTTACACTGTAGCTCCTGCAGAATTGAAATTTGATGAGAATCTCTGCCTTCATTTTAAGTTCTCCAGCCTACCTTGCTAGACAGAGAAGTGCGAGATAGCAATCTAGCAACTCGGTATATTGGAATGCTACAAAAGCAATGTTTTTTTTCCCCTCTGATTTTTGAAGACATCATTCAAGATACGCATCTATGCTGTCTGGCAATAAATAGTGTTTGCTCCCCAGGAAAATACTGCATTGCAGACTTAGGTAACAAAGACAGCAGTGTAATTGCAAACTAAGCCTCGTTTAAAAGATACCCATGTCAACTCCTGAAATGATAACAAAAGGTCCCAAGGCAGCACTCGATAACCCTCAGCAAACGTTCATGTTTCTACAGTGCAAAGGGTGGGTTTACAAGAAATGAAAGAAAAGTTTGATTGCCAACCTCAGCCTGCCTATTCTCCCTTGTTTTGCAAAACCACAATGACATAATCCACATCTCCTTCTGAATAACAGCAGGTGGATAAATAAGGTTGCACAATGGAGCTAGCATTTTGCATGAAGGCGTGGACAATTTTGCTTCAGTCCAGTGACCTCCAACAGCTATTTACCAAGCTCACGCTTTAGTAAAACATTTTGTCTTTCCTACTTGGTATTATTGCAATAGCAACCTCACGACTTTCATCAGAAAGCCTTGCAGACACCTTCTGAGCACCAGGCTCAGAAGAGAGGCACTACAAAGCCAATTAGAGCCCTGAGAGTTGGCACAAGGTGATTCACCTTTATTCAGCAGGAAGAAAGGACAAAGCCATGGTGATGCTCAGCCATCTTCGCCCTAGGGAGTTGACACCATCAGGCCTCCCACTTGCAGCCTTCACTACCAAAGTCCCCAGAGCCCTAATGGCTGCAGAAATAGCTCAGAGCCAGCCACTCTCTGCCACAATTAACTCCTAATGGTTACCTGTGTGATTGCCTGTGGGAAAACTTCTGCAGAAAACTGCAGTCCCAATGCACGTAGTTGTTTTGGTAACACCATTAACATGAGGGAGCAGCATCTTTATGCCACAGGAAAAATAAAAAGAAGGTATATCCCAGTGCACTTACTGGCAGCATCTGTTTGCAGCCTTTCCTGCCTCCTCTCAAGTATGCTAGGAAAAGCTATTCTGGTTAAACAGCAGTATAAAGTTGGTGCTTTCAGCCGTGTTGCTCTATTTCTGAGGGAAAAGCATCACTTCTCCTACTGGCAGGAGGCAACTTCTGTGAATAGGCACAGCAATGAAATGCTGCCTCTGCATTAGCTGTGATTCTCCTGATGAGAAGCAAAACCTCGAGCTCCAGGGCAGAGACCCAAGTACACATGCCACATTAATGAAGTATTAATGGAAAAATCTCAGAGCAGTAGAAATCTGCCTGCAACAGTGATAGCCCTTTGTCAAATACTCTTCTTACTTGTTATTACAGGTCTGTCGGACAGCATGGATTAACTAATCCTTTTTATTACAGTGACAATGAGTAAATCCTCTTTCACAGTTGCACGTGCTTTCCTTGAGTAAATTATTTACTTGGCAATGTTAACAAATTACTGGTGGCAATTTGAAGTGCTCTCTTCTAAGCAACAAAACAATTGATGTTTTCATAGAATCATAGAATGGCCTGGGTTGCAAAGGACCACAAAACTCATCCAGTTCCAACCCCCTGCTGTGTGCAGGTCACCAACCAGCAGACCAGGCTGCCCAGAGCCACATCCAGCCTGGCCTTGAATGCCTGCAGGGATGGGGCATCCACAGCCTCCTTGGGCAACCTGTTCCAGTTCACTCTCTGAGTGAAACTCTTAGTTTTACAGGTTGAATGAATCTATTCCTTATCTAATAAGGAATATCCTTATCTAATCATATCCTTATCTAAAAAGGCATATCTAATTTATATTAAAACCCACCCAAATATCCTCTTACTATTCATCATTTCTTACAACCATCACACTGTCCCAGCCCAAGCACCAGCTGAGCAGTGCAATTTCAACTGCCTCTGCAAAAATCAATTGACACAAATGCTAATTATAACACAAAACAGTAAAAGGAAAATAGAATAAAGGCCAATCAGCTCATCAAGGCTCAAGAGTTGTTTTAACATGATACAGTCTTGCTGTCTCGACAAAGAAAACGTGAGGTCAGTTGTATTGGTAGGAGATCCTTAAGAAACCAGAGAGGAAAAACAAAGCAGGACTTTGCACAGACACAGAAGGAGTGTGAAGAGGGTGAAGAAGAGGCTGGTGGCTGCACTGAAATGGGAAGGCCAGAGCTGCAGGAAGGCTTCTGAGAGCCGATCTCAGGATTCATTTCATTCAATCTATCCGCTGCAGATACCAGCACCAAACATTAAGGATGGTCTGGGAGCAGCTTTTGTTGTAGAATGAAATGCTGTGCTGGAGGTATCTGATAGCATTTGAGCCTGGGGTAAGGGAAAGTGGATACGTTTTCAAGATATTCAAATCATACTTGCAGGCAGCAAACTGGAAGCAGAGCTGTTGGGTAAGGTATCAGCTGCTTTGTGCTTCATGTAAATGCATGCATTGGATGTGCAGAACAAACCCTGAGCACACTGCTCCTGTGTCCTGCCTGGCAGGAACCCTGTGATCTGGGAACATGCAAGTGCTATGGCAGATTTTGTGTTAATGCATACAGAAAGATCTCTCTTTTAAAGGGCTAAAACATTCCTGTATTTATAATGGGCAAAGACTGTCTTTTGCATTTCTGAGGTCTTTGAAGTAATGAGGCTGGAAGGCAAAATGATGGAAGACAGAATCAGTCATGAGCAGTAGTGAGCAGCACAAAATTGTCCCTTTAATGCCAGAACAAACCCAGCAGCTCGTGTCCTGGAGGCAGGCCCATGTGCAGAGCTCCAACAAGAAAGCATGGCTGTGCCAAACACAGCAGCACAGCTTTGAAAGGATCTATTAATGCAGAAGTGAGGTTCTCTGCTTAGACGTGTTGCAAAATTCATTCACTCAGTCACCAAGGCAGAGCGGACCCTGGTGCAGTTTTTAAAATGGCATGACTTCTTCCCCTTGCATTTTTATGGTTGGAACAAGATGTCCAAATGGCTGAATTGAGTCCATTAGTAGTTTTCTCAGGTCCTTAGAACGACCAGCAGCACCCTGCTGCATCTGTGGGTGACTGGGGGAGGAAGAGAGACTGAGCTTGGGCCTAATAATGAATAGGTATTGCATTCTTCAGTTAGCGAATTTGTTGGTAGCTCACTGATGTGCAGCATTTGCTACTCTTTCATTACACCATCTGCCCCAGTTTCAAAGAAGTAGACAGTGGATTTTAGCATTTGTTGTACAGAGATATGTTGTACAGAAGCAGCAAAGTAACATGATAGAGCACTTTTCACTTTCTGTTGGTTGCTTGTAGCAGTATGCCTGCCTGCTGAGGTGATGCAGACCCGTATAATAACCCATGGGCAGCATTTCTGTGACAAGGGAGCTGTGTACACAGCCACGGGATATAGCTTATTGCATCTGGAAATATGCAATCAAAATTTTTGTGCTGCGAGCTTGTTGTGGCACATCTGAGTGGTTTCTGCCAGGCAGAGTGAGTGATTAATGAGAGGCTTTCCAGCAGCAACGCCATCTGCCCTTGAGAAGTTCTCAAAAAATAAAAATAAAATTGCCTGGGTATTAGCAACAACCTTTCTGCTTTCCTCCTTTCGTGTATTCCATAGCAAGATTGCTTCTCAGTGCCTGTCTGTAACCAGCCCTTTGAAACAGGAGGGAAACTGATGTTTTGGTTTTGAGATCCTGTTTCATAAAGGATGATTATATGTGTCAGATGAGCACATGTAATCCCATCATCAGTTGAGTACTGTTACAACAGTGATAAGAGTGGCTCCACTGCACACTCTCCATCACCTGTAATCTACATTATTGTTCTGCCTGGCTCTGTAGAGCAGACCCTGTGCTGGTAGAGCCACGTGAACCATCATCCTACTTTCTTTCCTTTCTCCCCAGTGTGTATGCCAAGGTTGTCACCTTGCCACTTGCATCTAAGAGAGCACATCACTCCTACTGAGAGCCCCGTGCTGGTGCTGGTTCACCCTGCAAGCAGCTCAGCACTGTATGGCCACTCATTCACCCTCTGCTCCCTGGAGTATAGGGAAGAGAATCAAAAAAGCCTGAAGTAGAACTCATGGGTTGAGATAATAACTATTTAATAAGACAGAAAAGGAAGAGGAAAAAAGGATAATAGTGATGACAGTAGTACACACAAAATGATAATAATACACACAGAACAAGTGATGCACAAGCAATTGCTCACCACTCACTGACTGATGCCCAGCCAGTCCCTTGCCTGGCAGAACTGTTCAGCAACAGCTCAAACACTGGTGTGTCATCAGCATTGTTTTTCTCTCAAAGCCATACCATAGCAACACATCAGACACTGTGAAGGGAAAGAACCAACACCTCTGTACCAGCTAAGGAGGTACAGTGGTGAGGTGACTGACGCATAGGAAGAGGAGCAGCCACTGCACAAAAATCCCACACCCAATGCTAAGCACGACTTCCTCAAAATGACAGCTTTTTGGCACGGCAAAATGTGGGACTCACTTCACTTCTTCATTATTATAAAATGATCTGGATTTAAACAAAGATTTTTACAGTGCCCTTAGCTCTGCTCTGGCTGCTGCACATTTGGAATGTCTAGGAATAGGACTTGTTTCAGATGACTGACAGTAAGCATCTCCTAGACCTGCAAGCTTTGTGCACAAACTATCTAATCTCTTTATCTTTCTGTCCTCAGTGCAAGGAGTTCACCTTACACACTGGCTTTGAGGTGCTTGTACAGCGACTGCTGGACGGGAGGAAGATGTGCAAAGATGTAGAGGATTTGCTCAAGCAAAGGTGAGAAAGTCTGAGTGCAAAAACTTTGAACAGACACAATTTTGTCTCTCACTGTGCATCTGGAAAGACATAGTAAGGCTGTTGCCGTATTCCACAATGGTACTGCTTTGTCTAGAAAAGCCCAACTGAGGTGAATCCTAAAGTGGTCACAGCTGCTGAGTGATCAAATGTGGTCAAATGAACCAATGATCCATTTCTGGGCCCTATACTCCTCAGGGCTGTTTATACAGAACCAAGTATAAAGTTCTGAAAATGAAACAAAATAAATGAGAATTTTACACCAGTTATATCTTGTGAGAGAAGAGACAAGGCGAGTGTTGGAGATGGGCAGTGAGAGGGATTATAAAGTCACC
Source organism: Phasianus colchicus (assembly GCF_987193195.1). Taxonomy (NCBI): domain Eukaryota; kingdom Metazoa; phylum Chordata; class Aves; order Galliformes; family Phasianidae; genus Phasianus; species Phasianus colchicus. Next base: position 3,471,189 of record NC_143447.1, on the reverse strand, counting down.
TGGCCAGAAAAAAATCCACCCAGCTGCTTCCCTGGGTTGGAAGGGACCTCAAGGACCACCGAGCTCCAACCCCCCTGCTGCAGGCAGGCCTTAGAATATTAACATAGCTGTTCTCCCATGGGTAATTTTCAAGCATATTGACATGATTTGTAAAGGTAGATAATCCAAAGAAATCTCGAAAGTTTAAGGAGAGAAGAGAGGGGTGAAAGGATCAAAAATCCAGAGCTTCATTAAGGCTCAGGTAGTTATTGGACCATAACACTGGAGTAGAACACAAATCCACAGCAAGAAGCACTACCAAGTTTCCACATTCAACAGGAAACTGATAATTCGTACATTTTTCTTTCTCCTGAAATGTGCTGTGGCCGCATGCAGTTTCAGCTTCCTGTAACTATAAAAAAGGGCCATTTTTCAAGTACACACAAAGCTCTGCAAGACGCTACCAAAAACCCTTCCCAGGTCCTCAGAACATCCTGCATCATTTGCCCACCTCACCACATTTTGAGTAACAGTAGTGTGCTTTATCTCCATCCTTACACACTCCTCGGAGCCCCTCAGCAACAGCTATGCACAGCAAGCACTTCTCTGGGTGAGAAAATAAATATTACACAGCTGCTCCAACTTCGCCGTTCAGTTTTGTAATTCTGACTTACAAAAAAGTTTTAGATTTGGTTCTGTTTTCAAGTGGCTGAGTTTCAACAGTAGCGATGTGCAGTGTGAGGCACATAACTCGTGTGTGACCTGTTAGGAAGCCCTCACGCTATGAATTATATATTCAGCAGGTGCTCCTGTCTCTGTATGAATATCACTCTGCCTTCCCCAGCCACAGCCTCCTTTTTCCTCCCACGCTGCCCCCATCCAGTTTTCTGGCTTTAGGTTGCTTTTCTAAAGGCTACTTTTCAAGCACTGGAACTTTCACGGGGATGTGAGCTGTCAAACTGAAAATTCATTATTTCGAAGTGTGAAGAGTCTCCCATCAAAATCCAAAGCTATTTGAATTGCTTTTCTTGATCACCAGTGGAAGCATATTTTATTGCCACATGTCACAGAGTCCCGAAGTCACATCAGCCTGCCGGTAGCTTCACTTTATCTGCTTAAAATAGCTCCTTTGTGACTCATAACTTACAGAAATCAGAATTGCATTGCAGGCTTCAGGCAGGCTCTGCACTGCAGCACACATCTGATGCTACGCTTGCCTGTGGTTCAAAACATATTAGAGGCTTTTCCGCCAGTTGCAGGATGAGGTTCTTCCTGCTCTGTGGTAGAGGCAACAAAAGACTTTCCACAAAGGAGAAAAAATACATTTAGAGTCATTTTGCACATCTGAACGCTGCAAGACCAAGTGTTTCCATGAGTGTTTGTACACCCGCAAACCACTGCAGTGAGTGTACACAGGCCTGCTGTCTGTCTCATGGGTTTGGTGCCAGAATTTCAACAAGGGTCCCTGCAGCAGCTGCCCTGAGTGCTGGCACCTCTGCCCTGGCTGTATCAACACTTCAGCTTCCCACCCTGATCAGTTACCTTTGTTCACAAATACCCCTGCCTGATCCAGCGGAGAGTTGAAGAGCTTGGGTGCTGACAAAGAAGTCACATTTCATAACAAAGCCTTAGATTTAAAACAGAAAACGTTCCAGCTGTTGGTTGCTGCAGGGAAACCCAAAAGCTGCATGCAAGAGCACCAGAAAGTGGGAAAGACAGCACCAAGTTGTGCAAAGATGTTGTCAGTGACCTGTCAGACCTGTCTGATTCTAGGCTACCATAGTCCGGGGTGAGGTCTGAGAAATATTTGGCACAATGGTTTTGCAAGAGCTGGGACTGGCTTAAGAGCTGGCCGTGCTCATTTGCCTCAATATGCTGCATATAAAGCTGCAAACCTGCATGTGAGATTTCACCACAACCACCAGCCCACACGTCCAGCTGGCTGCAAGCTAGGGGTCATGCACACGGACGGACATCCAAAGGTGCAGTCAGATGTTCTCAAACAGAGATGCACCTAAACAGCTTCCCTGTTGCAATACCATAAGTCCCACCCCAAGCAAACTGCTTGAGCTCAGCCTACAGCAGTTATCAAGCTCAGGGGCTGAGCAGGAAGGCAGATATGAGAACAAAGCAGTGGGACTGCACAGCTTTCACTTGTGATGCCTGCATCACAATTCCGTTTTTGCACAAATGATATATTTCTTCAAGGTGCCCAGTCTCAGGCTCAAAAGCCTACAGAATGCTTCGAAATCCCTCCTGAGAACTGGACTTATCTTAAGCAAAACTTAAAATAACAATCATCCTAACCGTGCTGTTATCTGTTGTTGACCATTCGACAGTATTCAGCAGCTATGAAAAGGCTGAAAACCCATTTCTGCCTTGGCCTTCCACACAGGTTTTAAAACATTTTATGAAAAAAAAAAATATCTTTTTTCAAAGAGATGAGAAACTTCTTTCAGAGCTGGGGGAGGGGAAAGCAGCCAAGAAATCATTATGTTCCTTTATAAACCATAGAAACAGTCTAGTATTAAATGGACTAGTATTAAATGAGGAGGTTGGTGGCCCTGCATGTGGCAGAGGGTTGGAGATTCATGGTCCTTGAGGTCTCTTCCAACCCTGGCCATTCTGTGAAATTCTGTGAAAACAGAACCACTTTCCTGAGTCATGAGTTAGGTGAGGCATTGCACCACATTGCTGTCCCACCCCCATCCCAAACTGAAGGGCCTCACCTTATAACCAGCACAGCTACTTCCCCCTCTGCCTCCACTGCAGCTACTCAAGAAGGCATCTTATGTTCCCAGTGCTTTCCTACTACTCTCACCTCCCACTTACAACCTCTTTTTAAAGAGATCCTTTGGTACCCACTCTTCCTTCCCTCCCAGCTTTCACTTTGGCCACCAAGTCAGCCATCACATTTTAGCTTTCTTCTGCAAAAGAGGTTCCTGAGCATCTTCATTACATTTCTCTTTATGCATCATCTTCTAGCTGAATCCATAGTCTGATCAAAGCCATGAAGATGAGCATTTGTTTTCTCTCATTTCTTCCAGAAATAGCTCAACCGAAATATTCTAGAGGTAACTGCTAGCACTGGAATAGAAGAGGCAGAGAAAATGAAAATAGAGGAAATAAAGAAATGCTATTTCTCACATTTCCTACCTCAGATGCAATTACAAGAATAGCTTTGTAAACACGATGCTGCTACCACTAGGAGAAATTGAGAAAGTTTTTCTTTTAACAGAGCTCAAGCAGAAGAGAGGTACGGGAAGGAGCTGGTTCAAATTGCCAGAAAAGCAGGAGGACAAACAGAAATCAAGTAAGGAATTCTGCTAGTTTTGGTACTAACGCATTTGTGTTGGAAGCAATATCAAATATCAAACAGCTGCATTCTGCCTATGGACAGGGTCACGAGCTGCTCACGTCAGTGAGTTGCCCAGTGCTTCACAGGAAGAATGGGGGACCAGCACGGTTCTTCAGAGCAGGACTTGGAATATCTCCATTGGGAACTGCCAATATCTCCATTGGGAACTGCCAATAGGTCTTTGCTGGAAAAAAGAAATTCATTTCAGCTTCCGAAAGCAAGCAGAGTAGCAGGGAAAAAGGAAAAGGAAGCTGTTAGTAAAGGCTTAGGATGGTGGGTTGGCAGGTCTGGGACGCGTAGCAAACCCTGACAAGCTGCAGCAGAGCTAACTGTCTCCAGCACTACCAGTTTAGATGACATTTAAATTGTGTTGGGAGGGAAAGATTTATGTTGGCACAGAATTTGACTTAATAAACACTGCTGATAAACTGCTGCTATTACTGATGGTAGCAGCAATAATGAGACGTATTTGTCATTAACGTAACAAGTAATAATACAGTGATAAGGTGGAAAAGGATGAATATTTGGGGTCACAGAAGACAGGCCTGAAAGAGACCTCAATCTAAACAAAACAGCTTTATTGATCCCTCATCTGCCCTGTATCTCATTTCTTAATTGCCATCTCCTTTTTACACCTATTTATCACTCTGTTGGTGTCAGCACGGTTTCCTGCTCGTATCTTATTGGAAAACTTGACCTCAAACCTTTTCACCATCAGGACGTGCAAGCTGTAGGCAATCCCCTGTAGCACTTACTATCAATCTGGTGGCACATCTAGAGTGGCAGGGAAGCTGTCACGTTAATCCAAAGGCCTGGTAATGGGGAATGCTGAGGCTCAAGTCCAGAGTGCAGGCAAGTCTCTTGCTGCTCCATCTCTGCCTTGCTTTGAACTGTGCTTTAGGGTACAAGAAGAACCCTACCAAAGGCTGCTGGGGAAAGCTTGCACCTTTCTGCTATCTCACTTCAGAGACTTAATCAGAGGAAAGGAAATTAAAAGAGCAGGTTAAGATTGGGTGGTTTCTGTCCAAAGCAAAAGCTCAGATTAGCAATCCAGGATTACCAAAAGGCTCCACCTGGATTTATTTACTGGCTGTTCAGTGCAGGCAAAGGAAACATGCTCAGACACAGAGCTTTGACTTCTCTTCTGTGACTTAGTGGATAATTCACAGGTTGGACTTTTCCTAAAGAGTTACATAGATTGATTCATAGGCAGAACCAGGCCCCAGGGCTGGATATTAATCCATGCTCCCCTGAAGTTGGAGGAAGTTTGGAACCAAGCCCAGATCCGGTCTGATCCAAGCTTTATAGCTTGGCATAGATAGAAGGCTGAATATACCAGCAAAGCACATTGCAGAGCTGATCTGCTATGTCTCCATAATGCCATGCCTGGTCTGGGTAGTGGCCATCACTGAGCAGATTATTCTTTTGCTCTCACAGCAAGTGTCTCACTGTGCTTATTTCTGAAGCAAAGGGAGCACGCCTGGCTTTCTGTCATTCAGCATCCCTCTGGAGTTGCACACTGAATGACATTCGTCCAGAATCAGTGCTTTACAATCAGGAAAAAAAAAAAAAAGGATCTATTTGGGACTGGAACTATTCATGGAAGTGAACTATTTGGTTTGATGCCTTGAAATTTTTGACCTGGTGTGTAGTTTCTATTTATTTAGATGACATGTGTCACTGAAACCAGTACTGCCCCAAGGCTGGTCCTTCAGAGAGACCAGAGGGAGGGAACATATGTACTACCTTTAGAAAAAGAAATACAATAAAAAGAAAGGCTTGGAAGGCCTGTCCTACAGCTGGCCCCACATATTACCCCAGTGCTTCCCCCTTATACGGCTCCCACTACTGGGTAGCACACTGAATGCCAGTAGTTTTATAGCTACCTGGCAGGCTGAACAAGGACTTTCACATCTCTGTATGTATCCTTGGGTAGCAGTATTTCTCAAATGAAGTCTAACTAAGGTGTTGTGCAGGCATTAGCCCCTAAAACTTGTGTTTGGCAATCACCAGGAAAAATGTAGCTTCCATTTTTTTTTTTTTTTTGCAGAACGTTTTGCAGAACTCCCTGTGCCATGCAACGTATCGCAGAGGAGCAAGAATTACTCATTTTAGATCACTTACTCATTTCCTTGCTAATGCAAAATTATCCTCTGGTCTGAAATTCAGTCATCTCTTAAATATCTCTGTTGCTAAGGCATTCTGTCACTTCTCCTGGGAAATCATTTCACACTCCAGTAGCTCTTAATATCAGGAAGGTGCTGGTACCCTTCTAAAAGGCTGATAAAGAAAAGGAAGATCATCCATCCCCAGCAACCACCCATAAACTTCCTGTGTCAGAAAACACACAGAAGACCTAAGAGAAACAACTGCAAGGCCAATTAATTCTGTTTAGCACATTATAAACAACCCAATGAATCGGCTCCAGAACCCTCCCATCATTCCAGCACGGTCAGGGAAAGCAGGGCAGGAGAGAAGTGGCACAGAGCCGAGGTGAGCAGCTGTCCCTGTGTGGAGCAAAGCCTCTGCAGCAAACCCACGTTATGGCCACGAAATGGGGACAAAAATATGGGGACATTGCTCTGAGCTGGGAGCCAGCAGGGGACAGGCTTACAGAGCTGCTCGCCAGAGGTGCAGTTCTCTTTCTGTCAGGTCCTCGCTGCTCTTTTAACATCAGTATAGGAAATAGCAAAGATTAGCCTGCAGCTACAGAGAGGTTGCTATCAAAACAAAGTCAGAGTGGGAGATGTGCCACCACAACCATTTTTTCTCTCCTTTCTTTTAAATAAAGTGCTTCTAAAATGAGTTGATGCCGGTTACCATGGGCATGGCAAACAAACACTGCAGCTTCCAGCAGAAGAAATGAAAGTTCCCTGAAAGGCTGCCTAACAGCCAAGGCACACCATCACTCAGTAGCACAGCCTAATTCAAGCAATTGTCGGCATTCTGCCTGCTTGCTGTTGCCTCGAGCACTGCAGCTGGTAGAAGCTACTTCCTATAGGAAAGGGAGAAATCCTCTTTTGACACGCAGAATGGATCTAACTTAGCATTTAAAGAAAGTCCTAGCAAGTTCACCTCAATATACAGAAGGATGCACACGTTTAAATCTACATGTAATACTGCAAGGAGGGTCTCACAAGCTTAGATCAAAATCTGTTCAGCCAAGTATCTTGTCTTCGACACTAAATCCACAAAATATTTCTCCTAAATAATCTTAATGCCTGGGGGGTCAGAGGCTGCCAAACCAGCAGCAGCTTTGCATGAAATAGCCCCCAGTGGAGCTTTCTTGTATCTTGTTCTTAAAACCCTAAAACATGTTAGCAGCTGCTGAGTCTTATAGCAAAGCAATGCACTTTTTCCCATTAAGGGCCTCTTTTAGTGTTCCTTTCTAACCTGCCCTACCGCATTTGTCATGCTAGATGAGACATTCCTAACAGAGGCAGTTTAGCATCTTGTCAGTGGGGTTTCTTGAGGCATGTCTGTACTGGTATGCTGCAGTCCCACTCCTTTTGGGCCTTACAAACACACTGAGCAGCGTAACATCATCAAAGGAAGGAAAAAACTGGCTGCTTCTTTCAGGTAATCACTGGGTGTCCCAGCACAGCTGCAGATGCATGCTGTATGCAGAGAATATGGGTGACTTGGGAGTGAAAGGCCTGGAGGAGAGCAAGTACCTGGAGGCATTGCCATGGGATCTCCGTGCAGATGTAACACTGGAGTGGGTCAGACCTGGGAGGGGACAGGGCAGTCCCTGAGGAGTGAGCAAGGTGTGGGGACCACAGCAGAGTGATGGATGCTGCCCTGAAATAGGCCTCATCTGTTGGAGCTCAGGGCTAAAGGAGAGAACAACAGAATCACAGAACTGTAGGGGCTGGAAGGGACCTCTAGAGGTCATTGAGTCCAACCCTCACAGCAGGCATTCAAACGTCTTCATTTCTACTTGTTGTTAAGTTTAAAGCCCTGGTAACCCACTTTTTTTTTAGCTTGTATACAGAGACACACACACATGTATATGAATCAATATTTCATAGTCTCTAATTATTAAATTAAAATTATGAAAAGGATGATTACAAAGCTACAGCCCTACTTTCTCAGCAAAGGCCAGGTTACACCCATAGCCAATGAGGGAGGGGGACCTACACATTACAGTGCTTAAACTGCCATATATTTCTGTAGTCTCCATATCCTGTGCTGCACACATGGGACAGGATGCACAGAAAGTGGGATTTTCAGCTAAATTATAAACAGGGACCAAATCTGCAGTGTTTTGACACTCAATAGATAACTCTCAGCAGAGCTCACGCCTTTGAGAGGAAACATCCTGCAAGGTGACTGGGAATTTCTGTGCAACAGCTTTGGGCAACTCTTCAGCAGAAAAATATGAGAAAAAAAAATATACTACAGAGCCCAGTTTTCAGGCACGTCCTCTGCTTCAGCTGAAACAGAGCCTCTGGGAACTCGTCTCCTCTGTAAAGCAACTGATGTAAACACGCAGGAGCTGGTTAAATTCTGCCCAGTCTGACAACAGCTATATTTGTCATTTGCCCTGCTTGTCTCTTCTTATGTATATGATTTCCTCTGCTTTTCTTTCCTTCTTTTCCACTAACATCTCTTTCAGACCCCGGGAAAGGGCAGTTCCTTCAAGCTTGTTCCTGCTCTGCCCTTCTCTGCAATTTCAGAGAACACAAGGTGAGGGCATCTGTAACAAAATGCCAGGCTGCTGCTTCCTGTGTATAAATATAGGGTGTTTGTCATGTAATACACAGAAACATCTGTACTGTTCTCACAAAGCAAGCATTTCTGAACCGAAGCTAAAAATCATTTTGGAAGGTCACACTCTTCTATTGTTAGATACTTTCCAATTGAATGTTTTGAAGCTGCACGGGGTTTATACACTCACGTGTGTTTTGAACTTTCAGGATGCTGCAAAAACAAATCCAAGCATCTGCATGAAAGACCTAAATCTCTGCTCAGTTCTTATTAAACCCAGGCTAGATAAGTTCACCAGTGTCGAGGGCAAGTGGTTTTGAGCTATGCTGCTCTATTCCCAGGAGATGAGGAAATTTAGTTCTGTGTTAAAGTACCTAAGTTGTTTTGATGTTTTTAATCCAATGGTTTGAATGCCATAGATAATCCTGGAGACATAAGTGTTCTGGTTTGCTCCCTTGTCCCAGCAAAGCCTGGTGTGATTAGTGCAGAAACCAGCCCTGAGAATGATGCAACCCCATTTCCAGTCAGCTTGGGGCTGCTTCTATTTCTGACACACATGTGAAAGTACTCAATTAAGTAGCAGATGCAAAACATGCACACAGACACCGCAGCACTAGAGTGTTTGGTGTTGTTTTCACAAAAGATAAGCTCCATCCAAGCCAACACAGAGCTCAGTCCTGGCTGGCAGGACTCACAGCAGTGCCTTGCTGTAACTAACTCAGACAGACTGACTCCTGGGCTGCAGGGGACAGAGCAAAGTGCTGCCTGTACCTTTCCCCCTCCACAGGTGGCTTAGCCATCACACCCAGCTGACCTGCACACAAGTCTTTCCAGTTGCACTGAGTGGCTTTGCATTTCTGCTTGTAACTCCTCAGAGAACAAGTAAACACCTAGGCAAAAATGAGTTCCTTGCTTGCACCACATCTCACTAACTGATGTCAGATAGGGTTCCTGCGTGCAGTACTCTGCTACGTGCCTACCTAGGACTCAGGAGGGACTTGTCTTCCTGCCTAAAAACAAACTGCCACCCTCTGCATATACACCCAGTGCAGAGAGTCTGAGTACAAAGCAATGGAGAGCAGATGCTTCTGCATTTGTTTCTCCACACCTTGCTACCACAAAAAGATGTGTCAATAATGTCACATTGGGTCTACCCTACGCGGTGGGAGGAAGTAGAGATGTTAACTGTGGCCTCAGTGGGGACTGGCAGCACGTTGGCTTCAGAAACACTTTGTCAGAAACTAAGCTAAGCTACCAGGGGCAGAGCTGGAACAGGACTGCTGGAAACTGCTCTGTGAAGTTCATCTGGCAGAGGCTTCTCCCAGCTTCAGAAGGAATGTTAAAAATGTTACCCTAAGAACAGCACAGAAATGAAACCTTACAGAAAAGAAAATGATCTTGTTTTAAAGGAAGGCGGAGTTATTTTCCATTTCTATTCACCAAGCAGAGATTAAAAAAGAAAAAGAAAAAAAAAAGAAAGGAAATTTAAAAAGAGCTGTGGTTTTCCGGTTAGAAGAGCCTTCCTGTGTCAAAACGTAAAGGGACTCTATGAATTACTCAGAACAGTCTCCATTTGAGGGAGGAGGCAAAATACAGAAAAAACCCACCCAAACCACCGAGCCTGCAGTGGCACAAAAAAGCAGTGAACATATCTGCGTGCAGAGCAGTGTCACCACAGCTCAGCTACCTGCGTCTCTCGTGCCATCGATTCAGCCTCCCATGGCTGTGAAGAAGGCAGCAGAGCCCCATCTGCAGCACACTACCTGCAGCCCCAGCATCCTATTCCACAGATGCTTGTGGGCAGTGTCCAAGAGAGCACGGATTGCCAGGTACATTTGGGAAGTCCACTTTGGAAAGTGTTTTGAAATCTACGGAGCAAGAATAGTAAAACAAAGAGGTTCTTGTATGAGTTTCTACTCTCTGTACCCTGCCTTGGCTCCCCGGCTCCTCTGAAAGCCCTGCCAGCCTCCTCCTCCCTTTCCACTTGAAAAAACAAGCACCGAAAAGCGCCTCTTTCGCAACAGCATCTCCATTCCTCTGCGGTCGAGTAAGGAGATCCTGCAGCAAAATAAGAACGTTTCAGCCGCTAGATGGCAAAAATCACCAGGAGTTGCTACAGACTGGCTGCTGCTCTGGCTCTGTCTTTACCTATCATAGCAGATTCAGGGGAAATCCTGTCTGTATCTGAAACTCGGTTTAACAAATGCAATCTTTAAGGCTTCCCCTTGGATGTTTAACAAACATGCACGGTGAATTCGTGTAAATTCACTGTGACACCTGCAGGAGCCTACATGCAGGGATGCCCAAAGCAAAGGCTGTGTTGTCTGTGTCAAGCTGAAGTGCTTGGAATTGCCAAAGAAACACCAGAAGTGAGAAATTAAAGAAAGAGGAGAAGAGGCAAACTGCAGCTTTTCTCGAATTATTTTCAACCCCTAGGTTTTCCAGTTTGGTCAGAGAGATGCTACAACAGACTGCCACAGTGCTAAGCAGCATCACATCCTGAAAGGAGAAGACACTGTGTACAAGTATCCCTAAGAGTGACACACCTTCATTTTCAATGCTTTGGAATAAAGCCCTTCTTGATCTTATACAATAGTCACACCAACGCAGATGGGATGGGTAATAAGTAGTATATATACCCTGTGTATAGATACTATACACACAGGAGGGCCATCTAAATTAAAATTCTCGTGTGTTTCTGCTACATGAAGTGCTGCCACTAAACCCTTCAAAGCACTGAAATGATGTATTTCACTGATACAATCAGAGCACCTAGCAGCAAAAGCTCACCTATGGAATTGCTGCTGCAGCCAGCACAGCCCTGCAGCCCATAATGGAGTCATAAAGGAGTACCTGCTGGTTCTGTGGGTCAAGATGTGATTTACTTACCTTCCTGCACACCTAACTAGGCACAGGGACATATCTGCTACCCCTTCAGGCCCCATAAGGATAAGGGATCTGATTGACTGATTTCAGAAAAAGAATTATAAAAATAAGGAAGGAAATGGCTTAATCTATTCCAATCTACCTGCAGATTGTGGCCTTAACCTAAGTAGCAGCTGGGGAACTGGCTGCATCTCAGGCCATGAGTGAGAGACAAGAGCTTTCTGAATTAGCAATTAAATACTGTGCATGAGGCAGGTATCTCTCCAGCTCATAGCCAGATGCATTATTGTCCCAGAAGACAGATTAATGCTTACAGAGAGCCAGCAAAAATAAGAAAAGCTTCATGTGTAGCTTAAGATCACTGACTGCTCTGGTAGCTGTAATGCCTGGAAACAACGACAGAAAAGCAACAAACTGCTTTTGTCCTTGATATGTACTGAGGATGAGTTGTTTTTCAGTATGCATTACAGCAACTCTGTCAGTCTTGGTACAACCTGAATCACCGACGCTGATGAAAAGATCTCTGGGAAAAACAGATGAACACAGCACATAAATTAGTATGTGTGGTGTGCAAGTGCCCTCTGTTCTTACAATTTCAGTATTTACTCATTTCTGGGATGATGCTGCTAGCACATTCTCCACCTCCCACTGGAAAGTCCACACTTAAAGCTAATTTTATTTCATGTGTATGTTTAATTTTTCAAAATAATCCATTGGAGGTTTTAAGTAGGGAAAAAAAGCTAATTCAGCTGCGGATATCCAACTTGTTACTTGATCTAGACCTTTTAATTAAAAGGATTTGGAATGAATCCTTTTTTTTCCCCTTTCTGTTGAGAAAATTGTTTCAAGTTCCACGCTAGAATCATTTTATGCAAAGCAGGGTACAGAAGGAAAAGTGAGCGAAGCTTCAAAATGATTAAATATTATTGGGATAACTAGTGACACAAACTAGATTGATTTTACCATACATACGTCCTTGAGAAGATGCTGCAGGGACCCAACATGAATACTCATGTTTACTTGTTGAAAGCAAAGATTTGGAAATGGATCGCAGGGCAGTTACTGCTGAGGACAGATCCACTCTTTCCCATCACCTGAGCACTTTACTTATGCCTGACCATGTGGTATTGCAGGTTATGGTTAGGTAAAAGATGTCCATCTTAAATTAACCCATTCGTATCCTCCATGTGTCTCCTAAGTCTCCTGGAACAGGCCAAGAGATGCAGGATTTCCCTGTCCATCTGCACATGGCTGAGAAGACACATGCGTCCTCTTCTGGGCTCCCCTAATAGCTGTGGTTCAGCCAAGGAGATCTTGGAGAGTTTTTGCCCATCTGAGGAAGTCAAGAACTCTCTGCAGAACATTTTCCCTCAGGGAACCATAGAGCCTGGGGCCTAGAAGAATTGATTTCTGAGTCTGAAAAACCTCCAAATCACAGCGTAATATTGGCTTCTGTGCATGCAGACACCCTTCCAGCCAGGAGCTGATCATTACATTGAAAGTGACTCTCACAAACGGTGCTCTTTCCTTTCCCATTGCCCCTCTGCTGATCTTCACACTGCCTCCTTAAAAATGACTTTGGATTGCAAAAAGCCAGGACAACAAGAGAACTATAATCACCCCTTCACATCCTCCTGCAACACTACGCTGCCTCAGCTGTGCACCTCCATCCGGGTGAGCAGCATCACATCAGTGTTCGCTCCTCTCCGGACTGTACATCACAGCCCAGTGCCAAGGGCTGATTTTACAGCACGGCACATTCATGCTGGGAACATCAGCTCCCTCGGCTCTCTGCGCTGCATTTCCTAAAGGCGAGCGAGCTGCACCACGCGGGGGTGCTAGGAAGGCACAGCAGGGAGGCTGCTGCTCCAGCTGCAAGGGTGAGCAAGGAGGAAGCGTTCACCGTGCTGCACTTACCACGAAGGGTGGGGTTGCTTTCTCTGCAGTTTAGTGCTCCGAAGCCCAATTTCCCTTGACTGCCTTTATTTCACTCACTTGACTTGCATCCTTGGGAAGGTGGGTGAACAGAACGTTTGCAGTTACAAATACAGATTAAAAACATAGGGCGAGCGTAAGGAGTTCTGCAATTCCTTGCTTCATGGAGCATTTTATTGCATTTCATATGGTAACAGGTTGATGTTTTTTCGTCTCTTAGCATGGTCAATTTTTATTGCAAGGCTGTTAAGAGCTTTATGTCTTTGTGGATCTTTTGGCTGGGAGGGAAAGTTTTGCCTCTAGATTCCCATCCTTAGAACCTCTGCTAATGAAGCGCTCTTGTTTTTATCTCCCAGCACACTGAAGGCAGCATTCGAGAAGCTCAAGCAACGTAAGTATTTGTATCTTGCTTTGTGACCCAGGTTCAGGCAGACACACTGTGTTGGCACCCTCTGGGCTCTTCCATCCTCTCCCTCTTATATTGTTAACCTTTCCATCTCAGTCTGTTCCTCTATCGAGCGTGGAGGGTGGGGGGAAAGCACATTCACTCACTCACATCCTCCTCCAAGTCTGGGCACTGAACCCAGCCCCCAGAGGCACAGAAAACAGCTTTCTCCTCAAGTTATTTTTGCCCAAATCAAGCTGCAAAATACCAGCTCTGCTCCTTCCTCCACAAGACACTGACATCCACATGCATCCATAGGATGCTTCCTAAAGGCGCCCAGGGCAGAGTTAAAACCTTTCACACTGTCATAGCCAATAGGACAGTGTTATCTGGGTATTGGTGCCTGCTGTTCAGATAACAAAAGCACTCTTTCAGAAGCAGCTGGTGAATTAAGGTACTTTTAGAGCCTGGAAGGGGGAAGCTCAACGGTTTTGGAAAGTGCAGGGCTCCATTTCAGAGCCACCAAAGCTGACAAATGCAGAGAAGCTGCCAGCCACTTCAAACAGCATCAGTCAGATGGTCTGAAATGCAATCCAGCTTAGCTGACCCTTGGAAATTCTCAGCTTGCAAGCTCCCCTGCTGACATTTGTGCAAGGCTGGAGGCAAGTGGCAAGCAGCTCCCATAAGCACAGAGAATGTAGGGGAGGGCAGGAGTCCAGAGGGACAATGGAGGTCCTCCCCCAGCACCACAACACCTGTGGCTGGAGTAAATGGGGCTAGGAAGAAACGCAGGAAGATCCTACACTTGCTAAAGCTGCTCTGAGCAGGTGCTCCAATTCTGCAGCAAGGGGTCTCACCCACATCACATGCGAGCAATGAAAGGACCTTCAGTAGGCCCTATTCAGGCTGTGAGCACCCTCTTCAATGTCAAACCCCTCATGTTTCTACATGTACTTCTTTGCTGAAGGCTGCTCTGTTTGGAGCAAGCTGTACGCAGCAGCCAGATCTTAGAAATATCTCCTGAAAAATGTGATTTTACCTCTAAAGTCCTTTCCACTGACAGCACATGAATTCTGATCTGCTTTAGAAATTGAAAGTGTTGGAAACTCTCATATCCAGCTGGCAGGAATGCTGAAGGATGAACTGAAAGGAATAGAGGAGTTCCGAGAAAGGCAGAAGGAGCAAAGGAAAAAGGTGAGGAACCAGCCAATCTTTGATACAGATTGGATCAGCGGCCCATTCTGTTGGCCTATCTTCAGCTGTAGGCTGAATACTGCAAAAGATAATGAAATGTGCCCAGTGTGCCCTTCTCTCTCCACACACTAGACTGTGGAAGAAAGCCTCTTTCTAATCCCAGCTAGAAATTAAGTAATGCTCTGAACTCCGGAGACAGAGGCTTTAGTCACTTTTACTACCTCTGCTGTAACTGCTGATGCTATTCTTATTCATGTAAGAACTTAATCCATCCTTTACTCTTTTTTATATCCTTGCTAATTGCATTGCTTTGGCATGATCCTGCATGATCTCTAACATGCACTAAAATAAAGAGATAACATAAGCATCTGAAATCACAGAAGAAAAATGATTGTTAAGCAGAATGCAGCACATACGCCGGATACTTAGAACAGCACCAAGTTGATGCTGTGCAGTAAAATTCAGAGAACATTCAAAGCTATGTCATGCTCTGTGGTCTCATTTGGCTCCAAATCCCCAGAGGAAAAAAAAAAAAGCTCTCAATGGAGACAAGTGGTCACTCTTACACCTCTGGATCCATGGGCTTGGAGACAAAGAGCTGACATCACTGAAAACAGTGATTGAGGGAACAGTATAATCAAATACCCTGAGCTTGGACAATTTCAAGCAAAGGTAAATGTGTACGAGCAATGTCCAATGCAGCAACATTCTCATGTCTACAACCCAGACACACACTCTGAATATGAGGGGGTAAAACCAGTGCTGCTACTGAGATTTGATGCGCACAGCAAAGACAGCGTGCACCCAGCCATCAGCGTTTGTCTCCCTTGCCCCCACCTCATCACCAGGATCTGCAAAGAGAGAGGCTTTTTCCTGCTGAAAACAATAAGCTTGGAACTCAAATGGAAACTGTTATAAGGGCTTGGAAAAAAAATGGTCAAAACTCGTTTGGAGTCTTGAGACCCATTGTAAGATGTTTCCTCCTTCAGCACGTGGCTGTGAGGAAGTCAACCTCAGACATATTGGAAGGTGTCAGCATTTTTGGAGATCTCACATAACGCTGTTCTGTGCTTGTGCTGGATCTGCTGCAGCTGCCATCAGGACTGTGCTATGAGCCTGATGTCAGTCACGCTTCTGGGTGACCCCAGAGGGAGTTTTGCTTGAGCAGAATGTAAAGATCAAAGGACCAGAAGTCCCACTGAAGAAACCCATGCCCTGCCAAATAGGAGCATATCTCACGGTCACACAAGGCTGGGCATAACAGAATTAAAGCTATAAAAGAAAATCCAGCACCGTCTTTCCAATGCTGACCAGATTATGTTGTGGAAATCAAATTGCATAGAGCATAAATTTGCCAGAAGCAACGATATATAAATTACACAGGAACCGTTTGAGTTCAAAATGGACAATTACTCCTGGTCACAAGGGTGAGGCTGTGGTTTGGTCTGCAAAGATGGGAGATGGAGCTCTTGGAGCAGCAATGAGCTCTGCTAGCAGAGCTGATGGGCACTGATAGGTGTTCCTATTTAATCTCCTTAAGGTTAAAAAAAAAAAAAAAAGGAAGGGTGAGGGAGGGAGCAAATGAAGACCTACATCCTCTCTGCTATTAGTGGAAAGCATTGAAGCAGAATTATCTTGGATTATTTTTTTTTTTTAACCTGATACACTGATGCTCTGTGTCACTGAGAAGCCTGTCAGTTGCAAAAGCAGAGTGAAGTCATTTTTTGCACAGGCACGTGGCTTGTAGAGAGACACTGCCAATGCCTTTCCTGATCCTACCAGCAGGCAAAGGGGAAAAGTCCAGAGAAATGCTCACACTCCCATGTGTTTCTTACAGTACGAGTCTGCAATGGAGCGCATGCAAAAGAACAAGTTGTCCCAGTATAAGAAAGCAATGGAGGTAAGAAGGAGGTTTTCTGCAGATTCTTCAATGCAAACTCACTCCAGCTTGAGACTGTACCACATGAAGAAAGGTCAGGAATGTGTATATGTGTGTTCTAATGGCACAGGAGTGTGAGGATGGGATTCCTGGCAGGAGGGTGCTAATCTTCCCTGCATCACCCACTGAAGTCTCCCAGATCACTCAGAAAGCTAAATGTGGAATTAGCATCAACCCAAACAGTTCAGATAGGATTTGATTCTTTCTAGACAAGGATAATTATAGGAGAAAACATTATTTTCCTGCCTACAAAAATAACTTTAAATAATTGAGCCTTGTAAGCAGAAGGAAACCTTTCCAGCAGGGAGGTTTGCAGGTACAGGAACTGCAACAGCTGGGTTTGGTTTCCAATGGGCAACTGCCTCTAAAGAAGAGCAGTTGCAGATCTGCCAGTGCTACTGCTGGAATTGTACTATTTGAGTTTACATGCAGCATCGTTCTAAGTGAAACTCTAAGAAGGGAGTTCTTCTGGTGCAAATAAAGATACCTTTTGCTTCTGAAAACTCTACTGAGACTGCTGCCTATGTGGGCTTGGTTCTGTCTCACAGCTTGGAGTGCTGGGTCAGCCACCTGGCAATTCAAGGCAGGCTATGGAAATGACAACCCGTCCTCACTGGCACATTAGCTGTAACTTGGTATCTCTGCACTGGATGCACCAACAGTGCCTGTGCTGCATCTGTGCTGTACACCCTTGGCAGTGACCACATGGGCAGGGAGCTGGCAGCACTTACACAGAGCAAAGACATTCAGGGCTATAAGAAAGGGGTCTGATTCACACTGCTCACCTCTCTGCTACAAATTTCAGTGCTATTTTTAATAAGCATCTCTTCTTGGTGTCACGGGGAATTCTCTCCTTGGCCAAAACTTGAGTGCTGATTTGTTCCCCCAGACTGCAGATGAGTAATTCCAGCTTCTAGGAGCTTTGAGACAGCCCAGCCTTCTTCCCTAACCCAAAGCCTCACATGTGATTTCATTTCAATTGCATACAGTCAAAGAAGAGCTATGAACAGAAGTGCAAGGAGGCGGATGAGGCTGAGCAGTCCTTCGAACGGATGAGCGCTTCAGGCAACCAGAAGCAAACAGAAAAGGTACCTTAGACAGACAGACCTATTCAGCAGATGCTTAAAAGAGAGAAAGCTGTTCTTCCTTTTCCCAGGTTCAACATTCCACAAGATGCCAGGGGTTGCTTTCCCTTTTAATTAACCCATTAGAATCAAAACGGGAAGAAGTACCTTCCCAAGGAGGCCTTCCTTCACCACTCAGTTGGACTTGCCATCCCTGATCTTGTCCTGTGGTGGGCCAAGGGAGGGACTGAGTTATCCCATTAGTTTCCTTTATCCCAGGCTGTGACCTAACTGCTTTATAAATCCTGAGAGCAATCTGAATGAGATTTTTCTCCAAAATCATTCATAAGAAAGAAGCAAGTCAGATGTATGTCACGCAGCTAGCTTCGCCTTTTGGTTGCTTACATTTAGTAGGCATAGTATCTTACATTAAAATGCATCTTTTTCTCTACATTTTTTCTCCTTATGCTTAGTTTAATTTCATCTAAATTTACAAACTCAAAAATAAATCATTGGAAATTAAGGCACTGCTGTCCTTCATTGCATCTTCTGATACTTGCAGCTGACAATTCGCTAACTTTTAATGGGAACATTTTACAGTGGAACAGATGGAGAAAACAAAATAAACGAACTCCCTTTGGCTCGATAAAATAAGTGCAGTGTAAGCAAAAAGGATCAAAAATCATCTCGAGGAGCAGGGGGAAGGAGACTCTAAAAACTGCATCAGAAGTTTACATTTTATTTCTCTCGCTCCCTAATCTTTGATGAATTAAATCCTTCCAGCTTTGCCAAAAAGGGGGGGGGTTGAAATCCTGGCCCTACTGAAATCACACCAGAACTCTTAGTAACTTCAGTGGCATCAAAATCCGACCCAGCTCCTTTCACACTGAGGAATCCCAGGGCACTTTCTTGCCATTATTTCCACACACGCCAGCACAATTGAAATGCACAGAGGCATCTCACAAGAAATGCCAGCTGTTTAATTCTGCTCAGCACTTGCAAACAATTTGGGCCAGGAAGAAAATAAGAATGAAGCTGATGTTTCCAGTTTACTACATATTTTCCAGCCAGCTGTGAGGAGGAATATGGTCACGAGAACCCCTACCTGAGCATTGCTTTGAAGGGCAGACGGGAAGAATGTGTGATACTGATTTCTAGAGCTGTGCATTAATGTACTGCCATCACCATCTGTGCAGAAAGACCTGGGAGTACAGAGCTGTCAATAACGTGCTTATTTTCATTTCTTAGAGGCTGCAGATTAAAAAAAAAAAACAAAAAAAACCCTGCTTAGAGTGAATTTAGCTTTTAGTCTTCTGAGTTGTTATGGGAAGTAGTCTGGCATTTGCAAAGTATTATAAAGGCTGTCATATATGCATTGCATGAGGAGCTTGGAAGATGAATATTTTTAACTGACATTTCTGCTTATAGATATTTATTGCAAAAGCACTTTGGACCCTCTAGAAAATAACCTGGACAGCAGACACAAGGTTCAGGCTGGAGCACGTTAACACTGTGCTCCTACAGCAAGAATCCCCGGGTAGGATGATATAAGCTGCCAGATTTCCCCTGCAGTCAGTGGACTTATGTCTACACCTGTGAAATTCTGCTCCTTCCTTCCCCATAGCACATGCTCAACAGAGCAGATGGTTGGACTCGATGATCTTAAAGGCCTTTTCCAACATGAATGATTCTATGATTATAAAGGTGGAACAGCCAAGAAATGTTTGTGTTTGGAGCCTTAACCCTATAAGGGGAAAGGGAGGAAGGCAGCAGAACAATGAGCCAGGAGTAAAACATACGGGTAGAAATTAATTTGAAGTGTTTCTTTCTTTTCCTGTTTCAGAGTCAGAACAAAGCCAAGCAATGCAGAGATGCAGCGCATGAAGCAGGTGATTTGCAACAGAACTGAGTTTTTTCTCAGCAAAGGTCTACCAGCATGCTAATTTTGATAGCATCAATCAAATCAAGAGGGTTAGCCCTATTTGAAGTCGGGTTTCCTGAAGTCATCTACCTACAGACACTATAGTGAAGAGAAAAGCAAGGCTGTCCATCATTATTTTCACTTGTAGACATGCAAGTCTCGTGCTGTCACTAAAGATTTTACAGCAGACCATCTTTAAGGACTTCACTCAGGAAAAAAAAGCTCTTCTCGAAGCAAGTTTGAAAGCACAGTGACACTCATTGTTCCAACCCAACCCAGACACACAGTCCCTGGGTTCCCTGTGCACGAGCACAGCAGCATCACTACATCCTTCAGCCAGAAACATACCATATGTGTTTTGTCCAAAGGGACAATGCTGGCAAAACTCTGGGCTGGTTCATGAGCTCAGGCTTGGCACTCACTGCTCATACTGAAGTTTACTACACTGCATGGCTTACCTGACTGGCTGAGTCAAAGGATGGGCATGGCCTGCACTTGTGATCTCTTATTTACATAATCCCCACATATATGTATACACACACACACACACACTTGCTGACTATCAGTTTCAAGCTCACACATTCTCATGACTTATTTTAGGCCTGGGGTTTGACAGAGTGGGAAAATCCTAATGGGAGGAGAAAGAGGAAGACTATCATTTTTCTTGCCTAACTGTTGGGTTTCTATTGTGTGTGTGTCTGTATTTACAGAGAATGTGTACAAACAGAACATTGAACAGCTGGATAAGGCCAGGACAGAGTGGGAACAGGAACATATTAAAACCTGTGAGGTAAACATTGACTTTTACAGCAATATATTTGTGTGCTCTTTGTTTTATCCTACTTACAGATATCCATCTAGGTCCTCAAATATTATCGCAAGGGTTTTGCTGTTTGCTTTACACTGAGTCTTTGCAAGAACACTACAGAATCTAGAGCAGATTCAGACATAGTTACTAGCTGCCTCACTTCCACGTTTCTTGTTTGTTCAGCATGTGTAAGTAAATATACAGGAAGGGAATAAGTGCAGAGGAGTGAGACATGGAGCAATATATGAACTGGTACAATCTAGTTGCACTTCTTGCCAGTTTTCACCTACGATGCAACTTAAAATGCTAACTCTAACGGCGATCCTCTATCGTAGCCAAGATTGTTTCTCAACTGCTTTTTGTCAGAATGTAGTTTCAGTAGAAGATTAACAGGAACATATGAAAATTCACTTTTAAAAGATGAATTTCAGAATGGAAACAAGACGACCTAATCAGTCCATTCAAAACAAACATTCCCTCCAAATTATGTCTTGCAAGAAGTTTTTAGAATGGTTTCTTGCTCTGATGCAGGACAGCTTTTGCTTGTTCGATCTTTGTTTGTTAAATACCACAAGTTCAAAGAAGATTAAAAATAAGATTTTCACACAGAGCAAAAAAGTACATATTGTACTGTATTGTAGCATCACTGTAGAGCAAACAAGGATCTGGGTAGCCTGTACATTTCACATAGCATGGTACATTCACCTGCAAGAACGTTTGCTCTCTGCCAAGGACTAATCTCTTCCACTGAAGGACAGTGGCTGGGGGAGCTTTGTTTCTGTTATGGACAAGGAGATTTGCACTTGGTTTCTAAGGTTTGCACGCCAGCTCACAGGAACTGGTTGACATCCAGATCAGACACTTGGTTATAATGATCCTTCAGATACATTGTCCAGCTGCCGAAGTAAAGTTTTGCTATGTTTACTTCTTTCTGGTTTTACTCCTACATAAAATAGCTTTCTGGTTCTCCGTTTCCTCTTAAATATTCCCTATCTGGAAACACTGGGGAAAGTCCCATGGCCTCCACTGCAAACTTCCTATGGAAACTTTGCCAAGCCTTAATTTTCCCAAGATGCACAATTTCCCCTTCTTATAAAGCCAGTAAACAAGCAAAACTTTCCACAACCTGGAAGACTTTCTCCCACGTGGCTCAATTCATTACAGCCCACAGCGCCGCGGCCTGCACGCTGCGTAGCTCCAGCAGCCGCTCAGGAAGGACTTCACTCACGAAGCACTTCTAACTCCTTTAAGAAGTGCTTGTAGGTAGAATGAGACCTTTTAAATAGAAAAAAAATATCGGCTTAAGATGCCAAACTTCTGGCTGCACGAGCACAAAAGCTAGAAGCGCTAAGGTCTGTGGCTAAACATGGGACATCCACAGCCTGAAAATCCTGGCTAGCAAGTGCAAGCACTGGGACAAGCTTCTTTGTGAGGCTGGGCCGTGCTCCTTGGCACCAGCAGCCCAGGTTCACAAGCAGGCCTGTTGCACAAGCTGATGGCAGGAGGGACGTACCTAACACAGCACACAGCTGCAATAAGCAAAGGGTTCGACAAACCCCAAGTCACTCTGTTTCTTTCTTTGATGAGCTGCATTTCCTGCAAGGGCATCATTTACCTGGTAGATTTCCAGTTGAACAGCCCCTGGGGGTAGGCTCTGTCTGTAGGTTTTTTATTCTGCATGGGCAGCAAACTACTAATTTCCCTACCCTACAGGTTCTCTTAATAAGCTGTTTCTCTCAGAAACTGGTCCCAACACCAGCTGGCTCTCCCTCAATTGACTCTTTTTATCTTTAAGTAAGATATTCAATGGCAGGCAGCACAACCAAGTATTCTGCTGAATACTGTATACATTTGTGGTGTTCTGGACATAATTACTAGCAAATGGAGATGGAAACAGATGGCTGGAAGCATCTGAGCTTTTCACACCTCATAGAAAACCAAAAACTGATGTTCTGCTTCTAACACTGGAACTTAAAACAACAAAACCCAATTTCTAAAGCTTGCAGAGAAAGTTTATCTGCTTCTTCCCCCATCTCAGTGCATATTTATCCCTTTCACTCTCCACAAATCCAGTGAGCTGTACGACATTAATAAATTAGACAGATGAGGGATAGAGTAGAGAGAAAAAAAAAAACAAAAACCACCTTATTTTACCCTGAAAATAACCTTAGAAATGAGCAAATGCAACCTCAGAGAACCTCAAATAGTTCCAAAGAGGAAGTCCAGAAAGACATTTTAGAAGGCAGAGATGGATATTTCTGGCTTTACTTTTAGCACAAATACAACCCCTCATGACAGCAATCTGCTGTACTTGAAGATTTCAGTGCAATGGGCAGGCAGGACCTTCACTCTGAACTCATTGGCAGCAGGCAGCATTCAAACCCAGATACTGATTCCTTTTCTCTGCCTTCCTCCCATCTCCAAAACATAATTAATTCTTAGCAAAAACTTTAAAAAACTCTTGGGCACAAGCAAGTAGGTAGAGTTTCTCCAGTAGCTGAAGAGCTGTCCCCTGTATAGGCTCGTTCAGGATGGCTTGCAATTTAAGAACTGTCACTGCCTGCAATACAACTAACATAACACTACTTCACTTCTCTTTGGCTTCAGGTTTTCCAGCTCCAGGAGTGTGACCGCATCACCATCCTCCGGAACTCGCTGTGGGTTCACTGCAACCAGCTCTCTATGCAGTGTGTGAAGGATGACGAGGTAGGGGCCAAAATCAGGGAGCTTCACGTGCAAAGGACAAACTGCAGGAGTCCTTTGGAAGCACAGCACGAGCCTGGCCTTCTCTGCCTTCTTTTGTTGGATATACCAACAAATACCAAAACCAAATAGCAGGTTGCTCAGCTGAGTATGAGTGCTTAGGCACGCCCTTCAGAAAGGCAGGCAGTTATGGTCTCAGAGCAGGAAGACATAAAACATACACCACCCCATGATGGCATTTTGCTTTTTCCTTCAAATTTTCCACCTATTTGAAGGTTTGTGGATCACATCCTAAAAACAAAACAAAACAAAACAAAAAAAAAACGTGGGTCGCATTTCTCATTCAAGTATGTCTGAGTTTTAACTTTCACTGGCTGGTTCTTGCTATATAAATTAGTTGCATGGAAAAGCCCTGGACTGTATCCTTTCTCCCCTCATGAAAAGATACCCAGAACACAAAAAACAGATGTGTTTACAAGAATGTCTGCATGGGGGACAGACCAAAGAACTAGGTCAGACATGTACCAATTGCAGTGTTTTTAAAGAGAAAAAGCATTAGAAGACCATTAAAAGCTAATTCAACATGAAACCTTAAACATTAAATTCTTGAATTCTGTTTTGCAGCTGTATGAAGAGGTTCGGGTAAGCTTGGAGAACTGCGTCGTAGAGTCAGACATAGACTACTTCATTAAGAGTAAAATGACAGGAACACAACCTCCAGGTAATTATTCCTTTTGGTCTCAGCTGATGAGTCAGCCATTAGCCTGTGGTTGGGCAACCCACTGCACTGGGGAAAGCCAAAGGAAGGATTCTCTGCTCCCAGTACCCATTCCCACCCACTGTGGGAACAACACTTTCTCCTCTTAGCAAGTTGTTTGTATAAGGGCACAATCCCAACTGGGGAAAATATTGAATGAAATCGGGTTTGTCCTAGTATGCAGTAGGGATGTAAGGGTCACAGACTGTCCACTCAACCCAAAAAAAGCCTCTTCAACTTTATCATCAAAATCTCTGAGCTGAAATGGAGAATAGGACAGGAAGCACTGACAGCAGTAGTAGATTGAAAACCTGCTGCTCCAGGATAGGAGTTCTCCAAACACATCATCAGAAATTAGGTCACTTAACATTCTGTATGACCAAATACAAACCACACCTTCTTACTTCAACAAGCAGTATCGGATATTTACAGACTGAATGAATGCCTGCATTGCCTGCAGCAAACAAAGATTCATAGCCTTTGTAGAAGGACAGAAAATTCCCCGTTTCATCTCATCATCAGCTGACGAGAGATCTCTATTCTGAAAAGATCTCTTCCTCCATTTCTTTATTTTTCTGATCTGTGTACACAGACTTACTTACGCAACCTGCTGTAATGCTATACTGAGATGCCAAAGAGGAACCCCCTCTGTTGACTCAGGAGTCACAAGAGAGCTTACTTCCATTCAGCTACACCAATATAAGAAAATTGCACACTGACAAAAGCCTTCTGTGCTAGGGATCTTACAGGTGCAAACATCAGTAGTACAAGTCCTGTCCCATGGGGTAATTTTGACAGGAGCAGCTTAGAGCCCAGATCTTGCAGCAGTAGCAACCTGGTAGGATGCTGTTAGTAATCCAGCACTGAGCTGCCTAAGGTTGTTTACTGCTTAGCCTTCTCTCATTACACCCATGACAATTAAGGATCAGGACTTAGAGAATTATTATTATTTTTTTTAAACTAATACATTGATGCTTGTGCTTGGATGCCATTTTGCTGCTACAGTTTATTCCTCTTCTCATAGGGGATTGAAATTTGAGTGGTACAAGAGCACTGACCTAGGAAAAGCTACAGTTCTCCTTTCTGTCAGTGAAAATGCACCTTGCAATGGTGTGAAACTTCTGTATATGAGAACTGTAATTCTCAGCTAGGCTCACTCCGTCTCTCCCCTCTTCACAGGAGATTTCTCATTCTGCAGTCACCTAGGTCATTTTCTGCAAACAGTTCTTGGCTATGTCAGGACTCATTTCTAATAAGAAATAGGTGGGAGAAACTCTTGAGAGCTTTATGAAACACAAAGAAACAACTGACTCTTCTTTTGGCTTCTTTTTGTTGTTGTTGGGTTTTTTTTTTTTTTGCCACCTTCTAGAAGGTGACATGTTCTGGAAGTAACACCCTACTACCTCTCCAGCTCTTGCTAATGAGTTTGCACAGTAGCACACAGTGAGCTGTTCATCTCATTTATTATTTGCAAAGTGCAGGGGGAAAAATCCACGTGTGGTTTTGCATTGTGTAGAGGTAGATCTTCATCCTGACCTAACCTTTCGGTTTCTTGATGCTGTTGCTCTCTTCTCTTCTACCTAGTCATGACATGAATTACAGGCTAGAAACTACAGCAGGAGAAAATCTGGAAGGGTAAGAAACGCAGACTCTTAAAATGGTAGAAAATAAAAATCCTTTAAAGCTGTGAGTTTCTGTTGTAGGAGTTCTTTGTACTCACTATTGTGCGTGCCTGCTCTGTTTATGGTCTTGGCTAATCCAGTGTGAAAACCTCAACACAATCTTTAGTCTTAATTACCTGGTATCAGAACTGAGATAATAGGCTATCAGGGCCTCCAAATCAGATTTGGCTCATATTTGTTTGGTTTTCACACTGAGAAGTCAGAAAGGGTACCTGACCACCAGCTCTGAGCAACTGCACTGGCAGCTACAAGATGAAAAATAAATCCCTCTGTAACTATTTCATCTGTAAAGCTAGATTTGTAAATAAGCTCAATTTCACCCTCAACCACACCAGAGGGGAGAATGAAGGGACTGTAACATAACTGTGTTCAAGAGAAGAAAAA
The DNA here is from genome assembly GCF_987193195.1 of Phasianus colchicus. NCBI lineage: Eukaryota > Metazoa > Chordata > Aves > Galliformes > Phasianidae > Phasianus > Phasianus colchicus. Next base: position 3,445,484 of record NC_143447.1, on the reverse strand, counting down.
CTATCTATTGCTGTAGTAAGCAGCAGTAAAAAGCAAATCAGCTCTCAGGAGGTGGAGGTGAAGATACAAAAGATACGAAGCCATGCACAAGCACAGGCCAGGAAATTTCCTGCTATTGCTGCTCCCAGAGACATTCAGAAATTTCCCCAGCTCCGACAGAAATTCTCAACTCAATGTGTTATGGAAAAAAAACCCCAAAAAACACTGCTGCCAACTGCATCAGGAACATGGTCATGGGCTCACAGTGACCATGCTCTGCTCCCCTTAAAGTCTGGGCTTCAAGAAAACATGTGCTAGACTGCATTCTGAATTAGAGTTACTCACTGTTGTTGCTATGGTTCCTCAGGACCTTGACTGTGCTTGTGCCAGGTCAAGAATGCCTTTCTACCAGGAATGCATCTGCATGCAATCACTTGAATGGCTTTTGTCAAGCACCTACATCCCCCTGAGCTGCTCCAAACATGTAACTGGCAAGTGCAAATGGATGTTACCTTGCTGCTTCCTCCAGCAGCTCCTGAACTGCTATACTGTTGGCTGTGCTCTGGTTGAGAGAAATAGGTTTTGTCTGATTGAATATTTTTTTCTTTTCTTGCCATCTTGCAGGTGCAATAGGATATGAGAACTACTATGACAGAGAACCAAACAGAAGCAACAGCCCGACCCAGACTTGTGGGATGATGAAGAGGTGAGTGCTAAATGTTCGTTCCCAGAAGTAGTATTTCTCAGTGTATGACGATGGCATGGGGGCTGGAACTAGATTATCTTTAAGGTTCCTTCCAACCTAAGCCATTCTGTGATTCTATCCTTCCGTGACAGTAAATGGGACCTGGAAAGTTCTTCACTGTAGCAAGAGACAGCTGCATATAAATAAAAATAACGCGAGAGAAGAAGTAAACCTGTTAAAGCTGGAGTCAGAGCCATTTTGCCTTGGCCTAGTGGGAAGAGAGACAAGAGGACAAGTTCATAAAACAATTAGTCAGCTGGCAATGGAGAGCATTCACACTTGTTTCCTCTTTCCTAGCGAGTCATGGCGCACAGCATCAAAACCACTCTGTGCAAGGGAGGGCAAAGGTGAGCCTTGCTGGGAGCCAAGGCTGGGGAAAGCTGTCCTTTTCAGCAATACCTCTGGCTTAGTGCATTGCAACGCCCAGCTGAGCAGAACAAAGAGCTGCTGTCTCTATCCAGAGCAAAGGAAAAAATGCTTAGTGGAATAGCTGTGATGATAAGGGAGGTGTTTTTCTAATCCATTTAAGGTGGTAAATATAGTAACACAAATGCAGTTATATCAGTGGAATAGCATGGTAGAGCTATTGGTTTAAATATTTTATACCAAAATGGCTAATTCATGGCAGGAACGGCATCATATTTAAAAGCAGGAGAGCTTCATATTTCGACAAGCCTTATTATATGGCAAAGACAAAGAGTGGGATGGGATCTTTCATTTAAAATGTGGCCCAGGGTTGTCAGCGAGCTGATAAGGCTCACACAATATTTGGTTTTTGGTTGGAAACAAGATTTTATATAATAATGAATTGTAACATTGCAGCCTCTGCAATTACAGAAGACAATTGTATGGCCATTTAGAATACAACTGTGCTCTGCAGGAGCAAACAGCCTTGAGAGGCTCAGCCTCAGTTTTTCAGAAATTGTTGAGCTTAGATATCCGTTTTCCTGAAACACTGGCCATTCACCAGCTGAAAAAAATCAAACCCTCTAGATATGTTTAAGCACTCCGTACTATTGCTACCTATACCTATATCCTAAACCATATTCTCACTTGGCCTGGTCACCAGTTCCCAGCCAGTATCCAGCTGTGATACTGAAAACAACTGGGTGAGATTTAAAAAAAAAAATTAAAGGAAACAAAAGATTTTCACTTAAATTCACAATTTCTAGTAAGGTATGTTATAAAAGCTTTGTATTTTGAATTGCATTAGTTTTCCTTAAAGGAATGGTGTTCTCTTGTAAACAACTGACAATTCTCATCATATTGATAATATGAGATAATTGGAATTTTGTTTCATGAGTCTTTGGATCCACAACAAAATACTATATGATGCATTTAGTGCACAATTCAGTGATGGCTGACAGTTCATCTGGTTCAGTAATTTTCTGAGGTTTTGTTTAGAATTTATTTTAACTGAAGATAAAAATATCTATAGACAAAGGAAAGTAGATGGCCACAGGAAGAGATGATATCCATGCAGCACTGCAGCACACGGGGGGGGCGGATTGTTGAATCTGACAGCTGAGACTTGTAAGAAGTGTCCTGTTCACTCATTTTGTCATTGACTTCTCTTGGTTCTGCAGATTCTCTGGACTGTTGCATGGAAGCAGCAAAAACAATGCTGAAAGAGTCATTCCTTCAGCCCCTCCTCTCGGTATGCCTCACCAGAAGTAAATTTACCAGATGTGTATAACATCAGTTGCTAAATCTAGCTTTAACACAGAGCAGAACTTCTACAGCACATGTTCACATGATGTCAGGCAAGAGTACGAGCAGACTGAAAACAAATTCAGCTCAAATTTCCCAGTTTGAAGTACTAAATAATCCATATAACCTTAGGGTCATAAGAACTTCAAGACCTCTATCTGAGCAAAGGTATACTGTGCTTTCAGACCTATGCAGTTTTGCTACAGATAATAGTATTCTCCTAACTTTGGATATGCTACCTTTAAAAAGCATAAGGGAATCCCTAAAGTCTTTAACACATCTGCCTCATGCCTTATGAATACAAATATTCATCTCATTTCACACTTGGACTGCCTTATCACAACCTTTGCAGTCAGGCATTTATCAGTAGGACGTTTAAAACAGTATTTTGACCATGCAGAAAGCAGCAGCTTACAGCTTTTTTATTGATTTAAACCAGAAACATCTGAACCGAGATTGCTGCCTACAGGAATCAAAAAGTTCCTTTAAAACAGCTTTTAAACATACTCAAGCCAATTTCCTTTGTGGGGCCTGCCTTGCCTGGTTGGGCATCCAGTAATGAGGCTGCAACTACCCCACTTGCTGCATTTGGTGCTCAGAGCCTCTCTGGAGCTATCAGGCACCAGCTGGACCTGCCAGGCCCCAGCCGTCCAACTCAGCGTGCAGCAGCATCCACGTACATACACAGCCTGAAGGCATTTAGTCTCTTGCAGAGCTGTATAACAACTACATATGGAAAAATTTACCCGAAATAAACAACAATCTTACATCAAATGCTGGATTTAACAGCAGATCTCGACTTTATCCAAGTAAACAGCATCTGTGGTGGCACCTTATGCTCAAGCCTGGTATGATAATCTCCCTCTAACTGCAGAAAAAGCTCTGCTGGCTGCCCATCTCTCATTCAGACATTGTGTGGAGCCCAAGTAGACCTTGCTGCTCATTTAGCACACCATAGTCATCACATTTTGGAAACCTCCTAAGGCAGTGTTTTCACCTGGGCTGACCTACCAGGTTACGAGCATGCAATTAGAGCCTGCCCTCCCCTTCATCTTTAGCCAGCCCTGAAGGTTTAGACTGCTCACACCATGACTGCCCTTCTCTTCCCCACACAGCCCTTCTGAAAGCAAAGGTGTGCTTGGGAAGTACACAAGAGCAGCCCTGGACTACTGTGTCATCACAACAGCATCCACAGCAGCGAGGCTTTGGTTCTTCCATTTTACCACTGTGGTTACATCATGAGCTCTAAAACAGCAGAAGAGACCCAGGTGGTTCTTTTCAATAAGGCTAGCTCTGCCTCTTCCTGAATAACAGGAGTTTTCCTTAATTATGACAAGTTAGTTTAAAATCTCTTTCGGAATAGTCCTGTCTGTGACAAATAGCTAAATGGAAACTACATGAACTAATGGAAAATGTCTGATGACCCATCACACCAGCACGGTATTTTCCACTTTTCTCAAAGGAAAAAGAAAAGCCCTGTGTGATTTACTGAACTGCCAGAATTTCACATCTCCAGTAGCAAACATTTTAAACCAATTTACTCACAGTACTTCCTTCTTTGCACTACTGTGATCGTGCTTTAGCAGGGTAAACATTTTTCCCAACCTGGATGAAGCTAATGCTTCTGACCTCCCAGAAGGTTCAATGGCTGCACTGTCACCCAATCAATGGCACATAGTTTTTGTGCAAGAATTTACCTACAGTTCACAGCAGCTTTTCTATACACGTACACCTCCAGACAGAGAGAGAACAGAGACCCTTGTATTTGTGAACTCTTGCATATGATTCCATGCATTTATAAGCAACTGAACCCTTTGTTTCTGTTTTTCCTTCCCCCCCTCTCCACAAGCAGAGAAAACAGATGGGGTCTATGCAGCCATTTTTGTAAATGAACATGAAAGAACTACATCATCACAGGACTACAGAGTACTTTATGACTACACAGCCCAGGTAAACAAAGGCTTCAAACTAAATATTGCATACGGTGTCAGATTTAAAACTGTTGATCTAAACATCTCGAAAGCATTAATTGTGTGAAGGAGCTGTTAGCTTCCCTTCCTTTTCCAGAGGAGGACACCTAGAGACTTACTAGCCAGTTGTTGGCACAGATCACTGGACCGTGCTCTGCCCAGGATGAAACAATTACATTCTTTGCAAGTAATTACGCTCGCCTAAATTGGTGCTGAGCTGTTGCAACCTCCTAAGGACACATAGAAAACTTTATTTTGGCGATGATGGCCAAATGTGCAATACTGAGCATTCTGAACTTATATATATTTTTTAAATGTCCTCCCTGGAAAAAAAAAAAAATAGGTAGAGATCTCTCTTATAAACTCCACTGCAGCTTTATAGCAGATGTCAGACTACGTGATGGGTGCTTGACTAAGAACTCTTCTCCACGTGATCTCGCACATCACCTGGAGAGTCCTGCTCCAGGTTAACACACTGGTTTTAACTGAGGTCTCTGCCATGCTGAGGAGGACTGAATCCCCGCAAATGACAGTGCATCCCTGTACTTCAGTGCTGCAAATCGCAGAATCACAGCTGACTTGGCCTGTGTACCAAAAGAGTGTTATAAACCATGACCTGCATCCTTAACCTGGATATTAAACTCTCACTGGCTTCAGACCTCTCTCAGCATAATACCATTAGTAAGATCAATGGGCAAACCACTGTGCTAAGTATTAAAAGCACAGACTCCTCACATGTAGATTTCAGCATGTTTGAAAGAGAGAGATCATTATTCCTATCATACAGATTACCTTCTAAAACACCAAAAAGAGAAAGAAAAGGACCAAGACACGGTGGCTCAGGCCCTTGATGCATCTAATGAATATTTAATTTCACAGCACCCACAGGTTTCAAAGAGTGGTGTAAATAAAACATACAGCACGTAGGACATCTGCCCTCGCTTTCCACCTCATGATTGTGATAATTTCATCCAAATCCAGCAATAGTTGTTCAACCATAAAATGAACCTTTAGATTCTTTCCACTATATTTTTCCTCAAGACAGGTTAAAAATATTTTCTTCTTCACATCGACTACACTGAGCCTCCCCTAAAAGGACTGTCACAGTTTAATTTGTGGGCTTAAAAGTTCCTCCACTGGTCACCACTGTTTGTTATTAAGAGAACCAAGAGTCCTATTTATGGCCTGGATTTGTAGAGATACTGTTTTTATCTCTGCCAGGAATTAAGCCTTGCACTGTTCAATTGAGCAACAGCTGTAGAGTAAGGAAGGTTCATGGCTGGCTGGTTTGGGACAATCACATTTACCCCTTTCCATCCTTCCCCTATGATAAAACAGGTTGTTCAGGAGGAGAAAACAGGGAGGCTGGGGAACGTTCTGAGGCTCTTAAGGAAATAGGCAGCTCAGTAGGTGCTTAATCCTCCACTGTTTGGTATTTCAGGCTCATTCCCAATCAGGAGGACACTAACAGACTCTTGATGAGAGACAGGGTTAAAACAAAAAACAAAAAAAAAAAACCAACCCACAAGATATGTGGATCCCTCCTGTATGCTCAGGTTAACCACATTTCCTTTCCCTGTCCCCCTGCAGAACATGGATGAACTGGACATCAATGAAGGAGACATCGTAGCTGTCATTGAAGAAAATGACAATGGCTGGTGGACAGCTGAAAGGAATGGGCAGCGAGGCTTTGTGCCAGGGTCTTATCTTGAAAAGATTTGTTGAAGCGTAGCCTCACTCCTTAGACTTTGAAAATATTCTACTACTGAAAACGAACATCATACAAGGTCTGCTCCAGCTGACCAAGAACAACCCATTATACTGCCCTCTACATTTACCAGTCAGGAAAGAACTGCTTTCATCTTCCTTCCCACCGATCTTCTCTCCCCCTCAACAACTTCTGGCTCACATTGTCTGAAAAAAGCTGTCTTCATCTCAGCAAGATGAGGACTTCGGTTTCTCACAAAGGTGCTTTCCACTCTCAGCACTGTTGCCATCAGAATCTCAAATCTTGGTGAATCTGGGAGAAAAACCCTGCTGAGAACTTAACTATACTAAAGGAAAAAGAAGCTAATTCTGCTTGTCCAGGATGGAGGACCACCTCCAGTCAGTCTGTGAGCAACCCTTACCACCATCGCAGCCATGACCTTCACCACGGATTCCCTCTTCTCACTGCACACATCATGCAAGTGTTTCTGAGAGCTGAGCTAAGAGCAGGAAGCACACATACGCAGAAAGCTTCTACATCACAAGGTCATCCATGGCTCTGTTTTGCACTGGATTCTGGGACAGCCAAATAAGGGCAGATGAAGAGCCCAAGGCCTGCTTTTACCTCAATTGGATGGTTTCTCTGACACCTTGCTGGGATTTTTCATGTTTAAAAATAGCCTTCTAGCAGTGCTGCCCTGATGCTGGGAGAGAAGTGCTAGTTGCCTCCACATGCAGTCTGCGCAGACACGCCTTCAGTGCATTCTCCTTTTAACTTCTCTGTTCACCCAGCTGATCCTTTCCTGCCCACAGGCTTTTCAGTCTCTGACTATCTGCAGCCTCTGCAGCTCTGGGATAGCTGGCACAGATTTGGCTGGGTTCCTTCCCAGTGACTTGTAATGTGCTTCTCCTACAACAAAGCCTCTGCAGAGAAGCTGTGCTGAGCAGGTTCATTGCACCTCACAGGTTGCAGCTCCAGCAGTCTTGCCAGTCCAGCATTTAGGAATGTTTCCAACCAGCACTGTACTTTGCAAGAGATCATTAAGTACTTTGTGCCACCTCTCGCTATTCGGAAATTAAGCACAGTGAGAGTCGAAGGCACTTGTGTTATGTTATTCCATTCTGGAATCAAGAAATGAGAATAAAAGTTGCTGCAGGCCCTCTCTGTCCTCCTGCACACACAGCACACTTGTCTTTCCCACGCTTGCCCAAGTTACCACGTTGCACATCTGCATTAGGGCTCTTAGCAGCTCCCATCAGCAGAGGCTCAGAAGAACTGCAGGACTTTGAATGTCATTTCATGCACTAGATTGTACAAACAGCAGTACTCACACAGGCTGAGGATGTCAACGACAGCTTCCTGTGACCAAGTCTGAACTGACAGTGCCAAGAGTCCACAATGACCTCCAATTAGTTAACTGCACTGTAAATGCAACTGTCAGACAACTACAATAGATCCTTACATACTGCATAAGAGGAAACCTTAAGTATGAAAGATTTAATGTATTTGCTTGAATACTGGGTCTCTCACAAAGAGAACTGTAATCAACCAGCAGATATTGAAATATTTTTTACAAGTGATCTTAATTAAAATAAGTCTCTAAGATGCAACTCTTCTAACAGTATATGACATAGGGATTCTGCTAAGACTCCTCACAGGCAGCCTCACACAAGACACTGCAATACCCATTCCTGGCTACCTTGAAATCCTTTTACAGATTGTCTTTGCCTACATGAACCATATGGTCCACATCAGCTGACAGACAGATGGTGACTACTGTATCTCCCCCATCAAAGTATTTCATATTTTTGCTGTTAAATTCAGGAAACTGGTTCCTTTCCTATCTTTTTTTTTTTTTTTTTTTCCAAGTCAAGTTTTCTTCTGTTTGTTACAACTGCAAAAGGCTATAGATATTTCAAAATCTACCCATTCTTGTAGCATTTGGTTCCCACATGCTAACTGGAGGCTGATAAGGAAATGAAAAAGCAACAGCAATGTTTTCTCATAATTCAGTTTCTCTGCTTTATGCTGAAGAATCTTGCTGATAAGTAGTTAATAAGCCATATCTATGCAGCTTGCTCTATCAGTGTGTCAGCACTTGTCAGAAATAAAACAAAGATATCAAGAAATACGCACACACTCCCTTAAAACACCCTTTTCAGTGTCATCCATTCCAGGCAGTACAGAAAGCAGGAAGGTCAAATTTAGGGCACTGCCTTAATAATAATATTGCCTCTCCAGCTTGGTAACTATTTGGTAACAAAACCAAAGCATTCAAGAAATCATTAGATTTTCAGGTGAAACTAAAACAGATCCTTTCCAGTGGCAGGCATACTTAAACTAAACTCCAGTGTATTTGGCTGAGATGCTTTTCTGATAGACACTTCTGATAAGGCTCTACCTCCACCCTGACTACCATTTTTTGGTGAGGAGGTGTCAAGCAACAAGTAGGGCCATAGCAGCAGTGGCACACACAGCTTTGTCAAGTAAACTGATTTCACAGCACGTCCACAACAGCAGATTGCCTCTATAGCACTCTGGTGCTCTGGATGGGATCACATACAAGCAGCTGTTAGCAGACAGTGAGGAACACGCTTTTGCCAGCTGCTCTGCAAAGGGGGGAGCCTAATTACCCACTTACAACCTATGGCTAATATGTAAATAGAGTCAAACTAATTAAAGCAGATTTGCAATAATGTTACTGAGCTGTTTTTGAATAAGCACTGCAGGGTAGACTTCATTTTGCGCAACTGACATCAAATATTTCATGCTGAACAATTTCAGACTTATAACTGTTATCTCTAGAAATTCTTACTAGATCATAAGAAGCCAGCAGGCATCTTCTATCCATTAAACAAGACGGGTAAGAAAGACTGAAGTCATTTCCCACATAGATCACAACAGAATACAAACAAATTGAGGTCCACACCTGCTGCTCTCCTAGATGGAGTCTGGATTTGAGCAGTGCAGTCATGAGACTGCTAGTAAGAAGTGCAGAGATTCTACTATTCCTTTAGCAGAAGCAAATTTTCAATAGCTGGAAGCATGCAACTCAGACCAACAGTACTTTTAAACCAGGCTCAGTTACGTACATTACTGCCCTTTTACCATGCTATTAATTAAGGAGAAGAATAGGAAAACCTGGTTGAATATGCAATTATAAAACACCTGTTAGTGCAGCGAGGCCTATTAAGGCACAAAACAGATTTCAGCTGCTGTGTATACCATTAACAGCCCACAAGCCCATTGAAGAACCTTGGTCAGACAAAGCAGTATTAGACTGGTAACAAGGATCCTGGAGACTCAGCCAACAAACACAGTTAGGACTTAGTTGCAAAGAAAGGACCTTCTGCCAAGTTTTACATGTCCATTACTACACACAGGTAGCTTCTAGCACTGTTTGCAAGTACTCAACTGAAAGAAAGAAAAAAAAAATCAATTGCTTCTACAATAGATAGAGCAGTCACCAACATCAGGAACACAGTGGCTACTGGAGGTTTTGAGTATCACCTCCTTGAAGACTCTTGCTTGGACTTCATATTAAGAGTAATTCCAGCATGCTTGAGCCACAGCACTGACAGATCATGTATATAAGATATTAACAGCATCAACTCTTACCTTGTATTCCTTCTTGTTTTGCTCCTTGAAGGGGTGCCTTTGAAGTCCAGGGCTCCTTTCCAGAGGTAATTTTATGGATGAAGATACTTGATTGCAGCTCTCATTCACTACTATATGCAATTTAAGTGGAAACACACAGATGCCAAGAGTTGATTCGTTACAAGCCAGGCATCAGGTGGTGCCTGACAGGAACCTGGCTGGGTGTTAAGAAATACCTAATATAAGCACTGGTGGGTAACTAATATGCTGGCTTCTATAGCAGTATGTAACCTCTTGGCTATATCAGTGCTGGCTGGCTTACCTTTGCAGACTTTGAGAACCCATGAGACTCTCTATCAGTAGTACATAAACTGAGTCTACTGCACTGAAATATTGTTAACCTTCAGTGTAGGCTGGCAATAATTCTGAGCAGTACAGAACAAATAGCCAATCCTCAAAAATCAGTTTCTGCTGCTCAAAACTACCTTCTCTTCCCTTGCTTTATTGCTCTCCAACCACACAGCTGCTAATAATTCACGCACCCTAAAGCACAAATATCACTCAGCACTAATGAGCAAGGAAAACAAGAAGGTGCTCTTAGCTCGGCCTTCACCCCTCAGAGCCACATCTCTTTATTATTGTGGGCTTAGAGGCAGGAGTGAGCTGCCAAGCCAAAGAAGTAAATCAGAGTTAGCTGCTACACAACAAAACAAAGAACATGATTAGGATCAGTCACTACCATTCACCAGTTTCCTAAATTAATTGGAATACCCATCACAGGTGTTTTTAATAGCACAGCTGTGGATTCAGGCATGCTCACTGTAGTAGGGCTAAAGAGAAGAGAATGGTTGGGAGTTGTACCATTTCCCTTCAGATCTCTCTCTCAAATATTTTTCTCACCTACTTGTTGCTTCAGTGTTTGTTTTTTTTGTTCTGTTTTGTTTTTTAAGGAAGGAGATAAAATTGGTATGCTAGGCCACGTCAAGTTTCTGGAAAGTAAATGATTGCTAGCAGCTTACAGGGATTGATGAGTGGGTTGATTTTTTATTTTTTTAGGGGAAAGATGACTCTCATAGAATAGGTTTTGGATGGGGAGTGAGAATTGCCGTCCTGCAGGTCAGTGTGTTCTAACAAAATAATAATAGCCCACTGACTAAGAAAAAACTAACGCTGGAAAGGGAAAAGTGCTCTTCTTCAAAGTGTTTGTTAGCAATTACCTACTTTCAAGGGCCTACTCATGTTTTGGCAGAGAGAAGCTCAAGGTCACAGTTACCCTCAGTTTTATAGTGCTGGATGATACACACTGCCAGTTGGATCTGTTTCTAGGATGGACAGGTAATCATATTTCTGTCAAATTAGCCAGCACTCATGGTAGTGCTCTTCCTGTCCTTCCACCAGCCGTTGGAGGACAGATGACACCTGACCTGGCACAGAGCTGCTCGGTGCAAAGTTAAGAGCAAATTTACAGCCTGTCACTGCTGCGTGTCACATAGCAGCAATTCTGTCTGGCACACGGTTCAAAAGCCAGATTTACTGTATTTTGACCCAAAGGCATAAACTAAAGACTGGAGTATATCCTTGCTTTAGAGATAAAACTCTAATAGAAATCAGTCAGGGCTTCCAGCTATCCTTTAGCAAAATCAGGAGAAATTTGACTTGTTATAGCTGAAATTTACAAAGGAAAAGACAAAATCCTCCAAAATCAGCAGGCAAACAGAACCGGGCTTAGAATGTAACAATCAGCTGAGAATTAGAAATTTCCACATAGCTTCTTGATGATGAAGAGTGTACAAGCATAACAGGAGTGAGGTGGGGGGTGAGAGAACAAATATATATATATATTTATATATCAGAAGGAATTTTACATATCAGATCTGGAAGAGCCTGTACTGTTCAGATTTAAAAACATAAAACAGTAGTTGTATAAAACATCTAAGTCCCAGCTTTGCTGTTTGCAGACGTGAGATAATAATCACAATCTAAAGAGCACGGGGGAGTTGGGGGAATCTTAGTACATCCCTTTCCACTTTGCAAGGGCAGAAATGCTCAACAGCTGCATCTGAGAAAGAATTGTTCGCAATTTTAAGCCGTAAACAGTCTGTGTAGGAACTTCTTGGGAAAGTGATGAACTTTAACCTTCCTGGGATAAAAACGTTAACGTAAGTGTGAAAGGGAAAGCTTTCAATGCACTGATAGACATGAGAAACGCTTTGTCTTTAGAGAAGGGCTGCACAGCCCTCCCTGTGTCTGAACCATTGTGAGGAAGGGAGACATGAGTGACAGTGACTTTGTTCCACTAAGTGGCATCTAAAGGTTTTACTACGGTCACTGCTCAATTCAGGGATTCAAAACCAGAGATGCCATATTCTTGAGATAGAAGGGAACTTGAGAAACACATCCTCCCTGCTCTGCAGGATCCTGTACCAATTTTTTGTTAAAAACAAAACAAAAAAGCAGAATACAAAATACAAATCATTTAACAGCATAGGACCTAAATTTATCTTGGCTCTGCATTCTGTATCCTCAGTGCACTATCACATGATGCCAACACCTTTCTTCACCACCCATGTGTACCAACATTACCAGGTTAAAACAGTAACTTTCACACTTTTAAAGCAGATGTTTTATTGCAAGTGTAAGAGCATAGTGTAGTGCTGGACTCTTAGCAACAAGCATTACTCTCAGGAATGGAGAATTTTCCAAACCCTGGAAGCACTCGCTGGGAACAGCACTGCCCAATTATTCCATAGAACCTGCTAGGAAGCAGTCATGCCTATATACTGTTTGGTGGAGGCCTGGTACTAAAAATGGCTACCTTTCTCTTGCAACTGACAGCATTTGACAACTATCCCTCTGCACTCAATTCACTAGCAGCCCCATTCAATAGATAATTACTGAAGTTTTGTTTAGGTGTGAGAAACATTTCAGTCTTGCTTGAAACTAGTTTTTCAGATGATTCCTGCTTTTGCACGCAAGGAATCACAGAAGCTCCTAAGCACCTCTAACATCTTAAGCACTTGATTTATATCGAGGAAATTAATCCTGGTTCTTCAGTCACAGCCTGATGCTAGCAAAGGTCTGACAGCAGATCATCCTGGAAAAAGCTAAAGTTCATCTATGGAATGAGGCAAAGAGGCAAAGGCCCATTTGGGCTGCTGCCCAAAGCACTACACAACCAACATGAAAGCAAAGCTGTCTCCAAAGTTTGAGGGGCATAGATCTGGGACCTCACGCTGCTGTGGCTCATTCTAGTGACAAGTTGCCCAGGATTAAGCCCTACTTTGGAGCAGTAAGTGACACGCTGCATAGAAGGACACGTTGCAGGATTACTTTGGCTTTTTTTTTTCCTTGCACATAGACCTTTCACCAGGAAGTAGGAGAGAAGGGCAACGTTTGTACTTGCTGATTCAAGCCAGCACCAGAGCGAACTGGATCAGCAAGGAAAAGATTAGCAAGATGAATTTTTGAAAGGGGATTTGGAATCCCAAGTCAGCTTATTATATGTATAAGGGGCACTTGCTCCACTCAGAGTGGCAGCAAAGAGCAAATGTGAAAAAGAGAATTTGGAGGTTCAAGTAGCAGACTGCTAAACACAGCATTCATACAAGTATGCATATATGCTACAGGATACAGTGCATGGGGAAATCTAAGACCCACCACACTTAGAGACCTCTACTGCATCTCAGTGGGATTTATCTCAGACCTAAGATTCAGCCAGTTACAAGGTCCACTATTTCTGTACTGCAGAAGCTATCACTACAACTGTTATCACATGTACTGTCTCAAGTATCATCTAAAATACCAAGTACAAAAAATTAAAAATCAAAAGCTGTCATCTTCCTTCTCCCGAGACAGACATTTTACTAGCTTTACTGAACTGCACCCAGACTATTTCCCTGCTTAATAAAACAAATCCATACCTGACCACACCATACCAGACTATAGTTTGAATGCAGCTTGTTCTTGTGAGCCTTATATTAGTAATTAGTAAGTAAAACATGGGACTTGCATTACAGTTCATGTCACAGTCACTCAAACAGCAGCAAGAGAAAATATCCTTTTTTAACCATGTGTTAAAAAGCCCTGGATCAGGTGAGGTTCACCACTGTGGGCAATCTGCATGCTTGTGTGCTCCACATAGCACATATGTATTCAGTCATTCCTCAAATAATTTCTTGTGCAGCCTGCACAGAGACCTCATTGCCTCTTCAGCAGAAAGCACCTGATCCAGTTGGTTTGGATGAGTGGCCATTTCAGCTGTGCAGCTAGGGTGAAGAAAACATATTGCTATTTGGAATCAAAAATTGAAGTTCCATCAAGCAATACAGATATACCCACCCCCTTAACAACAAGACAAACCTTTTGCTCTCTGAATCAATATGACTAGTATTAGTAGCTTCACTGGCTGAAGTAGCATTAAGAATAGTAGATGCTGAAAAGTGGCTAGACTTCATAAATAATATTACCAGTATTTGACAGTGCAATGAAACATGAAAATGTAATTCATGCACTACAGTGTAATCAGTCTCAGTCCTACAGAGCTTCCATCAAGTCTATCAACAGGGTACCGAAAGTCATTTATCGGTTCTGGATTTCCTATGCTGTAATATCTCACTGTTACAGATTTGATTTCAGTTAGACACAGATAAGTCATGGCAGATAAAGGGATAGGAACATCCTACACATTCTGTACTCAAAAACACAAGGCCTGCTGCTCCAAACAGTGGAGTAACAGTAACAGTGAATGTTAGCAGTACAGCAGTAGGGGTTGAACCTTCCCCCAGAATTCCATTACCTTTGGTTGTTGTGGGACAGACAGCAGCAGAGGGGCATTGACAAAATGGCATCTGACTGAAGTGTGGATGGAGCAAAGGGGTGAAATGAATTCCTCCGTGGGGAGAAGATGGCACCCACTGACATTAACTGGTGCTTGCTGAACATTTATGAAGACCAAACAGTGGATGTGAATGCAGTAAGGCAGTGGGTGGTGCATTTCAGCAGTGCTAAGTGTGTCACCTCTGCTGATGGCAGATTTTTACTAGCACAGCATGCAGGCTACTGTTCATCACATTCAAAAACACACAACCAAGAATAGCAATGATGTTGAAAAATAGTGTTGCAGCTGAGAATTTGCTCTATCAAATAATGTTATTGTGCTCTGTGTAGCTGTTGTCATCTCCATGGAAATAAATGGAAGGCATTACTTTATATAGGTTGCTCCAAAATTAAGTACACAGAAGAAACATCTTGAGAGCAGTCAATACAACTACATTTAAAAGTTAAGAAGTGTGACATGTACAGCTACCAGATAATCCAGAGGGATTGCTAGAATGCTGAACTTCAAAAATACTAAAACATGTTGATGCTGCGTCTGGAAGATGAAAGGAAAAAGAAAGTTGATCAGTGATAGTAAAATTGAAGGAGGAACTAAAAATTCACGTTTAAAATATTAACGAGAATGGTGCTCATACTTCAGTTTCAAGTATGTAAGCTAGCTAAGGCATGCAGGAAAATGATAAGTGAAAACAACAAAGAATCACAGAGCAGACCAGAGATACTGGGCCACTCAAATGAAGATGTGGCTTATCTCCAACAGAACCTGCACCACAAACTACAACACTATTGAGGAAACCAAACTAGTTGGAATTGGAAACAGTTCCGCATCCTTGGTGTTAATTAAGTACAGAATCATAGAATGGCCTAGGTTGAAAAGGATTTCAAAGATCATCTAAGACTAGTGTATGGTATTTTTCTCAGTAATATTAAGTAGCCCCTACTGAACTGGTATACTATCATAGCTCAGTAGCCTTTGGTACTTGTTTTAAACTAGCTAGTGTAGTTAACACTGCAGACTTCTGTCCTAAGCTAAACAGGATTCAACAGAAACAACTAGAAAAATTAGCAACTGAATATTCTAGAAGGAAAAACTGCTATTCCCCACTGCTCACACAGGTTTTTACTTTTTGCTTGGATGGCCAAGGAGCTGTTTCGCCTTTTGTGCTGTTCATTAGGACAATAAAAACAATACTGCCTTGAACACTGACAGTAGCCTGAGTTTCATTATGTTGTAACTTCATTTGAAGAGTCACAATACAAGAAAAGCCTGTATTGTGGGAAAAACTATTTATCAGAGTACTACTTGTCAGACCAGCTCACGTTATTGAGACCTTCCTACTGTTCCTTAACAGTAAGGTAGTTTTTCTCAACAATGAAAAAAATACTGAATATCTCATTGCAGTGTGGATCTTCAGTCAGGTGAAGAAAACACTGGGATGCAAACCTCACGTAGGCTGTTGAACAACAAGTGAAGTAGAAAAGGCATACCACTTCACCAACTTGCTGAAAGAGAAACTCTGTAATAGCACTCCTTTTCCCACAGGACAGAAATATAGATTATCATTTTTTTGCAGCACGTGAATAGTTTGCTAAGATCAGAGTTTTCATAAGAGTAGCAGACACCATGGATTCAACATATGTAAGAACTCAGCCAGAAGACAAGCAATTCAAGAAACTTTTCTCAGCTACATTCCTGACACTGGCAGCAACTAGCCCAGTGTATCAAGAGACATTTTAATATCAGTTTAACATGTTCACAAAAGAGCAGTTTCTCTGTATATATGCACACCCAAACACAATGTTTTTCTGCCACAAAGTGCCAAATAAGCTGCAATTACTATTGCAATAGGTACATAGAATAGTACTTCCATGAATAATTGCAACCCACACCTGAGCTTTTTGTCTAAAATGCACAGTAACAGCAACTCCTTGGCAAGTAGAACAAGTACTTCTATTGTTGACAGCTTTTAATGGGACACCTATGCAGGAACTAAAGCTGGATAAACCTCACCTTTGCCTTCTGTCTTTAATACTGAAGTGACTCCTTTTCTACAGGACTCAGGATTAAGTAGTTTTTCTTCAGGGTTTTACATGGACCAAAGTCTGAGTTTCAGAAGCCTGCCAGATCAGTTTGCAGTCCTGGAGTTGTAAGCAAAATGGATTTATTGCCAATCCAAAACTTTTACAGTATGGTTATATTTAACATTAATTAAGCTGAAATATACTAGTTACAAACACAAATATTTGACCTCACTGGCTTCTAATTACCTTCAGGAAGTCTACACCAGTAGAAGTGATGGCAGAAGGTATGGTGATAAAACAGTGCTATCTCAACCCCTAAATTAGAACTTGTAATATTCCTTCTTACTTGAGTGCGATCCTGTTGTTTGTATTAACAAGCACACAGCAACCTAAATCTACAATACATGATCTCTCAAAAACAATCAGTAGTAAAACCATTCAGCTCCTACTACATCTCTTTTCATATCTGACTACTATGGAGATAGCACTTATTCCCAGTTTGAGGCAGTCATACAAGACATTGTGTACAGAATGCTGACAAATCATGCAAGAAGGCCACTAGTTTCCAACAACAAATTTACAGCAGTTATAAGTTGTATTGGGTTGGTTTAGACCTTCATGCAAATAAGGTATAAAGCATTTATTGATTAAAAAAAAGTTACTACATTTCAGCATGAGTTTATTTTATGAAACATGCAGAGGTCTCCCTGATCTACAAGCAGGTATTTGGTGCTATGCAGTCAAGTCACCTGTAGTACAAATCCATGTCTTCCAGCAAGATTAACAAGTACATGCACTGTAGCAGAAATCTTTCCATAATTACACTGACTTCAAAGAAGTACATGTAGGCTGCTGGCTGCAGAGCTTATATGTGCCTCATAGCTAGTAAAAGCTGACCTGTTTCTGAGGTATTCTTACCTTTGTTTTGTGCAATAGAAACCTGTTTTAAAATCTGTCCTTGTCTAGTTCTTAAGTGTTAAGGTTAAGTTTCATTAATCTGAGATTCTGCCAAGCATATATAATGTATGTAACACAACATGATGCAGATAATCCTCAAATTCATCCTCTCTTCTAACAGTGGATTCCGTTAGCAGGCTTACTTCCCACATCCATGACATTTAATACCAGAGTCCCAAGAGGCCTTTCAGGTTATTAACCCACATATAATACTAAAAAAGAAAATGTAGGCCCCAAGAGCACATCATCTGCAGCCCATGTTTAGAAATTAACACAGAAGTCCACAAGTGTACTTTTACAATAGTGAAACAACAGGAAGAAAGTCGTTGGTCTTAGCAGACCACACATTAGAATTGCCCTTTCTTGACTGACATTTCTTTGGGTATCTGAGAACACTATGTTGCAATCAATGTGGCTGAACAAAACTATTTTGCATAATAAAGAGCATGAGAAAAAGCAGGAGACGTTCTGAACATTCCTGTCTTCTGCAGAGGTAACTGAAGCCTTTGAAAATAGAGCAGAGACAAAGTATCTGAACAGGACAGATTAACATGTAATTAAAACACAACAGTATTTATCTCCAACTGCTGAGAAATTACAGATTCTTCCCTAATCATGTTAACTTTCCACTAAGTTTAACTAAGTTTGTTTTGCTGTGTTTCTTCAGTACCGCAGCAAATAAAAAGAACACATCTGATATGAACACAAGCTCCCACCAAACCTTAAGTGAATTCACTTAAATCTCTATTTAAAACAGGTGCTTTCATACATTAAAGCTTACAGCACTTGCTGACTCCACTTGAACCAATACACTGGAATCTTAAATAGAAAAACCAGACAATTATAGGGCGGATATACAGAGATTTATTTAATCAGGTTTACTATTTACAGTTGAGATCACTTTCACATACTACGTTGCTACTCTACATGGCTACATTATTTCCAAACCAGTTTAAGAGCTACACTCTAACAGTTCACTCAACACATAAAACCGCTCCTCATAGAAAAATGAAATATTTCATTATAGAACAGTAGTGCATACATTATACTCCTGAAAAGCCAGCTTGTATTTTAAAACACTAATGCTTGAAAGGTTTGATCTCTGAAGGTCGAAACTGCAGTCGCATGATCCTAAGATTTTGGTTAGTTTTTGTTTTACTATTTATATATAAAGAGTACTGGACTTCACTTAAGTGTTTTTTAAAAAGTGACACTGGTGAGGGGCAAGACTAAAATACTTCTCAAATTAAATACAGCTGGCTTCCTTTGTACAACTTTGGCCAAAAAAGTTCCATGTAGTGAAGGTTTAACAAATTATCTCTCTATGCAAGAATCAGTCAGTTAATGCTTAGAGGTAATCTACCAAAGTAGGCACACATCCTTTGACTTCCACATCAGCCAATTTACACTTAACTTGCAAATAGTTTTGAAATCAGAAAGTTTACTAGTATACTAAAACATTTAGATACATGACTTGCTGGCTAGAACAGTGAAAGTCACAGGTATATATGGGTGTGTGTAAAGCTGAGTTGCTTTGCCCGTCACCAGTGTACAGTACAGCTCTTCTTATCTGTGAAAGGTGTGCTCTGACTAAGCTTAGGACAAGAAAACTATTGCAGTAGACCTGGCCCATTCACCTTCCACACAAGTGAGATAAGATTGAACCACGTTGTTCACATTGTCTTCTAGGCATAGGTTCCACCAGTGATGAGAAGTTCGTAAGCAGGATCCCGACTCCTTCTACATAATACTATACAGGCACACAGCATGCCCAGAAGCTATGGAGGAAAAAGAGAAAACAAGCTGAATACGAAGAAAAGGCAACTTCTTCACAGAAACTGCCAACACGCTCTGCGAGGTTGTAGCTGCCCATAACAAAGACAGCAACAAGCTTCTCTTTCTGCTGCAAAAAGCAAAGGCCAAACAGTCCTTTCTGTTTGCTTTCAAGAACATACACATCTTTAACAGAAGTTGTTTTGGTCAGCCACATTTATGCTGCCACAAGAATTCTGATGGAAGAAATTACTCATTTTTTCCTAAAAGATACAGGTTTAGATGGTGCATGCATTATGAAAGACCACAATTCAAATGCATTAGCATCACCAATTGCTGTGATGAAAGAACAAAACCAGGAGTTTTATAAACCACCTTATTTCAGATGCTCTATTAACATTTCATGCTAGAAAGCTCAAGGCCAACATGAATTACTCACTTTTAGACAGCTTCCTGTCATTCAATTTTACTGTAGTGCTGTGACTACGCTGGCAAAAGTTCATCAGGAATTAAGGGTATGATTGCTTTGTATACATTTAAAAGACTTAAATAAACATGGTCAGGAATATTTTACAGAGCTAGATTATTTTTTTTTTTTAGCAGGTATAGTCTTTTTATGTTTAATGATGCATTGTATGGTCTTCAGTACTCAAAAAGAGCTGCCAGTGAAGTAAGATTGTCTTGATTTGTTCACATGCATATGGGGAAAAATTTTATTCACAGATGTAAATATTCAAGGTGATCCTCTCATCACTCTGGATTATAAAGCATCACCCCAGGAGGTTACTTAAAAAGAGACTTTAAAGTAAAAAAGAATTCAGATGGTCAACAAGCCAACAACCATAAAGCTTGATCTTTTGTGAGAAATCAGTACAATGGAAGGAGATTTTCTGAAGTCAGTCTGATGAAAATGTCAAATGCATAAAAAAGTTTTAGAAGCCAAAGCTTAACTGGTACATGCAACCTAGTTAAGTTTGATGAAAGATCAAAGAGAAAAGAGGTTTAAAAATGTTAGTCTAAATAAGCAGTGATTAAAAAGAAGCATGCATGATGAAATTTTAGTGCAAGTTTTGTATTTCCTGGGAAGGAACAAGATATAAAGATTTAAAATATTCTTTGTCTGTAGTTTATTCTCTGCTTTGGAGCCATAGCCAAATTCAGCTTTGGACCAGAAAAAGCATATGGACAGTAAGCACCTCAGTCTGTCTCTTGGTGTACTTCACACTTCCTTCACTTTCTATCAGTACTCAGGTAGTTCCAGTCCAAAGCCAACTCCTAGCAGGACATTATCTCGTGTCAGAGTAAGGGGAAAAACTGAGTTATATGACAGAATGGCTCTTCATGGGAAAGCACCCTTCCACATTCACAGTTAAAAAAAGAAGGCGAGCTCAAGTTAGACTTATGAGATGGAGCTTTGTGGTAAACGCCAGTGGCTACAGAACTCTGAAGAAGGCTTGCAGGCAGCAAGCACAAAACCTTCATTCTTTCCTCTGTTGAAAACAAAGATAAGATGAAGTGTGCTAGACAGAAACATTCCTTTCATTGTGGGCTTTTTTTTGGTCCATAAATCATACTAGCTATGTGTTTCAAATACAAGTAGTTCCATCACTTCTGCAGCTATTCACACAGAGAATCCTGGTTGACTGACTCAAATTATTCAATCTATATAGTTGCATAAAACCTGAAAAATCAAAAATCGAGTTATGTAATAAATAATAAATTTGAGTCAATATTTAAACCAGGCAAACGCTTTAGGGGGTGAATAGCAAGCAAGTTCCTGAAATTTACTGTAAGCACAGAATTAACTTTCACACTTCACATTTCTTGACAGAAACAATTTAGCATGTAATTTTTGAAAAATAAGCTAGCATCTCTGAAGTGTTCTGAAGTTTTAAGGCATTTAATTCTGTTTCTCTCCATTGCTAATCAATACTGTGAACAGAAGTCTACTGAAGAACAATACATCTTATAAAGCTTGAACAGCATTCAGAAATATTTCAACATCTCCCACAGTCAGATTTTATTTTTTTTCCCCTTCTTTAATTTGCCTGCTAGTATTAACTATGCCCAATCTCCTTTCATCAAACCAATTAGCCTATTTTTGGTCCTGCTATAAACCTAACTGTCTGTACAGATACGCCACGTTTAGTATCTCAGATGATCATTTACTAAAGAAGATATGTAAGAATGAACTCTCACAGCTAATCAAGCAGCACTTAACCCACTGCAATGCCTCTGCTCCCTTCATTTTGCCTCTGATTTATTAATAGTTCAGTGCTGTCACTGTAGTTGATACCAAGGAATTATCACACCCTTCCAGATCCCCATGGTAACCGGAATATGAACACATTACAAGTTAATTCTATGCAGAAAAGACTAAGTCTTCCCACAAACCAAAATCCTTAAGAAAGTTCTTTTTTCCTCTCAGTCTTTCCATTTTAAAGAAGGCAGTGAAGGCTAAATTTGCTGACTTACAGCTACGAGGTAAGCTTTGAACAGCCTTACTGCATCACAAAATAGGAATCTGTTCAGAGAGAACAGTGCTTCTAGGAATGAAAAGAGAATTGGCCAAAAGGTTAAAAAAACCAAACAAACAGGTTACTATTCTTCTACAGAACATGGCATAGGTTACAGGCCATCCACTGAAGTTCTCATTCTTATCTGCATTTCAATTGCCCTGCAGACTATTTTGCTGAGAACCAGGCTAAATGCATACTTCAATTCTGTATTTCAAATAGGACAATGTCACAACTCACATCTTATGTTTTGAGAAGTAATTCAAATAGTTTTAATGTGCTTTAGTACTAACTTGATTGAAACTTAAATCTTTCGAAAACATGCCAACTTGTAAAAATTTGAACTGTAGAATATAAAAATCTGACCTCTGACAGATTTAAGTGTGATAACCACACAGTGAATATTATTAGACTTCAAAGGTATTCCCAACAGCCTGCATTCAGGCTGTCCAGAAAGTAATGTGTCCTATTTTACTATGCTGGCCCAGAGGTAGATGATGGTGGAAAGGCAGTAGAGGGTGAACATGCCCACCAATTTTCTGTTCCATTTTGTTGTCATTAGCAACATTGGGCCACATCCACTGGTGCATGTTTTCACAAGCATGGCATGGAGGCTACTTACTGTTCATCACAGCAAAAATGCATAGCAAACAGTAGCGACAACGTTGAAGAAGTGTTCTGTAGCTGAGAATTTGCTCTATCAAACTGTTACCGTGCTCTGTGTATCTGCTGTAGTTTCAATGGAAACACAGGAGACATTACTTTCAGCACAACCTACATAAAGTTTTTATTAACTTTTCTCAACAGGTGTCACAGATTGTGACACACAGCATTACTACAGCACCAGCAAAGAAATTTGTCAGATGTTATTTTCTTTCAAGCTGTTTAGATATGTACTTTCTGCCAATTGCTTCGTTACTGACATGGAGACAAATGAAAGCATCCACTACAAAAGGAATACAACCAACATGCTTGCAGAGAATTGATTAGCCAGGAAGAACAGAAGGATGCAAGTAGTCACATTTGCATTTCAAGTGTGTGGTAGGAATTCTGGTCCAATCCCAACGGAGAGGAATTATATTAGTTATAACAGCATATTGAAGTGGACCTGTTAATCAACCTGCAAACTCCAATATTCTGAATAATGCCTCCTCTCTATTCAGCTCAGTCTTATAACACGTTTTCTACAACATAAAAATCTGACAGATTAACTATTGTTGTGGAAATACCTACATTTCAAGTGCATTTCAGTATTTGAGCTGACTAAATATTGCTTTAGGAGATAAAAATTAAGAACAGCAATTAAAAATATCTTTCTTCAGCACACTGAGCACTAAAGACAAATTTTAAGTTTCATATCTGAACTTCTGGACAGTTCAAGAGCTGTACTAAATACACTGTTACCTATGAGTACAGCCTAGTAGAACAGAAATAGAATTATTCTCTCAAAACTATTTTCAAAAGATGATTTGCTGGCCTTCAAAACACACAATCCAGCTAAAGGCTGGTTTTGAAAATGAAGGTGCTTAAGCTTCCCAATTCAACAGAAATAATGTTTTCTGTATTCAAATGCTATTAAGAATACAAAAGTAATTGAAAAGTAGTTTTCAAATCTCTTGGGATTCAGCATACGTAGTACATTTCTCAGAGACCATGAAATTGCCACAAACTGAAAATGTGATTGATGTACTAAGCCTGCCTGATTGATGAAGGCTCAAAATTTACAGGAATGTTTAAAAGACAAACATAGTTTCGTGGCTTTCCTGTGGTTTTTTAATCTTAGTAAATACTGAGATACTGTTTCCCCGGTTACTTTCAATGACCAGGGAAACTATACCAATTAGAATTCCTGTGGAAGACAGCCTGCACTCAACCTTACGCAAGCAGGGTCTCTGCATTAGAACCCCTTTTTTGGTTCAAGTCCAGCAATCAAGACACTTTCAAGAAAATGCAGAATTCTACCAAACAAGAGCAGATAATGCTATCAAAAACCTTGCTGCATTTTGTGGGCGGTCTCAACATCATATGCACGCCATGAAGCATACACTGATGTACCTCTAAAATGGCATGAAGTATGAGCCATCTGTTTCAAAGCTGTAAATTAAATATGCAAATTTTTATTTCCAGTCTCAAATGCCTTCAGAGCACATTCATAGAGATAGATACCTGATGCTTAAGATAATTAGTTTCAAGATGTAATTTATCGTTTACATTCTAGTTAATTATTGCACATAACAGACTTTTCAGCTATCCTGAAATCTAACAGAACATACATTCCTGTTTACAGCAGATTGAGGTATTTACATCATTTTGACTGAGGTTCATTTCTCTCTCAATCCAAGTAGAAACGAAAGTTGTCAGCATCCTGCATATACTCTAATAGCCTGAACAGCAGTTTAGAATGTTACTTGAGTTTACAAAGAACATTCTCTTACCTGAATAGCAGCAAATGCTAGTGCTGCCCAGATGACATACATCATTATCTCTTGAAGCTTCTTTACAACCAGAGCCTCACAGCCCTGAAACAAAAAGGCTTGTTAGATATCTCTCTGGCAACCACACACCAAAAAAATCTCCAATAGCATCAAATAAGGCAGAAAGAAAAAACAAGAAAAGTTTCTCTTTAGAAGTCATGTTTACTTCCTATTAATAACTTTCATGCCTGATTTGATATTTATACCAAAAAGAAAATTGAATGATTGTCAGCAAAAGCTCTTACCTAGGCTCATGCTTGAGCTGTCTTACCTCAGAATAAAGGTCCATTGGATGGGTCAAACTGCCAGTACAATTGCTAAGAGTTGCTTTGCAACAGCTAAGTGGTACGCTGTTGTTCTTAGTTTGTTTAAACCAGACAGTATTCTCCCAGTCTGTGTAGTTATGGATCCCACAACAGCGCAGCTGAAAAACACACAGGTAAAGAGCTACTATGTTAAACAGTCATTAAACTGAACAAGACAGAAGTTTTAGCTGTAATACCAAAAGCACAAACGTGATAAGATTAGGTTGTTTTGTTACTTAAATAATACAAATTATACGACAGTGTTATTTAAGCAAATCATAGACCGAATGGATAGTTAAGTGACATACAGCCCAAAATCATTTAATATTTCACACATCTGGTCATCTCACCTGCCTCTGTACATAGTCAATAGCACGACTGGCTGCATCAGGATTTGTCCCATTGTATCCATTGTATACCTTTTGAATGCTATGATCAACTTCATCTTCCACCTGTGAAGCATAAGCAAAGCATCAGCATTAGCACACCAAAGGAAGTACAGGTCTAGTTAAAATAATTTCACTTGTAAGTATAAAACTGAGAAGACCAAGATAATTCCCTAACAACATAAGTGTACTTCGATGGTACAGCTTATTAAAATTCTGACTTGACTTTGGCAAATACATTACTAACTTAAAGCTAATGGCCAAGAAAAACAAGAAGCTACCTTCAGTAAGATTTTAGACGAAGCAGCTTAGTGGTCTATCTCAGAAAAGAAACTGCCTTTACTGTAACACTATCACAATTCACAATATCAGACATACCATGAAATTAAGAACTCTCCTTAAGAGCAAGTATGCACATCTTCACTTTCTACTCACCTTCAAAGTTCCAAAGCAAAATCAGTAGAACCACCCAGACTAACTCATTTTGTTTGGGACCACCAGGATATAACTAAGCCATGGGAACTGCTGAATCACAGCCTGAACCTCTGATTGACCACCTGAGGCAAGCAATGAGTCAGACACAGGAGCACAGATGAAGGTAATTCACCTGTGCTACCGGAAGGGGTGGAGCCTGGCTGCACCTCTCCTAGATCCCATTTAAGTGCTGACTGCCACTGAGGAAGGATCCTTTCCTGGAGATCACTCCTCATTAAGTTTACTGCAAGCCTACAACATCAATGAGCATTTTTCATTTATTATCTTTCCACCATGATAATCCTACTTAGCCTAACCTCTATACGCCAATTGATTTTACACCTCTGTACACTTATTGATTTACACCCATTCTGACCAAAGAGTGGGTAAAGTATCAAAGATGAATTATTTTGATTGACTATTCTACCCTACAGTGATCAAACTTTCTATAAAATCCACCTCCCCCATGCTTTCTGAGAAATGTTGATGGCTGTACGTGGTACATAGCAACAGCTACTGGAATAGCTTAAGCTACTGCAGATGAGTCAAGCTGCTAAAGATGCTGTTCAGTACTTGTGTTAAAAATGGATGCCACTCAAGAATCATTACTTGTCCTGCAAAAGATGTCCAATATTCACTCTGTAGGAAGTCTTGCTAGAATTTCTGAGTAGTACAATTCTGTAAATTGTTACGTAAATGCACAGAAAGTTTGGTCTTTCTGAACTTTGGTACTGAAGTAAGTTTAAAAAAAGAAATCAGTTCAGAATAACCAGAAGAAATTATGTGCAAGGAATTTTAATTTCAGGACTGAACATGAAGCAAGCATACTCTGTAGAATTGCAAATTATAGTAGGAATATCTTGTGAACACATCACAGCAGAAAGATTCAGGTTGTTCAACTGCTTTAAGTGAAGGATTTCCTGCAGCAATTGCACAAGCTTATTGTCCTCTTCCAAGAATACTGGTTATTTTCACAAGTAGGTCTGTGTTAAGACAGATACAAACTAAATACAGTTTAACCTAACTTGTTTCAGACTAGTTTGAAATCAGTTGTTTTCCTGTATGAATCAGTGTTCTAAATTGCATTAGTTAAATTAAACATATCCTCATTTTGTTAGATAGACTAAAACAATTTTCAATACATACTCATATGTTGTTTGACTTTTCAGTTAGGGCAGTATGTGTGAAAAACAAAGCACAAAGCTATAAAAAAACAGCCTTACAGATCATCAAGTTCCAATCCCCCTGCCATGGACAGGGTTACCAACCATGAAACCAGGTTGCCCAGAGCCCCATCCAACCTGGCCCTGAATATCTCTGGGCAACCTGTTTCAGTGCCTCACCAACCTCTGAATAAAAAATTTCTCCCTAACATCCAACATAAATGTCCTTTCTTTTAGTTTAAAGCCATTCCCTCTTATCACTAAGAGTGTAAAAAATTGGTCCCCCTCCTGGTTACAAACTCCCTTCAAATATTAGAAGGATACAATGAGATCTCCCCAGAGCCTTCTCTTCTCCAGGCCGAACACCCCTGGCTCCCTCAGCCTTTCTTCATAGGAGAGGTTCCCAAGCCTTCTGATTACCTTTGTGGCTCTCTTCTGGACCCACTCCAACGGCTCCACATCACATTTGTGCCAGGGGCCCCAGGCCTGCACACACCACTCCAGATGGAGCCTCCAGATGAGGGTAGAGTACAGGAAAACAAACCTCTCCCTTGTCCTGCTGGCCACTCATTTTGTGATGCAGCCCAAGGTACTGCTGGCCTTCTGGGCTACAGGAGCACACTGCTGGCTCATGCTTTACACCTACCAGAACCCTCAAATCCTTCTCAGCAGATCTGCTCCCAAGTTGTTCTTCTCCCAGTCTGTACTCATATCCACGACTGGAATGACTCAAGTGCAACACCTTGCACTAGGCACTGCTGAACACATTCACATGGACCCACTGGATGGTGTCCCCTCCTTCTGTTGTGTCAAATGCCCTGCTCAGCTCAGCGTCATCAGCAAACTTCCTAAGCGTGCATTTGATCCCACTATGTCATTGATGAAGATGTTGAAGAGCACTGGTACTAAGACAGTCTCCTAGGGGATATCACTTGTCACTAGCCTCCACATGGACACAGAGCCACTGACCACAACCCTCTGGCTGCGACCATTCAATTAACTCTTTATCCATCAAACAGTCCAGCCTTCAAATCCGTATTTCTCCAATCTAGAGATAAGGAGGTGATGCAGGAACATGTCAAATACTTTGCACAAGTCTAAACAGACAACATCAGTTGCCCTTCCTTTGTCACTGATGCTGTCATTCCTCCATGGAGGGCCACTAGACTGGTTGGGCACAATCTCAGTGAAGCCATGCTGGCTATCCTTATCATGTGTCTTAACATCTTCCTTTCTTAAAAATGGGAGTTATGTCTCCCCTTGTTCCAGTCATCAGGGACTTCACCTGCATCCACAGCTTTTCTAACCTGATAGAGAATGGCCTGGTAACCAAATCAGCCAGTTCCTTAGAACCCTGAAATGCATGTCATCTGGCACCACAGACTTGTGCTCATTCAGCCTCATGAAACCCTCTCAGACTTGCTCTGCTCTTACACTGGGATGGATTTCAGTCCCCTGATCCCTACCTACAGGTTTCCGGGACATGAGACGCAAGGGAAGTCTGACTACCAGTGAAGACTGAGGCAAAGGATACACTGAGTGCCTCAGCCTTCTACATGTCTGATGAAGCCAGTTCTCCCTTCTCATTTACCAGATGGTGTACCTTCTGCTTTGTCTGTCTCTTCTGACTCATGTATCTAAAGACACCCTTCTTGTCATTTTTTGCATCCCTTGCCAAGTTCAGTTCCATCTAGGCCTTGATTTTCCTGATCCCACCTCTGCATGTCCAAACAGCAATTAATCAGGAAAAAAGTAATCAAAAATAATCAAAAATCTATGCAGTTCTCACCTCCCAATCTCACTTACAATAGGTATGACACTCCTGTCGCCCTTGAGAACAACAGTTTAAAACAGTAAGTACCAAAGGGTAGTAGATAACAGCGATTTCTTACTAACACTAACTTTGTCTGCCCTTTGAAAAGATTCAAAATTTAGTTTTCAAATACTGACTCCTGCAAGTCAGCTAGGTTAACATAAGGCCATGCTGTCACTAAAAAGATGCTCCATTCCCTTCTTTCTCCCAAGCTCTGACCCTTCATTACTGCTTGTGAAGTTGTGTAGCAGCAAGACAAAGGAAGATACAAGTTGGGACCAATCCAATTATCAATTCAAGTGTGTAATTTCAGACAGGCTACAGAAGACAGATGTATGCATCTTTTATCTGTCCTGAATGCTGTTAACCAGAGAGCAGTAAACCACTCTCACACTGCAATTCAGAATGACTGCAGCTTAGCTCAGATCAGATGCGTGGTCATTTCCGAAAAACCACAACATTATATGCTATGTTTGTGCATAAATTTGAGCAAAAAGCAACTGTTGAAGTTATCATATATGAATCCAATATGTTTCCCATTCTCAGGAAGTATGCAGCTTTCCTCAATTGCTTCTAGGGACCACTTGTACTACAAGCTACAGTCCCACTTGATCAACTCATCTTTTCAGTGCACTGCCAAAGATACCAGAAATAGAATGTATACTGAGGTAACTGATAATGTTAAACTATTATCAATAAGTTTGAGACACTGCTGTTCTAAATTTTAAGATATCAATCTCAAATTAGCACACTGAATGAATATCCACTAGAAGTTTTACAGAACCAATTACAGCAAAGACTGCATCTCAGCATTTTGATGACAGTTCACAGTAAAATATTTACTGAAATTTAAAGGTTACCTTTGCTCTGTAGATGTATCCAAGAACCACCACCACAACTTCAGTAATGAAAACCAGGAGCAGGATGATCACAAACTGTAAAACACAGTTCAGAAAATTTGCACAAACATTTTCACAACTGACTATCTGAAAGTCATAGAACAGGCTTTGACTTATTATGAAGTTATTTCTCAGGTTTCAACTTAGCAAATTACGTAAAGCAGGCAAGTAAGTTGATCAAGCAAGTCCTGAGGTGACTGAAGTTTTAGACCTTATAGTTTTACCAGGTAATAAGAATTAGAACCACCCAGTCAGGTAAATGCTGATCATTTGGATTGAAAAGCCATACTAAAGTGCTTCAATGAAGTACTTTTTTCACCCTTTTATTAGGTAAATATTACAGCCACACTACAAAGAAGCTACCCAGGCCATTCCTAAAACTGGTAGAGAGACTAAGGGAATGTTTTTTCAGATCAAGTCTTGAAACAAAAGCAGTAACAAGCTATGTATTTGTATTAGTATACTTGAGAGGACTTTTAAGCATTCAATTAGTCTAGACAGCATCCAGCAGCAGCAAAGTGGGGATGATTTAAATACTGGCCTAACTTAGATCCTACCTAATTCTTAAACTAGAGTTATATTTAAAACACTTGAAAACAAATTCCTGGAAACTAAGCGTCCAAATTAAGCCATACAAAGAACATTTAAGCATCACAATCATTCCCAGTCAGCCTCAATGCCACATGCTTAACACGAGAAGGCTCCTATCTCACCTTTCTCCCTTTCCCATTCCAGCTTTTTCAATCAGAAAAAAACAGATTTAACATTGTTCTGACTTAATTATAAGGAGATGATTTAAAAAAAAGAAAGATCACAGCAATAAAATGTGAAACACAAAGACTCTTCTGCTGCCTGAACAGGCAAACTAACACCATTACTTAGAACAGAAAACCAAAATAGGATGTTAGGAACAAAACTAACAAAATTTCAGGTGATAAAGCACGATAAGAGGAAATATTACAAAAAAACATGCATTTTGAAAATCTATTAAAAGGACAAAGGCCAGATACACAACAAGGGAACACCATCACACAGCAGCACTGCAACTTACCGTAGCGAGTCCACAGCGACTTTCACGAATTGTGGCACAGCATCCAATAAGTCCAATAATAAAAAGAAGTGTTCCCACAGCTATGATAATAACTGCTGGAATGAGCGTGTAGACATCTTCAAAGAAGTGATCATAGTCATCATATGTGATGAACACATAGGCTCCCACGTAGCACAGTATGCCTGCTGCTGCCTACAATAGACAGTAACATTTAAGCTGCTTTGAACACCAAACTCTCCCATCTGTGAGGCTACTGTGTAACAATTTTTTATCAAGTACTACAAAGTAGTGCTCTTCAGAAATACATATTTTTATTATTTTACTCATCTTTGCTAGATCACACTGTATGTTTGTCTCGAATATCTCACACAGAGGCTAGCTTCCCAATTACATTTCATCTACATGGTTCTACTTTTGACTATGCTTTATTAGTCTCCTAACAAATGTAGTTAAGAAATGAGGGTAACCATACCATGAACACGAAGAACTTGCTTCCTTCTCAGACACATTCCCTCCTGTGCTGCTCAGCTTTCTACATCCATGAACTGTATACTTGTGATAAATGGATTTCAGACCACTTTTAGAGCCAGTTTATTAGCAATTGAACAGCCATTCAGAATATGTATGTGGTTTTTAACTACCATCAATTAACTACTTTCTTCATTTTGCTGTCTGACTACCCATGATTTAAGGTCAGAACGGAATGCATACACACCTTGTGAACTAACTTCTAGAGACAGCAGCTTTTTTGAAGCCTAAAGCACCAACTGTTGAAAGATACAGGAAAAGAGCCATTTTCCTAAGGGTTACTGTTTTAAAGCGGTCCTTTTCTAAAATGTGGGGGTAAAAAACAAATCACTTCAAGTTACCGCCATCTAACAATATATGGCCTGAATCAAATAGCACCACACTCACTACAGAATGAAGCCATTGCATTCAAACTTAAAATGAAGCAATTATACTCAATTGATTTGCAATGACATTCAACATCATTTGAATGTTTCATGATACTTCCCTGGTGTCACAGTGCATATGAACTACATTGCTTTGCTAGGCTACACTAAAACAATCCATTCAGAAGGTGCAAAGACAAAGGCATGATTTGGGGAATTTCATTTTGCAGTAAAGGTTTGTAAGGGCTTTCACAATCCACATCTCGGGCACAGAAGTTCACTCAACAGGACCCAAGAAGGGCAGGCTGCAGCATTCCCTCCTGCCCTCCTTTCCCATTCAGAGGCTGTGTTACCACCCCTACTCCTGACCTGTGAAACAAGAGGGCAGCTAGTGCCAACAACTGAAGCACTGTGAGACTGGATCAGGCAATAGTACTGCCAATGAATACTTCAGACCAGGAGGGACCTCAGGTGATCATTTAGTCCAATTTTCTGTTGAAGGTTGGATCAACAAGGAATTCAGACCAGGCTGCTCAACAGTTTGTCCAGTCTTGAAACTCTCTAAGGGTGGAGATTTAACAGCCTCCTTAGGCAGCCTATGTTCACTATAGCACACAGAACAAGATTTGAGAAAACTGGTGCCCATTATTTCAGCACACTTTGCTACTATCTACACTTAGTTCTGCAATATTACTGCAACTATTTTCCATGGAACAACACTGGATAAGCACTGCTAGGATGAGGTCTCACATTCCAAATACCCTCTGCAGCACTTGGTTATAGAAACACTAGCTTAAAAAAAAAAAAAGAGATATTAAGAGCCAGCTCAAACAGCCCCTGTTCTGTGTGGATCTGAACTACGTATTCCACTTCTCTGCCTTTATTTCTGCAGTAAAGGTAAGTGTGTACTCCACAGGAATTTAAAGCATCCAGAAGCTCACATTCATCCAGTAAAAAGTACGACTGTAGATACAACAGCCATGAAAGTGAAAATTAACAGTCAAAGACCAGCAGTGAGGTATCACCTCCAGACAACAAAAGCTGAGGTGAACAAGGGGGCAACTTCACACAAAACACCAAGTGCTAATCTGACTGCAGAAATCCTGCCATCTTAGGTGCAGCATGGCAAAATGAAGATATACAATTTCTATAGACAAAGCAAAGATTCAAAGTAGTGTCACTGAACAATGGAATTACATTAACTGTTGCCTAGCAATGAAGCATGTGAATGACAGGCCAGCGATGTCGTCTCCCACCTCTAAGAACTAAAATGCTTGTTAGAAATATGGCATTATGTGAGGTGGCAGAGAAAAACAGCTGCAGCTGGCATCAGACACAGAAAATATTCAACAAAAGTGAAAGCAGAACCATTTGTGAGCCTCTTTGTCCACCCCTATGGTGAAAATTTAAGCAGCTTCCATCTTTTCTAAGAAAATATATGGTTCATACAGGCAGACTTGAGACTCCTGCTAACTGCATGAGCATATGCATTTAAATATCTTTGAACAGAGACAGAAATCAAGCATTACAAAACTACAGATGTTAGCTTCCCCTCCCTCCTTTGAGCAGCATTCACATTAGGAGAAACCCTGCCTTTCAGTACTATGCAGGACACGTCTAGTACATACAGACTAAGAAATTAATGAGCACAGTGTGTTTTTCCAAAAAAACCAAAAACCCAAAACATTGCTTGGTAACTGGAAGGTCACATTTTTCATCAGGCTTCTCAGATGAAAGCAGCCTCGTCTGAAGTCCTCACTTAAACCTTCTCACATGTGGTACTACAGATAGATACCAGCCATGACAACACTGGTCCTTAGGTTTTGTTTCCAAAGGTTGTAGAATGGGTGTTTCTGTGGAAAAAAAGCTATGGAAGTTTGGGAACGTCAGGGTGGATCCCTCCTTCTGCAAACTGCACTAAAATCAAGAAGCAGAAACTGAAGATGTGGTCTCTCTACTTGAGAAGTGAGCACCTAGCCAATGAAGCGTCCATGCCCTTTGGAATTATTGCTGCCTCTTCCACAGAATCATCTGCACAACTAATCTTCTGTGGAAATAAAAACTGAAAACAACGGTGCCTTCTGGAACTTCCATATTCAGATCAGTTTTAAAAGCTAAAAAGACAGTATTTCTGTCCCCCCACATATTATATCTTAGCACTTTCTGAACCAATTGCCCAGTCCATTGCAGCACCATGAAAACAGCAATGCTGCTCTCTTAGTTTACAGAAAAAGAAATTCAAATGCCTTCCTTTCCTCCACACCAGTCAAGTGATGCTTAGTGCTTCCTTCAGCATGCTCTAAACAGCAAGGGAGGTAATGCCAAGTCTCCACATCAGCATTTTCACTAGAGCTTGGTTTCAGGAGCTTCTATAATTTCTTTTCCAAAAGAAGGAAATAATGCAGAAACACTAAGATCTGTATCACAAGTTATGTCACAAGGAGGAACTAAGAAGTATAATAATCCAATTCTCAATGCTTATTATTCCAAAGAGTAGAAAGTAAACCCACAGAATACTGAGTTCGCTCAACTTAAGCACAAAAACATTTAAATAAAAAGCCATCATATTGATAAATGTGTTTCTCATATCATTAAATATAAATCAGATACATGACCTGCACAAATTTCAAGTAAGTCCTTTATAAGCAGGACTGAAAGGAGAATTCTCTGACAATCTGCTCAAGGCTCTGAATAGAGATGGCAGCAGCCCCTGAATCTGTGCCAGGTCACATGCATGCTCTATGGAGATGACTGGTTATTCAGCATTCACACATCCCTTTGGAGCTGTTTGCATTTAACTTAAGAGTACTGAACTTGATGTGGCATACTCTTGCTTTAGCATAAGTCAACCTTTAAAAAGGCTGCCAAGACAAATACAGTTGATGAGAATAGTTTGTTGAGTAAGTCTTTAACACTCAGACACCCCATTCAACAGAGCAAAAAAATTAAGGCTATATAAGCCCCATATAGTTCAGAAAAGCTTGATATGATTGCTTTGGCACCAGGCTCCAAAGACTTGTTGAATACAGAACAAGAACATAAGTAACTGGAAGGAAAGCCAGAAGATCTACTGTGCAGGGCATACAATGATAAAAAGCATCACTCAAAATGTTACAGGAAAGCCTTTAAAATTTGGGGTTCTCTCCATCTTTGGACTGGTGTTATGCAGACTCCTAAGCCAATGCCTGCTTTCACTGAGGTCAACTTTCACCTTCCACATGCACTGAGGTAGACAAGCCTACTTATTTTGTTGACACACCCTGTAACATTAAGTAGGCAGCAACAAGCACTAAGAACTTCATACTTTCAATAACTTATACACAGCAGGTTTGAAAGCTAAGATTTTTACTGCCAAGGAGCAGCATGGCCGGAAAGTAAGAGATCAACAGCACTTGCTCTGCTGATCATTTATTTATCAACAATGGAACAAGGCAGCTCTATTTACATCCTACGGCTTTCTTACACTACCCTAACTTCCCTTCCTAACAGATCTAAATGAAACTCATCCCAAGATTCTCTGCACAAAGCATTGGCCTTCATGTTGCTTCTGCTATTTCAGTCAATTTCCACAGTTTTTTTTTTTCTTTTTAACTCTTCCATTTAACTGAGCCAAACAAGGACATTTGTTCCCATGGAGTCTCCATTCTGTTCTCTATGTCAAGAAAAAGTCAATCTCTGAAAAAGCAAACAAAATAGCAGCTAAGAACTACATATATATGTGTATATATATACATATGTATGTATGAGAAAACATTTGCACCTGGTATCTGACTACTTAAGAACAGTATTTCACTCTTTTTGATAATGAATCCTGAATGACAACAACAAAAGTCTACTACTCCCAATCATCACCCATGAGTAAGTTCTGGCAGTAATATAGGTCACTGCTCAGCCCAAATATTGGTCATTCCACTGTTACGTTAGACACTCACCATGTCTATTTCCCTCCTTGTGTTAAAGCTTCAGTGAATCTTAGTTCACATTGCTTTTCTAGTCTGATGGGAATGTGTTTTTTTCTTTTAACTGCCATATTTGCTCAAAAGATTTGGGGGGGATCTGAGGCTGCATCAGCTTCATTACCAGTTTTTCCTCTATTCGCATATCAACATATTGACATTTTCTACCTGTACACAGAACACTGGTTTACTATCCAGTTTTCAGTCTTAAACCAGTACCTTAAAAAGTGCTTCCCCTCCCCAACCCCTTCGCCCCCAAATTCTTCTGTATTTGACTTGTTCTATATCTTTCTAACACTAGGATATTCATGACCTGACTTATGTCTGATACAGAAAGATTTCCTCCATCAGTTTTTTCTGGCTTCCTCTACTTCAAAATCTAGTTCTTCAGTTTTAAGCTCAGAGGCCTCACACATAGGATGAGGCCCCTCTTCACTCTTCTCAGCTCCCTGTCTCCCATCTCCACCCCCCTCCAAAACAAACACAAGCACACATGCAACCCTTTTCTCTAATCTTAAATTGATGTCCATCCACCACAGGACTGAATGGCTGCCTGAGCACTCCTCTTTTCCTCTCTCATCACTAATTATTTACATGCTGTTACTGTCTCTCAAAACCCTTTAAGAGAAGTAAACTAATCAATTCTATCCAACTTCATAACTTGGTTGAGGTATCTTAAAGGTTTACAAAACAAAGTAAAAATCAAGCCATGTGGCTTTCTCAGTACTAGCCAAATTCAATTCTGTAGCACCATGCATTAAGAAAAACCTCAAATTCAATTGCTTTCATAACTAAAGCAAAATGCTGAGCTAAATCTCTTCTGCATTTGGCATTACATATTTTAAATATCACTAATTGTGAGATACAGAACAGAGGAATAAGGATTTTTACTGTAACTGAAATGTTCCCAATATCACCCTTCTTTTGCATCTATTTAGTGTTAATTACAACTTGACCTGATGCTCCACAGTTTCCAGACTCCTTGCCCTGCACAAGAACAATGACTGTGCCATGCTATGAAGCTGTCTTGCTGAGGGAAGCAATACTTTAAATTCTAAATACTATTCAAATACATGGCATTTCACTTTGCAAGCTGTTTTTGCTTCTCTCAGGTATAAACTTTTAAAGCACAAATCCATATCTGAACAATCCTAAAGAAATCTCACGAACCAAAGTCTTGAACATCATCCTTTAAAGAAACACGATGAGATTTATACTTACAAGCAAATCAAAGCCTTGCAAAAAAAAAAAAAAAAAAAAATCAAGACCTGATCTGTTTGTTACCTGAGAATTTGTGCCCAAGTGCTTTAAGAAAATCATTCAGAGGCTGTGATGCTTCAGGAGCTTTATGCCCTAATTCCTGATTAAGTTCTCCACAATGCACTGGATTCCAAACTGTTCAACATTCCTGAAAATACGCTCGTTTTAATGCCAGAACAGCAGAGGCACAGAGTAGGCTACTTTCACATCCAGAAGTCAGTCCTTCAAAGAAAAAGGCTTCTGTCAAGTAATCTCCTCAGAGGTAGCCTTTGGGATTATCTGTCAATCTACTCTTTGATCATCAAAACACACCCGGGAAGTTTCTTCACTGCCTTGGCTTTTAAAGTCCAGATCAGAAGACACTCAAGCTTCCAGTGAAATGGGAAGGTTACCTGGTTGATTCCTAAAGCTTGCTCCTGTCTGCTTTTAACTTTTTACATTTCTTCCTGTTGCTAGATTTCACCAAATTCTGCCCTTGCTGCACTTTCTTCCTCCTTCAGCAATTCCTGAACACACTACACTTTGGATGGCTACAATTCCTGTTAAGGACAGCAAAGCTAGTTTCTCTAATGTAATACTATGTAATGTCTAATACTGTGGTGAGTATGTGTATGTTACAGAGTAAGCACAGGACTGTAAAAAGCCTTCTTGCTATACTGAAATGAAGCCTGGAGATGCAACAACCACTACTAGGGTTATGCTATACTAGTTTAGTCAAATAGTAAAATTAATGGTTTCAAGCTAGTTAAGTAATTTAAAGAGCAGTTAAAAGAGTTAGTTTGTGAATACCAAGTAGAAAGCATCACAGGAGCAAAAGCAAACTTTATTCCCTTTCTCAAGGAGCAGATTTACCTGGTAAATGTAAAGAAAAAACCTCAAAGCAAGCACAGGGTATTAGGTACTGTTTTAGCACTACAGGCTGTCAAAGCACATATATTCTTTATGAACATAGACTCCTTAAGTAAACTACAGGCATCCTTGAACTTTAGCCATCTATACCACCTCCTAAAGAACAAGCCTGAAAGCATTTCTCTGCCATTTTTACATTTATTTAACTTCTTCAAATGGCTTTCAACTAAGCTGTACGAGTCACCTGATGAAGCTTTAACTCAGTGCCTTAATTTTAGCTGGGGTGGAATTGTTTTCTTCAGAGCGTCTGTTACGATGTTAGGTTTTGGTTCTAGGAGAAAAACAATGTTGATAACGCAGCGGTGTTGATAGCTGCTGCTAAGTGGTGCTGTGCAGAGCCAAGGCCATTTGCAGCAAAGGGCCCAAGGAGCTGAGAGGGAGCAGAATTAGGACAGCTGACTCAAACTGGCCACAGGGATGTTCCGTACCATGTGACATCATGTGGAAGGAGTCTGAAGGGTGGAGGAGTTCATCTCACTTTCTTCCACTGCTCAGGAGGCCAGCTGGGTATCAGTCAGGGTGGTGAGCAACTGCCTGTGATTCCTTTTCTGTATCTTTGTAAATGGTTTAATCTCAACCCACAAGCTCTACTTTGTTCTTTGATCCTTGTCCCTATCCCACTGAGGGGAGCTACTTCAGAAGTATTCTGGAAAAATGCACTTAGTAGAAGCATCATTGTTTTATTTCTTGGGTGTAATGAAGTGAAATAAAACGTAACATCAGACTTTCCTGAAGGAGATGAATTTTTAGAATCACAAACTGCAAACTGGGTGGAGCTTGGGCTACATCAGCAGTCATAAATGACTGCTATGATCAGATAGCATGCCTGACCTTCCTTTTTCATAAGGCAAAGACAAATATGGAGCTACCACATAACTATTAGAGATGACAACCTACTTGAGTCCAATACAGAAAAATAAGAGGATCTTACTCCTGATGAATTAAGAAAGCCTGTGTGAGCATAAGCAAAGACACTGCTCTTAATGTCTGCTGCCACAAGCAGGGACTGCTTCTCTTGGCAAAAAGCCTATGGCAATACCATTTACACTACCTTGCTTCTTTATACAATTTGCAGCAGCAAAAGGAACTTGCTATTGCCAACATGCACACTCTGTATTAATTTTACTTAAGCAGTCTCGTCAGCTGAAGGATCTGTTAGCAATATTAAATCACATCGACATTAAGAAAATAATAAAACCTTTTTCTTGCTGGTCTTTTTTCCCCCTAGAGCTTAGTAATAACCAAACATTCATATATGAGCACCTTTGTGAATTAAAAGAAATAGCAGAAACACAACATGTGAACTCTTGCAACATATACAGAGGCCTGAGATAAACATCTCAGAGCACTGCAACAGTGTCATTCTGAACAGGAATAGTATGGTGGCTTCACATGATTAGAAGTGCCATCAGTGAAACTGCCCACTTCAGCAGAACAAACCAGACAGTACTCTTTACTTATTAGGAAGCATCAAAACCTTAGTTCCTCTTCTGTTATTAAGTACTTAATCAAAATGGGGGTGTTTTTTGACACCACTGTCATGTTGATCTCAGAGACCTACGTGTTGGTTAGAGGTGCAGCCCCATAGTGCTGTCCTCTTCCCCAGCCTTCTCTTCTTTCTTGTCTTTTTATTGTACCATTACTTGCAACGGAGAATTCACTCTATCCAATAGTGTTAAGGTGTTCTTTCTATCTGTTCTAGTTTCCATGGAAAGAAATACAAGGCATTACTTTTGGAGTGACTCAATACTTAAAGGCTTAAACTTTTCTGATCAAGACATCATCAGGTTCACAGTACCAAAAGAACAGCTGACAGATACTAAACATTTTCCCAACAAACCAAGCAACTGATAGAAAATAGTACAGAAGGAAAAAGAACCAAGATGTTTAGTAGACAGGAATTCAAAATATCAATTATTTTTAACAAATTACATTCAGAATTAGAGAGTATAATAAAGCTGCTCTTTTTCCTCCAGGCAGTAGCAGTAACAATTTTCTGAACATCTCACATTCAAAAGACTGAACTATAAAAAAGTGTTCTGAACATTCACACCCTCCCACAAATATCAGAACTGTGGTTAGGGAGAAAAGAAAGTTATAATAATAGAAAGTCCTGCATTGGAAGAGACCCAGTAGCACCGCTGAGTCCAATCCCTGGCTTCATGCAAGATCACCCAAAAATCCAACCATATTTCTGAGAGCACTGTCTAAACACTTCTTCAAATACAATTCACTTGACTAATTGTCAGAGCTTTCAATGGCTGTAGCAAACTAATCTCAAGTTTAAATACAGAATTCAAGTTAATTCCGCAATATAAATGCATACCATAAAGATTATGACAATCCTGTTGATCACAAAATTTATATATGATACTCTGAAATGACATACTAAGTTTAAAAAAGCAATTCAAGGAGGTTTCACAGCTACTTGACAAATTATAGGCAGTTGGCTGTCAAAAGCCTCAGTGTAAATCTAGATGATCTGATTATCAATACTGGAATGACATATGAATGACAATCAGAACACTTCTGTAACAGCACAAAAGCAATTATACTGCCAACTAGATAGGCACTAAATGTTATACATGTTCAGCTCAGTCACCAAATGAAACATGCTAAATCAAGAACTCAAATGCTTCCTTCTCTTTTGCCATTTAAAATTGAGATGCACAACTTTTGCTGAAATTACGTAAGAAGTAACACTCTAAAGAGCCAAGACACAGATTTTGAGGCTTTCAGTTTTGGAGAAACCTGCATTTATCATTCTGTGCACAACTTATCAGCAGTATGGCTGCTGCAGCTGCCTCCCTGTCAAAAAGGTGCCAGCAAAAGTTGACTTCATTGACTGGAGATAGTTTACAGAATACACTGGTGACATTCTGATTTGACACAGAGTACTTTGTACCTAAACACAATCTGTCTACACATTATCAAGTCAAATTTGTCTTAAGAATAGAACAGCCATTAAAAACCCTAAAACACTATGCTAAGTGTTACACCAAGAAGCTCCTGTGCTTAACGCTGGATTTATTTTTTTTTTTTTGAGTAAACACACTTGCAATTAAATTACTAAATGCAGCAAGTAGCAAACACCACCTTCCAAATATATAAAACATGAAAACTATCACTGAACCTTGGGGTTGGAAGAGAAAACTCACAGAGAACTTGCATCCATTAAAAACACAACCTAATTTATATCAACGACTAAGGATCATAAAGCTCTCCTTCAAAATGCAACTCGCAACAACTTCACGTCCAGTGAAAAACTAAGCACTACTTGGCAGCTCTCACAATGCTCTTTCAGTATCACTTGCAACTATGCATGTAACAGAAAACCACTCCCTACAAAGGAGATTCCATCTGTCTCCCTGGAGGTGCTCAAGGCCAGGTTGGATGGGGCCCTAAGCAACCCGGTCTAAGTATCAAATGT
Source organism: Phasianus colchicus (assembly GCF_987193195.1). NCBI lineage: Eukaryota > Metazoa > Chordata > Aves > Galliformes > Phasianidae > Phasianus > Phasianus colchicus. Next base: position 3,404,658 of record NC_143447.1, on the reverse strand, counting down.
GGAGGTTGGTGGCCCCTGCATGAGGCATGGGGTTGGAGCTTCATGATCCTTGAGGTCCCTTCCAACCCATTCTGTAACGATACTTCAAAGATAAGCAATGGAGACTACTCCAGATCTTTTAAACATGCCTCACACCAACTTCTTTCTCTCTGAACAGCTGTACATACAAATGCCAGTGAGACTGCACAGACACGCATTTTGCCTGACCATAACTCATGTTTAAGCACCCAAGAGACACGTTCCTTAGTAAAAATTTAGAGAAACACATTTACCCTCTAACAGTTGTTACATTTCATATGGTACCAGTCATTATTCAGCTAAATATAGTTACATTTTTATCTCCCAGTATCTCCTCACCCACTATTCCCTCCTCAACGCTTTGAACAGCAGTACAAAGAACTGGAGCCAGGATTAGAAAATGAGAAACAGAGCAACTAACCCTCCCCCACCACAAAAAAAAAAAGGGATTCTTAAATTCACAGATGACTTTGTGTAATCTCCGTGTGCACTGCTCTACACCTGACAATGGGCAACGACAACTGAACACCCACCTTCAGCAAGGAGTTTTCCAGCAGCCTGCTGCTCCCCAGGCTGGGTAAGCACAGCTGCGGCAGGTTCGAGCAAGGCATAAATACTGCTATGAAACTGCACTGACTAGAAAAAGTGACTCACAGGACTCGCTGTCACACCATTAAGTTCTACGTACGGCATAGTTCTGCGTTAAACGCGTGGAAGAAATCAGTGTCACATACTTACCACTAAGCGCTCGGGGCAGACTTTAAAGGCCGAAAACTAGGCGGCTGGAGCAGCTCTACAGAAACTACAGCGGCAAGGATCTGCAAACCTCAATACCGCAGCTCCAGCTGTACCACGTTACACAAGAGCCCCTACCGCAGGATCTCTGATGCTCATTAAACCTTCACTGCCCGGCGCTGAGACAACAGATGCAGCTTCATCCACCTCCCAACTCCGGAGGAGGGCGGCTTGGAAATGAAGGGGCTGCACACACCGCGGCTTCCCGAGGAAACGCAAAGCTTTTAACGAGTTTAAAGAGACACGGTGAAAAAGACACGGGACAGCGCGGCGCTCCCAGGCGGCCGTGAGGCCGGGACAGCGGCGAGGCAGCGCGGCCCGCACCGCCCTCAGCGCCGGGCCCCGCACCGCGCTCGGCCCCAGCCCTCCGCACGCCGCACCGCAGAGATGCGCCCATCTTCCCCGACCCCTCCGGACTCACCCAGAAGATGAGGTTGAGGAAGACCAGGACGGTTTTGGAGGAGGTGATCCCGCACTGCCCCATCGTGTCGCTGCCACCGCCCCTCAGCCTCCGGCCGCGCGGCTCCGCTCCCCTCCCCTCAGCTCCGCCGGCCTCAATCCCACGTGACCCGGGCAACGCGAGGCGCCGGCGCGGAGAGCCTAAGATGGCGGCCGCCAGCGTCACGTGGCAGGAGGGGGCGGGGGAACCTAAAATGGCGAACCGCTCCTCCTTAAAGGGGCCGCTGCGCGAGGCTGGCATGAGGTGTGCGCAGTTACCATGGCGACCAGGGCCGGGCAGCCAGCCAGACCGCAGCTCTAAGGAACAGGGATGCTCCCCACCCGAGCTGGGCCTCCCTAGGCAGCCTGCGCCAGTGCCTCACCGCTCTTTCTGAGTTTTTTCTGATATCCAACCTGAACCCCCCTTGGTGCGACTTAAGGCTGTTATCTCTCATCCTATCTATTACCTGAGAGGAGAGGCCATCCCCAACCACGAGGGGAAAAAAACACAGCACTCCATGATTATGTCAGCAGCAGTATGGTGACGAGGCTGTGTGCCCTCAGGAGGCTGAAGGGTCCTTTCAGGGACTGAAGGGTCCTTTCAGGGACTGTGCAGAAACCTGCAGGGATTACAGGTGTACCCTGAGTGCTGCACAGCCTCTCAGAACAATGGCTGCAGGGCCAGGATGTAAAAGCTTGAGTGGAGCATCCTGAGAGACACCTCTCCAGTGACAGCCATGAGGATCTTGCTGGCTCTGTGTTGTGTATGTTATACGATGGGTCTAGAGAAAATATCAAGAGGATATCGAGCTATATATGTTAATGAATTTTGCTAACAGGACATTTGACTGGCAGAAAGAATAAAACTTCCAATAAGGGAAAGGAAAATGACTTTTGTTGCAGAACTGAACAGTGAGGAAGGTGCAAACGCTGTTAGTTACTTTATGCAACCAAGGAGTGAAATTTTCCGGTGAAGAACAAAGGAAAAATAACTTCAGAAATGATGAGAAAATAGAAATTACATAAGATACACTTTCTGTGAGACTGCACCCGTGCTAGGGCAAGGTACCATCCATCTCATATTTGCTGCTCTGTTTATTTAAAAGGTTCTGATTAGCAGGAGCAGGATCCAGCCACTCAATGTCAAGGCCTTGTTTGCTATCTCACTAATCAACCCAAACTCCCTTTCCCTGATTTCTTTTGGTATTGTGGTATCTTCCTTCTTGATCTTTCTTTTATTCCCTTCCTCCACTCTGCAGTCCCCCACTTCTCCCAGAAATACCTGTCATTCCTGAGCTGTTCTCTCCATGCTTGGTGAGCTCATTGAATGTTCCTTTTGTAACACATTTATTTCCCAGGTGGAAAAGAAGTCACCTATGTTATTGAGGGCCTTAACATGTTAGGGATCAGTCTCGTTAAGGGAGACAGGTAATAACCAGTTATGTTGCACCATTCTGTTTCCATGGTAGCAAAGTTAGTTTTTTTCCTCCTACAATTATGAGAAGTTATATCAGAACCAGTTCCCTGATACCATGGAGATAGTAAGTCTTTTTTTCAGCTTTCTTTGCCAGTCCTTACATGTTCATGGATGAACTTCCCAATCTTGCAAGTCTTATCAGAGCATTTTCTGTCTCTAAAAATGAATTTTATATACACAAGATATGCTCAAATTTTCTTGCAATATCACTATGGCTTTGCAATGAATTTCTGACTTTTATGATATGATCCCGCTTTGTAATTTTTGCTTTTTGTTGTGCTGTTTATATATTATAATTCTGTGTCATGTAGTACTTATAAAAACATACGTAGGATATACTAATGTATTTACCTGATCTCTCAGTCTGCAATTTCAAGAGCTATTGTATCACATTTGGAAACTGTGCTATGCTTTTTCTGCTTCTCTACACACTTGCTTAATTCCATGCGAAGGTCTGTGTGAGAGTTTCTTATATTTTAAAATTGATGAGCGTTGGAGTCTGATGTGTCCCTCACTATAAACACTTTGTTTCTTCCCAAATTAATCTGACCTTCAGTTCTTCACGAAACAGCATCTTGCACCCAGCAATTCTTTAAGAGTTTCCTGTAAAAAAAAAACAACAAAAACATTGCTTATTTATTTTCTTGCTTTGAACATCTGAGATGTGTGGTCCTCAGTGTCTTGAAACTTAACAAAGGAGTCTCCTACTCAGTATAAACTCTGGGCAGCCTTGACTTTACTTATCTTAATTTTAATTCCCACGACAGCCACAGATACTCCCTGTATTTAATTTTACTGCCTTATTACTCTTAGATGACTTTGCCGTATGGAACTTCCCCAAATCTATGGCTATTTGTCAAATTTTTATTATAAGAGAACTTGACTTACTGTGGGAGAAGGGGCCACTAATATTCAGACTGGATAGTGATTCTGGATTTATTGTCATGTGCCCTTGATTAGAATTTTAAAGGCCTTTTGCATTCTATTGCTTAATCTCCAGCTATTCATTTACACCTACAAAACTAGGAAGCCACGATGTCCAGTTCCGTTTGTTTCCTGGTATGTGTAATGTCTTAAGTGCTCATTTAAGTTCCCACAGCATGTCTGGTGCAAATAACTGGTACATCAACTTTGAAATAAGCTCCTGTTCCTACCTGTTCTACTAATTAATTTAGTGATGGAGCCCTGTTTACTTTAAGAAAAAAATCTACGAGGAGATGCTCAAAAAGTGAGCAAGTGTTACTTGTTAGCCATAAGTAGGAGTACATTTTCAGAAAAAAGGGACATAAATCAGTTCACAGAGATCTCAAGGCATCACGTGAAAGTGTCGAGAAAATAGGTAGAAAAAACTGTGAAATTATAAAAAAATCTCTTTGTAGAGAAAAATGGCACCTGAAACTTACAGTGTGTTTGAGTGCAGAAGGATAAGCACTGGGTTAGTTGGCATTAATTCATATGGGAAGACTTTTTGGATTTGCCTTGAATAGGACTTCAAAATCTAATACCCAGATATTAGCTCTGATCTGAGCTGTTCCCATCTAAAAGAAGTCAAGATAAAAGAGTTTCTAACTTCAAACTAACCTGAAGTCTGAAGAGAGGCTGAAATCACAGTTCAGTTGGCTAAAATCAAAATAAAGGCGATTATTTGTGGCGTGGAGCTTGGCGGTATGAGGAAATTAGCCTAGTCCTGATGATTGGATTATTTTTAGAATAACATGAGTTCCATCTTCTGCTTGTTGTGCTTGTTTTATTAGCACTGTCATGGCTGGCTGGTTTCTGATCTTGGAAATAAACTTAGGACTCTATGGCCTCCCATAGGACCAGAAGAGGGAAAAACCAGCACGGGTGGGAGCAGCAACCCCAACTGCTTTGTCAATAACATAGGCTTTTCCTTTTCCTATCAAAGCAAGCTGAGAGGTAAACGTTTGCCATGGTCTGGCCAGCAGTAGGGTGCTGGCTTAGCACTGATGCTGGGGCTGCCTCCTGCAGAGTGGGGGCAAGTCATGGCTGCTGCTGCTGCTGCCTCTTCAGGAGGCTTCTTGCTTCTCCCTAACTCATCCTCACATGGCAGTAATCAAGGTGACAGCATAAGTATTTGTGTAACCATGGCAACCAAGAGGTGGGAGCAGATAATGGTGGAAAAAGAAATAATAGAGAAAGAAAAGTTGTATTTTTAACCTGGAGACTTTTCCCCAGTCTTTTCAGTGGCTGGTCTCCCAAGACTGTGTGCATCAGCCCACCTGTGAGAGCCATGCACAAGCAGAAATGATCAGAGAGCAGGTGTGGGTTGTGTGATTGCTTTCAGCAATGGTGCTCCTCAACTTCACTCTTCAAGTGCCTGAGATTCCTGGAATGTGTTTCACCTTACCCAATATTCTACAGCTTGTCTCATCTTGATTGGAAATGTAACCTACCTTCCCAGGTTGCTTCTGGAACCAATAGGAAGTGAAAGGATGGTACATTCCATCCTGAAGAAAGCACAGAAGATGAAATGGATCACATGCCAGAGGGACCTCTTCCCATGCATTAGTCATAGAGAAGCAGCTTAGCTGCTTGGCCAGATGAACTCTCTTAAATCTTTAAATTGTTACTGTTCCCTGCAGCTCTTAGCCAAAGTTGTGCATGATATCTTATTGTTCCAAGCGCAGTTATTGCTATTTACTAAAACCATGTGTCTCCCAAGAATGATGAAAGACTTTGTCTTTCAACCCAGTTCCAGCATTACAAATTAAACATGCTGCAAACAGCATGTTTAATAATGTAATAGAAACCATCATCGCTTACTGTTTTTTTTTTCCCATTCAAATTTCAGGGCCACGAAGTTGATCACAGGGCTGAAGCACCTCTCCTATGAGGAAAGATTGAGGGAGTTGGGCTTGTTTAGCTCGGAGAAGAGAAGGCTCCAGGGAGATCTTCCAGTGGTCTTCCAGAACTTGAAGAGAGCTTATAAGCAGGAGGAGGACCAATTTTTACATGGTCTGATGGTAATAAGACAAGGAAGAATGGCTTTAAACTAAAAGAGGGGAAATTTAGGTTAGATATCAGGTAAAACATTTTTACTCAAGGGGTGGTGAGATGCAGGAATGGGTTGCCCAGAGTGGTTGTGATCCCCCATCTCTAGAGGCACTCAAGGCCATGGATAGGGCTCTGGGCAGCCTGATATTGTGGGTGGCACCAGCCAGTGGCAGGGGGGTTGGAACTGGATGATCTTTAAGGTATCCTCCAATCTAAGCCACTCTATGATTCTATTATTTTATTATTCATCTGTTAAGATGGAATGCTTTAGGTTCTTGTTCTCTTGGTACTGTGCTCTCCCTGTTTCTTGCACATACTCTGTATATCTGTATTGTCTTTTCCCTTCTACAGCATCTAGTTCATGCCAGTAATTCACAAGTCACCCTAGCTATTTAAGTGCACGTTTTACCTTCTAAGACTGTATTTCACATAGAAAACAGGAGATTTTAAAGTTGATGTTAAGATAAAGCAGTAAGTCAGGGACAGGCAGAAAGACAAATCAAATAAATAGGCTTCCTTCACACTTTGGCCTGTGTAAGCACTGCCTGGGCACATGCATGTCCCTATGTCCCCGTTACATGATAGGTATTTATCATTTGGATATATGGTGGCATGCTTTGGGGGCATGGCTTAAGGGACGCAGGGACTTGGGGAATACCCAGCAGACAGCCCTCCAATGTCTCCATAAGGTGTTGTGTGGCCTCCCTGCGTGGGACACTAAGTACCACTGTCAGGTTTTGTCATACAATCTCCAGCTGAAGTTGTCTTGCAGCAAGTATCATTAAAATATTTTATCTTTTTAACTGGTGTTTGGAAAATCTGTTAATTTTGAAATAAAAAACAACGCTGTCCCTAAAAAACAAGCTACCAGTTAACTGGGCTGCCTTTGCTTTTGCAACACACCCTTCTCAAACTGTTTTCTCAGTTCCATCTGTGGTTGAAAGGAGCTGCTCCAAGATTTAGCATCTGTGTTTCTACACACACCTTTTAACAAATATATTTAGAGTTTACTAATGGGTAACCTTATTATAACGAGAGGAAAGAGGGCACTGGATTTAAAACCATACTCTGTGGGTAAAGAATCCTGCCTGGATTAATTTTATGGTACTAGAAAATTTCTTTAACTTTCCTTTCTGAATTTTTGTCAATTTTCAGAGGTTGTTGGTTTATTTCACGAGCGTATTGTGAATGTTCAGATGATATCTAGGAAGCCTGGAGTTCCTGGAAGGCAGGGCTCCTGTGGATATCCTGCATATCCTGTTCTGAGTGGTCAGGGTGTTGTCTTTATGGTTACTGTTGGCTGGCTGGGAGCAGATGCCCAGCACGATCCTGCCAGGTGCTAAGTGCTGTGGTGTAGCTCTAAAGAAGTGTGTGGTTTTCCAGTAGAGTGAAAAATCTGGAAACCAAATCCATTTGGTGCTTTCCAAATGGCTAGGATAATTAAAGGGACAGTAACTTGTAAGCACTGGTTACAAACCAGCATTCTGTACTCTGTAAATGTCTCTTTTTCCTTTTTTTTTTTTTTTTTTTCCTTCCCAGTTGACAGATGCTTAGTCTTCCTCAACTATTTACATTAAATTAAGGTAAATTAAACATCTTCCTTACCAGTTTGCCGAGTTATAGTGTAAAATCAGCACTCTGTAAATAAGTCAGCTGAGGCTCAGTACCCAGAAGGAGCAACAAAACAAACTGGTGTCAAGTAGGTGAATCCAGCTAGAAGAAATAGAAAATGTTAAGCTTGGTGTGGTACAATCTTTCAGGGAAATAACTTATGTCACCCAATGTTATGTGTGTTTTAGTGCTCACTTAATGGTGGCCTAATATTTCAAACAAAATACAAGTTCTGTAATGAGATACCTTGTTTCTACCAGGATGTTATTAGGATACCTGCTACAGTGATCTAATAAGATTGACCTTCATTCCATAAGAAATTGCTCTCCTCCAGAAACTATTTTTAATGGCCATCATGATTTATGCAAGGGGATCTACAGCAATAGCTTTAATTTGGGGCAAATAAATGATTCGAGTAATTATAAAGTATAAGAAAATGACAAGTTACGTGAAGGTGCTGCTAAATTTTTACCATGTTACGCATCAGTTGAGTCCAACACTGTGAAAATCTCCCATGGCTTTGTTCTTATCGCAAAGAGCAAAATAAATGAGTTCAGTTCATAATGGGTGGAAGAAGAAAGCCGTGTAATTGCTAACACGTGTGCTAGCAGCTCGCAGGCTTTCACCTGCAGGGTATCTCGCTCCCTCGAGTGCCATTTGCTGCCATCTACTGGACGTTTCTGACAAATTCAAGGACCAGTGCTTGAATTTCCATTCCCCTTCTGATGTTCAAAGCTCTAGTGCAAGTGACTTCTAATATCTATCGTAATGAGAACCCCTGTTTTAGAGGACGACGAGAAAGAGGAATCTATAGGCTGAATATTTATGCTGATTGTCTGAAGATGCTGGATTAGTAGGAGCAGGATGGTCATTGACTTCAGAGGAAAGATGCTAAAGGGACAGATAGTCAGTGTTATACTAACAGTAGATAAGAATATTTTGCTATTCTTTAGTTAATTTAATCTGAAAAACTTAAGTACCTTGCTAGCATTATTTAATCCTCACCATATCTTTTGAAGATTTCTTTTAGTACACAGAAGTCTTTTATTAACTCTTTTATTAAAGGGAAGGCCTCACAAAAACAAAAAAAAAGAAGAAATATTTCCTCAGAGACAACGTATGTTAAGACTAAGGACTTTAAAATCTGTATGTGCAGCATCATTTGGTGACTTCTAAACTGACAGGATCCCAAAGCAAGGATTTATGGACCTTGCTGCACTGTAGTGGTGTCAGCCAATATCCCCCAGCAGAGATATGCTTTCCTTGCCATGTACAACTTCCTCACCAACGCAGAAACACACCTTCATCCTCACTCCAAGCTTTGGCCTTTGCAGTGTTATTTGTGAAGATGAACAGGAGAATTTGCTTATGGTTATGGCCTCTTTTTCTCGTCTTACTATCTGAACATGCTTTCCTTTTGGTATCCACAAAACAGGTGAACTGGGTGATCCATTTGTAACCATCATGCCTTGGTGCCTTAACAGTGGACATACAGATTTTGAGCAGTTTATCTGGACTTCAAGAGGTTTCAGTTTTCCAGTAAGCAAAGAGCAACTAAAAAGATCTGGAACTTAGCTCTCCAGCGTGTTACACTATAGCACTGTTGATTCCAGTAAAGTTCTCTTTCATCTTAAACCCAAGTAATTGACTGATATTTCATGTTTTTAACACAGAACTCCTCTATATCAGATATCCTCAGGCAATCACCTCAGCTGCTGTGGATCTCTGTACTACTTACAGAAGTTTCCATAGCATAAAATAAAATATATCTCCTTTGATTCAGACAGAAAGTGCTTTTTTGCTGTAGAATAGCCTATGGACTTAGAAACAGCACTGTATGTCTGTCTCTAGGTACAGCCTATGAGGTTCTTCCACAAGCAGCAGTCACACAAAGGCTATTGGAATTAAATACTGTTTCTCTCTCTTTTTTTTTAATGTACCAGCTTTCTTAAGTCATTAGAGAATGGTTTCTTATAATTTGGCACAGTGGGATGAGCTAGTCACAAAATCAGTCAATACTGCAGGTGAGAAGTAGTACAGTGCCAGCAGTTTACCTGTTCTGCAGAAGCAGACAGGTGTATTTTAGCAGAACACGAGGGATGAGGTCAGACATCACATTAGGGAGTCTACAGAGGGGAGGGGAATCAACTCTTTGAAAGGGTAGATAACTGCAGGACGAGGGGAAATGGTTTTGAGTTGAGGGAGGGGAGGTTTGGGTTGGACGTCAGGGGGAAGTTCTTTACAGAGAGAGTGGTGAGGTGCTGGAACAGCTGCCCAGAGAGGCTGTGGATGCCCCGTCCATCCCTGGAGGTGTTCAAGGCCAGGTTGGATGGGGCCCTGGGCAGCCTGGGCTGGCATTAAATGAGGAGGTTGGTGGCCCTGCATGTGGCAGGGGGTTGGAGATTCATGATCCTTGAGGTCCCTTCCAACCCTGGCCATTCTGTGATTCTGTGATCACACATTCCCATTGATACTGTCTTGTATAGAAAAACCTCCCTTCCAGTGTCCACATCCCTTTGCTTTCTGATGGAACAGTGTGGTGTGGCATGTATGTCAACTTGTGTGTCTGTGAAGTCTTTAAGGAGGCTGTGAGGATATTTTGGAGAAGTAGAAAATGTGATGAATGCTTAAGCATAGCTTTGTACTGAGATTTTGCACAGTGGCTCTGTAGACCACTGAGGAAAACTGTATTTCATCACTTGAAAAGCCGTATTTTCAACTTCATATCTCGTTTTAATCCCTGTGGGAACTTCTCTGTAGTGAAACACGTGGCATATATTAGTGTAGGCTTTGTAAATATATGGTAGCAATAGGAATAATATGCTATACTACTGCTATTATTGGTTTGGGTTAGAAAAATAAATTTAAAAAAGGGAACAATAAAATCCAGTCAAAACAGAGGCAAAAGACTGGATTTGAAATTCCTAACTATAGTAACACTGCCTCCTTTGAAATATACTTGCACGGAAAGTCAGACTATGCTGGATGTGTTCAGTAAATCTTTCTTCTCTTTTCTCTTGGCAGTGGAATACAGTCCTCCCAGTAACCTGAGTGGTGCAAAAGAACAGGAATCTCAATGCTCTTTCCTCAAGGAAAACAAATGTTCCCTTTAACCTGCATCCAGGGATAGCAGAACCTTTGGTGTGAGGGAGCCCTTTGCTGATCTCTGCTTGGACAGCTTTGCCAGGGATCTGCAGCCTTTTATTGCAAGCTTCTGACTGCTGAGGCATTACAGTTAAGTAATTTAACACCCTAGGGGTTCCTAGGCTCGTTACCATCTTGTTTTACCATCTGAGACATTCACCACATACCTAAGAATATGTTACATCTGCTCCTTTCATATTCTTCGTCCGCATTCCACAAACGGGGCTGTGAGGCATTTGGAATTGGCATAGCTTTGTGGCCTTCTGTGGAACTCCTCATCTACGTTCAGACCCCTAAAGAAAAAAAAAGATGCTCTTTGTAAAATGCACTTCTCCACCTGAAGTGCAGCCATATTTTGCATCTGAACTGCCAAGCCAGAGATCTGCTATGTGCACGATGGGGATTTCTCTGCAGCTGGAGGCCAATGAGTTGCATGCTGAACTTGGGTATTTTTTCCTGACTGTAATTCTAATCGATTTTTCAAATCAACAGGGAAACATCATTCTGTTTGATATAAAATGCAGCTGCGTTTAGCAGAAGAAAGGCCTTTTCCAGAGATGTAAAGCATTCCAGAGGCTGTCAGAGCACTGCTCGGGTGGGCAGCGTGGCAGCTGTGTGTTTCAGAGGGCTGTGTGCAGCTACTGCCTGCATTCTCTAAGTGACCTATTTGAGCAGAAAGGAGAACTGTTCTGAATAAGGGCAGCTATTTTGAACTTAGGATGTTTTGGAGAGAGGGGGAAACAGTGAAGGATAGAATTAGGTCACAACTTCAGGATGCCAAGATTTTCCTCTTGATTTGCTTATTGCTTTTGTAAGGCAGGCTCTCACATTTAGCCATACTGCAAGGAATAATCTTTTCTCTGCACACATTAAACCAGAGTACAAAAGAAATTTAAGTCATCAAAAATTCCATTTTCTACATTTCTGGGAGAAAGAACAGCTAAAAGGACAAACCAATTTTCTCAGCTGTGTAATTAGCACTTACTGTCAGGAGATAATAAACAATCAATTGAAGTCAGCTGAAGCATTTCTCAAGTGCAGTTCAGCATCTCACTGAAGTGACTGAAATGCAGTGCAACACAAGGACTTCTGTGATGAGTCGGACTCAGGGCAGGAACAGCAATGGGATTGTTGATGATTAGAAGGATAAGTAGGATCACAGAGGCCACTTTTAAAACTGTGGAGATCAGTTCAGTCTAGACAACGCTCTGAGCCAAGCGACTGCTTACTTTATAGAGCAAGCTTGAAATATTAATCTGTGCTATTTAGAACTGGTAAATGCATCTAAGTTACAAACTAGTCAAGTGTTATCATATCACACCCTCCATTAAAACATGTTGGGAAGCGTGGAAGAATACAATTATTAAAAATCCATCTTAATAACTGGAAGACCATATTACATTTGCCTGCAACCACAGCGTGGCTTTGCTTTCAGAAGCTCTGTGCACCCATGTCTCCTATTCTCTGTCATAGCAATTGTGTATGCAGTTGGGTGTGGGCTAACAAATAGAGCATCAGAAATCCAGCCTAGCTGTATAAAATAAGCAATTAGCAGTGACCTTGCAGCTGTTACTCAGATAGGATCTTTTCTATTATATTATATCCCCCTTCAGAATTGCTATGGATTTTTTAGCACTTATCTAAGTAGACTGGGGATAAGGCCCACTTTCCAGAAGCAGTTCAAACAAGTTGTTGTTCCTTCCTTTTCAAGGGATAGAATAAATTCACAACCAAGCCAATGTCTTCTTTTGGCAGTTTGAAGATGCAGAGAATGTTGCCATCAGGTGTTCCTAATTTAATTCAATCCCTTGTTAAGTTGAGCTCTCCTATAATTTAGTGTCAGCCTCAAGACCTAAATCGTTCATATAAAAAGCAACACAATGGCCACCCTTCCTTTTAGTCAGCATTGACTGCTGTAGGCAGGTATTTCCAGATAATCTGATTACAAAACGACAATAAGCTAGCACTTAGTTAATGACTGATCAGAAAAAATTGGAAAAGGATCAAAGGAGAAAAGGAAAAGAGAAAAAGGAAAAGAAAGCCTTACAAAGACACGCAGTGTTAAAGCAAGTATTACAGAAAGTTAGTTCTGCCAGTGATTGCTATTGGCACGAGCCTCAAAGATGCACAGTCATGGGTGACAGGTTCAGCCCAGCAGGGAGAGTATTGACAGAACTCCAAGAAGAATGAGGTCTATGGTAAATTTAACATCATTTCCTCTTAGACTTATTTAAACTTACTAATAAGATTTATAGGTTAGATGCTTAGCAGTGTAAGCTGGTGTAACTCCACCAAACTCTGGCTGCATCGTTTCCAGCCTGCTCTTTCTGCAAATGCCTGGTAGCCCATCTATGGGAAAGTAACTCTTCTTGTCCAGTGTGTTCTGGAGCTTGTGAGCTAAAAGATGTTCGCTCTGTGTGTGAAGCCAACTTCTTTGTTTAGCTGGTAGGAGAAACAAAGCACTTGCCATCGTTCATGGGATGTTCCATGTAACTGCTGCATCTGTGATTCAGCTTTGTAAAAGTTCTCCTCTCTTGGGGGACATGCCCAGGCAGACTGCCTTGGCACAGCAGGTTCTGTTAGGACGAGCTGATGGATTTCTGACACAGTCCTGGCACAGGGCACACTGAGTAATATGGAGCAGCTCTGCAGCCACTTCATACCAGCTCACAGGGGAGTCAGCAGTCATGTTTACTGGCCAGTTCTCTGATCTCCTGTGCTGACTTATCTCATAAGGCCCCCAGTTCTCTGGAGTCTGAGAGCTGCCAGATGTAGGGCTGCCAGACCTGACGGTGTTTGACAGAAGCTGACACACATATACTTTAAGGGGACTGTGATGCATCTTTCTTATTTCTTCAAATATCACCTTGAAAACATATCTAAAGTAGGTAGCTTATTGTCCACTGTCTTGTCTTTTCTGTGTAAATTTGCAATACCATTGGAATGACAGCCCTTCTTGTCAGCCAACAGCTCCAGAGGAGACTAGGACTGGTTATTTTCCACCCACCACCCCTGTGTCTGCTCCTGAGCAATCAGGCTGAATGGAGCCCATGGGCTGCTGCTCAGCACATGGCACGTTTCCAGTGCATCAGTGCTGGAACGGTACCCAGCGCAGTAGGAAGGAACCCAAGCTGTTAGAGTCTGCCCTTTGACTAAACCAGAAGAAAAAGCCTTGACAATTTGCTACTTTGCAAGTTACTCAGTAGGAAATAAATGATTTACAAGGTGTTGTTTTGCTGTGTTCCAGTATGCTCTCATTCTCTGCCTGTGTTCCCAGAGCTCTTACTGGGCTCTGTTTTGCACCGATTTGGTAATGAAAGATACCATTCACCATCACAGAAGGGACTGTGTTCCTCTTGGGAGTAACAGGAATGGCATGTGCTAATCACACAAGAACTTTGAAGCTTGCAGTAGACTGCTTAAAGTCATCAAGGTAATAATGTTAATAATTAGGGGCTTAGGAAGCCTGTAGACTGATGCACACATTTCTGATGGTGTGCCAAAGGACTCCTACTGCTGTTAAGGAGGCCCATTTCCCATTGCCTCCTTGTAAGTCAGGCTGTTCAGTAATGCTGGGGAACAGGGCTGGTCCAAGCAGGAGGAATGCTCCAAGGCTCCTGCAGTACACAGGCACTGACACTGCACTGGGAGAAAAGACAGTGAAGTGGCAGAGTACACAAAGCTCTAGTCCAAACCTGGATGCCTATTTAGGCTGAAATGGATGTCAGAGCAGCTTGCTCTGCTACTCCAGTGCTATAGCTTTGAATTCCTTTCTTTTTAAGGGGCTTTGTAATCTTGTTATCATCTTGTTCAAGCAGCTATTATTAAAATTGATGAAGTTGATTTATAGTTCTATAAAAATAATTAGAGATAGATGGAAATTGATGGAGGCTCCCAGGCCATAGGGGACAGTTATGAATCAGTGGTGTGTAGCATGTAAGTAGATACAGTAAATGCTTCAGTATTCTTGTATCCTTTTCCCCTTCAGCACAAAACTCATACTGTATTCTTACTTTACTCCTAGTGAGTGGGAAAAAAATAAAACCTTTTTAATCACAGAGAACAAAAATTCTGTAGCAAGTACAAATCCTTTAGAGAAGACAGACAACTGTGTCCAAAAACTAGTCTAAGTAAAATGTTTCCAATTCTGTTTTGCAGGAAGAAGTGATTAATCACAAAGTGAGATATTTTCAAGATGAGCATAAATAGCAGGAGATTGTAAAAGACTCCAGATGGACTTGAATTATTTGGAAAAGTGGACAAAAACAGCAAAGGAAATGTTGAGTTGAATAAACACAGACTAATCCCTAAAAAAATAAATTACACAGTCTAATGTGAACATCTAGAATTTTCAAAAGCCAAGGCTGTAGGCTTAGAAATGTCTACCCAGGGCAAGCAAATAGAGTGCTGATGTACTCGAGGTAAGACATGTTCTGACATTCGTACAGAATGCCCACATCCTTACTCCTGTTCCCTCATTTTGTGCCCCATCAGCCGAAAAACACACAGACCAAAACCACCTCACAGCTGTGAGGAGAGAAGGACTGTATGCTGAGGTCTTTGTGGAGAGAGATGAGAGAAGTCTTCAAAGTGATATGCATGGAGGGAAGTGCTTCATGCCACGGGGAAATGATTTGAATGATTCATCACTGCAAAAATGGCAGGAATGGTGAAGCTCTGGGTTTTATGGACCAGTGGGTGGTATTATAACATTTATAACTAGTGCAATAAAAAAAAATTGTCATGTGGTATCCCAGAACACCATCTGATATCTTGTTGTTCCTTGTCTCAAGCCTAAGCAAACCTTTGTGATAGCAGCGTCAGCAATAGCATCTGCACAAACACAAATGCATGACCTTGAGTCATGCAGAGCATAAACCTCAGCAATAAAATGGAGAAAGCTTGGAAGGCAACTTGCTCTCCTGGACAGCAGAAGCTGCATAACTGGCTCCACAGGTTACAGGGCGTTCTTCTTCAGATGGTTGAGGTAGTGGCTGTATGTGGGCAGACTACTGGCCCATCTCCAGCAATGACTTGATACAAATTTAGTGCCTGTGTAGGAACTCAGATGGTTTTATTATCTTGATGTAATCCTCCATTTTCTTTAGAAGAACTCTAACGTCCTTTTGCATTTTGGTTTACATTTTGCAAAGCGAATGGTTTGCTTCTTATAGATAAACTACTGGGAAAAAAAAAAAAAACTTTAGTTTTTTTAAAGTTAATCTTCTGCTGTTCATTGCAGTTGATCTAGATCATTAAGAGTCCAATGAAAGCAGGAAAAAAAAAAAACACAACAGGATCTGACATTAATACCTATAACTAGCTGCCCCTGGGGCGTTTGTCTTTAAATGGCAGCATGCTGCTAAGCAGAGGAATATGGGCTCTCCCCAGCGCCAAGGTGCCAAGTCAGGTGCCTCAGAACACAGCAGAACAGATCAGAGTACAGTAGAACAGAATAACAGTTCAGCTGTAAGGGACCTTCAGAGATCACCCAGTCCAACTGATTGACCAATTCAAGGCAAACCAAAAGTTAAAGCATATTACTAAGGGCATTATCCAAATGCTTTTTGAACGCTACCCAGCATGGAGAATCAACTGCTTTGCTAGGAAGCCAATTCCAGTGTTTGACCACCTTTATGGTACATTTTATTCTAACACCAACTGAAGCTCCCCTGGCCCAGCTCTGCTCCATTCCCACAAGCCCTCCCCTCGGTTACCAAGAAGAACAGACCAGCACTGCCCTCTCCACTTCCCCTCCTCAGGAAGCTGTAGAGAACAAAGCTGTCACCTCTTGGCCTCCTTTTCTCTGCACTAAGGCAATCCAGTTATCCTCAGCCTCTCCTCATAGAACACGCCTTCCATCCCTGCTACCACCTTTGTTGCCTCCCTCTGGACACTTTTTGGATCTCTTTGTGTTGTGGAGCCCAGATCTGCCCATAATAGTGAAGGTGAGGCCACACCAATGTGGGAAATCACCTTTTTTGACTGGCTATCTGTGCTGTGTTTGATGAACCCCAATGTGGTTTGCCTTCTCGGCTGCCAGGGCACACTGCTGGCTCATACTGAGCCTGCTGTTGAACAGCCCCAGATTCCTCTTTGCTGAGCTGCTCTGCAGTCTCTCATCTCCCAGTCTGTACCTGCACCTGGCATTGCTCCATCCCAGGTGCAGAACCTGGCATTTACCTTTGTTGAACTTCATGGCGCTGATGATTGCGCAGTGCTCAGATCTATCTGGATCCCTCTGCCTCAGGTGATGCCAGTGGCAGGGCACATTCCAGCATCTATAAAACACCATGCAACTGCTTGAGACAGCAGCTTCACGTTTGTTGAACAGGGACTATGGTTAAGTCTGGCTGGTACAGAAAAAAACGAGACAGTGGTACGTACCTTTGCAATGAGCTCCTCGTTCCCATTCATCACCTTTTTGGAGTATAAAATGTAGTAGAGGGTTGTGTGGCTTAACCTTAAATAACTGTCATTTCCTTCCAGTAACTGTATGTCCTGATTCTGCCAGCTGCAATGTGACAAAGCAACACCTTGATGACAGTAAAACAAACAGGTCTTGTAAGCGCGTGTGATGCAACAGTTAAGATGCTGACAGATAACGTTCAATGGCCGTGATTTTGTTCCCTGATTTAATATCCTAAATCTGCTCCACAGTCCTCCAGCTGCTCTCCCAGAGGCTCACCAATGTCTTGTCAAGACAACAAACACCACTTGCCTTGTGTTCTCATCTGAAAAAGATGAACTTAGCAAGAAACCCACCTCCAAGCAAACCTGGCTCCAAGCAGCAGGCTGTGGCATTGCCTTCTGAGATGCCAAGTGAGGCTCAGTAGATTTGAGGGCCCAACGCAGTGTTTTAATGTGCATCTTCATCCACAGAACTGTAAGTCTTAGCTCACAATTGAACCGAAACCACAACCTTTCTCTGCAGTATGCATTGTAACGAATATTTAACTTTGCACTATAGTGTGCCTCGTGAGCTGGCTATGTCTATGGAACTCCAGTTAAAACTGCTGGTATCGAGGAGGTTGGCATGATTCATACATGGCAGCACAGATGCTTACTAGGCTGGGCAAAAAAGGAACCCTGCAGAGCATGAAGTTTTTCTGGAACACAAAGATAAGTTTGCCATACACGGAAACTAAGTCCTTGGTGACTTAGTGTACCATTAAGGTGAATTTCTGAGCTGGTGAAAAAACAGAAAGAAATATTCTTGCATCAACCTAAACCAGGTGTCTGTTAGCTTCCCTTCTGTGCGTGCCTGGCACAACTGAAATAAAAATGCCAGTCTGTGACCACCTATGGATCCACCAGAGCTTGTACTGAATTAAGTTCAAACGGATCTTGACAAGTAACTTTTTAAGTATCTTTTCCCTCCAGAGTGTGATCTCCACTGACAACTGGCATAATCTGACTGTTTAGCTGAGTCCATGGCTCTTGGTTCAGGTGAATAGGGATTACTCTGGCAAAGCCAGAATAGGTCGGGCTGTTAAACATGTTGCGTATTTACTCACATCTCTTGAATCTGTCAGCTTTGTATTTTTAAAAAGCATAAGGACTCCAGCTTCTGCTGGTTTGGAAAGGCTTTGAAACAGTGTCTGAGGAATGGATGTGAAAGGCATGTAGCAGTTACAGAAGACTGATTCTGATCCCACTGAAATTGATGACATTACCTGTACAAAGCCACCAGAGCTCTGGCAAGAATTGAGCCCTCAGGATGTTGGTTTTTTTTGAATAATTATGAGCAGTGCAATTGTCATGCAGAACCACAGCACTGCTCCAATGTATATGGTGTCATCTGTGCTATGCTAATAAATTAGCATCTGCAGCTACCATTGCTGCTATCAGGTCCGGGTACCAAATTGAGCTGTTTCATCTCACTGCTGCTGAAGTGTGTCTGCATGAGCACGGAAGGTGCATATGATCCCATCTTTTTTTCTCAGACCCTCCATCAGGCTGTATGCTTCAAGGTAACAGATCAGACACAAAATGAATTCCACTGCAGACAAGTGCCTTGAAGGCATCCCACACCGTCACAGCATACAAAAATTTCCTGGAGAGCCATTTCACTCCTTCTCATCAGATCAGCCGAGCTCTGTCCACACCAGGGAAATTGCTAACTTTGGCTCAGTGTCCACTGTTACTAACGTGTCAAGTCACCTCCCTCCAGCAGGGCCTTCCAAGACAGTGGTTTGATCAGCAGCAGCTGCTGGCAGGGTTTCTTTGTGAGCTGCTGCTGCCACTTGTCTGGATGGAGCTGCGGCCAGGCTCCTGGGGCACAGAGCAGCACAGGCAGCAAGCAGCAGGGTGGCTGTGCTGGGAGCAGGGACCCCAGCCCCACTGCAGCACAGCCCAAGGCTCCGGGTGTTGCTCATCAGTTGAAGCTGCATGACCAGCACTCACTCCTATCTGCTGCTGCCCACCAGCCAGCTTTGCTTGGAGCACAATCTTTTCCTCAACTTGCCACGTGCATTTTGCTCAGAAACACGAATTCTAAGCTAACTGCCTAGAAGAAAAATGAGAGAAGGTGATGTTTGCTGGAGTGTAATAAAACTAGTTTATTTACACAGTAACATGAATGCCACAGAGTACACAGCAAAGTACCACAGCAAACCAGAGTGTAACTGCCCCTGATCACAAAGGAAGGCTTGAAGTTTATATACTTATATAAAAACGTGTACATGTTGATATGAAGCACCAGATAAAGCAATGCAACCAGGAATTCCAAATACAAATTACCCACAAGAATGGAGTTCAAATTCAAGAAAAACAAATCCCTCATTCAAGGGATTTTAAAGAAATCTCGCTTATAAAAGATCATCCATTTTGTAACCCCTAATTTAAAAATAATTTCTCCCCTTCTATTAAAGACAAGAACATATTGTTAGATGATGCTCAGCATAATTAAGTTTTAAAAGAAAAAAACCCAAGGATTTCAACTGCAAAACTTTCCAATCCCAACAAGCCAAATGATAAAGAAATAGAGGCTGGGTCATTTTTGAAGAGGTGTTACTTCTGAAATGACTGTATTCAAACTTACACAACCTTAAATATATATTATATATACGATATATAATATATATATTTTCAGATTAAAGGGGGCAAAGAATACTTTTGGGATACAAAAATTCATACACATACATACATACATATAAATGTGCCTGCACACACTCATATATATTTATGTATATATGTGAACATATATTTCTTCCACATAAAAAAAAATAAATTCCAGCGTCTCATAAATCCCTGAAATTTTCCCCTTGGGTTTATGGAAATCTTCATAATCTGAAGTACAATCCAAATCCTCACATTCTATAGAGTGGGAATATGCTTATGTACAGGTATGCTGAGTGTTTCATTTCTGACTGGCGACTCTGCTTGATCTGAAAGCATTCTGTGGTTTCCAACTAAATGCTGAGTGGAGCACCAATAAGGAGGCTTATAGGGAGTTATTTAAATTACATTCTACGTCTGTTCAAAACCACCATCCTTCTAATACTGCATCCAGGTGAATAGTCAAATCCATAGGAATGTCTACCAGAATTTCTTCTGAAAAGCATTTTCTTTGTATTCCTTAATGTGTTTGGAATCCAGATGACAGTCTACAGAATATCTCCACAGGCCTATTATTACAGGCATTAAAAACTCTTAACTCTGCCCTTCTTTGATGTTATGTTACTGCATAACCACATCACCACCTCACCTCTGTGCCGTGCACTGAAGGGCTCTTTGTGCTGTAGGTTTTACAGGAGCTGTAGCAGAACCAAGAGCATCTTAGCAAAGCCACAGTTGAGCACACAGCCCGCTCACACGCTGAGAAATGGTCATGCACTGCTTGCACAGAGATGCACATGCTTTAGCTCTTGTTTGGAGTAAAGAGGAAAGGAGATTGCATTAAATGGTTTGATTCAGTCACCATCGTATCCCTTAGAAAAGTTGCAACTGATTTAAATAAAACCAGAACTATTTAATTTATATTTCCACATGAATTTGTTACTACAAACAACATATATTAACTTAAGTGGGGCTTCTCAGCTCTCACAAGAGCAGAGAAAAACAGATACATCTTAATTCAGCAGCAAATACTATTTTTATATGCTAAAGTTACGGCCCTACGGTGCAAAGCTGCTGAATCAATTCTCTAGGTGGTCGATCACTAACACACATCTGATTTATTTAAATAATATCTTTTCCTAATGTGTTGGAGCTCCTCTGTGTTGAAATGTCAAAATGATCCATTCATACCTTGTGGGGGCTGCTGGGATGCGTGGAGCACACAAGATTTAAGCTGGAGTGTTTGAGTAAATGCTGTGCGTTCCTGTCTGCAGGCCAGCAGCAAAGCATCCCAGCTTGTGTTGTTGGTTTCATCATGTCTGAATGCTGAAGAGAGATCAGGCCTCTGAACTGGACATCGCTGAGGCTCCAAAATAAGATTCTGGATTCTCTCATTCCTGAAAATTTCTAGGTAAGGTTTTGCTGATAGATTCTCTTCATATTCACCTGGTTACGCACATTGACCGTATCAGATCTGAGGAATAAGGAATTCCAATGTAAGAAAGACAGAACAAACCCATCCTCCTCTGGAGTAGGTTTTCCAGAACCCCTCTTTTACCAGAGGTGTTCATTTCATCCACAGAGCACGGTGTGCAGCACATCCACTACTGCCCTCGGGATCAGCACACCTTACCTTCACTGCTCCTTCCAAACTAATGCAGCTCCTCGTCTCCTAGAGCTGAGATTGTCAAAGCATTAGGCTTGTTTTGATGCGGCCGTCAGTCTAACCAATTGACTCGTCCTGTTCTCCCTGTGCAGATGCAGTTCCAGACCTGAAAGCCCACAGTTTTGGTTGTTAATCAGGTTGATGCTGTACTACAAGCGACTGGGAAGAACCTGTTCACCCGCCTGCAACTTCAGAAACAGATCTTATTGGATAGGTCAACTCAGTATTGTACAAAGTACAGCATTTAATTTATTAATCTATTTATTTCTTCTGCATCTTAACGTGGGCAGTATTATTTATAGGGCTATTACAAGAAGAATAAGATTTCTACCAACTGACCGGCTTCGTTTGAGTTTCTGGACAAGGCACTACATGTTGTGAATCCAATCACTGTGCCCTCTCTGCTACATTAGAGAGGGTTTTAATGGCTCTAATGAGATCAGAAACCACTCATGATAGTTCTTCAAGCAAGCACGTGATTTTCCAGAAGTTAGTTCCACTGGAAAATTCTTTAGAGTTCATGATAAAAATATCTGACTGACAGCTTTTATTAATAGAAAAATATATATTTACAATCAATACTGTTATCTTAGATTTGCAGCTCTTCCTATTTCTTGAGCTCAACTGAAAGTGCGACTGCTAAAAAATTCAAGATCTGTGCACGTATCCACGTGAGTTAAAACATGCACAGCCAGGGGTTTTGCTCCTGCCATACACAGGATCTCAACTGCAAACAGAAGGGTTTTTTTCCTTTTGCTCCGCAATTATGCTGTAGCATTCTTAGGATCTGTTTACAATCAGTTTAATGCATACATTCTTGGATATTTACGTGGCAATATCTGTTGCCAGGATGAAGGACCACCACAAACATTACCATACCAGCATCAGAGTTATGGGCACACCTGCAAAGTCAGCCTCAAGCTCCCCGAAGGAATACCTCAGGCCAGGTTGTGTTTGACTTCTCTAAAGAAAAACACACAACATTACAAATTGCTGAAGTTTACCCAGTGCTGCACAAGAAGGGATGGGTAGTGAACATCTATCCATGCTTGCTTATACTGCAGAGTTAAAATGAGTATTGGTTCATCACAAAAAATACAAACAGAAAGTAGATAGCTAGAGATACAAAGGCTTTGGACCAGCTGCTTTAAATACGTATGGTTGTAAAACATTCAAAATTCAACTTTGCATGTGCGTGTTGACATGAAAGTGAATCCCAAAACACAGAAACCTACTGGCTTCAAGGAACGAGCCCCATGCAATGACAAGTGGTCCAAGAACTGCTCCAACAGCCTACAGGAGTTGGGTGAGAAGTTATGTGCGCGCAGGCACTATGAAACAAACACAAACCAGACCACAGAGAACACGAAGCCCTGCTCTCAGCTCAGCACTGCGACTAACAGCCAGCAGACAGGATGCACGGCTTGTCGTGCTCGGCGTGTGTAAGCCCTGAGGGCACTGCCCTCCTGTCTCCAGGTAAAGCAGGGCTGCACCCAACGTGTGTGTGATTCTTTGTGAAGGTTCTTCTACAAGCTGCTCGGCAGTAGTATAGAAACTTTCTTTCCTGATGTAGCGAAGCATCTCAACTACATACATTGCACTTGGGCTTTTAAAGCACAGTCTTTTTTTTCCCCCCATCAATGCCGCCATCCTTACCTTCTTGCCAAGAAAAGAAAGAAAAAATATCTATCACATGAAAATATATTACCCTTTATCCTTGCCTGATCCTTCACTGATACAGGTGAATCAAACACAAGAATAATAATCAGAAGTTTCAAGAAGTCTTGAGAAAGGTCACAGAGACTGTCTACATACTACAGCACAATCGATGTAGGCTTACACAGTACTCAGCTTAGCTCTGAGAGATGCCAGAGAAGAATAACACAGAAATTTCAACCCCTCCAAACGAATGGTGTGGATCCAGAGCTAGTTTTGCTGACCTTAAGCCTGCAGGACTGTTTGTTCCGTTTCCATGCATCTGGTCCAAGCATGCATACGCTGTATAAAGTGGCTATTTGTTTCAAGGCTGAAGTGAATTGATTCCTCACAGTTTTAACAGTTAAAATGAAACATCCATCCATAAAAGGAACACATGGATAGCTGCATTTATGTGCCAGGAAAGTAAAGGAAGGGGCTGCAGATCTAGCATCCGGTAAAGGCTGGTGTGTAAAGTGAACACTGTAACATACAGCTTTAAAAAATACATACAAGAATTGCACATAGATCCATAGAAGAGAAGCACAGGCTCATAACTAGGGCTGTCTGCTTTCCATCACCTGGGTTAGAATATTCAGCATCACTTGTTCCTCTACATCCAAATGAGTTCTTCAGAGCGATTCAGAGAGCGATTCAGAGCCTAGCAATACTGAGCAAACACACCGTCTGTTCAACTGCAGAGGTTCTGGAGGAAACAGCCATTGGGTCAGGGAAGGAAGTCAGCAGATGTCTCTAAAAATGCAAAGCTCCTTCAGGTTGAATTTTTTCAAATTTTGCTTCTCATTCTCAGTAATTCCTGCTCTCGTCCCAAACCCTGCCTGCAATGATCTTCGAGCTATTCTGACAGCGTGCCATTTTCAGGGTGTTGTCTATAGCAACGTGAGCATACACTGGTTACAGCAGACAAGAGAAGTGCAGCCAAACACCGCTGTGGGAAAAGCGGATCACGGCGCTGTTAGTTGTGGCTGCCAAACTTAACAGCTCCCTCGATAATTAAACAACACTGGTTTTGCCCCTTGTTTGTACCCATCAGAGAACTGTGTCTGCAGTAAAAGTGTCTCCATGTGGCCTGTTAGCTACACGCAGACGAGCTCTAAACACTCCTATCTCCTGCCAACATGCCAGCAGAGCCAATTTCAGTCCCACTTTGCAATATGGCACAAGTGACAAGAGCAAACCAAAATAAAACAGAAGAGGTGGCTGTTATTTTCAACCCCAATTCATAGCAGTGATTGTCAGAGAAGATTATACATGGCCTGTCCGTTTCAAGTCAGGCTTTAGTGCCTTATGCGATGGAAGGGGAATTTCAATTGCCCACCATGTGTTGTATTTTTATGGTATAAATGTGGTTATAGCTACAGTACATCAGCTGTCCAGACTGGTGAGCGTCAAGTAGGGGAAACAGGATAGACTAAGTGTGCATATTCTGCTTTTTAATGCAGAGCTCTTAAGCCAAGGATAACAGTCCAATTAAGGCAACGTTGCTGAAATCAAGGATGAGATTAGAAAGGATGCGGGTAGGCAGTGTGTCAGGCAGAGGGGAGGGAAGAGAACAAAGCAAGGATGCTTACTGCCTGCTGACATGGGTGCAATCAGCAGGACAACCACACCTGCAAGGAAAAAAGAAGGCATAAAATGTAAGAGAGAGAGGAGAATCCGTTTGGTTGAGCCCAAAGGAAAGAAGAGTCCAGCCCAGCTGTGGGGGACCAGGTGAAAAGAAATTTTGCATGGGATGTGGAACGAAAGCAGTGGGGCAATGTGGGTCATCCATCTCCCATTTACAACTAATTCATCTCTGCTAAAGGTCACTGCTATTCACTACCAATGCTACATACAGAAATGGCAGAAGCTACCCAGAAGAGGAGGGCAATTTGTTTACTGTAGTTATAGAAATAGTGGTATCGAAGTTTGCTCTCCTTTTCATCCAGATATTTATCTAGCTACAAAGTGTCTGATCCAAATGCAGTCGTATGTATAAAACGAATCCCTAAGAGGCTTGGCAAAAAAGCAAAAGTTCTGTCATACTGGGTACAGGAGGCAATCTCTCCAATTAGAACCTATTTGCTCAGAGTTGCTGGCTTTGACATCTAGGCCTTTTTTTAAACACTTGTTCAAAGTGTGAGCCCTAGGGCAGGCTGGAGTGAGGGCTGGGCTGGAGGTGCTTCGCAAAAAGCAACAGGTCCTATAAACTAGTGCCGCTGCATGATTCTCACAATGCGATGAAGCGAGTCTACGGTCGCAAAAGCCAGATATTGACAACACAGCCAGTCTTCCAGAATCACTCCACAGTCCCTGTCAAAGGACTTCTCTGCAAACTTTATCATCAGCAGCGTCCTTTTGATGTCCAGCCAGTTCTGAAGTACAGCATCTTTCCGGGCTGGGTTGGAAGATGTTCTTAGAGCGTGGAACAAGTCCTCGCGTGGACCCCAAAGCAAACACTGAAGGATTCCCTTGGCTTCTGATATCAGGATCCTCTCAGAGGGGTTGGGATTCAGCAAGCAGCTGGCAAGTTGTTGAAGCCCTTGAGAGTAGAGGGAGCGGCAAGGGATCTTGGGGAGATCAGCATGAGTGTATTCCTTCTCCTTCAGCTCTGGATTCTCATCGAAGGGATTGGGTAAGTGCAGCATTTCGTAGATAAGGATGCCAGTCTGAAATTCATCGCACTTTTTGTACTGCGTCGCAGTGATGATTTCTGGAGCCAGGCGGGACTGATCCCGTAGGACCTCAGGATCTACCATATGACTCTTCTGCTTGGCCTGTGAGAAATTGCTCACTATCAACCTGGCTGGGCAAGCAGTGTTGGGACTGGGCTCCACAGACTCAGAGCTCAGAGGGCTGCCTCCTGGTCTAGAATGAACCAGCAGCAGGTTCTCTAGGCGCAGATCACAGTGTGTGATGTGATAGGGTTTCAGGTGCTCCAGGCCCAAACACAGCTGTAAGAGGAGAAGACAGACCTGCCTCTCATATAAATCTGGGCTTTTGGCATGGCGAGGAGCAGACTCTCGCACAAAATCTGCCACTGTTAAGTACGGCACCTCTCGTGTGATGACTACAACACGGCTGCGTGGCTTGCTGATGGTCCCCTGGTTACTTGAGCTGTCCTTCTGCGAAGCCTCTGGATTGGAAGGAGAGCCTCCGTTCTTTTGCTCAGGTTCTTGCTCTTCTTCTTGCTCTTCTTCCACCTCTGGTGCATCGGTATCTTCCCACGGAAGGAGGCGAACTGGCACTTCAGCAAGGAAATGGCCACAATCCTGCTGGATGTTAAAGTTGATAGCCAGACTCTGCCGGATAGACAGGCTGTGATAATACTGCTGGGACTCCTTCGCTTTGCTCTTACAAATCTGGGGGAAGAAAATAAACACAACAGATATAACAATTCATTTGTAAATTCTACATCCTTTTTGTAATGTGTCTACAGTCTAGCACTGTAATACAAGGACTTTGTGTTGAACTGACCTTGGCACATGAATGTGTTGCATTGGATTGGGTCTGTAGCTGCAGATCAATATGTGCAAGCAGCTCACCCTGTGCATGTAATACTGCCTGGAAAATACAATTCAGGCATGTTGTGCTTCCAGTCAGAAGAGCAGCTGATATACGGTAACTTTGCAGTGAAACCTACAATACAGTCAGTTGTTTATCCATATAATTTTATTTCCTGTTCTTCCCTCAGCTTTGTATGAAGCTTGAGCAACAACAACAAAATAACAGCACTAATATTTATAAATAAATATGCATAGAAGATCTGAACATCAGACGATTGCATGACTCAGAGTGGCATAACAAGTTACCACCTATCAGCTGAGCTAAATAACTGGATGCATGCTCCTTGCCCACTGTAATTGGAAACTGATATCCTACACACTAAAAAATCATCTCTTCAGTCAGGTGTGTGTGGGGGGGATGGAGAGATTTGCTCTGGCTCAGCAAACTCATTAGAAAATGGTACCTTAACTGCTTTCAATCATTTGTCAGCATCCTAAGCACACACTTAACATTTTGCTCTGTTAAGCCATATCTCATTGCTGCCCAGAAAGATCTTGATATGTACACGATCACCATAATTATCCTTATTAATTGCGTGCACTGTCATAACAACTGGAAGCTCCAATCTCCTCATGACAGCCACTGGACCACCTCTGTTGGGGGCTCTGTTCTAAGGCATTTACTCATCAAAACTGCAGTCCCACAGAGACTCATCTGTGTTGACTGCTGCCTGTTAACCACAGTTCTGCTAACTTCACCGAGACTGTGCAGAGCCTGTAAGTGCATGTTTTAACCTTTACAAGGTTAGAGCTGTACGTTGCCAGCTGGATGATCCCTATGAAATGCCTTCCCAGCCTACTTACAGCACCCTGGAAGGGAGGCGTCCTCTATCTCCCCTCATTTTTTTTCCCTGCTTTTCAATTCTGTTTTACTTTCAATCAATCTGATTGTCCTATCCTAACTGATACTAAAAATGATTGATTTCCATCGTTTAACACTGCACTTTTACACTCAGGAAAATGTAACTGTTCTGCATTTGGAAAACAGCCAGCCCTCATTACTCTTAGCGTTATTCCTAACCCTGTGCTTCTTGCTGCTCTTTTCTGGGTTTTCTTCCATTTAAGACCTCTCCAGCACCAAGGAGAACAGAACCTTACATATAATAATCACCGTTATCCCTCCAAGGGTGAAAAAGTTACTGATTCCACTGTTACTGTTGTGCAAAAAAACCTTCCCATCACTGTCAGTGATAGAGTCAGAATCCACAGCACAGCCAAATGTCCCCCAGCACCAGCTCTTAAATAAGAGATTTTGTTTCAGACTCCATCGAAAATGGAGATGCTAATTCCATGCCTACTGCAGGGACTTTTAGAGGTTATCTTTGTATCAACGGAACAGCAATTAGAAGACCAAATGGTATTTTGATTAAAATCAATACCAAAGCGACTGCTTTCATGAAAACAGCTTTTCCATCCTTATTCTGTTGTTAAAGAAGACAATAAAACCAAACTGTAATCCCACAAATGCCCAGCAACGACAGCTTTTGGACACTCCTCTCATTTCTCTTGTTCAATACATGCAAGTATATGGGCACATGAACAAGCATACTGTTATCTACTGAAACACGAAAGCTGAAATCTGATTAGAGATGTATTTCCTGCCTCTTGCTTTTTGTTTACAAACAACACGATGTGAGAAGTGGAAAAGGCAGCTGCTTTATTTAAGGCTGATTAAATTGGTGACTCCACAAACACTGAAATTTGTACACTAAATGTTCTGTAATTGACAAACAGGAATGGAAAGCTAAACCGTCTGGAAACAGCAGCTACAGACTGCAGTATGAATCAGACACCTGTCTGAATTCATAAAGCAGTGAATAAAAGAAAGACCAGCAGTAATGTGATGTGCTTTTAAGTGTCTGATTACTCTTCATTCTCCTGCTGAAATACAGATGCATGAGTCCAGGTAAGTACTGGGCTTTCAGACTGCAGAATTCAGATTCTCACTGTATCAATACTTCACCAGAATGGGGAAAATGTGCTGCAAGCAGTGGAGACACACAATATTTTCCTACTGATTGGTTCTAAGTCAGCTGAGAGAATGAAATTTCATTTACTAACTTTCACTAGATCAAATGGAGTCAGAAATAATAAGGGCTAAGAAACTTTTTGTGCTGTTTTATTATTTTCTATGTTGCACTTTATAGTCTGAACTTTTATCTTCCAAATTTGAAACAGAGCAGTGAATGCTGGCCTTTAATACCATTAATGTTTAATAACACAAGCCTTTGCATTTTGTATTGGAACAACCCCACCATCATCTACAACTATAATCTGAATGACTGAGATTCATAATTTGCAAAGTAAATGAAGCAAAGTAAGTTAGGCAAGCAAAGTCTATATTTACCTTTGAAAACATTTAGGGGCCAGGTTGTGAAATCTGATAGACTCATTAACAAGTATTTTAGACAGTGATGAATTGCAAAAGAAGCTGATACAGAGCTTTTCTGTTGGGGATGGTTAATGCTATCTCAAAACCGTGAGTTAATATCCAACCCAGTTTTCTGTGTGTGATTTGTCTGTTCCAGTCACCTATTGTTAAAAAAACGTATGCAGAAATCCTGTTGCTTTTTCTAAGCTATGAAGAAAGAGGCTGACCTGAATTTGGCAAGCCTTCTTTCTAATGCTGATAATGGGCTGGCTGTTCAAAAGGTGAAGCAACGTTAGTAGAAAGCCCTTCCTTATGATGCAAGAAAGCAGTGAGATGAAAGAAGAGAGATACGAGTATGAAGGAATGGGAATTTTCCACCTCCCTTTTCGCTGGTACCACAGAATGGCTTGGGTTGGAAGGGACCTCAAGGATCTCCAAGTTCTGATCCCCCCTGCTGCAGCCTGGGTACCAACAGCTAGATCAAGCATTAGATCGATCAGATTGCCCAGAGAGCCCCATCCAACCTTGAACACCTGCAGGGATGGGTCAGGCACAGCCCCTCTGGGCAGCCTGTTCCAGCACCTCACCACTCTCTCAGTGACTGACATCCAATCTAAATCTTCCCAACTGGACACAGAGCCATTGACCACAACCCTCTGGCTGTGACCTTCCAACCAATTTCTTATCCACTGAACAATCTACCCTTCAAATCCACCTCTCTCCAAGTCAGAGATAAGGATGTGGTGGAAAAGCATGAAAAAGGCCTTGCAGAAGTCCACACAGATGACATTGGTTGCTTTCCCTATGTCCACTGATGGCGTCTCTCCTTCACAGAAGGCCATCAGATTGGTCAGGCATGATCTGCCCTTGCTGAAGCCGTGCTGGCTGTCTCAGATCACCTGCTCATCCCTCATGTGCCTGGATATGTCTTCCAGGTGAAGCTGTTCCACGATCTTCCCAAGTACAGATGTGAGGCTCACCAGCCTGTAGTTCCCCAGCCCCTCATCCCTCCCTTTCTTATAAATGGCAGTGATGTTTCCCCTTTTTCAGTCATGGGGGATTTCACCTGACAGCCTCAGCTTTTCAAATACGATGGAAAGCAGCTCAGTAACCACATCAGCCAGCTCCCTTAGGACCCAGGGATGCATGTGGTCTGGCCCCACAGACTTGTCTCACGGGGTGATCTCAGACTTGGTATGTACTGGTCTTCTCTTCAGTACATCCACAGGAACCAAACTTTGGTCGTGTTTATTTGGACAGGACAAAATTCTTTATATACTGCCAGTTCAATATATATATATATATATAATTTTTTTTTTCTTTTTCTCCTTCACAAAGAAGCAAGATTTTAATGTTTCAGAGTTCTTAAAACTTGTTCTGCATTAACTTTTATTTTTCCATTATGGATCCACTATGTAGCCTACTGCGCCATAGGCTGGCTTCCATTTCACCAGCAGGGAATCTCATTTCCACTCTGTCCTATGCATTTTACAGGGCATCGGTGAATTTAAAGTAAGATGAATATTGTGGGAAATGAATTTACAAGTGCTGAAAATGAGAAACACAGAAGATCACAAAGGCTGCACCATCTGTGCTGCTCTGTTGTATTACACACAGGGACAACTGCAAATGAAATTCTGTGTAGAATGAAAGCTTGCTAATCCCAAATTGATAGCTTGTTCTTGGCACAATGTTTTCTTTCCGAGGAGGCCAGTTTGATCTCTGATTGACCTCATTTTCTTGATCTGGCCTCGAAACAGAGCTTTGACTTTTTAATGATGTGCCAGAACGCAGAATTCTGCTCTATTAGAACTGATCTTGGAAGGGGCTGAAGTTTAATGTGGGTGGCTTTATTTTGATCTGCAGCATGACGTTCTGGGGTGACATTTGAGAAAAGTTCTGCAGGCTCCACTAGGAAACCACCAAACACAGCACACCAAGTGACAAACCAAATATAACTGGAATATAATTGCCAGCTGCAACTAGGAAACTGTCAGCCAACACCAGTTATTTCTGCACTGCTCTACTTTATACACGGAACGGGAACCTTAGCAGAAATGTTTCACTGCACGAAGAAATTCTGCCACCCTGAAGCAATCAAAACAATGTATTTTTAATTGCTCGTTTGGAGCTGTTTGTACCTCTGCAAGTCCTGTTATCCTACCTGACCCTATGGCCAGACCACGTGTGGTGGAGGCCATAACCTCAGCTCTTTGATTTCCTTACATTTGCATGGACTCTGAACCATGATTACTGTGCGTGCCTATTATATTGCACTATCATTTCCTTGAGGGTTTGATACCGAAAGTAGAAGTTGTTTCCTTCCACTTCACTGACACATTAATTAACGCTGTCTAACCATTATTTATTCTGTGTAATTGCATTATTACTGTTTTTTTAAGATCCCTGGGATATTGCTGCCATATTAAGTCTGTTTAGGGATTGTAAGAACTGGACTTGTCCAGTACACTTTGTAGAGGAAACTGGTTCTCAATCCTGCCTTTATTTCTGTTTTGGGGCAAGAGGGTTAAAATGACAGAAACGTGCATTTATTTGAGGAGATGATGACATCATTTGGCTCATACAAAAAGTACTCATGATAGTAAATCTGGTACTAAATCTGAAACTAAATTCCAACAATCCCTGTGATATAAGAGCAACCCATTAGAAGATTTTGTAAAAAAACCTTTTGTAAATCAAAGCCA
The DNA here is from genome assembly GCF_987193195.1 of Phasianus colchicus. Taxonomy (NCBI): domain Eukaryota; kingdom Metazoa; phylum Chordata; class Aves; order Galliformes; family Phasianidae; genus Phasianus; species Phasianus colchicus. The sequence goes on along the minus strand of NC_143447.1, from coordinate 3,373,097 downwards.
AACTCAGCAACAGACATTAAAACAATGTTGAAATGTACTGAAATTCATCATAAGGGGAGAGATCCCCTAAATGTAGTTTAAAGTTGGCAGTGTAATTCAGTGTATTAGCATAGAGAATGCAATAATAAAAACAAGTACCAAAGAAGTGGCCAGCAGGGACAGGGAGGTGATTGTTCCCCTCTACTCTGCTCTTGTGAGGCCCCATCTGCAGTACTGCATCCAAGTGTAGAGCCCCCAGTACAAAAAAGACAGGGAGCTGTTGGAGAGGGTCCAGAGGAGGGCCACGAAGATGATCAGGGGACTGGAGCACCTCCACTATGAGGACAGGCTGAGGGAGCTGGGCTTGTTCAGCCTGGAGAAAAGAAGGCTGCGGGGTGACCTCATTGCAGCCTTCAGTACCTAAAGGTAGCCTACAGACAGGAGGGGAATCAACTCTTTGAAAGGGTAGATAACTGCAGGATGAGGGGAAATGGTTTGAAGTTGAGGGAGGGAAGATTTAGGTTGGATGTCAGGGGGAAGTTCTTGACAGAGAGAGTGGTGAGGTGCTGGAACAGCTGCCCAGAGAGGCTGTGGATGCCCCGTCCATCCCTGGAGGTGTTCAAGGCCAGGTTGGATGGGGCCCTGGGCAGCCTGGTCTGGCATTAAATGAGGAGGTTGGTGGCCCTGCATGTGGCAGGGGGTTGGAGATTCATGATCCTTGAGGTCCCTTCCAACGCTGGCCATTCTGTGATTCTGTGTTGATGCCCTATGAGGGTAACTTCAGAAACACTACAGAAGTAACAGAAGCACTGCTTAGATACTCTTGTTAGATAGAAGTGTAGAACTAAAGAGAGCCCAATCTGAAAGAGAAAATGAAAATACAACAGTAATCCTGTACGTGGGCCTTGCTTGGCTCACAAAGAAATCAGAAGGTTATCTGTAGTGAGACTATCTTCCAATATCACATCAACTGCAGGGGAGGGCATTTCCCAGAATAACTTCTCATCTTCACATGACAGCACAACAGCTCACTGTGACCTCCAGCTCAATGATACCGTTATGGACACGTCACTCATGGGACTGTCACATCTATTCTGCTATGATACATTTTTGTAGCCTGAGAACTATTTTTCATAACAACGTATGGAAAAAATATAGCAAAATATTTGAGCGTATGGCGTTGCCATGCTCTGCTCTTACTGGCTTTGTGCAAGGGGTCTATCCTCTGCCTAAATGCTTTAAGTAAAAGCACGGGTCCTGCCTGTCAGGCAGTACTTTCAAGGCACACACACACACTGTGTGAAGAGGAACCACAGTGGTGATAACCCAAATCTGCCCATGTAGAAAATTACAACTTTGAGTCCCAGAAGCAGTGTTGTTTGTATCACTGTATTGAAGCTGAGTAACACCAAACTCGATTCTGCAACCAGACCAGATTGGCAGATAAATTCACCATCTTATTCATGATCTTTTCTCAGCTGCTTTGTACCACTGGGCATGGCATCCACACAGCATCCGTATCTAACTTCAAATCTTTCCCAGAGGAGGGCCTTGGTTACCACAGAAATGCAAATGACTGTGCCCACAAATCTGCCTTGAAAAAATGCCCTTTCAGATGAAGGTGTCAGTTGCAACAACCTTACCTTTCTGTTATTCACTTATCTTTCCTGTAAGCAGTCATGCAGGAGTGACAGCAATGTTTTGTTCCCTTAAAACAGCACCTTTCTGAGAATGTCAACGTGCTCTATGAGGAATAATGACTTATGTCTCACACCTGTGCTGGGTAATAACTGCTTTATCTCAGTTTCAACGAGGAGGAGGCAGGAGGTCAGTGATTTGCTCAAGGACATACAGGAAGTCTGATGGACCCATGACTCTCAGCTGTCTTTCTCACTGTCCTCCTACCCCATAAACACTGAGAACTGGAGAGAGGCAGAGCTCAGAAAAAATAACCAATATAAAACCTATGAAGTATCAACACCTAGCGAGATAGCTGCCAACTGTCCATTAATGTAGAGCTGTAAGTCCAGTAAATCTCACTTCTTTTATGGACTTGCTGAACAACCACCTAATCACAAATCAATTGTTTCTTTAGCAAAAGGCAACAAAGCCAAAATGGACAAGTTCAGCTTTTTTATCATTTTCATGCTATAGTTCATAAGGTAGCAATGATGGCCAGACAGATTTTGAAAGGCTGGTCGTGACAATTTAAGAATCAGTATGGCAACAGAAAGACATACAGCTCTGGAGTTTGCATTTAAAACTACACGGCTCTAGAAGTGGAAAAAATTTAAGTCTTCCATAATTAAGAGTGCTGATTTATTATTGTCAGATTTAGTATTTGAACACAGGTTAATCTGCGTGCAGGTGAATATTTAGTACAACAAATTCCCAGAAAAGTGCTCACCAGCCTTAAAATAATACAGCTTTCTCTTCAATATTTCGCTGAACAATGATCCTGCTAAAGACCGAGTTGCACTGATCTTCTTTTAATAATTTTGGAGTTGCAATAAAAAGAGATGAAATTTCAACAGCAGGTACCAATGCCAGACGTGGCTCCTGACAGAAGGAAAAACCTTTGTCCCTTTGTCTTGGGATTCTTATTTTTCATGCAACGTTACAAGTAATGCTGTAGGACCAACCACACCTGGGGGCATTGCAATCATGGTTATCGTTGTTACAATTTGTCACTGATGTCTAGGGTCACCACTATTCAAAACCCCTCTTACCTTGACCGCGTAGTTGTTGAGAGGATCTTTTGCATAAGAAGCCGGGTAGTAAACTGCATCACCTGCCTCACAGCATGGCTTGTCGCTGGTGAGCCTGAAATCCGACCAGCTGTCTACTCCAAATCGCAGCTGGTCTTTTTGTCCGGCCATGAACAAATCTTCACATTTAAGTGCCAGCTTCTTCAGCGAATCGGTGTGAAGGTTTCGGATTTTACCTACCACTTCTTCTCGATTTTCAATTCCTCGATAAAGTGCTTGCCTCTGTGGCTTCTGGACACCTCTGCTCTGCTTAGACTGCGAGATACGTCTCCCCGTCAGAGACTCCATGCTATTGGAACAGCGGTCCTTAATACTGATAGTGGTTAGGCTGGAAACACTGTTAGTTGCTGAGGTGGTTGTCCTTAACTTTTCTGTAGGTCTGTCCAAGGAATCTCCCGACTCGTTGTCCAGCGCCTTGAGCTCCAAGCTGACCGAGGAGCAGGCGCTGCTCGCCTCCCAGTTGGTGTCAATGTCATAGGTGGGATTGGCCACAATGCACAGATTGTTCTCAAGAGCTTGCTTCTGGAGATCTCTGGGACTGGGCTCTGTGTTAGCTCTCAAAATCGTCTTTTTCGGCAGTGGAGGTGGTGTTGGTTGTAAGTTGTTCAGTGTCTCCTGCTCTACTATTCCTCCAAAGGCAATGGCATCGTCCAAAGCTCCCTTCGGCTGCCTCGGCTGTTTTGGAGGTATCATGGCTGCCCTGGACTGTCCTGTGAGATAAGAAAATAACAGTAACTCAAGATTAAAGTGCTTTGCATCTGCTGCTCATATTTGCACTATGCGAACAAGTTTAAGAAGGGAAAAGAAAGAAGCTGACTAGAACCCCCTCCTCCCATTTGGACAATAGCTGCATACATACCTGAACTAATGAGAAAGCAAAAGGACTAAGTCAGCACCGTGCATCTATTATCACATACAGCCAGTCTTTCTTTGACCTTGGCATGTGTATTAAAATCAGTTCCAGTGCTGACACTGCTTGCATTTTATATCACGTAGCACCAATTACAAAATGTGCAAGCAAAACCCAAAAATGAGTTTTGGCACTCTGGCCAATTTCAGCTTCAGTCGTTACGCTCAGGCTCCCTCAGTTCCGTCTGCAGCCAAACATCTGTAATGGGATCCTTTACTTCCTATTCCGATGGACTGAAGCGAGGGGTGGGTGCTGCTGAGTGGCTCTGTGTACTATTTCTGTGAAGGTACATTTCTCTAGAAAGCGAGGTGATCTTTTTTATATATCCTCATAACAGTTTCTAAGGAACTCGATCGCTTTGATGTGAAATGTGCTAAAGGGGCTGAAAGCATTGTTTCACAAGGTGGAACAGAACAATTCCCAGACAAACACTGTAATGTAACAGCTTCAGCAGATGTGTCAGAGAGGTAAGATTGCTCTAGCAGACGCGTTAGTTGAAAACAAGGAAGTTGCACCTCCTTTCACAGAGGTTGACAAGCATGTTGCTACTGGTTTCAGAGAGAGCAGGATCATAGTTTGATATTACAAAACCATAAATATCTTTTACCCACCAATTTAGAAAAGCCACCCATCCCCACCCAGACTGTTCTCAAATAGGCTTCCTTTCCTGACTGGCCACAGGCCCCCTTGCTGGCAATACTGAGTTCACAGACACCCTGACAGAGATTCAGTCCAGAGATTCCACACAGCAGTTTCATGTACCAACGCATGGGATTTCCACAGAGAGACCAGTTTGAAGGTGCGTGCTTCCAGAGAAGATAAGCTGCTGCTGCTGTGTTTTGGATGGATTTTGGAGTGGATAATTATGTTTAATAACTGCCAGAGTTCTTGGAAATAAAGAATAACTGACACCGATACAAGAGAAGTAAATCAAAACCAACAAACCAACCAACAGCTCAACAGACCAATGAATGATCAACTTGCTGCTGCTTGGGACAATTGAACAGTTGTCACACAGATCAAAATGAGACTTTTCCCCTCTTAATAATCAACTGTTGTTTTCAGAAGAATTATTCCATACGTTTTCTCCTGCTGCTATGAGGATCACTGACAATCACAGTGAGGTGGGGAGCTGATATCTACAGCTGTAGCACAGCAGCCATGAAACATGACTGTGCACTGCAGAATTTCGGCTGAGCATCTTTACCAAGAAGGGAACAGCCCATAGAAATATGTTTGACTGCCCTGGTAAGATATGGTACGTGCTGAATCCTTAAAGAGAGAACCATATCCACAAACAGAACAGTCTTGAGCCTTCAATTTCTAACATTCATTCTCTTTTCAGTCATTCCAAGGAGACATCAGAAGCGACAGTCATATCTCTATCTTTTGTTTAAGCTCAAGAAACCCCCAGAGAAGCCAGATGGATTTTGTGATAAGCCTGGATATTCCAATGTTTACAAACTGCATCTTGAGCAGGAAATTCTGTTAACTTGGTATTTGCATTGGTTGTGGATCTTTTCAGCCTGACTGTCAGGAAAAATTGCATAGGACTGCTCCCGTGGGAACAGCTCCCGCTTTTTAGCTCACATATAATAAAATGTTCAAAGGCTGGAAAGACTGGAGAATCCCTGTGTATCTCTCTCACACCATCGTGAAGGTCACTTAAAAAAAAATTAACACTCGGGATCCTCTGCTGCTCCTTTCTGACCTTTGTACTGCAGTGTGTGTGCCCTACACAGCCTGCTCCCCTCGCCCTCCTCAGCCCCTAACACTGCTGCCAGCTGAGCAGGAAAGAAACTGCATCAGAAATGCAGTTTTTGTGAGGAGTGCCACGATTCACAGTTGGAAGCAGAGCTGATATCTGCGTGCCGGAATCACACATCCAAATGCACAACACTGAGACAAGTTCACTTCTACTTGGGGTCCATTTTTCTTGCTGATTCAAACACGTCGTCTTATGCAGCAGTTCTTTGCTCTTACCAAATCCGTGCCCTCTGTCCTCCCACTGACATTCTGTATCACAGATCACTTCTGTTTTATGACTGTTGACCTCTACCCCATATGCTAAAATAGATTATTTGGTGGGTTTGGACAAAGGCTATTATTCCAGGAGGCAATTTCCTAATTTGCCTTGTCCGTGTGACTCCTAAGCTTGCACCAGTGAGAAAACAAATCAGAGTGGCAGCAGCTGAAACCCTCTCCAAGAAAGGTAAGATTTATAAGTGTTTCTTCCTGACTCTGTATTTCCTGCCTGCTTTAATGGCCCTGTCCTACAAAAGCCATTCATACAGAGGAGTGCTGCCACTGCAACCACTGACTTTCACTGCTAGCAGCTTCTGTACAGCTTTTGGAGCTCACATAAAAACATAACCAGAGGAGCTTTTATAACCAGAAATCAACCTTTCAGATGTCTGGTAGGGTAGCAGGATCCAGAGAACTGCAAGAACAAGTCATTATGTAGTTTCTTTTTCAAGTATTCCCAACTCAGGAAAATGAGCTTGTGAAGCATGCCATGTTTCAGTGTAGCTCCTCACTACAAGAACCAGTTTTCCATACTGAAAGCTATCCATGCAGGTTAAGTGCCTGACAAACACTACCTGGCCTGCTTTTATGCTGACTTCTTAACGCAGGGCATTACTTTCATGCCCAGATGGCCAGGCCTTCCAGCTCAGCCTTTCCCAAGCATGGCATGGATACAGCACGCACATTCTTTACATCATTGCCTGGGAAGAAAAACTTTGTCTTCAGTTTTGTTCCTGCTTGAAGGCACAAGAACATTCTTTTGCACACAAGTACTGGCAAAGCATTTGCTTTTTTTCTTGCCTACCACTTCGTTCTCCCCTTGAATGCTTCACTCAGCTTCCTCAACTACTGCACAGACTCTCCAACCTTACGACCCTGCAAGATGAAAGGAGGAACAGGCACAATATCAAGCTACCACTTAAAGATCTCTCAAGTGGCTTCTAGACTGTTCAGAGGCTGAAAAAAAATTAACTCTTTATAGACAGCAGCTTTATGGAGAGCTTTAAGTAGTTCTACAGTACAAAATCTTCCCCTGCAGAATCTTACTACACAATTTAAAAGTTAACGCAAATTAAAAAATTACAAATTAAATATTAATTAATAGTCTCTGGACACCATGCAGAGGTATGAAATTCTAAATCAGCCCTAAAACAGATTTTACTTTATTTTTCTGGGTAACTGATTTATCATTCTTACAGAATTTTCACATTTTGCATGGCCAAGAAAAGCAAGCATGAATAATCACACACATACAACATGGGGAACCAACCTTCCAAGACAAAATCTATCAAAATCCCAGCAGAACTAAAGCGAAATCCATGGATCCTGTACTCTAGAGACCAGAGAGGGAGAGGAATTTTTGAGTGGCTCCTTATGTGCCTGCAGGGAACCTGAGACAGGGCTGGGCAGACCGCATGGCTGCATCGTAACATCTCATCAATAGTTTGAGACTGCACACAACAACTCTGTAGTGATGGCTTGGCTGCTGTCATGGCAGCTGAGGGTTAAAAATGAGATACACATAACCTCTCTACTCTGATTGAAGTTTCCACCTATTGATACACCCAGCAACACCCTGAGCTCTTCTACACCATCACTGTGGTGGGATCTTTTATTTCCTAAAAAATCCCAAGTCTGTTATGTTGTATCCAATTCCCAGAAGACAATCCCCTATCTTGCAAGGCTTTCCTGCGTTGTTTTAATTCCTTTAATTTACACGTTAGATGAAGTAACAGCTACAACTTGCATTTTATTTTACTTCTATGCCTTGTATAGCTCTGGCTTGTATTTTATAAATGAGCTTTGTCAAGCTTTGCATCTGCAGTTCAGTACCTGACAGATAATTGCTCGCAGGCAGGACTGCAAACTGCTGATGGGACAACTGCTGTGAGAGAAGTGGAGGGCCAGAACCAAATGTATTTGAGGACAGTATTGCTGTCAACTATGACCTCACTGCAGATGAAAATTTACCAATCCTGCTGTTATTTCAGTTCCTAAAATTTCATGTAACATGTCACAAGAGAAGACGAGACACTTATCAAAGTAAGGATGTGATATTGTTTGCTTTTCCATAAAAAAGAAAGAGCGTGTATTACAATAGTATTTAAAAAGGCAAACTTGTGCATTATGTTGCAAATTGCTATGTTCATTGCTGTAGCAAATTGCTGTATGTTTTCCAAACTCCGACACAGACTGCAGTTCGTAACCATAAAAAGGTAACTGTAGATACAATTGCAGCTGAAACAAAAGCAAGCATAATTTAACTCAATTATCTTACATATTTCCTTATTATCCTATCTCTCATTTACACACGTTGGTATTTGTTAACTCCACAAAATATACCATTTTGCTGCTGGGGTGGTGGAAGAGTGCAAACAAGCAGGAGTTGCTCTGTGCCCTTACCTACTCATCCTGTGATGGCTATCTGAATTCTGGTGAAGCCGCTCGAATAAACCAGGAAAAAGCTTGAACTGCAGCCAGAGAACACAGTGCCATTTAGGGTAGCATTGCTTTTAACAACTAGCAGCAAGCTTGCCAAGCCAGGCTAAGTCAAGCCTACAAGTTACTTTAACTCTTTCATATCTAAAATTTACTCTGGTGAAGCTGGATGTGACCTGAGGATAAGATTTGGAATGAAATGCTCATCTCCTTCCTTCTCAGAGACCCCCTGAACCTGGTGGGTTTTGTGCATGTCCACAGATGAATGTTCCACAGTTTCTCTGGGCAACCTGTTTCAGAGTTTCATGATGTTTTATAATCGCATTTCACACGAGTTTACTGCTCTCACTTTGTGAGACACTGTGGGAAGAAAAGAGGCCTACAAACAAAAGCACTTCTAACTGCCATCAGGTCTAACAGCTTGCAGAAGTGAACTCAATTGAGTAAAGATTTAAATAAAAGAATCACAATGACACTACTTTGGATATGAAATGCTCCTCTTCGCTGTAGGAGCACTATGGCTACAAAACAGCGACCTCCTCGTGAGCAGTGCTATTTCATGCATTAAATGTTACAGTAGGCTTCATCCTTTTATATGTTGGTCTGGTTAGGATTATGGGCTAACCTGCCATCAGCAGTTTTATGTAGGTAGATTTACTGTCTAGACCATATCTGTAATGTATTTATGTCCTAAATATGGAAAACATATTGATGCTGACCTATACCAATATACTATATATACTATATCAATGAATGGAAAGTAATTAATTAGGTCTTTGGATAATTCCACCATAAAAATCTAAATTTTAGTTGCTCTTGAATTACAGGTTCTTGGTAGATGTTGCTATCATTCTTTGGCAGGGTATTTTCCTTTTTCTGCTTCATAAACAGTAAATTTAAATTTAATTATGGTTTATTTTAAGAACAGGCAATCTCAGCCCCAAATTCGCATTTCAGCAAAAATATGCAACAATATTGCTAAATATTGAAGAACTGTATGCACCTGATGGTTTAAAACTTTGGTCCCCAATCCCTCAAACATGTATGGACATGCCAAAGTCTTGTATGCCTGAGCCATCTCAGTGCAGTCAGTTTATTCTTGTATTTACATACTCCTAAAAATAAACAAATGAGGGATTTTTGCTCTTCTAGAAAGCTGGCTGCAGGTACTCCTAAATTCACAGTACTCCAAACCAAAACGCTTTAGAAAGCAAGGTGCATCATATTGTTACTGTGCTTTGGAGGATGCTTATTTGCCTTCCATAGAAGCCCTGTGTACTTGCAGTTTTTAATATAACTCAGGAACTCAGTGGTAGCTGAGCCAATGGTGCAGTATTTTCAGGATATTCCTACTTCACATTTATACAAAAGAACAGAGATAAACTCTCAAACTGGGATAAGAAAGGCTCTAGTCAACAAAAGATGACTGCAGATGTTTCAGCAGTTAGTGATGCTGTAAAATAAAGGGTCCTCTTTTCTGCTAAAGTTTGGAAAAACACTGAAATTAATTAATGTTTTCAAAACATTGATAATTTAATCTGTATATTAAGGCTCTTTGATAAAATTCCTCCAAATAGATCATAGAATGGCCTGGGTTGAAAAGGACCACAGTGATCATTTGGTTCCAACCCCCTGCTATGTGCAGGTCACCAACCAGCAGACCAGGCTGCCCAGAGCCACATCCAGCCTGGCCTTGAATGCCTGCAGGGATGGGGCATCCACAGCCTCCTTGGGCAACCTGTTCCAGTGCCTCACCACCCTCTGGCTGAAAAACTTCCTCCTGATATCCAACCTAAACCTCCTCTGTCTCAGTTTGACTGTTCCCCCTTGTCCTATCACTATCCACCCTCATAAGCAGCCATTCCCCCTCCTGTTTATACACTCCCTTCAAACACTGGAAGGCCACAGTGAGGTCTCCCAGGAGCCTTCTCTTCTCCAAGCCAAAACAACGTGTCTTTGAAAAGCATCTCTAAGACATTCTTAGAGCCTCTCTGAGACCTAGTAGAATCATAGGAGAGAAAGCCTTTGTGTTTGTTCAGTCTTTACTTTCCTGGCTGTATCCCACAGAAAGAGGCAAGATAATTTAAACTTCTTTAAATATAAATTACAAGTGTATCCTTAGGAACCAGCTTCATGAAAGCGTATTAAGTAACTTGAAAGACAAAGTTCTTCACACACGCACTTGGATCTAACTCTTATTTTCCTCTGTAAGTATGCACTTACCTAAATTGCTGTACGTAGCACTGCAAGGATTCAAGTCAGAAGGATGTGGAGCTTCTTCTTTGTCTTCCTCCCCCTGCGGGGCATGGACAGCTGACACTGGTATGACCGAAGCACTGCCACCATTGTCCTGCTTCACAAACACGGCTCTTGGGACACGGGGGGACAAGTCCTCCAGCGTGGTATCATCGGGCACTTGACTGAAAGAAACAGAACAAAATCATTTGGAGACCAGGGCCAGACCCTAATGGCAAAACATCAGAACGTGCATTACATATAAAGGGAAGGAAATTAAGAAATAAGCTCCTTTTGCCCAACTCTTCTTTTAAGAATAACTTTCTAAAATGCTTATTTTTTTCTTACTAAGGTGAAACAACTTTTGACTCAAATAGTAAACATAATTCCCACCTTTCATACAAAACAGATAATGAAATGTTTTACAGCTGACTACAATCAGCACATGTATGCAGGAATGACTCTGCATAAAGGGTGTGGGACTCATACAACAGTGCCTTTTACCAGTTAGAATAATTTTACCTAAACCAAAGATACTGGGGTACAGTGAGGGGGCTGTAAGTATTAATAAATGCACACAACTTTAATAATGCGTTTTCATATACCGATAGGATTTGGGGAACAGGCTTTGGGAAACCTCGCTGTCAATTTCCCATCTAACATTCCCCAGGATTAACATCCATCTTCTCGTGTATCAGGACAGTCACAAAGGCCAGGAAAACATTCCTCTGTGCCTGCTCTTAGCTATGAACTTCTAATCGAATTATGATTACATGTAGCACAGAACTACAAATGTGATGGGTTCAATCAGCTTTCATGGACCTATTTACAGCAATAGGATTTAAAGATTATACATAATATATCAAAAAAAGCACTGTGTTCGGGTTTATTAAACAAACAAGCAGTGCTGTTGAAAATGTGGCAGCAGGTATCAATAACGTGCCAGATAAAAACACGTTGGAGATGGACCAAAATATTTCTGTATTTTTATGCTCTCTCACTCACTGAAACAAATACTGATGATACCAAATCTTCAGAGCCTCTGTCCTACCCACCAGTTCTCGTTATTCCACCCTGACGAAATTGAACAGGAAAAATTTTAAGTACTCGTGCCTTCCATAAGGCTGAGCACCTCCTCCAAAAGATGCACCACAGCATGTAAAAAGGTGTTTAATTTTTATGCCAAACGCAACTTCTGATGAGCAGCAACAAAAAATCTGCTTTTTGAAACAGGCAGAGCAGCTGAGTCTCCATGGTACAAACCCATACAGTGGGAAGGCAGGCTGAACCCTCGAAGAGTTAAGTTAAGAGATAAGCACAGGTCTTCCCATTCTAATCCCAAGCCAAAATACTGAAAATCATGATACACAACCTTCTAGCAATCCCAACCCGACTGCAAAGATTAAAACATGCCAGCAGTTTGCACAACACAAGGCCCCACGGATGGCGCATGCTGTTCTGCCCCCAGCCTCACGAGCTGTAACTGCAGGCGGTTGCAAACAAAACTCATTAGAACTTGTTAGTAAAGAAGGAAATGGCACCACTTCAAACAGCTGCAGCCTTGAACCAGCGTTGAAAATTTTGTTCATTTTTAGTACCGTGCATAGCAATGGTGTGAAGGACATTCCACGTGCCCTGAACAGATCCACACGAAAGAGTTAACCTACGGTAATACCGGAGCAGAGCGCATGTGAAATTAAAGCAGTGAAAAGGCTCTTAAGATGATGAGAATTAAACTAAAGACCTACTCAGGTAGTTGCTGCGAATTGCATACATACCCGCGTTGCTCAGTAAGGAAGTTTTCTTTCAGAAGGAAGAGTTTCTAAGAGCTCTGCCATGGCCGCCCAGCAGTGCTAGCACGGCTCCAAGTCACGGCTTAGTATCCACTGGTGTGGTACAGAGCAGACTCATTCTCCATACCAGACACATGCAAGCACATACGCTAAACCTAAGCTCAAAAGCATTCTGCCAAACAACGTAAACCAACAGCGCCAAGGAAGAAAGAAAAAAAAAAACCAACTCACCCACTGTACTCACTCACACAATTCCCCATTAAAGGAAATTCTTTCAGGGCCTTCTTGAGTCTTTTAATCATGTCTTGAAACTCTGGCGAGCCATTGATTCCACAGTGTTCTGATGCGCTACAAGTTGTGCAAGCTGTGAGCAACAGGCTGAACTCTGCACAGAGTGATACACCTACTGCACCTTCATGTTTACCTTCGGGGGTTGGCCCAGGGACTTGCCAGAGCGCCCCAGGAGAGCACTGAGTTACAGCCCTGCCTTCTTAACTCTTCCACTGCTTCCGTGCATGGAAAGCAGGTCACAAGCTACTGCATCAGGGTTTTGGTATGACAGCTATGGTCTTAGTCATGTTAATTAGTTAAGGAAAAGCAGGTTCGGATTTCAGCCGGGGTCTGAAGAACTGAGGCGAGCCCACTGTTAAAAGTAAGTGAACATCCTGAGCTGGTATTCCAACCCATTTCAGTGTCCGAACCAAATACATGCTGAATTGCAGCAAGGAGATGTCAGCCATGAAATCTGTGAGGAAATGTTTCCCTGCAACTCAACAGAAGTGAGAGAGAGATCCTGAGAGATGAAGCATACGTATGCTGACTCAATGAGCAAAAAGCCAGCCTGTAATCATCTCTGTCCTCACACAGGGGGAACAAAAGGGGAAAACCTCCTCGCTCATTACACTACAAGAACCAAAGGCACGACTGCTTTTGCTTCGTGCAGTTGTCTAAACAGTTAAAAATACATTAATGTCCAAGAAAAGTAGAGCAGAGTGTCTGATAAACAAACTGTTCTTTGAGATCAGAACCATTAAAGCCTGATTTTTTTATAAATTCATGTATTCTTGTTGACTGCCAGTGATACTGAAAGCTATCCCCTTATTTGGGATATTTATAGATATTTTGCCAGGGTGGATTCTTTGATGCCTTGCGTAAGAGCACACATTTAGCTTCTGCCATAGAGGGTGCAGTCTCCCCTGTCCGAGCCTTTTACTGTTCCCTGCTTTATTTCAGAAACAAACTTCACAGGAAATGAATGACTTCCCTTAGGGAGCCCTGCTCCTCAGGCACACAGGGCAGAAACCACACGATTCTGTTCACGGAGGGAGGAGCCCTCCATACACAGCCAGCACGTGTTTTCTCAACAAGCTGAAATTATGCATGGCAAAAAAGCTTGACATAGCAATGACTGTCCTTCAGATAACACACTACTGAAAGCATATACTTGAGATTTGCACGTGTACAAGCTCAAAAGTGTTTTAAAAGCAGCTTCCTGCGGGGTCAAATGCCTCCACTTCTTCCCTCAGCTTATCCTGCTCTATAGTTTCTGTAAGATGATGTGGCCTAACCTGCCTCTGTCTCCTGAGAACAGGAAATGTGTTATTTTTTATAAGGACAGTGGCACCACAGCTACTGTGTGACCCAGATTTTGCTCTGCTCGATGCATGCCTTCTCCATCAGTGATTAATAAACAGCAATGGACACGAGGCAGAAAAAGAAGTGAGTGATTCTGGAAGTGTACTCATGGGCCTGGGTCAGATCTAAAGGTCAAACTGAGGGACAGCAGTCCTGCATAATGCAGGCCTTGTGTCCGAGCGGCAGAAATTAGTGACAGAAGCACAGCAAAGAGTTGACGTGGCCCTGTGCTCAGCTCAGACTCCAATTATTTTGGTGTCCACTCCTCCCCAGTGGATATCAGCAAAGCAATAATCCACTGCGCTCACACAGTTTGAGATGAGAGAGCCTGACGAAAAAGATTACTTAATTTTACACAAAAAACCTGAGAACTTGTAGATACATTTAGTTTCAAGGAGATCCTTGGGAGACCCCGTCAGACCTTAGCAGTTTTCAGCTAACTAAGCCAAACCAAATCCTAAACGCACTGATTAATGCTTGAGGAAAAATGCACAGAGGTTAATGGTTTGGAGGTGGTCAAAGGCCAACTTACACCGAAACCTCCATCCCAAGCACATACCGCTTTATCTCTGCAAATCACAGTTCTCTGTGGGTACAGAAAATCCCTTCCAGTGCCTCGTGCACTTCAGTTTCCATCACTGCCATGTGGCAGCCACAGTCACTTCAGAGGGAGGCGAAGGAAGCTTTACAGCTGGCAATCCGCGACAGCCGAGCCACAGAGTTTATTCCCAGTTCTTATTATTTACAAGTTAGCTTATTCCTGAAGCATGACAATTGGTACTCATTTATTATTGCTTTTAAAAGTCTTTGTAATGCAATGTTTGCATGGATAATGGGAATGCATTTCCTAATCCAGCAGAGACGTCCTGCTAAGCTCTTCAGTGTCAGTGAAACTTAATGGCAATGAGTTCCACAGATTAACTGTGCATAACGAAAATCACTTTTCTTTGGCCATTTTTACATCTTCAGTCTTCCCATTTTACAGATTGCATTAGAGGAGTTAAGAATTTTCCATTTATTAATCAAAATTTGTAAAATAATGAATGATAATCATAGAATGGCTTAAGGGAGCTTAAAGATCACCCAGCAGCAAACCCCTTGCCATGGGCAGGGTTGCCAACCACTAGACCAGGCTGCCCAGGATCCCACCCAACCTGGCTCTGAATGGCTCCAGAGATGGGGCACCCACAGCTCTCTTGGCAACCTGATCCAGTGCCTCACCATCCTCTGAATAAAAAAAATTTCTTCCTAACATCTAACCTAAATCTATCCTCTTTTAGCTCAAAGTAATCCCCTCTTATCCTATCACCATCAGACCATGTAAAAAGTTGGTCTCCTTGCTGCTTGTGAGCTCCCTTCAAGTACTGGAAGGCCTCAATGAGGTCTCCTGGAGCCTTCTCTTTTCCAAGCTAAGCAAACAGGTCACTCAACTCTTCTTCATAGGGGAGGTGCTCCAGCCCTCTGATCATCTTTGTGGCCTTCCTCTGGACCCACTCCAACAGCTCCACATCCCACTTGTGCTGGGGGTCCCAGGTCTGCACACAGCACTCCATTGGGGCCTCACAAGGGGTAGAGTATAGGAAAACAATTCCCTGCCTTGCACTGCTGCCCACTCTTCTGCTGGCCTTCAAGGTTGTGAGAGCACACTGCTGGCTCACATCCATCAGGACCCCCAAGTCCTTCTCAGCAGTGCTTCTCTCAATGAGTTTTTCTCCCAGTCTGTACTCATATTTGGGATTGTCTCGACCCAAGCACAACACCTTACACTTGGCCTTGTTAAACCTCACATGGACCCACTTTTCAAGCCTATCCAGGCCCCTCCGGATGACATCCCATCCTCCCGTTGTGTCAGCTGCACCGCACAGCTTGGTGCCATCAGCAAAAGGTTTTGGATTCATGTGACAGCCTTTCCTTAACACCAGTGCAAGCAGTCCTGTAAAATGGGGAAGAAATCCTCTCAAGTTTTAATTACAGACCTACTGTGGTTTTAAAATTGTGTTTTCTAGTAGGGTGGTTTCAGAACCACCTGTGGAATCTGCAGGACGGGATCAATGACAATGAGAAAATGGGATGTGATAATGGTGATTAATCCTGCCTATCTCTGGACCTACATTTTTGAAGACCAGCAACTCCAATTGTGCTTTTACTGTGTAATCTGTTACATTTCCTGGCTCCTGACCCACTAAGTCAAGCAAGTCTGTGTGTAAGCTCTATTCCTATGCTGTTCAGCTTCACAAAGTCCAGGGCACGGATGATGCGTGCTATGGCACAGCCTACCACCCCAGTTACTTTTATTTTTTTCCTTACTTAACAGCGATGTAACAAAAGCAGCTAAAAATCTATGGTAGAGCAAACCCACACAGGGCCCTTTAAGTCCTGGTGATCCAAATTACCTCATTAGAGTTGTCTTTCTCAGCTACCTAAATGTGGAAATTTGATTCCTAATTCAGGTTGTTGGTGTAACACTGGCTTACTGTAATTTACAGCAAACAGTTTGAACAGTATTCAGCAACCTCAAGACAATCAACACATCAAAAAGCATCTAAGGACCAGTCATTGTCCTCTGATACCCACAGAACTCATTAAAATGCCCCGTAAAATTCCCACAGGCTATTTTTTGACGAATATAGCCTTAAAGAAACCCAAATTGTCGACGTAGAAATATGCTTTTTAAGGAAAACGTTCAAAACAAATCTTCAAAACATACACAACCGTGGACACTATGGGCATTTCACTCATTTCAAAAGGTGTAACAACGGCAGGGCTCTTCTGTAGCTATGAGCCAAGAAAATTCATGTCTGTTGATGGTTAACCTAGTTCCAAATCCTTTTGACCATCGTCTTAGGAGTGAGGTTAGTAATCCCAGCTTTAGCTATGAAGAAATGCTTTCCTACCTAAACCAGAGTGGAAAGGATACACAGACCTGACTGCTTGCAATATTCCAGTAAACATACAGTTTTATCTTTAGTTTATCCAACTCTGGCCCATACAGCCTATAAAGGAAAGTCAGGAGTGACTTGTGGCTGTGAAAGGAAACTGCTCAGCTTAATACAGAACTGGAATGGAAATGGCTGCACACAATTCACCTGTACCTTGATTTACAAGATGCTGCAATCTACAAACAGGGCTGAACGATTTTAGTTCAGTTCTGATGTGGTTTATGAAGATGGGAAAGGAAGAATCAGAAGGCAGAGGTGCAGTTTTCTTCCAGGAAATGGCTCAATCTAAAAAGCTGCTACTGGGCATGAGCAATGATCCCTCAATGAGAGAAGAAACTTTATCTTGGGAAACCCCCACAGCAAGGTGCTGATCCGTTAGATAACCAAGCCTTTGAAGAAGCAGAAAGATGGCTTTGTTTTGTTTTTTAAACTTCAGTGTGGATTCCACCTCCATTGCTTACAATGGCTTAGGCCACAGATGTTGTCCTGTTATCCTTTTTGAGGCCAGCGTTAGCTTTTGCCTGAGAACATCTGCTGCACACACACACACCAAGGCCCCACAAGAGGTCTGGGAACACCTGGTTTCCATTCCATTACAATGTGGCTGATGTGATTGCTGATTTTCAGCAAAATCTCATCCACCTACAGTTTTTTGGCGTAAGGATTACATTAGCATTTGCCTTCTCCTTTGGAACCACCCTATATGCAGCCTGGCTTGAAACAGAAAAACCACCACAAGGATAAAATCATACCAAGTTCTTTCATATAATTTTCCCAAACAACCATGTATTTTGTCAATGCTGTTCAAAGGATGAAATGACTTTTCTTGGTGATAACTTTAAATACCTCTAGACAGCCCTGCTTTGTGGTTATCTTATCAATCTCTACCAGCTTTGTAATCCATTGAAAAGTAAGGAAATATTGTGCATTTATTTAATTTGCTTTCAAGACCCCCCAGTAATTTGACATTTTAAAAGCTTATCTTATTTTCCAGGTCATCTGTTTGTTTCTTTAGTGACTTCACTGTTGTTGGCATTCTCAGAAACATGTCACGTTTGTTGAATGCTATCTTCCTATCTTCCATTTCCTTCTAAGCTTCTGCAAGCTTAACCAAAAATCTTAAATCCCTTTTCCAAGCACACATCTTGGCCTGAATTAGCACTAACCTTTCATAAACATCTGGTGAATTAACACAAAACAAGTACAGCATCATCTTAAAGACTCCTGTTTGTGTGAAAATGGAAGTTGACAACCCTGATCCTTACCTACTAGAATATTAAAAAAAAAAGTCAAAACTCTTAAAATGGAATTCCTTATTTTTTTGGCAGTATTAGGTTTCTCTGTCTGTAACAGTATTAAAAATTCATCAAGCTAACAAAAAAAAAAAAACAAAAACTGAAAACAAAGACATCCTCTGTTCTAACCATTGCAGCACTTCAGTGTGCTTCCTTTTTGAAACCACAGAACAGTGTCATTAGAAAGGAGACATTTCAATTCTAACGCTTGGAAAATTCTGACGGCCACCAGGGCCAATTGCTTTTTGCCTGTATCATCATGGCTTGCAGAAAAATGAGAAGCAATAATACTTTTGGAATAAGACAGGACGGAATGACCACCTGCCTTCAATAGCATGGGTCCAAGGGACTCCAGTGAGCGCAAAAGCACAGAACAGGAGAACAGCACCATCTCTAGGGTAGTCTAAGAACAAGTGCCAGCAGTGCGTGCAGCCTGTAGACTTCTACTGCAGGTTACCCCTGAGATAAGCATATTCTCCTTGGATCATCTCCCCAGTCTGCTCACCAGAACTGAGCACGCAAACTATTTTGGTGGCACAGGGAAGGGAGTGAACCTCCTGATGGCAGTGTATTTGGCAATGCTGCTGACATGATACCGACACACAGCCACCTCCTCCAGAAGAGAATGGAAAATATGGCTTCCCCTAAAGGGAACACTGAGGGCACAAACCTCTCCGATGCAACTGCTTCTCTAAACTGGTTCTCATTTCTCCCCATTTAATTGAAAGTAGATTCGACTCCTGTGAAGTGTTATTCCAGCCTGGGTCTGTTCCCCATTGTCTTCTGCCTTAAGCTACAGCATGCACTGCATTTGGGTTAACTGCTTCAAATTCAAATCTACCAAATCCATCCTATGCTAAACTTTATCACCACCTTACATTACAAACCCCAAAGCTTTCCAGGTCTGACCAAAGGCAAGCAATCTGAAAAGCAGCGCTGCCCTCCATGAGGACATATAGCTCTTCCCAATTGTGATCTAAAAAGATTTAACTCTGCTTGATGCAATGGTCACTCCTGGTCAGTTAAGACTTATTTCACTTCAAGGCAAACAACAAACAGCTTACAGCAAGCTGAAGTAAACTACACTCACACAGGGACTTCCGTTAGCTTAAGTCAATTTACAAACCATTTTAAATCTAAAATCACTGTAATTTTCTTTAACAGATAAGGCAGTAAAGGAGGAAAAACCACAAAAAGGTACCGCCATTACACAGTTATTCTGTGAGGTTCACACATGTAAATCACAAAGTTTACAGAACGATCCCTTTCCTGCCATTAGATTATTGCTTCGATGAATAATGCAAACGTGAAGTTATTTTGGAACTGATCTGTATCATCACTAACTTTGGAAGACCTGGCCTAATACATCCATGGCTGCGTTCTGCACTCAGTGAAATGCAAACTACACCCACACGATGGACTGCAACAAACACGTCAAGCATGGCAAAGAAATGTGTGATGTGCTGAAAACAATGAGTATCTGGAAATGTTCTGATCTGTGTCGTGTTCTGACACAGCCAAAGCAGCACGTGTGTCCTTGATAGGGGAATAAACCACAACCTGAGCCATTCAAGTACCAGGAATTTATAGGAGTAAAATAAATAACCTGGCCAAATATTCTCAAACAAAACAAAACATGATGTCAGTAAATAATGATTAAAAAAAATTCAAGAAGAGATGAATCAACAGAATTGCTGGGCGAAGAAGAAGCAGTGGGCTCTGCTGAATGCAACACAGTTGGGGGGCAAAGCGTATTACCTGCTAAAGGCCTTGTCGAAGGCAGAGTGCTTATTTCATAGATAATTTCCTTCTATGATTACTTTTCACATGGCTTATTTCTGGAGCATGGCAGAGATGCTGCAATGTCGTATCAAGTTAATTAGCATCTCTTGTTATCGCGCCTATGTGAGATAAAGTTAGCACACCACCTTTTATGTCTCACAGAGCTTTTATCTCTAATTTTCAATAGCTGTCATCTATTCCTGCAGAGGAATTCTTTAGCTTTTCTACAACGTAAGAACTATTTCTTCAACTAGAAATTCAGGAAAATGTATCAGATCCAATGTAACATGGCAATCACACCGTATTAACAGACCTGCAAACACAAACAGGTACTGTCCCTGGTAATTTTTTTCTTACTGATAACTGACATCATGCGAAGATTTTCAGAATATGCTTTAAGATCCCTGAAACAAATAAGTTTTGAGAAACGTACACAATGTAATAAACCCCCTCATTTCTTCCCTTTTCGCTAGCATACACAGTGCAGTTTACACTGCAAAAAAGAAAGGATGGTTACCTGGGGATTTTCTTCAGGATCTGAGGTGGTGATGGATGGCTCGTTATTTTCTGCTCAGAGCTCTCTGGAGACTTCTCCTGTGTTTCCCCTTTGTCTTTTCCAAGTACATCCGCGATAGCAGACTCCACTCCATTCTTGTATTGATGGTCAACCTTCGGTTCGGCTTGCGTCGGTTCACATCTATACATGAAAACAATCGATGGCTTCTCACTGGAGTCTGATTTTGCCTCGCTGAACCAGTGATGCCGTTGGACCGGAGGAGGGGGGAGCATGTGTATCACAGTTCCATCCAGACCCACCAGTTTCCCTTTCTCTCTTTCTTTCTCCCTGTCTTCCTCGTCATCGGTTTTTCTGCGGCGGAAGAAGCTCTTAAACGATATCCAGCGTTTGGGTTTAGCATCAGCAGCTCGCCGAACCTCGGAGTGCAGGATGGACTCCGCCTCTGTCGACCTGGTGGGACTGTTGGGTTTGGCCCAGTTGCTAAAATGCCTTTGCAGCAGATTACTCGCGTGGTAGGGTGAAGACGTGGACCGCGGAGGAGGGAATGGTGGTGCCTGTTCTGCTTTGGGACTCGTGGTATTCGGGCTGCCTCTCACTGGCTTTGGGGAATTGGTGGCAACTGGCTGTGCAGCTGTGTCTTTCTGCATTTTAATGGCAGTGCTTTCCGCGGTCTTGGATGACTCTACTTCAGACTGTGATGTAAACAGGGATTTAGGGCGTACAAGGGTGTTTTTAGCAGCATCTGCGTCAGGAGGTAAGGAATACAGCTCTTCTGCACTGCAAGACTTGGGCCCAGCCTGCGGAGTTTCTGGAGGAGACTGCGGAGGCTGGATGGAAGCCACGATCTGTGAAAGCACCGTGCTTGCATTCTCTCTGCTGCTGCTGCCAGTGGGAGCAGAAGCCTCCGGGGTCACATCTGCAGGTTCTTGTGCTGCCTTCTGAATTCTCGATGGGGAGCTGTGGTCAGAGCTGTGACTTCTCTGTGGTGATATCTGACTTTTACCGAGGCAGCTGTTAAACTCTTGCACCTTCTGAGCCACAGAACCGAGTCTACACTCAGTGCTATTCGTCACCCCCTTTGCTTCAGTGGGTTTGCCTCCTGTGGCTTCAGTCATTTTGCTTTCTGTCTCTATTTCTTCGTAAGTGTGACTAATTACACTGGTAGTTTTATCTTTGATAGACAGCTCTCCGCTGGTCCCTAGAAAACTTTTGTAGATAGCCAGGTTATCATATGCATTTGGATTGATTACAATCGGAACTTTAATGGCATTTTTGGAACTCTTAGCATAAGTGGGCTCGTCATGAATGATAATGGGAAAAGGTGGCATGCCGGCATTATTATAGCTGTTGAATTTTATCTCAGATAAATTGGGAGACTTAACTGGGATCGTTTTAGAAGACAGGTTTGTAGCTGTAGGCGAAGTAGGAGCTGACTTGTGGCTTGTCTTCCTGGGAGGAACAGAAGGTCCAGAGCTGTTAGCAACTAACTCCACCTTCGGTATCTTCTGTCTTGGACTAGTGCTAGAAGTCCACACTTCTTGATACCTGATTGCACTGGATTTTTTCAGATTGGCGTTGACTCGTGCAGGTGATGCTGCAGAGGATTTAATAGGTGTGCCTGGCGTTACCGGCGAACTTGGGTTAGATGATGTATTTTTGGCTTCTGAGGCTTCAGTCTGACTCTCCTTACATTCATTAGTCATGGCTGCTGATACATCCACTACGGTATATGGCTTGCAAACTGGCTGTTCCATATTCACCACTCTGTAAGGTTTAGCTTGCTCTTCCACAGGCACCAAATTTATAGTTACTGCCTGACCGCTAACATCCGAAGGACTTTTATTCTCTTGTTTATCAGTCTGCACAGCGATTTTGCCATCCTTCTCTTCCAGTCGAAGAGCAAGGACGGCCTTGTGGGTTTCTAGACTCTTTGGAACATTCCTGGAAGCTTTTGACACATCCTTCGCTTGCTGACTATCACAGAGACTTTCATATTCTGGTTCAATCAATTTGATGTCCTGGGGAGTACTGGGAGATAATCCTCCATTACAGAGCTTCTGTGAAGAGCTGCTGGCTGTCCCAGAACGAGACTCTTCTGTCAAAGAAGAATCGGGAGATGTGGAATCAGAAGATACCATGCTCTGCATGCTCTCTTGCCCATACAGAATCACAGTCTCTTCCCCATAACCGTTTAAAATTTCATCGTAGCTGTCGTCGTAATCTACAGCACAGATCCGCTGCAGAGACTTGTTTCTAAGAGGCACGGTATTCCATTTTTTGTCAACGCAGAACTGAACGGGAGATAGAGTGTTAGCTCTAAAATTAGCAAAGCGAGGTTGGCCCCTCATCCGAATTTCCATTGCTAGCAATTCTTCATCACTTTCGTCCCAGCTCTCATGCTCTTCCTGCATGCTGCCAAAAAACGCGTCATCCTCACTCTCGTCTCCGCTAGAGAATTCTGGGTAACAGAAACGTCCGCCTTCATTACTTATGACCTCAGTGCTCCCACTCAGAATAACGTGCTTACCGTGAGAATCCTTCATCCCACCCATCATGCAGCTTGGAGGAATCTTTCTTTCTAACGATCTCTTATAACAGTTATTTATTCTTCCCAAGAAGGTTTCTCTCGAGTTCATTTCACTTCCAGCCAGCTGAGGTGCGGTATCCAAACCTGCGATCTCCTTCAAAACTTCTGTCAGTCCATTATTATTATTATTTGGTATCTTCCCTACCCCATCACTGTTGCCGTAAGGCCTAGGAACGTGGCTGTAGCCCTCGATTTCATCTTCATTATTATTGTTCAGTGGTTTTTTGTGCAAGACAGCTTTGTTTCGGTTCCAACCCGCGGGCACCGATTTGTTCTCACAATGATCCGGAGCGCCGATTTCGCCGCACACGCCCTGCCCATCTGCCACCATCATGGTGGGCTTCACAGCTATCGTGGGTTTCTTTGCCACAGGCGGTCGGAAACTCCCCGTGTTTCTGCCACGCTGGCCGTTACTTTGGTTTGCATTGGTTTTCAGATTGTCATGTGAGAGGGTTTTTTTTTCAGACACCGGGGGTAACTGATGCAAGCTTTTTGGCTTAAAGCAGTTCTTACATTCACCAGGTTTCCAGACGTGCTCAGTGAAGGTGTTGCAAGCAGACATTTTCCCAGCACTCTGCGCGTGATGCCGTGCTGTTCAGTGCATGGTAAGAACCTCGGCTGTGTGCTTCCTCTCTTCACCTGGTATGGCTACTGTTGTGAGCAGCGATCATTCTGAAACACCAAAGAGAACGGGGACAAGAATGGGTAAAACAGGTCGGTGAACAACAACTCAAAATAACCCACTGGCCTTTTCATAGAATCACAGAATCACAAGGTTGGAAAGGACCTACGAGATCATCTAGTCCAACTGTCCTCCCATCACCTGTGCTACCACAAGCACTAAACTGTATCTCGTAGCTCCTCATCCAGAGACCATTTTGCTGGTCTTAGCTCTTTTTACTTAAATGTACAAACCCGCTCAAATGAAATGCAAAAAAAAAAAAACCAACTAGTTGCAATTATCATTCTTCTCAGACATGAAGAATTAAAACTTTGGCAGCTAAGACCTGCATTACACAGAGCAAAGAAAGAGAGAAATGGCAATGACTGAGAACACAGAGTAATTCTCTTGACAAGTTCAGGACCATTGACCTTTATTTTTTACACAATAAATCAAATGCTGGGAAGAGGATATAAAATCAAGGATTAGTGCAAATTGCCTCCAACATAACCGTTTAAATATGGCACAAGAAAGTAATAGTATGCTTTACACTCAAATGCAATTTAGATTGTTTTAGCTTCAAATGTGAATGAGCTCAACTTAAGTGGCAAAATATGTCTGAGCAATTCCAAACTCAGCCATTTTAGCACTTTTTTTCAGCAGAGTTGAATTATAACTGGACAGACGCTTTGTTTGACAAGACAGGCTGGAGTGCTGGGCTGGAAAATCAGATATAAAAACGCTAGGGCAATCTTTCTGGAAAGTCACTGCTTATTCTCCTTCAGCTCGCAACGCTGGCAATAAGATATTCCTACATCCTGCAAACTAAGCTATGGATTTTTAGTCTCCGATTTGTTTAGCACGTAGTTTTTCCACCTAACACCCATCCCTGCCCTCCCCGAAGTAACAACTGAAACACTGTTATACATTCATTTCCAAGTGAGTTCTCCTCTTTCTCTGATTTCCTAACATCATTTCCTGACACTCGGCCTTGAGGGAAAACTGAACACAACTGTTCTATTTTACAGCCATTGGAGCATCCTGGCTGCGAGAGTTTATGAATTAATGCCTGAAGACTCGAAGCCCTGAAAGCCAAAGCCACAAGTCTGGTCCCCCCCTCATTGTAGCACAACTCAAACACGATCAGAGACATTTTGTTTTACCGAGGTGAGAGAATGCAGCTCTCTCACAGCCGGTGGCTTTTCAGCAGGCAGCAGGACAGCCGTGCTGCACTCTCCACGGCCACAACTGGTTTCCAGCAGCGCAGCAAACAATGAGAGCCATGTGTCACACCGACACCGGCATGACTTTGCCAGTCTCCTCACGTCACACTGTGATTTGGCACAGGGCTGCCCTGCGGAGCTGAAGGAGCAGTGCAGTTCCAACGGCAGGTGGGGCTGCAGTCTAACTGTATTGCGGCGCAGTGCCCTCAGACACATGCTACCACAGCCATCCTATTTCATACGTCGACTGAATACGTTTCCAGACACAGCTTTTGGACAGAAAGTCAGTGCCAAAAGCTTCCTCTGCATGATCTAACACAGAAAGCCCTCCAGACTGAGCTCTGCCCAGCTTTCAGCCCCTGTTTTATCTATGTGCTGAGGGAAATGCCTCCGTACTGCTCTGCTTGTTGGTTCAACACCTTGCAAGCCTGCATCCTGCAACCTGCAGAAAAACTGCACTGAGAAGTAATTCTGCTAAAATATGAGAGAGAATACCGGAATTTTATACCCTAGTTAACTCCTTCTTTTTGTGTATTTAACAAATATAAGGAGAAAAGTTGCAGTAATTGGAACATTTTCTCGGAAAATATATTTCTCCATTACAGGAAATCTCCAAGCAGACCATTTACACAAAAAGATTAGTGCGGGTGAGGATGGTTTTTTACCATTTAACTGGGTAATATTATTTCTCAGAAATGGCACGAATTGCACTCGCTCTGCAATCCTATCACAACACAGGCAGCTTTATGGCCTGCTAGGCAATGCTTTTCCTGCTAATAACACTGGGTAAAATGAGAAAGCGTTGTAGTATTGCACACCCTCAAGGACATTTGTCTCATGTTTTCCTGCAGGCCACACTCACTCCCATTTGCTCAGATGCAGTGATATGGGTCAGCTTTCCTGTCATGTGCTACGTAGAAGGTGTGCATGTGAACCACACACGTGTGTCAATGCAGACACGTCACGAGCACACAGGAGTTACATAAGCCACGTTAGAACTTTCAGATCTCTTGCCCTTCGGCACCAAATTTGAATGGAACACAGCCACATGCTCCAATGGGACTCCTGACACAGGCAGGAGCTGCTGCCGGCTCCACAAGGGGTTCCAGGATGAGCGGTTCCTGTGAGCTGCTCTGCCACTGCCTGCACTGTAGCAAAGAGGAAAAGTGTGCCTTCAGACAAGAGGAAATGTCTGCTAAGCAAAAAAACCCCAACCAAATCGCCAACAAACAAAAGGATTCCAACACTGAGCTCTTTCCATACTTTGAGACCAGAAGTGCTCCTACGCTATTACAGATGAAGTTCACATTGACCTTTATAGGTGTAAAGTGGTATTGCACTCTAAAAAAAATTCAGGCAGCTTCTTCCCTGATGTACAACTGCAGACATCTTTTTCTGGTGCCTGCCTTTCCCTTTAAAGACAACCAATACATTTCTATTCCAACTACAGAATCACTACTATGAGCGATAGTGACGATGCGAGTGATGATGAGTGCAATGAATGAGATCTTCTTTCAGCACAAATAAAACCTGTAATATTCTTCACACGTTCTGGATACGGATCCCATGGCTGCTAACAGCTGCAGCTGGACAGGGGGCAGCAGAGCCTGCTGAAGGTAATGAGAACGCACACCAATGCATGAGAAACACTGCTCTGCATGACAACCCGACACGGCTCATCTCTGCCCTACTCCTCAGAACTAAGAAGGCCACGAGGAGATCCAGTCCCACGTGAGACCTCTGGAGCTCCACGGTGCTCCTGATGTCTGTGCTGTTGCAATGACAGCCCTTCCCATGGCTGAGGGACACTGCAGAGCTGCAGGCTGCTCTGAAACGTGTTGTCTGAGGGATGGGACTCACAGGGAGACACTGTCTTAGGAAAGTGAAAGCAAAAAAAGCCCTCAGATGTTCAGTACGAAACAGCACGAGGCTTCTAAAGTGTTAACAGTACATATGTAGTACTGCTGCACGTGTCATCCTGCATTCGAAGCTTTTTATGTAAGCTGATAAACACAGGTACTTATAACTTTTACCCAGAAACAGCAGCACGATGACGTTCAGCAGCAAACATTCACTGAGCCACGGTGCCAGGAACGAGCACAGACAGACAGACAGACAGTTCAGCTGTAGCACCACAGCCAGCACAGATCACGGTGCTTCCTTCACCAGGTGCTTGGGTCAGCACTGAGAGGCTTAAAGGCTAAATCACTCTGCGTATGAATGAGAAACAACAGCACTTGTTTCAGCGGCTGCACACAGGAGAGCTCAGCCTGGCCCTGTTAAGTTGCTATAAAACAAAGAGCAATGCCAAAATGTGTTTCACTTTCAGGTCTGGTTCAGGTTTGGAGCTGCAGTGCAGAAATGGAGCAGGCCCAGCTCAGGTACCCTCCTATCAGGAATGGAACCTTGCACACAAATGCAGTGGTATTTCTGTGGCTTTCATCTGTTGACATCACCTTTGCTGAGTGCACATAGCTAGCAATAAACATGCATTTCCAGCATTTTCCCTTTTGTTCTAAGTAATTTCAGGCTGGCAGCTCTCCCTTAGATGCATGCCGGCTGAATCACGATGAAGGCCTTCTCCAGTAATACTTTAGACTAACATAATCCAATTAAAAGGAACTTAATTGGTGTGCAACATTCCCTACAATTTCAACATTTTAAAAATGAATAGTCTCAGTAAGTACCAGATGGTGACATGCACTAATTAATCAGGCCTGCTCCATGAATGAGCGTATTAAAATGAAGGCACCTATTAGACATGTGTTTTCAATGCTGTACGCTGCAAAACCTCCCCTTAAATGAATGCCTACTACATTACTGAGCGACACGTACCACGTGCATTCCATCATTTGGTCTCAAATCAGTGGATATTTGATATAGCTTTCCTTTTTTGCTGTTTCTTTAACTTCGGGTCACTCATGAGAACGGGCCCAGGGTTTTTTTTTTGCCACACAATGAATCACACTGACGAACCTCTGTAAGAAGCAGCAGCCCGCTGTACTGCTGGCAAACGACCCACCAAGCTCTCACCACTGACAGGCACGTCCTCAATCTGAAAAATAAGTGAGGGGAATCCTGCCTGGGCTTCCTCTGCATGAGTGCACCACGAAACCACCACGGCTTTGTGGTTGTACCTGAAGTGCTTGCAGGGATCTGGACAGCCACTGATCATCACAGCACTGTATGTTAAACACAAGACTGAAATCGTTGTTGTTCTTCTCAGACTCTGATATATGTATCTATATACCAAAAGGAATAAAAAACATTTTAAGGAACTTTAGGAAAAAGCCCCAGATGTTCCAACTTCGTGCCCCGTCTCCGGCCTGGTGGCTGCAGGCTTGGGCAGCCAGCACAGATAACTGGCACTGCAGCCATCTGCTAACGAGGCTGCTTTCCCCACGCTGGCAAAACAAAGCACACTAAAAAAAAAATCAACCCCAAACCAAAGAACTTTCTCTAATTTTACATCCTTTGTTCAACTTCAAAGGAAAACAGATTCCAAGCGAAGCTAACGGCAACATCTGTTCTGTTCAGGGATTGCAGCACGGAGAGCCTGGCAGACTGAAATCAGGGTCCCCAGCTTACAGGCAGTGCCCAGGAGCACTGTGCTCTGAATGACCTTGCAGCACTTATTAATGAAATTCAGATTAAGCAAAAACTATATAATAAGATGCTGTACAGCATCACAGAGGAGTTTGGATATAAAGGCTAGCGTATCAACATTCAAAGAGCGCACAGGACCTGACAAAAATGAATGAGAATTGAACAACGTAGACTTTGTAGCCAGGAACAGTGACTCAAAGTCTTACTCAAAGTCGTCACCTGGAGGAATATAAAAAAAAAAGATCCAAATTTTGTGACTCTGATGTGTGACACCACGTTCAGCCACAGCACACAGTTTGCAGCAGGGACGCCAGGAAAGCACGTGAATGAAGCAGCAACCATGGACTGCCACAGTTTTATCCCCACAGTGGGCTAATATTCAGTGAATATTACTGTTGTAAGAAGCCAGAAGTGAGCTCTGGCAGACTCTACAGGATGGAGATTGCAAGGAACGCAATGCATGGTCATCATTTCTGGTAAGAAAGTTTGTTTCAGATAATATTTTCTTTTGGTCAGAACTGAGTGCACTGGTATCTGTTCAAGGCCGTAAAATGACAGATCTGCAGAAAACAATGAATCTCTGCTGGATATTTAAGAGGTAATGACCTTAACTTTAGGTCAACATAAACCACGAGGGGTGCTCCGAAAGTAACGCCTCCTGTTTTTATTATTTCATCCCGCAATGTCAGAGGTGGATGGTGCTGGTGTGGC
Source organism: Phasianus colchicus (assembly GCF_987193195.1). Classification (NCBI taxonomy): domain Eukaryota; kingdom Metazoa; phylum Chordata; class Aves; order Galliformes; family Phasianidae; genus Phasianus; species Phasianus colchicus. The sequence continues at coordinate 3,343,992 of NC_143447.1, read as the reverse complement.
AGTAGAGGTTGACATGCACAGCTAATGGTGGTTACTATGCTGAAAAATTGCGTGTTCCAGCTGAGAATTTGTTCTATCAAGTAGTGCTATTTGTATTCCATGGAAACAAAACAGGCGGCGTTACTTTTGGAGCAGCCTATGTATAAAACTGCCAACTTACTTCAGATCAGTAGCAGCATGGAAGGCATGCCATGGAGGGAGAGTACAACAGAGTCAATGCTGAACAAAGTTCTGTGAAAGAACAGTTGCAAAATTGCTGTGAGAATAGCATGAAACAATCAGGAAAACCACTGGGAGCTTTTCTTTTCTAACCTCCCGTTCTGTGCTATCTCTCAGTTAAGAAGAGCTTAAATGACATTAATATTTCACAAAAGCAAGTGAGTGAAGGAAACCCTTGAATGTTTTTTCCACCTAAAACCTGTAAGAAAAGAAACATGATAGAAATAACCAACGAACTGCAGCAGAAACCTGCCCTTGGCTACACAATCTGCAATGCTTCAGAAGAGAACAGGCATTTCTTCACAATTTACCTAACCCAAAGAGATAATGCCACAGAGCAGCGAAGAGGCAAGAAATATCCTCAGGATCTGCGCAGGTAATGTGATTAGATTCTGCATCATCACATTTACAACAGAAAAAAACAGTAAGGACAAGCTCTCACAGTCAGTTTTCAGGCCCAGGAGACCAGCCAAGGCATGTATCTGAATACAAACTTCTAAGTTCTGACAGGAACAGATTTTTACCTTGTAAAAACTGTTAATAAAATATTTTTCCTTTCGGAAAAAATCATCTTTTTTCATTAACATACTGTAAGTTTCTAATGCCCAGCTATCATTCAGACAGCACTGCTGAGCATATTCTTTTGGGACACTTTCCACCTGCACAGGAAATTAGTTTTCCTTTTCCTTCCTCCCCATCCTATAAACACTGTTTACTGGGATGCCGAAAGGTGGCTGTGCACAACATTCCAAGAGCTAGCAGCAAACGAAGGACAGGCACAGAAGCACATTTGCTGAGATGAACTAGCATAACAATACTTGAAAAACGCATCCTCAAGTTTAAGGCATTTAAGTTTGTCTCAGACCCGTTCAAGAAAAGCTGTGAGGATTAAATGTAGTATTCGGAGAGTGCACTGTATGACTGTACCTCCACCAACTTACTTAATACTCTACTACTGTGCTACTATTTCTACTTACTGATCCACGTCCTCTTCCCAGGCTTGCTTGAAATCCTGCCCATCGCCTATTTCTCCAGCTGCACATGAAAACATCTGCAACAGTAAACTTTACAAAACTGTTAAACTTCTTGTATTCCCAATAAACAGCAATGAACTACCCAAAAAACACTGCACTGCTCCTGTAGCTACAAAAGCAGGTAATGGTTGTGGTTAACCTTCCGCTGAGCACTGCTTGAAAACAAACCTGTCTGCGTTATTCCTGTGTTATTGAATCCATCCATTCTGCAACTCCAATTTACCTGAAAATCTCTTTCATGTACTACTGCAACTTATGGCTCCAAAATTCCCCTCAAAAGCCCTGATGCAGCAAAACATACTGATGCCAAGCATGCATCAGAATAACTGCAGGGCAGCAAAACACAAAACAGGACTGAAAACAATATTCAGGGTCTCACAAAGAAGGAGCTGAAGACAAAACACTGTAATACCAGAAGCAGATAAATAACTTATTGTTATTGGTGGACCGCAGCCATACTGTAAGAGGTTGGCTAGAATAAAGAAGATAAAATGCACTGCAGAAAAGCCACATGGTTCCTTGCCATCAGTCACAACCTCCTACCCAAGAGGCTTTTGATTTAATAAATACTTGAGAGAATTGTTTAGAAATAAAACCCTACTGAGTATTATTAAACCCTATCGAGTATTAAAGTAAAAAACCCAAAAAACACAACAAAAAACAAACAATAGAGATATTGAAAGGACTTGATAAATTAAGGGCAACAGCTCAGTGGGGCAGGACCGTGTGAAGCCAACAACTGGAGAACCCAGGGGCTGAGCTACAAAAGGGCTACGTGGCCCCTTACCAGAGCTATGCATCAGTACAGCAATGGGCAAACCCAGTATGAGTGGGGCCAATGGGCAACACCAGTATGAGAGGACTTCCTAATTTAAGACTTCCATGATGAAAACTTGCTCTGCTTCCTACCTGATTTCTTAAAAATCGCTTGACTGCAGGACCAATGGTGGCACAGAATGCACAGAAAGCAGCAGATTACATGCTTTCAGTGCAAGAAAATCAATGACGTGATTCTCTGAATACTTCGCTCAATTCTATTTATCACATCTCAGGTAGAAATACAGCACTGAAATAAACACACGAAGATGTTTTTCAGAGAAGAGAGGCTCTTCTTATTAAGTGAAACAACAAGATTGGGATAGTTCAGAGTCGAGACAAAAAAATAACAGTTTATCAGTGATCATCACGTAAGGAAGGCAGACTGGGTGTTCCCATTTAGTCTTCCAGGGAACAAGAGCAACAAGCCCAGGAGGCTGTGCATGGCATCTGCACAAAGACAACTACTCTATACAAAATGCTTCCTGAAACAAGATGGCACTGAGATCATAGAGGTCAGCTGGACTCAGAAAAGATTACATCATAGAATCACCAAGGTTGGAAAAGACCTCCAAGACCATCCAGACCAACCATTCTATGCTTATATATGAGATGTTCATAAAGACACTGAGATACGGACACTATATTGGGTGGGAAATTAAGTTTCTGTGCTGTGTACAAGTTGCCTGCCCCATGAAATCTCACAGCAACTGTCAGTCACACTCACATATCCAGTTCTCCCACTTCTTTGCAGCAGATCTGATGCACAGAAGAACCACAGGATACCCGACGTCATATGAAAAATTCCTGTGCTGCTCATCCAGTCTGTTCTACATATGTTTCCATCTTTGTATGGCATGCTCCTTTCGTTTAGGACTTTACCTACGAAAGCTTTCTTCTCAGGAAGAGCAGTGGGACATTGGCACAGGCTGCCCAGGGAGGGGTGCAGTCACCATCCCTGGAGGTGCCCAAGGAAAGGGCGGACGTGGCACTGAGGGACGTGGCTGGTGGGCATGGTGGGACGGGTTGGGGTTGGACTTAGGGATCCTAGAGGCCTTTTCCAGCATGAATGATTTCATAATTTCCCCCTCCTTGTTTTGTAACTCATCATTCAGGCTTATATCTCAGCCCTAGAAACATTTTTTTGTTCGTTTTCATTTTTTTATGACAACATTCTCATGTTTGATAATGGAAAACAGAGGCCCCTCAGTCAATACTACTTGGGTCAGGTAACTTTATGCTATTCTAGCATACGTTTTGCAGATCCATAGCAGTAGTAATTACAAGGGTAAGGAAGACAGATGAAAGTCTTAAAAAAGACCAGCGCTCTATGAATGCTGCCATACTGCAGGACAGAAATAATATGAAAGGGATTTCGCTCCACAACTAACCTAAGCAATTTAATTTTTGAGAAAAATAAAAAAAAAGCATTACTTGAAAATGCAGATAAATATAAAGCACGTACTAATATATCTCATTCACTGCTTGGTGCAGCAGTGGCTACAAAGGCCTTGAATCTTCATAAAAATTCCTTCAGTTTTCCATTCCAGAGTAACCGCCTCCTCCCATCGCCTTCTACTTGCTGCAGTCATTTTGTTTTGTTCTTTGCATCTATGATCAAAGAGAAGCACTCTAATTTGAGTATTTCTTTGATAATCTTGAGAACCTAGCTACAGGTAATTTTCTGGTCATCAAAGATAGTTCAAGCAGCTCATTCTCACTTAGATTACTGCTCTAATCAGTGTGTCATTTATTCATCCCAATAAACTATTTTACCAGACATGAAGAATGCAGTAAATTGTCATCTGCAGCCAAAAGCCACAGCAGTGAGATGAGTGACGAGCTCTAAGTGAGAAGATTAAACATGATTGTTTGCTAATGTTGGTGTTAAAAAGAACAACAGTGGCACTCTAAGACGGATTTTCCTTTGTATCCATAGATATTCTTATCCTTTGCCTAGAATCCATCCCTCTAGAACAGGAAGCAACTGTTGATGAGAATGTTACTAGGGATCAAAGCACCATCACAGGTGAAATTTTGTTCAGAAAAGGAATTGGCAGAATGGTGTGCTCTTTAGCATCCATAATAAACAAGAACCAGTTTTTTAATATCTGATTAAATGTTGTGTCCGAATGTATTACAGTCCTTCTTGTCCTTCCCAGCACTCCTTCCAGGGCAGCAATACCAGCATTCAGTTTGCTGCAGTTTCTCTGTGCGTTACCCTGTGCCAGCTTCCAGTCCAAGCAGAGGTGAGAAGAGATGCTACTCCCTAACTGCAGTCACAATGGTATCACCAGCCCCTGGAAAATCTGAAGTCCATGCTGCATAAGTGTTCCAGGCATTGCAGGAGGGGCTCTGCCATGCAGCTGTATCCCTTTAGAGTGAGGGAATTGTAACACTGTCAGACCAGAGCTGATGGCCACAGAGATAAGTGCACCCTGAGATCAGCACGGTTGCTCCCCTCTGTCCCTGCCACAGCTCCTCCCAGGCTCTGCTACCCCTGCACTGTCCTTCCATGGATGGGCAGGACTGCTGGCAGAGCTCTCTGATCCTAATTAAGGGGCTGCTGACCGTGCTTGAAAACCACAGGCTTGAAGCCGAGCCAGTGTTCACTCCTTGGGTTGAGCCACGTCTGAAACAACAGAACCAAAGCACTGCAAACAAGCTTTATCAAAGGAAAAAAGAAAGAAAATCAACAGCAATGACTTTGGAATTTTCTCTTTAGTTCTTTTTTAAACATACAAACGTTTCCTAAAGGAGCTGTTAGCCAAATGTACATTCTGCTATTTGTGCTTGACAGAGTTTTTAGAATTCAAAGCTTTTTCTGTCCAGAAAAACCACAGTGTGGATTTTCCAGCCTTGTACTACTAAGATGACTCAATGCTAACCTACAGGGGCCTGAAGATAAAAGCTGAATGACATTCACCTGCATTCTTTACCTTTCAAACAAGGCTTCCTGACAGCATTCTTCATTCCCATGCAAGACTGCTGCGATCCACTGCAGTGCAGGGCTGGCTGTCCCAACAAATACTGAGCCCTGGGCATTACCTTCCATCATCACTACCAACCCAGTGGAAGGCTGCTACTCCCAGCCCTCCCTGAGGCTCTCAGAGGGAGCTCCTATTCCTGCAGCACTATGCTATTTGAACTCACCTGTTAACAGTAAGGATTAGTCGAACGTGGACTGGGAGATACAGAGATTGACACCCATGTCTGCGTGCAGGAAAGAGGCACAAAGTCACAGTGCTGCTCTCTGCAGAGATGCTGGGCTCGGGCTGTGCAGCAGCACACGAGACAACATCAGGACTCCATCAGATCAGAGAAATCCAAGTCACACTGCCCTGTTAGCACTTCAGAGCCATTACACACAAGAGGGTGATGTGTGCCAGCTCCAAAATGCAACGCACGCAACAGACGACACGCTCTCTGGTATCCTCAGCTCTCTACTGCAGTCTTTAAGGTTGTGAGCACCAATTTGCCTTAATAACACACGTTGGCAGTGGGAAATTAATGACATAAACAGTACACGGGATCCCAACTGTTAGGTGAATTGCGATGGTAATTGCCACAACTATGCAGACAGCGTTACTTGTTTCTTTTGCTCCTGTACTTAAAAAGTGCTATTGGTTTCTACTTTTTTACATTAAAAAAAAAACACAAAAAAAAGCAAATAGAGAACTTGAGCCCTCTCAGTAAAACATGCTGTTCCAGCCTTTAATCCCTAAGGACTCTGTGCTTTGTTATTAACACTCCTAGACTGCAGCTCACCAGAAGAGGACGAGGCGTTCCTGGAGCTTCGCACCGGTGGTGAGCAGAGTGGAATGGAGCCCTTCCAGCCCTGCAAATAGATTCCTCTGCATGCCAAGTCAAGGAGCTGCCCTTTTAAACCCGGACTCCTGAAAGTGCTAAAAAACCCTGCCCAGTTTTAGGAGGAGGATCAGGAACACACCGTTGCTTACCAAGCTGAACGCAGTCTCGTGCTTCAGCCCTACCAGCTGGCCAGGCCTCGCTCACACAACATACTTCTATCATTTCACTTCCTTATGAACAACACACTGGGAATGTAAGTTTTGCCTTCTGCATACTTGCTAACAGAATACATCCATTCATAGCTCACTAATCATACTCAGTGTCAGGGAAGAAGACATACAGAGGAAGAAAGATGCTCGGTTTTGCCAAGCCAAGGAACCAGGCTTTGACTTTCGAAACTGTTTTAAAAGAAACAAACTTTTGGTTGGTAACTTGGCAGCTCTTTTACAACAATATCAGGCAGTTATTCAGCAGAAAAAAAACCCAGCAATTTGAATAAAGATTCAGGGTTGAATTTCTGATGTTTCTACATAGATCTGTGGGAAGATTTTATCATTTTTTGTTTTATTTATTCTTTACATACCCGGAGAGTTAACCCTTCCAACCATCACTTTCCTTGGCTGTGTTAATTACCCCGTCTTCAAATCATGACTCACATCACCACCACTCAAGAAGGCTCTAAGAAGCCTGTATGTTCACAGCACTTCCAATGCCTGCATTTTGACAGAAATCACAATATGTGCTTTTGTTCCAGCAGAGAATTCCTCCAAGCCTGATATAATTCAACGTGATTAACAAAAGGACAGTTTCATAACGCTAATTAGCATCGTGTAGTCAGAAGATAGACTGTGGGCCTGTATCTCTAACGCCCCATGTTAAATTTGTTCTCTAGACATTAAAAGACTGGTACATCAAGCATATCTTCTTTTCACAATCCGCCTTTTAGAGCAGCCCAGATGAATCGTAATGCACACAGATAGACTGAAATGCTCGGCAGATGATTTTGCTTGAATCTCAAGTGCGACAAATTAAACGAGATTTTCACTCACTGCCTTGGGAGGAGATGGCAATGCATTACATTTTACAAGCAACAGCAGTTGGAAATCCAGTTTTTGCTGATGTACATTTCTAATTGCACGCTAAAACTTGAAGACCTAAGAACTGGAAAGGAAAAGAGCAGGAGAGAGACTTCACCAAGATAGTGAGAGCACTGCTTGCTGAAATTAGGGAACATCACTGCTAAGGCCCGCAGTGTTGAGCTAAAGAGGGAAAAAAGCAGATTACTTGTCCTGCACAATGCATTACCTTCGAGAAATGGAGCTCTGTATTAACTTATTTTAGTACCCGAAGCCGCAGCAACATGACAACTTGAGTGAGAGTTTGCATTTTACAGGGAGCCATGGAAGAATTGCATCAAATCTAAGTAACAAGATAAATCCTGCCTCCAAACTCCGTGAGCCCTTAGTAAGCCCTGATCCATAGACAAGACAAATGAAATTCTCAGACGTTTCCCAGAATCCCACTGCTTGATAAAGCTATTCATTTCCTGGTGCACACTTCATTTTCACACTTAAAAAATGAAGCATATAAAGAGAAATTAGTAAGAAATGTCAAACATTTTTTGAAAATCGAATTTCAAACTTATGAAAAATGCGACTCAAACACTCAGTCTACTCAATGCATTTTTATAAAAGCTGTTTTGATAAATTCGATGTGTTATTCCACAATAATGTGGACAAATCCTGTTTTCTCACAGGTACATCACTATGACTTTACCTATACTCAAACAGACCCTACGTTAGTATAATTAATGTCCGGGTGGAGGATGGCGGTGAGTGGTGCCCCATGGGGGACCTTTGTCAACAACACAGACTGTGGGATTGAGCGCATCCTCAGCAACTTTGCTGATGCAGCTGACACAACAGGAGGAAGGGATGCCACCCAGAAAGACCTGGATGCTCTCAAGAAGTGGCCACACATGAACCTAATGAGGTTCAACAAGGCCAAGTGCAAGGTTGGGTCAAGGCAATGCCAGGTATGAGTAGAGACTGGGAGAAGAACTCATTGAGAGCAACCCTGTCCTTCATTGAGAAGGACTTGGGGGTCCTGATGGACACGAGCCAGCAGTGTGCTCCTCTAGCATGGAAAGCCAACAGTCCCCTGGGATGCACCAACACAGGGGTGGCAGCAGGGAGAGGGAGGTGATTGTCCCCCTCTGCTCTGCCCTTTTAAGGCCTCATCTGGAGTTGTGTGTCCAGGCCTGGGGCCCCCAGATCAAGAAGGATATGGAGCTGTTGGAATAGTTCCAGAGGAGGGCTACAAAGATGATCAGAGGGCTGAAGCACCTCTCCTGTGAGGAAAGGTTGAGAGGGCTGGGCTTAGCTTGGAGAAGAGGAGGCTCCAGAGATACCAGTACTTGAAGGGAGCTTACAAGCAGGAGAGAGACTGACTTTATCTTACAATGATAGGACAAAGAGGAATGGCTTCAAATTAAACAAGGGGAGATTTAGGTGAGATGTGGGACGGAGATTCTTTACTCAGAGGGCGGTGAGGTGCTGGCACTGCTGCCCAGAGCTGTGGGTGCCCCATCCCTGGAGCTGCCCAAGGCCATGGATGGGCTCTGGGCAGCCTGAGCCAGGGGGCAGCCAACCTGCAGCAGGTGTTAGAGCTGGATGATCTTTAAAGGTCACCTCCAACCTGAGCCATTCTATGATTTAAAACTTATCTTGATAGAAACAAGTCACAGAAACAATACGGCTAGCAACGGTACACTAAAACCTAGCCAGATTTTCCAGATACCTACTGAGATTACATGGCTTTGCCAACAGTCACAGTTTTAGGGATGCTTCTCAGCGTTGCCTTAGCAGTGGGTGTGCTGTACCAGTGTTACCATTGGGAACATTTCACCACTGCACCACTCAAACTGTTCCAAGCAGAGTTTTAGCATGTGGTGAATGTAAGCACTGACGACTGTCTGCTGCAGCACTCTGGCCACTAAGGGCAGCCGAAGGGCTTCTTTCATGCATAGCATTTACCAGAACACATGCACTCACCTACAGTGCCCCACGTTTCAAAAAGTAACATCCAAGTGCAGAAAATGCAATCCAGCTTTAAAATAAACATTGGAAATCCTCAGTTAACACAGTCTGAGGGCCCATTACACTTTGAGGCCCAATAGGCACTACGAGGTATTCACAGGATGCAGGCAAAGAACTGAGACTAAAACTTCCTTTGCATTAACAGGAAGATCCCTCGATTAGTTGGCAGTGTTCTACAGTGTTAATGCTTCAGGCAGAAGACATTTTAACTGTTTCTTCCACGATGCAAGTACAAACACAGCAAATCAACTATTTATCCAGCGCAGATAGTAGGTTTCCACCCAGTAATTTTCTGCTTCTTAAATGTAAATGTCACATGAAAAATTTATTCTTGCTAAATGTTGAACACAAATGTTAACTGAGAAGTAGGAAACGTGGCAATGATCTTTGCATTTTGTCATCACCAACTACTGCAGCCCATCCGCCCCGAAGCGCCTACAGTTCCAATCAATCTGCCTTCAGATTTGAAAGGAGCAAGCGTAGCTTCAGAGAAATGATGGGTACTTTATGATGTGCATTCAGAAAAAACCTGCCACGAAGCATTGCCCCGCTGAATGTTATCAAAGTTCTCATAAATATTCATGTGCAGCATTTGTACTCTAAGCATTTAATCATCGCTTTAAAAAAGAAAGAAATGGGGGAAGAGAGAGGAAGAAATTACTGCTTCCCTCTGTTCCAACCCAAGGAGTTCAAGGCAACCAAAAATACGCACTTGTGCACAAATGTTCTCAAAATTAAACAGTACTCAAACCAGAAACTTAGAGAAAAGGGACAAAAAAGCAAAGGAGCTTAAAAATGAAGTTATAAACCTAATATAAAGGTTGAAGATTTAAAGAAGTAATGTGAATTTGTCAGAAATCACAAAAGCAATGGAGACAGCAGCTAGAAAAGAGCTTGGGCTACCAGCCTTGCTGTGATTTTGCCATTAAGCCACACCAAGACAACACTTTGCTTTTTGCATTCTTTTATCCACTGCTGTGTACCAGAATCATCATTTTTTTGTTTAAGAAATACACGCAGTTACACTGCAGTTCTGGCTATGCATCTTTTCAGATACTGCACTCTGGACATACCTCCCCATTTGATGCTGCAGGACAAGATGCCATACAGTGACCTGCTTTGCACACAGTACAACAAGCATGCCTAGTGTTGGCCGAACAGAATGTAAGCAATAATGCTGTAAGAGGAGAAAGTGAGGCTTACGGCTGCGGAATTTGGGTTCCCTTGTGTGTCAGTTCTGTTGGATCGATGCTGTATGTGCCAGAGCCTGCTCTCAGATGTATTCAACAAAGGAATATCTCAAGGGAGATATTCTGGACGTACACCAGCTTAGAAACAGCAAAGAAAACAAAGTACATTGATGTCTTCTACATTCCTCAGGAAAACTGTCTCTTGTGAATGGTTTTTGTCATTTTCATTGTATCTTGCTTGATTTGCTTTACCATCTTGACTGGAACAATAGCTAAGACGTGAAAACAAAACCTTTTCCACAGCCTGGTTCTAATTGCATTAAATCTCAAGCGAGATAGGACATTCAAATAAGAAACAACAACTGCAGCAGAGCCTGAGATAACAGCACACTGAGATAGCATAGGACGATGCATTAAACATTAGCATGCTCCCATCACATGTCAGCACAAGAGCCATTCCTCCTGTGGCACGGCACGGCAGGAAGGCCAGCAGGTACTGCAGCCAGCACGGAGCTTTGAATGAGTCTGAAATGTTAGTGCTCATGCTGAGGTGCCAGGGCTTTCTGTGCCAAGAGCAGCAGGATGCACGGTGCAGCTTCTCAGCAATGGGAGGCAGGCAGCAATGTGAGATGACTGTGGGATTCATTTCCTTGTGGACCACGAGGTAACGCCAAGGGAGTTTTTAAGAGTTTCTGGATTTGGTAGAAAGTTGTACCTTTAACATTCTGCCACGATAGCTGAGTTCTCTTTTAGTGCTCTTGGAAAACATATCATCTTGGGGTTGCTGAGAGCACCAATGTAAACATGCAGAATGGAGCCTGCAAATACGTGGTCTATAAGCACAGCAAAAGCTGTTGAAATTCCACAGCTTTTGTGTTCGATGTTACAAACCACTGCTCAGCTGCACCTCCAGGGCTGGTGCAAATGGGAGTCCACACCTACCTCCCCTGCAGGGAACCAAAAGGGAGGAAAGGGGATTGCTGAGAGGAGGGAAGGAACTGCATCACCTCCCTGCACCCCACCTTTTCCCTGGGCTGGGCAGAGGCACAGCTGCAGGGAAGCAGAAAGGCTGGCCTATGGAAAGAGGGGAGGAGAGCAGTTATCATCTCCCTTTGATTACAGCCAGTTACCAGGCTGACTCAACCAGCACCAAACCACGTGTAGGCGATTCTGCAGTGTGATTTACCAGTGTCTGGCTAGAGCTGAAGCAGCTATGGCACGTACAGAGCTGCAAATCAGCTCCAGAAACCTGTCAGCTCTTTTTCCAAAGTCATCACAGTACAATTTCAAAGAAACTGTCTGGATACCCCGAGGATTAACAGACTTATTTTCAGTCAATAAATAGAATCTGTGATTATAAATTCTGTGCTTAGAAAATATAAACTTTCACAGCAGCTCAGTAAATAAAACATTCCTGTCTAAATAGCAAAACATACATTGATGCCCTATTAGAAAGGTAATCAAGTACACAAAAGGAAATTGAAAAAGTTAATTGCCAAGCACAAAATAAAATTTACCTTCTCGTGTGTACATTCTGCAACTCTGACTTGCAACACTGGAAGTGCACTTATGCACTAATTAGCTATGTTTGTCTAACGAATAGTGCCGCAGCACCAAGGAATGACTCCATGCAGAAAGCTGAGAGATAACAGTTAAGAGACCACACTGCAAGAACATTTCCTAAATGGAGCTCAGAGGTACCTGCACAGCCACTGCTGGAAATGCCTGTCTGAATTAAATCTGAACAGGTAATGCATAGGGTAATCAGAAGAAGATGTGCAACTATGAAAATATTTTGCACGTAATAAGCAAAGAAGAAGGAATCCAACTTGTACCTCTTTATCAATTCTTGAGTTTGTCTAGCAGTAAGTTCCTTGAAGCCCTTATGTTTATCAGACATTGGTGAGCTACAATTAGATGGAGATGCTCACCTCCTTCTACCCTTATCACTCTACTCATACTGGCTCTGCTCTTCTCCTGACATCTCCAAACCGACTCATCTTTGGAACATCAGCACAGTAACCCGTGGATGGGGAGGAACAGCAGTTTTCTCCCAGACTAGCAAGTTGAACAGGCTTGTGAAGATAAGAAATAACCATTCAGCCACAGACAGATGACATGCATGGCTCAGCACAGCAGTGAAGCTGTTACAGCTCTGCTGTCCTCTGCACCCGAGAAGCAAGCAGTGGCCAGGAGAGAACTTTCAGCAGCAAGTTTTATGCAGGCATTATCATAGAATCATAGAATGGCATGGGTTGAAAAGGACCACAGTGATCATCTAGTTTCAAACAACTTGCCATAGACAAAAGGTTGCCAACCACCAGACCAGGCTGCCCAGAGCCACATCCAGCCTGGCCTTGAATGCCTCCAGGGATTATGGTAGGACAGAGCCCATTCTGAAGCTCTAGGCCTCACAAGGACTTACTCAAGTTGCATAAAAACTTTCAGTCCTGCTCAAGCATCTCTTATAGAGAAGCCCTCAGTCATTCACAATGACTGGGACGGTCTGTCCTAAGCTCTGCAGCCAGGGACCAGCAGACTCCGCAGGGCCAAACACTGCTCACACCCTGAGTAGCTCAGGTACATCTCCAACAACACTGTTCTACCTATTCTCAAGGAACAGGCTATGGGCTGGCATCACCTATTTACAGATGGTAATTACTTTATCATATTAATTACTTTTAATTTTACAAGAAAATTAAACAAAGAGCTATTTCTTCCCCAAAGGGAGTAATAATTCGAAAACCTGCTCTTCTTGATCATGAGTTGCAATAAAGGCTGAAAACACCAGGGGCTGCACAGAGCACAGGTCATGATGACCTGAGTCCTGAAGGGAAAGCAAGCTAAGCAGTGCCTCCTGAAAGCAGGGCATCCATAAAAGCAAGTGCCCGTACTGCAGATGCAGTAATTCAGCAGCAAAAACACAGGGAGGTTTCTTTCACCTAAGCATGTGTAACAGATCACCCTTGGCCCCGCTGTCATGGAGTTACCTGCCTGCACTGACTGCTCCAGGAGACGTGAACTGCTGGTTTGCTATCCAAGTTTTGCCATACGCAGGTGGTGGTCTCTAACACCAAGCTTTACAGAGCACTGGCCTCAGATATTAGAGAACCCACCATGCTTTCTAAAGATCCACATGGTCTTCCAATCAGCTGAAATAACGTTTTTTAGCTACAAGTCCTTCTTTTCTTCGAGACTTGAATTGCTTATTGCCCGGGTAGATACCTAAGGATGCTGGTAAGAATTAGGCGTACAGTGTCACCCACTCCTTGCCCCCCTTCAATTCCTTGAGATACAAGTACTGCTACGCTGCAGGAAATGAGGGCAGCAGAAAGCTGTGGATCCCATGAATATAAAAATCCTCTTCAAGTCATGGAACAACCCAGCCCTAATTACAGCCAGCTGGAGACTGATTTCTGTGCAGCGATACTAAGGTAATTAACCCAACACTGACTGATGCCAGACTTGAGGACGCCGCTGCTGTTCAGGCAGCCAAGGTAAGCACTGGTATCCATCCCTGAAACCAACCTCTCTGGGTACCAAAGTCTTTAGAATTGCTCAGGGACACGCAGCTGGGGAAGTCTTATTTCTTTTTGGTTAGGTGCTCTCTTTCTTTAGATGCAGAAAAAATGCCTTTTCCATTTAAAAGGCAAATTCAAACATGTTGATTAATTTAACGTCTCTCTAATAACACCAATTTTAAGACAAGTTCAGTTCCTCTGGCTTCAAGTTTTTGTTCTGTAGCCAATTATGAGCAGGAGAAAACATTTCTGTTGCTTTTTGTTATGGAGCAGTACCTGCCAAAGCTTTTACTTCTAGTCACTAATGCAAGAAATAAAAAATCTGCAATAGTGTAACTTGGTGAAACAAGAATGGTGCAAGACTTAGAACAGAAAGACACCACAGAAAACACTGATAAAGACGCAGTGCAATAAGAAACACAAGCAGTCAGCCATCGTTAGACCCCACATGGGTTTACAAAGAACAACCACCTTGTGCATCCATCCCAGCAGCATACTTGGAGTGTTTTAAAAAATCCGGGTGGGGAGGTAAGAATGTGAAGAATTGCAGAGAGGGACCCTTTCGTTCTGTATTTTGTTTTTCCTCACATCTTCTTATCAAGTTCTGAACAAACACAGCACTCCAGCTGTGTGTGAGCACAGCCCCTCCGTAGGACAGTGAAGAAGAAAGGAGGAAGGGCTGTGTGTCTCTGGGTGCCTCTTGCTGCCTCTCAGGTGCATTTCAGACACGCTGCTTTCTGCTCTCGTCCCCTCACCCCGCTCTCAGACAAACCAGAAGTATTTACATAACTGCCTATATGCCATTTCCTAATCGGGAGAATATAGAGCTAATGGAACTGCTTTGATTTACAGTTGCAAAAAATAGCACCGATACCATAGGCTGTAACTCTTCAACATCTGAACAGCACACTAAAAAATTATTTTTCTATTGGCAACAACCTAAGAAATCTATTCTTAATCACATAACGTGATTGCTCACAGGAGGAGATTTACGTGTGGAGATTATCTGAAGCTGATCGTTCTGTTAATTAGCAGAATCTGAAATGCGTTCAGTGCTTTTTTTTTCCCTGTAAGAAGAATGGGAATGCATCTCTTGCCAATGCTATGTCATACAATATGAAACTAGATAAGAATAAAAGGACCCAGTATGAAAAAACACAATCTAATAATCACCAACTCAACAGCTCATGAATCAAAATCACAAAATACAGAACGCTAGTTTCACATGATGGAAACTAACGGAGGCTGAATTGGTTACAAATATTGAGGAAATGAAGATGGGAGGCCTCGCTGTAAAGAAAAGGCTCCTTATCTG
Source organism: Phasianus colchicus (assembly GCF_987193195.1). Taxonomy (NCBI): domain Eukaryota; kingdom Metazoa; phylum Chordata; class Aves; order Galliformes; family Phasianidae; genus Phasianus; species Phasianus colchicus. The sequence goes on along the minus strand of NC_143447.1, from coordinate 3,328,989 downwards.
CCTGCCTCTGGAAATGCACAGCTCCCACAGCCTGCGATCCCATCGCCCGAAGAGCTAAAAGCCGGCAGCTGAGTGGATTCATGCGAAACACAGCAGCCTGTCGAAAATGACGAGCTGTATCGGTTTGGAGCTTCACAAAGTCTATGAGATGATTTTTCCATTTTGCCTGACCTGCTCAGTTACGTTTCCAAGGGACAGCCGCCGCAGCACCAGCAATGCAAGCACACAGCCAGCAGTCTCCTTTTGTCAGACAAACCATCAAGGACGATCGTCTGCACAGAGCTGCGATGGGACTGATCTCACAGGTGAGTGTCATTGAACATGACGACTAAAGCAAGCTGGTGAAAAAAATCACAACTGCCCTTTGGAAAGAATTGCGTACAGGGACATTAAAGAAATACTTTTATGTTGCCATTGCTTCCTGTGTTGATGTTTCCATCCTGAATCATCACGTTCAGTCATTTCAACGTCAGCTGAAGAAGTATGGTTGGGCCTAAAAAGTAGCATGCCAGGTCTCAGGGAAGGACAGTCTATTCTTAACCCTCCAAGCCAAGCACATCTTGGGTTTCCTATCTCTACCTGAGCCCCAAGTCTTCATTGTGAACCTTGCCTTGATTGTTTGGCAGCCCTTTCCACGGGGGCTGGAAATAGATGAATGCTGAGGTCCCTTCCAACTCAAGCTATTCTGTGATTTTATGATTTATACCTGAGCAAAGCTTAATGCCTGCAGCGTAGCAATGTAACCCCGTGGCTCCTCATGCCAGCAGGAAGGCGGCCAGCCGGAAACACGGCTCTGCCCAGAATGCTTTTCCAATCGTAAGTACAGGGCAATTGATACAGCAGGTGAAGTTAGGCAAACGGCTCAGCAATGCACAAAGGAAACACGCTATGCAAATGTAAAAGCATTAAAGGAGTCTTTTCATGGTTATCATCTTAAAAGCACATTTAAGCCAATAACTCACCCTCCTCTTATGCAGGTACTTAGTTATATCTATAGCATACACCAGCATGCCAGGCTGCCTCGGTGCCAGAACCTTATCCTCCTTCCTTGCTCTACGTGCCAAATCAAAGAGAAGGAACAAAAGCTGGTGCTGTTTCTAGGAAGAAGTGCGTTCTGTAGGAAGGAGCGGGCCGTTCCCTTTCATGCACACAACCTATGTGAAGGAGTAGCCTAGGGGCAGCTGTCTGCAGACCAGAGCAAAGGCAGCACAGGGCTCAGCAGGCTCTCCCTTGGAAGGCAGAAGGCAGCGTGGTGGCTGTGGGACAGCGATGCGCTCAGCTGCCTGCAGCCTCTCCCTGCCATGGGCAGGGCGGTGATTTCCTCTGCATCTGCATCTTCCCCCTTAGTTTGCTCTTCCCTTCCTGATGATAAATGTGCTTTTTATTATTCTAACCGATTCAACAATAATTTTAGAAATTTTATCGCTTATTGAGATTTCACTCAGTGAGTCAAGTGGAAAAAATGCGTTCCGGAGCCGAGAGAGAGAACCCTCCCAGCTGAATTCCCTGAGCCAACAGCTCCTCCCATGCAACGCCCTCCAGCTGCTCTGGGAGACAGAAGGAATCCGTCGGTGCAGCACCCTCAGGGCTGAATTCTGCACTGACGATGGGAAACTGCCATGGGCTGGAGCCCTGAGCCTGACAGATTTACAGCTGGTGCTATTTCGGTATTTCGGTGCTCTGCTAGGCAGCAGTGTATAAAGGAACAAACAAAACATGTCCTTCCAGTTCTCTAAGAAACTTCCCCCTGAAAAGAAGGTGGTTGTAAGCAACCTGCAGCTACTGAATAAGACATACCAAGGTGGAACAAGCTCCCTCCCTAGCAAGAACGAATGAGAGTTTGGATTGCTTCTCACTTTGTCCTCTCAATATTTCTAGACTTAAGTGTCTTCTAGAAATCCAAGATCTCCAGTGCCCCAGTTCCACAGCTTTGGACACTGTCTTGCCATCTCGTTCTCATCAGGCATCCGACAAAGCAGAGACCTGTGAGCACACGTACACATGTTCACAGAGGGAGGGCCACAGGGGGAGGGAGAGGAACAGAGAAGGAATGCTGTAAGAACGCAGTAAATGTATAAACCTGGAAAAACAAAAACATCTCTTATCATTCCCCTGAGTTTCATTTGTCAGCGCTGCAGACGGATGGAATCTGCAAGCCCTACTCTTGTCCCATACACAAGCTAGGAGAAATAAATACAACACTCAAGCAGCTGTCAGGGAACTCCAAGATGGGAAACCAGTTGGGGAGAACTCCCACCAGCCGACTGACCCACGGATGGGCCAAATCCATCTGCTTAGGGCTGGGAGGCTGCTAAGTACCAGCCTGTACTTGCACAGCAAACTTCAGGTACCTGAATGTGGCTTTCAGAGCTGCCTTTGACCTTGAGAGAAGTTCTGCCATCCCAGGGCACTAACAGGTCTCGCACCCAAATGCTCACTCAGCACAATGTACATGGGCAGGCTGGGTGAGGGAAACAGCAAACCTTGCAGGGTTGAGAAGTGTAGTACATGTTTTTCTACCAAAAATTACATATTAGACAATGACAGACCTGTTCTTTTGCCTTCTCGAGAACAAAGAGGGTGTGAAAGGAGGAATCATGATACACGTTTGAAACTCTAGCTAACAAGAATGCAACACGTACAGATATCAGATAAAGCCTACAGCTTTATCCGACAGTAAAAGGAGGTTTTGAATATTAAAAGTTCTAATTTTTTGTACTGTAACTAATAACTTAGAGAAGATGGAGTATTCCTGCTCCCCCTTTAGAAAAGCACGGCATTTCTATATTCCACATCCTTGCTGGCACACAGATGTGGGGAGGACACACAGCCCTGCAATACAAGTTAATATATTTTGAATGTTTCTTTTACCGAATTATGAGTAGATGGAGGGCAGAGAACAGGAAAAGCAAATAAAAACAGCAGAAAAGAAAAAGGGGAAAGACTGTTATGGAAATGTTGTTCATCATTAGCAGAAACCAACCTACACAGTGCACTGTGTCAATGTGTATACTTTGGAGTCTGCAGGAATCAGCTGCCAGATGAATTGCAGTCATTACAGAGATGGTTCCACAATGCCTCCTGAAAGGTGGTTTTGCTGGACCTGGGGAAGGGAGAGTCAGTGACACAGCAAAAACCAAACCTGCTGTTGCTTTTCAGCGATGGAGATGAGATGAACCCTTAGGAACAGATTCCTCTAAATTACCAAGCTATCCGTCAGACAAAATATTCCAATTTCTCACTAATAAATGAAACTCACAACATTCAAGGCTCACCTAATGCTAGACTTGCAAGATTACTCAGTTTGACATCTAGCAGTAAGAAACAGTATCCTCTATAATCCATACAAATGATCTTACAAAGCTGTATTAAGGAAATAAGAAATCTTATTACCACTCAAGTTGGAGGCACTTAACACATCCTGGTACCCACCGCCCGTGCTGTAAGGCCTCCAGCAGGCAATGAGTTCGCTGCACATCTCAGCACCCGCTGCACATCTCAGCACCCGCTGCTTCAGCCCTTTTCCCCATGGCCGCAGGTCAGGGCAGCACCAAAAGCTGCACCTACTTGTTGATAGGTTTTCTAGTGTCTGGATCATCAAAGGCCACAGGAACCAGATGCATGCCCCTACTTAAGCCCATTTGTCTGGGACACGGTGCTTGCCACAGGCCAGAAGGCGCAAGCAGCTCGGGGCCCCCTGTGCCATCTGCCCGAGCCCCAGCCTGGGTGGAAGGGCACAGTAACAGTCAGGCCATCTTCCTCAATGCTACCATAACAATTATGACAGGCAACTGCAAAGAGGGCAACCTGAAGCAACCCACACAAAAACCAAAGCTGTGATCTGGGGGATGTTTTTCCTTCTACTGCTGGCTACAAGTACACCCTCCAAGGGCTGTGCATGGCTGCTGAGACCATATCCTTCTGCACATCACTGCTGTTTGTGCTCTGAGAGCTGCTCCTTGATTTCAAATGACTGTCAGACAGTGAGAATCCAACACCAGCAGTGCTAATCCACATATCAGCAGGTGGGTATCTTGGGTACAAAAACCTGTGAAAACACATCACCCTAAGCATGCACGTTATCACTTCTGCATCACAGTGTAAAGACGGGGGAAAGCAGCATTTCCAAACTGCCCATCCCAGGAGCACAGCACAGCAGCACAGCAGCACAGCTCAGTAGACCCCCCACTAGCACTTCCCAGCCCACAGATTCGTGCCTGTGCCAGCCCTGACCAAGGGGCTGCAGGAGCTGTGCAGACCCCAGGGCTAGGACATGGTTGGCACCCACAGGCTCTCCTGAAAATTACCTGTCTCCTACACTCAGAAACAATGGCATTTTGAAGGGGCATTACCCCACTGCCGATCAGGTGGCAAAGGAAAGAGATGCAGTCTGCTTTCAGAGGGCTGTAATGATTTTGCTTCAGAATGGGCTCCTTGTGCTGTGGGCAGAGCACACACTGGTTGAAAGGAAAGGAATGAACCTGCGCTGGGAGCGTGCCTTCTTTCCTGCACATATTTATGTTGTTAATATACATTCACAGATGTGCTGGAGAAGAGATTTGGAGAGCGAGAGTTTATAAGTCACAACGTTTTTTCTGTTTGCTTTTAAAAATACAAAGTTCGGAATGAATGCACTGTTTAAAATAGAACAGACACACGCAGAGAAAGGCAGCAGTCAGTGGCTGGCTCACACTTAAGGGCTCTCAAAAGCAAGTATCTGTTATTCGTGCATTTAAGGACTTGCTCCTCCTGAGCTACTGTTTTGAAAAGCTTCTGCCACTGCAAGATGAAGACATCCCAAGGGCTGCTGCGTAGGCTGAAATTCCATGTGCTCTCAGAACACCACTCCTTCACTTGAAGAGGAGAAAGATCAGCAAGGGCAGTGTGTTTCTGCATTAATTGCTCAGGTACTAATAACGAGGTCAAAATAAGTCTGCCCAGAGCAGAAGCGAGCCGGCCATACAGCCAGATGATAGAAACCAAGCCCCAAACACGTGCCTGCCCACTGTGCTGACCTCCCCAGCAGCACAACGCGCCCCATCTAACAGCTGTGGGAGCCATCCTGAAAGGTTACAAAACCCTGACCTGTCACAATTACACGTGGAAGTGACAACTTTGCCAGTTTCAGACTTGGGCACGCAGAGCTTACCATGCCCACAGCAGTGTGCAGCTCTGGGAGGAGGGCAGAGGAAGGAGCAGCACCTGTCAGTACGCCCACAGAAGTCACTACATCTTTTTTACTGTTGTTTTCTACAACAGACAATCTCTTCTTACGTCAACAGCTACTGAAAATGTATGCTTTTGGTACTATTCCACACTGACAAAAGCTTCCTGTACCCAAACATAGCCTGAGAGAGGAAGCCTCTTGGCAAAGCAAGGGAAGCCCCAGGTGGCAATAAATATGGATGTGGAGACAGAGAGAGGAATCAGCAGTACTGCAGCAGCAGAGAAAAAAAAATCAAAAGCAACAATGCAAAAACCCACCCAACACAAAACCTCAGATGGCTGTTTGTGCAACTCTGCCACAGCCTGAATGCAGAACTTGCTCTGGGATTATGGTCTGATTTCCAATCCGCTCCCCACCCACCACCACGCTCCTTCACTGCATTGGAACCATCTGTGTAATCCTCCCCTTCCCCACGTCTGTTCTTCTGGCAGCTGCACTCCATCATCCCTTTAAAAACCTCTTTTCAAAGTTCTTGAGGCAGAAGGCCTTTTGCAGGCTAAGAGTTATCTCTAAAATCAACAAGGAAACCACAGTGTGTGCTGTGCTTTACAGATTAAAGAGGAAGGACTGGAGTTGGAGAATATTTATTTCTAATGGGAAAATAATTGAAGGTTTTAGGGATCAAGAGGGTTTTTTTTTTTTTAAACCAAAGCCGTGTATCTGACAATAAATAGGACTTACTGAAGTACTGCATGTTGCTGCTGCAGGAGGGTTCCAAGATAACAGGTTAGCAGAAGGAAAAGAAATGCAAAGGAGTGTTTCCTGACAGCATCGCTGGTTGGCAACGCGAAGGCCAGGGGAGCAGTGTGGGGAAGAGGCACTAACATCTATGGAGTCCAGGAGCAGAGTTCAAGTGCTTGTTGTTATATGAGATAAAATTATTGCAGACTTTTGAGCACAGAAGTCATGGACTTTCTTCATCTTTTATTTAAAGAATGTCTGAAAGTAGTTGTCATCACAATTTCCTGTCCTCGTCTAGCCACAAGTCTCAGATGACTTAATCAGCTTGTGCACATGTACACATACACTGCTCACAGAGAGCTGCCTCCCCCCACAGCTCTTCACAGTGGCTGAGTGCAGAGGTGCTGTTAGCACACCTACCACACACCTCAGGCAAGTGACTTCCATCAGGAAGAACAGAAAGAGAGAATCATAGAACCACCAACGTTGGAAAAGACCTCCAAGACCATCCAGTCCAAGCGTCCACCTACCGCCACTATTTTCCCACTAAACCTCATTAAACATCTCAATGTTTCTTGAACACCTCCAGGGAATGGTGACTGCACCACCTCCCTGGGCAGCCTGTGCCACTGCCTGACCGCTCTTCTGGAGAAGAAATTTTTCCTGATGTCCAACCTGACCGTCCCCTGGTGCAACTTGAGGCCATCACCTCTCATGCTATTGCTGTTACCTGGAGCAGAGGCCGACCCCCACCTCACCACAACCTCCTGCCAGGGAGTTGGAGAGGGCAGTAAGGTCTGCCCTGAGCCTCCTCTTCTCCACTCTGACCCATCCCAGCTCCTCAGCAGCTCCCCATAACACTGTGCTCCAGACCCCTCACAGCTCTGCTGCCCATCTCTGCACACTGCAGGGCCCCAGTGTCTTTCTGGCAGCGAGGGGCCCAGCACTGAACACAGCACTGCAGGTGCAGCCTCACCAGAGCTGAGCACAGAGGGATGATCACCTCCCTGCTCCTGCTGGCTGCACTACTGCTGACACCAGCCAGGATGCCATTGGCCTCCTTGGCCACCTGGGCACACTGCTGGCTCGTGTTCAGCCGAGCATGGACCAATACACCCAGGTCCATTTCCTCTACACAGTCTTCAGCCACTCTGCCCCAAGCCTGTAGGGCTGCCTGGGGTTGTTGTGGCCAAAGTGCAGGACCTGGCCCTTGGTCTTGTTCAACTTCATCCCACTGGCCTCAGCACGCTGCTCTTAGCACTGGGTGCTCCTCCTCCGAGTAATCTTAAAACTCTATTTGCCTTCTCTGATCAAATTTTTAATTCCTCATTTAAATGAACATCATTTAAAGTTGCCCAAGCACTCATGTTTAGTACTTCTACAGCTTCATACACAGGGATTTGCCATTTTACCTCCAATCTTCCTTTTCTGTCATAACATAGTTTTTTAAATTTTGAAATAAGTGCATTAGGTGGCATTTCAAAGTTGCAACGAGATGTCTTATTTTCTCCCTTGAATGTCACCAGAAGGCAGCAGACAAAGTAGAGATCTTTTCTTTGCACAGGCTTTACAAAATGATGGGGTCAGCCTCCAGCGACACTGGCTTGTGCTTACTGCTGACATCCCATGCGGATCATCCATGGAGAGATGGGATGACATCCCATCTCTGGTGATCCCATATGGGCCTCAGACTCAAGCACAGGCAAGCAGGAGCATCAGCTGTGGCATATTTTGACTGACCCTTACCCTGAACAGGCGTAAGCAGAACATTCGCTTATTAATTATAATTGCCTTACAAAAACTCTGGCAGATGGCAGCACAAGAACGAGTGACAATTTGTGTGGTGGTAGAAAAAAAAAAACAAACAAAGAAAAGCAAAGAAAAAGCTCTTTTAGATATTGGACTGCAAGTAATGTGCGATTTGTGGTAGACTGAGAAAGTGGGGAGGAGAAAAAAGGAACTACCCTAGAAGTGATATATTTTTAGGAATGGCCTTGATAGCTCTGGCAGAAGGGACTTCTGGTGCTCGAGTAGAAGGTCCCAGTGACTGCCCCAGAAGCACCTACAGCAGGCTGGAGGGCATACACAGTGCAGGGCTGGTGGAGGACATACACAGTGCAGAGCTGATGGAGTTCTGCTGGCAGTGGGAACTACGTTGGGCAACTCTGCCCCCTGCTCTGCCCACAGCTACCACAAAAGCACCACATCCCAGAAGGAAGCAGCAGGAAAACAGCTTCGCTCCGCCTTCCCACCATAACCAGAATCTCAGTCTTTACTCAGATGTTAAGCCACATATGGGCCGTTAGTCAAAACTGCCTTTCTTTTAAATAGCCTTACCAGCTATGACATTTCATGATATTATTTTTACTCTGATCTGTTCCAGAATTCACACTGATCTTTAAAAAATTATTTCCAAAATAAATCCTAAAGCATCTTCTATATATTGCTGTTATATGTCATCATTTTACATAAGAGCAGATAGTAAGATAAATGGAAGTGATCAAAAAGTGGAGTAATTCCAAGAAAATAACTGATGCTTAAGCTCTGCCAACTGCCAACCCTCACCTTTTGTCATCTCAGTGTAGCACCACTCAACCTTGAGTGAGAAAGGCAAGAACAAAATAATGGGCATATCTCAAGCAAGAAAGTGCAATAGAAACCAACCTACAGTGCTCAGAAGAGCCAGAATGCAAAGAAATGCAACACAACACTGCTAGCACTGCATCAGGCAGCTCTGCCAGCCCAGAAGCAGCATCAGGAGCACGACTAACCAGGCTCAATCCCCATAACAGCAAGGCAGAAAGATGGGTCAAGGCTTGCATTGCTCTGTGACTGGGAAACCACGCTGAGTGCTGCAGCACAAGTGCTATTGCTGGAGTGATGCCTTTAGAGAAGAGAGCCCTTGAATGGAAGCGTGGCCTTCCAGCAGCGGTCTGCAGGCATCATGGAGGGCTGTGCTCCTTCTCCCTGCACACCAGCCGCTGTATTAACACAGATGTGCAACTCTCAGAATTAAGCGTGATGCTGAGCTTCAGTATCACTCTTAGCTAATGGCAAGCTGGAGGAGAGCCCTGCTGGCTGCACATTGTCTGCTGCCCTTGGCTGCTTCCGTACTGCACGGTACGCTTTGTTTCCAGCTTGCAGCTGGTTTGCACAGCTCCAGTTGTGTGGCTGCCAAAAACACTTAAACTCCAACCTGCGTTTAGCGAGAGAGAGCTTGAAGAGATCATTTTTTCTTTCTGCATTTTTATTTTTGAGAGACGGAGGTGAGGCAGGTTACAGACCTTCCTCTCGTGTTCAATTCACACGCTGTGGAGTACTGGCCAAGTGCGTGCTTTTAGCCACTGCAGCACTATGCTGCAAAGACATGAGAAGACAGGGCAGGTCAGTGTCAGATAATTCTGGGGAAAAAGCTGTGGAATGCTTTCTGAATTTTTATGTCATTTAAATACTCCTCTAGAAAATGGTTTTACGAGATGTTGGGTCAGAACGCAACTCCAAACCACAAAGTCAGGGACAGAGTAGGTGATTGCCATGGAAAAGTGATTCATCTGTGCAGAATAAAGCATTAACGTCAAGTATTAACTAAATATAACAGACTTCATCTAAGAAGGGATGATGCGGTTCAGCTGATGAGATTCAAAAGAAACAGAGCCAACAGCTGCCAATCGAGCAAAACTGCCAGCTATCAAAGACGGTGCAAAAAAGATCAGAAGGATTATAAATACTAGGAAAGCCTCAGAGAGGACAGAAATGGTGTAAAACACAACAGCAGCCCAGCAGAGCAGACCAGAAATCCCACGTGCTTCTGGCAGCATCCCAGACACTGAGGGCACATCCAGCACTTTCTCCAGACCCTCAAGCCCAGCACCGTGCAGCTCAGAGACTTCCTGAAAAGGCAACGGCGGCTTTGTACTCGACAGCCTTGTATGGAATTTTCCTTCATCCATTTACCCAGTTACCTTTTGAACTCATGTAAAATTTAGTATCCACAACATCCTGGGGAAGGACATTCCGTAGCTGAAGTACCTTGCTGTGTGTCTGAGCTGCCAGGCGCTGGTGCAGAAGGAAAGAAAACAGATGAGAAGCTAACTCTTGCACATCACCTCCATTCACTGTTCCCTAAGCCATTCTGATTCTGATTTCTATTGCACAGTCCATCTTCACGACGGCCAGACTCTCAAAAAAAGACTTAAAAATTTAAAACTCCTTCAGATTTGCAGTTGAAATCAAATGATTCTACTCTGCCTCTGTCCAGTTTTACAGAGCCCAAATGATCTGGGGGGGTTCCCTCTGTCCATGCAATTGCATTTAACCGTGCTTTGCACCCTTCTGCTCTATCCACACAGACACAGAACCGTGCTGCAGGCAGAACACTAATGAGAGATTTCATGTTATAATTGTATTTAGATTCAAGAAGAAAGAAATCACAGCAGTAAAACAAACAGCAAATAGATGGGCAGCGGGAGGTGGCACAGGGGGATGAAGAATGACTGCGTGACCTTGGAGATAAAGAGCACAAGTACTGACTGTGAACTGCAGCGAAGGTGAGGGGAGGTCACAACAAGTGCAACCCCTTTCGAGTAAACATTTGATGTCAAAAAATGCTTCAAAACAGACCTACAGTGGGCACTGCACACACGCATTTGGAACCTTCCTCTTTTGTAAGCTGCTGTGCAAGGTCAAGTCTGAGTGCAAGAGCTGCGGTGTTCCCAGAGACTGCTAATGCTCATTTGCTGCTACAAAACGAATCTTGTTAAGCTTTTAGAGAAACGACTCTCTTCTAGCCTCCAGTATCTCAAACACCAAAGAATCTTTTAGAAAATGAGGGAACAAGACACAGGACACACATGCACGCAAGGTATTCTATGTGATAGCATAGCTTATATTTCTTCAGATCAAAAATGTGATTATAAATTCCCTGTGTTGAATTTAAAATGATAGCTTGCATTATTTAGTATTAACTACTGCAAGTGCCATTCATTAGAATATTTAGATTCCTGTAGCCTGCCCTACACGTGTTACAAGCTCCTATATTCACTCACTTGCACTGCTGCCCAGATGCAGCTATTCAGCCTTAGGTCCACCCTCCCAGTAAACTGCAGCAAACATACCTCACGTGTTCCCAAGAGTAAGACAGGGGAGGTTCAAATAAATACATCAATACAAATCCCAGTGGTGCCGTGTCACAGCCGAGCTCCCTGGCATAGCAATTCAGTTATAATTGAATTTTGGTGGCTGCAAGTTTTTTGCTGCGCTGATAAAATCCCTGCAAGTAGGTAAAATTATGATGTTCTTGAAAAAAAATAAATAAATCTCTATTTCCACAACCTTATAAGACTGTACAAGGCATTGATAAAACGCAGTATTTATCCATCACATTTCAGGACTCCTGGAACTGGGCAGAGGTAGCAGACCTCCAACAGAGCAGAACAAGGCCAGGAGGAAATACTGCACGTACCACATATGGCTGCACTTGAAAATAGGCACATAAATGGGAGAAAACACTCATATTTACACACTGTGTAACACACTTCTCATAGGCAGACATAAAAGTTTTCAATGGGAGACTTCCTCATGTAACACTGCCATAAGCAGGCGTGGTGCATTAGCAGTCAGTGGGAATAAAATGAGTGCATTACACCGGGGCTCTGCTAAGTTTGCAGTGGGGAATTCTTCATCTCTCTCTGCTGCCCACTCTGCATAAATGCATCCAAAGCGGAGCTGCTGCTCTGGCACGATTTTCCTGTAATCTGATGGCTATTATTCTCTCAAATCCCATTTGCAGGTCATTTCTGTATGAACTGAGCTGCTTGAAATCCTTCCTGCTTTTCTCCTTTTAAATCTAGGGGAAATTCGAACAGCCCAGCACCAACTGACAGGAATTTACTCGAACCATTTATTTAAATACTAATGTTTTCATGTTGCTGCAGCTTAACAGCTCGGATTGGTTTCATGCCGACTTCCTTCGCTCCCTCTCCTTGAGATAAATGCATTAGTTTGCTCAGTGCTGAGAAGTGTGGCTGAAAGAATAATGCCCATTATTTTCTTTTATGCTCAGGCTCGTTTCCACGTAGAATTTGGAGCATTACACAGAATTTATACAGGCAGGAAAGTGCATACCATTGTGAAAATAACTACTTTAGGTTTGTAAACGTTTTTGCTTGTTTACTAAGGTAACCATAAATCCTCTCTCCGCGTGTAATTGAACAAATTTGGATGTGATTTCCCTTATGCCAAGAAAGCAAAGTGATTATTCACCCACCTTTGAGGAAGGCAGTTAGAAATCTGTCTATGCAGATCAGACTGAAGTTCTTTTATCTCTCTATGTACCAGATAGCACTGTGAATCAAAGCAGCACACTTGTCAGCATCTTCTTCCATGCCAGAGGGCTGAGAGGGAACTTGACCTGAATAGGAGAGTTTCCTCAACTTTTTGTTTTGAAAACAGTGTCAGACCACTTTCTTTGAAACTTGATGTTTCCAAGGCAGCTTAATGCCATTTTCACTGATTACTGCTGGAGAACTCCCTTGTAGCAAACCAACAGACTAAAAACCAACAGGAAATTTGTTGGCCGTAACAGGGCTTGCAAGTAATGAAGTTTAATATAGCTTGGATCTCTGTCCAAGAAAGGCAGAAATCATGACAGCTGTTGCTACCACAGCAGTCCCCCATAAAAGTGCAGCTCCCACGAGCAGTGATGAAGCCTCCTGCCCCTGTTTTCCTCGTCTTCATTGCCCATTGCAAATTCTGACTTTGAGAAGGTAAGTCTCAACTAATGGCTTCTGCTTCATGGTCAAAACTGCCAAAAGCATCAAGGATGTGCACTAGTCCTTCCCCCTTTCAGCAAAAAGTCCCTGAGCTATTGCTTTGTATACTGCTAATGCCTGGAGACCACTGCAGCACATAACAGTCCAGGATGCAAATACAACGGAGAAAGATGTGTCATGAATATTCAGTGTTTTGCTTTGTTTGAATGGGGATTTAAAGCCCAAAGCAGTTCTAGCATCTGGAAGCTCTCAGCCACCAGAGCCCTGAGCCCCAAGCAGCCCCCCGACCTGAGGAAAAGGGCACAGCACCCAGCTGCTGCCTGCCAGGGGCATCCCTCCAGCTCTGCAGCATCCTGCTCTCCTCTCACAGCACAGGACAGTTCCCAGGAGAAGATTTCTTCCTCTCTCAAGCTAAAGCAGCTTGTTAAACAGTAGGTTGCATTACCTGGCACGCAGAAGGATGGCAAAAGAAATGTTCTGTAAAAATCACTGCTGCTTCTTCTACCCTGTTATTGAACAGGAATTCAATTGGAGCATCCTCATTTTTGGACTTGCTGGGTATGTGAAGCCTGGGGAGTTCTCTGACACAGAAGTATGTATCTCAGCCTGTCTTCTTGCTTCACTGACTGCAACACTGATGGTGTTCTTCTTTAGCATAACATACATTTTCCCTAATTCTTACCATTAGTTATAATACAAAAATCACCTAATTACAGTAATTTTAAGGCCACTAATGGAGACTTAGCTTTGATTGGGTGTTACAGGTGACACAATGAGAAGACAGCCTTTGCAACAGAAGGTCTATAGCTAGATACCTTACACATACACAGTGTTAATGGTATAAGCAATCTTACCCATGCTGCCTTTATTGAAAGTGAAGTTGCTCAACACAGTTACAGATGAAAGATGGATCAAAGAAGATTCACTCACTTTCTTGCCTTTGCTGTCAGCCTTGTGGTTCTGCTTCCTCTTCTGTGCTCAGCATCCCACTAGCACAGCAGGCAGCTCTTCACTTCTGCCAGGTTCATTTTCTGCCTAGTTAGTGAGTTAAATCAGCTGACAAAGCTCAGAGGTGCTAGCACCAACCCAGCTGGGGAAGGAAGGGAAGGGAAGGGAAGGGATGGGCAGAGCATGCAGAACTTCCTCAGCAACAGCAAGTTGCTAGGTTGGATTACACCCTCATAGATAACTTCACATTGAGAGTAATTCTCAGGTTGTCACATCAATCTTAACCCTATCGCTATTATCTGCAAGGCACACACCACCTCACTGTGGGGTTGCAGTTTGTCTCTAGCATTAGAGAAAAATCCAATAGAACTGGAAAAGCTGATGGTAAATATTTCAAGTGCTCCACAGCGCTCCTGAAAAAGTCTGTGACCTGCACATCTACTGGCTTTCAGGAACCGCATCTGAAAACCTTGTTTCATTGAGGGAAGCTTGAGCAAGCAAGAAGGCTGCCTACACCTCATCAGCATCCCTGCCATGAGTATGCTTTGTTTACTCAATACTTTATTGCTTTAATTTAACTAAGTAAGGAACTGACCTGGGCTAAATCAACACATGGATTTCAAATAAACTCAAGAAAATGAACTAGGAAGTAGCAAATACTTTCAATTCAACTTGCTCGTGTACCTCTTTCTTCAATTTCCCATCTCTCTCGCTTTCAGGCAAAGCCTTAATTTCTAGACTTTGGCTCCATTATTACTTGTTCAGCAGAAGAATAAACTTAAGCACTCCTACCCCTTTTCCGCCAGCCCTTTGCTCCTATGCCAGCCTAGCCAAGCCAGCAGCAGGCAGCTGGTCATTTTTGGCAGGGTTGTCCTCCTGCTGCTGAATCACTTCCCGACTCGGTTCACCACGAGGCTGCACAAACACACGGGTCGGCACAGAAGTGGAAATGAGTGACCAGCAGGGACAGGAAGGTGAGCCGTACCCAGCTGCACTGCCACCATCCTTACAGTCCTGGCTGCTTTGCTCTTACACAGCTGACCTAAAGAAACATTAAGAGATGGGAAAGCGAGGACGAATTAAAAATGAGGGAGGTAGGGAGCAGACTGAGCGTGGAAGTATTTAACCAACTAAATATCAAAGCGATTGCTTTTATGCACCCCTTAAATCACACGAGTCCTAAGTTCTGGAGGAAATTTAAACGCATATCAAATAGCATATTTGCATTGCCTAAATGAAATCAAAACCTACAGAATGGGGCCACATGAAGTCACCCAAACCACTTACTGCTGCTCATAGAGCAGCTTTCCCAGACAGGCTGTTAAACTCCAGGTCTACAGCGTTACCCTCTCAATCCTGCAAAGAGCAAAGTCCTTTTTGTGAGCAATGCCACTGCCCAACCTCTAAAGAAATAGCAACAAAGTTAAATGCAAGAGTTTAAGAAAACGCCTCAGTGTAAAACTACCAGTGTTTTTGGAAGAGGGAGATGGATGCAGTTCAGCATTTCGCTCCTGCTTCGGTTTCTAATTATGTTTTCAAAGATGCCCAAGTGCCTGCTTGATGAGTTACAGAAGAACTAAGCAACATTCTGGCAGCTGCCGCAGGAACTGCTGAATTTGTCACTTGATGCCAGTGGGTGTCAAGTTCTATGAATGGAAGGGTTTTCCAAGTTTCCAGCAGTCCACCAGGCCCAGCAGAGACAGTTAGGTGGAGGAAGCCAAGCTAAGAAAACCCTTTTTGATCCCTGAAAACAAGTTCTGAGCATTCAGTTGGCTTGGAAGGCTGAAATTTCCATAGAACCCTTCTCGTGAGATGGTCCATATGGGGCTAACTGCCATGGAACACGATGAGCGATCACAGTACGGGGCTGGGGAGGCTTCCATAACTTGGTGGCCTCCAACAGAACCATTTACACACGTTGGTATTTGTCCCCAGCAGTCCCCAGCAGTGCAGGCAGACTGCAGGTCTTGTGTCCCAGCCCATGCCCTAGTACAACCATCCCACTGTTCCACTTGGTGTTCATTAAAAATGCCCGTATGTGTCTACGTCACACCCTCCTCCCCCCTTTCCTTCACTGTCCATTACACTGCTAACTTCCAGAATAATATGTAGGGCTATTTTTTATTTTTATTTTTTTGCATTTTTTTAATGCCTCACGCATTTGTTTATGTAGCAAAACATCTAAGCTGCGTGGTTAGAAACACTGGTTATAAACTACCAATTTTTGTCCTACCAGTAGGATTCGATGACCACGCTGTTTCTTTTAGCCAATAAACAAACTGCAGTGCACACAGGAGGCACTGACACGCTGGGAACTACAGTTTTGCTTTTACCTAATCCCCAGGATTTCAGCAGTCAGACGGATACAGCGGTGGAAGGTTCCACGCTTATGACTCATGCTACAGTTTTTCCTCTCTCCTATTGTTTTGCAAATACTTGGCTTAATTTAAAATCCATTTCAACCAGAAGCTTCCAGTCGCAGCGGAAACTTAACAATCATATACTGCAGATGAGTAATGCTTCACGGGTGTGCCTCTGCAACATCTTCAACTGGTCTTCCTCCATTTGGGCTGCCACGGCCCTGCCTTCATCACTGCTCCTGAGCTCCTGGGCCTTGGCTGAGGGTGTGCCCAGGTGCTGGTATGAGCCCAGAGGGGCAGCTGGGGAGCTGGTGAGGCTGGAAGGGGCTGATGCAGGGAGCTGGAGGGACAGGACCTGCCTGTAAGGACCGTATGAAGGCAGCGAGGTAAGACTCAAGCTGCTTCCATCAGTAATGGCACACAGGGTAACAAACACCCCCAGAAATAAATGCACAGAATGCACAACGTTCTAACATCACGTCTCCATGCAAACTATTTCCATCGGCCTATCATCCTTCCTCAGACAGGGAAATTCCCACTAAGGCATCAATAATAAATGCATTCAGCTATCAGTTTACCTACTAATGAGTAGCTTTTAGCACAAAGAGCCCACTCAGGTCTGGTCTGGAACACGAGAGCATACTCAATAATTCAGAAGACTCAATTTTATCCCAAAAGATAAGCAAACAATTTGATGCCTACTCAGATTTCCAGACCAAACGGAGGTACGGCATTACAGAAGACATTAGGATTTATCAGTCAATAAAATATTCTCAACATGTTCTTTTGGGGAACGGGTTATCCACCTTTAAAAGACCATCTTATTAGAGACTAAACATCAGGGACCTCAGGAAACTTGTTCTTTTGAAGGTTATAACAAAAGATTTGAAAACTGTTCAATACTGCAGATGCTGAAGATCTTTGCAACTTGACACACTACACGGACAATGCGTAGGTCTGTCCTGGTTGCACGCAGTATGAAATATAAACATCCTACACATGTTAAGACAAAATTCACACTGAGCACAGAATGCTCTGACTACAATACAGAGAAGTGGGTGATAGGAAATAACAGCACACAGGCTTGCACTGGGACTAAACACGCACCAGACAAAAGAGATTGCCTCCAATTCTGTGCCTGGCCACGGGGGTGATCCCTGAGCCAACCACAACCAGCAATTAGTGAGAGTATTTGGGCAAGTTATTGAGCCACAGATGGGTATAATCCCCCACCTACCCCAGGTATGGCCAGAACTGGGGCCCAGAAAACCAAGGGCCCTCAGTCACTGCTCATACAACCTCTCCTCCAGACCACTGGCCATCCACATAGCCTTCCTTTGGATGCTACCAGCACTGTCCTTCATTAGCTACCCATCTCTCATTGCTTTAACACAAAGGATAAAAATACTTGGAACACAGATGTGCTTCAGAACCCATGCCTGCTCCACTGCTACAAAAAACACCATTTTGGTGTCGATTGCTCTGAAACAACAGCAACTAAAGAACATACAATTTCCTGAACTACAATTCCCTTTTTACGAAGGACCCCCTTTAAACAAATCCCTACAATCAGTGAAACGTAGAACAGTGCTGCCTTTCTGGAGACAAATGGAGCTGACATTTGTTCTGTCCTCTTACCATTCTAATATTTGCCTTCTACAGGTGCCTTACAAACAGCACAAGCAGAATCTGACTGCTATGGTTATCCGAAACCATTTGGGGGCTGCAAGTGTGTGTGTGTGGGGGGAGGGGGGGTGGGATTTAAAGATCATAAAACAGAAAAGGCATATAATAAAACAAGGAAGGGATAATTAGAAATCCCTTACCACAGTTCATGCTTACTCTTCCAGACCACCAAAGGAATGGTGATCATAGAGGGGTTTCGGTGTGTTTTGTTTGTTTTTGTTCAGCCTTTTTTTTGATTATTTTTGTCACCGTTCCACCGCTAAAACAACTTTTTAAAGCCTCCACTAATTGAAATGTTGGTCAGCAAAACGACAGAATAAAGCCCTGGGGACCCAGGCAGCTTTCTGTTCTCTGCTGCAGGCAGCACGTAGCATCAGCGAGGAAGAAGAGCTTGCATAGCATGGTTTTATGGAAAGGCGTGAGCTTAAAGCAAGATAATTACTATATAGAAACAGTGCAGTTTGGTAACTTATCTCCAGTCATTCTTGTTTTGAACTCCTAGAAGAAAAGGATCTCACCTGGAATGGCTACACAGCTTTGTAAAGCCCCTGCTTGAATACAGCAGCACAGCCAAGAAATAGGAGCTCCAGAACACACGTCGCTCCTTAACACAGCAAAAAATCAGATGCCTTAGTGCCAAAGTACATCACAGTGTGTATGCACAGAAATATTTTAATTCTTGTATGCACTGTATCAAAAATTCAGTAAAGCTAGCCCAAGAAACTCAAAGTACAACTGCAGCACCTTCACATTATACGAGTCGTGCATGGAGCCCTCCTGGAACCAACCAGGTGTAACTGCATTTTTGCACTGCATGCAGTTTTCCAACAGGACAGGAGGAATCAGGAATAGGCTGCATTTTCTCACATCTTCTTTTTTAACCAGACAGTATCCACTTTAACCTACCTATATGAGGCCAACTAACAGCAAGCAACCAAGAGGCAAGATTTGCTAGGGTCAAACCCAGCCCTCTATCACATCATTTATCTGGACAAGCACTCAGCTCACAGCACACTTGTGCCTCAACAAATGTTTTTTCCACACAGAAACACTTTGTCCAGCTTTCAGAAGTAATACGATTTTTGAAAACTGTTCCATCTCCAATGAGAGCATTGTGACAGAAATCCCCATCTTCCCTTGCAGCTCCAGCTCCTGCAAAGCAACCAAACCATCCCGAGTTTCTACTGACCCCACCTGCCAAAGGAAACATACACACACTTCTAAATGGGAACAGTAAAAAATGGAGAAGTATTATTTAGCAGCAACGAAGCTCAAGTGGGCGAAAAATATTCTTGCTCTTCTTGGAGTGCCAGTTCTCAAATGCCCTTATTAGTTTAGCTTCCTTTCCAAACAACATTTACCTGGTTGGTTTTATTCCCACAGGTTTTTATCTTCAAATATCTGTTATGTAGATTCCAGCAAGTTACAGATGATCCACAGTAACACTTCAAAGACTCATACTTGAGTGCGTGAAAATTACATCATGAATATTATTCTGAATTTCCCAGAGCAATATTTCCTACAGTTTTATTGACCCCAAAGTACACATGCCCACTGGTTTGTTTTTGCACATGCCTTGACAAAACTTCCCATGTAAAATCTTACAGTGTGGACCTATTGGGCACTTCCTAGCACAAAGCAAGGAGCTGCATATGCTAACTCTTTTGTGCTGTATGTAAGCAGTGAGTAAACACACCACTTACATGGAGGAGCACCCATGCACACACCAGGGCACCCCATGTGTCACCTTCCTGGCTTGCATTGATCAGAATGGATGTCTGCAAAACGGCTTGGAGCATTCTGCCATACAACTGGCTTTCAGGTAGTTTAAACTACATTTAAGCTACATTTCATTAGCTATCTCCTTTATTCAGTCACCAACAACCCTCACATGGATCTTTTACACTGAGACTTTACGTGGTATTTCGCGATGCAGTTTGTGGCACCAAGCATACAAAACCTTGATGTTTTCTACTTTTTCTGATGCGCAGTTACCGTACACAGCACTAGAAGTCATTAAATATGTATTACCTTTAAGTTCTGTGTTTTAAACTCAAAACATAATGTGAACTGCAGATGTCAGAGCCTTTCCATCGGTACAGACACACTCGGTGCTGCTCCCTCCTCTGAAGGCAGTGCTGGAATAGGGTAGGAACTGCTGAGGTGCTCCCGAGGGACAGCTACAGTTTCATTGCTTAATCACTCCGTCTTTCCATTTTGTTAATCATGTAGCTGAATAAGAATGATCTGATAGTACTTGTGCATTCATTGTAATGAGTCCCTGGAAAGAAACGTCAGGAGTCAAGCATGCCCAGATCTCCTGAACGAGCGAAAAAAACTTCTGCACAAAGAATAAAAGCATCTTCAGTCTATATACACCAACACTTTCCTTCTGATCCCGAATCCCTGTTCTGTTCCCAAGGAAGAAATGAAAAACTTTCACAGCAAGTTGCTCAGCAAAGTACAATGAGCAGTGATAACAAACCTCCCAGCCCAGCATCCCTTGCCGGCCATAGCATACCCATCTCCTTTCTTCCAGCTGCTCCAAGCCTTGTGTAACAATGCCATTTCCTGAATTCAGACCTCTACAAATGAACCTTGAGGCTGACTAATACTTTCTTCCCTTCAGCAAGGCATCCTTATAAAACTGAGGTCTTCATGCTAGCCCCAGTGAAAAACACCCAATGAGAGAGATCTCATCAGGAGAACAAGAATGTGTTTTTCATAGAATCATCATAGAATCACAGAATCGTAGAATGGCCTGGATTGAAAAGACCACAGTGATCATCTAGTTCCAAACCCTTGCTATGTGCAGGGTCGCCCATGTGCCCAGAGCCACATCCAGCCTGGCCTTGAATGCCTCCAGGGATGGGGCATCCACAATGGTTTTGAACACACACTTTTTGAATTAAAAGGTTAATTCTGCAAGGAACAGTAAGTAAGGACTTGAACAAGGAACAAAAGGATACAATCTTTAATGTTCCTATCTGTCTCAGTAGCAACTTTTTATGAGCACACAGCAAAATGCATATTAGTCTGTCCCCAAAACATCCTGCTTAGTCACTGGAGCAAGTGCTCAGTGCACTAATAGTCTGAATTATTCAGTGCAGCAAAAGAATGCTGGGACCTCAGTAGCCCATGGCAAGATGAAATGCCAATTAGTGGAGACAGAAGAGCCAAAAGCACTCTGTGCCAATTCAGCCAAAGCAGCACTTCCATAAGGAATGAGGGACAGAAAGCAAAGCAAGGTGAGAATGTTTCTTTAAGATGTAGATTTGCCACCTACGCAAGAAGCTTGAAACCAGTCCTTTTGGTTGAAGGGAGCATCCCTCTGATTTTTCACCTCTTGTGGGGAAAAAGTAGCTCAGGAAATGAATGCGTCCTTGTGAATCATTTTGGTCACAGAACCAACATTTACCACTGCAAAAGCTTCTGTCCACCTTTTCCAAACACGAACAGACAGACTTGTATCCCCACCCAATTCTTATCTTTCCAATCCAACATTTAACATTTCCCAGTGGCCTAAGCACCTCCATTTCCCCGCAAGTCCATAAACAAAAATCTACATCCTAAAAGCTTCATTTCAGTAGATATCAGATCCATTTCTGTGACATCTATTGGATAACCGGTCTGATTTTAGATAAGGCTATTTACATTTGGTGTTTGATACCCACACACAATCAATCTGTTATGCTGTTGGTCTATGCACGCATTTCTGCGAGCACTGCTCTAAGCTTCTGGGAGAAGCTGGGTATCTTTTGAATCATCCCAGCTTGTTTACCACGTAATCCATCTGAAGAACATTTGTTCCATTCACAGACCACATACCTGACAGCAGGTTGTTCCTTGTATACACATTAAGAAGTTCTCCTTTTCTTTCTTTCCCTGCTACCCCTAATCTGTTTAACTACTGGAGTGTGAGTTCGCAATGAGTCAAGAGGAAAACAAATTCACCAAGTCCATCTCTGCTCAGCTGGACTGGTGTGCAAGTGGAAAGCAACTGGATGTAAACTGGACAACCCATTTTTATTGCACACATATATAACGACCCAGGAAGGAAACGAGAAAAACGCAAAGTTACCAACACACTGTTGTTGCAGTGCATTGCATCAAGACATATTTGTCATCCGAGCCTGATTTGCTTGGTTAACATGATATTGGGCAAATCAAAATAAAGCAGCTTGGCAAGGTTGTTTAGATGTTTCACAGACGAAACCTGTGAGAACCTGAGGGTAAGCAGACAGGCTTTTATTCTGATTTTCCTTGCTAATGTGAAACCTGAGAGATGATCCAGCCACTGCTACAAGTCACAACTTCCCTTGTGGAAAAGGAACCCCACAAAGGTGATTAAAATCTGGAAGACGGGGCAGCTAGGAGAGAGGCAGCTTTTGCAGACAGATGACAACCAGTTTATTTGACAAGATTTGTGTTTCTTTTATACAGTGGATGAATAGATACGAGCAAAAAGGTACAGCACCAAGTGTTTTCCCAACACTTTGCCCTACTCCTGCTGTGCAAAGTTCCCAACATTCTGAGCAGCAAAGACCATTGTTTCAAACCTCCAAAACCCACATAAAAATGAGTTTCCCAAAGCTGGGGCACCACCTGCAATACAGATAACAGAATACACACAGATAACAAACTCTGCCTGTGTTTTCCAG
The DNA here is from genome assembly GCF_987193195.1 of Phasianus colchicus. Lineage (NCBI taxonomy): Eukaryota > Metazoa > Chordata > Aves > Galliformes > Phasianidae > Phasianus > Phasianus colchicus. The sequence continues at coordinate 3,306,656 of NC_143447.1, read as the reverse complement.
AGTTAAAAAGCAGATGTTTTCCCTCACATTAACACCGCGTGGATATGAAACGATCAAACCTCTGTGCAAAGAAAGGAGTGAACGTAACGCCTCCCTAAAGGCACAGCTTCGAGGTAAAAGGAGAAGATTTCTTTCCCAAAATGCTGCAGAGAAAGACAAGAATGAACCAGCTTTCAGTTGTCATGCTCCTCATCTGCCTCTTCTATACATGGCTTCTCTCCAGACTCCTCACAGCACAGCCCTCTGCTGTCCTTCCAACGCTCAGCTGCAGTCTGTGTGGTCTGCTAGGCGAGTGCAGGGAAGCCTGTTGGGTTCGAAATGATTTTTTCTTTACAAGCCAGGATAGCAAAAGAAGGTCATTTCTTTTAAAGAGCCCACAGGAATCTCGTTGTATTTCAAATATTTGTATTTGCGTGTGAAGATGGGCATTCGTGCGGGATGTGGTGGGGAAACTTGGGGTTGTATATTGGTTTATTTTGGGCAAGGGAAGATTGCTAGCTTCCTAGCGGTGTTTTTGCTAGATTGTTTTGCAAAACTGCCTATAGGATTGATTGCCTGCTAAGATTTGAAAAGATTTAGCTTGTGGAGTTCACGGAGCAGAAATAAGTTGTGACTGTAATTAGTCAACAGTAAAAATCACCTAAAGGGGAAACAAATCCGAGTCATTTGGAGGTGGGAGGAAAAACAAACGAGTGTCACTGGAATATTTCAATGGAAGAGAGGCAAATAGACGGCATTCAAGCACATTGGGAATGAGGGGGAAAAACAGGAAGAGGTATAAATAAGGGGCAGAGGAATGAACAGAATGAAGAGTGATTGGGTAACAGCGCCGAGGCAAAGCGGGCCATCTCAGGGAGATCTGATCTTGCATGCTACGAATTCTTCAGCACAGGGCAGACAACAGCAGCACACAGCTTCACATTCAAGGCACGCCGTTTCACTGAGCATCGATGCTGGAAATAACTGCGCTTTAACCACATCCTACCGTTTTGTCACAAAAGCCACATTAAGCCTACAAATGTTTAGTCGTACTTTTAAACAACAAATTACTGACAATGTCTCCAACTTTTTCTTAACCTGCATAAAAGCAGAGACGTACCAGCACTGCCCAACCATACAGGTAAATAATGCTTTTTCTCGTGACAAACTTAACTAGACCACTGTTGTCTCTCCACCCAACTCTCCAAATGCTCTGCAGGTTTGCTCCCTGGGGTCTGATGACACGATGAGCAGTGAAATGGGCTGTTACAGCCCCACCAAGGTCCCTCCTGCCCCAAGCACCAAGCACACAACATTCAGTGTCTGCTCTCCGCTGCAGCCCTGTGAATTCATTTCTGCACAAACGAGGGGGCTGATGGCTCAGGAGACAAAGACAACACATTGCTTACCTTTCTCACCACCTCTTGGCCAGATTGGTGCTGCTGACAGTCTTCTGGGTGGTTAAGTTCGCCAGGGTAAGCAGTCACTCAGCTAACAAAGCATCACCCAACACATCCCCAGTTTTCCTGAGGTCCATTTCTTGACAGCTGTATGGTGCTGTGTCCCTCCTTTGTGCTGGTATGGATGTTTGTGAGTAGGACTCCTCACCAAGCCAGTCAGGACTGCACGCTTCCTGCTAAAACCTTTGTCCTTCTCTGGGTTTACTTCTTGCTGCTCAAGCACACTGAGTTTGGAGGAGGGCCCACAGGTGCTGGTGAGAAGGGAAGCAGCAGAAGCACACAGCTGGGGAGAGGAGGGGAGATGGAAGGAAGAAGGAGGCTTCTATTTTGGGATTAATTTAGGTGCTGTCTCATGACACAGCTGAGAAGAGGAAAGGAAATAAGATCTGTGAAGAGAAAAGTACTGCTGCAGGGTAATTAAGACCTAGGAGTAAACATGCCAAATGGTGTTTGCCACACGACAACAAACAAATGTGAATCAGAACGTGAATCAGTGCTTGAGCAGAGGAAGGAATGTTTTCTCTGCTATTCAGGAAGCACTTCAATTGTTTGGAAAAGGTGTGAGTCATTAACTCCAGCATGTACAAGTGAGACATCCAATGCTATAAATACCTGACATACTTCAAGGGCTCTTTGGAATGGAACAATGGAAATCTATATGTACTCTTTCAAAACTGCAGAAGCACGAAGCCACACATCGCTTCACAGATTTTGATTTGTTGTGTTTAGGCTCTTCTGAATTGCATCAGCCGAGCAGGAAGAGCTATAACCTTGAAAGGTCCAGTTTTCTTGCTTCTGACATTTAGGATAGCTAAACAGCTATTTAGGGGATAGAAGTTGTGAGACACAAAGGCATGTTGACAGTATGCTAATTCAATGCAACACTTTTGTATCTCACAATCTGTAGCTCACCACAGCCATCAAGGAAAATTACCTTGCTGATGGCAACCATGAATCCCACGTGCAGCAATGTGTCATGAATTAAAAATCCTCCTCCGCATTGATTTCATACCTGCCTGCTGGAGCTCAGCACCAAGGCACAAAGGAAGCTTCACTGCAATCTTGCAACATCAATTTTTATGACAACTACAGGATTATTTGGGCTATAATACTCAAGCTTTTCTTAATCTGTTTATAACTCCTAATAGATTTTATTCCTTTTTAACGCTGGTAAAATGTTGGTCTGACTTTAACATCAGCTGTTTTCATTCCTGGCTTAAAGTCACAGCCATACCACACAGTATCAGTGCATTACGGTTACCATGACCTGCAAAGGACTTGGTTGCAGATCCACATGCAGCCAGTCTGGCTGCTTAGAGCCAAACACCATCATAAAGTACAGACCCAACTCCTTCAGATATTCAGCTTTAACATCTTCCTCTAAGAAAGTCATCTAGTTTAGATTTTATAGGACTCCTATACAATCCTAGAAAAAAATACGTTTTTCAACTTAATTGGGGTGGCCAGCAGGGACAGGGAGGTGATTGTTCCCCTCTACTCTGCTCTTGTGAGGCCCCATCTGGAATACTGTGTTGAAGTGTGGAGCCCCCAGTACAAGAAAGACAGGGAGCTGTTGGAGAGGGTCCAGAGGAGGGCCACAAAGATGATCAGGGGACTGGAGCACCTCCCCTATGAGGACAGGCTGAGGGAGCTGGGCTTGTTCAGCCTGGAGAAAAGAAGGCTGCGGGGTGACCTCATTGCAGCCTTTCAGTACCTAAAGGGAGCCTACAAACAGGAGGGGAATCAACTCTTTGAAAGGGTAGATAACTGCAGGACGAGGGGAAATGGTTTGAAGTTGAGGGAGGGGAGATTGAGGTTGGATGTCAGGGGGAAGTTCTTTACAGAGAGAGTGGTGAGGTGCTGGAACAGCTGCCCAGAGAGGCTGTGGATGCCCCGTCCCTGGAGGTGTTCAAGGCCAGGTTGGATGGGGCCCTGGGCAGCCTGGGCTGGTATTAAATGTGGAGGTTGGTGGCCCTGCGTGTGGCAGAGGGTTGGAGATCCTTGAGATCCCTTCCAGGCTGGGTCATTTTGTGATTCTGTAATCGCTGTGATGCCTTCTATCTTGTATTAGGACTGCAAAGAACGCAGGTGAGCTCCATATGATGATGCCACAGGCACCTTGCAGAAAGGGATAAATAACATCTCACCAGACTGATGTTGCTTTTAAAACACCGTAGTCAGCACACACAATTTCATTAGCCAGAAAAGTAGTAGAATACAAGGAAATATCCCTTCCTTTGCTAACAGGTTGCATTAAATGCTGTCATCGCTGACAGCAGGCTGTGAGCTGCTGCACACTGTCCTACAGTGTTCTCAGAAACTGAGCAGCTCTCTACATGCCTGATACAGAACCAAAGCTGCTTTAAAAGCCTAGCAACCTGAAACAAAAATATTCAAACTTATTGCTTCAGAGCAAATAAATCAAGCAACACTGCAAAGCTCATCACTGAAAGTTTCTGCATGCCAGAGCTGCTCAGACTGCTCTGTGATAACAGAACACGCTGCAACTACAGCTGGGTTATCCAGTGGTATTTGTACACAGTCGCCAGGCTAAAGCTAACAATTTGTTCAAGAAAAAGATGCTTAGAGAGCATTTAACTGGTGTGCTCTCTGTCCTTTATACATCTGATCCCACCCACCACCCCTGGAAGCAGAAGCAAACTGCTTGCTGTGCTGAGATGTGATACAGTTGCCTTTGTGAAGCATCTGAAGGACAGTGAGGCTTAAATAGCTGCCCTGAAGTCACACGCTGAACCTGTGGCACATCTCACACAGCAGCTCTTTAACATGGCAGCAATAAGAAGAGTGTTAAGTTTGCTTTGCTTGCAAGCAATCCGGGGTAACGGTAGGGCTTCTCACACTGCAATCACAAATCACTCAACACCGTGCAATTCAGAAAGAAGTGAGAGGACATGGGATTTCCACAGCAGGGCTCCATCAGGCTGCCGGGCCAGTGAGCCATCTCCTGTCATCTCCTGAGCGCACATATGGAGCACGAACTGCAGAAGTTAAATAGCCAACGAATCACAAACACAAAGCAACTCATCCGTATGTCTCTGAGAAACGCCCCTGAAGAAGCCTCATTCAAATGACGTCCCCTTACCTTGAGTAATGCTCAGAACAAACAACTCCAGATACCTATCACGGTGCATCCCACCTGCCTCCCTCCGCGGGGCTGAATTCAGCAAGGCATTTGCCAACTTCTACAGCCAGAAGAGGATCTGTTTACCAGCTGAGAAGCACGAATGAGACACACATCCAACTCAAGTGACCCCACTTGGCAAATGCTGCAGGTTTCCCTGCCACCTCTTGTATTTCATTAGGAGTCAGCTTCACATTTTCTTACAATTAAGAAATGGCCTACCTCACTCCAACACATCTCCACGTCTCCAAGCACATTTTCCTGTTTTTTAAGTATTTTTGAAAGATCCCTTCGACCAGAACAAGTTTAATCCTTATGCAGTGCATGCTTGTTAATCCAATCTGCTGCTTCACAAGAAAATACTGAAGTTCAAGTCTTTGAAGCTCACTGGACAAATCATTCCAAACCAGTATTATCTTATAATCACAAATGTTAAAGAAATAGAAAAGCAGAACTCCTATGGAAAAAGTGGCTAAAAACAATAAGTTAAAACATACGTAGATCAAGAACATGTCCACTGAATCTCATAATGCATGAGCATTCCACTGGAGAGAAAATACATCTGAAATTAATTCCACGTTTATGTACTTGATTTTGCTACCAATAGTGCTTTAACTGCCTTCAGCATATTTGAGATAGAGGTGCCACCACCTCCAGGGCCCCTGTTCCAACATCCAACCATCTTCACAGCCAAGAATTTCTCCCTCACGGCTCATAAAAACTTCCTGTTTGCGGTCTGTGTTCTTCTCATCCTCTCACTCCTGAGACTTCACCTTCTCAAAGGAACAGCTGTGACATCCCTCCCTCCCCTTCCCAAACCCCCCAAAGCATCTCATGGACACCGTGTGCCCTCAGACACTTTGCTAGGCAGCCTGTGCTGAGCTCTGGCAGCTCCCACCCTGCTGAGCACAGCCTGGATTGCAGGTGTGCCCACGATCCCACAGCCAAGTGCCAAACAGGAGGCCAAACATGCTGTTAAACTGCTGGCTCCCTACTGCTACCAGAGAACAGCCGTAAATGCAGTCTCCTTGAGCGTAGCTGTACTGAAGATGGTTATTCAGAGCAATTTATAACTCTGTGGTTGAAGTGCTAGGAACACAAACTGTAGAGCCGGTTAGCCATGCCTTTCATACTTAGCTTTGCACCCTAGAGGTGGCCGGGTATACACTGTGGGTACCACCACAAGAGTCTATCCAACATTTTTCACACACAGAGTGGTGACACTGGAACAGGTTGCCCAAGGAGGCTGTGGATGCCCCATCCCTGCAGGCATTCAAGGCCAGGCTGGATGTGGCTCTGTGCAGCCTGGTCTGCTGGTTGGCGACCTGCACATAGCAGTGGGTTGGAACTGGATGATCACTGAGGTCCTTTTCAACCCAGACCATTCCATGATTCTATGATCTAGCTCAGCCCAGACATCCAACTGTTGCAGTCTCCATATAAACAAATCCAGACAACCACTCCATAGGTTCTGATGTACTTTATATATCCCAGTTACGCTCCCATTTGCGTGGCACCGCTCTTGTCAACACTGACACTGAGGCTGGCAGCACAGAAGCAAGGCCTTCAGTGCCTGGGACAGCACAAAGCAAGAGGCAGCAATGTACCTGGTAGCTGGGTGCGTGCAGGACGGGCACGGCGCCGAGCGGTGGTGGCACAGCCGGCTGCCCTTTGCTCAGTGCAGCAGCTCCTGCCTTCAAGAAGCGGGTTCATAGATTCTCCCAGCGCACCCACGATGCGTGTTGTCTCACATCACAGCCACCTGAAGAATGGAAAGCACACAGCATTCAGGAGCTGGCGGGAAGCACTGTGCAAGAAGTGAACGCTTGCTCACGTCAGGTTGAGCATTTTACTGAGCTGCTGTGTTCAGGTTGGACATCAGGAAAGACTTCTCTGAAACAGCAGTGATGCGCTGGCATGGGCTGCCCAGAGCAGTGCTGGGGTCACCATCCCAGGAGGTGCTGAGGAACCACAGGGATGTGGCACTGAGGGATGTGGTCAGTGCACACAGTGAGGGTGGGTTGATGATCTAGATGATCTTGAAGGTTTTTCCAACCTTAATGGCTCTATAAGCCTTGACAAATCTTATTTTCAGGTAGAAACGGCCTCATTTTCAGTAATAGTAGCAGTAACAAGAGAGACACTACGGTCAGCAAGAGTCAGCACAGACAAGACAGACTTTTGGGAACGCATCAGTGCCTCGGGCTCTTAGCTTTGCCCCGTTCCATTTTTCTTTCATCTTGGTAAATTATTCATCTTATTAGTTCAAGTTTTATCTTTTGATCAAGCTTTTGTAATAGAGAATTTGGAAACGAGTTTCTTAGAGGGACAAGAGCTGTCAGATGGTAACCCATATCAGATCAAACCCAACAAAGTGGTTTTTAGGACAAGTCAGAGCCAAAGCTGGAACTTCAGAGCGTACGTGCAAAGTATTATTCTCTAAAAACCACAGTGTTGACATTACAAGGGAAGAAAACTGAGGAGAGATCGTATCTTCAGAGCCCTCGATCAAATTACTTTGTAATTCACCCACTAACCCATCCTCTGCTTCCCCGAAGAGACAGCAGTCTGGGACAGCAGCAGCTTGTGGATTTTGGAGCACTAAGGGAGAAACGGGAAGTAAAGACAGCACTGCAACCACATCCCCGGGGGACACAGAAACATTCAGGGGTATTTTAAATAACACAGTAACTTGATAGATTTTTTTCAGATATAAAACAGGGGTCAATGTGAAATTATCTGCAATCTGTACAAAACGCATAGAGCACAGAGCTATGCGGTGCTGGCAGTACCCTGTGGTTTCCCTCAGCAAACTTTTCTCAAAGTAATTGTCAGATATTAGATTCCAGTATTTCCGAGATGGTATCTGGTACTTCTTAATTTACCCCAGCTTCTCATCTTTGAAGCAATCCAGTTTCTGTCCCGGTGCCTAATTTCCATTTTACACATCCTAGAATTGCATTTGTCCTTCTGTCCTTGCAAGCCGACTTTTGAAAGATTCCCATCATTAACACATCTACAGAGAGCAAACCAAATCGCTCCCTTTCCAGGTCCTTCTGCTGAGATAAAATTATTAGATAATCATTTTTCTAACATGCTTTGGAAAGTTGGAAGTTGCCTCAGCTGGCTCTTGTGGAAGTCAAGGGCTTGGGCACTGAGCTGGGAGGGAGGGATGCCCAGCTGAGGCTTCAGACCCTCCACCTGCAAGTCCTCACTTGTGTGACTTGCTGTTCTCTTCACCAGCTGTCTGTTCTTGGCCATATTTTAATTGCTAGAATCTCCCTTTACATTTTCGGGAACTGTTCCCAAAGAAATCCTGCTGAGCAGAGCCGTGCCTATTTCATCACGCCGACTCTCCTGCCCGTGGAGGTATAAATAGTGCCCACAGCTGTGCACTGTCCTCGGCCATTCACCGCCTCGCCAGTCTCGCAGCCTCCACCACCAAGATGCAGGCTGTGCTGACACCGCACAGTAAGTGGAACTGAAAAGAGAGCCGCGTATTGCGTCTTATCTCCCTTTTCACAATTAGCAACTTTCCCAACCCCTCTGTCTCTCTGTTTCCAAGGTTACAAGTGAGGCACGACAAAGGCAGGAAGAAAACCCAGGCATTTTTTGGCTCCCAACTTTGTTCCTTTTGCTGTTCAGCCATCTTCCCTTCCTACACTGCAGGCTTCGCTCTCACAGCAATTCACTTCAACAGCTCCACGTAGCCTGTTGTTTTTTTTTGTCAATTCCAAACAGTTTTGCCAACCTGGGTTTGTTCACTCCTTGCTACATCCACTCGGAAATCGTGAGGGAAACCATACCCTGATGGGTTCTAGCTGAGGAAAGGACCCACACCTATAAAAGAAAGTTAAACCAAACTGTTCCTAAACGTACGCAAATGATGTGAGAGGAGACAGAAAACCACATGTGAAGTGCAAATCAGACCCATTGTTTTGCCCCATTTCTGAAAAAAAACACTGGAAAACACCTCCCCACCCCCTGAACCTCTTTGTTCCCCACAGAAGGAACCATGCAGAACCGAGTGCTGTCCCCCCTCTGCAGAGCAGCTCCGACGTCTCCCTGCCCTCCTCCTTCCAGCAGGATCGCAGTTTGCCAGCCTTGGCAGCCAGAGCCGTATTGAAAATAGAACCGAATCCCAAAATGTGATTTGGCAGCAGCTGCTGAGGCGCTCAGTAAGTCTGCTTCTCCTCTTTTCCACTTCCTTTCGCCCATTCTAATCTCGGGCAGAAAAGCCCTCGGACCTCTTGCAGCAGACAAAGGGCCCCGGGCGTGCCAGCCTGCACACAGCATGGCAGATGAGGGCACTGCTCTCACCCTCACGGCTGCAGGGCCTGAAGGCAGCACCCTGCATGCCTCCCAGCCCTGGGGAATGCTCCAAGGAGACCTCATGTGGCCTTCTAGTAGTCGGGGGGCTTAAAAGCAGGGGGGGGAACTGACTTTTTATGTGGTCTAATAGTGATAGGACAAGGGGGAAATGGCTTCTAACTACACGAGAGGAGACTGAGGTAAGATGTGAGAAGGAAGCTGTTTACCCACAAGGTGATGAGGTGCTGGCACTGCTGCCCAGAGCTGTGGGTGCCCCATCCCTGGAGGTGACAAGGCCATGGATGGGCAGCCTGAGCTGCTGGGGGCACCCAGCCTGCAGCAGGGGGTGGAACTCAGTGAGCTTTAAAGCCTTTTCCAACCCAACCCACTCCACGATTCCGTATTTTACAGATATTTACAGAGAGAACACAGTGCTGTGCAGAAGGAAGCTCAAGCTTTTAACAAGTGCTTTTGCCTCAGGTGAGAGGAGTGGGATCGCTGCATCTCTGACAGCCCCAACTTCTCACTAGGGAGCACCGTGCACAAATTAAACCACCCGAAACACTCACCACGTGAAAGCAGGGATGGAAATATTCCCCTTGTTCAGAGAGCAGAGGGACTTCCCAAGCACTTGTAGCACACACCTCCTCCCTCCTCCCCTCTGCATTAAGCTCCAGAGTTTCTATAGGGCAGCCCTGGCCGTCAGCACCAGGAGGCCCATCTCACAGACCCACAGTGCCCACAAGCCACTCGGCCCAAATCAGGAGAACTGCTGGGGGCTCCTACTCAGGGAAAAGCCCCACGAGGCTACGAGCAGGGAGCTGAGGCCTGTCAGCTTTTCCTGAAAGACCTTTAAAGCCCTCAGTGAGTCACATTGGCCCACGCAGCAATCCGGCACGTTGTTCCCATCTGCCCTCCTCAAAGCGTGTGGTGCTCAGTACAACACCACCATACAAACAGCATGGACAGGCCAAAAGTCTGTGAGCGAATCGCAGCGCTACTTCTCTGTATGCTTTTCAACCCAACGAGACCTAAATCAGGCTGCTACAAGACAGCCAGGACTGCAAAATCCGCTTCCCCGCTGCAGGATAAGCTGACAGCTTGTGGGGCCTGGATGGGAACTGCTGCACTGAAGTTACAAAAGCATCCACTGATAGCACCGAGCTCTTTTAACGCAGATCACTGCTGCTGACACCACTTTGCCTTTTTTTGCTGTTATTCGCATCTCATTCAGCTCCACAAGCGAGAATGCGTGCATTGTCCAAGCATTTGTTACAGTCAGCATTCTGTTTGGTATGAGAACATCATGCCCTACTTTATACGTTCAGTACATTTTTCAGAAGACTTCAAAAAGCCTATGTTTTCAGGAGGACTGCTTTCTGTCACTGGTTCTCATCTTCTCTGTAGCTGTGAACACCAGAAGACCTGAGGGCATCTCTGCAGTCTGCCTCGTCCCCTATCAAAACAATGAAAACGTGATCTTGAGGACAGTGATGAAACTTTGCATGGTGAGGCTTCCTTACCCAAAAACTATGACTTGGAAACAAGGCAAAGAAAAAAGCCACATTTACTCCAGGCATTCTCCTCCTATCTTAAAATGGAAACTGCTGATCAAATCTGAAAAATAGGCACCAAACTAAGCACTGCCCCTGCTTCCAAGACTTCCCCGTAGCTGAACAATACAGAATCTAATTCCAAACATGACTCCCAACTCACATGCTAACTTGAAGCATTCAGACATGAGCAAAGTAAATACTAATCAGCAAGTCTGGCTGCAAGCTCCTGACTGCAGCGCAGCTCTTCCAGCCAAGGCAGAAATATGTAACCAGCAAAACCCATTGTTGCTCAGAGCAGAGCCCACCATGTGACCAGCACGTGTTTTAACAGCAAGTAAAACAAAAAAGATGATGATGCCACAGCCACAAACGGCCAAGCCTAGCAGGCCAGGATAAGTCTCTAGAAATACTTTAAATGATAAGAGCATAAAGCTTCACTATTGGAACTAAAGACTTAAACCTCTCACAACAGAAGCAGCAGCAGCCCAGTTGCTGGGATCGAAATACATTTCCCACTCTGTATTATGGCAACTAAAACAACACTGCAGCTCGCTGCCGGGCAGCAAAGTGAACGAGACCATGGCAGTGTTTTGGGTCTAATTTTAAACTCTGAATACCTGACTCTAGTAGAGCTTTTCATTCTCTTCTTCGTTAATTCGGCAACTGATGGAGTAGTTGTTTGATTGGAGATGTCTTCAGCTGACTTCTAAAGCCATTTCCTCCAGTTGTCCATCTGCTTGCAGTGCATGGACGGCTGCGATGCTTGTGGGGTGAGCAAAGCCATCTCACGGCCACATTCTCTTCTCCTTTCACAGAATCACATGAATCATAATGAAGCTCCAACCCCAATGCTGTAGGCAGGGCTCCACATATAAAACCAGACCAGGTTGCCCAGGGCCTGGCCTACAGCCAACCTGGCCTTGAACACCTCCAGGGGCATCCACAGCCTCTCTGGGCAGCTGTTCCAGCACCTCACCACTCTCTCTGTGAAGAACTTCCCTCTGATAACCAACCGAAATCTTCCCTCCCTCAACTTCAAACCATTTCCCCTTCCAAAGCCGGTGAGTCCTTCACCCCGCGCTCGCCCCGTCCACCAGCCTCTCCTCCTTTGAAGAGGAGGAAAAAACAAAGCAGAGGGTAACTTGAAGAGAAGCTCCAAAAACTAACAGCCTCCGCCATCGGTGCCAATATTTTTTCAGGAAGTCGTAACTTTACACAGAGAAAATTCCAAAGATTTAGAAACCTGGAAGTACTACAGAAGACAGTTTGCTGCTCAGACTCCATCCAAGCTGCGGGGACTGCAGGCCTGCAGAGCTGGAGATGGGAGAAGCGCGGGGTCTGACAGGGCTACAGGCAGCAAATACTCCACTAAAACCCAAATAAAAACTGAGGTCATGCTCCGAACTTTAGAAACAAAGATTAGGTAATAAAGAGCACAAAGCTCAAGAAAGCTGCTCATCTGAAAAATATGCAAAACAACTACATAAAAGTGATTAATTCCAACATCTTAAAGAGGCAGAAGAGAAAAAAAAGCCGCCTCTGTTGCTGCTGAGTACAGCTTTCCCAGAGGAGCCACCCATGGCCTGCAGGTCCCAGCAGCTGCAGTCAGTCACAGAGCTCCTGCTGGGGCTGCAGCAAGCAGCAGGGCTGGGTAACACCAAACCCTCACCTCTGCCTCCCACACAGACATATCTCAATCTAAACAACAAAAGCTGGGCTTTAATATGGAGCGTTACCTGAAATATCAGTAATCGTATCCCCTGTTCTGGAATGGCACCCAAGGGCACCAAAGCTAACGTATGCTCCTCATCAGCCTGAGAGAGGCACCTTGTGAAATAGGACTGCCTGTTCTCCTCGTGCTTCTTTAAGAATACAAATGGGGGTTTGGTTCATCCCGCAAACCCACCAGCACAGTTTCCTTTTTGTGGTGTGACGGCTCTCCCTTCTTAACTTGCTCAGAAAACTACTGCCAAGAACAGACCAGCACCTCCAAGAACTGTCAGAGTTCTGAGATAAAAGCTTGGCAGGCTGATGAGTGCACACACATCTCTCAGACCAGCCCTGCACTGGTTGGCCCCAGCAGGATATGGGAGCTGCTGGGCTTGTGATGGCAGGTACAAAGGGCAGCTGCCTCACTGTGCATCATCCAACCAACAGAAATGTCACAAGAACATCTTCCATCTTCCTGGCAGAACACTGACATTGCTGGGAGAGCTCATGGAAAAAGAGGGACAGAAAAGAAAGCATGAAGCACTGAGCAAAATCATCCAAGCTGCAGTTGTCAGGTACCTAAGTTACAGATACATTTGCAGGAGAGAACCAAGTAAGTGTTACAGTAAATTACAGCTATCCCCTCACGTGCACCACAAGGTAAAAAAAAATGAGCTGTTAGATGATAGCAAAATTGCTCCCATTTCATTGAGATGGATAAACACCTCCCTCATGAAACCAATGGGGACAAACCCAAGAAGTTGCATTATTATGCAGAGAGAACTACTTTGGTAAGAGGCTGTGCTGATGAATGTTCCTCTCTAATATATACACTAAAAACATGGAAAAGAACAGCTCTCAAGGCCAGCACCACCTACAAACATGCAGCATACAACCCATATAATACAACATGAAGGACTACTGGCTGACATAATAAGCACAGCCCAGGAAGCAGCAGCCGCCACTGAAGAGAACATTATTCATTACATGGATTCACATTTCCTTCTCCATTCCACGTGCTGCATTTTGTTTGGATGCTGATGATGCCCACACGAAGGCTTTCAAGTCAGCTTTGCATGGAGGTGATACGGGCTGGGTTTTGGATGACAGACAGATGTAACACATGGAGGATTGACAGTCATCGCTAGAAAACAGCAGCAACTTAAGTAATATTTGAAAGCTTAAGAAATCTCAGTCCCTTCCACTGAGAGCCCTGGCAGTTGCTCTGGAACCTTTTAGAAAGCAATAACACAGCCCTTTTCCATCATCTCATCCACAGGGGCTGAGCAGAGCCCTCCCCGATAACCCACGCGGGTTATCTTTCCCAACATGTTTCTGTACAATGCAGTTTCTCAGGCTGAGTGTAGCTTCAGAAGGAATGTCACTGCTATCTGCATTGCTCAGGAATAGCGCTGTTGATTTACATTGATAAACGAAGATAACGCACAGCCATGAGCAATGAAGTCCATCTGCAAAGGACAAGAAAAGCCTGCAGTGTTAACGCCGTTCTGTGCTACAGAGAGAAACAGCAAGCCTGTAAAGCACAGAGGGTGAGCGGCAGGCTTTTTGTTTGTTTGTTTGCTTTTTAAATGCAGCACTTCTTGCTATTTATACGGTGCAATTTACAATGACTTGCAATACTGAGTGCAAGAGCACATTTGCTGAACGCCAGTACCAGAGAGGAACCTGCAGCTGCTCTCTGAAAACAACTGCACAGACAGGCGAAGCAATCCAACACCTCTCCCATTCCAGCACGCAGAAACACGGTGCTAACAGCCCAGACACAGGAGAACACACTGTGACTGAGGCTCCAGCACTGCTGTGGGATCTCTCAGCACCCCACTGCCTCACCTGGTACCTGCTGAGCTGCTGCTGAATGCTTCTCATGGCAATTACTACCAGTGTATGGCTCCTGCTGCAGGTGGGTGCCTCCTATCCCCAGCATTCCTGATGCACAGCACTGTAGGAGGCCGCCTGGGAAGAGCTCTGCTCCCACCCATGGAAGTGCTGCAGCAGAGCAGCACCATGGGGTGGCTCAGAGGGCAGGGTGAGCAGCCCCATGGTGGATACAGCTGCATACCGCAGCTCTGCCCGTCTTAGTGGTATGAAAAACTCCAACTGGGTGAATCCATGGGCATAAGAGCACTTCAGGTCATGGCAAGCCTTGTCCTAACACGCCTCTGCTTTCCAAGCTGCCCAAGCAACCTTCCCAAGCCAGAGGTGACGACCTTGAAACACCCATTTGCTCATTCCAAGAAGGCCTGCCCTACCATCTGTACAATTACTGCAATCGAAAGACGTGTCACCGAGAGCACCTTGAGGAGCCCAGCAAATCCGAGGCTTTCTTGCAAATAACCTGAAACAAATCACAACAACAATCACAAACAGCCACAATATAAAAACACAGTGTTACAGATGAGAAGCTCTAAGACGGCCAACCTTCACGCCTTGGATGTGCACTTAGTGCTCAGCACAGCGAGCTGCCCCTGCTGATGTGCCAGGCCAGCAGGCATCACCAGCCAGCTGCATGGACAGTGTCTGTGTCCCTTACATGCTGTGCATCTTTGCCTCCCATCAGCTCTCTCCATGCCTCTGAAGATGGAACATCTACAGTTTACAGTACAAAAGTCATGGAAATAAACTACCTCCTCCAAGCATCATTCCAAACAGCACGAGTCACGCTCCTTAACCATATAGTTACAGACCGACTGACACCGGAGAGCATTGTGCAATCTGTTTTTAAGTAAAAATACCCAGTTCAGCGTAGGGAAGCACAGAGCAAACGGAAAACCAATTACACATGAATTATTCCTCTGCAGAAAACTTCTGCGCTAATATTTATTCTCTCTGAGATTCGCATTAAACTTTGAAGTTTCTTAAAGGAAGAGCCTTCACAGAAAGGAGCAGTGATTTGCTGGGCATCCCCACCAGCCCAAAGGTTTCTCTGCAGCCAACAGGAGGAAGAGAGAAAGGACAAATCTGCCCAGGGAAAAAAAACAGCCAGAAAACCAATAACCACACCAGGACGCTTCCAGCTCCAGAGCTGTAAGATGTTCAAGTGTTTCCATTATTTCAGAAGGGCCTGTTTTGGAATTTACTGGCCGGTAATGGGGAGGATTATATATTTCCCCTTTTTAAGCTGCTCTTCTTCTTGCTGTGTTGAAAACCACAGCCATGAAAACCACCAGACAGGGCACTGATGGACCA
Source organism: Phasianus colchicus (assembly GCF_987193195.1). NCBI lineage: Eukaryota > Metazoa > Chordata > Aves > Galliformes > Phasianidae > Phasianus > Phasianus colchicus. The sequence goes on along the minus strand of NC_143447.1, from coordinate 3,291,291 downwards.
AGAAGCAAAGTAACAACTGCCTGACAGCCTGTTTGGCAGCCGAGGAGACAGCAAGAGCATCAGCGACGCGTGCAGAAACTTCTCTCAGGAGCCAACAGCTCTGAAGTCAACACAGAAGGACGTCTGAATTTGATCACACTCATAGCAAACCAGTGCCTTCTAAATGAGTATGAAGGTTTTTTTTGACAGGAAGAGCCTTGGAGCTGGATGACTGCACCTCCATATGCACACACAGCATTCCATGCCATATCCCACCTGGCTCCTGGGATGAGCTCGGTACGGTGGCCTGATAAATACAGGCATCCATTCAGCTAAGGCTCAGAACCACACCTGTTAAAAGGATTTATGGAAACGTTTAAAGTATAACCATGAATCTCTCACTGAGTGCGCTGCTCCTATACAGCCTCTGTCAAGTACTGCAGCAACCCAGATCTGCCCGAGCACTGAGGAGTTAGCCTTTATCTGCCAAATGCTTGTCACTGTATTTCCTATAATAGCAGCAGCTTTTTAAAGGAAGGATGTCACCCTTTAGCACCATGCTGACCTGCTGCCTCAGACAAGGTGTTACCAAAACAAGCACTGCAGAAGCCCACAGTGTGAGGCCTGGCATCACTTTTATCTGTTTGTTTGCTGTGATTCCAAGAGCCTCACTACGTGCACCTCCTGAAATCAACAGTGACGGCAGCAGGATGGCTTTTCTTACACTGTTACTGCTACTGTAACTGATGCAAAAGCACTCCTGCTAAGGCCCACACAAGATGGGCACTGTGCATTTCTACGTATCTGCATGCCTGGCACCACGATCTGCCATCCCAGTACCACTGCTCACAGAATGGTTTGGGTTGGAAGGGACCTTTAAGATCACCCAGTTCCATCCCCTGCTGTAGGCAGGGACATCTCTCTAGCCCAGGCTGCTCACAGCCCCATCCAGCCTGGCCTTGAGCTCATCCAGGGAGTGACATCCACAGCCTCACTGGGCAACCTGTTCCAGTGTCCCACTGCCCTCACAGCAAAGAATTTCTTCCTAATATCTACTCTGAATCTACCCTCTTCCAGTTTAAACACCCACAGCAGTCACCTCTATCCACACCTCTCAGCCATCGGGCAATCTCAAATCTGCTCAGTCCACTTGCAGAGATATGGGGAAAGAGATTGCTTCAGTGACTCAGCCACTAATCTTCAGCAAAAGGCACAGTGACATTTTTCTCACACGGCCCATAATCTCTGCTTATGACTTGGAGAAACCAAAAGGAAACACGCAGGCTACCATGCTAAACCACAATTTATTGGTTGAGGTGTGGGACAACTGATTGGCACTGCTAGCACGTAAAACCAAGCACTCTGTCCTTGTCACTGACACTTCACAAACAGCAAAGCTCTCGCCTCCTTCTCCACTGTAACAGACAACGAGCAAAGCCTGGTTCCGCTTCACAGCCTGTATTTTTCCACTCTAAACTTCAAATGATGGTAACAGCAACCCCACGTTGTTGTGCTGCTACCATATGAAACAGCAGAATGTAAATTCCAGTGCTGTGCCAGCCCCGTGGGGACATGCATCTCCCCCTGCCATGTTACCTGATGGGGCTGTGGGGTGAATGTGGCCGCACTGACAGTTCCTGGCTGCTGCTGTCAGCCATGAGATGCCACACGTGGCTTGCAGTCAACTCAACATTATTTCTTCAAACTTCATTTTAACTAATAAAGCAGCCCTTGGCTTACTGTTTACCGCTGTTGTATTATAAGTAGGTTAAAAACACCTGGATCTATCACACCGACGGCAGCGTGATAACAGCCTTGTTTCCAGTTTCCCCGGTCAAGCATTCTCTTTGCCACCTCTTTCCACACCGCACATCTTCGTGACGTCCATGGCAGCACGGCAGCTCACACCTCCACACCGCACGTGGGGCTGTGACCCCGGCTGCAGTGCCGGGATGCAGGGATGGGAGGGCAGGTGGCAACAGCCAGAGGAAACCTCTGGGCCATCCCAGCAGCCCCGGGCTGTCGATCCCAGGCCTGGGGAGAGGCAGGTCTGACAGGCACACGCTGTAAAAGGGAAACGACTGCCGGGGTGAAGCCGGAGGAGCAAGAAAGCAACGACCACGAGGAGGAAAACCGTCGTTCCGCTCTGACCGCAGGGAAAAGGGACGCTCAACAGGAAAAAGGAAAAGGAAAGGAGAGAGCCGGGAGCGTTAACCCAGGCACAAGGCAGGGGAGGCATGCTCCAACTCGTTCGTCCACCACACGTCTTTTCGCACCCGGGCTGCCCCGGACGGCCGCAGACGCCGAGCGGCGCCCGCCGGTTCGTGGTTCCGGCGCGGGGCAGAGGAGCGCAGCCGGGCGCCGTCCGCACGCAGGGCGCCGCAGCCGAACAAAGGCACCGCCCGGACGCAACTTCGCTCCGAGCGCGGGGCGCACCGCCGGCTGCCGCCTCCCGCCCCGCGCCGCTCTCCACCCGCGGACGGAGCGCCTCAGCCGCCGCCGCCGCTCGCCCGCACCTCCCGCCTCCCCCCGCGCGGCCGCGTTCGGGGCCCCGCTGAGGAAACCCGACCCCGGCGGCGCCCCCCGCCCGAGGGTCGGCCCCCGCGCCTCACCTGACGGGGACTCCCGGCCCCGCGGCGCGCTCCCGGGTGCGGCGGCTGCGCGGAGGCTCGCTGAGGGCGGCCGGCCGCCGGGCCGCGCTGCGCCGAGTCCCGGGACGGGCTGCGAGCGCCGCGCCCGCGCGCACCACCAACTCCGGCCGCCGCCGGCCGCGGCACGGCCCCGCCCCCTCGCGCACGGAGGGCGGTGCGTCCCCGCCCGCCGCGGCAGCCCATTGGCTAGGGAGGGGCGAGGGGGCGGGGCGCGGCCGCGGGAGCGCTCCGGTCCCGCCGCGGGGGAAGACTACACGTCCCGGCATGCACCGCGCGTGGTCCCGGCTTCACAGCCGAACGACGCCGCGCGAAAGGTAACGGTGTTCTTCCGCTCGCGCGAAAAAAGTAGTCCCGGTGTGTAGTTCGGCCTCCCGCTCCGAGGCGGCGGAAAGGGGAAGGAAAGGGCGAGAAAGCGCTGCTGAGGTCGGCCCGCGTGCTTCCAGCCCGGGCTCTCCTTGGGGTTTCTCCGGGCAGCGCCGCGGTGAGGGGCGGAGAGATCCGCGCGGGTGGAGGCGCGGTGATGCGGCTCTGTGAGGGACGCGGCGGCGGCGGCGCGGGGCGGAGGGGACGCGCAGTGCCGGGCCGAGCCCCGCAGGTCAGTGCGGCGGGCCGTGGGGCTGCTCGGCTCTCTCACCGCCCGGGGCGGCCCGGAGCGCGGCGCCGAGCTGGGGGCGGCGTGCTGGGACCGGCCCGCCCGGCCTGCCCGCGGCTTCGGGCCTGCGGAGCGCTGTGGAGCGTGGGGCTGAGCGCTCGGCGCGTGTCTGCTTCGTCCTCGTCGCCTTCGTCCTGTCGGCGATAAAAGGCGGCGGTTCCCCGCGGCTCCTCCGCTCTCCGTTGCCGTTACTTTGTTACGTCCCCTCAGTAGTACCTCAAGGAGCCCTCCTGCCTTTCAGCTCGCTCAAAATAGAGAAACTGCGGCGTGTGACTGAGCCCCGCTGTTCCCCGTGTGAATTTAATCTTTTCATTCTTCCTGCTTGCGGTGAGGTGCGTAGGGAGCAACCCGACAGGTGTCCGTCCGTTCTGTGAGAACAGAGCGAGCCCCGTTCCCAGAGCGATGCTTTAGCCACAGAGAGGGGTTCAGCTCTGTGTGTCACTGTCAGAAGGTGACTAAACACAAACCGCGGTGCTTTGCAGTTTCTAAACGTCTTTCATCTTCTGTTCCTGCAGGACACGTTCCCTCAGCAGGCGCGGGCTGAGTCTGATGGCAAGGGCTGCCCAGATTGCTGAGGTGTGCTGAGCTGCCCCGTGCTCAAGGACTGAGTGGAAGCAGTGAGGGTGAGCTGAGCTGTTGCTCCGTACCCACCTGGCGGAGTTATTCCTTCTTGTCTTGTAAGCTGATGCAAGTTGCTGAACTCTCTCTGCCCATCCTGTTCCTCCCCAGGCTGTGGCTGGAGGGTCTTTACTCCCCCCACCTGAAGCATGCGTGGAACCGTGCTGGTTTTTGTAGCATTCAGATGTATATTGTAGGGTACACTAAAACAGCACGGGTGGAAGAAGCTGTGCTTACAGCCATGGAGACACTCCTGTGATCATCACCTCTGAAAGGAAGGGTAACACAAGTGAACACCAGTGTGTGTGTTTGAGTAGGTGAATTAAGCTTTTTCCTTTGGGTTAGTGCTTGTACCCTAATAAAATGCCCTTTCAATTTCCAGTTGGATTGGCTTTGGAGATCTTCCAGAACTAGTTCCTTTAAGCTTTTTTTGTTTTACTTCCATGATTTCCTCTAGAAGCAGAAGGGTTTTATTTCCTGTGTTGCTGGAAACCATTATGCTTTTTAAGAGTTGACTAGTGGTTGATAAAAACACTGTGGCTCTAGGTGCTTGCTTGGTATGAATTTTCTAAGAACAATTTGTTTTCAAAAATGTCTTTTTTCTTTAATTTTTAAAGCCAGTGGAGTTGTGAAAGCAGTGAAGGCTGTCTGGTAACTCTGTACTGGTTTTTGAGGGCAAAGCAACTGGAACTTATTTATATGTTGTCATGTATAGTCAGTGTTGCTACCTGTGAGATAGGTTTGGTGGTGAGAAACTGCAAGCAGACCTGCCCTGTACCAATCCCTCCTGTGATGATGTGATTGTTGGGGTGTGCCTGTCTGTTAATGGTCTTTTTTAAGGATTAATATGCATATCTGAAAAGAGTGGCTTGCAGTGTTAATACCCAACTTATAGGGACAACCCTGAGGTTGGGTGTTCTGTTTCTGAAGGAGAAATGAAATATTTGATACCAACAACTTCTGGGTAACTGCGGTTGCAGCTGGAGTGGTGTGGCTTTGTGCGAAGCCTTCACTCAGACTATGAGATGGGAGCAGTTGGGGGTTAGGAGAAGGCAAATGGAGTTGAATAACTGAATGCTGAGTTCTGGATGTTATTAGGAAATCTTCATTACTCCTTGACCTTACTTCCCTGAACGCTGATGCACTTTAAACAGAGCTTGTCTTTCACAAATGATGGTAAGAACATTCCTATTAAAGAAACTTAATCAGGAAAAATGTTAAATGGAAGCAGCGTTGTCTTCAAAAAGGCTTATTAAAGATTTTAATCACAGAAACAGATGATTCTGCTCTCCTTTGCAGGAGGCTATGGCAGTAGCTGACTTTGGCTGAGCAATTTCAGGATTTTCAGCCCAGCAGTCTGCGTGGCTTAGAATAAAAAACAAAAAGAAATGTTGTTATACTTCACTGTTTCTGAGATTCTTGTGGGTTGGGTTGTTTTTCAGTACATGGGAAGCTGAGACTTGGGGATGTTCCGTTATGAAGGCTGTGGTGAGCAGTGAGGTGGACAGCTGACACCCTTGCCCTGTAGTTCACAAATTGCTATTGCATGAAAATTAGAGGAATTGCTCCAGTGAAAAGGCTGAGTGACGTGAAGTTATGTTACCATCGGCAACAATGTGTGAAGTTCATCCTCAAGAGAATGAGGATAGTGAAAGTGTCAGTTATTAACTGGATTCAAGTGATTTTGGACTGATGGAATTTTTGTCTGACTTGTTCTGTTTTTTATTCCTCTGGTGTTGAATACAGAAGAGTTCTTGGCAGTTTAGTGCGTTCCTGGGTAGAGGCCTGCTCTCGTTCTATTGGTGTGTTTAACTCTGAAAAGTTCATGTCTTTAATTATTCTGTGGTATCTGAGGGATTGTTTGTGGCCAAAAGAGACGTGTGACAAAGTATGATTAATCACCTTTCAAAATAAGTGATCTACAATATTTGCTAGGACTTGAAATAGGTGTTGGTGTGTCTGGTTTGGGCTGTGTGATGTTCTGTAGGAGCCGGAGCCAGTGAGTCTTAGCTGCTGGTATTCTTTAGTGCCAGTGCCCCTGCAGGCTTTGACAAGCTATTTCAAACAGCTGAAGAGATGAAAGTGATTTTATGTAGGTGCTGAACTAGCTAAGGGATTTGTTCAAGCTGGAAACCAAACATTTGCATGAACACAGAGCTGAGTGTGGCTGGGTGTGATGAGGAGTAGTAGTAAGGCAGGGGTTGGTAAGGCCCGTGGTTTAACTAACATAAAGCTGCTCAAGGCACTGGATGGGAGATACTGGACCTTAGGTCAATACTGATATGATAAACAGGTGCTAAAAGTCCAGCTGAGTTATCTTGATGTTTATCTGACTGTGCAGCAGATGAGGGGATTTCACTGTCAGGAAAGAATTCATCCACTTAATGGCATTGTGTCGCTGTCTCTTTGGCCTGCTAAAGCAGCACGCTGCACATCTGTGCACCACTTCTGATTTGAGAGATACAGGACAGTCCCCCTCGGTGCTGCTAGCTGTGATGTGGAGTTGAACTGCATGGGGATAATTGGCTACTCAGTGAGACAGTTACACAGCTTGTCCCCTGCACGTGGTAGCTGTCCCAGCACGTGCAGGATACAAGGGATATGTATGTATATACACAAGGTTAAAGATGACCAGAGAGTATTTTTTATTTTTATGGTGAGATCTAAATATGTGTGCAAAGTTGCAGTGTAGTTATGTTCCGTTATGAAGGCTGTGGTGAGCAGTGAGGTGGACAGCTGACACTCTTACCCTGTAGTTCACAAATGGCTATTGCATGAAAATTAGAGGAATTTGCTTTAATTGGATAGGTTCTCAGGGTGAAATAAATGGTGGTCAGTAGAGTTGAATTAGCTCTGTCCTGTCCTTTTCAGATAAGTCATGTGGAATTACCTAGTGTTTTTGTAGATTTTTGTTTGTTGCTCAGAAAAGAAATGTTAGTATTTAGCTTGGAATTTCCTTGGTTACTGTTTCAAAGCTGTGGGGATAAGGTGGCGTGATGGTTTTTAGCCCTGGTGTAGTGTTTGCTGAAAACAAGGCATGTCAGTGGATGTTCTGGAAGAACAAACTGGTTGTTCCATTTGTGTAAGAACAGGTGAAGTAACCATCTCGTGGTTATGACTCTGGGGCCATCGTTATTTGTTGATCCAAAGCTGAATTTCTGAAATCAAGAGCATCCCACACTGGTGCTCAGAAGACGTGGTGTCTGGCATCATGATTGGGAAAGTCAAGTGTCAGTCTCCATAGCTGGAACAGCAGAGGAGAGAGCTGTGACAAAACATGCTCTGGTAATAGCATGAGAATATACAACAGAAAAACAGATCAGCATCAAGCCAAGTATTGGAAACAGTAAACTGTGAATCTTCTTTCACACTTTTAACTCTGGAGTTTGCTAACATTGCATTTCTGCTGTGAAGGCGGGTGGGGGAAGTGTTCCCAGTATGGGATAAATGGTGCACCAGGGTAGGAGGAACTCTGTGTATTAAGTATGTTTTAGTGGTATTTTTTAATAATACTGCAAACTGTTTTCCTTGATACAATGGTCCTTTTCTACTTCTCCACAGCTTACTTTTCTTTAAGAACACACACCTGCCTTGTATTTGTTTGCACGTATCAAGGGCGTTGACAAAGACATCTTCTACCTAAAGGATGAAAATTCAGAATTCTGGAGCTAATGTAGGAAGATATTCCATGTAAAGCTACCACTGCATTGAATACACAAGTGTCTTGCCAGAGTATCTCATAAGTCAAATTATATAGGATTTCTAGAGTGGATGAACATATCTTTGGAGTCTTGAGCTAAGTATTGAGCTAAGGCATTTTTAAATGCTCTTCAGTTCTCCTTTAGGGTGTGTATTGTAATGAGCGAGTTCTGCACTGGGGCTTGCTTCGTGGATCTCAGTGTTTGTCATCACTGCAGCAAAGGAAGGCTCTTAAACAGGATCTGAAAGTCTGCGATTCCAGACAGTTAACCCAGGAATAAGTTGGCAGACTTAGTGGAGGTGGTGGAGCACAACATGGTACCATGTGCTCACGCTTTCTGTTGGGGTTTAAACTTTGCCAGGGCAAGATCAAATAATAGCTGTAGAAATGAAGATGTTCATCTGTGCCTGGCTAGCAATGCAGTTATCTGAAAGTGTGACATAGTGGGTTCTTGTCAGCCCTGGCATCCAGTTTCTTTCTGTGGCAGGTAACCATATGAAAGGCTTCTGGTGCTGGCTCAGGCTGTGTTACTGCAGTGTGCTCTAGCTGGAATTGTGTGCCTTCTGCTACGGCTGAAATGGAGCTGAGACAACCAGTGTTTGCTTTAATCCTCACTGTTTCACTACATGGGAATGAATTTGTCTTTAACTGTTCTTCTGCTCAGTTTAATTAAGGTAGAGAGATAAATATTCTGCAATTCATATAAGATATGAAGAAGCAATGTCATAAATATCCCTTGTTAGAAAAATAATCAGAATCTGTGGGATTTAGAGTTCTCTGTTTCCAGAGTCATGGGAAAGAATCTCATCTTTCATTAACAGAATAAATGTTTAGCTTTACATTGGATGGAAAAAAACCTGAGATGTCAAGTCAGCTTATGAGATAATCCTAATTTTTTTTCTAGTATTCATATTTCCTCCCACTTATGACTATTTTAGGGCCCTCAGTTACTGGAATCTTTTCCAGTGTTCTTCATTTTTGACATCACTTGAGTTGTAGGGGGATAGAAGCTGAATCTCAGGCCATGGAGCTACAGAAATGTAGGTCAGTATTGGCTGTGCTACTTACATCCTTCTTTCCCATGCCAGCTGCTGTGCTTACTTCATGCTTTGCTGAACCATTTCGCCTGGTGTCTACTAAAAACACACATCAATGCAAAACCATTGTTTCTTTAGCATGCTCATACACAGACATTGTCTCGTGAGCAGAGCTGTGCAGGTCTGAAGATGCTGTGATTGAAATAGCTGGTAGTTAAATAGGTTTAGGCTAATCTCACCTGTGGCAATGGAGGACTGTTGTTTCTTCCTTCTAGGCTTGGTTTCTCTTCACTTGGGCAGATGATCTCAAAGCTCTCAATGACAGGCTGCTAGCAGAAGGAGTCCAGCTAGCAAGAACTGTTGGTGTCTAAGGCTGGCTTGTGTAAGTTTGTATGAGTGTTCACCATTGGTGGAAGTGGGAAATTCCATATGCATTCTTTTTATTTTTATAAGCTCTGGTGTTTGAGCTCTGTGTCTTTTTAAGTACGTAGCTGAGATTGTGGAAGATATCCAGCTTCTATTCTTTCCTGCTCTTCTCCCAAAGGGAAGAGTTGCAGGGTTAGAAAAACTCAATGAAAAGCCCAGGCATGGCCACAGACAAGTGAGAAAGGAGCAAACCTCTGCAGTTCAGTAGTCTTGTAGGCTGACCTTAGATCTTGTTTGTATCCAAACACATGAAGGTTCAGAATGAGGCCTGAAATTTTTGTGTTCTGCTGAAACTAAATGTGGGAGAAAAATCATATATTTTAAGCTCAGAATTTAGGAAAAATGGAAGAGAAAAGAAAAGCTTCTGAATCATTTGTTTGTGATTCCTGAATTTTTAAATGCCAGTTTGGAGTCCCACATAGAGCCTGATTTATTCTGCTTTCTGAAATGCAATGTTTTTGAACAAAATGGTATCAATTTTGAAGCTTGTTGATTACTTTGACTTGCTGTCACTGTTCTCTGAGAACCAGTTGAAGGTCTGTGTTCGGTCTGAAGGTGATTGCAGGAGCTGCATTTGTTTAACTTCTCAAAAGGATAAGTTTATCACATGACAGCCTGATCAGAATTTATTGATAAGCACTCTTAGCACATGGGTTGTAGCATACAAAAGCAGAACAAAACCTAGCTGGCTGCTGCAATGGGAAGCTGTGCAAGGTTGCTGTTTTACAGTCCTTACAGCAGGTCTCAATAACCATTATGTAACATCTCTTTTAAGGTAAGTTACTTGGTGATCTCATTCCCACTTAAAAACAACTTGCTTTCTGTCCCAAAGCCATTCCTCAGGAAGATTACTGAAAAGACATGTATCAGAAGTGTGTAGGAAACAGCTGCTTACAAGAAACTTTCCGTTGTTCTCCTTAAGGTTGTTCCTATGCTGCTGTTATTTGGATGAGTATTGTGTGCATTGATATGCAAATAGTGCACAGAAAGAGGTTACATCTTCGTATTGATGAGTGGGAAGACAGAAGAGATTGGAAATTTCTTGCATTTTCTATGCATTCCAAAAGACAAAATTTCAGCTTTTATCACAGCGTCTTATTATAGACTTCTGAGAACTCTGAATGCTCCCTTTTCTCTTCACTGATGTGAAAGCGGTTCTTCTCAACTCTGAAGTCAGTGACGTTAGTCAGATAAATGTCTATAGTTGAGTTCTTATAGAGACATTTAATTAATGCCTTTTAAAATGTAGCCATGCAGCACTCCATAGCCGTGTCGCATTGTTCTTTCCTCCCAGCTCGTGTGACTGCTGAGAGAGGACAGCACAGTGCTGAGCAGCAGGGCTGGTAGCACAGCCTTGCAGCAGTGCGTTATCTGAAGGCTGCTGTGGGAAAGGTACACTGCTTATTGCAGGCAGATAGATTCTACTTAGCAAGCTGAGATTTACAGTAGGAAATGTATCAGTCATACCTATGGTTTTGAGACTTGGAATGTAAGTGTCTGCTTCTGAACTTGCTCAGTAGCATCTCGGTAGTTCAGCTGCATTGGTATAACATTATAATTGAAAATATAGAAATTTGAGGAATTAAAGGCTTTTGCAAATCAGAGTAACGAGTTTTCTGGCACTTACTTGTGTTTTTACTGCTAAATGGTGTTCAGAAGATAAATGAAGCACCAAGTAATCATCCCAAATCAGCCAGACAGTACATCAGCAAAAGCTGACAAGGAATTAGACAATTGATCTCTGAGAGAACAAAGAAGGAATGACAGATCAGTGAAACAGTTGACAGATCAGTTGCTTTTTGGATGGTGAGTGTAGAGGAGGTGTTGCCACTGTTTTGTGTTCAATGCAGCGACAAACCATGATTTGTAACTAGTTTTGGACAGGAATTCAGAGATGATAGGAGGTTTGTGGAAGCCACAAGGTGGTGATGCCACGTGGAACAGAGGTGATAGAGCTGAAAAGTTGTATAGAAGAGAGGAAGCAGAAAGGCTAACAGGGTCTGATTTTTTTTATTTTTTTTTTTTAAAGCCATAGGGAGAAATTAAGGCATCAGATCATGGTTGTTGTTGCAAAAATGAGTTTATCCAATTGTTGCTGTCTCTCAGTCACCAGCTGAAGCATTTCATTATTAAATTACCTCTTTGAGGTTACAGTGCGGTCAGTCTGGTCATTCCTGAAAGAACTGAGAAAGATGAAGATTCCATGGGTTCTTTCTTCCAGAGAGTTCTCACTACCCTCTGTCTCTGGTCTCTGCAGTGTTTCCTTGGTGCAGATAGGCATACCTCAAGCACGTGAGCCCATCTCTCTCGTGTCAGCAGTTGCTCTTGGTCTGCACGCTGTATTTGTTCAGAGGAAATAGCAGTTATTCACATAGGCCCTGCACCTTGCTGTGAAGGTGGTTGCATGCTACTGGTGGCATGAGCTTTAGTTTGTGAGCTTCATTCTGCTTTGGCCCAGAATGTCTCTTTAATTCTTGATCTAGCAGAGAGAGAATCGCAGGGGTTGGAAGGGCCCTCAAGAGATCATTGAGTCCAACCCCCTGCTAAAGCAGCTCCCTGCCATAGATCACACAGATCGGCATCCAGGTGGGTCTTGAATATCTCCATAGAAGGAGATTCCACCACCACCTCTGGGCAGCCTGTTCCAGTGCTCCGTCACCCTTACTATAAAGAAGTTCTGCATGCTAGTTCAGAACTTCCTGCGCTGTTGCTCCTTGTTCTATCACTGCACACTGAGAAGAGCCTGGCCTCACCCGTTTGCCTCTCTTTTCAGATTTAAGTTCCTATTGTCATACACATAACCCTCTTGTAAGGCTAGAAATGAAGACTTACATGCAGTGAAGAACTTGATGTGTCTTGTTCTTGGTCCCTCAGTTGTCATCTCTATAATCTTGTAGAATTATATGCAGTTTGCTATGCCTTGTCCTCCACTTGAAGGACGGTGAGTGCTGAACAAGTGGGCTAATTAGCAGAGTAGCAAGCACAGCAACCCTGAGCTAATCTTTTCATTTGTCAGAAGAAAATTACTTAAAACTGCTGCTGAATTAAGCCTACTTAAAATCTCTGAAGTTTGGATTCTGTATAGTGAGCTTAACATATAAGTCCTGTCTGAAGTGGCAGCTTGCCATTTTTTTTCCTACAGTGCATTGAAATGGTTTAAATTGGGGTAAATACTTCTTTTACTCAGAATGGAGAGCAAGTCTGAGCTGGATGTGATGGGGGAGGGAGGCAGCCTTTGTGTGGGGTGGTGTGATAGTCCAACTAGCTCCCCTTACTGGAGACAAGGTCCTGCTTTCCTCACTGAGATGCTTTCCAGATTGTTCTTGTCAATAGAATCAAGTGAGCACTTGCTGTAGTTGTGTGCTTTCTATCTGTGGTACACTACTGGAAGAACTGTTCAGCCAAGGCTGGAAGAGGTGTTCCATCATAGATGTCCCAAGTTGGAAGGGACCCATAAGGATCATTGAGTCTATCTCCTGGCTCCATATATTGCCTAATACTCTTCTCTATCCTTGTGGCCATTGGAAGGAATGTTTTCAGCTGCTTCTACGTGCTGTTTTCTACTCATCACAGTGTTTCTCATAAGAACAAGCAGTGTTTATTTCTACAGTGGCATGAAAGCCATCAATGAGGGTGGCAAATTTGCTGGTTTGCTCCTGTGTTGACCAAGAAACTTTGAGCTGAACAGTCTGCCCTGGTGATCTGCAGACTCAGTGCTCTTCTTGTAGAGCATATTCTTTGTTCTAAGGATCGGAATATTATCCACATGAGGTCTTAACTCTGAGTAATAGTAAGTTTGAAAAGAAGTGATATTTGAGATCTTAAAAGCAAAACCAGGAAATGTAAGGACATATTACTTATTCTGGAGGTACTTTGAGTTTGGGCTTTTCTCATGTTGCTCCCTTTTTGTTCCTATGGAACTGGGTGGGGCTGGCCAATGAAGAAGTGTGGTGAGTGACACATGGCCTTGCTCATTAATGTTTGCTGGGTGGGTCTTAGCAAAATGACTTTGAATCTGCCAAATTTTCTTCTGTGGCTGAGAGGTGTACATTTATGTATACAAAGTGGGATTATGAGATGGAACTGGGAAGTGCTGCCAGAAGCATTTTAAACAGGAGTGTGAACAAGGTGATGGTGAGCGAGGCATGGGTACTTGGGCAGAGTACAGTTTCAGTGGGAAGTGGAAGTGTCTGCTTCTTGCTTAGTAACTGTAACGCTCCTACTGTCCAAAAATCCCATTTTCACAGGCTAAAGTTTGGAAAAGCTTGGTTTCTTGGTATAGTTTGAAGCAATAAGCTTTTCCTTTAGGTATCATTTACATTCTGAAGCACAAGACCTAAGTATGTTATGCTGTGGATGGGAGATGAGCGGCATTGGGTCCTGGGAGACAACAGAGCACTCTGCACACTGCAGGTTGGTTCTGAAGGTTTGCCCCCTGCTGCATTTATTGGAGCTGTGGCAGAGGTGGCCAGCCTGCTGGGAGAGCTGTGTGCTTGTTGGGGGAGGACCAGTGTGCAGATTTAGTGTTTTTGTTACCCAGGCTCACTTTAGTTGCAGACTGAACCTGCAGATTTTTTCTTGGCAGGGATTACCATGGAATGTCAGAATGCCATGTGCGTGTTTTTTCTATGGTTATACATAGATGACCCTTTCTAGAGGTCAGGAAGCAGTTCCAGGGTGGGAATTAGCCTTTCTGGACAACTGCTAAAGACCAGGGAAGCCAAATTTCCATTACAGCAACAAATGTTTAATTTCAGGAAGTCTGTGAGCTCAGATGTGGTTGTTAAAGCATTCGTAAAAGTGTAATGTTTTTTACTTTTACAATTGTAATGTTGAAAATGCAGTGTCATGCTTTTTCTGGGATGTGCAGGGAGGAGTACAAGTACAGCTGAGAGTGCTTTTTGGGAGTAGCCCTTTCTAAATGAGATGCGAGTGCTGGTGGCTGGAGGGACAGTTGTCTAACTGAACTGCAAAGCCCCTGAGCTAAGGTGTAGGATTAAATGTGGTGACAGATCTTCAGGTGATTGCTGAGCTCACTTCTACCAGGCTGCAAAAGACAACCAAGGGGAGGAAGTTTCCTGAGTTAGCAGTACTGTGCCTGCATTTACGTTGGAAAATGTTTCAGTTCCACAAATCCAAAAATACAAAAGTATTTCCTAATCTTGTGTTTTCTACCAGCTTCCCTTGTCTCTGTTTCTGTTCAAGGCAATGAATTCCTAATTAATGTTGTATGGAGGTGAGATCATATATTGTAGCCCTTCTGAAATACATGTATTTTTCTTCTTTCTCACTTTAATGCCGAATAAACCAGTGTGGTGTTGACCTTCTGTCATGGATCTTGGGGTTCAGCTCTCACTTCCCCTTGCAGTAAGAGCTTCATATCGTATGTTGCAGTCAGGTTGTCAAAGCTACCTCTGTGGGTCTGAAATGGGGTAATGTCGGGCAGTGAGGGGTAACTCCTTCAAGAGAAGGAATAGTGCACCAAGTGGTTTTTGTGGTGTCCACAATAAAAGGGTTAAGGTTAGTAGCATTTTCAAAACTGTTTATGAAGTTCGGTTGTATTCTTAGCTCTTACAGATCTTGTATATGACCACCTTTAAAACAGCTGTGCTTCTTTAGCCATATATGGAGATGTTGGGGATAATATTTGTTTTGTCTCGGAGAAGCCATATTTACTTAAATATATATAGAAACAAACTCATCAAAAGGAAATGTAAAAGCAGTATAGATCTTTGCTACTTGTTAAATATGGTAAATACTCAAACCTGAGTGCAAAATACCTTTCAGAACATTGAAAAGTAAACATGAATTGGGAGCCATTTAAATGTGTTTGAAACTTTGGCTGTGACACACGAGAGCTGCACCCTCCTGTCTGTTCAGTCTTCAGCTGATTAGAAAAGATTTACATTCTCTTTTAGGACTAGATGTATTGTGTACACAGATCAACTCTACCTTTCAGGGCTTGTGTATGTTTCCTGCCTCTGCAATTCCTTGTTTATAGCAACTGAGGAGCAGCAATGGAAGAGGCAAGTTGGAAGCATTTAAACTTACAGGTCTTAATCATATTTGTCCTGGATTCCTGTTTGCTCTTTGGCTCTGAGCTCTGCTCTGTTCTTAATCATTATTTTCCCTTGCCTCGTTTTGGCTTCTTGCATGTGATAAAAGAAAAAAAAAAAGATAGGCACAAAGAACAGATTGTGGCATCAGTAAGGAAGGCAGTGGGGAGAAGTGAGCAACTGTCTTCAAAGCAATTCATCCAGTCTACTGGAGATGGCCTGGGAGTCAAAGGAAGCATTGCAAATATTTACATGCTGTTTTAAGCACTCGGCCTAGGCTGTTCAGGTGTGTTGCTGACATGGCTTATTTCTTTTTAATCCTGCTTCAGCAGCAGGACAAAGTATTTTTGGTTTGTATGCTGCAGATGCAGCGGAAACATGTTCTGTGCCTGCCTCTCTACCTCCCAGAAGTCCCTTATGCCTCCTTTATTGCTTAGAACTGGGAAGTGGTCAGCAGTAGGTCTGTGCCATGGGTGGATATCTCCCTTGTTTTGCAGTCATGATGCAACATGACATCATTTCTTCTTGCCTTTAGAGGATGACGAAGAGGATAAGTAAAGCTTTCTCTAACTAATCTGCATTCTCTTGTTGATCACTTTATAGGGCCAAGGAGTTCTCACGTGATGTGAAAATCTGAGTGCTTTCTCCCTTGGTGAGAGGGGAACCCCGGTGTGTGCTCAGTGGGAGAATGCAGTTAGTAGTCTTTGAGTTTCCCTAAAGTCTTTTGTTGGTGTTCTGGCTGTAATCTTTCCCTGTATAAGTTCTTTACACATTTCATCTTGTTAGGAAATCTTGTTAGGGACAGTCACAGGAACAAGCTGCACTTCCAGCTGAGAGGATGCTTTGTGGAGATGCTTTCTAAGGATGGTACTGTCCTTTCTATTTCTGTTCCTTTTCATGAATCCAGGCAAGGCTCTCGAAGTGCTGTCCTCTGACTTCTTCATAGTTGCTTGAACCTTGTAACCTTGTATCTGTTCTTTTGTGCATGTTTTCCTTTTTCTGTCCTAATGTTCATACCATTTGTATCCTGTGATGCCAATGGTGTGCTGTGTGGTAACCAGCCCAAATTATGAACTCTTTAGAACAGCTGTGGCTGAAAAGGGCTTTGGTGCACTTCATACATTATACACCCAAACTTTCATTTTTGATGCATGTTTGTCTGTTTCTAGAGAACTTTAAGAAGAGATGAGAATCAAAGCTCCCCAAGCAATCTATTCCCAATCTGCCCTGCTCTTGCTATTAGAAAAAAAAAATGTTATCAGTTCTCTTGGCTTTTTAAAGGGAAAGAAGAAGCAGATCAGTGTGTGGGTATCTTTCTGTTCTGCATAGCAAAGGCTGGCTAAGAAAAATGATTTACTTTAAATCATATTTTAAAACTTTTTGTTTTATGTTAAAATAGTTCAAGGCAATAGCACACACAAGAAAAATGAGAACAGAAGCATGTGGAAATGGAGTCATTTTTCTCTAAAGATGAGTCCTGTCTCGAAAGGAGCAGAATTGGTTGTCTGTTCTGTGTGAGAATCATTTATTCTTCCCACACTTCATTTCCTCTAACCTTTGTCCCTGTGCCATATCAGTGCATGTAAAACATCCAGTTCCATGCCGTCGCTGTTGCTCTTGGGGTCAGAGCAGATGCTTTTGTGTTGGGTCACGGAGCCTGTGGTGAGTCACTCTTTTAAGTATATACCCCATCTCTTATTTGGTATATTCTCACATCTGAAGTATTCAACCCCCTGTTCTGTAAAATGGGCAATAATGACTTGTTGTGAGACATTCCAATCTGCGTTCCTCTGTGGCAGCAGCGAGTTTCCACTTGGAGCGTAAGTGAGCAAGGAGTATTTGCTGTAATTTCCTGCCAGCTTTCACAGTGAGAAGTGCTTTGAGAGGGCCAAAGTGGTAAAATTGCTTTTAAACAACTTCTCGATCTCAGCAGGTATATCCACTCCTGAATTCTTTTGTTTTCAATTGTGTAACTTACACCTTTGCTGGTCAGTCACAACCACTGCTCTCTGGCGTTCAGAGTTATTTCTCATTTCACAGCACTCATTTGATATTTTAAATTGCCATGGCCGTATTCAAGCACTAAGTTTCTTGCTTCACTTGTGTGATGCTGGTAAATGTTAAGAGCTGAGTAAACATCATGAAAAACTTCAGAGTCTTTTCATTTACATTTTTTAATAAACTGCTTTGCTCTTGGCACTTTTCACATTCCACATAGCAAAGTGATTAAGTCTTGCTGACATAAATGATCAGAGGAATTGAATGTAAATTTTCAAGAGAAGTAACTATTTCCTCGCTGAATGGGAAAAACTAGCATGGGAAAGCAACCAAGCTGTGCATGATGGATGGTCAGTGTGGATTCAGAGAAGTGTCAGTGCTTAAGACATGTTTTATGTGTCTGTTATGTTGCTGTTCTTTTTAATGGGTTATCTGTTCTGCCTTGTTAATATAAAAATAGGTATTGGCAGACATCACATCAAGTGGAATATAATGTCATCAGACTCTGAACATCGGAAAAACGTTCAGAGAAAGGGAGAGCAGGACTAAGAAGTGGTGGAGACTCAGTGGACGCTCATAGATGGAACTGCAAAACCTGGGTATTGTTGAGGCAAAATTTACATGTTTGAAGGGAGAAAACCAAGCATTGCTCTGCATTTCTTTGCTTTTGTGTGTGGAGTCGCTCAGTGGACTTGTCAGCTATGAATGGGGGCCTACCTTCCAGAAAATGGGATGTTATGTAGTAAGATTCCTTACATGTGCCCTGTCTTCGTGCATTTTTGTAAAGAAGGAGAGAACACAGAACCAAACACTTCTGCTTTATAAAAATATATTCTTGCAGGTGTTTAGCAGCTGACACCAAGCTTTTAGTATTAATAACTCTTAGTGCTTGCCACAAAGATCCAAATAAGCTAAGTGTAAAACTAATCCTTGCATCTTGCCCTTCATTTCTTAAACTGCTTGGAAATGCAATGGAACTTTGGATTTTTTTTCCTGTAAATCTCTGTTTTGGTTGCCTGTGTTTCTTGTCCATTTTTACTGTGGTATTTGAAGAGAGCAATAAGGCCTGGGCAAGAGAGGCTGAGGTGAGACCAAACAGCCTCAGTTCCTTCACTCTCTCATTATAGGGCACATTCTCCAAGCCCTTCACAAGCTTGTTGCCCTTCTTTGGACCTGCTCCAGCACCTCCATGTCCTTTCTTTACTGAGGTGCCTAAAACTGAACACAGTACTCAAGGTGAGGCTTCATTAGTGCTGAGTACAGGGCAGGATGACTTCCCTAGTCCTGCTCACCACACCATTCCTGATACAAGCTGTGATGCCCTTGGCCTTCTTGGCCACCTGGGCACACTGCTGGCTCATGTTCAGCTGACCATCCATCAGCACATCAAGATCCCTCTCCATTAGGCAGCTTTCCAGCCACTCCTCCACGAGCCTGTAGGGTTGCTTGGAGTTTTTGTGACCAAAATGCAGGACCTGACACTTGGCCCTATTAAAACTCATACACAGTTTACTTCAGCCCGTCGAGGCCTGTCCCTCTGTAGTGCCTTTCTCCCCTCCAGCAGATCAACGCTCCCTCCCAACTTGGTGTCGTCTGCAAACTTACTGAGGGTGCACTCAAACTCCTCATCAGGATGGTTAATAAAGATGTTAAATAAAAGTGGCCCCAGTACTGAGCTCTGGAGGGTGTCACTTGTGACTGGCAGCCAACTGGATTTAACTCCACT
Organism: Phasianus colchicus; assembly: GCF_987193195.1. NCBI lineage: Eukaryota > Metazoa > Chordata > Aves > Galliformes > Phasianidae > Phasianus > Phasianus colchicus. Next base: position 3,272,448 of record NC_143447.1, on the reverse strand, counting down.
TACCACAACTCTTTGGGCCCGGCCATCCAGCCAGTGTTTCACCCAGCAGAGATACACCCATCCAAACTGTGAGCAGCCAGCTTCTCTATGTGGATGCTGTGGGGGGCAGTGTCAGAGGCTTTAGAAGTCCAGGTAGACCATGTTGACAGCCCTACCTTCATCCACTAAGCGGATCAGTTTGTCATACAATGAAATCAAGTTTGTCAAGCAAGGCCTCTCAATAAAGCATCTGAGTTTAAATGAACTGTGTTGCAAAATGCTTGGGTTGTGATGCTTGGTTAAGGAGTGCTGTGGTGGTTCTGTGATACTACAGACGCAATTTTTTACCTGCTGTCCTATGAAAGGAAAACTGTGGAGCTGCTTGTTCTGACAGAGGATGAGACAGCTGAGGAAAAGGAAGTAAGAGAGGAGAAGCCTCCACTCTCACAAGTAGTGCTCTCACAACCATAGCTGGCAGTGAGGTCGTTGGAGCTCATGCCATGAAATGACTTGATTCTCAGAAGGGAAATTTGACTGTGGCAGATGTCACTACTTACTGTGTGTGTAGAAGGCATTTAAAGAAAAGGTTGGCTTTAGGTTTGAGGTCACCCATGTGTTTAGGTCTGCTGCCCTCTAATAGCATTGTTAACCATGCAACCATAGGAACGACGCGCCAGATGAGTTTGTCTCTTGCCCCAGCCATAGGTTGTTCTTAATGGCGATACTACTACTTTTAATTTTTCCTTTCTACTCTACAGATGTGACTAGAGATTAGATCACATGGGAGCTTTCAGTTCCACTCAAACTGCAGCTCAGCCTGTTACTTAGTATTTTTGTGCTGGAAGAACACTGCAGTTATATGGCATAGCCTACAAAAATGAGCATGGGAAGAGATTAAGAACAAACTTGTTTTTTAAGGTATTTGATTCCCTGCTGTGTGTGGTAGCACTTCAGTTTTCATGCTGTGTAAGTTTTTTCCTTTCCCCGGTGATGCTCAAATCATGTTCATACACTGAGTAGAGTTGAGTAGGAAGTGATGAGTTCACCTAGAAAATTTAAATTGCAAGTTAGAATACTGTTATGGAGTTTCTGCAGCATGAAGTCTTTGTTTTTCCTGGAAATTGAAGGAAGGAATGAAAAAAGATACACTTATAATTGAATACGTGCTGGACTTTACTGGGGCCGACTTGATGGATGGTGGTGCAGTGCAGTGAGCCCAGAGCTGCTCTAGTTTGAGGGCATTCATTTTCCTTAGGGATGCTGCTTACCTGTGTTGGAGTGCTCGTAGAGATTTTGGAGCTTGCCATCAGTTTCACACTTTTATTTCTGCTTTTGGGTAGATGAATACTATTTTCATTTTAAAACTACATTTGTTATCCATTAAGAGAACGTGTATTGTTTCTTGTGCCTTGAATTGAGTCAAATGTGTCTCGTTAAGTGCTATGCAGCTTTAACAATAAAGCTATACAAACGTTCTGAACAAACCTAGCTGGGACTTTTCATCCATCCTTCTCAAGTCCTGTGAACTCTGTAGAGGCCCAGGTTTGAAGAGCAGCAGTGCCTTTCTTCCCCCAGTGCTGCTCTTTTCCTCGCGTTTCTGCCTTCCCCATTCTCCAGACAACTGAAAGAAAAGAAAGTTATCAGGAGTAGTCAGCATGGGTTCTCCAAGGGGTGGTCATGCTTGACCAACCTGGTAGCCTTCTACGATGTTGTCTCTGGCTGGGTGGATGGGGGGAGAGCAGTGGATGTAGTCTACCTTGATTTCAGCAAGGCATTTGATACTGTCTCCCACGACATCCTTATAACAAAGCTGAGGAAGTGTGGATAGATGAGTGGACAGTGAGGTGGGTTGAGAACTGGCTGACTGGCAGAGCGCAGAGGGTTGTCATTGGTGGTGCAGAGTCCGGTTGGAGGCCTGTAACCAGCGGTGTTCCTCAGGGGTCGGCACTGGGTCAGGTCTTGTTCAGCATCTTCATCAATGACGTTGATGAGGAGATAGTGGCCACTCTCAACAAGTTCGCTGATGATATGAAGTTGGGAGGATTGGCTGACACGCCTGAAGGCTGTGCTGCCATTCAGCGAGACCTGGACAGGCTGGAGAGCTGGGCAGAAAGAAACCAGATGAGGTTTAATAAAAGCAAGTGTTGAGTCTTGCATCTAGGGAGGAATAATTGCATGCACTGGTACAGGTTGGGGGATGACCTGCTGGAGAGGAGCTCTGCAGAGAGGGACCTGGGTGTTCTGGTGGATGACAGGTTGGCCATGAGCCAGCAGTGTGCCCTTGTGGCCAAAAAGGCCAATGGCATTCTGGGGTGCATTAAAAAGAGTGTGGCCAGCAGGTTGAGGGAGGTGATCCTCCCCCTCTACTCTGCCCTGGTAAGGCCTCATCTGGTGTACTGTTCTCCAGTACAAAAAAGACAGGGATCTCTTGGAAAGAGTCCAGTGGAAGGCCACAAAGCTGGTAAAGGGCCTGGAGCATCTCCCCTGTGAAGAAAGGCTAAGTGAGCTGGGTCTGTTTAGCCTTGAGAAAAGAAGACTAAAAGGGGACCTGATCCAGGTCTATAAATATCTAAGGTGTGGGGGACAGAGTAGCGAGGCCAGACTCTTTTCTGCAGTGTGTGGAGACAGGACAAGGGGAAATGGCCAGCAACTGCGGCATAGGAAGTTCCACACAAATGTGCACAAGAACTTCTTTACGGTGAGGGTGACGGAGCACTGGAGCAGGCTGCCCAGGGAGGTGGTGGAGTCTCCTTCTCTGGAGATATTCAAGACCCACCTGGACACCTACTTGTGCAACGTGGTGTACAGAACCTGCTTTGGCAGGGCGGTTGGACTCAATGATCTCTGGAGGTCCCTTCCAACCCCTACAATTCTGTGATTCTGTGATTCTGTTACTTCCCTGAAATGAATGTGCAGCTTTACACTGGGGTTGTAACGACCTGATGGTGGCTTTGGGGCAAAGGCATGGAATGCTCTTCAGTTCGAGAAATAGTTGAGAGACTTGTGTTGGTTCCCATCGGTTCTCAGTCAGCTTCTGGGAAGCTGCCTTGTTCTCTTGCTTACTGGAATAGATTAGAATTCATTGTAAAGTCACTGCTGTTAATTTGTCTAAACCGTATGGGTTAAAAAAAAAAAAAAAACAAAGAATGAAGCGTGTGTTCTCCCAGTTTCCTGTGTTTATGTTCTGTTTTCACATGCAGTCAAGGTTGTTGTCTGGTTGGTAAGCGAGCCTAACTTTCACAGAATCACAGAATGGCCAGGGTTGGAAGGGACCTCAAGGATCATGAATCTCCAGCCCCCCTGCCACATGCAGGGCCACCAACCTCCTCATTTAATGCTAGACCAGGCTGCCCAGGGCCCCATCCAACCTGGCCTTGAACACCTCCAGGGATGGACGGGGCATCCACAGCCTCTCTGGGCAGCTATTCCAGCACCTCACCACTCTCTCTGTAAAGAACTTCCCCCTGACATCCAACCTAAATCTCCCCTCCCTCAACTTCAAACCATTTCCCCTCGTCCTGCAGTTATCTACCCTTTCAAAGAGTTGATTCCCTTCCTGTTTGTAGGCTCTTTAGGTACTGAAAGGCTGCAATGAGCTCACCCCGCAGCCTTCTTTTCTCCAGGCTGAACAAGCCCAATTCCCTCAGCCTGTCCTCATAGGGGAGGTGCTCCAGTCCCCTGATCATCTTTGTGGCCCTCCTCTGGACCCTCTCCAACAGCTCCCTGTCTTTCTTGTACTGGGGCCTCTACACTTGGATGCAGTATTCCAGATGGGGCCTCACAAGGGGCTTTGCTGCTGCTGCTGCTGCTTAGCTCCAGGTGTGAGCACACACACAGGGACCTGGTGAGAAGGCTGCAGTGGGCAGCAGGGACTGAGCTCATGGTAACGAGTGGTTCAGGTACAGAGCTGCTGGGTTCTGTTTGAAAAGTGTGGGAGCATGGAATGATACCAGATTGGTGTGAGGATGAGAAGAGGCCCTTGCCTGCTGAAATTCTGCTGGAGGCACCCAGACAACTAAGAAAGCTATTTTATTATCTGCAGATGCGCATAATACTGTCCATAAATAACGAGGTTTGAGTCTAATTACTTAACTTCCTTTTTTTTTTTTTTTTAAGAGGTTAATTAGGGACTGTGAAAACTAGAGGAGATTGTGTAACCTAAAGCAAAACTTGATTACTTTCACTCCAACATCTTCAGAGAGCTAATCTCTCCCCCTTTCCTGGAAGCACTGTATTTGAGAGCTTTTTTATGGCTGAGCTGCTAGTAGTTGAAAGCGAGTGTCATGTGGAGTTCCAGTTTAGGGAACTGCAGATGTATCTTAGTGAGGACATCTGGGGGTTATTTTAGTTCAGCCTCCCACTCAAAGCAGGACTATTGCCAACAGTAGTTCAGGTCAGCTTTGTGTAACTGGGCATTTCAGCTCTGCAACGATACACTCTACCACCATCTCTCTGCTAGTATAGAGGGTTTTTTTTCCTAGTGTCCAGTCTGAACTTGCAGACTGGCCTGCAAGTTCAACTTACTGCCTGTACCATTTCTTTTTGTCACCTCGGGTACTTCTAGCAGCTGTAGGCAGCTATTAGATCTGCCCCATGTCTCCTCTGTCTACACTGTGCAACCCCCGTTTTCTGTAGCATGCCCTGTCAGGCCAGGTGCTGTAGGCCCTTCCCCTTCATCTTGCTGGCCCTTTGCCAGATAGTGTCCAGCTTCAGCACATCTCTTTTGATTGGAGGTCCCTCTTCTTTCTTGCACTTTCCTTCTTCTTGTATGGTAGGGATAGTTTTGTTTGGAAGGTTATGTGTGCTTTCTGGAAAAGCTACATTGGCATAACGCATATTTTACAGAGACTGTTGATGATCTCCTGCTGTAAACATTAACTGAGCTTTTGCTTAAGCGAACAAATTGGAGGCATACCAGAGGTTCATTTATCAGCTAACATCTGTAGTAGCTATGATGGTGTAGAGCTGTTGCTAAAGGAAGTAGATATTCCTATGTTTTCATTGAGGCATGAAATGAACAGAGCAGAGCTCACATTCGTAAAACAGAATGTCAGATTTATTATTGGTGAAGGAAATTGCCTTCTCAGCAATTCAAACAGTCTGATTTTTCTTGAAATTGGCTGTTTTGTTGGTACTCAAGGCCAATATTACGCCCCACTTCTCTGATAGTGTATCATACCACATTTTGAGATATCTTTATTATTTCCAAGCTGTCACATGGGATGAAATGAGCTTAAAAAGTATGTCTTGATCCTAGAACTAATTTAGGCAAGCACAGTATCTCTTGCAGGAAGGAGGATGGCAGGGCTCCAGCTGAGGTTCAGTAGGAGTTAAAGGTACTTAGTTGGGCAGGGGGTGGGCTTGCACTGTCAGCCATGCAAGGAGATGGTCGGCTCTGATACCAGCTTCATCTTGGCTAGTTACCAACTAGGCTTGGCTGGGTCCCCAGCATTCACAAAGTAATGTTATATCCATGTTGCTGTAATCACAGAACTAATCCTGGGCGTTCCTTAGCGTTCCACAAAGCTGAGCTGTTCTTTGCCCTTCAGAGACAGGTCTAATGATTAGCTCCTGAGAGCAGCCTTTGGAGTTCTTGACCAATTTTAACCAAATCGAGCAGAAGAATAAATGTTTCATATCTGAAGTCCTTTGGGTAGGAGTGCAGTGCTCGTCTGTTTGGGTGGCCTGCTGCATTCACTGTTTGTCAGCACAGATTTTGCTCTTAGTCAGCTGTAGTACTTCTGTTACGAAGAGTAAGACTTGATTTTGGGTCACTTTGCTTTCCACTCAGCATTGGAATCATACCAATCCAGGAGAAAACAGCTGAATGTAATTCACCTTTGTCTCTTCACACTTTAAAGCACGAGTGTACCAGCTGGAAGTGACAGCAGTACTCAGGTTGAGTGTCTGCTTTCTCATCAAAGGTGACTTCTAAACTGAAAGAGCAGGTTTACTAGAATGGCCCTATCATTTGGGGCAGAACTGCTACTGATAATTGGTCATAGGGAGCGTTTGTGTTTAAGGCTTTTTGGTATAGGATTTGTTTCTACAAGACTGCTGTGGTTTAGTAAGAAAGGGGATGACTCAATTTTTTGAAACAATTTGCATTGATTTGGATGTACGCTGTGCCTGAAACCTCTTGTTTCTGCAACTGTCTTGGGAGCTGCAGCTTCAAGTAATGTGGCTGCCCTTTTTTCTGTGTACTTTTACTTAGCAGTAGCACTCAACTACAGGCATAGGTATATTGTGAGTATGTGGACAAGTAATTAGTAAGTGTCATCTTGATCTGAGTGTTCAAGAGAGGCACAGTAATACAGCTTACTTTTGGAATCAGCACAGGAGGATCAGTTTCTGACGCATAGTATAGATTGAACAGGAATGTGGATTGGAAGAGTGGGATCTGTGTGCTGAGTATGATTTCCAGTGACAGTGTGACATTGATACAGGGCTCAGTTAATGGTAAACACTGAAGCATCGCTTAGGAACTTTTTTCTGTCTTTGAACATGGCTGCTTGTAGAGTCTGTCCTGAAGCCAACTGACTATGAGTGGCCGTTTGGTGTATGGGTACAAGCCAATCTGTGCTACACGGTCACATTTAAACAGAAATGCTGCTGAAGGGAAACAATAAGATAATTAACTTTGTTTCTTTGCTTTTTTTTTTTTTTCTTTCCCCCCAGAGGTATGGAGAACTTGGTGGCCAGCTCCACCCTCCCTCCGCTTTTTGCAGATGAAGATGGATCTAAGGAAGGTAGTGATGTTGCTGCAACTGGGTAAGTGACTGCTTTCTTAACCATCCTGTCTTTCTTGAAAAGTTTTTTTTTTTACAGAGATTTTGGTTTTAGAGAGAATTATACAGCATGTTGGAGATGGGCTGTATCAAATGACTGTAGTGGTGCCTGCTGAAGAAATGATTTCTGGTTATGATAAATAATTCATCACTGATTTCTGTCAGTCACTGAGAAACTGATGTTTTTCATTTTTGTCAGACTAACACTGCTTTTACAGATTGAAACAATGACAAAATTAATGGTCTTTTAGGACTGTAGAATCATAGAATCATTAAGGTTGGAAGAGACCTCTAAGATCATCTCGTCTAACTGTCAACACATCCACACTACACCATGTCCCTCAGTGCCACATCTACCAGGTGCAGTGACTGTAAGGCACCAAGCAATAATATTCAGACTTTGTAGACAGATTAAGCCCTGTAAAAATAGATATGGAGACATCTGCTTCAAATTAGGATTTACTTGTCTGGGACTTCAGACTTACTGGTCCCAAAGGGAGGCACGTGTTCCAAGTAGGTTTGTACTTAGGAGGTGTTAGTGTTGTGAATGAGCTTTCATCAACTTTCACTCCAGTGGCTACATCCCATTTTGTCTTATGAATATGGTTTAGAAAGCTTCCCTGGTAAGGAGTAACAGATAGAAAATGTGAGATGTTTTTTAAGCCACGTGAGCGATTCTGAGAAACTGTATTGTTCCATTTTCTTTTTGATACGTACAGGACGTTATGGGAGCACGGATGATTTTTCCCTTCTTGCCTCTCTAATTGTTAGTAATATGAACTCAGTCTGATATCTGAAAGTCAGGCATGGATCTCTAGCCCTTGTTTCTTCACTGGTAATTATGCTTTGATTGCTGATAAGAGTGAGTAATGAAAATATGCTATTTAAAGGCAAATTTTCCCATAGGCATTCAGTTAACAACTCTGTTCAAATATCTTGGTTTCTAAGAGCTGTATTCTGCATTAGCTGGAGCCCACTTTTTAATATTTAACATGTTTGATGTGTATGTAATTAGCTGTAGAGCTGGGTAAATGGCCAAAGTAGACTTGTAGCATACACTATTGTTGTAGTAATTTTTTGTGAATGCAACAGCACAAGGCAAAGTAACATGTAGCCTGGCTAAATAAGGAATTAGAATCTGAGAGGGGTCCCAAAATTGTGCATTCATTTGCCCACTGAGCACAGGGAGAACATCTCAGTGTTGCCCCCAAAATATGTACTTATCCTTACATGCTCACCTCCAGAACCTATTTTTTGCTTTTGTGTTGGCTTCCGTACAGCTTGCCCTTTCTTAAAAATGGTTGGTAGATACAGCTCTTGCTGTAAGATGAAATAGTTCCCATTCAGGAGTCTCTTGGGACCTAGGTTTGTTTGTGCTTTAAGTGCTCACGTGCATCAACAGGAGATTATGCTGAATGAAATTTAATCCAAAATCATACACAACCACAATCCTTTAAGTGTAGTTGTAGAGAAATACATTAAATGTAACCAGGAAGGTGCATATTAGAGAAGATTAGACTTTTTATTTCAAATTTCTTACTGTTTTTTGTGTAGATTCATGCTTTTTGATTCAAACATTGATTTGCTTGACAGCTTGTGTAATCAAAAGCCTCAGAAAAAATGAGACAAAATAACACTTCAGAAATCAAGCTGGCTTTCATAGTAACTGTGGTAACTGTAGCAGTTGTTCGGATGGAACAGCCAGTTCTTCAAAAGTGACTTTTTTGAAATCTTTTTCGTGATAGCATCAGAACAGAATATATTTGCAATGTTTTCGCATGTTTTAAAAGATTAGGAAGGAAGTGATTTAGCAATACGATGATTATTTTTTCTTTTGCTATTATGTGCTTTTTCAGATTAGCTCATTCTGAGACTTCGTTCACTGGTGGAACTTCGCAGCCTGTGAATAACCCGGATTTGGTGGAGGATTTGTCACAGGTTCAGCAGCTGCAAAATGAGTCTACTAACACTGCTGAAAACACTGAGCAGAAGCCTGAGGAGGAGGTGAGGTGAAATAATAGTGACTTGGAGTTCTGTCATTAGTTTGTCTCACGTAATCAGATTATTTTTTTGATAAGATCGCAAATTGTCATCCGTATGCCATTTTCATCTTGTGGTTCTCCCTAGTTATTTCTCTGCTGTTGCATAATGGCATGCAGCCGATGACAGCTGACAGTCGTACTGCACAGAGGGCATTTCAAGTGTCTGTCATAGCTAGTGTGGGCCCCAGAACTGGTTCTGCCTCTGCTGTTTGTGAAGACTGTATGTTCCACTGCCACCATTTATTTCCTCTGTTGCGGGGCAGAAAATTGAGACTGCTGCACTCATCTGGGAGTCTTGGAAAGCATTATGTTTGCTTCTTGAGGCTGCCTTGTGTGTATTGCCCCACACTGAGACTTGATGAGTAAATCATGAAGGAACTGAAACTTGACATGAAAGTGGTTTTGGTATTTTGATAGATGCATTTGATATTTCTCCTTGTAGTCTGTCTTCAGCTATGAAGTCCTCTTGTTTAAGGAAGTACTAACATTCCAGAAAAGGAACTAAAACTGACATGACAGCAGGAGCATGTTGATTTGGGGAGAGATTAGAAGGATTGAAATAGTTTTTTGTACATAGTATAAAAAAATAGTGCTGTCCAGAGATTACTATACTGGTGATATGAAGCCAGGAGAATGAGTGATAATTATGTGATTCTTTTGAACTGTGCACCACAGGAAAATTGTAGTGTTCCTTCCTTTGAGTTTGTTCATCTCTTTATTGGAGACGGTTACTGAAAAAGAAAGCCTCGAGAGTAGGCTGGAATACAAAAACTACATACTGTTGTGTCACCCACATTTTGGGCACACAGTGCACAAAGGCCAAGGTGCAAGGGAAGGTGCAAGGCAGCTACGTGGTTTACAGTTATCAGCTAATGCAGATTCTTCTAACGTGATACAGAGGCAAGTGCTTTGGGACAGCCTGGGGGGGGGAATTGTGAGCTAGAACAAAAAAATTAAGATAAAATACTTGCAGTTGCATCAGAGAGTGATAGTTTCACGAGTTATTGCTCCTTTTAGTTTTGTAGTAAAAATTGATGCAGTTATTATCAGTGTTGTCCCACTGAACCAGGGGTGATGCACAACTTCTCATAGTCAGACGTCTTGTCTGGCTTTGCTTAGAGGAAAGTCAGAATTGCTCTAAGGTAAGACTTGAAAGTTACTGAAGAACATCCACGGCAAGGATGTATTGCAGCAATATACTCCCAATAAAAGTGTTTGAGAAATGAATATTTATTCCTTTCTGTCATGGTAATTTTTTTTTCTTGCAATCTGAATTTCCTTTCATTTCCATTTTGCAGCAGCAAAGAACTAAAAGAGGAGGCTGGGCCAAAGGGAGAAAGAGGAAGAAACCTCTTAGGGACAGCAATGCCCCCAAGTCCCCCCTCACAGGGTACGTGCGATTCATGAATGAGCGCAGGGAGCAGCTCCGAGCGAAGAGGCCCGAAGTCCCTTTCCCAGAGATCACCAGGATGCTGGGCAACGAGTGGAGCAAACTTCCTCCTGAGGAGAAACGGGTACCATTCAACTCCCTTTTCCTTGTTGGAATGTGATTGTTGTTAAATGAAAATATTGTTGTTTTCAGTGAGGAGGTTAACACTGCCTTTTGATTAAGCTTGAGTTTAGGAATGTTCTTCAAAATATGGGCCGCAGATCCTCCAGAGTTTACATAACAAACCCTGGTAAGGCCATGATATCTCATCCAAGTGTGGCTTGAGGAGAACTCAGTCCTCTAGATAATGGAAGAATATATTCAAAACAGTGGCAAGTGCTCTACTGAGACATTCCATTGCTGATGCAATTCATCTAAATAAACTTGTGTTGCACCTAACTCAGATACACCTGAGGGCTGCCAGCTTCCAAAGCCATCAGAAAGATGGGGCTGACATTTATTCCCTGTGACAGAGGAGAATTTGATAGGATTTCAGAACTGCTGGAAGGATTTATTTTTTTTAAATCTTAAAAACTTATCAATGTACATGGGTCGCTCTGAAAGTAATGCCTCCTGTGTGTTTATTTGGTAACTACAACAGACACAAAGAACACAATGACACTTTTTGATAGAGCAAATTCTCAGCTACAAAAGTCTTTTTCAAAATCATCACAACCACTGGCTGTGTGTTTTCATCAGTGATGAACAAGAGCCTGCATGTTGCGCTTTTACAACTCTGCTTCTCTGTGGAGGTGAGGCACTATTTCAAAGCTGCTGTGACACTGTTGCTACTGAAAATAAAACACACCACCCGCTGCATCACTCTCCTCTCCACTGTTTGGTCTTCATCTGTGTTCAACAAGCACTGATGAGTTGTCAGTTGGTGCCACTTTTTCCACATGGAGGAATTCAATTCCATACCTTTGCTTCATCTGCACTTTCATGTCAGAGGCCATTTTGTCAGACTGCTTCTCTGCTGCCATCTGTTGCATTGCAACAAAATGGAACAGAATATTGGTAGGAATGTTCAACCTCTGCTATGTTACCACCACATCTGCCTCTGATGTCGTGGGCCAACACAATAAAGCAGGTGTTACTTTTGGAGCAGCCCTTATATACAAACACCTGGTGTCTTGGATTAAGACCAATAGACCTGAAAGGGTAGGTTAGTTAAAGGAAATAGTTAAAGTGAGTAAAGTTTTGCACAGTATTTTAGTGTTGTTTACCCTGAAAGAAAATGAAGTCAGTATGCTGGATGGGATATTAGAAGCTATATATTCTAGTTTCTGTATGTATTACCTTAGAAAAAGTGTGTTTTCCACCCTTCAGTCAGGTGGTCTTCTGCACTGTCTCATATGTGAATGAAGACCAAGTCAGTGCGGGGGCTGTACTTCATTCTGGAGTGGGCCCTGTTTTTGCTAATGGATGTTTTACCATCTGCACATGGTTTCCATTTGGAAATTACAGCAGCATCAAGTTGTACTGGGAATGAGCATATGAATTTACCAGGACATTTAAGCCTTCAAGAATACTGTTAGGAGAAAATAAAACTTATAGAATTTGTGATGACTGGACAAAATAGGATAGTGCAAAAACAACAGCACTTGTCTCTTTTTACTAAGTTTGAGCAGTAGAAATCATACATAGATGTTGTTCATTGATGTACTGTTTTAGCTATAATGGAAAGTGTGTGTCAAGGTAAACCATTTGATTTGGTTAACAGGCCTGTGTGACAACTTTGTTGCTGACTGCTGGGGGAGGGGAAGGAAGATAATAGACATTGTGCCCTTCTACTGCTCACCTTTGTGGTATTCTTCCAGCATAAGAGACTGTTTTTTAACCTAGGAAAAATAAGGTGGAGGCCAATTCTGTGTGCTGCTTTTTAAATCCCTAACTAATGATGGGTTAAGGAAGGGCTGCTGAGCACTTACTTTCTTTCCATTTTTCCTGCCTTTTTTTTTTTCCTTTTTTTTAAAATTAAGACAGCAAAGGCCATTGCTGCTTGAGAAACCCTGAACTCTTGTTGAAACTGAGCAACCTTATTTTTATTCTCTTACATGGGGAAATATGTTATGAGGTGTATGAACCTGTACTAGAAAACTGTCTTTCTAACAGATAGTATAGCAGAACATGCTGTTCTAAAATGCAGGAGGAGAAATTTAACTCAGTTACTGAGCTCTTTCAGCAGTCACATTGCTGGAGATGGAAAAAAGGGATTAATGTCATATGGAAGAATTCAATGGCAAAAAGCAATGCAAGCCCAGCATCAGCACCCTAATCCAGGTCATTAACTGTTGCCTCAGCAGAATCAATATTCCAAATGCATGGAATATATAATCGTTAAGTGAATTGCTTTGATGATTTCATGAAAATGCAAGTCATAGCATGTGACTGAGTTTGACTCTGATTCAGTGCTTCCGTTGAATTTTAAACTCCTGAAGGGGGGAGGAATTGGGAAGCAGCTATTTCTTGAAAAGATCTCACTAAATAAGAATTGTGACTACTCCTTAAATGGTATTCTGTTCATTTCTTCCCCTAAACAATTCTCTAGTTAAGCTCCTTCCATTGCGCAGATATGTGAAACATCTGCAGGCCACAAAAGAATTAATTTTCTTAGCCTAAATACAGGTGGCTTAAATTGATAAATCCTTGCAGGCTTGTGCTTTGCTGATAACCACGGTGCTTTATTCACTTCTCAGATGAGGGGTGAGGTGTGAGGTTGTAGAATGGTACTGCTTTTGTCTATTGAGAGCATGAAAACAGGTGTACTGGAACCTCAGTGTTACACTTCTGAACCTTAAATCATGATCTATTAATAATGCAGTCTTATTTGATTGCATTTAATCCTGACCACAGACAGGCAGTTCTTAAGCTTTTATTTTATAATGTGTAGGTGTGTAATTCTGTTGAACTGAGTGGCCTAGCAGCAGGTCATCTCAACAAAACAATACAAAAAAGGGGATGGCAGAGTACAGTAATTTTATCCAGGAACTTTAACCCTTTGCATCTTACGCATTCTCATTGTTTCTTCACTCCTTTCCTGTTTGAGTCAGTGAGATGGATCAGCACTTCCTCTGACAAGTTGTTTTTCTTCCCTTCCTCCAGAAGGGGAGGAAACTCCCTGAACCTCTTGGACTTTTCTGTTTCAGCGATACCTTGATGAAGCAGATAGAGATAAGGAGCGTTACATGCGAGAACTGGAGCAGTATCAGAAGACTGAAGCCTACAAAGTCTTTAGCAGGAAAGCACAGGACAGACAAAAAGGCAAATCACACCGACAAGGTATTGATCAAGACAAAAATGTATTCCTAGCTAGAAGAAAAGATTCCCAGTTAGACATGTAGCCAGACATTTGCTTAAAGCTTGTCACTGATAAAGTGTTCTTTCTGTGGCATTGGTCTCTACTGTGTCTGAAGTGATTAGATTCATGTAGAATTAACTGATTTTGTGTGAGGATGTTCATTAAAAGCATCCAAATTTAGACACAAGTTCTGTGTGACTTGTTAGGAAAGTTGCACAAATTTCCTCTCTACCTGTTGTGCAACTGCTTTAACTTTTGGTAATTTTCTCAAATCTTAGGTATTCTGAAGGATTACTTTTTTCTTTTTCAGATGGAGCAAGGCAACCAGTCCATGATCATGAGGTAAACCTCTTCATTCTGTAAATTAGTATCTGCTGTGTTACAGGCTGAATGTGCAAAATTGTTACTATGGAATTTTTCACAACAGAAAAAGCTGTAACTTCCCCCATATTTTCTTAAATTGAGAACTCTGAAGTAAAATAGACACAGAGCTTGTGACCTAGATAAACCTTCCAGCATTACTCCTGTGGGCTGTTGTTTTGAGGTACTGATTTTTCTGCAGCAACATGAATGCTGTGGCTTCCTTGAGAGGAAAATAATGTAGCCAAATCATTGGGAGATCTCTCGCAAAACTCCTGCCCCCCACCCCTCCCACACACTCTTTGCATATGTAAATACTGGAAGAGAGTAATGGATGTCTGGAGATAGGGTGCCTAGAGATGGTGAGAACTATCACAGACCTGCTGGGTCTTGGCTGACTGTTGTCTCTCTCCTCTTGCAGTACTTGAGCTTTCTCTCTCCAGTTTTATTTCTAGGGCAACAGAACTTCTTTCCTGGTTTTCAGTAAATGCAAACAAAAACAACAAAAAATCCTGTTTATGCACAGCCTCTTCATTTCATTTCTAAGCAGTTGGCTGTACTGAAAGATCTGTTTTCCTTTGAGGTTTTTTTTTTTTTGCCTTGGGAAAGCAATCAAGTTGCTTTTTACTACGTTCATTACAATAGTGACAAGGATGTGCACTGCTGAGAGGCAACTACTGGTCTCATCTTCTTTAAGGAAAATAAGTTTCATTTCCAGAAAAATGCTTTGGTAGTATGTTTTTGCTGTTTTTTATTAACTCTTAAAGGCAGTACTTGCATTAATATCTAGAAGTGCACAACCCCTGCTTTTCTGATACGCATTTTTTATGCAGGTAATTAAATAGTACAAACTTCCATGTGCAAAGAATGAGTAAAAAAAAAAAAATTTAGACTGCTTTTAGAAGTATATGTTCACTCAAATCATTACTGGAAGCAAGACTAAAGCTTCATGTCTTGGTACTTTATCAGCTTTTAGTATTATCTTTCTGATTAATAGCTAGGATCTGATGAAATTATATCTTGAGACTATATAGCAACCTTAAGATCGTGGAAACCTTTCTTTTTCCCCTTACTCCACTCAGATGATCAGATTCTGGAAATCTATTGAACTCATTGTAAATATTATAGATGGAGGTGGCCTCCAAAAAGAGTTGCAGTGAACGATTCAAATAAGTAATATTAACTACAATAAGAGCAATGAGAGAATAAGGCTTAGGAAGGTAAGAATCAACTTCTAAAATGCAGGCGGAACCATGAAAAGCATGGAGAAACCTTCTCAGAATGCTCACCTGTTGGTTTGGGATAGAACGTTTGTCTTCCTTCAAATCCTAGATTCATAAACATGACATACAGCAATATATAAATGTCACGGGCATAAACTGATTTAGTTAATTCCACCAAAACCATGACAATAAAACAACTATTAATTAAGATCAGCAGTGACAGAACCATTGTGATTGTTCTCCATTGTTATGCTATTGCTGCTTTTCTCAGGCTGTTTGCCTTGGGTTGTGTAGGTCTTCATGCAATCAGACATGTCTTACTAGCAAGATCTCAAAGATTTCTTCTCACTTCATGTCCATTAGACCAGTTTGAATCTACAGAAGTTCTCAGCACACAGCCGAGGCTCCTAATGGAGCATGTCAGCCCCTGTCACCTCACAAACAGGTGGTAAAGGGGAACCAGACAGCTGGCAGCACTGCAGCGAGCCCCCTGTCCTCTCTTCCCCCCAGCAGCAATTTGAGAAGGGAGGAGGAGTGGAAACGGGTGCCTGCTCGGCGGAAGGGGCATCCCCCATCCCGACCATCCCCGGCTCCACAGGTGCCTCTGCGAAACCGGTTTGAGGCCCTGGAACTTGAGGGGGAGACTAGCGAGATTGTGGAGACAGATTCACCCACGAGGTTGCCTCAGATGAAGCGGTCACCCCAAAGCCTCAAGACTGCTTCTACACGTAAGGACAGAAGGGTGATTGTTGTAGGTGACTCCCTTCTGCAAGGAACAGAAGGCCCTATATGCCGGCCCGACCCCACCCGCAGAGAAGTGTGCTGCCTTCCTGGGGCACGGGTCAGGGACATTTCAAAGAAAATTTCTAGGTTGATTCAGCCTTCAGACTACTACCCACTTTTAATAATTCAGGCTGGCAGCGAGGAAGTTGGCAAGGAAAGCCTGAGGTCCATCAAGAAAGACTTCAGGGGAATGGGGCGAATACTAGAAGGAGCTGGGGTGCAGGTGATCTTTTCTTCTACGCCCGTGGTGTCGGGAAAAGGTACAGGGTGGATCCGAAAAACCCAACTCTTAAATAGATGGCTTAAGAGCTGGTGCAGACACAAGAATTTCGGCTTTTTTGACCATGGGGCAATCTACACTGCACCTGGCATGATGGCTGCTGATGCAAGCAGCCTGTCCCTGAGGGGTAAGAGGGTATTAGCTGAAGAATTAGCGGGACTCATTGACAGGTCTTTAAACTAGGAATGAAGGGGGAAGGGGGCAAAATAAAGGCTACTGGGGTTGAACGGTTCATTCGAGGGATTGTACCGAACTATGTGGGCAATGATGGCAGGGTGCAAAAGGAGGGAGTAGGGCAGGGGGATGCTGGGGATGCTGCTGTTCTAGCGGATCCTGGATCGCTTATGAAGGTGGTGAGACGGACAGCCCGGCTGAAGTGCCTTTATACTAATGCACGAAGCCTGAGTAACAAGAAGGAGGAACTGGAAACTGTGATGCATTCTGAAAGTTATGACATTGTTGCTATCACAGAAACATGGTGGGATGACTCCCACAATTGGGATACTGCCATCGACGGCTATAGACTCTTTAGGAGAGATAGGAGAGGTAGGAAGGGTGGGGGAGTTGCTCTCTATGTCAGAGATTGGATAAACTGTGAGGAGCTCCCCATGAGAAACAGTCAAGAACAGGTTGAGAGCCTGTGGGTTAGGATTAGAGATGGGACTAATAAAGGTCAGCTGGTATTAGGGGTATACTACAGGCCACCTGACCAAGGGGAGGCTGCTGATGAGGCTTTCTTGCTCCAGATGCGTGAGGCGTCTGCCTCACGGGCTCTTGTCCTGGTGGGGGACTTCAACCATCCGGACATTTGTTGGAAAAACCACACGGCGAGCTGCAAGAGCTCCAGAAGGCTCTTGGAATCCATTGATGATAGCTTTCTGGTTCAGGTATTGGACAGACCGACCAGAGGTCAAGCGTTGCTGGACCTGCTGCTCACCAACGCTGAGGAGATCATCAAAGGCGTCAAGGTTGGAGGATGCCTAGGCTCCAGCGATCATGCCCTGGTTGAGTTTGTGATCTCAAGCGATGTGGGCCTGGTAAAGAGCAGGACCAGGACGCTGAACTTTAGAAGAGCAGACTTCAAGCTACTCAATGGAATGCTGGCCAAGATCCCCTGGCGCGCTGCCCTCAAAGATAAGGACGTTGAGGAGAGCTGGCTGCTCTTCAAGGATGCCCTCCTGGCAGCACAAGAGGTCTCCATTCCCCTGATTAAGAAAGTGGGCAGGAGAGGTAGAAAACCGGCATGGCTCAGCAAGGACCTGCTAAGAGAACTGAGGGTGAAGAAAGGGGTGTACAAGCTCTGGAAACAAGGCTGTGTCACCTGGGAAGAATACAGGGATGCCGTCCGGACTTGCAGACGTGGGATCAGGAAAGCCAAGGCGCAGGCAGAACTGAACTTGGCCAGGGACGTGAAAAACAATAAGAAAACCTTCTACAGGTACATTGGCCAGAAGAGACAGGCCAAAACGGGCGTACCTACTTTGGTAAATTTAAAAGGAGAAATGGCTTCAACAGATGAAGAGAAAGCTGAGGTGCTGAATGAGTTCTTCACCTCGGTCTTCACTGGTGGCCAGGATTCTAGTCTTTTTCATGTCCCTAAGTCTTGCACCCCCATACCTCTATGTGGGGACCAAGGAGGTAAATCCCTCCCCACTGTAAGGGTTGAGCAAGTCCGAGAGTGCCTCCTTAGACTGAATGAGTATAAGTCTATGGGGCCAGATGGCGTGCATCCCAGGGTCCTGAAGGAGCTGGCTGAGGTGGTTGCTGAGCCGCTCTCCATCATATTTGAGAAGTCGTGGCTGTCAGGTGAGGTCCCGGACGATTGGAGGAAGGGTCACGTCACTCCCATTTACAAGAAGGGGAGCAGGGAGGACCCGGGTAACTACAGGCCGGTGAGTCTCACCTCCGTGCCTGGGAAGATTATGGAACAGATCCTCCTGGACAATATGCTTGATCACATAAAGAACGAGCACGTGATCCTAGATAGCCAGCATGGCTTCACCAGGGGAAGGTCATGCTTAACTAATCTTGTGGCCTTCTATGATGGAGTGACGGCATTGGTGGACGAAGGGAAGGCAACTGATGTCATTTACCTGGACCTGAGCAAGGCCTTTGACATGGTCCCCCATCACATCCTCATCTCCAAACTGGAGGGAAGTGGATTTGACGGGTGGACAACTAGATGGATAAGCAATTGGTTGAAAGGCCGCAGACAGAGGGTGGTGGTCAATGGCTCTATGTCCAGGTGGAGGCTGGTAACGAGCGGTGTCCCTCAAGGGTCTGTCTTGGGACCGGTGCTCTTTAACATCTTTATTAATGACATCGATGAGGGAATGGAGTGCACCCTCAGCAAGTTTGCTGATGACACCAAGCTGAGTGGTGCAGTCGATACGGTGGAGGGAATGGAGGCCATTCAGAGGGACCTTGACAGGCTGGAAAGCTGGGCTCGGGTGAACCTAATGAGGTTCAATAAGGCAAAGTGCAAGGTTTTGCACTTGGGCCGGAAGAACCCCAGGCACCTGTACAGGCTGGGGGGATTTGTCCTTGAGAGCAGCTCGGCAGAGAAAGACCTAGGGGTCCTGATAGATGAGAAACTTAACATGAGCCAGCAGTGCGCTCTGGCAGCCCGGAAAGCAAATGGGATCCTGGGCTCCATCAGGAGAGGGGTGGTCAGCAGGGATAGGGAGGTGATTGTCCCTCTCTACTCTGCTCTTGTGAGGCCCCATCTGGAGTACTGTGTTCAGGTGTGGAGCCCTCAGTACAAAAAAGACATGGAGATTTTGGAAAGGGTCCAGAGGAGGGCCACGAAGATGATCAGGGGGCTGGAGCACCTCCCCTATGAGGACAGGCTGAGGGAGTTGGGTTTGTTCAGCCTGGAGAAGAGAAGGTTGCGGGGCGACCTCATTGCAGCCTTTCAATATCTGAAGGGAACTTACTCCCAGGAGGGGAATAAACTCTTCATAAGGGCTGATAATAGCAGGACACGGGGAAATGGTTTTAAGTTAAAAGAGGGAAGATTTAGGTTGGATGTTAGGGGGAAGTTTTTTACTAGGAGGGTGGTTAGGTCCTGGAACAGGCTGCCCAGGGATGTTGTGGATGCCCCGTCCTTGGAGGTGTTCAAGACCAGGTTGGACGAGGCTCTGGGCAACCTGATCTAGTAAAGGTGTATGTTTGGTGGCCCTGCTAGGCAGGGGGGTTGGAACTACATGATCCTTGAGGTCCCCTCCAACCCAGGTCATTCTGTGATTCTGTGATTCTGTGATAGGCAGATGGCTGTTACAGTATGAGCACAAAGCAGAAAACTTTACTCTGATGAGAACATTTATTATGTAGTATTTCCATATCTGTACCTTACTTTGCACCTGACTGTATGAGGATGAGTTTAAACCTCCTCAAATCTCAGCTTTCTCTTTACCATACTTCACCATTTCTCTAAAATCTTTGCTTTGTTGAAAATCAACCTCAGTTTTAATAACTAGGTGAAAATGGTATCTCTAGTTGATATTCTTATTTAAGAGAAAAGATTGAAACGGTTTTGATTCTCTTTTTAATTTGGGGGGTGGCAAAATGATATGCAGCCTAAACAGGTTCTGTATTTTAGTATGAGGTAATCAGAACTTTGATTTTAATCTTGAGTGAACCTCAGAGAGGCTTAAGTGTTTCTTAGCTCTCAAGAGGATCTTCATGTTGGGTAATAAATTCTTTAATGGAAAAGCACTGATGACTTTCATTCTTGCTCTTTTGTTCAGTAGAAATTATTGTTGCCTTTCAGAAGCTGAGGAGTTTTATCTATTTATTTTATCTATTTATTTATATATCCAACTATTCCAAGGAACCCTTAGCTTATCCTGCAGGCACCCTGTCTTTTTCACAGCACCCTCTCTTCTTCCTTCTATCCTCCAGGAGCCAGTGCTGAGCCAAGACAGTACATCTTTGCATATGGGTAGCAATAATAGAGATAAATAATCTCAAATGGATGTCTCACAAGTGTTTTCTCCAAGTTTCAAAGCTGTCAATGTTACTTAGTGGACATAATTTCCCTAATTGTTTATCTGCCTCTGGTTTTGGTCTCCCTTCTCTTTCTGTTTTCTTGATTAAAACTGTTTCATTAGTTCCTGAACATGAGCAGTATTACTCTCTTCTCTGTAGAAAGAAGCAGACACAAAAGAAAGATCTGTTTTTGATATCCCAATATTCACAGAAGAATTTCTGAATCATAGTAAAGGTAAGATAAGCTTTTGCAAGATCCCTCTTCATGTTTTCCAGAGTTCTTGCTGTGTGCTGTCCACTTGAAGAGCCCTTGTGCTGTCCTACCTCAGCTAAATAATGACTTGGGTGTAGTTGGTTAATATTTCTGATATTACTTTACCTCTGTATAAACACAGTGGCTGCAACAGAAGTTGTTCTTGGCTTTGTATTTTGAAACTGCCCTTTCTGGAGAATGGTGCTGATGTTTGAATTCTGTTTGTCGTTATTCCAACTATTCCAAGCTGGAGCTGCTGTTCTGTTAGGATAAAGAAACACCCAAGACATAGCATGATGATAATTCAGGCCAGTTAGCAGTATTATAATTTGTTTTCCTCGACACGTGGAAGACTCCACTGGCTCATTTTCTGTTACTGTATTTGGTTTTGGCAGTTGCATGTAGTGAGAGTTGAAGATGTTTTTGCCAGAGTTCCTGGAGGCTTTATCTTAACTGAACAGACTTCAGATTGAGACACTATTGCTGATGATCAATAGAATTGTATTCTTGTAACTTGTTATCTTGTCTGTAGGCCTTAGTGCTGCTGCTAAGATACATCGCACTGAATGCATTTGAAATCATTCTTGCAGTCTTCCTTTCTAATCAGTTGCTCTATTCACGTGTACTCCTATGCTTTGCATGTCTTTTAATTTTTAGTGACAGATAAAATCGGTGCTATTTTAATACTTGGGTGTTATTTTGGCACTTCTTTGCACTCCTTGGTATTTTTCTTTTTTGTCTGTAAACTAAAACTGTGCAGTCTTTAATCATCAGTTGAACACTTCAGAATATCCTACTTCATTGCCTACCAGTCACAGTTGTTCTCTTGACAATGGTTTGATATTGACAGCACGTGAAGCCGAGCTGCGACAGCTGCGTAAATCCAACATGGAGTTCGAGGAGAGGAATGCTGCTCTGCAGAAACACGTTGAGAGCATGCGTACAGCAGTGGAGAAACTGGAGGTGGATGTAATACAAGAGCGTAGTCGCAACACGGTGCTGCAGCAGCATTTGGAGACCTTACGGCAAGCACTCACAACCAGCTTTGCTGGAGTCCCACTACCAGGTAACACTTAGTTTTTCTTAGGACTCTCTGCTCAAGTTAAAATGTAATTTCTAATGTTTACATATTTACAGAATTTACAGCAAGTGGCCAGCTGTTGTAATTCTGTGGTACTGGCTATTCCAGAGTTTGTCTTCTATTAGATTCTGGAATCATCAAATGCATACTGCGGAAGGTTTATTACCTTAATTTCAGTGTTTTTTTTCTTACTACTCTTATTCTTTTATTCCTAATAAAGTCATACATTCAGTCTTTGCTCTCTTTCACTTATTTGTGGAAAAAGTTACTAGATAGACAAGATAGGACCTACAAATTACTTGATTTAAAAGAGGGGCTGTACCTGTCCTGTCAGATACCAGGGAATCTGCTTAGATGCTCTGAATGCCAACTGAAAGAGTGTTGTAATTAGCTCTGAGATCCAAACCAAAGAAAGCCCAGCTTTGTTAGTCCTGATATCCTTGGAACTACTCGCTTTGGAGTTAGGACATACTACTTGACTGAGTCTGTCACTAGAAGTGGTGCATGGCAAAAGCAGCCCTATAGCAGTTGACACGTTGCCGTTCACAGTTCTAACTTTTGGAATTGCTTCAGTCATCCAAGTATTCAGTGGCTCATTTTGCTATGTTAACAATAGGCAGTGGGGAAACACCCACGATGGAAACTATTGACTCCTACATGAATAGACTGCACGGCATTATTATGGCTAACCCACAGGAGAACGAGAACCTCATAGCCACAGTCCGGGATGTGGTAAACAGACTTGAACGCTAGTGACCAGGTAAGTGCTTGCTTACTCCTAGGCTGCTTTTGCTTGGCTTCTCCTCTGTACCTCTGGCATTTGTTCTGACACTGATTCTTGTGCTGATTACTGTATTGTACGATCATATTTTTTTTTTACTCGGTGCCGTAGGAGCAGGTTAACTTAATGAAAGTCAAATGGAGCTGAAACTATTCAACAGCACTAAAGGGCTCTTAAATTCAATTCTCCAAGGGCTTTCTATAATGGCATAATTAGCTTTTTTGTCCTGCTATTCATCGTATCTCTGTAAGGTGAATAAGGACTTTGACAGAATGCTGTAAAAAAAATGGGAAAATTATTATTTAAATTTTAGTGGTAGGGTTTTTAAATTTAGAAAATGAGCTTTTTGAATAAGGTAAATTTGAAGAATTCTTCATTCGTTATATCATCTGATCTGCTGATCACATAGGAATCCTATCTGCTTCAGAGGGTACAGGTGAACTAATATCCATTGTAAACTGAAAATGCACTACAACTACCAAGTTGGTAGCGCCTGTAGTCAAACTCTTGTGGTTGGGAAGGTTTGTATCTAAATGAAGCGCTGATGGTGCTCAGGCTTGATGTAGCATTTGCTGAGATTAATAACCGTACGGTTTATGCATAGGTTATTCCTGAGCTCATGATTTTTCACTTTTGCTTCTGTTCAGCAGCTTAGGAAATTGTAATAAGGAACAGAGTAGAAAAAATAAATCAACAAAGAAAAATCAGCCTTTCTGAATTGCCATGCTTCCTTGCGTTTCCCACACTTGCTTCCCTCCACCCCCATGTTGCGGTCATTAGCTGCCTGCCGGGTTAAACCACGCAGTTGTTTGCTCACTCTCCCCACACTTTCCCAGTGGGATTGGGAAGAGAATCAGGAAAAAAAAAAAAAAAAAGTAGATTCATGTGTTGAGATAAAACTATTACCAAGATAAAGAAAAGGAAAAGGATAATAGCTATGACTGTATCTATGTATGAATGTATAAAACAATTGATGCACAAGCAGTTGCTCACTACCCCTGACCAATACCAAGGTAGCCTCCAAGCAGTGGAAGAGTGAGACAAACTCCCAGCCCTTCAGAACTCCTTCTGCATGATGTCAGGTGGTACAGAATATCCCTGTGGCTGGTTTGAGTCAGCTGTCCTAATTCTGTTTCCTCCCAGCTCCTTGGGCCCTTCACTGTGAATGGCCTTGGCTCTATTAGTTGCTTAGCAGCAACTATCAACACTGTTGTGTTCTCTTAGAACTAAAACATAGCATCACACCAGTCACTCTGAAGAAAACAATTCCATCCCAGCTAAAACTACAACACCCTGTAATGCACAGCACCAGACAGCCATTAGGAATTTGCTTATTTCTATTTTACGTGCGTACATACCTGGATTCTTTGTCAGTTCAACTGCATGTTCAGAAATGCAAATAAAATGAGTGTAGACCATCTGCAAATACAGACAGAATTTTTCATCCATTCTGCTTCTGACCTTTTGTGATACTGTGTAGAACAGCTAATTACACATTCCCCATTATAGCATGCCTTAAGCTAAAAGATCTTGTCCTTCCAGAGGGTAGCCAGATGGAAAGGACTGTAGTTCTGAGGGATGATCGAGCTCCCATTAGAATAAAGAAGTGGTTTTACTGCTGCTGTTTGTGAAGGGGAACAGCTTGTTGATCCATGTCTGGGATTTTCTGGTACCGCATCAACCTCCTCATTTTTGTATAGTTTTCTGACTGCATTCTAAGCTCAGAAAGAGATGTGGAGAATAGGGGGAAGCTTTACAGAGTGTATAAAAGGGAAAGTAGTTTCTCATTAGTGAGTTATTAGAAGGGTGTGCCAGACCCTGAATCAATGTTTGTCCTTTAAGCACCTTCCCAGAAGAAGTATATTTCAAAGCTACAGAATCTAGACTTAGGTTTGCATGTCATGGGGATTCTTATTGCCTAAATAATGGATGTTTTCTGGTTTCCTAAAAATGCAAATATTTTCCTCTTGGTTAAGCTGGATTTAGCTTTAATTGGTTTGTGGAAAAAAAAAATTATTGCTTCGGAATCCTTCTTCTGACTTTATAATTAAAAAGTAAAACTGCATTCCTCTTTCCCCCTCCCCGATACTTTCCTTACTTTCAGCAGCGAAACACTGAGGCAATTAAAACTGTGATTAATAATCACCTAGTTTCATTATACAAATCTATGCATGTAACTCATTAAGGTGGTCTACTAATTCATGGGCTATCACACTGATGCTCACTTGGCAGTTATTTTGTGACAAAATCTTAGAAGAGAAGAGGGTTGGCCATTAGGGATGCAAACCCAGAAGAAAAGTAGGGCTTCTACACAAGAGAGGAGAAGCTGTGAAAGATTCAGCTGCCATCTGATAGATTGTAACAGCAGACTGTCGTCATTATCCCTTCGCATATAAATTATGTTAATTCTTCTAAATGTCATCTCTATCAACCAAATGCTCTGATGGAGGTTGAGACACATTACAAATCAATTTCATGGAAAAAAATACCTTCATGATGATAGTCTTTGAAAAACTATGCTTTACAGAAGGAGATGGCTTTTTTTGGTGGCTCAGGTGCTTTTCTTAGTGACTTTCTGACTATGCGTGTGACTATTGTTGCTTTTCTGTACTGCATGATGAAGATGCATTTTCTGTGCAAGCAGTATATGGGAGGGGAAGAGGAAGCTTTTCTTATTCAGCACTGTTCTTTAGTGGAAGCCGGAATTCACAGTTACAAAAACAGGAGGAATTCTGATATTGTTCTCTCTGTTGGCTTCTGTGCAGTACTTCTTAATATTGTGCTTTCAGATGTATCATCCAAAAATAATGCCACCGTGTCCTGTTCAATCCAGCTTGTAGTCTTGTAACACTTATTTTTCTGTTTCATCTGCAGGTCTCGTGATCCGGGGATACTTGACAAAATTTCTTTGGCCAGTGTGGAATATGAAGCCATGAGGGAAAGACTAGGGGTGGGAGGCAGAACTGCAGGTTTGTCCTGGTCCCTGCCTTTGTGGTTTGTCAGTGGGACAAACAGATGCATTAAAAGGTCTTAAGAAGCCACGGATATCACCCACTAAACATTTTGGAACTGTCCTCTATGTAAACCCTTAAATGCATGCAACTTCTGTGCAATCTTCAGTTTCGTATTAATTCTGCTAGATGTGAGGGTGCATATGTTCTGTGGAATTGCTGACTATGGAGATGAAACCTCTGTGAAATGAAGTCAGCTTGTGTGTTGTAGTAATAACTTGTGTTATACTGCTTCATGTCTTCTAGTGTCTTTCAGTTTGTTTTCATGTTTATCTTGCGAAATTACCTTCCTCCATTTTAGTTTTCTTTTCATCTTTTTATCTGATCCTTTCAGTACTGGATAGCAGCGCTTGTGTTCTTCACTACAGTGGGCAGTCTTCCTTGGTGCACTGGCTTGTCCTCTCCTGCCTGTCATGTTTGCATAAGCTAATCTTCAGCAGAACTCTGTTTTCTGTGTTAGCCTGCAACTTCAACAGTATGAGTTTGCTTGAGACTGGCTGCGATTGGTATTTTGTGACTTGATTCTACCAGGAGAGAGACTTCTTCCTTTCCCTGCAGCACCTGCCTTGCACACAGCAACCTGCCCTTCTGCGCAGACCTGCTGTAATCTCTTGAAAACATTTGGGAGGAATGCTTTACTGCAACACAGATCAGAGATAGTCAAGGTAGAAAGTGAAATGTTAGCTTTTCACAATTGGCTGGGAAAATAGAAATCTCCATTTTAGGCTGCCATAAAACACAGTTTGCCTTTCCTCTGCTACGTTGCTCGCTCTAATTTAGTTGTCTGCTTACTTTCGAAGAGAATGATCCCACAGTGAGGGTAGTATTCTATATAAAGATAAATGGGCAGGGGAATTGTGTTTTCTTCTGCCCTTCTGAAATTGGTGCTGGAAAGCAGTGTGCCTGGAAGCAGCACATGTATTTTTGCATGAATTATTATTGCAGAGAAGGTTATTGGCAGCTGGTATTCTACGTTACAGCACATAAGTGCTTTTTGACTTTTGTAAAGTAAGTCTGTGCAGTCTGTGAAGCCTATATCATTCAGCATATATTATGTTCCTGTGTGACCTAAGCGACCTTTTATTTGCATAAGGTAGAACTTGGCACACTAGAGACTAATTTTTCTGAGCTACAGCTGCACCTCTTGTCCAAGATGGCACCTACTGTCTGCACTAACTTATGCAATTCGTTTGCTGTCCTTTGATTCCTGTCATATTTTGAATTCAGACTGTGGTTAAGCACCTGTTGGACATATGTGAACTTAATGGTAATGATGGAAATGTGCTTTCTTCCACGTGACAATCTTGCTCCTCCTTCAGAAATCTTTCAGGTTTTCTGTGTTATGAATTAGAGATTGCTTTTGTTACTTGAGTGCATTGCAGTTGGGATTGCTTTCGTGTATGTATAAGGCAAGTATTTGAAGATTAAACAGCAGTTTCTTTTTTCCCACGTGACGTACACAGACTTCATGCTTGCCTGAAGCCATCTCCAGGTCATCATCTTGTATGTCAGGTCTCCGCTTTCTCATGGACTTCCTGCTGTAGCCAAGCAGCAAAGATTCTCGTATGTATTTCAAGTCTTCCCTTATGGAGGAAACTCCTTTCTCTTGTCTTCAAGCTCACTATCAAGACTTCATGAAAAAGAACCTTGATTTGCTGAATTGACCTCCATTATTTTCTGTAATGGATGAGACCAACTGATATTGACATGAAATTTTTAGTGGACTCTATGACAAATGTTGCATGGGGAAGAAATCCTATGGATTGATGTCTTCAGAAGACACTCATACCTTCCTCTCCTTTGCATGTCCGGATTTGTAGCATTAGTGATGTTCTGCTTGGATTTAATTGTGGCCAAAATGGACTGCATAGCAAAAAGTCGATTCATGAAATTCTAAAGTTGTCTGTGGCATCTGACCTGATATATCCCATAAAGATTCCTGAAATTGTTCTGTAGTGTGATAGAAGGATGCACTTCCAGCCTATGATGTCACATTCCATAAATAAGGTATGGGTGGCTGCAGGCTGCCCTGCTTACATAAGTTCAATACAACCATCAGTTTGTGGCATACTGCTAATACATCATTCTGTTGAGTAGCATGTAAGCAATCCAGGATAGGAGATTAAAAATTAGATATTTTTACTGGAAGTTGACAAACTGATTTTCCCACAAGGAAGGAGGGGCAGTGTTATACCCATCTGTGGAAAAAGTAATTTCTTGCTTACCACTGATACACCAATTAATGTTTTGTCTCATTAAGATGCTTCTTATTTACCCCGATCAACCTTGTAAAAATGGATTTTGTCTTTCCAGTGTTTCTGAGTGTCACTTCAGTTTACATTTTTCAGTGTTTGCTGATGTGGAAAACAAATGAAAGTGTTGGTGTCAAGGACAGGAGCAGGATAAAATGTTTTCATCGCTTGAAGAAATATTAAGAGAAATATGTGAAAACAATTAAATTACTTGGATTAACGTGTTTGGAATTGTTGAGATGCCAATTTTTTCTGTAAAATGCTTTTGCAATTAAACTTTTGGAGTCCTGTTATTTTTAAGAAGTTGATGTGCTTGTTTGACAGTTGCCTCATTAAAATCCATTCTGATTCAATTTTAACTGCTTTTCTGTGAAAGAACTATTAGGATTGCTTTTTTTTGTATGCAAAACTGTCAACTCTGTGTTACTCTTTGAGAGGAAGTAATGTTAGGGATGTTCCTTCCCTCTTTTCTTCCCAAATGTATCCCCCTCTGAAACAAGGACAGGAGCTGGTTGTTTGTAGTGATGGGAACTTTGGTGATTGTGTACAAATAAACATCAGGGTACTTCCTGTCAGCTTTGGCCCCCAACTTGAGCAACTTAAAAACTGTCATCCCTTTTTTGACATCCTTGTCCTCCTTTGACCTCCCTAATTTTTCACCACTGGATTTGTTTTCTCTTCCTTTAAGAACCTTCTGCACCATACAAGTCGCCTCCCAGCTGATTTTCTTTTCCCCTGCTAGATTTTGTCACAGAGCCAAACTGTAGCCTTGTGCAGACAATTGTGAGAACAGCCCTGAGCACACATCCTTGTGGGAGGAGTTCAGATGATTTCTGCCTGCACTGCTGCACCTTCTGAGGTTGCAGTAGTGTAAGCAACCGTGTCTTTGTGCTGCTTCTGTGGTCACATCATGTTATTTCTACTGACCAATGAATGCCTGGTATGTCTGCATGCCAGCATGCTTGATTTGAGTGAAACTTCTGCTTTGTTAGAACTGACAAACAGCATATTTAGGTTTACCTTTTTTGGAGACATTGTAAAACACAAATTCTGAAATTATAAACATAGCAAAACTTGAAAAAAGATCTAGTTCCTTTCTAAGCTTTGCTGCTGTATGTGGCATTGGGAGCAGATGGTAGCCAATCATGTTCAATTTATGACAAGATGGTCCTCATATAGTCTTAATTTAAGACAAGACAACATTCCTACTGTTTTTCTTCTGTTTGTAATTCCTCTTTACTCTGTTGTCTTTCAAGTGACTCGTAGCTAATAATCATGTAAGGGAAGTGATGTGGATTTGAGAGCTTTGAGTTCTTTTAAGAGGAAAAAATAACTCCCTTTTCCTCAGGCATATTCCAGCTAATGATGGATTTTGAGGTTGAAATGAGTTGGTTGCTTGTTTTGGTTGGTTGGGTGTTTTGGGATGGGTTTTTTGTTTGTTTTTGTTTTTCAGTTGCTCCAGTTTAGTTGCATCCTTCAGACCCATCCTTCACTTCTCCCATAGGGAATTCTGCTCATTAACAAGAAATAGTTTTTGCTTGTTCTTACTCACTGCTTCTATGATTGACGTTTTTCTAGTGTTTAGAATGTCTTGGTTATATGCAAGATCTGTCATCCTAATTGCAAAATCAGTGGACTCTGTATTGTACCACACATACCATTGTATGTGAAAATCTATCCACATCCATTGTGCAATGCAAGGACCAATGTTTCTAAATCCGACGTATGGGTTATAATAATAAACCTACCATTCTTAGGCTGTGGGCTTTTGATTCTTATCATTTGATGGGTAGGTGCTGATGGTTTGTGTGTCTGAAGATAAGAAACTGGCGTTTGGGAGATTTAGACAAGTGAAGGCTTGAAGCTTATGGCTAGCTGAGCAGCTGGGCTCTTACTGCTGTGAACTGATATATGGAGACCAGTACAGCGCAAGTTTTTGAATGTTTGCCAGGTTTTTGAACAACTGCACCAAAGTAATGACAAGCTAATGCAGCTAGTATGTTTTCAAACACATTTTTGGATGGAAGCAGGAAGGAAAGGTGACTGTACAAATCAGACTAGATATATAAAACCATGTAGCTTCAAACTCTAACCTGCAACTGAGTGAAAAAAAGTGTGATTCTGATGGCTTCTGTCACTGAACTATGGCTAGTTTGCAGTCTTTGTTTCAAACTGTGCTGGGAGGGATACGGGCTGAATAGTCTATTCTGTCATTTTTCAGCTTGGACTTATGTTTTGCCCCGGTATAAAGACAAATGCAATATGGGTTTATCATGTTTGAGTCTATTTGTAGCTACAGGACAGCATCAGGCAACTCTAGTTGTAAAAATCAGTGTTCAGTTTAGGCTATGTAAACTTCATTTGCATATGTATCATACAGAGTTAAACTTAATGCTGAAATGTAGTAATTTCTGTTAATTACTTAATGAAGTGGTGAAATAATATTTGAAAATATTTGAAGTAATATTCATGGAGAAGTAGAGGAACACTGTAGAAGGGACTGTTTTTTCTAGTTGAGTATGGCTTTAGGTCCTGATCCTGAAGTGCTTAGGCATGAGGTCAACTTTCTTCTTGTGCACGGTTCCACTGAGTTGGCTGGGCTTACCCTCCTGAAAACAATGACTCTCCAAATTGCTTGGTATGTCATAGTTATAGACTGGAACAGAAAGAAAATTGAAAGCCTCTCAAAATTTCTGTAAAGACTTATTCAATGAGAAAAAGTCTAAAAAAATACTGAAAATAGTGTTAATTCAGTAATAGAATTTGAAGTTGTTGTACATTGCTAACCAGGTGTGTTGTTGTATTTAGAATCTTCCTTCATAGAATCCTAGAATGGCCTGGGTTGAAAAAGACCATGATGATCATCCGGTTCCAACCCCCTGCTATGTGCAGGGTCGCCAACCAGCAGACCAGGCTGCCCAGAGCCACATCCAGCCTGGCCTTGAATGCCTGCAGGGATGGGGCACCTTCATTTCCTTCATGCTGTGTCTTTATATCCTGGTTTGTCATCAGGCATACAAGTGTATGTAAATAATTCACTGCTATCAGAAACTGTTCCACATAGCAAAACTTCTGCCCTAGCTTGTGTATTCTTGGGGAACAGAACACAAATAGTACAGAGGTTTATGAATAGACCTGCTGGAGCTGACAGCCATTCCAGTGGTGACATGGGACAAGTTATTTTTGCAACAGCAGTTGTTTTAGAGATAATGAAAATACAAGGTTCTCTGAGAAGTGTTTTCTCCAATTTACTGTATGTTTTCTCCAATTTGCATGGCAGGTTGCTGCCCAACAGAAGAATCTGCCATTGCATTTTCTTAACCATGCAGAAAGCTTTGATTAAAGAGTTGAGAAGTTCTGTGGTTATAATAAACAGGGAACCTCGATTCTCCTGCTGATACATGGAAAAGATTCCAGCTGATCACAAGCACTACAATATAAACTGTAGGAAAAGAAGTAAAAGCAATCATAAAAGACATAAGCATGGTGCTCTTCCAGGCTTACTAACGTGCGTATGTTTAATTTGAATGTCATAAGAGCAAATATTTTGATGGTTTGTTAGAATTCCTTCCCAATGTGCATATTTGGTTAGGTCTGGTAAAAGAATTGTTACTGATTTTTTAATTTATTTTAAATACTTACAAACAAGGAGTTCTGCCTGCCAGAATTCTTGTTTGCTACATATTGGTTTGACTTCCTTGAGCTGAGTAGAAGAATTATACATGCGTAAGCTGAATAGCTGGCTGTCTGGGAATTGGTAAGAGGTATAGTTTTCAGTCTGGAGTAAAAGTACCATGGGATTCCTCTATCTCATATGGGCAGTTATAGTTTTATTAAATCTGCTCTAGTGTTAGTCACTAGAAAGAATTCCCTCATCTAATTTACTTGAAATAATATTGCTTAAGCCCAGGACGCTTGCAGAGAAATCCCAAGCTGAAATTCTAGGTCTATAAACATACCATTTCAACCCCTCACCTTTCAAAATGAATGTTAACAACTGTATTAGTGTTGTAAGTCTTCTCGGAGGAAGTTTCTTTTTTCTGGTATGGCACTTCAAATTCCTGCCTCGGTTGTTTTTGTTTCTTCAGTACTGGAGAATGAGAGGCAAACATAGTTTGGACTGGGGCAAGAGATGCAGGAAGTATCAGAAAGCACAGACCCAGCAGGATGGCTGAGTCCTGGGGAAGGGACTCCAGAAAATTCATCTAATGCCTTTCCCAGAAAGAACTGGGGCTTTTTTTTATCATCAGTGCTGCATGTGCTCTGAAACAGCAGTACATCTGCTGATCAATAATCAATAGTATCAATAGTAGTATCAATAGTATCAATAATGGGAAGTGTTGGAATGTCAAAAGATTTCAGTTATTTTACAACTCTTCTATGGAAATGTTCTACTGAAGAGCATCTGCTCACATAGGTGAAATGTGGCTGTACACACGCACACAGGTTTCAAACACGTGCTATGAACTTAACAAGCAGAAGGAA
This sequence comes from Phasianus colchicus, assembly GCF_987193195.1. NCBI lineage: Eukaryota > Metazoa > Chordata > Aves > Galliformes > Phasianidae > Phasianus > Phasianus colchicus. The sequence goes on along the minus strand of NC_143447.1, from coordinate 3,240,410 downwards.
AGGGTATCATATGTCTTGACAAAGAGTGACTAGGAATTCTCTTCCACCTTGCCCTCTTAACAATCTGTTGCTGTTAAAGGGGTCTTTGTAGGATAAGTGGGCATAAGAGAATAAAATTATATAATTTGCGTTCATTCTTGAGGTCATTTACCTACTGCAGTGCAGAAATGGTTCAGTCTTAAGCTTGGTAAGTTTGGATTTGGACATGCAGATTCCACGCATTCTTGAAGTGGTTTTGAAAGAAAAAAGTAGGAAATGTGAAAACAGAACTCTAGCTGCAGCCTAGTTTCAGAATTTCAGTTATCTGGAAATGCACGTTTACCACGCCTAAAAGAGCTATCCACATAAGGAGAAGAACCCATTTTCTACTGGGGGAAGCAGTGCCCTCTAATGATAATTCTCGGTATCTTAAAATAAGTGAAAAAAACAGCTTACGGAATCCAAAGCCAGAGAGCTTCTGTATGTCAATTCCCTGGTTTTGTTCTGGATGAATGGTAGTTTCTTTAACTGTTTGTTTGTTTGTTGTATGGGGTTGCATAGTCCTTTTCCTACTATGCTTTGAGAGCTGGTCAGGGTAGAAGCAGGACAGAGTGCATTCATGTGTGACAAGGAAATTCTGGTATGGCAAATAAAACATTACAGGTCTTTGAAATTGTCATTCTTACAGCAAGGAAGGATTGTGATAAAGGTTTCCAGTTGGCTAAAGCTGATGCTGTGTGTTGGCTGATATGTTAAATATGCACACTTGGGTCCTCTTGCTCCCTAACCGGCAGGAGCTGTGAATACGTAAATCCATGTACTGGAAGCTTTGCAACTGCTGATATTTACATAGTTTTGTCTCTGTAGAGCTGGCTTTTGTTGGGGGAGCCTGCAGTAGCCTCATACTTGAAGAATACTGCCAGAACTCAGGAGCTAGAGCATATACAACATGGTGATAGCTGCTTCGTGAAGATCTTACTGCAGCTAAGAACACCTGTGCATTTGTGAGCTTCGCTGGCTCATCAGAGTAGTAGAAAACTACCCAAACTTTTTCTTACTGAACGTTTTCTGATCTTTCATGAATTAGATGAGCTCATTTAGGGGTCCGACAAGCACTGGAGTTCATGCAAGATCAGAGAAGAAAGAAGAGGGATTCAGTAACTCCTGGGTGGTATCTTGCTTTCACTTCGTACAGTTTCATGAAACTGTACAATGAAATAATGCAGGAGCACCAACTGTAGAGAACCATCTCCTTTTTAAAATCCGAAGTTGTCATTAAGTGTATGACTATGTAAGTCAATCCAACTCCTGATTTCCGTGCTGGTGCTCTTATCTGTATGTTTTCTTCTCCTTTCTTTGTGTTAAATTGTTCCCACTTAGAACAAGTTAAAACTGACTAAGCTTTTTTCATGAACATCTCTAGAGAACTACTGAATTTGGAAGGGACCCACAACTACTGTAGTCAAGAAAACGTTTAGAAAAGGCAAGACTATGGAAATAAACATTTTAAGTTATCTTGTTTTCTGTGAAATGAAGCAACCAACCCAACAACAGTGCTGTACTCTCTGGTGCTAGTTTTGAAGCCGAGCTGAGATACTGACAAAATGAACAGAAGGTATGAAATCAAAATTGCTTTGGGGCATGGGTGGATGGGTTTGGAAGCAAGATCATGTTACTGATAAGAGGAAATAACAAATTCCTGGCTTTCTCCATTGGGGTTCTTTCTGTGTGTTCAAATGTAGGAAGAATGTTTATAGCAGAATGTTGTTCTGATTAAGCATAATTCAAAGAATGTGGACTTTCTTACCTTCTAGAAATTTTGGAATGGAATTCAGTCCCATGCAATTCAGTTTTTGCTTCTTCCCTTGCCTCAGTAGAACTGGTGTATGTTATTCATTGGCTAGTTTGTATAGGGGTAGCTTAATGTGGGTACATCCCTATCCTGAATTGCAAGTCTGTTGTATTTAATCATGTGTTAACTCAGTTTATTCTTTGAGATTTGTGCAGTAATTGTATTGCCTGCAAAGGAACAGTCTGAAGCTGGGTGAAGTATATGTGTACTCTATAACATACTTGCTGAGTTTTGCAATGATGCCTGGCCATGCTTGCCTCGTTCTTGTGTTCTTATATTCTCATCACAGCTCCTCCATCTTGTTTTCAGATAGTCTTCCTTTGTGTTTGAAGAAATCTTCCTTTTTTAGGAAGCAGTTCTGCGTCTACTTGGTCTGGCCTGTTTCCAATCCAGTATCCCATCCTGGACTACAACCCTTTCATTCCTGTGGGTACCAGAGGCAGGATTTGGTCTCTACACTTTCCAAGTCTCATTTAATCTTTGTCCATTCTCAGCCCTCTGTCCTGGACTCCCTGTGTCTCTTTGCTGCTGGAATTTGCTCTTTTACGCACATGGTGTCATTAATTTGGTGCTTTCTTTGTCTCTCTGAATCACTTTGACATTATGTAAACTTCCTGTTTTCATACAACTCATAAATGGCTGCAGAAGAAATTCTGAGGTCCTTCTTAGGAAGTAACTGTTAAATAGGCAGCTTTGGTTCAGTACCCACCAGTGGCACTAACTGAAAGTATCACACTGCAGTTCTTGAACAATTGATACCTGCGTGTTTGATTATCAGTTAAACTGTGGTATAGACTACAGTTCACCAGCTTACCACAGACAGTTCTTGGTTTGTACCATCAGCCATGCCTCACCATATTCTGTTAGCTTATGATCAAGGTAAGGTCATGATGTTCCTGTAGTAGTGTGTGTGTGTAAAAATTCAGTCCTATTAAAAAAAAAGTGTTAAATGCTTCTGGTAGTACAGACAAGAATAAGAACAAAGGTGATTTCTGAAATCTGTTTTACTAGTAGGTCTCTTTGGTAGCCGAGTTCAACAGACTTGTAGCAGAACTCAGCTCTAACAATGCTATGAAAACGTGAATCACAGCTCTAGACAATGACAGCATTAAAGAAATGCTAAAACAACAGTGGAATGGAGGGGAAAGAGAATACAAAGAACAAAATTTAACTTAAAATTGACCATGTGTGCAGTGTGACAGACTGTGCTTAGATGGAGAAACTGTATGAGGGGAAAAAAGTATAGATCAACATCAAAAGTATTGTCTTCTTGCACAGGTGGTCTTACAACTTCCTTGTGGTTAAAAACTCAGACAGTAGTTTCATAGCTTACTAGCCAGCATGTGTTTAATGTGGATTTGATGAGCAGCGTGATTTCTGTTGAACTTGCCCAAATTAATTTTTTTTTTTTAATTCAGATTACAGAATACACACAGTACTGTCTTCACCAAGAGCTCTTCTGGGACTTACTTATGTCCTGAACTAATATGAAGGGTGAGATCTATTTGTTTATGCTGTCATGTAGTTTTGCCATTCTTGATCCACTAGTAGACACTTCACAACTAGATCGACCGTTTTATAGATCCAAAGCTTCAGAGAAAAGTTCTGGCTCTCTTGAAATTAATGGTAATTTAGACTCTGAATCTGTGGGAGCTGGGATTTCATTTGGAGTCTTTGACCTTTGTGCGTGGTTGTTGATGATCAGCCTGTAGGAAAGTTGCAGTTAGCACTGCAGCTCTTTCTAGATTCTTCCAGCATTCCCAGTCCTGTAATATAGCTTCACAGAGGAATTTCTGCTATGAAAAATTTAAGAGCAATTCCTGCAATGCAATACCAGATTGAAAAATCATATGTTTGTTCAGCTAAAACAGCAGTGCTCATTCCTATTTAATGGAATCACTGTATCTGAGTTTTTTCATATCACTGATACTTACTAGCTGGGTTCCAATTTGATGGTAAAATATGAGCATTGTCTCTTTACAATCCTGAGGGAGCTTCAAATCACAGAAAAGTCTGTCCTATCACTTAAACAAAAATCTTTCTTGTTATTGTCCTTTTGCTGCTGCTACTTTTTTTTAATGATGGAAGAATTTCAGTTCAACTCTGAAGTTCTCTAGTAGTGAATTCCTTGAACTCATTACAGGAAGTCTGCTGAGAGGAAGGAACCATCCACAGGGTGAGGTGGGACTGAGCCTGGTTCTAGGTAACAAAGGTGCAGTTGCCAAGCTCTGAGACTTTCTGTATATGACAGATACTAATGCTGTCACCTGGCCTGTTCAGTGTGTTTGTGGAAGGTACTCGGATATTTCAGTGATTGAGGATGATACAGAGTGATGCAGAACAGGCAAGAATTCTTACTTCATCAAGACACTTGCTTTTTTCTTCTTTAGTTCTTCATCATGCAAATGAAGAGAGTTAACATCATAGATTTAGACTGGGAGCTGTCTGAAAAAAAGACTGTCTTAGCCCAAGTGCCAGCAGTATTTAGGAAATATCACTGTAATCCAAGTAAGGATCTGTAAGCAATCCTCTGTTTAATCACCTGCCTCCAATGAGTTTTGCATGTGTTTAAGAGGGTTAGGCATTGGCAATAGTCGTTTCTTGTTGGCCTTTTTATTATTTTTTGTTTAAGATAGACTTGTGGTATTTTTTTTTCTGCTTGAAGCGTGCTACCTTATATTGTTAAATATTGCAATTGAATCTTATTTTCATTATTCTTTCTCAAGGTCTGGCCTTTAAGAATGTAAGCAGAAATGACACCCGTACAAGGAGGTGGCAGAAGTCTTGTGAGGTCTTCTGAAAACAGTCATTTTTTATTTGCATGGAAGAGTAGTCAAAATAGATCAGGAAGATAAAGTGTATTCACAGAAAAGAAAGAAAAAATGAATGACATGAGTGAATGCAGGAGCCAGGAATAACCTTCTGACTGGACTTCTTCACCTACCCAGAAATTATCAATATAATGAAAATGTAGTTTTTAATCATTTTGAAGCATAAAGGTAGTGTGCCTGTATATATATTTATATCAGAACACTTGATTTCTTTGTGGGTGCACTAATGGAAAACCATAGACTGTAAGTGTCAGTGTGCATGCAGTTTTTTAGTTTAAAAAATTATTTTTAGCATACTAATGGGCACTATCTTGGTTTGTTGTCTATAGAGGCTCCATAGTAAATGCCACACAGAAAAGAATGTTAACCTGGTTCTTAAATTCACCATTTTTGACAATCTATATCTTCTATTCATTGGACTGTGTAGTCTCTTCTGAATTTCAGTCTTGCTGCTCCTTATTTGGGTCAGTGTAAAGTGGATTTCTACTGCTTTTTTGGAGATGTAGCATCACATCATTCATTCTCAAGGAGATTTAACGAAGGGGACATGGTTGCTCAGTGCTGCTTCAGTTTTGGACGCAGTGCTACTGCTAGGAAACTTGTGTTAGAGTTAGCAGCTGGTCATCACTGGGGAGGATTGAGCTGTGTAAAAAAAACCCGAGTCAATGAAGATGGCATTTTCCCATCTTATACTTCTGTACGTGGGGGAAATCACAGGTAAGAAAGCTTGTTTCAACTGAGTATGAAGTTGGGAGAAGAGGAGAGAACAGGATAAAACAGATGAGATTCAGGCCACTGGTAGTCATAGAGTTGGTTTAGTTGCTACCTGTGAAGGAAAGATTCCCATCAGCTCCAGATCTCTCAGGAGACATTGTATGCTGAGCTTCTGTGATGAGGAGGTTCCGAGCTGGTGTCAGTCTGGGTGGTTCACTAGTTTGAATGTCTGGTTTGGGGAGGTATGTTCTCAAGCAAAGGCTTCTAAATATAAAACAGCCTTGTGAAGTTTTCATCTTATGAATATTCACTTGTTGAATTTACATTTTGTTTTTCATCTCTGAGCTTCCAGAACAGATCCTTACACAGAGGACATCCTTCCCATCTGTCTGAATAAACTCTGATGGAAAACATTTTGTGAAAACAATACCTTGTTGTTTTGTGTGTCCACAGTCTTTGGTTGGTTTCTTTTGGAACACTTTGCAGGTCCAGCCTTTGTCACATGCAAGCTTTAATAATCTAGGACTTGAGTGGAATTCTGATCTTCTGTTCATCCTTGAATGTGTTTACAATGATGGAGATGAAAATGTAACTGATAATGCAATTTGACCTTGGGAGCCTGAGGTTATTTGGGTAGCTGTTCTCTATACAATGAGTTCTTGATAGAGCTGGGAGAGAGCAAATGCGTTTAATGTATGCTTGTCAGGTGTCTGGAGTGGATGGTCTGGAACTGCAGGGAGGTTCATCCTTCAGAATGGAGTGTTATCACTGGAGCTTATGTGGGCACGCCCTTCTCTGTGTCAACATTTCAACTGCAGATGTCATGCTCCATGATCTTGTTGAGAGCGTTAGCAATTGCAGTTGGTCCCCTGCCTCCATATACACTGAAATCATTTTCAAAAGAATGAAAGATATAAATAAGGGTATGCATTCTTTACAACTGCCCTTTTCCCAAACCCCTGGAATGTTGATTGCTTCTAGACAGAGGATTTGTTGAGTTGTGTTATTCTGTTTTCATTTACTTTCTTTCGAGTTATGTATCAAGTTATTTCCTAATATGGTTTCATATGATGGCCAATGGTACAGATTGATGCAATTGCTCCAAAAAAGGCTTTTAGCCAGTAGATTCTAATTAAAGCAACTTTTTTTTTTTCCAGAGGACTGAAAAAAAAAAGGTCCTTCCAAGAGCCCAGTTTCTTTGTATCAGATGAATATATATGCAATAATTCGCCAGCTTGTTGGAGACAGAAGCTGAAATACGCTCGGAGCAGTTATATTCAACCATATGTGTGCACTGGCACTACCTGGAGCTTATTTTTCCTGCAAGGTGATATTTCTACCATGTAATCTTGCTGCTCCCTGCCCTAGGCAGTATTAGGGAGAATGTTTCAGAAAATTTGTCAAAATGGCTTCCTGTCAGAAGATTCCATTTTCATCGTGCCCATGGGAAAATGCATAGATTTAGTTGAAAATTCACGGTGCTGGGTTTTGACTGGCTTAAGTTTTTAGGGCAAGACCATATGCCCAATGGCAGAAGCACTTGCATTTACAAATCCTGCCCTCAGGTTCTCTAGGGAGAATGTTTCTTTGATCTTCCTTGTGTCTTCCATGTGCTTAGTTACTTAAGCAAAGGTGGAGGAGAGGAGCTTGTCCTAGTACAGCTGTGCTTCAGGGATGGGGAGGGCAAAACAAACAAAAATCCACTATAAAAATTGTTATTAAAACTAAATAGTAAAATTTTACATGTATGGTAGTTTTTCAATGACCAAAGTCAGATGCAGCTGTGAAGATGATGGGAAGGGGGCTAGGTGGTAATTAAGGAGCTGCACTGCCCTGATGTGACATGGACTGCTTGTTTTACCGTGAGTCTAATGTGATGGGGAGGGAATCACCTTGTCTCTAAAGCTCATCTCCCATCCAAATCTGCGTCATCGCATCAGACTGAGAAGGCAATGCTTAAGAAAACAAAGAGATGTTGCAAATGCACCTCTCTGTTCCAGGTGTCAGGAGCATTTCCTTAAAATATTTTCTTCTGTGTTAGAGAGAATCTGCCTAAAAAGCTAACCTAGCTAACTCATTGCCTGAACCATCCTCAGCAGGAGGGGGAGATGGAATGAATGATTTGCAGTTAATACCTACTAGCCTCAAGACTCGATGGAAAGATAAGATGGGTATTTACCCAGCAGGGTTCAGTGCCTGAGAATCTCTGATTTTCTTCCCTCTATCACTGCCCCAAAACAGTCCTCCATAATTCCTTGCCCTTAATGTCCTAAATATCAATCAGCCTGTTACTCCTCATTTGGAGCATTTGGGTTCTCTTCATGGGGCATTATTTCTTATCGTTCCCTACAGAGCATGAGAAGTTATATCTCTGAAAATCCTTCCTTTCTAACATTCCCTGGTTTAGATTAAAAAAAACAGCCAATACTCAGGCTTTCCCTGTTTCCCCGGTCCTCTCAGTCCCTTGCACCTAAGTTGGCTGTATCTGTGAGGCTCCAAAACCTGTAAGTGATGCTGTTTGCCTCTCTGGCAGAGAAGCTTTTAAATCTGAGTGTAAAATAAGACTCCTACAGCAGTAAACAGAGTGATCATACCACCTCCTTTGAAGTTGCCATTTAAATAACCTCCAGGGCTTCACTAATGCAGGAAGCGAGCAAGAGGAAATAATTCCCCTCTCCTCCCCTCCCTCCCTCGTGCTCCCCTCTCTGAAGCATGGAAATGGAAATGAATTCTTTGGCAGAGGAAGGACACTGGTGTTCATGCTATTGCAGAAGAGATGAACAGTTCTGACTTGTAGCTTAGCTAATGAGTCAGCACATTCATTCATGGACGCAATTTATTAACCCGTAAACACTGCACATGATGGTGTTATCACTGTGATAAATTAGTTTTAATTTACTTTATAATTTATAAGGTAGTTGCTACATCAGAGGGAAGCCTGTGTTTGTTCATGTGTCCTGGCTTGATCCTAGGGAAGGAAGAGAGGATCTAGGAAACAAAAGGGAGGGGTGGCAGCAGGATTGTAGGAACAGAGCTGGTTGCAGGCCACTTTCTACTGATCTCCTAACCCCACCCATTCTGGCTGGTGCTGCTAATTCATGAGTGGGTGTGTGTTCCCAGGCCTCTAGTTCTGCATCTGAACTGATGCGTGGAATTTCCTGAAATCAGACAAACACATAGCAAGAATGTAAATGAGCACGCATGACAGCACTGGAGGGTGTTCAGTGATGTGCTGCACAGGAGATCATCCTGTCCTGAGTAGGATGCAGCTGCTGGAATGTGGATGGCAGCAGGCTTGCGCAGTGCTGGAGGGGTCGGGACCAGGAGGTGCTGAGGATCCTGGAGAAGCAGGATACTGTGGATATTAGGTGTTTGTCAGGTAGTTTAAGTAGTCAATGCTTAAATGAGTTCACTTCTTTAAGTGATTTATTTGATAGTAAGGTTTGTTCAAACAATTAACAGTGTAGTCTCAGAATAAGCCTGAGTCTTACCAAGCTGCCCGAGGTCAGTTTCTCCTGGGATCAAAGGACACAGTGCTCACAATTCCTGCATTTTCAGTCTGTTAGGGGCTTATCTTTTATAAGGAAAACTATATGCATGCCTGAACGTATTACTACTTCAGCCTGACTGAAATGTGGGGAGTTTTCAAGGCAATTATGCCTGTGCTAATCATAATTTGCTCCGTCGTCTAGGAGTACCTGTCCTTATGTCTGTGTTGATGTTAAATTGCTGAACAATTTGATTAAGTCATTTAATAAGCTGTGTAATTGTGCTACAGATATTCCTGATGCATACATTATTTTCATTATCTGAGTTATCACCACCCATTGTTACTATTGCAGTGCAGTAACACTTAGAGGCTGCTGTTAGAATTGAAGCTCCATTGTGCTAGGTATTGTATAGCTGTTCAGTAAGCTGCAATCTCTGCTCTAGAGAGATTACACCTCTACTGGTATGCAACACCCCATTATGGCACCCTGTAGGTTTCAGTTAGTTATTTTTCCTAATGTTGCTATGGGGCTGAGAAGCTGTGATGGCAAAGGAGCAGATGACTCAGTGTGCCCAGAAGGGAAGCTATGGTGGTGCCACTGGTACAGAGCACCTGGCTGCTGCTGTATTCTTATCACAGGGCTCTGTTTCCTTCCTCTGTAGTGCTCAGTCAGCTTCCATCTGCGTGTAGGATAAGAGCAAGTCCTGTAGCACCAGGAAGTAGCAGGAAGCATCAGTTTCCAGCTGTACCAACCTTGTTGGTCTCGGTGTCTGGTAAGTCCCCTGCTGCCCGTCTTCCAGTTTACTCTCCTCTCAGCATTGCCCTCTCCTCTACCATAAATTCTGTCTGATCCCTGTCAGAGTTTCTCTTGTCTTGTCTGTCTTTGCCTTCCTGTTTTAGTGACATTTGCACTTGGATTCTTCTAAGATCACTGCTCAAATAAGGCCTTATAGCTTAAGGTGTGTGGTGTAGGGAAAGAGCAGAAGATTGGGTCCCTGCCTTGATCCTTGGTTTTATGAAGTGTGCGTGGCATAAAACTATATTGTGAAAGAGTTCTTGGTAACTACAAGAACTTTCCCACTTACACCCACTGATACTTCCCAAAAAGAGAAAAAATGGGCTGCCCAAAATAGTTCTATGGTTTCTACAGTGGAAAAGGCCTCACAGAGCCTTTAGCTTGTGGAGACAGCAGTGTTCCTGAATCCGCATTTGTCCATCCGTGGTCTTTGAGTGTTAGCAGTGCTGAGTTTTGTTAGCAGCATTTAGGAACCTGTACTTTCAAGTGTACTTCAAATGGCCACATCTGCTTTTTCCATAAGCCCTCCTGAGGGTGGAACATTACAGCCAGACCATCCTCTTTCATATCCACAGCATCAGTTTCTGTTTTATCAAATGTATTTTATTGCAAGCTGAATTATTTCCCAGCTTTTTGTACTTTGCCAGATTCCCTTGACCTTGTGTCAGTCAGTGATGAATTGTACGAGTCCCTGCTGAAAACACTGCAGAAGCCGGAGGAATGCCAGCCTTGCTGTGTAGTACATTGAGACAAAATATTTTAAGCCCAAGACTGATGGGGATGACTTCTCTATTTCAGTCTGCTCCTTCAGATTAAAAAGCTATTAAAAACTTCTATTTGTCTTGATGCATCTGCTGCTTCATGACCAATGAATGGCATGACTAGGACTGGAGGCTGCGGGTAGGAGGGTGATATTTGTGATAAATGTATCTGACGGTGTTTTATTTTCAGGAAAAATAATTAAAAACATGCTACAGCAAATGATTGGTTTGTTACAGAGACTGCAGAAATAGCGTCTAGTGCTTCTGGCCAAGGGCCAAGCAGTGTCTGTACAGACCACAGACCTCTAACATGCACAAAGTTACTCTCTCCTGATGCCTCTTAGCTGTCCTTCCCTCCACTGTGCTGTGACTGTTAGATTGTCTGTAACTGTGAAATATCACTCTGTAATATGTATTAGATCTCTAATTAATTCTGTAACTCTTTTATACAGTTTTGTAGCTGTATGATTAAATCTGCAGAGCGTTTCTGTGTAAAACTATAAAGTAACCAATCAGTGCTATTTTTCACATGCCCTGCATTCAGTTCTCAATGTCAAAGGCTCACTGAGCCAGATTCTGTGCTGATGGGAATCAATGGCGTTAGAGTTGGTTGATTTGATTTGCAATTAATGGTATGAGAATATGAGGATTTACGGAGTAAACTGGGAGGCTGGAAACTTGCTCCAAGACAAAGCTGGTAGGACGAGTCTGTAAAATCTTTGAAATGATAAAAAGGCATAAATATCAGGCTGCTTCCTGCCGGGCTGCTGTCATCTGCCGTGGCATCAGTGCTAGAAGGAGGAGAGGTGCAATGGCTGCAAATAGCAGATATTATTTCTAGAAACAGTTGGTGGGATTTGGATCTGGTTTAGCAAGCATTACATTTTGGGACTGAGGCCAGGTGCTATTCCCAGCGTTTGGGGTTGACCCATGGCTCGGATTAGGGGCTTGAATTTGATTTAGTTTTAAGTCGGAGGCTGAACTTAGTTTGCATCTACTGGTTGGGTTTCTAGGAAATCCAGCCCCAGTAAGCTCACTGAAGCTTTGTTGACTGAAGTAAAGTTCAGTTTTCAAATACTGGTGAGAAATCCAATGCACTTGGGCTGTGTTCCAACAACGAAAAGAGAACCCAAACTGATGCCATTTATGCCTGACCTCAGCACCCTCATTTCTCCTGCATTTTGGAACGAGAGAGGAGGTACAGAGACGAGAAAAAGATGTCTGCAAATAGGAATTCAATTGGTTTAATATACAGACTATTTTGTTGCAGCCTAACTGGAGCCTCTTATTAAGAATCTGATGGCATTTCTAAACAGGGAGAGCTGCTCCCTTGGTGGGGGCAATCTCCAATCATACTCCAACATTGCTTTTGACATATTTATGACTCCAATAAAATCTCCCATCTGGTATATTTTAAAATAAAATTGAAAATTTATCACTTTAGCTGGTTTGTCGTTCTCCCTGAGAGAAGATAGCCAGGCTGAGATTATTGCATCGGCAGCCTGTCAGCTGAGGTTAGGCTGAGGTGTGATTTAAATTTCAATACTTTCCACGTTACAGCTGTCTGGGGTGGGGAAATTACAAGAAGAAAAGCAGAGAGTCTGTTATTTTTGTTCATTAGTCTCTCCTGATTTGCTTTGTTTTTCTTTTGCTTAGCTGGGGAACCTGGGGGAGGAAGGTGCTCCCCATTTTTCTGAATTTCCACAACCCTGGCTTGCTCAGAGAGACTGCGGAGGGGATGAGGCAGAACCTCTACCATTAGGCTGGGCTGTGGGAGCAGGAAGAGATCCTTTTCTGCACGAGGTACAATGCAAGTGATGGCATTTGTACAGCTGCTAGAGCCAGTCTAAAAGAGGCTGTGACCTTTGGGAGAGCAGAGCTGAGGGAGCAGCACCAAATGTGATTTCTCCAGCTTCCTCTGGCATTGCCCACTGGTGCATTTGACTAGATGCATTTGTTTGTTACATCAGCTGCGTGTAAATTATCACAGATCTTGACTCCCTTTATCCCCTCCAATCGTTTCATTGCTTGGATTGTGACTTCAGCTACTGTGAACTTGGGGCTGATATCTTCCACTGCAGTCACAAAGGCAGGAGGGGAGGGTGCTGGTGCAGGTGCCCAAGTGAGGGCTGCAGTCATTTGCCCCTGATGCAAGCCTATAGAGAAAACAAAACCCAGTGCTTAGGCCTATTAAATGAAACCTTCATTTGAGGCGTATGAATTTCCTTTGGAGTGTGTACGAACCTTTTATGCGTGATCTGTGGGTTTGTGTAGCATGTTTCCCTTTTCCAAAACATTCATTTCAGGCTCATTGTGTGCAGTGGGCGCATTGTTCTTCTGAAGCTTATTTGTGTGAATGAACATATGCTTACAGGATCTGGTCACGTGCACTGAGCACAGTGTTTGTGTGTATGGCATTGTGCTTCTGCCAGCAGCCATACTGTACGTGCACAGTGCATGGGTGTCTTTTCATTTGATTGTTCTATTTTCCTGTTTTTCCAGATTGAACAATTGGGGTCATTTTATGACTGCATCAGGTGTTTTATTTCCTCACACAGCAAATGTGAATTTGCTAATGTCAGATTTATTCTGAATCAATATATTGGTGCAATTCTTGATAGGGGAAAACACCAGCCTTTGTTGCACTGCATGGATGGGCATTTTTGCATACCTAGCATGTGTGTACTCGCACAGTGCACATGCTTTTGTTGCCTATAGAAATGAGGTACATTGCACTGAAAATTACCTGTGCTGTAATGTATGTTCATGATGGTGTGGTTATAACATGTGCACTCAGGTGCCGTAGTAAAAGTGTATTTTATCTCTAAAAATCAGCATGCTGAGTGCTATACTTGTGCAGTGTAAGCACATATTTTCTTGCACTTGCTGGCAGAGTTGCAGGAGTGTTGAGTCTTCATATTGTTAAAATAACAGAACGGTTGTCCATATATTTTCTAATTTCCTAAAACATCCTCTGGCTTCCATGGTTTAAATTTTTGTCTGCCCAAATGATCTATGTCAAAACATCAGGAAGGATATTTAGGCAGTTATGGCAGTGGAATGGAGCAAAGTTGTGAGTTAATGCTTTTCTGATGCTATATAAAAGGGAAAATGGTGAAAAAGAGCCACAAATAAAATACAAAATGAATAAGATCAACCAAGGTAAAGTCGAGGTTTGTACTTAAATCGAACACATTTACAGCAGAGAATTGAGATGACAGCATTCCTATTTTATTCCATCCCGTGCTCGTGCCATCCTGCCCCAGACCTCACACCCCCAGGCGTCAGCCCCCACGAAGCAGGAAGGATGATGTAGCACTTCCAGCCTTGTTCCTTCCTTTGGCTGGCCTGCCTTGTACTTAGCTGCTTTGAAAATGAGTTAGGCCTTCATTATCCCTTCATTTCTTTTCAATGGTATTTTAAAAGACCTGACACAGAGTAGGCATGATTGAAGCACCTGCTGCTTTTCTCTGTAATTACCCAGTTTCCTTGTTGGGACTGAAATGATTGCCCTGCAAGTGTGCAACGTCCCTATTAGCACATATGAGCTAGCCAAACACCAACCTGCCTGGCTGCAGCTGGCACCTCTCCATGTATTGAGATACAGAAACGATTTTCCTTGCCTGTTGGGCTGAGCTATGGCATACCTGAGCCCAGCCCAGTGTGGAACTGCAACAGAGGTGATCTGTGACTTTGACAGAGCAGTGGGAAAGGGAGAAGGAGCACAGTGAAGGGATGTGAGCAGTGCCAACAGCTGGGGCAGTGTGCTGACAAGGACAGCGTGCTTTTGGGGGCTGGGAGCTGTGAAGGGCTTGGGAGGCCCATGCACCTGGGTGCTGGTCAGATCGTGGTCTGCATGATCAGAGTGGTAGTGAAGCTCTGTGCAGAGCCAGGGAAGGTGCTGGCATGCTGAGAGTTTTCTAGGAGCTGGTTATGAGAAGCTCGGTGTCTTTTGTTCATCTGTTTCTCTTTTAATGGTAACTGGAGCTAGGGAAAAATGTTCCAGAGCTGTAACTGGTGCAACAACTGGAGGCCTTGCCCGTAGCCTGGGGAGAGAGAATTCAGCCAGGAGTTAGAAGAGGCAAATCTGAGAAAAATGAATAATGAGTCTTTGTTACGGAGAGTGTTCTGCAGCATTTGCTTCTTAAAAGGTGTTCAAGGAGCATCTGCAGCCTCTGTCAAGGGAACTCAGTCCGGAGAAATGGCAAAACATGAAAGTTAGGAACAGTTAAGATTACTCAGCCCTTTTGCAAAAGGCAGGAGTGTGCTGGGGGTTGTGTGTGACACCAGAGGGAATTGACAGTGATTCCTGCAGGCATTTGTTGCCCGGCTGCTATTTTGACTTCAGATCCCAAAGATTTGATAATATCTATCTATCTATCAAATATCTAGCCCTGGAGCTTGAGTGCTGTCCCTCTGCTGAGCCCCCTGTCCCCACCTGGGCTCTGAATTGAGCTCCAAGATGCACGCAAGAGTGTTAGTCAGTGGATGTGCAGTGAGAGAAGGAGAGAAAGAAAGGGAGGATTATGCTGAAGGATCAGTGCAGTAAATGACTTCCACGCTCAGGGAGCTCACAAGCTCCCTGTAATAAAAGAAGAGGCAAAACCAGATCCTGCATAGCCTCTGTGATGCACAGCAAGGTTTAGCTCAGCTTGCTGGGTTTCCATGGGGCTCAGCTCGCACCTCAGCCCCTCACTTCTCCCTCCCCACAACAATGTCTGCTGCCTGCCTTCTCCCCCAGCCTCCCTCTGGGTCCTTGTGACAGGCTTAGGGATCCTGGGACCCTGATGCTGGAATGGCATTTTGGCCTCGCTGGAATTGTTTATAATCACAGAGCTTTGATGCTGTCTCCAAGGCCTCTGGAGAGCTGAGAAGGGCTATTTTTCATGTGATGCTTTTGGAGTATGCTATGGGAAAAGGTCAAGGGACGCAGTGGGAATGAGTGGGTCACATACTCAGTGGTTTATGGCACGACGACAGCATCGGTTCTTTAAGATCTCCAAGCCTGCTTTGTAAAAATAAGCACCTCTTACTGAGCTGCCTGGGAAAGGAGCGGGGCACGCCTCCTGCGAGCGGATGTTCGCGGCGTTCCTCTGGGTTTGTTCTCTTGCCTTGGCAATTGCTGCATCTCGGCATCCCTGTGAACCACGCAGATCCCTCTAACAGTGCACAGCATTTTAAAAAGCCTCCTTGCTTACCGCTCTGACCTTTGTAATACAAGGAGAAATTCTGTAAGAGCAGAAGCTCCCCTCCTGCACCTGGCACACGGCTGTCTTCCAGCAGGGCTGGAGAGCAGAACTGCAGGGCTCCTCAGCCCATCCCAGTGTCCATCATATCACGCTGGGCCTGTGGGCAAAAAGAGCTCAAGGCCCAACAGATATTTGACTTTTTTTTTTTGCTCGTGCTGCCTTTGCTCGTTTAAATCTGGGAGGGGGAGCAGTCTAGCAAGGGTTGTCCTTTTTTTCTCCCTGATGCATATGTACTGCAGATAAGAGCCAGGATCAGGAAGTGGAGGGGTGAGGTGGCAAGTCATTTACATTGGAAATAGAAGCTGAATATGCATTTCCCTACTCTGCTGCTGTCAATCACTCAAACTTCCCGTATGCTGTGAAATAAAGGAGTGGAGTTTGCTTGCTCCCCACTTCCCCCAGGAATGGAAATACTCATTTGTTTCATTGTTGAGAAATGCTGATCACTCAGAGCATTTTGTTTTCTAGATGCGTTCCACTTGGAAGCTGAACTTTTTGACTTCCTCCTATTTGGACTTCAGAAACACTTCTGCTGGTGCTGTAGCTCTGAATGGGAAGAAAAGGTGCTGCTGAAATACAGAAGGGCCCCCAGCCAGCTGAACAGATACTTCATTGCAGAGCACTGGCAAATACTCTCCGTTCTCTAATTGTTTTAACTTGTTTATGTGATCGCACACCTGATAAAAGTGCAGTGAGGGCCACGTCCTCCTTGTCATTGGAAACCTGAGTATTTTATGGGACTAACAAATTTGTTGAGAGAAAATTATAGCACGGAATTATGTGGAATAGATAGACCAGCATGTGCTCACTGTTATTTACAATTTAGCTCTGCTGGAAGGCATGGGGACAGTAGCAGAGACGTAGAGTGTAAGACTGGAAAAGGAATAGAGGGAGAAAAAGGGGAAAAAAAGAAAGAAATAGGACAAACAGGCAAGTGAATGAAAGTTACCTGTCTCACAGCAAATAGCATAAATGAAATAAATATGGAAGAATTCAGATAGCCCCACCCTGGAGAGACTCAATAGAAAATGACCAGCTGTGTATTTTTTTTTCCACTCTGTCATCATGTGTTATGGCATATGTCTGTGGCTTTTAGATGGTGTCTGGTCCCTACTTAAGAAATGTCTTCCTATTATTTACCACTCTCTAATTAGCCAAATTCTTGTCCTGCACCGGAGGAGCTGACTTAATTCCTTTGGGGAGGCACTCAGGCAATGGACAGTTCTGGTCTTGGGGGATAACTGAAGTAATGGGGTGTTAAAAAGCTCTTGTGTGACTTCAGCATCCTTTGACAACTCTGGGAAACTTGGTTACAGCATGGTGTTTCCAAAGCTTCTATGAGATGGCTGGGAGCACAGTGATGATACAGTTCAATTCAGTTGATGATACAGTTCAATTGCTGTAACAAAGAAGCTGATGAGGAACTGTGTCCTTGGAGCACAGTCGTGGCCTGGAAATTTCTATTGGCTATGGGGGACTAAAGCCCCATTCCCTGGGGTTGAAAGCTCAGCAGCTTTTCTGAGCTCAGTCATTGTGGGTCTGGGCAGAACACACAAGGGAGGTCTGATGGGAAAACCCAAGGGCTGGAAGGAAATGCTGTTGGTGACTCAAAAGGCAGAGCTCTTCCTTTTGTTGATGTTGGAGTTGAGCCACATAGACATGTTCTTCCATAATTATCTACTAGTTGGTTGTAACTCATGCTTTTTAACCAGTGGCATTATCATGTGTTGCCTACACACCCCACCACATGAGGCTGGAATCCATACCTGGAGCTCAGGTATCACATTGATGTCTGATAAGAGGAGAGCCACGAAGATGATCAGGGGGCTGGAGCACGAGCACCTCCCCTATGAAGACAGGCTGAGGGAGCTGAGCTTGTTCAGCATGGAAAGAAGAAGGCTGTGGGGTGACCTCATTGAAGCCTTCAGTACCTAAAGGTAGCCTACAGACAGAAGGGGAGTCAACTCTTTGAAAGGGTAGATAACAGCAGGACAAGGGGAAATGGTTTGAAGTTGAGGGAGGGAAGATTTAGGTTGGATGTCGGGGGAAGTTCTTTACAGAGAGAGTGGTGAGGTGCTGGAACAGCTGCCCAGAGAGGCTGTGGATGCCTCGTCCATCCCTGGAGGTGTTCAAGGCCAGGTTGGATGGGGCCCTGGGCTGCCTGGTCTGGTATTAAATGTGGAGGCTGGTGGCCCTGCGTGTGGCAGGGGGTTGGAGATTCGTGATCCTTGAGGTCCCTTCCGACCCTGGCCATTCTGTGATTCTATGATAAGCACAGATGTGTTTGCTGCTAAGATGAGATGCATTCAGACCAATGCATATGTGTGTCCTAAGAATGTACAGATGTTGTGACAGTGGAGGCAGGCCATGGGCAGCATTAATGGTGCTGCTGTCCTGCTTGTCCACAGAGGGCTGCACGGGGAATTGTATGCACATAAACACCCTGGAAGAAGTGTCACTAACGGCTTGGTTTGAGACTGCTGAGGGGAGATGTTCGGTGCTCAGCGGGAGTGTGGGCTGGTTAGGAAGTGTGGCTGGGGGAAGGGATGAATGGATGTCAAAACATCCTGACAGAGGAAGAAAAATCCCCACCGAGTCCCGTGTTGAGCAACAGAGACCCTTAGCGGTCACCTGGAGCAAAACACGGGTGCTGAGCTCAGTGCTGTGTGAATGATTGTTTTTTTTCCACTTGCCCATTTCAGACCCGAATTTAAGTAGTAACTTTAGAAATAATAATTAAAAAAAAAAAAAAAAGAATCGTTTTCAGTTGTTTTAGCTGCAGTGCATTGTTTCATTGTTGTTTTTCCTTTAGTTTTTTAACAGCCTATTTTGAAATGGGAAGGTGCTTTGTTTTCAATCCTTATTGACTGCCATTTCATATTGCTGTATTTCAAGGATAGTCACAATTACTGCCGCCTTCTGAGAAGTTATTACTTCTGCTCCTTATGTAAAATTCATCCTTTATTATGCTTCCACCCAACTATACCACCACCTCTTCTCCCTTACTTCCAACCAGCCCAGTGTTTGCTGTACCCGAATTTAGTGAATGTGTTAGCTCACCAGATTCTGCGATGCTCTCACTCACTCTGCTAGCCAATGCACAGGTAATTTGAGAAATATTGTTTGTTCCTGTAGGAGTTATTTCCATCTGATTAGCCTTACTCTTTGCTGTGAGTGAGCCCAGTCCACACATGCACACACTGGCTCTTCAGCAGCACTGCCTTCCTGCCCCAGGAGGACTGCTGAGATCCACAGGCTTCCAAGAGCTTTTTCTGAGAATATCTTCTCTAGAATTACTCAGGTAACAACCAGCACTAGGCACATCATCCCAATTCCAGTGCTTTTTGTGGGGTTTGCTTGCTGTCCTAGTGGCCAGGGGCTGCTGCCTTCAAGGGGGTCTGTTGTAGCTTGATGAGTGGCAAGGCAGGGATCAGAAAAGATGGGCTGCATGTCTTGAGGGGTAGCTCATTTTGGGTAAGTCACTTCTGGTAAATCTCACGGGGGCATGTAAAATAAAGATAATAGTCTGACTCACCTTTGCAAAAAGCTTAGCGAACTCAGCTGAGAAGTGTTTTGAAAGAGCTATGCTATGTTACAGCGATGCTGCCTTTGCCATCCCCAAACCTCTGCTACGACTTTTCCAGCAGGATTTCTATTGGTCTGGTGTAGAGCAGAGCAATACACTGCAGAGCTCTTCCTTATTTTGCTGTCTTTTCCAATGACGTTCAGCCACAATGTATATTACAAAAGCATTATGGCTATTGTTAGGCTGCTGTGTGTTGTCACCACTCAGTAACAGCCATTTCCTGGATTCCATGGGAACCTGCTTAAATTTCCTCAAAGTGACAATTCAAAATTAAAATGATCCTACAAGATAAATCCAGAAAGCTGAGATTTCTTCTCATCCTAAGTTCCCTTCTGCATTGTGTTACTGACATTTGTTACCTATTGGTGCTGTAAGTAGTAAATTTTCTACAGTCATGAGCTGTTGCTGCATTAAGAGAAGCTGCAAAGGAGGCAGCGTGCCAAAAGGTGGATGGATGGATTTAGAAGAACCGTGTGATTCTGAACAAACCTCTCTGTAGCTGGAGAAAAGACTCCAGTAGAGATCAGACCTTGAGGTTAGCATCTTCATCACTGTTAGACCTCTTCATACAGCTTTCAACTCTTGGTCAACTGTCAGAAGAGTCTTCCTGAGTAAATAGTCTCCCACTGAGCAGTTTGCTCCCTTGCTGCAGGGGCCTCCGCTAGAGATCTGCCTTATGCTGATGCCCAGCATGGGCCCTGACAGCTGTGGTTTGCTTAGTGCTTCATAGAAAGTCTGTGTCTGTAGCAGATGATGTGTGTAACGTGAGTGGTGATTGTTTCTTTAAGGCCCCCCTCTATTCTCCTTCCCTCTCCACTGCTGCTCTCTTGATATTACTGCTGATACAGATTTTTTCTCTTGTTCAATTTCAGTGCACCTGCTCATATAAACAAGACTGCAGTGGGGTTGCTCAAACTGAGCTTATATATGACAACAGGAGCAGCACCCTAAAGCATATTCCTATGCATGGAGGAGTCATTAGTACAGAGAATGAAGCCTGGCTTAGGCAGTTTAGATGCATGGCTTAGGTGACCCACAGAAGCTAGTCACTAAATTAGGATATTCTCTCAGTAAAAAGTCAGATCAACTGTTATGGGAAGCTGCAGGAATGTTTTAGAGAGCTTGAAGTCAAACAGGAGGCTTTTCTATCATCCTTTCAGTTCTAGATATTCAACCTATCTACACATCTTCATTATTGCATTATACACTCAGTGTGAACCTAACTACCTATATATGCTAAAGGCAAAGCATTCAGATTCAATTTTACAAAAGACAAGCTGACTTGAAACGTGAATTACTGTATTACACTGTACTTTGGCCTTCAAGACAGGCTTGTACTCAAGCAGCTATGTGTAAGTTGTTTTGCCTTCATTCCTACTTCAACCAGAGTTAGTTTTCTTGGGTTAGCCAGCCTATAGAAAGAACATGTCCTTACAGTTGTTTTTTTCCTTCACATTTCTGTGTAACCAGAAGGACTTAAAGATGGATAGGAAGGCCTTTGTGGCCAACTTTCATGAGGCTGTGCCATGTGGGAACTGGGTAGTAGAAGCTGTTTGGGAGGCTGGCAAGTGGATGAAGAAGCCTGAGGACATTGAGGCAGCAAAGGGTGGTTAAGATAACCAAGAATTTATGCAAGAGAATAGATTTTAGGAAAGTTGTGATGACTAGAGGGTGTGATTTAAATTCACTATGGGCTGGAGAGCCTACAAAAAGGACAAACTGAGCAGTTAGCTCTCAACGCCTTCACTGCATCTGCCCACTGTTGGAGTAGTTGTGGAAACATTATCATGTGAAGTGTTTGTGATGCCATGCTCCGTGCCTGGAGAAGGAGCTACTTGATCAAAGAAGTGAATAGAGGTGAATTTACAGCTAACTTCTGAAACAGAGATGTGATCCCTGACAGGACCTTCTCCCTCCCAGCTCTGTGTGGTGGACCTCCCAAAGTGGCAAGTGGATGAAGAAGTCAGCAGCCTGGCACTCTGCTGATTCTGTTCTGCATTCTTGACTGTTCCCCATGGCTTAAAGGTTCAAGCATCTTTCTTCCTCTTCCCCAGCACATGTGGGAAAGCAGGGAGTCCTGGGCCAGGCCAATGTGGTGACTCAAGAAGAAGCTGAAGTGCTCCCCAGGCCTTGTGAACTGACCAAAACAACTGGCGAGGTTCAAAGTTTTATTTCAGGGAAGGCAGGGTTATCTAGAGCCTGGGTGAGGGTTAATCAGTGTACATTCATCATTAATTTATGCATGTAAGGGGCTTTTGGAGTACAGTTGTCATGCTGGTTTTGATAATGCTAACTCTATCCACCCTGCCAGCTGCTGCGATGTCGTGGTAGTCTGTGTTGCTGCATGCAGAATTATGGTGCTTTTGTGGGAATATTATGTTCCCTGAATAGAGCCCCACAGAGCAATTTGCTTCATCCTTACAAACCCATCCAAATAACTGGCAGTGCCTTACAAATACAAAACAATTGAGAAAATAAATGTATTATACTGTACATCTGTGACAAAACAATGCTTTCATGTGCAAAGAGAAATGTGTTTGTTTAACTTATGGTTTCCCATTTGAAAATAAATGCATTCATTTAAATTAAAATGGGACGTTCTTCACTATCACAGGATTTTGCATGCCAGATGTAAGAAATATGCTGCTTGAAGAGCAGACTCAAAATTTGGAGTGGTTGGTGTTACCAAAAGCATGCATCTGCTGGCTTATCCTAGATGCTGTCTCTTCCTGCAGGGTGTTCTTCATCTGAGTAGAACGTTCCTGCCTTTGCATGAGCAGTGTGGTCTCTAGGAAAGTTTTGGGAGTGAGATTCTTCCTTGTGTAGCAGCCTTGTGTCTTAGTGCATGCTGGAAAGCCTACTTTTCACATGGGTTGTGCTTAGGAGGGAGCGCTAAAACTAACCGACCTGCTTCAGAACTTTGCTCTACTGTGACCACGAGACAGACTGACTTCCTACAAGAACCACGGCAGACCAAAGATATTTCATTGGTTTTGGTTTTTGTGTTAGAGAAATGTTAGTCTCATTTATATGCAGCAGTGAAAATGATAGATAGATGGGGGGGAAAACAATGAAATACAAGTTGGATGTTCCAATATTTGTTTTCTAAAATGTGCCACATTAAATGCGCCTTTTAAATGTTTGAGTTCTTGTAATGAAAGTCTGCTGCATTTCAGTTTACACATAAGCTTAACATCATCAAGCCAAGTTTGTTCTGGGAGTTAACATTTGCATTTTTGAAAGCAGCAGCCTAATCCAGAGTAAGACCTGATGAGATGACTTTAATACAGCATGGTATGAGCTGCGGGCTGGTAGGTGTGAGCATCCTCAGAAAGGTGCTGAAATTTATTTCGATCATTTTCCAAGAATCCACAAACTTCTTTGACCAAAACTGAAGTTCACTGCTACCAGTGTTAGGAGTTGTCAACTGAAATTTCACCCTGATGTAGTTACTAGGAGAAATAGCCAAGAAATAATAAATATACCTCACTTTTTTAACCTGAACTTTTGATATCAATGCTCAGACCATCTTCTAGATTCATTATTCTTCCTTAATTGAAGTGTTTTTTTCCAATTATAGACGGGAATGATGGAGTTAGCAGTTCTAGCCCTCTGCCCATGCACTCTGACCACTGTAATGCAGTGATATTTTTCAGGCGCAATCAAATCAGTGCAAGCATGTGCTTGTATTGTCATTTAGTTGCCTAGGGGCCACAAGAGATGAAAATCACAGTTCAGCAAGCCTTTCCTTTCACTTTGGAAACATCATAGTTTGCATCTACTCCATCTGAAGTACAAATATCCTGTATCCAGCCAGCCAGGGAATGCATTGTGTTACAGCCAGCAGGAAATGTGCTGCATTTCTGAAAGCCAACACCGACGTATTGACTGAGAGACCAACAGGGCTATGCAGCAAGGGTAGTTGGGCCCGGCTCAGTTTTTCCTCTGGACTGATTAGTCACATACTTCAAATAATTGCTGCAGGTGTGATTAATGTCAACTGCATAGTTAATTACCCAGAAGATTAAAATAACTATGTTCCTTTTTTTTTTTTTAAATCTGTAAAGATGTTAATTATTTACTCTGCTCACCTCTCTGATCTTGTTCTGCTTGTAAATGAATGGAAATATTGATCCCAGAATGGTTTTGGGTGCTACCTGTTTTGCATCAGTCTAATTAACTTTGACCCTGTTTGCTACTTCTAACCATACTTTCTGCTTTGCTTTTGTAGATATCTTGAAGGTGGGGCTGGGAGGGATCATTAGGGTATAACTGACCTCCAGGATCTGTAGAATTTCCCTGTGCAAGCCCCATTAGTGCTCTTCTTAAGCCATATTGGCTCTTTGCAGCAGTGTCTTCTTGACCACATCTCTTGGTAGCAGACTCTACCACCCAGTGGCTGTAACTGTTAAAACAATCTTCTGTTTCCTCAGTGAACCGTTCCCTTCCCTAAGCTTCAAGCTCCATCTTATTCTTCAGTGCTGTCAGTCTGTGAATGCACTGTTCCTCACACACGTACAAACTATGTTTTAATTAAACTAGTTGCTGTAACACATTTCTCCACCATGACAGAGTTATGTTAGAAGGCTGCAGATTTGCTGATGGAGACGTTTGTTGCATTTACCACCATGGGACAGAGACCTGAATGCCTCCTGGACTGCTTGGTTTAGCTAAGACTTGTGTACCAAATCACTTCTCCACTCCCACACAGCAAAGCTTCATGAGTTGCTAGCAGAATGTGGGCCTCCTTGCCACACTGACAAAAGAATGCCAATGTTATGAACAGTATAAAAGATGTACCACTTCCTGAACGGACAGCAGCCCAGGAAGCTCCTCTGTTCTTACGTTAGTACAGACAAAAATAAAGGAAGCTTTAAGAGACCAACATCTCTTTGAGCTCATGTCACCTCCCTTCAATCAGCTCTCTGTGCTGTCATGTCCTTGCAATTCAGTTTCCAGTGTTTCCAGAAAAGATGAACCCACATAACCTGGAAAGGCTGCTTTAGAAATGTCTACATTGCCAGGCTCAGGTCTTTCTACAGTTCTAAGACCCCCTCCCATGCATGCTTTGATGGAGCCATCTCCTCCTTCCTGAAAGACATTAACATCCCTTCCTTAGCTTAGCTAGAAGATGCTGCTGTTTTGTTTGCTTCGCTACAGCCTAATGCAGAGGAGACAGCCACTGAGCTGCCTCTGTCAGGAAGCCTTCTTGTAGCACACTGGTCTGGGCTCTGCCTCCTTTTTCAGTCCAGAGTGGATGCAAGTCGGATGTGCCCCTCAGCTCTGGAGCTATACTATTTGTATTAGACTGCAGAGACTCATGTTTGCTTTGGAGAGCTCTCATGTAGCTCATGGAGAGTTGAAATGGTGGCTGTTGCACTTCCTTTGATTTCTTTTTCCTTGTATGCTGAAACTCCAAAGTTACTCTTTGTTGAAGGAAAACATGACGATGTGGTCAGCAAATAGCATCTGTGGTCATGGCTTTTGTCTCAACTCCTCTCTTATGCAAGCTGATGGGCTTGAGCAGGCTGGACAGTGACTGTCAGAAAGAGCCTTTCAGAAATGCAGTACCAGCCCTCAAATCCTAAGCCATCTGTCATGGTCAAATTAATGTAACCTTCTGTCTGCTGTTGGTGAGAGCTGGGAAGTATTACAGCAGCTGGTGCTTGGTCCAGTAGGATCAGTCTGGACACGTGGCTTTCTCGCTTGGGCCTGTTCCACTGGGTGCTTTGTAGCTGGTTCAATCCGTGGCTCAGGATGGAAATGGCCCAAGTTAGTGCTCAGATATCCAAATTCTCCCATTGTTTTTCAGCAGGAGGCTCAGTTATGGCAGCCTTGGGGCTATATGGACTTAGCACGGGCATGGCTAGTTGTCATGTACTCTACAAAGATCCAATACAGGATGTGTTTCTGCTGCTGGGTTTGGTGGCTGGTTGTGCTCAGTGAGTAACGTCCTGAGTGCCAGACGGGTGCAAGCAAAGCCTGTGCTGCTGATGGACGTGGCTGGTATTGGGATGGGTGTGCAAGACTTGATGCTGGGAGGGCAAGTGGTTGTGATTCGTGCTCTGACATCCTAGTTCTGAAGCAGTCATTGACAGATGCCATCATGGGAACCTGGCTGCAGCTGAGCTGCTTGAAAGCTGGTAGGTTTCCTTGTAGCTTTGAATGTCGCTGTATTTTCTGGCTGTTGTAGAAAATGACTTTGAAAAATAATAGCAGCTTTTAAGTCAAATTGGTGTCAACATTCACTCCAGGCTACTTGAAGCTAATCAGTTTAAGTTCCTACTTGGCAAACAGAATTCCTGTCTTACTGCCCTCCCTCTCCTTTTCTCATAGCTGGTGATTGTTTTTCACTATCTCTTTCTAGTGTGTGTAGTCAGAGAGACGTTTGGTTGCTGAGATGTAAGTTCTGGTATATTATTGAAGGTACCTGCACAGTCTGTGCAAGCTTGGGCTTCTGTTTTTTTTCTTTTTCTTACAGGTTCTCTCTAGTTAGGAGCAGAGGAGATAAAAATCAAAAGCTGGTGAAGCTTTAGCACCTGCCTCAAGCACAGTTCAGCTGATGATAACCACCAGTCACTGCTCTCAGCAAGAGACCTGATTCCACCCATCATGCTTGGACTGAGACAGGTGGGTAGTGAGGATCCATGGGGGAGCCATTACAGGCTTTTCCAAGTGAACTGAAAAGGGAAAGAAGCAAAGCAGCTGCTGAATAGGGAGAATCAGGAGAGTAAATGGTAGATGGGCTGATGAAATAATGCTGTCTATAACCATGAATAAGTAACAGCATCACAGGAGGCATTCAGGGCAACAATTTTGGAGAGTTAAAATGGAGGTTAAGGATTACATTTAAGATTAGAAAAATCAGGATCCCTAAGGCATGCTCGATGAATGCAAATGGCATAGGCAAAATCAGGTGTGTCAGGACTAATGCCTAATAATTAGATAGTATGATATAGATATGGATGTGACTCATTTTTTTCTGCTAACACCAGTGTGTATGATATCTATTACACGAGCACCTTACGGAAGTACATGAGATGCTACAATATATGCAGGCTAACTTCTTGGATTTATGGAAGTGTTAGAATTTGCTGTGCTATGAGAAGGTTTCTTCTGGCATCTCTTTAGAGCAGCTCCTTAGTTCAGCTCCTGTATGATTGCAACTTGCACATGAGGCTTTCTGGTCACATGGAGTGATTAGCTGTGAATGCTGAGAGGTGCTGAGGTTTGACTGAAGCTCCTCCTGCCTTTCCTTGAATGTTCGTGGAGAGTGCTGACTGTATTAGTACACAGACAGCTGCTGGTGAATGAACAAAGTGGAAAAGGAAGAATGAGTGAGTTTTCCTTTGTCATCCTTTTCAGAAAGCAGAAGAATGCATTAGCAACCTCCAGAGGGAGTTTCTCTTCTCAGCTGGTTCCTAGGCATAGTGAACTGCCATGGTGAACGATGCCCCAGGGAATCTCTTGACACGTGAACCAATTTTACTTGATTCTGTCATGATCCCATCTAGAACATTTGCTTCCTGTTTGGTTTTAAAAGATTGGTCTTACTTAATGCTAATTTTATATGAGGATGTCGAACATTGCAGAAGAACTGATGCAGTGCACCAGAACAAACTCAGCTGTGGCTCTGCAGCTTGAAGCTCAAGTGATGAACCTCCCAGTTGGGTTTGAGACTGCTGAGCCGTGACTGCTGAGCCACGTGTGTGATGTGGAGGCCAAGAAACACAGTCATCCTTCTCTCTTCTGGAGCCTTATCGCGTCTGCTGTGTAAAGGCTGACTGAGTTGTTTTGTAAGTCTCAGCAATAAAACGTGTCCACAATCTTCTAAATAAAGGGAGAAAGAGATGAGGGCATAAAATGATTATGCTGGTAAAAGAAAGGAAGACTAGTGGAGTCTGAAAGAGATGTGGGCAGGTGAGCAATGGGCCTTCTGAAGCAGAACAAAATGCATTATTATTTTTAATGGAAATGCAAAAAAGGCTTTGTAGAAGCTCTGGGCAGAGCATGAGTAGAGAAAATGTTAATTCTATTTTGTAAAGTTGGTGGCAATGAAGTTGGCTTTGTTCCACTGCTCAGGCAAATGGATATGGCAGCTGGAAAGGACTGGCTGGCAAGGGATGGTAGGAACCTCACATGGGGACTGCGCTTCCACCTGCCAATCTGTGTTCCCATTTGTGCCACAGAAGCCTGTTGTGCCATTCTGAAGCTCCAAGTTCCCTGTGGAGGGAAGATGTCTCAGCAATTTTAGTGAAATGCTAATGCTTGGCTTCTTGCTGGCCCTCTGGCTTCAGTTTCAAACCTGACCAAACAGCATGTTTTCTCTGGCTCATTCAGCCCCTAAGCAACTTTTCTGGCCTCCATCTAGCATTCTTACAGCATGCTTGAGGCTTTCTGCCTTTAGGAAACTTCTTGAATGTGAGGTTTGCAACAAACTAGTAGGATCTCTGGAAACCATGAGTTGAAACATGAGTAATATTTTGCTCTGAGAGCCTTAGAGGAAAAGTTGCTGCCTAGCGGTTTCACCACCAGACCCAAGTGCAAATGGAGGTGTTCACCTACATTGGTACATTGACCATTTCAAATTGCAGGAAGAAGACACAGCTTCGCTTGCCTTCGTGTTTGTTGATGAGATTTTAATGCCCTCATGAGGGAGCAAATGCCCTGAAATTTTCACAGACAGGTCCTCTCTCTTCCTATCTTCTGGGTTGGCTGGTTAAAGCTCAGTTGGCAAAAGTGGCAGTAATCTAGCTAGGCTAGGTGACAGTGGTGTCAATCAGGACATTCCTGTAGTGCTTGGCACTGCTTACAAAATGGTCCCTGCTTTCTATTTCAGAGGCTGTTAGAGAATGTGACACAGATAAAATAAATTAGAAACAAAGTCAGTGTCCATGGGGAGAGCATTCCCAAGAAAAGCATTTGCTGAGAAAGAGCGTTTACTCTGCTTCGGGCAAAGTCAGAAGTAATTAAACATCTTAGTGAAGCAGTACAAGTGGGCACACTTCGTAAAAGAGGTTAATCTATCAGGCAGGAAGAATCTCAAACCTGAGAATAAACAGCTCCAAGAGAGCAAGTGGTGAAAGTCTGAGGCACAGAAGGTAGTTTTGTTGTCTTAGTGGCTTGAGGCAGGGGAGAAGTGGAACTGGTAGAGTGGATTCTTCCTGCCTAACCAAAGCACTTCTATAAAGGTGTCAAGCATTTTCTGCTAAAATAGAACTCAGTTTGTAGCTTGTCTGCCAGGTAGGCCCCTACATATGAGTGGGCTGAGTCTGGGCCTTTGGTAGGCATGTTGTGGAAGGCTGAAGCACCAAGTTGGAAGTCCTTTTGAGTCAGAGCTCCTTCACCTTCATCAGTCATGATGGCATATGAAGGAGTGATAGCTGTTCCTTGACAGTGGTACAGACAGAAAGATACCATAGCTTGAAAATTGCTTGAGTGTGTATGGAGAGAATTATTTTTAGATTGCCCCTTTGAGTGGGGAGAAATGATGAACTGGGCTGGAGGTGCAGATGGTCACGTAGATGAGTGGCCTGGGCTACCTGGAACACTTTAATTGCCAAGTGGTGAACTGGAGTTTGTTGTGATACATTGCAGCAATGACCCCTGACTAGCATGGGATGATTTTAACCCCTCCTGGATTTGCAGAGAAGAAAACTCGAGTATGCTGTCTTCAAAGCAGTGATTTATTTAGATGATCAACAGTGAATGAGTAAAGGAGTTGCGGCTCACAAAAGCTGGATACTGTCCAAAAAGTACCAGGCATCTGGGAAGATGGTAGTAGAGTCAGGATATAGATGTTCCAGCTGGATCTGTGCCCTAGTTTGAACAGCAGTCTGGCTGATCAGTGCCATGGAGAGGAATGGGGGGAAGGAGACCTTCTCTATGGCCAGGACAGGAGCAGAAATCCAGAGCTTGGTTGTGGGGTTTGAGCCTAGAAGTGCCCAGAGCTTTAACAGAAGGTGCAGAGAGCTGAAGGTAGAGACCTAGAGGATTAGAAGGACCGTAATTGGACTGAGCCTGTAATTCTGTGCATAGGATTTGGGGTAAAATGAAGTGCTTAGGTATGATCCAGTTCAATTTCAAGAGCTAATGGGCAACTGTGAGAATGCAAGTGAGTGCAAATAAGAATTTGAAATAAAAATCTAACCTCGATTTGCTCTTGTGCTGCAGTTTCTCTCTGATCAGATACTAGTTTACAGAGAAGGATGCGTGGCTTTCTCCAGTCTTTGTGAAGGCCTCATTTTTGGCAGTGGGGAGTTCGAAAGTGGGATTTTGAAGTGTGAATTTCATATAACAGCAAAAGACAGACTCCTCGAGGACAGGCAGAGCACCTCCCCAAGGCAGCATCTGAGGTTGATAGTTGACTAAGTGGGTAATGTGGAGAGACTTAGGTCATAATAATGGTCTGTGATAATGTTTAATAGAAAGCAGTGGTGAGGCGTTTGTTTCCAGGGGATTTAACTCCCCTGGATGCATGACCTTGCAGAGTGCAAGGTTTTCTAGCATGAAGTTATGCTGTATACCAAGATGCTGGGGACTCTGGGTCGTTGCATAACTTTCTTGGGCACAGCTGCCTGCTGTGGCACAGGTGTAATGTAGGACTGTTTTCACCTGATGGGAAATAGGTAACAAATGGTGCATCCCAAGGTGCATCCGATTACTCATGCCAAGTCCTTTTTTCTCCAAGATGTACCTATGCCAGGATGGGTTGGAAAGTCTCTCAGGCTATGTGCTCTGGCTCTGGCTCAGATAAATTTTCCCCATTTATGCCTGTGTGCAGTATAGATACTGGGCATTCAGTATGACCTCCGTCTGGCGTTTCAACTGGCAGTCTGAACAGTGCCAGGGTCTTCATGAGCGATGTTCCATGTGTCCTGGTATGAAAACAGGAGTGTTTGCTTTTCACAAAAGGCTCTGGCTGAATCCTGAGGTGACAAGGAGCACGTTTGCTTCCCCTACAGCCCACCAATATTAAGCATTTAGTCTGCACTAGCCAGTGCCCAAGGCCTGATTTCTATGCAGGGTCTGCAGGAAGGGAAGCGAGAACAAAAAGAAGAGGAGGTTTTAGGATTTGCTTTTGCAACGGTAGTTCATTCTGATCCTTTGTATGTGCTGGCAGAGTGCAGGAATGAAGGGGATGCCACTGCTTCATTCAGTGCTGTGGACGACTAATGGACCTTGACAACTGCAGCACAACATGCAAACTATTAAAAAGGGAGGACTGATTAAAGCCCCAGCCATCCCGGCATTCCCCTGGGCTCTTAACCCCGTGTTGGAGCTGAGCAGCCTAGCAATGCCTCCTCCCTGGCTACACAATTAACATCTCTTGTCACTAATTGATTCCTGTGGTGCTCACAGGACAATTAGAATTTAAATTGCCTTTTACAAAGGTCATGAAAACATGATAAAAGACGAATCTATTAGGAAGGATCACTGAGGAGTCTCTCTCCTTTTCCACAACACTGGCTGCTGGTTATTGCACAGATACGAGTGAGGGGAGCTAGAAAAGTGGATCAGGTCTTGAGTTCGTTCCTTGCTGAGTGTAGGACAGACAGAGGCTCAGTTCTCTGTGGTTTGTGAGTATTCTTGCACTGAAGATGTCACTTTATTTATTTATTATTTTTTTTTGTGCCACTTCTTTTAGGAGTGTCTGTGTCTATAAATGCTCTCTCTTGCTTTTCTCTTTTGATAAATTTTGAAATAGCTATTTTTCCAATTAACACTTGAATTTTCTGCAGAGAAATTCACAAGAGGGGAAGAAATCCCTTTGCAATGGAAGGTGAAGGGTTTGCCTTCACAGGGCAAAGCTGTCCTAGAACCAGCCCATCTTCACACTCAGAGAGGGAAATAGTTAAAACTGGCATGACTCCCTGGAAAGCAAAAGCTGCAAGGGAAGGGGCAGCTGGAGCTCAGTCTGCAAAGGATGCACGTGAAGGTCTGAGTACATGGCTGAGAAGTGCTGTAATTCCAGCTTTCTCAAAAGTATTCCCTGGTAAAAAGCTCCTAGAAGAAAATGCACAAATACAAGCAGGTGAAAACCTCACTTATTAACCCATGCTAGCTGCTTTCTCTGTCTGCAGCTGATATTTCAAGGAATGGCATTATGACTTTAGAAACCAATGGAGCTCATGTCACCGCATCTGAGCTGGAGGCAGACCCTCAATACAGCTGCCCATGGCATTGTGGCTTGGCAAGCAGTTTGAGTTTTGCCACCAAAGTGAGTTGCTGGTATTTTGCTGACAAATGGGAATATCCAAAGTTGTTACAGTCATGGAAACACTTGCCTCTGTCACCTCAGGCTTCAGTGGTGAGAAGAGATTTAGAATCTCACGTGTCGAGTTTAAGGCAATATTTTGTATTTGTTGTAAATGCAGCTGAAATAGATCTTGGAAGGCTACCTAATTCTCCTGCCCTCTCCAAGGCAGGATCAGCTCTACCTATACCTCTCCTCTGTTAACCAGGAAGCCACTCACAAAGGCTCCTTTGCCACAGTGGAGATTGAGATGGGGCAGATTACCCCCTGCAGGATTTAGGGCATCTTGTTCTGAAGCACCCACTCCTGCCTCAGAGATAGCATTCAAGACTCTAGGCTCTCAGGTCTGGATGCAGTGAAAAGCAGGCTTAAGACCTGCAGTTTAGTGCTTTCTCTTCTGATTTTTATATCCTTCCCTTGTGTGTTGTCAAGGAAGACAAAATCTGAGAGACACCGGTGGGATCCAGAACCAGCTTTGTGCTGCTACAGGAGCAGTTCATGCTGAGAGAGAGAGAAGCCAGCCAGAATATCCAATTGCCCATCCCATCCTATCCCAGAGGCATCCCCATTATAAAGGACACTGGCTGGCTATTTGAGAAACTCATGTCCTTTCCAAGTCCTGCCTTTGACTTCTTACTATTCTGGTTATTGAAATTGATTTTGCACTCTAGGCACAGGATTTTCCATTGCCAAGTTTCACATTGGAGATAAAAGAAATTATGTTTCCACTCGCACGTAAATCTCAAGGATGTTTGTGCTCAGATGACTGGACAGTAAGTACAGGTGAAATTGCTCCTGTGATTGTTTCAGTAAAAATATTATATTGTTGCAAGGTTTTATAAAGTGCGTTTAACTGGTTTACACATATTTTTAACAGTTGCCAGGTAGGTAGTTATTATTATTATTACTATTATTTTTTTTTAAAGAATAAATATAAACCTGTAAGCGAGGCATCTAATTTCTCTCCCTGACAGTGTGGTAGATGAGCTGGTTTTGGAAGCAGTCCAAAGAGTGAGCAGTGAGACCACCCAGCAGCTGTGCAGTACCCCTGTGCTGTGCTCACACTGCAGGTTTGTGCTCAGGTTCACCGAGGTCTCTCTACTATTGCAAACCTCCCCATGTGGGGTGAGCACCAGGCTTTGAACTGCCTGTGGAATGGCCTTGTCTCTGCTAAACCTTCCTATCGTGAGTCAGTGCACACAGGACCCGGCTTTGAGAAGATTGTGGAAGAAAAGCAAAGGTGAATCTTTTGAGCTGTAAGGGCAGAATGGCCTGAGAAGGCTTCTTCAGCTCCCAGGGGCTGAGGGAGATGATAGTGGTAGTGTCAGTTCCACGGGGATCAGCTGCTGGATCGTGGCCTGAAGGCACTGTAGCCTTTAGGGTCTCCATGTCTTAACCTGGCAGCTTTGTCTGCTCCCAGGAGGAGGAAGGACTTGCTGTTCCTTTTCAGAGCAAGTAGAATAATCTCTCATGCTCTGAAAGGATAAAGGAGCAGGGAGGGAGGACAGTGCAGTGGTGGGGGGGCTGAAGCCTATATTCACCTCAGCTACAGGCTGCTCTGGCTAGATGTGAATGTGCTCCGCCCTGCAGTCCTCACCTGGGCAGCATTCCCATGATCCGAAGGCCTTGATTAGCTTCCCAAACAGCTCTGTGTAGCGTGGCCAGCTGGCTGCCAACCAGCCCTCTGCCATCTGCTACCCCGTGCCGCTGCTGTGTCTGGGCCCTGGGTGCCAAGATGCTGCCGTAGTGCTTTCCTGAGGGAAGCCCAGGCCCCGAGAAGTCAGGTGTTCTTCAGACTGTATTCTTCACACAGTAATGTGCCAGCCTAAAACAGCCAGGGTATGCTGTGTGGTGATCAGAGCACAGCAACAAGGAGAAGTATGCAAGGCGGCATTTTTTATGCAGCCTCCTACCTGCCCTGACCCTCCTTTCTTTTATGCTTCACACGTCTCGTGTCCTCGGCTCAAGGAATATCATTACTGCATATCAGGCAGTGCACAGAGTGCTGAAACCTCAGCTTGAGTTGGTGTTTCAGGTATTGCCGAGCACTGCATTGTCGAGAGAGTCTTCCTCTGGTTGAGCGGGAGGTGCTCCACTTACCTCCTCCTTACCTTGCAGGGCTTGGGGAGCTCAGCCAGCAAAAACTTGTAAATTGCTTAGAGATCATTAGAGGAAAAGTGCTGTAGAAGAGCAAAGTATTATTTATTAATGTGCTTCTGTCTTACAGTACCATAAATATCAAGGTTTTAATTGCTCGAACTTGTAATCTGAGTAACTTCCTGGATTTTTTTATTGCCTTGGTAAATAATTTCTTGGAGGAGCTGCTGCACAAAGCAGTGCAGGAGAGGTGCTCAAAAGTCAGGTCTGTTTGATAGAAGACACGTTACCACTTCCAGCTTTCCTTGCTGCTTAAATCCCTCCTGGCTCACTCCTGTCCTCAGCATCTGAGCTTGCTTTGTCTCTGTTCTTGTTTAAAATACTGCTTCTGCTTGTGAGAGGAGAGTGAGAATCTGTATTACAGTGATGAGCAGAGATCCTGCATTATAAGGGTTCCTGGTTCACTTCACCAGCAGTATGCTGCTGCTTATGAACACCAGCCATGCCTGAGAATGGCATCACAGCCACTTTGGGGCATGGCATACACAGCATGCCCAGCAGAAGGACAGAGGAGGTGCCCACCCAGAAGTTTGACCGGTCAGGATGCAGTTAAATATCTCTGTGCTTGTTGAAATTGTCCAGGTCAGGGTTTTTCTCTGCTTATGAGAGCAGTTTAAAGATAGGTGGTATTAGGGACATATCAGCTGCCATTATGACCATCCTACCTGGAACTGGGCCAAGATCTTTCAGATACTTATCTCTAAGCTGTGAGAAAGGAGGCAGTGCTGGTGTTGCAACAGGCTAAAGCCTTCTGTGTGCCTGAGCTGCAGAGGATAATGTCAAATGCTGTGCCTGGTGGCATCGTGTCAAGTGATGCACTGAGAGCAACATTAAATGCTGCGGTGTGTGGACTAGGAAGTGAGCCTTTTGTGCAGTATTTCTAATATACCAGGGAATTCCTTCACTCCCTCTCAGTCTGCCTATTTTTTGTTTTAATTGCCTCAAACATGGCAAGGCTCAGCCCGCTCCTGTTTTCCCAGGTGAATGGGCAGCCAGCTGCTTGCTCATGCATTTCTAAGCTCTGGGATAGGCTGTTCTGATACATTGTTCATAGGCCTCTGAGATTACCCCCTTTCATACAAAATGCAGCAGAAGCAGCGCCAATCATCTGTGTTGTTTTTACTCTTCCCCAGCTTTGGTAGATCAGCACCAGCTTTAAAATGCTCGCGTTGCCTGTCAGTGAAATATAGAGCTGATCTGAAGATCTTCCTTTCTTCTGAGGTTTGAATAGCACAGCTCCCTCTCCCCTCCATGCTTCTTAGTTCATACTCTGCTACTTCCCAAGCTTGCTGCAGGATTTTTTTCCAACACAGCTGTCTCTCATCAAACCCAAGGGGATAAAACTGCATCTCCATCCACATCACAAGGAAATCTTTAGGTAGGGTGATGAGCGTGTGTTCAGATAGGACTCAAGATGTGGCAATCAGACAGTTTCTCAGTGGTCTTCGTAATAACATGGAGAAGGAGAGAATAACCAATATTGTCACCTTCACACTGGGACCTTGAGTCCATTACTGACATCCCTGATCTGTATGGGTTGGGCTTTTAGTTGGCAGCAGAACTTAAAGCTGCATCTGACATCTCTCAGTTGTAACCATCCACTTTTATTGCTGCCTCAGACAGTCTCACTTCCTGTTTAATTACCGGCATTCCCCAAGGGACTCAGTTATGCCACCTGAGACAGAAGAAGGAGAACAAATGGTCCATGCTTCAAAGAGGAGAAAAGGTGTGTCAAGTCTGAATTTAAGCACAGTGGCAGCCTGGCCCTTGTGAGGTAGCATGAACACTTTCAAGAGTGGAGGCTAGTAACATCTGCTGCTGCTAAGCCAAGTGTGACATCCAGAGGCTCCTTAAGTAAATGTGCATCTTAAGTAAATATGCATCTGCATATGCTGAGGGGCTTGTAATGTGAACCAGGGGAAGATCTCCAGTAATGATCTCACATTGCATGGGCAATATCAATCAGAGCAAGTCCTGGTCCCTTTAGCTATGCCAACGATCTGTAGTGTCAGTGATTCGTGCACCTTTTATTTCAGATATGTGGTTGATATTGAAAGGATGCATTTTAAACATGTATAGAGCTTTAAAAAGCTGTGCTTATGCTTACAGAGAGGGGAGCCACAGCACAAAGCTGTAGATGAAATGACATCTAAATGAAGAAGGAAGGAAACAACACATTTCTTGATGCTGTGTAGGCTTGAAGTATTTTGAAACCCAGTGAAACTATTTGCAAAGGGAAATATGTTTTCCTCATGCATTCTGGCTGAGATTTGTGAAGATTGTTGCAGCGTGACCACAAACCGGAGGTGAGGAGATAATGGTGGACTGTGTAGGAGCAACAGCAACTATAGTAGCATTGCTGATTTCACTAGGCAAGTTTTGGTGTTGCCTTTAGCATGCAGGTTACAGAGGAGGTCTGTTCACAAGGATGCCTTCAGAAGTGTGTCTGTAAGGGTAGGAACAATGGCTGGTCTTGGCCTGGCTTTTACAGGGCATGTGCTTAAAATCCAAGAGTTGGCTCTAAAAAATGGTGTAATAAATGCAGAACTATTTGGTTATGCAGAGCAGACTCGCTGTAGTGAGGCTGAGGTTGTTGTTGTCTTGAGTTTCTTATATACAAACATTATAGCCACCTGAACTCAAGGATGCCTTTCACCTTCTTCTAAGAGGCAATACACTTAGGTGCTCTTAGCAGTGCCCTTCTCCTCAGCTCTGTCTTGCTAGCAGCAGTGTATTCTTTTCAAACAACAAAGTGGGGATACATCTGGATTTGTATTGCTCTTTTATAGTCCCTTAGTCTTGGTATTACACTTGAGGCATCCTTTATCCACAAAAACATCACTGGGTGACACTGCTCTCTCAAATTAACAGTGTTGAGAGGTGCTGAAGAAGATCAGAGTCCCACTGAGCAGGGCACTATGTAAGCACACAGCACAAGGTGGTACTTGTAGTTGTAGGGAAATTAACGGCTATCATCATTTTTCTATCAGGCTTCCGCACATGTAAGAGAGTTTGACAAAATGGAAGAGGTGCTTGGGTGTAGGTTCTGTCTTTGCTGACCTGTCGCTCCTGATACTATCAAATCAGCATCATCCCCTGAATCTAATCTGTTAATTAAGTGAACCATGATTAATCCTGTAATTCTGTCTCAGTTTAGGATCCCTGGCCAAAGGGGTTACTGCATGTGTTGGTTCCTAGGCATGTGTTTGAGCCTAATGCCAAACGAGTGGGAATGGAGGTTGGTTCTGCTATCTGCTGTGGCCTTGCTCATACAAGACTTGCTGAGGTCACAGAGGTCTTGCCTATTTGGAGATCTGCTGCATTCTGGACAGTGGTGATAGCATCCTGCCTCACACAGACCGGCTCTCAGCAGGCTACATGATCTACATGATCAAGCAGTGGTTGTTGAAAACTCCTGCTTGCTTCACTTCTTGTTCCTGCCCTTCAGCTGGGTGATAACTTTTCCCTTTTGTGAGTGGAATTAAGGTAGTTGGTTGAACCATGTGAAGTCTGCCATGTGTGCTCACGTGCCCATCTCTGTTTGTGGCAGGAGCAGAGAATCCAAGAAGCAGTAATTTCATCTGAGTTCTTGGTAATGATACTGGCACCCATCTGTATGTTGTTACACTTGGCTATCACTATTGCTGGCAAAGAGGTCCCTGGGCAGAACGAGGGCAGAAGACCTGCAGGCAGGCCCAGGAGCCTGGTGGCAGAAGTGTGCTGTCTGGTCTGAGGAGTCTCCCAGCACTCAGGTGGTGGGCAAACTCAGCTCCAGCCCCTCAAGAGTGGTTCCAGGGGAGACTCCCAGCCAGCTCAGTGCTGCAAGTGTGTGCATACTTATTACTGAAATTAATTGCTCTAATGCCAAAGAACAGATGGAATAAGGCATGAGGGAGAAAGAGGAGGGATTATGTGTGTAGATTTGGTTCAGGTTTGCATACTGGTTCTCTCAGCTTGAAGAGCTCTGCAAGCCCATGTGGCTGCTGTCCATGTTTAGCCAAATGCACGCTGTTTGGATGGTGGCAGTGAAATGGTTAAGATGCCTTGGCTGAGCTGCTTTAGATATCCAGTGTAGGATGTAACGGGGACCCTTAAAACTGGGACTGATCGTAGCGGTAGGCTTATGTGGACAAAGTCAGTGGGGAGACTTTAATTTCACCCATGCTCAGGAATGGAAAAGAAATGAAAGCTGGCACATGATTCTGTTTCCACTTATGAAGCACCCATCTGCCTTTTTAAAATTCAATTTATGGGAATGGTGAGTAAGGCTGGACCAGTTCGTAGCTATTAGATCCATGCCATTAACATCCCAGCCGCTTCATTTTATCAATAGCATGCACTGAGCGAGGAACATCTCTCATGCAGGATTGGCAGAAATTGATATTAATAAGTGGATCTAATATTCTTAAATTTGTATTCCTTTCCAAGACTCGCAGCGACCCCAGAGGGCAGAAGAAATAATAAGTAAAGGCCTAATTCATTATTTATAACCAGGCAAACCGGGAAAGTAACTCGGGGAGATTACCTGGATAATCCAGCATTAGCATCTTGTTTCAGAGATCTTTATTAGGACTCAGGAGGGGCTCCTGGGAGAGTGGAGGCAGTACAGTAAATTCATATGCTAGCCTTTGACCCTGTCTAGTGCCCTGGCCTTATAATTTACTTTGGGATGTGCGTGACTCTTAACAGCAAGATAAACACAGTTGGCTGAAGAGAGAGCGAGGGAAGCTGGAGAGGCAGTGCCATCTTAAGGGACTTGGAATGGATTTCAGAGTAGTTAGGAACGCTGCCTTGGGTACAGCCGTGTACCACGGTTGTCCAGCTGCTGTCTCCTCTCCTTCCATGTTTACGGGGCCAAAATGCATTTGCGAATATACTGCTTAATCTTTTAGACTCATTTTTTTAGAATGGGAATAATAACAGCACCTCCCAGAGATTGGGCTCATGAGGTGAATGAGGTGTGATGCTTTGAGTTGAAAACAGATTAGGTCTTGTAGTCCACTCCTGCGTCTTTCTCGGCACAGGGACAATCTAGGCCTTTTGAGAAGCTACTGCTTTATTGCCCTGTGCACTGCTTGCTTTTTTGGATGGTGTGTGGATGGTGTTGCAGAAGGAAGGAAGGTAAGGGGATGTTTCATGACCAACTGCTGAGCTTCAGGTTGAGAAATATTCTCCTCATTAGTTTTTGATTTCTTGAAGAGGTTTTGACTGGTCTCAGGTTGCAGGAATGAAACCAGCCAGAAGGTCAAAACTGAGGTTTTGCAGGAAGATATACAAGAGTACTGTGGGACAGAGGCGGAGATGCTCTGTCTGAGATTCCCTGCCCAGTTTTGCAGATGTGAAATGTTTGAATAAGTTATAGTGAAAGAACTTCATGCATATTTAGTTTGGATATTGCCTTCAAGTCACTCTGCTTTGCTGAACAGTCCTTTATTGCATAATGGAACTTGTTTCTGTGTGCTGATGGCAAGGAGGAGGGCGATACACTTCTTGGAAGATTCATGGGGACTCCCCTCTGGATGGCTTTTTGGTTAGGACTGTTATTCATCCTAACCCTTTGCAAAGATAAGTGGCCTGGGGTTGGTTCGGGTACATGGGCAGACTGCTCACACGGGATCAGAGCAGGCTGTCAGCAGTTAATAGAGCAGCAGTGCAACTGCTTTGCATTTATATTGTACCTTCCCTCTGAGGATCTTGGCATTTCCAAATATTAACTGATACCCGCTGGGCATTTGCCAGATAGGCACAGTCAATAATCAGCCCATTTCAGATGAGGAAGGCTGGGATGGAGCTGTTTAACGGTTCCGTAACAGCTCAGAGGCAGCGCTGGCTGTGGAGCCTCCCTGGTTCTCATATGGCCTTCTTTGTTTCTTTTTCATCTGATTCATCCATCCCTAATACAAAGCAGATCAGATCACCTGCCATGTCTGCATACACAAATCTCCTTTAAACAATAGCTGTCGGGGAGCCTTTTTGTGAAATTATATGTGTGGAAGAAAGAGAGTGCTACCATCTGGGATCTCATATCAGTGTTTCTGGAGATATGTGGTACAGGATGTTTCCAATTATAAACGAGCTGGAGGCCTGCAGCCTAACAAAGGCAGGTGGAACCTGATCAGCAGCAATGAAGAGTTTAAGAAAGGAGAGTTTGAAGGATTATTAACCTCCCTGAAATATTCTGCCTTCCGAAAGGGAAAATAATAATGTCCGTAACTGAAATAATTAACAGAAAAACAATTTGCAACACTTAATTAAATGGAAAAGAATATGCTAATGCAAAGTTAAGGCTGCACGAAGGCTTCTGCTAAGTATGTGATTTTAACTTTGT
This sequence comes from Phasianus colchicus, assembly GCF_987193195.1. Classification (NCBI taxonomy): domain Eukaryota; kingdom Metazoa; phylum Chordata; class Aves; order Galliformes; family Phasianidae; genus Phasianus; species Phasianus colchicus. The sequence continues at coordinate 3,200,411 of NC_143447.1, read as the reverse complement.
TAAATCAAAGCCAAGTTTCTTCCAATTTAGGACAGCACAGACTATTCATTGACAGCCCATGTGCCAAGTTTCAAGCACCAGCCATGCTTTCTGGCTAGAGGATTCTTTCATTGTTATTCCCCCCTACCCAAAATATGATTTCCATCATCTGTAACTCATGAGCAGCTGAAGTGCTGTTTTTGAGATGATTCAAAACAGTCTTTAGCTCTGGCAAAGCATTAGCTTGGGAGGCAGTTTTTCAAAAGTGTATTGCAGTGGGCTGGGAAGGAGAAGTGTGCCCCAGCCATGCCTGCTGAGGGTGCTGGCAGCTCCTCACGCGCTGAGTTGATCGTCATGTGAACTGTATTATTGCTACACATCGTGCCTGAAATCTGTGGGCGCTCAGCTGCTGCCAGAGCAGCACTGTGATTCCAGATATACCTGCACCAAGCAGTGCCTAAATTGGTAGGTGTTGATATTGCTGTACACCAGCTGTGCCAGTACTTTTGGCCCAGCTGGCCCACATGCTGCGGCAGCACTGTTCATTGCAGCTAAGGCTGATATCCAAGAAGAACTGAGCCTTTCCCCTGAAGGGCTGACATGCCCTAAAAGGTAGGGACTGAAGCCTAACACCTTTCCTGGGGGCTTCAAAATGCTGCGTTGTCTGTGAGCTGGCTCTCTGCTTGGACATACTGAGATGTGCATGGCCAGCTCTGTGATAGTGGAGGGCAAATGAGGCAGGCGGGTGTAAGGATGTCCTGTAACACATCCATAGGTCTATATATGATTCCTAAAATGAGGTAGAACTTAATTTTAAAGGTGATAATGAGGTTGTGCATGAAAAGAGCAGGAAGTGGTGCTTGCTTGCCACTCAAGCTGAAGTCACAAGCTCCACAAGCTGACAGAAGGAAAAGACAGGAGAACTTTTTAGAGCTGTTTTTGGTATCTTCTCTTCTGGGCTTCCTTTCCAGGGGCACATTTCTGAGCAGTGGATTGGCTGTGTGTGTTTTTTTTGTTACTGACCTACAAATGTCACTTTGTGACATGGAAAATGTCCTAATGATCCTTATTGGGCAGGGAGCGTCTTTTGAGGACTCGCTTGCCTTGGGATAAAAACTCAATGGGGTTCAGATTTGCTTGCTCAGCAGTGAGGAGATTCAGCACAGGAGCATTTCTCTACAAACAGATCTCTGTTGCCAAAGTGTGCCCTGCTCTGAGTTAATCATATTTTAAGCTGGATACACCTCCCTATATTTGCAATGGGGTGCAGTGCACTGGAGCTGACAGCTCACACAATAGCTACATTTTCCTGGAAAATGCTATTCAATACAGCCCAGGAAACCATGCTCTGGACACGACACTGTTTGCTTTGAGAGATGGTTCAGGCCTTTAAACTGGTTCCTGATGTTGCAGATCTCTGTTCATAGTTGCAGTGGCATTCCTTATGTCTGCTACCCTTAAATGCCTGGAATTAGCTGCCGAATAACTTGAGTTAGGGTTAGGATGTGGGAGTACAGGTGTTTGGTGAGGAAGGGCTGAAGAGACAGTGTGAGTGGAGGGCTGGGCATCCTCCAGATTAAGCACAAACCATTCCTCTGCTGTTCATAACACCCGTATTGCCTTCAGAAGCTGGGGACTGTGGGAGAAAAATCACACCAGTGTGGGAAGAGGAGTGTGAGGTTCTCATGAAGCTCTGTGCATTCTTCTTCGAGAAGGTTGGGAGAGAAATTCCCACTGCGGTCCTAGATGCAGAGATTTTCAAGGGAGAGCAAAGCAACAAGGGGGAAGAGAACACATGAGAATGTGAGGGAATTTTTTTGTTTGTTTGTTTTTAACAGCTCATTTGAGTCAATGTGACCCAAAACAGAAGGCTCTGGCTCTAACACAAAATGGCTTATTCCCATGCTGCCAAAATGCATCCTTTTGCTGATGCTATCTACTGCTTCATGGCTCTTTTAAAGGCTGAAATGACAGAGAATTCTCTCCCACTGTATATGATTGCTAGGATGGCAGGCTGTTTGGTAGGCCTAAGCACCATAAGCACAGGTGCTTAGGTAAATATTGCCTCTTCCTTGTCTCAATCAATACCCATGCTGATCGCTTTGCAAATTGGTGTGCCTTGATGAGAGGAGAGGGTGCAGTTAGCTATTTCGCAGTCATTCTGGAATATCATTGTTTTTCTGATTGTTTTGTTTTTATGGGACTCTGGCCCGTATTCTGCTAATAACCCTGAAATTTTAAATAGTTAAATATAGTTGGCCAAATTCTTCCTTGGAGATCCCCATGTGGTTCCCATGGCATTGCTGAGAAACAAGAATGCATTTCTGAGGACAAGCTTAAACCCGACAGAGCCATTTCACTCCAGGCATAACACTGTTCAAAGTCAATGGAAGCATGATGTGAGCACATTGTCTTTATATTTTTACAAGTGCTTTTCTATATTCCTTTATTTCCAGGCTAGAATCCAAAAATGCAAATGCCGAAACTGCTGTTTTCTTCTTAACCCTTCTTATCAGCAAGCTGTGGATGCTTGGGGAGTAAAGCCTGGTGACAGTGGTTGTCACACAGGGAAGATGGGATTGTGTTCAGGACAGAGCAAGTTGAAGAAAGCTAAAGGTAGGAAAACTGGCTTGGATTTTTAGAGATGCTAAGGTTGCCTTAATGCGCTCCTCCTGAAGTTGGCTTATTGGCTTGACTTCCATAACAGCAGAGTGAAGCCAGCATGGAGTGCCTTAGCAGAATCTCTCTGTGCTCTGTTTCTGAGCAGTTAAAACCAATTTCCTCCCAGGTTAGCTGTCAGAGTTAAGCTGTAAGTACTGGTATCCCCATTCACTTGGCTAAAAACAAAAAGTGCCTGCTTTTCACAGTGTTTAACACAAGATTAGCAAGATTGGGCTGATATAAATAAGAAGCTCTGCAAGGAGAGACACAAAGTAGTGCTTGTCTGCTCCAGTTAGCTTGGCAGATAGCTAGGCTGGGTCACAGTGACTGCTGACAGCTTCCACCCTCCAAATTCTGTCTGCATTGCTGAGTTCTCACTGGTCTCTCTTGTCTGGGTATATTCGGGGCTTTTTGCATAGTTCTTTGTGCTGAGATGCTGTGAGAGCTTTCTGTGGCCACTTGTAAGACAATTTTTGCGTCTCTTAGGGAAGCTATAAAAAGGCTTTGGAAGGCTACCAGGATGGAAGCAATCGGGATGGGAGCAATTTGGACTGCTGAGAGGAAGCAGGGTATGGCTTCTCACACCCACGATAAAAATACGTCCAGACTTGGGCTGAGAGCTGCCTGCGTAGATGATAGGGGCATTTTATGCTAACTCCCAGGTCAGGCAGAATCCTGCATACATGCATTAGTTTTTTTTCTTTCTTTTGACTCCACTGAGGTATATTGGGAGCTATATTGGGAAAGCATTCTGGTGTCTGTGTGGTTCTGCTGTAAGAGCTGCGTAAGAAGAGCGAGCCTGAGATAAGTTGGTGCACATGGGTATGTACAAAGTGTCTGGGCATGTGCAGCAAGCCCTATTCTTGGCCATTAAAAAGTACTCTTGGCATATTCAGCTGTCTCCCCAGCTACTGGCAAGGTGACAGGAAAATTGGCCAGGCAGATTGCCAACTGGCTTGGTGGCAACATTTATTTAAGACTAATATTCCCTGTCAGGTTTATGTAGAAGCTAGAAATATCTACTTCCTGGGCTCTCCTCATCCGCTTCTCACTGTTTTGCTGCCTCTCTCTGTCCTATTTTCTGTCCATTTAAGGCAACCTTTGGCTATGGTGATTGTAACCTGCAGTTCCACAAGGCACATGAAAGCACCTTACTCAGCATTCAGACTGATACATGTAGCACAGGCTGTGCCCCAGGGGTGTCCCAGTCCCCCTGGCGGGGGGACTTGGAGCCAACAAGGAAGAAACATGAAGCTGAGTTCTGTAGTTCAGCTTCTGAAGGTGCAGCTTACAGTGCCATGTGGCTGTGTAAGTCCACTGTGCCTCCAGAAAGCTTTGGACAGAGAGCTCACAGCCTGTGTTAATTGTAGGACTGATGCAGCAGGAGGATGCACTGAGGCTCTCTTTCTGTAAAATCATCAACTTTTTGTTTTCCCTACCTTGAGAGGTTTCCTAGGTGAGGTGTGGATTCCCACAGGAAGGGTGTCAGGCTTCTGACAATGGGCTGCTGAGAGTAGTCAGGATTAGTGCCTGGGCCCTCAGGGACATGGGGACTATGGGCTGAACCCCTCCTCTGTGAGCTGTCCTGGGGGAGGCGGTGTCCTACTGAAGCCGTGGTGCTGCTCTGCTTGTCCCATGCAATTTCCATATTATTCAGCCTAAAGGCCTTCACAAAAATGCCAGAGATGCTCCTGTGACCTCTTTGCAGTGCATCCCAGAGCTCTACAATCTGATATTAATTACATCGAGGCTCTATATTAAAGCAGAGATTTGCCAAGTTACCATAGGGGTTTCAGTGCTGGATTCATATTAATTTAAAGAGGAACTGAATATTCCCTCAAGCAGCATTGGAAATCTTAACCTCATAAAAACAGAAAGATAGGAATTTTGCTGAATATGCCCTGCCCTGCTGGGAAGCTGTCCCCTACTTGCCTGTGTGAAGTGTGAACTACAGAGAAGGGCTGTCCACATTGCTTACTGTTTACTTAGTCCTTTTTCTTCTCTCTTGCCCTCACCACATTTAGACTCATCTTCTCTGCCTTTCTTGAGAAACCCAAAAGAGTTTTGGCACCTCCATACACAGAGCCTGATTCTCTCACCTGGTATAGCCCAGTGGTTTGTGCTGCTGCCAGCAGTCCTCTTGCAGTTTGGTCTCTCATATCACCTCTTGGCCTTTGCAGCTTGGGAGGACCTGGCTGTCAGTCTCACGAGTAAGCAGTGATGTGGCTTTGTCAGGGCTTCCCCAGGCCCTGCTCTTGCCCCTGGCCCCAGTGCTGTGGGGACAGGACCTGGCAATTTGGTCATTACTCAGCTTGGGACTCCAGTAGTGTTTACCCTTAGGGAAAAGCTGGTCCTTGCTGCTCCATAGCTCTCCTTACAGAGCTTCAGATTGGAGAAGTCTGTTTCTCAAGTTAAATATAGAGTAAAGGCACTTAAAGCTTACTTTCACCCTTAGACTGGGGTCTGTTTTCTTCGTGTTGGTGTGCAGCTGGCCTGGTGAGCATGCAAATGGCCCAGAAGGCAGTGGCCATTGCCTGTATACCTGAGCTGCACAGTGTTGGTGGCAATTCCAAGCTGCACTAAATTCCATTTCACTTATATCTACAAAAGCTGATGCAGTCAAATAAAGCTGTTCTGACAGCAACATTTAATAACCCTGCTGCTTGCAAAACCACAGACTCGCTGACAATGGATGTTTTTTTAGAAAGCTGAATTTTTACTGTCTTAGAACTAGATTTACAACCCAACCATCTATTGAGTACCTGTGTACACAGACAGCTACAAAAGGCAGTGAGGGAGAGCAGGGAGGGGAGAACTGTTGCCTGTTCCAGCAGACCAGCAGGAAAAGGCAGCAGCTTTTGTACGTCTTGGCACACTGAGATCAGCATGTGGTTAACTCTGTCCTGGGCGTGAGGAGGAGGGCGTGAGGTGAGGGGAAGCAGAGCCAGGGCATCTCTCCTCTCACAGCACTTCTGTTTCCTCTGCTGTGGAGGAAGGACAGGATACATGTTGCAGCATGTGGAGCTGTGCAAAGTCCAACCGGCTCTTCACAGAGCCTTGCTCTGTCCCTAACAGCCTCAATCCCTGACACATTGACTCCAGTGAAGAGGGTGGAAATGCCAGTAGCAGGGATATTTTTATGATGGATGTAAGTCCCTAAGGTGCCTTAGGCATTGGACTCACTTGAGAGGGTCACGGTGAATCAGGGCCCATTGCTGGGCTAATAATGAGACATCTGCATCTCATTCCTCCCCTGTGATTTTAGGAAACTAGTAGCAGGGAGGAATTTTGGTGCTCATTGCCTTGTTTCTCTTCTCTCTTCTGTTTTAGGCTGGGTATAGCCACCCTCATTCCTGCCTGAACAGATTAGGTGCTGTCACCACACAGTTGCATCCCCCCCTCGAGGTGGCTGTTTCAGTGATTCACGCCAGCCCAGAGGACTGCCTGCTTCTCATCTCATCAATTTGATGGAAGGAGGCAGTTGAACTCGTTGTTCATAGGATTACGAGGATGCCTGTCACAGCCTGCATGGCAGAAAGCTGTATTTGTAATTAATATCTGCACCAATGGCCTAACAGTTAGTCATCTCTCATTATTGTACAGGGATTCTCTTCAGCAGATTCGATGGCTGAGCCCATCCTTGCTCTGGTGGCCAACAGCCACTCGGTGGGCAGCAGCTATCCTTCCAGCTCCTGGGCTCAGGTGGCAGTGTGCTAGGTGAGCTGCACTCCAAGGAAGTGTTCCTCCTGTGGCTGAATGAGCTACCACTGCTCCTGTAGTAGCCCCCATTGCATTGCAGTCATGTTTCTCCTGTGTGTGACTGCAGCCTAGGGCTCAGGAGCTCCATGCCATTCTAACAGGAGGCCGTGGTCGGGGGGGTAGGCTCTTCTCAGTGGATTTTTTTAGGCCTTGTAAGCAATGTGTCATCACAGCAGTTCAGTACACACCTCTGCCTGCTTGGCGGCCTCTTGCTTTGAGAGGGCATTTCTTCTCCCAGTCACTTCTATGGCTCCTCTTTGCATTTACTCCTTATGCTGGGCTTTGGCTTGGACTGAGGGAAGTACTTTCTGTGGGCTTACAAAAAGTGTTTGCTGCTCTGGGATTTCAGGGGAGCTCAGCAATGTGGAGATGGGATGTGAGGCCTTACATGGAGTTCTAGAGCAAATCTTCCATAGGAATAGCCTTGAGAAAAGCATTTGCCAGTTAGTCCAGTCAGAATCACTCCAAAAGCTGAAGGCTCTAGTCACAAGAGACAAGTGAGGGACAGCCTTTACATTGCCTGGGGACTAGGGAGAGGAGGAAAAGCACGGTCAGACTTCCTGCAGGGCAGGGTGGCAGTTTGACAACAGGTTTACAGCAAGGTTCCTGTCGCAGTCTCAAACATGTCACCATTCTCAACCAACCCCTCTGTGCTTGTTTTCCCATCTCCCTCTCCTCTCCATTTAGACTGAGTACTTGAGGACAGCGGTTTTGTCTTCCTATTTTGAAAACACTTCATACATTCTTGGTGCTGAGTAAATTACTGCTTTGTTGCGTTAATTAGCTCAGGGCCCCCTTGCATGCGCAAGGCCAGATCATTATAACAGTTGGTTGATAGTGCAGTAGCACATTAATTTGGGACTCTCCAGCAAAGCTGTAGGCCTGCTGTGCAGGAGGCTGTGGGCAGGCAGGAGGGGTATGGCTGGAGGTGACTGTCAGGGAAAGGACTGATGGCAGCAAATGCTCCTTCACCTTTGGCTGAGGTCGATTGGCCAGTGTGAGCGAGCTCCCAATCCACATCTGTGTGCCCAGGGAGGCAGTGGGCTCACTTCCTCTGGAGCTACTCAAAAAACACATAGATGTTAGGGATGTGGTTCAGTGAGCAGTACTGGTGCAGGATTGGACAAGATGGTCTTACAGGTATTTTCTAACCTTAATAATTCTATGAGTGCACAGTTTGGTCTAAAGGCTTGATATGACTTGCCTGAGATGACACGGGTGTAAGCCCAAAGAATTTTGTTGCCCAGTCTTATGTTTTAACCACACAGTGTCTCTCCCCAGGACACTTGGATCCAGTAGGAAGCACGGCAGATGGAGCCAGGCAGCAGGTCCAGCTCCAGCTGGCAGGCAGGGAAAGGGCGAAGCGGCAGCACCAGTGACCTTGCTGATTTATTCATTAGACAGCGCTTAGAAGAAGGGGAGGATTGATTTGTCTGTCAAATGCAACACCAAACCATGCGGCCTGCAAGGGGAGGACTAATTGTGCTGCTGACACTGAGGCCAGTACTGACTTGCGCAGTCAAGCACCTTTTTATTACGTTTTGCTTTTAGTCAGCCCTTCTTCTTTTCATCTGTCCTATTATCTTGGCAATTTATTGATGTGAAACTGAATTTAAGTGGTTATTCTGCCTGTGAAAATGAGGACAAAAACAGTTGATACTGAATGCGATGAAATGTTGGATTAGTCTCTGCGTTACTGTGATTTGGAACCAGTTTGAAGCCACCTGGCTGTGCAAGCCACAGTGGCACCTCTCTGGCAGCAAAATGCCTTCAGGAGGCTGAGTCCCTTGTTCAAAAGCACTTTGTGAACTCTTAGGAAAAGTGTCCCAAAGTGCTCGTGATGATGTAGGCTCTTGATTCTTAATTTCAAAGGATTCTTCAATGCACCAAACTTCCTGCCTGCTGTTGAAATCACTGTTGGAGCAGCTATTCAGTTTTATTTCATTAAAAAAAAAAAAAGAAACAACCTTTCTGTAAATGCAGTGTGATCACTCTGAGGCTGCCGTTCTTGAAGACAAACAAGGGACAAATTTAAATTGCCTGTTTTCTGAGCTGCGCAGGCATTGGCAAGTCCACATAGCATGGTGCTGAGCAGACACGTTCCTGGCTGGGTTGCAGCACGGGGCAGACGTGAGCTCATGGCCCATGATACATCACACTGACATGCTGTGAGTTCACATCCTTGGCATGAAGCACTGGGTGCTCTCCCAGAGCTCTGGCTGCAGCCCTTGCAGGTTGGCAGGAGGAGCCCTGCTGGGGCTGCCTGCAGTCCTGCGCCTGGCCGTGGAGCAGCCCTGCTGCCAGTGGTGGTCTGCACTGAGTGTTCTCACCCAAGGCTCATGAGGGCACCTGCTTCTGCCTATGCTGCCTTTGACTAAATGCAGAGCACATTGGACCACGTGTTGGCACGGGTGGTATCATGGTGTTATTCTTCCTGCAGACACATGACCAGTCATGTATTTGATGAAGTCAGCTTTCTTTTTTCAAACTGCATTGTATCTTGCCTGGCAGCTTCACCTGCACTCCAGCAGAAGGCTTTGGCCTGTTCCCCACTGAGCTGAAGAGGTTTCAGTTCATGTGGGATACTTTTGTGAAGTTCATCTTTTGTTCAGTCCTGGATGGCTCCTCCTAATGGTTCTCAATCCAAGCCTGGCTGGCAATCTTTAAGGGTCATTACAGTCATTTGAAAGATTTCCAATGACTGCAATGGGTGCTGAGTCAAGCCTGCACCGAGGGCACAGAGGAATTCATTGTCCTTACTAATTTGGTTCTTGGATTCTCCCCCACTGCTCTGCTAAATGGACCTCAGCCCTGATCTTGAAGCAAGCACTTTGCAGAAATTTACACCCCTGCAGGCACAGAATAGCTCCTCCATTCACTTGCAGCATCTCTTTCCTTTGCAATTTCTGTTCCTCCTCCACAGTTTTTGCAGGCTGTTCATCCTCTAGTTGTGATGTGTGCCTCTCCTCCCCTGCTCTAGCTCCATCAGGCAGTAAACGTGATTCCATCTTGTGTTGCGAAAATAATCAGCTTTTAATTATCTAAAGGAAAGGAGTTTGTAAAAGCCCTTCAAAGCCCAGTGTCTTTGAGTCATGTTGCAAAAGAAAGGCAACGTGAGCCTGGCGGTTTGTGTGTTCACAGCAAGCTGTTCCTTTAAGCCACATATTACACCCTCCACCAGCATTTAGCCATGAACGAAAATGCAGCTGAGTGATTCCTGGGCTGTTCTGAAAGCAAAGAGGGATTAATTTCAGCACAAACTGAATGCCTTCCTCCCAGTTCCTTTCATCCCCACGGAGATAAATTGGGGATACTCTCAGCATGAGGGCAACGCAGTTGGAAAGCCAACTGTTCTGCAGCAAGATTTCAGAAAATCTCGTGGATTTGGTGCAGAGTACATCAGTGAAAGTAGTCAACTGCCTCCCAAAGGGTAAACCCCAACCCAGATTAGAGGGATGCTGCTTGCAGTTTGATTTGCTGCTTTCTGTCTCGCTGTACTGCTTTGGGGATTTTATAGGGACTAATGAATCAAGAACTCAACTTACCATCCTTAAGACTTCCTTCTCACTGTGATGCCCCTATGAAACAATAACAGTAAAGGCCTGTGAGAGATCTCTTGATGTCTCATCCATAGTGCCTTCAATTTACAGAGTCACTAAATAAGATACTTGCTAATAGATGTTTTTTGTGTCTCTTTCTTTAAGCTGTTTCCTTCTCCTTCATATTTCCTACCCAAAGCATCTATAAGACAAACTTTTGCATTTGTGTAGCACCTAGCAGTACAGAGGGGCTCTGGGAGAGCAGTGTATGCTGTCATGGGACCCTGTCCCTCTCCTGTGTCCCAGCATGAGTGTTCCAGTGGGTTGTGTTGTTGAATTAGTATAGAGGGCTATTTTTTGTCCTAAAAATTCCACCTCTACCTGCATGCCTCAGATATGACCCCCATGGGTGTCATAGCTGTAATCCAAGTAACAGATGAACATTTAAGGGGTAATTGCTACCTACTTCTTACAGATGAGCAAATCTTGTCACCCAAACCAGGCAGATAGTTCAGATAGTGACAGATCCAGCATCTCTAGTTGCTAGGTCATGTGTGTTTGACTAGGTCACACTTTCTATTAGAGTGGCCGTAAAGGCTTGAGTACAATTTCTTGGGGGGACTGCTCACATGGGAAATCCTGAATAACGGAATGTTTTCCAAATTCTCTGCACATGAGATGTGAGGAAGTTGAAAAAACTAAAGAAATAAAACTTTCCTACTAGCATCTTAAAAAGCCTGGCAATGGGTAAACCTTATAACAGGCCTGGAAAAATACCATGGAATCATAGACCAGCTGGAGCTGGGAGGTACCCGCAGGGATCAAGTCCAACCCCTAGATCCACATAGAACAGCTCCAAATTGAGATCATTGTCCAAGCACTTCTCGGACTCTGACAGGCTTGGTGCCATGACACCTTCCCTGGGGAGCCTGCTCCATGCCCAACCACCCCCTCACTGGAGAACCTTTTCCTAATACCCAGCCTCAACCTCCCCCCTTTCTTGAGGCTCCAAGAAGGCGGCACATCACTTCTTCTCGAGGTCTGGGGGGTGGGAAAGAAGGGCATACACAACCATCAGCCATCAAAAGCTCATTGCTGGGCTGATGTGCTCCTTTAGGGTGTCCACTCTCATGTCCAAGTTAATGGTGGGGGCAGAGGCTGTGATGCATACAGGGAGCTGGCTTTGTGCTCCTGCAATTCTGTTGCCCTGACTAGGACATCAGGAAGCCTCTGTGATGGCCACTGCGATGGTGGGATGCTTCTACCCCGAAGGGCAAACTTCGGAAAGTGTTTGCAGCCTGCCTTGCCTCATTTTCCTCTTTGTGAGATAAGAGGAGTGATTCTGAGCTACCATATGGCTGCGGCGGTATCTGGAAGAACAGATAACTGCACAGAGTGTTGTGAAGGGCAAAGCTCCTTTTATTTATTGATACTGATTGTACCAGTCAGTACACAGCTGTGTTCAACTGTGAAAGTCTTCCTACCTCTAGAGAGGCCCATTACTAAATCCTTGTCCACCATTCTGAGGACAAGAGGACCCTGGGGGTTAGGCAGTATCTCTCCCTGGTGGAGCTGTGTGCCGTCCACCTCTGTTAGCAGCTCATTGACATACTGCACACTGCTGCAGGCCTTACTGCAAGCCTGAGACTCGGGGAGAGCAGTGATGCGTTCAGCTGTCACGCTGGGACTCAGAGCCTTTACAAGTCAGATCATCTCTTGATCTTGAAAAGAGAAAAGTAACGAACCTCTTGAAGGAAGGTTGCTGTTTGTCCTGTTGCACTGCACGTTGTTTGGACACCAGTTAGAGGAGGCTGGAGTGAAAGCATAAACCTGTTGAATGAATAAATCGGCTTAGAGAGCTTTGTAGCGATTTATTCCGCTCTTCGGTCCTTTGGGCTTGTGTGCAGCTCATAAACGGGCTTATTATTCTATCATGATTCATAGCTTTGTGGCAGGAGCAGTGGGGATATGTGCCACCAGGGAAGAGAGGGTGGCTGCAGACGGAGCATTTCAAGTGGAGATCAGGCAGAGGTCACTCTGGAATGCGGGAGGAGAGGTGGAAGCAGGGCTGTCCCCTTAGCCAGCAAGCAAACAGCAGGGCTGATGGATGGCTGCAGACACGATGCAGCCAGTGCAGGAGGTGACCCTTCCCGATCAAGGCTTAATGTTGTCACTGCTTTTTGGCATTCATTCTGCAGAATTTAGAGATCTCCTAGTGGTGGGAAAATGCTTTATAAATCTCCTACCTGATAGGAAGCTTTGTGATGGTTACATATAGGCCATCTTGAGGGAGGCTTCAGTTCTCCCTTCCCCACCCTAGGGCTTCTCTATTCTACTTTGAACTTTCTACGAGCAATTTCAGCCTTTTCCACATCAGTGGCAGGTTTCTTACTGGGATATTTTGCCCTAGAATACACAGAAGCCTCTTATAAGCCCTTCCTGTTCCCTTAGCACATAAGACACATTGTCCTACTGGCAGTGCAGCACAGCTGGTTTATGCATATTGGGGGGCCCTCTGTCACTGGAGATTAATGCTGCAAACAGCAATGGCAGGCAGCCTGAAATGGAGCTTCAAGATGTCCCAGCCCATCATTGGTGTGTCTGATCTAATCTGTCAATCAGTCTCCTTGGCAAGCGAGGAACAGCCCAAGCCAGGCTGCCCAGCCAGATGCTGAGGTATGTTTGGTGTATCAGAGCTGTTGAGGAATAAAGGAGAAGCTTTGGCCTTGAGCACCTCTCTTTGTTTTTGCAGCACGAGGCTGAGCTTCGTCTGAAGGGGACAGTGTGCAGTTCTGCATGCAGAGATAGAGCAGATGTGCTGCTCAGTACATAGGTCAGAGGAGTTCAGTGCGTGTTGCCCATATGCAGTCCCTATGCTCAGTCATTCCCTTTCTTTTCATAGAGACCTCCTCAGCAAAGGCTTTGTGGCAGAGCCTGACAGCTGCTGGGGCAGCTGTGGATGTTCTCTCTACTGTGACCTTAGGAGGCCTCCTCCTGCACACTTCTCTCTGCCATTGCAGTGAGACTCCGGTCATCTGTGGGCGAATGCAGGAGCTGCTCTGAGAGGATGTATCCACAGTGACAGGGGACACAGGAAAGTGATAGAACACATGTTCTCATAGCGCTCACAGAGACACCATCCTCTGATTCTTCCATATGTTTTCCATGCAAGACTTAGGCTCTGGAAGTGCATTCATCTTGTACTGAACGATGAGGTGCAGATTGTTCTCTGCATGTGTACATTGCAGAAGTTTAGGCCGATCCTGTCCATGCTGAGGAATACAAATAAGCTGTGAGCAGAGCTGTGTGTGCTGGTGATGGGGTCACAGTCGATCAGCACACAGTGACTGCACTGGGGGAGAACAAGACCTGGGGCCCTTATATGGCCAACCACCTTCTGGCCAGGCCCTCTCTCACTGGTTCATAAAGGAGTTTGGGATGGCTGTCCTCCTGTACTCTCTTGGGTATTTAAGGAAATGGAGGTGAATGAAGGACTCCATAGATAGGAGCCCTTTTTGGTATGTGCTAAGAGTCAAATGGTTCACTGTGACCCCGTGGCTCTTGGTTGCAGTTCTTGGTGCGGTGCGATGGCTGAAAGATACAACAGGCAGTAGTGTGAGTAGTTTAGAGATGCAGGTGAGTTTGTGCCTTGTTTGAGTTAGCTGTGTGAGAGCAGCTGTACTGTGTGAGATAAGTGTATATCTGGCCAAGTATTCTTTCTCCCTCAGTGATAAATGGTGGATGCCTAAGGAAGAAGGCAGATGCAAGGCAAGCATGTTGTGGCACCTCCTTCGTGTGTGCTCTCCACCTCCAAAGGTTTTTTACTTCCTTAGTCAAGAGTAATTTCATTATATTCCATAGCTTTGGAGTTTCCTTCCTTGAATTTGTGCAGTCACTTCTTTCGCTTAGGAGAATTGATAGCATCCAGCACCCTGAAGCAAGGAGTTCCACTGCTCTCGTCTCGCTGGTGTCTAAATCACAAGGTTTCACTTTTAAAGCAAACCCAGTAAATCAAAGAGCTGGGGGTCACTGGGCAGCTTCTACTGATGCATCAGAAAACTGGGTTTCAATGGAAGTGTGAGTCAGCACGATATTGCCTGTAGCTTAGAAATGTTTTCAATACTCCTGGCACAAATATTTCTTTTAAAAAGGCTCCAGTTTGCATCTGCCCATGCTTTAGGACTTGGAGAGTGTGCTGAGGCTGGATCTGCAGATGGGCATTTCTGCAAAAGCCCGGGAACAGTAAGGCTAAGAAAGAGAACTGGTTTCTTTTTCGCCTTCACACGGGGCTAAAGTTACATGCAGTAGTGTGATCATAGATGCCAGGTGTAGGTAGCCTTCACCACCTGTGTAGTGTTACAGCAGCATCAGTGCAGAAACAGACATTGGTTATATGTTTGACAGGCTGTGTCACCATGTTTAATGGTGTTTTTTTTTTTTTTTTGCTGAAGGGAACTCTGAGTGGGAGAGCCTTGCAATGGGACAACAGTCAAGAGAACACCTGAACAGCAGAGCACTTTGGTAGCAGTGAGAAAAGTCAATATGGGTTCTGATAGCACAGCAGCACTCAGCAGGCTCATCGCTTTCTCTGACCTACAGTGCTGACATCCAAACTGAAAGGACTACGTTTAAGTGTCAGAGAGGTAGGAGAAACGTAGGATGAGGTGTCTTATGCATCGGGTGATTCTAGGAGTGCATTAGAGAGGCAAGAACTGACTCAAATTCTCCTGTGTTGGTCACATGCACAAGCCATGAGACTGTACTTTCAGAAATAGTTGGGAGCAAGCGGCCTCTGTCAGAGAGACGAGTCCAATTCAGGGTGCACACAGATTGATGCCATTTTGTCAGAGCTGCACCTGCTCGTGCCAGCTCGGAGGGTGGCCGAGGGCCAGACAGCACTTTGTTAATCAAATAGGAGATATGGAAGTGAGTTTGATTAAAGCTGAGAGACAAGATGTGAGGGAACGGTGGGAGGAACCACTCTGAGCCAGTGGAAAAGAAATCTGCTGGAAAAAAATTACGGGGAAGGATTTCTGCTGTTTGAATGGCTGAAAGTAATAAGAAAAGAAAAGCTCAGAGAAGGCTGCAGGTCTTTGGGAGATGTGATGGTTAGGGACAGCAGCAGGAGAACAGCCAAATCTTCTTGTCGTAACATTTCAGACCTGCTATGGGCAAGCATCGCTGCAACTTTTGTTAAGCATGATAATGCTAAATCCCAAAGACTTTGCCCAGCAGCTTAGGGGGGCAGAGAATAAATGAGGTCTGATTCTGGGATGTGCAGGCTGCTGTCTCTTGTGTGCCGAAGATCCTCCTGAATCAAGAGTTGGGGATTTGGCCCTATGCTGTGCAGTGCTCTCTGTGAACAGCTTATGCTGGATTATCACCATGCTCAGGGCTCTGTTCCCAGGGGATCCTGCAGGGAGCTGGCAGCCAGAAGACTCAAAGGGGACAGGGACCTCGTGTGGGTGGTGGGGCCAGAGCTGACTGGGTGGCAGTACAGCTTGTCAGGCTCTGTGATCACTGAGTCTCTGAACCCAAGGATGTGCTGCAGGAATCCTGCCTTACGCCCTTTCAGGACATGGGGAGAGATGGAGCTGCTGTGGTTTCTGGCAGCTGCCTTCCCGCAGCTCCAGCACTGCACATGCAGTTTATGTGATGTGAGCAGTGGAGCTGGTGGAGCCAGCATAGCCTGGTGGGCTTTGCTGCAGTCTTCTAAAGGGAAAATGTTTTTTTCTTTAAGGGACTCTGCTGTGGCATCAGCCCTCAAAACAGTTTTGCATGTCTTTTTAGTGAGACATATTCCCTCTGCTTGCTGAGATGGTTATAAGATGGTAAATGAGCAGTAGGGAAGGGAAGATACTCTGAATGGACTGAGAGAACAGCCACCTAACCTTTCTCTTCTTCTCAGGATGTGCATCGTTAAAGCCATTAGACTTAGACAAGGGAAAATATAGTCAGGGAGGGGGAACACAAACTGCATCAGAGGTTTGGGCAAACCATTTGAGACCCAATATGATTGAGTCACACTGAAGGGAGGTAAGATTCTGTCACGCGTGCCCGCTGTGGTGAGTATGAACAAACCCAGAACAGCTGGCTGTAGCATATGGAGCATCCAGAAGGGAACAAAGCTGAAATAATTCCCTTTCCTCTGCTCTTTGCTTATCCTGGCCCTGATTCAGGAGAGCATTGGGGATCATTCTCAACTTTAGGTCTGCACAGATTTCCATGATATTGAGTTTCAGTTTTACAATTGGCTTAATGAATTTTCTGTACAGATGCTTGTGCCTGAGTACCGTTGGGGTACAGCATCCCTTAATCACAGAGCCCGGAAAGGCTTTGGCTCTGCAGTGAGCATTGTCACTTCTGTGAAGCTCAGAAAGAATTCCAACCTGCAGGTGTTCACCTTGGTTCTGGGCAGGAGCTGGTCTGCAGATAGATCTTTATGAAGAAAGCAGGAAGAAATAAGAGACGGATCAATCTTGTCACTCACAGCTGGCGACTGGGCCACTTCTGGGCTGGTGGTATTTTTACTTTCCCTTAGAGCTGATCAGGTTTTAGGCTTTGAAAGGAAGCAGCTTCCCTCATCTGCATGCTCCGCTCATGGAAATGGCTGCTCAGGAAACTCAAAGGTGGCAGGTTTGCCTGAGCCTTCAGAATCAGGTAGAAATTATTTACTCTTTCATACTTATTTCCCATCACCATGAGAAGGTTTAGGGGCTGAAGGACACAAGTGGTAATGGAGTTCCATTGCCAGCACTGCTGTAGCAGCGTGGTGACAACGGAAAGTGGCATAAGCAACATATATACATGCGTGTCTGTGTATAAAGAGGTGAACGTGGCATAAGTGATTTCAGTCATCATTTCTGGCTTCAATACCTAGGAGGCTGGTTATCAGATGCTCTTAGCCAGCGATGCAGTGGTGGAATCAGGCGCTGTCTGTCCAAAACCAGTATAAAGAACAGAGGAATTCACAGGAAAGCTGCTTGCTTCTTGTAAAAACTATTCTCTGTGTGTGCATGTAAGTGTGTGTATGGGTTTTGCACTTGCCTCAGCATTTTTAGGTGGGCTGTGAAGCAAATTTCCTAAGCATTTGGCACCTCCTGCTATGCAAAGGCTGGCCTGAACATTTGTTAGGTTAGTGAATTCATCTTTGTGGTACCCTTTCAGCAAATGCCTCTTTTTAGATAAAAAGGTTTATTTGTGATTTGCAGAACTCTTTCAATCTATTGGCTCCTCTGATATCCTAAACCTATTAGTTCACCATCCATCCACAAAATTTTCCAGGAGAAAGCAGGCGAGACAAGAACTGAATTTCTAATAGAAGAAACAAAACAAAGAAAAACCACCAACAACAAGCAGGAGCCAAAATGAAATCAGCAAAGCAAAATCCTGCCCAAAGGTCTCGGGTTCCATTTTGAACTCAATAAGGAAGGGTATAAAAATACAGCTGTGCTTCTCCCTCCTCCCTGCACCTCCCTTTTAAGCGGAGCATACCTAATCACTGTCAGGCTCCCAGTGGCTGTACTGGGGCTGTACCCTTTAAGCAGCTTGTGAGCCCACAGGCAGAACTCACTGGAGAAGCAGCCTGAAAGCTGGAGCAGCTGTATTGCATGGTCATTTATAGCTGGTAAGTGCTGCTGCTTGGGACCCTGTGACTGTGGCCCCTAGGTCTCTTTGTGCTGTTGTTCAAAAGGCCAAAAGATGGGAGAAGAAACAGAGAACTAGGAACAGGAAAGATTTTTTCAGCAAACCTCAGCACTGGCATTACAACATCTTTCTCAGCTCATAGGCAGAAGCAAAGCAAAACGTGCTATTCTCAAAGGTACATTTCAGCTCCATTCAAATAGTCATTCTACACCAGGTTCTTTTAATATGGTCTCCATAAGTCTTTAACATTAACATTAAAAAGATAACGAGAACAGGCAAACAGACAAATCACAATGCCTAGCGCCCTGCTAAAACATGGGAGCAGCCCTCCTGCAAGAGTTTGACTTTCCTCACTGCTGGTCATTTACATTTTCATTTATGAAAAGGAGGAAAAATGAGCTGCCACCGCAGCACCTAAGCATAATGGAAAGGAAAAGCCTTGGTGCATTCCACACGAGGCTGTGCTGTCAGGCTGTGCAAGCAGGTCATAATGTGATTCCTTTCGTTCCGGCCCTAAGCCTGCCTTCCAGTTTGATCACAGAGCTCAGAAATATTTTTTACGTTTGATAATATCCCTGTTCTGCTCGACCACAACTTTCTGCTTTGTATTATTTTCTTTTTGCAGTGTTTTTGGTGATAGAACAACTCTATCCCTGCCAGTGCTGCTTGCATTGTTTCTATTAATAATTACCTTCATCACAGTAGTTATTAGAGGCCCCAACTGCTGCAGACTCGATGCATGTAAGAGGCAGTCTCTGCCTGAGGAGCTTAAGGTCTAAATAGGCAAGGCAGATAGTGGAAGTGTTATCAGTCTTATTTTTACAGAGAGCTTAAATGACCTGCCGAAGGTCACACAGAGAGTCTGTGGTGAAATCATGACTGGAATACAGATCTTCTATGTTTTATTCAAGCATCTAACCCAGGTTCCTGGCTAAGGAGGACATTTGTGAGGAGGCTGCCTGTGCACACGTGGGTCTGGGGGCAGTTCTGGGCCGCATACTGGATTTGCATGTGCCCTCCTGTTCGAAGCACGTCTGTGAGGAGCTTCAGGTGCTGTAGCAAATGCATGGGTGGCAGCAGCAGCTACACGTGCACGAGGCGCATGCTCACCTGGGGTGCGTGTCTCAGTGCAGTTCAAGGACAGAGCTCTCAACAAGGTGGCAGGAACTGCTGGTGTTCTTATGGAAGTGTTCACTATTCCTTGACTGTGCTACAGTAAGATCATCTAGATCATCCAACTCCCGACCTATCCCCTCCGTGCCCACCAACCATGTCCCTCAGTGCCACATCTACATTTTCTTGAATACCTCCAGGGCTGGTGACTGCAGGGTAATGCTTGGACATTCAGGAGATGGTGGTTGGGCTGCTGTTGGCTTGATGAAGAGTGCAGTCCCATGATGGCTGTGCCTAGCTGTGTGGGTCTTGATGCTCAGAAGCAGGTAAGCTAAGAACCTCAAACTGTACAAAAGCCAACATTTCAAAGTGTCGTTACAAAATACACATTTAGAATAATAAGAAAAAGATTGTGATGTGGTATCCACCAGGAGAAGTAACTGTCCTACAGAGCTCCCTTCTGTCAGAATGACCCTTGAGAAAGATGGAAATCCTTCCTCTAAGACCCTTTTGCAAGGTGAGGGAGATTGCATGGGCTGCATCTCTGCTATATCCGAGGGCAAGGAAATGGCTTCTCTTGTGCAGGGACAACCTGTGCTGTGTAGTGGCACTCTACCTTCGTGTTTGGCTGTGGGAATGCCTTACATTAGTTTTCATCACCATTTCCTGGAATCAAGGTACTGATCTTCGAGAATTAGCACAACCACCTTATTAGCTGATTGTTTTAGAGGCCATTTTCAAGAACTGCTCTTTTCCTTAACGTTTCCAGTCTGCTTTTCCGTTGCTTGCAAGTACAAAATTCCATTTCCCTAAGAGTCAATTTATGTCTAAACTATAATACTTATTAGCCATTTCAATGCATTCCGATGTGTCTTTGTTTTTTAGAATTATTTCATAAAACACTTTGCACGTATAATTGAAATTGACTTTAACTTGAAACTCAGAGTCAGTATTTCTGCAGTCTTTCTAAGTTTGTTTCTCAAGGAAAATATTATTCCTATGTCTGTGAAAGGAAGGAATGTGATGTATGCCACAAGTTAGAAGGATTGAGACTCAGAATTCAAACAACTTTGGCCAGTTTTGACTGTAGGACTGCTGAATTCTGCACTCAAAGTCCACGTTATCGAGTCTCTCTGTTTATGCTGCAGTCAGGGTCCAGCTCCACAAAGCTTTTTGACAAATTGTAGCCTTTGAGTAATTGTCATGGTTTCCTGAGAAGTCAACAGTGTTGGTTTTTTTTCAGTGGCTGGATTGGATTAAGGCAGTTTAGTTAATTGCAATGTGAAGGGAGACATTTGAGAGCTAATGCATACTGCTGAATGCAATTCCTTTTCTTCTTCTTCTTTTTTTTTTTTTTCTGGACACAATGTTTTCTTAGCTTAAAGTTGCATTTATAGCCAAATAATTTGTCTTCAGCTCCCCTTTGTAACTTACCTTTCAATTAATGTCTTTTGCCATTGTTTTAATTTTAAAGCTCTGCCATTAAAAAGCTTTTAGCACGCTGTGGCAGGCCCATAAGTGGCCTGGAGTTCTGAAAGTGCCTCCTGGTGCTGAAAGAGCTTAAAAATTGCTGCAGAACGACCCCGTCCTCTTTTGCTGCACCAAACTCACACCAGAACTCTAGGAACATTAAAAAAATCTTTTCAAATGTAGTTTATAGAAATGCCCTGTGGGAATGCTGGAAAGATTAGGCCGAAAGATTTAAAACTCAGGAATGCAGCCTTCTTGATGAAGGGATGGTGCATCCAGAAGCATACTTGCCATATGAGTTATTCTTGTATTCCATTAGCCTAGGGAAATATAACTCCCCATACAAATGCTTATAAACATTACCAATTACAAGTGGAGACACTTTGCCAATATTTAAATAATTTCATTACAGTAAATCTTTAACTTTTGAAAATACTCCGAATGAAATTTTCAGTGCTGCTTTCCAAGTAATGAAGAAGACAATGGGCTGCTTCCTTTTCAACGTTGTAGCTGAAAATGATTATTGAATATTTTGATATTTCCAAAATTTGTAGCATCGGAGACAGCAAATAAAATTGTCCTTCTCCAGAACGTCTTTGTTTCCTGTACTGAAAAAGAAGTTAATATATTTTTGTCAATAAACAAAGATTTTGCCTTATGAAGATGCAGCGTTTTAGCTATGGGTTAATCTCGTAGAAGCAGCGTTATTTAATTTGCCACTGATTCAAGAGATCTGTGCAGACAGCTCTGAGTAGTGCTGTTCTGTGCCGCTGTGGTTTCACAGGAGCCACTTTGTTACTTTCTGCATTTCCATCCAATAACTGTTTTCTGAAACGTTGTTCTTCGAAGCCGTTCTGTAGCAGTCCTCTAGTGCCTGTTTGCATGCTGCCTTGCTCATGGCAGACTGTCAGGTCCCACTGAGAAACATTTTCTGCAAACCCTGTTGTGAGTTTGCTTACAATTATAGCTCCCTTCAATGCAAAATCATTTATCCAGTCATCTTGGAAAATACTGAATCTCCCGCAGTTGTACCTCCAGCTATTGCTAAGAAGCTGCCATTGACACTGGGGTTGTTACCAGAGCAGGAGAACACAAGGAAATAGCTGCTGGTGTTGGGTTTGATTTCAGATCTCATCCTGGTTAGTGGGTCTGCAACCCACAGACACTGGGACTTGCACAGACAGAAACTAGGCCATGATAAGTATAGGGAGGCATCATCTGCACAGATCAGCAGGCTCAGAAAATCCAGTATTCTGGGTGAGCTTCTCTTGTACAAGTGTCTGTAGCCTGTCCGCTTGTCTTTTGGATCCTAGTGGCAGTGAGACCCTTTCCATCTAAAATTTCTAAAGGCCATTAGGGTCCGTTGCTCTTGAAGATGCTACAGAAGTGTGAAGTGCTGCTGCTTGAAATCACTTACCAACACTCCACCTCAAATAAGAAGTCATTCTGGGGAGGTGAAGCAGTCTTTCTGCAGCTGCCTGGAGTCACTGCAGGCTGCCTCAGGGAAGTGAGTATCTGAAGAGCCTTTCTCAGCCATTTCCAGTCCTCCAGCTCTCACTCAGTGATATCCTCCATTCTCAAGCTGTCACCTCACTGCAGGCCTGGAGAGAGAGCACTTGCTTTCTCTGAAGGAAACCTTCCAGCTCCTCTCTCCCCCAGTCCCAGCCCAGGTGAGCTCCAAAGAGCTGCAGGGCAATGGGGCTACAAAACAAGAACAGAGCTCTGGGGTGAAGTCACACCAAACTGCCCTCCCTGCTTTCCTTTCCAGCCTGTGGGCTGCTGTGGGATTAGCACAAGATCAAGAAAATGTTTCTCCCTTTCTCATCAGACATGCATGGATAAATTTTTGTTACAAGTTTGGATTTGTTCGGTTTGAACTCTTGACTAACCCCCCACTTTTTTTTTCCCCATATTTACTTTGATTCAACCTTTTCTTTACTGTAGTTATAAATGGATGAAAAAAGGCTGTTTTCAAGAAGCAGGGATGCTGAGCTACCCGCTGCTTTGGAATTAGTTGGAGGGAGTGAAAGTATGCCTAGTACTGCGTGTGCTTCTGCTGTATTGGAAAATGGATCAAACATGCACCAGGGCTGATTTCAAAGTGCTTGCAATGCAGGCAAAACTTCTATATGCCCATATGTGCCATCATTAATACCAAACAAATCCAACGGTAGGCAAAGAACTTTAGGAATCTCCCACAGGAAGTGGTTTATACCCTGGTTTTTGGAGTCCACAGCAAACAGGGACTACTGGTAAAATTCAGAATTGCTTATCACAAAGTCAAACAGCTCAAACAATACTCTGGGGCAGAATCACTCACTCCAACAAACATGAGTACGAAATGCCCAGGCATATACTGGTACTTCAGCTGCCACAAGGCAGACTCCCGTGGGCTTTGCTTGTCTGTTGTGGAGGTGCTGCAAATGTGCAGCATCCCCTGAGTTCTCTTGCTCCAGCAGGAGGTCCCTGGTGAGCAGAGAGAAGAGGACAAGGATGTTTGAAACCTTTTCCACCCGGCCTTGCCTAAGGCACTGTTTCTGAAGCATGTAGGTGTCAGTTGGATTTCTGTGTTGTTGGCAGCGTTTAAAATGGAGGCCCATGCCCAGAGCAGCTGCTGCTTCTGCAAGTCAGGAGTCAGGAAGGGCACGATTCATCGCCAAAGCGATATTGTGCCTGGCTCTGCTCCCTCGCACCCACAAGTATGAAAAGTGAACCAAACTCTTCTCGCAGCAGAAGGAGGTTGCACAGCTGAGACCTCCCCTGAATTCTCCCCTGGTTGCAATGAAAAGCAGAAGTGCAAACCCCTCCCAGAGCAGGGGGCTGCAGTGGGCACCTACTGGAATGTTAAGAGGGAAAGAGAGGACAGTTTTCTTGCTGATGCAATGCTGCTTTGCTCAGGGGACCATATTATTGCTGTTATTTATTATTTATGCTCTGCCGAAGGTGTGCAGGGTACTTTATAGGCACAGTTTGAAAAAGAGCCGTGTCCGGTCCCACTGGATGCTGGGCTGCTGCTGGCAGATGCAGAGGGGCAGGCTGGAGGGGAAGGGCAGGCTGAAGAGGCCACTTCTCCCTGCACCACACTGCAGAGGTCTCTTAGTGGTGCCAGGGTGCTCTCTGGGCCCGAGGTGGGCTTGGCTGGGGAGCTTGGGGTGGCTTTGTCACCACTTTGCACTGTTGTTGGCTGGTGGTGTTTGCAAGGGCATGTACCCTGTTTGATATGCATTCGGAGTCTGGCAGCAGTGGGAATGAGTGAACAATAAAAGTGCTGCTGTCACAGCCCAGTTTTTTGTTTTTTTGTTTTTTGTTTTTTTTTTTTTTTTTACAGATTCCCAGCCATCTGCTGCCTCACCAGCTGCTCTCGGTGCAGGATGAAACTTATCTCAATTCAGGAACCTGGGCCTCAGGCAGAGGGGTGGAAGGAAATCGCTGACCTCACAAGCGCTGTCTGCAGGATGCGCGCCCAGACTGGGTAAAAGCTCTAGAGGGATGGGGAGTGAAAAGGGGGAATGGGTGAAAGAAATGAAGATAAAACTCACAGGCAGCCTCTTGTTGATCCCTTGGAAAATGTTGACCGAAGAGAAGTGCTGACCTGGGGCAGTGTGAGGGGGCCTGGGTAGGCCCCAGGGCTGGCTCAGATGGAGGTCTGCCGCCTCCTTTAGCCATCATTAGGTTGACAGAAGAGAAGACATTCATCCAAGGCTGCAGAGGATGTGTGAGATCCCTTGCTGTGGTGCTGCAACCATCCCCGTTTGCTTTGAGGCCATATCTACTGGGGAAGGGGAGTGGAGCTTGGTGGCAATGGAACTGGCAGTGGTGGAGGGAAAGAAGGGAAGTCTGCCTTAAAGGCAACTCAGCAGCTACCTGCAGACAGGGAATGGAGAGACAGCTGTTGGAAATGTGTGGGGTGAGAGGCCCCAGGGAGTCTGACTGCCAAGGAAAGGAGCATACATTACTTGCTGTCTTTGAGGCATCTAGTTGAGCATTTCCTAATTTCATTAAGTCTGATTTTTATAATCCCCTTGGGGTTGAAGCAGCTGACTGGAACGCTCTTCACTCCTGTCCCCTGATCCCTCCAGTGCCTGTCTCCAGAAACAGCGGTGGTGCTGGACCAGGTGAGGAGGAAGCAGCAGGTTGGCCACGTGAGCCGACAGGGAGTGACCAGGTTCCATCCTTCATTTCCAGAGAGCTCCTCTGCTTTGCGTGTGCCACTTCAGACTGCTCAGAGCACCCTCCTCCTGCTTTTATGCGTTTTCCAATTAAATTTCCTCCATGAGGAGGAGAGAGGCACTCTGAATCCATTAGCATTAGTAATTATGCAAACGCTTCGGGGAGTTGACTGCCCATCATTACATATAATTAATGTTTCTGGTTATGAATGGAGGGTTTGTTACTTTTTTCTCCTTTTTGTGCTGGAATAGGGCGGGGTAGAGGTGCAAGGGGGTGATGTTACTGTATTTAATTTGCATAATCAGAAGGCCTGATTGGGTATGCATGAGGGTAGGGGCCGGGGGGAACCTTCTCCCGTGCACACTCTATTAAGCTGGTGGGAAAATTCAGGAGGGAGATGCAGAATGCAAAGCAAGGGTGAGTGCAGCACAGTGACTGCAGACAGCAAGAGGCTCAGGTTTATGCAATGCCACCATCACAGACAGGGAGGGAGGGAGCTTTGGGCTCACATGGCTATGCGCAGTGCCCTGTGCTTAGCCCATCGTTTTACTTCACTTGATTGTTTGAAATGACCTAGGGATTCTGTATCCAGATTATACTCCTGGCTTTTATTTGAGGATACTCACTGAAGCCACAATGTGCAGATTCCAAATGTGTGTGTGCACCAGGTAGCACAGAGCTGGACTTCAGATTCTCCAGATTGCTCCACTCTCTACCTCAAACTTATCCCCAATCTTTCTCCCCCAGCTCCTGGACATAGGCAGTCTATCACTGGACTCAAGGCTTTCTTTTTTAAGTGACAGCTGTTATGTTCTCTCACTACTCCACAGAAAGCATATATAAACCATGGTTTTGCCTACTGGAGGATTTATGGAAACATACCTAGTGAAGGGACCTGCAGGAGTGGGGAGAAGGTCCTGGAGTCAGCATTTAGTTATTGAGACAATGCCATGGGAGGGCAGAAAGGTTCTCAAAATAGGGAGAGATGAAGCAGTTGTCTGTGCAGTGTGGATCAGGTTGTCCAGAGATTGTCTCAGTCAAAAAAGAATGAGGGACAGCAGTTGCTCAGACAGAGTCTGATGCTTGAAGTCCCACGCTGTTCGAAGTACTGTGTCCTGTTTTATGTCTATCTTTATTTTCTGACTGATTACAATCTGCTGCTTGCTGTGCAGACGTTGGAAATTGGACGAATCTCTTGTGGTATCTCCCACTTTGGTCAGCACAAGCAGAGTGTTTCCCCAGTGGTGCAGTGGAGAAAGACTTGGATCATCCCTGTTTGTCCCATGCAGTGGTTCATCAGATGTTTCTAGAGAAGGTATGGAGAAAATTGGCTTTGTTTCCCAGCATGTTACCCCAGAGCTTGTAGAAACGTGAGTCAGATTCCCAACACTTTTCAGTAACCTTTGGAAGAAGTGGAGGACACACATAGGAAATAAACCACACAAGACAAACCAGAGGAAAAAAAAAACCACACCGCTATTTCTGTGTAAATGTTTATTGATATGCATTTGTATATATGGTTTTAAAACAAAAGATCAGTAGGGAAACCTGAAGTTCATTGCATGCCTTTCAAAAAGAAAAAAATCAGCCTCTTTATAATAGGCCACTCTGAGAGGACACCAGCTTTATTCTGAAAAATGACTTCTGGCGGAGGGAACTTGAGGCACAACTGGATTCTGTTTTTGTTGAGGTTTTGTTCTCTCTAACTGAAAGTTGCTTTAGAGATTTGTAGTTCTGAGGTTCATGTTGTTCATTATTTTGTAAAGTGTTTATACATTTGGTCTGCTGCTTGAGGAAACCACTGGGGAAGACTCTCTGTAAGTAGAAGCACCTGTAAAATCTCCAGTGTACACAAAACCAAAAGATCTGATTTGCTTAGACCACAAACTTTTCTGAAGGATGAGAAAGGTCTCAGTGCTGATTGGGAAGGTGAAATCCCAGAAGGCACTCACTAGAAATGGAGTGGAGGTCTTGGGGAATTATTTGACAAATAACCACAGTAAAATCATAGTGTAGCAGCACATAGTGCTTCTCTTATGTGGTAGGGAGGAAACTTTCTGCCTGTGAAATGGGAAGATGTCAATAGCTCTGCTTTGTTCTCAGCTTCTGTGATGTCCTTCCTTCAACAAACCATGCACTGGGGCACCCAGACTGCAGTGAGTAGCAGCCTTGCTGGTGGAAAGAAGATGCTGGATCCCATGGAAAGCAAGGTGAGCTCAACCTTTTAAGGGAGTCCATTGGCTCAAGCCTCAGTTTGTGTTCCCCGTGATCAGAGCTTATCCCAGTGCGGTACCAGACAAAGCTGTGCTGTACCTCAGAGTGGAGGTGACTAGGTAAGGACCTTGTTATTCCCCAGAGCCAGTACTGAGGTCAGGAATGCTAAAGGAAAGGAAGACAGAAACAATTGTCAAAGCAGGAGAGAGAGTACAGTGAGAATAGGGACAGCCTGCAGTCAAATAACTGCTGTTGCATACTGTGTCTCAGCACACAGGGGGATGCTGGATGTGAACGTATTCTGTAACCATTGTCCTGAAGGACCTCAACCTGCAAGAACAGGGTCCAGCACACCTACCCTTCCATAGGGTGTCAGTCTCTTGTAACAGGCTGCTCTGTGTTTGCTGAAGTTAACAGCTGATGGAAGAGCTTGAAGATGTCACTGAAAAATTCTGTGGGAAAAGGCTTAGAACAAGGTTCCCTCTGAACTGTGCTCAACAGCATCTCCGCAGGGATCACATCACTGCCATGTGTAGCCTTGGCATTTTCTGTCTTTCCCTTCCCTTTCTCTTTTTTGGGGGTGGGTTAGGATGTGTATGTGCAGCAGTGACACGTACAGAGGCACACATGGGTACACATACACACAGCGCTTGCATACACAGGCACTTGAGATTGCTAAAGGCAGAAGTTAAATCCCACATCAAAGCAGAGAGCTATTGGAGCAGCACTGTTCAAAGGCACCAGCTTCCTTCCTGGGAAAGACAGATTGTCACTTTGATTAAGAGATTTTAACAAGAGAGAAAAGAAGAGAGGGAATGAAAGAAAGGAGGAGAGAAAAGTGAGAGTTTTCATTTATACTTTTTCTCCCCTTTGGCCATCCAAATAAAGTTTTGGTTTGATGAAAAAAAGACCCCAATTTAAAATAAGTTTAATGTAACAATGAATTATTTAAGGCAGAAGAAAATACAAGCTGCTGCCTAAAAAAAAAATAGAAAAAGCTATTATTGAAATGTCAGAACAAATACCCAGCTTGATCTGCATTAATATGATAAATACTAATATATTCATTTCCCTGGTGCTTCTGGGCTTGCAGAGGTACATCTGCAGTGCCTTGCTTATGGTAATCAGGTTGCAGCTTCAAAGGGAGGCATGCAAGGTATTCTGGGTGATGTTGTGCAAGCTGCTGTTAGAGACCTTGTGGTTCATCACAGTAGAGTTGAGAACTGAGCAGGGATCTGCTGGAAGATCTCCTGATTGCTGCAGGAAAATGAAAGTCTTATCTTATTCGCTGGTGGACCACCAGTCATGGGACAATACTGGTGCCTGGATGTTGTCATTTTGCTGTAATGAAAGAGTGAGATGGAGAAAGCAATGAGCTTTGTGTCTTGTGTCTCCATATCCTAATTCCTACTGTCTCCTATAGCTGGGAATAGGTGCCATGGGTGAGCTGCAGAGCACAGCTGCAAGCCAACCAGCATCTCAGTTTCCTCTTCTAGAGTCTCACAGTAAATAATTCAGGAATGATTTAGTGATGCTGATAGTTTAAAGCTTCAAGAAACTTCATGTGGTTTTGGAGTCTAGCAATCTGGGAACTGCAAGTAGAATGTCTCCAGCAGGGACCAGTGTTGCCTTCTCCTAGGCATCATCTCTACTCACCCTGTACTTCTTATCTTTTGGATGAGAAGCAGGGAGAGGAGGGGAGAGGTGGGAAACACGTTTGAAGAGAGGAGGTATAATACAGTTACCATATGTGAACCTATCAAAGAGTCAAGGTGTTTTGCCATTGTCAGGAGATGTTTGGTTAGGTTTTTACCTTCTCGATCAAGTCTTCTTCTCGATCAGATCATCTCAGATATACTTGGTTAATACACTGCTAATCTACTCTGCATTCCTTCCCTGGTAAAACTGGTTGTGTGCCACAATAAGCTGTTATCTCATGAGACATTGAGCTCTTCCTAACAGTGAACATCTAGATTGCAAGTTGAAGTGTGGCTTTGTAAGCTGGTCCTGCTCCTGCCTCAAGGGAGGAGTCATTGCACCCAGAGGTGTTCAGCTGATTGTGTTGCCTGGAACTTCCAGGTGGATGAAAGGAATTCATCTAAAGCCTGGATAAAGCTAGAGACCTGCAGAAGCTGTGCCTGCCAGTCTGTTGGAGTAATCTGGACTTACTTGAGAAGCTCCTCTTCTGTGTGTGTGTTCCTCTATGAAATGCTCCAGTTCCCAAGGAACGCTAATGTGCTTTTCCAGTAGATTTTACTCACAAATGCAAGAGAGTTTGAGTCCATCTGCTTCTGGCCCTCTTTCCCTCCATTGCCTAAATTCGAATGTTTAATGCTGGCTTTTGGGCACATGTGTGCTGTGCCCCAGCTACAGACCAGTGCCTCAATTAAAAGATGCATATGCTTTATTATTTATACTTTTTTTTTTTTTTCCTGGAGATGCTCCACAGTGTTTGCAGTTTGCTGGAAACCCCCAGCGACAGCCCCAGGCCTTGAACTTTAGAAGGCAAACTCTCCCAGTGGCCATTTTCAATCCATTCACTGGAAAAATGTGATTACTTCTTATTTATTGAAGTTAAGTATTCCTGCTTGTAGCCACCATGGCATTAAAGTAAAATGCTCGGCATTTAAGGCGATGAATGCAGAGACACAAGGCTAAACGCAGTGCATAAAATCTTTATGGCGCTGTAAAACAGACGCCGGGAATATTTTCAAATACTGTGTTGTGAGTCAAGCTGGGTCCCCCTCTGCCAGGCAGCCTGCCCTGGGTGCCCTTGAGGCTGTGCCCACAGCGTGTTGGCCCGCAGAGAGGAAGGGAGCTGGGGAACAGGAAGCTGTCTGCTTCCTGGCATGCGCTGCTCTTGCCAAGGCTGGCCTTGGCCGTGCTTGGTGGCTGTTGCTGCATCAGTTCAGGTCTGGGGGGTAAACAGACATTGCTGCTATCAGCTCTGATTGCTTCCGAGCAGCTTTCTTCAGTGTCAGCCTCAGATAAACAGAGCTCCAGAGGAAATCAGTTCAGAGTGAGTTTTGTCAGCTTCAAAAGAGATTCATTCCTAGAGTTGTCAGTCACAGGAGACTGATGGCTGAGATTGCTGAGGGAAGCAAGGCCTGTAGGCATTAAAACAGATACTGTTGCTGGAACTCAGGGTTTAAAGACAAGATTTAATCTGGGCTGTGGGTTTGTGCAAACTCACTCCCCCTTCTGCTTTCTCACATGTAAGGTCTGATTCCCACGGGCACACTCAGCTTCCTATGCTCCATGAGCCAACATTTTGTTGGCTTTCTGATCATGAGCCTGACACCAAGCACCATGCTAAGCATGAGGGTTGGGCTCCTGACCTTGTTCTCTGTGGTGTCATGGCCAGGCTGTGTCCTCACCCGTGAATGTATGCAGGAAAGCTCTCAGCAATGTGAGCACCTCCTGTCCCTGGGGAGCGTGGCTGGAAACCCTGGGAGCCAGAGTCACAATTTGCTCAGCTCAGCCTGTCTGCAAGGAGACCCAGCTGATATCTTGGGGCAGCGTGGCACAATCCAGACTGGCTGTGCCACCTCCAGATGACCTTCTCCCAAGCTTCTCACAGGGGCTGGTCTTAATTCTGGTTGCTCCAAAACTGTATCAAATGTGGAGTGCCATTTTGCAAGCTTGGCTCTTGGTAGAAACTACTGTGTGCCCATTGGGAATGCCCCTACCCATCTGCAGTAAAGTTATGAGGACTGCTTTACATCTTTGCCCTCCCTTGATTGCTTTGGATGCTTCATTGCTGCAGAGGTTCCTGTCCCACATCCAGGCCTCCTCCCTCCTCCCCCGCTGCCGCCTCTTCCATCCATTCGGTGAGCGTCTCTTGCTTCTAACATATGGTCAGAGCATATTCTCAGCAATGCAGACACTTCTGCTTCTTCACTTCAGCAGCAGCAGTAACTGTTGAACGGGAAATCTGTCGTTTAACTCGGCCGTTTGCAGTCGTTGAAGAGAAGTAATTACAATAGCCTTAATTGGCTGACTGCAGAGCCGCTGCCCGAGTAGTAATAAATAGTGCATGCTTAGGAGCTGGATGAGGTGTAACCATCCAGGGTTCCTCCTCTTCTTCTTCCAGTGTTCCTGTTCACACAGGAGGCTAACAGGGGTGTTGGGCTGCTGCTTTAAAGACCCAGCCCTTCATACAAGGGAGATGCCGGTCAGCAGAGACTCAGAGATGTTTCCTGAAGCTCTCTCACAGGATCCTGGCAGGGCAAGCTCTTGGCAGCTCTACCGCTGCCTGCCTCTGCCTGGGTCCCCTGCCTTCCCCTTCTCCTGCTGCTGCCAGGCTATAGCAGGGCGTTTTTTCATTAGCAGTGATGCAGGCAGAGCAGGGCCAATTACTCACTGCTTTATGCTTGCTGGAAAACCCACCCAGGACTGGTAATAGCCATTAAGTGAGGGTGCAGCTTTAACTACGTGCCATTACATTAAGTTTCAAGTTGATATATGGCCAGAGCAAATTGAATTCCTGCTGCTATCCCGTCTGACATTTGTTACATTACAATGCCTGCTCTTTTGTTTTTGAGTCAATAGCTGCTGCTTTCGAGAAATATGGATTATTAGAATTTATAGCCCGTCCTACGCGTCTTTTCAAACACTCATATCCTTTTATCATTTCGTTTTGTTGTTATTCTGCCCAGCACAGTTTGTATTTCTTCAGGTTTTAGCACCTGGGACTCTTGATACTTGTGCTAAATCAATACCCTTTGTCCTCATTGCTTTAATATACACAACCATTTGCGTGATGCATGAATTGCGGTGGGTTTTCTGCCTGCGATAGTCATTTACTCCTCCTGCCCAGGCATTCCTTCCCCTGCTGCACGCAGGTCGTGCTTTGCAGTAAATACTATACACCATTTGAGTTCCTTTAGTGTGGATTTGCAGGCAGCTGGCTGCACTGGGAATGTGGTTTGCAGGCTCCTTAGCAGGCGGGTGTTACAGGTGTGACAGTATGCCAGTGCCTCGTGGAAAGTGCTGAGTTTAAAGAACTGGCTTTTTGCTTTTAGAAAATCCATGCTTTATTATTACAGCCACACCTTTTCTTAAAGGTAGCAATAACAGGCTAAAGAAGACCTCCGTGCTTTCATTCAGTGCCTCCTGGTCAGTAGCAGCTGATGCTTCTCAAACTTCTGTGCGTTTCAGTGTGACGGTATGTGGGGTTGGGGCCGGATGGCTCAGAGCTCAGCTGTGGCCCATCGCTGTATGGCAGGGCACCTGGTGGCACCCCATGGCTGCAGCACAGCCTGCCCCGTGCCCGTGGTGCTGCCCAGAGCTGTGCCAGCCATCCCACCACATGCTGCCTGGCCCCACATCAGCCTCAGCGCCTGCGAGGTGACAATTTAGCGAAGCGCCATTTCCAAGAATGATGAGTGCGATTTGGAACGTCTCATTGAAACACAGGGCAAATCCTTCATCCCCAGAGGGAGATGCGTTAAATGCTGCCTTGGAATTAATCTGAGGAGCATGAATCTCCCACACCGTGCTGGGGGGGCACTGCCAGCCCTCCTTTGTCTCCGCGTTCTCTTCTGAACTCTTCTGGTTCACCACTGCCATCACTGCTCTTCGGGGCTCTCTCTCACTGTCCTATCTGTGAAAAATGGGATGTTGGCCCTCTCCAGAGCCAGGGCACCCCCTGATATTCTCCATAAGCAAGGGGAGCGATTTGCTGCTGGGCTGCATGAACCCAAGGCAGGGCTAGTACAGCACGGAGGGGTGGCTAGGCCTCGCTGCTCCAAAGCAATGCTGCCAGCACCCAGCAGCACAGTGGGACCTGCCCCCTGGCTTCAGGGCAGACGGGAGGCAGCCCAGCATCCGACCTTGGCTGAAGGTTTTTCCATGAGTTTCAATCCTCCCCTAATTCCCTTTATCTTCCCAGCGGGGCCTTTGCCATCAAACACCATTGTGGTCCCCACAAGTGTCAGGAGGTCCTTCAGGATGCTACCGGTGCAGGGGGCACATTTCTGAATGCTCCTTGGAACATAAATGCTCTCAAATATAAAGATTATTTACATTCCCAAACAAAGCTGCCAAACACTTTTTAAATGCGCTAACGGTGCCTCTCTCTTTCCGCTGTGCTTGCTGATAAAGGGCCATAAACAAGCCTGACACATTTATAATAACCTTTTTCTCCTCCCTCTCCCCTGATCTCTCCTCTTCCTCTCTTGCCTCTCTTGCAGGCTGCATCGGGTAATTTTTTATTCTCTTGCCATTAGCTGGGATATATTGTTTGATAGGGGGAAATAAAATGTTGAATCTCTTTTTATTTTTGCTTTTATTTTTATTTTTATTTTCTTGTTCTAGCAGCAGCTGTTTCAAATGCCAACAGTGGATGTTTAGTTTTAAAATTTTGTTTCCCCTGCTTTTTTTTTTTTTTTCCTCTTCATCTCCTTCCCTTTTCCCGTGTCTCCCTTCTAAAAGGTCATCTTAAACGATGCAAGGATACGTGCTTTTGCAGGTTGTTTTTATCACTTACTGGCCTATTCCAAAGGCCATTTAGTCTTCTAGGCAAAGGTTGTAGCTTTCAGTCTCCCCTTCCCATTTACAAAGGAAAAACGGATGTTTTATCTCTAGATATATAAATTAGGTATAGATATAGATATAAACCAAAATGCTAACCCATCTAGAATAAAAGATCCTTGTAATTTCTTTGTCTCCAGGCTGAAGAGGTCTCAGGTTCACCTTTTGTCATGTTGTCTGTTCCTTTTAAAGATATTGATGGAAGTGCCAGATCTAACGATTCCTTCTCCATCCTGTATTGATGGTGCCGTAGAAAGGCTGGCTTGCTGGAGATGAAAGGCAGCACAGAGCAGTGTGGGTACGCACCGTTCCTTCAGGGCTGCTCGTGTAGCTCGTTCTGTTCTGCAGCCCGTGGCTGTGGGAGAGGCTTGGCATGCATGGGCTGAAGGGCACAACCCGGGGCCTGTGCTGGTGGAGGTGTGTGTTTCTGGAGCAGTTGGGCTGGCCCTGGGTTTGCAGTCCTCAATTTTGTGATAGTACAGCATGTATTTGCTTTGTCTTCTCTTGAAACAGTGGCCAGAAGGAGAGAGGGCATGTGGTAAGCCTGGTTTGGAATTGCTTGTATCCTGGAAGAGCAGTGAAGCCCTGGTGAGCTTGGCACCACTGCTGATGTAGGGTGAGCCTTGCTGCAGGGACACCATGAGCAGGAAACCTGGCAAAGCTGTGGCAACTGAGTGACTGTTCCTGAAAGTGTTGTCTGAAACACCACTAGGATAGGCTGAAGATTTCCCTCACCTCTCCCCACTTTGCCTTGCTTATGTGGGGTGCATGTGAGGCAAGGGTTTCTCTGTGCATGTAAATGTCAAATGAGAGCCAGAGCACCGCCAGG
Organism: Phasianus colchicus; assembly: GCF_987193195.1. Taxonomy (NCBI): domain Eukaryota; kingdom Metazoa; phylum Chordata; class Aves; order Galliformes; family Phasianidae; genus Phasianus; species Phasianus colchicus. The sequence goes on along the minus strand of NC_143447.1, from coordinate 3,166,496 downwards.
GAGTAATGATGGCATATGGGCCTTGGATGGAACCACCTGCAGTCTTTCAGATCACAGTGAAGGAGAGGGCTTTTTTTTTTTGGATGAACTGATCCCACAGCCCATTAAGCCCTCCAGGTGACCTTTGCTTTTGTCAGTGATTGAAGAAAGTGAAAGTAGGGGTTAACAAACACAAGACAGGTCACAAGGTATTTGCAGTGCAGGGAAAGCCAGGACCATTTCCACTTAGATACCACCCCAGCCCTCTAAATCTGATCTGCCAATGGGGCTGAGATCCTGGGAAGAGTTACTTGCTCTTTGCAAGAAAGGTGGAACTTAAAGGGACAGGGCCATAAACATCCACAAATGCAGAGCACAAATTTGATGAGCAGATAAAAACTCAAATTCTTTCTTTTCCTGAACACATTAAGGCTTCACAACCAGCCCAGAGAGTAAAATATAGCTGGCAGTATCTAATTTTCCAAGTTTATCCGAGCCAATTCTGGGCAGCACAAGCTCACTTGGTGCAATCCTCCTAGAAATGTTATGAAATAAAGCTGTCAGGGCCTGCTGCTTGGATGCTCCCTTGTAACTGGGGTGTCCTGGGTGCCAACAAGCCGGGGACAGAGCATTCTGGCAAGCTTAGCTCAAAGTCACTTATAATCCTGTGCTTCTGATCAGGAATGATGGACTGGGGTGGCAGGGGCAGTGAGGGGGCCGTGCAGATAGCTGAGTTAGTTCTTCCAATGGCTCTCTTAGCTCTGCCACTCCAGCCATGTGCCCAGAGGAGGCTGAAGTGCTTCCTGATCAGTTCCACGGCACAGCCCAGCTTGCTGCCACCCAGTGATTCCATTTCTATTGCTGCGACAGGCCTCAGCACTGTGTCACATTGTTCTCTATGGCCCTGGCTGGAGCTGTGCTGAGCAGGCCTGTGCTAGACATCCTGAGGCTTACATCAGGAGCAGGGCTGACTCCGGCTGAAAAATGAGGAAGGGATGAAGTGTCCTCTCCAGTATGACACAAAGCCCTCATCACCTGAGCCATTTTCCAGCGTATTAATATTCATTTTTCACTAATGCGAGATGAATACATTTAAATGTTTGGCCAGAGCACATTCGTCATTTTTATGTCATACTCACAGAATGCATCAGTGTGATATATTGTGTATTTTACCATAATAGTAGACAATACAGCTCAGTATTTCATTAGGACAAGTAGCGAGAATGAGGCAAGGAGACAGCGCTGCTGGACAAGGGGTGAGCTCAGGAAAACAGAAATAAATTAGAACATATTAATCTGGAGCGAGGAGTCATTTCACAGCTAAATTAAAAGCAGCAGCCATCACCTCTTGTTGAGTTGCCCTATTAGGCTTCCTGGGAAAGGCCTGGCCAGCAGCTTCTTGTGGCTGTAGCCTCAGATGCAATAAGTGCAGCCATGTCAGTCGTGCCGGTGGCAGTGTCTTTGCCAAGGGTGTGATGGTGCCTGGGGCTGCACAAGGCTGGAAGAGCAGGGATGGTGCAGGCAGCTCCCAGGTGTGCCATGGGACCACCAACGTGACCGGTGACTGGTGAAGATGTGGTTACTAAACAGGCTTTTCCCTGTGGCTTTCTTTGGTCCCGTGTTTTGCCCCAATGCTGATGTTTGGTAATTTAGACCGGAGGGATCTGCAGAGTTGCTGCAAAGGAGAGTTCAAAAATCAATGGACGTTAGAAAGGGTCAAATGATGCCATAAAGAGATTAACGGCAGCACAGAGAGATAATATTCCCCTGACTGCAGAGCTGGCCCTGAGAGTTTTATGACAGGGATAGAAAAGGGCAGAGGCAGCCCCACACCTCTGTCCCTGCCTGACTTCTCCCCCTTCTAAAAGCTCAAGGCTGTCTGGGAAGAAAAGGGCCAGGACAGCTGGGGCAGTGAGAAGGGCTCAGCTACAGGGATGGCAATGAGAGGAGACAGGCAGGTGGGTTGTGCCATGCCTGATGAATTCTTCTAATCCAGACAAACTGCAGCTTCCTCAACAGTCCCTGCTAAATCATCCAGGTGGAAGTGGCTTGCTCAGCAATCAGCTGCAGGTTTAAAGCACGAAGTGCAGGGTTTAGGAGGGTGCCTTGGCTGAGCAGGGGGAAGGGGCTCAGCATGTCAGGCAGGCAGGAGCCCAGGGCTGGGGGCTCTGCTGTAGGCATCCTGGCGAGCTGGCAAGGGGCTCTGTGGTGGGGAGAGCATGGGAAAAGAGGGACTGGGTTTGGGGCTGCACCTCACTGCCTGGAAGAGTCGTGTTAATGGTCCAGAAAGGAAAAGGAGGTGGCTAAGTCTTGGGAAAAGTTGACCTTGATCCACTGCCCTTTAAAGCTATGAAGGCATCTGTTTGCATGAAGAGACAGCTGCCGTTTTATGTGGGAGCATTTGAGTCAACATGTGATAAGAGGAGCGCACATGCTGAGCTTTCTGTTGTCGTTTTGGGGGTGGCTCCTGGCCAGCAGTAGCAGCTCACAGTCTGTTTTTCCCCAGGAGGAGCCTGCTGTGACTCTCTTGTCCTTGCCCGGAAGGATGCTTTTCTCTCCTGCTTCCTTGCCAAATGTAGCAGAGACCCTGGTGGCCATGGAGAGGCCTGGCCACACTTAGGGGAGCACTGGGGCACAACAGGGAGTCCAAATTGCTCCAGCTGTTCCTGCTGCCAGGGCAGAGCAGCCGGGAGACCCAAGCAGGTCTTAAAGACTCAGGCACAGACCAGCAGTGGCACCTCTGGCTTTCATTTATCTTCTCCTTGTCCGCAATGAAAGCAGCATTTTGCTGACAGGCTTTAAATTTCCTGATGCATGTGCTGGCTTTGCTTTTTGCCGTATTGTTTCTTCCCTCTCTCTCTCTGTTCCTCGTTACCGTTGTGCCACTTTATGTTTCTTCCTCTCTCTGTACTTCTGCAGAAGTGCTTTCCTCTTGCTCTGCCCCCTCTCCATTTCTCCCTGGTGCTGCTGCTGCCGACCCGCTCCCTCCCAGTGCCATGCTGGGCTAGCTGCTGGTCTGGCCTCGCTCCCACTTTGTTGTCTGGCCTCACACCCCGGTGACAGCAGATGAGAGAGCGGGGTGCTGCCACTGGATTTCTATGCTTGCTTCCGTCAGTGCTTCCTGCAGAGCCTGGGCGATTATTATCTCTGTAAACGACTGAAAGAAGTACAGTGATAAAAGGATTAAGCCAGACATATTTTATTTTATTTATTTATATCTTGCTGTTCCTCCTCCCATCCCCCTTAGCAAGCTGTGGAGCATATTGTGCTGCAGCTGCTGCTGCTGATCCAGGGAAGAGTGGTGATGTGGGACTGGGGGAAGGCACGGGGTGGGCTGGGAGCAGGCAAGGAGCAGAGGCACGTGCTTGGGCAGGGGGTGCTTATGAGCCCTGGTTCATAGTGCGTTGGGCTGAAGCAGGAGAGACAGATCCCACAGCAAGAGGGCTGCAAGTGCAGCCAAGGTAACTTGCCCTTTTCCTTGGTAAGATGTCTCCTTTTGATTTCCCCTCTTCAAGAAAGTGACTGAGAGCCCACAGAAATGGGATCTGAACCTGGAGCTGCTCAGAGACTTGCTTGAGTCCGTTACAGATCTGAAGGGTGGCCCAAGTGTCTCCAGACAGCAGCTGTTGCATAGAGGCCCCATGTGCTGTCCTCACTTGCCTGGGGTCCACAGGCACGCTGCAGTGGCACAGCACTGTTTCCTGGAGCAGATCCCATCAGACTGTTCCCTGCAGCAGATCCCTGCAGATGCTCCTGGAAGCAGCCTATTCCCAGCTGAAGTTTATTTCAGGTCTCTTTGTGCGTCTGTTAAATAAGCGACAGCCCACAGACTCGTACAGACAACCCAGTCCTGTCTAGGAACTCACAAAGCCCTGCCTGCATCTGTGGCCTCCAGATTTTCATCATAAGGGCTGTTGTTGTGGGTAGCTGGTGAGACTTTCAGCCCTCCTGATGGCATCAGAGTTGGATGAGGAATAAAGCAAGACAGAGGCTCAGAGATGCACGAGGCGATTTACCCAGAATGTTTGGGTTTTGATATTGCAGCTTTCTCCCAGCTCCTTGGCATGGAGGGTACAGTGCCTGATTGCAAGCACTTACTGGATTGAGCCCTAGAGGAACAAAACTGGAGATTATATTCCTGACAGGGAGTCCTCTCCAACACTCATTTGTACCGAGGTTGTATCTGTTCTAGTAAATATAACAAGCCAGCATCCATCCTCTGGTCCTGACGGGGAGTGGTGTGGTGTGGTTTGTGCTGATACAACTAAACTTTGGCATCTCTCATGCAGTTCACTGCTGACAGCCCCTGGCTCATGCCATCCCCTGAACTGTGTCCAAGGCTGTCTGGGAGACTGGTGGCTGCTGTGGGCCAGGGAGCATGTGGGCAGTTAAATGTCTTGGATGACCATGACACGGTGCCTGAAGCCAGCGCCTTGGTCCTGTTTTAGTTACCAATATAGATCTCTCCCGTGATGCTCTCAGAATAAAAGGAGATTCAGAGCCCGGCAGGCAGGCATCCTCTGGAGTGCTGATCACTAGCAGAGTGGGGCTGTGGCAACAGGGAGCAGGAATGGGATGAAGTTGGAAGGGAGTGAGGGAATCTGGATGGAGAGGGAGGAGTGGTTTGTGTCAGGCTGGGAAGCCTCAGTAAGCAGGAGCAGAGTCAGGAGGACCCTCTCAGTCTTTTTTTTTCTCTATAGCTTCTGTGCTGGAATGATTGCACAGCCTATATCAGCGGGAGGAACTTGGCACCCTCCATCTCGCTGAGTGCTGTGTGGAGACAAATCAGCTGCTATATTTGTATGACTAAAGAGACCCAGGAGCACAATCGTTCAGGAAGTGAAACAAAACGATGGCAGCATTTGGGCCAATACCTTCAGCAGTCCTAGGAATATCAGTGCTCTTCGGGCAGATGAAGTAGCAGCTAAAGCTACCCAACGTGATGTTGTGTTCCTCTGCCCCCTGGGACCATGAACTAGCCCTGAAGGGACGGCAGCTGTGCATCAATACTCCTGCAGGAAGCTCTCTCCCCCGAGGCAGCATTGCAGATATTTGCCTGAGAGGAATATGGTGGCAGGAGGCTCTTTCCTTAAATCCTGCAGTTTGTTCTGCCCTGTGTTGCAGCTACAAAGCAGTTGATGTTTGCTGGGTTGTTGTGCTTTCTGACATCAGCCTTCATCACTAAACCTAGATTACTAAACCTAGTGTTAAAGGACATTTCTTTGGCTTTATGATCAGCAACAGAAGCCATAGATGTGATGTAACTCACCAGCATGTCTTCTGTTAAAGACAGTAATGTGTTTTTCCCTGTTATCACCTCCTCTAGTAGCCCAGGAGCTCAAGATGTAGAGGTACACTGCCTTCACAGTCCCACAGGTAGGCAGAAGCAACGATTCTGTATTTCAAGCAAGGTATCTGGGAGATGAAGTTACATCAGAAGGGTCCTTCATGGCATCCCATCTGTCCCTGGGGAATACAAACCAGGTGAGGATGCCGTTCCTCACTGGAAGGACACCTGAGAGATGGGCGCTATCTCACAGCCTGATACAACTCCACCTGAAGTCAGTTGTCCCCAGGCAGGCTTCTGCTATTGTGGCTCTTTCCCACAAACCCCTGTCCACATTTGTTTTTGTCTGTCATTGTCTGCTCCTCCATTTCTACCTTTCCTTCCACCTGTGCCCACAACGAGCAGGGCAATCCAGCATGGCCCAGTTTAATATTCCACAGATCCTCCTGGGCTGATAAATGAGAACAAGAGAGGGAAAAAGGGGTGGGAGCCTGGTGCATGGGGGGGATATAAAGCCCTGAGCCTGTATTCAGAGCAGCAGAGATAACAATAAGCGAGAATAATAGTCTAACAAGTCGGAAATGTCACACGCGATCTGGTGCCATTAACACAACATGGATCTGAAATATCACATAATTAGTTTTGTGCCTGTTGTTCTGGCTTGGAGAGAAAAAAAATATTAAAGGGAAGAGATCTGGGGGGGGCAGAGAGGGGAGTGCCAGCAAAGTGAACTCATAAAAGGGCAAAGCCTACAGCATCTAATGTTTTTGGAATAATATAATGAAGCTCTATCTCCTTACCCATGTTTGAGGCAGAGATTTTATCTGGCGGTATGGGATAAAAAGAAATGAGAACTTGAAAAGGGTAGATAAAATTGTGATTGATCTCTCTAGGACTGCCTTGCCTCCTTTCAGGCAAGCTTGTGGGCCTTATGAATTGCTCTACCACCGAGACACATGATCCCACCCCTTCCCACACCACCTTGGTAAAAGATGAAAAACTCAATATTTTCAAGGCTTTTTTTCTGCATCTCTTCATTACCTAGTGCCCAAACCCACGTTTAAAGGCTATGAAATGACTCAGAAGCTGTTTGTCCCCAGGGAGTATGCCTAACGTCCATGCATTCCAGGGACCTCTGCTGCTGCTGCTGAGCCGTGTGAGTCCCCATGCCTTCACATGTGCTGCTCGGAAGGGAGGCTTGCTCCGAGCACAGAGCTCCCAGCAGAAGGGCACTTCTCTTGTACGTTCCATTTTAAGTGCTCCTTTTCCACATGCGTTTCTTTCTTTGCAAAAAGCCCATTCACTCTGGTGATCGGTGGGACAGGAACAGCAAACCCTTTGCTCCTTCCTCCAAGTTGGAATGGCTTACATTGAATCAAGTGTGGATTTTTTACCTGCTCTGGCAGAGATTTCCCTTCTCCAGGCCATGGCCCTTATGAGGCTGGTGGATGCCTTGGTCCTGCTCGTGCAGACAGGCACTAATCACCCTTTGGTTCTTTTCCAGCAGTGTTAGGGGAGAAGCCAAAGGACCCGGCATGCAGACGCAGGCCCTGGATCTGTGAGGTTGTCCCAGGACTGGTTTGGGAGGGCAGGTCGCCCACGGTGCTCCTTTCCTTGGTCTCTCCCAGTCCTGGTGAATACAGAACGGAGGAGATGTGCTACACGTAGATTTGGGTACAGGTAACAAAGCCTCCTGTCAGTTTGCTATGTGCCAATTGCTAATCACTTTTAAACATATTCTGGGAAACAGGTACTGTAAAGCAAAAGCTACGCTCCTGTGCCAAAGACACGGATTGCTCTGTCCAACTTCTGTCTCTGGAGAGTGCCTGTAGAATGGGGATTCAATTAATTCGGTCCCGGCGGATCCATCACTTTGCCCACTAACGGCCAGGAAGTGACAGCGAGTGCGACAGGAATGTTGATCTATTGCTCGCTGCTCTGGCCAGCCGTGGCAGGAGGCTGCTGTCACCGTGCTGCTGTCAGCTCGAGAGCCAGAGCCCTTCGCACATGAAATAGAGGGTTTGCAGAGGGCTGGGACACAGCTGCCTCTGGGGTGGAGCAGAGCAGCGATTAAGCAGCAATCCACACTCCACCTTCACGTGGGAAGCAAAAAGTATTTCTGCATGTTGTTAAGGCTGAACAGAAGCGATAAACATTAGGGCTGGGAAAGAAGCGAGCTTCTCTCTTGTCAAGAAGGTCTGCAGCATCAGTTCTTCCTTCAGCTTTGAAGTGAACGTTACAAATTCTGATGAAGCATATGTTCTTCCAAAATTAAACATTTCATTTCTATTTCAGCTTTTGCAGCTTGCCAGTAATTTTGAAACACAAAAACAATGATTTTGTTTGGAAAAGTCATTTTTAACAAGGCATTTTAAAATGCTTTGTTTCGTTTTAAAAAATTGAATGACGATTGAACAGTCTACATGATATTAGTATTTTCTGAAATGTCTTGATTTAAATGAAAATTGATTTTTCTTGGTGGAAAGCAGTGCTTTGATGAAAGTTTTTTTCTCTGTACTAGTAAGACAGGCAAGGTCTGTATTATGTATTGGCCTCTATTCAGAGAGTGAGACATCTGCTACTGCAGGGGGCAGAGGGAAGCCTGCAGGAACGATGCTATCAAAAAGGCCTTAAGCACAACTCTCTTGTCATTTGTCCATGTAAATAATTAAATTTCTTCAAGCAGTTTGCAGGGAATTTTATCAGAATGTTGCAAGTTGACTTAGGGCTAAGGCTTTTCCTTCTTCCTTTCTGTGATGCTCTTTGCAGAGCTGCCACACCTCCAGGAGGATGTGCACCCATTGCACAGTGCCCCAAGCTGCCACACACTGGGAGCAACCCCTGGAGCTGCTTTCCCTTTTGGGGTTTTCAGGGTCTCCAGCACTAGAAATAGGCTGCAAGATGTGCTTGCTGGTGTCCCAGGTGATGTGTCTCAAAGAATTAAAGAAAAGGAAGTGTAACATTATCCATCTGGCTGGCAGCCCTTTGAGGAGCGGCTCTTTCCTCCTGTAGCTGTGAGGATTAGAAGCAGCCCATCTTCTTCAGCAGATCCAGGCAGGCAGGTTAAGTGCTGTGCCTAAGACTCCAGGATCTGAGGGCAGGCAATTCCCTGAACTCACAAAATCATGACTTGGCAAAACCGTGTTAGCTGCAGAGCTGTTCGTGCTCTTAACCTGTATTTCTCCTAGGCCAATTATGCTGAGCTTCTACTGAGGGCTATAATGGCTGGGCACACTCCCTTGAACCAATGATGTAGGTGGATGGAGAAGACGAGCGGCCTGCTAATGAGGAAATGGCTGCTTGCTAGTAATGCATAGCTAATGACCCCTGTCTCCAGCAGTCCACAACCAGGCGGAACAAAAAATCTATTTCCACCAAGTGCTTCATTACCATTTTGCTACACTCTGATGAACAGCTTGGTTTGGTGGGGAGAGAAGGAAGAGTGATGTGGCTGGGATGTGGCTGTTGGAAGGAGAAGTAGCATGGCTTTCCTGCTTCAGCCTGGCCCAGCCCCTCAGCCTCTCTGGGCATTGCATGGGGTTGTGATACATGCTGTGGGAAACAAGGGAGTGCCAAAATGGAGAGGGTTCAGAGCTGGGTGTCTGTCACCTCTTCAGCCTCCTGTAGGCTAACACCCTTCTGGGCCTGGGAAAGGAATGGGAGGTAGGACGGAGCTCTGAGAAGCAGGTAAACCCCAGGGTAAAAGGTTTGTAGTCACTGTTGATCCTTGGCTGTTGAAACCAGTGCCAGATGCCGGCAGGCCTGGGCTGTGCTATGAGCACAGTGAAGGCAACAGGTTGAGTCCCCATGTGCCAAAGCTCAGGTGTGTGAGGCTGCATTGGCTTCTCTAAAATGATTGGGTTTGTTCTGTGTTTCTCAGTTTCCTGGGGTGTGAGGGTGGGCAGAGGATAGGTGGGCAGGGCAGAAAAATCTGCTGAAGGATTTCTTCCTATCATCAGGGTAAACTCTTGTCGTGCAGCTCCTGCACCTCTCCCCTCACGTTTGGAATTAAAAATACATTTCTGGACACGTTAGTGAGCAATTCAGGCTTTCTGCACTACAGAGCCCATCTTCTGACCAGGTCCTGTGACACCTACTCATGTCAGTTGATTTGGCCTCACTGGGCTGCTGTGGTTGGTAAAATGTATTGAGATGCTTCCAAGATGGTAAAGAAATACGAATGGTTGCTGTTAGGCTAATTTATTACTATTTAGCAGAGAACAAATACATTTTAAAAGGATAATGGCAAATTAAAAATCCTATTAAGCAAATTTGCTTACCTAGTACTTAGTAACAACTTGGGCTTAGATCCCACAGTCATTTAAATGCATGCAAAACTTTACACAAATATGCGGGCCCAGAGAAATCTTGAATCTCAGCGGGATCGAGAACATGGATATTAAGTATGAAATAATTATTAACCCTGCTGCCAAATTAGTCTTTCACTCTTGGCACCACTAGTCTCCCGACTCTCTGCTTTTGCTTGGAAAATGAAAATCGATGGGGTCAGGTTTACTTCTGTTTCTAGTCAGCGTCAATTCAGTAACCTCAATGCAGAGCTGGTTTTGCAAGAGAGTGTGGTATCGATCCTGTTTCTGATCTGCAGCTCTTGACATCACAGAGAAACCTGTGCTAGCCTGGGAGGCTGCTCTTGTCTGTACCACTGGGTTGGGAGGGCTGTGCTCACTTTCTGACTAGGGTCTGTGAGATGAGTTGCTGTGCCCCAAGGCACAGTGCAGGGAGCTGTCTGGCTGCTGTTGGCCAGTGTGATGGGCCGTGCTACCACGAGCTGGCTAGCCAGGGGCAGCCAAAAGCTGGATTTGCTATGGAAAGGTCACTCTGAAACTTTGCTGTCTTTGGCTGACCCTCAGGTGTGCCACCACCCCACACAGCTCGGTGTCATCTGCAAACTGCTGAGGGTGCCCCCCGTGCCACTGCCAGTGTCATTGATGAAGAAATCAAAGAGCACCGGTGCCAGGGCTGACCCCTGAGGGACACCACTCATCACTGATCTCCACCCGGCCCCTGAGCCATTGACCACCACTCTCTGGGTACAATCTCACAGCCAGTTCCTCGTCCACTGAACAGTCCACGCATCAAATCCATCTTTCCAGTTCTGAGAGAGGGGTGCTGTGGGAGACTGTGTCAAAGGCCTTACTGAAATCCAGGTAGATGACATCAGAGGCTGTTGTTATGCCATCATAGAAGGGCGCTGTGTTGCTAAGGAGGACCTGCCCTTGATAGTTGTCTCATAGCAGGTCCCCCTCTTTCATGTGCCACAGCATAGCTTCCAGGAGGATCTGCTCCATGATACTGCCCAGCACAGAGGAGAGGCTGACAGGTCAGTAGTGCCTGGATTGTCCTCTCTACCCTTCTTAAAAACAGGTGTGAGATTGCCTGTATTCCAGCTTACCTTTCGGGTCTGCCCAGCAGCAGCTCAGCTGTGTATGATTCCCTTGTTTTTGAATGAAGGGCAAACAAATTTAAAACTCCATGAATGATTAGAAATCAGTCTAGCTTTTCTTCACTTTCTAGTTTGTATTGTAAATCAAAGCCGTAATCTTTCCATGCTTCTGGGTCAGAGATTGGCATTTCGTTATCATCAGCTGCAGCTTTCATGTGTTTCTGGTGCAGATAGGAGCTGCCCTTTTACCAATGTGTTTTGCTGATGCGGTTGTGTGTGGGTTTGCTCTTGGCATGGGGTAAGCATCACAGAGATGGCCAGGCTGCAGAGAGCTGCCACACTGAGACCCAGCACTTCGGTGGACGCACAAGAGTTGTCCCTCTGCATCTGGCAGCACAGGTGACAGGGCAGCCAGCTCTGCCTGCCCACGCAGCCGTGGGCCCGTCCCCCAGGAGTGCTCATTACCAGCTCTTCATTAGCAGCTGATGTGCTGAGGAAGGCCTGCAGGGAGGCTGGAGGCAGTGCTAGCTCCAGGCACCGCTGGGGAGTGCCTGTGCTGTCCGTGTTCCCAACTTGAGGTGCTGGTGAGCCCTGTGCGTGTTCTTGTTGGAAATGACATGTGCTATAATTCCTCTGGCAAAAAGTATACTGTGAGTGTGTTCCTCAGGAACAGTGGGGAGTTCAGACGGTGGCTTTTGGAAATGCTTCCTCGCTATTTGTGCAATCACTTCTATTTCTGTGAAAATGCAGCTTCTGTGAGCACCCTAAAGTTGAGCTGAATTTGAGAGTTTGTTTCAGTTGAGGTGTAATTCTACTAGTCAAAGCTCCATTTCAGACTGACCACGTTTCCCTGGAACTAATCCTTTCTTTTGCATATGAAGTTCTTGAGACTGATGTTTTGATGTGCTGATATAGGAGCAGTGCTTTGCAGTTGGGGCCCACCAGAAGGCTGTGTGGAAGGGAACTGGGCTCATTCAGCAGCGAGGGATTCATCCAGGTGTGCCTGTGTATTTGTTACATAGAATCATCATAGAATGGCTCAGGTTGGAAGGGACATCAAGGATCACCAATCTCCAACCCCCCTGCCACGTGCTCGGCTGCCAACCCAGTGCCCCATCCAACCTGGCCTTGAACAGCCCCAGGGATGGGGCATGCACAGCCTCTCTGGGCAGCCTGTTCCAGACATGCTGGTGGTCACTGCCTTCCAATTAAACAGCAGTGACCTTCCAGTCAAGGAGTAGAAGGGTCCCACGGCAGAGCAGGAGTAACTAGTGAGAAGCGTGCATCAGCACTCCTTTCCACAGTGCAATTCTTATCTAAATGCAGGGGTGCTGGGTTGCTCTAATGGCAACAGCGTGTCTGACTCGAGTTGTGATTGAATTTGGTACAAATCAGCGCATACAAAGGAGGCATTTTGATGCATAAGTAACGTCTTTCTGTGAGAAGGAGACTCCTCTTCTATTTTTATTTTGCCACAAGCATCTTTGTGGATTGTAGCATGCTTTTATTGTGATAAATCTGTTGGGCAAATATTCTTCCAAACAGGCTTTTCATCTTCCCTGACAGCGGGAGGTCCTACCCTCAGTGTGTGGGGAAGTGGGAGCTGCTGGTGCCTGGGCGTCCTCGGCCTGGTGCTGCTGTGAGTCATGCCTTGCCCTTGTCATTCCCCTGCTTCCTGAGCTGCTCGCTCATCTTTCTGAGCGCAGGATGTGGCTGGCTTTATTTGGAATGTTACAAGCAACCCTGCCTGAGTTAATTGACCAAGACAAATTTTGTTAAAAAACCTTGACATTAATAATGAGAAATAAGAGCTGGGAGGTAAAACACATGCTCTTTAGGCAGGCATTAGCAGTGCTCCCACCCTTCCAGTCTCCTCCTGAGGTAGTATGGCAGAGAGCTTAGGTCAGTTAGTTTTAAAATTAACTTCTAGTCCTCAAGGCAGCCTTTAAATAGTGCTTGAGCTGTGACTGTTGCTAGTCTTTTCAGGCAGTACGAGGGTGTGAGCTAAGGAAGGATGGAAGAGCAGAGTGGTGCAGGAGATCTATAGCCATGAGGGTGTGAGCCAAGCAGGGATGAAAGAGCAGAGAGGTACAGGACACCCAGGGAAATCCGTAACCACTGGTGACTGCTCTCAGAACTGTTCCAGGGCAGATCCTTCATCTCAGTACCTCCTCCCCCAGGCCGTACAAACCGAGCTGGGATGTGGTGTTCCATCCAGGTAGCACCAGGAGTGGGGACGTCCCCTCTTAACCAAAGGATGATTTTCCTGTGTGCTCTACCCTTTGCAGCCCCAAACTGTCCATTTCTAGTCTGGGTGATGTGATCCAAAGGGATGTTGTTCCTGCTTCTCTCTCTCCTTGAACACTGCCATGCTGCTCTAGCCATGCTAAAGAAGAAAAAGCCCTTTGAGGAATTGTTATCCCACTTTTCTGCTTCTAGTCCCAAACACATTAGTGATGAAAACATGCACGTGGAACAGCAACAAAAGGAGTATCCTAATTTGCTTCTGGGAACAGAAGTCTGCACCTTAGGATGGCTCCAAAGTCACGGTGCTGCTCTGCTCCCTGAGGACACCGTGCTCCCGTGCCTTTCTGTGTGGATGTGGGCCTTGCAGGTGATCCATCAGCTCGCATCTTTTCTGAAGTGGCAGGGCTGCAGCCGTACATCTCTGATCGATACCGCCCAACCTTGACATGGAATCAGTCACTCGTAGCCTGCTCATTACTGCTGGCTAACCGTTCGCCTGCAGCAGCCCCTTAATAGCCTTCCCCGACTGCTGCCGAGTCACAACAAGAGTGTTTAGCAGCCTTATTTACATGCAGCATTTCACCAGTCTCTGCTTCCTTGTGCTCGCAGCCCACCATCTGCTCCAGAGCCTCAGAGGAAATGGGGAGTGTGGAGCAGTGCGAAGCAGTATGGAGCATGGTGCCAGCCTTGTCCCCGTGGTGATCGGGGGCCCTTCCTGCTGGGGGCTGGTCAAGGCTCAGTCACAGCCTCTGTTTGTCCAGGAGACTTTGGCGTTTGTGCTTTGCTTTTATTCTTGAGTTGAAGTAATTTTAATTGCAGTGATTTTAATCCACTGTGTGTTTCAGCCTTCTCTATGTTTACAGTCTCCAAGGGTGGGAAAGGGCTCAGGAAGTTCTTCCTAGAGAGCAGCTTTAAAATGGCAATTTATTATTTATAAGCTGGGGGATGGATGAGGTCTGGGAATGGAGTTCCTGCGAGTCTATTAGCCAGGCAGGTTGTGCTCTGTGTCACTGCAAAGGCTCTCCTTGATATCCGCAGCAAGGTCTTAGACTTGACTCCTGACCTTGGTCATGAGCCATTAATGATCTCTGAAGAAAGAAATACACTGACACATGCACTTTGGGGGATATATGGTACATCTGCTAGCATGCCATTGATTTACATGAACAAACTCAGAGTGCAGCTTTTTTTTTTCTTTTTTCTTTTTTCTTTTTTTTTAAAGCAACTATTACTTAAACTGAAAAGCAAATTTCAGCCTTGGTCTCTGTTTCATGGGAAGAAACAATTGCACCCTTAGGAGCAAGGATGTGGATGATGGCAAGAAGTGATGTGTAGTGTTGGCAGTGTGGTGGAGAAGAACCTGACCTGGTGAGGAGGGCAGGGTAGCCTGTGCATGCCTGCTGCGTGTTGATGGCATGGGAACCCCATGCTCTGGCACTGCAGATGCCCAGAGCCCAATTGCAGCCCTGCCTCACGCTTCTGGCATTATTACTTGGGGTTAAGCTGTTGTCACTGAAGTATGAAGCATGGTGTCAGGAGATCAGCACTGTGCATCAGTGTGGAACTGCTCCTTTCTGAGACCCCCATCCCCAGTGCTGTGGGCTGATCCAAGGAAGGCGCTTGAAAATGTAACTCTTAGCTTCAGAACCTTGCAGATGATCTTTAATGCATCTAAATGGGATTTGGGAAGAATTTAAAACAATTTTGGAGGTTGAGGTCGGCATTACTGTGAACCAATTTAGGAACATCCTTCTCTCTGTGAATCTCCTCCTGTCTTCCCCTGGAGACCATCAGGCACCACGTGCTGAATGGGCACACAGCTGCTTTGCCCAGCCAGAGCTGGCATCTTCACCTTCTGCCCCAGATAAGAGTTAGTTTCTGCCTCTGGACCTCTCTTTCCCCACTTACCTGCCTCAGTCCCCATCTGATTTGTCTGCATGGTCCTTTCAGGAGTGTGGCTCCTCCAGTTCATCTGGGACTCTCTTCCCACATCAGTTGCTAATGAAGGAGAGTGTTGTGTTTCAGGGTAAGATTTGTTTCTCCTCTTGGCTGCATGAGATGAATATACAGCTCACAAGAGAGGACTTTGTGTTATGTTCTCTCCATGTTCTCTTGCATACGAATTTGGCTCCAGAGACTTGGAGGACAAGGGCAGCCTGAAATGGCTTTGCAAACTGCCTTCTGCAGCTCAGCTGAAGTCATTTATCCCGCTTTCTTCTTTAAAACTAAAAATTTTAAAGAAGAGAGAGAGAAAATCCCTCTCTCCTCTAAGCTAGAATTAGCAATTGAATTTTCTTTTATGTGTGTTTCTTTTCTGAGCAGCCTGATGGAGCTCTAGGCGTCCCTGTTCACTGCAGGGGAGTTGCACTGGATGGCCTTTTGTGTCCCTTCCAACTCAAACCACTCCAAGTCTGTGATTCTAAAAAGTGGGAGTTTCTCTGTGGGGTGAAGTATCTTGAATGCATCTTGACTTCTTGGATCTTGCACATTTCTCTGGATTTTGTTTTCCTTGAAAAACAAGGAAGGAGGGTTTTTGTCTTTTTTCTTCTTCTTCTCCCTCCTTGCCCCCACTAGATCATGCTGATGAGGCTGGAGACTTGAGAGGGAAATCAAATGCACCCAGATTCTACTGGTTGCTTTTGTATTCTGATCCAGAGTTGGAAACTGAGCAGTCAAGTTCTTAGGCTTCCAGGCTCCTCCACAGTCCTAGCAGCTGGGGTAGTGCTCCTACCTGCAGGCTGGGTGCACTGAGATCAATAGAGATGCACCAGCGTAGATAACATAGTTCTGGGATATAGTTGTCATGTTTCATCTGAGGCCAAGGTCTGTGCAGTCCTGGTGGTGCAGGGAGATGCATGACATCAAGGTCTAAGAAGCTGTCTAGTCCATCTCCTTCTCAGCCTGACCTCAGCCCCTCCCGCTGCAGTAATCCAGATGCAATCAGTCTGGCACTTTCAAATATTTATGAATCCTTGATGGATATTTTTTTGAGGTTTGAAGTTGTAGCTTTCATGGAATCTGGTTTGATTAGCTAGAAAGTCAATATTTTCATTGTGCTGTGTCTGAGGTGCATTAATTCCGGCGCAGACAGCAGCAATATAGTGCTGCAGTACTAATGGCCCTCTGCCTTCACCGACTGGTGCTTATGTAGTCTGGGATGAGCTTGGAGTGTGTGGAGATGCCTTGACGAGAAGCTAGTAAGGCAGGCCAGCTCATGGTGGAAATTGGCCAAGGCAGGCAAGGAAAAGGCCCACAGTGATGTTTGGGAACCTGCAAGATGAGGCATTAAGACTGCCTTTCTTTGTAAGTCATGTCTTCCAGCACATCCAAACAAAGTAGATTGCTCTTTACCAGAACTCCCATTAACTTGTCTTAAAAGAATACGACACCTTCAGCAGAGTGAATCAGAACCTCGTGGGACCAGATCTTTATTCTTCTCAGCTGATGCAAATACCAGATTGATAGGTGAGCAGAGTTATCCTTGTCTTTACAGATGAGGAAACTAAGCCACAGGGGAATTGCATGATCTCAGCAGAAGCACAAACAGAATCTCTTTCTGTTACTTTATGCCACGACACTCATTGCCAGAATTGGAGAGCCCACTTCTCCTTTTCACGTGTCTAACATTTGTCCTGTTCCAGCTGAACCGAGCAGCTGCCATGCTAATGTAAAATGGATGAATGAGCTGACCAAGAGCATGCCAGCTCTCTGCTCTTGGTGCTGTCAGTAGCCAGAGCTTCCTGTGCTCTCAGGGTGCATATCTGGACACCCTTAAGTTGCACATTACAGTGAATGTGTCAGGGGCTGGGTGCTTCAGCATCCTTTCAGGGTTAAGTGTCTGCAGCACATCACTGTGTTCCAAGGAATTTCCATTACATCCACAAGCCATGGTGTATTTCTGTCAGATTAGGTAGCCCAAAGATGCCCAGCTGTTTGCAGCAGGTAACGTTTATGATGACTTGTGTTCACCAGGGGGGCTGGGCTGGCTGCTGTGTGTGGATGAGAGCCCTTGTGTGAGGCACAGTGATGCTCTGTGATGATCAAGCGCACCGTGGCCAGCGCTGCATCCTGGAAGGCAGCCTTAGATCTGCCGGGGGGTCCGTGGGGAAATGAAGGCCGAGGTTGTGAGTCTGATTTCTCCTAGATCTCTGTAGGCAGGACACCAGCCTGCTGTGGTGGTGCTAACAGGATTAGCCGGCAGTTAGGAATGCGGAGCGTGTTGCAGCTGAGCTCCCTGCACGCTGCGGGCTTCAAGGTAAGGCCTGTCACACTGCTGCAGTCTAGCTGAGAGGTGAGGGAAGGTGTGAATAACTGAGGTGCTGGCACTGTTTGCAGGCTGGGGTGATCTGAGATCCCGGTGTTAATAGAAAGCGTTGATCACAGGTTCTCTGACATGGTAGCTTAAAGGCAACAAGAGATGCAAGGAGGTGTAAGCTAAGAACTGAACTGACTGTGCCAATAGCATCACTAACCGCTGGCTTTCAGCACTCAAAATACCATTTTTGTGGTGAATTTACATATTTTCTATCTTACATTCAGCTTCCATTGTGGCCTGCTAGCTGCAGGCTCATCTTGGCAAAGATCTAGGCAGCCCTTGTGGTACTGGCATCCATGTGAGTGACAGGAGTGATGACAGTCCAATTACAAACTTCATAGGCTTTCTGGTAATGTTAAATGTGCAGCAGTAATAACCAAGCTCTCCTGAAGGAGGAAATGCAGTGGCAGGCTGCAGGGCCTCACTTGGCTGATACAAGGGTGTCAGATGCTGTGTTTCTGCTTAGCCTCGAGGGGTGTTCAGATGGGCACATACAGCTCGTGGTATGTACCAGTAACATGGCAGATCCTCATAGTTTCATGCTGACCACAGAGATGCTAATGCTTTCGATGGCTTGATCTTGCTCCTGTCTTTGTGGTGTCTAATAAATATGAGCCAATTCATCTTATCCTTTGTCTCTTCCAATGACCTTTCTTTAAATTTAGTCAAGTTCCCTATACGCAGATCGTCGTGCCCTTCGCAATGAAGAGAGCTGCCCTGGGATGACCCCAGCTCACACTGATTTCTGCTTCAATACTTTATTCCTGACTTTATCATGGAATAAGACAGCATTCAATCATGCTCCACAGGGTACTAAGAGCCCGTGGTCTGGGTGATGTTCTGTGTAATCTGCCTTGTCAATACCCATTGCTCATGTCCACAGCAGTGAAAAGGGTTTTGCCTGCTGACTGGATGCTTCTGAACCTGAAGTGCAACACTGACTCCTTCCACATCCTGCCTGTCCTGCTTTCCTTTCAAGCAACTGCTTTCCATTCAGGGTTCTTGGAGCATGTGGCAAACAAGTATTGTACCCCCAGGAGATGTATAGACAAGGAGTGTGGTGAAGGAATCCTTCATTACAGGTGAGGGAAGTGCCATTCTACAAAAGCAGCTGTGGGGGGCACTGCTATCTATTCCTCTGCCTTAGCTGTTGGATTATGTTCCCATTAGTCACCTCTATAGGAGCCAGATCAATCCACTGCTACTTTACAATCTTCTATGCAATTGGCTGCCAAAAGTAACTCTTTTGGGGAAAATAAATGTCACTTATATGGAAGCTCTGCTTTCTTACTCAGGCAGTGGACTTACCTGGAACGTCAGGGTTCCCAGGGCTGCAAGGTCTTCTTCCTAAGCAGCTTGTGCCAAGATAACCAAATGCAGGTTTGGAGGTCAGAGAGGAAAGCCCAGAGGTTACAATGGATGCAAGTGTCTCTTCCCCTAAGGCTAGAAGTATAGCACATTGCAGGGGCTTGGCTTTCCAGAAAGTGCCATGTCTGGGTCATTATTTTTCAAGGGATTTGTGCTTTGATTGCTTCCAGTGGCAAGCTTGGTCTTGCAGTGATTGTAGGTTAAGATGGCAAGCAGGAGAGAGGAAGAGCACCTGACAGCAGAATCAGGTGCAGCTGGTGATGGAAAGGCCTTCAGGCAGTTGGGACAACATTATGAAACATGTGTGGCGTGCACAGCGGTCAGCTCTAGTATGTGC
Organism: Phasianus colchicus; assembly: GCF_987193195.1. Classification (NCBI taxonomy): domain Eukaryota; kingdom Metazoa; phylum Chordata; class Aves; order Galliformes; family Phasianidae; genus Phasianus; species Phasianus colchicus. The sequence continues at coordinate 3,147,559 of NC_143447.1, read as the reverse complement.
TCAGCTGTCATCATTAGCATGATGTGCTGCTGGTGTAGGAACACCTTCCCTGCTGTTCTCGGAGGGGATGGTGAATATGCCAGTTACAGCAAGGTGACAGTGATGCAGTAGATAAAGAGCAGTCTGGTTTGGGAATTCATGTTTTCTGATCCTTCTCAGTGCCCTTTGAGCTTGATATTGATTCTGTTTGCAGGCAGCTTGGGAAGGGATGCCCTGCATACTTGCCAGCCTAATGCAATGTGCTGCCGGTTTTGTGTGGACCTCAGGCACTGCTGTGATGGGGTCAAGAACAAGAGGTGCCAGACCCCTTGCAGCATCAATAGCTTCTGCTATGCAAGACTAGTGAAGCAGTAGTCCCTGAAAACTTGTTTTCTTGTTCTTAGACAGGCTGATAATTCTTGCCTGAGAAAAAAAAAATCATGGCCCCTGTATCTGCCTGAAGAGAAGGTGAAGTTCAGGCTGTCTCAAGCTACCAAAATCTCATCAGTCTAATCCTGTCTTCTAAAAGTACCTGATCTTCTTCCCACCTTCATGTCACTTGCACATTTAATAAGTTTGGTTTCTGCTCCATCATCCAGGTCAGTAGCAAAAGCCTTCAACAGAGCAGGGATATGACAGACCCCTGCAAAATCCTTAAATCAGCAAGTCCTTCTTTTGTGGCAGAGGAGGCTGCTGATGTCTGCCCTCTTCATGTGGTTATCTGAGCAGTTTTATACCTGTCCTGTCACAGTTTCTCTTAAGACCATATTTCCCTAGCTTATGGGAACAGCAGGCAGGACAGTGTCAAAAGCCTTTCTGAAGCTGAGATGTTTGACAGGTAGTGCTGTCTGTGCCGAAAGCCTGTTACCCTGATATAGGAGGAAGGTAGATTGGCTTGATGTGATTTGCTCTTGACAAATCCATATTGGCTGCAACTCACCTCCTTGTTATCTCATTGATTTTTTTGGAGGGCTTGGAATTGGGTCCTTGGGGATCAGAGCAGCGTGCAAAGGAACATGAGCTTCTTGTCTGCAGATACACGGGGTATGTGTTGACCATTGCCACTGAAGCCTTTCTCACTCCTGGTTTCCCAAACTGCTCGTTGCTTCTTAGCACCAAAATGGCAATGGTGTGGTTATCTGTGTACCCTTGATATGGTTTTGTCACACCCTAGTGGCCAGATAGCACAGTGGTCATGGATAAAGTACTGCTTCAGGGGACTTGCCTTTTGCTCTTCCATGGGAAGGTTTGGTCCATGTGGAAGCCTAGGTTTCAGTCCCCCCTTGCTCACAACATGCCTGGCTATCTCCTTGTGGGCACCAACAAATCTCCCCACCTCTGTTCAGCAGCCGTTGGCTGTTGACCAAGTGGATGATGAGCTTCTCTCTGCTCCTGTAGCGCAAGTTATTTTCTCCTATATTAGAAAGGCTGATGCTTTTTTTCTCCCATTAAGGGGCTTGGGTGGGAAGACAAGATGAGATGCAATTTCCATAATCTCTGTCCTGTGAGCTCCCACTGAACACATGAGCTGCTTTCTGGCACTGTAACAACGATGCCAGCAAAAATAGCCTTATGGAATCAGCACCAGTTCCTGCCCAACTGGAGAAGACTTGGCTAAGACTGTTTGCTTATTGGGCTCCTGTGGCTGCTTTGGGATCACCAGTGTTTAGCATCTTCAGTGGGGAACCTTAGGGTCAGCACCTGGCTAGTAGTGCAGCATGCAGACTCCAAAGCTGGGGCAGAGGAAACTCTCCTCACACCTCAAGCTAGGGGCTTGAGGCCAGGGCGGTTTGATGCTTTGGCCAGTTGCCTCCTGCCTTAGGGAAAATGAGAGGAGGGAGGTTACCCCATCCTGAAAAAGGCACATCATGCTGTAGTGTGTGAACTGAGCTGCTCTGACTTGCTGGTGGACACAATGACTGTCACAAGCTCCTTAGTGGCTGTTTCTTTTTTAGAGCTTCCTGAGCAACAGAGATGAGGAAAGATGTTCTTTATGGTCTTTGGGTTACGAGCACCTAAGGAGGCTCTGGTGTCTCAGTTGTTAGACCTCTTTTGCATTCTCAGTAATTGAGTCTGAAATCTTAGGGCTGCTAACATGTCCGTGCTAGCATTGAGCTGCCCCAGTGGGATTGCTGTGCAGATGGAAGCCGCCTCTCCTTGTACAGCAAACCGTGCTCAGGTCTGCTGGCTACTTGTCCTACTCCCTACCTGTTACAGGGTGTTCTGCTATACTGAGAGCAGGCTGCTCCCCAGGCAGGTGTCTGAGTGCTTGTATTTGGGCTGGGAAAGAGCAGAAGCTGTTCTGGGACCCTTAACATCTGGAAATAACTGGAGTTATGGGGAGGCTGCTTCAAATTCCCATCAACCTATCAGAAGAAAACTGCTGAATTAGTGCCCTTTCTTTTATGGAAACCATGGACGTGTTTTCTCCTTACAGTTGTTTAGGAAGTTGATACTGTTGTGACCCCATGTTGTTTTCTTTGCAGAGCTTTTATCTCAACTTTGCCTTATGTAAGGAATTTAGCTGAATTCTGATTTCCCATTAATGGAACTCTGGTGCTCTTGCCCTCTTCCTCTTCTCACTTTGATCACAATATCTTTGAATATTTGTTTCTAAAGTGTCTGAGTAGAATCTGGAGTGGATGGAAGAGAAGATATCTGAACCAGAAAGTTAAGCACAGGTCTTTCTCAACAACTTGTCTGCCTGTTCACAACATGCATCTGTCAGTTCTCACACAGTTCTAGGTGAGATTTCCATGTAGGAGATCTGCAGAAGGTCTGAGTGTTTCACCTGCTGCCTAGTGCTGGCTCCAAGCTATTGCAAGGAAAGGCTGGGGGGCATGAGAGTACTGTCAGCACTGGTGAGTGGTACCTGGTGGTGGCTGTGCAGCCAGACACCCAGCATCAGAGCTGCCATGCTCATCAGGCTGTGCTTGCCCAACCTGGGCTCTTCTCCATGTTTCCAGTCAGCCCAGAGGCGTGCACAACCACCTTTGTTGTAAGGGTTTTTGATGGCAGATGATGTGCTGAGAAGCAGGCTGGCCCTTTTCCAAGAGCTGGAAGTGGCTGAAGCTGGGGTGTGGTGGGCAGCAGGGCAGGAGGAAGGTGATTCTGTTCTTTAGAGACTCGGAAATGTAACCAAAATTGTGGCTAAACAGGGTGTGCTCTTTCCTACCCAGATCTCTAACCAGAAACAAATCCTGCAATTGTATCAGCTGGAAACTCTGAAGCTTCTGCTGTCCACCGAGGGGTAAAACAAGGCTCAGTTCTTGGGCCTGCTCTGCTGACACACTCTTGGTTTTCCTCTCCTCCTTAGCCACCGGAGGGCAGGCAGGAATCCTGTAATTACCAACTACTGCGGAAGAAAAGCACCGGAATAATTAAAAAGCAATTAATGTTTGCACTGCTGGATCTGCTGTGGCATTGCGCTTTCCAGTTGCATGCTCTGCCTCTGGTCCCCTCACCACCTACTTCACTTTGTAGATTTTCCTTTATCAGTTGCTTTTCATTTTCATTCGAGCTAGCTGTGAGAGCTGAAGTACAAGTTCAGATTAAGTTACTGCTGAGACGTGCTTTGCTTGGGGGGATTATGGAGTTGGCTGTGATGTGTTGGCTGCCAGGTAAGGCAAGAGAAGCAAAGCCTTTTAGCAGGCTGCGATCAGACAGAAGCCTCTGTGTCCCAGGGCTGGAAATACTGCTGCGGGGTCAAACGCTCCTAGGCTCAGCACTACACTGGTGTAACCATTACAGCTTCATTATGGAACTGGTTGATCCTTGGTGAACTGGAGCTTCTGGATCAGCTCTGTAGAGCTGTCAGCACTGGTGAAGATTCAAGCAGCAACTGGAGAAGAGCAAAGGCTGTTGCCAGTGGTGCATTTCAGTCTGATGCAGGTCCTGAGTGTAGCAGAGAGAAAAATTGGAACTCTGAGATACCAGCTTTCTCAATTGCTTGGGTGAGCTCAATTTCTGTAATTACTTCCTCCAGGAAGCTCCCCGGCTGTGGCTGTTGTGCATGTTGAGGAGATGCATCACTGAAGGATTAAAATACAACTGCTGTGAGCTGGGAAGCAAAGCAGGCCAGGACTAGAAGCTGCCGTGGAAGGAGAGGTAGGACATTAATGGATGCTGTACGTGCAATGGGACTGGTTAGCAAGCACAGCCTCTGTACTGAGTTTGAATAACTGATGCTGAATGGCCGTTTCTTTCAGTATGTTAAAAATACTCCAGTTTCTCCATAAAGCCAAGAAATGCAACTGCAGTTGCCTAGCACAGACGTGGATGATTGTCCTCACTCAGAGCCCTGGTAGGAGCTGTAGTGCTGGCACTGAGCTGATATTTTAAGGACCCTGTAAGAGAAAATGGCCTTAACCGTTTTACATTTAGTTGGGTAGCTGGGCCCAGCTGGGAGTTAAATCAGTGGTTTGGGGCAACCTGCTCCTTCCAGCAGCTGAATGCAAGCTACCCTCAGGCAGCTGCGTTGCTCTTTCAAGGCAAAAGGCCCAGCCCATGAAATTGTGTGTGACTGAGACAATGTTTTGAGCTGCAGAGTTTCACGAAGTGCGCTGTTGGAGTTGAGAGCCTCCCCTGTCCCAGCACAGAAGGACCTTCCTGCTTGGCTTAAGAGAAGGTTTCCAGTTTCCCCATCTCTGGTGGCTGTTGGGTCACACTGCTGCCGGACCGCATCCCTTACCCACATGCTCCCTTCTTTCTGTGTCTCAGTGAAGCAGAGCAGTCTGACAAACCACCCCAGCTTGGAGGGATTCATTGTGCGATACCTTTGTTCCTACTACTCCTAGAGCAGAGGGAATTGGGATCTTCTGTCTGTCCAAACTGGTCACAGTGGGGCAGGAGCATGGAGGGGAAGATGTGCAGCAGCCAGAGGAAGCAGGATTTGTGTGCAGAGGAGAGGATGGCTGTAGCAGCTGAGAGCTACACATCCACCTTTGAATGCACCCGAGCTGCAAAAGATCATTCTGCCAGACCTATCTCTTACCCCGAACTTCCTGCACTTTGCCCTGCTCTTGACTGGACCCGCTGCTCTATCTTATGGCTGCAGTATCCCCTGCCATCACACCACAGCACTGGGATTGTGCTGTGGCTGCAGTGTAACAGGCATATGGTCGCACGGTGATGCTGCCATGTCCATCCCACACCCTCCAGGACTTTCTTCCTTGCTCTCATTTCTCTTGGTTACTCCAGGAGAATTTCAGCTGGGTCTGAGGTTGCTGGAAGGGCTGCTGTTCTCTGAGCTGTGGTCATCCCACCCCACCTGCTCCTTGTGTCACAGGCCATGCCTTGCTTGCTGTGTGTTTCCAGCTCTGGGACATGCACACAGCAGAAGTGCTGCACAGCTTAACAGGGTCCAAGGAGATCTCTGAAGGCATCTGTGTGGTTGAGATAGTGCTATCTGCTGGGAGGGAGGGAAGGAAGGAGTGACAGGCCTGACCTCCAGAGCATGAAGAGACTAAAACCTGACTCTCTCATCTGATCTATCAGATCTCCTTCCACCTGCAGAAACCTGAAGGAAAGAAATCGATAATTATGGTAGTGTGGTGCTAGAAAATGCTTGGAAAACAAGTGATTGTACTAATGGAGAGCAGTAAGAGGGTAGCGTGGTACTCACAGCCCTCAAGGATGCTATAAATTGGGTCCTGCGTGATGCTGAGCCACTGCTGCACCATATGGCAGCCGGTGTGGGCTGTAAGTCTGAGCCCTCGGCGGTGCCTACTGCCACCCAAAATGGCTCAGAGCCATCTGCTGTGACTACCCCTCCTCCCACCCCCTGCAGCAGCCATGGCCCGAGCGTGTATTTCCTGCAGAGCCATCCCATCTTTCTCTTAGGGTGCAGAAGAATTTGGAAAGCTGTAAAACCAAATGTTTCATGTAAACCTTCGTGTCAGCAGCATGTTAATGTGCTGGGAATGTTAGGGATGCTTCCTGCTCCCTTAACTTGTTTGTTCTCTTCTGAAAGGCGTCAAGGGTGTTGGAAAAGCAGCAGTCTGGAGAGCCTGTGGCCAGGCTGAAATTCCTCAAACAACGGACAGTTGAATGTTTGTTTAAAATTCCCTTCCACCTAATCTCCAGAGATGCTACCAAGATAACAACATTTTTGCAGGGTTACTCAGCAACGAAAAAAATATTTGGGTCAAGTTGAGCTGTTTACATTCATCTCGGTTTATCCATCTTGTGGGGAATGAAACAAGTTTCTTCAGATTTTCTCCATCCTTTTATTTTTATCTTGGTGCTTTGTATAAAAAAAGTCTTTCATGTGAATCATGGATATTGTGATTCCAGTCATGATGGAGGCCTTGTGACATCTCCTTGCTGGGGTGGTACATGAGGATGAGTAAGCTGGCTTTGTGCAGTGAAGCCCAGCTCGTCATCTTTCTCTTGCACTTCCCCAACCTTCTGGTGCTGAGCAGAGTGGCCCCAGTTTGTGAACTGCTGATGGTAACAGACATAAGTGGAAGCTCTGTCTTTTAATGAGAGGCCCGGCAGCCCTGGGTTTCACACGTGGTTCTCCAGCCTGTGTATGAAGAGGCTCTCCAGAGAACAGACCTGTTCTTTACACTCATATTATGTTTTCATGAACTTCTTTACTTTTGGATTCTAAGTGAAGGTGCAAATAACAAAATGACTTTCAAAAGTCAGTTTCAGCATTTGGTGTGATCATGAAGCCCTGGAAAGTTTCTGAAAGGTTACTTGTACTGCTCTTGTAGAAAGCTCAGATTGCCAGCATGTCTGTGGGGATTAATCAGTCCTAAAAAGGCACTGGTTGACTGAGGGTTGTCCTACAGCTTTAGAGGAGCACCCCACACCCATTGCAGTGCATTTGTGGTCTGTGCAGTGGGGATTCTGTTGGCCAAGGTGAATCAAAGTGGCAGGCGGTGGGAAGCTGCAGAGGATGGGCTGTGGCAGGAGGAGGCTGTGCTGTCTGCCAGCCAGGGGGGCTGCCTCTTTGGGCCTCCCTGCAACTGCTGTCAAATGAAAACAACAGAGGAAAGCCTTGAGGGAACAGACTGGAGATGCTGCCATACCAACTCCAAGGGCTGGCTGAGTAACCAGGGGGCCTCCTCTGTTACTGAAGCCAGTGGATGTTACCATAGGACCCAGGGACCTGCACCATGCAGGTTGCACCCGGTGCTGCTGTGGGGCTTTGGGCACGGTGGGGATGGCTGCTCTGAGCAGCAGGGCTGCTGGGGAAGACAAGAAGTACGTTGCAGGCACACGGATGGAAAGTAGGTCAGCAGTGAGGAGCAGGTCTCTGTGGGCATTAGCATGCTGGCGTGTGGCTGGCAAACTCGGGGAATGAAGAAAGCTGTTTTTATCCTCTCCTTTTGCATGCGTACTGCGGAGGGAAGGAGAGTCTTCAGAGAGAGCAGGCCAGATTCTTCTCCGCAGCAAATCTTTGTAGCTCTGTTGATTTAGTTTGGCACCTCACTGATTCATACCAGTGGAGAAAGTGGGCTGGAGTGTTTTGTGTGCTTGTAAATAATTGAAGACCATGTGAATACAATGGTGCTAGGGAGGATGGGAATAAAGCAGGGACTCCACAAAAATGTAGGATTTTTGCCATGAAGCTTTTATTTGGAAACACGTTGGTATCTTGGCTGCGAGGTGCCGCGGTTGAGTGTGAGGTTTTTCATTGTAATTATAAGGACTGGAGCTGCAGAGCTGTTGAAACCATGAAAAATGGTGAGCGCATGTCTGATGGGAAGAGGGAGGCTGTGCCAGATGTTCCCCCTCCCTGCTGCCAGGCTGGGTTTGATAAACATGAGTCCTTGCTCTGGCAAAGTGCTGGGTTGACAAACTGGAGATAAAGCCCTCATTACCCAGGGCAAGGTGGTGACAGCACCAGCCTCCTTTGTGCTGAGGTCCCAGTTAGTGCCATGCTGCTTGGTGAATGCTGGCACGTGCCTTGTGGTGAGGGCATGTGGTGCAACCGCAGCCTCCTGCTGCTCCCAGCTGCCAAAACCCTCCTCGTGAGAGATGGCTGAAGGCAGCAGGGCTGGTGGGAACTGGCATCCTGGCTGGGCACAGGTCATCAGTTCTTAACATCTCTGCGGAGAGGCTCACATGTGAGAAGTGGGGCTGGGAGTTCCAGGAAGATGCAGGCTTTGTTAGGTTGTTTTATTGCCTGTCACAGTGAGAAATAAATGTGCCTAATTTCTTGTCCACCTCCCGAGATGCTGAGTGGGATGGAGATGGAGATGGAGGCAGCTGTGCAGCCGCAGGAGCTGCTGCCTCTTTGTGCACAGAGCTGGCATTGCTGGCTGTGGCAGCAGCTGCCATGTTGTGTTGAGCTCCAGTTTGGCTGCGCAGTGAATTGCTGTGCTTAGCCTCTTGGGGAGGCCTTGTATTCACTCTTCTCTTCTTTATTGCTGTCTTAAGTGTGGAAATAAAAGTCAAAGAAATGCCCATTTTGCTCCGGATGTGGGACAATGTAGCTGGCTGCAGGTGCCCTTCATTTCTCAGGCTGTGGGCACAACTTGGTGCTGTAAGTCATTTCTGTCAAGAGCTTGGGCTTTTATTGCTATAGCATTCGTTAGCTCCTTGCTACACTGCAGATCCCTTCCTGTTGCAAGACTGTGTGCCCCAGATCCCTGCTCTGGTTTGGGAGCAGCCTGCACAGGACAGAGCATGGAAAGTTGAGGTGAAGGTGCGATGAATGGTGGATTAAGCCTGAAATCCCAGGGAAGAATGCCTGAGTGCTGCAGAGGGAGGTGGAAGAAGCAAGGATGGGCCAGAGCATCCCAAAGCCCCAGCTGTGGGATGGTGGGGTTCTGTGTTTTGAGGGACAACACTGCCACTTCTGAATCCACTCTGTAACAAAAAGAGTCATGTGGAGAATGCCACATAAAACAGCAGTGCTGTCCCAATGGGCAAGCAGGAGAAATGCACAATTTGGGGAACCCGTGGGGGGGCTGCAGACCCCTCCCAGAGCAGCACCTCTGATCTGGAGCTCATCAGAGTGCTTGCCTTAGGAAGAAAAGGAGAACCTGTGAGGAAATGTCAAACAGCAATTGTTAGAGAACACGGTGCTGGAAAGATGTCAACCCTCACCCCACAGACTCATTCCAAAACATATATTAAAGGTTACCCAGACAACCTTAATACTTCTAGTAGTGTGACTTTGAGAATGACCTCTGGAGCACAAAGCTTACAGGTAATCTCAGCTGCTAGCCATAAGTGGTGCCCACTGAGAGATGTCCCTTATTCCTCATCTTGGTTCCACCTGAATGCACCTGCTCCCACTCGAAATTCAGCTGGCACCAGGTTTGGTTTGCAGACTTACTGCCCCTGTGAAAGGGGGAGGTGATCTGCTGAGGCATCTGCACAGCACTAAAATGTATTTCATAAGCGTCCACCAGGGAAACTACATTTCAAAACAAACCAGCCCTGTGTGGGTGCTCTGGAAAGGACATCTAAAGCAAGTGTTGAGCTCCCTGAGAGGTTTTTTTGTTGTTGTTGTGTTGTGGACTGGGGTATAAAGCTGCCCATCACAAGTGGCAGTGTCTCATGGGAAAGGAAGCAGTTAGTCCCTTAACCCCTGGGCCAAAGGGTTGCAAAGGGTTGTCGTCTAATTTAAATACATGAAAATGGAATTGGGTAACTAAATCGTGCCCATGCCATTCTTCAAACTGCCCAAGACCTGTCTCCTTTCTAGGGAGCAGAACAAAGCAGCAGAAGGCTTTTTATGCTTGCAACATAGGCATTGGGACTTTGCCTATGAGGAGCAAGGAAAGCAGCTGAAAAATGCCAAAATCACAAAGCAATCACAACTTCCACACCCTTTGTCACATGTTTTTATTTGCCTTAAACATCCCTGAGGCTCAGGCTGGTCTGTGAGCAATCCTGTGGCATGCTGGGCTCATCCTGCTGCTCACAGCTAGGGCAGGGACGGCAGCGGTGCGGTGCGTGGCTGCCCATCTCAGCCTGCTGGCCGTTCAGCTGTTACTGAAGGAGGCCCCAAATGCTCAAGTGGTGACTTTTTCATGCCTGCATGTTTCAGGGGCACTTGTAAGAGCGCTGTTTAAAGAAGAGAGCTCTCTAATCTATTATTCATCCAGGAAAAATCATTTCAGAGTAAAATAAAATATTTTCCTTCTCCACCTCATTCTTAATATACTCTCTTCTTCTTTTCTCTCTTCCCAACCTTCTTTCCACCCTGCAGGGCTCCAGGGAACAGTATGTATGAAATTATTTTGTAGAATCCAATAAAAATTTTAATCAGGTCAACATCATTACAGGGGAGGAAAGTGATGGAGCTTTCTTGATGCGGGGGAAAAAGGTGAAGGAAAAAGCCAAGTAAGCACATTGTTGTAGACAAAGAGACAGAGCTCCACGCCTGGATGCCACACAGTCCCTCCCCATCCCATCTCCAAGCAGCACTGTTGCTTTCAGATATGCAGGGCTGTTCACTGCTGGCAGCACGCACACGTGCCTTGTGCACAGCCACAGCCCCACGGCACATACACCAGCACAAGGATGGAGGTGCATCTTTGGAGATGCAGGCGAAGCTCTAACACCTTTAGGAGAACATCCTCCTCTGCTTGTACTTTTTTCTTCTGCTCTGTCAAAACCTTCCTCTAACCCTGAAGGTTTCTCTGTTACAGAGCCCTGGGGCCGTATGTTCAGATACTGTCTCCATGCGGTGATGGTAAAGCAGAGGGACCAGCAGTTATGTGGCTGCTCTACTCTTTAATCCTTGTCTGTCTGATTACCATGGAGGGGAATAAAAAGCCCTGGCAACACATGGTCACCCTCTGAGGATTTGCATAGCATATTACGGTTTGCTAAGATCTCATTCCTGTCCTGACATTTGCAGGAGCTGGTGAGGCTCCTCTCCACTTTCACTCTTCCAGAATAAATGTCAATGTCCACTCCTCTGCAGGAGGAGTGAGGGGAGGGCCAGGACAGGTAGCTGCCTCTCATCAACCTCGGCTCATTACTGCTATCAGGAGTGTGGAGCGGGGCCAACCGATAGAAGTGATGGATGTCCGTGCAGGCCAGAGCCCTGAGGGAGGTGAGCAGACATGCCAGACCCTAAAAATAATTTACTGCTGACTCCAAGGGATTCGCAGAAGCCTCCAGGAGCAAGTCAGTTGGTGCCTGGAATAATGTGTTGTCACCCTGTTTGTTGAGAGGTGTGTGGGGGGGTGGCTGCCTTCACCCCCTTCCCACCAAGGTCAGGGCAGTGATGGGGAGAGCAGTGCCAGCTTGGAGATGAGCACTGTGCTCTGAGGAGCCACTCCGTGCAATGGGAAAAGGAACTCCTGAGACCTGTAGAGCCACAGGTGGAGATGCTTCTGTGTGCACTTCCTGAGGGTTTGCTGCATCCCTTTGGGAGCAGAGACCCATGGAATAGCTGTGGTTCCTTGTGTTTTTCTGACCAGGCTGGGTCACAGTGTTGTCCCAGACGTAGTGTCCTGTTGGAGCCGGTGCCCTTGGCGTGGTGGTGACCCTGAGGCTCATGTGGGATAGGCTGGGCCGTGTGCTGCAGCCTCCCCTCCCTGCTGCCACACAGGCTAAAATAGGAGTCAAAATGTTCCGTGCTCCTGGAAAGGAAAACAAACTCCCAGGCTGGTGCCAAGCACAGCAACCATTTTGGCACAAGTGCCATCCTGCAGGGGTGCGGAACAGCAGACTGTGCCAATGGGGCACCCATCAGCCACAGCCCCACACCCAGGATGTCAGAGAACACATCCTGAGGCTCCAGCGTTCTTCTCTGTTAATTAATGGGAGGGACTGAAAAATGCCCATTTTAGGGGTTTTATATTTTGGGACCCAGACTGAAAAGCTCTTCACAGTCAGTGACAAGCAGCTTCTGGGAAACAGATGAACAGTGCTGCTAGGAATTCATCTCATTGCTGCCTTTGTTTAAAATCTAAAGTTAGAATGAGAAGAGAGGAAAAAATGAAGTTTTGTAGGCTGAATTCCAGTGGAATGCCTCGAGATGGTCTGCACAGCTCTCCCTGTATGGCTGCAGAGCTCAGTGCCCTGAAGCGGGCACGGAGGGCTCTGTTGGTGCAGGAGTGGCTTGCAGCAAACCCCGGGGTCCTGCTGGGAAGCTGCCAATCCTCTCGGGGGGATCAGCATTGCCTGGAGCCCAGCACCAAACGACGCACCCATGGCCAACCTGAAGTGGAGGTTCGTGGGGGACATGTGGGCCCTACAGGATAGATGTCAGCCCTGCCTGGCTGTGTCTGCTGGATCTCAGCCTCGTGCTGCTGCCTGCAGGCTGGGCCGTGTCTGGCAGAACTTGCCTGAGCTCCCTGTGATAGATGGCGGGGGGGAACCGACCGCCTGAACGGGGAATAAATCTGACGGGTTGGGTGATATAACACAGCACTTGACCTTTGCCCTGGTGGTTTATTTTGTAATCAGTGCCTGGCCATTGATTTATGGGATAATCAATCTCTCCCTTTCTCCCTTCCTCTGGCCTCAGCTCTCCCTACGCTGCGGTCCCTACTTCTGAGTGATGGCTCCGGGTTACAAATGGCACCAGGGATGCCTGCCTGCTTGCTCTGCCCCTTCCCTCCATCACAACCAGGAGGGGCCATTGCCTCCTCTGCCCAACAGACCTCTGTCAAGGAGCTCTCCTCCCTCTCGTGCAGGCAGGCAGCTCTCCTCCTCGCCAATCCTTCCAGCCTCTTGGCTCCCAGCACCTTGGGTTATAAGTCCTGCAGCAAATTGCCCTGGATGAAAGGCTTTCATGCCTCGTGATGGATTTCCCTCCCATAAATTGAGGCTGTGAGCACGTCGCTCCCAGGGCTGCTCCGCGGTGGGAAGCTGCAGCTGTGCTGGGGCACAGCTCATGCACAGGGACAAAGACATAGCAGGTCCTGGGGGTCCTTCCCAAGGAGAGCGCTTCAAATCCCCTTCTTCCTTACAAGAAGTCTTTCCTTATATCTATTCCGAACTTGCCCTTCTCTTAAGGCCGTTCCTTCTTGTAATACATCATCCTCGGTCAGCCTTAAAGGTTGGCGAACCCTCAGGGAAGGAAGGAAAGAGTTATAATGTCTGAGGGACTAAAGGTTTGATTTGGATGCAACCACATTTATTCAGCAGCAAATTACATCTTCAATCAAACTAATGCAAATCAGGCTCCCACTCCAGTCTATTTGTTTGGACTTAGTGAGTGCAGGGGGATTCATTATTTCTTGTTCTTCCTTCCACCCTGCACAGTTTCTGTGCACATGTATGGAGTTGCACACAGCTGTAACAACCCTTTCCCCAGGGTGTTGTGCTGTAGGGAATCGGTATGGCGTGGTGTCTGGGTGTGGGCAGCCCCTTCCCTCAAGAAAGCAATAGGAAAACAGCAATTCTAACCAAGGATGGCCCCATGAGAGAAGGAAGGGGTACCTGAGAGTTGCAATTAGGGCTTGGTGTAATTGAGTTTTTCAATGGAATGTATGAAGTAGAACAGCTAAAAAATATCTCTGGAAGTCTGACAGTGATCCCTTTCCCCTCACACACACCCTGAGGAAGAAACAAACCGTGAAAATCTATTTCATTTGGTTGGGGTCAATTCATTTTGCTTCTTGTTTGTGCATGCCTGCTCGCTTCCTGAGTGAAAAGAAGGGGGAAAAAAAACACAGGTCAGAAATACTCATTTTCACTTTCCCCCCCCCCCCTCCCCCTGAAATTCATCTGACTTTGACCTGCGTGTCTCTGACTTGATATGAAACCCGCACTGGGAGGGGAGGGGGGGTTGGAAGTCTCTTGTATGAGCAATTTCTCTCACCTTAGTCCTGCTCTGCCCTGGACATCTGGCTGCCTGTCTCTGCTGGAGCTGCTGGGAAGCTCTGGGGGCCCTTCTGCACATCCCAGCCCTGCAGCATGTGGGTAGCATGCAGCCCAAACACACAGCAACAGCCTGATGTTCAGGGACAGACAGAGGCTTCTTACCTTGTCCTCATCCTCTCATTCAGGCGTGGCCATGATGGTACTTGTGAGGAGATCCTGCCTGTGGGGTTTTGCATCATGCTGATTCTGTTCCAATGGGGCAAAGCTCTGGGGAGGTGAGTGGGTTCACGCTGTGTCCTCGTGCTGCCCTTTGCACCGAGCCCTCATCCTGCATGGCTCACCTGTGGGCTCAATTTCACATGCTGTCAAGTTGAATAGGGCTCCACCAGTAAAGCTCACGAGACCTTCACAAGGTTCTGGACTTCAGGCTGTGAGCTCTTTGAGGCTGAAGGGGTCTTTAGGCTGTGTGTGTTGTGTGCAGTTGGTTCCTGCTTGCAGTATTCTGCTCCCCATGTTTACCACATTCAGTCTGCATTCACTGCTCTGAGCTGAAAGCAGCTCAAAGCACTTCCTGAAAATGGCAGGTAACATTTCAGTGCTGAGATCAGTGGGCAGTGAGAGAAGTGAAGGGACAGTTTGAGAAGTCCTCTCTCATAGAAACTTGCTCTGAGCTTGAATTTCGGTGCTGCAAAAGCGCTGGAGATCTGGTGCCCAGGTCTGGGTTTGTTGGTTCCTTTTACTCCCGAATTAGGTCAAAAAGCTGTCCTTTGTACAGATTCAGTACTGTGCACTGTGTTTCTTGATAGGAGCACATGGCACAAAGTGTCAGCTGCTTACCCAGCTCCCCGGACCCATCCCTCTTTGAAACATAGAATCTTGAAGGTTGAAAAAGCCCTCTAAGATCATCTAGTGCAACCCATCCCACCGTGCCCACTGCCCATGTCCCTCAGTGCCACATCTCCACGGTTCTTCAGCACCTCCAGGGATGGTGATTCCAGCACCTCTCTGGGCAGATGAGCCACTGCATCACCTCTCCGTCTGAAAAGATTCCTAATATCCCACCTGAAACTCTCCCATCACAGCTTGAGGCCACTACCTCTCATCCTAGGCTTTGCTCACCTCAGGCTCAAATTTATCCCTGTCTCAAACAGCTGTTTCCCTTCACTTATAAATCTGCTGCCCCATAAACATTTGGGCTCCATCAGATGCGGATGCTGCCGTCCCTGTGTGCCAGGTTGCTAAGGGACTGCTCAGACTCCTCTGGAGTGTCATCGTCTCACGGCTCAGTTCCTGTAACATCCTTTTCTTTGGCCTTGACAAATGCAATCTTCTCCCACTTCTGCTTGTTCAGAGCTCTGCTGCGAGGCTCATTTTCCTTGCCTGTCATTTCTCCCGTGTCACCCGTGCTTTCCTCGCTGCTGCTGGTTCCTGCTGGCAAACAGCAGTTACCTGTCTCAGCTCTCAGGCCCTTCACAGCTTCCCCTCCTGTTAACCTCGCCATCCCTCCACGCGCGGTTCCTTGCTGTCAGTCACCCACTGGAGCATGCAGCTCTGCTTCTGCCCCAGGGCTTCACACTAGGGGAGGAGCTCCTAGAAACACCCTGTGAGAAGTTCTGTCCTCCTCCACACCTTGCTAGCAGTGTCTGTCTTGTTCACACCCTGCCCTCCTCCTTCGCTGCTGGCACCTGTCCGGTTGGTGCTGATGGCTCAAACGCAGCTGTGTGAACTGCCTGTCTGCCAGGCATCCCTGCTTCCTCCTACTGCTCCTTCCCAGCTTCTGCTGAGCCTGGAGTTCTTCATAGAATCGTAGAATCATAGAATGGCCTGAGTTGAAAAGGACCACAATGATCATCTAGTTTCAACCCCCCTGCTATGTGCAGGGTCGCCAACCAGCAGACCAGGCTGCCCAGAGCCACATCCAGCCTGGCCTTGAATGCCTCCAGGGATGGGGCATCCACAGCCTCCTTGGTTGTGTCTGGTTGTGGCAGGGCTTTCTAGCAGCAGTTGCCTAATGCTGGTGAGACCCTCCCAGCTCTGGGCATGCATGGCCATCCCAGAGTTCTGCTTCATGGGAGCAGGTGTGAATTGGAGCTGAATTTGGCAGTCCGTGTGTGGATGTGCCTGGGTACCAGAGAGCATCTTTCTCACACAGCTGTGCACAGGCTTTGTACAACATGGTGCCGGTGAGCACCTCTGCCCTTGCATGTGCACTCCATCATACCTGGAACCGAGGGTGCAGGCAGCCTTCCCAACTGGGCCTGTTCTGCTCGGGCAGCCCTGAGCCTTCCTGAGGTCTGAGGGACACACCAGGACATCTCTTGCCACTGCAGACCTGCTGTGCCACCTGGGCTAAGCTGGAGAATGGCCAGGGCCATGGGGCCCTAGGGAAGCACGTGGACCCTGGACCCAACCGCAAGTGCAGGAGGGAGATAAAAACGCATCAGTGCCTTCATCTGCCCTTATGGATTTTTCCACCATATTTTATCAGCATTCATTTTTATTTATGTGAGGTTAAAGTCATTCCAATTTGGAAATCAGCTTGTCTAAGGAGCTCCCCTCAGATCTTATTAGCCTCATGCAGTATTTCTATTCATTTTTGCTAATACCATTCACCAGGCTGGCTGCAGTGGCGGCTCCAGGAGATGGTAACCCTCTCTCTGCCAGCCTGTGGTGTCTGTTAGCCTGCTGGGAGCTGCAGGACCTGCTGGGCAGCATGGAGCTGGGGCTTTCCCACTGCTGCCAGCAGCACAGGGAACTCGCTGGCTGCCCTGTGTTCCCAGCTCTGCTTACAGGCACTGAGGGCATTGATACTGCCATGCTGGAAGTCAGGGCATAGAACAGTTAAGAGGCGATGGGGCTATCCTTGTAATTAGAGAAATTCCTGGAAGAGAAAAAAAGAAAAATCCATAGAGGGCTTTTAAACGACAGATAGGATGCCTGAATCAGGAAGTCCTTCAGCCGCAGATTGCAGAGCTCTCAGCACACACTTGCCCTGCCCTGCCATGGAGCTCAGGCTCTTGCTGCTGGCCTTGCCACTAAGGATGCTGCAGGGTGGGCCTTGGTGGGAGCCAGCTCCCCTTCTGCAGGCATCTCATGGCCCACAACGACCAAAGGAGCTGATTGCAAAGGGAAACAAGGGTATGTGCAGGCTGGGTGTCAGCCTGGTGCCTCTGTGCCATCAATGTGACGGCCGGCCCTGTGCCCTCATCATCGGGTGTTATGGAAGTGTTTGGTGCCGGGTGACTGTAATTAAAAGAAGGAAAATACAGACAATGAAATGATTTCTAAAATGGCAATGAGCTGGATGCAGTGAAGCAAGGAATGTATTAAATATTTATTGCCACTGGTCTGCTGGGGGGAAAAAAAATTGGAATTATTTAGAAGGGGAAAAACATTTTAATTATTTAATTTGAGAGAAAACCTCCCCCACAGCTCTCCTTAGAGCTGAGCCCCAGACACACGGCAGCACAATGCAAGGTTGGATAACATCTTCATGGGACTGAGACCTGGAGATGGGAATGGGGGCTGAGAGCTGCTGGTGTGCCCAGCCCCTGCACGGCTGTTCTAGCAGGCCCACGTGGGGTCTGCTGTGCATGGGTAGGTCTGAACAGCAGCATCTCGCAGCACACACACCCTGCAGGCATCAGATTTCCCCTGAGAGCCTGTGTGCTCTGCAGAAGGGGTGCTGGGGCAGACATCCTGCTGGCACGTCTGCTCGAGATGGAGCTGAGGACCTCCCGGCCGCACATCAGAGATTAAGACGGACGAAGCGTGGGGTCTGGCAGCAGCTGATTGTTTGCCACGAGAGGAGGTGCTGCGATTTTTTCCCTTGTGTCTCCAGATTGACAGTCTCTCATTATTAGCCCCCTGGAAACAGACGCTTTGACTGAAAGAGCCATCCCAGCCTTCGCTGTAACAATCAAAGCGGCTCAAGAATAAACATGGCTTGGCAAAAATAAACACAAATTGCAATGCTTGCTGTGAACAGCAATATCCAAGGGAGCCAACATCAAATGAAGGATTATCCCTGTTTGCAAGGAAGCTCTTCTAGCAAGAGATTGAATAAGGACCATCTGCAGCCCAGAGCAAAGGGGCTGCGAGAAGAACCTGCTCATGCCATCAGGAGCTCTCCTCTTTGAAGCCCACATGTAGGCACTGTCTGGTTTGCTTTATGTGCTCTGCTGGCTGCTCCAGCCCTTCAGCTCTTTATGCTTCCTCCAGCTTGCAGGCAGAAAACCTAAGGAGGGGTGCGAGGACGGCTTGGTGAGTGAGGAGAGAGCCTTCCCTGAGGCTGGGGTGGCTGGAGGAAGGCAGCATCAGCCCAGTGCTGCAGGAAGGCTGAAGGCACAGCCCTAAGGCAGCTCCCGGCCAGCAGCTGTCCCTGCACCCGTGGGAGTGAGCAGGAGCAAGCCCTCCTCCCGAACCCTCACAGAGAGCCCGCACAGCATAAATCAGCTTTGGAGGCACAGAGGTTCCATAAACAAGCTTATTTTCTGAAGCCAGCTCCCATTATGTTATCTGTCACTTTATTGGGGTTTCTGAGCCATTTATTTTTATGTATATACATCGGAGCTGGTGAGCCGGCGTTGGCCTGAGCGTATAAAGCTGACAAGACACGGTAGCGGCGTGCGAAACCTGTCAGCAGAGCAGCCGCCTGTGAAATGAACACAAGAGCCGGCTGCGAGGCTTTTATTTATGGGATCTGGTGCTGGGGGTGCTGGCAGCCCTGCGACCCGGAACAGGCATGGGCACAGGCAGCTGGAAGCACCCCTCCTTCCTAAGGAGCACCTGAAGGTCCGGAGTTCACTTTTGGCCAACAGAATCCTTCTGGAAGGACTCATCTTCCTGCAGTGGATGCAGCACTTTGCTCCCCAGCGCAGACGTTCTTGGTAGATGCTCCCTTCCTTCTTTAGTTCTGTTTGTGTTTAAGGTATACGAATTTGTTCTGACATGGGAAAATCAGCGTTTGCCTATCTGAAAACTGCAGGGCTTTCAAACGGTTTGGAAACATTTTTTTTTTCCCCAGTTATTTTACCCCTGAAACAACATTTTGCCAAACTCGATAGTCTTTACAAAAGCCTGAATGAATAATAGTTTCTGTCATACTCCAGGAGAAAAGTATTTTGATCAGCATTTTTTCCTCCTAGTTGCAGCAAACATTTAGGATGCTAGATAGTTTCATGGGTCATTGAAAACCCTAATGAACGTTGTTACCAGAGTGATGGAACAAACACAGGCCCTATTTTTACCCTGTTTTGCTCTCTGTTTTCACACCCTGTGTATGTTGTGGTCCTGGTCTGGTCCTTCAGCAGGAGCAGTGTACCTCTGGTGCTTTGGAAAGGCTGCGGGTGGCCATGCTATGCACAGAGGTTGGTGCTCCCTGAATGTTCATGGCAAATTTTGGTCTAATTTTTGGTTGGTCTCAATGGCCCTTATGAGTCCCTTCTAACTCAGGGTATTCCGTGCCTCTACGAAGTGCTGAGCCCATACGAATGCATCTGGGTGCTCTGTATGCATCCTCTCCCTTTCATTCACACCCTTTGGCCTGCGGCACTTTCATGGTAGACAGCAGCGTGGCTGTGTGCCACCCAGCTCAGGCTGTGTTTCAACAACCAGAGATGAATGTTATGCCTTGTACTTGGCAGCGGAAGGGGTCAGCAGAAAGCACCGTGCTGCGTGCCAGCTCCTCTGCTGTGAGCAAAGCGGGGCCACACAGGGCTGCTCCTGCACAAGGATGTCTCTGATGCACAAACCTCTGCACGGGGTGGCACCAGGGCTGCTTTCCCCTAGCGCCAAACGGTGTCACAGCACCCTTCCTGCTGAGGCTGATGCCAAAGGGCTGTTCTGCCCAGGTCCAAAGTCACGCAGCCTTGTGCCTTTTGGTTAGACTTGGGAACAGTGCAGGAGATAGAGAGCAAGCTGGAAGCAGCTATTCTGGGCCGTGTCTGTGTGTGTAGGGGGATGTTCTGTTTGACAGGAATAATAACCTGCAGTTGAATTTAGACTCCCACCCTGCCTTCGTGCTTCCTGAGCGGTAGCAATGTGTCATCTTCCCAGAGCCATTCAGGAAAATACACCTGGAGCAGCTGTGTGTCCCTTGGCAAGCTGGAAGCTGTGGACGAAATGGTGGCATTTGTCCTCCTCGCAGCAGCAAGCCCTGACCATCTATAGGAAGCATTCCAATGCTGCTTGAAAGTGAGTGGCATTATTTTAATCTTCAGCTTTCTTTCTGCTGGATGAGGAGCACGTTTCCTTGCCCAGACTGTCTCTCTCCTCAGCACACCCCATGTACACCTGCTGCAGGAAGGGCCTCATCTCCTCCTCTCCCTGGAGAGTGAGCTGGCAGCTCTGCCTGGTTATCTGCTGCCTTCAGCCTGGATCATCCCTCTGCAGCTCTGTCTCTCACCTGCCTGGGCACTGCTAAATCTTCCCTGAAAGGAACAGCAATTTGTCAAGGAAAACAGGAAGGTCTGAGCCTCACGCGCCCCAAGGCCACTTAGCAGGGCTCTGGCTGTCTCTGGACACCTGCTTTCTGCAGCAGAGTGACAAGCAAGGCTGCAAAGCTTTTCTGGAAAGAGCTTCCTTCATCCTGCTCAGTGTTGGTGCCGCTGCCGTGAGCCCTTGTGGGGGAGCACTAAATGTGTTTTGCCCCCCCAGTCCTGGGAAGGTGTCATGTGCCCCACATGGAGTGATGTCTGCTCCGTGTGCTGTCAGCGCCTTCCTTTGTACTTCTCTGCACCAAGCCACTTATTGACTGGGAGTGTAATTGTGCTGCATCATGGCTAATTGGTTTGCTCTGTCGCTCTCCATTTGCTTTCTTGCTGCACTCTCCCCCCTCCCCGTTCCCCTGCTCGAATGCACTGAGCTGTGAGCGTGACTGGGGCACAAGGCCACCATCCTGATTGCTGGAGAAAAAAAGGCACCCACCTTCCTTCTTTCTTCTCCTAAATTCAAATGACAAGAAACAGAGGAAAACAATTTTGCGAACCCTTGGCGAAGGGCCAGCTCTGATAAAGAGCCGTAATTAATCTCCCCAGCTTTATTAGAATATCATTACAATTAACTCAGCAATCTTCTGTTGATCAAAGCCATTGTTCCCCTACAGAGCAGAGGAAGGCAGCGTGAGTTTGTGAGCCTGCATCGTGCAGGGGCTGAAGGCACCCAGAGCCGAAGCTCTCCTGCTGGCTGAGCAGCCAGCCTTTGAGTTCAGCCTATTCAGCAATGGGTTTATTCCTTCGTGTGTGCTGATGCAGTTCTTTGCCTGCCTGCTTCCCACTCTGGGCTGGAGATACAGCGACTGCTGCAGTAATACAGCCAACAGAAGCACAACGGGTAAAGGAACGGGGGAAACATCGGTGGAAGCCACATTGTGAAGAAAGGAGAGTTGTCAAAATGAAGCTTACTAAGCTCTACAGTTAAATAGCCCAAGATGTGTGCTATAGAAAAGCAAGGAAAATGAGCATGGTTAAACTACCCCTTTCCTCCTTCTCAGACTGTTCTCTTAATATCGGGTATTTATCTGTAATTTAAGCCTGTGATTAGTTTTATCAAAAAGATAGTTCTGAGGCAGAGATCTTCAAAATGATTAGGTGTGTGTTTGAAGAAAAGAAAGCCGTGCTTGTGCTGCAGGATAAAGCTGTATCTGCTTGCTTCCTGGAGCATCCATCTGTGAGGGCCTCATGCCAGGAGGAATCTCCTGGTAGTGCACAGATCTACACCCCCTCTGTTCTTTCAGAACAGCCATCTGTCCCCTTCGAAGGCACCAATGCCAGAGCCTCCTAGGTGCAGGTCACCAGGCAGAGCAGTATGTTCATCTGAGGTGACCTCACGTGTCTCTTCTTCCTCACCACACTTCTGCTCCTTAGGGGATGCTTTGGTGGCCATTGCTGGGGTTCTGACAGCATGGGCTCTCTGACAGCTCTGGGTGCATGGACCTGGAGACGTCCTGCTCTCCAGCTCTCCATGCAGTACCAAGGAGGGGAACGGCTCCACTGTTGGAGAGGGTGTGGGGCTGAGCTGCTCACAAAGCCTTCCGTGGGGTCCTGGTGCAGCCATGCAGGGCTGGATCTGAGAAATGGGGCTGGGTGGCTGATACAAAGCAAACACTGTGCAGACGTTGAGGGTGGCACGCACTGCTACTGCTGCTGCTGCAGGCCAGGGGCGTAAGTAGATTAAAAAATGCAATCAAATGACTTCAAGGAAGAAAGGTTTGTTAAGGACTAATCAGAAAATGCTGCAGAGACAGCGTGGCTTAGAAACTCTCTCACCTCTGTTTGCCTGAGGCTGGTAGGGTGGTGCAGGAGGGCTATTAGAGTTATGCAGTGTTTGCCTTGGCCTTCTCTCTGCTGTGGCCATGCCTGGGTGACTCAGTGTGGCCCTTCTGGGGTGCAGACCTTCCCCAGCCCCAAACCCCGATCCAAGGAAGGGTGGAGTTCTTCATCTTCCCCAGGCTTATGTCCTTGGATAAGGTAAGGGAACCTCCTGTGGGTGCTGGGCACACGATCTCTCACCGCTTTTGGCAAGTGAGAAGGAGCTGAGCCTGGATGTGGAGTTGTTAGTGCCAGACTAGGAAAAAACCCACGAGGCCATAAAGCCTCTGAGGGCAGGGGTTACAGTGTCATGTTTGGTCTCCCTGAGGGCCTTTGCTGTCTGTCTCCATGCTGAGTGTGTCCTTACACCCTTTGTCTGCCAGTGCTCTCAGCACGGTGATGCCAGGAGGGGTGGGCTGAGGGCAGGAGGGTGCTCTGCTTCCATGTTGGGCTCAGCAAAAAACCAGTGCTGAGTCCAGGAGATGTGCTGCATGCCAGGCCAGGCTCAGAGGGAGCAGGAGCCAGGGAGGCTTTTCTGCAGGACTCCTCCACAAATGGCTGGGGACATCAGGCACTGTCACAGGGCTGAGTGAGATGCAGGGCTGAGTGTCAGGCTGTTATTAAATACCATTAATAAGTGACAAAACTTCAGGCGCAGACAATGGCTGGAAGAGGATTGTTGCTGCAGCAGGGAGACGGGGCCCAGGGAATGTCAGAGGCATCTGCTCTGTGCTCCCTCTCCTGCAAGAGGAGATGGGGTGGCATGGGATGAGATGAGATGAGATGGGGTGGAGTGGGGTGGGATGGAAGGTGGTGGGATGGGATACAATGGGATGCTATAGGATGCTGTAGGGTGGGGTGGGATGGGATGAGATGGGATGGGTGCAGTAGTGCTGTGTAGGGAAACAACTTCTGTAATATCCTGGAGGCAAGTGGATAAGAAATGTTGCAAACAACTGTTTTTCTTGCAAAATATTCACTGTGCTCAGTGCTTGCTTTCCCCTGCTGCTCCCCCAGGGAGAACGAGAGCTGGAGGACCACTGAATGGCAGCGCCCCAACCAGCAGTGCCTGCATCTGCATGGGGCTGCCTGCCTGCTTCAGTGCCTGGGAGCAGCAGAGCACATGCACCTGTGGGAGGGATGAGCTGGAGGCCGAGACACCTTCAGTGATTATGGCTGGGCTGGGAGCTGAGGAACGGCAAGCGAGCTGATCAGCTGCTTGAGGCAATTGCAGGGTATCGTCAGCACAGAGAGAGACTTCCTGGCAGTTATTTAAGGCGAGATGCCCTACTTTTGTGCTTTCGGTGGAGTCCCTAATTATTTCTCAGCCTTTGTAGTGAGCTAATTGGTTTTGCAGTTCTCAGGGCTGGGGAGCACTGATAGGCTCAGGAAGCACGAGCCGGAGGGACAAGGAGAGGAGGGGCAACTGCTGGGGGACATCAGCACGGCTGGGTGTGGGGAGTGGTGGTAAAGCAGCGAGGGGTTATCGGGGGGATGGTGAGGTGGGAGGGTAGGCAGAAGGAAGGTGTCTTGTCTGATCTGAGCTGCTGCTTTTGAACGTCATTGGAACGTGTGGCCACCACATGCAGTGTGTGACAGCTCCAAAGTGCCCAGGTGGCATTGGATTTATTAGGGCATTATCCTGCTAGTGCTGCAAATGGTGTCATCTGTCTTCTAAACTTTGCACTTTATTTCAGGGAGAGAATTTAGAATATCCAGGCGATATGCTGAAGCTTTAGCATATGAAAAAGCCCTGCTGGGAAGTGTAGTTTTATTGATTTTGTTATTAAAGTGCCACTGGAATAAATTAGCTCATTTGACTGAAATGTCTCATTACCTGGATTGTAACAGGCACATGATGAAGTCTCCAGAGCTGCTTGCTGATGGGACCCACAGCCACCATCCTGCACCCTGCTCTGGGCATCCAGAGACCCCCAGCACTGCCTGAGTCCACGAGGAAATAGCCTGGAAACCTCAGGTGCCGTGGGGGGGAATGCTGTACTTTGTTGAGGTTCACACTGCTCCTCTGATCCTTGGCTCAGCTAAGTGCATTGTTTTAAAGGGAAAGAGGAAAAATTTCCTTCACAGGGCAATATTTCTTTAGTACCTCAGTAATGAAGGTGGATTGGGAAATGAACCGTTCCCTATTACAGTGGGACCTAACTGCACAGCCCATGCTTTCCAGTTAAAATTTGATTGCCTTGAATCCTGAAGATTATGGAAAATAAGAAAAAGGCCCAGTAAAATTTATGGCTTTTAATCATAAAGCAGTAGAATTGCAGTAAATCTATCATAAGCAAGCAGATAGGGACCCAGAAAAAAGAGGGAAGCCATAGGCCTGGTGCTGGGGTCTGGAGGAGCAGGGCTTCAGGATGGAGCAGGGCTGCAGCCCCCACTTCCTCCAAGGTGTTTATCCCACATGTGCAGGGCCCTTCTGTGCCATCCTGCAGAGTCATGGCCTGGCAAAGAGCTGGGCAGGGCTAGGGGGCATGAAGATAGTGAGGAGTGGTGAGGTGGGAGCAGGGGATGGGGCAGGATGGGGGGAGACCTTCATTCCCATTTTTAAGAAAGACCTGAGTAACTACAGACTGGGAGGATCATGGAGAAGATCCTCCTGAAAGAGATGTTAAGGCACATGAGGAGGTGATTCGAGGCATCTAGTGTGGCTTAACCAAGGGCAGATTGTGCCTGACACATCTGATGGCCTTCTATGATAGAATGATGGCACTGGTGTACAAAAACTGAACATGGTCCAGCAGTGTGCTCCTGCAGTCTGGAAGGCTGATGGCATCTTGGGCTGCATCAACAGAGCAGTGGCAGTGGGCAGGGAGGGGATTGTCCCCCTCTATTCTGTCCTTGTGAGGCCCCATCTGGAGTACTGTGTCCAGGCCTGGGGCCCCCAGCACAAGAAGGACATGGAGCATCCTCTCCATGCACAGGGTGCAGAATGGGACCCACTGAGGGGAGCGCTGGGGGAGGTGTGTGATGAGAGGAGACCATGGAGAGCAAGGAGAACATGGACAGGGGAACAGCAGCAGGGAGAGAGGTGCACAGAATGATAAGGAGGAAAAGGGGAGAAAGTCAACGATTGACTGAAGGAGAGAGAAGAGAGGAAGGCAGTTAGTGGGAACAGAGCAAAAAAAATGGGGTAGTAATAAAGCCTGATAGAAATGGGAAGACCATGAGGAGCTGGGCAGCTCCTCATGAGCAGCCTCCCCTCCATGCCCTAAGCACACCTCTTCCTGTTTTTTTATGCTATTTTATAAAGCTTTGTATTTATCCTTATTAAAAAAAAAAAAAGTGAAAAGCATCTATCTGTGCTGCACAGCCCATGGTTACCTGATGAGCAGTGCTGGCAGTCAGCCCCTGCTCTCACCTGGTTAAACTGCAATAGAAACACACTGTAAATTTCAGCAGAGGAGAGAGAGAAAGAGTTTATTCTTTTTTTTTCCTCCCCATCTTTATGGCCATGAAAATTGCTGATCTGAGATGCTGGCCCTTCTAAAATGCTTTTCTCCTGCTCCATCCATCTGCTTTAATCACCCGGTGACTGAGAAAAAGAAATGATCCAGCTCACAGAGCAAAGATAAAAAAGTGGATGGTACACTGACAGATGGGGAGCTAATGAGCACGGGGGTGGCTCTCCTGGGGACCCCCCCAGCTGTGTGCTCAGGGTGTTCGGGTGCCTGGGAAGGGGCAGAGGGTTGCAGGACCTTGTACAGAGCAGAAGTAATATTCTCTCTTCTTTTCTAAAGCTCCCTTTTAAGACCTGATTCCTTCCCTTTGATTGCTGGGGTACTGCTGTGTGCTGCAAATACCTTGCTGAACTTGCTTGTTAGTATTATTATTATTATTATTTTTTAAATCTCTGCATGTTGAATTAGCTCTTTTAATTATGAAATTAAAAAAGGATAACTGGGGTCAATTAAAAAGCTCTTTCAGACCGGCAGCGTTAATAGCTACGCAGGAACATGGAAATCCCTCCACCCCTCTGTTGGCTGTTGAACTGCCAATTGAATTGTCATCATCATCCTGGCAGAGCTTGGGCAGAGGTATGTGCACACCTTGTGTGGGGCAGAGCACGGTCCACACTGGTGCTGGGCACAGCTCCTCCTGAGGGCTGATCTCCAGGGAGCACCACTGGGTCCGTCCATTGGCCGCTGCAGCACATGGAGCTGCAGGCACTTCTGGTTTGTTTCTGTGGGTTCACTCCTAGATCACTGCATATGGTGGCTAAGCACTGCTGGGAGGGAGAGCTTGCAAGAAGCCATTGTGCTTTGACTCTTTTAAAAAGCAAAACACAAAGCAAATGGATTTAAAAATAGTTTGGTTTCAAAACTGAAAAGGAAGGATGGGTTAGAGATGATGAGAAGCTAAAACATGAAGCTCCCGAAGCCTGCTGTGGAGAAAGAAATGCAAAATGTTTTGTTTCAAGGTGAATGGAAAGCTGAAACCAGCAAAAAAAAATCCCTCTTCCCATGAGCACAGATGTTTCAGGTTGTTTTTCCTAGATTAGCACATTGCTGGAAGAAAAGAAAATCCATTCTTTTCTCTGTCGGCACTCCAGGTTCCTGTTGCTTATTTTTTATCATGTTGTAGTGACTTTGATCCCCGAAGACTCCTTAAGTGCTTTACAAGCCAAGCATGCAAATCTGGGCTCATCCCCCGAGGTGCCACCGACACTATAGAAGAATCATAGAATCATTACGGTTGGAAAGGATCTCTAAGATCCCCCAGTCCAACTCCAACCCACCCCGCCATGCCCAATGACCACATCCCCCAGTGCCACATCTCCACGGTTCTGGAGCACCTCCAAAGTGACCCCACCACCTCAGCCTGTTTCAGTACATCACCACTCTTTCTGAGAAGAAATGTTTCCTGACACACCATGGTGATAGGCGACCCACAGCAGCATCAGGGCAGCCTGCCCCCACCTCCTTGCTGCAGCCCCGGGCCTGTTCCCCCCTGGCTCAGGCAACGTGTCTGTGTTTATTTATATATGTGTGTAATTTCATATTTCCAGACGAGCCTGGAAGCCAAATTCCCTCGGACGTGCCTGAGGGCGCTTGCAAGTCTGACTGCCAGCTGCCATGTGCCCAAGTCCTCCATGAGAGTCATTGCAGGTAGGAAACCTCAGTGGACCCCATCACCGCTTGTGCTGCTGGGTGCTGCAAGGCCGGGTTCCAGCAGGGCACTGCCTGCCTGTGCTACAGCACTGCAGCATCCCTGCCTGCAGGGAATGATGTCCATTGGAGAGGAGAGACAACTGTACTGCTGGCAACGGCGGGCAGACAATCCTCTCCCACGGACCCCCAGGCATCCCCAGTCCCACTGCCATCTGCATTGGGGCTTTCAGTCTTTGCACACAGAGGGCAGGCAGACAGCCCTGCTCTGTGCTGCTTACGCACATCAGAGACTCGGCCCTGCTCCCCTGGGCTTTGAGGGCTGAGCTCACCACTCTGATGGGCATTTGGGAATTGGCTGTAAAAATACAACCAGTCCTTGGCAAAGAAGCTGAATTCCTCTGGGTGCGCTGCGCAGAGCCTAGGGCACCATGGAAAGTGTCTTTTCTGGGCAGCAAGAGCCCTTGGTGTCAGCAGGAGAGTCACTGCCTGGGGCTGTTCTGAGCAAGATGGCTGGAAAGCGCCTCCTGGAAAGTGCCTCCGAGACCACAGCTCCAGAGGGGAGAAACCGAGCAGTCGCCAGAGATACAGAAGTCAAGATTTTGCATTCCAACTATCTATAGGAAATAGGGTTTTTTATTATTTCAAGTTTTCATAAAAATTCATAATTATTGAAATCAAAGTTACAGAAGAAAGTTTGTAACTTTTTATTGATTTTATTTCTTTTTTTCTTTTTTTTTTTTTTAGTTTATTTCCCCCCCTTGTTGTTTTTCCCTCTCAGAATTATATCTGACACCAGAGTCCATCAGACAAAGTCCTTACAAACACAGGAGTCCTGAAGACATCGGCTGAATGTTTTCCTGGTATAAAGAAGAAGAGGAGGAGAAAGAGGTGGTGACGGTGCGGGTGCAGAGAGTTTGGACTGGGACGGAGGGCGTGGTGGAAGGAGAGAGGTCGGTATGTTTGTACCAATGTTTTTAAATTATTTTTTTTATTTGTTCATATGTTCTCTTTTTTAAAAAAAACAAAACAAAACAAAAAAAAAACCAACCAAAACTATTTGCAAATTGTTGCCTGGTTAAATCATTTTCATATTGAATTTGCGCGGTGCATCGGCAGAGCTGATGCCTGCGTCAGACTTGCGTGGCACGTACTCGATTTCAATGTTGTGCTTGGTGTTGCCTTTCCCCCGGCTCCACAGGAAGAGGAGCACCAGACAGAAGAGCACGACGCCCAGGAAAGAAATGAAGCCCATGGTGGTGGCGATGATGAGAGTCTTGATGTCAAAGGGAAAAGGCACGGTGGCACGTGTGCTGTTGGCATCGCTCTCGTTGGGCTGGTTGGAGATGAACGCGAAGGTCTTGTTGGGCTGGTGGGGCCAGTCTGGGGAGTAGCTGCGCACGTGCAGGTGGGCCAGCATGGTGTCGTTGCCACCCGCGTTGCTGGCAATGCATAGGTAGGTGCCGTTGTCCTGGATCTGAGCGTAGCGCACCTCCAGCGTGCCGTCAGGGAAGACAGTGAGCCGCCCGTTGGTTTTGGTTGAGATGAGGTGCTTCCGGGGAGAAAGCCACATGATGGCGGGTGGCGGATCCCCGTCTGCCCGACAGACAAAATGCACCGTGTGGCCTTCGTCCACAAAGATCTGCTGAGGTTTGCGGTCCCGTATCCGAGCTCGGCGGCAGGTGAAGTAGTTGGGCAGGAGGACGTCAGGGAAGTCTTTGAACTCCTTGCCCTGGACGAACTCAGGGGTAGAGCAGGTGGGCTGCTGCTTATTGAAGTTCAACCTCCATCGCCGTCGGAAAACCCAGAGCAGCCGACAGTCGCAGGCTAAGGGGTTGTTGTCGAGGATGAGCGTCTCCAGGTTGCCCACCGAGTGGAAGGCTGACTCTTCCAGAGTGGTCAGCAAGTTTCCTGACACGTTCAGGATGCGCAGGTAATTGAGGCCACGGAAGGCAAAGGGCTCGACCGTGGTGAGCTGCCCTCCCACCAGCTGGATCTCCTGCAGCCTGAGCAGGTCATGGAGCATGGAGCCCTCGATGGTGACAATGGGGTTGTAGGACAGGTTCAGGAACCGGAGGTAAACCAAGTGCCTCACCGACACGTACGGGATGGACGTCAGGTTGCAGTGGGTGATGGACAAGGAGGTCAGGTTCAACCCATACAGGCAGTTGGATGTCATGGTATCCAAGTAGGGCCAGTGTGAGATCTCGAGGACCTTAAGCCTGTACAGCCTCTTGAATGAGTAATCCCGGATGGCGTTGATGTTCAGGTGGCGCAGCCGCAGCACAATCAGGCCGTGCAGGTGAGACAGGGCCTCCGTGGGGATGGAGGTCAGGTTGCATTTCTCCAGGGTCAGCTGCTCCAGGCTGTTGAGGCCGCTGAAGGCCCGGTGGGAAATGTAGACAAGGTCGTTGTCCCCTACCTCCAAAGACTTCAGGTTGTACAAGTCCTGGAACATGTAGTCTAGGAGGATCACAATTTTGTTCTCACTAATGTCTAGCTTGGTAAGATTGCTGAGTCCAGTAAACACCCCCAAGGGGATCAGCTTGAGTCTGTTACTCCTGAGCCCCAGCGTCCTGAGGTTGAAGAGGTTGTTGAAAGCCCCAGGTTCAATGGCACTGATAATGTTCTCGTTTAGCTCCAGCTCTTCAAGGTGAGGGTAGTTGGCAAATTCATCCTGGTTGAGCGTCTTGATGCGGTTCTTACCCAAGTCCAGCTGCCTGGTCTCCGTTGGGATCCCCTCTGGGACGACCATGAATCGCTTCCGATGGCACAGCACAGCACGCTCCTGGGCAGAGCACTCGCAGCGCGGAGGGCAGCCCGTGGCAGAGCCGGACAGGATGGATCCCAGCATCAGGAGGAGAATTGGCTGCCAGCAGGCCAGGATTGGGCTGCGCATACTCGCCTCCCCAGCTAACATCCTATCTCTCACCTGCAAAACACAGGGCAGAGAAAGAGAAAAGGTGGAGGTGAGCAAACACTGCGCAGAAACGAGGAAGAAGGTTTACCATCCCGGTAGAGGTGACATTATCTACCACCTAACAAGGTGAAAACTCTGTTGGTACTTTGATTTCAGAATCCTCAAAAAATACCAGATGAGACACTGGTCAGTGGCCGGTGTGAGGCTGGAACGCTGCAGGGAGAGGGATCACCACACACTAAGACAGCAGGAAGGCTTCTCACACATGGGCAAGAGATGGGGCACCATATCAGGGAACTATTGTGAGCACACAGCTAAGACACAGGGTGTGCTCTGCATGCTCCTATATAGAGGTGCATGCCCCTACACATCGTGTGTGCACCTCTAAGACATCAGGAGCACTTTGCAAGCCCTTATATAGCAGCTGTTACACACGTGCCTCTGACACTGGGTGTGCTTTGTATGCCCTATATAGGGACTGCTCTGTGTGTGTCTCCAGGCACACTCACTGCCACTGTTAGAGACCATAGAGCTCTTGCTTCTAAGACACTGGGTACATTTTGTGTGCAGTTATGTAAGGGCCGTCACATGTGCACCTCCAAGACACTGGGTGTGCTTTGAGAGGCCCTATACAGGGGTCACTGTGCATGCCTCTAACACACTGGATGCATGCCTTTAACACACTGGGTGTACTTTGCACACCCCCAGATAGGGACTCCTCAGAGACACTGGTCACGCTTTGTGCAGCCTGATAGAAGGGCTCCTACACACACACCTCTAAGACACTGGGTGTGTTTTGTGTAAACCTATATAGGGGCTGTCGAGCTCTTGTCTCTAAGACACTGAGTGCATTTTGCATGCAGCTACATAGGGGCCATCATATATATCTCTAAGACAAAAGGTGTACTTTGAGCATCCCTACATGGGGGCCATTGTGCAAGTGCATCTAAGACACTGGGGGTCCTTGTAAGAGGCCAGCTTGCCTTATGCACTGAGAGTCTGTGAACTGTGGCTGCATAGGAAATGTGTGCTTCATCGGGTACAGCATTCCTCAGTGATGATCTCAAAACACAGCTTGAGGTCAGCCAGCTTCAGGGCTGCACTCCTCCAGGCTCACCATTTCCTGGTTCCAGGCCCTCTGTGAGGCCCTCTGCTGCCTGTCCTGAGAGCACTGGTGGCCTTCCCAGGGCATTGTATGGGCAGCTCCTGTCCAGGATTGGGACAGAAAGGAGTTCTCCCTCACTGCCTCCGTGGCGTTCCTTCTCTTATTGTGTAAGCTGCTATGAGGAATCAACTCATATTAATGTTACAAATGAGATGAGCAGCTACTCTGGACTTTGTTTATATCTATTGTTATGTGTAGGCTCTGCATCGCTTCTACCAACGCTATTTATGGCTATCGCTGCATTGCTTTATATCCCTCATTACATGCACTGTCCATTACTTTCCCTACTGCAGCACTATTTATGGGCCTGGTATACATTCTGTGCGTTACTTTAATTGTGTCTGTTTATATGCATCATTTCATAGAGCTAGATGGCATAAGTATAACTTTTGATGCAGAAAAATAAATTCAGCATTTCTTTGCAAGGTTAAGGTTTTGGGATGAGCGATCCTGGACGGGCATAAAACCATCCACCAGCACCATCTTGGAGCCCAGCAGGCCTTGGCATGCCAGGCTGAGATCCGGCTGGGCTGTGTGCTGTGGAATCCTCCATGGCTCCATTGGGCCATGCAGTAGGTGAAGCCCTTCCAGGCATGCCACAAGGCAGACCCTGAACCCTGCCTGACCTCGCAGCACCTGACTCCCACCCGAGGTGCCCGGCTGGGATCGGGGCTGATGGCTACGATGCACGAGCTGGTACCAGCTGGGGAAAACTGCAGCCCTCTGGCACCAACATAGAAAGTGAATCGATAAGAAGGGAGCAGCTGCCGGAATCACTAGCGTCACACAAATATCAAATCAGTGCAAACCAAAGGAAAAATTGTGCCCAGAGACATGGCATCCAGCACCCATCCTCACCACCCGCTGCCTGGGGACGGGGAGCTTGGAGGCACAGCCCCCTCCTGGGGCAGAGCTGCTGAGGGGCACAGATGGCCCATGGGCACGGTGCTAAATGCAGCAGTACCCGCTGAGCTGGGAGGAAAGATGCTATTCTGGGGCCAGGCTGCTGACGTGAGCGGGGCGCGCTGCTGTGACGGACACAGGAGGAACATCCCCAGAGAAACCAACTCTGGGATGTCACCAAGGAGCCCCACTGTGCGCCTGGGCTCACCCTGGGGTGCTGCTGCCTCCCGGCCCCAGCCGTGCCGTGCTTGCTGCCCGCAGGGTGCCCGGCACTGGGGCTGGAGCTGCACCATGCAATCTGCTGCGCCGACAGCAAGCGAGCGGCAAAACCCCCGCGTCAGCGCTAAGCCCACCTGGCATTCATAAATTACAGCGCGTGAGACGTTCACCCTTGAACCAGATGCTTCTGAGGCAATCGAGGACGGAGGCAGCCAAATCCCTGAGGCCTCACAGTGCGCGGGGCCAAAGCAGGGCTGAGGGGCACGGCTGAGGGCACAGCTGTGGGTGGGGCTGTGGCTATAGGTGCGGGCAGGGGGTCAGCCACCAGCTCAAGCTCTCCTCCGTACCACTGCCTTTGCACGGAGCCTCTGGGATGCAGCTCTCAGAGTCAGCGCTCTCCTCGAAGCTGCTCTGGCTAAATCAAGTTTTATTGAACTTGACTACATTTTAGAGATAAAGACTCCAGGTTTACAAATAAATATTTAACAACCTTTCCCGCTGCTAGAAGAGTTGCTTATCCAGACCCCGGGCTCTGCGCTAAGTGTTCCTGTAGCTATCTGCAAAGCAGCAGAACAAAGGGAGAAGCTTTAATTTGCCAAACACATTCGTGCCCATTTCCGCCTCTCTCCATCACTCCCTCTGCGCCCAGTGCACATTCACGGCCTCTTTCCTCCATCTCCCTGCTCCCACCCCAGGTGGGATGGCACCATCTCCCCGCTTGGGAATGTGCAGCGCTCCGGGAGGTTGCACAGAAGGATCTCTGAGCTGCAGGATCTGCTTTCAGCTGCTCCGAGATGGAGCCTGGAATAGGTGCGCCGCAACCTGATCTGCCGTGGCAGTTGCTCCGGGGCTGTAAAAGAGCACGAAGAAGTATCCAAGATGTAAATCCCCTTCCGGCACCGACACGGCCTGGCTGGCACCAGGTGCCCACAGCTCCGGACCCATGGGACTGCTGTGCAAAGGGCTTTCCCTTGGCTATGGCTCTTCCTCCCCCAAAGTGCAGCAGTCCCATTGCCCTGGGGCGGTAAGTCAGCAGGGTGCTGACAAGGAGATCCTGTCAGCTCCATGGTTCTGCTGAGGCCCTCTTGCTGAGATCGCAGCTGTGCAGAGCTGCTCACCCTCCTCACACCTTTGCTCCCTCGTTTTTCAAGGTTTTTTTCTCTCTTTGGCTGCACATGCTTCAGTGACCCATCAGCAAAGAAAACATCCTGACAAGTGATCAATAAGTAATTGCAAAGGCAGCTGTGGATGCCTCGGGTGCAGAGCCCTGAGCTAGCAGGAGATAAATGAGCATGGGAAGGTGCAGTACACCGTGGAGCTCAGGCTGAGAGCCAGCCTTACTCCGTGCACACCAAACTGCTGCAGCCAAGGGCTGCCCATAGCTGAGCAGTGCCTGGGGGGCTGTGTCTGCTCAGGGATGTCCCCTGAGGGTCTGCCCTCGGAGCAAACCCTGGAGATGTTTCAGGCTGGGTCAGCAGGAGAGCAAGAGGTGGATTGTGAAGGATCACCGAACCATTAGGGTTGGCAAAGGCCTTCAAGATCATCTGGTACAACCCCAACACATCCCACCATGCACACTGCCCACGTCCCTCAGTGCCACATCTCCATGGCCCTGGAACACCTCCAGGAATTGTGACTGCACCACCTCCCTGGACAGCCTGTGCCACTGTTTCACAACTCTTTCAGAGAAGTTCCTCCTGATAATTCAACCTGACCATCCCCTGGTGCAACTTGAGGCCATCACCTCTCATCCTATTGCTGTTACCTGGAGCAGAGGCCGACCCCCACCTCACCACAACCTCCTGCCAGGGAGTTGGAGAGGGCAGTAAGGTCTGCCCTGAGCCTCCTCTTCTCCACTCTGACCCATCCCAGCTCCCTCAGCAGCTCCCCGTAACACTTGTGCTCCAGACCCCTCACAGCTCTGCTGCCCATCTCTGGACATGCTGCAGGGCTTCAATGTCTTTCTGGCAGAGAGGGGCCCAACACAGTACTCAACGTGCAGCGTCACCAGAGCCCAGTAAGAGGGACAGTCACCTCCCCAGTCCAAGGACATGCACCAGCTGTCCAAATGGGGCTTGCCATTTTATTTATGGCAGCAAGCCTCCCCTCTGAGAGACCCACCTCTGGGGACACGGGCTGCTGCAGGCGCTCAGCACGAGGCACCCAGCTCAGTGAGCACCAAGCACTGGGCAGGAGCGGAACTGAAGGGCTCTGTAGAGCTTTGTGCTTCCCTGCATTTAGCTGTGGAAAGGGGATGGAAAAAACCTCCTCGGACTGCGGAAACATTTGCACCAGAACGACAAAGGAGCATCTCCTGGGAGAGGCGCCAGGGTCATGCTGACATTGGGAAGGCAGTGCTCACCTCGCCATGCCCTTATGGGACAGAGGCAGCTGCCGGAGCCCATCCACCATCCCCTCAGTGCTGTGGGGTCAGGGCAGCGTGCCCTCCCATGCAGCCTGGGGTGTGACTTGCTGTGCAGAGTCTGGGTCCCCACTCCTGCATCCCAGTCCTGCTCTGAGGTGAAGCCCTGGATGGAGACACTGATGCTGTGCAGCCCCAGCAGGTGAGGACCAGGCTCATCCCAGCCCTATGGAGCAATGCTGCTGCTGGAGACCGTGGGCACATCCATTACGTTACGTTTAAGGTCAGCCCGTACTCACAGCACCGCTTCTGTTCCCACGCCTTATCCTAAAATACACCCACAACCAGCGTAATGCCCTAAAAAAAGGCTGATCCGGAGCACTGCGTCGTCCCCCAGAAACCTTTGGGATAACAGCAAGAGGACTTCAGAGGACACAGCCCCACAGCTCCAGGGAAGCTGCTGATGTACCTCTGGTTGGGACCGGCCCTGGTATAATCACGCTGCTGCCCCAAATGAGCGGCCCCACAGCACTTTGAGAGGGGCTGACTGCAGAGCAGGGGAGCATCACTGTGCCCCCCCATCTGCCTCCTGCCCAGAGCCTTCCTGTGAGCCACATCTCCACCTGTCCCAATTATTGCTTCCTTCACGCAATAACAAATACAGCGCTGCGGGAATGTCCAGAAATGGAGAAAAAAAGGCAGCAAAGGAAAACACGAGTGATGGTGAACGCAGAGAAGATTCCTCTTCCCATCCCAGCTTTCTTTGTGATGATTTCACACGTAGAATTCCTTTTTCTTTCCCCTTTCTTGCTTGTTTGATTTCTGCATTATTTATGGCTTGTCTTTGGGGCCTCTATTTGCTGTTATTGTTTCATCCAACAATAAAACACATTAGATACAAACAAAGAGCACAGAGCCACGGCGGAGCCCCATCCTACACTGTTGGATGGGGCCGGTCTGTGCACCCCCAGCCTGACCCCATGGCTGCAGGGTGCGATGGGACGGCACGGCAGGAGCAGGGTTGTCCCCGTGGCAGGAGCAAGACTGTCCCCATGGCAGGAGCAGGGCTGTCCCCACGGCACAGAGCTGCCATCAGCACGGTGCTGCGCGGTGCTTTGGTTTTGTTCCGCCTGAGCTGAAAGCGATGCTTTCCGCCCTTTCCTCCTCCTCCCCAGCGGTGGTGATAATAACACAGAGGCTGCACTCCGGGCTGTATGTGAGAACAAAAGTAATCACGTGGAAACACAGCGCATGGAAATTAAATCGGAAATGCAAGGGCTGGGTTTCCATTTCGGTTCGGCTTCTGTATCGTTTCCCATTGAAAAGGATAAACAGAGTGAGCGCCAATCAGCCTAATGGCAGCACCTAATGGCAGCACAATTCCATGCTTCCCGAAGCAAATTGCAGCTCCAGCCCAGGGCCCAGCGCCAGCTCTATGGGACGGCCGTGGCACGGCACAGCCCGTGGGCAGGGAGGGGTTCCTGCTGCACCCAGCGTGCCCATGTGGGAGGAGGAGCACCCAGCAGCACCTGTACATGTGCCCAAGATCTGCCCCTCACTGCCCGGGTGCCTCCGGGTCCACATCGCTTGTTTCCCATTTCACACTCGACATCTCCAATCTCAACAATGAGCTGGAAGAATGGATTGCGCCAAAATATTTCTGCTTCTCTCTCCGGCGAGAATTCCCCATCGGAGACCAATCCAATTAAGGTGCTGGTTATGAAATTAACCGTAATTACA
Source organism: Phasianus colchicus (assembly GCF_987193195.1). Classification (NCBI taxonomy): domain Eukaryota; kingdom Metazoa; phylum Chordata; class Aves; order Galliformes; family Phasianidae; genus Phasianus; species Phasianus colchicus. Next base: position 3,111,090 of record NC_143447.1, on the reverse strand, counting down.
AGAGCGATATTTAACGTTTTGCATTCTGATGAAGAAACGGAACGGAAATGATAAAAAGAAAAAGAAAACAAGAAACCAATCCATTATAGTTGTGAGTCCTAGCAAGATAAGTCAGAGCAGCATGGGGTGGTGGGAGGGCTGGGGCTGGGCTGTACTGTAGGGTGAACAGTGCCTTTCTGTCCCCAAAGCATGGCACCGACCCCACTGGACAGCATAACCTGGACCCCATCAGGCTGCTGGAAATGTGGGCAGAGAAAGCAGGGCGGCTCCAAGGCAGGATGAGGGTGCAGCCCCAGCAGCATGCAGAGAGGGGCACGTGGCAGTGGCACGGAATGCTCTGCATGCGGCCGTTCCCCTCCACAGTTCCAATTTCTGCTCCCCCAGGTGGGGAGAGAGAGAAGGGGAGGGGAAAAATGGGCTTGGGAGAAAATTGAGGCCACGGCCTTTGGTTGTCTTCTCCCTTTATTTTTCTTGGGTTGTTTGATTTCAGTTAAGTGTCCGCAGCTTGCTGCTCTCCCCCCGCTGGAGCCACGCCAGCCCTCTGCCTACCCAAAACCATTCCTGCTCTGCCAGGACAGACCCCATCAGCACCGCTGTGGTGCAGGGCAGCCCCAGGAGGGCTGCCATACAAACCAGCAGCACACCCTGCCCAACGCCAGTGTCCGGGGGCAGCACCCCATGCATCCATCAGTCCTCGCTGGGCCACGATGGGCTCCGTTTGCTTTAGAATCCAGCGACTGTAATTACGCTGCAATTACACTGTGATTGTGGCGATATTATAAAGTGATTTATCAAGCCCTGAAATGAAAGCTCACGTCAGAGGGTTTTACACTTGTTACGTGCAGTGAGCAGCGCAAACTTTGGCGTCCTTACGGCGACCGTCTTAAGCAGGAAAGCAAAGGAACAATAAGTCATTCCGTCGTGCCGTTCACCTTCCAGTGATATGAAGCAGTGGTAATTAGTGGTATCGCGGAGTAATTGCGTTACAGGTGTGGAATAACAGCAGCACGGTGCTATATTAAGGAGGTGTAACCACCTGCTTTGTAATGAATCCCCCCAGCCAAGTGCCCGGGCAGCGCAGCCCTTCCCACAACTCCTGCAGCACCGCCCTCCGCCCGCCTGAGCCCCATGAGAGCCCCCGAGCGGTGCCACAGCCCCGGGCACCTCACCTGGACGGGAACCCCTCGGGGCACCCGGTGCTCTGCACGGGCATCTGCAGCTGCCGGGGGAGCTGCAGGGAGGGCCGTTTGCTGGGGAAGGGCTGCGTGGGCACCGCTGGGCTGGGGGCACGCAGGGGGTGCAGCTGAGCCCACAGCGAGGAAAGCCGCTCGCACGGAGCCCGCAGGCGTTTGCCGCACGTCCCTCCCTCCCGGCAGAAACCCATCAGCGCTCCCATCTCAGCCCGGAGCTGGAACCTCCAGCCGCGCGGCTGCCTCGCACTCTGGGCTATCCGCGCTCGGCGAGGCGCAAGGTGAAAAATCCGATCATCCGCGGACAGCAGCGGAGCAACAAGCGGCAGCCGGGGGGGGTTCGGGGCAGCCCTCGTGCCCTCCTGCCCCGAGAGCCCCTTCCCCATTAACCCCTTCTCCTCCTGCCGGGCGCAAACCGAGGGCGAAGCGCTGTCAGAATTCCCCCCCCCCCCCCCCGCCGCTCACCCTCCAATTAGGAGCCCGAGCACGGGGACCCTTCAGCGCCCCGGATTCCACCTCAGCCCTTCCACCTGCCAGCTTCTCCCCGCGGCCCCACCGGCCGTCCCTGAGCCCGATGGCGACGGAGGGCTCAGCGATACCCCCCGGCCCCCGCCCGCGGGCCGCTCCCCGGGGCCGGGCGGCGCGTCCCTGCCTGCCTCCGCCCGGGGCCGGGCGCAGCCGTGGGGCGATTTTCCCCGGCCCCGGATGGCAACGCTGGGGCCGCCGCCGCTTTCCGCCTCCGCAGCCCTCCCTGGCTGGGAGCGCTGCCCCGGCCGTACCCCACCTGCATGTGTAATCCGCTGCCGGGCGGCTCGGCTCCTCCATCCGGGGAGCGGGAGGGCTGCCCCTCGGGATGCGGCTGCGGGCAGGGCGGGGCGGGGGCCGGGGGAGCAGCGAGGAGGGCTGCCGGCAGGAGAGGGGCGGCGGGGGCGGCCACCGGCGGGGCCCGGGGTTCGCGTCCACCCCCCTTCCGTCCCCCCCGGCGCGGCAGCCCCGCTCCCCGCTCGCCCCGCGCCCGCTCCCTCCCGGCATCGCCTCCACGCTTACCTGCATCTCATCCTCGCCGGCGATCTCCTTCGGTCAGAAATGGCATCTCCCCCGGCCCCCACCCCCCTCCGCCAAAATCTCCACCTGCAGTAACGCAGCTCCCCCTCTCCGCAGCGGCCGCACGGGAAGGCGACGGCTCTCCCGGCTCGTGGGTCCGCCCGGCTCCGGCCGCCCCCGGCTCCGCTCCGGCACGGGGAGCTGCGGGGCCACCCTAGGGACGTATCGCGGCCGGCGGCCTCCCCTCCGCGCCCGGCGCCGTACTGCGGGGCGGCGGCATGGCCCCGCCGGAGGCTGCCACGGCCCGGGCTCCGGCTCTGCTTCGGCGCGGCCGGGCTGGGGCTGGGGCTGCAGCCGGAGCCGGAGCAGCCGCCGCCGCCGCCGCCGCGCCGGCCCCCGCCTCCCCTCCGGGAGGAGCCGCCGGCGGGCGCGGGGCGGTGCGCGGAGCAGAGCGGGTCGGTGCGGAGCCGCCGCCAGTCCCCTCCTCCCGCCGCCTCCCCCGCGCCGAGGGGCGGTGGGTTCGGGGCCGCGGGAGCGCCGTGCGGGGAGCGGCGCCCCCAGGGGCCGGGGACGCGCGTCGCCGCCGCCCGGCGCTCCGCTCCTCTCTCCTCGTCGCAGCCCGGCACCGGAGCGGGAGGACGGGGCGATGGGCCGGGGGAGCCGCGCGGGCGCGGGGCTGGGGCTGAGCGCTGCCGATCCCCACGGGCCGGCGCCGGGCTCACGCTGAGCCCTCAGCGCTGCGGGCAGCTGGCAGCACCCGGCACTCCGCGCTGTGCCCGCCGCCTCAACCCTGCCCCGGTGGGTGCCGATTTATCGAGCGGCATCGGCCCCTCTTCTATCGAAGATATCCCTGGTGATAGTGAACACCGACTTTGCGACCGATGTGCTCCTTTCCCTCCCGCCTCCTCTCAGCAGGGCTGCCCGGTAGGTCCCGCATGACCAAGCTGGGTGCGAGGCGGCCGCTCCAGGAGCCCAGAGCCGGGCCCTCGGCGTGGGGCTGGGCATCCCGCGCTGAGCCCCGGGAGCCTTCCCTCGGGCGGCCCTAAAGCCCGTGGGAGCTTTTGAGGAAGAGGATGGCTTGGCCTTCCTCCACGAGCCATTAACTGAGCGCAGGGGTGGGGATTCCCACGCAGACAGGCGCCCTCCGTGGGCTGCGTGCCCGGCAGCCATCCATCCCTTGGGGACGGCGTTGGGGCAGACCCCGTGCTGCTGCTCCCCCGGGGCCTGCAGAGCAGCAGCGATCCTCCCGGCTCCGAGCAGCACGGGAACAAACAAGGGGTGGGCACCGCCAGCTCGCCCGCTGCAGCTGAATCAGCCGGCAGTGCCGCTGCCCACCCGCCGGCTGCCGGCTCCTGGCACACGGGGAGCGCAGCGCAGCGCAGCCCCTCTCGGCGCAGCTCAGGCCTTCCCTCGCGCAGATCGATGCCTCCTATTATGACGGCTATTTCAGCGATGCCATCGATGTTAATAGCACTTCACCAACACAGACAAAGCCGGCGAGCTGAATGCATCCAGGAAGAAAAAACAGAGGACAAAAGACAGGCTAAGAGCGCTGAATGCTGTTTTCAGTTCTTTTCCTCCCTCCTCCCCACACACACACCGTTAAAGCCCCACTAAAGTGCAGGGCACTGCGCGTTCGGGAACAGCACTCCAGAATAATTCCTGGCATTGTCTGGTTCGTGAGAGGGGGACTTTGTCTCGGCCGTGCCGCACAGCCGCGGTGCTATGCGCTGCCGGGAAGCAGGGGGCCTCCCAACACCGCCTTTCCGACAGCCATCCCCACCCCGTGGCACGCAAGGGACGAGGATGGAGCTTGGCGTGAGGGCACGGACAGCCCAGAGCCCTGGAGCCCGGTGTGTTCCCCCAGCATGGCACCGGGGCCGAGCTGGCAGGAGGGGGACGGGTTTTCATCCCTCCCGTTATTATTATAGTTCCTTCTCTTTTCAGATTTTCACACTTTTTGCCGTAACGAGCTGAGCTGAGAAAATCCATGCAAATGCCAGGCGGAGATAAGATGCACCGCGCCTTGAAGCACTGCCAGCATCGGCTCTGGGAGCACCGCATCCACTGCCTGCCTCTCTGCACCGCTCCCACGGGGTGGGGGCTGCAATCCCCAGCTCCCGCCGTGCCCAGCACCATGCACACCGTGCCCTGCCCACAGGTGCTCCTTTCCTCGAAGGTGGTGACATTTTGGGATGTGTGTGGGGGGCAAGGCGAGGATATTCCTCTCCCCCATTCCCGCGGCCATCTGGCCGTGTGCTGGTGCCTCCTCGCAGCAGGCTGAGTCAGTCCAGTGGCTTCTCATTACCAGCTGGAGGGAGTCCAAATTCTGCATGGTACGCCTGCTCCCGAGCGAAACCGGGGATGGTTATCAAGTATTATCATAATGGTTTCTCTCCGGGTGCCTTTCCACGGCCTGCTGACGGACATGGAGCAGAAGGCGCCCCAGTCCCATGCAACCCAAATCCTCCAACCTTCAGCCAGTGCTGGAGCCCGACCTGAGGCCCAGCAGCGCTGCTGTGCGACAGGCTGTGGAAGGGCTCCATTCAGCTCTGGAGCTCATTGACACATATGCAGAAGGTATTAATAATATCGAGCATCTCCGCGCCTATTGTAGCCCACATCCAGGAGATGAAAGATAATTTCTGGGACAAGGAAGTTATGACAGTGACAGCTTTTTAACAGCTTGGCACAAGAATAGGAGAGGCACAATGGGACAAAGCGATGATTAAAGCTCTCAGCACAAAGTAGTGAGGGCCGGGAGAGCACAGTGAGCATGGGGGGGGGGGGGGGGGAAGGACAGTGGAGTCCTGTCGAGAGCCAGCACTGAAAGAAAGCCAAGGGGAGAGTGGTGCAAGGGAAGGGACAAAGCCGGGGTCAGGGAGGTGGGGGAAGGAGCCCCTCAGCCCATGCTGGGATGGGGCTGGGCCCTGTGGCTGTGCCAGGCACACGGTGGCATTCCTGACAACCCGGCGGAGTCATCATTACCAATATTTGGTGTTTCTTTGCACACGCACGCACTCCCCTCATGTACACCGCGCATGTAAACAGCCGCCTAGTGACATTTGCACGCCCAATTACACCTGTGTATCATTGATTTACATGCACAGTTGGAGAGCAATTAAAACACTAGAGCCTGCTTCGCACTTTCCCACGGCCACCACGGGACGAGTTTTGGCCCCATCCCTCAGGCTCACACCTCTGCTGCTCCCCCCGGGTGAGCACAGAGCCCAGCACTGCTGTGTGCCCACGGTATGCCGGGCAGTGCCGAGCTGTGCACATGCCAGCACACCAAGCCCAGCCACCACCCTTGCAGCACATGGATGCTCAGCCCTGGGCAGCGTTGCCTGGCGCCTTCCCAAAAGGGATTAAAGGCAGGGAGTGAGAAACATAAACGCTTGTGTAATTATGTGCAAAAAGCCCCTTAATAATTTATAGAGGGAGAGGGTAAATATCTCCATGTGTTATCCGAGTGTGGCTCGTTGTCCCGTTGGCTAATACCCAGTGTGCACGCATGGCAGCCTTTATCCGGGAGGCTGCTCTGCCCTTAATACCTGCCATAAATTATTGAATTTATAAAGAGGAAAGCAGGTGTCATGTCATTCCTACACACTGCTCATTCGTTACAGCTAACGAAGGTGGGGAGCAACGCTTTCCACTCTCCTCATCTCTCCCTTGTGGCTGCTGGCAGAGATGTGGCACAGCAAGGTGGGTACGGGCATCACAGCACCCCTGCCCTGGACAAATGGATGGAAGGATGGATGGATGGATGGATGGACAGACAGATGGCACTGCAAACACAGGGGGTGGGGACATGAAGCACCTTCCCGCGGGCACACCGCTGAGTCAGGCAGCACGAGGCTGGGTGCAGGAAGGCAGTGAGCACCCAGCAGCCCCCACACAGCCCCCGTGCAGCTCTGCCCCAGCCCCATGCCGTGGGCCAGGAGCCGTGCTGCAAGCAGCTGGCTCGGGGGCTCCGGGAACGACGCGCTTCGGAGCTGGGCCCCCACGCACACCTCTCCAAATATAGCACGTGTGCATTGGAAAACAGACACGGCACTGGGGGGATGCGGGGAGCTACCCACAGCACCAGACTGCTGGCTGCAGGGAGCTGTGTGATGGATGGGGGATCCCAAAGAACGGCTGCGGGGCCTCACAGGCACGGGAAGAGGGAGCTGAAACTATTGATAATCAATTAACTCCTTCAATTACAGGAGCCTAATGAGGTAGCACAAAGTCAGCTCTCATGAACATCAGTTTAATAGAGGCGGTTCCTCGGGGCGCTCCGTTTTGACTCAATCTTTACAGGGTAGGAAACACGGTGAAAGTAGCAAGCAATTAGTGCCACATAACGAGCACCCGCTGCCGGGTCTCCATCAGGGACAGCAATGCAGGGGGATGCAGTGCCGGGGCTGGGGGCTGACAGCAGCTGCTGTGGTGGCAGAGCGGAGCTCTGAGCTCACGGTGCCGGGATGCTGCTGGATGCATCGCTTGTTGTTAGATGAAGTGAATGTCACAGGGCCCAGCTCTCCCCTACAGGCAGCTGTTTTTTCCTTTTTCAGTGATGGCAGCAAGTGACAAAACGAATGTCGCTGCCTGCCGGCCCTGGTGCCTCTTCAGAAACCTGCTGGGGCACAGGGAAAGGAGAGGTGCTGGCGGGGTGCTGCTCCTCATGCTTAGCCAGCCCCAGTAACCCTGCTGTGCCCAGCATGGAGACAAAACCTTGGCAGGTGAGAGCCTGGGGATCCACTCTGTGCCCTGAGCTACTCCTCCAGCAGCCTGGCTAGAGGTGCATGCTGGGGAAGGGTGGTAAAGGAGCACGGAGGTCTTGCTGCTGGGTAGCATGCAGCCGGGAGCACCCTGAGCCAGGATGTCGGTGGTGCCATCCCTCTGCAGACACAGCTCTGCACTGGCCATGCTCGGGAGGGATTTGCATACTAAGGAGCCTCCAGCAGAGCAGAGGCAACCTAACATCTATTTCGGGTCTCAAAGCCAAAGACCATATTTCAAATCCGCTAATCAGGTGAGAACACGGCAAACTCACGCAGCGAGGAGCTGGGGCTCATGGCAGCACCCCCTGCTCCACAGCCACAGGGACTCATAGCCCAGCAGTTGTCAGCACCCACCAGGATTCAGCTGCCAGGGGACTCCACACTCTCGTGGGAGCCAAGCCCCATATTCCCAACCTAGGTCCATCTGCAGAGGTCCTCCCAGCAGTCACCCCCTGTGCTGCTCCCCAGAGGGGATGGGCAGAGGCAGAGGCTTGATTCCTGAGCCCAGGTGCACCCTGCAGGCTGCCATGCCTCCAGCTGCTGAGGCCTCAGCCCTCCTGCTCTGGGGGTGGGCAGGAGTGGGCTGGGAGCAGGCAGAGGGTTTGGAGAGCCCCAGTGCCTGTAGATGGGTAGATGAGGGGTACAATGTGTGTGTACCTCCAGGGCAGATGGCCCCTATGGCTTGGTGACAGCATGGAGTCATACAATCAGAGTCATAGAATCATAGAAGGGCTTGGATTGGAAGGGACCCCAAGGATCATCAAGTTCCTCCACCACAGGCAGGGCCACCAGCCTCCAGGTCTGGTACTGCACCAGGCTGCTCAGGGCTCCATCCAACCTGGCCCTGAACACCTCCAGGGATGGGGCACCCACAGCCTCTCTGGGCAGCTGTTCCAGCACCTCACCACTCTCTCTGCGAAGGACTTCCCCAATATCAAATCTAAACCTTCCTTCCTTGAGCTTAAAACCATTCCCCGTTTTCCTATCATAATCCACCCGAATAAAAAATTGATTGCCCTCTTGTTCATACAAGCCAGCAGGAATGTGCAAGGCAGTGGGTGAGAGCAAGGAGACCTGGATAACTATAGAGCGGGACTGCAGTGTGAGATGCCCAGGGAGGTGGGTGCAGGCTGTGCTGCATGGGGATGTTCAAAGAGCCGCTGCCATTAGCAGCCATGCAGCTCCTTGTTCTTATAAGACTATTAGTGGATTAACCAAAATTCTTATGGTCCTGCAGCAGCACTTTTGTGGGGGCTCTGGGACTGCAGAGGGGTTGTTCCATGTTCCCAGAGCATGCCTGCAGCTGGGCAGACTGTGGGGGGCACACAGGAGGTGCAGCAGCCGCTCCCATCTGCCAAACTGGGGACACAGGTGACCAAACCTGGCAGTGTGGCTGTCCCTTCCCAGCCGGGAGTGCTGCTTCACCGCACCCTGCCCTCCCCACAGCCCCCAGCCCCACAGCAGCCCACGCTGCAGGGCTGCACCGGTGCATTCAGCAGATCCTTCCCTCCCCACCCTGCAGCCTATCGTCTGGCAGAAACCTGGTAAGTTCCCCCGAGAGCATGCGGTGAGACCCGGCGTGAAACAACGGCAGATAATTAAGGGATTTGAGCGGGGTATGGAGGAGAGCAGGGAGATTGCAACATCCATAAATAGCTCTCCTTGCCGAGCTGCTTAACTCCTTGCTTGTTCTTGCCAAAGAGCAGACCCCAAAGGGATGGTGCCTGTGCGTGAGCAGGGGTGGAAAGTTCACCGGCGTATTTTTAAATCATTCAAGCTTTACTCAGGCTGGGTGATACGTTATTGTGTGCGTGTCGCTTGAAGTCTCCAATGAATGAAAAAAAAAAAAAAAGAAAGCACCATTTTGTCTCTCTAAACTCCCACCCCTCTGCTCCTACCCAAATAGCATCAGGCTGGATCTGACAGGCGAACGGAGCGCACCACGCTCCTGCAAAGCCGTGTGAAATGCTCTCAGCTGCAGGAGGAGCCCAAGGGCAGCAGTGTGTCAGCTCTGAAATGCACTGGTGCTCCCAGGGAGCCCAGGCAGGGCAACACGGATGTGTGCCCCATGGAGATGGTGGCCTTCACATCATGGAATGACGGAATCCTTTGAGTTGGAAGAGATCATTAAAGGCCATCTGGTCCTTTCCCACGGACACCCGCAGCACATCAGGTGCTCAGAGCCCCCCAGCCTGACCTTGGTGGCTGCAGCCACGGGGCACCATCACCTCTCTGGGTGTCCTGTGCCAGTGCTCAGGTGCCTCATGAGGTGTTGAACCCCACGAGATTCTCCCATGCCCACTGCTCATCCTTTCTGGATCCCTCTGGATGGCATCCCATCCCTTGGGCATGTCACCACACCACACACAGCTCGGTGTCATCTGCAAACTGCTGAGGGTGCCCCCCCGTGCCACTGCCAGTGTCATTGATGAAGAAATTAAAGAGCACCGGTGCCAGGGCTGACCCCTGAGGGACACCACTCATCACTGATCTCCACCTGGACACTGAGCCATTGACCACCACTCTCTGGGTACAATCTCACAGCCAGTTCTTCATCCATCCATCCATCCACCCATCAAGTCCATCTTTCCAATTCAGACAGGGATGCTGTGGGGAACTGTGTCAAAGGCCTTACTGAAGTCTGGATAGATGACACCAGTGGCTCTTCCCTTGCCCACTGATGCAGTTACACCACTGTAGAAGGCCACATCACAGCGACGCCTCTTCCCCAGACAATGGGAATGCTGGAAATGGATTTTGTGGCCCCAGAAAAGATTTCTGGCTCCAGCACCTCATACAGCCTAGACGCCTGCACGACACAGAGCCTGCAAGTCCCTGAGGCCATCACTGTGCACACATGGGCCAGCCAGTATCCAGGCAAGAGTGGCCACAGCGCAGTTGTCCTAGGGGACCCCCTCACCATGAAACCTGGGCATTGTGGTGTGTTTCACAACTGAACTCCCTGCTCTGGCATCCCCAGCAGATCTGGGTGATGCTCATGTTGGTACAGTTGGGTTCCTTTGCTCACAGACCACTCGGCCAGGCTGGGCCACTCCTGCCATGAACGCTCACCATGAAGGATTAGAGAGGCCCGAGCGAGGACGAAGGGCTTTGTGCTAGAAATTGAAAGTTGATGGAGTGTATCATAGGAAAATGACAACAACCTACTGTACCTCGAAAGACAATTATTTTTCCCTCATTGAAAGTGATTGAATTTCTCCACACTACCGATGTCAATGCCAACAGCTCTCTTAAGGAAAGGCTCTTCCCCAGCTGCACACCCGGGTGCTCCTGACACCTGCCCTCCCTCTCTGCTCAGTTCCTTGCTCTTTGCAGGACACAGCCACCAGGAGAACTGCTATGGGCACCAGCTTACCCCACAGACACGTGCTCTTCCCTGCCCCATAGCTCCTGCAAGCTTACCTGCTCCTCCAGACCACTCCTGAATATGCCTCAAGTGCAAATTACAGATTTGAGTCATATGGCTGAACTGCCCCTGTGTCCATCCGGGTTCCTGCAGTCCCTGCAGACCCCACCAGCCCTGCAGTGCCATGCCTGTGCCCATGCCTGTGCCCGTGCCCATGCCATGCTGCAGGCAGGTGTGTCCCAGCACTGCCCCAGTGGGGAAATGCGCCTGCGCCGGCTGTTTTCTGCCGCATATGTTGTGGGGGCTGAGAGCACATATGTCAGCTACACACACATCGACGCGTGTGTGCGTATATATATACACAGACATACATGAGGGAGACAATTATAGATACAGATTTACATATATAATCAACACCAGAAATTATTGCAGGGCTTGAAGGCAGCAGAACCAGCACAGGCAGCAGGAGATGGCTGCCTTCGTCCCTGCCTTTCCAGCTTGGTCCCATGGCCATGCCTGCTTTCCCAGCCCAGCTGGGAGGTGTGAGCTGCCCATCCCTGCACCTGGGGACAAAGGAGCCATCTGCCTGCACGCAGGCTGTGTGCCGCAAGGCAATGGAAGCAAGGGCTGCTTCGGGCAGCATTAATCTCTTCTGAAGGTGGCTGCCTGAAAAAGGTCAGATGAGTTGTGCCTGGTCGTGCCTTTTCCCTCCTGCTGACTGCAAATGTCATCCAGCCAGCAGGCATGGGGCAGGCACCCACAGCAGGGACACGTGCAGCTGGTTGCAGCGGCACAGAGGCATGGGGTGGAGGGGGCTGGGAGGCACCTCTGGGGGTCATCCAGCCCAGCAACCTCTAAAGCAAGTTCAGATGGAACTTCCTATCAAGTCACAGGTTCACAGGATGGCTTGAGTTGGAAGGGACTTCAGAGCTCATCCAGTTTCAGCCCTCTGCCATGAGCTGGCTGCCAACCACCAGATCAGGCTGCCTAGGGCCCAGCCATGGCCTTGGGCACCTCCAGGGATGGGGCACCCACAACTTCTCAGGGAGATGCTCCAGGTCCCCAGTCAGCTTTACGGCCCTCTGTTGGACCCTCTCCAGCAGTTCCCTGTCTTACTTCAGCTGGGGAGCCCAGAACTGGTCACAGTGCTCCAGATAAGGCCTCACAGGGACAGAGTAAAGGGGAGGATCACCTCCCTTGACCTGCTGGCTATGCTCTTTTTAATGCATCCCAGGATACCACTGGCCTTCTTGGCCGTGAGGGCACACTGCTGGCTCACGGCCAATCTGTTGGCCAACCAGGACACCCAGGTCCTACTCTGAAGATCCAAATTCCAGCAGATCAGCCCCTAACCTGTACTGATGTATGCACTTGTTTCTCCCCTGGTGCAGAGCCCTACGCTTGCCCTCGTTGAACCTCCTCATTGGGTTCCTCTCTGCCCAATTCTACAGCTTGCCCAGGTCTCACTGAACAGCAGCACGGCCTTCTATGTCTCAGCTCTGTTCCAGGTGAGTGAGCCCACTGCTGCCTGCTGGCTCACCCTGGTGCCAGGCACACCCACAGCAGGCAGCAGCGTGGGGCTGCGGGCACACACACAGTGGCTCAGGGCTGGAAAGCATGGGGTGCTGGGTCCAGCCAGATGCAGGGACAAAATCTTCTCTCTTAGGCTGAATTTTGGGCTGGATAAAAACAGAAAGTGCATACCCAACAGTGTGCAGCATTAGCTCATTGGCAACGGGCCGGCGGGTCTGTGCCAGAGTGGGATCGAACCTGAGCCTTCACAGCACAGGACAGAGCTCTATGGCTGCAACCCAGGGCCAGGGGCACCCTGCTGGTGTCAGGCTGCACCGTGTCCATCAGTGCCATGCACAGCCCTCAGCAGCTCTGGGCTTCCCACAAAGCCACAGCCAAGTGTGGTGTGAGGGCGCACGGCTCGGGTGCTGGGAGTCAGCAACGCTCTGGCTCGGTAAGGGAAACTTTCATTCATTATATCAGATAGCCCCGAGCAGCAGCAGCGAGCTGTAAAGCACTTCAGAGTTGACTCAATGTCACATTTAAGTGCTGGCTGCATCAGAATTCAGGATGCTTCAGAAAGGTTATGTAAACCATTACATCAAATCCTGGGAGAGTTATTAAGGTGAGCGGCAGAGCATGGGAGAATGGGTGATTATCTCGCAGCAGCAATGTGGAGCCATGCGAGCAGTGTCCAGCTTAAGGATGTAACTCATTCTCCTTACAAGCCTAATTTTGTTTCTCCTTAGTGCTTCTTAACAAAAAAAATAACAAAAATTATCTATTCTGGGAAAAAAAGAAATGGTCACAGAGAGCCTCCAATTAATTAGGTGAAGTGCTGGGGAGATAAGGTTGAGAAAGAGAAGGATTCTTACTTTCAGAAGTTTTCAGCCCTCCCCCTTTTTGGAAGGTCATATTTAAAACTCCGTGTGGTCTATTAATGCCCAGTTAGTTTTATCCATCTGAACTCATGCCTTCCAGGACTTGAGGGAGGGTTTGTTTTGGAGTTATTTGCTATGGACTCTCGAGACTCTCCAAAAGGCACAGCATCCCAGCAGAGCTCCAAGGACACAGGGCACCCGCAGGGCCAGCTGTGTTTCAGAGCCTGGAAATGCCCCAGCTGGGTGGGCTATCGGACAAAGCCAGCAGCAGCTGAACATAGCGCAGGGCTCAGCCCTGCAGCAGTGCTGCTGTCACCCCCTCTGGTGGGTTATGGATGCAGTACACACTGCTGGCATTTCAGCACTGATTGTCACATCGCTGCTCATCCTGCGGTGTGCAGTCACACCGGTGTTGAACACGGGGGCACTGACTCGTGCGGGTTCCAGCAGTGCCCGGTCACGTCTGCATGACAGCCCTGGGGAGATGAGGCTTTCCCATGCCACAGTGCTGCTCCATCAATCCAACCAGCCCTGTGCATGGCCAGAACCCCAGCGTGGCCATGCTCCTGTGAGCTCACTGAGGGGCAGAGGGGTCCCAGCCCTATGGCACAGGTGCTGGGACAGCCCGATGCTCCCGAGGCTACAGGGGATCTGTGGGATGGGCACACAGGGACACCGGTCTTCTGTCCCCTTTCACTGACGGTAACGTTCCTTAAAGAAAAACTACAAAACAACCCCAACACGGCTAATTAGCTAATGACATTATTTTGGCCTGATGTGCCATATAATTAAACAACTAATAAACGGCAAGAGCCCTGTGCTGCTGAGGCTCCTGAGTCAATACCGTGCTATTACCGCGGTGTAATTGAGTTTACAGAGAACCTCAGCGCAGGCGTCCCAGAGCCCATGCGAGGAGCAGCATTGAAATAGCCACCAGAGACCCACCTGCTGGATCAAGGAGAAAGACAGATCTTTTAATCTACAGTACCGCCTGAAGTCACACGCGGGGAAGAGAAGTTTGTGCTCTGCGCTGCGGTAAACGCGTTTGCTGGAGGAGGGTTCACGCGGCCCTGGGGAGGCTGCGCGTGCCAGAGCTTCTCCTCTGGCAGAAATGGGGTTAGGGAGGAGGGGACAGGATGGGATGTGGCCGCCCTTGCTGCTGCAGCAGTGCTTCCAGAAGGCAGTGCCGTGGTGTGGTGCGCATTTCTCCACCCAAACGGAGCATTTGGGGCCACTGAACCTAAAAGGTTCAGACTTTGAAGATGCTGCACTGAAGCTGGATGCATCCCAGTGCTGACTCCAGCCCCATGCAGTGTGAGGGGGGGGCAACCAGCAAGCAGCAGGGCTGCATTGAAACAGCAGCAAATCCACATGGAGAGGGCAGAGCACGGTGCAGGAGGACACGTGAGCGGAGCGGCAGCAGAGGTTGGGGAGGAGGAGGAGGAGGCTGTGCGAAGGCTGCGCTGCGCTGACAGTGAGAGGCAGCGCCTGTCGTGAGCGTGAGCCAGGCTCTGCCAACCCAAATAGCAAGCTGGCTGAAAACAAGATGTGCGGCCGTGCGTCTTTGCTGTCAATCAGCAGTGTAGAGGGAGCGTGCCGTCGCGGCTCCATCTCCATCTGAGACCTGCCGTGGTGCGCCTTGCTGGCACAGGGAAGGGGGCACATCGTTCCGTGGTGGCCTGACCACGGATGGGAGGACAGGAGCCTTCTCCATCCTTACAGCCAAGTGGGGAAGTTCTCCCCCTGCCTCACCTCAGCTCACCCGCAGTCCTCTGTGCTAGGGCCGAGGAGCACCATCTGACATCCGCTGCCGCTGTGTGAGCTGTGGAGAGGTGCTTGTGTGGAGAGCAATTGCTGCACTCAAGAGTTACTCACCGCACTCTCCAGAGCCCTGCCGAGAGCACGGGGCGCACAGTGTGAGCCTGAGTCTCCGGGCTCGGCCCCAGCATGCCACAGCCCACAGGAGGTGCAGCCATGGAAGGGCAGTGCCAAGGGGTACCCACACCCCATAACGCATTATTGGCACCCCACAGCACCAGCACCCACCCCAAGCACCCAGCCCAATGTGAGCCATGAGTCCTGCCCTCCTGGCCGAGCTTTGCCACGCGTGCAGGGTTTAAGCAGCCCCATGTCTCCCCTTTTATTTCTCATTTCTATGCTGACATTTTAAAGGAAATTTGCTCTCCTCCTTGAAGTAGGGAAATCTGCGTTCAGAGAGTGCTCGGGCCCCAAACGCCAGGAAGATAAACATATTTGGACGTGTGATTTCACAGTTGCTATGCTGATAGCTTTCAGAGGCCGGGTCCTGTCCATCAATTACCCACAATGTGCATTCAGACGTGAGATGGGAGAACAACACCCGGCTCATTAGAAGGGAGGAGGTGAGCGCAGCAGGGCTGTTTCAGCACGGCAGCTCGTGCTCTGGGGGCAGCAGGAAGGTGTTCCCCCCACCCCATCCCAGCCCACAGCACCCAGAGGTGTCCCACACGTGGTGCTTGGCTGTGCTGGCAGCGACTGATGCTTGGGCACAGGGGCAGCCCACAGAGCTTTGCTTTGGAGACATTTAAAAGGGGATTTTTAGAGATACTCGGGCCCCTCTCTCCCCTCTGGCCTGCAGGTACTTGGGAGTGCTTTGCACACAAAGAAGTATTTGTCTAATAGATCATGTTGGAATGTGAGATGACATATCCAGGACAGACTTTTGTATAAAGCAGAGTTTTAAAAGCAGAATTTTAACAGTCCTGGGGGGACCGGAGCATGCGGAAAGATGCAGCGGAAGCAGTGATGGTTTGTGATCAGCCTGGGCAAGTGTTTTTGCCTCAATTCCCTGTCCCTAAGAAAGGCAATCACTATTTTCTGGGCTCCCTCTGGCACTGCTCAGCCTGACTAAGGCAGTGCTCCAGACCCCTCACAGCTCTGCTGCCCATCTCTGCACACTGCAGGGCCCCAGTGTCTTTCTGGCAGCGAGGGGCCCAGCACTGAACACAGCACTGCAGGTGCAGCCTCACCAGAGCTGAGCACAGAGGGATGATCACCTCCCTGCTCCTGCTGGCTGCACTACTGCTGACACCAGCCAGGATGCCATTGGCCTCCTTGGCCACCTGGGCACACTGCTGGCTCGTGTTCAGCCGAGCATGGACCAATACACCCAGGTCCATTTCCTCTACACAGTCTTCAGCCACTCTGCCCCAAGCCTGTAGGACTGCCTGGGGTTGTGGCCAAAGTGCAGGACCTGGCCCTTGGTTTTGTTCAACTTCATCCCACTGGCCTCAGCCCAGCAATCAGCCTGTCCAGATTCTTCTGTAGGGCCTTCCTACCCAAAGGCAGATCGACACTCCCTCCCAGCTTGGAGTCAAACTTCCCAAGGGTGCACTCAATCCCCTCACCCAGATCACCAATAAAGATATTAAACAGGACAAGCCCCAGTACTGATCCCTGGGGATCACCACTTACGACTGGTTGCAAGCCAGATGTAACTCCATTCACCACCACTCTCTGGGTCTGGCCATCCTGCCAGTCCCTTAGCCAGCAAAGAGCAAACCTATCCAAGCCATGGGCTGCCAGCTCAGTGGTGGCAGAGCCTACAGACGGGCATCTATGCAGCTCTGCAGGTGATGGCTTAAGGTATTGAGCCACTCAGGTAGAGGATCACATTACTCTGGAAATGGAGGATCAAAATATTCCATTATTCCCCAGGGAGGGGATTAAATTACCCTGGAAATAGAGGATTAAATTACTCACCAAGGGAGAGGATTGAATTACTTTGTGAGATGTGGGATTAAAACGCTTTGCAGGTGGCGGGCTCAAAATAGACCTTCACACAGAAGGCAGGATTAAATTATTCTATGGCTGACCAGAAAAAAAAAAAAAACAAAAAACCCAAACCACCGTACTCTGGAGGAAGCCATATTAAATTATTTCTGGAGATTAAATTGCTCCACAGGTTTGCTGGATCCCGGTGCTCAGAGCAGACCATCTGCTCAGTGCAAGGTGTGCGGACACCCATGTGCTGGTACCCAACCCAGCACCTGGACATCCTGCTGGGCTCTGCTCCTCTGCAAAGGGAATTCCTATAGGGAAGACCAGGCCACCCATGGACCCCAGGGCAGCCCCGTGTCACTGAGCTGGGTTGTAATTCACTCTCTCTAGGGAGGTTTTGCCTTATTTTCATGCTTGCATAGATGCCTACAACACTGCTGGGGCTCCATTGGGCGGTGGCACTGCTGCCCTCCTGCTGTCCTCACTCCCCACCACGGGGACAAATTGCTATTTGCAACACGCGTCGGTATTTTTTTACGCTGATTTCTTTTGGAGGTGCCACTGCTGAGATTTTGAGAGAGAGAAAGAGAAGGAGAGTTTTTAGGATAATCTTAAAAGCAGAAAAAATTATTACATGTCAAACACTGAACAGGGAGTTTAAAAGGCTCCCAGGTGGGCTGCAGAATTAAATGTTTGGAGGCTTTTTTTTCCCCCGGCGAGGTAGGGAATGGCAATATCACCATAGCAACGGCGGGGCAGATGCGGGGATGGTGCGGGGCATGATGCTGCAGGCAGGGATCCCACGTCAGAGTGGGGCCAGAATGGGGACTTCCTCAAGGTGCTGGGGGGGCTCAGTGCTGGGGATGCTGCCTGGCACCCAGCCTTGCTGAGTCCCACTGCTGCCATCTGCCCAGGAAGCTGGGAATCAGCACAGGCATCCAGGGGTTAATGAAGCTTTAAATGTGAGAGGAGATCCTGCCCCTCTGCTCTGAGCTGTGAGACATCACCTGGAGCACTGTGTCCAGATGTGAGGTCCTCAGCACTGGAGAGACATGGACCTGTTAGAGCGTTTTCCAGAGGAGGAACACCTCTGTATGAGGACAGGCTGAGAGTGGAGGCTGTGCAACCCCAAGAGGAGAAGGCTGTGGAGAGAGCTGAGAGCAGCCTTCCAGGGGCTGGAAGGATGGATGGATGGATGGATGGATGGATGGATGGATGGAAGGATGGATGGATGGATGGATGGATGGATGGATGGATGGATGGAAGGAAGGAAGGAAGGAAGGAAGGAGGGAAGGAAGGAAGGAAGGAAGGAGGGAAGGAAGGAAGGAAGGAGGGAGGGAGGGAAGGAAGGAAGGAGGGAGGGAGGGAGGGAGGAAAGGAGGGAAGGACAGAAGGAGGGAAGGAAGGAAGGAGGGAAGGAAGGAAGGAAGGAAGGAAGGAAGGAAGGAAGGAAGGAAGGAAGGAAGGAAGGAAGGAAGGAAGGAAGGAAGGAAGGAAGGAGGATGCTGCTGTTGCGAGGCAGTACGAAGGCTTCCCTTGGCCCAGGATTTCCAGCAAAGATGCAGAGCAATTGCCAGCAGCCACCACCCTTGAACACAGTGGTGCAGAGGGCTGCAGAGCAGCACCAGCCCGGTGCCACAAAGTGCTGGCAGGATCTCACTGCCCTGTTTGGCAGCACTGTGGGAGCAGAAGATTGGAGGGGCTGGCAGGGACACCCTCCCACCCCCAGCATGCAAGGAGGGAGGGGACTTGCTGCCCTGCTGCCCACTCGGCCACTTGCCCACGTCACGGCCTCAGCTCAGAGGGCTTTTTTTTATCGTGGGCAAACAAAGTGGAAAATGAATTCCTTTAGATAGCAAATGAGTTTAATAGAAGTGGTGATGGAGTGGCTCTGTGCTGGGAATGTTAATCCAGCACCGATGCAGCCGGACTCTCAAGCAGGGCAGAGCAGGAGGGGAGAGGCTGCACATGTGAGCCGGGACATCGGGTTGGTGTCAGGCAGGGCACACCTTAGCAGGGGGCACAGAGAGGGATGGGGCCCTCCTACATGGCCATGGGCACCAAGCAGGGACTCGAGGGGCTGAGAGGAGCAAAGCGTGGTGGGCAGGGACTGGGCTGGAGCAGCTTGGGTCCGGGTGCTGGTGTGCAGTAGGGCAGCACGCAACACAAGCCGCTGCTGTTCCTGCTGCTTTCCTCTCCACTCAGAGTCACCAGGAGAAGCCCACGCTTCTGCTGCCAGAGCATATTTGATTCTTCTGCTAACCTGACCTTATTTAGTTCATTATAAGCCCCCAGGACATTGCAACTGTAACTTAAAAGGAGAAAGGAAAAAAAAAAAATCCTAACAGAAACACAAACCTTTTCTCTGATCAATAGTGCAGGGAACTGGAAAAGGTATAATTCAATTTGTCAGCACGGAGTTATTAGTTACCGTGATGGAACCCTTCCTCCCAGCCCTGCTGCCCTCACCGTCCTGCTGCTGTGTCCCTGCAGTGGGGCAGCAGCTGTTGGTGGGACACAGCCTCCAAATGCAAGTCAACAGGGTGGCTGTGGGAGAGGGCAGAGTGAGGAGAGAGGCAAGGAAGTGTGTTTGATGAACGTTCTTGCAGTGGAGCCATGGTGACATTTCCTCTTCCTCCCACTGGCTTTCCAAGCACCATTCCTGGCACAAGCATGGCATTCAGGGATTGATGCACTGTGCTCTCTCCTTGAAATGCCAATGCCACCACTCCGCCAAGCATGCCAGTCCTGTGCCACTCACTGCTGGTAAAGCCATGTCCATCCTCATCAAGGACCCGCTGGGCACTGTCCTTGGGCCTGCAGACAGAGCTGCCCTCCACCCATCCACAGGGGACAGCCCAGGGCTCTGCATGGAGCAGCTTGTGGCCAGCGGGGATGGCAATGCGCTGGGCCACGCACAGCCTCCAGCCTTGGAGAAAATCAATTACCATGCCAAACAAGTGGCCAGGAGGCTTTGGGGAGCCTTATCACATGCCTTTGATTGCAACCTAGCCTGAAATTACCTCCCAGTGCTCCTGAGGCTCAGAAAAAGCAGTGGTGGGGAGAAGTGTGACAATGTGCAGCCATGAATATCAAACGGCTCCTGCACGCACCCATCCCTGGGCAAGGTGTCCCCTGCAGCGCCTGTTGTCCAGCTTCAGAGCCCACCAGGAGGGCACGAAACCCCCATTGCATTGCAGCGTGCTGAGCCACGCCGTGCAGCCTGGAACCACTCAATAGGAGGCACTCCCTGCTCCTTCCCTACTCTCCTCCCCCAACTTCCTCACGGGGGAAGCCTCCAGATCGGCACCCAGAGACGTCTCTTTCCATTTGTTGATGTCGACAGGCGTATCACGCACAACACACACACACACACATTCATTATTTAATCTACCTTTGAATCAGGCTAAATAGTTCTAACGATAATTACAGAGCGTTCGTATTTATAGCAAACCGTCGTGCACAGTCTGCATCCACACGGGTAATGCCGCCGCGATCTATAAATACGGCCAGGGATGGTGTGGGAAGGCAGGCAGCGCTCTGCTGGCATGCACTGCTATGCAAGGATGTCACTGGCGGCGTGGAGGCCTCCATCCCAAGCAGCACAGGGTGCTGGTGAGGTTGGGTGGGCACAGGGAGGGAGTGCAGAGCGCATCCCCACTGTGTGCTGGGGAGGGCAGGGCTGCGTGTGGTGCTGCTGCGGGCACTGCCTGTCCCACACATGCACACACGCAAATTAGGAGAGTTTCTATTGCATTACTGCCTGGAAATCTCATTGCAGTCACATCCCATTCAGCAAGATGCTGCACAGATACAGGACAAGAAGCTTTTTTTTTTTTTTTTTTTTTCCTAGAGAGAAAAGCAGTGTTTCTCTGCATATTGTTTTAATGCAAACACAGCCAGCGGTCGAGCACGCTTGAGTAATGGCCCGTGACCGTGCCACCGAGCAGGGAGAGCTGGCAGCACCGTGCCCGTGCTCATTGCTTTTGAGGTCTCCTTGTGCCGCTGCGGTAATGGGTTTGCCCAGCCCTGCTCTGCAGAGACCGACTGCAGGAGGAAGAATCCAATCCCAGCCCTGCATTACTACCATTTAGGGCTGCATGTCTCACGTTTCCCATTGCTAATTTACAAGCAAATATTTGGCCA
Organism: Phasianus colchicus; assembly: GCF_987193195.1. Taxonomy (NCBI): domain Eukaryota; kingdom Metazoa; phylum Chordata; class Aves; order Galliformes; family Phasianidae; genus Phasianus; species Phasianus colchicus. The sequence continues at coordinate 3,090,419 of NC_143447.1, read as the reverse complement.
TCTGGCAGCCCCATCCATAGGGCGAGGGGCTGCTTGTGCTGCTGGGAGGGCGAGGGCAGCGCTCGCTCCCAGCCCCGCGTGCCGGGCAGCCCTTCTCAGCAGCATGGCATCCCCCTCCCGGCACGATGCTCCCCACCATCTGCAAGGAGAGCTCTGTGAAGGGCACAGGGCTGCTAAATATAGCAGGGCAGCTCACAGACGCGTGGCTGGGCTGGGAAGGCTTCTCCCAAAGCTAGAGCTTTTGGGGCCACCTCTCTGCGTGTGACGTCTCCCACATCCTCCACCACACCTGCGTTTTTCAGACCCATTTCCTCCCCCTTTCCCTCTGTTCCCCATTCCCTTCTCACCACCACTCTTCATCTCTCCTTCTATACGCAGCAGAGAAGAGCTCCGGCTGGTGCCAATGCTCACCCCATAGCCCACGGGTGCACAAGGGGACATCACACCAGCTGAGGTTGGGCTGGCCAGCACAGCCTCCCCTTTGTGCACTGCCTTACACAGCGTTTGGCTGAACCACTCTTTTGCCAGGTTGATCCCAACATACCTCTGCTCCCTGCAGGAGAAAGAGCCATCCAGTTGTGTCTTACCGCGGCAAACAAACTAAACAACGGGGAAGGAAAACAAGCACCCAGACACCTGGCCATGGATAGGCCTGGCATGGAGACAGCCCTGCTGCTGCCCAGGTGTGAATTGTTAATAGAGCTGCTCCTGCAGCCTCCTCGTTGGGAGAGCACAGAAAGGGAAAACGCAACAACACAAAACACCTTTAACAATGAACTCTCGTGTTCAGCCAGACATGAAAGACAGGAGAAGGGGGGAGAAATAGAGAGAGGAAACGAAGAGGGACAATAGAAGACAGAGTACTATTTCCTCTTCAAATATTTATTTTCAGGTCTGCCTTAGAGCACTGCTTATTGAGATATAGAGCCTTGCTGCATGGCAGCTCAGAAGCTGCTCTGCTCGTGGGCATAGCCCTGCTTTGTCTTGGGGGGGGGGCAGAATGTCTGGGAGCTGCCAGCAGCCCATGCCTGTGGGGCAGCCCCACTTCCCTGTATCACCTCCATCCATGCCCAGCATTGGGCATCTGAGGTGCTCATCTCCTCCAGGTGCTGTGTGGGAGCCCAGGGAACATGGCCCATCTCCATCCCTTTGGATGAGGAAAAACGTCCCATTGGAGCGAGATCCTGGAGCTCAGCATCCCAAACACCCTTGGGACTGTGATGATCCCCCCCTGGGCAGCAGCAACAGCCCTGGAGGTGAGAGCTGCCCCGGGCAGCAGGGCTGAATGCAGCATCCAAGCAAGGCGGTGGAGAGCCCCAGGCTGCTGGAAGTGACACGGCTTGGAGGAGAGCCAGGGCTGCCATCCTGATCGCAGACAGCAATTAAGAAATTAAGCTATCAGAGAGGCTTTTTGGGAGGAGTGAGTGTCCGCGGCTTGGGCGGGTGCCAGAGTGGGTCAATAACATTTGTCCTTCCCCTCTCCGCTGCAGATGGAGATCTTTGTTCGTGCTCCCAGGGCGGGCGTGCTGCTGCTCCCTCCTCCCAGCGCCACGGAGGGCACGAAGAGGGGAGTGCCAGGACTGCAGGGCCGTGATGGAGGGGCAGAAATCCCCTGGAGAGGTCAGACCCAGCTAAACAGCTTCACCTCCCCTGGGCCGGGTGTCACTGCCTGGCTTTGTACCGAGTCAGGAGCCACACACTCTGCTCAGTGGGCACGCACCCAAATCTCTCCTCCCGCAGCTCCTGGCACAGTGTGTGTGTGCATGCTCCTGCCCTGATGCCCGCACATCTGCACCTGCACCATGCCTGTGGCCGCGTGCGTGGCTCCCTCCCTGTGCTGGGCCTGAGAAATATTGATTTCCTTCCCCCCTGCAATATTTCGCTTGGTTGAGCAGATTTAGAATTGAAGAGTCAGGCTCTGCCTAGAGACCAGAACCATATTTAATTCCACGCTTTAAGAAGCCCTGGAGCAGGTTATTCTTATTTTAAACCACCAGTGCACTTAAAAGCCAGTGACATTCGGGGGGATGGGTCAGGAGCGGCTGCTGGGTCCTACAGGAGCTGGAGCCGTTCTGCAGCCCCATTGCATCCCCTCAGGCCCGGCAGCTGTGGTTTGCAGCCCAGAGCTGGGCAGGAGCCATGAATCACAGCGGGGCACTGCGGGCGCCGGGCAGGGGGAAGCAGCCCCAGCGGCTGCGGTGAGGCTGAGGACAGCTGTGGTATGGGGAGATGGAGCGCCTACCGCAGCAGCCCGTGCATTAGCCGGTGTGGTCGGGCTGACACACGGCACCACTGGCTGCGGAGCAGTATTTTGACTGAAGCAGACAGGCAGGAGAATGAAAATGGATCCCTTTATCTCAGCCCGCTCACACGCCATAACCGCTCTTGACATCTCTCCCCAGCTCCGCTCCTCCGCGCCCAGAGTGAGCCTGGATGGCAGTGGGTAGGGATGGGAGGGCTGGAGGCTGGCTCTGCCCAAAGCCACGCTCACCCACCTGGCTAACCCCCATCTGGCAGCACCAGCAGTGCTCAGCCAGCTATGCCACAGCAAGACCCCCTGTTCCCAGCATGAGGGTAAGCGCGGAGCAGGGAGCAGAGCTGCAGAGCAGAGGGAGTGCCATTAGCGATGGTGAAAGCCAGGCTGGGAAAACACATCCCTGTTAGTGTAATTGTTATGATTGCCATTATTTTTTTCCTTATTTTTGACAATTTGGTATGAATTAGAATCATAGAATCATAGAATGGCCTGGGTTGAAAAGGACCACAATGCTCATATGGTTCCAACCCACTGCTATGTGCAGGTCGCCAACCAGCAGCCCAGGCTGCCCAGAGCCACATCCAGCCTGGCCTTGAATGCCTCCAGGGATGGGGCATCCACAGCCTCCTTGGGCAACCTGGTTGTGGATGCCCCAAGCATCTTTATAGCAGGGGGTTGAAACTAGATGATCATTGCGGTCCTTTAGTTAGCTGAACTAAAATGTCTTCTCCTAAATACCACTGAATCAGAGGCAGAGGATGCACCCATTTCTCCAAGGTAACAGTCAGGGAACTTTCCAACCAAAATTGCTCTTTCTTAAGGAAAACAGCAGTTACATCCTCATGCAAACAGCTGAGTGACGCTGTCGGACGTGTTCCAGCTTTCCATTTTTTGGCCCCAAACAAACAGCTCAGCATCTGTCACCAACATGACACCGCATCCTGTCCCCCTGAGACCACTGGGTATCCCCTGCCAGCCCCATGGGGACCTCGGGCTGAGGACACCGTGCACACTGCAAGGTCACGATGGGAGACGGCTCCTGGTGGGGATGGCAGCACGCACAGACACACATACATGCGTGCGTGTCTCTTGTGCTCTGTATATGCATAGCCCAGGAGCTTAACCAGCGCGCTACCAACAACGCATCAAATGAAGCAATTTGTCTCAGACAATTGCCGGAGCTGCCTCTGATGTCGCTGTCTCGCCACCGACGATAAGAGGCTCTTAAGTGTCCTGAAATTGTACTGCGAGTTCCCATCGCGCTCACCCCCGCCTCTGCCGCCTCTCCCCCGAGCTCCTGCCCGTGTTTCTCCAGCAAAACACCCTCTTACGCAAATAAACATGCGGGGAAGCACAAAAGGCATTTTGTCTGGGCTTTCAATAGAGCCGTGCACTTCTCATTCAAATATGCAGCTATACCCTTCAGAGATCAAAGCCGTCAGCAGCCCGAGCCCCCATCGCTCCCACCCCCCTTGGGTTGGAGCGGGGGAACTCTCCCCCCCATCACAGCAGCCGTGGACCCGGGGTGCCCACATCTCTGCTGTGCAAGGTGCCCGGTAGGAGCCACGGGTTTGCTGTGTTTTCCATGTGATGTATGAACCCGTGCAGGTTTTATAAGCCCCTCCTGGCTTCAATCGTATTGTAATTCTAACCAGCCCTAAACTCATTTAAATCCTAATAAAAACACTGCCCAGCATTTGCATTCGCCGCTCGCCGGGCCCTGCGGCTGCTGTGGCAGTGGTTCTGCAGAACGGATAACGCTCGCTTGGGATGCTGCGCACCGGAGAGCATTGCTCAGGGCAGGAGTGCTGCGGGAAACAGCCCTGCAGCGATCACAGCTCAGGGCCGGGGCTGCCACGGCGCTGTGGGAGATCCTGAACTCAGGGTCTCACCAGCCCGCATTTGTCCCGCAGCAGAGAGGGCTCCAAAAGCACGAAGGTACCCACAGCCGGCCTGAAAGGGCTGGGAAAGGAGGGTGGGCGGGACTGCTTAGGCAGTGGAAGGGCTGTGTCTGCATGGCACCCATCGTGGGGGTGGGCAAGCACAGACGCAAATTCACACCCTGGTTCCCACCGAGGCATCCGCTGACAGAGGGCTGCTGTCACCACTCGGAGCTGCGTCACGCACCAGGAAGGTGCTGCGATGGCATCCCCTGTCCCCAGGCTGTGCCCAGCAGCCCCCCCTGCCCAGCACTTCGTGCCTGGTTGCTCTCAGCGATGCCATGAACATGCTCCCCTGAAACAGGGAGATGATGAGCCGTACTCTCACAGCAATAGAATTACTAATTATTACGGAGATAAATGGGAATATCAATGATGAAAGTCGATATTATTGCCTCCTTTGTTCCCGTTAGTTTTATCTGCAGATGAGGAGCCGTTCGGCCCAGGATGAGGCTGGAGCTGGAGCTGCAGCTCCTGGCGGAGCCGCGCGAAGGACTCACGCTGCACACCCGCCCGCGAAGGGCTCTCCAAATCAGCTGCTCTCGGAGCTTGCATTGTCTTTGATTAATTCACAAAACCGGAGCTGCCTCCGCTCCCCACTCCAGCACCAGGCGAGGAGGGGCTCAGGGAGGGGAAGGTGCGGTGTGGGTGGAGGCGATGAGTGGTGCAGCACGGCTGGTTTGGCTGAGCGCGATGCTCACACCCTCCCTAACCACACCATCACCGCTACGGCGTGAAGCCACGGAAGCTGTAACCCCACACTGGGGCTGCCATCAGGGAGACCTATCCAGGCGAACCCCACGGCAGCAGGGCTGCCTCACTCAGCACGTCTGCTCCCCTGCGTGCTCTGAGTCAGAGCTGCTGATCTCAGTGGCGAGAGACTCTTTTTAAAGCGCCGTTAGCCTCGCCGAGCTCACACAGCAAGGAGCGGTGAATGGGATGCTAATTCTGGAGCACGCTGGGAGCACCTCCTGCAGCAGGAGGAGTGGTGACATTGGGAGGTGCACCCCGGAGCACACGCAGAGCACAAGGGATGTGCTTCTGGCTCCTGATAATGCCACTAAAACTAATGCCACCTCTGCTTCCTCTTCAAGCCCCCATTCATTCCATCATGGCAAACTCTTATGGAACAAGCCAAACACAGAGCCAACCCCCTCATCCCTAAACACCTGAACGTGGCCATAACCTCCCCGTGATGCAGCAGCCAGCCCAGCCCCAATCCATGCTGCTGCCTCCCTTCACGTGCAAGGACACTGACTGACCCTGGGCTCACAGCCGGGCTCCATCCTGGCTTATTTACACAAATAAATATTAGTGGTGCAAGATGCTAACACGTTATTAAAAGAAAATAAACAGTGAAAATGTGAATGGCTTTGCCAGCCCTCAGAGCAGCTTGGAGAGAGATCCGGCTGAATTTGAGAGCAGGGTGGGGAGGTGTGGAAAAGAAATTTAGGTGGGGGTTTTCTCATCCCTGCTGGGTGAAGGGGCAGAGACGACTGGTGGAGGTTGGAGGCAGGAGGTGTTCACACTTCTAGGCTTTTCCCATAACCTCAATGCTGGAAATTTGCTTTAAAAATGCAAATCTGTGACACAGTGGCTTAATGGAAAACCTGAGATATTGCAAGTTTGTTTCTGTATCGCCAGAGCAGGAGGAGAGGGAGGGTTTTTTGAAGCATTTACAGCACACATTCAGAGAGGAAGAGAAACATCCCTCTGAAACCACACGGGTTCAAAGATTTGTTCCATTTAAACACTAAAAATTCATGCATTAAAAATCCACTCAGGCTCAGCCCTGCCTCAGAGCTGAATAAAACCTGTGACTGCACCAACCGGCCCCATGGCACCAACCACCCCATGGCACCATCCAGTCCCATAGCACCATCCAGCCCCATGACATCAACCAACCCTATGGCATCATCCAGCCCCATAGCATCATCCATCCCCATGGCATCAACCAGTCCCATGGCATCAAAAAGTCCATGGCATGATCCAACCCCATGATATTATCCAGCCCCATGACACCATCCAGTCCCATAGCACCATCCAGCCCCATGACATCAACCAACCCTATGGCATCAACCAGCCCCATGGCATCAACCAGTCCCATGGTATCAATAAGTCCCATGCATGATCCAGCCCCATGGCACCATCCAGTCCCATGACATCAACCAACCCCATGACATCATCCAACCCCATGGCATCAACCAACCCCATGGCATTGTCCAGCTCCCATGACATTATCCAGCCCCATGGCATCAGCCAACCCCATGGCATCAGCCGACCCCATGGCATCAGCCGATCCCATGGCATCAACCAGTCCCATGGCATCATCTGGCCCCATGGCACCATCCAGCCCTGCAGATGGTCAATCCACAGGATGCTCATTGGGGAGCCCCAGCACCGGGAGCCCTGTGCTGGCTGTGGGATGGGGCTGGGTGAGGCTGTGCCCACCCTACTTTTGGCAACAAGAATCTGGAATCACCCTCTGCAGAGCCAGGAAGAGCCATCTGCAGGCCCCTCTTGCATGGGAACATGAGGCAAGGTGAGGACATGGAATCCTTTTTGCATGCACCGGGTTGATCCTATGCAGCCCGCTTTCTGCTTTGAGCAAAGAACATGAAGCAGAGGGGAAATCACACACCGGTGGGCATGTGTTTGAGTAGGGCAGCCAGCTCTGCCTTGCTTCTTTGATCCCTTTCTCTCCAAACCTGACGTGGGTGCAGCCCCAGCTGACCCCACGCTGTGTCCCAGGCAGGCACAGCCCTACTGGGGGTCCCTATGGGACAGAGAGCAGAGCACACTCCACCATCACGTTGTTTGGACAAAACCTGATGCGAACACCACCCCCTCCCCAGCTCCGCTATATAAAAGCTGCTTGAATCATCCTAATTTTCTCTTGTTTGTTTCATTAGGAAGCCGAGTTCTGCTCTTCACTGCTCTCTCTTTGTTCTCTCCCGAGGACTGACATCCTGGGAAATTGCCCGCGCCCAGCCAGCTCTGATGTTTGCCGTCTCACGCGGCGCTCGCATCAAGCTGACAGCTCACAGATTTCAGCCGAGGATGGGGATGTACTGTACGAGCTGAAACCTGCTCCCATCCCTCCTGACCGTCACAGTGAGAAAGCTGGGAGGAGGCCAGGCCTTGTGGTCCCGATGGAAACACACCGAGGCTGTAGTGCAGAGCATCTATGGGCCACCTACCCGGGTCAGATGAAGGCAGGGTATTGGGGAATGGCTGCCAGGGCCACTCCTCAGTGTGCACTTATGCACTGTGGGGAAACGGAGCTGCAATTAGGGCTGTAAGCTGGCATTTAGAGGAGGCAAGCGGGAGGGAAATTAAAAAGCTGCGAACACTTCGCCCCTCTCCCTCCCGAAACGGAGCTTAATCTTCGTCTGAGATGATATTTAAAAAGCTATAAATCAGGCTGCAAGGGAGAGGAAAACAGGGCTGCCCAAATTTAGGGACCTGCTGCTAGAAGAGCCAGGATGAACCGCTCGAGAGAAGCCATTTTCCCGTGGAAATGAAGCAGACCTGTGCTTAGCAGCGCATCGATCTGCTGACAGCTACCAGGACAGATTTGGGCCAGAGCACTGGGGAATCATTTGCAGCCATCTCTCAAGAAACGCATGCATGCAAAAGCCCTCTTATTAGCCCTGTTGTCATGCTGCCTGAGGTTGCACCGCACCCTGCAGCCTCCCACCCCGCAGCCTCACTGGGTGCCCTGGGAACCCACTGCCTGCACGCACTGCTCCCAGCCCTTGCTTGGTGCTCTCCATGGCACCGTCCCCATGAGGGCAGTGGGTGAGCTGGGAGCTCCACATGTCCCCCCTAGCAGCGGAGCATATCCTGCATCCGTCTGTTGAGGAACCAGTGGTTCGCTGCTTGCTGTCCTTATGCTCTACACCTCCTTATGAACTCTCATAGAGAAGATCTTACTCCAAAAGCAGGAGAGAACCAGTGGGAATGTCACCTGTCCAGCTGCGCCCCAAAGGACAAGAGCTCCCCATGTCCCTGAAGAGCTGCAGGAAGAGCTGAGAACTGGGAAACAACCAATGTTCCACGTTTCCCCCCACACACACCTCTGCTATCACACACGACTTGCTTTAAAAAAAAAAAAAAAAAAAAAAAAAAAGTAAAAACATGCTTATGAATTTAATGTATTTAAATAGCTCAAAATCTGTTTCGCTAGGAAGGAAAACAGCTCTCCCACCCCAACCTTCCCGTGGGCTGGGACATGCTCCTCAAGCTCACACCCACAGGCAGCATTCAGCCCCTCTGCAGCTGAAAGGGGGGGTGGGGGGTATGAGAGAGGGGAGAGAGGCTGCTGGACCCCCCAGCACATCCCTGAGCGACCTGGGGGTCAGCTGGGGGACAGAGATGCACCTGTGTGTGGGGAGAGCATTGGGGGTGGGCTTGGAAGGGAGGATGGGGAGAAGTGGGAAAAGTCTTCCTCCTCCTCCTCCTCCCTATCCATGGGCAGCTTTCCACGAGGAGGATCAATGCAGCCCCACTGTAACCGTGCCTCTGTTCCATTTTTAATTAATGAAAGAAAAAAAACTAATCATTGAATTAAACTTCTCATTACTCCAGCTGAATACTCGCTAAGTAAATTTAATTACTGTACGAATTGGGTTTCTCCCTGCCTGTTTCATTAGCTACTGATAAAGATGAAGGGGTGGGGGGTTGGGGGGGAGAAGAAGGAGAGAGGAAAAAGAATGGGAGATGGGAACAACAAACACCAAAGCAGAGGGGCTGAGCAGGGAAGGCAGTGGAGCAGCAGCACGCAGCTCTTGCTCAGAAGACCCAAAGCACTGCATGGCACCCCAGTGCAAGAACCCCACTGCAAACCTCCTCCAACCTCCCCCAGCAGCAACGCCTTCTCAGGGAAAACAGAGCATTTTTCTTTTTTCCCTCCTCCAATCAGTTTTGGTGGCCAAAGCTGAGGAAAGGAATAATTCCAGGTGATGGAAACCATTTCTTTTTCCTTTGGACAAGCTTCCAAACCCCAGCAATGATCCAGAGCTGAAGGGAATGTGTTGTTTGGTCTGAAACGAAGCTCTCGTTTTGTTTTGTAGGTGGCTCCCCCCCCCACCACGCTGGGAAAAAAAAAAAAAACAGAAAAAAAAAAAAACAGAAAAATTTCAAAATGAAATGTCATCTCCAAACAGATGGCTGAAAGGTTTCATTTTGAAAATGTCAAAATGAAACTTTTCAGCATTTCACTTTTTTTTTTTTTTTTTCCCCCAGCCAAAACCGCTTGCTAAATACAACCTGGATTCGTGAGCAATTGCTGTTGACTGCAACCTGAATTATGGGGAGTGCAAACTCTGTGCTCTTGGTGGGATCTCCCACGAGCCCCAGCGCTGTGCGTGCTGCAGTGGGGATGCACGTGGAGCAAACTGGAGAGGGAACCCTATGGCACAGGGCAGTATAGGGCAGTACAGGGCAACATAGGGCAGTACAGGGCAGTATAGAATCACAGAATCATAGAATCATAGATTCATAGAGTCACTAAAGTTGGAAAAGAGCTCCAATATCATCCAATCCAATCATGCCTCTACCACCAATATTTCCCCACTATAGGGCAGTATAGGGCAGTGTAGGGCAGTACAGGACAGCACAGGGCAGTACAGAATCACAGAATCATAGATTCACAGAGTCACCAAGGTTGGAAAGGAGCTCCAAGATCATCCAGTTCAACCACCCACCTACCATCAAGATCTCCCCACTATAGGGCAGTATAGGGCTGTACAGGGCTGTACAGGGCAGTGAAGGACAGACACCTACCGTGGCAGCAGAGTGCAGCAGCTTTGTGTTGGGCACTGGAGGGGGGTTCTGTGCAGCTCAGCAAGAATGGGGAGCCACAGCCCCGGGTGCAAAGGGCAGAGCAAGCCTTCCTGGCTCATGGGACCAGCCCTGGAACAGAGCCCTGTGGGACAGGAGGAGAGGGAGGTTGGCAGAAGGACATAGCAGGGAGGTGTTGTGCAGAACAAGGTGAGCACAGTGTTTTTCCTCCCCTCGCGGTTCACCCATGCTGATACAAGACCCCACTCTCCTCTGAGCAGCACAGAGACCCTTAACAATCCCTGGAGATCCATGAGACTCATCAGCAAGAAGCAGCAGTGCATCAGCAAGAAGCAATGAGATGAAATTCAGAAAACACAGAGCCTTCAATCCAACCCAACATCATGGCCATAAAGCCTGGCTGATGTTCCACAAGAGGCCAAGAGAGGAAATGGCATGCCATAAAACCTTGCAGAACCAAGAACTGGCACCTCAGCTGCCGGCCAGCAGACACATGTAGGGCTCATTCCCTCCTCCCTGTCCCAGGCTCAGCACCCAGCTGCCCAAAGCAGCGTCACCCTCCAGCATGCACATCACAGTGCTGTGCCACCGAGCTGCTCCAGTGGGATTGCTGCCCCAAGTGCCGGAGGAAAGAGGATTAGCTGGAGCTTAGCCTAAGCGTCTCAGCAGCATCAGCCTCGCGATGCTCAGCCATTGCTCAGCCTAGGTGACACGGAGACAGGTTTATCCGAGCGGCAGCCTGGCTTCAGAGCCCCCCAGCATGAAGAGGGCTTTGTGGGGTCCTGGTGTGAAGCTCAGGGCTGGGCAGGAGCCTGAGACTGTCACGTGGAGTAGGAGCAGACGTGCTCCAAGCTCGAGCCTCCCGCAAAGCGCAGGGGCGGCAGGCGGAAATTAAACCCATCTGTTCCTGGAGCAATGCATGGAGAGGTGAGCAGGCTGGGAATGAAGAGCTGGAGAGCAGGAGTGCTGCCCACAGGGAGGGATGTGGCACCTTGAGCTGCCTAGTTAAACCTCCCTAGCCCAGGAGCTGCGGCATGTGGGTGCTGGTGTAACCCACCCAGCAGCGATGGGACAAGGCACGAGGTCCCAGCTGGGGGGTGCAGGCCAGAAGGAGATACTGAGATGAGGGCACAAAGGGTTGGGGAGCAGACTGGGGGGGCTGACCGAACCATGGAGTGATGCCCATCCTGCCAAACGCGCCCCACTGCACAGAGCTGTGCTCCAGGAAAGAATATCATGTCATTCATCAGCAGCATTAAAACCGGCTGGCTTTGACATGTTTAAAAGAAACTGTCTCCCTCTTTCTCCCTCTTTCCCTCCCCCTGAGCCCACCTTTCAATCCGAGAATCTCCTTTTTTAACCCCAGCTCCACACGCTGCCGTCAAGCCTTAGAACTCGCTTTGCATTTCTGATGCACTCATTCCAATGAATCACTCCGATCCCAAAGTGAGCCTTCGCATTCCCCTCCTCCCTCACAGGAACAGTGCTGAGTTCCCAGCCGACCTGAAAGAGCACCCTGCTCATCTCCTGCCCAAAGCAGGCAGCAGGCTCTGGGCTGAGCGTGGGAGGCAGCAGCCAGGTGGGATGGGACATGCTGCCCACAGAGCAGCTCTGGTGCCAAGGACATGGACAAAAGCGATTTGTGCACAGCTTTCATCCCCAGGAGGAGGAAATGGTGAGGGAGCAGAGCTGGGCCAGGCAGGGAGGCATGGTGAGTGGGCATGGGGCCACAGCCCTGTGCTGTCCTGCCTGCTGGAATGGAGTTGTACTTAGCACAGAGTATTTATGAGTATGGAAAGAAATGCCGTGCCACAGGGAATAGAGCAGCTTTCTTGTGGCTGGCAGCTGAATGAAATAAATCCATCCACTGGGCATAAATTGTTTAAGCAGAAATCCCTCTCAACTTGAATATTTTGTGAGGAAAATAGCAACAAAAAAAAGGGAAAGAGAACTCAGAGCCCTCATTGTTTCTCTCCTCAAGGTCAGGGCTGTTATTCTCTCCTGTGTAGCAAAAAAAAAAACACCTTTTGCTACAGCATTTGTCCAGAAGAAATGTTTGGGAATCAAGCACATTGCTGCTGGGCCTGGCCTGCCCGCCTGGACTCAGTTAGCATCACTGCTGGACCAGGAGTTTCTTCCCAAAAGCAAACCCTGGGCAGCACAGCACTGGGACAGTGTGGCAGCAGCACCAGCCCCTCCTGTCACCTGCTGTCACCTCCACTGGGACAGGGCAAGGGCTTCAGACACCGGGGCTGCAATGGTCATGTGGAGCTGCCACGTGCCACTAAAGGATCCCCAGCCTCTGTGGTTGTTATGCAGAGGCTGTGCTAAGGTTGCTGCTTTAGTGCAGTGCAGGCACTAAATTAAGGGGACGTTTACAGCCCAGAATGCAGAGAAGCAGCTGCTAGGGGTAGCCACGGTGAGTGCATTCCTCCCTGGGTGCAGTGTTCTGTGAACCCAAACCGTGAGGAACGGGTGTGAGATCAGCTCTGCCTTTCTCCTGCTGCCCTACAGGCACTGCAGTGCAGGGGGGACTTGTCCTGGGATCAGCCATGCAGGGGAACAGGAGACAGTGCTGGCACAGCAGCAGTCACCTCTTGGAGGTGGTGGAGGGGAAGCAGAGAGCAGGAAGGAGCAGGGATGGGCAGGTGCATGAGTGAGAGCAGTCAGAAGGGATTAGCTCAGCTCCAGGCAGCACAAGGCAGAGGTGCACCCAGAAGGAAGCCCAAGGTTGCAGCTGACCAGAGCACACATGGCTTTCATCAATAATTCGGCACGGCCAGGCATGTGGCACAGAGGGGCTGGGTGCCGAGAAGGGGTGGCAGCCACCAACCCCACAGCCCGCTGTGCTACGGGCTGAAAAGGCTGTCCCCAAAACACCCAGCAGAGCAGAGATCCCTGCTGTAAAGGGAGGCCGGGGCTAAGGGCTGTGCTGGCCAACAGGGAGGTGGCTGCAGCTCGTTGGCTGCAGCAAAGCCACAAACTGCACAATGATGAGCCCAGGGACACCTGTAAGCTTGCAGCACAGGCAGCAGCATGTCCTCGAGTGCAGCCCCAGGGACAGCCTCCTCCATGGGTGGAGGACTTGGGCCACCACGCTCCTCCCCTGCATAACACATAATACTACAGCTGGGCAGCTGAGAACGTGCCCTGCCCAGCGAAGGGTCCCGGACAGGGCACCAACCACATCTAATTCCTATTACCCAAACATCTCCCCATCTGTCCGCCTCCCTCACACTGCGGTGTGCCAGGGCTGCCTGATATCAATGGCACTTTAATTTCATCATTCCCAACTTATTTAGAGCAATTAGGAGGCAATGAGCGCACGCCGGGGGCCACGATGCACTTGAACAGCATCCAAGGGCTACTGCAGCGTCGCAGGAGACCTTCTGATGGAATTATCGGGCTGCAGAACCAACCCAAACAAGGAGCAAGGTAGCCCCCGAAGGGAGGATGAGGTTCTTTCCGATCCTACAGGTCCCTTTTTAATTTGAATCAGCTGACAAATTTAAAGAGATGATATTACTCATGGAATTAGCGAAAAGGTGGCATCTCCAGCTGGAAGACACCAACACATCACTGCTTGCAGTGAGGTTTTACCGCCGGGTGTAGAGGTAAAATTGAACAGCTTTGGAAACCCTACACAGGATGGCGAGCAAAAAGGAGAGCCACACATCCAGCTTGCAGTTCTAGCATCCCCATCGCTGCTGAGGAGTGCAGGAGGGGACGCCCTCACTGCCCATCCTGCTGTGTGCCCACGCTCCTAGCGCAGCCTCACTGAGTGCTGCCTGCGTGAGAAAAGCAGTGGCCTATTTTTCCCGAGCACATCCTCCTGCCCAGAGCACGGTGCACGCAGGTCTGATGTAGGATGCTTCCGACACATCCGGAGGGACTGTGGGAACCAGCTGGGGAAGAGCAGACTGAGTGGGCAACCTGAGTCACTTCACTGCTTACGGAAGTGTGCATAAGCATCTTCCATTTGAGCACAGCTCAGCATCGCTCCCGATGACTCTGGGGACCTGGGGAAAGTGCATCTTCTCCAGCACACTCCACTGATGCAGAACAGTTGTGCAGCACCGTTCCTGGCTGGGCTGACTGCCTTTTCCACCAGATAAGAGCCACAAAGCGTGGTCCCAAGCAGTCGACACGATCTCACAGATGCCATCAGCACCACGTGCACAGCTGCTCCCAGATAGCAGGGAGCAGTAATGTATGGAAAGCGCCAAAATATGAACTGCTAACAAGATGCATTTTCAAACACCATCCAGTTATGATCTATTGATCCCACACCAGAGGCTTGACTTTTCCTCTGCAATACTAATCTATGTCACTCACACGTTCCGGGAACTGCAGATTGAATGAGTGCCATTACGCTAAAATTAGATATTGCAATTAAGTGCAAAAGGCCTGACCCTGCAAGGTGCTCAAGAGCCAGTGCAGGGAAACAGTGACTTACAGCACAGGGAGCACACGAGCTCAGGCACTGGGGTTGTGCCTGCAGGGAACAGTCCTGCCCAGGATGAAGCTAACTTGGGTCCATCTGGGAACGTGAGTGAAGTCCTAACCACAACCAGGAAACCCCAAAGAGGATGATGTTCCCAACTCCACCCAACGCAGCACGAAGGCAGCAGCCTGCTCACCCCACCAGCTGCTGGGGGTTTCCCTTGACGTTCCCCAGCTCCTGCAGTGCCCCAGGTGAGGTACTCCTCCTTCAGACCCACAGTTTCTCCTGCCCCACAGCAGCCAGGCAGGGACACAGGCATGGCAGGGCACTGCTGGCCCCTCCTGCACTGCAGGAGCACAAACCTCAGAGCACGGCTCTGGTAGGGGCTCTGTGTACAGGGCAGCCAAGCTGTCTAGTAGAAGGTTTTCCAATAGCTGAAAATGCTCCAACAGGGTTTTGGCCAAATATTTTTGATCCCTTTTGAAAACAAGGCCAATCCATAGTTGCTTCTAACGATCCAATTGACTGTTCCGCACTGAGTGCTAATAGAGACAAGTTGTCTCCTTTAGACCACTATATCACAGCTGAGAGCATCAGGAGGGGAAGATGATGGGCGCGGAGAGGAAGAGCATCCTTCCTCTGCTCCTCTCCAGCTGCTAATAGGAGTGCCAAAGCTCCCCGCATGCCATTACATCAGCGCTGCACAACAGCAATAAAGCCCTAAAACAACACATTATGCACTCGCTGAACTACACGCCACACAAAACACCATCCCCAGGACACACATGAGCACTCAGAACAGCAAAGCTGAGGGCTGGACAAAGCCCCAGGCTGGGCTGGCATGCACGGCGCCCTCAGTTGGTCTGGGTGCATGAGAGCTGGCACACAGGGAGCTGGCAGGTGACCTGGAGATGGCATCCTCATCCTCTCTGCCAGCACACAGCCAACCCCCAGCCACAGCAAGGCCAACACAGCAGCCAGCATCATGGGGAACACGGTGACCAGAGAGAGCTACCCTGAGCCATGTGCTCCCCTGTGCCTTGGTGTTCACTTCCAGAACTTACACCTTTGTACCCTACATGCTCTATGGATTGTCATTTCCAACTGACTCCTGCCCACGGGAAGGGGAATTGCACCAAGTGTTGCTTGATATTTTCAATACCAGTCCCTGCGGCACGGGGCTGACATGGAGACTGTCATGATGGCTTTGATGGGATGGAATAAGCGGGCTTTAAACAGATCTTTTCCTTGCCTGCTGCACACAGCTGTCTGCTTCCTCATCCTGTTCTGCAGGTTCTGGTGGGCCCACAGCATGTTCCCATAGTGCAGGCAGCGAGGACACCGGGCTCTGTCACACCAAGGGCACCGGGTGCACCCTGGTGAGAAGGGCCCCACTGCCCAGTGGTGCCAGGCAGAGGGCAAGCAGACACCTCTTGGGCAGCCACACCACTGCAGTGGGATGCACTGTGGCACTGAGATGCAGCACGGCACTGGGATGCCCAGCAGCCCCCATGCCTGGCCACCACCCAGGGACCGACGGCGAGCGGAAGCTCAATGCCTCACAATTTTGGTTCCTTATTGTGTCACACTGAACAGCTCTGACCTTTTCATCGTTCTGTATGTTCATTGGCTGCCGCTTCCCCTCGCTCCCCACAGGCTCATTAGGCAGCAGTTGGAGCCAGGAGTGGCTTTGGCAGCCAACGTCACTGCACTGCACTGAAAGGTTGGGCACGGGGCTGAGCAATGCTGCTCTGCAGCTGAGCGGGATGGGGAGCTGCAGCACAGGGGTACCCAGCTCCACAAGTGGCATGGCATGGAGCCACAGTGCTCCCATGCTACTGGCAGCAGGGAGAGAGCCAAGGACATCCCCTACAGCTGCTGGGGCACAGCACCAGCTGCTGGCTGCTCCCTGTGCTCAGCAGTTGCAAGGATGGCAGGAGAGCACCAAGCACAGCGACAGCGACGTTCTGAGAATGGGAAAATATCACAGATCTGGCAACAAGAACTCAGATTTTTCTAAAATAATGCTAGATTTTAGAGTTATTTAAAAAAAAAAAGGATCTGGGCAAAGAAGTGCATTGACATTAGTGACAGATGGGATGGAAAAATTTTGTTTGGAAAAAATATCATCTTTTGAGTCACATGCATGCAGCAAGGAAAACAACTTAACCCCTCCATGACGAGCTGTGGCACAGCAGCAGAGCCAGGTCCTGGTGGTGCATAGCCAGGCCCACACATGTTGGGTCAGCAGTGGCCAAGGTGGAACGAGCAGAGGAAGGTGGAAATGCCTACAAAGAACTGCTTCTTCCATCCCTAGAGCTGGACAGAAGCATGCTGGCATTCAGGCCACCAGATCCCAAGGGCCAATGGGTTTTACCCCAAACCAATGGGTTTTACCATCCGATGGTGATGGGCTGTGCCACGCCAAGCCCTGGGAATGACACCATCCTTCCTTCCAACCTCACACACCGCTTGGCCAAGTCCATCCGCAGAGCAAGGACCGATCCATCACCTGCACAGTGCCTTGGAGCAGGGATGGGCTCTGTGAGAGCTTAGCGGACATGAAGAGCGTTCAGGACAGCAGACCTGCAAGCAGCAGGTTTTCTCCTGGGAAGCAGAGGCCAAGCAAGGAGCTGTGTTTGCCCACAGAAGGCGGGCAGAGGGGAGGGAGCTACAAAGCGTTTGCCCTTGCGGTGCCACCGACTGGAGACGAACTCCCACCGCCGCTGTTCTGACAGCCCAAACGCGCTCACTCGCACAATATCTCTGTCTTGTTAAAGGTAATTACAGTTCTTCCTGTGTAATGAGATGGTTTTTAAAGGCCATTCAAAAGAAATTTTCTATAATGAGGTTAAGGGTTTTATGGTGTTATACATCAAGGGAGCTGGTAATTGGTGGGATCCAGGCAGCATCCTGAAGCAGGGAGATAGGAGGTTTTGTGAATAATAGGCTAGCAAAGAGTGCAGAGTCTCCAAAATGTTTTGGTTCTGTAGGAGAGGGAGCATAAAAGTGGAGGGAGAAGAAGAAAGGAGCAGGCAGAGAGCTGGAAGCTGACAGCTTCTGCAGGACCGAGGTGGCACCTTGCATGCTGCCTTGAATGATGGGCTCATTATCCCTGGGCACTCATGGCAGCTCCATGCACTGCTGCAGGCCTGCAGCCTGTCTCCATATTTAGGCAGAGCTGGTGGTGGTTCAGACACTGCTGCGGGCGAGCGCCGGGGAGCTGAGCGCAGGCAGCAGCTGTTTCCTTGCCACCAGCAGCTCCCTCGCACAGCGCGTTCTCTCGGGATCTCCAGCCCACTTGTTTGTGCTGAAGAGGCAGGTGTAGCGTGGAGAGACAAGTATCTGAACTCTGGGAGCCTCAAGTGCTCGTCTGATTGAGAAATCAGCCTGGAGGTGCAGGAAGGCTCACCCAGCGCTTGTGCGGCGGTGCTGAAGGAGAGGACAAGTGGGCAGGGGATGGCAGCAAGGATGCTCGTTGCCTTACTCCCACCTGTATTGTGAGGATTGCTGGCGAGTGGTGGGGGAGCGGCTGTCCTGCTGAAAAACCTAGATTTTCCCTCAACACATCATCTGAACCTTCTGTAAACTTCAGAAGATGTTTTAATTGGGGTTTTTCCTTGTTTGCTTCAGTCTTCCCTGTGTTATCTCCCCACCCATAGCATCAACCAGCCCCAAGCACTGGCTTACAGCATCACAAAATCACAGAACACTTAATATTGGAAAATACCTTTATGATCATCTAGTCCAACCCGACTCCACCATGCCCACTGACCACATCCCTCAGAGCCACATCTCTGCAGTTCTTGAACACCTCCAGGGATGGTGACTCCACCATCTCCCTGGGCAACCTGTGCCAGTGCATCACTGCTCTTCTTTCTGGAGAAGAATTTTTTCCTAATATCCAACCTGAACGTCGCCTGGCACAACTTACAGCCATTCCCTCTCATCCTATCACTATTACCTGGGAGCAGAGGTCCCACCTTGCCACAACCTCCTTTCAGGGAGTCGTAGAGGGCAATAAGGTCTCCCCTGTGCTTCCTCTTCTCCAGACTAAGATGCCTGTGTCTCACTGGGGCAGTGGAGCTTGCTGCCTGAGGGATGGATGAGAGCAAGGACATGCAATGCAGCACCTCTCCATCACCACGAAATGGGACATGGCATGGGCTGGAAGGAAGCATACTGTTCAGGGTGCTTCCTCCTCCCACCAGCATACCAAAGAGAAGGAAATATATCCTCAGCCCTTAATTCCAAACCACACTAAGTGCATCATGCAAGACGCTGCCGGTTGCTGTGTACCACACTCATCTCACTCTGCCTGAGGAGTTGCATTTAATAGCCTGCCTATTTATGTTTTTTAAAGACCAATTAAATATTAAAGGCATTTATCAAGGTTTAACGCTGCCGATGGCCGCCCACGATGGTGGTGCACATGGTCGTGGTGGAGCTGCAAGGGAAGAGGGGGCATCCAGGGGTACCCGGCGCTCCCACCCGGGCACCACAGCCCTGAAATCACAGCCACCGCCTGCACAGAACCTGCTGGGGAATTTGCTGCCTGAATGTGTTCTCATCGGTAAATATCAGTTTGTAGCAATTCAAAGCCTTCCAAAAAAAGGGATCAATTGTGACAAATTACCCACTTCGCAAAAAAATTCCGGAGAAAGGCTCGGAGGGGTCAGAATGTCCCATTTCTGACACATTCAAAATGAAAGAAAATCAATTTTTTATTTTTTTTTTTTTAGGTTAATAAATCCAAGGTAATATATAGTTTTGCAGAAAGAACTAGAAATGAAAAGCAACTATCAAAATGTTTTGAAATTATTTAAAGAACCCTATTCAGCGGAATCAAAAGGGTTTTCTTTTTCAAGACAATTTTTTTTTTTATTTTTTTACTTTCGAATTTTACATCTCTGTTGCTGTCACTGGTGGGAACTCCTCCCTGTTACATCTCCAGAACTGTAGAGCTGGGGAGAACCTTCCTCTGTGGGCTCTGGTTGTGCTTGCACAACCTCACAATGATTATCGTGGCTGCAGATATCACAACAGGAGCCAGAGGGCTCTGCTAGGCTCTGCTTTCTGGGGGAGTCCAGGGGGCGCCACCCCTCTCCCTGTGGCCCCAGTGCTTTGGGCATGGGGGCAGGACGTGGTGGCTAACACACAGGTGAGCAGCACTTGGCAATCGGCATCTGTGTGAAGATAAAGGCAGTAGAAAGGGGAAAATACGTTGATGGAAATAAACCAGGCTGAGATAATGAAGCAACATCCAGCACAGAGGAGCAGGCAGGCAGATCAAACAGCAGCCGGGCAGGGCAGCAGCCATGGGAGAGCTGCTCCCCTCCTTTCCCACATTTCTCCCCCTCTTCTCGTGCCCTGCTCCCCCTGCATGAATCTTTCATCCCGACTAACGTCTCTCTTCATAAGGAGTGAAAGAATTAAATATTTCACGAGATTGCAGTCAATCTTGCAGGGCCTTTCTGTTGACATTTCCAACATATCTTTGACATTGCTTTCTCATTCCCTCCTGGTGGAGCAGGGAGCTCTGCACAAAGCCCATTACACTCTGCACAGAGGGGACGCCAGGACCTATTCCAGCTGCCCTAATGGGAAGTGAGATGGAGGCAGCAGCCCTTCACCTCCCTCCATTCCCATCCTTTTCTCCCCCTCCCCAGCTCCCACACACAGACAACGCTGTCCCTTCACTTTGTCCTTCTTTTCAGAGCAGGAAAGACTGATGGACATTTCTTCCGCAGTGACTACAGATTATAGGATCATGGGTTCGTAGGTTCATTGAACCATAAAATCGTGGAACGGTTGGGTTGGAAGGGAACTCAAAGCCCCATACCCAGCTGTGGGCTGGTTGCCCCCCACCAGATCAGGCTTCCCAGGGTACCTCAATCCTAGTCCCAAGAGAGCAGCATGCTATGGGGTGGCAGGAAGGTCCCAGCCCATCCTCGCAGCCCCCCAGGCCTGCAAGCAGTGAGGGCTGGAGCAAGAATTGGGCTCAGAGCTCCTTGCCAAGGCTGAAGAGCTTCACAGAACCATCTCCTTTTTAATGAGGCTCTACAAATTGTTCTACAGTTCCTCTGGTGTGTTGGTTGAACAAATCCCATCCTTCTTTTTAAGTTCTGTATTTAAAGATACATTTAATCCCCCTGTTAAAACATTTCCCAATTCCTAATAAAATTACAGAACTAAGATTTCTGCTTAGTTCTACCTATCTGACTCAAATTCTTACTGCAACCTCTGGGTCTCCTTCAGATCGGCGCAGATTGATGTTTGTAGATCAAAAGGAAAGATTCATGATCACTGGTGTTTCCCCTGGAAACGCCCACGACCCACACAAGCTCAGATGGCTGCAAGTAAAGCCAAAAAAGTGCACGTTGGAAAGGAGTCGCCACTGTGCATGAGCAAAAGAAAGGAAGAAGCAGCCCAACCACGTGCTGTTCTGCCTGGTGGCATCACACAGCCCAGAGCAGAGCTTCCCAAGGCAGAGCTGTGCCCCACAGATGCCCATGCACCCCTGCCCCAGGGGTACTGTGGGGACAGCACGGGAACCGTCCCCATGCCCTGGATGGGAGCTGCAGGGTAGGGAGCTTGCTGGAAGGCTGGGTGAGATGATCCCATTGATTTCCTTGGGAGTTAAATCTCCAGGAATAGAAAAACGGCTTGCCTTGCAAGGAAGTATTTTGCAGTTTATGTGGCAGTTCTCTTCCCTGCTAATTTTTGCTTTGTCAAAGATACTGGAAAGTATTTCTTCTGACTGACAAAGCAGTGGGATTTATGAATAGGGAAATTAAGAATAAAGAGGGAAGAAATAAGTCTGTTGATAAAAAAGCTGAATAATTCAGCTGAGGATCAGTTCCTTTAGTCGATTTCCCCAGAATTTGAATGAAATCATTTTTACTTAAAGTAAGTTTGTCTTTTGGGTTGGAAACCTGCGAGCCGGAAAGCAACATATTTGCATTTTGCTTTCCAATACATAAACCGAGACTTCATTTTGTAGGCTTTCTTGTTGAATAATCTGCTCTAATTTAATTGGAATTTGAATCCTATAAAAAGCATTTTCTACTTAGGTTTCTACTGATCTTCAGTACTGAGATTTTGTGATCTGAAAAAGCAATATGTCTGTGTTTGCTTATTATCATACTCAGAGGAGCCTCATTGTTTTCGCTTTTTCTGCTGAATAATCTGTTGAATCTAAAATGCGGTTTTCACTTCGCTCCTTATTGATATTTTTATTTTAAAATGTTATGATACGAAGAGCAATTTGTTTGTATTTTCTGCTGGGAAGTGTGTTCTGTCGAGTAACAGGGGGCTGATTCTGTCAATGTTTACAGGGGAATCTAAGTCAACAGCATTACTCACACAATTAATCCTACCTGGCCCTAATCACTGTCTCCGACTCCCCGACAGGAGGTTGTGGTGAGGTGGGGGTCAGCCTCTGCTCCAGGAAACAGCGATAGGATGAGAGGTGATGGCCTCAAGCTGTGCCAGGGGATGGTCAGGTTGGGTAACAGGCAAAACTCCTCAGGAAGAGCAGTAATGCATTGGAACGGGCTGCCCAGGGAGGTGGTGGAATCTCCATCTCTGGAGGTGTTCAAGCAATGCATAGATGTGGTACTGAGCAACGTGGTTCAGTGGGCAACGTTGGTGGGTGGTGGATGGTTGGACTAGATGATCTTAGAGGTCTTGTCCAACCTTAATGATTCTACGATTCTGTGTCCCTTTGTAATGGGAAATGCTGGTGTGCATCCACCATTGTGACTCTGGCCCTAAACTTGTATGGATGTACAGAAAATAGATTCCTGCTGGCCTGCAGTCCCACGTGGATAAACCAGCCCTGTCTCATTTACCAGCCTCATTACACCAGGCCTGTGTGCAGACTGCTGGCTTGTAGCAGCGGATTGCTGCCAGGGCAAGCACAGCCTGGCACGTAATGTAATCACAGCTGCAATCACAAGGAATTAAAGTGAATTTATACATGCAACAGTCACCCGGCTCTGGGATATCAATAATACAGCAGCGGAGGAGCGAGTCGGTGGCCGGATCCTGTTCTGTGTGCTCAGACCATAACTCAGCAGCAGGCAGCACACAGCCCATGGGCGGTGGCAGCTTGCTGCTCACAAGCAAAACGGACAGCAGGAGTGCTAGGGGGAACAGAGGATTTTATTTGGTGCATCAACAGAAAGGGATTAATAGAAGACAGTGATCCTTCCAGCAACGTCTGGGTAAAATATCACCAAGGGGACGGGAAAGCTACATTGACTGTGAAATAATTCCAAAGGGCAATACCATAATTTTGGTATCATTTCTGTCCCATGGGTGCTATTTCACCACTGCTGCACTC
Organism: Phasianus colchicus; assembly: GCF_987193195.1. Classification (NCBI taxonomy): domain Eukaryota; kingdom Metazoa; phylum Chordata; class Aves; order Galliformes; family Phasianidae; genus Phasianus; species Phasianus colchicus. Next base: position 3,067,626 of record NC_143447.1, on the reverse strand, counting down.
CAAACAAAGGCATGCAGCACTGCTGATGAGGCTCCTTTTGCCGCAGCTTGCCTCTTGGTCTGAGCACAGCCTGGCCATGGCATGGCAAAGGGTGCATGACAACACATTGCTTGTTAGCTTCTCCATCACTCTGCTTGGAAAACTAAGCATGGGGGTGAGGAGAGAGAGCCACAGGGCCTTCCTGTCAGCAATCACAGCTCATGTGAATGCTGAGTGTGCTCTCAGGGCACAAGCAAAGGTACAGGGAGCCACGCCATGGGCTGGGCTCAGGCAGTGCCCCTGCACACACACATGCACACATATCCATGCAATGTGCTGGAGCACAAAGCCCCTGCTCCAGACTCGAGGCAACAAGCAGATGGCTCCCCAGCACTCACATTTTTACAGCATTACAGCTCCTGCTCTGCTCGTGCAGTAAACATTTTCTGGTTTATTGCGTGAGAAAAGGTGGATAACGCAGCTTTGCACAATTATAAATTTCCCGTGTTATCTGTTTGTTGAATACCTTCTTGGGGGAGGGGAGGGCATTTCTATTTTTGATTGCCATCCTGCAGGACTCTGATTTTCCCCTGCATCCCAGAAGGCTTGTGCCTCTGCTTGCCTCTCTCCAGATTGCTATAGCTCTGTCACTCTTAGTGGGTAAGCGGGAGATGGAAGGCTGTTATGCAGACATCAAGGGCTGCGTTTGCATGCTGGTAAACATGAGAGCAAGAGGGATTTCTGATGGTATTAGAAACCACAAGATCTCTGCAGACACAAGGCTGTATGCGTTCCTGGAGGCACGGGTCTGGCTGTCAGCAAGGCAATTAGACCTGGTGCTACTGCCAGTCCTGGGGGCACCTCAGAGGAGATCCCTGTGTAACCCTAAACCTAAAGTCAAGCTTAACCCTAACCATAACCCAAAAGCAATACCATGGAATGGCATGGCATGGCATGCAATGCAATGCAATGCAATGCAATGCAATGCAATGTCTAACCCAAACTCTAACCATAGCCTTGGGCCACATCCAGCAGTGGCATTCCCACACCTTGGACATCCTCATAGGTCTGGTTTGTCCCATCTGCCACCAGGGCACTTCTCATCCCAATGGGGCCTCAGCAACTTGGCAACAGTGGAAGGAGATGATCTGAAGGAGACAGCACCGTGCCTTGCTTTACATGTACTGCAATTACCACCCTGGCATTTTCCCTGTGTTGAGAAGAAAAATGTCAATAAGGAACAAGCTATTAAACCAGCAAGAGAGTGGAAATGGCAAGGGTTCCCTGAGGCTTGGGGCTGAGCGTTATGGCAATTGCTCCTGGGGTCCCCAGGCTCTGCTCCTCCTGCTCCCTTTGAGGCCCATCCCTCTCCCCAGCACTGTGGGGTGCAGAACCAGCTGAGTGTGGGCACTGTGGTGCTGTGTCAGCCTGCAGAGGGGCTGCTGGGGACCGGAGCAAGCGGTGTGTGCCACCTCGTGTTGTCAGCCTCCAGGCGAGGCCCTCCCCGCTCCTCGCCATCCTGAGCGATTGCATTTTTCTCTTTTAATGAGGCTTTTCTGTCTCAAGTGAAAAACCTTGCCTTTTCCTTTCCAAGGCTCTCGTCGGTGCCCCACTGAGCTTTCTGCCTCCACCAGCAAAGCCAGGAAAACCCCAGGGAACAACGTTTTGAAAGAAGCCGAGCAGTTCCCTGCCATCGCTCAGCTTGGAGGCTTCTGCATTAAGCAGGGATCTCTGCAGGGCACACTCTGGGACCCCGGTGCCAGCACAGACCCCACAGTGTCAGGCGGTGTGAGCAGGGTGCCCACAGCACCATCCTGCTGGGGTGAGGCAGCCCCTAAACGCACCCCTGCCCCCCTCCCCCCAGGTGCCTCCCATCCCCCTGTTTTTAATTATCAAAGAAAAAAAAAAAAAAAAAAAAAAAAAAAAAAAATCACCACCCTCCAGGAATTAATTAGTGATTCATGTTGGAGCTTTGGCAAATCTCCCTGTGCAGAAGTTCAGAGGAGGAACAATAAGTATTTGGCAAGGAGAAGGCGAGCGGCTCGTGCTTGAGGCGTATGGCGTGTGTGGTATGGAGTGGTGACATGGGCACAGGGGTCCCAGCCCTCAATGTGGGCATCCAGCACTGCCATGCACACCCATCAGCCCCAAAATCTGGGCCTGGGCAGAGAATGAGGGCAAAGCAAAGCTTGAAATGCCGTTAATAGATGTCATGGGACATGCTCTTGCAAGCCCAGAGCAAATGGGGCTTGGATAATTGGCACTGAGACACATCTATCAGGGAAATGGTGTGTCCTCCCCAAGCAGAGGTCAGGGGAGCTCACCATGCACCTTCCCAGCCAGCCCTGGTGCAGCACACGCTGTGTTGGGTGGTACAGCCCAGCAGCACGCATACTGCAGTTCTTACTGAACAACCCTGAGTGCTGCCTTTCTGCCTATGCACATGCACAAATGCATGCCTCCGTGCTCAGGTGCCCCTCTGCAGAATGCATGGAATGGAAAATCCACTCATTTGTCAGAAACTGCTCTGTGAGATGCTCCTAAATTAAAAGTTTTGTTTGGCACCAAGCAAAATGAATCAAAATCATCTGCAGAACAGGGCCCAGGAAAAACCAGAGCACCGCCCCTTGCTGGGAAACATTGCAGTAAGGGAAAAAGTCTTTCATTGCTCAAACAGCAGACCATTTAAAAAAAAAAATAAAAAAAGTTAACTATAACCTGGATATTAAATTAAAACATAAAAGTCAAAACACGTCGCATCACAGAGATGCATTTGAATTTCCTGGACACTGTCAACAGACGGAAGTCAAAATGATTTGCTTCAAGGCTCTCCCATCTGAATGCTGCGCGCCGGTTTTGATAATGCAAGCAGATAAAAAATGTATTTTCCAACAGAAAATTGTATCCCAGTACCTCTGCCTCCATTTCCAGCCTGTACAATGCTCTCCCTGCCCAGGGCTGGAGCACAGAGCCCTGTGGTTGCAGGGGATCCAGGTCCCCATAGCACAAGGGCAGCACAAAACATGCAGGAAAGCATTGCTGCGGGTTGTTAAGCATCTGCATATGGCTTTGGAAACTGCAGCCATGTCAGAGCATTATAATTGTGGATAAACACAGTGGAGCACAGCAGAATGCACAGAGCAATGACAGTGGGATGGGCAGCCAGGGATGTTGGCTTGGCAAAAAGCAGATCCAGGCCAGGGTGCTCCACGCTGAGCAGGGCAACCACTGGGAGGGCAGAAGGTTTGCCCTGCTGCCTTCTGTTGGGCTCGCAGTGCCTGGCCGGAGGTTGATCTTGGGCTGGATGCCATCCCAGAGGGTTTCTCCAGCACTGCCAGGCTCAGGAGCACCTGTGCAAGCAGTGGGAGAGGAGTTTCCGTGGATGTTGTTCCTCGGGGGCACAGTGGAAGCGCTGGATTGTGACAGCTCAGCACTAAGGAGCCAGCCCAGATGGTGGCAGGGCAGCCAGGGTGACATGGCACGGCCTGAAGGATGGGAGAGGGGAGGCATCGGGAGGGCTGAGCAGCACCAGGAGGGTTAACTGGCAGCCAAGGGAGCAGAAAATGAGGTTCCAGTTATTAGCTGATTTATTGGTCTGTCCTCAATTGGCACTCAGGACTCAGAAGAAAATGTTCCACTCCAAAGCATTAAGCATCTTCAAAGAGCAGAAGCATTAAAAATTGAAATCATAAAATAGACATGTAAATATAGCAGAGGTAAACGGGGCAGAGAGGAGAGGCACAGAGCCCAGCCTGGGGGCGGGGGGCAACCATGGGGTACAGACACACAGGGCGAGGGAGCCGGGGAGCACAGGTGGGCACCCCAAATGCTGCAGGGTTGACACCCAGCTGCTCCTTCTTGCCAGCTGTTTCCATGAGCCTTATTCCCATAGGAGCTGATGCAGAGACCCAGCTGCCCTGCACCGTGTCAGGGGTCACAGCTGGCTGCGTGTGGCTCCAGCACCTGGCCCAAGGAACACGGGGAACCGCTGTGCCCTCTTGGAGCCCTTGTGTCCCCAGGGCACATCCCACCAGAGCAGCCAGCAGAAGGGCCAGCGCCCTGCCCCGAGCCCTGGCAACAGCCCAGCCCTCTTGGCACAGCTACCTGTTTTTCCCCTCCAGGCAATTTTTCTTAATTGGGAGCTTGTTAATTACCCCACTACTTTGCAGAGGAAATAAACAGCAATTAGAGACACGAGCGGCATTTCTACTGGCTGGAGCCTCACCGTGCTGCCAATGCTCCCCTGTGTGGCTTGGGGGCAGGCATGCAGTCCTTGCCCAGTGCTGCAGGAGTGGCACACCATCCTGCTCTGCACTGCCCCAAAGCCATCCGTCGCTGGGAAAAGCCCACTTTCCTGCACAGTAGAAGGTCTGTGACTTTAAAGAGAGCATCGGACCTGTTTTTATTAATCAGAACTGCTATAAAGAAAGCATTTTTAATTAACATAATTACCCTGTTTGAGAGAAGCAGCCTGCACCTCACAGATACTTTTCAAACTAAAGATGCGGGCTGTCGCAGTCAGTCATCATTAAGCAAAACGAGATGCTTTGCCTTGCAGATCCATCCCTGCCTCCCCTTTCCTATTGCAAACCCTTGTGAGTTGAGTGGAGACATCATTGGGCTGTATGGTCCTCTCTGTCCCAGCGTCCCTGTCCCCATATCCCTGTCCCCCTGTCCCTGTTCCTCTGTCCTCTGCACCCTCCTGTAGCTCAAGGTACACCCTGAGCTGCAAACAGGTAGCCCAGGAGGCAGAGGTGGCTATGAAAAGCTGCAGGATTTGTAAGGCTTTGTTTCCAGCACTGTTGCACAGTCAACAGATAAAAGACTTGTTCTCGTTGAAAAAGACCAAAAGGAAAAGCATTAAACGCCTGGTGCTGGGCTGCCAGCCAGCAGGGAGGGAAGGGAAAAAGGGAGAGGAAGGGAAAAAGGGAAGGGAAGGGAAGGGAAAGAGGAAAAAGGAAAAAGGAAAAAGGAAAAAGGAAAAAGGAAAAAGGAAAAAGGAAAAAGGAAAAGGGAAAGGGAAAAGGGAAAAGGGAAAAAGGGAAAGGGAAAAGGGAGAAGGGAAAAAGGGAGAGTGGCTGTAGGAGCAGGCATCACCTGTGTGAGCAACCTAGCTCCATCCATGCCATCCTGCTCCCCCTGCCTGGGCTCCCACTGAACCACTGATGGTTGGACTAAATGATCTTGATGGTCTTTTCCAACCTTAATGATCCTACGAACCCAGCTCATTGTTTTTAAAAGGTATTTTAACAGCAGCTATGCTGTTTTGCTAACATTTCGCCTTAGTGTGCAGTATAATAGACTGATCACAAGGAGGGCTTTTAATATAAACCTCCATGGCTGATAGAGGACGGCTCCAATTGGGTGGGTATGCCCTGGAAATGTGCAGTGCTGATGGAGATGCTCGTACCATGTTTTTCCTGCCTACCTGACACCCGCCACACGCTACGGGCAGAAGTCACCTGCAGCTAGAGCAAAGCAAAGCCTCCAGAATGAAGATTTTTAGTGGTTTTCTCCCTTTCTGACCAAGGTTTCCCTAAGAAAGAGAGGTTTCTGCAATCACGTGCTCAGCATGTTGCCTGTCTCCCCTGATCACTCTCCAACGCAGCAGTCAAACTCGATAGAAGGTGAATGACAGCTGGAAATCTCAAAGATATTGAATTCCTGGAGGTTTGGCAGAAATGGGCAGGCAGGCAGAGATGAGAGGCCTGCTTGTTCAGCCCAGCCAGGCAACAGCAGGCTTTGCAGAGTCCACCAATGGGAAGGAAAACCATGAAAGCCCCAACCCAGGGAATGGGATGGATGAAAGCACGCATCGTTCTGGATATTGAAATCAGTCAACCTGAGGTATCAGCCCTGGAAAAGCAGCCTTCTATAGTGCTGACAGGTGCCTAACAGCCTGTTTCCAAATAGGAAATGCAATTTCCATGGGAAATTCTTTTTTTTTTCTCTCTCTCTTGGTGAAAGAATTAAAATATTCAGAAAAAAAATATATATCTTTCTGCTGTGGCTCAGTGCAGACTGAAACACTTCAGCACAGAAAGCACAGAAGCACCTCCCGTGAGCAGCTTCCATCTGGAAATGTCCAGGTCCCTTGGTTGCTGGGGAAGGAGTGAAGGGGAAGGAGAGCACGAGCAGAAGGTGGAGCGAACCCCGGGATTGTTTGCTGGGTTGGGTTCGCAGGGCACACGGGCAAACTTTATTTGCATGCAGGCTGCGAAGCACCCACTTAGAGACGCCTCGAGACCTACTTGCAAGACTAAGTAAAAATACCTCCCTGGGTCCTGGATCGACGGAGCTGGGAAGGAGGTTTCCAAAACGGGCTCATCTCTCCGCCTGCGCGGAGGCCGGGGTTGTGACTCCCCGGGAAGCTGTTTGTAGGTCTCTGTTGGTGGGCTGCAGGCACCCGCCTTCCCCAGCTGTAAGTAGGGCTCCCTCCTTCCCAGAGCGTTACGCAACGCGGCTCCCTGGCTACGTCCCTTTCCTTGCTGCCCTGACTCGGCCGTGGGTTCGGGAAGCCTCTCCCCAGCTGCCAGCTGTGTGCACGTCTTATCAAAAGCCAAAGCTGCGGCCAGATGAACGGCGATGCTCATAAACGCCTTAGAAGGCAAATGTTAACGAGCACTGAGCGGAGGGCAAGAAAAGCCCTTAATCGCATTAGCTCCGCTGCCAGAGCTGATGAACATCCCCAGGCCCAGCTCCCGGTCCAGCCAGGCGGCACAGTGGCAGGCTGAGCTCCCAGCCAAGCTTAACCCCAAAGAAATGCCTCCTCTGAGCGGGTGGTGCTGGCACCACGTGGCTCTGCAATCATGAGTTCCAACTGGCTTCCGATGGCTCGACCGAGCAAGAGTGGGTGGCACTGCCCAGCTCCTTGCTGAGGCACAATGATAAATCAGACCCAGGGTATGGGGCAGAACGGACCCATCTTGGCAAGCATAAGGAGACCCCTCTGCATGGCGCTGGAGAAAGAAGCCTGCCTGAAGGAAGGCTTCTCCACACCATCATTACACTGCGAGGCTGGAGGAGAGGGAGGTGCATTTATGCGCTGCAGCTCGGCTTGCATAAATAAGCCATGTGCCAGGTTTTCATACTGGAAGCTCTGCTCCCAGCTCATGTAACTGCCTGGGCTTTTTTATGCGGCCAGGAAATTATGATATAAAAATATACATATAAAAAATAACAGCTCTCCTCAGATCGGCGGCCACGTGAGTGCAGCCTGCTGTGCTGCCCTGCCTGTGGTCCTGCTCACCCCGCACACGCGCTCACGTGCCGCTCCACGACACACGGCGATGGGTTTTTTACGACGCCAGTCTGCAGTTCCCCCTTGAGAGAAAACGTGGTTTAATTTTTATTATAACCTTAAAAAGGAGACTAGTGAGGCATCTCTTCCATAAATTTGGTAAGTGACATTTACTTCCGCACACGTTAAAGCTGCTGATGGATCAACCCGAGGAGAAGCGTCCCCTGGGTAGGGCACCTCAGGACTCCATCCATGTGCACCCCATCCCCAAAGTGTGCCCCACTGGAGGGCTCCAGGGATGCCTTCTGGCTGAGGAGCCCCATCTATATGGCCAAGGGACCCCACACCAGCAGTGCCTTCCACCCTACAAGCGTTTCTGGCTGGCATGGGTTGTTGCCCATCCTGGCCAGGCTAGAATGGAGTTTACTGTGCGAGCGCAACAGATCTCCTTGGCCACCGAATCCGGCTCCCCGCTAGTCAGGAGCCTGCCAAGTTTCAATTTGAATACACATAAAAGACCTCAACAGCTGGGTGTTTAATTACAGGGCTAGGAATCAGGCTCCGCAGAGCCCTATCAGGTTATTGCAGCTCCCTCGAGCTGGCAGCATGGTGTGCCAGGAACGGTCCCGGGCAGCCCAGCAGCTCCAGCTCTGGCTGTGGGTGCAAAAGCTCAAGGAAGCAGAAAATACAGTGAGCTGAAGGCAGAGCACAGAGCTCAGCCCCTTGCTTGGGCAGAGGTATCACAGTGGCTCTGTGGGAAAGCTGCTCTGCCTCCTGCGGGTCTGTCCCTGGCAAAGTCTGTCTGTCCTGCTCAGTAGGGCTCTCTCTGGGCAGCCAAGAGCACGACTGAGGACTCCACCATCATTGCACCACGCACCTGTACTCTTTGCTCTGCTCTGCAGTATCCAGCAGCCCTAAGCTGGCACCCACTGCCTCCTCCAAGTGCTCCGTGCACTGTGAGCAAACAGAGCAGCAGAGGAGCCAGCAGCAAATGTGTGACTTCCCCAGCACGGGGGGTTCGCTGGAAGGTGTCCAATTAGTTAACGAGCACTCCAGAGCAAAGCACTGTCAGCAGTCAGTAATTAATTGCCACAAGACAAGTGGCAGTGCATACATCTGAGCAACCCGTGTCTGTCCTAAGGATGGACATAAGAAAAGAAGGTATGGGGACGAACACGACCCTGGAGCCACAGCGCCCAGCCTCTCCCAGCAGGGAGGTGGCAGGAGGAGCCTAGGCAGCAGGCAGAGCACAGGTTCAGCCCCAAACCCGTGCTGACACGGAGAGGAGCAGCAGGCAGTGACAACGCAGGGGTTGGGATGATCCGGATTCCCAAAGATGCGCGTCCATCCCTCCGTGCAGCACCAGGAGCTGCCATCCCTGACGCCCCATAACCAGCGCTGGCACACAGGGACACGGAGCACAGCCGAGCAGCCCTGCCCTGCTCCCACACGCTCGCAGCAGCACGTCACATGCGCGCACGCTGCTGCAGCGCACAGCCCGTGCGGGCTTTGCTTCTGACGAGCAGAGCTGCAGTCATTAAGGGAGAGGGAGACGTCAGCTCAGCCAGGCACCTCCCACTTCCACCAGCCACGAGCGCCATGGAAGCCCCGGGATCATTTCTTCACGTGCTCACCCTACAAGTGTTGCTTCTGCTGGTGGACGGCGGGCACAGCGGGCAGCTCTGCTGTGCTGCTTTGGGAAAGCGTCACCTCCAGCAGGGAGGGCAGGTGTGTCACTGCGTCTCAGCCCTTCGCCTTTCCGCAGCCGCCTCCCAGCAGGCTCCTCTTGTTGCAAAGCAGAGGCAGAGCCACGAGCACGGATCTCCCCCGGGGTGCCCGCACCGACACCGGCGCTCTGCCCGGCCGGAGCTGCGGAGCGGTTCTGCACGCGGCCACCGTGATAAATTAGCCCGAGAGCCGGGCTCTTCGTGCAGCTGCCTCATCCCCTGCCAGCATGACAATGTGATTAATTTTCAGTGCAGATGAAGCTTATTTCTCACCGGCACGTGACGGCCGCGCAGCCGGCGGGGTGAGCAGCGAGCGCAGGGGGGTGAAGGCGAAGGCGAAAGCAGCACGGAGCCGCGCTCGGGGCAGCGCCGGGAGGAGAGCTCGCCGCATTCGACTGCAATTAAGCGCGGTGCTGGAGAGGAGCCCTGCGTGGGCAGCGAGCTTCTATCGCCGCTCACACACACGGCCGAAGATGGGGAGCGCCGTGCGGCAGGAGGAGAGTAAGAAGATTTGGAGAGAAGCAGCCTTAAGATGCTTACTGTGCTTGGGAGAGGCCGTGCCACCCGGCTGCCTCGCACCCCTCTACTCCCTTTAGGGCTGTTTTCCATCCCACAACCATCCTATGAAAGGCACGTGCTTGCGTACCCTCCATCACCACACTGCGAACAGCCAGGCGGAGGCTGGCAGCTCCCAATCCATCACGGGCTGCAGCTCTGGGAGGAACTGCCTGGGATAACAGCGCTGCCTGCTGCTTCCTGACGTCACTCAGGCCTGCCCTGGGAAAGCTCAGCCTGCTCACCACCCATTGACAGAGTTTCTGTGCTGGAGCGGTGCCCAAAACGGCGATGCTGTTGACACAGCACTGCATAGCACGGCTCTCCTGACACCAGTGCACTGATGCGGGGCATTGAGCTCTCTGGGGCTCCTGCTTTGCCTTTTCCTCAGAGAACAGAGGCATTGAGTGTGACTGGGTGGATGTCTGGACCTCCCATGGACACCCCTGGGTTTGCAGGCACTTGCACAGCAGCATGTGTCACAGCAGCAGAAGAGGAAGGCAGGAGTGCACAGCAGGCACAGCAGCTTGGGTTGCACTGCTCTCACATGGATAGCAATCTGGGGATCCACAATACGACACCACTGGGAGATGGGGTGCATGAATAAGAAGGAGATGGGAATGCCAGGAAGAACTGCAGATGATCATCCGTGGGGAAAGTAAAGGGTGCTGCAGGCACTGTGCACCAGTGGTCTGCCACATGCCCTGACTCTGGCACAACTGATGCCAGGCTGTGGTGTCCCTGCTAGTGCTCCATATCAGTCAGCCAGTCATTCCAGCAGCAGGTGCCCCTTGTTGGCACCCCATCCAGAACCCCAGGGGCCATCTCTGCACCTCTGTAAAGCACAATTAACACAGGTGGCAGCAATTCACTGCGGTTTGCTCCAGCATCCGTGCCCACTATTGGACAATACATCACGACCTGTTGCACGGGAAGCCCGCTATGATTTCCTCCCTTCAGGAAATCAAAGCCATGCCTCTCCAGTCTGACCATCTTGTCTCAGCCTACAGCGCAGGAGGAGCCCGGAGCCAGGAAGGAACCTGGCATGGATGGAACTGTTTGCAATCTGTGCAAGCGATGCAGCAGGAGTTCAGCCAGGCCATGTGGGCCAGGGACAGCAGCAATGAAGTACTGCCAGTGCATGCAGTGGGACTCAATTATCAGCACTACGGGTAGTGCCAAACAGAGGAGATGCACTTTTTGATATGTGTACTTTCTAAAGAAAACGTGTCAAAAGAGGCCGGATAGGAAAGCAACACAACATGCGATGGCCCTGCTGCTTTGGAGGCAGCCCTGCTAATTTCTCTCTGCACTGAAGCAGGACACTTTCTGCTGGTTTAAATTACATTCAGAAAACCCAGGGTGACTTTGGGAGTGCAAAAACATCAAACAAAGAGAAGGCTGAAGGACTGGCTCAAAGAAGCAGTGATGGCCTCGCTGCACCCACCAAAGCTGTCATGGGAACATGCACAGCACCACTGCCCTGTGGTGTGGCCCAAGCCCCAGCCAGGACCATGCAAGGTCATGCATCCCCAGAGCCTGGCCTTGGGTACATCTGTGCACTCAAAGCCTGGCATCAGCTTTTTCAAGGTGCTTCATCTTGAAATATAAAAACCAAAGGGGTTTTTGTCTTTGTTTACTGAGTTCCTTCGCTGGAGCAAGGAACCTGCCAGGCCTGATATGTGCTTCACAAGAAGAAAGCAAGCAGGGTGGCTGCAAGGAGCACACTGCTGGAAAGGTCGCATGGCCAGCACTGCCACCCCTGACCTTCATGGTTCTTCCAGATCCTGGGTGCTCTGAGCCAGCCACATCTGAACCCACTGCCCTGCCACATCCCCAGGGAGGCTCTGCTCCACTCCAACCCAGTGCGTTGCCCTCTGATCTTTGCAGAGCTCCTCCAAATCCCCCCCTGCACTTCACCATGGAAAAACTCAGTGGAAGTTCTACGTTCTCATCCAGCATAGTCTACCCAGTGAGGACTGAAGATGCCCACACAGTTCCCCTTTGCAGACTGCAGAAGGGCAGCGACAAATGCACAGTTTGCACACGGCGGGGAGATAACTGCACCAGCACACCTGCTGCACTTGCATTGTGCTGAAGGGCTCTGGGATGGACCCTCTGCAGAGCCTGGCAATGGGGAATGCAACCCAGCCCCCACGGCTGAATCTTGCCCCCCAGCACAACACGGGTGCTCTAGCAGCAAGAAGGAAACACATTGTACTTACCGGAGCTGGAGTCCTGCAGGGACCCGCTGCTAGGTGTGAGACCTGGAAGGGAGCAGAGAGAGATGTGTCAGTGGGCTGGCCACTGCCAGTAGTGGGCATTGCAAAAGGGAATGCAGGCAGGCTGGCAGGGCTGTGCCAACAGCTGAGGTCCTGCTTCTGGCCCCCCGACAGCATGCAGGGCTGGCAGGGCACTGCTGGCCAGCAGACAGACACAAGGAATGCTGAGCCATAGGCTTAGCTCTTGACTACCCTGCTGGGTCATGTGCTGGTGCATACATGAGCCAAGGAGGGAGAAATTGAAGCCTTCACTCATATGGAGGTGCTGGCACCCACCCTGGTGTGAGCACACCTGGTGCTCAGTGCCTCCCCAGCTCCCACAGCACGCTATGCAAACCCATGCAAAGGAATCACAACAACTATAAATTTCTGTGAAAAAATCTTTCCGTAAGTACGAGGGAAGGGGAATTTACAGCGTTTTCTTTGGAGATTTCTCCAGGTGTTCCCTATTAAGCCATTGTGTTAGTTTGCATAAGTATTCCTCAGACAATAAAGCACGCTCCGCAATCAGTTACCGGCAGCGGCGGGTGTGCGGCACGCCGGCAGCCAGCCGTAAAGATGACAGACGAGTTCCTGACGTCACCCATCTTCAGGGGGGCTTTAAATCAGCACCTCAGCAACAGGTTGTGCTCAGCCTGCCCCAAGGCAGGAGGATGTGGGAAGACGTGGGATGCAGGGGGCTGTGTTGCCAAGGGACAGCTCATGGCTCGGTCCCTGCTTGGGGACACTGCCTGGCGGCGCAAAGAACCTTCAGGAGGGTGAAGAGGAGAGAACCCCCCCTTCCAATCCCTGCAGCTCTGCCAGGCTGACAGGTTAACATCGGGAGCCTGTGCTGTGCTTTGGATGTGACATTTCTTGGCGTGTTTAACACGTCCTTATCACAGCTCCATTGTACTTTAGTGGAGATGGGTGGGAGAGAGGCAATGGATAGCGCGTTTCCTCCCGGCATGAAATGCGGAGCATGTCCTCCGCTGAGTGCAATTACTGTGTCTCTGACTCCTGTAATCTGGCTAATACAGTTAAGTATACTGGAGATTAAGGGATTTTGGACTGCAAAGTCCATTTCATCCACCCAGGCCTGTGCAAGGTGATGCTGGCAGAGAAATCTCCCGCAGAGGTGTTGGATGGAGCTGGGGCAAGCCAGTGGGTGATGGTCACACCGCATCCCTGAATTGCTGGGGGGAGCACAGAGCAAGCCCAGGGCTGCAGGAGGAGATGGTGAGGGGGAAACCTGCCCTGGTTCTGGGGCACGGCTACAAACCAAGGCCTTGTGCCAAAGAGGCCCCCAAATAACCCTCCTTCTGCTCACATACACCCCTATAAACACATTTATACATTGGTATGGAGCTAGCAGCCCCCACAGGACCACCCCAAGCATCCACAGGGCCAAGCCCTAGCTAACTCACTCCAGCAATTCAAAGCCTGATTCCAAATGTTAGCTCCACTGCTCAGCACAGAGCAATATATACAGCACAAACCCACGTTGTCAGGAGATACCCCACAGCCATCAACACATCTGGATGCAAATGATCGCTTAAACGCCCCACATGGTTCCGCGCATACGCCATGGATTTACTGCCACGTCTTGTAGAATTAGGAAGGATGAAATAAGGCAGCTGAACAGCGCCGGGCAGGTGGGAGCAGCCACCAGCTGGCTGCAGGGCTTTGGCTAGGGAGGGAGATGTGGGTAAGCTCAGTGGGATGCAGTGCTGCTCACAGCCCGGGGGCAGCACGCTGGGGCTGTGCCCCACAGCAACACGGCTGCATTCCAGATCTGCAGTTTCAAAGTCAGCCAGGACGGAATGCGCTGCGGTCCAGGGCAGGAGGGGTACTGCAACCATGTGAGGCTGCCCCAGAGTCATAGAATCGTTATGAGTGGAAAAGACTTCTAAGATTATCTAGTCCAACTGTTGATCCATCCTACCGTGTCCCTCAGTGCCACATCTCCACAGTTCTTGAACACCTCCAGGGATGGTCACTGCACCACCTCCCTGGGCAGCCTGTGCCACTGTTTCACAACTCTTTCAGAGAAGTTCCTTCCTGATAATTCAACCTGACCGTCCCCTGGCACAGCTTGAGGCCATCACCTCTCATGCTATTGCTGTTACCTGGAGCAGAGGCCGACCCCCACCTCACCACAACCTCCTGTCAGGGAGTTGGAGAGGGCAGTAAGGTCTGCCCCGAGCCTCCTCTTCTCCATACTGACCCATTCCAGCTCCTCAGCAGCTCCCCATAACACTGTGCTCCAGACCCCTCACAGCTCTGCTGCCCATCTCTGCACACTGCAGAGCCCCAGTGTCTTTCTGGCAGCGAGGGGCCCAGCACTGAACACAGCACTGCAGGTGCAGCCTCACCAGAGCTGAGCACAGAGGGATGATCACCTCCCTGCTCCTGCTGGCTGCACTACTGCTGACACCAGCCAGGATGCCATTGGCCTCCTTGGCCACCTGGGCACACTGCTGGCTCGTGTTCAGCCGAGCATGGACCAATACACCCAGGTCCATTTCCTCTACACAGTCTTCCAGCCACTCTGCCCCAATCCTGTAGGGCTGCCTGGGGTTGTTGTGGCCAAAGTGCAGGGCCTGGCCCTTGGTCTTGTCGATGCCGAAAATAAGGCACCGTTTTTAAGCAGCCACGAGCGCTACCAAGGGGAAGATGGGGTTAAAAAGAAAAAAAAAAAAAAAAAAAAAAAAGTGAACAAATGATCCCGGGGAGTGACTATAACACCTTGAAACCGTCCTGCTTTGAAAGGCAGGGCTGGTGCGGGGAAAGAAAACCTCATTACCATCAGAAACCCTCGCTCCTGCCCTCACCTCCCCGCTCATTTCCATATCACAGGGCACACAATGCTTTTCTTCGCCCGAAACGCTCGGCACAGCCCCGCACCCGCGGGAGGAGCGGGCGGAACAAAGCCGGGCCGGGTGGCACCGCGCTGCCTTGGGACCCTCATTGCCGCTCAGGGACCGCTCCCATGGCGGATCTGACTATTGGACGACTTCATCTATTTTTTTCCTGAGCTTCAAGATTCTTTAGTCAGTCAAATAAGGCTCAGGCATAGCAGAAGCGGCAGAAAATCAAGCATTGTAAGGGCTGCGGCGAGTTATTTTCATCTTAATGAATGTGTAGGAAAGGTTGACAAGTCTTTATTCTGCTCTTAGGGGATTGTCGGGAGGTTCCCAGCTGATACGGGAGAAAAAATTAAAAGCATCAGAAGAAATTACAGCAGGAAGTCAAACCCAGGTCTCTGCATAACACCAAGCAACGTGCGCTCCACAGAGCTGGGTGCAAGCAGGGTCTCCAGCCAGCACCAAAAATGGCTGTTTTTCCCCCAAAAGCACCATGGACGTGAGCTAGAGTCACTGGATCCATTCTGCCCCTCCCGAAAAAAGCAAGGCAAATCCAGTTGTGCATGGTCAAGTCTCTGCCAAGACCTTGGAATTGGAGTGCAAGGGCACCTATGGCGCAGTGAAGCCCCCAGGAAGCAGTGCCCGAGAGCCATGGGGTTCCCCATCCTGGGGGTACCCTGGGGCTGAGGTCCTCCCAAAGGGAGCCATGCTGTGCCATGCTGTGCCACGCTGTGCCACGCTGTGTTGTGCTGTGCTGCTGTGGCTGCTCAGCCCAACGCTGCGCTGCACGAGGCGATGCTGTCAGCACTGATTGATGGCATGGTTCAGAAGGAAATAAATTCCCAGGCTTTTGCAGGAGGTGAATCGGGGGGTGTATCCATCTTAAAGATACTTAATGAATGTGCCTCAGCACGCCGAGTGGCAGCAGATACATCTCTGCAGCCAGCACTCCCTGTGCTGCTCCTTGCAGGGCTCAGGCACAATTTAGCAGCTTCTTATTGATTTTATTTATGCTTTCCAGGCCCTGGCAGAATCTAGATTGCCCCAGCCCAACAAGAGCCCTGTGGGCTCGGTGGGGATGTGCCCACCTTGAGCAGGGCACTGCCAAACCGCCTGGTATGGTAATTGTGGGAATGAAGCCCTGTGCTCTAGGTGGTGTTTTGGCCCCTGGACCAAGAGTTGAAGATCACTCAGCTCAGCTCTCAGGCCAAGGCAGAGGATGATGCTGCACTGCTGGGGAGAACTGTCCTGCACCAGAGCAGAGGTGGGACCAAAGGGGTGGTCCAAAAGGAAGAAGCTGTGTTATTGGGAGGTAGGAGAGGGAATCCCAACAAAATAAAAGAAATAAGGACCTTATGGGAGATAGCTTTGCAAGAAAGACTTTGGAAAGCCTTAGCTTTTATTCAGAATAGCAGACTTTCACTTTTAAGGCAAGAAAAATGGCAATCAGCAGTTCTGGTGTGTGGCTTTGCTTTGTTTTTCCCTCCTTCCCTTGAGGGAGAAAAAAAAGAAAGGAAAGCAGCAAAGAAAAGCAGAGCCCTGGCTGACCTTTCTGGCTAAGCGACCTTGTCTGAATCACTGGATGGTAACAATGAATGAAATGCCAGTGCCCCAGTTCATAAATATCAGCCTCCTCTAGGGGTGAAATGCCAGCTTTCTAACGTGTAAATGCCGCAAAGCAAATGTCACCCTCCCCGAGGTGTGAAATGCCAGGTGGCAGGGTCTGCCAGGATGGGGCACGGTGGGGCAGCTGGGGCTGCTGGGTGCTGCTGGGTGCTGCTGGGTGCTGCCCAGGGCTGTGCCTGGCTCCTCCTCAGCTCTGTTTCTATAGAAGCAGAGAATGGTTGGGTTGGATGGAACCCTAAAGATCATCGAGCTCCAACCTCTGCCACGGGCTGGATGTCCCCCAGCTCAGGCTGCCCAGGGCCCACCCCTGTCCTTGTCACCTCCAGGGATGGGGCACCCACAGCTTTGGGCAGCAGTGCCAGCATCTCACCATGCTCTGAGTAAAGGATTTCCTTCTGACATCTCACCTCTTTTAGTGTAAAACCATCCAACCTTGTCCTGTCACTTTCAGACCATGTTGGACATTGGTCTCCATCTTATTTATAAGCTCCCATGAAGGACTGAAAGGCTGTTCTCCAGCTCCTCCTCGAGCTCTGCTCATCTCCAGCTCCTCCTCAAGCTCTGCTCATCCCCAGCACTCCCCCAGCTCAATGCTTTGAGGCATGCAGGCAGGAGGTGTGGGACAGGCATGGCACCTACCCTGACAGAACCCCATCTCAGGAAAGCTGCCTTTGGCCTCGTTTTTCCCCCTTTCCAAGTGTTGCTCCCCCAGCAAACCAAGCGTGAGATTCCTCAGAGTGGCCAGCCAACCAAGTAATCAAATCTAAAGATTGCTTCGCATCAAGCCAAAATGGGTACTTCCAGTTTTCTAAATGGAAAAACAAGTGAGTGTAAGGAGATATTGCCACATAAAGAGTTTATCTGTACCTGAAACTCCTAATTTTCAGCGAGTGCTACCGCTGCTGGTCTTAATCCTATTTATTAAGCAGGAGGAACCATCAAACACACTGTCATTGTGGCACCAAGCAGAAGAAACAAGCGGGTGAAGCCAGCAATATATGCAATGCTCCTCCAACCCTACGTGTGGCCAAGTGCTTTGCTTGGACCGAAGCCCCATTTCCCAGCAGATCCCATTCCCTTCTCCCCTCAGCATCAGTGCAGGCTCAGGATACCCTTTTAGGGCTGATCTGCTCCCCCAGTTCCCAGCAAGGCACCCTATAAAGCCGTAGGGCTGTGCACACACCAACATCCCTACCTGCTGCCAGAACAGCACGGCAGCAAGGGAATGAATGAAGCTTTGCTTTGTGTCCTGTGGGATCTGGAGCTCTTCTCTCTCCCCACACCCACACCTTTCTTTTTCTCCCCCCCCCCCCCCCTAAATGTGTGAAATAATTTCACCACTCTTTTTTTTTTTCTTCTTTCAGCTACTCCTCCTCTCCCCGGATCTCGCCCTTCCCAGCATTTGAAAATAGCTCATGAAAAGGAGGAGGAAGGCGGGGGGGGGGGGGGGGGGGTTGGAATTAAAGGAAATGTGTGGGGATGAAAAATGGAAGGGAAGAAAAGAGAAAAATGCAAGAGTAAAAAATATGCATCTTTAAAAGCAAGTCAGGTCTGGCTGGCGGCTTCCACCGGAGCACCCTGTGCTGCCCAAAATTCCCTCCTTGGGGATGGGGGGAGCTGAACTTTTTAACCTTTTCCTGTTAATTTGGAGGGCTGGGGAAGGCTCTCTGTGCCCTGTCACTGGTTACACAATGCAGAGAAGTGGGGCAGTGCACTCACACCCCTCCATGCCCGGTGCAACCCCTTGGCAGAGAGCAGCCCCCCATGCCCACCGGCACCGCCTGTGATGAGAGCTGGCTGGGAACCTTCTGTCTGAATGGCTTTCCTCCCTGTGCACTGCTGACTGCCACAAATGAAATGTTTGGGAAAAACCTGTCGGAGCTGATCGTTCTCCAGCAGAGCCAAGCAAGGGGAAGGGGCTGCACGGAGCCCTCACCAGGCACAGATAGCAGAGTCCCCCCCCCCTTAGCCAAACTCCCAGGCCACAAGAGCAAAGTGGAGGGCATAGCCTGGCTGTGTTTGGGCAAGGGCATTAAGCTCAGAATGGGGAGAAAGAAAGGAATGAGAGAAAGCAGGAGCAACGCAGACATTCCCTCACTGCTGCTGTTTGCTTGCTTAGGGCTCCTGGTTCCATATTTGCACGCACAGCAGTGCTCACCCCATCGCTGGGGACGCACATGCAGGCAGAGTGCTGACAGCACCCAGCAGGGATGGGGACATCCAACGCAGGGCAGGACGGAGCCGAGTGACGCGTTTGAGGTTATGGCGGAGTCTGAACGAAAGCAAACGCTAGAGGGACACTTCCCAGCTCCTTGCTTGTACAACAAATGAATAAGCAGCCCTAATTCAGCTCAAAGCAACCACTTGATGCGGGAGGGGGGAGAGGGGGGGGAGCCGGGGATTTCTGCTCGCAGCAGCGCAGAGGGGAATCCGCGGCGCAGCGGGAGGGCTGGCGGCGGTGGGGGCCGTCCCCTGAGGAGCACAGCTCTGCATCTGAGCATCTGAGCCCAGAGGGTGCTTCCCACCCTACTTGGGAGCACAGCGGGCTCCTCGCTCCCACATAGAAGAACCTGGGGAGCCAAAAAAGCCTGAAGCAGTGGGGTATCAGGCTGGGGTTGGGACCCACTTCCAACACAGGGCTGTGCCTGCACTGCAGAGGTCCGGCACTGAGGAGCGCATGGGGAGCTATCTGCATGCATTACTGCCTCGGCCAAGCCCCTCAGCACAGAGTGACCACTGAAGCCAAATCCTGGAGCTGGGGGTGATGCTGAGCGTGCCTCCGACATCCCTCAGGAGCTGCCGCTGCGCCGCTCCCTCTTCCCACCCTCCCACAGGGACACTCACTTCTCCCAGCTGGGATGAGGAGCAAACAAGTCCTCACCCACTCCAAGTAGGTGGCTTGGCAACGGCCGAGCAGGAGATGCTTTCTGCTGGCGCCAACCTGCACAGCTAGCTCAGCAAAGCCAGATGATAGTCAGCGAAGCCGCCCTTTCCAAGAATAGCAGCGCTCGGCACGCAGATCGCTCCTCCTCAAGAGAGCTCTAAGGGCTTAGAGCACTTCACGGCACCCCAATTTCCAGCACACAGGAACAGTGCTTGCAGAGCTCATCATTTTCTAGTGCATCTTCATTAGCCTTTAAGCACTCTGCTGCTGGCCTCCCGCGTCTCCACGGCTGCTGGAGAGCCCGGGCCACATTCTGCTATCGTGCACATTGGTGTAAGTGCAGGCAAGGCAGAGCAATATGGGAGCTAACGGGAAGTGGCTCTGTTCCCACAGGCCTCGTCATGCCAAGGACTTCTTCCCTGTGCCCCCCACCCTGCCTTCCCCCAGCTTGGCGCTACCAGCCGAAGCCAGGTGCCCTGGCTGGGAGCTTCTCCCCCAGCACCATCACTGCTTTACTCATCTCTGCTGGAGCTGCATACCTGAGGCAGCTTATCTGGGTCACGGCGTTCCCCTTCCAGCCCTCTGCAGTAGGAGGAAGACATTGTGCTCTGAAGCAGCCCTGCCACGTGTCCCATGCGCTGCGCAGGGGACCAGAGGCTGTGACAGCCCTTCTGAGACTGAACCCCCTGCAGGGGGGCCCCACCACTGCCTCTTGCTGTCTTTTCACAGCTTCTGCTCACACCCCGTGCACACACACTCCAGCCCAGGTGCTCAGACCAGAGGCAGCAGGCTCTGGCAGCAATGCACGTGGACCTGAGCTCCCTCTGCACAGCTCTGCCCTCACCTCCCCATCCCCTTCTGCCCTGTTGGCAGGATGGGATTTGCCACAGATAGCTTTTCTGAGAATCACTCATAAATCCCAGCATGAGAAGTGCTGGAGAAGAGCTAACTCTGACCCAGCCTTTACCTTTGCCTCTGGGCATGGCTGTGATAAGACCATTCAAAATCCAGGCTGAGGATATCCTGCCCAGCCTGCCCCAAATCTGGCAGAGAAAATCCTCCAGTGCTGCAAGGCTAAAGCCAATGTGTGGCACCAATCCACGGCCATCCCTGAGCCAAGCAACATCCCAACACCAGCCCCCAGCAACCCACAACCCAAACTTAGGGGGTTCACCAGACAGAGGGAGAAGACTGGGAATCCATCCCAGAACACCTCTTATTGAATGACCTGTTGATACGGTGCAGGCCAGGCTGCTGCCCAACACTCCCTGCTGCCCACCCTCGCAAGAGGCAAATTGGAAATAAATTAGCCAGCATTTAAAAAACACAAACAAGCAAGAGAGGAGAGCGCTCCCAACTTTAGAAGCCCAATGGCTGGTGGTAAATGGAACTCATTTTCCCGTAATGAGGGACGACTACACTTCGTTAGCTCAAACTTTCTCATTAATCACCTTTGCATCGCCGCTGTCTGCCTCGTCGCTGTCAGGCCATAATAACATATGAAGAGCATCCATTTATTCCCCAACTTCCCACTCAGTGGAGATATACGGCGCTGTAGGAATGGATTTATCCCAGTGCCTGGCTCCCTGCATGAGAATGCCAATCTAACCATGAGGCTGAGTCAGACCCTCCTTTCTCCTTCCCCTGCCCTTTATTTCGTATTGCAGCCAGCAACTGGAGGTGGCTGTGGGCAGCACGGGGCTGCTGCTCTTCTATAAGCAGTACTTCAAGGAGTGCTTTCTGTAAAGTGACAGGTGTCACAATTGGAAATGGCCATTTCTCTGTTTTTTGTAGCAGCAATCTCGGGTCGGATGCATGCTTAAACAAAACCCACACGTACACAGCAGCCACGGGGAGCGCTGAGGATCCACACCAGTGCTGGAGGTGGGGATGGAGCTCCCAGAGGCCTCGCCAGCACAAGGACAACGAGTGGCACGTGTCCCTGGGGGGCTGTGGGGCCGGACACAGGGATGGGGCTGTGGGTGACCCTTTAGTTGATGCCCATCCTCAGCAGCCGGCTCCATCCCTGGCAGGGCGGCGGGATTAAGTGCAAGTTATAATTAAGACTGGATGTTTGAAGAGAAACATAATCTCCGTTCCGTGGGATTCGCCGGCACAACAGTAATTAACGTCTCATTAACATTCGCCTAATTAAGCAGTTTATGAAAGTGGGTAGATTTGCATACTGCTCCACTTCAGCTTGGCTGTGCTCCGTTCAGGCGGCAGCGTTAACCCTTCCCACACCACTCCTCCTGCAGCACCCCATGGTGCTCGGAGCAGCAACGCCCCTAGGCTCACCCAGGGGTCTCAGGGGGGGGTAAGGAGGAACACTGGGGCTCCCCCAGCCCCCCTGGGGACAGCAGGGCCACAGCCCCATGCCACCACACAGCCATCACTGGGAGTGCTGGACGCAGTGTTTCCCTCCGCTCGTACCCACTTCTGCTCTGCTGTTGGATTAGCAAAGCCACTGCATCCATCATGTGCTTAAAAGGAGCGTGTGCAAACCCACTCTTTTTTTTCTTTTTTCTTTTTTTCTTTTTTTTTTTCTTTCTTTCCCCCTCCCCTCCTCCTAAAGGGGAAAAAATGAGCTCTCTAGTTAGCGGTTAATGCTTGCAGTCAAGATGCACCTTTGCAGCAAATACAGCGGGAGAGAAAAATTCATGACACAGCCTTTCATTGAAAATCAATACAGCCCAGACCTGCCCGTGATACACGCACTCAATTTATCCCCCGCCTGGCTTGCAGAATCCTCACCACCAATCCCCCAGCCGCAACGAGGGGAGGGCTGCCCCAGCTCTGGGGGGGCACTGGGATCACCCTGTGTTCTACACATGTCCCCAGGTGCTGAAACAGGGCAAGCGTTTTGTGCCAGCATGGGGCTGGCACACAGATGGCCCCGTGTTCCTGCAGCACGCCACCCCCTGGCACCACTGGGGCAGACCTTGCCCTACCCAGTGCTGCAAAGGCAATTTCTGAGTTTGCTTCCACCTCACAACAGGTGCTTGCAGCTACAGCAAAGTGCTTCGCTCTGGCTCTGCTGGCCAAGTGCTCCTGATTTGCACTTAAAACACCTCTACCATGAAAGCACCTCTTCATTTTCCCCTCTCCACGTAGCTCAGGAGCCTTCTGGAGGTGCTGATGGGCTGACCTGAGCCTGGCCTGAGCCCAAGCTGTGCAACCAGACTACTCATCTCAACCTTCCCCTCCTTCCCCACCCAGGGGAGCCCCAAGGCTCCAAAAACTGCTGACATCAAGCATACGGAGCCTTGCATCAGTACAAGGGGATGCTGTCCTGCTGTCCCCAAGCCCTGTGGCACCGGTGCTTCCCATCTGCTCCCAGGGTGGGTGGCCACACTGAGGGCCCTGCTTGGCACTGCACAGCAGCCTGACCTACTTTCTGCAGCACAGCCTGGGATGGGCACAGCAGCACAGCTTTCTTCTCCCCTCTGGCACGCACGGAGCTGTGCCACAGAGCAGCAGCAAGCTGAGCTGGCTGGCTGGCTGCCCTCCCTTAGCCCTGTCCTGCACTCAAGCCAGAGGCTGGTGCCTTCTGTGCCCTTCCCCAAAATATTCTCAGCACATTGCAGCTGAGAGGAGGATTTATTGATCGCCTTATCTGCGCCTGATCCCAGCTGGAGCAGCGTGATGAACGTAGCCGGCTGAGCACAATGCCTTCCTGCAAGGTCTCAGCAGCAGGAGCAGCTGGCAATCTGTGGGTGCCAACCAAGGGCAGACCCCCTCACCCCACACCTCCGGCGTGCAGGAGAGCACACCAGGACCTGCATTTCAGGAGAGTTAAAGAGGGAGTTCACAGTACCCTGTGGGCAAGGGGATGAGGGGGGGGACAAAACAACCCCAAACTACTTTGCCTAATCGATGGTAAGCAGTTTAACCACTATTCCTCTGCAGTCCAGGAAGCCCTAATTCCAGGCATGACCTGAATCTCTAAAGAGGAAGAGAAGGGAGGTGGGGCTGACAGGCGAGGACAAGAACAGCCAGGAGTGTGGCGGGTGCCAATTTGTCCCTGCTCCCTCTCTGCAGACCGGCTGCTGGGAGACAAAGCACCTACTGGCAAGGAGGGATCACCGTGGAGCAGAGAGCTGCTGGTGGTGCACAGAGAAACCCCTCCATCACCCAGCCAGCCCAGAGCAGATGGAGCGACGGACACAGATGGAATAACAGACGCCGTTGTCATTGCAGAAGAATCCTCTTGGTGCATGAAGCAAGGCCCCCAGAATGCGACCCAGGCACTGCACGCACAGAGGGAGTTAGGGGACATGAGCCAGCCTGGCCTCAGTGCAGCCATATTTAGGGAGCACATTGTAAAAAGCAATGGTGAGGTGCTCAGAGCATCCCACGGCCACGAGGAGAACAGGGAGGCTGGCACAGAGAGCATCCCTACCCTCAGAGCGTGGTGCTGGGGGCTGATGGGCTGCACAGCACCCAGGCATGCAGCTACCTCAGCAGGGCTCACAAGACAACACTTCATAAGACCCCAGCAAGAGATTTCCAAAGGGACATGGGCTGCGCAGGGGGCTCTGACCTCCTGGCCCACCTGAAAGACCAGGGCACAGGGAGAGGGGGCATGGAGCTCCAGCACAGCCCTGGAACCCTGCACCCCAAACATTGGGAAGTGAAAACCAAGAATAAGATGGGAAAAACCTTCCATTCCTCGAGGTAAAATCAAGTGTGTCACTTGGGTAACAAATTGGCCTGCCTGACTGGCAGAAATAGCTTTGTTAAAATATCTATCTATCTATATATTTTTTAGTTGCCTTTCCTAAATGAGTTGAAGAATGGGGAGGGTTCTCAAGTCCCTGCGGACAGCCAGTCTCTCTCTTCCCTTCCTCGCACGGAGCAAGGTAATTATCTGCCAGGAGCCCGGCTGCTGGATGGCTGGTTACACTGCTAATTAGTGGGAACGAGCCAAGCCCCCGGGGGCACGAAGGGCCGCCCCATCCCGCTCTGCCTTCCTCACTGCACACTCCTCCTCCTCCTCCTGAGCAGCAGCAGTGCAGGATGCCCCTTCCCTGCCGAGGGAACGTATCCATGGCCAAGAAGGATGAGGATGTCCTGGACAGCACTGCTGGTGCTGGTGCCAAAGGACTGGCAAAGTTCTTCACCCTGGGGCAGACTTTCCAAGCAGTCTCCCTTTCTCCCTAAAAATGCCATACTGACTGCTGAACAGGATAAAGGAGAGCCCCAGGGCATGGCAGGCATGGTGCCCCTTGCACCAAGGGGAGCACCCCCAGCATCTTGGCGTTGACCATGAAGGCTGGCAGAGCTGGGGCACCCACCACGCCAGCACTCAGCACCCCATCCTCCTCACAGGCAGCAGGACAGCAGAGCACGCTGATGCTCCAAGCACAGCTCAGCTCTCTGCATTCACACCCACCACTGACAGCAGGCACAGGCAGGGGAAGCAGCATCAAGCTGCTCCTCCAGGATCTGAAGGGGCCCTGGATGCTTCCCTCTGTGACCATACACCCCCCAGCAAGGACTGACCACCAGGACATGGTCCAACTCCCCATCACATCACTAGCCCTCACAACCCATTGCACCCTGCAGGGAATAATGCAGCCCCACAACACCCTGCTCCAAGCTGCACCGCCCCAAAGGAACATCAGGAAGAGACACTCACCCAGACAGGTCCTGGGCAGCTCAGGCTCCTCTTCCCATTTCCACACGCCACGAGAGGATGGGCCTGCAGCAAGCCGATGGCCAGCACCGTGCTGCTCCCCTGCGCTCTGCCCCTCTGCAGAGAGCCCCGGAGCTGCTCAGCCTTTGAAACCAACGCCCCTGTGCACACAGACACTGGTTTGTGGGTGCTGTGCCGCCTTCAGGATTTTTTTTTTTTTTTCCTTTCCCTTTTTTTTTTTTTTTTTTCCCAGAGCATTTTGTACGTGCAGATGCCCCGGCTTCTTACAATTCAGCCCGGGGGCGTGGGAAGTGTTTTGGAACATGCCCAAGCTGTCTGCTCCGTGCGTGCGTGCTGCTCGATGCCATCCATCTCCAGCCCCCGGCCCCAACCCAGCAAAACTCCAATGCTGGGAGCACTGGGCAAGCTTGGTGCAACCCATTGCAGCAGTCAGCGAGCTGGGGAAATCTGGAGCCAGCCGTGGGGACACAGTGCTGCAGGGGCCATGCTCATTCCCTCACCCTTCTGCTATCAAAAAAATAATATTTTGGGGGTGTGCTGTGAACACGTGTTTATCACGCCTAGCTTGGGAGCCCTGCCCCAAAGCAGAGCATCCGTGCAGCAGCGCAGCCCAGTGTAATGCATCTCCTCCCAAGCAATTCCCAAGTGCTGTGTGAACAAATAAACGAGCTGCAGGTATTTAGTAACTTAACCTATGAAACAGCACCAGTCAGACTCAGCCCAGCTAACAGTGTGGAGCAGTGGGGTGGCACAGCAGGCTCAGGTGTGCACTGAGGAAAGGAATGGCTGGTTTGCACCAGCTCAGCATCCAAACTGGCAAGGTATGAGAAGGAAGGGAGCGTAAGGAGCATCTGAACCAGTGAGATGCTAAAAGGAAGGGAATGCAAAGCACCAAAGCCCTGGGGGAGCCCCATTGCGAGCTGTACGGCGAGGGGAAAAGGACAGCAGGGCCACTGCCAGCAGGGACTCACGCTGCAGGCTCACAACAAGCTGCTAGGAACCAGCAACAAGGCTGTCTTTGTGTTTGCTTTTAAATCCCTTCAGCAATCCGCTATTAAAGCGCTCGTCAATTCGCTCAGGGCAGGCTCCCCCCTCCTCCAGCGTCACTTCTCTGCAGATTTGAGTGAAACTCATATTTTCCTATCAGAAACGTGAGATTTCAAACACACAGAACATTGAATTTGAAAGCTGACTTTTGTTGGGAAGTTGCCTGTCTCTTTGTTCACAAAAGGGCTCATTTTTCCTGGAAAAGGGCCCAGATTTTGAGTGAAAGATCAATAACATGCAGAAAGCAGGTCCTTATATTTAATTTTCCATGATACCAAAAGAAAAAAAAAAAAAAGGAAAGAACACAATCCAACGCTGAGAGTGAATGAATTCACAATATTTTGCATTTGTTTATCCCTTAGTGCTGTGCTGGAGCATCCAATTCAACCCCAGGGGAAGACACAGCCCTTGGGGCTTCTTACAAATCATTAAGGTTGGAAAAGACCTCTAAGATCATCTAGTCCAACCATCCACCTACCACCAATATCACCCACTGACCACGTCCCTAAATACCACATTGACATGTTTATTGCATGCCTCCAGGGTTGGTGACTCCACCACCACCCTGGGCAGCCCATTCCAATGCCCAGCCACTCTTTCTGAGAATAAATTCTTCCTAATATCCAGCCTTGTAACACCCCCTACCTCTGGCTGCCCATTGGGATCTCCCAGCCCAACCCAACCACTGTGGGGAGCTCGGAGGAGTGAGGACACAACCCCTCTGCTGTGTTAATTACAATGAGCATGTGGGGAATGGGGAGACAAAATTACTGCAGTTACAGCCCAGGGGGGGAAACACAAAGACATGGCAGTCAAGATGCTGTGCAACAGTCATGACATGCTGTATGTATCCTCCTAGATCCATATGGGGGAAAACTAACACTTTGGCAAATTTATGAAGATGTGTGAAAGTGATTATATTCCTGAAAATATCTCAAGTGGAACGGCCTACCTGGCATATTTTGTTAGTCATGAAACACGATCCGCACACCGACTGTATTTTGTGTGGCTCCCCATCTGCTTAAATACTTTAAATACTGATTTTTTTTTCTTTTTTTTTTCCTTTAAAAAAGGGAAAGAGCACGATGACAGCAGCAGCACAGTGCTGACTCAGGCTGGCAGGGGGCACAGAGGGGGCTGCATTCGCCACCAGCAGCGTGATGCAGCGCATGCCTTGTCCAGATGGTGCAGCCACCTCCTTGGCCAACAACCAACCTTGGCTTGATGGGGACCAGCCCTTCTCAGCCACTGGGATGGATGTCACACTGGGCAGAGCAGGTCAGCAGACACGTGGCTCCAGCCCAAGCAAGGTGAGTGAAGGATAGGTGGCACTGCAGGGAGACACTGAATCAACTTTTGCTGGTTTTTCCAAAACACCTCGAAAGGCCATTCAATGTTTTCTCACCCATATCTGCCAGCACCCAGTAGCTAAGGCAACCTGGCTCGGAATCAGCTGAGAAACAGGCTTCAGTATAAGCATCCGTATTCAAAGCAGTTCTGAGAATTGGAGAGGGGACACAGCCCAGAGAGCTGTGGGTGCCCCATCCCTGGAGGTGCCCAAGACCATGGATGGGCCTGAGTTGGGGGACACCCAGCCCACGGGAAGGGTGGAACTGGATGGTCTTTAAGGTCCTTTCCAACCTGAGCCATTCTATGGCGTGCACCACAGGGATGGAGCGTTCCACATCCACGCCACGCAGTACTTTCAAGGGAAAAGGCATTTTCTTCACCTTCCACCTCTCCAATAGCTGAAGAGGAAGCTGCACTTTTACAGTGTGGTCACCTCACAGAACCACCGTGCAACTGAAATGAGAAGACTCTAGGTGTAAACACAATGATTTTCCACTCCGATTCCAACGGAACATTTAACCACAAAGGGATAATTTCTAGTTATTTAAGCAGTTGTCTTCCAGTTACATAAGGCAATGGCAATTACACAGCACAAGGCAGCAGTGCATGGCACTTACAGTGTAACTACATTGTAATTACCCCTAGCTTGATGCTGGGGAATGATCAAATGGGATCAGAGCATCCCAGACAAATCCCTCTTCCCAGCACGTGTTGGCTGCCAGAGGGAGAACCCATCTACAGACATATGGAAAGCAGAAAGCAGGGCAGAGGGAGACTCCATCTACAGACCTATGGAAAGCAGAGCACAGACCAGCAGAGTGTGATGAACGTTCTCCCTAATGGTAGTGCTGAGTATTAGGCAATTGATGGCAGGTTCCCCCAAAGTGAAAATCCCTCGTGCCATCTATGTGGGCGCCTTACACACCTGGAAGAGTCTCCTCTTCCAAATGGGCTCAGTCAGCAGGAGGACTAATCTCACTGGAAATAATCCAGAGAGGTTTTACAGCATCTTTTGAAAGGCTCTTTCTTGCTGACAATTGACGAGTTCATATCCACCGATATCCATTATGGGGTTTTTTTTTTTTTTTTTTTATTTCTTGTTAAAAAATGAAAGGGCAGAGCCGGAGAAGAGTAAAACCAGCAACAGAAGCTGAAGACTGACAGCAGCTGCCTGGCAGACAGTGAGTGAAAATGCTCTGACAAGATGAAATGTTTTTTCTTTCATTGAAATCACTCCCTTTCGGAATGACTAATACGCAGCTATCGCACCATGGATATTTCCAGAGTGATGAGATGTTTTTAAAATATCTCGCCGTGCCTCAAAATATCTCACTCCGGCTCAATAGATCATCCAAAACACCACCCACGGAAATCATAAATAAATAGATACTCTATTGCCACAAAAGAGCAGACCGGCCAGGGCCAGGTTGGCATCCCTCATCGCCGCTGAACTCCTCACCTCGGCGCTCAGCTCCTGCAGCAGGGCTGCCTGGAGGCTGATGGACATCAGGTACCAACCCCAGGCAGCAGCTCAGTGCTTCCTCCTCTCCCCATCACCCTCACAAGCCTTCATCCTGCACAGGATGCACCCCGATGGATGCAGCCAGGGCACCCTGAAGCGCTTTCTTTTGCTGATGGAAGGAAAAGAAAAATTGTGGAGGAGCTGAAATCAGGCTCCTTTGCTTTGCTCAGCAAGAGAAAATTGTTTAGCTCATTGAGACCACGCCACTCTCAAATTGTTTCCCCTTTAAAGAAGTTTATACCCATGTGTGGTTTCAAACTTTTGGAGATAAGTTGCCTTTCCAGAATAGCAGAGTCAAAATACATAGCTTGGAAACCACAGCAAGCCTTGTGCTTCTTTTCCCCTGCTTTCCTAAGGGCTGGACCTACTCCCCCAGCACATCATGGGTTGAAGAAAGATGAATGCCTTGCCCATAAAAGCGCAACCCAGCTGCAGAAATCAGGACCACAAAGTGAAGAGCTACCCAAAAGGCAGAGCTCTGCTATCCGAGCCACCCCAGTTGCTCCCACCACTGCTTGGTGTGCCTCTTCCCCCTCCTTTTGCTCCCCAGGAACGGGACTGGGAGCTGCCAAGGAAAGACAGAGGTGCTGCAAAGGGGTGGAGAGAGAGAGCCTCCCATCCCCAATGAAGATAGCTCCAACATCTGTCCTCAGACAGAAATGTATTCACCCGCACAGACACACTCATCAGATGAGGCTCTAAAATATTTACTGCCTAAATATCAATCCTCATAAAGCGAGGCAGCCATTCGGGCCTGGGGAGGGGGAAGGAGACTGGGTGGGTTGTCAATAATGTCATAAACACGGGCAATTTTATGTATCTCTGGAAATGGCCAAGGAACACGCAGTTTGACAGATGTGCAAACGGGTAATGCAGGCTCCCTAGTTATGAGCATGAGGATGTCAAGAGGAATAGATGAGCAGTAATTCAAAGTATATTGGGCTTAGAGAAGTACAGGGACCTTGCAATGAATACGTGATGGGCACTGCGGTGGGGAGGGTTGGGGAGGGAGGCGGTGTGCTGATCCAGGAACACATCCAGCCAAGGGCAGCCCTGCTGGTTTCAAGGAGCAGCCGCTGGGATGGGGACTGGGCAGAGCTGTGATGCCTCTGGATGTTACTGCAGCAGGGAGCATGGCAGCCTGCTGGATGCTGCCTGGAGCTGGAATGACCTCCAGGCTGACTTCTCAACTCTGCCACTCGTATGTCTCTTTAGATCAGAGGATCACACAGAGATCAGAGGGCACGCAGCTCCTGAAGGCTCCTGGTTACTCTGCACCATCACCATTTAGAAAGGCCATCGAGTCATTAAGGCTGGGAAAGACCTCTAAGATCACCAAGTCCAACCCCAACCCATCACCAGCACACCTCTCAGTGCCAATCTACACGCTTCTTGAAAACCTCCAGGGACAGTGAATCCACCACCTCAATATCAAAAGTTCTACCTCATATCACTCCTCACACAGGGCACCAGACCTGAGAGCCAACAGCAAAGTGCCTTGGGGACTCCCATCAGCCCAGCCCCTTGGCTGATGGCACTGTTGGGTGGTTCTCCCAGGCCTTCACCCTATACAGTGGGTCAGGCTGTGCATTCAGCTGCTTGCCCCAGCAGGAGCCAGCACTATGTGCCTGCTCTCCTAGAAAGACATTTCTGAGTCCACTGAACAATAGAGCTGAATTCTGTGAGGGTGCCCAAAGCAGCCTAGATGCAAACAGCCAGGCCTGCATGCCCACTGCATCCAAAGTGCCATTTCTTGCAGGTGTAAAAGCCTCCTGCACCTAAGGAAACAGCTGAAATGGGATCCCAAATGCCACAGGGTAGCTTTTGGAGGCCTTTCCTTGGGACTCAGTCTATGAAGCAGAACCAGTGTCCTACACACTGCTTTCTTGGGGAAACTGGAGAGTAGGAACCTTTGGCTGCTCTGACTCACAGTCCTTCATGAGAAGGGATATTTGGTGTTTACCTGTCCCCCAAGCCCACCCCAGGTCCAGATGTACAAGCCAAAAAGGGGACTTTGCTGCTCCACCTGCACACGCACCCACCATTATGCCACCTTTCCTTTCCCATGCATGGAAACTTGGAGTCTGGGTCAAATTAGCATCTCTACACTATTCCAGTGTAGAGAACACTCAACAAATAAATAAATAAATACAACCTCAGCAAGAAATCAAAGTAAGTTCCATCTCCAAACGAATGAGCCACCTCCAGCTCCAGGATGGCCTCACTCAAAGACCTCAACTCTGCTTTGTGCAGATTCACCTCCTCTGGGCATTGCTCCCACTCCATGGGGCTCTCCAGCAGGATGTGGTCACATTACCAGCGCTGCAGCCAAGCACACCCTTCCTCCCCAAGCCCCACGTGGCGCCCAGGGAGGAGTTCATCATTTTCACACACCCTGGTGCTTTCTGTGGGGGGAATTACTCATGAAGCCAAGCAGGCGCCCGCGCACCAGCCAGCCCCGCAAAGGTGATTTTCCTTGCGGAAAAATCCATGAATCACTGTGAAAGTAAGCCTGCCTCAAACCAAGGCACGCTGCTCACCATTTGTTTATTAAAAAGCAGCAATCTTTCCCGGTTGATTTTATGACAGATGACTTATCCTAACCACTCACTCATCGCTTATTGCGACACTCAGCTGCAAGCTTCCCCTGCTCACGCTCTGCGAGCTTTTCACAGCTCTCATGGAGAACCACAGAATGGGGTGTTGGTTGGAGGGAACCTTAAAGCCCATCCAGTTCCAACCCCACTGCCCTAGGCTGGGTGCCCCCACCAGCTCAGGCTGCCCAGGGCCCATTCATGGCCTTGGGCACCTCCAGGGATGGGGCACCCACAGCTCTGGGTAGCAGTGTCAGAGCCTCAACCTCAGGGCTTTGATAGGTTGAATGAGAAGATGGAATAAACGTCAAGCCAATACTTCCTACAGTCTTAGACCTCATTTTTCTACTCCAGTGAGACGCTGCCACCACTGCATGTTCCCAGAGATGTGTCACTGAGTAATGCTGGGCTTGGGAGAGCAAGGTGCCAATGGCTGGCACGGAGCTCAGGCAGTGAGCAGGGCACAGGCAGAGTCTGCCCAGGCATAGCCATCCTGATACGATGAGATGACCAAGTGGGATCAAGCTGATAATGAGTGCTTCTTTCCCAAAAACAGGCTTGCTGTAATTTGACTTTCTCCTGGAAGCGCTCTCCTGTGCACAAGAGCTCTGCAATGAAATGGTATAATAGCAACAAACTTCAATGCCCACAGCCAGAATAGCAGCAGAAGGAGATAATTGCACTTGTTACAGCAGCAGTAACTTATCTCAGGGACGCTTTCCTCACTAATGAGGCTGTTCAAGTCAAAGTCAGTGCAAGCGGAGAGGGCCAGTCCTGGTGCCAATCTGATGACCAATACCAGTCCTGATCTCATTGCTTCATAGCTTCCTGGAGCTTAGCTTTCCAAAGCTAACACCGCACCAGCAAGCTGCCTCACGTTTATTTCTCCTTAGTAAAGCCTCCCCGTGCAAGCTATTGTTTGCTCTGCCTCCGTTTGCCTTTGGCTACATGCTGGTTTCGAGGCATCTCCCAGCAGTGCCGCACCTGCCATCCAGCCCCTGGGTTCCTGCAGAGAATTTCATGCATCGTTGCCCAGATGCTTGCGGGTCCCTTGGAGCACGTGGCAAGCACTGCCTGTGGGGACAGGGTGCAGCCTCTCTGCCAGCTGCACGGCGTGTGCCGGGCACTGCAGCAGCTGGAGGCAGAGGGAGCGATTTGCGTGCTCACCTGGAAAGGCAGAGATCCTCCTGCCCCTGCTCCCACCCAGGAGTTAAACACCATCACATTTAAGCCTTCAGCAAAGAGCTGCTCTCCCTGAATTCAATCAGTTTGCCCGAGCGGTGGCAGTGGGAAGGCCTGGAAAAGTAGAGCATGAGAAGAGGAAGGGGGGGGGGGAGCCTGCAAACCATTGCTGGGCGCAGCAGAGCAGTGCAGCAAAGGCAGGCAGCATCGCTTCGGTCACTGATGTGACCTTGAGAGCTGGGATGAGCTGCAAGGATGAGAGGGAAATAACCCTGTGCACCATGCAGAGAGCCTGGAGCTCACGCAGAGGGTCAGGCTTCAGCCCCTTCCTCAAAATCACAGCTCAGGTGAAACGCATCCCCTCCCCTTTGCACTTGGACCTGGGGCTGATACAAGCAGAAGCACAACAAAGGAGACACAGGTGTCAGCAAATCACGGGCCCATCACAAGCAATAGCTCTCAAGTGCCCGCTCTGCCATGAGATAAATTCCCTCCTGTCATGCACCTGGTGTGCACGCAGGGAGGATACCTGTGAGATGGGAGCCAGGGCACCACCCAGAGCCCTTTCCATTTCTGTCCATGGGATGTGTGTTCCCCCATCGCCCTGTCCTGTGAGCATCAGTGTTTGGGAGAGCAGGCACATCCAGCAAGGATGCTCCCAAACCAGCATCCTGGCCCTGCACAGCCACAGCAGGGGGGAACAAACCTTGGCTCAGTTTTCCTGCTGCCTGAAATGAGTGAGGGCTGCAGAGGATGGGAGGTCACAGCCCCACAGGATGCCCAGCACTGGGACGTGGCTCGGAGGCGGTGGCCAGAGCAGCTGCAGAGCACAGGCTGTTCTGTATGGCTAAGCTGTCCTCAGGATGCTTTTATTTCCAGAGAGAGCTCATTAGCTCGGCTTGTGCAGGAGTTCGTTTTTTTCCCCCTGTTACCGAGAGCTGGAAAACTCCACTGAATAACATCTCCAAGCACAGCTGGAACAAAGACAGGGCACGGGGGGAGAGCGGGAACAAAACCAGAGATAATCAAAGCTGCTGCTGCAGCCTCACATCACTGATGGGAGGCCTGGATTCCCAGGCAAAGCTCGCTCGGCCCCCAGCAGCCTGCCCTGTGCTGGGGCTGCGCTCAGCCCTGCTCACCCCACAGCTGGGGGCTGCACTGGAGCCGGCTCCTCTCCCAGGAGCTGCAAGGCAGGTTTGGGTGGGACAAAGCAGGCTGGACCAGGTGGGATACCAGGAGCCAGGCTGGGGGAAAGCTAGAGGAAAGCCAGGGGCTAAATGGGCTCATGCATGCACCAGGAAAGGAGGCAAGCACTGCTGCAGGAACACGAGCATGTGCTATCATCAGGGGTGTTCCAGCAGAGATGCCCTGCATGGAGCAGCCCACAGCCACCTCCTCCTCACCAAGCTCTGCTTCTCCTCTCCCATTCCTGCACAGCCCAGCACGCCACAGCCAAAAATCACGTAGGAGCAGCAGGAGATAAGCCGGCTCCCCAGATATAATCTAAAGCTCCGTTATCACCTTAACCTTTCTGCGATTCATTTATCCCTCCCAGATCTGTTCCTCCCTATCAGGATCCTCCTGCTCTTCCCCTTCACTCACCCTGCAGAGGCTCTCAGAGCAGGGGAAGCTGTGGGAGCCTGATTCAAATGGGCTGCTGCTCGCTGCGGCTAATGGGATGGACTCCGATTGACTGGCCCAAGCGATTTAAAGTTAATAAAATGTTAAAAGCAGCCCTATAAATCACCCGCACAGGAAGTGACCTGGACAGGAGGCCTAACGAGCTAGCAGAGGGTTTTATTTAAAAGCCATTTGTCTAAGAAGCACAACACAAAGAGTCAAATAACTCTTAGGAAAGCAGGAACGCTGAAGCTACGGGGAGGATTGGAGAGGGCAAAATATTTATGGCTGAGGACATCAGTGCTAACCAGCTCCTGCTTCCCCTTGGTTAATAGTTGACCCGCTTGCAGAGCATCACTCTGAAAACATGGGTTGGGATTGGGTTTGGGGGGCTGAGGTGGGACAGGTCAGGCCAGAGGGCTCCTGCAGCAGAGATCTGTGCCCTCCCTGCACAGTGCTCAGGGCACCCACATCTTCCTGCCCACCCCAGCTGCTCCACACAAGGCATTCAACAGATGGAAAAGTTGCAATGCTCACGCATTAACACACATGCCCAACGCTGCTTGCGAGGGGAAGCTTGCAAGCAAAGAAGCTTAAAAATCTCCAAGCCCAAAGCACCAAGATTTTGATTTCTAAACCCAATTTCTACCCCTCAGCCATGAACACCAATTCCGCAGCAGCAAGGCTGCAGTCCTTACCTCTGGAGGGCCACGTGGGCTGCAGCAGAGGGGCTATCAGCACCGGGGGGGTGGGCACAGGGGGCTGCTCCGGCGGCTCTGCGGCTGCTGGGGGTGGCTCATGGCTCCTGGGTGCAGGGTGCTGTGGAGGAGAAGGCACAGGGGGTGTCAGGATGGGAAAGCACAGCCTCGAGTCCCCTCCTCAGCCTGTGACCATCGCGGGTTTGACTACCGTAGGGGCAGCGTCACTGTCCCTCAGGCCAGCCTGTGCTACACGTGCTGTGTGCTACACGTGCTCGTCCACTCGATGAGTACCTGAAGAAAAAATGTGGCATCTGAATTTCCAGGCACCTGGATGCTTAGAAATTTGGCATTGATGGTCAGCATGCATAGGCTGAATAGGGTTTGAACTTGGTCGCCCTCGGCAGCCAGATATCCTACTCCCACTCTTGCTGATGGGGACGTATGCGTTTTCTAATTGCTGAATTTGTAGCTTGTCTGCCTTCCTTTCCTTTCTCAGATGTGCTATGAAGACATTGAGCAGCTAATATTTCCTCTATACTTCTTCCTTTCCAGCCCATCACCATATTACGAATATTTCCAGAAATTTTAGAACCCAAGCCTTAAACAAAGACTGAAACAAGTGTAAGCTTTGCTTGCTTACAAGCATTTCTCTTAATCCATCCAAGTACTCGTCTGAATTTTCATCCTTCAATAGTTTGCATGCATAAACTTGAGTCCAATCTGTTTTTCTAGGACATACTTGGGAAACAGCATTCAAAATAGAACCCCCGGGCAATTTAATATCAGTGTTTGGCATAGGCTATGTCACATAGTTTCCTGTGGAACTGCAGACTTAAAAAGCTGGCCCATGGTTAAGTTACCATTGGTTATTATTATCCTAAGCCCCTCATTAAACTTCCAGGCTGGGAACATCAAACCCCTTGCTGTTGGAATGTGAGGGCTCAGACTCAGGGCTGGTTGTAGAATCAGCTTGGGTACATGAAAGACATTGGTGTGGGTGAGAAAAACAACACGGGTTACCCACAATACAGATAAAGATACAAATGCTGAGGTGGTTTGGTTCATTGATCAGTTAATTTCCATTATTTTTATTTTCATTTTCTGTTTTTATTCGACTTTTCCTGGTAGTCGTTTTTTGCAACTCAGTGCATTGTTTAGATGCACCAACTAAAAGGCATCCCACTGAGTCTCTGTTACCGTTTTTTGCAGTTAGAATCAAAACCACATTAAGGGAAATTGTTCAAGAGGATCACCCTGGGTATAGCAATTGCATTTTTTTTAAATCTTGCAAGTTTTAAAGGAGGAATTTTATACATAAATTGGGCCTGGCTCCCTTGGAGAGAGCCTCACCCTAAAGCCAGGTTCTGATGGCCATCTGTATTCAGTTTCACTGATGCACACAACACAGGGATAAGTTACAGGGAATGCCAGCCTGCAGATTAACCTCCTCAAGATGACTTCTGCTAGCCCTTGATGCTAAAGATATCTTCAGACTCTTTGCAAGACACTTTTGTACCAAGAAAGTGATTTGCTATTCAAACATTTGGCCTGTGTTTCAGGCCCACCACGATCACAGAAGCATAGAATCATTAGGGTTGGAGAAGACCTCTAAAGTCACCAAGTCCAACCCCAACCCATCCACCTATGCCCATGAACCATGTCTTTGGGTTCTCGAGCACCTCCAGGGGTGGTGGAGTCACTGGGCAGCCCATTTCAGTTCCTGACCACTCTTTCTGAGAAGCAATTTCTCCTAACATCCAACCTGACCCTCTCCTGGCACAACTTGAGGCCATCTCCCCTCATTATCAGGTTTGCATTTCAGTCACATCAAGGCAGGGAAGAAGGAAGGGGGTCCATTAAAGCCAGACATCTCTGTCTGATCCAGACGTTGGGGTCAAGGGCAGGTTTCTTCAGCGATGGGGCTCAAGAAGCTCCTCTAGGAACCAGAGGGAGGAGGGTAGCAGAGGACCCTCCTGTTGAATCACGAGGTCTGGAGCAGACCTCCCTGCTGGGCAACCTCCTCCTGGAGCCTGGCATGGACCCAGCCTCAGTGATGAGCGACCATCTCATGCCTGGGAGCTCTCACATGCAGCTGACAGGACAGACAAAACGAAATATACTCCCCCCCCCCGAAATTAAGACCTTATGTTTACCCAAATAAATTAGATTTTCCACCTGAATCGATCAATTAAAATTAAGTTTACTTTAGCCATCTTCATGACCCCGGGTTGACGTGTATTTAAAAGTCCAGATGGTCGCTTCTGAGCGCAGCAAAGAGACCACAGACAATCCTCACCAGCGGGGAATGTTTTAATTTCTTTTTTTTTTTTTAAAGAAGGTCTCTTACCTTTTTAGTTGGGCACCTGGGGCTGGGAGGAGACAGCCTGCGGTCCCCCCAAGCTGTGGCACAAAACGCACGGTCTGAGTCACAGCACTGTAATTGCTGGAGGATATCAGGACTCTGAGAGCATAGCAACACGAGCACAGTTTGGGACAGATCTGGCAGAAGCTTCATTAACCATGATCATAGCAATAGAACGCTCAGGAAGCATTTCCCTCTCTGCACAGTTTGCAGAAACCCAACTCACATAAGTGTTTCAGGGAAATGAAAGGGGCAAGGAAAATCATCCCAAGTTAGAGGCAGGCATGCATTGCTGGAAAGGATGGGCTCCAGAATGTCATTTATATGCCAATGAAGCCAAGTGCCCGTTCATGGGAGGGAATGGACAAAGCTCAGTGGACCCATATGGCCAGGGAGCTCTCCTCCACAAGCACCTGTAAGTGATGAGATGTCCTTGGAACAATGCCTCCTGTTTGCCTGAACAAGCAGCAAGACCCTTGCCTGATGGAGAAGAAAGCATCTTCACCCCTCTTCTGACTAGCTTCACCTTTGCATGCAGTGCTATCATCTCCAGCCTGGGCGTGATTTAATACATTTATTTCACTGTGAGATCTCCGTGGCAGAGCTCACATCCTTTTTTTTTTTTTCTGCATCTCAGTGTTGATCAGTCGGTGCTTAGCAAATTAATAATAAAGAGAAGGCGCCCTGAAAAATAGTTTCCTGTCCTCAGGAAAGTGGCCGTGCCTCCCAATCACTCCAAAGGGCACCGCTTTAGACCTCACTGAGCAAATGGTATTTAGCTGCAGCCACCTTTTAATGGGAATGATGTGCTCCTACAAGGGATGCAGTCAAGTGTATCACATCTGAAGTTAGCCACGTGCTGCACAGCAAAAGGGCAGGAGGGAGAAAGGGATGGAAGGAAATGCTGTTAGCCTCAGCGTCCAGCAGCAGCCACTCCTGGCCCCATCCCAAGGTCTGACATCCTACCCAAAGCTGCCAATCACATTCGGCATCCAGGTCAGGAGAAACATCCGCGAGGCTCACCGTGGAGGCAGGCAAATATTTGCCAAGGATTCTTCCAAATCTCCAGGCCCGCCACGCGCTTGCTGCAAATGTATTTGCTGAGCGTGGTCCTTGCACAGATTTGCAAATGAAGAGCAAAGAAGAGCATCGCTTCCGAGACAACTCTGCTGACTCGAATTTGGGTGCAGTAATTAACACCTTGAGAACTACTGGTGCACTACCTGAGCTGCACACAGTCTTCTCCTCTCATCTTCATGCTTTACCCTCAAGCTCTAGCCTGGCCGAGAACCCCGCTAATTAGCTACACTAATTAATCACAGTTTCTATTGTTTATCTTCTTGTTCTCCCACGAGCAGCCACAGCAGCCGGGTGCATGGCCGCAGTGGTAAGCCCAGATCACCTTCAAAGGGCACCAGCACGGCTCCACAGCAATGCTGGGAGATGCCCAAGCTCTGCCACCACTGCTGGCACAGCACACAGCAGCCACCCTCCTAAACCTGCTAATCCCCCTGCATGCCAAAATCCACAGCCAGGCCATGCTGAGGACAGAGCTGACAAGCCATTACCTCTCTGCTTGCTCCCTTTTGTCAGTGCTTGTTTAAAACATGTATTTTTGCAAAAAGACACCAAAAAGAGAGAAAAGAAATGTTGGTCCGAGTGAGGCTGTGTTGTTAAATACTGAGAAATCCAACCTGGAATCCAACAGAGGCCAAGGCTTCTGGGCTTTGACACAGCCGACAAGCTGCAGCACAATGAGGAAATGCACACACAGAAATAGCCAGCCAGGATAAAGGATTTACTGCCTCTTTCACAGAAAAGAAAAGAATGAGCTTAAACTCTCCATTTAGGAGCTGTAAAAAAAAAAAAAAAAAAAAAAAGCCAACAGATCTGCAGGAGGAATATTTCAGCAGCAGGATTAGCAGGAAGTGAAGAAAAGCCAAATCCTTCTGTCCTGAGCACACAAGAGGATGCTGACCTTCTGCTCCGGGTCACCTCCATCCCAACACATCCTTGGGCAGCCAGGTTCCAGCACAGCTCCTTGGCACAGTGGGCATCACAGGAGCCCCCAGCTAAGGGGCTGTGCTGGTTGAAGAGCTGCTGCTCATCACAGCCCCATCCACCCTCAGCCACAGCCTCCAGCTGTAAGGCAAAGTTTCAGCTTCCCTTAAAGTTTCCTCCATCTCAAGATGAAAGGAACTCCGGAAGAAGAGACAGGAACCCAGTTTCCCTGAGGAGAGCAGTTCAGCTGGATTATTTCTGACTAGCACCAGTCAGAATGGAGCAGTGCAGCCAGCCACACGAAAGGTCTTACCCTTCTCATGGAACCAGATCAAATCTCCCAGCTGGAGGCCAGAAGAGCAGCAGAAGAACCCACCCGTGATCCTGCTGGGAAGTGAGTTAAAAACCACAGCCTTCATTTCTGGGCTTAAACAGAGCACGATTTGCAAACCCAGCCCAAGACAGCTCCTGGCAGAGCCATCACATCATCTTCCTGCTACCCCACAGAGAGACAGGAGCTGCTGGGGGCTCTTCTCATCTCCCTCCCCTCGATGCAGGACTTTCATCATGCCCAATGGATGTGGTCAAGCATGGCCTTACCACCTCCAGCAATGGTGATCATTAAGGTTGGAGAAGACCTCTAACATCATCTCCTCCAACCGTCCACCTCCCAGCAATACTGCCCACGTGCCCCTCAGTGCCACGTATCTACATTTCTCGAGCACCCCCAGGGACAGTGACACAACCACCACCCTGTGCAGCCCATTCCGATGTCCAACCTCTCTTTCAGAGAAAGTTTTTCCCAACGCCCAACCTGAACCTCCCCTGGTGCAACTTAAGGCCATCACCTCTTGTCTAGTGATCCAGCAGCCTCCCTTGGCAGCTCGTGCACTGCTTAATTACCCCCGCAGCTATGCATTGAAGTTTTTTATTGTAAGCAGCAGCTGATTTCTCAGCAGCAACAAATACTTGGGAAAGCTTCCTCCCTGGCACACGCTCTCTATTGTTCATCTCTTTCACATAAAGCGTTCCTAATGAAGAGGGAAAGAAGGATCTTGGCTTCTTTCAAAACAATCTGAAATATTATATTAAAAACATGTGCTGAGTGTTGACACATTTACTGCATTGCTTTATAAAGCAAATTGCCCGAGCTCATTGTGAGCTTGACACTATTAAGACAGCACGTAGCTACACAGCTGGAAGGATACAGCTGCAAGAAGACCCACTAACACGAGGCACAGTGCACCAGACTTTGGGGGCAGCTGAAACCACCAGCACCAAACAGCCCCTCTGGGTCTGAGGCCCCAAGGGGAGTAGTGGAGGGGAGGTTTAGATTGGATGTAAGGCAGAAGTTTTGTACTCTAAGGGCAGTGAGGCAGTGGCACAGCTTGCCCAGAGAAGCGGTAGTGCCCCATCCCTGCAGACAGGTCAGATATGAGGGCTCTCATGTGCTGTGGGTGTCCCTGTGCATTGCAGGGGTTGCGCTGATGGACTTCAAGGGCCTCTTCCAACTCAAATTGTTCTATGGTTCTGGTTATAATATGTACCAAGCCTGCTAGCAATGGGCAACTGTGGAAACACGCTCCAGTGTTTGCCCCTCTGCACCAAGCCCAGTCCCTTGGAAATGAACAGATCACCCTTGGGAGGTGCCCATCTTCTTCTCCAAGCAGACCAGCAGCCAAGGGTTCTCAGCACAGAGCAGGGAGGCTGCAGCATGCACAGAGCTGGTTTAGGTGCATTTACACACGACTTATCCTGGTTATACAACCATATCCAAGGTCTGGTCCTTGGCACGAGGTCCTCCAAGTCCAGCTGGGGCAGAGCACAACCACT
The DNA here is from genome assembly GCF_987193195.1 of Phasianus colchicus. Classification (NCBI taxonomy): domain Eukaryota; kingdom Metazoa; phylum Chordata; class Aves; order Galliformes; family Phasianidae; genus Phasianus; species Phasianus colchicus. The sequence goes on along the minus strand of NC_143447.1, from coordinate 3,026,616 downwards.
GCACAGCCAAAGGCTGTCCTCTGTCAGGAGGTGACAAAAGACATCCAGGGAGAACAAGGGGCAACACATCAACCCCAGTTTCAGCACAGAGGAAGGCAAGGCAAGGGAAGGACTACAGAGGCCCCGAGCACCACACAGCTGCAGACAGAAGGCAGGGCTGGGAGAGCAACTGCAGAGGGATGGGATGTGCCGGAGCCTTCCCTAATGTAGAGAAAATTGCTTTTGCCAACTATCTGCAGTTTGGAAGCAATTACGTTTGGGGGAAAGCCGAGAGAGCACGTCTGGATGCTGCGAGCATGGCGTGTGTGCTTTAAAATGCAAGATCTGAGTTGGGGGAAAAAAAAAAAAAAGAAAACGAGAGAGAAAATTCCACTAAACAAAATGCTGTGCTGCGTTAAGTGCTGGGAGGTTGAAGTGCTGATGCTAAAAGCGAGGACAGGAGCTGGGGCAGCGCAGGTGCCAGCCCCGTGCAGCCATGCAGGCACCCAACTGCTATGCTGGCTGCAAAGAGCTCCTCCAAGCTGCAGGAAACACTTCTCACGGCTTCACCCTGCAACCTTTCACTCCTCACCCCTCTAAGCCGTTGGAATTGGAGAGGATTTCGAATCGTTAGTGCGCTGTCTCTAATGAGCGGGGCGGCAGGGGCTGCGAGGACTGCTGCCATCACTGCTCCCACACCAATCCCATGCTGTGTGCCCACGTGTGCTCCGTCCTTATCTGCTCCAGGACAGGTGTGGGAGCCGATGGCAGCCCTGACAGTGCCCCTTTTCAAAGTGCCACCACTCCGCCATCGCTGCGGGCTCGGAATTGAGACATGAAGGAGATTTGTGCCTGAGATAATGGCATTTATTAGACAAGCTATTGAGGACAAAACAAAAGCCAACAGCGGAGAGCCACTGCAAGCAAGGCTTTCAAAAAAATCCATCAAGAACACAAAGAGGAGCAGTGCTAATAGGTGGTGCTTCCCATCACTGATTAGAAAGCTTGTGCAGTCCCTTAATGGCTTTGGGAGAGAGCAGGCTGGTGTCACCGAGCATGAGGTGACAAGCACACATGAGCGGAGGTGACAGCGCCAGCCTGCTGTGTCTCACGGGGCCTGTGAGGACAGGGCAAGCAGAGAGGGCACGTCCTTGTCCCTTGTCCCTTGTCCCTAGCATGGTGGAATCAGCACAGCCCTCTCCTGCTACCCCCACCTGCACCACAACCATTGCACAAAGGCCCAACCCTGCAAACACACAGCAGGGACCACAGCCACTAAACATCTCTCCATCCGTTCCTCGGTGGAATATTTTACATTTCCAACTTGGGCAAACAGCACAAGAAGCCACCAAGGCTCTGGAGGCTAAGGCAGCCCCCAGGAAGCCTCTTAGACACCCGACCTTGCCGTCCCTTCTTGCTGCGGGGCTGGGGTGCAAACCGAGGCAGAGCCAGCAGCAGGGAGATGGGAACACGAGGGCGTCCCCGCCGCCCGGCAGCTCAGCCTGAATTTATTGCTTGTGACACGCTGTCAAAGTGAGACGCGCCTCGTTAATCAGAGCCGAGGCAAACAAGAGGGCTCCTTAGTGAATTAAGGGAAATTAGGCAGGCTCCGCTGGGTGCACCGCTGCCTCCCTTCCTGCTGGGGGAGGACAGGAGAAGCAGGGCACGATGCACAGCACTGCCCACCAAGGATGCTCTGCTTCCCCTCCACCCCCCCAAAAAAAAGGGACGCACGAGACTTAAAGCACGGCCCCAGCACCAGCAGTGCAGCAGCTGCCAGTGGGGCTGCCCACTGCTCTGCTCAGGAGAGCTTGGGTGCTCATAGAAAGCAGCTCAGCCCACGTGCTGGGCCAGCCCCATCACAGCCAGCATCCCTAAAAGCCAAGTTTCCCCATGGATACAAGCAGGAGAGGCAAACACCAGGCTGTGTGCACCACGGGCATGGATGCACACAGAGCCCCAGCTGGCACTGGGAGCTCTACACCAAGAGATTCCCTTGCCGAGCTCCCCAGGCGCTTTGTTTCCCAACTCTTAAAACAGAACCCATTGACTCTTCCCGAGTGGCGTTCTCTGCTAAGGAAGAGATCTATTTTTAAAAGCTTTTCTTTTACAAATGACGTGGTTTTCCTTTGTGGGCTAGGCTGAGCTGGCACATGCTGTGCTTTGTTTTCCAAGCGGTATCAGCCCTCACTGCACAGGGCTCTCCTCTGGCACCTCAGCAGTGCCCTGGGCTGTTTGGATAGCGTGCAAACAGCCCTGTCCTCTCCAAGCCCCTCAGTGCCATCAGGGATGCTGAGCCACACCCTGACAGCAGCAATTCAACAAACCCAATCCCTGCACAGGGAGCTCAGGGCAGAAAAGAGCTTCCAGCTCCCACTGGTGGAACCAGCTCTGCTCCAACCTCGGGAGCACCTAGCAGACAAAGGAGAAGCTGCAGCCCCAGCAGGTGCCCTGGTTGTCACCGTCCCAGGGCTGGAGACAGATCCCCCACAAGCAGAACGGAGTCCCTGCACTGCAGGAGGGTGCACCCAAGCAGCCCTTCCCCAGGTTCTCATACACCTGCAGGCACTGGCACAGGCATGCCTCATCTCCTGGACAGCCCCAGGGATGCTGCCTGTGGGATGTGGGCACTGTGAGTCCGGTCCCTCAGTTCCAGGCAGGCTGAACCCAGCCATCAGCAGCGTTTTCCCTAAATTAAACAATAAACAAGCAGCCGTTTCAGCTTTTCCTTACGCTGTGGCTCCTTATTAATCCCCACAGTAAACACAAAGGGAAGAAAAACAATTAACCTAAGAGGGATGCTTTCCGTTTAAGGATACGGATTGCTGCTACAAGCGGGCAACGGAACCGAGCGAAGCACAGCGAGCACCACAACACCTGGCAGGCCCTGGTCCCCATGGGAAGGGTTCCCAGCCCACCCCACAGCTCTGTGGAACCCAGGATGACTCGCCTGGAGATGAGCCAGGTGCTGGCAGTGGCACCTCACTCCTGCCTGGCTTTGTTAGCAAAGGAGCCCAGAGCTCTGCATCTCCTGGTAGGTCCACTGCTCATCCCACAGAAGCTGCTTCCCTCATGGTGCACCCAGCTAATTAATTACAGAGTGCAATCCAATCAGCCCGGCTATCCCATTTCGCTTAAAGGCATTTAAGAGATAACGCCATGAATCCCCAGATGGACTGGCCTGACCCCAGGCTCCGGCAGCGCGGGTGCTCCAGGAGCTGGCACTGCCCCGAGCCACAAGCAGGTGATGAGAAGCCACCTGCCCAGGCTGGGCACACTCTCAGTGTAGCAGAAGGACGGATCTGAAGGACAGATGCCAGCCCATCCCCTCCCTGCTGCCGACGTGTGCCCTGCATATGCTCAGCTACGGTGGAAGCTGCCTTGTTCTGATAAACCACACTGCATCGCAGGCCGTCTGGCTTGTGTGCTGCAGCTAGCCTCATTGCCTGCCCAAGCTCCCACTCCGCTGACTCCCCCCAAAAAGCCCTATAAGTGGCAGCATGGCCCTACCTGCAGGTGCTGGAGCAGGTTGCAGTGCTGGATCCTCGCAGCCCTGCAAGGTCTCAGTGCTCCGTGCCAGCTGAGCTCACAGCCTTCTTATGTTCAATGATGAAAGTGGCTGATCTCTGATTTACTGATCCTACACTTGGTTAATTTTGCCTACCCGGGGTGAGGATAAGCTCTTGGATTTGCAGACATTTTGAGGATTGTGGGTTTAATTTTTTTTTTTTCCTCCATTATTGTGTGTGCATGCGTCAAAAGCTCTTATTCCTTGATCCAAAGCCCAAAGCCAGAGCAGGGGATATATATCAAATCTAAATATGCTCCCGTCACAGGTGGCATCAAAAGCTTGTTGCTGTTGCAGTGAGTGTGGCTTTAGCTCGTGCTGGGTCCAGCCTGCCCCACGGCTGCTTGGCTCCATCACTCCACTGCACAACCACTTGCACCTCCCAGCCCCTAAAGCAATGAGCATCACTACAACAACCAAACACCACGGTTTCATCCAGTTTCACCAGCTCCTTCACACCTCCGAGCAAGTGGGGGCTTGGGGGCATTGCAGCATGCACAGCATCTGCCCCATGCACCTCTGGGAAAGCTCAGGAATGAGGATAGAGAATAGCTCAGCACATCTGGATGAAGGATAAGATCAAATATGATGTCCTTCCACCTCCTGCTGGTGTGTCCCAGCCCAGCCCAGCACTGCTTCAGGGCTCAGAGAGGTGTCCTCGTGGTGGTGACATGGTTGTGCTGGGGAACCCTTACAGCTGGGGGTTTTGCAAAGCTCCTGCCTCCCAGCTGGGCCCCGGGGCATGAGGAGCAGGGAGGAGCTGATCCATACATCCCCATACTGCAGCCGTGGTGGGGTGAGGGGAGAGGCTTTCCCCATGGCTGCGGGACTGCAGCCCTTCAGATGCTGATGTCAAGAGCTGGTTCAGCACCTCAGGGATTTGGGCAGGAGGAGGACAGAAGATGTTCAATGGACCCTGAGTTCATCCAACCTTCCATCTCGCAGAATGCTGTGTACAGCCCAGGTTCTGGAAGTGCTTTGCTCACTCTCAGCTCCCCAGTGCCCCTTGCAGCGCATCGTCTCCTGACAGGCAGGGCGAGGGCTCCCCGGGGAGCTGCCTGCTTCAGAAGCAGAGCAGTGCTGGAAGAGCACCAGCCCTCAGAGGCCAGCACCGATGTGATGTTGTGCCACCAGCCCAGAGCGCTGCTCTGCACCCAGCCCCAAAGCACCGAAGGAACGCGCTGAGAGAACCCCCAGCCTTCAGCAACCATCCTTCCTTTGCCAGTTGTGCCAATAGGATTGCCACTGGAGCCCGCACCACCTTCCATACCCTGCTATGAAGCTGCCAATTAAACCACCGAGCTGCTCTCGGCTCAGCCTCCCGTGCACAAAACCCTCCTGTTATCTCGCACCTGCCAAGAGCTGTGTCCCGGCAGATTTCTCTCGAGCTGACACGGGAGGGTAATTAAACCCCTCTCTCTCCTCCGCCAGAAGCGCAGCGGATGAAAGCCGATCCCTGGGGCCCTCGGGTCGCTGTTGCGGTGGTGGGCTGCCGTGCCAGGCGGGCAGCACGAGGGGAGGGGGCAGCTTCAGAATCGCCCTCATTGGGAAAGGGACGCGTGCCCAGCACGGCGGTCACCTGCTGCTGCAACACCGAATAGCAGCGGATCAAGAGCCATTGGGGGCACCGTCCCCGAGCCGCCGGTCCCGGAGCTCCGGGCGCGATGCTCCGGGCACCCTCCCCACCTCCAAGGGATCCAAGGGAGAGGGTCCCCAAAGCAAGGACCGCTGTCGGCAGCGCGGAGCCCCCGCCGCCCGCTGATACCCGGCAGCTCCCCGGGGACACGGCGCTTCCCTCCGCGCCCGGACCCCCATCTCCCACCTCCGTTTTACCTCCGCTGGGCGGTCGGGTGAGCGGCGCCGCGCTGCAGCTGGGCTGGGCTCGGCGGGGCCCGGCGCATCCTCCGCCGCTCCGGCTCCGCCCGGCTCCGCGCTCCCCGGGCACCGCGGCAGCGGCGGGGGCGAGCTCCCGCCCCGGGGCTGCGGCTCCGGCTGCGGCCGGCCCCGCACAGAGCGGCTCAGGCTCCGCTCAGCCGCCGCCGCCGCGCCGGGCACCTCCCGCAGCCGCCGCCGCCGCGCCCCCCGCCCGCCCCCAACCCTCCCCCCCCCCGCGCCTCCCGCGCCCGGCCCCGGTGACAAATGGCGGGGCGGTCGGGGTGGCTTTAAAGGGAGAGAGCCGGCCTGTGGAGCACCGGGTGCCGGGAGGATGCTGCGGTGGAGCCCCGATCCCTCAACGCAACGATGGGAGCTCTGCTCCCTTCGCATCCGTGGGCGCGCCGAGGCGTCGGGGCTCAGCCGCACCCCTGGCTACGGCTCTGCAAGACCACGTCTGCTTTTTCGCGCACTCGTCCGTGAGACCCATCGTTGTGGGACACGCGGGGGCTGTGCCGTGCCCCTTTCGCACCAGCCAGTCCCGTGCTGCTGTGACCTTTGGGGTTCCGTCCAGCAGTCGCTGCATTCGGTGCTTTGCATCACAGCGCTCAGGACTGGGTTTGCAACGATTCCCGCCCCATTGGCACCGGGATAAGTGAGGAAAAGCACCTGCAAGGAGGATCGTAAGGCAATTAATGCATAGCATTAGCAATGACGTTCTTATTCCTGCTCCACTTGTTATCACAACAAGCTTCGCTCCGGTCCACCATGATGCATAAAGCAGCTATCTCCTGAATCTGATTTCCTGTTTGGAGATGATCTCTAGCTGAGAAATTACCTGCTCTCGAAGCTGATTAGAGCCCTAATCAGCAGATTCTTCACCAGCCCTTTAGGCAGCCCCAGAATACAGAAGGAGCTCACGGTAATTTTGCACACGTGTTTGCTCAACCCCAAGGCACGCCGAGGGGACGCAGGGAGCAGCCTGTCAGAACTGGGGGAGGCAGAGGAATCACACTGAGGTGGTAAGCATGGGGTACTGTGGAGCACCTTGGGCAGCCTGTGTCACCCAGGGGTCTCCAGAGCCCTCCTGGGGCTGCTTACCCCTGCATCAATGCACCCCGAAGCACTGGGACAGACACACCGCCCTCCCTTTCTCTGTCTGTTCCTCCTCTCCACACCCCATCCCGTGCCTTTTCCAAAGCATTGAGGTATTTTTCCTCCTCTTCCTCTACAGCGCCGCAGCTCTCATGGTTAAAATTCTCTCTCCTGATTTCTAGCCTACAACAGCCAGTTTAAGCCTATTTGTTCTTGTGCCAGCACAGTCTTTTAGCTTAAATGGTTCTTTTCTGTACCTGGTGTTTTCTTGCTTGGTATATTTATGGGGAGCAATCATATCACTGCTTTCTCTGCCTTTGCTGGGCTCAACAAGCCGAGTGCTCTCAGTCTCCTCTCATAAGCCAGGCTCTCCATCCCCAGCCACGCTGAGTGCTCTGCACTGCTGCCATACAAATCCATCTCTCTGGGTGCTCTCAGTGACACACAGAGCCTCCGTGCTCCCTATGCCCCGTGCCACTGCCACCCTGCCATGTCCCACCATGGCCACAAGGCCTTTGTATGGCCTCAGCCCACAAGCACAGGCGGGAGATGGTATCACCATGCTCCGATGGCCACTAATAACTTTACCTCTGCTGTGCTATTCTCAGCAGAGATAAACCTCCAGTGTCTGATGAGCCAGAACAGAAATATCCAATGGCTCTCCCTTCTTTTCTATTTTTGCTGCAAGCTGGTTAACCCTGAAATCCAATTATTGCTCATTACTCGGTGGAACTTGCCTCTTATCAAACGGGCTCACTGCGAGGCCGCTGCACCGGCTCCCGGTGCTAATGGAGCTGCAAATTACTGCTGCCACGCTGATGGACGGGCGGGTGTGAGCCTGGGGTCACTCTGTAGGACAGCTGCCAGCCCTGCTGTGCCACCACGGGGACATGGGTGGGCAATGGGCAGCCTTTCAGTGCAGCTGAACCGGTCACAGGCATGGCACTGCCCTGGGACAGCCCCAGGGTGTCCACAGCACCCAGTGCATGGAGGCATTCAAGGCCAGGCTGGATGTGGCTCTGGGCAGCCTGGTCTGCTGGTTGGCCGCCCTGCACACAGGATGATCATTGTGTCCTTTTCAACCCAGGCCATTCTATGACTCTATGAGTCTATGATTGAGCATGGAGCAGTGCTGTGCAGCCCTGGGGGGTGTCAGGGCTGTGGGCTCTGCTCCCAGCACAGCACGCAGCATTAGATGAGCTGAAGAGTTTGCTCAGAAGCCCGAAGTGCTCCTCTGCACCAAACGGCTTCCCCCGGCCCTGCACTGTGAGAGGAATCAGAGGGAGCAGATGAAAGAGCAAATCTAATAAAGGGAGTTTTAATCAGAGCAAAAGTGAGCGGGGAAGGGGGGGACAGCTCAGAGTTGTACACTGGCTGGGAGCCGGTCCTTCGTTATCACAAACACATGATCAGAACTTAATAGTGTTTGACGTTTCATTAATTTAACCCGGGAGTCTTGGGAATAGAGAGAGAGAAAGAAAGAACATTATTAATTTTAAAGACCTCCTCCCGGAAGGGCTCATACTGAAAAAGAAAAGAGAAACGTTAGAAGAGAACTGTTTCTTTATGCTTTCCCCACTTTCCCCCTCTGTCTTTTTTTCTCTGGCTGCAGGAGCTTGTTAGCCATCAAAAACCCAGGGCCGGGCTGCAGAGCCTTCCCAGCCCTGTAAGGCAAGGATAGGATGGATGGGGTGCCCTGAGCATCACCCCAACCCCCTGCACAGCATCAGGAACTGAAATAGCTATCCCCGACCCCAAAGGCACAGCAGTGACAAGCAGCGCTTTCATCTCCGCTCTTTGCTTGGACTTGGTGGAGCTGGATGAGAAGCTGCCAAAAATAGGAGAACGAGGACACCGACTCTTTTGTGAGGGCTGCTGCGCTTCGAGAGGCGGATCTGAAGGGAGGCAATGGGAAAAGGATGGGAGATGCAGCACGGGGCTGTGCGGGAGCGTAGGGGAGATGCTGTGCCTTGGAGCACCGTGGGGTCCCGGTTGGGCATCACCTCTTCTCAGCCATCCCAGCACCGTGCAGGAGGAGGCTGAGGTCCAGATGCTGAGGCTGTGCCTCTCACTCCCTTTTTATTGCCGCCGTCTGACAGAGAAGAAATACAGAGGGGATATTTACGAGCCCTCCAATAGGTCGGTTTGGCTCCGGGCGGGCTGCGTTTCAAGCACCTCCACCGTTAGAAAGCATTAAGAGCATCCGAGATATTTACAGCGCTGACAGCTGGAGACAGACACAGGTTACAGCCCGTGCACCTGGAGCTGGGGTGTGTTTGGGTGCTGCTGCCCTGCTCTGGGATTGTGGCACCCATCCTCCTCTCCCACCCTCCCTTGAGCTCGTGTTTATTTTCATGCTCTGCTTTTGCATCCTATTCATCTGTCTCTCCTGCCATCTCGCCTCCCCGATCCTGAAAGCCTTGTCAGGAGCAAACAGAGCGAGCCCCGCATCTCCCAGTGCTATTTACCAAATAAGGCCTGGAGTCAGATTTTATTTCAGAACAGGGAAATGAACTGGATGCAAGTAGGGCAGGAGGCTCACTGTGAATAGCAACGATGGCAGAGAAGATGATGTGCAGGGAGGGGCAGAGACCCGCATCCCCCCCTCAATCACCCACCCAGGGGTCTGCAGGGCCAGGGGGGGATATGTCCTGTGCTATGGGGCCAGACCCCGCACCATGCCCCCAGTGGGTGATGTGCCAGCACTAACGAGCTGCCTCCTCCCCCTGGCAGCTCCACAGCGAGTTGCTGACGAGCCCTCCTTGGGGGCTGCTTGAGAGCTGGGATGCAGGCAGAATATTTTACAGCAGGCAATAGGAGCGTGGTAGATATTTCTGCATGCTGCAGAGAGACCTTGTGCAGGACGGCTGGGAAGAGGCCCTGTGCTGGGCAGGCTGTGGGGAGGAGCGGGGAATTTCCTCTGTGTCCTTGTCAAATATCCAAATTCTGGATAGGACAGAGGGCTGGGGTGGCCCTGCAGAGCCCCTGTAGCACCCCTAGGGGCTCCTCCAACCTCCCCCTGCACGTGCTTGCCCACACGTGGCTCATGTGGGTGGGTTGCCTGATGGCACTGGGATGAAAAGTGACCAAAAATGTATTTTTTGCAGGCAATCCACCACCCTTCCAGCAAACAGCCTTTAAAGAGGGGCCTGGCCCCATGCCCAACGAAGTTAACTTCCATTGACTCAAACCCATTTTGCTTCAGGCCCTCTCTGGCTTTTCCAGAGCACCGTGCAATATTGCACTGCCACAGCCACTGAATTCAGCTCGCTGTGTTCCAGGCAGAGAGATCCCTTTGGTATTACCTTTCCCACAGCCACGTAGGCTGCCTTCAAACCTCCACCTTGCTTTAAAGGTTGAAAGAAGGGTTACTGCTTTAAAGAGGCGCATTTGGCCTTAAATCCCTTTTCCTGGGGAGCAGAAGTGATTCCGGCCCGCGCGGCCAAGGGAAGCACATCAACCCCTGGTGGAAACGTGAATTATTGAGGTCTAGGGGTTGGCGGTGCACCCACTGCGGGCACCCGGTGAATTATTCACAGCCTGAATTTAAGTGGTTCCTGAAATGAAGTGCTGGAGAAGAGTACCCCGAGGGGTTCCGGGCTGGTTGGGCTCCAGAAGAAAGCAAAGGGAAGGAGTGAGTGCTGTGCTCCAGCTGTATGAAGTGAGGATACAGACGGGGTGGCCCAGCCCTGGGCAGCCTGCCCAGAGCAGCACTGGGATGAGTTCCCCATCGCTCTTAGAGCTCCTTGCAGCAAACCCAGGCCCCAGGAAGCGGATCCGGCCCCTCCAGCACTGCCATGGGAAGCTCTCTGGAAGCAGCCGTGGGCCCTCCAGCACTCTCAGCCCCCGCTGATTGCAATCAGTGCTTCATTCACATGCTTCTGTTTACCCATTTTCCAGGAGATCTCATCCTAATGAGGGAGCCAGGCAATCAGGCAGCCTCCTGGGAGGGAGGGATGTGGGGTTGCAGGTACCTGGCAGGCAGCATCCAAGCATCTCTGGCTAGGTACCACACATTCCCAGCTGGGTACCACACATCCCTGGCCAGGTATTGTGCATCCCCAGTCAGGTACTGTGCATTCCCAGCTGGATATCACACATCCCCAGTTGGGCATCACTCATCCCTTGTTGGGTACCGCCCATCCCCAGTTGGGTACCACACATCCCCGTTTGGGAACCACACATCCCCAGATGGGCACCACTCATCCCCTATTGGGTACCACACATCCCCAATTGGGAAGCAGATCTCCCTGATTGGACACCACTCATCCCCTTTGGGTAACCACACGTCCCCAGTTGGGCATCACTCATGTCCAGTTGGGTACCACACAGCCCTGGTTGGGCACCACTCACCCCCTTGGGCACTATTCATGCCCCACTGGAAGCCCCACTTCCCCAATTGGGCACTACTCATCTCCAGTTGAGCACCACTCATTTCCAGTTGGGTACTGCACATCTCCAGTTGGGCACCACTCATCCTCAGTTGGACAATGCACATCCCCATTTGGGCACCACACATCTCCTGTTGTGTACCACTCATCCCCAGTTAGGCACCACCCATCTCCAGTTGGATCCTGCACATTCCCTGTTGGGCACCACTCATCTCCGTTGAGCACCACTCATTTCCAGTTGGGTGCCATGCATCCCCAGTGGGGTACCTTGGCTGGGTACCATTCATCCCTGGCCAAGTACCGTGCTGCAGAAACTGGTACGAGCCCCCAGGTCACAGCATAGCTTAGGCCAGGATCTATTGCACACAGCACAGGTGAAGGAGATGGATCTGAGGGGGAGGCAGGGTGGAACAAGAGGGATTTAGCAACAAGGCAAAAAATAGCCTTAAAAATATGGCAAGCGAGCAAACAACACTGGTTCCCAGCACCATGAGGATGAGTTAAATCCTGGCTGGTGTAATTCAGCAGAGATCCCGGGAAGCTGTTGGAGCTGCAGTAATTTACTATAACTGCTGGTTTGGCTTGGCTGAAATGCTGGGTTTTATGAACGTTGGGACTGGGGTGCGTGAGGGGAGGAGAGACAAGTGGGGAAGGGTTTATTTACACTGCAGCTTAGGAGCTGCTTCAACTGATTTGGAGCACAGGTGAATAATTAATTGCATCTTTAAGGAGCCCAGCTCTTAATAACCCTCCCCACAGTGGTTGAGCACAGGGAAGGGGATGATGCTCTGTGCCCCTGCTGCTTGCCAGCTCTGGCTCTGCTCTTCCTGCCACCCAGCTGCTCCTGACACCTGGATGTCACATCAGTGCTGTAATGACAGCACTGTGAGACAGGGGGAAAAGAAAACCCATCCTATTACTACATGGAAAATATTTATATCACCTCCCACTCTCCGAGGTGCAGGCTGCTAATTGAGCACAGAGGTGGGTTTGCCTGCAGCACCCAGCCTGTAGAGCTGCCCTATATCCTGCATGGGGCAGAACCCCACCCCCAGAGCTCACATTTGGGGCACACGGGTGCTGCAGATCAGAGAAATTCCTTCACAGCAGCACTGACAGTTTTTCTAAAGCGCAGTCTCCCCGGAGCTACTAATAATTACTCCAGACCCAGACATTAAAGCACCACCAAAGAAAAAAAAAATTGGTTTTAATTAAAAAATTAATTTTTCCTGACAGACACACTGATGCTAACTTGGCACGGCGTTCGCTTAGGGAGAGGAAAGCCCTGAGGCTGTGCGGTGGGGGCACGGGGCTGTCCATTAATGGGGGGCATCCAGTGGAACCCCCAGCATCCCCTCTCCATCCTGCTGTGTCCCAAGGCAGAGTTGAGGGGATGGTGCCAGGGCAGCTGGCTGCTATGGGAGGGGACATCCAACACACGGCCAGTGGAAACGCTGCCATTTCTCAAAGGGTCCAGTATGGGGAAAGTAGGAGTGCAGACCTCCTCTCCCCAGCTGTGGCACTGTGGGGTGGGCATGGGATGGTTCCTTCCTTCTGCACCCTCACAAAACTGAATGCTGCTCATTCACACTGCAGAACCCCGCATCCTGCTGCAACATCCCTGCCAGCTGTGACCTCATCCCCCAACCATCATATTCAGGAGCAAATTAATAGGAGCAGCAATTAATTAATCGCAAATAACTGCTTGCTGCTGCCTGTGAGTGCCCAGGGCCAGCTGCAGCCTTGCTCCAGATCCCACTCTGAGAGCCCTCAGCTCACAACCAACCCCCAAATTGCAGCCGACCCCAAATTGCAGCCAACCACATGGGGTCCTTCTCCAAGCCCAGCACTGAATCGTGCTTTGCTGGTTGTTTTTCCCATTCTCCCTGAGAGAACTTCATCAATCTTGGAAATCATCAAAAAGAAATGCAGCTCCAATGCTCAGTGAGTGCAGTTAAGTTACTTCCTGGCAATATAAACCGTGGCTGTAAAGTCAAACATTCCTCTGCCATAACACGAGACAAAATGAGAGCTGGAGGGGAGGAGGAGAAACAGAAAACAGAAGGAGCCCCATCTCAGCTCCCAGCACTGAGACACGACCCAAGTAGGGCTTCTCAGGGCACCTCTCATCACCAGGTGGCCCCATGACCATCCCATTCATGACCCCAATATGTTGTAGCCCCTCTGCCCAATGCCACCCCCACTGCTGAGCCCTTGATTTGCTCTCCTGCTTTTTGTATCTCACTTTATTAGTGCTGCCTTGAAGCTGTGCACAATTAGAAGTATATTTGTTGTTTAAAAAAAAAAAATAGAAAAAGAAAAAAAAAAAAGCAGAGCTCACACCCAGCTCTGCAGCAACACTAGAAATAGTCCTGGCTGCCTTTAGCTGCTTGTATTGATTATCCTGCCAGCTGATTTGAATAATTAAGGCCAGATGGACCCTATTTATATGTTTATAGGAACAACCCTAGGAGTTATCCCTTGGGGTAAGTGTAGGGGGGGTTGCTCTTGTATCTTTTTCTGCTGCCTGTTCCTACCCTGTTGCATCCCCAAGCAGTGCTTCTCCAGCAACCTGTGAGCAGCGGGCAGCATTAGTGCTCCTCTTTACCCAGGAATAATTGCTGTTGGCATGCTGATACCATCCCTTATACAAACAGTGCTATAAAGGCCAGCCAGCCGTGTGCTGATGGCGGTGAGTAACTGGAGCTGGTGGTGGCAGTGGGTGAATGGAGCTGTGGTGGGGATGGGGATGTCCCCAGTGCTCAGCCCTGCGCCAGGGCAGGGAGGTCACTATCTGACCCTCAGCATCTCTCCAGGCTCCAGCAGTGCGTCACAGCAAGCAATTTGCAGGTGTTTATTGTCTGGGAAGAGCTGTCAAGCCTAGCTGGGTTTATTTATGCATACTTCCCAAACCTGGAAATAGATATATATACAGAGCTGTGACGTGCTCCAGAGCTGGTGGCCCCAGCCCTGCAGCAGCAGCTGGGGGCTGTCCTGCAGCTGTCTGTCCTTACCAACCCAACACCTTGGTGCTGGGGGGTGGCACTTTGCTGCAGCCCTGCTCCCTGCCCACAGCTGTGCCCATGTGTGGTGCATTGCCAGGTGCAGAGCACAGGTTTGTACTCCCCACTCTGGCCCCCTCCCCTCTGTTCCAGGCTTTGCTCTTCATCCCATTGCTCCCATGTAAGAGCTCGCTGCCCTGCTTTGGTATTTCTTTCCATGCCAGCTTTTTCACTGTGTCCTTCTCTATTAGTCACAGGAATTAGGGAAGACAGTTGGTATTTCATCATTAGATGTATCACATCCAATAAATTGATCATTATTCTCCGATGATTAGCAGCTCAGTTTCCATCAGTTTGGAGCAGTTCTGCTCTTTTTTTTCCCCCTGCCTTCAAGCAGCAGCACGCCTTCTCCTAGGATCTGTTCTAATCAAAGGATCAGAGCTCTGGAAATGTCCTTTGCGCACGTGGGAAGGCTGTTCTCCCTCTCACAGTAAGCGACTTTGAAGCACTGCATGCAGCCCTGCACCGTGGCAGTGCCTGACCTGCTTTCATTGCAGCCGCCTGCATCTGCCCCCACTCCTCCGCTGGAGCCTCCAGAGCTCTCCATGGGGTCAGTTCCTTCCCTTTGCCCTAGCTGCTGGTTACAACACGGCGGTGCTCTCCGTTTTGGGGAGTTTTCAGCCATTCTGAGCTATTTAGGAGCGTTACTCGTGTTTCCAACTTGGGAAAAGCCTCAGGGCGTGAGGACGTACGGCCCAGCACAAAGCAGGGGCTGTGTTTGGGTCGGGAGGTGCTGGGGGATGCAGCCAGCCCCGGCCCCGAGCTGCTGGAGAGCTCAGGGGAAGCCATTTCGGGCGGCATCTGCGCATCGCTGCGTGTCTGTGCGTTCTGGAGTGCCATCTGCTGGCACCCGGCCCACCGAGGTGCCCCCAGAGCAGCTCCAGAGCCCCTTTATGGGGAGCTGCAGACCTCGCTTCGTCTGAAAACCGGCTTGAATGGGGAGTGCAGGCAGCCCACGTGCCCTCCCCGGCTCTCCATGGGAGCAGCTTTGGCACCCCCACTTGTGCGTGGCTCCTTGGTGTGGGGCGGTGCAGTTACCATCTCGCATCCATCAGCTCTAAAGCTCCAATGATCCAACTGGAGCTCATTCCGAGTGAACACACAAATTCAATTTAGGATCCCATTCCCATCTGGCTGTGGAATGAAGCCTGCTTCACCAAGGGTTCTGAAATCTGATTGTGCGTCACTGTGCCCGGAGGCATCCCGATGCTGTGGGGTTCTCCCAGCAAAGACCATGGAGGCTGTGTGCTCTCCCAGGAAGGAGTGCTCAGACCTCCCCATGTAGCGTGGGGCTTGCAGATCCCCCAGCACCAGCTGCAGAACACCTGGAGAAACTGGAGCAGGGCCACAGGAAGGGAAGGGCCGGGCTGGGGGATGGCTCACCAGGGAGTGCTGGGTCCTCTGTCATCTCGGTCCTTAAATGTTGCATTGCAAACTCACATTTCCCAGCCAAAAACGCCTTTTGCACCAGCGCTCCCTCATTTTGCACGGTTACAAATCAGTGGAATGGGACATTCCTGATCGTTTCTGAACATCTGCTTTGAAAATGGGGAGATTTATCAAGTCTGACCTTCCCCGTGTGCACTTTTGCTTTGACGAAGGAACAGATTCCAATGAAAACCCACAGGGCTGCTCTGAAAACCATTCCCTATCCTCAACCAAGCTCTGGTGTGCTCTCTCCTCCCAGTGTTACTGGTTTGCACTGGTGATTGGCTGGGTAAGAAATGGGTTTGATGATGCTGTACTGTTGGCACTGCTGGCACTGGTTTTGGGGAGGAGAAGTCCATGGTCCCACCAGCCCCACTTGTCCCACAGAGCAGGGAGGATCTTGCCCAATGTGGATGAGGTGGGATGGTGGCACAGATACTGACAGAACCATGGATCTTGTTACCATGGCAATCAGCACAGCCCTCAAATGATGGCATGTCACTGGGCGGGCAAGGGGACATCCCAGCACCCATCCCATGAGCCAAGTTCTGGCCCACACCACACATCTGGGGGCTGGTGGACTGGGCTAATTGAATGTTTCTGCCTCCACATCTCCCTTCCCAGCAAATAAAACCAGAGTGAGATAAAAATCTATGGTGCTTAAAGGGGACGCTGCCAAGTACATTTTTATCAGCTTTCATTTGCATTTTGCTCTCATTTTGCTGGCAGCACTGTCTGGGAACAGCGTTCCCCCCCTGGCTGAGTACTGCCCAGCTTCAGCTGGCAGCCCCCTCCCTCCAGCACGCCCCATGCACACCCAGCACCCAGCTCATGGAGCCTGTTGGTGCAAACCCCAACGGGGAGTTTGCAAACCCCAGCCAGAGCTTTCTTTGCCCCATGAAACCCCTCACGGCCGCTTTTGGCTGTGCTGGGCAGAGCTGAGGGCTCGCTGTGCTCCTCTCCCTGGGATGCAGCACTGCTGCAGGTGGGAGTGCCACAGGTGGGGGTGCCACAGGGAAAAGAAAACGCCGTTTGTCCCGCTCTCGTGAACATTACGGCGTGTCTGGAGCTTTAATTTATACCCCGGCTCCCGGAATTAACAGCTGGAAAGAGAATATTAGCTTTTGGTTAAAAGCCGCGGATTTCAGCCTGAGACATCCTCGCTACTCCGCCCCATCAATCCTGGCAGAATTACAGCCCCCAGAGCCGCAAACCCCGGCGCTGCGCTCCCGCTGGGGGTCCTCATCGGGATGAACCAACGCAGCTCCAGGAAGGTCCTCCTCGACTCCTGAAATCCCTGCAACCTCTCTCCCTGCACCGTTTGCCTCCTGTCCTCCCCGGGCCGAGCCGCAGGGACCAACCCCATATCATCTCAGCCCTTGTCCCTATTTGATGCCCACGTCCCCGCCGGGCGATGTCCCCGCAGCCGCGGAGCGCTGGTGCCATCTCCCGGCACCGCGGGTCCCGGCTGGGTGGGCACGGCACTGCAGCCTCTCCGTGTCTCAGCAGGGTTTGCTCGTTTCTCTCCCCGTGCAGGAGCTGCCGAGCGGCCAAACCCCAGCAGCAGCGGTGAATGCGCTCGCTGCTGCCAGCACCGGATGGGACAGCCCAGCCAAGGGCTGCGCGCTCCAGGCAGACCCTGCGGATACCGAGGTCAGGCTGGGGGGCTCTGTCTGCCTGGTGGAGCTGTGGGTGTCCCTGTTCGTTGCAAGGGGTGGCCTTGTAGTGTCCATTCCAACTCCATTCTAGCTCCCTGAGCAGGTAATGGAGATGACCCGGATCGCGTCCTCTTCTCCATCCGTCCCAAAGGATGATCACAAGAAGGACAGAGTGAACGTGAAGCGAGGCACAGCTCCTTGCAGCCCTGGAGATGAAGAGCAGGAAGGGGAATACTTGGCAAAATTGAATCTGTACAAATCAGCAAGTCTGGATAATATGTAACCCACAGACTAAATAGAATTAGCTAATGAACTTAGCGAGCCCCTGACGATTATTCATAAAAAGTCAGTGAGAGAATGGCACATCCTGGGTTTATTTAATGTCTTTATTAATGATCTGAAAGCAAGAGTAAACAACACATTAATTACGGCTGCGGATGACTTGGAGCTGCAAGGTGTTGCAGATGCTGGCAAAGTGGCACCGCGGGCCCTAATGAGGTTGGAAGTAATGCAGTGGGGAGCGAGCTGAGCATCATCCATCAGCAGGATGCATCCCAGGGGAGTGGGACCTGAGACACCAATGGGAGGGAGTGGGGAGGTGTGAGCTTAGTGGGGTCTCAGCAGGAAGCCTGGAGTTAGGAGGATTGAGAGAGGAGTCCAGCGAGTGGGGCAAGCGTTGTACGTGGCCTCAATGGGGACACTGTAACCCAAAGGAGAACCACTGGCTTGGCACCCCAAGGCTCCAGAATGGGGGAGCAAAGCCTTTGCTCAGAGCCATTGTGCTCAGTGTCCGAGCACTGCCTGGCACTCCCTGTCCTGCTGCAGGCTCTTGGCAGCCCCTTCCATGGGCGGCAGCACCCAAAGGTGCCCGCTCGGCCCCACAGCCCCAGGGCGGGCACTTCTGTTCTACCCTCACACCGCCCCGGTAGGAACAAGGGCGCTTTGAGAGCAGGGTGGGCCACGGAGCGGGAGGCCTCTAGCCCTTTAAGAGGGGAAATTTGTAATCCGAGCGAATTCCTCCTTTCTGACAGGCGGGAGAGCCGCCGGTCCCTCCCTCGCTGCACTTTATTAAATATAGTAGTGGAGCCGCCGTCGGCTGGGAGCGGGCGCGGGCGGAGAGCTCCGGCCAGGAGCACCATGGCACCCCGAGGTGGTCCCCACGCACTGCTGCTGCTGCTGCTGGTGGTCCACCGGCCCCCTGCCTTCCATGCGGGACCCTCAGCTGCAGGTAAGCCCCATCCCAACACCCGCTGTGGAACTCTGTGCTCTGGAAGCAACAGGGCTAGCATGGGAGGGCACCCAGTGCGGGTGGCATGAGCACACTTGGGTGCCCAAGGAGCTGCCTGCTTTGGGCAGGGTGCTTGCGGCTGTCCTGCGTCCTGCTGGAGGCTTTACAGGGCAGCGGGTGGGATGGGCACACATGGGATGCTGTGCAGGGCTGAGCAGGTGGCATCCCAGGGCATGCTCCTCTCCCTCCGGGCTTGTTCCTTCTTTCCTCCATGCACCAAAATATCACAGCGCCTGGCAAGCGAAGTGGAAAATTTTCCTTTGTCGATGAACAGAGTGCTCTTCTTCCCTCCAGCACTGACCTTTGGGTCCCAGACAGCACTCCCACCTCATGTGTGGGATCAGTGCTGTGCTGTCCAGCACCTCCAAAGGTGCAAATGTTGCCCCACTGCATCCCAGAGTCTATGAATGGCTGCTGCCAGGTTTGGGCCGGGAGGAGGCTTCCATGGGCACAGCACAGCCTGCAGAATGCCCCCAGAGTGCTAACCAAGGGCAGGGCGCAGCGGTGGGATAGGAGGACAGCACAGACCTCGGGACTGGGAGGGAAAGAGGTTTTGCACTGATTTCCCACTGTGCCCAGCCCAAAACGGGCAGCGTGTGTGCAGCAGGCATGTATTGCAAAGGGCAAAGTGCCCCGTGTTCCCATCAGCGTTGTCACCCTGCCGTGACTACGGGGACATCCCATCCTGTGCCCACCAGTGGCACCCCAGCGCTGCTCGGAGACCCAAGCTCTCCTTGTTCTGAACCTCCTGTACCGAAGGCCCCACATGTTCTGAGGTCAGCGCTTGGAGCAGCTGGAAAAGTTTCCAGCTGATGGGAAAGAGCAGGAAAAAGTCTGACGGGGGGAATGCAAACCGGTGTCGTGGGAATGAGGAGGAAAATTCTCCTCTTATATTTAGCAACAGAGGGCTGCAGGCAGATATATAATAAGCACATTCCTCGAGAATCACAACTTGGGGTTAAGCTCAGCCCCGAGGAGCAAACATTAGGGTGCGGGCAGCGCGGGAATGCAGCTCTCTGGGTGCTGGGTGGGGATGTGTGCCTAAACTGGGCTGTGGGCACGGCCATGGGTACAGCTGGGCACAGCTATGGGCACGGTGATGGGCACAGCCAGGCATAGGGATGGGCACAGCTATGGGCACAGCCACGGGCACTGCCATTGACATGGCTAAGGGCACAGCCATAGGTGCAGCCATGGGTGCAGCCATGGGCATGGCCACGGGCACAGCCTGGGCATGACCATGGGCACAGCCACGATTACAGCTGTGAGCACAGCTTTGGGCACAGCCATGGGCATGGCCATGGGTGCTTCACCTGAGGAGGCTGTCAAAGGAACAAAGCTTTCTGTTGGCACGCAGCAGATGGGGAAAATGGCCTCAGATAGGGCGCTCACTGCCCCTCTGCTTTTGGGCAGGTGGATATTGGGCTGTGCCTCTGCTCTTTGAGCTCTACCCACAGCCCTGTGACAAAGCCATGTGTCCCACTCTTGGCCCAGCTCATGGCGTGCCCAACGGTCGCTCCTGGCAGACGGACAGACAGGCAGACAGACAGAAAGCATGCCAGGGAAAGAGAGTGCTGCTAAAAATGGATGGCAGCACAGAATGGCACGGCGGAACCGCCCGGTGGCATGGCAGCAGTGCCATCACGTGCTGCGAGCCAAGGGGGATGAAGGCAACCTTCATCCATCAGCACGCCCCATGTTGTGACTCACAGCTATTAAAGGAGCCTTTATGGGCCGTGAGTCAGTGCAGGACGGGAGCATCCCGGGCTGCTTTTTGCCCAAACCTTATTTTTCTGAGGGTTGTTTTCCTCTCTTACTCACACTGCCATGCACACCTCCTGTGGGCAGCCAGGGGAAACCGCATGGGCACCGCTGGCTGTTTGGGGCACTTCCACCCATTTTGCTGCATCCCCTCCCTTCGGCCAGGAGTGCCCTATGGGGTGATATCCCCATCCGCCTGCTTTCCTCCCATGCAGGGACCTCTGGGAGCGGGGTCGCTTCCTCTGGGCCATGGGGCCGAGGTGGCTGTGATGCCTCCCAGGGGGGGGAGCCCAGCTGCCCCACAAGGCACCCAGCTATAAATAGAGGCAGGCGCGCCGTTATTTTCTCTATAAACACAACTCCTCGGCTGCTTTCTCATAGATGGGAAAGGCGTGGGGCTGAGAAACCCCAGGCCGGGAGGGGAGGGGGCCCCTGGCTGCATGGGAACGGAGCGAGGAGGGCTTCCAGCATCTCCCCCCATGCTCGCTGTTGCCGTGCAGCTCTCGCAGCCCGCCTCTGGCTGATGCATCCCATCTTTCTGGCGCTTCAAAGGCGCTCCGTCCCACGCCAGACTGGGACGCGGCTGCCGGGCAGCCCTCCAGCTCAGTGCTGTTTGTTTGCATCGCTCCGGTAACACGGCCGGGCGGGGGGCACGGGACGCCCCACGAGTGGCTGTGAGGGATGGGGGCACGATGGATCCCACGTCCACGGGCGGGCAGCGGGAGCACAGAGCTGGCTGCAGTGCCACGGGCAGGGTGGGGCCGGGAGAGCTGGCAGCCGTGGGGGGAGAAAAGGGGGGAGAGAACAAAATCCGCCTTGGGATGGTTTGGAAACCACGTCCTCTGGGGCTGATACAATATTTCCAGGCCAACTTCTGCTGGCAGAGGGGCTGCCGCGAGCCTGAGTCACGCTGCAGGGCCATCACAAAGCCCCATTTACCGACGCTTCCCCCAAACGCTCCTGCTTTCTTCCCCCCCCTCCTCCTTCCGCTTCCAGCCAGCCCTGAACTCCATGCATCCCTCAGATCCGTCAGCACATGGCATTATGTGCCCTGAGCCGCCCCCAGCCTGCACCCCTCGGGGGGAGAGCGGCCCCGTCCTGTGCATGGGTACACAGACACACGGACATATGGACACATGGATATAGGGACACATGGACACACAGACATA
This sequence comes from Phasianus colchicus, assembly GCF_987193195.1. Lineage (NCBI taxonomy): Eukaryota > Metazoa > Chordata > Aves > Galliformes > Phasianidae > Phasianus > Phasianus colchicus. Next base: position 3,005,345 of record NC_143447.1, on the reverse strand, counting down.
GGGACACAGGGACATGCAAACACAGGAAGACATGAATACATGAATATAGGGACACGTGGACATAGGGACACAAGGACATAGGGACACATGGACATAAGGACACAGGGATACATGGACACAGGGACACGCGAACGTTGGGACAGATGGACACAGGGGCTAAGGGACACATGGACACAGGAAGACATGAATACATGAACATAGGGATACAAGGACATAGGGACACATGGACATAAGGACACAGGGACATAGGGACACGTGGACATAGGGATATAGGGACACAGGGTCACACACATAGGGACATAGGGACGTGAAAGCACAGGAAGAAATGGACACATGAGCATAGGGACACGTGGATTTAGGGACACGTGAGTATAGGGACATATGGGCATATGGACACGTGGACATAAGGACCCATGGACATAGGGACAGGTGGACATAAGGATCCATGGTCATGTGGGCATGTGGAGATAGGGACACAAGGACAAAGGACACAGGGACACATGGACATATGGACATAGGGACACATGGATATAGGGACACACAGATATAGGGACACACAGACACATGGACATAGGGGCACAAGAGCACATGGACACAGGAAGACATGGTCACATGGACATAGACATGGATGTATGGACACACAGACATGGGCACGCACAGACATATGGACACCTGGGCACATGGACACGCAGACACGTAGACAGATGGACACACAGACACAGGGACACCTGGATATGTGGACACACAGACACATGGAAACAAGGACATAGGGACAAGAGGACAAAGGGATGCACAGATGCATGGACACAAGGGCACACAGACACAAAGACACAGGGATATACAGACACAGGGACGCACAGACACAAAGACACATGGACAGACAGATAGATATAGGGCCACATGGCCACAGGGACATAGGAATACAGGGACACACTGACACACACAAACAGGCACACGGACACAGGAACCAACAGATAAACAGACGCAAGGACACACGGACACATGGACACGCAGATACATGGATGCATGCCTGCAGGCGTGACACAAGCCCACGGGATGTGTGTTGCCAGATGCATGAACTGCTGAGGCTGCACACCCTGACCCTTTGGGGGTCCCATCCAGCTGTGCCCAGATGCCAGCATCGTTCATCCTGGCCACACCAGCAGCCCTCGGGCTGCACGGATCACGGCAGAACAGCACTGGGGAAGCAGAGGCCAAGCTTCTGGCCCCGTATCACTGCAAAGCACTGCGGGGTTGGATGCAGGCAGCCCCCCTCCAGCTGTGCAGGAGCGGGGCCATGGCTCTGCCTGACCCTGCAGTCTGTGGGCTGCAGAACGGCATTTTTGTGTGGGAGCCAGGGCAGGAGCGCGGGGACGCAGCTGGGAAGGAACGAAGGCGGGCGGAGGTAGAGGCGGATGCTGGGGGCGAGCGGGACGTGCAGGGGAGAGCTCAGAGCCCTTCCAAGGGATAATCTCATAGCCAACATCGGGGGTGGTGCAGCCCCCCCAGAGCGGCAGCGTTATCAGCGTTGGCTCCGCAGCCCTCCCTGCATCAGTGCTTTCCAGCAATCCCTGTTGTGCCTGAAAAGCATCAGAGTGGGGAGCAGCACACGTGACCCTATTGTGAGGTGAGGGAGCAGTGCTCACAACCCAAAGACAGAGCCAGGAGAGGGGAGAAAGAGGAGAAGTCCTCCTTCATGGCAGCAGCCATCCTGCAGCAGGCAGCTGCCATCACAGTGATGGGGATGGCACCCCAAAGCTCCAGCACTGCAGATATCCCCGTTGGGGTCAGATGCTCGAGGCTGGCCCCGTGCCACTCATTTCCATGGCACCAGGATTGGAGCCTGGAGGGGCCCCACACCCCACGCTCCCAGCGGAGCTGTGTTTGCCTTCGCCTGCCTCGCAGGCTGCTGGTTTCCTTCCCCAGCCATAAATAAAACCGCGCCGTAAATCGGAGGGAATGCACAGCATAAAGGAGCCTTTCTCCTCACTCCCTGAGGGCTGTGGGGTGGGCAGGGACCGCTTCCTCCTGCCGGCTGCCCACGGCCCCATCCCACAGCCCCATGTGCCACCCGACTCAGCGGGGCCACCCATGGCAGAGCAGGAGGGATGGGAGCACACTACCTTATAAAGTCATCCAGCCCCAAGGCTGACGCTGCAGAGGAGGAATGCACCGGGCCGGACACCGTGCACACAGGGCTGCTTGTTTGGGGCAACAAGGAGCCCTCACTCCCCACCTGGTGTCCCACCCTAAAACCCAGCGGGGCCGGCAGGAAGGGCTGCACACAGAGCCCCTTTCAGGTGCTGGGGTGCAGCAAAAGGGCCGCTTTAACACATTCCATCCCCTCCTTGCACACACATGGCCGGCCTCAATGAAGCCTTGTTGAGCAGCCAAGGGCAGTTGCACTCCCTTTTTTCCATGCCCAACATCCTTCCCACGGAGGGGACCATTGGGACACAGGATCCCCACGCCCCCCGGGAATGACGCAGCTCCCTGCAAACTCTGCCCCGAGCACCAGCAAAAAGCCCCAGGGAAAGGGACAGGGCAGGGAACCTGGCCAAGCATCCCATAGCCAGCGCGTGGCCGGCAGTTGGGGCGGGTGCCCAGTGAGCACAGAGCCTTTGCTTGTTCACCCAGCCCCACGAGAGCAGCGCGCGCCCGGGGTTTGCTCAGAGCACGGCTTTTGGCTTTCCTCCTTGTTATTTTCAATGCAAAAAAAAAAAAAAAAAAAAAAGGAAAGAACGAAAGAAAGAAAAAGACAGTGCAGCCTATAATCTGCTGGCTGGCTGCTTGGAAAGTGTGACGGGGCCCTGCTCGCCTCCACGCGCTTTTGCTACAGGACAGAGCAAGCTGGGAACAGGGGTTGCTCCAGTGGGGTCCCCCGCTGGGGATGAGGTGGTTCATTTGTAGGCCTCAGCCTTTTGCTGTAAGCCTCCCAGCTTGCTGCACAGCAGAGCTGGGTGCCCAGCTGGAAACCACATTGGTTGGGATGGGGGAAGCTGCAAAACTGAAATGCAGCAAATGCTAGGTGGGAGCACATCGGGAAGCAGCACCATGTCCCCGGAGCCCAGACATAATGCCCACATGTGTGCCTGCACAGGGATGGGGGTGAAAAGGGAGAGGGAAAAGCCTTTTTGCAAAGCACTGCATGCAACGTGATGCTGGTTCTGCAGCGGTGGGTCAGAGGAGGACAGCCCATAACGGCCCTGCTGGGGCTCCTGTGATTCACTGGCTTGGGCCAGAGGAAGAAGGAGCCAAAGCGGCTCATGCCAACGGCATGCACAGGGACCAGGAAATGAGCAGGCTTGAGTAAGACGTGCTGGCAGCCCCGAGCCTGAGGCTCGCTGTTAGTAGTGCTGGGTGTTCCCCTGCTGCCACCTCTCCCCTGCACAGCACGGCTGGGCAATGCTGCTCTCCCAGACCCTGAACCAAACCGGGGCCAATGGTTGGAAGTGGTGTTTGGAGGCGTCTGGGCAGGGAGGTGCGCATGTCTCCAAAGAGCGCAGGCTGGGGCTGCCCCTCAGGGAGCAGCTATAGAGTCTAAATAGCTTTTAGGGCTAGCGTGTCCTGCTGCAGGCCCAGAGCTGAGCCATTGGGATGCACCAATGTATGCTCTGCGTGCAGGCACAGCACACACACGTGCCCTCAGCCCACAGGCACACCTAGCTGCTGTGCAGTGCAGCTGCACCGTGGTCCCCTCGCCTTCTGCACACCCCCGTGACACATCACACTGCTGCATGCCATTGTGCTGAGCCCACCATTCTCACAGCTACAGGCCCCGAGCCACTTCCAGCAGCAGCTCCTGCGACCACATATGGATGGCACAAGCGTGCTGAGCAATCCAGCAGGGGAAATTTAGCACCGCGGTGCGAAATACATAGAGGGTTGGCACCGGGGAACCTGGGCAGGACACGGCCACCACTCCATGAGGACGCGGGGGTGGCAGGGTCACAGAAGACAGAGGGATGAGAACGGAGGCTGGAGGCTGCAGCCTTCGGGCCCCATCGTGTGGCCGCCGGCAGAGGATGCAGCTCCCAAAAAGGCGCAGCCCAGCGACGGGAGGGCTGCTGGAAGGGGTCTCCCGTTCATACACAGGGCTGGGAGGGTCCCTCCAGGGATCCTTCCCCCGCCTGACCTTCTCCTTCCCCTTCCCAGTCTCGTTCTTCGGGGACAGCTTCGTGGAGATGCCGCTGGCGGACGCCTCACGGACGGTGCGGCTGCGGCTCCAGCTGTACACCGGGCAGGGCAGCGGGCTGCTCTTCCTGGCCGCCGGGCAGCCCGACCACCTCCTGCTGCAGCTGCGAGCCGGCACCCTGCAGGTCAGCACCGTGGGCCGCGCACCCGCTGCGTGGGGAGGTGCGGGAGGGTAGGAAGGGGAATGGATGAGCAGAGGGCGCTGGAGAAATGGAAGGTTCCACTAGCGGCCGCTCCCAGCCCACCGCAGACCAAGTGCAGCCGGGGCGTGGGAAGGGACGAGGACAGAAGAACAATTTCCTCTTGTGGTTACGGTGCTGGCATCCACCAGAGGAAATGAGCAGGGAGCGTCCACGAACCACATCTGAGGCCAGGCAGGGAGTGAGCAAGCAGCTGACCATGTGTCTCGGGGGCCCCCTGGCCAACCCTCTATTAGAGAGGCTCCAGGATGCTGCTTGTGGGGATGTACCCTCCCACCCCCACCCCCGCTATTTCTATATTATATATAGAATGCATATAAACCTGTTATTTCCACTGCCAGGCTGATGGGGGCTGGAAGCAGCCCAAGCAGTGTGGAAGGGTTAGATGGGGCTGGAAAGTGGAGTCGGCACGTGGCAGAGCTCCTGCATGGGGAGAAAAGGGATGGGGAATGGACCCATGAATTGGGTGAATGCCTCTGACACTGCAGAGGTATGCAGAGGTGAATGGAGGGACTGGGACACTTTAACCCTCAGTGATGTGTCCTCACACCGTGCTTGAGCTGAGTCCTGACCCCTGTTTGTCTCCTTCCCCACAGGCCAGGCTGCGGCTGGGCTCAGAAGAGGTGACGCTGCAGTCCCCGGCAGAGCTGCAGCTGGACAACCTGGCTCTGCATGATGTGGAGCTGCTGCTGGAGGATGGCAGGATGACACTGACCATCGATGGCCTCTTCAACAGCTCCGTGGACATCGCGGGGCCCATGCGGGAGCTGGACATCCAGCACGGCCTCTATGCAGGCGGGACAGGCAGCCTCAACCTGCCATACCTCGCTGGGGTCAGCCCGCCCTTCAGGGGCTGCCTCCACACTGTGACATTCAATGGTCTGGATGTCCTCTCCCCGCTGTCCTCTGACAGCAGCTCCAAGGTCTTCCACCAGGTGCAGGAAGGCTGCAGCGCGCAGTTCTCTGCAGAGCCCGAGGAGCCCATTGGATTCCTGGGGCCGCAGTCCTACATTGCCTTCCCCACATGGGAGGCGAGAGAGGAGGGGACCATCGAGTTTGTGATCACGACGAGCATCACCCAGGCACCCCTCATCTACCACGCAGGGCTGGAGAACGACTTCTTCTACCTGGAGATCTCCAACGGGCGCCTGAGAGGGTTTGTTGAGAAGGGCAATGGTGTCATTGTCCTGCACAACAACATCTTCATCAGCGACGAGCAGCAGCATTACGTCAAGGTCTACACCGACACCCACAAGCTGGAGATCCTGATTGACTACTATGCCTCATCCACATCCAACCGGGGCATCAACAGCCGCCTGGACCTCCAGGGAAACCTCTTCATTGGAGGCTTGAATGACAAAGCCTTGCAAAGGCTTAGGGCGCACCACCTTGCTTTCACATCAGTGTGGACCTCGACCAACACCTCATTTGTTGGCTGCATGGAGGACCTGCGCATAAACCAGCAGCGGAGGAGCCTGCAGGACGCCGTAGTGACAAGGGATGTCACAGTTGGCTGTGGAAGGCAGGAGCACTACTGGGACTATGAGGAAGCTTATGAGCAGGATGAGGCACCCACTTCACCCCCGCCTGATGCCTGGCACGGAACTCTGGGCCTGGCAGAACCGTGCCAGCCAGATGGCAGCTTCCCACCTGCCTTCGCCAATGTCAGCCGGCTGCTGCATGTCAGCCCCCTCATCGTCTCCGAAGGGGGCATGGCCTTTGTGGAATGGAAACACGCACAGCCCACGGTGGACTTGGGCCTTGCAGGCATCCGGCAGTCCCAAATCCTCTTCAGCATCACCAGTGACCCAAGGCATGGTGAGCTGGAGCTGGACATCCCCGGCTCCCGGAGCAGAAAGAAGTTCACCTTGTTGGATATCGTGAACCGCAAAGTCAGGTACATCCATGACGGCTCTGAGGGCCCCATGGACCAGCTGATGCTGGAGGTGACAGTGACTGCCCAGCAAGGGATCCCTGAGTGCCTGCGGCAGGGGCAGACCTACCTGCTCCCCATCATGGTCAACCCTATCAACGATGCCCCGCAGGTGATCTTTCCCCACGGGAACCATATAACAATCCTGAAGCACACACGGAAGCACCTGACCATGGACATCCTGCAGGCTCTGGATGACGACACATCCTGCGACGACCTTGAGTTCCAGCTGCACGGCAGGCAGCAGGACGAGGGCTATGTGGAATACGACTTCCACCCTGGGGTGCCCATCGAGGAGTTCTCCTGCAGGGACCTGGAAGCAGGCAACGTGGTCTACGTGCACCAGAGCGGAACAGACTTACAGCTCACTTTCCAGGTGAATGATGGCACAGTGCCGAGCCCCATCGCCACCCTGAGGATCCTCGCAATAGAGCCCAACATCCGCTTGCACAACAACACCGGGCTCACCATCTCCCAAGGAGGAGCTGCGCGCATCACCACGGCCAACCTGTCCGTGGAGACAAATGCTGTGAAGCAGCGAGTTGCCATCCTGTACAGCCTCATAGAGCCCCTCAGGTACGGTGAGATCCAGAAACAAGGGAGCATAGGAGGGGAATGGAAAAAAGTTGAGTCCTTCCACCAGCAAGACCTGGAGCAAGGGCGTATCCAGTATTTCAGCACAGATCCAGAGCACCGGCAGGAAGATGTCACAGAGAAGCTAAGATTCAGTGTCCAGGTGGGACAGAAGGTCTTGCCAAACAATACCTTTACCATAAGTATTAAAAGAGCCACCATTAAGATGAAGACCTTGGTCCCCCTCCAGATGAAGAACAAGCGGCACAAAAACATCACCAGTAGGGAGCTGGAGGCAATGCTGGAAGACCTAAACTCTGCCCCCGTCCCCTTCCACTATGAGATCATCCAGGCTCCCAAGAAGGGGAACCTGGAGCTCCTCGGCAACAGGCTGACTGAAGGCTTTAGGTTTACTCAGGATGATCTACAAAGAAATCACTTGAGCTACAGCGCAACCATCAGGAACGCTCAGCAGGCTGAGGACAGTTTCCAGTTCCGTGTCCATGCCGGCAAGGAGCACTCCCCTGTGTACACCTACACCATTGGCATCGGTGGGGACCCCAACGCACCCGACCTGACCAATGTCCTCCTGACCGTGCCTGAGGGCGGGCAGGCTGTCATCTCCAAGGACCACCTCTTCGTGCAGAGCCTGAACAGCATGGACTACATCTACGAAGTGATTGAGGGGCCGGCACATGGCAGGCTGGCTTGGGCTACATCCCTTGGCTGGCCCTCTGGCGAGGAAATCACGGAGTTCACCAACGATGACATCCTCCACCGTCGGCTGCTCTACCAGCATGATGACTCTGAGACCCTGGAAGATGATATCCCTTTTGTGGCCATCAGGCAGGGCGAGGGCAGCTCTGAGCCTGAGGCAGAGGAGGTGAGAGGTGTTTTCAGGGTCTCGATCCAGCCTATCAATGACCACACTCCTGTCCAGGTGGTGAACAAGGTCTTCAACGTGGTGCGCAATGGGCAGCACCTGCTGACGACGGACGACATTGCCTTCACTGACAAGGACTCTGGCTTCTCCGACACGCAGCTGGTGCTGGCAAGGAGGGACATTTTGTTTGGCAGCATCGTGTCCGTCGATGACAGAAGCCACCAGCTCTACCGGTTCACCCAGGATGACCTGAGGAAGAAAAAGATTCTCTTTGTCCATTCCGGAGCGGACCGGGGCTGGATCCAGCTGCAGGTCTCTGATGGCCTCCACCAAACCACTGCCCTCCTGGAGGTACAAGCATCAGAGCCCTACATCAGAGTAGTCAACAACACTGGCCTAGCCATCCCCCAGGGGAGCCGAGGGAGCATCGATTCCTCTGTACTCAGCTTGGAGACCAACATGGACATCAGGTCAGATGAAGAGATACGGTTCCTGGTAACGGCCCCGCCGAGGTGGGGGACTGTGCTGCGAGGGGAGCAGCCGGTCATGGCCTTCTCACAGAGAGACCTGCTGGCAGGAGAGATCTCCTACCTCCACAACGGCAGCAGAAATGCCCGGGATGAGTTCCAGTTTACTGTAGAAGCAAACGAGGTGGCAGTAGAGGACACACTGGCCATCACCATCTTCTTGGACACCCACCCCAGCCCCCTGCACATTGTCAATAACAAGGAGATACATGTCTTCCAGGGAGAAGCTGCTGAGATCAAGGAGGAGCACTTGCTGGTTAGTATCATTTCTCTAGTCATTCCTCCCTGGCCACCAAACCAGGGACCCCACGTAACACCCACCTGTATGGAGAAAGGACTTGTGTCCATCTCTGGCTTTGCCCAGGGGAAGAGATGGGATTCAGGCCCCTGCTAACACTGTGTGTTTCCATGCTCTCAGGTGACCCATGAGGAGATCCCACCCCAGGATATCGTCTACCTGGTGAGCAGCCCCCCGGTATCTGGCTTCCTGGTGATGGTTCAACACGGCCAGGACTCAGATGAGCCACCCAGCCTGGACCCCATCCAGTCCTTCACCCAGGAGGACATCAACAGCGGCCAAGTGCTCTACCTGCACTCCAAGCCAGAGGAGGAGCAGGACCGGTTTGTCGTGGATGTGACGGCTGGGGGAGCAGACCCACTGGTGGGGGTGGCTGTCAGCCTGGTTGTGCTCCCTGCCACCATCCCCCTGGACATCCACAACATCACAGTGCCAGGAGGAAGCTCTGCCACCATTTCCACAGCTGTCCTCAATATCCCCAGTGCCTACTTCGCGGCCCTTGACATGGAGTTCAGGGTGCTCCAGCCTCCCCGCTTTGGCACCATCCTGAACAGCCAGCGGCCCCAGGATGGGGGGTTGCACAGCTTCACCTGGAGCGAGGTATGGATTGCCCAGGGGGTGGGCTGAACTCCTGCCCTGGTGCCATCAGGAGGCTGGGGAGGGAGGTTGGGCTCTTCCTCTTCCCTTTCTCTTCCTCTTCTCCTTCTCTTTCTCTTCCTCTTTCACTTCCTCTTCTTCATATCTTCCTCTTTTTCTCCTCTTTCTCTTCCTCTTCCTCTTTTCTTTGTCTTCCTCTTCTCTTCTGTTTCTCTCTCTCTCTTCCTCTTTCTATTTCTTTCCTCTTCATCTTCCTCTTCCTTTTCTTCTCTTCTCATACAGATCTGCCCATAGGAGGGGCTTGGAGTGGCCAGGTCCATGTCTGGCATGGTAGGGGTCCAGCCCAAGACCTGAGATGGGTTTGGATGGCCCTGGAGTAGGGATGCCCCAGATCTACTGATGGACACCCAGCTCCTGCATCCTCCCATAGAATCATAGAATCATTACGGTTGGAAACGATGATTAAGAACACCAACTTCAACCCACCCCCACCATGCTCACTGACCATGTCCCTCAGTGCCACATCTCCACAGCTCTTGAACACCCCCAGGGACAGTAACTCCACCACCTCCAGGGCAGCCCGTTTCAATACCTCACCACTGCTTTGGAGAAGAAATTTCCCCTAATACCCAACCAGTCATCCTAACACCCAACGCGGTTCCTTCACCCGGCCCCCTCCTGCAGGTGCAGAGCCAGCAGATCCAGTACCGGCAGGACATTCCCCATGCCCAGGCCGACAGCTTCACGCTCGTGGCCAACGCCTCGACCTCCGAGAGGCAGAGCCAACCCGGGACCGTCTTCATCGCCATCCTGCCCCGCAGCACCAGGGGGCCCCGGCTGCGCACCAACGCCGGGCTCCAGGTAATGGGCACGGTGCGGGGGGCGGCTCCTTCGCTGCTCCTCCTCTGCCTCCTCCTCTTCCTCCATCTCCTCCTCCTCCCCTAGCGATGCTGGAGCTGTCCACGAGGTGGGAGCATCGCCCGCTCCAGCCGCTGCCTGCCGTACAGTTTAGGGAATACTTGGGAATAGCACGGCGCTCCTCTCCCCATGCCCCATGTCTCCTAACCCCTGGCCTACCTCACCCACCCCAGCCGCATGCACAGCCAAGGGGCTTTGGGAAGGAGGCTCCGAGCTGCAGAGCTGCCCAGAGGGAGGGGGATGGAATGCCCACCCAAACCTGGAGGTCTCCATCCATAGGCAGCCCCCCCCCGGACACACATCTCTGGCTGTGCACACACTGCTTGCACAGCCCCTCCAGCAAATCGCCTTTGTTGTGCGTTAAGCCCTGATCTGCCCCAGCTGTGCCAAAATCCCCCATAAAATCGCCACTTTGCCTCCTCCTCGCTGGTTTCCAGCCAGCCTGGCACTTAGGGACCCCCTTTCCCTCCAGCCACTACCACACTGCAGAGCTGCCAAAAGGCAGGAAAAGGCCCCAGAACAATTTCAGCAGCACAGCTCCATTCTCGGAGGGTTTGGAGCAGGGAGCACATCCCAGCTGAGCGCAAGGAGGGGCCGGGCATGTGTTTGTGCTCTTGGGAGATGACTTCAGCGGGTAAAGGTCATGGGCCCGGCATGGAAATTGCACACAGCTTCCCTGCTGCACGCACACAGCGCCGGGTGCAGAGTCCGTGTGGGCAGTGCAGGGATCCCAGCTGTAATAACCCGGGGAGGATGTGGGGCACAGCTATATGGGTCAGCCCTGCTCAGTCCAGCTGCATTGTCCCGTTCTGCATCGCTGAAGCTGCACTTCCCGGCCTCGCTCCTTGCTCCCATGGGGGATCTGATGGATCTGATTTCACCGCAGGCACCCACACCCACTCAAGAAATGTGTGGGGAGAGGCCAGCTGGAAAGCACTGTGCTAACCCGATGCTGGGACAGGAATAATCCCGCAGTCTGCGAGGCTGGAGTATGGCAGAGGATTAGCAACGGGGTGCATTGATGCCTCCTGCTTGCCTCTACCCCCTGCATGCTTTGGGCTGAGCCCCGGGCACCGAAAGCCCGTTGCAGTGGGGTGATGCTGCAGATGTGGGGTGGAGACAGTCCTGGGCACTGTGCCCCATGAACGTGCTGGGGAACAGGCGCGGGGTGATGAGGGCTTGGGCAGAGGCCAGGGGATGCGCGCATCACCCAGCAGTGCACAAGGAGCTCTTGTACAGCTGAGATGTGCCTCCCTGTGCAAGGCACGCGGCGCTGCTGGTGTGTCCAGAGGGTCACAGCCTTTCCTGTCCCCCAGCTGCGGGAAGGCACCGCTGCCACCATCGGCCCCCAAACTCTGCGTGCTGAGGATGAGGACAGCCCGGCGGCCGAGGTCACCTTCTCCATCCAGGCTCCAGCCAATGGCAAGGTGGTGCTGCGCTCTGCGCCCGAAACGGCACTGCGGAGCTTCACGCAAGCGCAGATTGACAGCGGCGTTGTCCTCTTTGTGCACCAAGGTACAGCTGTCCCCGTGCTCCGTGCCACTGGGGTGGGCACCATGCCCTGATCCTGGAACAGGGTGGGGTCTGCCCTGTGCCCCAGCTCCGTGCTCTCCGCAGGGCCCCTGGATGGAGGCTTCGCCTTTGACCTGTGGGATGGTGAGAACCTGTCTCCCGGGCACTTCTTCCTCGTCAGGGCGCACAGAGAGGAGCACATCAGCCTGGCCAAGAAGCAGAGCCTCACCCTCTGCCCAGGTGGGTGTGGGGCTCGGGGCAGCGGCACTCAGGAAGCCCAGAGGAGAAAGGCTGATGCTCATCCTGATGTGTTTTCCAGGTGCCCTGCAGCCCATCACCAGCGAGAACCTGCAGGCACTGAGCAGCAGCCCTGCTGGCCCTGCTGCCCTGTACTACAGCATCGAGCAGGCACCGCGCCTGGGGCAGCTGCGCACCGCCCATGGGGGTGAAGTCAGGAACTTCACCCAGGCCCAGGTTGAGCCCAGGCCCAGCTCTCCAACACCCCCACAGCTCGGGGTCCTGCCCTGACAGCCCCCTCCCCCAAGTTTATTTTGACACTAAGCTGAATTCAGTGTGATTTTCTTCCTTCTAGGTGGATGCAGGGATGATTTTCTACCAGCACGAGATGCCACAGAAGCCTTTCTGGCTCACCCAGGATGCCATCCGCTTCCGTGTGGTTGCTCCCACCACCATCTCTGACTCCTTCATCCTACTGGTGCTGATATCATTCGAGGCGAAGTGTCCCCAACGCTCAACTAAGCTATGGAGAAATGCAGGTGAAAAAGGATGGGAGACGAGGAAGGGACAAGCAAAGGACAAATGAGTTCTCCTGAAGTTTGCACAGTCCCCCTGAACGGGGATGAAGTTGTGCAAACTTCAGTAGAGCTTGTTTGTTGGAAAAAAAAGCACTATTGTACAACATGCACGGACACAGATAGTGCACCAACCAATATCTAGCAAATTGCATCCATCCTTTGGCTGCATATAACTCCTTTGAGTGATGTGGTACAGAGCGGTCACAGGCATGGGCTGATAGTTGGACCGGATGATCTTACAACCTTACTGTTCTTTTCAATGATCTTTTCAACCTTAATGATTCTGTGATTCTGCAGTTCCCCTCATCGTCTTGCCAAGCTAACAAATCCCATTCGCCTTCCCCATCGCTTTGCAACTCTTCTGCTCTGACTGAGCTTTGGCTTTCCCTTTTTCCCCAGGTCTCCATCTCATAGAGGCTCAACGGGCAGAGATTGGCACCTCACTGCTGGATGCATCCAACCTCCTGAGCCAGCTCCCGGCCCGTGAGCAGGACGCACACGATGTCATCTTCCTGGTGACGGAGCTGCCGGTGCACGGACAGCTCTGGGTGGCTGATAGGCTGCTGGAGCGCTCACAGCCCTTCTTCCTGCAGTCAGACCTGGCTGCTGGACGCCTGGTGTATGCACACCGTGAGAATGGTGGCACCGAGGACAGATTCCAGTTCAAGGCTTGGCTCCGGCCTCGGGCACAACGCTCCATCCGTCCCCCCCAGGAAGGGCTGCTCATCTCCGAAGCTTTCAACATAACGGTGAGCAGCAGCAGCCAGAAGCCCCTGCAGGTTGTGAAGCGACAAGGAGCACTGCGGGTGCTGCCCAACTCCACCATCACCTTGTCCAGGCAGCACCTGGATGTGGCAGAGCCGCAGGGCTCCCCAGAGAAGCTGGTGTACATCCTGCTGCACAGCCCCCAGGCCGGATACCTGGCCCACGTGCGCAGCCCACAAGTACCCATCAAACGCTTCACACAGGCGGACATCAATGCAGGCCACGTGCTGTTGGTCACTGCAGCCCGTGGGGCTCAGGAGTCCCTGGTGCTGAGCCTGTCTGACGGCCAGCACCCACCTGCCCACGTCTCTCTGGAGGTTGTGGTGCTGCCCATGGGCAGTGCAGAGCCGCTGGAGGTGCCGCAGGAGCTGAATAGGGCCATGCTGTCCCCACGGCACGTGGCTCCGCAGCTCGGGGAGGGCGATGCCCTTTACACCATCACCGCAGAGCCGAGGTTTGGCCAAGTGCAGGTCAACAGAAAGCCAGCACTGGGCTTCTCACAGGCGCAGCTGGAGCGTGGAGAAGTGACCTTCACCTTCACCAAGCTCACCTCGTCTGAGGACAGCTTCCAGTTCCTCACCAGGTCACAAACAATGAACAGCACCGGGGTGGTGAATGTCACCGTCCGTGCCTTGGTGACAGCGCGGCCGGGCAGCGTGTGGCCCAGGGGCACCACAGCCCTGCTGGATACCAGCACGCTGGATGCCAGTGAGCTGGCCAACCGCACCCACAGCATCCCAGTCTTCAGGCTCCGCCAGCCACCCCGCAGCAGCCGCCTCATCAGGAGACCCCGTGCACCAGGACAGCCCGCTGTCCCCATTGAGTCCTTCAGCCAGAGGGAGCTGGAGCAAGGGCTGGTGGGGCTGGAGGTGCTGGACGACGAGGACACAAACCAGCAGCATCCACATAGTGACAGCTTCACCTTTGAACTGGTGGCTGCTGGCGTGCCACCAGCACTGGTGTCTCTGGGGTACATCACTGAGCCCTACAATGCCTCTAAGTCCTACAGTGTCACCCTGCTCCTTGCCCCACCAGCACCATCGTCCCTGGTGCCACAGCTGCAGGGCACGGCACGGAGCAGCCCCAATGCCAGTGAGCCAGGATCTGTGCCCCCACCCACCAGCCCCAGCCCCGGAGAAGGCGGCACCTTCCTAGGCTTCATCGAGGCTAACATGTTCAGCATCATCATCCCCATCTGCCTCATCATCCTCCTGCTGGCCCTCATCCTGCCCCTGCTCTTCTACTTGCACAAGCGCAACAAAACGGGCAAGCACCACGTGCAGGGCTCACCTGCCTCCAAGGCCAAGAACGGGGCTGTACCAGAGCAGGAGACCTTCCGCAAGACGGACCCCAACCAGGGCATCCCTCTAACGACTGTCAATGCCCTGGATGGCAAAGGCACAGCTCCGCCACCGCAGGGTCCCGGTGTGCCAACTGACCCCGAGCTGCTGCAGTACTGCCGGACATCCAACCCTGCCCTGAAAAACAACCAGTACTGGGTGTGAGGGTGCAGGGCGGGGGCACGAGTGGTGGGAGCCCCCCAGAGCGTCACCTCCTCCTTCAGGGGAGCCGGCATCCCGCAGGTGCTGCAGGACCTGGGGGTGGGGGGCTGCCAGCACGGCCACCCAGGACCCCCCCCATCTCCATAGTGCTTTGGGCAGAGGGGCAAGTGGGTGGGGGGGGTGGGCAAAGCAAAACGCCATCAGGGAGCGCTGCCATCGGGTACGCACTGGGGACACCTGAGGTTGGCCAAGGTGCTGGGGGTGCAGGTGGGTGAGAGGGATGAGGACGAGCAGCTTTGCACGACGTCAGGCTCAGGATGGAGCTGCCCAAATCCCCCAGGGCTAGGCGGGCTGCAGTGATGGAGCAGAGGCTTGGAAAAACCCCATGGCCAACGCCAAGGGGATCCAAGGAGCCCCCGCCCACCCGGAGAAGAGAAATGAGCAAAACACATCGTGCTGCCTCCAAACACCCAGAGCAGCCGGGGCTGCACACCAGGCCAGGTGCCCCCAGAGGCACAAAGCTGGAGGGGGGAGCGGGCACGGCTTGGTTTCCCACTGTATGCTCCAGTCTGGTAGGAGTGCATGGAATAAAGTGCCTTTCCCGAGGTGCAGCCGGTTTGCCTGAGCCCTGCCAAGCCGTGAGCTGCAGCGCAGTGTTTGGAGGCGGCGTGCCGAGCCCCGGCCTCTTGCTCAAGTTTTCCCCTAAGCCCTTAAATAGGAATGAGCCGAGGAAAAACTGAGCGCTGCGCTCAGGATGGGACCCAACAACAACACACTGAGTGGCTGCAGCTCCTTCCCACAGGGCTCTCCTGCTCTCTGCGTGCTGCAGCCGGGCTGAGATGCTCCCTCAGCACTCCTCACATCTGGGGTCAAACCCTCCCAAAACAGCACCCCGGAGCTGTGAGCTGTGCTGTTTGCAGCTTTCCTGGCTGTGTTTATGAGCAAGTTTGCCTGCCCTGCCCCGCTGTTGGAGCAGCCCATTGGGTGCCGGGGGGGTCCTGCCCCCACCAAGCCCTGTGCAGGGATGGATGGATAGCAGCTCAGCAGCTTGCAGGGTGGTGCTGCTCCCCAAATCCAGGGCAGCCCTCTGTGCAGAGCGGAGGCGTGCCAGCTCTCCCTCCCTCCTGCATGTCATCGTGGCTCCGTGTTGTGCACGGCTGTGGATCAGCTCTGCAACAGGAGTGGGTGCTGCAGGGCAGGCACTTGCCTCACCCCAAGGGATTCAATGGGAGGAACTCGGCCTACATTCAGGAGCAGGGAAAGCAAGGCGAGTTATTTTGGAGGCTTGTGGTTGCATCCCCTGCACAATATCTGCTCACCAGGGTCAGGAGAGGACAGGCAGCAAGCTGGAGGAGCTGGGTGTGCTTCTGTGAGGCCAAGTCGTGCTGGTGGAAAGTCCCGAGCAGCACTCAGGGCATGCAGCAGGACAAGTGGATGCGGGGATGTGAGGGTGGGAGCCACGAGCCCCATTCCAGGACAGGGACCTGCCCTCCTCTTGCCCCATGTGGGAGCACCGAGAGGGTGCAGGCTCTGCTGCAGCCTGGGTGCAGGGCTGGTTTCCAGGCACTGCTGCACGCAAACAAACACGCGGGCCAGCAGGTTTCCTGCAACGCCCAGCTGGGCTCAGGTTCCTCAGAAGGCTCCAGCAGCTCTCCCCACACACGGGCACGCCGCAAGCCTCACTCCCCAGGCAGGGCTGGCTGCACAAAGCATTCCAACAGCTGTATGGCACGCAGTGACATGCAAGGCAGCTCCGGCCCCATCCCCAGCTCACAGCCAGCAGGCAGCAATGGGGCCTGAGCTCTGTGCAACAACACACCCAGAAACAGCCACACACCTCCACCACGTCCAGCAGGCTCAATGCCCTGCCATGCTCCCAAAATATGTGAGGCACGCAAGGATGACGAGGTGCTGCTGAGCCCCAGCTGGCACGCTGTGCCCCACACGCATCTGCCTGCTGCTGCTCCCTGCACATGGGTGCTCCCGGCACCGTGTGGTGCTGCCAAACCCATCCCTGCCAACCGGCCCGGCGGGTTCCTTGGCCCTGGCAGTGCTGCCAGTGGCACGGGGACATCACCATCTCACCGCCCGCACTGCCAGTGCGTCCTGCTTGGGCTTGGCAAGTGCTGCAGTGTTCTCCTCCAACAGCCTTCAGGCCAGAGAGAGACAGGAATAGGGACCCGGAGCCGTGGGCGTTCTCTGTTGGGTTCTCCTCCCTATTTTGAAGGCTTCTTTGGGGTCTTCCCAAGGTCAAGTTTGTGATCTCCCATCCACAAACCCAGTGATGGTGATGGCAGGGTCTGTCTCTGCACCCACCCAGCCCCACTGTGAACCCACAAAGCCCACAACAGACTCCCCAGCATCTGGATCTCAATGGGGTGAATGGCTTGGGATGGGGACCCCAGTGGTGAATGGCTTGGGATAGAGATCCCAAAAAGAAATGGCATGGGATGAGGGCAGGGGTGGGGATGGGGTGGGGTGTATGTGGAGTGGGATGGAGCAACGGTATGGTGGGCATGAGGTAGAAGAGGGATAGGGTAGGGTGGGATGGGGTGGGATGGGGAGGAGGGAGGAGGGAGTCAAGATAGGAAGTGGATGGGAAAGTATAGGAACAGAGTAGGATTGGGATGAATTTTGATAGGAATGGAATGGGATGAAGCCAAGATAGGATGGGGACAAGGTAGAATAGGGATGAGATGGGACAGGAACGGAGAAGGATGGGATCACGCTGGGATGTGGGCAGGGTGAGATGGGAATGGTGTGGGATGGGGTTGGGGCAGGGTGGAGCCAAGGTAGGATGGGACAGTGTGGGGAAGGACCAGGTTGGGCTGGGGACAGGGTGGGGCAGGATGAGGACAGAGAAGGATGCAGCCAAGGAAGGACGGGGACAGGGAAGTACGGGACCAGGGTAGGCTGCGGATGGGGTGGGATGAGGATGGGGTGACATAGGATAGGATGGGGATAGGACAGCCTGGAGATGGGGTGGGATGAGAATGGGATGCAGGAGGAAGCACATCCCTCCTTGAGGCTGTTATGCTGTCCCTGTGGGGAGGGATGAGGGGGTCAGGGACGGCCGAGCGCAGCGCGCAGCCTTCCCAGCACCGCGGTTATCCCAACGCCGGCCCGCACGCTGGGGCTAATTTTAACCCTGGAGCCTGGCCAGGCCGGCCCGACTTCCCTTGCTGTGATTTATCCCAACCATTTCCCTTCACAAACACAGCCCTCGTGCCAGCCCTGCGTGCTCGCCGCCGGGGATGCTTGGGAGGAATGCCCAGCGCCGTGCCCCCTCCGCAGAGCCCTTCCTGGAGCAGCTCTGCTTCCCAGCAACATCCCAGGGACAGAGCGGGGGGTGAGGGGGGGGAGGTTTCTACTGACGTTTTTTATTGAAAACGCTGTGGGCTGGCTTGGTTTTTTGTTTTTGTTTTTTATATCCCTTTTTCCAGTCAACAGCAGTGCTTGAGAAAAGAGATTTCCGTTGGCCTGCGTCTATTTAAAAACTGGTAAAAACGCTGCAGAAACATTTGCGAAAAATGGAAAATATTGGGGGGAGGAAAAAAAAAAAAAAAAAAACCTCTTCCAAATAAAGATCTTTTTGTGTTTTCTTTCCCATCAGAAAAACTTTCATTGTGCAAAATGTCGACCGCTTGGATTTCTCCTCCCAGTGAGCCGCAGTGCTCCACGAGGACGGGTTTTTGGAAAGCTAAAAACCACAGGGTGGTGCCACGGGCACACATGTCCATCTGTCCTGTGGGAGCACACGTGTCCTCACCACAGTCCTGCAGCCAGGCTGGAGGAAAGCCCAAAGGTATTTGGTCACTAGCGTCATGAGTTCCCACCCGTTCTCAGCCCTCCCAAGCAGAGATGCTCTGTGAGGCCGTGGCTGGAAGCGGTGCGATGCGGGACGGGCGGCAGGCAGGTGTGTTAGAGGTTGTCATACATGCGCAGCGTCTTCTCCAGCTGCTGGCTGACACGCTGGTAGAAGATGATCTGCTGCTTCAGGTAGGACTGCATCATCCTCTTGAAGTCGGCCACGCGCCGCTCGTGGAAGTGGTTCATCTCAGCTTGCAGGGCGAAGCCCACCACGCGGCAGCGCTTGCGAATCCCATCCGCCTCCTCCTGGTCCATCCGGCCCTCGTCGCTCATCCGCTGGCTCTCCTTCACCTTTGCAAAGGCTCCTGGTGAGGCAGGGGAGAGGTGAGAGCCACACCGGCGCCCTACGGAGCAGCGCGTCACCCCGTAGCACCACAGCTCCAGGCTTTGGGGATGGAGCTGAAGCTTTCAGTGGGCTCAGCAGCTGGCAGGCAGTGTGCACAGCCCACATCTCAGCCCGCTGTTCCTGCCTGGGAACTGGAGAAACTTTGCTACATAACACAGCAGGGCTGATAGCGGGATGGAACAGCCATCGTGGGAGACGGAGTGGGACAGGACACTGCTGACTGCAGCATCCCGGAGAACGCCTGAGTTGCAGCTGATGCTCTGACAGCAGTTTTTCCCCTCCTTCAACTGATTTTTATAGCTCAGTTTCGAAAGAATCCCGCCTGGCTCTGGCCCTGCATTCCTCCCTGTCCTCAGCACAGAGGTTGTTTGCCTGCAAACAGGATCCGGCCTCCAGCGGTCGCTGGGAATTCATTCCCTCTCCCTGCCCCTGCCGGCAGTGCTGACCCGAGGTCCGGGAGGAGGAGGAGGAGGAGGAGGAGGAGGAGCCCTGAGGAAGCAAAGGTTGGAGGCCAAATCCTGCCTTCCGCTCTGCCCACGCGGCCTCGCTTCCGGACGGGATCCAGCCCGTAGTGGTAAACAAAGTCAGGAGAGAGTGCAAGGAAGTAGCCAGGGCTGCTCTTTCTCCTCGTGCTCCTTGTGGGGCAATGCAGAGACCCAAAGCCGCCAGCCAACACGGACATCCCCTCCCTGGTGTGGCCTGGGAGGGGTGTGTGGACTTCGGCCCCGCTCCCACACCCAGCCCTGGGTGTGCGTCACACCCGGACAGAAGCACAAGGCTGACCAGCCCTGAGAAAGCGCCCAGCAGAGGCCCTTCCCTTGTCACGGAACACGCTGGGACAGATGGGATGCTCTGGTCCTGGCAGCAGGCTGCTGAGCCCGCTGACCTCTTCTCTAATATGCAAGGATGTACTCGCAAAGAATTTGGCCCTGGTTGTGCTGAGCATGTCCAAAAGCTGATCCTAAACCGGGCAGCCCCAGCAGCACCTCCAGGGCAGGGGTGATCAGGGAACACAGCCACACGCAATGGTCTCCATCCCTACCCCATCCTCACCCCCATCCTCACCCTCAAGCAAGCCCTACCCCATCCATATCTCCATCCCCACGTCCATCACCATCCCCCATCCCCATCACTGCACAGCAGAGAGCTGCGCCCCCATCCCACTCCACACATAGGGCCATGAAGGACCCATAGAGCTGGTCTGGCCTCATCCCCAAGAGAAAAGCAGCCCTCCAGGGGAGTCCCCTTACCTTTCTGAAGGTGGATGATGTCTGGGAAGTTGGAGAGGAGCCCCTGATACAAAGAGAGAGTGTCCAGCATGAGGAAGAGGTCATTCTTGGGCTGCTCTGCAAACATCTCCCCAACAGCCTCGTACGTCTTGCCCGTGTGGGAGATGGCATTGTTGAGAGCATCTAAGCTGTAAGGGGGGTCCATCTGGAAGGAGTAGCTGATGGCTTGGAAGGCATTGCCCAGCTTCTGGAACTCCTTGCGGAACCCCCCCACGTGTTTGCGCACCAGCTCGGAGGCCACGTTGGTCAGCTGCAGGACGCTGTCGTCCATCTTCTTGCTGAAGGCCTTGAAGGCGTCCACGCGGTCCTCCACGTCCTGCAGGTCCTGGTGCTCGGTGGGGATCTGGATGGTGAGCAGGAAGCTGGCGCCCACCATCTCGTCCTTCTCCGCCCGCCTCTTGCCCAGCTTCCACTGCTTCTCATCGCGGCAGCGGAGGAAGTGCTGGAAGCCCTCGTACTGCGACAGGACGGGGTGGCTCGTCATGTGCTCCATCCACAGGATGAGGCGCCGCTTGCGCTTCTCGATGAAGTCCTCCTCGAAGCGCCCGGTGGCCTGCTTCTCGGGCAGGTGGGGCACCGAGATGATGGTGAACTTGTGCAGCAGGCGGTTGTAGAGCCAGTCAAAGTGCTTGTAGCGCCGGTACACGGGCGAGTTGAAGTTGCTGGGGGTCAGCTTGTAGGAGATGTAGCTCTTGATGCCCTTAAATTTGGTCTGCTTGGTGGGATCCTCCACGGAGCAGATGAAGGGGTGCGGGTTGGCTCGCCACTGCGGGCCCTTGGCGCCCATCTCGATGCCGTAAGCCTCGGCGATCTTGGACATGAGGGGCACGTCGCCAAGGATGAAGGCCTCCACGCCCGAGCGCACGAAGCAGGAGAAGCGGTTGAGGTTCCTGCCCACCACGCTGCCCCTCTTGGAGGAGCCCACGCTGTCCTGCCTCTCCAGCGCCGGCTTGGCACGGGGCGCTCCGTAGGGCTCCGCTCCCGCCGCTGGATGCCCGTTGGTGCCGGCAGCGCCGCGGGGCTCCTCCACCACCGTGCACGAGTCGTCCCAGTCATCCCAATCGTCGTCGTCGTCATCCTCGAAGCTGCCTTGGGACGAGAGGCCGGCGGGCGCCGCGCAGAAGCCGTGCAGGTGGCCGGGCGAGCCGGCGGGGCTGCCGGAGCTCTCGGCGTGCCCGGAGCCGGCGCGAGGGCGCACGATCTCCACGTAGGAGGCCGGGAAGAGGCCGGTCTCGCCGCGGCTGTTCCGGCCCTGCAGCCAGCCGTCCAGCGAGCGCTCGCTGAACACCACGAGCTCCTCGTTCTCCTGGATGCTGATCTCCTCCTTGTTTTCGCTCTGGAAGTTGTACAGCGCCCTGCCCCGCAGCGCCATGGCACGGCCTCCCCGCCGTGCGGAGCGGCAGCGCTGCGTCGCGGCCCCGCGCCCGGCTCACTGCAGCGGAGCCCGCGCCCCGCAGGCGGGCGGCGTCCCCGGAGCGGGACCGCGGGGCCCGGGCGAGCGCCGTGCCGGCCCCATGCCGCCGCGCCGCTCCGGGCTCCCGTCGGCTAACCGGCGGGGCCGCCGATGGACGTATTTACGTCTCTCTGGAAGTTTGCCGCCCGCTCCCCCCTCCTCCTCCTCCTCCTCCTGCCTCCCCCCCGCTCCCCGCAGACCTGCGGCGGGACGGCCGGCCGCTCGCCGCTCGCCGCCGGTGCCGGTGCCGCGCCGCCCGCCGTGACGCACGGCGCGCCGCCCGCCCGCACGCCGCCCCCTGCCGGCCGCCGCCCCGGGGCTCCCGCCGCCGCCCGCCCCCGGTCCCCCCCGGTGTCGCGCCGCCCCGGCCCGCGGGGAGCTCCTCCGTGCCGGCAGGGGGCGCTGCGCCGCTCGCCGCCGGCCGGCCGGAAGTGCGCGCGGCGCGCGGCGGGCGTTGCCATGGAGGAGCTGTGCGCGGCGCTGGCGGGCGGCGTGGCCTTGGCGGCTCCCAACAGCACCGCGGCGCCGCACCCGCGGCTCGGCGCGTACAAAGGCCGCGGGGACCGGCTGGGGCAGGACGAGAGGCGGCGGCGGCTCCTGTGTCTGCAGAGAGAGTGAGCGGGCGGGGGGCTGCGGGGGGTCGGTTTGTCGCCGGGCTCGGCGGTGAGCGGGACTCTGCGCTTCTTCCCGCAGGAGGCGGCTGGACTACGTGAACCATGCCCGCAGGCTGGCGGAGGGCGACTGGGCCGGCGTGGAGAGCGACGAGGACGGGGGGAAGGATGGCGGCGACGACGAGGAGGAGGAGGAGATGGAGGTGGACGCCGGCAGGAGGCTGCCCAAGCGATACGCCAACCAGGTGAGGGAGCGCCGGGTCGGGGGTGGGAGCCCTCAGTACCGGGTGTGCATCCATAAAAAGGCTCCGAGGGGTGGAACGCAGCGCTGCCAGGGCAGCTGAGTGCTGGGCCGGGAGGAGGAGGCTGTGGGGAGAGCTGAGAGCGGCCTGCAGGGTCTAAAGGGAAGTATAAGGAAGGCTGTGAGTACCCTGAGCGGGCTGTAGGTGTCCCTGTTTATTGCTGAGGGATTGGACTGGATGGCCTCCAGAGGTCCCTTCCAACTCCAGCAGTTCTGTGACCTTGTGTCCCGCTGTGCAGCTGTTGGTTCACAGTTTCCATTTCTCCCCATATGTGTGACAGCAGGAAACGTCAGTAGTTGGGTTTTCTCAGCTTTGTTGGTTCCAGGAGGTCACTAAGGTGCTATAGCCATGCACGGAGGGGTCCGAATATGTCCACTGCTCTGTTCTCATCTCTCCAGATATTCGGGAATCCCAGACCTTTGCCATGCACTTAAATGAAGTCAAGAGTTGATGTGGGGACCAAGGTGCTGGGGTGCCCTGATGAGGAATGTGAGCACTGTGCTGTACACCAAAGCTTAGTCAGCAGCTGGGGAGCAGAAGAAGAAATTTAGGGGAAGAGTCTGGTACACAGCTCAGCGAAAGGCAGAGGGGTGTTGTGATCTGGGGTGGTGAGCAGTGCAGATTGTGTGGCTGTAGAAGATGAGTCAAAACGGTCCAACTTGAGCTGCAGTTTTTTATAGCTGTAGGAGAGTTGTCACTGACTGCTTTTTCTGGATTTCTGCCTAGCTGATGCTCTCTGAGTGGCTGGTCGATGTCCCTGTGGATCTGGAACAGGAATGGATCGTGGTGGTGTGTCCTGTTGGGAAGAGAGCACTGGTAGTGGCCTCCAGGGTAAGAGACAACAGCAGAAATGTCTTAGAACCCAGTAAGGGAGCTGTGCCTGGGATCTGTGTTCTTACTGTGCCCACCAACACAAGGCTGCCCTGTGAGCCGCAGGTGTTTGGGTGCTGGGAGCTGTGCTGAACAGCCCAATTTCTCCCATAGATGGGCTGTGGCAGGCTCTGGGGGGCAGCCTGCACTCCAGCACCCTGTGTGTCATCGCTGCTGTGACAGCCTTTTCATGAGGTTTCTTTGTCTCCTGTTTTCTTGCAGGGTTCTACAGCAGCTTACACCAAGAGTGGCTTCTGTGTCAACAGGTTTCCATCCCTGCTGCCAGGGGGGAACCGGCACAATACAACGAGTGAGAAAGGTAATGTTCTGAAGAGGCTTTTGAGATAGGTAGATAGATAGGTAGAAGAGAACCACTGGCTTTTCCCTGTAAGCACATGCACCCACAGGCATAGTGGTGCTCCTCTGGGCCCCAGCGTTGTGCCCTTTTATGGTGGCAAGGGTTAGTAAGCTTCAGGATGTTTGTGTATTTCTGAGGATAAGCAGACATAGACAATCTCAGATACCTTTATGCTAGATAACATTTCCTCTAGCTATCTGTCTGAGTAATTGGTGCTCTTAAACATCAGCATCTTCTCTCTGTAGCAGAGCTGCTTACAGCGTGATCTTTGTTAATACCTAGTTGCTTTGCTTCCTTTGAGGAGGTGTTACTGGTGGATGAATGCATTTCCTGAAATATGCCTTTACTTGATGTGGCTCTGGGTGTATCCTTGGAGCCTTATTGGATTCTTTGAGCTAAAAGCTTTTTGTGGTCACAACCACTATTAGCAGCAGGGATTCTCTTTGCACCTCTTGGCCTTACATCTGTGCTAAAGCTTAATGCAGGAGAGATTTGATCTGGCACTTGCCCAGTGGGTTGGGCAGCATGAGGAGTGCATCTGGACCTTCTTGTGCTTCTGTGTGCAGTGTACTGTATCTTGGACTGCATCTACAATGAAGCAGAGCAGACATACTACATCCTCGATGTGATGTGCTGGAGGGGGCACCCTGTTTACGACTGCCAGGTACTGAATCTCCCATCTGCCTTCTCCTGTGCTTCCTGTTCTGGGAGCTGCTTTGCAGCTGGAGCTGGTCGCAGCCCGATGTGCAGCAGCTTGGATATTTCATCTCTGCAGCAGTGTCTCTGTCGCTTACAGTCTAGAGACTGGAAATCTGGGGGGGTTATTTGGAGAAGTAGCAAAGGCTGGCATGTCAGTTGGTTCTGCAGCTTGTAAGTCTCCTTTGTGAGTGTGGAGAAATGGAGGCACAGGTCTGAGCTGCAGCCCTACAAGTGCTGATGGGTGATGTATGGTGGGTAATAATTCAGCCTCTGTCTCCTTTCTCAGACTGACTTCAGATTCTTCTGGCTCTCCTCGAAGATCCAAGAAGAGGAAGGGCTGGGAGAGAAAAGCAGGATTAATCCAGTGAGTTCTTTTGTACTGGGAGAAGGAGGAGGGTGGGGGGGTAAGCTCTCCTGTTCAGCAGGCTTCAGCACTTTTGTTCACAGGCGGAAGCTTTTCTCTTTTTTTTTTTTTTTGTTGTTTTTTTTTTTTCCCCCCCCTAACAGATCAGGCTTCAAAGCATACTTCTGATGAAATGGGCTGACATGTTCAGGATGTAAATAGAACCACTGAATATTGTAAATGAATGTGGGTTTTTTCTTTCCAGCCAAAGTGCTGAGGGAGATCACGCTGCAGGGTATCAGCTAACTTCCACACTGTTTTTAGCTTTCACTTGGAATGGAAAACCAATGTGGTTTCTATGGGGCCAGTGTTGATTGGCAGTCTGATTACAATGGGAATTATTTGTTGGTAGTCTTATGGGCTCACAAAGCAGGGGTAAAAGACCATGAAGTTTTAGCCTTGTCTCCTGCTCAAGCCAGTCCCTGAAGTTGTAGGGGTGGATGCTGCATTGCCCCCTGAAGTCCCTGCTGAGCAAGGATAATAGTATTGAAGTCTTTGAAGTCTTCTGTGGAGGTCAGGCCTGGCACCCGCGGCAGCTTAGAAAGTGATTTTTTGGGGACATATAAGGGGATTTGTCAGCCTGGCTTATGGAGTGCAACTTGCAAGGCGGGATGTGATTGCTCTATGGCCACCCGCGTGTGCTCAGGCACAGCAAGCAGAGCAGCTCCAGAGGATGGAACAGATTCATCATTAATGGGGATGAAGGCTCCTGTGCCAGCAGCGGAGATATCTGTGTTTGGAGTACATCCTGTTCTGACTCCAACGAGAATATCCAGAAGACAGCTACCTAGTGAAGGGGGGGCTGGGGCTGGGGAGTCGTTTCAGCTTTCATTTCCTAGGTGGAAAGGTTTGCTTGGCTGAGCCAGCAGCCTGGAGCAGACATCTGTCTGCTTTGCATCCTGCTCAGAGGTCATCACTTTCTATTTCGGTTAAAAGAGCATCTCAGGGTCAGCTCCCCTGAAAAGTCCTTCCTGCAGCCTGAGATGCTTGAGGAAAAGGTATCGGGAGCACATGGGAGCTATGTGCAGAGTCCCTGCCATCTGTATCTCTAACAAGATGCCAGAGGTGGACATTTGGAACTAGGGTGGCCTTAATGCAGAATACCTGAAATAGATTGTTCTGGGCACTCTGTTTTTTGTGCTGTCTGGACATGGTTGTAACAAGCCTCAGGTTTTCACAAGAAGGTCACTTTTATTACTGGAAAGAGATCTGTAAAGCAGCAGACCATTCCTATCCCTGTCCTCTCTGAAGGTCGAGCTGACTTCTGTAAGTTTTCGTGCAAGTATTTCCTGTCACTTCAGTGCGATATGACTGGCACCAGGGAATGACTTGGTCCTGTCACTTTGATTTCCCCATCCATGATTTGCTTGGGAGTTGCTGTTAGACTCATAGCAGAGGTCTGCCTGTCCCAGCAGACATCAGGGTTGACCAGTTCCTCCATTAAGCCCATCCATGCCTTCAGACCCCTGGTTACCTGCAGTAGGAAGGCCAACAATTTAAGGATCTGCTCTCTGCCTGAGACCTCCTGTCTGGTTACTTTGTCTGCCTGTTATTCATCCTGTTGCTCATGTTAGATTTTGTACCAAGGGAAGGCTTTCTCCTTAACCACCTCCAGTTCAATGAATTGTTCAACTTTTAAGCCATGTAATTTTTTCTCTTTTGCTCCCTCAGTACAAGTTTGTGGGCCTGCAGAACTTCCCCTGCACCTCGGAGAGCCTGTGTGAGGTGCTGACAACAAACTTCCCCTTCGAGGTGAGAACGTGCAGTCGAGCTGGTCAGTGAGAGTTAAGCCTCAGTGTTACTTGTGCTTGAATTGTCCTCTCTGCTTGAGGGGATGGCTAATGCAGATGCCTAGATTGCTGCTAGAAGCAGCAAAACTCACATTTGTGTGGAAGTACGATGGACAACTGATCTTTTCAGAGTCAAAGCTGGTATTACATGCTGCTGTAGTGTGCTCAGTGATGTGGTGGGGTTTCTTGGGAGGTCTGTGAGGTAGGCAGGCTGGTGTCTTTCTCTGACATCTGCCACAGGCTCTGTGTCTCCCTAGTCTAGATGCTACCATCTGTCTATGCGTGGCATCCAGCTGTCCTACCTCTCCTGAGGAGGAAACAGAGCAGTGTGTTTAAACTCATAGCAGTCTCTGCAGGGTTCAGGTAGCAGTGATGGGCAGCTGAGACGTGCTAGGGCAAATGGCTGCAGCAGAAGTGGCTGGGATGGGTTCAGATGGGTCTGTCCTGGATCTCCTGGAAGAAGGGGGGGAAGGGAGGAATGGTGCAAGCTCTGTTTTTTTGCTTCTGGTCCAGAACCAGCAGCCTCCTGCATCTGGGTCCTGCTGGCAGAGGTGAACATTCCCCCATCAAGAGCAGCTGAGCAGGACTATGCATTTGCTCTTACAGCTGTAGGAGCAGTGCTGCTCAGCCTCTCTGACCTGTAAGAGGAAGAAGGGCAGGACAGGCAGCAGTGTGCCAGGCAGTTGCTGTGTGTGGCTGCAAGCAGTGAGTCAGAAGCCCTGATGCAAATGGCTCAGCAGCTTTTGGTGGCTACCCTGGCTTACCTGGCACTGAAACAGAAGAGAATGGGGAAGCCAAAAGCCACACTGTTTTAGTGTGCCTCTTGTGCTCTCCTGGCCCCTGTTAGTGATTAGTGCAAGTGCAAGCTTAAACTTAGAGGAGACTTATTTGGCTGTGAGGGCTGACTTTTTTTTTTTCTCCTTCCCCTCCTTAAAGCCAGGGCAGTCACCAGAGGAAGTCCAAGTGCCTGTGGCTGGCTGACCGTGCCAGACACTGCTTTTAGCACAGGTAGGGGAGTATTAGCTGAAGGAGACCTGGGATGCCTTTTTGACTTGCTCAATGACAAATGCTCCTGCCTGCCTCTGCCTCTCCTGAGGAAAGCTTTATGACTTCTTGAGGCCTTTACTCTGTGACAAAAGGTGAAGAGCATCCCAACTTATGGAGAGAGGCCCCTGTGGAATGCAGAGGGACTGCAGGAGCTGGGCAGATGCTCCTTGTGCTCCTGCTGTGTTTGTCCCCAGGTTCCCTGGTCAATGTGTCCGGGCACTACCCCAGCAAGAACAGAAACGCGGTGTAGTTTGGCACAAAGGCAGCCCCACAGAAACCACGCTGCTGTGTTTCCAGGAATGAAGCTCACCATGTGCCACAAGAGGGAGCCCGAGAAATCTCCGTGAATAGCTTCCAGCAACGGGGCAGCCAGAACCAAACTTCACAGGAGGCAAAATACAGCTCGTGCAGTGTAATAGATATCTCGTTATGCCTGGTCCCAGCATCCTGGGATGGACCACGCTAAGCAAGTTTGCTCAGTCGACAAGCACTGAATTTTAAGAGTTTTTTTGGACGGGGTCTTATTTAAGAGCTCCTGAGCTGCCAATGGATCTGAGAAAAACAGCGTGCAAGTTTCTAGAAAGGCAAGGGAGAGCCAAAGTCAGAGGCTCTGTGGTGTGGAGCAGCTGAAATAGGACAAAGCATGGCCATGAAGCATGAAATCCTGCCAAGCCAGTTGATCAAAAGGTTCAGTCATATGGAGATGCCCTTGTCCTGGTGAGGCTGGTGTCAGAGCAATGACTTGGGATAGGGACATGGCCAACAACTGAGATGATGACAGGAATATGGGAACTGCGGTAACTTAGAAGAAATCAGGGGAAGGAATTACATGACTTACCCCTCTGCTAGGCAGAATTCTTTGATTTTGTCAGCTTGGGGAAGCTCTTTGGAGCATTGTGGAAGGCAGGAGTCTTTCCAGGCTGATGTCACTAGAAGATACCTGTGGGAGCTGCAGAATCCCCATTGCTCAGAAGGGGCTGTGCTTTTGCTGGGATGTGCAGGTCCAGGAGAGTGCAGTGGCGTGGTGCCACAGAGCCTGGCTCCTCTCCTCAAGTCTTCCTGGGACATGAGGAGAGGGAAAGGCTTTGCACTTCAGATATCCAGCCAGTTTCACAAGCTCATGCTGTTTATTGGGCTGGTTTCCTGTTCCCCTAGGACAGGAATCCCCCTTCTCTGGAATTATTTTGAAAGCTCTTCACAGTGACCAAAAATCACGGACTTCAGTAGTGCAGTAGGCAGCATGGCCCTGCAGGATGCTAATGCCCAGCAGCAGAGATGGGTACATGCCTGCTGTGTTCTCAGCCATGCCTTGGCTCGATATGATGTAGGTGCTGCTCTGCTGGGGGGCTGCAGTTGCGGGGGGGGGGGCGGGAGCATTTGGGGCCACGTCTAACAGCCCAAAGTGGGCTCTTCTCATCTGTTCTGCCCACTCAGCCACTCTTATTCATGGGTAAATAGCCTTTAAG
This sequence comes from Phasianus colchicus, assembly GCF_987193195.1. NCBI lineage: Eukaryota > Metazoa > Chordata > Aves > Galliformes > Phasianidae > Phasianus > Phasianus colchicus. The sequence goes on along the minus strand of NC_143447.1, from coordinate 2,976,124 downwards.
AGCCCGCGAGGCCGAACTAAATGAGCACCGCCTCCAATGCCGGTCGATCTGCAGCAGGATCTGACCTTGCAGAGTGCTCCCCAGGGAAGCACAGGAAAAAAGAGGCCGGGGGGGGGGTTTGGAATACTTGAGCGTGGTGGGGAAACGTGGAAAACGTCAGCCAGCTGCAGTGCTGCCCAGTGTGGAAACAGCAGCACAAAGAATCAGGGTCCGAACCTTCAAAGTTCTGAGTGCCCTTAACTGTCATTGATTGCTGGAGAAGTTCTCTCTTGGGAAACATTAAGAATTGCTTTTGCATAAGCAAGCTGAAAGAGCTGTAGCAGTGTTAGGAAGCAGAGCTCCTTGGCGTCACACGCTCTGACTAATTACTCTCCAAATGTATTATTTAAAATAACCCTAATCCAGTAAAATGGTCTTTTTGTGTGCTGCTTTGTTCAGAAGCTGGATGGCTTTTCTGCAGAATGGGATCATAGCAACCAGAGGAGGAGCGCTGGTCCGTGCTGACATCAGTCTAAATCTGTTTGCCTTGGGTGACTTAAAGCCATCCAGCGGTCGCTGGACTCGTGCTGATCATTCAGGACAAGAGCTCTGCAGGTTTCTTCTTTCCCTTCTGCTTGAAGATCCAGCTGGCAGAGGTGTCTGAGAAGCAGTGATGCTACCCAGCGCTCCCTCATTCACCTGCAACAGCTTCTCATCTGCTGTCTCTCCTTCCTGCAGGTCGACGGACTTCTCTTCTACCACAAGCAGACCCACTACACCCCTGGCAGCACCCCGCTGGTGGGCTGGCTGCGCCCATACATGGTGCCTGACATCCTGGGGCTCGCTGTGCCCACCACGCCGCTCACTGCCAAACCAGCCTATGCTGGGCGCCAGCTCCAGCAGATCATCGAGAGTAAGAGGAGTAAAAAGCTGGCAGCGGGCAAGGCTCAGCCGAGCACCGAGGCAGATGCTAGGAATGGACATTATGAGCTGGAACACTTGTCCACCCCTCAGCCAGCTAATGCTGCACAGGGCCAGGAGGAAGCAGGGAGTCAGATGGAGAATTAGGAGGATGCTAAAGGTCCTCTGCTTCTCACTGTCATTCACACTTCCCAAGAGGTGGGCAAAGGTAATAATTATAGGATGTTTTTGTTTAAAGGGCATGAGAATGGAGTGTGCTGCTCCACGTGCTGCTGGATTTTTTTTTTGTCAGGGTCCTTAGCAGGGCTCTCTGGTTTGCTGCAGAGGTGGTTCTGCAGTGTGAAATCATCAGCCTCGAGCTGTGGGCTCCCAGCTCAGCCCCTGCTGCCTGTCCTGGCCGCACTCCTGCAGGGAGTGGTGCTCGGGGTGCTTCAGCCCTTCCTGGCTGAGACCTTAATGGAAGTTTTTTGCAGTCAGTCTGCTTCTAATAAGGAAAGTTTGCAGCAGGCTTCGGTAGCTCCCCAGGCAGGGCTTTCCATGCCCACGTGTTACTGAGAAATGTGATTTCCTTGCCTTGCAGCCAGCCCTGCCTCCAGCCCAGCTCCGCGTGAGCCCCCAGCCTGTGTGCCGGGCTGCTCTCTGCAGGGGGAGGAAGGAACGATCGCACTCTCGAAACGTTGCCATTGATAGTGCCAAATAAAAGGCTTCTCTGAAATACAAATCCTTGAGCGCCTTGCCTTCCTGCTACCTCAGGGAGAATGCATGCTGTGTCTCCCAACAAGGGATTAACAGCCTGGTTTGTGGCACTGACTGAACGGTTTGGTTCTCCACAGCGCATGGAGGAGCTCCAGCCCTACCTGCTTGCTCCCCTGTGTGAACTCGCTTTACGGGCAGGGCCACTCTGTCCCCCTGTGGCAATTTCAGCAAAGAAGAAACCATTATGCCCACTGCCCCAGCACTGTTTTTGACGGGGAGGTTAAAAAGCTGAAGCGGAGCCCCTGGAGACATGGAGATGAATTACCAGGCAAAAACGTGCCCCTGGGGATCTCCTCCCAGTGCCTCCGGAGCAGGGCTGTGCCCAGGAGGAGGAAGGCAGAGCAGTACTGGTGCGTGCAGATAGCGGCAGCATGGGTGTTCTGCCCTCGCACACTTGTTAGTTTGGTGTTTTTTTTCTCCCTTAAACGAACCATTCTATGCTACGTACAGGGGCTGCTTCCACCGTCTGATCCCGCAGCCGCTGCGGGCTGTACCTGCGGACAGCGGGAGCTGTCAGCGCTGCGGTGGGAGCGCTATGGGAGACAGGGCCGGCCCGGCTCCGCTAGGCGGGGGGACGAGGCGGCAGCCCGGCCCCGCGGCTGTTTCTCGGCCCGTCCCCAGCCTGGTTCTGCTGCTGCCGCGCATCCCTCGGGACGAGCCGCAGCTCGGCTTGCAGCCCCGCGCTGCCCTTCGGCCATCTGCTGACGTGACGGGCAGGAGAGAAACGCAGCTGCGAGGGGCTGCGGGCTCCGCTCAATGGCCGAGAGCACGCGGATGCCGCAGTTCCCCTTCTCAAAGCAGCCCTTGGGCCGGAGAAAAGGATGGGCGAAGGAGAGCGTGCGTTTGGAGAGGGCCCGTGGGGTGGGGGTCAGCCCCGCGCCGCTGCGACCGCGGTGGGGCAGGAGCCGAGCCGCTTCTCTCTGCCCTTTCTTCCATTTTCTGCGACTTAGGTGCAAACCCTCCGGCTGCGGGCGCGCTGCCAACGCGCTGCTCCTCGGCCGAACAAAATGTCCCCGGCCCGGCTCCGGCTGAGGCGCGCGGACCCCCGTCCCTGGGACGGCCCCCCTCCACCCCGGCTCGGTGCCACCCATCCCGAGCGGGGCCGGGTCGTCGCTTCCAGGGTGGCGGAGACCGCTGCCTGCAGCCCCCGCCCCGCCGCGCTTCCTGCCCGCCCCTCCCTCCATCGGCGGGCCGGGCGCAGGGGAGGGGGCTGCGGGCGCTTCCTGCCACCGCCCCCGCGGGGCAGCGCCGGGCGGAGCGGAGCGGGGCGGGGAGCGGCGGCGGCCCAACCCCCAGCCGAGCGGCGCGGCGCTTCCCGGGGCGAGCGGAACTTCCCGGCGCTTTGCGATCCTTACACATTTTTTTTTTTTTTTAACGTTTTTATTTTATTTTCATTTTCAGATTTTTATTTGTATTTCGTTTTCATTTTTTTTTTTAAATCTCATTTTCTCCTTTCCTTTCTTATTCCGTTTCCATTCTTTGCTCCATCTATATCCCATCTCCCCACTCCCTTCCCCATCCTCTCTTCCCTCCCCGCTCACGGCCGCGGACACCCCGGGGCGGAGCCGCCGCCGCCGCCGCCGAGCGGCCGCCAGGGAGGGGCGGGTGCCCGCAGCGCCGCCGCTCCGGGGATGGGCTCCGCCGCCTAGCACGGCCCGCCCGGCCCGGCCGCAGCATGGCCGCGGAGCTGAGCGCCGAGGAGGAGCAGGTAGGTGCCGGCCGAGCCGGGCAGCACCGCCGGCCCCTGCTGCGGGCACCCGGGCTGCGGGCGGCTTTTCTCCCTCTGCATCTACGCAGCCTCCGGACGCGCAGCGCAGCCCCTTGGCTCCCCCGTCTGCCCCTTATCTTTTCCATCTGCATGCCCCCCGTCTTCGTGCCCCCCGCCCATCCCCATTCCTTGCCGTTACGCGTCCCTCTGCTCATCATCTCCATCCCCACCCCAGGTCTCCCCCAGGCTCTGCCCCGCCGCCGTTATTTACGGAGCCGCCCCCCCCGTGCCCGTGGGGCTGTGTGGGGCTGTGTGCACGTTCTTCCCACGCCCCGTGCCTCCCGTGACGTCCCGGCTTCCTCCCCGGCCGTGCGTCACCACGGGAGGATGTTGCTGGGCTCGGGAGCGGGGCTGGTGGCCGAGCATCACCCTGGGATGTGCGGGTGGGAAGGGGGGCTGTCCCAGTGCTTGGGGATCTGGGACACGGCTGTGACGCAGTACTTTGCTTTTTTTTCGCAATATCTCTCCTCCTGCTCAGGAGGAGAGGTTTATCTCAGGAGGGTAGGGATTCTTCCTTGGTAAATCGCATTTTGGGGTGCATCTGGTACTGGCCCATCTGACGTCACTTCGGAACATCAGCCCAAGTGCCAGCCTTGCTCATTACTCTTGTTACACCACCCAGATCTCTCCCACCCATCAAATTGCCTTTGGGGAGTCTGGGGGATGCTAATAGGAATGCCCTTCTGTCCTGCAGGCCACCAAGCAGTTCCTGGAAGAGATCAACAAGTGGACGGGCCAGTACAATGTGTCCCCGCTCTCCTGGAATGTGGCTGTCAAGTTCCTCATGGCCCGCAAGTTCGACGTCCTGCGGGCCATTGAGCTCTTCCACTCCTACCGGGTACGTATGGGGTGCGGCTCGTGGGGTCACACATCCCCGTGTGTCCCTGAGTGTCACGCTGGGGGTCACGCTGTGTCCCTGCCGCAGGAGACGCGGCTCAAGGAGGGCATCGTGAAGCTGAAGCCGCACGAGGAGCCGCTGCGCTCGGAGCTGCTCAGCGGCAAGTTCACCATCCTGGTAGGTGCACGGTGCGGTGCGGCACAGCGCGGTGCTGCCTGCAGGCACGCCGTGACCTCGCTTTCTCCCCAGAGCGTTCGGGACCCCTCGGGGGCCTCCATCGCCCTGTTCACGGCCAAGCTGCACCACCCCAGCCGCAGCGTGCAGCACGTGGTGCTCCAGGCGCTCTTCTACCTGCTGGACAGGGCCGTGGAGAGGTGAGCTGAGCCCTGTTTTCCAGCACTGCCTTGTATTGCTGCTTTGTCACTGCTTGCAGACCGAGCTCTGTTAGCTCTGTTCAAGTAGCCTATAAGCAGTCGCTTGCTCTGTGTTTGCATGCCAAGGATTGATGACAGCCTGCTTAGAAGCCTTCCAGGCATGGCAAAAATCAGTGGCATCACTGAGGCTTCCACGTGTGCCTGGTGTCACTGAGCTGGGGATCTCCGGCCCTTGGAAAGCCCCGGCCCTGGGATCCCTGCTGGAACACAGAGCCCAGTCACCCCGTTTCTGGGGCTGGGCTTTGTGCGCTGAGCCATCATGGGCAGCGCAGCTGGGATGGGCTCAGGGTGGGTGTGAGGGAGAGGCAGCTTTGGGGGCTCCATCCGCTAGGAGCACAGAGGGGACTCTCCTGGGGTCACCGAGGGGTGCAGGGTGCATGTATGATCTTGGAGCGGTGTTGCTCTTTCCCCCTGCACAGTTTCGAGACGCAGAGGAACGGGCTGGTGTTCATCTACGACATGGCGGGCTCGCAGTACACCAACTTTGAGCTGGACCTCAGCAAGAAGATCCTCAACCTGCTGAAGGTAGCGGCAGCAGGGAGGGGATGGGATAGGATGGGATGGAGCTGGATGGGATGAGATGGGGTGGGATGGGGGGATGCAGGAGGTTGGATGCCATCCACAGCCTCAGCCCCTCGGGGAGGCGCAGGCACCGGGAGGGGATCAGCTGTCCCCACGCGCTGGATTCCTCACACAGCTGCTGGCAGTGCTTTCATGAAAACAGATGCAAATTATTTTTTAATGGTGCTGGCATTTCGTGCCTCCTCCCTTCTCCGGAAAAAGAGCTCCCAGTAAATAGCAGCTGGGGCTCAAAGCCCCGCTCCCGCCCTCACCACTGGCTCACCGAGTCCAGCCCTCTGCTGGCCACATGGAAATCGGTGCGGATTGGAGTGTGGGCTGTGCTGGGAGCCCCGGGTCTCTGCAATTGTCACTGCCGTGAGGACACACTGGGTGTGGGTTAGTCCTGCAGCATGGAGCTGAGCCGTCCTGAGCCCTCACTGTCTGCAGGGCGCTTTCCCAGCGAGGCTGAAGAAGGTGTTCATCGTGGGAGCACCCATGTGGTTCCGTGTGCCCTACTCCATCATCAGCCTGCTGCTGAAGGAGAAGCTGCGTGAGAGGGTGAGTGTGGGGGCTGCAGGCTCCTGGGGGCTGGGAGCTTTAAAGGGAAAGAAAATGAGCCACGTGGGAGAAGATAAACTTGGTTGCTGCTTGAAACGGTGTGCCCAAAGATTCCTGCTGCTTGCCAGAGCTGCGTGCAGCCTGGGAGCTGAGGAGGGCCCTCCTGCCTGCTGAGCTGAGTGCCCGTGCCTATCCTCTGCAGGTGCAGATGGTGAAGATGTCGGAGCTGAAGGAGCACCTGCCCCGCGAGTGCCTGCCCGAGACCCTCGGCGGGTGCCTCAAGCTGGACCCACTCAGCTGGAACTGCCGCTTCTTACCGCAGCAGAACGGGCACCCCGACCCCCTGGATGAGCTTATCCTGGTGCCGTTGGTGACCCCCCGCGACAACGGCTCGCTCCATGTGCCCGGCCCCAAGGCCCTCACCCCGCAGGAGCTGCTGGAGCACGTCAGCCGCAAGCAGAAGCGCGGCATCTATGAGGAGTATGAGGACATCCGGCGCCGGAGCCCAGCTGGGACCTTCGTCTGCTCCTTGTGAGTTGAGTGGGGCGGGAGGAGAAGTGGGGACCTGGTGCATGCCGCTCCCGGGCTGCGGCCAGGCGATGGCAGCAGAGCCCTGGGCATTGCCTTGGGATGCCCCGCTACCCTGCCCTGTCCCTGCCCCAGGGCGCCCTACAACCAGGAGAAGAACCGTTATGGAGACGTGCCCTGCCTGGACCAGACCCGTGTGAAGCTGGCCAAGCCCTACAGCCGCCCAGAGGTGAGCCCCCCTCACATCCTGCACTGTTCCACCAGCCCATCCTTGACACCCAGCACCTGGGTTCTTGCTCATTTTGCTTGCTTGGAGCTTAGCCCAGGGGGTCATGCTGAAGCCATCCCCGTGGTGCACTCATGCCATGTCATTATCCCCAGCTGACCGACTACATCAATGCCAGCTTCATGGATGGCTACAAGCAGAGGAATGCGTACATCGGGACACAGGGTAAGGGTCGCATGTTCATAGAACCACAGAATGGCCTGGGTTGAAAAGGACCACAGTAATCATCTAGTTTCAACCCCCCTGCTATGTGCAGGGTCACCAACCTCTAGACCAGGCTGCCCAGAGCCACATCCAGCCTGGCCTTGAATGCCTCCAGGGATGGGGCATCCACAGCCTCCTTGGGCAACCTGTTTCAGTGTGTCACCACCCTCTGTGTGGTTCCTGTGTCCAAGGATGCTCAGGGATTGATTGCCTGTCCTGCCCAGCCTCACCAAGTGACAGCAGGCTGTCCCTGCAGGGCCCCTGGAGAACACCTATGGTGACTTCTGGCGCATGGTGTGGGAGCAGAATGTCCTGGTGATCGTGATGACGACTCGGTGAGTGCCCTGGGTGGCAAAACAAGTGGTTTTGCTATTGGATCAACTGCTGTCATGGCTGGAAAGCAGTGCTTTGCATCCCAAAGGAAGGGGACGCCCTGAAAATACCTCTGTGCAGTGCAGGGGAGAGCCAGCTGTGTTCTGCTGCCCGCATACCTGGTGTCCCTGAGCTGCCCCAGTACAGAGCACTGCAGAGGGATGCTGCGGGCACTTGGGGGACGCAGGGCACCACGTGATGCTGGCAGGGAGGGCACTGTCCCCGTGTCACCACATCCCATCCGCAGGCTGGAGGAGGGGGGCAGAAGGAAGTGCGGCCAGTACTGGCCCCTGGAGAAGGATTTCCAGATGCGCTTCGGGGCGCTGACCATCACCAACCTGGGCGTGGAAAACCTCAGCCATTACAAGAAAACCATCCTAGAGATCCACAGTGCCGAGGTGTGTGCGCTAAGGTGTGTGTGCCCAGCGGGTGCCGTGGGGCTATCCCATCCCACTGACCCCCTCCCTGCTCATCCCCAGGGCAAGGAGCGGCGATTGCTCTCCCACTTCCAGTACCTGAGCTGGCCGGATTACGGCGTGCCCTCATCGGCAGCCACGCTCATTGACTTCCTGGGTGCCGTGAAGCAGCAGCAGCGCGTGGCTGTCAGTGCGTTGGGACCGCGTTTCAAGGGGCACCCGGGGGGCCCTCCGCTCGTGGTGCATTGCAGCGCCGGCATCGGCAGGACGGGTAAGGAGTGCAGCACGGAGAGGGGTGATGTTGCATTGGCAGCGTGTCGGCTGAGCGATGCTCGCGCTCGTCCACAGGTACCCTGTGCGCTCTGGACATCTGCCTGTCGCAGCTGCAGGACGTGGGCACGCTGGACATCCAGCAGACGGTGCAGCGCATGAGGACGCAGCGTGCCTTCAGCATCCAGACCCCGGAGCAGTATTTCTTCTGTTACAGCGCAGTGCTGGAGCACGCCCAGCGCCGCGGCCTGCTGCCTGCCGCCCAGAAGGGCTCTGCTGGGCACTGACACAGCCCTGCCAGCTGGGAACTGTGCCTTACTTCAAGCAAGCGAGCCCGGGGCTGGAGGAGGCTCGGGGAAAAGGGTGTCGGGGTGGTTTTATTTTGTAATTTTTTTTTTTTTTCTTCTCTCGGTGGGACCATCTAGACCTGTACGCAGAGCCTTGAGGGCGTGCGTTCCCAGCACGGCTGCATCGGGAACTTTATACTGTATTAAGCTCTTCGAATGTGTATATTCTTATTTTTTTATAATCCTGGAGCGTGGGGGAGGAGCTTTTCGTTGTGGGGTTGGTTTTTTTTTTGGTTTTTTTGTTTTCTTGTGGTATTTAACATTAAGCGAGCAGACGAGGAGCGATCTCATCTCCAGGCTGGTTTTTCGTCGCCCCGCCCCACACAGCCCCCCGAGGGCGGTCCGCTGGTGACGAACGGCCGCGTAGGGCCAATGGGCCCCGGGGGGAGTTCCCTTTTCCATTCAGGACGCCTCGCTGCGCGCTCTGGGTATGTCACAGCCGTTGCCGGCCCGGCGGGCCCCTCAGAGGGAGGCGCGGGAAGCGCTGAGGGGGAGAAAAGGGGGCGCGCGCCCGCCGTTTTCCCGCCCGCCCAACGGTCGCCGCGAGCGCGCGCGCGATGGGGGGGGGAGGGGGGAGGGGACGAGGCGGCGCGGATGTGTGTGTGTGAGGGGAGGGGGGGGTGGGGAGCGCCCGCTCCGCCGCCGCGCGGCCACGCCCCCCGCGGCCATTGGCTGCGCGCTGTGTTCCCCCCCCCCACGTGCTGGTTCCCGGAAGTGGAGGGGTCGGGGGACAAAAGGCGGCAGCGTGAGGCGACCCGGGGCCAGACGGCGCCCGAATGGGCGCCGTCGGGCCCCGGGCCGCCTCGCGCTGCCCCGATGTAAACATTCCACAAAAGGGCTCCCCGGAGAGGGGGCGTGGCTTACTCCCCCGACGTGACGGCGGCGCCGTCCGGCGCGCCGATTGGCTGCGTCCGCAGCGCGCCGCCCAATGGGGAGGCTGCGGGGGCGGGAGGGGGCGGGGCGCGCTGGCTGTACGGACATTTTTCTCGGGCGCTCGCTCCCCCCTCCCCTTCCTCTCCACATCCCCTTCCTGGCGGCCGCGGCCAATGGGGGCGGGCGAAGTGGGCGGGCCGAGCGCGGCGGTTGGGCTCCGCGCTGAGCGACTCGGCGCTCGACCAATCGCCGCGCGGGGCTCCCCCCTCCCTGCGGCGGGGAGGGGCGGGATTTCCCGGGGAACAGAGAAGCGGGCAGCGTTCCGCCGCGGCGGCCGAGCGGCGGTTACCCCATCCGCGCCCCTCGCTTTCCCCGCGGGCCGAGCGCGGGGCCGCGCCCACCCCGAGCCCACAGCCGGGAGGGAGCGTGCCTCCGCCGGGCACCGCCGCTTCGAGGTAAGGGGATCGGCGGCGTTGGGGGGACGCGGGGCTGGGAGGTGGTGTGGGGGGGTGGGCGGCCATCCGGCGGGGCGGGGCCGGGCCCGCTGCCGTGGCGAGCCCTCGGTGCCGGTGTGCGTGCGTGTCTCTGTGCGTGTGTGTGCGTGTGTGTGTGTGTGTGCGCGCGGGGGGAGCCCGGCATGGCGGGAGCGGCGGGCGGGGCGAGCGGCGCTGGGCGCGCTGCGGGACGGAGCCTCCCGCCCCCCGCTCCGCCCCCTGCGCGGGGCCGCCTCAGCCCCGCCTCGCCCCGCCCCGCTCAGCGCAATCCTCGCAGCTCCGGGCCCTGCCCACCACCCGTGCCTTTCCAGCTCCCGTTTCCTGCTTTCGCGTTTCTTCAGACGGTTCCCGGCGAGCACGCGGAGGGTTGCCGCGCCGCGCTGCCCGCACGCTGATTCAAAGCACCTGTAGGATCATCCCCGTCCCATAAAAGCACGGCGTTAGGAAACAGCCCCACAGTGCAGAGGAGGCTGCAATCTCCCAGCCCGCATCTTTCCCTCCCCCCCCCAACCCCGCCGGCTGAGGGGCACCGTGAGTAAAGCTGGGGCTGCAGCAAGGGGAGGGGCCGGAGGGCACCCAGATTTCCCCTTCTACTCGCACAGGTCCCTTCCGACCCCAACTTCTGTGTGGTTCTGTATCTCCTGAGTGATCAATAGTGGATGGGAGGCTACGTAGAAACCTTCAGCACGCCCAGCGAAGCGATACATAAATAAGAATGTGATCCCTTTGTGTTTCAGTATGCACAAGAGCACTGCTGTGAACAGGTGCTGTAAGAAATGGCTCACGCTGTGCTCGTGGCCAGCAGACTCTGCTGTGAGCTTGTTGGAAAGGCGTAACCATGACAGGAGCGAGTCACTCGCCTTCCCAGGATGTATGATCCATTCTCTGTGCTCGGAAGCCCTCGTGGCTGGTAAAGCCAAAGCAGATTCACAGTCCCTTGGCTGCTGTTCCACACTGCAGGGCTATGGGTGCACTCTCAATGCTGTGCCGCTTTCTCCCAGCTCCCCTGGCTCTGCTGTCACAGTGAAGATAATGAGTGGCTGCAGGTACTGCGCTCATCCTGCCTGCATGTGGGGAGGGAGAGCATAGGTGAGGATGCCAAGGCTCGGGGAGAACCCACATGGCAGGGAATGCCATGAGCAAGCAGCCAGGATGTCACACCTCTGTGATCCTGAGCCATACGTGTGCTGCTTCCAAGCTTTGGGTCCTTTCCAACTCGAGAGCAAACTCTCCTGTCTTTCAGTACGGTTCAATCCAGGTGTTTATGCTTAAAATTCAAAGTGACAGCAACAGAGCTGTCAGTATGAGAATCTATGCGTTTGGGTGTCCTTCAGCATGCTCAGACAGCAGGTGATGTGCAAAAGTGTGCCTGCTGCATAGGATTTTTTCTCATCTCTGGCTCTTAATGGCATGAGTTCTCCCTTTTAGAGGTTCATAGAGATTCACAGGGCCTGTGGCATGCTGCAGCCTCCTAAGGGCTTTTAAGCAGCCCCTGAACATTTTAAATGCTTGATCTGCAGCTATGCTGTTTCCCTGTTCCTTTTCAGGAGTGCCTCACATCTGCAAGGACTGAAATCTCTCTTGTGAGGTTTCACAACTTGTTCTTGAAAGCATCATTTGTGTCCAGAAGTGTTGTGGCTCCAACAGGTGTCAGACAACAGACCTGCACGATTCATTGCCCTCCTGCAAAGGGATAACTTACAGCCCAGGAAAAGGAAAGTGAAAAAGCAGAGTGCAGCTTTTGTCCTCCTGTGGAGGGGTATATTGCTGTAAAGGAATGCTCTGACTGAAGTTAAAAGGTAGCTTGGATAGGAGTGGTGCTGGGAGGGAGGGGATGCAGGTCCTCATGTGGTCTGTGTAGAGTGGAGCTTGGTCTGTAAAGCCATTGCTGAGCAGGGGCCTCAGTTGAATGCTTTTAATGAAGGACAGTACCTAAAGTTTGTGGACTTGCTTTCAGTCTCATGCAGACCATACTGTATTTTTCAGTCTTTATTTTTCCCTCCTCAATTAAGATCACAGATGATGCAATTTGAATTGAGACTTTCTAAATGTTTGACTCAAAGTCAACACAGAGGTGGGTGCCCATCAGAGGGCTGTGTTCCGCTGCCTAGAGAACCATATGGTAACCATAGCACTGCCTGTGATGTCAGCTGTGTGCTGCAGAAGTTCTGAGTGGTTTTGTGGTCTTAGTTACCCTCATAATACTGTTCTACAGAGGTACAGCTTGCTACGCTGCAGTCTGCCCTCCTAAAGGAGCAAATCCTTGGGACGCACCAGGTAAAGATCAGTTGGGACCTCAGGGATGGGAGGAATGTGCTCTGGGAGCTTTGACCAGCACGTGTTCCCCCATGAGATGCAGGAGCTGGGGCAGATGCAATGCTTGGCTGTCGGCAGAGCCCAGGGCTTCAGTTCCAGGTTGATGGAGCCTTCTAGAAATGGATGCTACCAAGACTTTGCCCAGACTGGGTGCCCGCGGCCTGGCATTGTCATGCAAAGCGCCCAGATTCACTGCCAGCCTGCTCTGCTTGGTCCAGGCTCCATTAGCATACATCTGGAAGTTTGTTCAGAGCTAAAGGCTATGAGAGCAGCTCCCTGTGAGCCCCGGGGGCTGTTGGTTTGTCTGTAGCTGAGCAGAAAGTACCTGGTGCAGGTACAACGAGCTAAGGAAATTCCTGGAGCATGCTTGGGGTACGTTCTGAAGCTTTGGGGCTGGTATTCTGGGAGGTGCAACTTGCAGAACAGCTTTAAGCAGACATGAAGAGCTCTTCCTTCCTTCCACGTGAAAGGAGCTGGGTGAGGAGCTGGCTGCCAGGTGTATTTTTGGCAGTATCTTTGTATATTTCCCCAGTACTTTGGTCTGTTATGTTAGAGGAGGGTTTAGGCTGCCCTGTACGCTTACTCTGGGGGAGCTTTGTGTGTTACCCAGGCAGAGTCAGCATCTCCATCTGGCTGAAAGTTTGATTTGCAGAGGGCTTGCTGTACAAAGGCAGCATGGGGCAGAGCATTTTGCTTCTGCACTCCTGTGCTCTAAGGCATCTGTGGTGCCTGAGTCCCATCCATCCTGGGCTGCCCAAGGGGGTTCAGGATGGGCTTTGCTTTCAGTGACAGGAGAAATCCTTAACTGGAAAGCAGGGCTTTGTTTCTAACAAGAAAGCTGTGTGTTTGCAGTATACGTGTTTCATGCAGAATGCTGAATCTTAATTCTATTTCCCTATCTCAAGATAGCGACATAAAGGAATCGACACGAAACTTGTCTTACCTGCTCCTGGCAAACCTGGTGTTCCGAAGCTGGCAGGGTGCGATTAATCAATGTCCCTCTCTAATTGTTTTTACCAGGTTTTTTAGTGCTTCCCGAGCATGAGTTCAGAATGAAGCGGCGATTGGATGAGCAGGAGTCACCCGTGTACACGTCGCAGCAGAGACGTATCACCAGCAGCACCGACGCTTTCCAGCACCAGCACCGTGTGCTCGCCCCGGCACCGCCGGTGTATGAGGCAGTCTCAGAGACCATGCAGTCTGCTACAGGGATCCAATACTCGGTAACTCCCAGCTACCAGGTGGGTCTGCCACATCTTGAGGGGGAAATTGCAATTCAACCCCTTCAACGTGTTGTTTTGCACAGCAGAAGTCTGGGTTTGGGACAAGGCTTTGTTTCAGTTGCCTAGGGGGAAGAAAATTAGGATGGGACAATGAACTTCTCATAGATCTCACTTGAAGGGTGGCCTGCAGGGACAGGGAGGTGATTGTCCCTCTCTACTCTGCCCGCATGAGGCCCCATCTGGAGTACTGCATCCAGGTCTGGGGCCCCCAGTACAAGAAGGAGAGGGAACTGTTTGAGAGGGTCCAGAGGAGGGCCAGTAAGATGATGAGAGGACTGGAGCACCCCCCTACGAAGACAGGCTGAGGGAGCTGGGCTTGTTCAGCCTGGAGAAAAGAAGGCTGCGGGGTGACCTCATTGCAGCCTTTCAGTACCTAAAGGGAGCCTACAAACAGGAGGGGAATCAAGTCTTTGAAAGGGTAGATAACTGCAGGACAAGGGGAAATGGTTTGAAGTTGGAGGAGGGAAGATTTAGGTGGATGTCAGGGGGAAGTTCTTTACAGAGAGAGTGGTGAGGTGCTGGAACAGCTGCCCAGAGAAGCTGTGGATGCCCCGTCTCTGGAGGTGTTCAGGGCCAAGATGGATGGGGCCCTGAGCAGCCTGGTCTAGCATTAAATGGGGAGTTTGGTGGCCCTCCGTGTGGCAAAGGGGTTGGAGCTTCATGATCCTTGAGGTCCCTTCCAACCCTGGCCATTCTGTGATTCTGTGAAGCACATTAAGGTTGCCAGCTTTGTTGTTGAGATGGCCCTGACCACACAGTGTGATGTTACTTGGCTTCTTTTGAACAGCACTCTCTTGAATGATTCAGATCACAGTCTCTGAATCCTAGAGACAAGTGCATGCAGAGATTAGCTCCGAGTTTCATTAGCAAGGAGAATGTTTGTTCTAAGAGTGTCCCTGCCACAGACTTCAGATATCTTGGGTGATCTTAAGCTTAACAGGCTGGCATTTAGATTGGAGGCTTTCAAGCAATTGAACTGTTAGAGAAGATGTCACCGCAGGGTCATTAGGTGCCTCTTTTTGTTCTGAGAGGCTTCCGCTGCTGGTTTTAAACTAAAAGAGAGGAGATTTAGATCAGATTTTAGGAGGAAATTCTTTACCATGAGGATAGTGAGGCTTTGGCACTGCTGCCCAGAGCTGTGGGTGCCTCATCCACGGAGGTGCTCAAGGCCATGGTTGGGCTTTGGGCAGCCTGAGCTGGGGGCAGCCAGCCTGCAACAGGGGATGGTGCTGGGGAGGCTTTAGAATCCCTTCCAACCTTTTTAGAGAGAAGAGAGAACCTTGATTCGGTCTGAATCACGCTCCCTGTGCATTTCTTCCTTCTGTTAGCACTGGTGATGAGACAAACACTCATGGTCCTTTCTGTCTCTCCAGGTGTCAGCTGTGCCACAGAGCTCAGGCAGCCACGGGCCGGCCCTGGCAGCGGTGCACAGCGGCCACCACCACGCCGCCCCGGTGCAGCCACATGGCAGCCAGGTGGTGCAGAGCCACGCACACCCAGCCCCCCCGGCTGTGCCTGTGCAGGGCCAGCAGCAGTTCCAGAGGCTCAAGGTAACGGAGGGATGTGGGTGGGACAGCCCAAAGGTTTGGGGCTTCTCTGAATGCATGGCCTCAGAGGGCGGGAGTGCAGGAGTGAGGTGGGAGTGCAGAAGGCTCTATTCTTGGCTTACGTGGTGTGAAATCCTTAAAAGAGAGAAAACTCCACCAAAAGTAGCCCTTGTGAGTAGTTGCGTTAGATTTGGCTCTAGGAACAAGGCATACATATGAATTGATACCTTGTCCCACGTGCAGGGCAGGTCTCTTCCTGTTGAGCTGGAAACCAGTGCTTTGCTGGGCGAGATGCCCTTCTGCTTCATTTCCATTCCCCTCTGAAAATGGTTTTGTAACACGTGGTTCTCCCAGCAAAACTGCTGGCTGTCCCTCCAAGATGCAAGGTTGGGACTGTCCCTGCTCACCTTTCCTCCCTTGCTGTCTTTTAATTCCCAATAAGGGAGAGGGCCCAGGTGCATCTGATTACAAACTGCACAGAGCACACGTGTCAGGCTGGGCTGTGCTTTCAGTATATCTGAAAATTGGTTGTTGGTACACGAATGGTTCATAAACTTCTTGCTGTTTGAGGCGTAAAACAATTTGCCGCCCACAGTTGCCATTTTCAAAATCCTTATGTGTCGAACTGAAATGTCTGGCTTTCAGAAAGCGTGTACCTGGCAGGCATCTATTCCTCTGAATATGTCATTTCCACTTTCTGCTTATTCTTAGACCTCCATAATAATTTCCACATATGAATGCAGGAAAAATGCTCAGTCTAGTTCTGTTTATCCTAGCAGTCACATCACTGGTGGTGACATGGGAAATTTGGAGAATGTGCCTTCTGACTAATTCTGTTGATTTGAATTGCTTTTGTTTTGTTTATCATTATTTATTTTTCTTCTTTTTGGTGTAGTTTTCTGAGCTTTTCTTATTTAAGTGGTGCTGGTATGACTCCAACCAAGATCACAATCCTTAATTCCCCTTCTAGGCTCAGGGCTACCAGCTGTGCTTTCAAATACGTGTTTTGCCAAGCAATGGGGGTGACATAAAACCTTCTGTGCCAACGCAAGCTGTCTGTTTTGTCTCCAGGTGGAGGATGCGTTGTCATACCTTGACCAGGTGAAGCTGCAGTTCGGCAGTCAGCCACAGGTCTACAATGACTTCTTGGATATTATGAAGGAATTCAAATCTCAGAGGTAAGAAGCTTCATTCTGCTGCTTCCACCCAGGCTGCTATCGCTGTATGTATGTTTGTGGGCATGGCAGCGCAGAACATGAGTTCAACTCTGCCCTTCCATTCCAGAGCAGCATACCTCCATGGTAGTGTGAAAGCAGTTGTGTGCTTTCTATTCTGAGAGTCTGAGAATCTGTTCCGAGAGTTTCAGGATTTCTTCACTTATATCCATTTCTTCATTGATAATAAAAGAATTTCTGCCTAGAGCTGCACTTCCCAAGCTCAGCCTTGTTAGCTGTTTGACCTGGCTGTCTGGTGGTCCTGCCCGCCTGCCTGGTCAGACCTGTGGCTAGATCTCATCGATATAAAGCAGTCTGAACAAATAAAATAATTCATATGTCATTGCTAACTTTGGTAACGTTGGTAACTTATTAATAGGAATGAGTTTTCCTATGTTTCATAGGTTTAGCATAGGGTATAGATGGTAAAATAGAAATGCTGAAGAAGAATTGTCGCATGCAGAGCTTGGGTTGCCACAAGGAGGGAGTTTGAAGATGGTGACGTTCTGATTTTATTCCTTGCTCAGCATTGACACTCCGGGAGTGATCAGCCGCGTATCACAGCTCTTCAAGGGCCACCCAGACTTGATTATGGGTTTCAACACCTTCTTGCCTCCTGGCTACAAGATCGAGGTGCAGACAAATGATATGGTGAACGTGACGACCCCGGGGCAGGTTCACCAGATCCCCACTCATGGCCTGCAGCCTCAGCCACAGCCACAGCCCCAGCATCAGTCACAACCTTCAGCGCAATCGACCCCAACACCAGCACAGCCAGCGCCGCAGCCACCACCTGCCAAAATCAGCAAGGTGAGAGCGAGTGAGTGGTGTTTGTTGGCTCCTGCGTGGGGGACTGGCTGCCTCCAGCTGACGCTGGTGTGGAGGTGGGGAATTAAATGGGATTTGCTGCCTCAGAATAACCCAAATCCCAAGAAATTCCTCGTAAAGCTGAGGCCGTGATGGAGACGTTACCCTCAGTGTGAAAGTTTGTGTGTGTTTCTAAATGCTTGGCGTAGTGATGTGGTAGACACTGTATTGCTCAAAATCTTATTTTCAGACTGGCCAGCTGCTGCAAAACAAAAACAAACAGAAAGGGTAGTCTGGTTCAGCCATCAGCTGGACGGGTGCAGGCATTGTTGACAAAACTGAAGTGCAAGGGTTCAAACAAAATGACCACAGTGTTGTCTTAAGTATCAGTTTGTGTGCCTGAAACTGATCTCAATAACAAAGGGATTTTTGTCTCTGCTTTAGATGTAATCCAGATGCTGCGTCCACCATATGTATTTTACGTGATTGAAAACAGAATAGGGTAATATAAGAGGCTTTTAAGAGCTCAGTCGAGATAAAATCCAGTGTATTTGAACCTCCAAATGTGCAAAGAAGGGAAAGAATCCCCAAAATTTCAAGGATTAATCTCTTAACTATGTACTCTTGGTCTCCATATTGAAAAATCTGCATCTTCTCTTGGTGTTTCCTTACTCCCAGCATTCTTAACTAGAGACAGAGTAACTTGCAGTGTTGCAGAGAGCCTAAATGCTTTGCTTCTGTATTTTGATGATGGAATGTAACTCTTGTCAGATCTCAGTCAAAAGCAAGTGGCAAGGAGAAACAGCTGCTCAGAATAAGTTGAAGGGGCTGGTGTTGTGTCTTCCTGGCTGGCACACCCAATTTCTATTTATTTGTTTGCTTTGGATAGTGGCTCTCTTCTGCTCAGTCTGCCTTTGTTTGTGCTTCTGTTAATCTTTAAAACACCGATTGGGAAATGGGACGACACAAATTTGGCTCTTGACAACAGTTTTTGCTTAGACAACTACTAGGAGGTATTGAGTTTGTGGAAGATAGTGCTAAAATTCCCTAGGCTTGGGGAGGGAGTAATTATTTAGTAGCAATTAATGAAAAAAACAAGCAAACACAAACAAACCAGTCTTTTAAGGAAGCACGTCAGAAGTCATCCAGGGATATGGGTAGAGATTGCTTGACTGGGTGTAGTAGTGGGAAGTGTCCAGCTGCTGTGCCTGTGATGCTTCAGCTCACAGATATCCCTGTTGGCACCATGTGCACTCATACACCATCTCATGTCCTCAGGATATGGCACGTAAGTGGGATACGAGTGCCTTTGTTCAAAGCATAAAGGATCTGCCCTTGCCTGACGTGGCTCCTTCTTTCTCCCCTTAGCCATCACAGCTGCAGGCGCACACACCTGCCAGCCAGCAGACCCCCCCAATTCCACCATATGCGTCCCCACGCTCACCACCAGTGCAGCCTCACACACCTGTGACAATCTCTCTGGGAACCACACCATCTCTGCAGAACAATCAGCCCGTCGAGTTTAATCACGCCATCAACTATGTCAACAAGATCAAGAACCGCTTCCAGGGACAGCCAGACATCTACAAAGCCTTCCTGGAGATCCTCCATACGTATCAGGTGAGCTTTGGCAGTGCCAGGTGGAGTCGTTGCACTTTCTTTGCTGCCTGAGATGGGCATTCTGGTCTTCTGCTGGACTTCTTTGTATAGATCTTTTCCAATGTAAATAATTCTTTGCTTAGCATTGGCCAGCAAGCTAAGCAGAGCTCCAATTCTGTTAAAAGTGAAGAAATCACTTCTTTGATCAATGTCCCCCTAGCCCACAGCCAGCTGGGCATTTAGCACAGTCCTTTGCTTTAGATGCTGAGACCTTTGCTGCTTCATTCTTTGTATTACTGAGGGCTTTTTTCCTTTGTCTCTGAAAAAGTTCAGACGTCCTTTCATCGGACCCTTCTCTTTGTATGACAGAAAGAGCAGCGCAATGCCAAGGAGGCAGGGGGCAACTACACACCAGCACTGACGGAGCAGGAGGTGTATGCACAGGTGGCTCGCCTCTTCAAGAACCAGGAGGATCTGCTCTCAGAGTTTGGGCAGTTTCTGCCAGATGCCAACAGCTCGGTGGTGAGTCTACTTGAGGCAGGCTGGAGCTGGAGTATGTAGTGGAAAAGAGCTTCTGTAGGGAGCCAGGGCTCAGAACAACAGGCTTTTCTTGTTGTCTTGCGTTTTTGGAGTGGTCTTTTACCAAGTTTAGGAGGTGGGTCAGGATGATAGAGTCTTTTCTGTCAATAACTTGTCTTTTCACTACAATTCCTTTGCTTGGAAGGGTTGTTCTAAGACTTCCATAACCGCAGTAAGGTAGATTGGTCACCTCGAGCTGGGAGGAGCAGGCATACTAGGGTTTGGCTGATGAGGAAGTTCAGCTTTGATGATCTCGTGGCTTTGTTTGTAACTAAGCTGTTAAGCAAGACAACTGCAGAGAAAGTGGAGTCGGTGAGAAATGACCATGGAGGCACAGTGAAGAAGCCACAGCTCAACAACAAGCAGCAAAGACCCAACCAGAATGGCTGTCAGATCCGGCGGCACTCAGGAGCAGGGACAACCCCTCCAGTGAAGGTAATGACACGTGCTGCTAGCTCAGCAGCTGTGTGTTTCCCAGGAAACTAAAGCAAAACTTAGAGCAGAATCATGCTTATTCATTTGTCACGTGATAAATGTTGTCATGCAGTGATGAATGATGATTCCTGTAGCTGAATTTGCCCTCTTCAGCTTACTCACGTTTTGAGAGAGCAAGGCTTAGCCTTGTCAGAAGAATGGTCTGGTGGTTTAGAGCCTCTGCATTAGAACAAGCGTGCCTGCTTTGTGTGGTGTGTCCTGTGGGGGGAAGAAAAGTGTTGGCACATCTAGCTGTGTTGTTTAAATCCAATGACTTCCTTCCCCTTCCAGCTTTTCTCCTCGAAATGCAGTGAATTAATACATGTTTGGAGGCAGCTTTAAGCCTTTCTGATGTGGAGTACAGGAGGTAGAAGTTCGCTGCTTTTTAGGGAGGTCTAAGAATCAGCTGAATGAATGGTGGTTTAAAAAATATTTTGGTAATTCTGCACATTAGTTAGGAATTGAGATACTTCAAGCAGTGATTGTTTCAGTCAGCTTGTTAGAGGAAAGGATACGACCTTGTGTTAAAAATACTTGGCGTTCTGTGCAGCTAATTAAAGATGAATAGATTAACATGGTGGCCACATTTTAAACAAGTTTCCTTCTGGAAAAGCCACTCTTCTGTCTGAGAGCAAGTAGTGTGGTCTGGAGGCTGAAGCCCTTGAGTAATACGTGGTCAAAATACAGTGACTTTCTCTGTTGAACAGCCCTTTTTTGTATTATTTTTTAACAGAAGAAACCAAAGCTCCTTGGTTTAAAAGACCAGTCCTTGGCAGAAGCCAGCAAGCACGGCGTGGGGACAGAATCTCTGTTCTTTGAGAAGGTGAGTGGTGAGACTGAGAGAGCACAGTCTGGTGTCACTGACTGATGTTTGTAGCCTGCATACATCCTGATTTTTTTGTCACAGTGAAGTTTCTGATATATGTGCTGCTAACATTGGTCTGCTTGACCTCAGCTGTATTGTCTGACCTCTGTGTCAGATCTGCTGCGTTTTTTAAAAGATTGGTGGTGTTCTTTACAGGGACATCTGTGTCTTTTTTCCCTGGAGGGGTTATTCTCTAGTTCTCACCTGCTGCTGATGTTCTGTGGCAGAAAGGCTTGGCATCAGAGCCATGCTTGCTCCCTGATGACGTATGTTTTGCAGCTCACTGAGCCAGCTGGTGGTGACTGGGAACCACTCTATCGCTCAGAGGATGCGTAGGTGTTCCCATGAGTAAACGTAGAAATCCCTGCTGCAGAACTGTAACTGTAATGACGAGTTTCTTAATAATGATAGATCTGTTTCATGTGTAGATGCTAACTGTTCTCATGGGAAAAGTAATGGTGCTGGAATGAATTGCTGTTTTCTTGTGCTGAGGGCTACAGAGCTTGCTGTGTCTGTGATGACTTGAGCTGTAACGTAGTGGGGGCTGGAGGGGTGCTCACTGTGACACAGGTCTCTTAGCCCTGGTCCCCACCCAGGTGGGTCTGTGGTGCTGCAGACACAACTGGGCTTGTCTGTGATCCAGCTGCTGGGAGTTTCATTCACATACAACTCTCTTCTGCAAGGTAATGCACTTGAGTGGCAGCCATACCAGCAAGGAGATGGCTTCCTTCTCTTTTCTGGCTCCTTGGAGCCTCTCCAACAAAGTCCTGCATAGGTGGGGGGAAGCACAGTGTTGAACACAGGCCTCCTGGGTGCTGATGGACGAGCTGCTCTCACCTTAACCCTTTTCCTTCTTCTTCCCCAAGGTTCGCAAAGCTCTGCGAAGCACAGAAGCATATGAAAACTTCCTTCGCTGCCTGGTTATTTTCAACCAGGAGGTGATCTCCCGTGCAGAGCTGGTGCAGCTAGTTTCCCCGTTCCTGGGGTAAGTGGAGTCTGCTTCTTTGTGTGAGGGGAGAAGCTAAATCCAATGCATCTGTTTGTGATGCACAGCAGGAAAAGAAATGCCAACCTTGGTGGCTGCGTGGTTTGTATTACAGAATTAGTCCACAGCATGCTATTGTGGCTCTGGAATTATAGATTATTTCACTCAAGAAAAGCTCGACTGTCCAATTACACAGGAAATGTCCCCTAAAAAAAGGAGTGCTTATACAAACCCATTAAAATTACCAAAAAAAGCAAAAAGCAACTGAGTTCTGCCCTGAAGTCAAACCCGATAATCAGTACTGTCATTTAAATAGAAATTATAACTTCAAGTACTGTATAGAATGAGTCTGTATTAATCACCTAAAATCATTGTAATAATTATCCTCTCATCAGCTTGGGGCAACTCTGTTTCTGTGATTTGAGCTCCTAGTTCCTATGCAGAAGGCAGCAGCAATGTAAATTGGGTTCGGGACCCCATTATGCTGGTTGCTGTGTGCAAGGAAAGTGCCCCAAGGAGCTTATGCTTTCTGCAGCTCCACTGGAATTAGGCATCAGCAGGAAGCTGGTTTTGGCTAGAAAAGGTGAAATATTCAACCAAAAAAATCTGCATTCTTCCATTTACCACCTGTGCTCCCGACTGGAAGGGTGAATATCTGCACTAGGAAAGGTGTCATGCAGTTCTCTTACTCCGAAGTCAGACGTTACCTTCAATCATGTAATGGAAAAGCAATAGATGAGCAGCGATTCCAGTAACAGGTCTGATTTCTCATATCACTGCAGCTGTTCACCACCTGACCAGCAGACGGGTACTTGGTTCCCACTTGGTGGAAGTGGGGTTGAGCAGAGAGGTCCTCTCACCAAATTGGCAAATCAGAGAGTCTTCTTGGGCAACTTCTGTCTCTTGCAAGCAGTTCTAGCCTCAGTATCACAGTTCAGCACGGCACCCTGCTTTCTATTTAGCTAATTTTTCACTTCATTCCTTTTATTTCTAGGAAATTCCCCGAACTATTCACTTGGTTTAAAAACTTTCTGGGCTATAAGGAGTCTGTTCACATGGAGACGTATCCCAAGGAACGGGCAACTGAAGGGATTGCCATGGAGATAGACTATGCCTCCTGTAAAAGACTGGGCTCCAGCTACCGTGCCTTGCCCAAGAGCTACCAGCAGCCCAAGTGCACGGGGCGGACGCCACTGTGTAAAGAGGTAAGCAGCTCCCAGGCAGCAGCCATGTGGCAGAGGAGGGCTGTTCACAGTACAGCACGTGAGAATGCTCATCTCTCTTGCAAACATGTGGACTGGATCCAGGATCTATTTCCCAGGGTGAGGCTGTGCCAGCAGCTGGCTGGGAGATGCAGTGCCCACGGGGCTTTGGTGGCTGCCCTCTGCTTTTCTCCAGTGGTGATTCTGAAAGAGTTGTGCAAAGCATTGGGGAGCATCTGGAAAAAAAGAACCTCAATAGCTGTGACGTTTAAATACTTCTACAAGGGAGTATGTAATTCAAGGTGATTGCTGCCTTTTTCACCAAACTCCTGCTTAGTCTGCTTTCAGAGTTGTCTCTAGTCAAAAGAAAAGAAAATCATGTCTTCTGTACAGAGTTTCTCCTTCATATTCCTCTCACGCTTCTTTCTTTCCACCTGCAAGGCTGAGGTGAGCTGTGGAGACATGGTGTACTGCATCAGGAGGTTGGCTCCCCATCGGGAGCATTGTTGGCCTAGGGACAAAGCTGTCAGCAGCGTGGCAGGACCGGATGCACTCCTTGGGTCCTTTCATGGAACCACCTTTTGGTTGGAGAGGAATGCTGCTGGCTGATTCTGCTCCTTCGTTGGTGTTAGAATCCCCCTTCCTTGGGTGACTGCCGTCAGCAGGGAGAACAAACAAGCAGAAGATTTTGGAGCATCACAGTTTTGCCTCCTTTCCTTGAGAAATGAGGATGAATGCAGGTGATCAAGTCAAGCAGTGAGCAGTGATACGCAGTTAATTGAAATGATGGCACGATAGCGAAAACAACTCAGGCAGGAAAGAATTGTAAGTTTCTAATCTAAGTCCTGACACGTCTCTCAGGAGTACCTTGTGTGATGCAGCTTTCATTTCTGCAAGAATCTAATGTGTTGGTTGAGGAAAATTAGGCTTGATTTTTCAAGATTGCCTACCAAAATCTGTTGTTCTGTTGCCTTTGGCCTCTTTGAGGTTTCTTTGGATGGTCCGTTCCTGCTTTGGAGGTAGCGAAAAACTGCAGGTTCTCAGCATCTTTGTCAGGAAAAGTTTTGCTGGGGTATGGATTGATATTCTTTATTTGGAGGTAGAAACCATGTTGTGTCTAATGCTCATGGTTAGCATGATGACCACCCGGTGCCATCAGTGTGAATCAGACATGTGATGAGTGAACCACAGTGAGCCAGTTCTTCCAGTGGAATGGAAAAGCTCCTTTCACCTCTCTTTTTCTCTTCCCTTGCAAGTGTTTTCTTATGTTTGCAATGGATGAGTTTTCCAGACCACTGAGTTGTTTCATCTCTGGATGTTTGGGTGCTGGGCATCCTCTGCACTGGAAGGGAGAAGCAATTTTTGCTGCTCCTCCATCAGCAGCCAAGCACCTCTGTAACACTCCCCTTCCAAGTCTGACTGTCATGCTTGTCTTTCTCTGTCGTACTGCAAGGTTTTGAATGATACCTGGGTCTCCTTCCCTTCCTGGTCTGAAGACTCTACTTTTGTGAGCTCCAAGAAGACACAATATGAAGAGCACATCTACAGGTGTGAGGATGAGCGTTTTGAGGTAAGTTGTTTCCTTTGGAAGCCTTGGGGTTCTGTGAATAGCTCGTGATATAATTCTATCCTTAATGCTGCTTCATACAGTCTGTTTTTATTGTCCATCACACGTTCTCTGCGTAGAGCTTGCATTATCTGAAAGCAAGAGACAGCATCTGGTTAACCACTTCTCTTTCCAAGCTACCACCCCTGCTCAAGCTCTGTGCACTGAGCTCTTCTCTCACATCACTCCAGATGGAATTGTTCAATGGACAGCATATAATCAGTGCATCTTTTTTGCCCTTTCTGCCCACATAGCTTGTAAGAACATGTATTTCCCTGTAATAATCCGAGAAACGATACGTTCAGGATGTTAAATGATTGACTTCTTGACTTAAAATGAGAGTTAGCTTGGCAATTACCCGAATGTGCTCAGATCTGTCATGTCCTTTTGTAGAGGAACTGTCAATTGTTTTCTGCTCCCATATGGAAAATGTAATTTCTTAACAGCATCGTTCTGGTAGACATTAAATTCTGATGCACCATTACCTAGGCTGCAGATAAAATATAATTGGATTATTTCAGCGCAGCCAAACGTGGAAACCAGTTCTGGAATCCACCTTGTTAAACACGCCCGGCTTCTTGTTTCGTGTCGCTTCAGTGTTAGTCTCTGTGAAGTATCATGTTTTATCTATTCAACTCTGGCTAACACACCGTTCGCTTCAGCTGGACGTTGTCTTGGAGACCAACCTGGCAACGATCCGCGTCCTTGAGGCCATCCAGAAGAAACTCTCACGTTTGTCTGCTGAGGAGCAGGCCAAGTTCCGGCTGGACAACACCCTGGGAGGCACCTCAGAGGTGATCCACCGCAAGGCCCTGCAGAGGATATATGCAGACAAAGCAGCTGACATCATTGATGGGCTCAGGAAGAACCCATCTGTTGCTGTTCCCATTGTCCTGAAAAGGTATCGCACTGACACCGTGCCCTGGGGGCTCTGTCTTACTCCACGTTTATGTAGAAGTAGCTGATTTCTGCCCCTGGAGGGTTTAACCTGCAATTTGAGAAAGGCATTCCGTTCTGATCGGTTGCTGTGTTTTATAACAATCACCTTTTGAAACACAAACGCTCAGCTGGGGGGATGCAGAGCTTTTATTTTCTCCTTTGAACCTTGTTTCTTCTCTAGCCTATGCACGGCAGCATATATAAGATGAGGAAGCTGTCTGTTTCGGGTGGATTGTTCAGGGCTGAATCCAATCCCTTTCCAAATCCCGTGGCTGTGCATGGCCGTGGGCTCTGACTGCTCAGGCACCACGCCTGGATCCCCATTAGTTTTCTGTTGTCAGCTCCCTGCAACCAATCACAAAAAAAGGAGTGGGGGCTGCAGTTCTTTGGAGATGTGTAAAGAGGAGGCTGTGTACACTTTTAATACAGTAATGTGTTGTCCTTATCCTCCTGGTGTGTAAACAAGCAAGTGTTCTCTAAAAGCATAACTGAAGCACCACTTACAAGGAGGTACTATTCCCCCCAAAGCTTGTCTCTGGGAAGGGAAGCCACTTTGCCACCAATACCTGCAAGGTCACAGTGTGCCCACCCTGCTGCACGACACTGTTCTGTGAGCTGCTCTGGCTGTGCTGCACCAGGTGCTTTGCTTGAGATACTGAGCTGAGGTTCTGGACCCTGTTCCCAGGAAGCTCAGGTGTCCAAAGATGTGCAGAGAGCTTTGTTCAGCAAAGGGTGTGCAGAGTACTGCTACTGTAAAACTCCTTTCAGTGGGACTGCTTTCATTGGTGCACATTCCCAGGTCTCAGGCTTTCCTTACAAGCTCAGAGTGAGACCTTTATGTCTCTTATCTCACCCTTGATTTCTTGATCCTAGGTTAAAGATGAAAGAGGAGGAGTGGCGAGAAGCCCAGAGAGGATTTAATAAAGTCTGGCGAGAGCAGAATGAGAAGTATTACCTGAAGTCCTTGGACCACCAGGGCATCAACTTCAAGCAGAACGATACCAAGGTCCTGAGGTCAAAGAGTCTCCTCAATGAGATTGAAAGCATCTATGATGAAGTAAGATGGTCACCAGCAGTTTCCTTCCCTCAAGCTTATATGGTCTGCATATGCAGTTTCAGTTCCTTTCCTCTTGATGCTGGTGTGGTTGGGAAGTGGGATTCTCACCATGGAAGGGCTGTGCTCTCTGTATTGGGATATCTGCTTGTGGCTGAGGAGGCTTGTCATCCTGCTGGTAGCAGGTGGGCTCTGTTTCTAGAACAGAAACAGGGTGGAGAAGGTTTGTAAACAGGAGGAATGTTTGTGAACTTTTGGCATCTGTTGCAGAGAGCCTTCTGGCAGCAGTGGGAGGGAGGCCTGATGCTTCCTCTGTTGCGAGGGGGTGTAATGAGAGAGGAAGTCTGTATCATTGGGAGAGCTTTCTGAGGGCTTGTGGGCAGAGGGAGGTGCTTGGGGGACTAATTTGTGTCCTGTTTCTCGCTTGTAGAGGCAAGAACAGGCTTCAGAAGACAACGCTGGGGTTCCCACAGGCCCGCACCTCTCGTTAGCCTATGAAGACAAGCAGATCCTGGAGGATGCTGCTTCCCTCATCATCCACCACGTGAAGCGGCAGACGGGAATCCAGAAAGAGGACAAGTACAAAATCAAGCAGATCATGTACCACTTCATTCCAGACCTGCTGTTTGCTCAGCGAGGTGAACTCTCAGACGTGGAAGAGGAGGAAGAAGAGGAAATGGACGTGGATGAAGCTACCGGAGCTGCGAAAAAGCACAACGGTGTGGGGGGCAGTCCTCCCAAAACCAAGCTGATGTTCAACAACACGACGGCCCAGAAGCTGCGGGGCATGGATGAGGTCTACAACCTCTTCTATGTGAACAGCAACTGGTACATCTTCATGAGGCTGCATCAGATCCTGTGCTTGCGGCTGCTGCGGATCTGCACCCAGGCTGAGAGGCAGATCGAAGAGGAGACACGGGAGAGGGAGTGGGAGAGGGAAGTACTGGGCATCAAGCGAGACAAGAGCGACAGTCCTGCCATCCAGCTGAGGCTGAAGGAGCCAAGTGAGTGATCCTGGGGGCCCACAGGTGCTTCTGTTAGCAGCATGTATGCTGATAGTGCTGGCACGCTGTCTCAAATGTTCTGCAGTGTGACACTATGATGTGCTTTTACTGTCTTTTTACTGTCACTGGGCAGCAGGGAGTTGAGATGGGAAGATGTGGGGCAGGAGGGAGTCGCAGCAGAACAGTACCATGCAGCGGTTGTTTCATGAGAACTTTAATTGCACGCTTGCTTATCAAAAGCATCCTTGAGTCCCCTAATGACAAACATTCTAAAAGCCTTTCAGAACCAGAGACCTCATGGAGGAGGCTAGAAAGGCAGAGAGACTGTGAGAGTACCCATGGCTTAAAGGTCTTTAAAAGATGAACATATGACAAATTCCAGTAGCAGAGCTGGCTGAAGACTGGAGCTCCTGCTCCATCCTGTCCCAGGTGGAGTGGAAAGGGCCTTCCTGGTGTTCCATGCTCACCCCTCTTGCTCTTGTGTTGCAGTGGACATCGATGTGGAGGATTACTACCCAGCATTCCTGGACATGGTGCGTAACCTCCTGGATGGGAACATGGACTCGTCGCAGTACGAGGACTCCCTGCGTGAGATGTTCACCATTCACGCCTACATTGCCTTCACCATGGACAAGCTGATCCAGAGCATCGTGCGGCAGGTGGGTGCTGGCTGGGCTGGGGCTGGGTGCCAGGCTAGAGGAGGGAAAGTTGCTCGTGTCCCTGAGTGTGTGCTGGCGTGTCGGTTACCTATATGTGACATTCTGGGGATAAGCAGCTGAATTACAGGCGTTTTTTAACCCAGCTTTGAGGCTGCTTGAAGGAGAGGTGATGAAAAGTAACTTCTAGTGTATTTAAATTATCACGAATATCCTTTATGTGTGGGGTTCTCCCTTTGTTTTCCTGAAGCTATAGGGATATAAGTTTTCCACTCAAGCATTTGTGGAGCTAATCTTGCTTTAACTTTGAAAAGGAATTAAATAGCATTTAAATAATTTCTTTCATTCTCTTCAGTGCTATGAGAGCAGTGCGTGCCTTTTCTAAAAAGCTTTGTCTCTTTTATCTGCCTGCTTGAGAAGCTCAGGCTGGTTGTTACGTTCTAGTCCTCTTATTGGGCACATAGAAAGAATGTGTGACCAAGGAAAAAATTCTTCGTGTGCCTTTTTGTAGCGTAAAGAACAAAACCAGATGTGAGAGCCAGGGAGTGGGATTGCTTGAAAGGCCATTCCTTGTTGGAGCAGCTTTTCAGAAGCTCTTGGTTTCAGTCCAGAGCTTAACTGAATTGAAAAGACAGTTGAGCGATTTCCGATTTTCAACTTGTACAAAGTGAGGTATCATATCTCTCCCCACTGTCCTCAGAGACAGTAGCAGCCCCGTGCTGAGAACAGCACAGCCCTTCCCACCCTGCTGCTGCTGTTCACAGGCTTTCCTGCACATAGTTTTTTTCCTCTTTTTGCCACCTGCTTTTTTTTTTGGGCGGGAGAGCTTTTAATTTAGAAGGTAGTGCTGTTTTTTCTTTTACATTGCTGCTGGAAGAATTTACTAAACATGTAGCCTTAAACTCATGCTTTTATAACCTTTTTATCCTTTTTTTTTTTCCCTTAAGGCTTAAGCACTTGGTTACATCTTTGTTTCTTGCTATTGTATGCTGATGGGCACGTAGCAGCCTCCAGCCAGCGAGTCCATCCTTATCCACTGTAGCTTTTATTTCTAAAACCTACAATGCAGGCAAATAGAGATGTACGTGTAACCTTGTGTGCTGCTTTTTCTTTCAAGCAAGAATCTGCCAGGTTCCAATTACAAAGGGTATTTTGGAGCCTTTCTCACTTTCCCAGCTGGTTCTTGCACTCAGGGTTTTGGTAGGTCACCCTGGTTTGCATGTTACAGCAAGCTCTCCCAGATGCCTCAGGCGAAGAGAAATACCTTTTGCAAGAGGCTACACCGAGCACAAAAGGGTTTGGTCTTTTTTTTCCAGCCTGGGTTTAACAGCTCCCTCATCAACATTCTCCCCTTGCTCTTCCTTTTGGCAGCTCCAGCACATAGTGAGCGATGAGATCTGCGTGCAGGTCACAGACCTCTACCTGTCAGAAAACAACAACGGGGCCACAGGAGGCCTCCTGGCTTCACAGTCCTCTCGGAACCTTCTGGAGGCCACCTACCAGCGCAAAGCTGAGCAGCTCATGTCGGAGGAGAACTGCTTCAAGGTAGAGCTTGGTGGGAAAGCAGCGAGCAGAGAAGGGCTTGCTTTGTAAAGCAGGTGCCAGTCCTTTGAAAATGGAGCACTGGTTAGGCACCCAAGAGCCCTGAGGTCTCCACAGCTACAGAAAGCCTGGAAAGTTGAAAGTTTTGGTGCTGTGCCCCCAAACTTCAGCATTGCTTTGGTGGTATTTCCAGCACATCATCAGCTGGTCTGTGGCAGAAGCTACATCAGTCCCAATAGGCAAAGTGGAACAGCACACAGGGATGTTGATGCTTCAACACTGACTGATTTGCTGTCTCCCATTTGAATTTGTTAGCTCAATCTTTCCCATTTCTCTTGTGTCTCAACCTTTGTGGGCCGTGGAAAGATTTGCTAATACCAACTGGGCATTAAATCATTGCTGACTGTACGCGTGGCTGAATAAAGGTGGTGTGCAGTGCTAATCAAATCCGTGCTTTCTTTGCTAAGATGCAGGAAGTGGTCAGGCCCTTTCTGAGCTAGCACAGTACTCTAGAGAAAAGTCTCTGTGGATAATCTCTCTTCTTTTACCCTCAAACTTACACTGGGGGCTCACGAGAGACCTGTGCCTTTCCAAAATCAACACAAAAAGATTTTTCCAAAAACTTGAACGTTTTCCTGTTCCTCAAAGAGTGTGCAATGCTGCCAGTGCTTTTCCTTTGCTGGCAGTAATGCAGGGAGCAGTTTTTTGCCTTAAGACTATGCAAGCTGCTTTACTGTCCCTTTGCCTCAGAGAGAAGCAGAGGGGTATATTTCTTCTGTTTGAAATCTCACTGAATCCCTTCTGCCTTTTGCTTTACAGCTGATGTTCATCCAGAGCAGAGGCCAAGTTCAGTTAACCATTGAACTGCTGGACACAGAGGAGGAGAACTCTGATGACCCTGTAGAAGCAGAGGTAAGAGCCTCTTGGCCAGAGAGCAGACTGTGATGGTCGAGGGTGCACTGGATGAAGATGTCCAGTCAGTTGTTTGCACAAGATAGAGATGTCAACAAAGCATTGTAAAGCTTTCAGTGATGTGAGTAGGTAAATCCTTCTTGGTTTATTTTATATTAGAGAAGCCAAAAAACCACAAAGAGAAGCATTGTACCTGCCTTTATAGGAACAAAATACAGGGAGCCTTCAGAGATGTTCTGGTGCTCTCCTGTGTGACTTGCAGCTTATCCTCCTTACCACCCCACGTGGTTCTGAGGGAAAGCAGTGTCTGATGTTGTTGTGTGCTCACTTCCAGCGCTGGTCAGACTATGTGGAGCGGTACGTCAACTCTGACTCTACCTCCCCTGAGCTCCGGGAGCACTTGGCCCAGAAACCTGTCTTCCTCCCCAGGTGAGTGACCAGGCTGTGCCGTGAACACTCCCCGATGGGTCTGTCCCTTGGAGGGCAGAGGGTTGCACTCTCCTGCAGCTCTGAACCTTTGGTCTCACCTGTGTTTTAATGCCACTACAGAAGCCATTACCCTGGCAGTGCGGCATAGAGGTACCGTGCTGCTGGTTGTCCAGAAAGCCTGTGGGTCCACCCTGGGCTCCTGCTCTCCAGTGACTGAGAGATGGCATGATCTGCAGGTGGCAGAGAGGGTGAGGGCTGGGGACTTGCCAGAGTGCTTTCTGGCACTCCTGCCTTGGTTTACAGTAACCCTCTGCCTAAAACAATTGGGTGCCACACCAGGGAACTGATTGCAAATAACCATGGTTTCAGAAATAGATAAATCCCATGGGATGACTTGTTGTAGGGGCCTGAACCTGAATGAATTTAATACAAGCTGTTGGTCAGGTTCTTGAGGGGCCAGCACAGATCCACCAGCTACCTCCAGCCTAGCAGTCCTAGAGGGTGGGCACTAATTCCAAGAGGGATTCTCTGGTTTGCAGGAATCTGAGGCGGATCCGTAAATGTCAGCGTGGTCGGGAGCAGCAGGAGAAGGAAGGGAAGGAGGGAAACAGTAAGAAGTCCATGGAGAACGTGGAGAGCTTGGACAAGCTGGAGTGTAAATTCAAACTGAACTCCTATAAGATGGTGTACGTGATCAAATCGGAGGATTACATGTACAGGAGGACCGCTCTGCTGCGAGCTCAGCAGGTAGGAGTGAGTGGAAGGTCTGGGGTGGGCAGCTGGGCTTTCCTGGGACCTCTTGCTCCCGAAGTCAGGTGGGGAAGAGTCAGATGGAATGTCCCTGGGGGGGGTCCCAGGGTAACATTTAGCAGTCTTTGTGTTGCCAGGAGGATGGTGTGCTATTCTGTCTTCCCCAGACACCAAAAATCTACTGAATGTTCCTAAGGTGTAATCTTTTCTTCCTGCCTTCTACTCTGCTCATCCTCTCGCCTCTCCCCTTCTCTCCAGAGTGTGTTATTGTGGTAGGACAGTGGTTTTGACCGTTAGCTCCTCAATTTTTTTCCAGGAGGCATTTTCTCTGCATGGTGATCCCCTTGTTTTAGGGAAGACCTGTCCTCTGCATGCAATTGTAATGCCTTTTGAGGGGGCCTGTTCTTCCAGGGCTTCCCCAGTGAGAAAGCAGAGTGCAGAGCATCAAACGTTCTCTGTCCCAGGCAATCCTTCTGGGTACCATCCCTCAACCCTTCCTGTCCCCAGTCACTGAGAGCGGGAGTCCTCTGGTTGCTCCTGCATGGCCGAGCCCCACACACGCACATACAATGGCTGCTCCACAACCACTGCTTTTGTGTCAAGGACAAGTGCAGGAGAACTCACAGCTCCACATATCACTGTGGGTGTTTTCCTGGGGATCTGAAATCCTGGTCTCAAGGAGTAATTTGGGTGGAGAAAACTGGTCAGGTGTACAGAATGTTCTGACACTGTTTTCGTGTCCCATGGGAATATTTCTGCCTAGCCGAGAAAGCCTGGGGAACTTTAAGAGCAAACTCCAGTTAGTATGGCTATTTAGGTTTGAAGTTTCAAGTACTTCACCTTAATATTATTACAGTCTACTTAAAACAAAATGTTAACCAGAGTGCCATTGCTTAGAATGTCAAAAGAAAGTGAAAAGTGTCAGACTTTGGTGAAAGCTGCTGGCTTAGGCAACCAGAAGCAGAGGTACCTGGGGGGCTCTGTCAGCAGCAGTGTCTCCTGTAGCTGCAGAGACTGGGTTTCTGTTTATTCAA
Organism: Phasianus colchicus; assembly: GCF_987193195.1. NCBI lineage: Eukaryota > Metazoa > Chordata > Aves > Galliformes > Phasianidae > Phasianus > Phasianus colchicus. Next base: position 2,943,722 of record NC_143447.1, on the reverse strand, counting down.
TTATTGTCTTCCTGAGTGAACTACTGACCGCTGAGAAAATTGGCTGGGAGATGAGGGAGTGGGAGAAGTGTCCTCTGCTTCCTGCCTAGGAAATCATCCCTTCACAGCTCTGTTGGACGTTTATTTAAACTTCTAAAACGACTGCTCTCATCTGTTTCTTGCTGATGAAATACAAGTAATGGTTTTATTTAATTAGCTGTAATTTTGTTAAACTCATATTCACATCAGATAAGAGTGTTCTGTTTCAGTATTGGGTCTTTGAAATGTCGATACTGAAGATTTTGATTGATTGAATTCCATCTACCCGATTCAATTGGCTCAAGGTTGAAAAAGTTACCTTATAAGCAGGATACCATGTGCTGGTGCTTATCACAGAGCATCTTAACCTAGCCAAATTACTGAACCTCTTACACTATAGCGCACAGTATAACTTCTCAGTATGCTGAAGGAACTACAGAAGCTACATTTAACCACAAACCTGTTGGACTACATGGTGGGATACAAGAAAATACATTTTAAATTAAAAAAAAAAGAAAGAGAAAAAGAGCACCGTGACAGAATGGCCTGTTTTTGGCACAATCTCTTGGTATTTCTGAGTTCTTTTTGTCCTGTAATTCTCTTAGAGGTAGGCTTCTTGGAAGGAGGCCTGTGGGCCTTTCCCAGGACTTTCCCTCTGTCGCTAGCAAGGGCCAGCACCTGTGCTGCAAATCTTTTGGCCATATTGCCTCGCAGCCTGGCCTCTTTGCCACGCGTTACATGGTAGCTTGGGGCTGGAGCCACCTCTCTGTAACACCTTTTTGTTTCTGTAGTCCCATGAAAGAGTGAGCAAGCGGCTGCACCAGAGGTTCCAGGCCTGGGTGGACAAATGGACCAAGGAACACGTCACCCGCGAGATGGCAGCCGAGACAAGCAAGTGGCTAATGGGCGAAGGGTTGGAGGGCTTGGTGCCCTGCACCACCACCTGTGACACAGAGACCCTGCACTTTGTGAGCATTAACAAGTACCGCGTCAAATACGGCACAATATTCAAGACACCATAAATGCCCTGGGCCAGGAAAGATCCCGGGAGATGTGTGTGTGTGCGTGCGCATCAAGGAAATGAGGAAGATGCCTTTCTCCCCTCACTGTGTATCTCCGTAACATGGCCACTTGACTAGTGTGTGGCTGGTACAAGCTGTCACCAGCGGGATTCTCTGTAGGAACATCGGTGTTCCAGCACCTGCTGGGAGCCCTGCCCGCCGGCCCTTGGACTTCAGCATGCACCCCACAGGGAAGGACCCTCCTGAACTTGAGCGGTCCTGGAGAGACGCAACGAGCTCATACGCACCAGCAGTGTTGAGGCTTTATTCCCCGGTGGCCTGAGCAGCGAGGGAGGAGAAATGGAGGAGGCTCTCCACCACCTGACCACCTCGGTGGTCTTCAGATTCCTTGCTTGGATGTGTCCCGCAGCCCAGAGGTGCTGGGCTCCCCTGCGGGCCCTCAGACCCTCGGTTCCTCCCTTCCTTCCCCTCCCTCCCATGCTGGACTCAACCAGTGCAGATTGGTCTGTCCTTTCTAGTGCCAGTGGAACTGTTTTTTTGTACCTGCTTGTTTACTAGTCTCTCCTAGTGCCATGCACCAGCTTTTCACACACATGTACGTACACACACACAACAGAGAACAACACAATTTTAACATGTTCCCCTCCTTTTTTGTAAATAAATGTACAAATTGTCAATTTTTTTGTTTTTTTTTTTTTTGGTTGTTTTTTTTTTTTTTTTTTAATTAAAGGAAGTATGCTTGATGTGCTAGCATAACTGTACTAGCTTCTTGTGTACCATAGTACCAGGTGGCTTGAGAATTAGTACTGACAGACAGACCTATGAGGACATTTATTACACTTTTTACCAAAGGGAGTTATCATTGTAGTGCTTTTGTGTGGAAACTTTTTTCTCCTTTTTTTGTAAATAAAAATGATGTCTTTGTTCTTACTGGAGGAAGACACTCGCTCATCCACAGCCCTGTCCCTGGTCTGAGATGCACCGTGCAGCATGCAGCATTGGGGGATGAAGAGAGGGAGTGCGTCCCACCTTGTTACGATTGGCTTCACAATCTGAGAGGAAAAAGCAGAGGCAGCGTGCGTGTTTTGTGCTTCACACAACTGAGGTATAAGCGGTCTGTTGAGATATATAAATATATATTATATAGTTTTTAATTTTTTTAATGTTTTTGTTCCGGTGGGTAGTTTTTATCCACCTAGTCTTCCAGCTCCAAGGACCTTCGCTTTTGGGAGGTGTTGCTGAGCTACTTAGCTGAGGTTGATTGTGCTTGTGTATTTTTCCCTCTCAGTATTGGAGAAAACATCTTAAGTACCAAACCAGTATTGGATAGAGCTGCTCTGTGTGTGTGTTGGTGTGCGCGTGCAAGAGAAGGGCAGGGGCCGGGGTGGGTCTTGGTGCATTTCACTAGTGAAATCCACATATGGGATATATATTTTTTTAAGTATAGAAGTTTAGCGCTGGCAGATATTTAAACACAGGGAAGATTCTGATTTTAAAATGAAGTCGACATATAGACTTCGTAAGCCACGACAGACACAACTGCACTGTCTCTCCTCCTCAAAGGAGGCAGCTTTCCTTGCACAAACCAGTGCTGCCAGTATGAGCCCCCCAATCTGCTTCCCTCCTTCCTGGTTTGGGAGCGTGGCTTTGCTGCTGCTGTGACCACAATCTGGCAGGGATCTCTGGGCTGGCAGCTTGTCTCCTTCCTGTAGCAGAGAGCCGGGTGTGCAGAACTAAGGGGCACAGACAGAGTCCCAACTCATTGGCAGCCCGTGTGCAGGAGGCAGGTCTGGCTGTGGCGGTGACCGGGAGCCTCCTATGGAGAAAGGAAAATAGAGGGAAGCGCCCAGCAGGGAATAGCCAGAGTTTGCCAGCAATAAGTTCCCTATCGTTCCATTGGTAAGGTTTCTTCCCTACCCCTTTTTCCTCTGTATGCTGAAGGTGATCCAGCAGTGAACATGTGGGCGGCGGAGGCCTGGCTTGGGGCAACGCCTGCGTGTCACAGGGCCCTCCCGCCCTGCCTGGCTGTACCATAGCAACAAGGCTTCTCTTTTTATTTCAACTCGCTTTTTGTATTCTGTAACGTGATCCTCGGCCCACTATCCATGTGATTTCTATACCAATGTTGTAAACTTGACTGTAGTGCAGTATTTCCATTAAAATATCAGGGCTAACTGCTGTGTACGGATCCTTCTTCCCACCTCACACTGTGAGCTCCCAAGGCTGGGCAGTGCATGACGCAGGGGGGCCAGGCTCCCCATTAAGACACCGGGGCAGCAAGCAGTGGATCACCACGAAGAAAGAAAGCCCCACTGAGCTGCTAGCAAAGTCGCCATGCAGCAACCAAGCAGGGCTCTCCCAACAGGGCTCTGAAGGGCAGTGGCTGCGTGGAGTAGCCAGGCCCGGCCTGCAGGCCACACTTCAGGCTCCAGCGCGGCCTGCAGGCCTCGCGTCAGGCTTCAGTGCGGCCTGCAGGCCTCGCTTTAGGCTCCGGCCCGGCCTGTAGGCCTCACCCCGGCCCGGCCCGGCCCGCTCAGCGCTGTGCCGCGCTCTGCGCATGCGCGACGCATCCAGCGGGCGGCACGGAAACGCATGCGCAGTAGCGAGGTGGGCGCCGCCATGCTGAAGCACCGGCGTACGGCGCTGGAGCGCGTCGAGAAGTTCGTGTCCGCCACCTACTTCACCGACTGCAACCTGCGGGGCAGGTGGGCCGCGGGAGGGCCGCTGCTCCGGGTGTGCCGGCTCGGTAGAGGCCTCACCTCGGTGTGTCCCCACGGGGGAAGCGCTGAGGCGGTTCAGTGCGTAGAGGCCCGGCCTCGGGTGGGCAGCTGTAGTTCCTTCAGTGTTATCAGGAGCTGGGGGTGGTGGGCTGGAAGGCCCCGCTTGCCACGTCCCATTGCCTGAGCTCACCGCGTCCCCATGACGTCTGCCCGCAGGCTCTATGGGGACAGCTGCCCGCCCACCTCGCTGTCCTGCTTCCAGACCCCACGGCGGATCCCCTACAGCGAGGCCGTCGTGCAGGAATTCAGGCCGGCCAGAGTGGGGGACACCTTTGGGCCCACGTGAGTACGGGCTGTCAGCACCCGCAGAGCTGGCGGGCTCGGCCGTGACACCGTGCGCCCCTCCCTGCTGTGTGCTTTGGTGGAAGGTGCCCGCCTAGCAGCTTGTGCAGCCCGCCTGCTGCCGTCGGGGCTGAGAGTCGTTGTGAGGGCTGTGCGTCCAGGAAGGGGCTTCTGCAGACTGAGTCCAAACCCTGTTAAAGCAGGTTCCCTACTGCAGGTCGGCATCCAAATGGATCTTGAATATCCCCATAGGAGACTCCACCACCTCTCCGGGCAGCCTGTTCCAGTGCTCTGTCACCCTTACCACAAAGAAGTTCTTCCTCTTGTTTGTATGGAACTTCTCATGTTCCAGTTTTTGCCCGTTGACCCCTGTTTGATTGCTGCACACCACTGAAAAGAACCTGGCTCTGTCCACTTGACTCCCACACATTAGATATTTATAAACAGTTACGAGATCATCACTCAGCCTTCTCTTCTCTAGACTGAACAGTCCCAGGTCTCTCAGCCTTTCCTTGTACAGGCAGTACTCTAAGCCCTGGTCATCTTTGTGGCCCACAAAGAAGATCCCTGTGTTTTTTTGAACTGGGTAGTCCTGACTGGCTATGAGGTCTCACCAGGGCAGAGCAGAGGGCAGGATCACCTCCCTCAACCTGCTGGCTGCTCTCTTCATGATACACTCCAGGATATCATCAGCGTTCTTGGCCACAAGGACACACTGCTTGCTCATGATCAGCCTGTTGTCCACCAGAACCCCTAAGTCCTTTTCCTCAGGGCTCCTTTCTATCAATTCAGTCCCTAACTTATATAGGTGTGTGCAGCTGTTCCTACTCACAGGACCATACTCTTGCTCTTGTTGAGGCTCATCACATTCCTCTCTGCCCAACTCAGCAGTCTGTCCAGGTCTTGCTAAATGACAGCATGGCCTTCTGGTGTGTCAGCCACTCCTCCCAGATCTGTATCACCATCGTTTCATATCAAAGCATGTCCTCTCTGATTTCATTACGTTATGGATTGCTTAGAGGATTACCTCTTCACCCCACTCTGCTGGGTTTTTGGCTGGCTATCGCATCTTTAACCTGCAGCACTGCCATGAGCCAGAGGTTTAGTGTGGTTAAAGAGCAGACAGGTCCACAGCCTGCTGGAAGGGGAGGCCCAATGCATTTAAATGGGACAGGATTGTCCTGTGTAGGTGTTGTGTCCTCCTTGAACTCGATATCAAGGATGCTTGATCACTTGATGCTGGGTCACTGACAGCCACACAGGGAGCTGCTTAAAGCATGTCTGTGCAGACAGATAGCTTTGTTGCACTGAGCACATTGCACTTGTGTGGTGTCCCTGCTGCTTTTTGCCCACAGAGGTTTAGAAGACACGAGGCTTCTCTTTAGGAAGGTCTCAGCAGTGGGTGAGGTGCTGTGCATTCTCTTCCAGGTGGGAGACCTGCTGGTTTAGGGTGGAGCTGAGCATCCCCCCAGCATGGGCAGGACAGGAGGTGCACTTTGTCTGGGAGAGTGATGGTGAAGGCATGGTGTGGCGAGATGCCCAGCCAGTCCAGGTAAGGAGGGGCGGGCCAGGTGTGTGCCAGCTATGCCAAGTCTTCTGCTATCTTCAGAGCAGTTGCCTCCCTCAATCCTCTTTAATGGAGCAGTAGAAATCCCTTTCTGTTAGTTATACGTTCCTCGGAGTAATGTCTGCTTGTGTTGTTGGGAAGAAATAACACATGGACCAAAGGGAGAGAACCAAGAATAACTGGCGGTCTAGACAATGTGGTCATGAAAGAAAACATGAAGTGTATTTATAGCTGTGGTTCAGCCTTAAGGAATAAACCAAGGCAGCTTGAGAAGTCTTTAAATATGTGAAAAACTTCAGTGTAGAGAGGGGCACTTATGAAATCACAGAATATCCAAAATTGGAAGGGACCCTTGGGGATCATCGAGTCCAACTCCTGGCTCCACACAGAGAGGCTGGCGTGTGGGGCAGGAGAGAGGCTGACACTTGTGGTTTGCTTACTTTGCTTTGTGATAGACAGAGGGTCTGTGGGCTGTAACCAAAGTTCAGTCTTGACAGTCAGGCCTGCTTGTAGTCTAGTACTCCTTTGGGAAGCACAGTGCTATGACACAGTGGGACCACAGCCCTCCATCCAGCAGGGCTTTGTGGTGTTCTGTCTGTCCAGCAGCTCTCTAAAGCCTGCTGACATAGGCTTATGTAAATGTGGGTTAAATGTGCTGCCTTTCCCTTTAGGGTTTAACTAAGGAAGGCGAGAAGACCAGCTACATACTGACAAGCAGCCTGAAGGAGACAGAGCCCCACAGGTGAGCGGTCAGCTTGGCCAAACTCTGTGCTGCTAGGGGAACTTGGTGGTGAAATAACCAAAGCTGGGGTGCCATACTCAAGCCTGCATCAGGGTACTCAGTGTATCTGTCAGAAGTTCAGTTGGACTAGTCCTGCTGTGGGGTAGGAGTGGGCTTTGCCAGCTGAGCTATCTGACCCCAGGGGTCACTTGTAATCTGCTTCCTGATGTTTTCCTTCTGGTCTCTGCAGTCTGACGCTGTATGTGGAGCTGGCCTGCAATGGGCTCTTTGGGGCTGGCAAGGGCTCCATGATAGCCCCCCCGGACCCTGACAGGAAGTTCACCTTGAGCAAGGCTGAGTTGGTTATCTTCAACAGGGATGTCTATGAGCTGCTGGTGGATCTGGAAATACTTCTGGACATGGCCCAGGTCTGCGTGCTCACTCTCTTTCTTTTTCTCAGCATTTCTACCTCCTACAACTTCTACATTTTATCCCCTTCTTCCATGTCCCAAGACCTGTTTCCTCTCACCAGGAAGCCCCAGAGGAATATGTATTTGCTCCCAGTGCTTTGGCATGACTGACATTGTCTGCAGTATGAGAAAACCAAATGAGGAGACAACACAGGTGGCTGCTGCATCTACCTCCTGGTCTAAAACAGAGTCTGTTAGGCCAGAGCCCTCTGGTGTTGAGTGTATGTGTAACTTGGCTGTAGGGAAACACATGCAAAGGCAAGGTTTTATCTGTGAAGCAGGGACGTGGTGTCTGCCTGAAACCACTGGCAGAGTGAGGTGTTGGAAGGAGGTAGCGGGTTCTCCCTGAGACAAATGTGTCCATACTGGTGCAGAGAGCCAGAGAGCTCAAAGTCAAGCTGTCCTCCTTCCCACCCTTAGCTCCTCGGGGAGGAAAACCAGAGGAGCTTCCAGGCCCTGTATGCTGCCAACCAGATTGTCAACGTGTGTGATGTTAAGGACCCATCCACCTTCCCTGCTGCCCGTGAGCTGGCTGCAGCGATCTTCAGTCAGAGGAACGGCGAGAGCCAGCACACCATCCACGCCATGGGGCACTGCCACATTGACTCCGGTAAGAGCAGTACAGCTTTCCCTCTCTACTGGCAAGGATGGCAGTGCTGGCTGCCCTTGGGCTGCAGGCACCAAGCCCTGAGGGGAAGGAGAAGGGATTTCTGTGCTAACACAGCTGGTCTGATAGGGCAGTGAGGCAGAGGGATGTGTGTCTGACTAGCGGTGTGGTCTGGAGCACTGGTGGGGCTGCTGATGGGAGATGGATTACAGACCACTTTTTTCTGCCTTTTGGACATCACCCCTCAATTTCCAGTCCCCGGAGAGGACTTCAGTTTAAACAGAGAGGCAGCAGAGGCCCCAGACCTTGGTGCCGTCAGGCACATCAGTCAAAGGATAGCATTTTGCTGTTGCATTTTCCCTGGTTGATCTTTGAAAGACAGCATGGTCCCATTCCCAAAGGAGTCTGCCTTATCCAGGCAGCCAGGGATGGTGCTTGTGCCAAGTAATAACCATGCTAGGGCCATGTGTCTGTCTCTACAGCCTGGCTGTGGCCATATGAGGAGACTATCCGGAAATGTGCTCGCAGCTGGGTCACGGTTATCCGTCTGATGGAGCACAACCCAGAGCTCACATTTGCCTGCTCCCAGGTGAGCCATTTCTTTCCTGAATTGGTCACTCCAACCCCCAGGGGTCACTGCAGCCCTAGGCAGCCCTGAGGATTGGAAGTGGGATGTTTTGCTCCAAGCAGCACAAAGAATTGATGCCAAGCTCACTGAGGAGCTCTTCTGCTTGTGGCATGCTGCTTCTCCAGTGTGACTCCAGACAAGATGGGGGTGACCATGGTCCTGTGTGGTTACAGAGAGCAGGAACATTGGTGTGGAGCAACGTGGTGGGAGCTGGGGCTGACTTCTGTGTTCTGGCAGGCACAGCAATTCGAATGGGTGCGGAGCTGGTACCCTGGACTCTATGCCCAGATTCAGGACTACGTGGCAAAGGGGCAGTTCATTCCTGTTGGAGGCACCTGGGTGGAAATGGTGAGAAGCACGGTGAGCCTGGCTCACAGCACCTTTTTGTCTCTCCTCTGCAGTGCCAAGCTGTGTTCAGATCCTTAGTGGGCTGGGTGACAGTGGGAGTGGGCTGGAAGCTTCTCCTATGCCTGGCTTGATACACGTGTTGCAAGAGAGGATGTTGACTCCTTGTGCTCTGCTCCCAGGATGGAAACCTGCCCAGTGGGGAGTCCATGGTGAGGCAGTTCCTTCAGGGCCAGCGGTTCTTCCAGCAGCAGTTTGGCCAGATCTGCTCAGAGGTACTTGCTCTTTTGCAGCATGCTTTCCTTGCACATGGTCAACTTCCACCTCTTGCTATCCTTCAAGGTTTCTCTCCGATTTGCCTTCCAGATATAATTTTCAGGGGCCTCACGTAGGCCTGATTTTTGGAACTAAAGCTGTGATGACTGAATATCCAATCACCCATATATCCTGCCAGTTAGCACAGGACTTGGCCTTGATTTTATTATCTGCTGGTCTCTGGCAGGTGTCTGGAGTTGCTCCTTATTTAGCACGTCTTGTCTTCCCTCTGCATTAAGGCTTTAGAGCCAGGATACTCTGACGTGACAAACTCAAGTCAGTTTGACTCTTGTGTTTCTCTTCCTCTATTCCTAGTTCTGGCTGCCAGACACGTTTGGATACTCAGCCCAGCTGCCCCAGTTGATGTGTGGCTGTGGGATCAAACGGTTCCTCACACAGAAGCTCAGCTGGAACCTGGTCAACACCTTCCCAGTGAGTTGTGCTTCCCTTCTTCCCAGGGGTGGACATAGGGTTGCTGGAGTCTATCTGCACGGCTGGACCCATTTGTTCCACAGCTCAAGCCAGTTCTTAGTTCAGCTGATAGAGACTTTTCTTCCAAAAACTCTAAGTTGTGATATGGAGAGAAAGGGAAGGCTTAGTGTGGATCCTCCAGGTTTTTGACGTGCTTGTCCCCTCTGCACTTCCCTGGATACTTGGGTGCTGGGTTTTGTGCCTGACAAGGCTTACAAGGGTACATGGGCTTCTAGTGCACAAGTTCTGTGCTGATGTGGTTGAACTGCACTCTCCACATGCACTTTGGTCTGGGTTTGGGAGCTTTGAAACACTGAGCAAGTGCTGAGTTGATCACTTGCCTGTGCTGGCATGAGTTTTTTGGGAACTCCTGGGAATCATGGTCTGTGTTCCAACATTTGGACACTTTGTGACTCTTTGAGACACTATACTTTTCTCTGGCTTGCCTGCAGCATCACACCTTTTTTTGGGAAGGCATTGATGGATCCCGAGTCCTGACTCATTTCCCCCCTGGTGACTCCTATGGAATGCATGGGCGAGTGGAGGAGGTAAGTGAGCTTGCCAAACTTGCATGTGAAGTGCAATGCCAGCCTCATGGGGCCAGATTTGAGGTTTCTAACAGGGAACACTGTCGGAGGAGGGAGTGGGATTACCAAATGAAGGCCTTTAGTTAACTTGGTAGTTAGTTGCCTTCCTCTGTGATGTGTCCACGCCTGATTCTTGTGGTTTGGGCTGGGGAAGAGGGGCAAGGCTGACTTTCTTGTGTGGAGCAAGGAGAGCTGGGGCTGGGTACCAACAGACTGCAGCTGTCCAAAATTCTTTCTAGATGCTGAAAACAGTGAAGAACAACAGGGACAAAGGACGTGTGAACCACAGTGCTGTCCTTTTTGGCTTTGGAGATGGAGGAGGTGGCCCCACGCAAAACATGCTGGACAGGATGAAGAGGATGAGTGATACAGATGGGCTGCCAAGGTGAAAGATCCTTTCCTGCCTCCTTGCACAGACATAGAGCACTTGTCACAGCCTTTATGGGCTCCCACTGCTTCTACTGAAGCAGCTGGGTACATAACATACAGATTAGACAAAGGGCTGTTGGGCTTGACGTGGGGAAAAATGATTTGGCAGCAATTCAAGGCATCAAATAACTGCTGCTCCTCAGCTAGCTTGCACCATGCCACTCTGTCTGTTGCCTGCAGTTTGTAGTATGGGAGGATTTCAGAGCTGGCTGTTTCCATTCTCCAGTTAGTGGTCTCCTTTCTTCAAGTGTAAGTGGTCTGCACCTCTGGCCAGCCAAGAGTCCCCCTGCACATCCCTCTTAGTTCTCTGTTAGGGTTTTTGAAGCCTCATTTCTGGAACTGACACCTTTCTGGTGGAAATACCCCATTAGCTGTGTCATGCACTTCTCTCCTGGCTCATTGCTATTTGTACCTCTCTCCCACAGGATTCAGTTCTCCACTCCTGACCATTTTTTTTCTGTCCTGGAGAAGGAGTCATCACAGCTGTGCACCTGGGTGGGAGAACTCTTCCTCGAACTGCACAATGGCACATACACCACCCAGGCCCAGGTGACTGCATGTGTGGGATGGGGCAATGGGATCCCTCACCCTCAGGGAAAGTGGCTGTTTTCAGCTCTCTTTGCTACTGCTCAGGTGGCTCCAGGGCTTGGGTAGTGCCCTTTGTGCCTCAGCTCTGGGAGCCACCTTGCAGCCAGCACTCCAAAAGGCAGATCTGCTGTTAGTCTTTAGTCAGACTTGCTTCCAGGGTGAGAAGGGAGCCAATACACAGCAGACCCCCTCTGGTCAATAACTGCCATGTCCTGTACTTTAGTGGGGCCCTGATCATTGCAGAGGAGGGATGAAGAATTAGAAGAGAAGTGAGTGGAGTCTGGCCTAGGGGTTAAGCAGTGGCCTGTGGTGGGGGTTATAAAGCTGAAAGCCAGGTTGATCTGTGGCCAAAAAAGAAAGCTAGTAATGGCAGCTCATGACACTGCAAGTAACCAACCTTCCTGCACTGAATCTGTGCTTTTGCTGCTGGTGTTAGAGATTCATTCCTGGCTACAGCTTTTCTAAGAATCTTCCTTCTCTTCCTGATTGGCACTAGATTAAGAAGGGGAATCGGGAGTGTGAGCGAATACTCCATGATGTGGAAGTGCTTAGCACCTTGGCTGTGGCACAGAGTGGCACGTTTCAGTATCCTGCTAGCCAGCTGCAGCAGCTCTGGAGGTAAGGAAGTACATGAGCATGACTGCTGTGCAAACAATAATTCTTCCATAAGCTGATGAGAACTTAATGGGAAAGAGTTTCAGTGCCTTGCTTCTTGTGTTGGAATCTTCAAACGTTCGCTTCAAATCCTTTGGAAGCTCCAAACCTTTACTGCTGTGCTGCCTGGAAATTTCTTCTCCAGCCTACACTTATCTTTGGCCAGTTTTGACTGGTCTGAACTCGTACAGTAATATATCTGGTAGTCCCAAGAGATTAAAAGAGTCAGCTCTTAATCTCCATGGTGTGGTTTACAAAGATGACAGTTGGCATGTCCTAACGTAAGGGGATTTAAAGTGTGCTATGCAAAAAAATCTCCCTGTTGTTTCCTAATGGGGAACAGTTACTAAGTCTGTCTATCTTGCAAACAGGGCTTGGTAAGATAGAACAAATCTAATGCTCTCCCCTGCTTCCTGGTTTGGTTTCTTTTCTGTTCTAGGTTATTGCTGCTCAACCAGTTTCATGACGTATTACCAGGCAGCTGTATCCAGCTCGTGGTCAGGGATGCCCTGAAGTACTATGCAGGTGAGCAGGGAGTTGGGCTAGGAGGGCACTTACTTACCTATTGGAGCACCTTGAGGCCTGCCTATTGCAGAGGTTTCAATTTCAGACTGCCTGGCAGTGTGGGACAGGACCTATACAGCACAGTGTGTCAGACATGTGTCAGTAATTGGGCAAATTCAACCAGGAATGAGCAAAACATGTTACTGACTTCTGTGCACTAGCAAAGGTGGGAGCTGAGGATTGCTCCTGTCTGCCCACAGGCAATTGCAATTGCTTATTTTATTATAGCTCAGTAATTTTCCAATTGAAATGACATGGCTTACTGTAATCTTGTTGGAAAGTTAATAAGAACAATCATAAACTTTGCTTAATAGATAATGGTAATTAATATTAAAAATAATTAGTAATTGTAGCTTGGAAGCAGTTAGAGTGTATGTACTTTTCACAAGAGCTCCAGAAGTTTTCAGATGTGAGAAACTGCCTGTCTGGGTCCAATTTGGGCTGCTTTTTGCTCAGAGATCCGCAGGGCTGGCACTCGCCTGCAGGAGGAGGCCGTGCAGTCCTTATGTGGAGAACTGCTGCAGCTCAAGTCTGGGGGTGCTGAGAGCACTCTTGTGCTGAACACTTTGCCCTGGGAGCGGACAGAGGTGATCTCCAGGACTGAGCCAGATGGAACAGAGGCTTTAGGTATGTCTAACTCAGAAGTAGCGCATGTATCATGTTTTCTTACAGTGGCAGAAACAGCCAGCAAAGAATTACTCTGCCTCTCCCTGTCCTGGAGAGGGTTTACTGATTTGCAGCTGCCCAGAGAGGCTGTGGATGCTCCGTCCATCCCTGGAGGTGTTCAAGGCCAGGTTGGATGGGGCCCTGGGCAGCCTGGCCTGGTATTAAATGTGGAGGTTGATGGCCCTGCCATCAGGGGGGTTGGAGCTTCATGATCCTTGAGGTCCCTTCCAACCCAAGCCATTCTATGATTTGTCAAAATGCTTCTTGGGGCTGATCCCACTTCACATTGTTCCCGAATGACAAATAAAGAGGAGGGTGTGAATATGAGAGCACCAGGGCAACACAGTGTAACTTAAGGATGGGTGTGGGGAAGATGCTGAAACAAAACCTCTTTCCCTTCCAGCTCTGGTGACAGCTCCCAGCATGGGCTATGCTGTAGTGAGGGAATCACTGCTGCCCCCTCAGCCTGTGACAGTGATCAAGCAGGTAAGCATAACTGTGTTTGTCCTCAGATTGAAGTACGTGCTTCAAAGGCCGACTGGGGAGAAACGTAGGGGATCCAGTTCTACAGCTGTGAACTTCACACCCCCTCAACTCCTGAAGGCATGAGTCTGTGAAATCTGCTTGTCCTTTTCTCCCAGGAGGATGGCTCCATTACCATGAAGAATGGGCTGATTGCAGTCTGCTTGGATGCCATGGGGCGCCTGACCTCTCTTCGACTGGTGAACTCTGAGAGGTGAGTCTCTCCCCTGCTTCCTGCATCTGGGCACCTAAAACCTCTCTCAGGCCTTCTCCTCACTGTGAGCCCTTCACCACTGCCTCTTCTTAAGCTGCTTTTCTCTGTTCTGCCTTGTTCTAGAGAATCAGTTGCCGATGGCTGCCGTGCCAACCAGTTTGCACTCTTTGATGATGTTCCCCTGTACTGGGATGCCTGGGACGTGATGGATTATCACTTGGAGACCAGGTAGAGGAGCACTGCCTGCAGCACTTAAGTTTTGACTTTGCTTGGAAAAGTTCTCACCTCCCTGTCAGTTTTAGCTGTAACCAAATCTCAGCACCTCTCCCTTCTTGGGTCATTCACTCTGTAGAAGCGAATATCTGCTGTGTGAGGCTGGACTGGGACTTGGGAACCTGGATCTGCTGGGCTGGGACTAGCTCTGCCTTTACCCCTGTCTCTAGGAAGCCAGTGACAACGCTGCTGAAGCCTCTGGAAATCACCCTGGCAGGGGGCCTGCGGGGAAGCACCAGCTTCTCTCTGCGGGTCGGGGAAAGCAGCACCCTAACCCAGGAGATCATCCTGGATGCCATGTGCCCATACATCTGCTTCAAGACCCAGGTGAGGCTAGTGGCTGCTGTGTTCCCTGGTGAGCTGGAGCTCAGCTCTGAGTTTTATTCCCCATCTTGTCTCCTGCTCTGGGGGCCCCCACTGCCTGTTGTCCTCCACAAAAGGTGAAGGTAGTCCCAGAAGGAGGTCTCTTGAGTGACAAGATGGAAGAAATCAGTCAGTTCTGCTGCTTGCAGTCTTTGGTGGTTGTTGTATTGTACCTGATCCAGCCTGGCTGGTAGCTGGCTGCTGCACGTCAGGGGAGGATGTGTGCAATTTCTGCCTGTCGGCCCATGATGATGCCTTTCTGCTATTGCATTTAGGTTGACTGGAAGGAATCTCACAAGTTTCTGAAGGTGGAGTTCCCCGTGCAAGTCCGTAGCACAAATGCAACCTACGAAATCCAATTTGGGCACCTGCAGAGGCCAACACACTGGAACACATCATGGGACTGGGCCCGATTTGAGGTGAGAGAAGGTCTGGTCCCATGATGGACTGCTTTCCTTAGAGGCTTTGTGTGATGAATATGTCCCTTGGTATCTCCTGCAGGTGTGGGCTCACAAGTGGATGGATCTCTCTGAGCACGGCTTCGGGGTTGCAGTGCTGAATGATTGTAAATACGGGGCATCAGCACACAGGAACATCCTCAGCCTCTCATTGTGAGTGAGGTTGTGGTGAGGGTGGAGCTGCAGCAGTCATTGTGCTTTCTCAGGTGTCTGTTTCAAGTCAGGGCAGTGTCTGGTCCTGAATGATCATAGTTAATAAGGAAATAGTCTGTTATTAGCCTAAGTGGGTGGCTGTCTTCTAAAACTTGTTAGCTGATGTAATTTAAATTGACTAAGATAATGTAATTCTGATGGCATACACTCATAGATAATGCCATTGAGCACAGAGCCACATTTGCACCAAGTAATTTTTCTGTTGCTGGCCAAACACACCCCAGGAAGGGAGACTTAGGGAAGGAAATGTCACTGTTACATATGCATACGAAGCTAAGAGAAAATGGATATTTTGACTCTTACCAGCTAAAAGTTTCACCACAATTCAGAGATTGATTTTAGCTTCTGGGATACTGTGTTTAGAGTCCCAGAATCCACCTCAGGACCCAAACCCAAAGTAGCTGGAGGAGGCAGTTGTCCTGCCAGTGCTCTGGTTGGGTGACAGAAGATCCTATGGAGAGTCCCATCTTACCCACCTCTTTCCTTAGGCTAAGAGCACCAAAGTCCCCTGATGCCTCTGCAGATATTGCCCACCACCAGTTCACCTACGCTGTGATGCCTCACCAGGGTGAGTAACAAGCAGAGTTGGACACTGTGAGGACACCCAGAGTAGAGGATGCTCCAGTGAGCTTCAAGTAGGCACAGGGTGCCTCCATCTCTGACTGTCAGTGCATAGAGACTGACTGGAGTTTCTCATTTTGCAGGCTCCTTCCAGGATGCTGGTGTGATCCAGTGTGCCTACAACTTGAATTTTCCCCTCCATGCAGTCCCAGCCAGCTCTGCGCCATCTCCAGCCTGGAGTGCCTTTTCCCTGAGCTCACCTGCAGTTGTTTTGGAGACTGTCAAGCAGGCAAGTCCCCCAGGAAGAAGCAGGGAGGTGGAGGGGGCAGTTTTGAAGCTGCTTGTTCAGCGTGGTCTGTTTCTCTCCGGCACTGGGTGACAGGCAGGATTGGCTGAGCGACTACAGTCTTCTATTCTGCATGTCAGAGCAGCTCAGTTGAGATCATTTTGGTCTGGCTGAGGTATATGGATGTAGGTTAGGATGTTCCCATCTCCTCTGTGTGAACTCAGGTTTCTATGTTGTGTCTGCAAAGGCTGAGGACAGACCTGAAGCTGTGGTGGTCCGGCTATACGAGGCACATGGCAGCACAGTTGTCACTTGGCTCCAGACCTCCCTCCCCGTTAAAGAGGCAGTGCTGTAAGTGTGCACAGCAGGGCACAGGCAGGAGCTCAGGTCAGTCACTTCAGCTTCACCAGCTGTTTTCTTCCCCCAGATGTGACCTCCTGGAGCGGCCAACAGCCAAGGGCCACCTGCCACTGGAGCAGCAGGGTATGAAGCTTTCCTTCACACCATTCCAAGTGCTCTCCATCCTCTTGGTTTTGAGGCAGTGATGCTGGTGCTACAATAAAGTGGACCAACACTGGGAGCTCAAATCACAGCCCAAGGCTCCCCCATGGCACATCCAGGTAACCTGGTGGAAGTGCAGTGTCATCTCTTGGAACTGAGTCTGGCCATCAGTGCCCTCTTGCTGAGGCAGAGAGGAAGAAGGACCAAGCATTTTTGCTGACCAGAGTCCAGTGAGAATATTTCCCAAGAAACGTGCAATATTGAGCAGCTCCAGGGAAGAGCAAAGTCTACCCTACACCCTCAACCAGCCATCAGAGAGCAGTGCAGTCAGCCCCTCTCTTCTCTTCCTTCTCCTGTCTCCTGCACTGCCCTGGCAGAAGGGGGCACAAATAAGACAAAATTACATGAGAACATTCTGTTGTAGCTGCTGCTGCTCTGTATCCTTCCCCCTCGGTGGGATATTCCTTACCCCTGAAACTAAGGAGGCAGTGCTTACCTTTACTTTTGGAGGTGGGGTTTCTCCAGCCCATCTGGGAAAAAGGCTGGGCATGGTGGCATTAGCCTTAGTACAAGAAGGCAGGTACACCAATTTTTACACAAAATACTTTTATTAATCATCTAAAAACAGCTTTCTTAGTGATTCAGGGAGTAATTAAAAAAAGGAAGAAGGAATATGATTTAAGGTATAGGAAGGGATCAGAATCTGACACGATGCACAGTAGTCCCTCTGAGGAACTGATTCTAAAACCACTCCGAAGGGACAAGCAAGGTTGTAAAAAAATATTTAAGAACAGAAAGGGGGAGGAACACCCGCCTGCCCCCATCCCTGAGGCTGCAAAAGCAGTAGTGCTGCAAGGAGCAAATGCTACAAGCAGGCATGCCTGAAAGCAACACCAGGCAGCCCAGGCCAGTGTGTCTTCACAGCAGAGGCAGTGTCACACGTTTCCAGAGGCTGAGGTGTGCAGAAAGCAGTGTGCAGTACTCACACTACAGCGCCTGCACCTGGAAGGTGGGGAGGGAAACAAGAAAGCAGAAGGTGAGGTGGTGTCTGGCTCTGCCCTGCAGAACCCTGATCACTCTTTTGCCCTTTGCCACCCCCTCGGTCCAAAAGTCACAGGGACCACCAGCCTCACCTTTGCCCCTGCGTGCTGAAGTCCGGTTTCTTTTTGCTCTGACTGGAACATCTGGCTCAGATAAGGCTGGAGCAGCAGCCACTTTCTTCCTCCCACGGGCACGTCCCTTCGTTGACCCTTCAGGCACTGCCTTCTCTTCCTCCTCCTTTACGGCTGGCTTTGGGGGCTTCTCTGCACCCCCAGAACGCCGTTTTGAGGCACGTGTTGTGACCTGGATTGACAGAGCCAGGGCTTAGCAACAGAAGCATGCACATGAGAGGGGAACATGAAGATTCATGCATCACTTGGTGACTGTGAGAGCAACCTGAGAGGGCAAAGGAACCAGCCTCTAGCCCCAGCAGCAGTCTCACCAACCAGAAAACTTTGTACCGTGGGGGTTGGAGCTTCAGGGTCTGCCTTCAGGTGAGCATGCTTCTTGTGGGACTTCTGACCTGTGAGATGACATGCTCAGGTTAGGGAGGTGAGGGGGACAAGGGACACCATCCCGAGTAGTGACTGGGAACTCAGGTGTTGGAAGGATTCAAGGTGGTTCCCCTCCCCTCCCAACAGATTTGTTCCTTTCTCAAACCACAGTGAGATACCAGGCTTCTGTTCACACCCAGTCCTAGAGTGTGCCCTCCTGCTCCGAGCCTGGCAGGCAAGGAAGGGGATGTAGCTGCCCTGGAAAACCACCCTGCAGGTGCAGAAGCTGTGCACAAGCAGGCTGGTGTACTGCTAGGAAGCCATGGGCACAGTAAGCTTCATCCCCTAGTGCCACCCAGCTGCCAAAGGACTGTCAGCAAACCAGGGACCTGCAGCACCCGCCTTCAAAGTAGGACCGTGCTCCTCTGGCTGTGAGCAGACTGGTTCCTCCCCATGCTCCAGCCCTCCTGGAACAAGAGCGGGTCTTGTGGAGAGGAGGGAGGACACTCACCTTTGGGAGCCATGGGGCCAGGCTCTCCCTGCAAGGAAGGTGACAGAGCAGTGACTGGGATAACATCATTCTACAGGGATCGCCAGCAAGCATCCCATAAAAGCACCCTGTAGCAGCTTCCAGCAGGAGCAGTGAGACCCTTCTGCACCCCACAGCCAAGACAGGAATAGGCAAACAGACACATGCCCCCACAAACCCAGAGGAACCTGGTGCACTGTCTGTCTCTGAGACTCCCTGCTCCTTCTACAAGGCTCCATCACTGCACCTCACCCAGGAAGGAGGAAGAGTGCTGCCAAACCATTTGGTAACACCCAGCCCCTCTGCTCAGGCTGCCCTCTGTCCCTCAGCAGCTGTGTCCCTGTCACTACCACCTACATGTCTGATGGTCACAGCAGGCTCTGGGAAAGGGAGATGCCCAGTGATACAGCTCGAGGAAGCAATGCACAAGTGAAAGATTATCCCCTTGGAGGAGCGATAGGGGTACCCAGCCCCAAGCAGAGACCCCAGACTCCTACCTGGAACCATATGGTCCTGTTGTTGCGGTCCCGCAGGGAGCTCATGCCAGGCACTAAGTAACACTGCAGCCAGTTCTTGAAGGCAGCATAGTTATCCGAGTCAGAAGGGTCAAAGAGATTTTTATCTAGGAAGGAAGAGAGGGAAAGGAAATGGAGAGAAAGCTCCATTTCCAGAGCCTGGGCCCAGGGCTGCCAGGTCTTTGTTCCTCAGCTCCCTGCTTTGTAGCCTCACCCGATGCCACAACCTCCATGGGCACCGTGTGGCACAGCTCCAGGAGATCTGGGTTATCTCGTTTCAGCTTCAGCTTCTTACTCAATGTCAGGGAAGAATTCTGCAGGGACAGAGAAGTCGCTTGCCAGCTACCCCATTGGGATCTCTTCATCCCCAAACCAGCCAAATCCTGTATCCCCCCTCAGCCTCTTGCCAGGGGGGCATGCCAACCCACAGGCCACACTGTAGGCTGTGAATTGTGCACTACTAGCACTGCTACGGGGACATGAAAACAGGGCAGCACACAGGAGCACGAGCAGTTTGCTAAAAAGAAGCCTCAGGTTGTGTTTTGTTGTTTTTTAAACTTCCTGAAAACAACCACCCACTTTCCCCTGGGGCTGCAAGATTAGAGTACATGGACAGCAAGCCAGCCACAGGTTCAGCTGCAGCCTTCCCCAGAGATTTCAAGCTTGCATGATATTTGCTTTCCTTGCCACTTCCTCTTTACCCTCTTGACCTGAAGGCACATGCCTGAGGAGCTGTCACAGCTTGTTGGCACGGCCACGTGCAATTGCACGCCACGTGTGTGCTGTTATGGAACAGCTGTGCTCACTTGCTGCTCCACTGGAGGAGCAGGCATGCTCTGACACGGGTGTTTGTGGCAAGAACAACAACAAGCTTGATGAGAGAGACCCCAGTCAGCAAGTTACAAAGGGAAAATGCCTGCTGTTATGTTGGGAAACCTGACTGTGGCTGCTGGATGATAGCAGCAGGAAGGGTTCAATCAATTACACTTCAAAACCTGTCCAGAGCAGTAAACACCTCCTGACAGCAGCGGGAACAGAGGCAAGGAGCTGTGTGAACCCTGCAAGGACCTTGTGGCAGTTTGCAGCCCCATCACAGTGAGGTACTAAATGTGAACTGAAACCAGCCCAAACCCTGGGACTCCACTACTGAGCTCAAATCCAAATCCATAATGGCACTGAAGGGCAGGGGCCCCCAGGCCCAAGCACAGCAGCCTGGAAAGCACCACACATCCTCCACTTTTTCCTCCTCACCTGCTCCCGATGCTTCAGGGCTTCCAGCACAGTCCGAGCCTTTTCAAAAGGAGGGATCTTCGCCCTGAGAGAGTCCATCTGTTACAACCAAGCCCGACGCAGCCTGAGGTGCTCACATTTTGCTTTGGAAGAGGCTGAACTCAGTGAGATGGTGGGGCTGCAGGGACAGCAGCAAGCAGCGCTGCACCCTCAGGGACGTGGCAGCTCACCTGTACAGGATCTCAGCACGGAGGTAATTGCCGATCCCATTGAAATACTTCTGGTTTAACAGCGCCTCGCAGATGGGCTTGTCGAAAGCCTTATCCTCCAGGTTGGTCAGCACGTTCTCCCTGTAGCACAGCACGAGGCACGCACGGGGCCGCGTCCCACCGCGCTGCCCAGCCTCCTTCCCGTCTCCATCACCGCGACAGGATGCCGGACACCCACCTGAAGGCCGCGTACTCCAGCAGGACGCAGGGCCCGCGGTCGGGCTGCCATTCCTCTCCCAGCCGCCAGGTGCCGAAGCGCCGGGGATCCACGAAGCAGAGGGCGCGGGGGGGGCTCTCACGGGTGAAAAAACACAGGTGCGCGTGGCGGGGCGGGCTGGAGGCCTCGCACAGCCGGAACGAGCCCGACATGCCGAAGCGGAACACCAAGGCCTGCGAAGGGCCGGGGCCCAGCGGCTCCAGCGTCATCCGCAGCTCCTTGCCGCGGGAGGCGGCCGTCACCTTGTAGGCCTCGCTGCTGAACGGCACCTCCGGGCCGCGGCCCACGGCCGAGCGCTGCACGCCGCCCTCGAACACCAACCCGCCGCACGCCTCGTTGATGTAACGGCCGGCCAGGTGCAGCTCCGGGCATTCCGGCATGGCGACGGACCTCCGCACCGCCGACACACCGACACCGCTCCGCGCCGCGGCCGGCCCCGTTGCCTGGCGACACGCCCCGCTCACCTCCCATTGGCTGCGCCGTTGCCTGGCGACGCCTCACCCGCTTCCCATTGGTTTGTTCTATCGCGTGGGACACACCCCCTCGCCTCCCATTGGTCGCTTGGGACTGCCCCCCGCCAACCAGCCATTGGTTATCCCATTGCTTGGAGATACGCCCCGCCCCTATTCCCATTGGCCCCGCCTCCGCCCCGGGGCATGCCGGGAATGGCCGCCTTCACGTCGCCATGGCAACGGCTGCGCTGGGCTTGCACGGCCCGAAGGCTCCGCGGGCAAGAAGAGGCTGACAGAGCTCGGGCTTCGCTCCCGCACTTTATTACGGGGACATAACATACGTATTATATACGTGACACCACCGCCGGGCCGCGTCCTCACAGAAGGGTCTTCATCAGCGCCTGGGCCTGCTTCAGCTCTGCGGGGTGGAGAAGCTGCGGCATGGAGCGTTGTTCTGAGGGCCTGCAGAGCCCTGAGAGACAGGACGGGGCTCGCTCCCTCAGCCCCAACCCCACCCCATCCTCACCTGCCAGCAGCACCCGGAATTTCTCCGCCGACACGGCCATGGGCACGGCCTCAGGCTCCCCGTGCTCCCGGTGCCGCACACGCAGCAGCAGCTGCACCAGAGGTTCGCCCACATCCTGCAGCTCGCTGGAGCTCAGTGTATAATCCACCCGCCACGACACGCCATCCAGGCGGCTCACTGCAGTGCAGGGCTGTGTCAGTGCCTGGCCTGGTCCCGTGGCTCAGCTCAGCCAGGGCAGCACAGAGCCAGTGTGTCACCCCCAGATGGGACATCACCAAGGAAGAGACTCAGCCCCCGCCCCCCCTCCCAGCCTTGCACCCAAGGGTCGCATGGTATGAGTGGGACACTCACATCGGAGGCTGCCAGCCCTGAGGCTGTCCTGCAGAGAGCTCTGCTTCTCCTCGTAGGAGCGGCACAATCCTGTGGCATGTTCTGCCCGAGAAGAAAGATGGGAGAAACAGTGAGTGCCTGCTGCTGCCAGCCCCGACCCTGGGGCAGCCAAACCCCAGCAGGGAGGGAACAGGGCAGGGCTTGGAAAGCCAGGGGTCTGACAGAGTGGACATTAGAGGACAGCCAGCATTGTGCACTGCTCACTGTAGGACTGGGCATAACAAGGTAGCACCTGCTGCAGATATGTGCCCCCATCCCACGCCCCACCTTTGGGCAGTCCCAGCTGCTGCAGCTCGCTGGACAAGGATTCACCATCCACATTGTGCTTGGCTGCATTGGAGAGGATGAAGTCGAGCACAGCAATTGCAGCCTTCACATCACCCGACTCTGCGGGGAGGAGGGGGCTCAGCTCAGCAACAGACAGACCAACCCCTGAGGGGTGGCTGCCTCCTGCAGGGCTCCCAGCACAGGAGGGGAATGGGGCTCACCAAGCTTGGCGTCCGACGTCAGCTTCAGGATTTTCTCATACTGCAGGACAGAAGCACATGTACTAATTAATTATACAGTAACATACCTCTTTCCATCAGTACTACAGCGCTGTATAGTATTGCAATACTATAACCAAAGCAGGGGTTTAAGAGCTTGCACGGTTCCCAGCAGGAATACTCACATCGATGGCCTCTCCCAGAAGCTCCCGCAGCACCTGGGCGCAGATTAGCTTCAGCTTCACCGAGGACTGCAGGGAGAAGCAGGCTCAGCACCGCGCCCGGCTCTGCCGAAAGCGGGGCCCGGAGCCGGGACGGACGGGATTTGGTGGGGAAATCACTTAACGATTCGGGCCAACACGCTGATCTCGGCCAGCACCCAGTCGGGGCAGTCCAGGTCCCCGCAGAACCGGAACCGCTGCGGAGGAAAGAAGCGCTCAGAGCCCGGCGAAGCCCCGCGCAGCCCCCAGAGCCCCCCGGACTCCCCCGCTCCGCCGCCGGGCCCGCTCCCACCATGGCGCTACCGCTCGATTCCCGCAGGTTCCGCCACCGCGACCCGGAACCGATACCGGGACCCAGCAGGGCTCCCGGCCCCGCCCGCCGTAAAGCCACGCCCACAGCAAAAGCCACGCCCAGCGCAGAAAGCCACGCCCACCCACAAAGCCACGCCCACCCACAAAGCCACGCCCACCCACAAAGCCGCGCCACGTTTGGCCTTTAGTCTGCAGTCCTCACCCAGGTCCGCATTGTTCCCGCGCCCGCCGGCAGGAGCCGCCCCGAGGCTTCGGCACACCGCGGTTTCAACTCCCGGAGCTGTATTTGGTTCCTCTGTCTTTATTTCGTGCTTACGCCCCTCTGCGCTTACCCGTCTTTATTTTCAGCTGCAGCCGATGGATGCTCGGCTCGTTCAGCTTCTCCCAACCGCAGCTCCGGCACTCAGCTCGGTGCCGCTCTCTGCTCCAGCAGCTGCGCGCCAGGGCCCTCATTCGATCGTTGTGTCAGTGGGAACTGACATAGATGCACAGTGTGTGAATAGCGAGGGCAGCGGCTCGGCTTGAGGGGGGAACGAGGCCGTGCGGAGCTGAAGAGGCGTGGGCGGCAGCGGAGCTCTCGAACTCCCGCCGCTCGCGGCAGTCTGGGGACACGGGGGTTTGGGACTTGTCCCAGCCGGGACTCAGAATCACAGAATGGCCAGGGTTGGAAGGGACCTCAAGGATCATGAATCTCCAACCCCCCTGCCACATGCAGGGCCACCAGCCTCCCCACCTAATGCTAGACCAGGCTGCCCAGGGCCCCATCTAATCTGGCCTCGAACACCTCCAGGGATGGGGCATCCACAACCTCTCTGGGCAGCCTGACTCCATCGTGTATAGCAGATCCCTGCGCCCACCAGGCTGGTTTGCGACCCCCTGTGCCCGAACAGGGCATGGAGACGGATGCTCTGTGCAGTTGTCGTCCCCCCTAACACGTAGTGACCAGATGCTGGGGATACCTCTAGGGCCACCCAGCCACGCGGACTGAACTCACCGGGGGGAGCTGAAGTACTGCTGGGGCATCCCACTGCTGGCAGTGCTCTTAGTCCCATTGCAATGCAAACCCCAACCCTGAACCCAAGTGGTGGAGGCGATCTACAAGCAGGGGACTCTGCTACCCCAGAGCCACAACGGCGCAAAGGGACAACACGACACAGTTTCTCTTTTCCAGGCTTTATTCATGACTCACTCTGCACTCATGCTGCAGCTGAGATTCGGGTGCAGCCCTTGCATGCAATACCCACAGCCACCCCAACGGCAGCCAGCGCTACAGCCATGGCCACGCACAGCAGCCCCATCTCCACGCTGGACACCGTCACCTCTGCACCTGCAAACCCAAACCCGGCCATCAGAGCAGGGCACTGCAGCCGCACCACAAAGGCACAACCACAGGGACTCACCATCGCCATCCTCCTGCTGCTGTCCCATGGCTCCCAGGTCCACCGAGAGCAGCACGGGGCCAATGACCACATCAGCTGCAACCTCTTTCCCTAGGAAGGATGGAACCATGAGCTGTGCTCCCCCCACCCCGGGTCTCCTCAGCCCTACTGGGGGACCTTACCGTCATCACGGCGGAAGCGGCGGCCGTGCCATCTGTCCATGGGGCTGAGCCTCCGGGGAAGCACAGACGGCTCACAGTTGCCCGTCTCACAGCAGCTGCAGACATCCCGGCTACCTTCCACTGGCACCCAGCTGGAGCAGGAGGGCAGGACTGTTACCGGTGAGTAGGGACCCCTGGCAACCCTCCCTTTCCCCTCTCTGCCCAAAGGACACCAAGAACATTGGCAAACACACGCTGGAGGAGCGTGAGGTGGTGTGCCAGCATCATGTGGCTCCCCATCCACCACCCTCCAGACCCACAAAGAGGGTCTGTGTCCTGTGTCTGAGGCTTGGGTGCTGGCCCCTGAGTTGGAGTTCATAAAACATCCTGATTTGTGCCGCAGCTACTCACGTGTTTCTGGCCTTATTGAAAGAGCAAGCCTTGTTCTGAGGGTCTGGGCCTTGGTCTGCTGGGGTCACCTTCAGGTGGCAGGTGATGTAGATCTGTGGGAAGGCAGGGGAAGGGCTTGGGACCTCTCCCTGGGGACAGCCTGACTCAGGGTAGGTGTTGTGAATGGACACAGCATACAGCCTTACCAGGTTCCTGGTGTCCCCCGCAAACCTGAAGACATCGATCCTGAACCGCAGCACATCCTCCCGTGGCCGGGGTGTGATGAAGGCAGAGCTGGTGTCATCCACCCTCCCATCCACTAAGCACCTGGACAAGAGGCAGATGGGGAGTGGGTCAGCATCCTGCTGAGCCCCCGAGTGTGGTGACCCCCCCCAGACTCACCCGTTGAAGTCAATGATGGCGTAGTGGGGCGAGGAGTCACCGTCGGGGCTCAGGGCAGCCACACAGCTGTCCACAAAGAGCCGCAGGGGCACGTGGCTCTCAGTGCTGACCTCGGCCTGGATGTTGAGGATGTCACCCAGCTGGAAGCCAGTGAAGGGTCTCTCTGTGCTCCAGTCATCTGCAGGGCAGTAACACAGGGGGGTGAGAGAGGGGACAGTAGAAGTGATGGCCAGGGAGCAATGTGGGTGACGGCTTTGGGACAGCTGGGTGCCCCAGTTGGGTAACTGGGAGCTGTGCCACGTGGCACAAGCCTGCTGGTGTACAGGGTGCCGTCCCACATACCGCTCATGAGGCGCAGGGAGAACACCAGCCTCTCCTCAGCTGACAGTGCAGAGTTGAAGGGGGACCAGGTGGGCCGGATGGCATTGCTGCTCACGTTCTCCCTCCTGGCAAGCAACAGTGTCAGTACTCAGCTGGGCACTGGGGAGGCGTGGGGGGACACTGAGGTTGCAGAGCCCTTACCTGGGGTAGTGGCACTCGATGGGGATGACAGCAGGGTTGGTGCGGATGATGACAGGGTTGCTAGCAGGGCTTGGGTCATAGTTGATGAGCGTGCGGTAGATGAGGGCATCTGGTGTCACCTGGGCAGGGAAAATGCACAAAGTTGGCAACGAGGCAGCGAGACCTTCCCCTCCCACCCAGAGCTGTCTCTTTCCATTGGAAAATGCAAAAAAAAAAAAAAAAAAAAAAGGGTAAAACACAGAGGGTCTCCAGCTGTAAGCACAAAGCAGCTCCTTTCTAGGAGGAAACCACCCACCTGGGATATGAGATCTCACCTGCACGACGCTGCCGCACTCGTGGAGGCCAGCGGCGAAGGTGACGGTGTTTTGTGCGGCGTTGAGCGAGGAGTGCTTGCAGGCAGCTGGGCCAAGAGTCAGGTCGGCAGCATTGATGAGACGCCCGGTGCCGAAGAGGTCCCTGTGCACCGTCACCACCAGCTGTGCCTCTTGGCACTGCACGTCCACCGGGTGCGAGCCGGCCACGGCCCGTGAGTGAGCCTCAGCCCCCCAGGTCCAGGCAGAGGGATCCCCTCGTGCTGTCCAGGAGAGGTCCCAGGGTGTGTAGGAGCCCACCCCGGCCACCAAGCAGCACAGGAGCCCCAGCAGCATGCAGCCGCCTTGCATCCTGCCTACTGCCAGCTCACCCAGCATGGGAGCTAAGGCAGCTCCGCTGCGCTTTATATCCCTTGTCCCCCTGTGCTGTCTGCACGTGGGGATGGGGAGGCAAAGTCATTTCCGGGGTGCTGTGTCCCCCATCCCAGGCTGTCCAAGGCGAGAGAAAACATCCTCGTCAGCCTCTTTGGGGGAATTGTTTAGAAAACTCAGCAGAAGCCGGAGACGGGGAGACGGGGACGGAGCGGCTTGTTTAGGTTTTTGCCTGGCGATAAGGGACTTTTCAAGGCTCCTGGGGAGGTGATGCACTAGGGGGGGTCAGAGGTGGGGGCTTTCCACCACCCCCAGCCCTGCCCAGAGCCATTCCAGATGCTGCTGCCCTGTGGCCCCTCCATAGCAATCCAAGTAGGGACTTTACGCATCCCACTTCTCACCAACAGCATGAGTGCAGCCATGCTCAGCCAGCCCCATCACACCCTACTGCAGCACTCTTGCAGGGCTGGGCCTGCAGCCCACATTAGCCAGCCCTGCCCAGCACAATACCCAGGGCCATCCCTCAGCAAACGGATGGCTGCTGGAAACTCAGCCCCACATGTTCTCAGCCCCTTCTTTGCATCTGCGTGTCTTTTCTCCACCATGCTGTTGTGCACGGTGACACAAAGGGTGTTCTGCTCTGCACCCCAAATCCTTCCCCATCTTTGTGGTGCCCTTAGCAGACTGAGTCAGGGAGCTGAAGTGGAGCTCAGCTGGCCCCTGGGAAACAGATGGAGCTTAGGGTAGCTTAGGGTCAGTTGCGAGCCAGAAACCCCACTGAATTTGATCCAACACCCCCAAAAGCACGATGCATATGCATATGCAGGCATACTGTATTGCACAACTTCTGCCCTTCTGCTGACTCTCCTCCCCACAAAGCAGGTCAGGACTTCTCCTTGGTGTTTAGGATACCTTGAGATTGGTGCTTGCGTAGAAATGCCAGGCATTCCAGCAGGGAGCCTCTGTCTTTGGGAGGACATTTGGCAAAGGCACTCGCATCGACAGCAGATAACAGGGGCAGGCGCTGCTGAATCAGTAAACAACGGCTGGGGAGCACAGGGCGAGGGCAGGAGGGGGCTGGTGAGGAGGGGGCAGCTCGGGGGCCCCTCTTCAATGAGAAGGGAGAAGCCCATCAAGACACAGAGCTGGGGAGATGCTTGTCTTAGAAAAAGGGAAATTCTGTCCTGACCTTATTCCAAGCAGAAGATGGCTTGGCCACAAACCAGCATGGCCAGGAAAGAGGGCAAGCACAGAGCTGGAGGAGGCAGAGATGAAAAGTCCCAGGGCAAGCCCCAAAGCAAACAAAGTTTCCCCATGTTATACAAAAGAGACTTAAAAGCACAGCTCCTTTTCTGTTTGTAACACAAAGCTGCATGTTGGGAAGAAGCCAGGGACTCTGCTCAGGTGGGTATGAGGGCTGTTAGTGGGAATGGCCACCCATGGGTGCAAGCCAGAGCTTTGCTAACGGTAGAGAAAGTCTATTAAGAACAAGGCTGGCAGAAGAAACATGGAAACCCTTCCTCTTTCCCATCATAGAATTCAGGGGTTCTGTTTGCACCTGGCAGAGAACATCTGCTCTCAGGTTCAGAGCAGGAGCACCCTGCCTTGCCAGCTGCTGCACTGAACAGAACAACCCCAGCTCCACAGTGCTGAGAGGAAAAGCCTATTTCTGTGGTGGCAGTGGGGAGGGAGAGGGGGGAAAGCAGAGGCTGAAATTCCAGTCCCTGCCTCAAGGACTGTTTACACATATCTATATGTAACGAGCCTTGGATGAAATGCATAAACAGTCCTTGGGGCAGGGACTGGAATTCCTGCCTCCCTGCAGCCCAGGAAGAACCAAACCTTCCCTGCACCTCTCCAGCCCCCCTTTGCAGGGACCCCCCATCCCACCAGCCCTTACTCACAGGATGGACAGCATGAGCCAGAACCCCCCTTCAGGCCCCAGGAAGTCTCCCATTGTGGGTCAGGTTTACTTTTTATTGAATATTAGAAGCTAAAAGTTGAGAACACAATTCAGACAGGATTGCTGTGTGTCCGGCGGGCAACCAGGGCTCCCAGAGCAGCAAGGAGCAGGATGGCCAAACCAGCAGCCAGCCCTAGCCCCACATGGCTTCCAGCACCTGCAGAGGAGAAGCCAAAGGTGGTCAGAAGCAAAGATGGGCCCACATCCCATCTTCATTACCCACCTGCCGAGGGCACCCTGCCTGCTGGGTGCTGCTGCTGGCCGTGGATGAGCAGAGGGCCAAGCATCACATCTGCTTCTCCCAGTGTGGGACCCAGGGGCAGCTCTCTGCGGGATCGCCCTCTTCTGTGCTGATGGGATGAGCTGAAGGGCTGCAGGGAGCGCCGTGCTGTGCCACAGCTCTGTGTCTCACAGCACGAGCACACAGCCCGTGTGCCTTCCACAGGCGCCCAGCTGGAAGAGAGCCTGGTCACCAGCCTGCCCTATAGCAGGGACCCCATTAAGCAGCCCAGAAGCACATCCCAGCTACTCACAGCCCACTGGGCTTGTGGAAGGAGCAAGCCTTGTTCTGAGGGTCCGGAGGTTGGCTGGCTGGGGAGACCTTCAGGTGGCAGGTGATGTAAAGCTGAGAGACCAAGCAGCAGGGTGAGGTGGTCGTTCGTCTTAAGGCACACACGTGGCTTCCCCAAGCCCTGTGAGGGACCACTGTCTCTCTAGGGCACCCCAAACACCACTGCTTCTTTCAGAACATTGAGTGCAAAGTCTAACCTAGGGGGGCTTGTCTTGACCAGAAGCATTACCCAAAGGAAGAACCTGGGCTCACAGGGCTACGATCAGCAGCAGTAACACCCCATCCACATGCTGCTATGAGGGAAGAAGGGGACAGACTCTTTAGCAGAGTCTGTTGAAGGGTAGAACAAGGGGGAAATGGATTAAAACTAGAGGAGATTTGTAGTGGATGTAAGGAAGTTTTCTTACATTAAGGGCAGTGAGGCACTGGCAGAGACTGCCCAGAGAGGCAGTAGTGCCCCATCCCTGCAGACACCAAAGTCAGGCTGGAGGGCTCTGAGCATCTGATGTGCTCTGGGTGTCTCTGTGCATTGCAGGGGCTGCACTGATGGACTTTAAGGTCCCTTCCAACTCAAATGACTATGAATACTTCCCCAGCACAACCCCAATGAAGCTGCACTGACCCACACCAAGGCACGAGTTTGGACAACATCTAAACAAGGGACTTCACTATCTTGGACTTACCAGGCTGCTGGAGTCTCCTGCAAATTTGAACACATCTACTGCAAACTGAAGCACATCTAACCGGGGCCTTGGGGATATAAAAGTTGAGGTGGCATCATCCAGCCGCCCGTCCACCATGCACCTAGGTACAAACAAAAATCAGCCAGGTGACTGAGAGCCAAGGCTCTGAGAGGTGGCCCAAGACCAGGGCACAGGCAGCTCTTACCCACTGAAGTCAATGAATGCATACTGGGGAGAGGAGCCCCTGTCAGGGCTGGGGGTGGCCACGCAGCTGTCCACAAAGAGCCTCAGAGGTGTGTGGTTCCCCACACTGACACTCGCCTGCATGTGGAGGACCTCCCCCAGTTGGAACACAGTAGAGGCCCTCTCAGTGCTCCAGTCATCTGGAATAAAAGTAAGATGGTTCTAGTGCCTCGCTGCTCACACACAAGGGGGGACACAAGGCCCTGGGGCTGCCAGCCCTGCACCAACACCTGGGGAGCTCACCCATCCCACTCACTCAGGGGAGACCCCTGCTCCAAACCTACCATTCATAAGGTGCAAGGAGAAGAGCAGCCTCTGCTCAGAGGAGAGGGTGGAGTGGAAGGGTGCCCACGTGGGCTGGATGGCGTAGCTGCTCACGTTGTTCCTCCTGGGGAGTGATGCTCGTGATCAGAAGGCTCTGCTGCTGCAGGAGGGCTTGGTGCCCATCCACATCAACTCACCTTGGGTAGTGGCACTCAATTGGAACCACAGCTGGGCTGGTGCGGATGATGACAGGGTTGCCAGCATGGACTGGGCTGTAATTCAAGCTTGTGCTGTAGATGAGAGCCTCAGGGGTGACCTGGGGAGAGGCAGATTGCATTATGTAATCGCCAAGAACCCTTCTCCTCCAGCCACGCATGTGGAGCCCCACAGCCTCTCCAGGAGATGGAGCTTTTTTCAAAGCAACTTCATGCTATTCTGCAGCAAAAGATCAGTGTGGTGGAATGGTAATACAGGAGGTGCAATAACAAAGAGACTAACGCAATGGAAAGGTGTTACAACAAAAAAAGGAAAGTGCTCACCTGTCCCTGAATATCTAGGCTTGCAGGGAAAACTCCACAAGGGAGGGATCTCCAGTCAGAGATCCTCCTCCAGTGGCAGTCAGCTTTTAGATGAGGTCTAAGAGAGGTGCAGCCAGGCTCCACCCCTTCTGATCACACAGAAGAATTGCCTTCACCTGTGCTCCCAGTGCTGACCAGGTTCTTTCCACAGGTGCTCAATCAGTGGTTCAGGCTGTGACTCAACAGTTACCACACACATGCTCTAGCAAACAGCAGGCAGCGCCCAGACTTCCCTAAACTCACTATCAGCTGCTGGGGCTCTGCAGCCTTCAGAGAGGAACTGAGACTCCCAGCTAAAACACAGACCTTGTAATTGTTTCCCCAAGCACAGAGCCCAACCACTATGCTCCATTAAGTGTTGCATCAGAGAGCAATACCATCAGCCTTAAGAAGCTTTAGTAGCACCAAGCCTGCCTTTGGCTATGTGAAGTAATGAGCACTTAGAGGGCTGGCAGCTGCTTCCTCTTTAGGTTTGCTTCCAACCCTTCTAAACAAAAGGGAAGAAACCAGCCAGAACTCCCCAGTTAAACACCCAGAGGCTCAGCATCTCTCAATGCATAGCATCCCAAGGTGCAAACAAGGAGCCAGCCCCCACCCATAGCCCCCAACCTTACCCTAAGGGTGCTGCCACACTCATGCAGCCCAGCTGTGAAGGTCACCACGTTCTCAGCAGCATTCTGGGCTGTGGCCGGGCAGGCAGCCGTACCCAGGGTCAGGTCTGCAGCCCGGACCAGGCGCCCGGTGCCAAAGAGGTCCCTGTGCACCGTGACCACCACCTGAGCCTCCTGGCACCACACAGACACGGGGTGCAGTGGGGATGCAGCCTGGAGCTGGGACACATCCACCCTTGCCCATGGGGAGGGCTGGGAGAAGGCATGGGGCTGCCCCAGGGACTGAGCCCCCCACAGCTCTGTCTCTCCTCGGAGAAAGCCCCAGGAGCTGTAAGCAGCCCCCATCTCCAGGACGCAGCAGAAAAGAGGAAAGCCCAGGCAGCTTGTGAACCTCATCTTGCCTGCCAGAGCCCAGCATAAGGGGCAGGGGCTGCCCAGGGCCTTTTGTAGCCCTCACTCCCATCAAAGGCAATTGGCAGCACCCAGTCCTGTGGGGATGGTGTTAATTAGCTAACGAGGAGCTGCTGTCAAATGTGCTGTGCAGCTAACTGCAGTTTCTTTTTAACATCTTTTCTGGTAATAAACATCCCTGCAAGATCTCCCAGGGGATGTGTCCCACCTCCAGACCACGCCTGCCAGATCTGTTTGAAAGATGGGCACAAGTTTCCCCTTTTCTCTGATGCAGCATTTCAAGGTATACCCCCAGCATTTAAGGGCAGATTCAGGTCTGGAAATGTCTTATCCCTTTACTAACTTGGGATATCTTTTACAGGTCAGGTGTAGATAGTTATCTTGTCTGCTTTTAGCTTGGAGAAGGCTCTGGGGAGGCTGTGACTGCCCTCGGCCACATCACTCAGTGTGACAACTCCAACTGCTGTTGAGCACCTCCAGGGACGGTGACTGCCCCACCTCCCTGGGCAGCCTGTGTCAATGCATTATCACTCTTTGAAAGAAGAAATATTTCCTGATACCCAACCTGAATTTCCCCTAGCACAACTTGAGGTGCATCACCTCTCATCCTATCACTGTTACTTGGGGCAGAGACTGACTCTCATTTCACCACGACCTCCTGTCAGGGAGTTGTATTGAGCAGAGGTCTACCTGAGCCTCCTCTTCTCCACGCTAAACATGGGAATGGAGAGTAAAGCAAAGTATTTGCAGCAGGTGACAAAGTAGAGAAACAATTTATTTCATCTTCATGCATACACAGAAAGGGCAATTAAGCTTATTGCCCCATCAAGCAATGCCCTGGCTGGCATTGTGTTTGGAAAGCACCATCCTGTGTGCTCACTTAGGGCATTTGTACTGCAAACCCGGGTTGCATCCCATGCAGGGCAACGGAATGGGTTTGGTAAGGACTACCGTTCATCTGTCTTGCTTAGTCTTTGTGGCCTCCAGCAACCCATCATGTACTGAGGCCAGGCTGCTACCTGCCAGTGGCTGCTGGAAGTAGGCCTTGATCTTGCTGAGGTGACGGACCTTCTTCTCAGAGGGATGCCTGTGGGCATTGACCAAGGCACACATCTTGGGGAGACCCCTGGCGGGGTCACACATGAAGCAGGCATGCAGCTCGGGGAGGCCGATGCCATGGGAAGCCAACGTCTGGGCCGAGGGCCGGCTGAGCAGCCTCTCGTCCAGCAAGGGTTGCAGGGACATGAAGGACTCCAGGTTGGCAGGGCTGAGGAGCTGTCTGGATTTGTTCTCCAGGTCGATCTCCAGGACATGGCACAGGTCCCTCGTGGCGCTGGCGCTCTCCAGGGTGCTGCAGTTGCTGAGGTCCCGCCAAAGCAAGTTGCTGGCCAAGTTCTTCAGCTTGCAGCTTTCCTTCTCGGGGACCTTCTCCTTTATTAGGGGTAGAACATCCAGGAAGCCATAGACCACGGAGAAGAACTCCTCTTTCTTGCCAATGGCCGTCAGGGTTTTCAGGAGGGTGGGAAGGGGCAGTGACCAGAGATTAAAGGCAGCCAGGATGGGCCTGTGGATGGTGCTGAGGTAGCTAAGTAGATCCCTCAGGCCCATCTCATAGCCATTAGTTTTGGCCACCAAGTTGGGCAAACACATCATGGGCTGAATGAAGACTGAGAGTGTTTTCTCTTTATCAACCGCCACCATCTGAACGACTTCATTTTCTGGAGAGGATGAGGGAAAAGCAAAAGAGGAGGAGAGAGGAAGAACAGGAGGAATTAACCTCTTATTCAGCACAGAAATACAACATTGAGTCACTCAGCCTTTAACAGCCCCCTATCTGTCCCAAAACATGAAAGCAACATCTCTTAGGGGCTCAAGAGGTTATCCTCCCTCTTACATCTTACATCAAGGCTATGGCAGAAATGTCGGAACTTCATAGAATCATAGAATCATTAAAGTTGGAAAGACAAATAAAATCATCCAGTCCCGTACCTGTAACCACTCTAGACCATGTCCCACAGTGCCACATCTATCATTTTTTTGAACACTTCCACTGTGACTCCACCACCTCCGAGGACAGCCTGTGCCAATACCTCACCAAACTTCCCAACTTCTGCCCACCCCAAATAAATCAAAAGTGATATTGCCATACGTGGGGATCTAAGCCAGCTTCAACATGGCATACTCATTACAGAAGACATTCCCACTTAGAATCTTACTCCAAATCTTAACGTCAAAGAAGATCACGGTTCCTTGTCCCACATCCAGTGTGTTCTGGAGGCAGATGGGAAGGTGTGGGTTGTCTCTGCCAGTGCCATCCTCGAGCATATCGTCTAGCAGACTGGGGTCCTGGAGGAGCAAATGACTAGCTTTTAATAAACATCTCAGGAAGAACCAGGGTAGCAGCTCAGGGTGTTTGTGTGTCCTGAAGGTGACCGAAGGGATCTATTCAAACTAACTGCTGCAGGACTTGGAGTGACCTGCTTGGAACATCACCAAGTAGCTTTCTGCTCTAAGATGACAGGAAAGATGGGGCTATCACAGAGTTGAAGGGTTTTGACAAAGGTATTTCGGCTCTCAGGAAGGATTTCAGAAGTTCTTTGCCAGGATCTTAACTCACCAGCAACTCCTCATCCATGCTGTCCTCTTCATCGCTGCCCAAGTTGAGAAGGTCGCTATCTGCCCAGAGAGGAAAGACATGTCACCTTTGGACACCAGACTGTCTCACCTGCAGTGAGCACAAAGGGCCAACTGACCTCCTGTCAGCATCATCAAGTGAGCTGAGGTGCCCTGGCTAGCCAGAGAGGTGGATGGGGAGCAACCATCTGAACAAGAAGATGCACTGAGATGTGACTATCCTCTTGGGAACTCCCTGGGGATGCTGCTAATTGCCCCCCAGAATTCACCTGATGTCTGCAGGAGCATTGCTTACCGGAGTCATGCATCTCATCACTGCTGTCTGGCACAATGTTCAGCAGGCAGCCTTCCCTGCTGGCAGCCATGGTGGGTGCAGAAAAGCTGGTCTGGGGTTGGGGCAAGCAGTTTGGTTCCTGTGGCACCACTGATGTGGTCCACTCATCGTCATCTTTCTCAACCTTTATCACTTTTGCAGGAAATTGCAGCGTGGTGGTGCTTTCATCTTTCTTCCTCTTGGCAGGGGTGGAGGTCAATGGGACCTAAGAGGGCAAAGCAGAGCTCAGTGAGCATCCCTGTGTGGCCAGGGATGTCCTTTGCCACCAGAGTACAACCACACAAATCCAAGGGAAAGGCTGAGGATCCTCAAGGCACTTGTTTGAACCCAAGGGAACAACCTCAAGATAATGACACCGAGGCAGGCAAATGATGCACGGTTCTTGCTTTGGTGAGCAAACCCAGGTCCAGCCACCCAGTGCACCAGTCTGGGGCTGTGATGGGACACCACAGGGACAAACAGAGGACTTGAGGTAAGGGGCAGAAGTGGAGGCAGTGAATAGGAGATACAGGGGTGCTTGGAGATGTCGTGGGGAGCCCTGGGATTTGGGATGGCTTGTGGTGTGAGTAAAAAGCAAATCTCACCTGGTGGGAGTTTTTTGTGGTGGCTGGAGCAGGGGCAGCTTCTGAAAGAACAAAAACACAGCAGGATGAGGAGGGTGAGCAGTGCTGGAGGTGTCTGAGAGTGATGGGTGTTGAGAAACCCTCTACAGAATGTGCAGGTGGCTGTGGGGCCGTGTCTCCTCTGCTGCCACGGGCATGCTGGAGCCATGGGTAGCCCTGAGCCCCACTGGGAGACGTTGCAGAGGCCAAACTCAAGCCGTGAGGCTGGGCTGGTAAAGTGGTTGTTCATCCAGCTGCCCACGTGTGCTGGAAAGCTGAAAAGGCCATTAGTAGCATCATGCAATGAAATTGCTGTGATTCAGTAGCTGGGGACGTGCCATCCCACAAGCCCCATATTCCCAGCACTCCTGTGCTCTCCAGCAATGCTCAGGCTGTGGCCGTGGACATGTTCAAACCCTTCATGGAGGGAAGTGGGACGCAATTTGGGAAGCTCTCAGGGGAGCCCTTTTGGGCTGCAACACCAGCAAAAGACAAATGTTCAGCCCAGGAGGATTTTATTGGCACAGCAAGTGAGGTGGGGAGTTTGGTCCCTGCTTTCCATGGGTTTTTTAAGCATCCTGGTTTGCTGATGGAGCCCAATCCTCACTGCTCTCTTGCATCCTCCTGGAGTATCATTGCATACTGTTTCTCCTCACTTCTTCCTCCGCTTCCTGAGGCCAGCAGTGTGCTTCCAGTCTCGTTTGCCCCTGCTGGGATGCTCTTCCTCCAGCACTGGGCTGGGGGCCTTAGGTGATGGGGGCCTGGCAGGGGTCTTGGCAGCAGGAGGAGATGCAGCAGGACCCCGATCTGTTTCATTCCGGTGCGAGGTGCTGGAGCAGAACAAATCCAGCAGGTTGGAGGGCAGCGAGGGCTCCTGTGGGGTGGGCACAGATCTGGGGTCCTGAGGCCTTGGTTGGAGCATTGTCCCCATAGAGGAGGCAATGGCACTGAGGGAGCGGGCCATGGAGTGCACCCCACGGGACAGGGACACCAGGTGTTTGTTCTGTCTGTGCTGAGCCTGCAGCAGGCAAGTGGTGACCCCCAGCAGCTCATCCGTGTGCTGCAGGCATGCCCTGGACCAGCAATCAAAATCTTTCTGCAGGGCAGCCAGGGAGGCCTGGAGGCTCTTGGGGTGAGATGTGGTGTCCCCAGCAGCACTGAGAGGAGATGCTGAGCCCTCCTCTGCTCCTTCATCCCGCTGTGCAGCAGGGATGGGTGGTGTGGGGGGTGCATCTCCTCCTGGGCTATGGAGCTGAGTCTGCAGGTCGAGGGTCGGGGTGCTGCTGTCCTCGGATGGCGTGTCCTGCCGGGGGACAGCAGGACCTGCTGTGGGGAGTGGGGCTGAAGGGAGCAGGAGAGGGAGTTTAGCAAGGACAGCATGGATGGAGCGCTTAGCAGATGGCAGCACACCAGGGCCCGGGGACAGAGGTGACCTGTGTGCATGCCACACATCTTGGAGAGGACAACCCCAGCCCTCCTGCCCACCTGCACGCTCTGCACACCCACATTCACATGTCACTCACCTCCCCCAACCCCGGGCACAGATGACTTACCATCATCCCTCCCCTTACATCGCACGTGGGGGCTGGCTGCACGCAGCGAGACCACCATCGCTTTGGCATCAATGAAAGCAACAGTGACACCCCAACCTCGGAGCGAGGGCAGCAATCACCATCCTCCAAGTGGGAGGAGATGTGAATCCCAACGTACGAAACCCAGCCTGGCTTTCGGCCTCCACCCAGCTCTGTGGAGCAGTGTGCCCACATCTCACCTTGCGGCCCCTCGATGCGCTCAGCCAGCGCCTGCAGCCTGGCACGGCACTCGGCAAAGTCCTCGTGCAGCACCAGCTCCCCATCCGCCGCCGGGCGCTGCCTCCGCAGCTCCTCCAGCGCATCCTTGACGAAGGGCTGCATGTCCATCACCTCCTGCTCCGTGGCATAGAGGCCCATCTTCTCCACCAGCCTCTCGCCCGCCTCCATCCTCCGCAGCACGGCCTCCACGCGCCGCAGCTCGCTCTCCAGCTCCTTCCGGCCCCTCTTCTGCCTCTCCTCCACCGTGGCCAGCAGCTGCTCCTCCTCCTGCCGGATCAGCCTCACCAGCTGCTCCACGCGCTGCCTCACCAGCTCCCGCACCCCGAGCCCCTCCGCCTCCAGCCGCGCCGCCTCGTCCTGCAGCACCGCACGCGACGCCTCGAAGCCGGCCCGCCGCCGCGCCAGCTCCTGCCCCAGCTCTGCCAGCTCGTCCCACCGCAGCCGTGCCTCCGTGCTGACGTCGCAGTGCTGCCCGCTGTGAGCGGCGTCCAGCAGAGCGCAGATGCAGCACACCGCTCTGCAGCACTGCTTGCAGTAGATGCTGTCAAGGTGAGAGGAGGCGGAGCGCCCGAGATGAAGGAAGCAATGTATGAACAGAAGGAATTATTTACTCAAAAGGGCGGTGAGGCGCTGGAACAGGGTGCTCAGAGAGGTGTGGGTGTCCCATCCCTGGAGGTGCCTGAGGCCATGGATGGGGCTGTGGGCAGTCTGATGCCATGGCCGGGGTTGGAGCTGGAGGGCTTTAGGACCCCCTCCATCCTATGCCATTCTATGAACCTCTAATTCTATCATCATCTGTTCTTAGAATCATAGAATGGTTGGGTTGGAGGAGACCTTAAAGCCCAACCAATTCCAGTTCTCCACCATGAGCTGGCTGCCCCCCACAAGCTCAGGCTGCCCAGGGCCCCATCCATGGCTTCGGGCATCTCCATGGGTGGAGCACCCACAGCACCTCTGGGCAACCTTAGACATCCCACCCGCTGCCTTCCTGGCTTCCAGCAGCCTCCTCATCTTCATCCCATGCCCTCCTCTGGCCCCATCAGCAGCCCCAGTGCTTTCTCCCTGCTCCCCACTGGTAACTGCAACCAACTCCCATCCAACTTTTCCATCTGGTGGTGGCCCTCAGCAGAAGGACGGAGCCACCTCGCTCAGCCCAAAGATGAATGACAAGAAGTTCCCTACCTTAGAGTCTGCTTCTGGTGGGTCGGGATGGGACAGGACAAGCTGCTGGTCCTCCTGGTGCCCTCGAGGAACTCCTGCGGCGATCCCACCCTGATGTCCTGCACCCTCTTGGCCTCGTGGTTCTCCCGCTTGACGTAGCGCTGGTGGGTCTCGAAGCACTTTGTGCACAGGAATTCCTTGCACTCCGGGCACCAGTACTCACTGCTGCTCCCACAGTTGTCGCACAGCAGCTCGGCCCCGCTGACCACACGCCGGTAGATGCTCAGGCGGGCCTGCAGGCTGCTGAACAGCACGTTGTCCACGTCGGGGATGCCATCAGGCTGAGGGATGGGCGCCTGGCACACGGGGCACTGCCCTACAGGTTTGTTCTCTCTCAGGCAGCCCAGGCACAGCGTGTGCAGGCAGGTGAGCAGCTTCAGGTCGGGAGATTCCTGCTGGCAGCCCTCGCACAGCACGAACTGGAAGTTGTCCTCCAGTGGCTTGGGGAGGCGAGGGAGGGGACAGAGCTTTAGAACCCTCATCCTGGCACAGGTGAGCGGCCACTTCCTACCTGCGGGGCGCTGGTTCTCGCTCAGCACTTCCC
Source organism: Phasianus colchicus (assembly GCF_987193195.1). NCBI lineage: Eukaryota > Metazoa > Chordata > Aves > Galliformes > Phasianidae > Phasianus > Phasianus colchicus. The sequence goes on along the minus strand of NC_143447.1, from coordinate 2,904,929 downwards.
CTCCCCATAGCACAAGGGGACGCGTTGGCAGCGTTGGCGGGGTGGGGATGGGATGCGGTGCACCCACCCGCCCTGCCACCCCGTCCCCCTCCCTGCCGCCGCCCCACTCTGCAGCCCCACACTCCCACCGCACCCACTCCATACGCACGAAAGGATGAAAGCCCTTTAAAAGATCCCAGCACAGCCCCGTGCCCATCGCCCCGTCGGGGCACAGCCCGCTGCTGCCCCCCGCCTCCTCCCGCCCCACCGTCCCCCACCCCCCGCTGCCGGCCGGGGCTCACCGGGACCGCGGGTTCGAGGCCGTCCATGGCGTGGTACGGCCCCGGGGCTTCCCCCCGCCTCTCCCGTCGCCCAGTTTCGGTTTCCCGGTGCTGCAGACTCCTCCTTCGGGCGGGCCCTATGTCGACTGTTGCCCGGAAGCCATTTTCATGGGAGGGGCTGCTCCTCTCCATCCTTCCATCCACTCCCCACTGGTGGCTATGGGGCCACCGTCAAGTGGAGACCATGACAGCCCTAAAAGCAGTGTGACTGAGGGGGGACATCAACAAAGGGGGTACCCCTACCATGGACCTGTTGGGGTTACCCAGAGCAGAGATGCTTTCACCTCTGGGTGCTGAGCATCCCCACACAGGCTATCGGTAGGAATGGGGAAACTGAGGCACGGCTCAGTGCAGCGGGGCATGGGGGAGAGCCCACAGGATCACAGAATCACAGAATGGCCAGGGTTGGAAGGGACCTCAAGGATCATGAATCTCCAACCCCCCTGCCACATGCAGGGCCACCAACCTACATGCAGGGCCACCAACTACAGAAGCCATCATCCTGTTGCTACCCTTAGAATATGTTTATTGGGATAGAAAGGAAGCTTACAAAATAAAGAGCTACGGATACACGGCTGGACGCAGCCCCCACGCACACAGTGCAGACAGAGCTCACATCACACAATGCAGAAACACAAATAAACGCCGTCACTTCTTGTGTTGGGAGGGGCAACTCCCGGCTGCTCCTTCCCCAGATGCCACCTCTGCTCTCTCCCCAAAAGGCAGCAGCTTGCAAGGACCACACGGCCCAAAGCTGGGGTGCCCACTGGATGCATTGTAGGCAAGGGGTGAGAAAAGACAACACAAGGGCAGCTGGAGGGGCTCAGCCAAGGAGCAACACCTCCATTGCATCAGTTTCCCCGCTCAGGCCTTCACCTGCCTCCTGTCATCCCACAGGGAAGGCAGGCAGCATCCTCACCATGTCCTTCTGCTGTCCCCCACCTACAGACACACACACACACAGGGACACGCTTGCTCTATCTGTGCAGCTTCACGGCCTTGAAGAGCTCCTCCAGGCGGAGGGCCAGCTGCAAGTCACCCTGCACCCGCAGCCGCCCGCTCATGTAGGCAGCCAGGGGCCTCAGCTCGCCCAGCATCAGTTCCTGCAGGTCCTCCTCTGCCACCTCCAGCACCACATCAGGGCTGCCCTGGGGCACACCGCAGCCAGCCCGCCCGCTGCCTGTGGGACACGGATGGGGCGAAAGGGAGCAGCTTGGTGAGCTGGGACACCGACCACAAGGAGATCCCATAGGGCATGCACCCCACCGTAAGACCCCACCTGAGGACAGGTCTATGAAGAAGGTGCTGCGGGCGCCTCCGGGCAGGATGATGTCCACCTGGTAGGATGCTCCCACCTGGCTCACCAAAGCCTCGGAGAGGATGGGCTCCACAGCTGAGAGCAGCTCGGTCACGCTGGGCCTCCTCCTGGGGGGGTCCACCTCGCTCACCATCACCACGCTGTCTGCTGGGACAAAGGGATGGAACAGGGGACGCCTTCAGGATGAGCTCTGCTGGTCCACAATGACCCCCACCACATGGCACTCCCTCCTCCAGCCTCCACCAGACCCCCATAGCTTTCGTTCCCTTGCTTGCCCCAGTCTTAGCCAAAATTGCTGAAGGGATGACACATCCAGAATAGTCACACTGCAACCACAGAGTGCATTTTTTCCTTCTTAGGAATAAGCAGGGGCCTGAGCTGACACGTGTGTCTTCCTCCCATCCCCATGACTCAAAGCACCTGAGGAAAAAATCTCGCTGTCACTTCCCACCCCTTCTGAGAGCCGTGCCAAGCTCTCAGCACCAAACCTGAGCTGCCCCCAGCCTATCTGTGCTGTGCTCACAGGGCAGTGGTATCTGCAGGACTTTGGCTCCTCTTTCTTACAGACTCTGGGCTCAAAGGTTATGGCTCCTACCTGCCTCTGGGGCGCTGGGTGTGCTGTCAAGGAGGTGGGAAGCCAGCTGTGGGGGAGAGCCCTCCAGCACCGGGGCTATGGCACCCAGAGGTCCCAGCAGGGCATCCCGGGGGGGCTGCAGCACCGCCTCCATCGTCAGCTCCACGCGGTCCACCTCCAGTCCCCAGGACTTGGTCATGTCATTGATATCCAGCTGAGGGAAGAAGGGAAGAGAGGTGGTGGGAGGCCAGAAGACCATGGAGAAAACAGATCCCACAGCTCAGCGTGCTGCTGGTTTAGATATGAGGTGTACCCCCACACCCAGTGAACACCCAGGGCCATTCTCACCAGCAGCTGCTCTCCAATGCGTAGCTTCTCCCCCTGGATCTCCCGCAGGCTCTTCTTGCCCAAGGCCTTGGCCATGGCGCTCTGTGCTGTCATGCGAGTGGCTGCCACGAGGTCCTTCACCACCAGCACGGACAGCGCGGGGTCCCACACACGGAACTGCACATCAGCACCCATGGAGAGCACGGCACCATCCCGGGAGATCAGCTGGGAGAGGGGGTCAGGGTCTGCCCTGCTGCACCCCATGCCCAAACCTTGTGGGAGCCAAGGTTCCCTCTCCCATCTCCTTAATAAAGAAGCAAAGCCAACCCCAATGATGGCGTTTGGGCTACTCAGTATGATAACTTCCAGCCATTGCTGAGAGACATTTGGATACGGGCTGATGTTTTGGAGATGTCTCCACTTGGGAACATCCATTGACCAAGGTACGGAAGGTCATCAGGTGCCTCCCAGCCCCAGGGCTCATGGCTCCTAGCCCTGTGACGCTCCTTGCCTCTCCATGAGGATAGGCAGAATGCTGCTCTGGGTATTTGGGATGCCTCAGTGGTGGCTCACCTTGCAGGGGGGCACATTGAAGGCCCGTGTTCTCAGATCCACACGCTGCCAGTGGTCAATGAAGGGCAGCAGCAGCACCACGCCAGGGCCCTGTGGTGCACGGAGGCGGCCCAGGCGGAAGATGACCATTCGTTCATAGGAAGGCACTATCTGGGGGTTGGACACAGAGACAGGGACAGGAGTAAAACGTCAGGCACTGCCTAGCCACAGAGCATGGGCTGCCACCCTGCTCCTCACCTGCTCTCCTCCCTTACCTTCAAGGCAAACCAGCCTGAGATGGGGAAGGTGAGGAGCATCAGTAGGAAGACCAAGGAGGTGATAATCCCATGGCAGATCCAGGACAGCCAACCCTGGGAGGAGTCTGAAAGGCGGGCAGGGAATGTGCACCCACCAGCAAACCCCACCCAGGATGAGTGAGAGCACCCAGCCAGAACAACACCCTGCTGAAAGCCTCAGAGGAAAAGAAAGCAGCATCTCCCCTCTGCAATCGGGTCTCACCTGCAGCATTCCTGGCCGATCCCAGCGGGTCTGCCTTGGATCCGAAGGAGAAGAAGCCCTTCTGTGCACCATACAGCCCAATGCTAGACTGCTGGAAGCGGTCAAAATCCCCTAAGGGCAGTGCCTGGTATCCCGACCTGCTGAACATCTCCCTGCTGCAATGTGCAACGCCGAGAGGGTAAAAACCAACAGCTCTGCCGCAATGCTGTCTTGGTTTTCCTTGCTGGAGCCTCAGTCCGGTCTGGGGCTGGGGGTTTCCATCCTCCCGGCGGTTCCTAGATGAGGATGAGGATGCTGCGGAGGGGAAGGAGGGAGCTGCCGGAGCTTCCTGGTCCGCCCCTCATGTGGCTGTGACGGCAGAGGGACGCAGGGCTCACGGCGGGGTGAGTTTTTCCGGCGGGTGCAATGCTCGGGAAATGCTCCGGCGACCTCGGGGAGCATCGTGTCCTCTGCTGTACTCATACCTCGGGGGGGGTCCGGAGGGTCCTGCAGCCCTACGGGGTCCCCTCTACCCCATAGGAAATAGGGAAATAGATATTTTTCCCAGCAAATCCCTCTCCACGCGGCCTTCTCGCGCCGACAAAACAAGCGCTCCTCCATCTCGGCAGCCGACAAAAGGGGGTGGTACCCTGTGGGTGTCTGCATCCCCCCCACAGCATCACCCTGTGGGTACCGGCATTCCCCCCGTAGCATCACCCTATGGGTGCCTGCATCCCCCCTGGCAGCATCCCCCACGCCGCATTCTCCCTCCCAGTGCGGTGGGATGGCAGGAACGGGACGAGTGGTACATGAGACCCCCGCGGGACCCTGTCCCGTCCCGACCTCGTCCCGTCCCGCCTTCTCCCATCATCCCCGCCTTCCTCCCTCCCCCAGCTCCTCCTCCTCCCCACGCCGGACTGCAGAAACGAAAGCGGAGTCTCCGGCCCAGCGCCCCGAAATGCCCGGCAGCCCCGAAGCCCCCCGAACCCCCGGACCCCAAGAAGGTAAATAGGGACCCCCTCGCCCCCGTGTGCCTGCTCCCCGCTTATTACTGCGCGGGGAGGCGGGCTGGGGGGGTGGGGGATAGGCAGAATGGGAGCCCCCCAGTAGGCTCTGTGGGTGGGTTGCACGTGTGGGTTGGGAGCAACGGGGGCACAATTGAGATGCAAAGCTGTTCTTTGAGGGGGATACAGAAAATGTGGAGGGAGGTGGCAAGGGGAGGCACCCTGCTTTGTGTGGGGCTCGCTGATGGGCTGGGGAGGGCTGTGGGGGGCTTTGGGGACAGGGCTGGCAGGAGCACTCCAGAGGCTGGAACCACGTGGTGGGGACACGATTTGTCCATTCTTGCGTCCCCCACGGCAAGATCCGGAAGGAGCAAAAGTGAAAGGAAAAAATCAATTGGCACGTTTGAAATCTCCCCATATAACCCTGAATCCAACACTCCAAACGCACAGAGCTCATTTCTCCCTACTTCTCCTGCTTCCTCTTCCTACCCAGATGGCCCTGCTGCCCCCAAGGAGCCTGGGGCCGTACCCGGACCCTCGCAGTGCCCCGCTCCCTCTGGGCTATTGGGGGAGGGCGACTTCCAGTTCGTGCTGTGCGAGGGCTGCCGGCAGGAATCGCCCAACCTGAAGCTGCTCACCTGCCTGCACACGCTGTGCCTGGGCTGCCTGAGAGAGAACAAACCTGTAGGGCAGTGCCCCGTGTGCCAGGCGCCCATCCCTCAGCCTGATGGCATCCCCGACGTGGACAACGTGCTGTTCAGCAGCCTGCAGGCCCGCCTGCGCGTCTACCGGCGGATCAGCAGCGGGGGGCTGAGCTGCTGCCGGTGCCGGCGGGAGGCAGCGGCCGTGTGGTGCTCAGAGTGCGAGGAGTTCCTGTGCCCGGGCTGCTTTGAGGACCACCAGTGGTTCTTTAAGAAGAGGAGCCACGAAGCCAGGAAGGTGGAGGAGCTGAGAGCCGAGTCGGCGCATCGCTTCCTGGAGGGCACCAAGAAATCGTGCAGCCTCTTCTGCTCCAGCCCCGGGCACACGGAGCAGGGCCACGTCACCAGGTGAGCAACGCAGCACTGTGTCTTGCCCCTGGGGATGGGGACACGGTGCCAACCATGCGCTCCTCTTCCCCGCCAGCATCTTCTGCAGGAAGTGCGAGAAGCCGCTGTGCTGCTCCTGCGCGCTGCTGGACGCCCAGCACTCACCTTTCTACTGTGACATCCGCGCCGAGATCCAGCGGAGGCAGGACGAGCTGGCAGCGCTGGGGCAGGAGCTGGCGCGGCGGCGGGCCGGCTTCGAGGCGTCGCGTGCGGTGCTGCAGGACGAGGCGGCGCGGCTGGAGGCGGAGGGGCTCGGGGTGCAGGAGCTGGTGAGGCAGCGCGTGGAGCAGCTGGTGAGGCTGATCCGGCAGGAGGAGGAGCAGCTGCTGGCCACGGTGGAGGAGAGGCAGAAGAGGGGCCGGAAGGAGCTGGAGAGCGAGCTGCGGCGCGTGGAGGCCGTGCTGCGGAGGATGGAGGCGGGCGAGAGGCTGGTGGAGAAGATGGGCCTCTATGCCACGGAGCAGGAGGTGATGGACATGCAGCCCTTCGTCAAGGATGCGCTGGAGGAGCTGCGGAGGCAGCGCCCGGCGGCGGATGGGGAGCTGGTGCTGCACGAGGACTTTGCCGAGTGCCGTGCCAGGCTGCAGGCGCTGGCTGAGCGCATCGAGGGGCCGCAAGGTGAGATGTGGGCACACGTGGCCAGCAAGCACCCGGTGCTCATCTCCCTGCCTCCCCAGTCACTCTCCACATCACTGTCCCTGTGATGGGACAGCTGTGTTGCTTGATCTCTGTGCCTCCCCAAAGGCTCCAAAGCCCCTTGGCTATCACAAAATGTTTCATTCTGGTCCCCCTTCCCAAGCCTTGCCCTCTCTCTTGCAGGTGATGCCCCCCAGCCAGTCCCCGAAACGGAGATGGCTCTGGAGAACAACCTGGTGAGACATCTGTGCCCTGTCCCAGTACGGGGATGGCTCCTCACTTCCCCTATCTGCAAGTCTTCCCCATCCCACAGAGTAACTCCCAGCTTTCCCATAACCATTGCTCTGTGCTCTCTGTGCAGCATGACGAGCCTCCACAGCACAGCAGCCAGGATGTTGTGCCCACCTTCACCATCAGCCTTGCTGAGATGGGGGTGGGCACGGTAAGGAGCGCCCCATTGGGGTGGGAGCTTTTGGGACCCGGAGGGGCCACCCAGTTGCCTGATGTCCCCTATGCAGGTGTCCCAAGCCACCATGCGGTCCAAGCGGTGCCAGCCTCACATGGAGAGGAGCAGCCAGATCTCACCCAAGCTGCTGAAGCTGGAGCGGGATGGTGGTGAGCCTAGCTCGAGCCAGTGGGATGGCAGAGGGGGGCCCAGCACCTCCACTCAGAGACACAACGGCCGCATCCCCAACTCCAAGGCCAGCAGGAGCCGCACTCGGGATGCAGGTGGGTCATTACGGGCTCCCCTATAATGAGAGCGATCAGGAGCCCAGGCTTTGCCCTCTGGAGCTTCATCCCCATTCCTTTCCCTCTGCAGAGGATGGCAGCATCATCATCAGCTCGGAGGACAGCGAGGAGGACACGGTGATGAGCGGGACATCAGACTTCACTTGCTGAGCTGCAACCCAGTCTTCTCTGCTCTGGAAGGCAACAACCCCCCCCTAGGTTTGCCTGAAGAGCCCACATGGCAACATCCCCAGGGGGCAGAGGGACAGCTCTGGGCATAGGGGACAGTTCAGGTTTGGGCTCTTCTCTGAGACATTCACACATTCAAGGATGTAGGAGCCTGAAACTGTCCCCAGTATCACCTTCCAGCAGTGCTTCAGCAGGAGCAGGACTTCCTTTGAGATATGGAGGTGGATATGGAGGCTACTCACTTTTTAAACTTCTCTTCTTGTTTAAGCTTCAGGCTGTGCTCAGATAACACAAAGCTCACACTGCTGCAGGGAGAGCTGTTCAAACTGTCTCTTGTAGCACTTCCTTCTGTAAGACATCGATGTTCGAGTCCCTCCACCACCCCATTCTGATAGAGATTATCACGGAGCTCCCTGGGAAGATTATTCCCAGCTGAAAAAAAAAAAAGAAAAGAAAAAGAAAAAAAAAAAGAAAACACAAAAAAAACCCCCAGTTTTCTTATGAAATTCTTATCTGCACGCTCCAGTGCTCCAGCCCAACAGCCAGGCAGAGGGCAGAGGCTGTGAGATGGGATCGCTGCTGGGATGGCCCCACCAGCAGCATCACTGCTGGTTGGCTGAGCATCCGACAGCATTTTTTGTATCAACTCCTCATGCAAAAGTTTCTTTGTATTCAATAAAGGCGTTTCCGGATCGAATCCCCCTTCTTTTGCCTTTGCTTTTCCCCGCAGTGCCGGACAGCCGCCACCAGATGTCCCCTTCGCACAGCCGCTCAGCACACGCTCTTCGTGGCACACGCGTGTGCAACCCCACTGGTGGGCCTTGAGCCCCATGCAACCCTCCCTCAGCAGCGGGGGAATCCGCGTCTCGCTCGCCCTGGAGATTCTCCAGTGTCTCGTATAGGGTTGTGCTCAGCCTTACCCTGCAACAAGGGGCACAGCCGGAGGAGAGCCGGGCCCATCTGTCTGCTGTCACTTGACCTCATCAAAGCCTTGTAAAACAATAGATGGGGCAATGAGCCGCAGGAGCCAGATTTGCCATCTTTAGCCCCGAGCTGCTGTAAAACTCACCCAGCAGGCACAGGGCTCTGCTGGCATTAGGCACTGAAGGGCCTGGGGTACCCCGGTGTGAGGGGACCCCCGAGCTGCCATCAGCTCCCACTCCCAAGCACATCCACCCAACCTTCAGGCTGAGGTATGAAGAAGAAAGGAGTTTTCTTTTGTGCTAGCAATAAATAACTTCCCTGAATTAAGCGAATCTCCTGAAATGATATATAATACGCTGCTTGCCTGATTGGCTGTTATTAATAATGCATTGCTCAATCTAAACCATTCATAAAATGACTCCCTGCTAGCCCTCAGCAAAGTGCTTTGGGACTTGGTTTAAAAAAAAAAAAAAAAAAAAAGGCAAGAAGGAGCAGCATAAATCCTTTCTGTTTATGAAAATGGATTTCTTCCCCCAACACTCATGCAAAACTAATTAGAGCCAAAGGGCCAGTTCCTCTGCATTTGATTATAGCCTGCAAGATCACTCAGCTTGGATGGCCTGGGTGGGGGGAGGTCCAAGGCAGGGGAGTATTTGCTCCAGCGAGCTTGAGAAAGGTTAACTGGGTTAGGTGGTTTTATTAAATGTTTATCCCTTCACAGCAAAACACGTTTAGATCCCAGGGGGCACCAAGAGCAAGGATAGGGTAGTCAGGATTCTGTTAAATGTTTGGAGAAAGGTGATGCAAATTCAACAGAGAAACCATATCACCTCCAGCCATGCTCCCAGCACAGAGAATTGATGCCCTCACCTGACCTGAAGGGAGATAAAACGTGGCTAAAAGCCAAAGAATCCAGGAGAACTCACACTGGAGGCTTGCTCTTCTCCTTAAATAACCAATGCCATGGGGAGGAGGATTCCTCCCCTTGATGCTTCCAGGCAGCAGGTGGACATTATAGGTTGTAAACCAGCAAGCCCTCATTCAATCAGTGATTCCTCCAGCTGGGAGGCTGCTCTCACCTACGCCATAGGAGCCACTGCATTGATCAACACCAGCTGAGGATCTGGCCCTCGGCACAGCTATTCACATGTTTAGGGGCTTGCAAAGTCAGGGTGTCTGGGGCTGAGGTGGTGTGAGCAGGCTGAAATCTCTGGAGCCATCTGTCCAGACATCCATGTACCCATCCATGCATCTATTCATCCATCCGTCCATCCAAGTGTCTGTCCATCCTTCCATCCATCATTGTGCACATCTGTCCATCTATTCATCCGTGTACTCATCCATGCATCTATTCATCCACCCATCCAAGTATCTGTACATCTTTCCATCCATCTCTGTACTCATACATGCATCCATCCATCCATCTAGCCATCTGTCCATCCATTCACCCATGTACCCATCCATGCATCTATTCATCCATCCACATATCCATCCATCCTTCCATCCAAATACGTACCCACCCATGCATCTACGCACCCACCCACCCTCCTACCCAACCATCTATTCTTCTGTCCACACATCCATCCATCCATCCATCCATCCATCCATCCATCCATCCATCCATCCACACATCCATCCACACATCCACACATCCATCCATCCATCCATCCATCCATCCATCCATCCATTCATCCATCCACACATCCATCCATCCACACATCCATCCATCCACCCATCCATCCATCCATCCATCCATCCATTCATCCATCCATCCATCCATCCATCCATCCATCCACACATCCATCCATCCATCCATCCATCCATTCATCCATCCATCCATCCATCCATCCATCCATCCACACATCCATCCATCCATCCATCCATCCATCCATCCATCCATCCACACATCCATCCATCCACACATCCATCCACACATCCATCCATCCATCCATCCATCCATCCACACATCCATCCATCCATCCATCCATCCACACATCCATCCATCCACACATCCATCCATCCATCCATTCATCCATCCACCCATCCATCCTTCCATCCATCCATCCATCCATCCATCCATCCATCCATCCATCCATCCACACATCCACACATCCATCCTTCCATCCATCCATCCATCCATCCATCCATCCATCCATCCACACTTCCATCCACACATCCATCAATCCATCCATCACACATCCATCCATCCATCCATCCATCCATCCATCCATCCATCCATCCACACATCCACACATCCATCCTTCCATCCATCCATCCATCCATCCATCCATCCATCCATCCATCCATCCATCCATCCATCCATCCACACTTCCATCCACACATCCATCAATCCATCCATCACACATCCATCCATCCATCCATCCATCCATCCATCTATCCATCCATCCATCCGTGCATCCGTGCATCCGTGCATCCACATCTCCATCCTCCTCCATCCTCTCTTGGAGGAGAGCTCCAAGCCCTGCTTTTATTCCAGGCGCCCTCCCCCATGGGAAACTGAGGCACAATTGCATCATCCATCCCGCCATGCTCAGCTCATCCTGTGACCCATTTTGAGCATAGTGTGCAGCCTCCAGTGCTCCCTAAACGTGTCTCGATGCCAGATCTGGGACACTTGGGTTTCTTCCTCGTGCATGATGAATGAAGGCATCTAGGGAACTGCTAGCAAAGTGCAGCAGCTGAACCAGAAAGCAAGAATCCTCTTGGTGCTGGCCACATCCCTATGGCATTTTAACCTACTTTAATGCACCTGAGAGCATCTTGCTAGCCTTGCATCCCTGTGTCTTGACCTCCACAGCCCAGATCCCCGCTGACAGTCTGTGGGCGTTCAGAGTGAGCAGAATGGGAAAAAATGCCTATAAAACTCAACTCTGAGCCTGCGATGCCGTAATTCCCTGAGCTGCAGCTTGCTGGTGTCTTTGTGAGTGTCACACTGGGAGTGAGGGCATGCTTGGGCTACCAGCCAGCGAGATGGGAAAGCAGTGAGTCACGTCTCAGCCCCACTGCAGCCCAGGATGCTGGAGATGTGCTCTCTGCTGCATGTTTAGCTCAGCCCTTTCCTGGCCAGCTGTTTAGCTCTGCTGCTGTCCCCACATGCAAGGTTGGCTGCTGCCACACCGAGGCCATCTGCTCCCCGGAAGCAGGAGGAGTGACAGGCCACTGTCCTTTCTGCACAGGCTGCATTGCTGCTTCTGAAAGCACATTGTGAGGTTGGTTGCTGGGAAATAAAAGGAGTCCATCCTGAGGTGGGAGCATCATGGTATGTGCTGTGGCTCTTCCACCAGAGCAGCATGGGGATGTTGGTGGGGCTGGTTCCGACCTGTGCCATGATGGGACAGACTGGGGGGCTTGGAGACCCTACAAGGGTGAGGTTCATTCCCTCTCTGCCCCCCAGAAGGGAGCACAACCATCCCCATGGCATCAGGGCAGGGATGTGGAGCTGCGCCCGCAGCATGGAGGGTGAGGGGATGAGGATGTTCCTTTGCTTGTGAGACCCCCACAGAGGGACAGCCCAGACTTGTGGAGCTGTGGGACAGCAGGAGGGGCAGGATGAGCCATAGGGGCCAGGGGACCTGTGGCAGAGGAGTGGATGGAGGGAGGATACAGGGAGAGATGGAAGGATAAAGGCAGGGATACAGGGTGGGATGGAGGGAGGGATGGAGGAATACAGGGAGAGATGGAGACAGGCAGGAATCGATCCCACTAACAAAATCAATTATTCATCGTGTTTCTCATGGAAGGGCAGAGCCGGGAGAAGAGACCCCCACGTCGGGGGGAACCTGCCCACCTTCAAGTTTAAGGCTCCCCTCACTCAGCCAGCTCTACGCAGAAGGGAACCACCCCTCGGGGACGGCCGGTGTGGACACATCCTCCCCGCTCCCCCAGCACCGGAGCCCGAGCACACACGCAGCTCCCAAAGGGCGAATGCGTCCCGGCTCCGTACTTTGCCCCGACGGGAGCGGGAGGAGGAGGGTGGGGCGGAGAGACCGCATCCCAGCTGTTGCCGCGTGCGTGCGGGTTTTATCCCTTCTCGGCGGGGAGGGGGCTTCTTGGCGTTTCTTAGCTTTATTTTCGGGGTCTGCGAACGGCTGCGGGGCTTGGCGAGGCGGCGGTGGGTGGGTGGTGGGATGGGAAGGGGGCGGCCGTGCGGAGGGGGAGGCTGGCAGAAATGCTAATTCCTCCCTCCTCTCTCGGCTCCGCAGCCCCAGTGCCCGCCCGGCCCCGCTCCGGTGCGCAGCTCCGAACCCGGCGAGGTGCGGGGTACCCCCGGCACGCCGAGCCCCTCACAGCCGCCTCTGGGCGCCTCCGGGCTGCGGGGAACGGGGCTGGGGAGGAGGATGCGGAGGAGCGGCAGCGGAGGGGAGAAGAGCTGCGTGTTGCTCAGCGGCACTTAGGAGCGGGTAAGGTGCGGGGTCAGCTCCCGGTGCGGTAGGGCTGAGGGGGGAACGGGGAGAAATGGGGGGAATGGGGAGAAATGGGGGGGGAAATTGGGAGAGACGGGGGGAAAGGAGAAATAGCGAAGGGGAAAAGTAGAGGGAGAAGAAAGGGAGAAAAGTGAAGAGGAGAGAGAAGGGTGGAAGGAGGAAATGAAAAAAAAAAAAAAAGAGAGAACAGAAAAAGCAGAAATAGGAAAAAGAAAGAAATAAAAAGAGGGAAGAAAACGAGATCTGGGGGAGGAAAAGCAATAAGAAAGAAAGCCGGGAGGAGAAGGAGCGAGGGGGCGGGCGGGGATGCTGCGGGGGGCCGGGCACAGACAATGGGGCGCGTCCCCGCCGCCTCCCTCCGGGCGGCAGGGAACGGGGCGGGCACCCACCCAGCCCTTGTGTCCCTTGGCAGGGGACATGGCCCCGGTGCTGTGGTTGTGGCTGGCAGCCCTGCTGGGCTCGGCCCGGGCGTGCCCTGAGCCCTGCGCTTGCGTGGATAAGTACGCTCACCAGTTCGCCGACTGCGCCTACAAGGATCTCCAGGTGGTGCCCACTGGGCTGCCCTCCAACGTGACCACCCTCAGCCTGTCGGCCAACAAGATCACGGCTCTGCAGCGGCGCTCCTTCGTGGAGGTGACCCAGGTGACATCCCTCTGGTTGGCGCACAATGAGATCCGCGCCATCGAGCCCGGCGCCTTCGCCATCCTGGTGCAGCTGAAGAACCTTGACATCAGCCACAACCAGATCGTAGACTTCCCCTGGCAGGACCTCTACAACCTCAGCGCCCTCCAGCTGCTCAAGATGAACAACAACCACATGGCTGTGGTGCCCCAAGGAGCTTTCCACACCCTGAAGGACCTGCGGTCTCTGCGCATCAACAACAACAAATTCACCACGCTCGCCGAAGGCATCTTCGACTCGCTCAGCTCCCTGTCCCATCTGCAAATCTACAACAACCCCTTTGAGTGCTCCTGCAAGCTCCAATGGCTCAAGAAGTGGATGGACAGCACGCTTATCTCCATCCCGGAGAAGGAATCCATCACCTGCAGCCTCCCAGAGCAGCTCCGTGGGGTGCCGGTGGGGAAGATCCCAGATGCACAGTGCACCTCACCCTCTGTGCAGCTTACCTACTACCCCAACCTGGACACCACGGAGCTCTTTGATGGCTTCACCTTGACGCTGCACTGTGCCGTGACAGGCACTCCACCACCCGAAGTCAGCTGGAAGATCCGCACCTCCAGCCAGACCCTGGAGCTCAGTGGCAGCCCAAGTGAGAGCGCAGGGAAGGACCCCCCCAAACAGGACCCTGAGCGCTTCTTGGTCTTCAAGAATGGCACGCTGGTGATTCCTCACTTGAGCAAGCGGGAGGAGGGCACCTACACCTGCCTGGCCACCAATGAAATGGGGAGCAACCAGACCTCAGTCAATGTGGCAGTGGCTGGATCCCAGAAGTACCCGTTGCAGCCTGGCAGGGACCCAACGGGAGGCAAAGCACAGCCAGGTGACAAGAAGCCTGGAGCCAAGGGAGCGAAGAACAGCGTGCTCACACCCGATGAGAGGAGCAAACCCCTCAGCCCTACCCGGCAGAGCCACCCATCCTCAGCGGCTGGGATGGAGCCCACGGGAGACGGGAAAATCCCCTTCCAGCTTCCTCCCTTTGAGAAGAAGTGTGGCTCCATGCCAACCAGCAGATACATTTCCAACCATGCCTTCAACCAGAGTGGTGACTTCAAGCAGCACACCTTCGACTTGGGTGTAATCGCCTTGGATGTGTCGGAGCGCGATGCCCGGGTGCAGCTGACGCCCACCTACGTGCAGCCCGACAAGGTGCACCTGAGGATGCTCTACCTGTGCCAGGAGAGCAGCCGTGGCCACGCCTTGGTGCAGTGGTCCAAGATCGAGGAAGGAGTGAACTCATACTGGTTCCAGGGCTTGAAGCCTGGCACCAACTACTCGGTGTGCCTCACTTACCTAGGGGAGGACTGCCAGGTCCAAGTGGTCTTCACCACCAAAAAGGAGATCCCCTCTCTCATCATCATTGTGGTCGTGAGCATCTTCCTGCTGCTCCTGGCCACCCTCCCCCTGATGGGTGCCACGTGGTGCCACCTCCTCTCCAAATACCAGGGCAAAACCTACAAGCTGATCATGAAAGCCCAGAACCCAGACCAGATGGAGAAGCACATGGCTGCCGACTTCGACCCCCGCGCCTCCTACCTGGAATCCGAGAAGAATTACAACCCCAGCGAGGTGGGGGAAGGGGAAGCAGAGGAAGAGGACGATGATGAGGAAGATGATGACGAAGGAGGCAGGCGGAGGAGGAGGAGAGAAGCCGAGGAGACCACGGAGCTGGAGCGGGAGGAGAGCGTAGCAGCCAGCTCCATGGCGGAGTCGCAGTCTAAAGCCAACGGTGAGGAGTTTGAGGTGCGCTCCGAGTACAGTGACAAGCTGCCGCTGGGTGCCGAGGCTGTCACCATCTCCCAGGAGATCAACGGGAACTACCGGCAGCGTCCTCGCTGAACCCCCCAACCACTCCCCCGGTTCCCCACTACCCCCAGCCCCCCCAGCCCCTCGGGGAAGCTGCCGCTTCTCCTCCGGGGAAGGAGCAAGGAGAGATGGAAAAAATCCCTCCCATGCATCCTTCTTTCTCCTCTTCTTCCTCCTCCAGGCGGCAGGCCCTCGGGGAAGGGGTTCGGGTCCGAGGGGGCGGGGGGCGAGCGGGACGCTGATGTCCCAATTTCGTTTCCGTTCAGATTCAAATTGGTCTCCGCTGCCGCTGCGGCGCAACGATTCCGCATCCCCCTCCCTCCCGGTTCCACCGCTCACCCCTTATTTTCGGTCCGCTTGAAGGAAAAGAACGAAAAAAAAACCGAAAAGACGAACAAAATAATAATTAAAAAAAAAAAAAAAAAAAAAAAAAAGCCAATCGGCGAAAAGCAAATACCCGATATCCCCCCCAAAACCGTTCCCCGGGTGCCGAGCTTGCGCTCAGCCCTCCTCGGTGCGGCACCGTTCAGCACCCGGCGGCGCTGGACAGCTCCGCGCCCCCCGCCCGCTCCCGGGGCTGCGGGGGCGGCCCGACCCCCCCCCCGAACCCCCCCGGTCCCCCCGGTGCCCGTCGATGTGTGTTGGGTAGAGTAGCGTTGTAGCAAGTGTCTGTGCCGTAGGCGAGCCCGTGCTGCTGGCGGGCGGGCGGGGTCCGGTGTCCGTGCCCACCCCCAGCCCCATCGGGAGGAGAGGGAACAACCCCCCCCCCGCCCCAACCTCCCTACCCCCCCAGGGAGCCCCGGGGCTGGAGAGAGCCGCGGGCGCCTTTCTGCGCCCTTCTGTCTGTGAAAGATTCAATAAAAGGAATTGAAAGTGCACCCGCCTCCGTGCTTGTTTAGAGGGGTGGGGGATTGCAGCCGGCCCCCCCACCCTCCCACCTCCCTCCGAAGTCCCCCCGGTGCCCCTCCGGCTCGGCTCGGCACAGTGTGGAGGTGGGAGATGGCGTGGGGCTGTGTCCTGCAGCTCCGGGAGGGACGCAAAGCTGCCTACGCGTGCCTATTTCTGTGCCTAGTGCGTGTAGGAGCACAGGGTATATTTATCTATAGGCACGTATCTAAAGCATACAGACATACACACACCCTATATATACACGATCAAGCTGTAGACACACATTTGTACACTCAGTCCGTACACACCACATGAATAAACCTAAACGTATCACACGTACGAAAATACAGCAAACCAAATATACATTATACACTCTGTAGGCACTCCCTATATAGATATACACTATATAAAAAAGCAAACAGTATTTTCACGGGGCCCTACAAGTGTGCCCCTACACGGACGCATCCCGGCACTACGTTGTCACCCCGAGTCCCCAAATGTCCCCACTCCCAACCCCGTGAAGGTGCCCGGTGCCATCGGACTGGATTTATGAACGTGGAGCTCTCTGCTCTCGCCCCACGGCTGATTTAAGCCCACGATTACATGGTGAAGATTTAAGGCTGCCTTTGATTGCCTTTCTTATCTGGAGCTGCGCTTGCAGCCGACCTCGCCCATATGAAGGGGACCGGGGAGACGCACGAGGGAGGGAGGAAGAGCAGCCCACAGCCCCCAGTGCCCACAGACTGGGAGCCAGGCACCCCGATCCCACCCATCCACCGTCCATCCATCCCCCCATCCTCCCTCAGCCACGCATTTCTCCAGCTCCGGAGCGCAGCATCCTATTTTAAGTCCGGCTCTGCTGGCTCTTCATCTTTCTCCTACGGCACGGGAAGAAGGCAGACAAAGCACCGAGGGGGCAGGCGGAGGGGTTTTTCCCCCCGAATCCCCCAAATCCTCTCAGTTCGAGGCTCTGCTATGGCAGCCCAGGTGTTTGCCGCAGTTTTTAAAAACATGTGTAAAGCAAGGAGCCCCCTCACCCCACCCCGCGCAGACAAATCCCCATCTGCGGATGCACTTTAATTGAGTTTCATGCCTAGGAATATACGAGGAATAGAAAAAGAACAATCATTCCTGCCTCCCTTTAATTAGGGGGTAATAGATTTCCCCGCCTAACGCATCTACTGGGAATCTCGCTGCAACGAGCTGCCTCCCGGTGCTGGATTGCTCCCAGATTTGCTCCTTTTCGGGAGGGTGCTCATTAGCACCAGGTACCCGCAGGCATAAGGACAGAGCTCCGCATCCCCCCCCCCCGCATCCCATGGACGTTTCTTCAGGCCGGTGCCGCCCCGAAAGGGTTAACGGGGCTCAGCGTGGTGGTTTGTCCCTTCCGAAGGCATTAACCCTTAGCCATGCCGCAAGCCCCGGCTGGAGCGGGACGTGCCCGTGGGTGACGGTGACCACATGCTCATCCCACGGTGGTGTCACAACCAGACCAAAAACCCGAGGGAAAGGCTGAACGGCAGCTCCGAACCTCGGCTGGGCGCCCGCAGCTCTGTGAGTTTGACCCAGATATCATGCGGGGACAAGGGTGGAGGGGAAGGTCCCGCTGCGAGCCCCCCAGTGACCCGCTCCGATCCCGCTAATCCCATCGCCCCGCACTATTTTTAACCCCGCTCACGGCCTCGGTTGTGTCTGCGCAGGCAGCAGAGAGCTGGAGCTCCGCACAGGACGGAGCTGGGGAGGGGGGGCGGAGGGTCCTGCGGGGTTTGGTGGCCCCACTTTGTTCGGTTGGGGACTCTTAGGGCACAGAGCAAGGGATGCTCTGCGCCCCGATGCTGTGTCCTCCTGCGTATCCACACCGAACTGGGCACGGTGCTGCGGGACAACCCCCCCCGGGACGGAGGGACGGGTTTGGGAGCCCTTTGCGCTGCCCTCCCCCACCCCCCCCAGATCTTTGGGGCCGGGAGCGGTGGGGCCGCGGGGGGAGGAGGGGCCGCCTGTGTGTTTTTTTTCCCTGCGATCCTCGGCGAGGCGAGGAGCTGGAGCGGGTCGGTGCCATGGAAAACAAAAGGGCCCGGGGGAGCGGGAGGGGGGAGGAGAAGCCGGGTGCGGGCCGAGGGATCCGCAGCCGCCAGCCCGGAGCCGCGGTGGGGAGAAACGGGCGCTCCGTCCCCGGGAAACGAGCGGTGCGGTGACGGGGCGCCGAGGAGGGGTGTCCGGGGCTGTCCGGGAGGCGGAGGGGGGGGTGTTATTCACTGCTCTGGTATGCGCCCGCCGCACCGCCCCCGGCTGCCGCGGCCCGGCCGGAGGGGAGGGGGAACGGCCTCCCCCCCTCACCGGGAAGCGCTGCCGGGAACCGGAGCGCGGGGATGGGGGGAGCGGGATGGGGCACGAGGGGACCCGCGGTGCGCGGCCGTCCTGCGCGGGGCCGAATCCGTGCGCGCACCCATCCTGCGCGGGGCCGATCCGTGCACGCACCCCACGGAGCACCCCAAAGGGGACCTCCTAGTGCCACCGGGCCCCGATCGCAGCCCCGGTGATGGCTTCTCCCTGCAGGCTGGGGCCCTCTGCGCGCACCCTTTTGCAGGAGCATGGCTCACCCCCCTCCCCCGCTAAAAAAATAATAAAATAGTTGCGCGGCGTTTCGGTGCCCATCACCCTCTCCCCTCCTGCCCCGCAGCAGCACGAAGCCGAGACAAAGGGGTTTGGCTGCCAGCTCCTCGCTGAGTTAACTGCTTCCGCGGTGGGACCCGCGCAGCACAGCCTGCGCGCTGCTCTGCCGCCGCCGCGCCAGGCCAGCAAGGAGTTAGCTCTGCCCTCGGCACGTAAAGACTCCCAGAGCCCCCCCCCCCCCCGGCGGCTGGTTGGAGGGCTGAGGGGCCCAGAGTTGGTGTTTTGAGGGGAGAAGGGCTGAGGATGGGAGAGAGGGTGGTGGTGATCCGCGTTAGGAGAGGTGCAGTGAGGTCTGAATGCAGAGCGCGGAACGCGGAGCTCACAGCTTTTATCCCCAAACAGGAGGGATGCAGGATGCTTAGAACAGGGGTAGGGGGACATTTTGTCAAGGAGCTGGAGTGGGAAGGAAATAGTTTAAGATCATGGAGGTAGCCAGAAGCTATTGGCATAGCTGTGCCTTGCTCAGAGTGGGGAATATTTCAAATATTCCCCATTACTGCAGAAAATTGCAGGGCTGATTCCTGTTAGAGCTTGGCAAGCACACACAGATCCCCTGCTGGCTACTCTCACGGCCACCCTCACGTCCCCTGTCTGTCCTCAGGAGGAAGGATGGGGCCGCTGCTGTGCTGCCTGGGCATCGCCGTGCTGCTGTGCCGCGGGCTGGCCTGCCCCGGGCCCTGCTCCTGCTCCACCAAGAAGAACGGGCGCCTGCTGGCCGAATGTGCCTACAAGGAGCTGCCCGAGGTGCCGCGGGGGCTGTCCCCTAACGTCACCATCCTGACACTGTCAGCCAACCGCATTGGCTGGCTGCGGCGCAGCGCCTTCGCCGAGGTGCCCGAGGTGCAGTCGCTGTGGCTGGGCTACAACCAGATCGGTGGTGCCGAGCCGGGCACCTTCGCCATGCTGTCACAGCTGAAGAACTTGGACCTGAGCCACAACAAGATGGTCACCTTCCCATGGCAGGACCTGCGCAACCTGAGCGGGCTGCAGATCCTCAAGCTGAACAACAACCGGCTGGCCGGGCTGCCCCGAGATGCTTTCCAGGCGCTGGCGGAGCTGCGCTCGCTGTGGCTCAATGACAACCAGCTCACCACGCTGGCTGATGGCACCTTCCATCCGTTGCCCTCACTGTCCCAGCTGCAGCTCTTCAACAACCCCTTCAATTGCTCCTGTAAGCTCTTCTGGCTCAAACGTTGGGCTGAGAGCACTTCGGTGTCCCTCACCAAGGGTGGTTCCACGCTGTGTGCGGCGCCGGGGCGGATGCGGGGCCGGGCGGTGACCGACATCCCGGCTCATCAGTGCGTGGCTCCATCAGTGCAGCTCACCTACCTGTCTAAACTGGACAACACGGTGCTGCCTGATGGGCTGACACTCAGCCTGCACTGCAGCGTGGCGGGCAGCCCCCTGCCCCAGATCCGTTGGAGGATCCAGACCCCTGGGCACGGTGTTGAGATCGATGGGCCCAATGTGGCTCGGGATGGGAGCCTCTCCCCATCTGGGCGCATCAAACAGAGCCAGGAGCGCTTCTTGGTCTTCAAGAATGGCACCATGGCCATCCCCAAGTTCAGCAAGGAGGATGAAGGCACCTACACCTGCATTGCCATCAACGATGTGGGCACAAGAGAAGTGTCAGTCAACGTGGCCTTGGCCGGATCGGAGAATCCAGCTGAAGACCTGCTACAGGATGACCCCCACGCCAGCCCTCTGGGGGGACGGAGCTGCTACAAGGGTGATGAGATGGATCCTGTTGGTGCTGGGGAGAAGCTGGTCATTGTCTACCACGTGCCAAGGGAGGTGAAGGGCATGGCTGGAGAAGCTGTGCCCCGAGTTGGGCTGGTAACCCTGCTGCTGGCCTTGGGCATCGCGCTGGGCTGGTGAAGGGGAGCAGAGACTGGTGCCAGGGCTCCCCCACTTTCTGTATCATTTACCTTCACATAGTGCCACGTGTTTGCTGAGCTTTTGGAACTGCAGGCGGGCGCCAAAGTGGTCGAGAGCTGAGCCCAGGGCTGGTCCAACCCCTGCGTACACAGGGGCAGGGCTGGAGCTGAGAGCTCCATCAAGGCTTGGGTGATGTAGCGTAGATCCACACTGTGCTGTTGCTGCAGGGCCAGACAGCCTTACGGTGGGGTCCTTTAGGGAATGGAGGCAGCACAGTGCTTCTTTGTGTGATTGATATGGCAGGAGAGGTGCAGAGCACCCGGTACCAGGCATGGATCAGGCCATGGGGAACAGGCTAAGCCTTTCCTGCATAGGACTGGTTGGGTGAGGGACTACCCATGGTGTCGTGCCCTCCCTGTGTCCCAGGACCAGGCCACCCTCACTGCCTCACACATCTGTGATGCAGATGTTTTCCCCTCCATTCACCACCGGAGCCCACAGTCCAAACCCCTCGGCCGGGCCGGTCCCACCGAGCTGCACTGCTCAACCCCACAGCTTCAGCAGGGGGAACAGAGACCAAAGAGACCACATGAAACCAATTATCCCAAAGTGCCTTACATCTCTCTGCAGGACATCCACGCTGTGTCCCTGGTGCTGTGGGCTCATGGTGGGACCGCCGAGCATCCCTCATGTTTTCTGCTAGCGTGTGCCTGCAGGAGCCATGCAGACTCCTGTAGCCTTGTAACCAAAGCTGTGCCACCAGCTGTGTACCAAGCACAATAAATACCTTTTGTAAACCAGCCTGCTGCCTCTGTGCCCCCCACAGCTCGCTCACAGACCGGAGCAGGGAGGAGAAGGCAGAGAAGCAAACAGCTGTAAAGCAGCTGTTGGAGCCCGGGGCCTCTGAGTAAGCTTTCCAGCCCTATTTGGTTTCTTTCATAGAGGCAGGGAGCACCCCCCCTAGCTGCACAGCTAGTGAGCAGACACATACTGTTCCCATTACAGGCAGGAAAAACACCGCGGCCCCAGTACAAGCGCAGGGAGGACAACGTCCTGTGCAGAGTTTCGCTTTCATTTCATGGGATGCAATGCTTCCTTCGGGCTCTTTCTGCATTCTGGAGGCAGCTCTCCCCATAGGCATATCACCCTGTTGATGCTCTCCCTTCCATGCATTCAGGGATGGGGCTGGCAGCTCAGTCCTACACACGGTGTGGGGTCTGGGAGGAGGGCCACCACCCTGCTCAGTTGCCTTCCGTGCCCATGGCAGTGCATCCATGTGTTTGCAAAGGCAGATTTCCATTCTCCACATTTGTGTTTTAAGTTTCTGTTAACCAGAGGAGCTCCTGACCCACCTTGTGCAGGCTCAGGCGTGTCACAGAGGGTGGGAAGAGGATGGTGGCCCTGGGGACATGTGGGGACAGAGCCAGACGCCCGCCTGCAGCCGTACCAGGGCTGCGTGCAAAGCAGCGAGCTTGCAGGGGCAAGAAGTCGCAGCAAAAGGCTTAGTTCACCCTCAGGGCACCCTGATTATGCCAAAGGAGGGGAAAGAAAACAAAGAGTGAAGCCATCTCCTGTCATCTCTCAACTTGGTCCCAGCCAAGACATCTCCAGGAAGCCGCAGGCTGTGTAAACAGATGCAGAGCAGCAGCTCCACCCATGGCCCGGAGCTGCAGAACGTTACAGGGCTTTCCACTGCCTTTCCCTGAGCCCTGGCAACTGTATGGTGCAGCTCTGAGACCCCACAGGTGA
The DNA here is from genome assembly GCF_987193195.1 of Phasianus colchicus. Classification (NCBI taxonomy): domain Eukaryota; kingdom Metazoa; phylum Chordata; class Aves; order Galliformes; family Phasianidae; genus Phasianus; species Phasianus colchicus. Next base: position 2,882,653 of record NC_143447.1, on the reverse strand, counting down.
GGCATCAGCAGTTCCCAGCATCATCAGTTCAAGGGTGGACTCCAACACCCTGTTGTTACCCAACCACTGAGTATGACCAAACCAAAGTCTTTCTGGGGCTTAGAGCAGAGATTTTATCGTGTGTCTCCATAAGGTCAAGCAGATCCACCAGAACACCGCTGTGACCATCCTGATGTCCCCACTCTGGGTGTCCCCAGGTGTGCCACACCCTCACCAAAGAGAGCAAGCACACTCCAAGTGTAGCAATGAGGTATACGATTTATTGTTCTTCCCCAGCTCGGCATGGCCCAAGGAGGCATGATGCTGTTCTATGGGCTTGGGGCTGGCTGGTCCTGGAGAACAGCTAACTTTGAGAACAACGGGGATGGCAGCATGGGAGGAAACAGCCCCAGTAGGGTAAACTGGAGGATGAGAGCTATGGGAGCCCCAAAGGAACCGTTCTGCAACCTCCCAGCACAAAATAGAGCACATGAAATGGGAAAAATCCATGAGGATGATGGGGATGGTGATGGCAGAGGGGACCTCAGTGGACTTATCTCAGAAGTGACCCTAAGAGGACTTTTGGGATGGCTGAAGGGTCTAGCTTGGCTCTGCTCCCAGCTTGGGCTTAGACTGGCGTGCCTGGATTGTGTCATCACCTCTGCATCCCGCATGGCCCCAGAGCTACAAACCAGTGCTGTCACTGCTGGAGAGGGACAGGAGTGCCCTCCCCCTTCCGTCATGGGAGGAAAGTCAACGGGAGGCAGGATGGGACAGGAGGGAAAAGGCAGGGGGTGGAGGTCAGGGCCTGGGAGGGCTGAGCTGGGCTCCGTTGGCGGTGGGATCGCAGAGGGCAGTTTTTCTGCAGGCCATCAGTGAGGGGTTGTTGAGGAGGGTGTAGGCCAACCACCAGCGTGCCCGGCTCCGTTTCAACCGGTCTCCTCCTGATGGTGCCTTCTTGGTGTGCATCAGCTGGAGGCCTGGAAGGAGATGGCAGTGGGAAGCGTGTTCTGTGTACTGGAAGACCCTGGCCTGACTGTAGGAACTCACCTTCTTCCAAGTCCCCCATCCGGGGCTCAGGTGGCCCCTGTGGTTTCGTGGGCTGGAGGAGCAGCAGGCAGAAGGCTCTCATCAGTGGGTGTGACTGGCTGACCTCTGTCTTCAAGTAGTGGCAGTATGCGTGGTAGCCTGGGGGACAGCCCATAGGAAAAAACACAGTGGGGTCAGTGTGATCCACTGCTGATTGATGAGCACAAGGACCTGAACCCACCCTTGGACCCAGCAGGTGATGGAGGAGCCCTAAATGCAAGCCCTGGGAACTTAAGTGGCCCTGTACTGCTGGGGGTCCCCATTAGAGCTGATGGAGGTCCCCATGCCAGGGCTGCCCCTTGCCCTACCTGGGTCAAATGTCTCCACACCGTGGTTCAGCAGGCTGATGTCCAACTGGCAGAAGTGGATGGTGTTGTAGAGGGCAGAGATAACCATCCTCCAGACCCCTGCCAGGACCCCTACCAGCACATTGATGGGAAACAGCAGATAGGTGACGATGTAGAGAGCTCGTCTGTGGATGAGAAAGGAGGAATAAGGAACACAAACAGCCTAGGACAGGGAACACAGCCCTTCCCTACCCGAGGAAGCTGCCAAAATAAACCTCCCACCCTTCCCTCCCTCCCTGACCGACACCATCCCTGACTGAGATGGCTCCATCCCACAGAAAGATGTGAACGCCCTTCTGGTGTGTGGTCAGGACTTAAAGATTTGCCTCCAGCACAAGTAGGGTCTCCATTTCTTCTTAAAAGGATCATGAGTCTGGGGCTTTGGGGTAGAGGACACATGGCACCCCAAAAGCCCACACTGCGGGGCAGCTCTGCCCCATAGAGCTCACATGGCCATACCTGTTGGTCAGCTCTTTCCGCAGGGGATGCTGCTCCAGGAACTGGTAGTGAGCAGCCACGTTCTGCACGATGACAGCCACCACCAGGGTCAGCCAGAAGGGCCTGGCCGGAAGAGAAGATGATTCATAGAATCATTAAGATTGGAAGGACCCATAAAGTCATCCAGTCCACCATGCCTGTGACCGTTCTAGACCTCGTCACTCAATGTGACATCTACCATTTTCCTGAGCACCTCCCAGGATGGTGACCCCACCACCTCCCCGGGCAGCCTGTGCCAATCCATTGGCACTCTTTCTGAGAAATATTTCCCAATATCCAACCTGAACCTCCCCTAGTGCAACTTGAGGCCATCACCTCTTGAGGTCATCCTCCCAAAAGCTGGAAGGTGGGAGGGGAGACCATCCCCACTGCACACGGTGCAGCCTCCCCTTGGTCAGACACCCTATAAATCATTATGGCCTTGGCTGTGGCACCCAGCTGGGTTGTCCCAAGTGCTCACCACATGTTCTGCACAATTTTGAAGAGGTATGAGCTTGTGCCAGACTGCAGCGGGATGACGACAAGAAAGGTGAAAGCAGCAAAACAGATGAAGAAAATCACTTGCTGGATGAGGAGACCTGGGAGGGAGGCAAGGGGGAAAGTAGCTGTCACAGGGAAGGGAGGAGAAATGGTCCTTGTTCTCCTTCCCACCCCTGCGCTTGTTTCTGAGCACGCCTTTCACTTTAATCCCATAATAAGCACGAGCCGTCCCTGCCTCCCCCGCTCCGCGCACAATGCTCTGTGCGGGATCTAATTACAAGTTCAGCCTCTCTTATCGCGCCCTGCTTTATCCCCACGGAGAGGAGCCATCTCCGGGGGCTGCGGCTGTGATGCCTCATCATAAAATCAGCCCGAGCTGTGATTTCTAATCATAAATCACACCGAGAGCGGCGGCGGCTGCGGCTCCCCGCGCCATCGGATGCCGCGCTCCACCTCGAGTGCTCTGCTTTGCAGCTGGGAAATAGGGCTTTAAGGCATCGCACCGCGCTGAGCCTGGGCGGGATTTCTGTCCCATCTTACACCCCTTGGCACAGACTTTGGGAGGCGACGGCTGGGACTGAAGGAGACAGACAGGCCTTTGCATGAGATGCCGTGACTGCTTCGCGGATCAAAATGTCTGGGCTGGAGCCAAGGCGGCTCTCACTCCCCCTCCTCCAGACCCCTCTTTTCTCCCACCATTTGGTCCTCCCCGCAGAAGGACAGATTGCGTTGAAGGAATAGATGAACAAAAGCCCCAGAGCTTTGCAAAATGGGGCCAAAAAAGGGGATTCTAGCTGCTTGAATATGAAGTTCCCTCTCGGAAATGGGGTTCACCACCTCCTCCCACCTCATAGCCCCCCAGAAACACGTACCCAGGCAGGCAAAAGCTGTCTGGAAACTGGCAAAGCTCATCCAGCAGACAACGGCTTGTCGGGATGGGCGGAGGATGTGGGCTTTGTAGAAGACATCCAGCACAGCCCCTTGGTACAGAACCTTCAGGTTGCTCCTGCAGGGGAGAGAAGCCAATGCTGGACTGGGGGACAAGGATAGGGACATGGCATGGGTGATGGAGGGGGCACGGAGCCCTACCTGTGCATCACGAGTGTCCTCAGCAGCATGGCAAGGGTCAGCAGACAGCACAACACCAGCGAGCACACGTAGCACACTGCAGGGAGAAGATAAGGAGCTGGGCTTTGTCCCTAAGGGAGCAGGGCTTTGTCCCTAAAGGGCTGCAGGCATTTCCCTGAGAGCATCACACAGCAATAGGTGCTGGTGCTGCGTGGATGGATCCCCAGGCAGTGCACCTTGCCTCAGTTTCCCTCCCCATCCCTTTTGCAATATGAGGGGAAACTTTTTTATCCCTTAGGAAGGCAGGAGGATAACATTCCCCAAGCAAATTAGAAGAGGTATGATCAGCAGGTTAGCTCCCTGCTGGAGCAACAAGCAAGTCATAAAGAGCCTGGTGGGATGCTGTGCAGTGGGAAGCAAGAAAGGAGAAGGGGCTCTGCTTGGAAAGATGGAAATGGCAGGAAAACAAAGGTTAAGAGGATGAGAGAGGCTTGGCAACTCTGGAAAAGTCACCAAAATGCCCCATGGAGGGAGGGGGCACCCTGCCAGCCCCACGCAGGGCTTTCAATTATCAGGTGCCCACTCAGCAGCAGGGGCTGAGGAGCCATCTGCTCGATTCCAGCACATCTCCAAACCTGTCCAAGGAGTGGCATCTGCAGCACGGTGCTTGGGCAGGCAGCAGCTGCTCGGGGAGCCCTGGCATGGCACCAAGCTCAGGCACGAGCTGTGTGTCTCCTCTTTCCAGGAGGATGGATCTGGATTTGAGACTTGCAGAACTTGGGGATGCTCCCCACCCACCTTCCAGCGACCACAGGTAGTGCTTGACGGTGCTGAGTTCCTTCTCCATGTCCCCCGGCATGCCTGGGTTCTCCGAGGGCACCAGCCCGAACTGCACCAGCAGCACCACCACGTCCTTCGTCATGCCTGCTCGCACGATTTGGATGGTGGGGACAAAGGCCACCAGCAGCAGCAGGGCCACCTGCAAGGGAGCAATGCCACATGAGCCACTGCGTTGGCTTAAAGACTTAAGGCTGGCTGAGCCCAGTGAGCAAAGTGCTGGGGACCAAGGCTGAGCCAAGGGATGGTAATACCTCGAGGCACGCTAATACCATCCCCAAAGCCAAACTGCCCCAATGGCACATGGCAGTGGTTCCCTTGCCCTGTTGAGGACGTGGCCTCTGCATGCCACTGGGCCACCTCTGTCACCTGGTAGACAGCGATGACTGACGTGGTCATAGACAGAACGAGCTTCAGCGGGAGCTGGAAACCTGCAAATGGGAGAAACCAGTGTGAACTGAGGTTTTCCTTCCTGCAAACCCCTAAATCCTCATGCTCCCACAGCAGCAGCCCTACTCCATCCTATGCTCCATGAGGGTCCCAGCCCCCAGTTCCTCCAACCCAAACTGCAACAGTTTGTGCACGTGCCAGGAGGCAGCTGCCGTGGCACAGATGCTTTGGGGCTGGTGCCAAGGAAGGCATTTGCTATCCCTGGGGAAGGCAGACTGTTTGCTGAGCTTCTGCTGCACAAGGAGCGCTCCCTACCTTCCTCTGGAGCGTAGATGTAGGAGCACAGATAGGCACGGAGCCGGGACAGGAAGCTCTCCTCCAGCTTTGGGGTGCTGCAGGAGGAAGGAGATGGTGACAAGAGTGGCTTGTATTTTATTTAACTGTTAAAACCGGGGCTACGGGGCTATTTCTGCCCCATTGATGCTGTCTCCATCCCCAGGCTGCCCTTACCTCCCCTTCTGCAGCCGCCTGGACAGCACAGCCTTGAGGTACTTCTTGTAATAGCCTCTCCCTGTAACCTTCAGCAAAGCAGCAGTAAGTCACCCGCTCCCCCCCAGCCAGCCCACACTGGGGTCACTTCGGTCCATGCTGGGGCCAAGTGCTGTTTTTGAAGGTTTTCTCCTCTCCTTCACCCAACAAAGCCCAGCATTTCCAAAAGGGCTGAGGATTACTGCTGACTGCCGGGAACACAAGGCGACCCCAGTCCGGCCTGAATGGGACCCATTGATGCCGTAAGCCTCTTGTACTAAGGAGTTTACTCCAAAGATGGATTTTCCCCTCTTCAAATCCACCAAGATAAACAGAGCTACAGCCCATGCATGCAATTGTGCCTTCAGAGGGCCAGCAGGCTGCTGGGCACCACACTGGGAACACTGGAACACCCCAATTCTAGCAGCCCCAAAACCATGTGGAATTTTCCTGTGTTCCCACCACCTCATTGACCTTCATTACCTCCTTGTTTGAGGTCTCCTCCTTTCCTGTGAAGCTCCTGATCAGCAGGGCTGGGTACCACAGACTTAAGACCATGAGGCAGAGGATGATGGGGACATAAGAGAGTGTGGAGTAATACCTATATATCTGGAGACAAGCAGAGCTGTCACAGTTCGGACCCCACCAAGCCTAGAGTCTCAACCTGAGCACTGACATCTCAATGGCACCTCTTCAGGGAGGTGACAAGGCCACACCAGCCCGCCCTGATGGTGGGACATTATCATGTGTACCTTTGGTGACTGGGGACAGTCCACCTTCTGCCAGACATGGACCACACAGTGGCACCAGGAGAGCAGGCAGCCCAGCAGGTAGCTGGCCCTGTGCCCCACTGTGGCACAGGCAGCCAAGGGGTAGTAGAAGGCAGGGTAGTAGAGCAAAGCCAGGATCTTCCAGTACTCTGCATGGGAAGGGGAGCAGAGGGGACAGGAGCTCTCAGTAGGGACCGGATTGAACGGGTTGCCAGAGGGATGCACGGCTCCATGAGGCTGGGATGGAGCCTGCCTTACCCCGGCTGTGCTGGGAGGAGTGGCTGATGAGTGGAAGAGGGTCAGCATCCAGCACCAGCACACACAGCGAGGAGAAGAGGATGCCAAACACCGCGGCCATCAGCCCTCTGTTGCCCTCCTCCTCCAGGAAGTTAGCTGGGCTGTGAGGTGGAAACGAGCCTGGCATCCCATCGCTTGGCATATGGCAGCCTGCAGCTGGCTTGTTCCATGCCAGCTGGGCAGGGTGACGGGGATGCTGGGACACAGTACCTGAGCAGCCCAGGGATGCCATTCCAGCAATCCCGGTGGAGACGCCTGCGTTTCACCAGCAAGGACAAGCCCAGCAGCACGGCCAGCTGCCAGGAGAGGGAAACCACGCTGACATCCACACAGAACAATTTAGGAGCAGGTTGTGCATGACCTGAACAAGGCAGGTGGGTCACCATCCCAGCACGGGTACTTACGGAGATGGGTGCCATACAGGTGTGGTACAGCTTGGGGGAAACGGTAGGGTCACAGTCTGGGACGGTGCTGGGAAACAGGCTGGAGAAAGGAGAAAAATAACTGGGGTTATACCATGTCCTGAAAGGAAGATAGCGAGGTGATGTTCCATGCGTGCGCAGATGGCAGCAGCAGTGCAGAACCTTCAAGCAACGTGGCCACACGGCCCTGATAGCGGGGCTGAGGTCACCCTGAGAGATGCATTTTATGGTTGAGCTCAAGAGATAAGAGCAGGGAGTGGCCTTGCAGGCACCCATGCTCTCCCGGACCCCGTGCTGCCCTTTAGGATTTGTTCAGGCAGCAAATGTCCCAAGTTACCCCACCCGCCAAGGAAGGCTTTAAGGACAGGCTGCTGCCACTAGAGCTCTGTGGTTTCTGCTTTCTCCCTCTGCTAACAGCTGTCCTTGGATAGACCAGACAGTTCCTGCTGTCCCCAAATATTGCAGCTCCGAGGGCAGCTCCAGCTCCAAAACATTTGGGTTTCACCAGCTCCAGATCCTGAGCTTTTGGGGTCTGCATGGGATGCGGCATCATCAGGGGACACTGCTATGCTGCCTGCATGCCTGCAGCACCAGGGGACACCGAGAAGGAAAGAGCCAACACCCTGAAGTTTTCTATCAGGGTTGTGAGCACACGAGGGCTGGGCAAGGAGATTTCAGAGGTTGCACAATGCAGAAGATTAAGGACCCCGTGGCAATGGCCAGGCTTGTCCCCATCAAGCTCTCCTGCTTGGGATTAGATACCACCAACAGAGGGACAAGAGATGCTGATGGGTGCACCTAGGCCGGGTGGGAAATCTTAGGTAAACTGCTTGGAGAATGCTTTGTTACAGAGCAGATCTCCGGGTTGATGGAACCCTTCATGCAATGAGCTGTGTCCATCTGTGAGGACAAGAGGAGGAGGTGGCACCCGCCCAGGGACACACAGCACTTACTCATCCTGCGGTGCAGCTGGCTCTGCTGTCTCATAGATGTACCAGTCGGACACCAGGTCATCCCCAAAGCTGTCATCCAGCAGCGAGCCGTGCGCGGCCCCAGAGATGTTGGCTGCCATGAGTGCCTTCTTCCTACTGACCCAAGGGAGAGGCAGAGAGGTGGGCTTGAGGGAAATCCCCTTGAGAATACAGGGCTGGAAGCAAGCAGCTCAGAGGCTTTATTGTGTCAGGGCACTCCCACCCATCCCCACCTTCGCTGCTGGGATGCTGATAGAGCCACAGCCTTTGTTTGGGTTGCTTCACAGCGGCTACGTGAAGGGCTGCAGAACCAGCGCAAGGGTCACGTTCAGGGGGTGTGGGTGAAGCAGGAAAGAAATGGGTGAGTGGCTTGTGTCCCCTGTGTCCCTTTGCCACCAGGTGCTTGGAACCTCAGCACCTGCCCGTGGCCAAAGCGAGCTCATCCCGCAGCAGCAAGGGGTGGCTTGTAATGGTGCCAGACACAACAAGATCTTGCTCCTGCTGTTTTCCCTTTTGCACAGCACTGATGACTTTGGCCCAACAGCCCCACACCCTTCTCTCGTTGTCCTGCAGCTCTGTGACTCAGCTCATGGCCGTCATGAATACAGTCTTCCCTGTGCCCCAGGGACAATGAGCCCATAGTGGGGTGAGAAAGCACCCAAAGAGATGAAGGACACCCCATCTGCAAAGCATCAGCAGATCTGAAGGAAGCCTTCCCTTCCCCAGGGGCTTCACCCCTACTGAAGTATCCAACACTGTCCCCATGTGTCAGCCCAGGGCTCAGAGATGTCATTAAACTGATCATGAGCTGAGAGCTGCTCCATGGGGACTGCTGACACACTGCTCAGTGGCTCCAAAGGTGTGGGTTGATATTCCCTTAGTGCTTCTCCTCCACTCTGGGTGAGGGTCCCACTCCCCACGGGGTCTCGGGTCCCCAGAGCCCACCCCAGAGCATCGACTCCCCTGCCATCCCTTGGTTTTGCCTGCATGGGGAAGGGCTCTGACCTCATCACCCAGGAATGTAGCACTCCTAAAAGAGGTAGAAGGAGCCCATAAAGCGCACAAACATCTCACAAGACCCAGGAGACTCTTTCCTCTCCTGGAGGGTTCCTTCCTACAGAGTGAAGGCACTGCAGCCTTCAGTTGAAAAATCTCACCCCAGATGGCCCAAATGGCACTGCCTGTGCCCCTCTCACTGCCCCACGGAGCCACCTCCAAGCTCATCCTCCCACCAGCGGGGTGACAGCAGCTCAGCCACTTTCGGTGACAAAAGGGTGCCAAGAGGAAGCAGCCTCAGAGGCGCTGCTACCATGGGATGGGCAAAGCCAAGCACGCTAAAATCCCACCCCACCAGCTCTCCTCTACCCGAAACCTGATCCCTTTGCTCCTCCACCTAACCCCTGCCCAAACAGGCTGGGCCTTTGATCGCCGCAGCATCGCAGGGATTGATGGCTTCAATAAAGCTCCTTCATATTCTTCATTTCCCACCATCCATCACTCTCCAGGGAGCTTTTGCATCCCACCGCTATGAATTAAACGTGGGGGGGGGGGGTGAAGCCGTAAGGGAATTTCCCCCCCCCCCCAACCCCCTTCCCTCCTCCTATCGGGGATAATGGTGATGCCTTGTGTACGGCTTTTAATAAAAATGATAAAGATCTCATTTCACAATTGTTCAGGGAGCGCTTGGGCCGGGGGGGAGTTGTTTAAGCGAGATCTCCTCTAATTCAATTGCTGAGTGAGAGCGACTGGAGGAGCTGCGTGTCCCCGTGGGGAGATGGCCCCCAAGGACACCCAACGGGGACATCTGAGGAAGATGCTGGGTCCTACGGGGGGATTTAGCAGCTGCCAGAGCTGCTTGAAGACTTTAATCCTCTTTCTGGAATAGGGCAGCTTTCCCTCACCGTTCGTTTTCTATGAGTTTCCCAACTTGTGGACATGGAGGGATTTGATGGATGAAGACTGGAGCCTGTGGGAAGCCCCCACTCAGCTCCCATGTCCGAGAAGTATGGGGTTGAGTCAGTCCTCTTTGAGGTCACTGGGGATGTCCTGACCCACATCCTCATCCTCCCCGGAAAGCCCCCATGGGGCAGGGAGAGGGCAGGGTGCTGTGCCAGCAGTGAGGCACAGATGGGGGTCTGCAGAGATGGTTTTCCATCCCAGCACTCGGCACAAAGCCAGCCGCATGTAACAGGTCCCAAAATCCAACAGGTCCCAAATCCCCCTCTGCTGACCCCCGCCACCCCAATGGGACTCCCCAGCTCCGTGCACCCCTTTTATCCATGGGCTGACCCACCTTGGAGATCACCAGCATGCTCACCAACGACCCAAATTTTAGAAGCAAAGGCAGTTTAGCGCAGAAGTAGTTTGTCCTTTTGGGGGTTATTTTTAAGCTCCTGCCCTTCTTTGCTTTGAAACCCTGCAGGCACAGCAGCACCTGCTGCGCACAGCTCCTGCAAGGAGCAGCGGAGAGGAAAAGCTGTGGGTTTTCAGCAAAGCACTCTGCAGCAACACCTTTGGGGGAGGGGGGAATCAGGGCAAAGCCCCCAAAGCCCTGCTGATGGGTGAGAAATCTTGGCTTTAAGGCCACCAAAAGGGTTTGGGCTCCTTACGCAAACAACAAGTGCTCAGCTCGAACAGATTCACCTCCCACCTCAAGCACCCAAACTTTGCCAAAACAACAAAAGAGGAGCCCCCAAAGTTACCTGCTCCCAACCTGTGGCTCGGCTGGAGGACGGGCACGGCTGTGCAGGGCTCAGAGCATCAGCACGGCGCGGCGGCAGCCATACGATCCCGCAGACAAAGTTCAGCGCACCGGCGAGGCGGCGGCAGCGTCGGGAACTTTATCCCCTCCATGGCGAGGAGGCCTTGGCTCGGGGCCACCCTGGGGTTTAGGAAATGAAAAGCAACCAACCCCGTGCCGCGCTCTCCCCTTTGATTACCCGGGGAGGGGAGGCAGCAGAACCAACCTCCTTCATCCCCCAGCCTCCTTCGTCCCCCCTGCCCCTGTGCTGGCGACTGGGGGGGGGGGGCAACGAGAGCACAATGGGCCCCCGCGCCGTGCCAGCCCACCCAAGATGCTGCAGACATCCCTGTTTTCTGCAGGCGTCCTCCTGGGGGCTGCCCAAGGGCTGGACGCTGTGCAATCCTGCTTTGTGTTGGGGCTGGAAACGGGTAGGATGAGGCAGTCTGGGATTGGGGTAAGGATTGGGATGGATGGCCCCAGGTGACACCGGCATGAGGTGACAGTCCCAGAGCTCCCATCGGAATGTTTGTTGCATTCCAGAACAACAATGAGGGGTTCCTGAACACCCCACTTTGGAGAAGAGTGGGGTTTGGGTCATCCCTTTCTTTCCTCCTCATCCAACCTGCGCTCCCCACCTTCCCCAGGAGCCACCAAGCTCACACCACAGCAACTCACAGCACCCCAATAACCCCGGCATGTGACAAGGGAGCAAAGGGAAAATTAATCAGCGTGCAGGATTCTGCTTAATTTTTAGCCAAAGCCTCGTGGCCAGGCTCAAAGAGCCGAGAGTCCCCCCCGTAAACACCCTCAGGGTTGCTATGAGGAGTACCATGGGGGCTTGCCATGCCCCATGCACCTGCTCACTGTCCCCCCCCCCCCCCCCCCATGCTGCTGTGGGATGATGGAAGCTGCACGTGCGCCTCTGGTGCAGCTGGGAAATGCTGCCTGAGTAAACTGTGCCTTGGGTGAAATTACGGGAAAATTGCTCTTTGATGGTGCTGCCATCATTAGAGGTGCCTCGGTAATGTGTTTGCACAAGGCAGGGAGGAAATTAGGCAGGCTGATTAGGGCAACAGGCAGAGATGTCTCATTTCCATGCCTTGTTGCTGCATTAAACCCAACCCAGCTCCTGAGACCCCCAAATCCTGCCCCATTCCCCCCCCTTCCCCAAGATGCGCACTGCAACGCATGCAGTGGGGTTGTGTTCAGCATGACAAACCCAAACCCCAACATTTATTTTTTTTCCCCTAAATGAAGAGGAAAGAAGTAAATAATATAAAAAGGCACCTCCAAAGGGGTTTATGGAGGCAGCGATTTGGGGTTGGCACCCCACAGGTGCCTGCTTTCCCATCAAATAAGCAAAACCTCCAGCCCCAGAGTCCCACATACTGCTGAATCCCCTGCCCGCTCCCCAGAAGGATAACCGTGTTGTTTCAAGCTTGAAGAGCTGGAATGCAGTTTTTTGTATGGATGGACAGGCTGTCTAGGAGAAGGGCCATCTGCTAGCATGGCCCCGGCTCATGTTTCACTGGAAGCATCCCGAAGGCTGTGGGAACACACTATTTTCAACAGGGATCGGGGAATGTGATGTGACAGGGCTGGGGGCTCAGAGGGGCTGTTCCACCTCCCTTCCCACTACTGTGTGAACTTGATCCCAAAATACCCCCAGTGGGCTGAGCACTTCTGTATGGGAAGAGCAGCCCTTGTGATGCTGAGCAGAAGGTGAGCAGCTTAGAAGGAAAGCATCTCCCCCAGACGCTCCCATCCCACTGCAGAGAGCTTCCAGCCTTAAACTGCAGTCCAGATGCAAGTCTGGGCACCTCTCATCCCTTGTTCTCACCCCATTCTCTTCCCTTGGATCATACAACCCAATGGGCAGTCACTTCCATGCACAACCCCACTTGAAAACTTACTCTGGGGATGAGCCAAGAGGCAGCCACACGTTTGGCACCCAGGTCTCATTGCTGTGGGGCCCAGGAATCAGGAGGAGCAGGATTGTCTCACAGGATCTGGTGCGTTCCCATTCACCTGTCCTAGGGTTTGCAGGGCAAAGGGCTGGAGGAGCGCTCCATACCAGCACACCCAGCTCTGCTGTACAGGCAGCATCACCCTGGATATCCTGGGCTGTTTGCTGGAAGGCAGCCACCGCTTGGCAGTTACTTGGTTGCCTTACAAACAAACCAGAGCTCAGAGCCTCCGTCCTTGCACAGAGAGGGAAAGGAAAGCCCTCAGCATCTCCCCACAGCACCAAGGGCAAGGATTCTTCTTTCACCGCATTGCCTTTGAAAGCTGCCTGCCAAGAGATGTGAAGCCTACACATACCCAGGGGCACCCCCAGGCGTTTTTCTGCTGTAAAGAGGTGGGAGTGCCAGCAGAGCCTATTCTGCTCTGACACAAGCCCAGGGCTCGCTGCAGGGCTCTGGGAGCTCCCTGCCATCAGGATCCCCATCTCCATGGCTGGGGAGTCCCGCATTCCTGCCAGCCTGCAGCGCTGGCGGCTCCGAGCTGAGGACAAGGTGTTGGATTTTGAGTTTGAGGTGCTGAGCGCCCAGTTCAACCGGCGCGGTCACTACGCCCTGCGGCTCTCCGTGGAGAACCCACTGCTGAGGGACAGTGGGGACAGTGTCCGACTGCGCACTGGGGATGGGGACAGCGTGCCCACCAATACCGGCACCACCGACACCGTGCTGCAGGGTCACCTGGGGGAGATCTGCGCCTTCCAGAGGAAGAAGTTCACTTTCACCCTGCCCAGAGGTGAGATGCTGGATGCCATAGGGATGGGCTTATATAGCAGGAGACCCTACAGTGTCCCCTGCTTCAGGGATGGGCTCGTGGCAAAGGGGGGTCCCACAGTATCCTCTGCCCCAGGGATGGGCTCGTGGCAAAGCCGGACCCCAGGCTTGGAAACCTACCCCTTAGCATGCCCGTAGCTTTGCTCCTGCAGCAAACTGTTGAGCCTGAGTTGGTCTCCAAAGCACCTGACCAGGTTACTGCATTGGTGACATGGAAGGGACACCAAGGCTTGACCCAGCACTCCCATCAGGTTACTGCAAGAACGACAAGAACCACGACGTGCGGCTCCACATCGAAGCCTTGCACTGCCCTGGGACCCTACTGAGGAGGAAGAGGGTGGGTGAAGCCTTCTTTGCCATCTATCCCCGTCCTGACCAGCCACGGGTGAAGCTCCTGGCAGGGCAAGATGAGGACTGGTACCGCTACAGTGCAGTGCTGGCCCTGCTGCGGGCAGGCAGTGAGCAGCCAGCCATGCACTGCGGCCACCTGGCCTTCATTGCTGCCCTGCATGAGCACCGGCCACCTGCCCTGGTGTCTCCAACACCATCACCCCATGCCCAGGAGAGGGGACACCGAACAGCAAGCACAGCCCCGTTGCATGCATCCCCAACTGGGCCACCTCCCAGTGCCTCCTTGCACTCACCTGAGTCAGCCTACCACTCACTGCTCGCTGAGGTAGGGAGCAAGGGGGAATACTGGGGTTGGGGCGGGTCCTATGGGGGTGGGAACTCAGCCCACAGCAGTGGGTTGGAACTTGATGATCTCTGAGGTTCCTTCCAATCCAAGCCGTTCTGTGATTCCCCAGCTCAGCTCACTTCACCCTATTTACCTCCCAAGCATAGGATCTGCAGCAGGGCGACGATCCCCTTAGCCCACCCCAAATCTCCTCACTCCCCCAGGCAGCCCCTGAAGCACCACCCCATGGAAGCAGAAACCCTCCATCCCCACCCCTCCCTGTCCTGCCCTGCCCTGGCAGGCTGGGATCACCTGGTTCCCATCAGCTGCAGCTGGAGCTCTGGGCAGAGCTTGGTAATAGGAGGAATTTATTGCATAATAGTTATTATTATTGTTATTATTACTATAAGGTTTGGTCTTTGAGGGCTATGGGGGTAGAGGAGGATGATTAAATCTGAAAGAATGGGTTCTAGAGTGACTCTGTCTGTGTGGGGGTGCCCCTACAAGCCCTCTCCTCACCCGTAGGTGCCACAGACTGACCCTGTGCTCAGCTCCTCCCTGGATCTGCAGGGTGACTCCATGGGTGAGCAGCCTTCCTCTTCCTCCTCGTCTTCTTCGGGGCCACTGAGCTTCCACCTCTCCTCACCAGAATCCAGCCTGGATCCAAGCCCGTGGACAGTACAGGTTAGTGCAGGGCATGGAGGAGATGCCATGGAGGAGACCTTGGGTTGGGATGCTGGGGCCATGGAAATGGGAGAACAGGGCACCAAATTTTGGGATTTTAGCCCCAAAACGCAGCTCTGTGGTTGGAGGAGCCAGGCATGGTGTCAGCGAGTGGCTCATAAAACACTGACCACTGTCATGTGGGCTTGTAAATCTTGAACACTTCATCTCCCAGCTCAGATGGAGACTTCTGGAAACTGTCAGCATTAGCAAAGCAGCAGGCTGCACTTGTACGGCGTGCCACTAAAAGCTGTGCAAACAAAGGGAAGCGGATGGGCCCTGCCCAAGGGGCATCCCACTGGGAGCACATCTCTGCTGGGAGCAGTTCACACCTGTGAAAACATCTCTCGTGGAAGCTGAGATGCAAATGGGGCCAAGTCTTGTGCTCTGGGGTCCTCCCAGCACTCCGCTTGCATCCCAAGGCTGTCCCAAAGGCTGTTTTTTTCCATGGTGGTCCCAAAGGCAGTCCCATCCCTGTCCCATGGCTATCCCAAATGGCAGCCCAAAGGCTGTCTCATGGCTGTCCCAATGGCAGCCCCAAAGGCTGTCCCCATTGCTGTCCCAAAATCCCAACACCTTGCCTTCCCGTCCCAATTAGTGGAATATTTACTGGGCAAAACCCGTGATTAGTGAGGCTTGATTGAGTTTGCTCAGCACATGTCTAGACAGAAAAGGCGATGGCAATCGATAGGGATGGGAGCAGGATGGGGGCTCGAGGAAACACCAATGCAATCCCCCCTCACTGCGGGGCCCCCGGGGGGAATGCAGCACTCGGCAACGATCAATCACCTGCTGCTGATGTCAGCATGCAGGCATTTGCAGAGATGGGTTTTATTTAAAAATTAGAAGCTGAGAGGCGGGGGAGAGCTGGCTGCTGGGAGGGGATGAGGTGATGCTGGAGCCCTTTGCTTGTTGTGGGGTGAGGAGGGACAGTGGCCTTGCATGGTGCCTCGGTTTCCCCTTGAGATCATCCTTATGGCAGGGCTGAGTGTTTTGGGCAGAAGGGAGCCGGGGGGGGTGGGGGGTGTGGAAAGGAGAGTGCATTGTTGGTGTCCTCATCACGCAGAGAAGCTGATGTATGGGTACTGAGCTCCTCCCAAAAGGCCAAGGCACGGCGATAACAATTTTCTCATCTCCCCTCAACCTGTGGCTAATGTATTCCTCGGCACGAAGTGAGAGGCTCTGCTGCCTGCTCAGGCACCTCGAGCACATTGCAGAGCCAGACGGTCCCTAATTGTCCCAGGGTTTGGGCATGGCACCTTGCAGCTCACTGCACGCTCCCAGCCTGGCCATTTCCAGCCACCCATGTGGCATGTGCTCAATGCCATGGGTGAGCGGTCGGGCTGGGCGAGCACAAATCCCACAGCATCACCCCAAGGGATGCCTCCTCTCACCCAGCCGTGGGGAGATGCCAGCTTTTGGAGCTCTCCTTGGCAGACAGAGCTGGTTGCCAGCCCATGAAGGTGTGTTGCCAGGCCAGCTGGCAGCCGGGCACCCATCCTGCCACAGCAATCTGTTGCTCTCAGGGCACGGGGATCACAGCCCTCCCTCCCCATGCATATGGCCACTGGGAGCTGCTTTAGGGGTTGCAGTTGGGTCATTTTTGCCCACCTGGGTTCCTGGGATGTGGATGTTCACGCCACATGCCCCATCTTGCTGAGCGATGGATGAAAGCTTTTTCCTCCCTGATAAAAGCTTCTGTCTTCCCCTCACCGGGGCTGAGCTCTCTGTTAGTGGGTGATGGATGGCGCGTGTCTCCCATCTGTGCCCTGGCCACCTCGTGTCACTCATCGTGGTGACAGCCAGGGTCATACCACCTCCGGGCTGAAGAGAAGGGCCGCGAGCTGCTCCATTCACTGGAAAGCCAATGAGGCTGAAAAAACAAACTTTGCCAGCAGGGCGATGAATGACGCCGCTCCGGCGAGCAATTTGTCGGCCTTTGAAAGGCTGTCAGGATGATGGGTTCATCGGGGACTTCACAGGCATCCTCTGGAGGCTCTGCGTCCCACACCTAGCATCACGTGTCCAGCATCCCACACCCAGCATTCCATATCCCACACGCAGCATCCCATGCTCAGCATCCCTTGTTGAGCATCCCATCTCCTGCGTCCTGCTCCTTTGAGAGGCACCAGAAAGGAGCTTAAGGTTGAGATGACCACGATGCCGACACCAAGCCACCCTCCCTGCACTGTCTTTGCCCTCTGACAATTGATTTTTCCCCAGTAATAAGCAGTCTCCCTGAGTTCTGCGCATCACAAGGCTCTGGGTCTCCCACCCTGGGGAGCCTTTGAAGCATGGAAGGGGGGAGATTTTGTTTCCTAGATGGTATGGAAATCATACATTGGGATGCTGGAGCAGCTGGGTGGAATTTCTTGGTCCCAATACCCTGTTTGCATTTATAGAGATTGAGATGAGGTCAGGAATCTGGTACGAGCAGAGCAGCAATATGTGTTTTCTCAGCTCAAATGGAGCAAAGAGCTCAAGGCAGGGGCTCAGTGGGGAAAAAGGGTATGTGATTCGCTCATCTCCAAGCAGGAACCCTTTGGGAAGTGCCTCGCATCGACGTGCGGAGCGAGCGGTGTCTGCCAGCACTAATTCCTGCAATTTCAGTCATCGTGTCCCTTTAAGTGTCAAAGCGTCTGCCTTTCTGAGAAAAGCAAATGGGGCTAAAGAGAAAAAAATTGCTCTGCTTTAAGAGGAAGGGGGAAGGAAATCAGGCGCGTGGCGCTGACAAATATAGAGAGCGTAAAGCTCCCCTAATGGAACGGGAGGGAGGCTGGGCTGCCAGCACGCTCATTATGTGCCAGGTGAATTGGGAGTTGTGCTGCAGGAATGGAACCAAATGGCTTCAGCAAAGAGTTGGCCCATAGGGATCCCCCCCCCGCCCGGGGCAGGGATTGTCCTGGAAAAGGGTTGTGATGGGAGGGGGGGCACCAAACCGCCCTGTGATCTCTAATGAGCACCCTCAGGGTCCCCTCAAGGCGACATTGTGGATGCAGAATGGCAGTGGATAATGAAGGAAGCGATGCTGCTGGGGTCTGTGGGGCCAGGGATGCCCTCTGCATGTGGGAGGAGGATGTTGTTCCATCTCCCCCCCTAGGATTAATTGGGTTTGGCCGCTTCCCCAAGCTCATTCCGGAGCTGCATTGCCTTCCTCACTCCACTCATCAGAGACAGGCCGGGGCCTGTGCCATGCAACTCGGCATTAATAGAGCCTAAATGAGATTTTGCAGCCCCAAATGTGATTAGCTGCCTGCTGCGGTGCAGGAAACGGGAAGGGCTGGGGATGGGTGGCACCGGGGTCAAGGTTGCATGATCCCCCCCCCCACATCTGCTCCTCCTGTCCCTCCGTGCTGCAGGGAGCAGGGGATGGGTGACATAGGCAGCAGAACATCACCTTTTGAGGGGTTGGGACCCCCACAACCCCACGCGGTGCCTGGCCCCAGTTACACCATGCTGCAACTCCATTGCCATAACCACAGCACTCAGTTAAAGCCCAACGCTTTATGCCTCGCAGCGTGCTGAAAGGAGCCTGGGGAGCCATCGGGGAGGAGAGCTCACACCGGCCCCAGTCCATCTTCCCACTGTTGTTTTATGGGGTCTCCAGGGGCGGATAAAGCTGTGCCATCCAATAGCTTCTCATAAATCACTGCTGATGCTGCAGGGGAGCCCCAGTCACACTGAATGCAGGACCCCATTCTGCATCACACCATTGGCACACCTCCCCACTTTGCAGCATCCCATGTATGCACCAACCCCTCCATCCCTTCCCCAAGCCACTCTGGGCTATGGGTTCATGGGTTCAGTGATGCTCCAGCTCCAAAGCTCCAGGCTGCAAACTCCACCAGCCACAATCTTGCTCCAGAGGACCAAGGAGCATCCCAACAGCTGAACCCTTCCAGCTGGGTGTTGTAGGGTGGCTCATTGTGGCACTGGAAAGACTGGGGCTATGGGCTGGCAGCGTGCTGTTTGCAGAGCCCAGCATGGCTCACACCTGCTATTTTTAAATGGTTTTGTCGCTGTGCTGAGCTTTCCTTAGCTGTACCATTTGTGAATTTTCTATTAAAATCCACTGCTAATTATCACCCCGCAACCGTTGCTAGAGGTACGATACAATAGATTTTCCAGGAGACGTACGTACAGGCGTTGGCAGCAGGGATGTGTGCTGGGATAGATGGTGTGTTATCCAGATTGGGGAAAAATAGGAAAACATGAGAAAATAGTCCAAAAATCAGATGTCAGTCCCTCTCCGTGCTCTCTGAGCATCTCTTTTGGGTGCTGCCATCCGCCCTGCGTGTCTTTGTGCAGCGAAAAGAGCAGATAGGGGGTTGTTTGCCATGGGGAGTCCTTTGGTTCCACCCTGCTGAAGCCAGCACGGTGCTCACAGCGGGGTGGTGACATGTGGGGGGTGTAGGACAAGGCAGCCCCTCGTTAGGGACCGGGGAGCTGAAGCCACGTGTCGGCTGGGATCTGCACGCAGAGGCTCTGAGCAGCCCGCGGGGCGGAGGGAAATGTTACAGTGCATTATAAGCACCGGGGATATGGGGATGGGGAGGGGGGATGTCTCTCACATGCTCGGGGTGTGAGCGGCAGAGGGACGGTCCCCCTGCAATGAGGAGCAGCTTGCGGCCTCTCCGTGCCTCGTCGCATCAGCTGGTGTGAATTAATTGGGTGGGGAGAGGTGGGGGGGTGCTTGCTTCTCCCCTTCTCCAAGGGCTGGGCTGGAATCCCAATATCTGCCAAGTCCATGTTAACACAATGTGGGGGCAAAATGGGGTGACTTACCCGCACTGTTAGGGTCTGGGGGACCGTGCTTGGGCTGCAGGATGTGGGTGCCATTGCTACCATCACCCACCTATCATCACTTTACCCCCTGTCTAGTGGAGTAAGACATTCTATGTGGCCACAGTGTGTTTTTCCAGCGGAGAACCTCTCTGGGAGCTCCTTGCCAGGACATAAATCCACACGTGGGGCATTGGGAAGTGAGCGTGCATAATATCGAAAGCCAAAAGTGATGTCAAAGCATTCGGCTGCTTGGTTTTTGGGATGATATCATAATAAATAAAAGAGTGTTTTGATAAATAAAACAAGACACCCGGGCAAGGAGAACTGCATTATGCATGTGCCAGGGGATGCTATTAGGCGGCCGTGCTTTGGGTTGGGCAGGCAGAGCCCCGGCGCTGGGGCACAATGCAAGGGCTGAAATTTTGCTGGGGGAAATTGCTTATTTTTTCTTCCCCAGGCATCTTCCCCACAGCAACACCCAGTGAGTGCAGAGATGCTGCGGGATGTGGGGCTGGAACCTGGGATTGTCTGCTTGGGATCAAGCAAAGAGCCAGGAGCAGCTTTACAGAGCTCTGCTGTGCAAACAAACTGTTGCTTGCTGTGTGTTGTACAGAAACACTGAGCCATGCAGCCCCTTCGTCACCCCATCCCCATTTCTTGCACCCCCCCCCCATCAACCCTGGTAAGTCCCAGGCAGGAGTTGTCTCTATTTCCATAAACCAATTACCCCCAGATAATCTCAGGAGATTTAAACATCAATATCCTAAACGCCAGTGCGAGGGTTGGTGCAGGTTGGTACGTCTCTCCCTCTCCATCCTGGTGCCGCTCCATCACAGCATCGCCATGGTAACGGGGGAGTGATGGAAGGGGTGGGGGGGGGGGAGGATTCGGGATGCAGGACACATGAGGGGCCTTTTAGTAACCATAGTGAGGGAGGCAAGGCAGAAGGGAATTGCTGATTGTTTGTCAGGGTGCTTGCTATGAAGGAGGGCAGCGTGCCTCTGCGCAGAGGTGGGTTTATCTGCATAGGAAGGAGCTGGTGGGAGCTAGGTTCCACCCGGTGCATCACCCCAATAAGATGGGAGTGGGATGAGGACAACCCTGTTTGCATGGGTTTGGGATGCTCTGCTCCCACCCTGACCTCCATGCACGCTGATATACCACTGCTGGCTGCCGTGCTGCAGGGCTGACCTTGGCAGGTGCAGTGCAATTAGCGGCACAAAGCCTGCTGCCATCAGAGTGGGATACAGGGTGAAAAACCCCCGTGCTTCTTCCTTTCTGCACTTCAGCAGGGAGAGAAGAAACTCAAGGTCGCTGCTGAATGCTGCTGAGCTACCCAGAAACAGACAGCCCCACTCACAGCCCGCTGCTGCCCTGCCCCTTCCATTGGGAAGGTTTTTTTCCCCTCCACTTCACAGCTCTTGAATGCTCTCATCCTTAGGCAAGTCTATAATGAAGGGGGCCCGGAGCAGGCAGTTCTCACCCTCCTCCTCCTCCTTCTCCTCCCAGGCCTGGCTTCATTCGGACCCCAAGCACGTTGCTGGTGGAGCAATCCCCCACAGAGCTCATTACTGGAGAGCTGATTTTCCTGCAGCCCCATGCAAATTCCCACCTGCCCAGGCTGCCCAGCTCAGCTCCACATCCCACAGGTGGGCTTTGCTGACCACAGCTGCCCCAAAAGGGGACAGTAGGAGAAGCATGGAGAACATGCTCCTTGCAGCAATGGGGCAGCGAGGGGCCACCAACTCCATCCATGCACCAATGGGGCAGAGAGGGGTCACTGAACTTATCCCTACTGCACTGGGGCAGTGAGGGGCCACCAAACCTATCCATACCCCAATGGGGCAGTGAGGGGTCACCAAACCCATTCCCACTGTAATGGAGCAGTGAGGGGTCACCAAACCCATTCATGCTCCAATGAGGCAGTGAGAAGCCACCAAACCCATTAACAAGAACAGAGGGAGGTCTCTCCACCACCAGCCACTTTTCCGCTGCCATGTCCCACCAATGGGGTATTTGTGACACTTTTGATAACACCACGTCACAGCCTTCATGGTCCCCATCCAAGTCAGGCTGTGAGCAATGGATGCTCCTGCAGACAGGTGCCCCAAAGTAGAGGGATTCACCCCAACCCAGCCCTGATGTGGAAGACGTGCCACAAGGGCGAAAGCAGCACAAACCAAGCATTATCAGGATATGCAGCCCCTATGGCTGCAGTAATTATTGCTCAGCCTTGTTACGTGCTGGCTTTAATGACAGCGGTCGTTAACATTCAATCTCCTCTCTTCCCGGCAGCCCCCTCCCCATCCCTTCATCATCAATACTGCGGATAATTAGCCTCTGGAGCCCGCAATGGCCCTTTGGATAAAAGGGGCTGTGCACACTGGGATCAGGTGTTCAGTACACGGCACAGGCTCAGCCCTCACCCATCCCAAAGAGCCCAGCGTGTGGGGGCTGAGCATCCCAAATCCCCTTATCCCCCCTTGCTTGATGGGAAGGAGCTCCCCAAAATGTTCCAACCAATGGTTCTCCCATCAGAAAGCAGCTTTTGGGGATGCACCCCGGGTTGGCCAAGCAGGAGTTAAGGCTGGTGCCTCTTGTCAGGTTGGGGGAAGGGAAGGCCTTGATGGCAGCATAAAGAGAGGGCGGTTTTGCCTTCCATCAGCTCCTTCCTTTTTTTTTTTTTTTTTCTGATAAAAAGCATCGCTTTGCGCTTGTCAACTTGTAGAGTGAGTCACGGGGGCAGAGCTGAGAGAACGGCAGGGAGGCATGGGAGCACACACAGGGTCATGCCATGGGGCACCCACCGGATGCGCCCATGTCACTCCTGCTGCAAGGAGGGGATAAAGGCAGGGAGATCCCAAAGACGGAGCTGAGACCCAACAAACTCACTCCGTGCTTCCCAATCCCCTGTTGCCAGGGCAACAGGATGCTTCGAGTGACCAATTTGGGTGCACCCAAGGAGGGCATGGCTCTCCCCATCCCGTGTATTTTTCTGCATCTGAGGAGCAAAACGCTGCGCCAACGTGTTCGGAGAAGCCATAAATAAAATATGACTTAGGGGAGGCCGGCCAAACGCCCAGACACCCGCAAGGCTGCGATTTCCCATCAAACCCGCCGGTGCATTTCATTCATTGCAATAATTGTTGGTTTCTCACCCCAGCCCGCTCTCATGCAGGGTGTGTGGGATGTGGAACTGGGAAGAGAGCGGGTGCCAGCACGGGCTGATGGCACTCGGTGGCCCCATGCAGTGTGTCACCACGCCTGTCCCTTCCCATCAGCGTCTGCACACAATGTGCTCACCTCCAGCAGCCAACACCTCGCTTATTTGGGGGGGGGGGGGGAGGGGAGTCGGGGAGAGCAGGGGGATGTGTGCCCATCTGGTTAACCCCTCCTTGCCCAGCTGGCTACGGGTGAGCTGCCTGAGCTTGGGCCCATTCTTCTTGGCTAACTCCATCTCCACTCGTGCCAACATTTAGGGCTGCACCACGGAGAAAGAAGGCTGCCCCTTCCTCCTCCTCCTCCTCCTCCTCCTCCTTCCAGGCTGCAAGGCTCTGTGCCAAGCCGTCTGCCCGCATCAAAGCATCAGATCTGACACCCTGCAGGGAGCCCGTGCTGCCCCAAGTACCCCACACACACCCCAAGTCTTGGGTATCACCAACATGGGGACAGGCTGGGGAACCCCTTGGCACAGCAACCCAGTGGGCAGTGATGGCCCCACTCCATGGCAAACCCCCCAAACTTCCCATATTCAGAGTGGGTTGCTTTGAGGCGGTGAGAATTTTCCCCATCTTTCATCATTTGTGCCCCCCCCCAGGGGAAGGTGTGTCAGCAATGGGGGAATGGGGAGAACCCCACTCACCTTCAGCCCCGAGCGATCGATCTGATGGCTGCAACTGACCCCGAGCCCCTTTGCAAAAATAAACCAACAACCAAACCAACCAACCCTAATATCCATAAAGTTAATTTCTGGTGATTTCATTGCCCCCTCCCCAGGGAGCCCTGCTGCCGGCCGGGGGGGTTTGGAGCTGCAGCCCGGGGGGGTCAGCAAAAAAGGGGTCTGCGTCTGATGAATTATTCACAGGGGTGTCACTAAGTGCAGAATTAATCCTTTTGCTTCCAGCTGGCTGCTGCACTAAATTATCACTCGCAGTCATGCGGGAAAATGCTGCGGAATTCATTTAGCTGATTATTGTTTTGATCTGGGAGCCCATTCTCTCTCCCTTTCCCCCCCCACCCTCTCCTTAGGAAGAGCTGGGCGAGGGAACAAAAAGGAGTGCAGTACGGCTGTGAGCTGGTGGGCTGCTCCGGATCGGCTGGGCTTTTTATATGGAGTGCAGATAAATAAACCCTGGGCATATGTGCAGCCCTACGTGGGATGCTCAGCCCTATGGGGGGATAGCTTGGCTGGGGTGTCCCCACTCCCCCCTGCTCCCTAACAGAGCACAAATGGGAACAAAAGATCTGAGACAAAGAAATCAAAGGCTGGGCCGGAACGTGGCGTGTTAGTTGAATGAAGGGGAAAAAGTCTCGTGGTGGAAAATTAAGCTGGCTTTGCACAAATGGAGGCACACAGTTCCCCTTCCTTCTCCCTTCCCCTCCCCAGCTGTGCCACCTCGCATGGTGAACGGGAGTTTGGCCACGCAGGGCACACGTGTGCAGGATGTGAGCCGCCGGTCCCAAAGCGCACATGGAGATGCCCTCCTCCCCGGGGGGTTAATTAATCACCTCTTGTGATTAATCGCCCTGGTTATTGAACACCTCTTTTTATTCATCGCTCCCTATTTATTAGTCACCCTTGCTGGTTAATTGTGGCTCCATCAGTGATCGCTGTGCTTCCCTGGACACGGCATGGCTGTGGTGTGTTTGACCCACGGCGGTCTAAACATCACCAAAAACAGAAAGCAAAATCCTCCAAAAATAAGGAGGAACGAAGGAAAAGGAAAATCCAACGCTGTTATTTTCCAGGCAATGCCAACTCAACAGGCTGCTTAACCAGCCTTAATTTATGTAATTGCTGCCATTTAGGAGCGGGAGCGGATCGGTGCCTGGCGTACCGATTGTCGCAGCGCCAGCGTGGCCGTCAGCCCTTGCATGTAAATGGGTTTCTGGGTTTTGGGGTCGTGCTGCTGCACGGCCAATGTGGCCTTGTGCCGTGGGGATGCTTTGATTGACGCCTGTCCGTGATGGGATGGGGGAAAGCCGTGCAGAAACAGGCAATGTCTTCGTTAAGGGGAATTGGTCGCCTGCCGCCCACCAGCCCCAAGGGAGCGTTCGGGGCAGCGCTAATTGAATTAAGAGCACGCGCTCTGCAGCGAGCGAGGGCTGGGCAGCAGCTGGACGCCAGCCCCAGTAATTGCAGGCGGACCCTAAACTGTTGCATTTTGCATGATTCTGGCCCTTGTGGGGCTTTTGATGCTGTTTGAGCTTTGGGGAGCACGGAGCGTTCGGCATCCATGCGGAGGATGATTGCTCACCTCCAGGAGAGCAGAGGGGAGGTGGGAGGGCAAATCGGTTGAGCACGGTCCCCAGGGTGCTCAGCATCACCTCGTGGGCTTCATCACTCCGTGCAGCACGGCGCTATGCCCAAAGCCAGGCACACAGCTCCTCGCTCCCTCCATTAGTGGCGACTTCCCCCATAACCAGATTAGCGGCGAGTCCATAACAGCCAGCCTGGCGGGAGCAGGGCAAGGGAAATGAGGGCAGAGAAATCACATTAAGGCCGCCGGCAGTGTCTGGCACTGCTGCCCTGGGCTCCCCCCAAAAGCACAGCTCACCCAGCTCCATACCATCACCCCTGTGGCAATGTGTACCCGCACCACTTTCCATCCCCTCGCTCCATCCCGAATCCATTTAGCGAATTCTCCCCTATTATCGCTGCATTAGGTTTTAGACCCCAGGCACCTCCATCTCCTACTTTTCAGCTGTGCAGAAAAAAAAAGCAGCTGCTCTCCTCCTCCCAGCCCTTTGTATTGATAAATGGAGCTACGGGGGGAATTCAAACCCAGCCCTTGTGGCGCTAATATTTCCCCATACCGCAGCCAGCTGCCTTTGCCATAACAGGTCCTTACAGCTCCGCTCTGTTCCTTCAATAGCAGGGGAAAGGCAGGGGGGCAGCAGGGCCTGCAAAGGTGCTGGGGTTGGGGTGGATGGTCAGGGTAAATTGGGGTCTTCCTGCTGGAATTCTGGGTCTTGAAGGTTCAGAAGGATCCTCATCATTGTGTACTGAGAGGGGTGGGGGTGTTGCAATGGGTGGGGGGCTGCAAGGGTGGGAGTGCTACAAGGGATTGGGGTGCTGCAAGGTGTGGAGGTGTTGCAGGGGGTGGGGATGCTGCATAGAATGGAGGGCTGCAAGGGAATGAGGGCTGCAACGGGTTGGGGGGGCTGCAAGGGGTGGGGATGTTGCAATGGGTTGGGGGGCTGCAAAGAGTGCTGCAATGATTGGGGGTGGTGCAGTGGATGGAGGTGCTGCAAAGGGTGAGGGTGCTGCAGGGGTGGGGGTATTGTAAGGAGTGGGGATGCTGCACAGGTTTGGGGTGATGCAAGGGATTTGGGTGCTGTGAGGTGTGGAGGTGTGGCAAGGGATGGGGGTGCTGCATAGAATAGGGGGCTGCAAGGGAATGGGGGTGGCAATGGGTGGGAGGGCTGCAAAGGATGGGACTATTGTTGTGGGTGGTGAGCTGCAAGGGGTGGGGGTGTTGCAGCGGATTAAGGGGCTGCAAAGGGTGGGGGTGTTGCAATGGTTGGGGGGATTGCAAGGGTAGGGGGTATTGCAAAGGACGGGGGTGCTGCTTAGAACGAGGGGCTGCAAGGGGTGGAGCTGTTGCAGTGGGTGGGAGGGCTTCAAGGGGTGGGATTGTTGCAAGAGATGGGGGTGCTCCTTTGAATGGGGGGGCTGCAAGGGATGGGTGTTGCAGTGGGTGTGGGGGCTGCAATTCAGGCTGAAAAGGCAGAAAGAGAATGAGCAATAAAGAAAAAAATATATATATACATATCATAAAATCAAAAGAAAGAAAAGCTATTTATTTTTCCACCCAACCCGCTGAGCTTTATGGCTCCCCTCCCGTGCCCAACCTAACGGGGTGCTGCCATAAAGGAGAGCAGTGGGCGGGGGGCTTCCACCCACCCACCCTGCACGGAGGGAGGGGGGCAGATCGGATGCTGTAAGGTGCTGGGGGCTCACAGCCATCTGCTGACAGCCCCGCCGATGGGGGCTGACACCCTACTAATGGGCCATGCGTGCAGTGGCAGCGACATGACAGCCCCGACGGCGCGGCCGCGTTGATCACAGCGCTGTCACTTCCTCGCTGCTGAGCCCTGAGATCAAACCTAAAGTCTTCTGCTTGTACATGCCGGGGGGGGGGCTCACCTTGAATGCCTTAATTATGGTGGGGCATGGGGAAAGCAAAGCAAGGCGATGCAGGGCCCTGGCAGGGAGCGTGGTGCTGGAGATGCATGCTTGGTGTTCACAGTGCGGGGCTGGGGCTGCAAGGTGAAGGGATGCTGCAGGGGGTGAGGGGGCTGCAAGGGTGATGGTGCTGTGAGAGGTGAAGGTGTGGTGGTGCAGTGAGAGGTGAAGATGCTGCAAGGAGTGGGGGTGCTGCAGTGGGGTGCTGAGAGGGGGGAGATGCTGCAAGCGGTGATGAGGCTGCAGAGTGGGGCTGCTCTGAGGAGGGAGGATGCTGAAAGGGATAAAGATGCTGCAGAGGATCAGGGTGCTTCAAAGGATGAGGACGTTGCAAGGGGTGAGGGTGCTGCAAGGCATGAGGCTGCTGCAGGGGGGTGAAGGTGCTGCAAGGGGTGAGAATGCAACAAGGAGTGAGGATGCTGCAAGGGATGGGGGTGCTGCAGGGGGGTGAGGATTCAGCAAGGAGTGAGGATGCATCAAGAGATGGGGATGCAGAAAGGGGTGAAGATGCTGCAGGGGAATGAGGGTGCAGCAAGGGGTGAGGATAGTGTAATGGGTAAGGATGCTGCAAGGGATGAGGGGGGTGCAGGGGGTGAGGGTGCAGTAAGGGGTGAGGATGCAATAAGGAGTGAGGATGCTGCAGGGGATGAAGGTGCTGCAAGGGATGAGAGTGTTACAAAGGGTGAGGGTGCTGCAAGGAGTGAGGATGCAAAAAGAAGTGGGGATGCTGCAAGGGGTGAGGGTGCTGCAGGGGTGTGAAGATGCTGTAGGTATGTGAGGATACAACAAGGCTGAGGATGCTGCAAGGGGTGAGGATGCAGTAAAGAGTGAGGATACAATAAGGGGTGAGGATGCTGAAGGGGAATGAGGGTGCTTCAAGGGGAGAGTGTGCAGCAAGGGGGGAGGATGCAACAAGGGTGAAGATGCTGCAAGGGGTGAGGATGCTACAAGAGGTGAGAATGCAGCAAAGGACGAGGGTGCTGCAAGGAATGAGGGTGCTGCAAGGAATGAGGGTGCTGCAGGGGGTGAGGATGCAGCAAGGGGTGAGGATGCAACAAGGAGTGAGGATGCAGGGGGGTGCAGGTGTTGCAAGGGGTGAGGATGGTGCAAGGGGGGTGAAGGTGCTGCAGGGGTGTGAGGATGGACCAAGGAGTGAGGATGCTGCAAGGGGTGAAGATGTAACAAGGGGTGAGGATGCTGCAAGGGATGAAGGTGCTGCAAGGGATGAGAGTGCTGCAGAAGGGTGAGGATGCAACAAGGGAGAAGATGCTGCAAGGGGTGAGGATGCTACAAGAGGTGAGAATGCAGCAAAGGACGAGGGGGAGCAAGGAACAAGGATGCTGCAAGGAATGAGGGTGCTGCAGGGGGTGAGGATGCAACTAGGAGTGAGGATGTAATAAGGGGTGAGGATGGTGCAAGGGGAGTGAAGGTGCTGCAAGGGGTGAGGATGCTGCAAAGAGTGTGAAGGTGCTGCAGGGAGGGTGAGGATGTAACAAGGAGTGAGGATGCTGCAAGGGACGAAGGTGCTGCAAGGAATGAAGGTGTAACAAGGAGTGAGGATGCTGCAGGAGCTGCCGGAGCTGCCCTGGCCCTCTCGGCCCCGCATCCCGAGTGCCACCTAGTGCCCGCCCCGCTCCACTCATCCCACCGCCCGCCGGAACCGACTCCGACCGGGGTGAGAAGACGAAACACCAGAGCACAGCTCCGAGCTGCGGGCGTTGATGGATCGGTGCTCCCCGCAGAGCTGTGTCAGCACATGGGGTCGATACGTCAGCAAACAGGAAGATAGATGGGACCCCGGGCTGCCCCCTGTGCTCCGCAGCACCCCCCCAAAGCGGTGCCGCGGGGCGGCTCCATCCATCGCTGCTCTGCGTGCACCTCCTGGTTGTACATTTCAATAATGATTCGGGGGCTGGGAGGGTTGGGGACCCCGCTGTGGGATCATTGCTTCCTGCAGCCTTATCAGCCCGGAGCAGGCAGCAGTGCAGTGCTGACATCCCCACTAAATGGGGCTCAGCTCAGATGAACGCCTTCGATCCGATCCAATTAACTCCCAAATTGAATAGTGATGCTTGGGCTAACCTCCCCCCCTCCTCCCCCCCCAGGACCCCATCCCCAACCCCCCCCACCCTCCCAGATCCCGGGTTCAACCTGGGTTCAATCAGATTCACCACCTCATCCACACCTAAAGCTGCACGCTGTGCTGCTCCTCCAAGTGGGGAAACTGAGGCAGGCTCCAAGTGCTGGGAGAAATTCCCTCCTGGTGGTTTCAGGAGCTTTGGTTCCCAAAAAGAAGTGAAACAGAGGAATTTTCCCTCTAATCTGCCTAAGTCGCCGCAGCAATTTCGCTCCGATAAGCAAATCTGTGCTTATCCCCTCGTCAGAACAACAGCGGAGTTGGGATTAGTGCTTGTCCAGGGATGTGTTTATTGGGGGGAGGGGGGAGGATCTGCAGCTTTGTGAGCTCTGGGCTCATAAGTGTAACGAGTTGAGGCATCCTCAGCCCACAGGGAGCATAGGGATGAGAGTGAGTGCCGAGGGAGGAATCGATGCCAGCAAACTGGGGGCATCAAAGCATCTCTGAGCGACTTGTTAAGTAAATATGTAAAAAACAAAAAGAGGGAAAAGAACACAAAACTTGGCCTAAGCCAACAGGGGGAGAAGAAGGAGGTGTGTGTGTGTGTGTGGGAGGGGGGGGTTATGTCTCTTCGGGGTGGATGAAAGGCGTGTGGGACGGCATGGCAGGCAGGGAAAGCTTCAGAGGATTGTAAATGATGGGGGAAAGAAGGAGGAAAAAAAAAATAAAATAAAAATCAGCAGGAGTTTCAAAGCCTGCGTGCTTTCAGATGTGGCTGCGCAGCCTTTCATCCCAGACCCCTGCAGGAAGGAGAGATGTATGCATGCATGGTAGGAAGCATGTACAGGGGAAAAGGAGAGCAAATACCCTTAACTCTGCCCTCCCCTGAGGTTCCAGTGTGGGACATGGGAGTGGACAGCCCTGTTCCTCCCATGCCCCATCCCCGTTGCTGGCTGCTGCTGGGATAGGTGGAGGGCTTTGGGGTGAACAAATGGGGATGTGAGTGGTGGCGGAAGGAGATGCTCAGAGGTTGGGGAAGGGTCTCCAGTCCCCGTGCATTATTGATGGAGAGGATAATTGCATGCTTCCTACGGCTCTGTGATGAAAAATTCATACCCCAGGATGAGGCACTGAGGGTCTCCATCGACTCACAGCGGCCCCTTTGTTTGCCAGCACCGGGGGGATGTGGAGATGGGACACACATGTCCCTTGCTGGATGTCCCCTGCCATATGGAGATATGGGGAGCAGAGGATGGACCTGTCCCCTGCTTGAAAACCCCACAAATTTCAGCTGGAGATGTGAGCAGCATCTCAGCTCCACTTCAGCCCACCCCAACATCGCTGCCTGCGGATCTGAGCGGGCCGCAGCCCTCAGAAGTTAATGGAGTGCACGGAGATCCAAGGCATGGAAATGAGGTGCCAGCACCAAAGGGCTGCCTGGGACCTGCCACCAGATTGCCTGCGTGCTGGGAGCAGGAGATAAGGCAGAGGGGGGCTGGGGCTGGGTGGCTCTGGGGGGTGTTGCAGCCATCGAGCCCTGCCTGCTGGGTTTTGGGGACAAACTGCAGCGTTTTTGCCCTGAACTGGGGCAGGGCTGCCGCAGGAGGGAGCCCAGCCGGGTTGCTAAGAGCGGCGCAGCGTTGTGTTGTGGTGACAGCAGGGATGCCACCAACACCGCACACAATTCCGGGCTCCGCTCCGGTGGCAGCCGCAGGTCCCCAAGTTGGGGACAGCCCCCGGGTGAGGTGTTGGGCACTTCCCCATTTGCTGCATGTGGGGCCGACACGGACTGCTGGCACTGATGTCCCCTTGCAGGTCCGCCGTGACGCCGTGGCCCTGCCACCAGCTGATGCCGTGTCCAGCATCCTGCCTGGAATACAGCAGAGGTATGGGGCACTCAGTGATGCTACGCGGGGTCCCCTGCATCCCAGCTGGGAATCAGCTCTGAGAGTCCCCCTGCTCTCTGCTCACAGGTCCCAGAATGTCCCCCAGGAGCAGGTGAGCATGCTGTGGTGACACCCCCAGGATCCTGCTTCCCAAGGGGGGGATAGGTCTGAGCACAGAGCTGCTGGTGTCCCTCTTCCATGCAAGGAGCGGAGCCCTGCTGTGTCGGCACCCCAAGGCCACTCTGTGCTGCCAGACCCCCCCCCGGCTGCTGTGGAAGGACATCCTCAAGGCTGAGCTTTGGCAGGGATTCAGGAGGCTCAGCTGCCTCCTAACATGCTGTCCCTCTGCTGATTATTCTTTTGGTACCCACTAGTGTCATGGGACAAAGAGGTTCTCCCCCCCTAAAAATGAACTTGGTGTCCACCCCTACCCGAGAGCTATCCCTTTGTTTCAGGGGGTTTATTTCAGCAGGGTGAGGGTTGGGATGCTCATGCAAATGCAGCAGCTTCATGCTGTCCTTCCAGAGCTGTGCCTGGCTGTTTGTCCGCCCAAACAAACCCAACCTTGGGTGGGTTCCCCCCCCCCCCAAATAGGGCCATGTGCTGCCCTTGCTCCCGCAGCCACCGCTGCATCATCCTCATCCTCGTCCTCCTATGTGGCCACGGGGAGAGGCCAGGCAGGGGGAACAGAAAGGGAAAATCCCTGCTCTGGATCTGTCCCTCCAGTACCTTTCTTTCTTTGGGGAAATGTTGCACTGTCTGTCCATTAAAATATACTCCGGTGATAGTTATTCCCTCATGGATGATGGAATGTCCCCCTGCCCAGAGACTGACAGAGAGGGAATGGGAAGCTTGAGATTAAGCCCAGCTATAGCATTTCTGCAGCCCTTAAGAGCAGAAGAGTTGATTTTCCCTCATAGGGTGACAAGAAAAAGAGAGATGAGGCAGAGGCTGCAGGACTTGCTGGGATTGAGGGGTGTAGGGAGAGGTGGTGGGTGGGGAGGAGGCTTGGGGGTGCAGGATGAATAGAAGGGGAAGTGAAGGGTGGGGAGAGAAGGGTGGATAGAAGGAGAGGGAAAGGGTGAATGGATGGAGAAGGATGGATAGGGAAGGAAAGAGTGAGTGGGTGGATGGGGAAGGGAAGGGAAGGGAAGGGAAGGGAAGGGAAGGGAAGGGAAGGGAAGGGAAGGGAAGGGAAGGGAAGGGAAGGGAAGGGAAGGGAAGGGAAGGGAAGGGAAGGGAAGGGAAGGGAAGGGAAGGGAAGGGAAGGGAAGGGAAGGGAAGGGAAGGGAAGGGAAGGGAAGGGAAGGGAAGGGAAGGGAAGGGAAGGGAAGGGAAGGGAAGGGAAGGGAAGGGAAGGGAAGGGAAGGGAAGGGAGTAGGTTGATGGAGGAGTAGTTGGATGAAGAAGAGATGGAGGACAGATGGAGAAGAGGAGGATGGATGAGTGGAAAAGGCAAGGATGGGTGAACAGACAGGAGGATAGATGGATGAATGGATGGATGGATAGAAAAGAGAAAGATGGAACAACAGATGGATGGATGGATGGATGGATGGATGGATGGATGGATGGATAGATGGATGGGTAGATGGATGGAGGAAAAGGTAGACAGTTGGAGAAGAGAAGGATGGATGAGTGGACCAGGTGGATGGAGAAGAGGATGGATGGCCAGAGAACAGACAAAAAGGATGGATGAGTGGTTGGAGCACAGAAGGATGGGTGAATGGGGAAGAGAGGTTGCAAGAGGGCAAATCTGTATGTTTCATAGCCTGCACTGGTGGCAGGCTGTCAACTGTGTGCTCCGTGCCAACAGGAGGTGAGCAGGTACCGCCTGGCGCTGAGACGCATGGCGGGTGACCTTGTGTCCCTGCACCAGCGTGTCACCAGCCTGGAGGTGGAGAATGGACACCTACGGCACAGCCTGGCTGGGCGTCAGGAGCCGGGCCGTGCTCTGCTCGCTGATGGGGACGTGGATGTCATGACCCGGGAAGAGATCCTGGACCGGTTGGGTGCGTGGTGGGGAAGGGCAGACGGTGGGAGAATCCTCTCCTTGGCACAGTGGAGGGGACTGTGCTGTCCTCCACGTGCTGAGGATGTGGCATGGGCTCCTGCAGCCACCTTGAAGGGAGAACTGGTGACCAGCACAGCAGAGATGCGGCAATTGAGGAACCGCGTGCAGCGGCTGCAGAATGAGCTGATCCGGGTACTGGGATGGGGATTGGGAGGGAATGAGGTGGAAGCCTGGGGCCATACAGCAGATCCTCTGGGAATCCCCCATGAGGTTATCTAGCCCCCTGCTTTGCTGTCCCTGGGGGTTTTCCCTTTCCTTCCTACAGAAGAACGATCAGGAGAAGGAGCTGATGCTGCTCCAGCGAGCCCACAGACAGCAGCAAGCTGCCCTGCGGCGGTGCCAGGAGGAGGTGGCCAGGACAAAGGGCCTGGAGGAGATAGTGAGGCAGCAGGAGAAGGTGAGTCGTGGTGGGCTGGGGACGCAGGTGGGTGCACTGAGCATTGGGAGCCAATGGGACCCACAGTCCCTTCCCACCTTTCTGTGAGTGCCACCACCACAAGCTGTTCCCACCCCTTGGAGACACGAGGGTGTGCCTGTTCCCTCCTGCAGGTGATCAGGGTGATGGAGCGGATGCTGCAGGAGAAGTTATCCAGGAGTGCTGAGAAGCCAGCAGGTGGGGCATCTGTCCCTTCTGGTGCTTTCACCCCATGGGGACCAGAGCCTGTGCCCCCCTGTCCCATGGAGGACACCACATCCCCTGTAACTCCAAATTTCCATCCAGCAGGTGAAGCCCCAGCTGGGGAGCTGCACGCCCTGCTGCTGGCTGAGAACCGCTGGCTGCGGGAGGAGCTGGCAAGGCCTCCACGCCCCCCACCACCCCCCAGTACCCCACGGCCCCCACAGGGCACCTTTGATGACACAGAGAAGCTGTCCCTGCTGGCCAAGCTAGAGGAGGCACAAGCCCGTGGGCGAGCAATGGAGAGGCAGGTGGGCATCACCAGCACCCTCAGATCTGGGGAGGCTCAGGGATACCCCCCCCCAGAGCATCCTAATATTGGTTTCTCACAGCTGGAGGAGGCAGCGAGAAGATGGGCACGGGAAAAGCAGGAGCTGGGCACTAGGTTGCTGGAGCAGGACCATGGCTTTGGGGGCTCAGCCTCACGCCTTCTGCATGCCACCACCTTGGTGAGCATTCTGGAGGGATGGGAATACCCTGCAGTGGGGCTGGCTCACATTTTGGGGGGGGTTGCCTCAAATTTCCCAGAAGACATGGGGAAAGAGAACCCCAGAGTGGGTCTGTAGACCTCTGAGAAGTGTTCATATCTCCCATCAGAAATGGCCCCCAGATCCCACTTTACCCCCCAGAAGACCCCGGATCCTGGACCCGCTGCCCTAGGGGGTCTCACCAGGGCAGGATGCCAGAGACACCCAGAGACACCCAGAAATTCATGCTCACAACAAGGATCCGCTGCTTTTGGTGCAGAAAATACAGAGCAAATCAGTGGCAAAGCAAAACGGGAAGGGGACAGCCATCTCCCCCGTGGCGTAAGCAGGGCTGGAGCCAAGGCTGAATGCACTGAGATGATGGAGGTGTACCCAAGCTGGGACCAACTGGGGACACCCCATGTCACTCCTGGCGATGGAGGGGTCGGAGTGTCAGGTAGATGGGTTTGTCAGGGACGAGGATGAGGTCGAACTTGGTCCCAACTTCCACCGCCCGCTTGGTTTCGATCTTGAAGTTCTCCAGGATCTGGGTTGGGAGGAAGGAAGAGCAAGTGGGGGACGGTGGGGATGGATCCTCCCCAAGTCCCTTCCAGAACGAAGGGCATGGATGTGGCAATAACACACATGGATATGGCATTTAGGACACAAATGTGGAACTTAAGAGACATGGCACGGCACTAAGGAAGATGGTTGTGGCAATTAGGGACGTGATTTAGTGACAGGTAAGTCAAGTTAGAGATTGGGTTTGTGATCCTGGGGAATCTTGGTGATCCTGGAAGTCTTCTCCAACCCAGATGGAAAGTCTTTTCTAACCCAGATGATTCCACGACCCACCCCACCCCAAAACCCAGTGCTCACATGCATGAGGAAAAGCTGCATCTCCAGCTCAGCGATGCGGCGACCCAGACACTGCCGTGGTCCAAATCCAAAGCTCAGCCCTTTGAAGTGCTTGGAGCCCATCACCAGCCAGCGCTCAGGGTTGAACTGCTCCGGCTTGGGGAAGACCTCAGGATCTCGTCCCATGGCGTAGAGACCAACCTGCACCAGCGTCTGGGGGAGAAGGATCAACCCTAGGGGTTTGCGCCCACATCCTCCCCCACTGCCACCCATTAGTGCCCCACATCTGGCCCAGAACAAAGCAGAAGAGGATGAGGAAGGACCCGGTTTCCCATCTCACCCCATAGCCCAGGGTTCACCTTGGGAGGGATGCGGTAGTCCTGCAGGATGACCTCCTGTGTGGTGTACCTCTGCAGCGTCACCGCCACCGGGTGCAGCCTGTGGGTTGGATGGGGTCACCTGGCTGTAGGACATCTGCACCCATCTGTCATATGGGATGTCCATCCCACCGGCTTCCCGTGCTGACACAGAAAATCGGGGAGAAGAAGGAGCTGGGTGCTCTCCTATTCCCCGCTGCCTCCTGGATACCTGAGCGTCTCCTTGATGGTGGCTTTGAGCAGTCGGATGCTCTTCAGCATCTTCACCCTGTCCCCCTGTGCCTCCTGCTTGGCTGCCAGCACCTCTGCCCGCAGCCGCTCCTGGATGCCTGGGGACCGTGCCAGCTCCAGCATGGCCCATTGCAGAGTCATGGAAGTCTGCAGCAGGGCAGAGCTGGACTCAGCATCATGCACTGTCCCATTCCCACCGCCAAAACCCTGCCCAGTGCTGACCGTGTCCACGCCGCCCGCCATCATCTCGGTGACGCTGGCCTTGATGTCATCCAGGGGCAGCTTGTCCTGCATAAGGAGGCTGAAGAGGATGCCTGTGTGCTCCTTGGTGCTCTTGCGTTGCAGCCGGAT
This sequence comes from Phasianus colchicus, assembly GCF_987193195.1. Taxonomy (NCBI): domain Eukaryota; kingdom Metazoa; phylum Chordata; class Aves; order Galliformes; family Phasianidae; genus Phasianus; species Phasianus colchicus. The sequence goes on along the minus strand of NC_143447.1, from coordinate 2,846,856 downwards.
GTCCCGGTAAACATTTTGGATGCATTTGTCAGCTGAGGAAATACAGGAGCATGGGCTGAGTGCCTGCATGCTACCCACAACTGTGGGGCTTTGTGGCTGGGGTGGTTCCGTGGAGTCACAGAATCATAGAATCATCTGTCTTGGAAAGGGTTTTTCGTACAGATTGGAAAAGATCTTTAAGACCAAGTCGCATCATTAATCTGATCTGCCAAGTCTTAGTGCCACCATGAGGGTGACAATTGAATGGCAACTTTAGCACATTGCTGCCACATATTGGTGGCTTTTCCGGTAGAGTTGCTCATTCTTTAGACTGAGCTGGGTGAGCAAAGCAGGTGTCTCCAAAACCAGCTGTCCCCCACCTCTGTCCCCCTGGAGGCTGGTTGTTGTCCCAGGTGCCTCCACCTCCCTGACCCTGCTGCTCCTCTTGGTGTGATGCTCACTATGGTTCATGCTCCTGCATGGTTCCCCACCACTCCCCCCTACAAGCTTCCTAGCTTTAGTGGACCTACAGCGGCCTCGCTGACCCCGAGATGGGCAGCTGAATGTGGGAGAAGTTTTCTGTGCTGGTGAGATGAAGATGAGCTCTTAGGACTCCCGTTCCCACTGGACAGCCCATGAGGAGCATGGAGGAAGAGTACTCACCCTGTGTGAAGATGGCATCCCAAGCATGCACGTGGTCACGCCATGTCTTGGCGTTGAGGTGGCGGAGCAGGGCAGGTGGCACATAGAGCATGGGTGAGGTGGTGTGGAACATGAGGGTGACAGCATCGATGAACTGCTGTGCCTCCGGGTCCACAAAGTCCTGCAGCAGCCCCAGGCGCTCCCCGTACAGCACGTGGCACACAGCTGCAACATGGCATCCATCAGGGGACCCAGACTATGGGGTCCCCACTGCAGGCCCTCCTCTACGGCCAACTCTAGGCTTCCTGGAGGATTTTGGCATCATTGTTGAGTAGGGTTGGCCATAAAATGCTGTGCTATCATTAGACATCGAGTTGTTCCCTACTTGTTTGGGGAGAGTACACCCTGAAGACCTCAAATCTTTGGGGGAGAAGCATCCCTAGGGATGCAGCCAGGGGAAAGGCAGCACACCACCCATCCCAGATGCATTTTGGGGGTTTCTGAGGGGCAGACTCACACTCCAAGGCAAAGCGGAAGAGCTCGTGGCTGAAGTCAGCTGTCCAACGCTCCCGGCTGCTCTTCTGGACCTGCGCCCATGCCCGCTGCACAAAGTCCTCGCTCACCTGGTTCAGCAGGGGCACGAAGCTGTCCACCACCTGAGGTGACAGAACCTCCTTGTTCAGGGTCAGGCGGTCCGAGCGCCAGGCCTCCCCTGTCCTGCAGAACACAGGCAAGGGTCAGAAGTGTCCCTGAGGGTGCCATCCCAATCCTACATCCTCACATCCCCACATCACCCTGCGGCTTCCCACCACCCCCAGAGCACGGGGTTTGGGGCCATGGGGTCTTGTTTTTGGGGTTCCCATTGGAATCCTGAGATCTCATCTTTGAGGTTCCCACTGGGGATGATGTGGGTGGAGAAGGAGCCCTAGGGTCTCATCTTTGGGGTTCACACTGGAGTGGTGGAGCCCTAGGGTCTTGCTTTTGGGCTTCCCACGAGGGGCGATGTGGGTGGTGATTCTCGTTGTTGGGGTTCCTCTTGTGGGGGTGATGACGTGGGTGGTGGTGGTGCTCTCATTTTTGGGTTCCACTCACTTGAGGAGCACGCCGTAGGGCTTGTTGCGGTAGTCACGGTATGCCACCCATGGGGGCACGCTGAAGCGCTCGGGCAGCATCCCCTCTGACTTGAAGAGCGTGGCTGCGTCGCGGGGGCTGATGATATTCACGCTCTCGTAGACACCCAACTTCTCCCTACCACCATTAGGAGTTCGAAAGATAACAGGATTTCAGCCGAAAGCAGTGCAAATACGCACATCCCACCTTTCCCAAAATGCCAAACTTTGGGAAATCTCCTCCCCGAATCCCCACTTTGCTCCCCGTCACAACCCCGCGGTGAGCTCAGAGGGGACCCAACTCCTACCCATCCCCATGGCACCAAGGCAGCTCAGCATCCCCTTAGCTCCCTTTTCCCCCAGCACCCTCACCTGTAGATGGGCCCGAAACGCTGGAACTTGCTGGCCATGATGTTGTGCACGTTGTGGAAGCCGCCCTCCTTCCAGAAGTGGTACAGGTTAAGCCAACCCGCTCGCCATTCACCCGGCACCTGGTCGAAGGGCTGAGCTCCTGGAGGTCCGGGCAATGGGCATCGGACCCCCGTGAGGGCTGGGATCCCTCCAGCACAGCGGCATGCCTGAAAGCTGCCCGCTATGGGTGCAGCCCTGGAGAGCATGGGAGCGGGGCGAGCACACGGCCGGGGTGACCTCGCTCTTATCCCTGAATCCTGGGCTCAAGGCAAGGAGCTCTTGCCCGCCTCCAGCACGTCACGGGGCTGAGTGCTGGCGAAATGCCCCAAAAAGGGTTGGGATGCGGGGCAGGGGGTGGCCTTGCTTTGGGGGACAGCGCTTAGGGGAGCTCGCTCCTGCCCCGCGTTGATGCTGGGCTGTTGGCTGGCCGTGCAACCCCAATAAAAGCCATTCTGACATAAAAAAAAAAAAGCTTCCCTGCCTTCAAAATGTTTTGCTTTCCCTGCAAAATAAATGATAAAAGTGCTTGCAGTGCTGCTGGTTCGCCCCCCACAGCTCAGCTTCAGAGGTCACAGCCTGCAGAGGTGACCCTGAGAGGTTCCTGGGTTGACGGAGGGCTGGGAGCAGTCATCCAACGGGGATTTGCTGAGCTCCCGGAGTGGGGACTCGGCGGATTTTTTTTTAGCATTTTAGTTTTATTCAGCCCCTATTCCTTCCACTTCAGGAGCAAAACCGCTGAGCCCAGCGCTGGGCACCGGGGGGCGCGCCTGTCCCATCCACTGCCACCAACACAGCCACCTGTCCCCTCCCAGACACGTGTCGTCGGGTCCTCCAAACGGACCCTCCAAAAAATGGCCCTTTGGGGGGGCTGGAACATCGGTTCCTGTTGCGTTTTGCACTTGGGTGCGGGAAATGCAGAGGTTTGGGGTCTTTGTGAAAAAGAGGGGGCTGGAAATGGGGTTTCCCCTAAGGGGAGGCAGGGCTGTGACCGTGTTTTCCCGTGGTATTGATGGTGACGAGTGGGACTCCCATGCCAAAGGGGCTCTTCCCCATGACACTTCTGGAGGATGCTTCCATCCCGACGTGGGCATTACACTGTCAGTTTCCACCCACAGGGCTTTCTTCACTCTGCACCCCTATGAGCAGGATGACTAAGGACCACCCCATCACACTTTCCCCCCCAAAATCACACTCTACACAATGGGAGATGCTGGGAAATACCCAATCTAGGGGTTGAAAGCCTCGCCTCCACACAGCCCACAGAAGCCAGATGTGTGGAAAATCCCCATTGTCTTCCAGGGATCTGGAGCACCCGGTGCTGGGAGTGCAGTGATTTATCACAGGAGAGGTCAAACTGCTGCCCTACACCAAAACTGCAACTCATACTCTGACCTGAAGTCAATGGGAACAGCATCTTCTGATGGACTTTTTGCTTCTTGTAGGCACAAGTGGTTTCTCTGGTACCCAGAGGGATGCTGTTGGTGAAGATGGTACCCAAAAGAATGCAGGTGGGTGCAGGTGGTATCCAAAGGGATGCTGGGGCTGCAGGTGGCATCCCTGGTACTCAAAAGGATGTTGTGCATACAGAGAGCAACTGGTACCCAAAGAGATGCTGTGGGTGCAGGTGGCATCCCTGGTACCAAATGGGATGCTGTGGATACAGAGACCATCTGGTTACCAAAGGGATGCTGTAGGTACAGGTGGTGCCCAAAGGGATGCTGTGGGTGCAGGTGGTACCCAAGGGGATGCTAAGGGTGTGGGTGACATCCCTGGTTCCCCATAGGATGTTGTAGGTACAGGTGGTACACAAACAGATGCTGTTGGTGAAGACGGTACCCCAAAGGGATGCTGTGGGAGCAGGTGGCATCCCTGGTACACCAAAGGATGCTATAATTGCAGGTGGTACCCAAAGGGATGATGTAGGTGCAGGTGGTATCCCTGGTACCCAATGGGATGCTCATGGTGAGAATGGTGCCCAAAGGGATGCTGTGGATGCAGGTAGTACCCAAAGGGATGCTGAGGGTGTAGGTGGCAACCCTGAACCCAAAGGGATGCTCTGGGTACAGGTGGTTTCCCTGGTACCCAGTGGAATGCTGTTGGTGAGGATGGTACCCAAAGGGATGCTGTGGGTGCAGGTGGCATCCCTGGTACCTAAAAGGATGATGTAGGTGCAGGTGGTACCCAAAGGGATGCTGTGGGTGCAGGTGGCATACCTGAGACCCAAAGACATACAGACCATCCCTCAGGTTCTGTGCACTTCACACACACAGGGCGTGCAGTCAGAGCCCAGTTTTGCAGGGTTTCTCACCTTTGCAGGATTTCCTGGGTTTATTGTCTGCAGCGAACCCTGCCTGCAGAGCAGCCACAAGGCTGCACCCAAGGTCACAGCACAGACGGTCCCCACAGCAGGCGCCAGCTCCATCCTGCAACCCTGCAGCCCTACAAAAGCTGCAACAAAACCCCACAAAGCTTTTGTCCCACACAGGCAGCGCTGCTCTTCACATCCGTCCGGCCTTTGAGAGCACAGCAGGAAAACAGCAGCGACAGGCAGCACCCAGCCCTCCTGTAAGCACACCCACATTCAAATAAACCACCCCGAAATAACCCAGGGGAACAATGTGCTGTAATCAGGGTGAGGTGCTGAGCGCTGGGTTTTGCTCTTTCCATCACCACATTTTCCCTGTGCAGCCCCCAGGGCCGCTCTCCCCACGTGCTTTCTTGGCAAGCTTTCTGTTCGTAGAACACAGAGTGGTTGGGGGGGGGAAGCGCAGCTAGGAAGGAAAAAACTCAACGCTTTTTTCCATTTTTAGGAAATTTAGTGTTGGTTTTTTCCCCCCTCTTTTGTCCCTTTGCTCCATGAGCACAGGGAAGGGCTCGTGAAATTTCAAGGGCGGCACTGCAGCTCCGCATCCCCGTTTCTCTTGGCCATCCCCGCCTCCTTTCTGCCTTCACACTTCTCCTTTTAGCTCAGGCTCGCTTCTCCTTCCCTGCATCAGGGTGCTGCCGTCACATATGGTGCTGCCGGGACGTCTGCTGCCAAGCCCCAGAGTGAGAGAAAATGAAGAAATAGGGCTTCCATAGCGAGCTGCCACCCGAGCAATGATAATTCCCAACTATTTCCCACCCCTACCTGCAGGAAGGAGCCCAGGGGTGTAAAAGCCCTAAAACAAAGCTCTACGACGAAGCCACGATTCCAAACCTTATGAAGTTCCAGCAAAAGGGTCCTGTGACATTCCCATTGGGAAAAGCCACTCCTGACGTCAAGGCAGGCAGATTCCAGCCACAGCAGCACCCACGGGCACCTGGCAGCTTTATTTTTACCAGCACAGCCCACGTGGGGAGCCTAGAACCCACAGCCCACATCCTGCTCTGGTTTCCCCATACAAGCATGACTGCTCAAGACATACAAAGCTGTTAAAGTTGGAACACAAAGGTCTGAGACGGTGACGTTTTTGAGTGATGGGGATGGGAAAGGCCGGAACAGAGCATAAAGGATCAATGGGAAACGTGGAAGGTTAAACAGAGCTGGGGATGGGGACATTGTGTGGCCTTGATGGGGACCCCAGCAGCCCTGCTGCCCAGTAAGAAGCATGGTGCCCACATGCTCTCATCCACTCTTTATTTCAATGATCACGTTCTCACTTTGGTCACAGCTTAGAAAGGGTTTTTTTTGTGTTTTTTTTTGGTAGCTGTTTTATTTCCCTCCTTTCTCTACTCTGAGCCCACTTTCTATCACGCTAGAAAATTAGACAAGTACAGCAATTGCTCGTTGATAATAAATAGGTTATTTGTTAGTTGACAAAGTTAAAGTGCTTTGAGAAGAGATGTAAGAAGCTCTATGCTAGGCTCTGGGGGTTGTGTGGGAACGTAGTGCTGTAGGAAGCTCTGCTCTGCCTACACCCCCCCGAGCTTTGCCCAAAGACCCGGGGACTCAGCCGGCGGCACAGCCTGCCCAGCACTCTGCCCACCAGGCTGGGGGGGTTCCAGCAGTCCATAGGGCAGGGGAGGGCTCGGACAAGGTGTGGGATTGCCTTCTGTGCATGGACACAGGGACAATATCCCGTATTTCACAGTTTAATCTTGCTTGGAGGCCTCAGAGCCCAGGGCGGGGGGTGCTGGCCCTCCCCTGTCTCATCATGCAGCACCCAGGGGTGGAAGCGGCCGCCAAGCCCTGAGACCCACAGCCTGGCTCCTCTTTCCCTGAGGAAGCCCAGTCCCTCCCCAAGGGGAAAGGGGCACTGGGAGCAGGGCTGTCCGCAGAGCGATGCCCCTAGCTGCCTGCACGGATTTGTGCGTTTAACGTCTCCCCAGGGCCTCCTGGGGCTTCCACCTCTCCTTCCAGTCTCTAAGAAATTTTAGGGCCCTTTGGTCTGTCCTCCCCCACACCCCAAATCTATAGCTAAGTCATCCTCCACGTCTTATCCATGCAAAACGCTAACTTTGTGCCTGCCCTTCCCTGCAGTTTGTCAGTGTTAGCTCCCGGTCGCTCTCCCACATCACAGCCCTCTGAACAACCAACAAAACCCTTCCAGAGCAGAACGGGACCCCACGAGTGACACTGGGAGATCCCAGCTGCTCACCACTTTGGCTTGCTGTTAGCCACTAACACCCTGGAGAGAAGCGCAGGCCAACCAGTTCGAAAGGCCAAGGGCTGGCTCCTCCTCTTCATCACATGCACGTTCCCAAAGAGAGGAGCCGTCGTGCCCTGAGGATCAGTGCATGCACATCTGCATAGTCCCCTGAACAAAGTCTGCACCTGGTGCGTGCTCAGGACCACCAGTATGGAGCTACCAGCATGTGCCTGGGGGCAGGCTGAAGTCCTGGGGGTACAGTGAATGTCCCCCTTGAGACAGGACATTCCTGGCCCCAAACCCTGCTCCATCTGGCCCTGTAGCTGCCTCTTCCTCACACCGACTCCGAAGATGGAAGAGTTGCTGTCCACAGAGCCGGGACCCTGCTGGGGACAGTCAAAGGTTAGTGCCCAAGGAGTGACTGAGAGCAAGGGTCTGGCCTCACGTTAAGTGCAGGAAGAGTGGAAGCAGCTGGAAAGGCGGCCGTGTCGTGCTCAGTGGAAGAGCTCCACCAACACCACCATGAGCAGCAGCTGCAGCCAGGATGCAAAAGTCATGGTGGCCTGACCCTTCTGCGACATGAATCTGAGCTGGTTCACCAGGTGCTCCTTCACCAGAGCCTGCCTGAAGCCATCCTCCTCCGAGACGCAGATGTAGTGGCCGTAGTGAGTGTGGCTCACGTTCTGGATGAAGTAGAAGCAGTCCGGCTGCGGGTGGGTGTTATTGCAGGTCTTGATGAGGGTGTCGTTGTGGTACCAGTTGTAGGTGGCATAGTGGGACTCGACGGGACAGTTGAGGTAGTAGCGAGAGAAAGGGACGACGGGGACGACGGTGATGTTCTGGTAGCTGTCTGCTGGAAGAGGTTGGGAAGGGTGGGATGAGATAGGAGTCCCCAGGTAGCACACACTGCCCTGCAAACCCACAGGTGGGTTGATGGGGACACATTGCATGGCCACTTCATGATAATGGCAAGGCAAGAACCACACCTGGTGATGTCCATAGGACTCTTCTCCCAGCAAACAGTTTGAACCCCCTCAGCCAGCTCAGAAGACCTCATACTACCACTGTACTAGGGTTAGCACAGAGGGGAAACGAGGCCAAGCAAGACTGTTTACAGCACTGGAGAGGTTTCCAGATGTGCTGACAGCTCCCTGGCATGAAGGCCTATCTGTGAGTTGAGTAGGTTTGCACAGCAGCCAGACTGCGTGTCTGGGGGTAGAAGGCAATATTTCCTAATGTCTGTTGGCTTTGCACAACACAGGCTGGGCCGGGTCACTAAGATCATTCCTATCTAAGGGACATCTGTGGCTATGAGAAACAGCAGTGTGCCGTGAGAATCGATCATAGTATTGCATACCAAGAGGCCTGACAAACATTCAGCTCATGCCTTATATTTACTTAGCAAACACACTGCGTAGCAGTTGACTCTGAACCGATACGTGTGGTGTCTCAGCCACGGCACAGTCATAATGAGTTCACCAAAACTGAGTAGCAACAGCTCTCCCAGCCTGTGCTAACACTCGAGAATCAGTCACCCTGCTTCACACGGCTCAAACCCTTCACATACCTTCCTTAACTTCACCCTGCTGGCACTTTCCTTGCCACGGCTCCAGGCTCAGGCTCTGACGCACCTCCCTGGCAGATGGAAACAAGCATTAGCAAGGCAGTACCAACATGGAAGCAGCACTTTGGAGCTACGAAAGGAATTGCCCATAGGGATTGTGGTGGATCAGAAAGTTTAAACACCCACTACCAGCAGGGTGGGGAAAAACACCCCCCAGACACTTAAGGGGTTGGTAGGTGACAAATGCGAGACGCAGCAGCTCATCACAAACAACCACTTTAAACAGCACCACAATGAGTAGACCTTAATTTTCATTGAGGGCAAGCATAACGGATCAGTATTTGTGATAAAGCTATGCACACATCTAAGGGAGAAGGGATCTGGGTGCTCAGGATGTATGAAACCCACTGATTTCTCCCTCCACCACAGCAGAGGTGCTGCAGGAGAAACAGCCCTGCAGAGGTGCAGGGCAGCAGAACAGCACTGAGCACTGCCTGGACACAGCGAGATCTGCCTCTGATGGGAAGATGGTCTCAAAACCAAGCGGCCAGGAAAGGGAACACTGAAGATGTGGGCATTTCCCAAGTTGACACATCCAGCCAAACCTGATGGAGATAGCAGTGAGCTGCCCGTGCCACGTACCGGTTGTGATAAATGGACTGACAGCGCCCGTCAGCCCACCCACAGTAGGGGTCCCTTGCCAGCAGGCAGCTCTCGCAGTTGTTGCGGTACACCCCACACATATCCATGGGTATCTCCACCACTTTCCTGCTCGAGCCCACGTACAGCATCGCCTGCGGGAAGGAAGCAGAGGGGCTGATCCTCCCAGCACCCGTCCCAGTGCTGCCCCGCGAACGTCTCGCGCTTCTCTGTACAAATGTTCCTACAGCTTTAGTCACTGTGATGCTGGGTTGGATTCCACCAGCAGGGCTGGTAGCTCTCCAGGCAATGCAGTCAGACGTCGCTTGCTCTCTATCTTCCCCCACCAGCCCTAGGTATAAATAAATTTGCTCCATTGGTGCCAGCAATGTTTTCACCTTCGGGATGGAGCACCAGCATTGTCTGACAGCTCATCTGCCAGCAAGGCCAAAAAAGGAGAGGGAATCTGCAGGGGAAGCAGAACTCTGTGCTGGGATTTGACCCAGGCAGCAAACAGCCTCATTCTTCCCTCGTCTCCAGGAGAGATCCCTTTTCCCACTGCTCTGCACAGTTATCCAGCACTGGGTGCATCAGCCCAGCTGCGAGGACCCTCCCCACAAACCCACCCAGAGGCTACTTCCATGTCTAGGAGTTGGTATTAAACTGTCTGTCCCTGCCTCCTGCTTGCTTTTACAACTACAGCCCCAACCACTGGTTTCTTTTCTATGGACCTACCCTCTCATGGTCCAGGATCATGGACTGGATTGGGTCCTTCTTTGAGAAGAGCTGGAGCTCCATGATGTTATGCACTCCCCCTGGCAGCTCTACTACCTTGTGGATGGATCCCTTGTCTGGAAAACAAGACAGGAGAGCACTGATTAAGGCAAAGCAAAGGGACTAGAGCCAGGAGTGGGGAAACCAGGCAGAGAAGCAGCTCTGTGAGCTCAGCCTTTGTTGTAGCACACAATACCCACTCTGCAGAGCCAGCTATGACTGTGTCCCTGAAACCAGCCACCCAGGGGAGACTGGAAGCTTTCTCAGAATTATTTTCTTAGGAAATCATCCTTTAAACAATAGTGCTACCCAGAGCAGAGCTTTGTCACCCTCCCAGCCAAGAGCTATGAGGAACCGATTTCCCCTGAAGGCCTGGCCAAACCCCCCTTTGTTCAGCTGTAAGAAAAACCAACAGCTCTCAAACTGGACATTGTTCTGTTGTGCCTTATCCCCACTGCCTGGGGCTGAGACGTGGACTTTCACCTTTCTGGCTTTTTAAGCAAACCGACTCCCTCCTCCATTAAATGACTTCAGAAATTGGTAATTCAAGAAAACAAGCAATTTGGCAGAGATGTGGCAATTCTCATCCTGATGGAATGTGCATCAGGAATCTCACCAGTTACTCTCATGTAATTGTCTCAGTTTCCCTTTCCCAAGTAGCCCTTACTCAGTGCAGCCAGGGGACTTGAGGCAGGACCACCCAAGAGGGGTCAGGCAGGGAACAGGATCACCCCTCACCTCACTCCAGGTGTCTCCATGCCCACCACAGCACAGGTGGGAAGCCCTGCTAAGCCCTGCATGAAGCATGAAGCAAGCTGCCTTGCAGAATTTGGAAGGCATTAGCTGCATTTAGCGAAAGCTTTTAGCAAGATAAGAACAATAAGAGCATCCATGGGCTCCAACCCAGGCCACCAAGACTTGTCTGCATTTTTTTCATGCCAGTAAAGAAGCTCCAATACAATGCAAATGCAAATGCAAATGCAAATAAAAAAAAAAAAGGACGAGCACAGCTCTAGGGTGTGAACCTGGGCAGCAAGGCAGGAAAAAGAGAGAACTGGGCTACAGTTCCTGGTACCTGTTGCCAGATAAAGCACGGTGTATTGGTGTCCATCACTTGCAGAGACCTCATGCACCCCAATCTTCTGGTAACGGTGCTTGTTGTGAAATAAGGGGCTCCTGGTGGGAGCGAGGGGCTCCACTCGATTCTCTACCTCTGGGTGGCTGTCAGCTATCTTGAAGGTCTCACTTGGGGTGTGCTGTCCAAAGGGAACACACTGCACAGAGAGGGAACAAAAGGCACTGTGTCAGGGGAAGGCAGATCCCTGGGGGTGACACTTGAGGGCAGAAAAGCAATGACATGGCACAGCTGAGCCTACAGGAGAATGCCCAGGGCCTCCTGCCATGGCAAAGAGCCTGCAGGCTGCTCTGCAGGTACACAGGATCATAGAGCAGGTTGGAAAACACACAGCAAACACCTTATCTAAACACCTGGCAGCCCAACAGCTTTTTTCCTACTGCAAAAGTTTCAGTTCAGCAAATTCAGACCCTGCCATCCCCCACCCGCCCAGAAAAGCCTCTCCCTACACATTTGTTTGCTGCCAGGTCAGTTGAGCACCATGAACTGTAGGGTCAGGCCACAGACTGGTGCAGACAAAAATTCTGTGTTAGCAAACACAATGCGAGGCTTTGTCCTCCAACTTCAAATAAGAGCTCGGACCTGTTTGCCAAGTACATAAGAGCCTCACTCCCCTTTAATTTCCATGAAAGTGTTGGACCTTGACCAGCCTCCTCATATTTCCAGTAACAAAGCTCAGATCCTTCCCACAGTGGCCGCAGCCTGCCTGAGAACAGCACCCAGCTCTCAGCTGGCTGGTTGGGACCCCCACCTGCCCCAGCTCCTCTGACAGCAGCAGAGCAGGGACCTTAGGAGGTCCCTCTGCTTAATGTGGGTGTCTTTTATCATTTACTCACCTGCCCAGGCTTGATCTCTGGGTTGGGACCGTTATAGCCTTTGAGTTTGGATGTCCGAAACACGTTGTCAATGTCCCCAAAAGAATAGACACAAACAGCAGAGCTTCCCCTGTGGGAAACAAGACAAAGAGAGGGTCAGGGATACAGTGGCCTTTGCCTGGGGCATGGCTGGGGCACAGCTGCGTGTCGCACCTTTGCTGCCCATGTCCATTCTGGCTGTTTTCCACCCATGTTCCTGCCAGAGAGAACAAAGGGCTGAAGGAAAGGACAAGGCCCACGGGACAGGCACCCCCCATTTTGCAAAGACCCTTACCAGGTGTTTGTGAAGAGTCCATAGACTTTGGAGTCCCTCCAGTCACTTGCAGGGACAAAGAAGACATCCTGCAGCCAGTTGAAGTTGCCCTTGGTGGCTGGGTCAACACAAATCAAGCTGGCCTTCAGGAAGGTGGTCCACTTGGAAGCAGAGAGTGAACTGGTTCCACCTTTGTCTTCCTGGAGGGGAGAGAAAGCAGGGAGTCAGGGCTTGGTAGAGAACACCACAAAGTCCCCTCTGTATAGGATCTTAGCAGGATAACTGGGGGATGCTCCGGAGAGATATTTGCTGCTAGTCACTGCAATGCTTGTTTATCTCTAACATCCCAGCAAGACAGGACAGTGTTGTCTGTCCCTACAAGCAAGATGGGAGCCCAAGGACAGGAAGGCCAAAAGACATGGCTAGAGGGAGCCAGAGGGGCCAACTCGTGTGCTGACAATACCAGATGAGCTGGTATGGCCATTTGTCACCTCTGTGACACTGCTGCCTCCCCACCATACACTGTTCCCATGGTACCTTACACAGCTGGGCCACTCGGGAAATGTTTCTGGGTGCCTCAGGACTCTTATCTGGATTGTCTTCACGGAAGAAATAGTAAATCTTGTCCTGGTAAGGATCTTCATGCCTTAATGTGGTGGCTTTGACAAACTGAGGGTCTGGAAAGGGAAGCAAGCAGTCAGAAAACTTTGGCCTGAATAAGCACCCTTCAGAAACACAAGCCCCCCGGTGGATCTGGGCAAAGGACAGGTCCAAGCCTTTTCTCTGTACCTGACCAGTCACAGCACCCTAAAGATTATTCTTCATGCACCATGTTCCCATGTGTTCCCTTTCCTCTCTCTCCTCCATGCACTTGTTTCCTTGCGGGGCAAATCCCCAGAGCCCAGCAAAGCCTTGGCTTTGTACAGAAAAGCTCCCTCCGTGGAGCAAGCTGCCTCACTGTTTATGTTCAGTGTGGAAAACCCAATAATGTTTTTCCTATTAATACACTGCTGTCACAAAAGGCATCCCCAGCAGCAGTAAGGTCCCTTCGGGCATCGTTAGATGGTGGCCCCATGACAGGGAGTTCTGTGTCATCATGGGATCAACCCCACTGCTCTGGGTCTGCGTACAGCGTACACACATCCTATTTGGCCTTGGTGTCATTTGGACTTTTGTCTTTGACCAAAAAGGCTTAAGAGAAGACAGTGCAGTAAGGTTGCAGAAATTGAGAAGGGTTCTTTCCTCCATTAGCAGCCCAACAGCTTCCTGCTGCACGGTTGTGACCCGGCTGGGGATTTGGAAAGAGTCACTGCCCAGAATGGAAGTTGTTCTTCCTGTTTCCACTGCTACTCGGCAGCTGATGGGCACCTTTACACAACAAGCATCTGACATGGGACTTGCTGTCCATTTCTCTCCATTTCCCCATCCCCTCCTTCCTCACCCTGAGCAAGAGGAACTCATGCCAGTTGTCTTGGTGCAGAAGCAAGGAGGTGAAATTCCCCCCAGCCGGCAGCAAGAGAGCTGCAGAGAGCTGCTGAGTCCTTCCCTGCCACATCACGGGGGACAAATCCCTGATGAAGCTGCTTGCTGGGGCAAAGCAACAGGTCCCATGCTCCTGTACTCACTTTGCATCACTGTGTCACTTGTGTAGAGTTCTCCATCCCCTTTCACTCGTCGGAAGCGGGGGATCTTGCCATTCTGTTGGCTTTTCTTGATGGTAGAGTAGATGTTAGGATCTGTGGGAAAGGAAGGCTCATTTGTAATGAGGTGTTTCAAGAGGGGGCAAAAGGATTTGTGAGCATAAAAGCAAGAACCAAGAAGTATCTGGACATATAGTCAGGTGAAGGGGACTCACAGATGGTGGATACAGGTCAAAAAACCCAGACCTCCCTGCCTGAGATGCGCATGACTCCCAGGGAACACTCTCAAGCCTTTTTCTTACAGAGTAGCAGGGATAATTTCTGTTCTGACTCTGGAAGGTAACCTCATCTCCCCCTCTACCAGGTCCACAGCAGTGCAGATCCTGCATAATGACACCATTCCCAGCACTCTACCCTTCCCTGCACAGAGATTCAACCCTCTCTCTATGACAAGAACAACCAACCTCTTGCCATACTCTGCCCTAGAAGGACAAGCATCAACATGAGACAAAACCAAGATCACCAGCCAGAGCAGAAAAGCACAGCCAGAAGTGAACCCAGCCTTCCTGCATGGCACTGCAACCCAATACATGCGAGCAGCCAGACTTACAGTCAACGATGACGAGGGAATTTGTATCAGGAGTGAAAGGAGCAAGACCTCTGCCATCGTGAGGAGAGTCCTTCTCCTTCTCTGTCTGGGAAAGGAGAGAAATGGCCCCTGAGAAATGCAATCAGTTCAGGGCAAGGAGGTCAGGGGATGCAGGTGCCCACATCACTCCTGGGCAAGTGAGCACAGAGGCTCCCTTCACACCCCTCAATCTGTGATTTAAGCTGTTATGGGGGCATCAAGTACCCCTGAGCTCTGTTTTGGCTTTAGGCCCACTCCCAATCTATGCTGCATCCCCCACAGTGCCTGGCTGTCCACTGGAAAAGACACCAGGAAAAGCAGAGCAGAGGAATTCCAGCTTACCAAGTGCCAGCAGGTGGGATTGCAAGCGCCAGTCCCACACACTAACATCTCATTTCCATGCTTTGCTATTAAGGTGATGAAGTTTTTATTGTCCTCCTGCAAGAGAAAGAAGAGGATCATGAGCAGCTGTGAGTGGCAGACCACAGCCCTGTAGTTCCAAGTCTACAGCACTATCAGCACTCTGCTATGTGGCTTCCCAGCTTTTCCATAGGTGTTAAAATCAGAGGAGCAGTCCTCCAGCCCAAGTCCTCCAACCCACATATTCTGTTCCTCCAGAAGTAGGACCTACCGGGCTCCCAGGCTTCAAACACTGTGCTCCATTTTCCACAGGGAACTCTACCTGGTGTAAAAGAGAAAGAGAGAGGCTTTAATCACTGCCCTCTCAAAGACAGCTAAGAAGGGCCCAGTTTCATGTGCCACTTACTTAGTTGCTCTCTTAGCAAGAGAGCATGTCAGTTGGAAGGTCATAAACACAGCAGCTCAGCCCTCTTCCCCACCTGAAAGCCCTTGGGAGACACTAAGGTGGCAGGACTGGGTCTCTCAGCCCTTGGGGGTGATGTGCAGAAGTGGGGATGCAGGGCTGAAGCAGCGAGCACAGCCTGGGTTGTTCTCCAAAGGATTTTGGGAGAGGGTCTGCTGTTGCAAGGAGTAAGCATTCAGCAGTGGATGTCCAAGGACTGGGACACACGAACCCTGCTGTTCCTTGAGAACAAGGGATGTTTCTGGGAATAAACATAGGGACTGGCTTGTTTGAGAACAAGGGTGGGTCATGTGAAAGCTAACCACCCCAGGGTTTTCCTGTTGTTTTAACTTGGTGCTCACCTGATTCAGAGCTTGCTGTTTTTGAAAAAAGTCAGCTTGGTCAGTGATGATGGAAGGGAATGGGAACACAGCTCCTCCGCAGTAACCTGACTCTAAGTAGCCCTTTCCATGCTACAGAACACGTCCCCCACCTGAGCAATCCTAGCCCTGGAGCAATAGAGACCTCAACAAGATCGCAGCTTGGGAAGAACCCACCTGTAGTTAGTGTAAAACTCTTCCCTTTGCTGCAGGTACCGACCATTCAGAAGTTGTGGGTGGATGCAGCAGGGCATAGAATGGACTCTCAGTCCTGATTTTGTTGGTGGCAAAGTTACTGAGTAAGGTATCTAACACCTGGGCTGTGAGACAGACACTGAATGCTTCCTAATGTGGCTGTGGACTCAAACTGGTGAGCAGAGCATCCTTACCGGGTAGGTCTCAGAGGTTGCAAAGTTATAGTAGTAAAGTATTCCCTCTCCCCCGACGTAGATGCTTGAGCTGTTTGTTTCATGATAGAACACCGGGTACTTCTCATTCCTGGGAAATGTATACTCCCTCTCACCTAGGAACAGCAAAGACATTCATTAAGGAAAGCACAGCCCACTGCAGAGCAGCTGCAGCCAGGCTGATCGACTCCCCTCTGCATCCTTGGCATGAGCGATGAGAAACTGAAGGACACAGGGTTGTATGGGATGGTGCCAGGCAGGGAGGAAAGGCAGCTCCCAGGCTCAGAGCTGTGCTTTTTCCTGGCCCCAAGGACAGGAGGTGGGACAGATGGGGTTCAGAGCCACCACCAGAAGCCAGCAGCCTGGGAAAGGCAGCCCCCAGGCCAAAGCCTAGATGTCAGAGGGAGAAGCACATAAAGCTGCAATGCTCAGGGCTGCATGTCCCCAGGGTAACCAAAAAGCGAGCTGCAAGACCTGGGCCCTGGTGTCACAACAGGTTACAGCAAATGGGAAGCTTCCTGAGCCCAGCTGAGAGGAAGGACTGCTTGTCCTTCCTTTCTTTCCTTCCTCTTTCACCTTCACGCCTTTCCAGTTCACCCCCTTCTTCCCTCTGCGCTGCCAGCTCAGCTGTGGGAGGCTGCAGCAGCGCAGGGCAGAGAGCAGAGCTGTGTGCACACCCTCCCCAGTGCTCTCTGCTCCCTCTCAGCAACCCAGCTCCATCCCAGGATGCTGCAGCCACACCTGGCAGCGTGGAGCAGCTGTGCCAGAGTCCAAAACTGCTAGAATCCACCCCTTGTACTCTGCAGTAGTCATGCAAAAGGAAGGTGAACTCAGGGAAGGACATCAGACGAAGACTGACCTCCGCACATTGTGATGGGATACTCCCTTTCCAGCTCTCTCTCTCCTCTTTTCCAAAGAGGAGGGCCTCTCCTACCAAGAGCTGCTGCTCCTGGCATGCAAAGACTGTGTCTGCCTTAGGAGCTGGCAGCCTGCGCAGACAGGCAATAAATCAGTGGCACGTGTCCCTCTCTATTTATAAGGCCACTTGGCAGGACAGGCAGAGGACAATCTTCAGGCAGCCCAGTGCTTTCTCTGCCCAGAGAACACAGTGCAGGGGCTCCTGCCAAGATTTTGCAGAGGCAAATATTTGAGGCTTTTCACTCTGATCCCATGCGCCGCTCACACACCTCCATGGGGTGAGGAACGGGATCAGCTCCCAGCTGTAGAACAGGCTGGAAGGCAGCCCTGCAGAGATCAGCAGCAGGCACACAGCAAAGAAGCCTACACCGCCCTCCAGCCCACCTCTCTGACACACACGGGGGTGGCAGAGGGGCTTCAGCACTCGGGACCCCACAAGCATTAAGGCTTCTACATCCAGCTCCATGCATCCCCAGCAGGCTGGAGGCTGCTCTGGTTGTACTTCAGCATACTTTGCACTTCTCTACTGCTGCTAAGCCACAAGATCGCTTGCTGTTCCCCAGTCTTCTCCCCCGCTTTGCCCTCTGCACACATACGCCTCCATCCACAATCAAGATACTTTTGGTTTTGCTTTGAGGGCCTTTTTTTTTTTTTCTTCTTTTTCCCCACAACAGTTTCTCTTTCACAAGCTCTGGTCAGCCCCAAGCACTGTCCTAACCTGCTTCCGAGCAAGGACTTGCTTCTCTTCAACCAGCCGGAAACAAAAGAGCTCAAAACAATAATTTGGTCGGCGCCAACACATTATTTATCCTCCTGCTTCCCAGGGGCTGCAGTGAATCACCGAGCTGGGAATAAACAGCTCTCTGAGCCACGGTCCAGATGCTTGAGCACTGGTTTGGGCTGGAAAAGGGAGCTTTGGAAGGGAGTTTCCATGAGCAGGTGCTGGGGTGCATTCAGCCTCAGCTCTGGCTCACACTGTTGGGGTTTGATCTCCTTTGCAACCAGTAGGTTCATGGTGAGGGATGGGGGGGGAGCAGCCCTGCTGTCCCATACATGGTTTGGGGTATAAATGGCTCTGAGAGCAAGGATGATGAGACTGAGGGCATCCAAAGGCTAAGGGCAAAGTGTGGTGCCCACAGCACGTCCCCAAAGAAGGGGATGATGCAAAATGAACCCAGAGCTTGAAAAACCACCCGGCAAGTTTCCAGAGCTCTGCTAAATCTGTTAAATCTCTCTGGCTGGCATTTAATGTAAAGCCAACCATCAGCACACAAATCAATGGCAGGATTGTCAATTGAAATGCTAACCCGAGGCCGGAGGAATGAATAGGAGAAAGAGCAGCTTTGTGCTTTGCCGGCAAGAGGAGGAATGCCAAGGCAGATTGAAGAATAATAGTAATAAAAAATGAGGGAGCAGGAGTGCATCTCATAGGGATGCATGAAGGGTGAGGTAATGGAGGAGGAGGAGGGAAAGGACCAGGGAGATACTCCAGATGAGACCCATCCTAAATAAATTCTGCTTCAAGCTGACCAGGGTGAAGCAGGCTGAGCTCCCTCTGCACAGTGTGGGCATGCTGTGCTTTGAGGAAGAACCAAAGGACCTATGGATGCAAGAGCCAAGAGCTCAAGCTGTGGTTGTGGGCATGGGAAGAAGCAAGCCTGCAGCCCTCATCTCCAAGCAGATGCTTGCAGCATTCCAGCTAGGAAAGCAGCGTGGGTGCGTGGGCTCATTATAAGCAATTGCATCACGGCTGCTTTATTCCCAGCTCGGGGGCTGACTCAGCTATGCTGCACCCCACCACACTGCTGTGTGATGCAGAAAGGCCATCAGACTCACCAGTACCCAGAACACAAATCCTGGGGTGCTGGCTTGCACGGCTCTGAGCATGGGTAGCATGCAAGGCTTTATGGGTCTAGGACTCATCGGTGCTCAGAGGGCTGTGTTAGAATCACAGAACATCCTGAGCTGGAAAGGACCACGCAGGACCACCTAAAAATCAGACCACATCCAAGAGCATTGACCAGACACTTCTTGAGCTCTGGAGTTGTCCTTAAATGGAAGGGACTGTTCAAATCTGCTCTGATGACGGCATTTTCGAATAAAGAACCGAAACAAAGCTTGAACCAAATGGAAAGAGAAAGCAGTAGGGATCTTCTGCCCTTTGGGAACGGCACTGACGCAGCCAGGTGGGAAAGCACCATGCCTGTAGGTCTGACAATGCTCATTCCAGCTGGAATCACACACACTTACTGGATCCTACTCCAGTTCCTTCCTTTTCCAACCATACCTCACTTCCCCTGCCTGTCAGGTGTCCTCTGTTCCTTCTGCAGCCGACTGAACACACTGTGAGCTCACGACACGTCACCGTCTCTATCGGACAGACCGGGTTTGGTTCTGACACAGAAGGAAAAGCCATGCATGACTCACAGCTGGCAGCACGGGGAGCCCCAGCTCTTATACCTGTTTCACAGCATGACTGTGAGTCAGAGCTGAGCAACCCCGGGGAACAGCTCAGGCACTGCTCACACCTTGCTTTGGGAAGTATCGCAGCCAGCTCCCCTCACTGACATCAGTCCCAAAGCTGCACACAGGATGCATGACGAGCTGCACAGGTGCACTGATAGCTTTCCTTTAAAGGCAAGGAATGTGATTCCGTCCAAATTCCATACCTCCTCTGTTCCAGAGACCAAACCCAGCCTGGATCCCCACTCTGCCTCCCTGGTGCTGCTGCAAGAAGCCAAGCTGTATTTTTAGGGGCTCTAAAAATTCCCAAGTTGAGATGTCTGGAAGGAGTTCGTATGCCTACGGACAGCAGTGGTAGCCACTAAGTGATAAGGTTTTCCTTCCCCTGTGATTTTGCACATGATGTGACACAAAGACACCAGCTTCTGTTGTCACAAACAGAGGGGCTGGATAGGCAGCTCTCCCTTTAGGATCAGCCTGACAGCTTTCTGGGACTTTTTTTTTTTTTTTTTTACCAAAACCCCTGAGTTTATAGAACTGACTTTTCTCAAAATGACCCAGGATCCACACATGAGGTTTTGTTCTGACCTGCCATGGTGTAATTAGAGAACTACGAGGCTCGAGGTTTCCAGTTTTGCAGAAAATGATATGCTTTCATTTGGGGGGGGGGGGCGGTTCTGAGAAACAATGTAATGTGGGGAAGCACCTCCTTCACACCTGCCATCTCCTGCTCCCCAAAAGCTGGTGCTGCTGAGGGATGTAGCTGCACTCTTTGAGCCTGCTGAGCTACGTGCAGCCACTTTTCAGCTCTGGGCAAAGCTGAAGGGTCCTTGGGAATGCTGCTCCGTGCACAGTTCAGCCCTGCAGCACTTCAACTCAACCTGTGCTCCAACATCAGTCATCTCCCAAAGAAAGCAAAACAGAAAGGCGTAGACCCTCAGAGCTCACTTCCCTCCAAGGCACAGCAAAAGGGATCAGTGCTGCTGCCTCCCCCTCCCCAGATACATTTTCAGGATGCCTACATTCACAGCCCCCAAAATATTCCACAGCTACAGGCAAGCAGCAGCAGAAACCAGGCAGCTGATGGGCTAAAAATGCCTTCTGCTGAAGCAGGACCAGACATAGCCACATGTGTTTCCTGTTCTTTAAATCCCTCCATGCTCTCTCAGGGATCACGCAGTGCAGTTGCAGCCCCACTCCCACTTCTCCTGCCCCTCCTCCTCCCAGCACAATGACAAAACCATTTATAGTATTGACAGCTGGAGCCTAGGAGTGCTGTGGAAAGGGCAGGGGCCAGAAAAACAGGTCAGACCAATTGCATTGAGGGCGCTGGTCATCTCCTGCATACCTCATGCCTTTCTGCAATGGAGAAAGGCACTGGCCAGGTATGGGCCAACAGGGCTACACCCACAACACATTGTCGTAGCCAGCTCAAAAACAGGCACGTGCCTGGTCTGCCTGGAAAGGAGAGCGTAATAAAAATGGTTTCCCAGTGGAAGCAAAGTGCTTTCTCATCATCATGAGGGTGTAAAAGCCTTGACAGCATCTTTCCATGCCTTTCATCCTGTAGGAAACAGGTTGTGGTTTGGTTCCAGAAAGCAGCAAGGGTTCAGACCGTGCTGCTCTGCTTCTTAGTGTTCCATCTGTGGTCATCACACTTTGCAAAGCAAAGCCCTGAGCCCAGCAGCAGGGGCACCGTGCAACGTGTTGGAAAGTAACAAGGGGACGTGCAAAGGGGTCTGGGTGTGATTGCAGGAAGCTGCTGCACCCACAAGAGAGGTGCGAAAACGTGGAGGGAGATGTGCAGCTGGGAAGCCCACAGTTACTCAAATCTACCCGTCGTGTGTTTCACTCCTCTTTCTTATTTTAAGTGTGAGTTAGTGGTGGATTTCATCTCTTTGGTATTTCTCATCCTGCCTCTCCCCCAAGGCAGTTTGGAGATGAGCAGCACTCAGCTCTGCTCACAGCCTTCCCCAACCACTTCCGACAGACCCCTCAAACAGCAGCAAGCCCCGTTCTTATACCTTCACACCTCCCTCCCCTCTGCAGGAGGAAACCGACTTGTTACAGGAGCAGACAGCAACAGGACAAGGGGAGATGGCTTTAAACTAAAAGAGGGCAGATGCAAAGAAGAAATTCTTTCTTCAGAAGGCAGTGAGGCACTGGCACTGCTGCCCAGAGCTGTGGGTGCCCCATCCCTGGCAGTGCCCGAAGCCACGGATGGGCTCTGGGCAGCCTGAGCTGTGGGGGCAACCAGCCCATGGGAGGGGAGTTGGAACCAAATGATCTTGAAGGTGCCATCCAACCTAAGCTATTATGTGACGACGTGATTCTATGAGTATTCCCAGCTGCCACCACACCCCGCTGCTCACCTTTTCTTTGGCAGCCTCCCCAGGACCCTGCAATCATGGGATGCTCGGGTGCCTGCCCTCGAGGTACTGATGCCATCAAGAGTGAAATGCATCACTCGGAGGAGAGAGAACATAGAGGAAACAAAGTGCTTTGTTCCTGCAGAAGCTCTCAGCCCATGTAACTGCCCCGAAGGGCTGTGCTAACCAGGGGAAAGGCTCGAGCACAGTGTAACCAACCCAGTGTGATGGGCTGATGCACTAAAGACATCAAATTCCCACTCTTTCTGGTAAGCGCCTCGGCAGCACTGTTCAGCACGGAGGTGAGCAAGGGCAGCAAGAGAAAATGCTTTTCATTTGGTAACGCAGCTGCCTGGCAAGGACACACCTGCTCCAAAGCCTTTCTGTACACCACACAGCCGCCTTTCCATCCCTGGGGGTTGCCAAACCGGAGCAGGCAGCGGGCCAACCGCCCACACCGCAAGCAACAAAAGGAAAGAGACCCCTAACCTGCAGCCAAAAGGAATGAGCCTTGCATTCAAAGCTCCCAGCCTCCGTCAGGATCCTGTCAGCAACACGCAGCCCTCGGAAACCTTGAGCCAAGCAAGGCAGGTTTGTCTTAATTAAGCACAAAATGAGCGTATGACAGGCACTGCAGAGCTTTATGCTGAGGCAGCGGGAAGGAGGCGTGCCATTGAATTATCACTATGCCCCAGCCCCTTCTGCAAGTCCCCCCTCCCCAAATTCTGCAGCCTGTACCTCCGAGCCAATCTGATATCCCCAGTTCCCCAGGAGGTAGCTACAAGAGGCAAGGACTGACATCAAGCAAGGATGCTTTCCTCCCCACAGCCCTGAATTGGCTGCACCCCACGGATTGCGGGTGCTAAATTTAGAGCCAGGTTTTGTTACCTCCCCAAAGCTGTTCTCTATAATAACAGTCCCAAACTGTGCCGTGTTCCTGCTGGAAGCTGGGGAACTTTGCTCTGTGATTATGGAATTTCATTATATGGTCACCGGAATAACCAGAACAAAAGGATGCTTTTAGCAGGAGAGCTCTATGTGGAGAGCCCGGCTGCCCCTCCCTGTAGGGAAATCAGCTTCCAGAGGTTGGTTATCACAAAAAGCCTTCCAGGATAAAGATCATCACAAGCACCTTTGTGTGCACGCACCAGCAAACAGCCACTTACGTTAATTGGCAGCCATCTCCCTGCTGATGGTAACAGCACTGCAGTTCGCAGCAATGGAGAATCCCCTTTGGGCTGCAGAGCTTTGTTCTGCCACCCCAAGCTCCTGCCCTAGGTGAGGAGATGGCACATGTATGGCTCTGGAGCAAGGATGAAGCCTCAGCTCCTTGCACAAAGCAGATGAGAAAGAGCACACAGCAAAGGGACCCAGCCCTGCCTTGGTGCCCCCCAGACCTGCTGCTGTAGATTCCCATCCCTGCAATGAACGTCAGCTGGTTCTCAGCCATGCAGACTGACAGAGCAGCCCCATTCTGCTCACCTCCATCATCAAAGCATCCCATATCCACTTTTCTCATTTCCATCCACAGCCCATAGCCAAGGTTACTTCTGTTTGGAACTATTTATGCATTCAACCAGGAAACTCCCCCAGCTCCCTAAGCACCTGCTTCACTCACCCTCCCAGTACACACGCTGTCAACAAGATAAGTAAAAATTATACACAGACTAAGTGGAGTCAGAGCTACAGGAAGCTGCAAGATGATAGGGCTCAGATTTGGGACCAGGTATCTGTAGCAGTAGAGATCCAGAGCTCTGCTAACAGTGATATTAAATACGATAAGAGCTCTGTGAAGCCTCCTGCTGCAGATTTAAGCTGATCTGAAACTCAGCAATGGCAGGGGATGCTCAGCAGTACACCAGCACTTCTGTCCCATCACACACCGGACACAGACACAGCCTACTACACTGGGTGGAGCTGAGAGCAAAAAGCAAAATGTGAGGCACTGAACAGGATAAAGTCCTATTTCTAGGGCAACCAAGAATAGCTGCATACCATAGGATGCAGCTCCAGAGGAGAGAGCTGGCCACACAATGAGCTGTTTCCTCCTTCCGAGGCCTTTTTCTGGATACAAGCTGCTCTAAAAAGCATCACGTATGCAGGTTTAGATTGAATTCATCCTGCCATAAGAAACTGTGCAGGACTACATCACCGACAAAAAGTCCTCTCAGCCCAATTTTCCTTAATTCTAGCCCTGAATCTGCCTGAGAACTGACACAAAGCTGTCACCACTCTGTCCCTGCTCCTTTCCCAGCTTCGAGCACCGCACTGAAGCAGCCACAACTTCTATTAGTTCAACCCATGCCTGTTATTTGTGTGTCACGCTCTTGTAACAGGAGGTGGCTGTGATTCACTTGCTCGGTTTGTTTCTTCTTTTTCAATCTGTGCAAAGCAAGAAATATTTTCAACCAACATCTTACGATACCAGCAGCACCTACCCTGCGAAAGTGGAAGGAAACAGAAGGAAACAGCACTGCTGGGAAAGCAAGCAGCTTTCCCATGGAAATGCTGATGCTCTGAGGGCTGCATGCAGAACTGCCCTACGAGATGCTTCATTCACACCCTTGGGACTGTGGCATCCACGAAATCAGTGCCACTGTCACTTGTGGAGAGACACCAGCACTTCTCACTGTGCTTCCCCAGCACCACACCATTTCTCAGGGCCACGAAGAGGCTGCTGAACTCATCAAAGCCCACGGGTTCCCAAAGGGAATTTTTCTGGCATCACCACTTCTGCTCTTCCACCCCCGCCCCCCAGAGCCAGTTTACGCATTTAGGGCATCCAAGGGTCAAGTGTATAATCTTTCTCTTTCCCTGCAAAATGCACTCATCTCCTGTGAGATGCACGCTGACTCACAAGTGGTCCCTCCAGCTCTCATCCCCTGTTAGCCCCACCCGTCAATCACAGGGGAATAATTAAACTGTCAGGCTCTGTCCTAACCCAAGGTGAGCCAGAAAAGGGCCTTGAGTTCATTTCGGATCCAAACACACATGGATAAACTGGGACAAGAGAGTCTTATGAGTGACAGCGATTAAAAACTACCCCTGCAACATAAAAGCCATGGTGATAAGAGCTATCCAAGCCTGCCCTCAGGCTCCACGCTGTCTCCCAATGCTCAGTGACTTTCCGGTCATGAGACAGACAACGTGGGATGCCACCCTCCTGCTCCACACAGGGACTGTCACCCCAACAGCTCTGCCCAGCCCCAGGTCACAGCAGTCTGTCTCTCTGCAGAGGGATCATGCCAGCAATGTGGGCGCCGTGCTGACAAACAAAGCTCAGTGTGGGAAAGGCAGGCACCTTTACAAGGCAGAGCCCAGCTGGCCAGTGTTTGGGTAGGAAAAGAAAAAGAACAAATCAAAGGAGAGATAAAGGAGAACACAATGTACAAGGTTGATATGCTTGTCTCCACACCAGCCCAGGCTTCCCCCTACAAGCTACAACAAATTGGGAATTCATCCTTTGCCATAGTCCCCATCCTTTGCCACAGTCCTTCTTAGGACAGCAGGGATTGTAATAACCAAGAGAGAACCCAGCTCATCTGATGCAGGAAGGAGAAGGTGCAAGGTCCTCATCACTGAAAAGGATCTTCAGCACTCTGGACGTGACCAGAGGTCAAGAGCTGAGCTCAGCCCTTTGCTCTGCCCTTTCTCTAAGGGGAAGAAAGCCTGCAGAGTCAAATGTGCTTCCAAATAACTGCTTACCCAGCATCACACAAGAGGCAGCCAGCTGTGCGAGGGGAGTTCCTGGGATCCCTCTGGTGCTACATGCTGCGGTTTGGGAACAACGTGCCCATCCTCAGCCCGTCCTGCACTGCATTATGGAATCCGGGATGCACAATAAAAGCAGGGCAGTTGCCCTGTTTGAGGCCTCAGGACTGGGTTTATACACATTGTGCTCAGAGAGAGGAAAAAAGCAGACCTGCAGAACACTTTGTTCCAGCCACAGCCCAGTGCTGCAAGTCCAAGCCCCTAGGACTGCAAAATCACTTAAAGCCAGGCAGCTCCCGACACCGAGGCTGTTTCTTTGTCTCCACATCAGAGCTCTGGATTGTGCCACTGAAGCCAGCAGCCTTTTTTCTGCTGATAGCGCACAATGTCACCTCACCTATCTCTCACTAAAGCAATCGGACAACCGAGAGCCATAGGGGGAAACAGCAAAGCAGTTTTGCCACCCGCAGCGTGGTCAGGGCTCACTCCACATTGGGTGGGGGTGTCGACAAGGGCAGCAATGCAGGGGCTGAGATGAAAGGGTGGCAGTGAGAGAAGCTGCTGCCACTATCTCCCTCCTCTCCTCCAGGGCTGCAGCCTGAGGAGGGATGCTGCACACTTACCCTTCCCTCCTGGAGGGAATTTCTCCATTCTCCTGCAGTGCTGTAAGATCTCTAGGTGTCTTTGAAGCTGTCACACCAAGTGCTAGCAATGGGCTGCAGCGTGGAAGAAATTTAATGAGGTGAAGAGCCAGCAGCTCCTGCACAGCCCATGGCTGAGGCTGTATGCTGCACCATGAGCCTGACCATTGCTCCATTCCTCTCCATCCAGAGCTGGAAACAAAACCCTGCAAGCACATCATCCCCACCACCACAAGGCACTGCTCAGTGTGCTGACCCGCAGGTTACTCACACTGCAGAAGCTGTGTTTGCCTTTTGCTGTTTTGAAATCATAGAAAAGCCTGGGTTGAAAAGGATCACAATGATCATCTAGTTTCAACCCCCCTGCTATGTGCAGGGTCACCAACTACCAGATCAGGCTGCCCAGAGCCACATCCAGCCACTGGAACACCAGGAAAGTTGAAGAGGGCTGAGTGCTGGCTGTTACACCCCCCCATTCACCCTTTTGCTCAGATCTCAGCCTTAGCCCAAGCAGAATCACTTCTCAAAGGGCAGGGGTCACGCTGGGCAATGCAGCCTGTGCAGTAGGACATAGGACAGCCTCGTGATGAGCCTGCCTGCATGACTCCCTCGCTGCAATTATGGCTTTTTCTCAAAAAAAAAAAAATCAAATCAGGAAAGAGATAAGCACAAGCTGATCCCCCTCTCAGCGATGCATCCTAGCACTAATTGGCTTTGGTGCTTCTCAGTGACAGATCCTCGCTGTTTAATGTTAAGAAAAGCCACCATCTGACACAGATGCACTGAAAGGCCAAATGACTGTACTGCATGTGTGCACTGAGCACATAGGAACGGGTGGAAATGCAACAACTCAAGCCTGCTCCTCCTGCTCAGTGCAGGTCTATTCCAGGACATGCGCTGCCATCGCACCACGCACCAGCAGCACAACTTTCTCCCTTCCTTTAAATAGGAAAGGGGAAGTTTCTACCCTGAAAAGCATGACCCCATCCCACACCTTCCTTCCCACTGTTGCACCAATATCTGAGCTGTTTCATTTGCCAGGGGATAAAGTTAGAAACGCATCGTTAATTTTATAATAGCAACTCTCAGCCATTCTCCCTGGCAGCCCTTGGCTTGGCAGCATGCTACGCCGGTCACACAGCCATCACCCTTCCCTCTGCTGCTGTCCTTCATCTCCAAGCAGCGACGGGCCCAAAGAACAACAGATGGTGTGGAAATAAAGCAGGGAAATTCACGTCCTCTGAAGTTGTCGGCACAGAGGAGCTGTTGTACTGCAGAGCAGCGCAGGATCTGCAGCTCGGTGGAGCCCCGGGGTTACACAAACACTTTAACCACTGGGGTTTTTTTTGTTAAAGCAGCCCTGGAGGGGATGCCTCAAAAAGCTTGGGAAGGCACATGATAGAACCAGTAAGCGTTACTCCACTCTTTCCAACCCACGAATGTCAGGCTGCGCTCTCCACGCCAGCCTCCTCCTCCAGAACAGCCCTTTGTTCAGTTTCTGCTCAGATTCTATCTGCTAAACCCTGTGCCATTGCTGCAGCATCTATTTCCCTCAGAGAACAGTTACGCCGTATAAATATTGAGGCGGAGAACCCATGTGCAGCTAAGTACATCGGGTTCATTAGCAAATTAACTGCTTTATGCAAACGCACTTCTGCATTTCTCCCCGTGAGTTCCAGCACACTGTGCCTGTTTCAGGAGGCAGCTTTATGGGTTAATACAGCCAGATCGGTGGAAACGCTTTCAGAATGCAAAAAAAAAAAAAAAGAGAAAGAATTTGGAAGGAAGAAGGCTCTAAAAATTCAATAGGAGCTGTCAAGGTCACCAGAAGCTTCTTGGGAGATCACAGAGCTTGGGCTCGATTTAATGAGAGCCACAAAGTCTCCCTGAAGAGAGGGAAGAAATAAAAGAGGGGTAAGGCAGGGAGCAGCCCGTACTCACCTCGGGGACTGACGACGATCCTTGGGTTCACCTTGGAGCGCCCTGCTGCCTGCACACACAGCTGGCAGGCACCCAGGGCCACCAGGAGGGCGAGCAGGGACCTGCTGCCCATTGCCAGTGCTGCAGAGAGCCCAGATCCTCAGCCTGTGCGGCTGGCAGCCGCATTGCTTGCCTTATACACAGAGCCAATGAGAAGTGAAGGCGGGGTCTTCTTCCTCGACTGACACACCCACTAATTCAGAGCTCCGATTTCTTTTTTTTTTTTTCCCCCCCTTCTTTTTCCTCCATTCCAACTTCTCCAAATGAAAGGTAGGCATCTGATAGCTCCGTTCATCTTCATACAAAAAGCCGCAGCTGGCCCAAGACTCACAGTGAACCTATTGAAGGAGGAAGGCTTTGCCTGATATAAATGAAAATGAACCTGCTTGTACAAAAACACGAGCAGACCAAGGAGGGCAAAGACTTCTCAGCAGCACGTCTTGCTCTCAGGCTGCACGGAGCCCAGGAAGCTGCACTCTGCCAACCACAGCGAGAGCAGCGCACTGCAGAGCTCTGCCATTGGGAAGATGCAGCAAGGCTGCAGCAAACAGCCACTTTTTATCATACACAAACCTTGTCACTGCAAGTCTGGTGCCCTTCCTGACACAGATTCCTGACAGCTCAAGATTGTTTAGTCTTACTCACCAGACCAGTCCGACTATCATTTTTAATCACATGGGTAAGGATGCAGAGCTAGCTTATAACATCCACTCAGAACTATGGTGCACCCATTTCCCTTCCCTGAGACACACACACACACACACACACACATCCCACGGAAGGCAGGGATGCTAAGCAAAACCCACCTGCAGGGCTGTGGCACGATGCTCACAAAGTCACTTTGCTTCAACACAGCCCTGCTCTCCATCAGGGGAAGCCAGGAAGGGTTGGAGCCTTTGTGAAGTGCTGAGAGGTTTGTTAATGAGAAGAGCAGGGAATCACACGCAAGGAAAAGCGAGGTCGGACGTGAGCAGAATAGGAGAGCCCCATCGGGAGCTCACAAGGACGAGAGAGGCAGCTGCACTCTTCAAAGTTAGCATTGAAGCCCCGAGGAGATGAACAGCAGCACTGCGAGGGGGCATTCTGAAGGAAGCAAAAAAAAAAATAAATAATTAATGAGTGGACTGCTTGTGAATGTAAAGGAGCTGCAGGAATTCCCCACCAACCCCAGGCACGGGGTTTCATCTCTCTCTTTTACCAAATACGTGCTTGGGTAATGACTGGGTGACATACAGATCATCCCTGCTTTCTCTGTTTCGGACATGGGGATTCCTGCTCTTTCTGCATCACTGCTCACCTCAATGCAGCCACTGCTTCCCCACAGAGGTGATAATTTCTCTACCTTCCCCAGTGACCTCAGTAACCCTGTAATCATTTGCCTTCGGGCAGCATAGGTCAGAGAAGAACGTGTAGTCCATTAAAGCCCTTTCACACAGCCAGGAGTGAAAAAGAAACATCAGGGCATCATTCATCAGCCAACAACCAAAGCCAAGCTATCCATGTTAACTCCTTAATAAGCAGAGATGCAGCATCGTGCACCCGCCCCAAATTTAGGCCACCCTATTAAAGTTGCATACGTTATTATCTGCTTTGTCTTTTACAATCCCACACACTTGGTGGGCTAGGAAACTGGTGTTGAGTTCCCACTCTTAACAAAGTGGTTCTGATCAGAGATCAACCAGGAGAGCTTCTGCCTTATTAAAACTGTAATTCCTTTTGTTTTTCTCATCTTCCCTGCTCCTAACACAGCTTACTCTGCGCTGTTAGCTTATCTTTTTTTCCATCTACAGCTAAAGACAATGCTTTTGTATGTAACATTCAGCTTTAAACTCCCTCAGGAGCCTGGAAGCATTCAGTTCAGGGTCCCACTCCATTTCCCAGCCTGCTGGCTAGGCTGCCCTGTGAACATGATCATGCTGTGAGTCCTGGATTCAGACTGATGCTACAGCACCCATGCTATGCTGGAGACTCAGCAGACTGCTTGCAGAGCATTACTTTCCCAAGCACCCCTGTACTGTACCTCTTCCACCAGAGTTTCCTGTCTGGAGATGGGAAAAGGCTGGTAAATCCCAAATAAAAGGGCCCTGGGGGTAGACTCCACCAGTTCCAAATGCATAGCTGACAGTGCCAGCAGTCAGCACTGCCATGCACCTGGGCTCCAGGAGATCACACACCATTAAATAAAGAGCTGCTGAGAGGCCTCTGCAGGTCAGCTCACCAAAGGAGCCCACAGCAAATGAGAAAAGTGGTGGAACACAAGCATGCTGCGTGCTTAAGGTTCAACAAGGAGCAGCCAAGCTTAAAGATGTACAAGAAGGATTGCAAAGCTGACTTGAAGGTTGTTCCAGCCCTGCATCAGTTTGCAAGGAGTGCTGAGCATGGAGCTGTGCCCTGAATACAGCCACAACTGCTCTGTGTTAAACATGCATACACACATCCCAAAGCAGACAAGCATCTCTGCACATTTGTTTATGTGGGACCTTCTCTAAACCAGCTCAGCCACACGCTGCCTCCAGAATGCATAAACAAGAGATCAGATTCCAGGTACACACTCTTTCCCCTCAGCTCTCTCCTATTCTGCCAGATCACAGCACTCAGATCCTAAATAGATCAGAAGGGAGCTTCCCTGAAGAACCCTGTGAAAACCAGAAAGCAGATTTTCCTCAGCAGGATCAATTTTATTCAATACCTGCAATAGGATGCCTGGGCCACAAGCATCCAAGCAATCTGTTATGAAACCAACCAGTTTTTGTTGGCATCTCATCAGGCCCATTAGAGG
Organism: Phasianus colchicus; assembly: GCF_987193195.1. Classification (NCBI taxonomy): domain Eukaryota; kingdom Metazoa; phylum Chordata; class Aves; order Galliformes; family Phasianidae; genus Phasianus; species Phasianus colchicus. The sequence goes on along the minus strand of NC_143447.1, from coordinate 2,816,186 downwards.
AGAGGAGGTATGCTGGAACACAATGCACAAGAACTCAGTAATAGTCTTCAGCATGACCCTAAACAGACTGTAGGTGGAGTGGGTTAGGATGCAGACATATCTTCCACAGAAAATCTCGCAATCATGAGAAACCAGTGTAAGTATTACTTGAACACTCTTATCCTTGTGAAAGATATGTAAGATCTCTCTGCTGCTTACAGTCACCTCTTCTAGAAACCTAACAGCTGCATCTCTATCTCTGGCAGTTATCAACCATGGCACCTTCAGAAAAGTACAAAGAAGGACCTTTTTGAACATGGCACAAAGGGCTGAAGATGCTCACCAGGACTGTCAGTGCACAGTGACAGTCCACAATGCATTTCCACAACCCCTCCCTGGAGGAGAGCCTGTGTGTTTTGGCACAGAGACCCTGCTGCAAAACAGACTGATGGCCCATGACACTGGGACACAATGTAAATGATCACTGTGGAACCTTGGAAGGCCAGAGCTGCTCTTTCTTACCTTCTGCATTTTTCCTTTAGGAGCAGGTACTCATAAGCATGGAATTCGAGATGACAGAAACAGGAAGCAGTGCTGATCTACATATCTTTCAGTTCTCAGACCAACTGAGGTTGAAAGGAAGCAAGTAATTGCTTAACAGTAAGCTGTCACCTTCCAATTTCAATACATTCTCCACCTCCACCCTCACATTCATTACACTGTGGTAGTCACCAATGGGGGCAACCTTCTAAAGCTGCAGCCCTGACAAGGCTGCCATCACTTCACCCTCTCAGGCACACTGCTTTCACACAAGCCCACCTCCATCAGCTCTTTAAGCTGGCCCAGATCAGGGGGCTGATCAATTGGTAAACCCCCTGCTCTCAGTTAAAGAGAAGATCTCACATGCCAAATGCCTCAGAAGCTTGAAATCAGCCAGAGAAGCAATCGTGTTCCCCAGGACATCTTTAATATACCTACTCCCTTTACTTGGCAAAGGAAGCTTGCAGCACAGCAGTGTCCCTTTGCTGGGATGTGCCTTCCCTTTTGCAGCACAGGTTTCCTTGCTGAGGAAATCCCAGTGGCTCACCTAGGCAGAACAGCCCATGCCAAATGCTTCGTGATGCTGTTTGCTGATCCCAGCAGCTTGCAGAGGTCCTGCCTCAGCTAAACCCATAGCAGAGCTCGGTCTGAAAGGCACACGCTTGTCAGGCAGCTCTGTTACAACTGAATGCTAGCCACATCAACAAGCATTGCTGTTGATAAGCAGCACAGTAAGTAGTCGCTGACGGGGCAGAAAAGGAAGCAGGATGAGATACACATCTCATGCACAGATTACCAAGATTGTGCATACCCCTCAGACATGGATTTCAGCAATTAATAAAACCCTCAAGAATGATTCAGTTGGAAGGCATCTTCAAAGACGAAATCTAACAGCCTAACTTTTGCGCTAACCAAAAGTTAAAACGTATTATTGAGGGTATCACCCAAATGCCTCTTGAACACTGACAGGCACAGGGCATCAACCACCTCCCTACAATGTCTGTTCCAGTGTTTCATAGCCCACATGGTAAAGAAATCTCTCTTAATGGCCAGTCTGAACCTCCCCCAGTGCAGCTCTGTGCCATTCTCACACACACGCTGACCTTACCACTTATATCCCCTTCTAAGGAATATGTAGAAGACAAAGAAGTCACATCTCAGCCTCTTTTTCTCCAATCAATCCAGGCAATCTAGGTGCCCTCAGGCCCTACCCACATCTTCCTACCAGCTTTGTTGCCCTCCTCTGGATGCTTTCAAGTACCTTAACATCCTTTTTACATTGTGAAGCACAGAACTGTACACAATATTCAAGGTGAGGTCACACCAAACACTAAATATAGGAGAGAGTCACCTCTTTTGACACAATGCACAGCCCTTCCCATGTGGAAGGAAATGCAAACAAAAATAAGCAAGTTGCTTTGTTAAGGTTGCTCTGCTTCCACCATAAAAGCAGCATAATGAAATATTAATGGTACACAATGCATCAGCTCTGTCTTCTAAGAAGGGCCTCGATAGCCACACTGTTTGGCTTACCTGGAACTCTTGGTGTTTCTGTTCCTGAACACTGTGCTCTGCTTCCCGGCACAGCCTGGATTTCTGCTCAGCGGTGCCATGCATCTCCTGCAGGAACAGCTGTGTTTCAGCAGTTGGCATGCAATTCCCAATTCTGCTCTGAAAGGGTCATTCAACACCCCATACACAAGCTTACCAGAGAGCTTTATCAGCCCTGTTAAACCCACAACATCCTCTACTCACACACAAGTTAAGGTTCCTGCCCTGTAATCTGCTCTCCCAGCCCCTGCCATAATATGCGTTGGCTTTTAAGCCTACATTTTTCATTTATATGTGGGGAATCAATGTAAATGTAAACTCACCTGCCCTTCAATAAATCACTTCAAACTACAGCTGGAAAGAACACCAACAGTGTTGACTAGGAATGCAGGAAATGCGGAGGCTGCTCAGAAAAGTACACTGCTTCAAAGATATTAAAGTTGACCTTCTGGTGTTCAAGTACTTCTAAACACTGATTTCTGCCTTGCCAGAAATGGAAAGATCTCTAAGATGTTCTATTGCCTGATCCTCCTTCCTATCTTGGCCCAGGGCTGTCTAGCAGAGGCCAAGTGACGCAGAAGGTAAGTGTCAGCTCTAAATTCAGAGCCTGTCTGGTGGCACGAAGGCTCTGTTTCCCCAGACATAGGAAATCTGCCATCCCTTCCAGCAGGAGAGTGGGAGCAGCTTGGGATCCCACCACATGCTTGACCTGTCTGACTTGCCAAAAGCGACCCGTCAAAATCTGTCAAAGGGAAGAGTGCCTCTGTCTTCCTGCTTCCCATCTGCCCCACCTCCTAGAGAATTTTATCACCTGCATCCTGGTTATTGCATCCCCACCAAGTTTCCACCCAGTTCATTTGGGAAAGCAGGAAGTTGTAAGCAGCACCACAGACATCGGGGAGGAAGGAAGGGAAGAGCAAGAAAATGAGGTGGAGGAAGAATAAACGGACATGAATTGCCCAGCCAGACACCAGCTGACAGGATCCACAGGGTGACTGAGTTAGGTATAACTGCATATCCTTTGGGAAGCAATTCTGAAACATTTCATCACAGGGAGCTGCACCTCAGCAAGGAATACACCAGAGCAGGACAGCCAGCACTCCTCCCTTCCCTGAAACTGGGCTGTGTGCAAATAATCCAATTAGCACAGAGGTAAACAGTTTGGAGGCTGCTCTGTGGGATGCCAAGGTGACATGCTGAGCACTGCTGAGAGATTACAGAGCTCTGCTGTCACTAGCAACAGTTTTTGCTTTAGAGATTAAATACCCATTTTCTTCCTGGCTGCCCCACTCTCACCTGTTGCCACTCCAGTGACCACAGCAATCTCTCAGTTTACAAAAGAAAATAAAATAAGCCTGGTGGGATCTGTTAACTACTTACACCCCACTTCTGGCTCTGAACCTCCCTGACCCTCAGATCAACTAGAAAATCTACTGACGTGCACCTTTATCCACTCACTCTGCTTATTGTTATGGGCCACTGCAGGAGGACATGGGATTCTGGCACTGATCCTGCAGAGCCCATTTGATGCTTTTATCATCCCTGGAGTAGAATCCCATTTCTCTCCAGCTTCTCCCTCAAACTCAATACCTTAGCTAATGCACCCAATAGAACGTGGTGGATCATGCTTTTAAATCAGCGAGGCATTTATTTAAGTAGGAGGGAAAGAGAAGCCTCAAAATGACTTCAGGAGAACCATTCCATGTGCTGGCAGCCTGGAGCATCCAGAAGTCAGCTAGAAAGACCGTCCTCAGAAACACTCCTCAGAAAGCCTTGGCTCACACTAATAGGAATTTTATAATTACTATTATTACTTTTAAGGGATTTTGATGATGTATGGTTGGAGGTTTTTTGATTTTATTTTATAAGTGTCCAGGCTCAGTTCAAAAGGACTTGAGCCAAGAAGCTTCAAGCTCAAAACCAGTAGCTCAGTCATTTGTTTTGGCATCAAAGGATGTATCAGGGAATGTTTATCTTCTCCCCTTTGAAATTTCCGTTCTGTCTACTGTAGTTTTATTCAAACCAACATTCTTCTAGAGCAGGACTACAACTACTAATAGTTATAAACTGGAAGAAAACATTAGGAAATGTGCTAACAAAGGGATTGACTCTCACCTCTTCACAGGCACATGGGTCAGCTGTGCCCTGTCACCTGCCCTGACTCTTACCTGATTTCTGACCAGGAAGCCCAGCATCACTAAAATGTTCCTTCTTTGCTGGAAATTCTGCCTGAGAAAGAAGGAGACCAAGATTTTGGTTATTGGCTAGAAAATCCCAAAGCTCGTGGCAGCCACCACGTCCTGCCTGCCCCTTCGTGACACTGTTGAGCTCACCCAGCCAACACAAAGCTAACTCAAGAAGAAAAGCTAGGACTATTATGCATTTCCTGGCTCCTCAGTGTTCACAGAGAACAAAGCTGAAAACAAGCAGGAAACTACCAAGCCCTGTACAAATAAAGTCAGTACACAAGGAGTATGACAGATAAATTTCCTGCTGCTGTTTAAGCATGAATGTTTCTTGCTTAGGTGTTCAAGGTCATTCCCTCCCTCAAAAGTTGTGCCTGAGGTGCAGCATCGTGGACACAGCAGCATTGGAGAAACCTGCCCTAAACAACATTCACAGCTGGTGTGTCACTGTAGCTGTGGGGGCAAAACACACACCCCACACCAAATCTAGGTGTAGGGAGGACAATGATCCCCCAGCTCAGCACATGTGTGCACGACAAGCAGGGTTCCTTTAGCAGCATAGCCCTGAAAAGCAGTGGACACTCAGAGCCTATTTTGACTGGAGAGCAAGATGTCTTTGAAATATGGGAGAGACACGTGGGAGGGTGAGTGGAATTCAAAACTGGTCGTATTAAGCCAGAAAAGCTGAAGAGCTCCAAACTTTGCAGGTTTAATATCTAATCCAACAAACCACCCAAACACGATGTCCACACAGAGACACTTAATACCTTAAATGTACATTTCTGCTCCTAGAAGGGTTCTTGCCGTGCTCACTTCACACGTGGGAAGACTCCAGCATCATTGTGAAAGCAGACGAAGGTGAAGTTGGACATCACATGGTATGGGGTATAGCAGAAGTCTGGGAGATTCTGTTCTGTCTCCATTTCATCTTCTTGCTGGAAAAATTATCCTCCCACAACAGCACTTGGATCCCCACAGGGACAGTCAGCTCAGGACTGTGTTAGGCAAAGAGAAACAAGGCAGGTGGTGGAAAAGCCATCAAGGTGGCCAAAGCAAGTCAAAGAAGGGCACATATGGTAAAGAGCTTAGATTCCAACCCCTGCATGTGTGTATGACACTCCAGCATTGATGGTCAAGCACCGGAACAAATAACAAGATTACCAAAACATGGGAGTACCAAACAGCTGCTACTATTATTGCTGAAAACTCCCACTGTTACCGCTTCCCCTTGTCAGTTCCATTAGAAGCAAAGAGGAACTGAAGCAGGCATTTCTTTGAAGTCAGTAGCAAAAAGTCCCTAATAAAAGAACTTACGTCAGGAACCACGGCCTGACCTCCACCCTTCCTAATGGGTCAGCCAAATGTTTTCAGCAAACACCTTCCATCTGCTCCTGCAGCACAGCCGAGATGATGCTCAGGCCACAGATGCTTGGCTGATGAACAGCGTATGACAAAGGTTAGGTACACAAGCAGGATGCAGACGTGCTGAGCCCCAGCAAAGTGGATGCACCTCTAACCCAAGCACAGATGTGGTGATGAGAGGTGATACAGGAGGAAAGGTGTCAGAGCAGTGACATTAAGGCAGGACTCCAGGGACTAGGCAGGTAAGAGATAGCACATTGCAATTTGCTTCCAAAAGCCAAAATTTGTTGTGCTCCAACCACTGGTAATTTAGTGTCTGAACTAAACTGCTTTCTCCGAGATGAATACCAGCATTCTGCACAGTTATTCCAGCTCTTTTTTGATACCTGTCTTTGAATGCAGGCTCCACCAGTGGCTATTAAGAGCCAGGACAGGTTCAGACAAGAGGCTGAGCTTTCCCTGCACACCCCATGGCTTTCATCTCAGAGCAGGGAGGCAGGAGGTGCTCGGCAATTAGAGCAGCCGGGAAGGCAGCGCTCACCTGGCTGCTGTGTAGTTGGTCTCCTCTTACAGCCTTCTGCATCAAAGTTTCCCTTCCTCCTCCTCCATCACCAGCGCTGCAGGGACCAGGCAGAGCTTCTCTCCCCTTCCCCACAGCTCTAAATTTGCCTGCTTGCTGAACACGTCTATTCTAGGCAAAGACAGGCGAGATGAGGGAAGTGAAGCGCACGCATCAATCGTGTTGAGAACAACATCAGTGCCAAGTTCTTCTCTGCTATAGCTGCTTCAAAGAACGTGTCTGGTGTGGTACTCTAAGCCAAGTAACTTAATTTGAGAAAGAAAAAGAAATTCTCTCCACGGAAAGCAACCAGCTGATTCTCAGCTCTCCGAGAACACAGGGAGAAGCAGAAATAGCCCATATAATGGGGAAAAAAAATACTTAAGACAACACATTAGTCAAAGTGATCAAATCTTTAGAGCAAGGGAAGACAAAAGAAAGACCATCTGGGGACACCGATAGCCCCAAGCTGTTCCCAGTCTGAGCTGAGACTTGACAGGGCACAGGCAAGCAAGCAGTCCCAAAGCAAGCCCTGCCAGCTCTATGCAAGTCTGGGGGAGCTTTGTGGCTCCCAACTCCAGCATCACCACGACATCTGCGATACAGCTAATCCTCAGTTAGCCTTGGGAGGATTGAGGGCTGACAGCAGGGCTTTATGCAGGGTGCTCTGCATATGCTACCCATTCCTAGCAAAGTAAAGAATGAAGGCAGCAGGGATGTGAATAAAGTAATTAGTTTCTGTATATGTAAAATGATAGTCATCATCTGGAATGAGTTTCCCAAACAGGTAATGAAGGCAGTAACCAGGAAGGGTGTATCAAGTTAGGAAAGACATGAGATGTCTGATACTCATCAAATCTTATCCCCTGCATATTGAAAAATAAAAACAGTCCCTCTTCTCCTGGGAGCCGTAATCCTCCAGACAGGATTAAACTCTAGCAGTCAATAAGCCATCCTGGCCAGAACAATCCAGCATTTGCTGTGCGATAGCTGAGATCGTATCAGCAGACAACAGTTGTGCTTTGAAAGGAATTAGAGGGGAACACAGGTAGCCTGAAGGTAAGGGACCATTTTCTACTCTCAGCTTCCCTAGTGTCACATGGTGGCATTTCAGGCAAATCAGCTCCCATTTTCATGCTCTGTCAGTCTTGATGGTACATTCAGAGCGACGCCAGGTCTACTTCTGGCTCCAATTTGTCTCAGAGCTCCCACCAGCTAATTACAGGCAAGTGCATTTGACTGCCTTTGTAGACAGTTCCTGAGAACTTCAAACATGGCACCCAGAATTAGAAGACACCTTGAAAAATATTCGCTGCAACCCAACAAACCAGCCCATTGTGTCAGAAACAACTGTGCCTCTCCCACTGAGTCACTGGCAGTACCCTGCAATCTTCAGCACCTGCCTCGACCCTGTCTTGGACCTGTCATATTTCTGCTGTCACCTTGTGGTGGCCATGAACTCCTGCACCTTTGTTCTTGCAACACTGCACCAGCTTTGTCCAAGACAATGGAATACAGAAACATTTTTGGTGAAAAGGAGATGTGATGCTCTTTGGGCCACCTGCTCAGCAAGCATGAGTTCTTTGAAGGAGGAAGACTGGGCAGATCAGCTTCAATCCCAACACAGTGGTCTTCTGGCAGCTCATGGACATAGCCAGCATCTTGTTCTGGAAGAGGAGTGCCCTCTGCTGAAATAACAGTCCTACAACAGGCAGACCACGTTGTCCAGGTTCCACGACGCAAGCATGCACTGCCTTGCAGATTTGGAATTTAAGACAGCACGGATCACTACCCAAACAACAGGCAAGTAGATACAGTCCATTTAATACAGTCAAACACAGGGAGGGACCACAACAGCAAAAGGAGATAGCCTGAGGCATGCCAGGTGGGCAGAAACAAAACAGCAGGCAATAGTACAGAACGTCACCAAATCTAAGACTGCAGAACCGTGCTACATCTTCCCAGCACACAAGAGCTGCATTTTTCTCTGTGCTGAACAAAGCTCTGAGGTCTCAATAATGGTGATCAGAACGGGGAGAAGACTGGAGAGAGATCACAGGAGCTGAAGGAACTGTCCTCAGTTTGCTCCATGCTCTCAAACAGGCGTACACAACCCACCTGCATGGATAGGGGCAGCCACCTCAGCTGCTCCATTCTCCATAGAGCTTTGGGGTCGAGTCCCAGACCAAGGAATGTCAGTGCCACACAGTAGTCCAGCCCCTCCTGCCCAGAGCTAGGGAGCCCCACCAGCAAAGATGAGCTCCAAGGCAGCCTGAATGTCCCCTCCAGTAGCCTGCAGAGCCCGGAGACTTAACTCATCATCATGTATGCCCATGTCTCGCAGTTGCTGAAGCTGTGGCTGCCACTGGCTCTACAGACAGGAAACAAAAGAAGCTAAGGGTAGGTGCAAGAGTCCAAGCATTAAAAAAAACCAGCCTTCTCCAAAGCCCACTCCACTATGCTGGTTTCTCCCATCTCTCTAGCACACAAGCACAATTCCAAATGTGCAGAAAGGTCTTGAAAATTCTAAGTCTTGCTGGTGACACCCTAAACCCACCAGCCCATCTCTCCCACTTTCACCCAGTCCTTCTGCACACGTCCATCAAGCCACCTAAAGAAAGCTCTTCACCAGTGACGCTTCTTCCAACTTAAAGTCCTGCCACAGGTGATAGCTGGAAAAGCTACCTCTATCCTGCAGTGTTCAGTGTGATAAAGAGCTTTCACAGGTTCCCAACAGAAGAGGCTGAGACACTGACCTGCAGACTGGGCTGCCCTGAGGCCTGCAGGGCATGCTGCAAGGCCTGGCTGAAGAGGTCGTTGGTGATGGGTGTTCCTGACTGGACACTGGATGACATAGGGGAGGTCCCAGAGGAGTGACCCTAGTGAGAGAGACAAATTGTATATAGCTCAGAAGAGCACTTGCTGCTGGGTCCACATAGGGCTTGCACTCAGTCAAGTGCTGGCTTTACAGGGCAGGAGGACACCCCCAGCTGATGCTGTACCTGGGTACCAGGGGTTGGTGTGTGAGAGCTGCTCTCTGGGGTGCTGGCCAGTGCCAGTGCAGTTGCCAGCTCACTCTGGGTGATCGGTCGTGGTCCAGCAGCCCCAGAGTAACCAAGGGAAGCTGGGCGAGAACCAGAAGTGCTGCTGGATGGTGTCGATCTTGTGCTCTGCATGGATAAAACAGACCTCTGGTGTCAGTGGCCACGTTCCGTTAACATCTGGCTTGGGTGCTTATTGTTAGGGATCCCTTCCTTGTAATTCTTGAAAGCCAAACATCAAGTTTTTAAAAAGAAACATCTGCCAGTTAGAGGAGTGCCCTCTGTTGAAATAACAGAACAACTTTGGTTCTGCAACAGTTTGAATACAAAAGGTGTTTACGCTGATGGCAAGTGCTACTGAGTTGTGCTTCTTTCTTCTGTTGTGACCCTACTTCAGCACTCAGAAAAATCCTAACATGCAGAGCACTCAAGCATACCACAATTATTAATACAGTATCTTAATGAACTACCAATAAGCCACAGATCATGCTGCTGATGAGATTATACAGAAAACCTTTAGAGACTTTAAGAGCTACAAAGTTAAAACCATTACCACAAATCCCAAATAGTTGTTCCACCCAATCCAGCCTGTGAATTACCTGGTGAAAGTCATCTTCATCATCAGAAAGACCTTCAAACAGAAAACCACCTGCAATAGAAAGAAGACTCAACAGACGCAGAACACCAGATGCTGGCAGAAATCGGGCACCAGATGAGAATCCAGGGGAGGCTTTGGTCACACAGCCAAGCTCAGCACTAACAAGTTCACTTGCAACAGGTCAATGGAAGACAGGCCCATCACTTGTGCAAAACAGGGCCACAGCAATCTGCTACCAACAGTGGTGATACATACACAGCTAGGAGAGGTCCCCAGGTTGAACTGCACCAGACAAGCCTCTCAATACAATCTGTCAAACCACAAAGCACATTCCAAGCTCAGGTACCCAGACCTCTTTTATTTCTCAGCCCTGCATCAGTAAAATACTGATTTATCTGTAACAGATCCTGCAGCACATCATCTGTGAAGCTCCCTCCCACATCTGCATGGCCACAGGCTGAACGTACCTGGCATGTCACGGTAGGAGCCAGAGGACATGCCACGGGAGGATGTCTCTGGGGCTGGGAGTGGGGTGCTGCCTGCCACTGAGTGCAGGACAAGGACAATGGCATTCACAAGCGCAGGGTGAGCCGGTATTAACCTGGAGAGACAGGGTGGAAGAACAAATCGTGTACACAGAGAAACTAAGGAAGGAATGGCTTGATGCTAGCAGAGAACTTACAGCAGAAATGGCAGAGCCATTCCCACTAGTTGAGCCAACACCATCTCGATCCGATACTGCCTTTAGCTATCCAACAACAAAAACCTCCCCACAGAGCCAGACAAGCCAGGATCCTTCTCAATCCCATGCTGGCCCTCCAATTGTACACATCTCCCACGTGCTCTCACAGAGCAACTCCCTGCTGTGAGCTACCAGATCTAGAGGTGAGGACGAGCCTGCTTCCACTATGTCAAGAGATGCTTACCAAAGCATCTGCTGCTAAGGAAGAACAGACCTTTCCCAGATCTCTGTCTTGGTGTACCTGTACTGGCAGAAAGCAGCAGAATGCTTTTTCCCACCCAGAGGGAAGTGACCTATACAGGATTACAACAAAGGAGCTGCTTAGTCACCGTGCCAGCTTACACGAACTTACGTGTCCAACATGTTGGGGTCTGCAAACACTGAGAAGAGATCCTTGTCCTGAAGGACGCCTGGAAGAGACCAGGAAATATGACCAGTAAGAGATGGGATACAAGACATCCAGGAGCCAGTTCAACCATGGGAAAAAAAGCAAATTAGTTGTTTTTCAGGAAATGAGTCATGAAAAGACACCAGAAATACTCTGTATTGTTCTCAGAAACCTTTTGTGCCTTCTTAGACAGACTAAATCACAGCCACACCCCTGGGATGCAGGGCTTTCCCAGCAGATCCCACAGGCTGTGCTTCAGTGCAGACAGCTCTACTTTAAGGCAGGATCAAGCCTGCCACCCAGCTCACCCCAGATGGCTGCATGAGATTGCAATCACACCCCACGTCAGGAACACTTTCAGAAAGGGTTCAGTGTTTAACTTATCTTGAAGTATTTGTTTTACTTTAAAGCCATCCTTATCCGGCTTTCTCCAGACACTCTGAGTCACATCTGGACTCACCCAAAGCAACTGGGTCACTGCTGAGGCCGGGAGTAGCAACTATGATCTGATCCAACGACTCCTTGTTCCCCAGCATTTTGAACACCTGCCAGAGAAATCAGAATCAATCAGCAGCATCACACGGCAGGGTTTCACTAAGAAAAGGGGTCAGACAGAAGACACCAAGGTGGTGATGTACAAAGTCCCACTCACTGCATCTCTGTAAGCAGGACTGCTGTGCAGGGCTGTGTGAAGGACACGGAACTCCCGTACCGCTGCCACCTTGTCCACTGGCTCTGAGGGAAGAAAAACAACAGATCAAAACATGGTTCTCCCTCTGTCAGCTTCAAAAGCCATTTTACAGCCTCCTCAGACTTCCCAGCTGCAGTAGCAGCAGCGATTCTTTAATTCTCCTGAGTTCAACTGGTCTGGGAAGGAAGGATACAGATCACAACTGTCCCAGTGCTATTACCACAGCTTAGCAAGCAACTGCCCACCAAGGGCTGCGATCACATTCCCAGCTTCTAGGCACAGAAAAATACATATTCATCCGTGCATAAAAGAAAATGCACTGAAATAATTTTAAACTGGCCATTTTTACTCTATAGTCAGACACGCACAAAGCTCTAGCTGTACTAATGAGACACTTGGCTTCTGATTCTCTAGCAACACTAAGATTAGTCAGAGCTACTTAAAGAAGGGTTATTCAGCTTGCAGTTGGACTTGATAACCTTTAGTGTCTTTTCCAACCTGCGCAATTCTATGATTCATTCCATACTTCTGCCATCAGCAAGATAAAAGTAATTCCCATTCTCCACTTTGAGTGTGGAGCGCAAACAAACAGATCAGCTCCACCTCCAAACCCCATGCCATTCTCCTAGAAACACATCAGAGAGAGTAGCAGATCCTCACACTCAAGATAACCTGCACCAACTCCTCCCCACCTGGTTTCTGATCAGGCTCAGGCCAGGACTTGCGCAGGACATGAACAGTGGAGCCGGACTGGATGCCATAAAAATCAAGCGTCTGGTCATCCCTCAGCTTACGGCCACAGTAGATCAAATCTATGGAAAAGACAAACACATACAGCACACCCAGGAAGGGTCTGTGGTCCTTAAGATGGGGATATTGCCCTGCCTGCACCTGGGTCGGCAGCACAGGAAAACCTCAGGGCAAAGATCCACAAAGCTTCGGTTTGCTCCCTCCCTTAGCAGAGCTGCAGGAAGGCAGGAGCTGGCCACGACCTGTGCACCTACCGATGAGCTCGGGGTCCGGGACGGACTCCTGCAGCTTGCCGGTGATCAGCTGCTTGAGGTGGGAGATGCTGCAGCCGCCCAGGGGACACTCCCCGAGCTCTGTCTCAGGTAAGCGTAAGATGGATTTGGGAGCCAGCGGCTGGTCCGCCAGCTTCACCGCGATGTGCCACTCGGACACGGCCATCTCCGGTCACAGAACCGACCTCAGACCCACGGAGGCCTGGAAAGGGAGGAAAACAACGCGCGGTGACGCAGCCTCCAGGCCGCCTCAAGAACCGCAGGCCCCGCGCTCGCACGGGGAGCCCTGACGAAGCTCCCCAGGCTCCCAGCCGTGCGCTCAGCTCCTCACGCACAAACCTGAAGCTGCAGAGAGGCGGCCGCCACGTCCCACCGGGAGCAGGAGCGGAACGCGGCCGGCTTCCCCGGTCAGGCCTCCCCTCAGCGTCGCTCTTCCGGCATCGCGCCGGAAACGGAAGTGCGACCCCAAGCGCGGTGCGCATTGGGAAATGGAGTCCGCTCCGTATGGGAATAAGCGGAAGCCACCGATTGGCCGGCTTGCCGATGAGGTGGCACAACGAGCCAATGGGAGGCGGGCTAAGGGTTTAAAGGCGGGAGCGCGGCAGCGCGGGCTCACTCGCGGGTGGTGGGAGGGCGGGGGTGGGTGGTGGTCAGGCAGCTCTCGGCGACGGGAAGATGCCCAGCGAAGAACTGGAAGTTGCAAGGCTCGCAGCAGCACTGAGCTCCCAGCGAGCCTGCCCGCAGGTCAACAGCCCATGGAGATGCATCTCCTTCAATTCCCATATGAACAGCTGCAAGTGTGTGACCTACCACCACTTCAACCAGAGGCTGCTGTTCTTCCCCCAGCTCTTCCTATCGAGGCAGAGCTCAGGAGGACAGCACAAGCTTACTACAGCAAGATGGACCCCCTTCCCTAAACTAAGCAAGCTCTGGGAATACTTGCTGCCACATCTTGTCACTCTCTCCCAAAAAAGGAGAGGCTCATCTCATCACAAAACCTGTGCCAGCATGCTAACTTTTCTGAAAGGAAGAGGTTCTAAATAAAGCCAAGTTACCATGAAAGTACAGAAGGGCTGCAAGAGCTGCATACCAGTCAAGTTTTTTTTCTCCCTAACAGTTCTTAAAATGGTCTGCATGCAGCCAGTTCACACAGTGACACTGCACGGTTTGTAGTGGGTCCCCCAAAGTTTGTTTTGTTAAGTTGCAAACTCCTAAGCAGACAGTTGAGTCCAGGACCGACTCTAAGCCCTCATACCACACAATCCTTGAAGCACACCCGCCCTGAAAGAAAGCAAGAAAGAGTCTTACACTTTTAAGCCTAAGTTTATTTGTTTTCCTACAAACGAGTCAGATGTGACAAACCTAAAGGTGACAAACCTACTTTAGTGTCATCCTGTTAATGTTACATAGGAAACGTGAACAACTCATCTACTTTCTGCCCCAGAACCACAGCCAACAGGCTGCAATTTCTCTCCACTAAAAAGCTAGTCATGAACTGGTCCAAACTGGAGCAAGGCCATTAAAATGCACACCGTATGTTACTACTCAGTACCTCAACAAATTAGAACGTAAAATAAGTAACAGTCAAACAATACTGGTCCAAGCTGAAGGGAGAGTTCCCAAGGATAAGCCTGCAACACCTCCTCCCATGCCTGCCCCACGGTGGGGACACCCCAGGTGACTGCCAGCAGCCCCTCTAGAAGCACTTGCGATGGACAATGGAGGGGCCAGACTCATCATACTCCTGCTTGCTGATCCACATCTGCTGGAAGGTAGAGAGGGAGGCCAGAATGGAGCCACCGATCCAGACGGAATATTTGCGCTCCGGTGGGGCAATGATCTTGATCTTCATGGTGCTGGGTGCTAGCGCTGTGATCTCCTTTTGCATCCTGTCAGCAATACCAGGGTACATGGTGGTACCCCCAGACAGCACAGTGTTGGCATACAGGTCCTTCCTGATGTCCACATCACACTTCATGATGGAGTTGAAGGTGGTCTCGTGGATGCCGCAGGACTCCATGCCCAGGAAGGAAGGTTGGAAGATGGCTTCAGGGCATCGGAAGCGCTCGTTCCCAATGGTGATCACCTGCCCATCCGGCAGCTCATAGCTTTTTTCCAGGGAGGAAGATGAGGCAGCTGTTGCCATCTCCTGCTCAAAGTCTAGAGCAACATAGCACAGCTTCTCCTTGATATCACGGACAATTTCCCTCTCAGCCGTGGTGGTGAAGCTGTAACCTCGCTCTGTCAGGATCTTCATGAGGTAATCAGTCAGGTCACGGCCAGCCAAGTCCAGACGCAGGATGGCATGGGGCAGAGCATAGCCCTCGTAGATGGGCACTGTGTGGGTGACACCATCCCCAGAGTCCATGACAATGCCAGTGGTGCGACCAGAGGCGTAAAGAGACAGCACAGCCTGGATGGCCACATACATAGCTGGAGTGTTGAAGGTCTCAAACATGATCTGGGTCATCTTCTCCCGGTTGGCTTTAGGGTTCAGCGGGGCCTCAGTGAGCAGGACAGGGTGCTCCTCTGGAGCAACACGCAACTCGTTGTAGAAGGTGTGATGCCAGATCTTCTCCATGTCATCCCAGTTGGTGACAATACCATGCTCTATAGGGTACTTCAGGGTGAGGATACCCCTCTTGCTCTGGGCTTCATCTCCCACATAGCTGTCCTTCTGCCCCATACCCACCATGACACCTTGATGCCGGGGGCGCCCCACTATGGAAGGGAACACAGCCCGGGGGGCATCATCCCCTGCAAAGCCTGCTTTGCACATACCAGAGCCATTGTCCACCACCAGGGCAGCAATTTCCTCATCTGCCATGACTGAGCCTGAGGTGAGAGAGAACAAAGAAAAGATCACACTGAGCAGTGGGCCATCAAGGGGCCAGACACCCACCCCCATACAAGGGAGATACAGAAAGAGATAATACACTAGAGAGAGCCCTGAGATGACTCTGAACGTGCCCCTAAAAGAATGAGTAAAAAGGGAATATTGCACAGCCACAGCAGTTATATATCCTCTCCATCCAGGAAAGGGACGCCAAGGGCTGCGGGCTCATCACCTCCTCCTCCTCCTCCCTTCCCTCAGGGATGCGAGGCAGCCCCTCCACGCACGCAGCCCCTCCCTCCCGCACCCGAGGGAACAAAGGCCGACCCGAGCACAGAGCATCCTCCCTCACACCGCCAAAGGGAAAAGGAGCAAAGAGAGTAGCAAAAACACAAAGAACAACGCAAAGGCCCAGCATCACCTCAGCCCTCACCTGCACGACAACACCACCCGAACGCTGCCTCACCCGCAAATGTTCGGCCCCACCCCGCGCTCCCTCTCTTATATCCCCGGAACCGGAAGCGGCTGCTCACTTCGCCATTTCATTCGCTATCGTTCTCCCTTCGCTCCTGCCTCTTTCTCTCTACTTCCGGCTGCGCCCTTCCTTTCTGCTGCAGGGCCTGTACCTGGAAGTGAGGCGAGCGCTTCCGTTACTGGGCACCGCCCCCCTGCGCGCCGTTTCCGGCCGGGCTGAGGCGGGGCGGCCCGGGGCGGGCAGCGGCTGAGCAGCGCTGCGCTGCGGGCAGAGCCGAGGCGGCCGAGCAAAGCGGGCCGGCAGCCACCGCGCCCGGGGCCTACCGCAGGTAACGGTCCCGAGCCTCTCCGGGCGGTTGGGAAGGTCCTGGGGCGGGGGGAGGGCGGTTACGGCCGTCCTGAGGCCGGTAAGGGGGGTACGGAGGTGCAGGGCTGCGGCCGTCGGGCTCTGGAGGGCTCTGGGTGGCTTTGCGGCCGGCTGTGGGGCCGCTCGGTCCCGGTTTGGGAGGGTCGGGTCTGGGATTTTGGGTGCCCGGGACTCGTTGTCGCCGCCCCAGCTTTGTTGGGAGAGGTCCGTTGGGACGGCCCGCGGGCAGGTCCTTCTGATGAGGGGCTGTGATTAAAGAGCTCCGAGCCCCACAAAGGGCGGCGTGTCGGGGCCTGAAAGTCACACAGCCCCACCTCGGCCGGCGGAGGGCCGGGAAGTCGGCAAATAGCCGCAAATGGGGCGTGAAAACTCGCGCTGCTGCCACGCCACAGCCCTCCCTGGCTTCCTCCCCATTATTTATTTCCAGACCCGCGTTTCCCTCTCGGCTTAAAGCTGCCTGCTTTCCCCCGTCGCTTAGCTGCTTGCTTAGGGCGTGTTTCCCCATCCAGACTCCAGCTCCCGCGGTTGGTGCAGGGTTCCGAGCCCTCATTTCTGCATAAATCTTGCTACAACCTGTCACAGGTGGGGGACTCGCAGGGCGGCTGCATACCAGGGTGTGCTGCACCCGAGCTGTGTTTGCTCGCCCAGGATCGGCTCCCTCGTTACCATGAGGCTGCACCCCCTTTATGGTTCCTCTTGCAACATGTGCCTGGTGGCTTTGCTGGAAACGAGCGTGGGGTTGGGCCAGGTGCTGCATTGTGCCTGAGAAACCTGAGGTTGCATTCAGCTGCCAGGTAATGCATTGTTGCTGCTAGCTGCTAATCCACTCTGTGTTGTTGCACTGGCAAGCTGTCGTGTTGTGAGTGAGATACAAAAGGCATGTCAGGGAGGTTTTTCGTGCTGCTGACAAGTTGCTGGGTAGCACAGGGAAGAAAGAGTTTAACAATGAAGCACTTCGCATGAGAACATCACTCAGAGCACCTGGGAGAAGCCTTAAAGTTACTGAAGGGAGGCTGAAAGCTTCCCCTTCTAAATAGGCATCTGCTGGGGTATTTATATTTAGGAAGAAATATACCCATTTTGAAAATGGATGTTAGCAGAGCAGTTGCTTTTTCGTGTGCTTGGTTTGGGTTGGCTTGACGTGGTGCTGGTTGTAAACAGTGCGGGGGGAGGTGGCCGGGAGGCTCCCTGGCTTGTTTGTGGTTTGCCTGCCTTTGTTTCTCCCACCCGGCTGTATTTTGATACCCATGAACCTTGAAGGGCAGCGAGGGAGATCTGCTTGAGCATCTTCTTACATTAAAAAAAGCAGAAGCTATGCAAGGCCGTCTTTGTCAGCAGGTCCTGCAGGCGTGGGCTGCTCCCAGTGTTTGGTGATAAAGGCGTAGTCATCTTGTTGGGAGCTGTAGAGCAGAGCTGTACTGCTCCCTGTGCTGTGTTTTGGTGGTGTTTGCCCAGGAGCAGCCTGGTGCTGCTTCACAACAGGGATCTGGGAGTTCTCTGGGGGTCCTTTGGCTCAGAAAATCAAAGGGAAACCACCGGCCAGGGCTCAGAGGGCACTGGCAGCTCTGTAACTGTGGGCAGGAGCCACTCTGTGCTTCGCTGTGTTTCAGGCTGCAGTGATCTCTCCTTCACTCTTTTCTCGCTCTCCTTGGGAAAAGCAGTGGCTAAAAATAGTATTTAAGACATCAGAAGCGTTGAGAATGTAGTTAAGTAGTGAAATAAAGGAATTTAGAGATGAGTGGTATGCAATGGGCTTGCACGTTTCTTAATAGAAATATGGTCAAGATTATCACCCCGGTTATCTCCTTTTAAGGTAGTGTTTTCAGAAGAAGCAAACCCTACAGTTAAACCCAGTATTTCAAAAGTAATAGCTTAGCACGGGAGGATTCTGACAGTAAACGAGCTCCCAGCATGGGGATGAGGCACTTTCAGATGCTGTCTTTGGGGTATACGAAAGTGAGGTTATAGCAAATGTGTTCAGCTTGAAAATACAATTAAACAGTCTGAAAATTGAATGCAAGTTGGAGCCTGAGGCTGTTAAACATGAAGCTGATTGTTTCACGGTCTCCTGCACAGGAAAGAGTATTGGCTTTGCACTCTATTTATCCTCTTCCTGGGGAAAAGATGAAAGCATTTTATATTCATACGGACAAATATTTGTCTATCTTTCAGATTCTGCCAATCTCCCAAGGTCGGGGCTTGAACCCATCCTGATAAAGCCAAAGCCACCCCCCTCTTTTCCCAGCCATGCAAACTGCGGGATGAAGCTGGAAGCTGTGGTCGAGCAGCTGCAAAAGCAGCAGCAGAAGCAGCAGGCTCCTCTGCAGATGGATTCCAGGGAGAGACAGCAGAGGCAGATGAGAGAAGCCCAGCTGCTCTACACGCAGCAGCTGGCCGTGCAGCAGGCCGTGCTGGCAGCCACATCTGGCAGGGCAGCAGGCGGCTCTGCTGTCGGTCCCTTGGCCAGAGGCCCACCTGCAGCTGGGGCCACGCGGGCTTTCGATCAGAGCAGCATGAATTCAGAGCCGGAAGAGGAAGAAGAGGACGAGGAAGAGGTGGAAGATGAGGAGGAAGAGGAAGCGGGGTTGGAAGGAGGAGATCTTGAGGATGGTGCTGATGTGACTGGAAAAGAATCCTGCTCTGCTCTGAAATATTTTCATGCTCCCAAAGTTGCCCACCACAACCAAAGAGTGGCCTCTACCTCGAATCCTCTTCCGGCCTCAGGGCACCAGAGGGGACAGCAGGGCAAAGAAGAACAGGGTAAGGACACTACTAAGCAGCCATATGCCGGCTCCCCATCTGGACGCCAGAACTGGAGATTGGATGAGCAGCTCAAACAGGTCGGTGCCAACTTTCTTTCCTTCTGAGTAAGGGTGGCTATCTGCAGTCAGACTGAGCGTTTCTGTAGCCCGGTGGCCTGTTGCAAGCGCTGGCTATTTGGAAATGCCTTAGAAAAGAGGCAAGAACTGGGCACGTGTGGACTTCTCTGGTGTTCTCTTCCAGGTTTTGTCTCATAAAGAGAGTTCCCAAGTGCTCAGCTGGCTTTACAGACACAGATTTCTAGCTAAGAATAGATCAGCCTGAATCTATTAGAACCTGTGTGGACAGGTGGAGGGAGGATTGTGATTTTTCTCTCATTTATCTTCTATCTCACTGCTGCTGTGCCATTCAGAATGGGACTGGTGCTCCGTTTATTCTGGTGATTTGCCTGATGATCTCTCAATCTGATTCACCTACACTGTGTCTCACCCCGTATTGTAAGATATGACTGCGGTGACTTCAGCTGGATTTCTGGCTAGTGTTGTGTTATGGGTAGCAAGAAAGAGATCAATAATTCTTTTCTTTGTTAGAAAAAAGGTATGTCAGTTAATAATACAGTGTTTGTGTGGTGTGTTTTTACAGAGCTAACTTGCTCATTTTTCCAGAGACATTTACAGCCTGTATTTGACGTTGAGCCACAGGAAAAAAATTGGATTTAACTCTCTTTCCTACATATATTAGCCTGAGTGTGCACACAACTGAGTTTTGCTTCAAATCTGAGCTAAGAAACCTTGTATGGACAAAAAGAGATCTGTTTTTCTTCCATTTCCCTCTTGCAAACGCGGTGAAATATAGAGGCTGGAGCTGCTCATTGGTGGCTATAAATGTTTGGAAGCTTGCTGCTGGTCACATACACAAGATTTGTTCTACGCTGCCATGGGCAGGGTTTTGAGGAGAGGCTGCTAAAGCCCTCTCCAAGCGTTGGTGCTTCTCCCACTCTGCTTTCTGCAGCCTGTAGGCTCCTGCCTAGCTGCTCCCACCATCCTGTGTTGGTTTGCTCGTTCCAACATAGATGTGTGTGGCAGGTGAAGGGCACTGGTGCCTGCAAAGCATGCTGGCTGAGCCATCCTGGTGCACAGGGTGCAGCAGGTACCCAGCTGCTGCCACATTTTCTTGAAGAGCTGCTCTGAAATAGGAGTTTGTTCGTGGTGTTGTGGGGAAATGAGGGCGGTGCGTCAGTCAGCTGCTGCAGAAACTGCTTCAGAATCTGCAGGATTGTAATGGCTGACAAAAGCTTCCTCTTTCTGGGCTCTGGGCGGAGAAGGGCGGGCAGGACTCTGGTTTTAGGCAATCAGGCTGAAAGATAAACTTGGAATTGGTTTGTGGCTGTTTTTACTGCTGGCGTGGTGGGTGCCAACAAGTATGTCATTGTGCTTTGTTGCACTGCTTGCATGTCTTGTGAGGGTCCTGTGAATTGTAGCGGATGGGCTTGGCTCCTAGCTTGCCTGCCCTGTTCAGGAAGATAAATGACTCTATGCATGCTAGATCTGCCCTTAGCAGATGTGGAACAGCAAGACAATATTGTCCAAGCAGCCCTTATACAACTGATGCACTGTGAGCTGATATCGAGGCGTCCGCTTTAGCCCAGCTCTGTAGCATTTAAGTAACAGTGTTTTGGTAGTGGATTGCAGCTTGCATGGCTCTGATTTCAGGCCAGTTTATGTGAAAACCAACGTGCACAAAGGAAGCAAAACTTAAAATAACAGCACATCCTTCTGCTGGGGTCTCAAGGCAAGTGCTCTCAGACCTGACTGATGTTACTGAGGCTCTGCAGGCACGCTCAGAGGGCTGCATTGAGGCTGGCAGCATTAATGATGCTGGTGAAGTATATTCACCTTGAGTAGGGTAAATATTGCAGATCAACTTGTTTGCATTCACCAGCGGAGTCTGCATACCAGGGAGTAAAAATTTAACTGCAGTATATGGGATCAGAGCGGGGGAGGGATGAGCGGGTAGGGGGGCTGCCATGGCTGTGGGGGGGGCAAAATGTGAACCCATCTGCAGATAGTCCATTAAATTCTGCCTTGCTTCAGTGTTTTTTTTGGTTTGGTCTTTTTTTTTTTGCATTTGAGATGTATACATTAAAGACTGTAGGCTTTTTCTTTTGTCTTTGACTAAAATGGTTGGCTTGGGCAGGAAAAAAAAAAAAAAACAAGCACAGGAGTGCCTGTGCTCCTCACTTAATTTTCCAAACAATTCCTGAATTGTTTTTTCAAGCTTGTGCTGAGGCTGAAGGCTAATGGCCAGTCAGTGTGTGCAGCTCCCAGCTGGACCTGCCCTGGGAGTGCTTGTGGTATGCTTAATGGCTGTTGCTTGCAGAGAAGTGAAAGTTGCTTCTGCTGCTTCTTTTAAGTGTGAATTGTTCTCCTAAAAGTCATGTGTTGGAGAAGAGTGCATCTTGAAAGCATCAGGCTGAGACTGCCTGGAAGGCGTGAAAACAGCAGAAAAGTGGAAAGCAGCAGAGGGCTGAAGTCAGGCTCTATTCACTCTGGGACAGCCAAGTAAATAATTGTAGAACAAGGCAGCAGACAAAAGAGCTGGCTCAGCTTATGACACAGGGGCGGTGGGAATCCCATCAGCACAAAACAGCGAGGGAGTGGAGCTGCTTGTCGGGGAGTTGCAGTCCGGAAAGACGAGCAGGGGGTGTGCTCAGCTCCCTCCTTATCCAGCTCAAAGTTTGCACAGATCCAGATCCAGCCCTCCTCCAAAGGACGCTGTGGACGTTGTCTGTCCCTGAAGAAAAATGAGCTTTTAATTCCACGGGTGCAAATGTTGCTTGTAGCAGATGGTGGGGTGGGGGTCCTCATCCTGCAGGCTCTCGCATTGCTTGACAGTGGCTCTGGTTACCCTGGAGAGCAAGGCAGGACCAGGGCCTCTGCCTCTATGCTGCTTGCTCCAACTCCTTTCCACCTGGGGCTGGTGTGCAGCACCACTTGCACGGGTAATTTTGCAAGGCTGCTATTACAGCATGCACATCAGTACCTGCATTCCTTCGTGGAATGTAAAAACAAAGCCAAGGTTTTCAGGCATCAGCTGATATTTCAAGCCTCCCTAAGGTGCAGCAAGGTAAGTAGCTGCAGAGCCAGTCGCTGGTTTTCTGAGCAGTACCTTTCTTGTTGGGTTGGCTGGTGTTCGGGTTTCAGAACTCACCGGTCACTCCTGAAAATCCTGACCTAAACTTTTACAGAGGTCACGGTGTTTATTAAGATAAGTCAGCTTAAAATAATTACTTGGCTTTTGCTCTAGGCTCTAGGAATGAGTGAGTGGCTGAGATTCCATAGCCTTAACTATGCGCCTCAAGTGTTGTGCGTATCGAGGTCTTGCTCAGGAGATACTCATTAATCCAGAGGGGGTGAAGGTCCAAGAAGAGAAAAGTTGAATCTCAGACAGTGCACATCTTGCTTCTTTGATCTGGGATATCCAGGGCTGGATTTTTCATTTATGTGGGTCACTCTGCTTTTCTGTGGTGGAGTGGATGGAGTCCGCTTCAATAACAGACAGCGTTAAATGTTTGTTTTCTTGGTTGTTAAAAGCCAAATCTGTTCTTCCAGAAGATGGGATTTTAAACTGTGGATTGCTATTTCTCCTGACATGTGTAGCATAGGTTTGTTCTGCTGAAGTCTTCATCACTGTGATAGTGGCTGCTGTTGTAGCTTACAGTGCAGCGTTGTTGCTGGAGCACAGCAAGGTTGTGGTTAAAGGAGGTATATCTATCACACCAAATAATCTAAGGGAGAGGAGAACCAAGGAGCCATTTGTGATAATGACTGCAGAAGCCAGGTTTTCAGCCAGTGACTTAAGATTTAAGTGACTTCCAGTGCTGTCACACGAAATGAGAGGTTCCTGTATGCTCGTGCCTGTACTCAGAATGAAAACGGAGCCATGGGCGTAAATCAAGGGGGGAATGCTTTTTCTATAGCCAGCCTTGGAAAAGACATTCTCACGTGTCTGTTTGAAGTGCTGTAGAGAAACAGCTCCTGGGCTTGTCCTGGCCCCGGGCTAAAGGTGCTGAGATGTGGGGTTTGGGGCTGGTTTTGTGGAGAGCTGAGCTCAGGAGGTGGGTTGTGTGGGGGGATATTTCCTCTCTGAGTAGAAATCCAGGAGTTAATTGCTGATCATGCCAACCAAGCTTGACTCAAAGGGAGAGACTTGAAAGAGGTGCAGAGTCTTGCTTAAATTGACAGGTAAGTGGGAAAGGGCATCCCATGCCTTCTCCATTCCTGGCAGCAGCAGAAGAACAGCTTGCATGAGGCATCAGGGCATTACCCCAAATCTTCATCACACAGGACAGTTTGGAGGCATTCATCAAGGCTGCAATGCACAGCAGCAGCTGTGCTATATCTGGCAGCAGAGTAAGGAGCTCATTTCTATCCTGAGGACGATATGGCTCATTTTAGGATCCGTTCAGGCACTAAATTTATCTTTAGGAATAGTTGCAGCTTGTCTCTTTCAGTGCCAATTTATAGATATCCTAGCTAGCACTGGAGCCAGTAGGTGGAATGAGTTCCAATGTGTTGTACTCCTGTACTTCTGTTTTCTCACTTCAGGGCAAACCTGAGAATCTCTCATGGCAGTGAGAATTTCTTTTCCCTTGGCCACGTAGCACTGAGCAGCTCTTCTTGTCACTTAGGTTTTAGTTAATTCCTCTGAGTGTTTGTGAATAGGAATCGTTCACAAAGAACCCGACTTTTCCTTTCGGATGAGGAAGTGAATTCCTGTTTTGCAAGGAATTGTGTTGGTGCTATCAGCACTGGGTTTTGGGAGCACAAAAGGAACTTTATAAAAAGGGCTGATTTGTTCAACTTCACTCCATTCTTTCTTTGTTTTTCCCTGCTTTCCCATCCTCCCTGCCATTCCTGGAATCACTAAAATGTTTTCAAAAGCAATCTCTGAAGCTGTAGATACTGAATTGAGCTCTGTTATTAGCAGTGGGAAGGGCTTGTTCCAATTGCAGCCAGGCTTTACCAGGCAGCCCATGTCCACAGTAATTACGCCCTGGTTCTCCATGCTTGAGAACTTGCAGCTCAGGGCAGTAGTCCTGATCTTATCAGTGTTTTGTAGTACAACAGTTTTCTTTATAACGGCATCTGTTTCACTTCCTAAGGCTTAACTCTGCCCACAAAAGGAATTTCAGTGGATTCCCTGATAATCCTGA
The DNA here is from genome assembly GCF_987193195.1 of Phasianus colchicus. Taxonomy (NCBI): domain Eukaryota; kingdom Metazoa; phylum Chordata; class Aves; order Galliformes; family Phasianidae; genus Phasianus; species Phasianus colchicus. The sequence continues at coordinate 2,791,878 of NC_143447.1, read as the reverse complement.
AATTGCTGCCCCTGTACCTTTTCATTGACTCAGTGCTTCCAGTTAACCCAGGGGGTGGGGAGAGGGGGGAGGCTTTCTTTTTCCCCACTTCATTTGGCCTAGTCCCTAAGTGGATATTTCAACAGGTCTCTGGCCTGAAAGCAGCATTGGGACTGCAGGTCTGCAGCAAGGGAGGTGCAGAATGACTTTGTATTGCATTCCAGGAGGTTTTTTCTCCTTTCCAGCAGGTTCTCTCTGGTTTGATTAACCTCGGTAGGTTAGTTAAGCTGTTCTGCAAGCCTTGATATTCCATTTTTATCGAGCATGGTGTTTGGTGGTCCATTTGAGAAGCAGCTGTCCTGCAGACAGGAGCTCAGGCTGCTCGCTTTCAAAGATTTTGTCCTGGAAAGAATGCACTGGGCAAAGTGGGAGAGTGTTTGTTGCTCTCATTTCATCCACTCTTGCTTTGGAGGAAAGGGTTAACCCTGGCTTTTGAATGTGGGATTGGAAACCAAAATTGCTCCGGACATCTGAGCTTCCCTCTAATAAGATATTCCAGGTGGTTGGGGAGTAATCCTAAAATAGCTGCAGATATAATTGCTTCTGAAGGGAGGGCTGCAGCCTCTCTGGGAGCGCTGCATGGCCCTGA